>NC_091770.1:99067550-101675182 GCF_029378745.1 Bos indicus | reverse complement strand
TACAGGGCCTGTCGGTGAGCCCTTTCCCTCGTCCTCATTAGCCCCCTTCCCCGGTGGTGGGGCGCGGTGGAGGGCCGGGGACAGCTGGCCGTGGGTCCGCGGCTGCCAACAGGCCCCCGTCATTTACCGCGGCGCCCTGGAGGCGCTTTGCGCTTGGTCCTGGGGCGAAGGAGCTTTTTATAGCCAGCAAGTCTCCAGCAGAGCAGATTCAGAGAATGGAACTTGAAAATAGGGGGGACCGTCTGAAAGGGCAGAATCACAAAGAGCCAGGAAAGGTTTCAAGCATGTTCGGATTTTTCTGACATTTAAACTCTGCAGGGGCACTCACTGTTTTGATCTTTTAACCTCCTCTCTTCAAAACAGTGGGCATTTTCATCCAGTAACTTGGGAAGAGCGGGAGCAACTCTATAGCTACTTACCGAGTTAAATCCTGGCAAGGAGGCCAGAGAGCGAGGGAGGGCTCTCAGCCCCAGGCAGGCCGGCGGGGACAGAGGTGATGTCGGAGGGTCCGCCACCTGCGTCCCAGCTCTTTCGCTCAGGGGCAGGCAGGGCACAAAAATCCCAGCCCCAGGTGTCCAGGGCTGCCCCGCTCCGTATTCTAGGGGCAGCAGAGGGAAGAGGAGCCTTTCAGCCCCGTGCTGAGCTTGGCGTGGACTGGCGGGCTGGCTGCCGCTGCTCCGTTCCTGGGTTCACCCGCTCATTCGTCTGTTAACTCCCTCACTCAGGCTTCAGTCCCAACACTGGCCTCTGTCGGGGAGGCTTCATCAAGGGGAAGCTTTATCAAGTGGCTCCCCAGAGCTTGTCAACAGATGAGATTATGTCTCAGAAAAGTCAGTTCTCTGAAATTTCTGAGACATTGAGCCCCTCGCATAAATCTAGGGCCTATCCAGATTGTTGTTCATTGGCTAAATCACATCCAGCTGTTTAGCCACCCCATGGACTGTAACCCGCCAGGCTCCTCCATCCATGGGATTTCCCAGGCAATAATACTGGAGTGGGTTGCCATTTCCTTCTCCAGCCTCCCCAAATAGTCTGTGACAAACCTAACTTGTCACCAACTCCGAGCCCAGGAAGGGGGGCTGTCCCAACATGGGGTGTTCCCAGAGGACAGGACTCTCCTCTTGCTCAGGGCTGTGCATGTCTGTACCTGCTGTAACATCGAACGTCCCCAGAGGGACTCAGTAAATACTCATTCAGTTCTTTTCAGTCTCATGCCTTAGAATATCTAAATACCTTCCCACCAGCTCATTTCCATTTTCTTTCAGAAGCCTCTCTTCAGACAGCTCAGAGAAGGCCCTGGAAGGGCTGTGGAAATCCTGCCAGGTCTCTGTCCTTGCTCTTGTCGGGTGTCCTGCTCAGGTGAGGCCGTCAGCAGAGGCCCTGCACCTAGAGGGGACACCCCCCAATCCAAAGAGGGGTCTCACATTGTAGGAAGGGCCTCTGTTTTGTCCCCTTTACTGTTAAACGCTGTCTAACCTTTTCCGAAAGGAGAGCATGTGCAGTGGAGCCGATACGGTGTCATCGTCGTCCTGTTTCCATGCCTTCTGTCCTGCCTCCCACGTGTGTCTTCGTAGCCCCAATTGGAAAAGCCAAGGGAGCACCTTTGACTAGTGAGGGGCTGAGGGGCAGCTTCATGAAGGAAGAGAGATTCCCGCTGGTGGTCTCCATGAGCATGGTAGGGGGATGCTGCAGAAGCCAAGCCTTGGGCTGTCGACAAGCTTCAGGACAGGAGAGGTGACGGACAATTCCAGGGTCATCCCAGAGGGCAGCCCTTTCCTGAGCAGAGAGCCAAACTGCATTGACCTCACTGGGTCAGCAGAAAGGAGGGAGGGGGGGATGTCATTAAGTGTCAGCCCAGGGCCCTGGGAGCTGAGAACCGGAGGGGGCGGGAGGAGGGGCATTCTGCTCACCCTGAGCCTTGATCACCACATTGTCTGTTAAATATTCACAAGCTTCTAAAGCAGGATAGGGTTGATGGCGTACTTTCCCACCTCACTACCTCTGCGAGGCTCCCTGCACCTCCGCAGAGGGTGGTCGTGACCAAGAGCCTCCCATGGACCCAGGCTTGCAGTTACTGTGAAGCAGGAGAGCCCGCCCGCCGGCGGGAAGTGGTTTGCGGTCTCTACCATTAGAGGAGTTGCAGAGGACCTGCTCTTGTCTCGTAGCTTCCTTCTTCCTGAGGGCTTGCCCGAGACACGTGTGCCCTGGGTCAGAGCCTAGCAGCTGCTTCTGGGAAGCCCGGCCTCCTGCCCTCGCCCAGGCCCCTTCCCACACTCCCAGTGCCTTCCCGGCAGCGTGCCTGTCCGCCCCCCACAACACCACCGTGAGGCTCAGCCTCACCGGTCACGTTCCCCACTGTGACCAGTCCAGAGAGAGGCGGTCCGGCCAGGCTGGCCACTACTCCCTGTGTGGCCACCCTTGCCTCGGCCCCATCATTTGTGAAACAAAGGGTATAAGAGTACCTGCCTCACAGGATTGGCACCCCAGATTACAGACCCCCACCCCTACCCCAGCAGTACCCTTTGGGCAGCCCTGACACACTGATGTAGAATCCTGGTCCTGGGACCTGAAACGGTGCCCTGGTGTCCTAAGAGGGCTGGTGGCCCCTCTGGCCATCCACTGAGATGGGAGTGTTCCCCACCCAGCAGGGCTGCTGAGAGGCTCCCAGCGCCACGGCAGCAGAGCCGCCTCTCAGGCTCTGCAGCGTCTGCTCTTTCTCCTGCAGTTGCCTCAGTTTCGAGGGGCAAGTAGGTGGTATTGTCTGTATTTCTTGGGAGCCCAGATGTCTTTGGATGTGTTTCTCTAACTGCCAGGCTGTTCCCCGCAGAAAATAACATCACACCAAGTGGGTACAGAGCAATTCAGGTGTCCTCGGGCTTGGGCTCTGCTGGCAGCCAGCAGCAGAACCTGGCATTTTACCATCTGGAAAGCACTGAACTTTTTTCGTTCAGCTAAATGAAGAGTCTTAATCCCTTAATCCTGGGAAACGTGAAGGACCTTTTGTGAGCGCCTCCTCTTGGCCCCGCACAAGGCCGTTGTGGTGGTGGTGTAGTCGCTGTCTTGTCTGACTCTGTGCAGCCACCTGGGCCATACAGGCTCCTCTGTCCATGGAATTTCCCAGGGGAGAATGCTGGAGTGGGGTGCCATTGCCTTCTGCAGGGGACCTTCCCAACCCAGGGGTCAAACCCACATCTTCCTGCATTGCAGGCAGATTCTTGACCCCTGAGCCACCCAGGGAAGCTGCACAAAGCTGGTCAGGACTCTGGAGAGTTCTCTCAAGGCTGCCATAGGGTTTCTCTGTTCACCCAGGTGTTCCTCCCCAAGGTACCCCATGACCTCAGCTTTTTCCACCCCTGAACACCCCCCTTTTACTCTGCTCCCCTAACCCCATCGGCCAAAAATAAATCCATAGCTTCTTGCCTACTCCATCTCTCCTTCTCTTGGGGTCCTGCCAGGTGTTTGGAGCCAGTGCAGAGCATCGCCTGGGGCAAGGCAGGGACTTCTGGTCACAGTTGGGCAAGCACAGAACCGCAGTGTCCACAGGGTGCTGCTGGGGGTGCAGGAGAGCCCAGGGTGGGAGGGGAGTCCCCTGGCCTGAGTCTCCAGGGCAGAGAAGTTAGCCAGGGCCCAGGCATTCCAGGCTCAAGCCTGGAAAGCAGAGTCAGGGAAGCCAGTCTGGGAGGAGGGGTTACTAAGGCAGTGGTGTCACTGGGGTGTGATGTGGGGCTGAGGGGAGACAGGACCGGGACCCTGGTCATTGAGGACCACATACGTGTGCTCCCATGTCGGGAAGGCTCCTGCAGGCGGCTGCCGAGTGTCCTGGGGGAGACACATCTGCCTCCGGAGGGTTTGCAGCCAGTCTGTGCTCGAGAGTCCTGGGCATTGACGGGCTTTGCTTTGGGGCATCGGTGGCATCTTGGCTGAGACTTCCAAGAGGGTCAGATTGGAAACCCCTCACACCAGACAAAAACTTCTTTATGGAGCCCCAGTCTACGTGCCTCAGGCCATGTTCTATAGTTTACAAACAAGACCTCATCCTTCTCAGACAGAGCTTGAACTCAAAGCCACGAGGAGGGGTTTTGCACAGGATGGAGCAGTGTCTGCCTTTGCTCCCCAGTCCCTGCCCAGCCAACCCCGTCCCTGTCGGCCCTGAGCAGCGTTGCCAGCAGACAGTTAGTTATAAGGCCTCATGAAGATGGCTCCTTCATCAGCACTGAAGGGAGTATTGATCTTGTCTAAGTAAATCCCCAGTCCCCTTGGACCTCGATGCCTCCTCCTCAGGCCTCTGGGCGTGTGAACCCATGGCACACAAATCCAGGGTACGGATTACAGACTCGAGCTGAGTGATGAAAATGAAACCCCATGCTTCCAGCCTCCCAGACTTCATCCCAGCATTGGAAGCCAGTCTCTGCACTGCTCAGCATCGCCCCCAGCCCCCAGCACTTTTCAGGACTGGCTTCATAGCTCTCAGTTTTGAAATAGTGATGGTTCCTCTTTTTATGGAATGAGTACTTCTGGGACTGTTTTCAGTATTCTTCATGGAACCAGTGCTCATCCTTGGGGCAGCATTGCTGCCTCTTTAAACATTTAACTCACTAGGTTCACGTCTTTGACTCCCAGACCCACAGAGAATTTTCCCATTCCGTGAGATTCCCAGTGTCCCTCTCATTAAGGGCGGGTCTCTCTCCACCCGGTGCAGAGACCCAGACTTAGCTTGCAAGTGTGTCCCGCAGATGAAAGTTCCTTTTTATTGCTTTGAGTCGCAGAAGCAGCATGTGTACAACCAAGTAACAAATGTTTGGCTTTGCTGCCTGTTGGTCTGTGCTCCAGTCTCTTTGAAACCCACGGAGATGGGAAGAGGTTCCCAAGAACAGCGCTGTGCTGATGGTCTCCCTTGTTCTGAGCTCTTGGTAACCGGCCCAGAATTTGAGGACCCCATGAGGGTGACATCCCATCAGGACAGCAGGTGGAGGCAGGCAGGAACCCGGTGCTCCTGCCGCCTGCTGGGACCAGCTTGTCTTTTCTAAAAGAACAAAGGGCTTTCATGTCTCTCTGGTTGGCCTGAGGGCAGAGCACGACACTAGTGTGCCCTGAGGGCGTTCAGTCAGGCCCTGCAGCAGCGCCCCCTGAAAGCAAGACCTCGAGGCGCCCAGTGATCCCAGCCTCCTTTACTGAAGGCCAGTGTGGGGAGTGATGTGGCCAAGGTCACCCAGATAATTAGTGAGGAACCCAGGCCGGAGCCCCGGGCTCCCGACAGCTCCAGATCATCTTCCCCCCACCCCCTGACTGCCATTTGTTCGCAGTCATGCGGGCATCGAGACGCTCCCCTTCACAGCGGGTGCGAGCCGGCATTGCTGGCAGAGAGCCAGAGCTGGGTCTCTACCAGACTGTCTTTTAAATAAGCAACTTCTGAACACTCGGGCACTTAACTTCTCCTCTTACTCTTGCGGGACGGACTTTTCCGAGGCAGAGGCTGCAGCTCCCCTGGCTCAGCAGGGGAGGCCTTGGGCATCGCGGGCTGCGTGCGGGCAGATGCTGTGCTCTCGTTTTGCCATCAGTCTGCGGCCTGAGGAAGGGCTCTGCGGCGCTGGGGGCCGCTGCCCAGGGGTGGGGAGTGGTGCCCGGCTGCCGCCTCCAGAGTCTGGCGCGTCACCTCTGCTGTAGCGCCAGCTGTCCCCTCTGGCCTGGAAGCCCGCACAGAGTCAGGACGATCCTGCAACCTGAGTGGACTCAGGAATCCCGAGGATACTTCCTGGGCCACCACGAAATACAGCACATTCTTTTTACAGGAGGAAACTGCTGGGGGACGGTATTCTGTTAGGAGGGCCTGGTGCCCTCCCCGCATCTCTCTGGCCCTGTCTGTGCATCACCGCTCTGTCCTGTGTTCTCCCCTACGGACATCTCCCCTTACGGCTGCCCTTGTGGCTCAGCTGCTAAAAAATCCGCCCGCGATGCGGGAGACCTGGGTTCAATCCCTGGGTTGGGAAGATCCCCCGGAGAAGGGAAAGGCTGCCCACTCTTGTGTTCTGGCCTGGAGAATTCCATGGACCATATACTTCACAGGGTCGCAAAGAGTCTTTCACTTCCCCTTTCACAGACAAAGAACAGAGCCTATCTGGCCACCATCAAACCCAGGCCCTGAGGGGCTGGCCTTCAGTAGAAAGTAGTCTAGCAGGACTTGAACCCGCTCTCTGCCCCTCCCCACCCCCCCGGAGGAGGGCACAAGTGGGGGAAAGCGTGGGCTCTGAGTGCCAAAGCCATCCCTGCAGCACCACGCCCCCCCCACCCCCAGACTGTGCTTTGCGTTTTCCCTGCTGCGCACGGTGCACGCCCGACGTGACACTGCCGGCTTCATCTGCCCTGTCTCCCCCTTCATTCTGCAAGGCCGGGAGACTCATTCCCTCCTGAGCTCTGGAGGGTCCTGAGTGGCATTGTTCCTGGTGGGTGCTGGCTCTGGGTGGGTGGTTGAGTGGGACGGGCAGAAGCTTCCGGTTGGGGAGGCGGATGGCAGCCACGCCAGTCGGGAGAGCTGAGGTGGCATGAACAGGCTTGGGACTGAGTCCCGCCTCCATCTGAGAGTCTTGGGCTCCATTCCCAGTGGGGAGGAGATGGCCTCCGCGGCCTCCTGTCTGTGTCCCCCTCCCCCGCAGGCTCTGCTCAGGAGCCGCTTGGCTTGGGCACGTCACCTCCCTGTGGCTTCGCTGCCTTATTGGAGTGAAAATCATCTCCCGTTCGTAGCCTCCTCCCAGGGTTGTGGGGAAGGGGAGGGTGACTCCCACTGGGTGGGTGTGGGCTGTCGGTCAGGCCCTTTTCATTCACTGTCCCTGTATTGACACATTTAACCCTTGTCCACAGCCACCTAGCTCGTAAGTGACAGGCACAATCCAAGCGGGTGCCGTCTGTCCCCGCAGCCTGGACTCCTCACCGGGCGCGTGTGTACAGCAGCCCTTGCTCAGAGCTGGTGCTCAGTAGCTGTCGCTGCGGAGCCCTGCCCTGGCTGCAGGTGGTTCCACGTAGGGCTCAGCTGAAGCAGCTCGTGACCTCCCCGGGACCCTGTCGATGTCAGCTCTTTGCGCACAATATGGCTGGGGAGCTTCGGGAGGCTTGTTGTGACTGGCGTCTCCTCCAGCATGTTGACTGGCAGCTGTTCCAAGGTCTCTTGAAAGACTCCTCTCTCACCTTCTGAGCTGAGTTCCCTGTCGGTTTGGGTGCAGGAAGACCTCTTCTGCCTCTCTCAGCCTGGGACAGGGGGGTGGTTTGTAAGCTTGATCAGTGGAAGAGAAAACTGGGAGTCAGTTTCACAGAGCAGAGTGGGTGTGTTGGCAACAATAGAGACATCACCCTCCTCTAAGTGAGTAATCACGTGCAGTCCAGCCCGACCGGGGCTCGGGGTGGGGTGCACACCCCAAAAGGAGCCGGAGCAACTGCGGTTTCTCTTGGCCTTGAGGATAGATGGGACATCTCTTGACGGAGTCCCTGGTGTCTGCACACTCCTGCTCGAGGAGTGTGCAGACACTGTCTTTCTGTGGCGTCCTCTTCCCGCCCGTACGGTCACCCCTGCCCCCCCACCCAATCCTCCTTCCCGCTTCCCCTATCTCCTTGGCTTATTGTTACTTTCATGTCTTCTCCTCCCTCCCTCTCCTTGGGTTCGCCACCCGCTTTGATCTCTTCTGCGCTGTCTTCAAACCCGCACTCACTGGTGGGATGAATGGCCTCTCTCCCGCGGGAGCATTAGTGCCCTTCTGCGGCCTCCGCTGCCGGCCGGGGTGGCTTTCATCTCCCAGCGGAATCTCATTAGCTCGACATCACAATGGGACCGAGCCTCGGTCGGGCTGGCCCAGAGTCAGTTTAAATTAGTTAATAGCCATCTTTGTTGTTGTTGCCCCGGGCTTGTTTTTTTCCCCCACATCTTGGATGCTGAGCAAAAAAAAAAATTTTTGTTGTTAAAAAGTGTACAACAAAACAAGTACTGAAGGTGGAATGTTCTGACAAAAGGGAAGATCACTGCAGGTGAATTTCTCCAGTATCTGACGACGACGTGGTGCCCACCGCTTTGGAGTTCAGCCCCAGGAACGTGAAAACCAGGGGAAGAAATTTGGGAGGTGGCAGGGACGGAAAACATAGCAAACCGGTTAGCTTTGCTTCCCTCTGCTAAAATATTTCTGTAATTGGAGATGGGAAGTTGAAGAAATTCAGCGATCGTGTCAGCGCTAGAAAAAGCTGCCACCATTTGGCAATGAAGAGAATATACGGGGCCTTTTGGAAAAGAGGCTGAATTTGGCCAGGTTGCTGACCCAGTAATGGGAAAACGGAATCGGTGCCCTGCCTGGAGCCAGGTGCCAAAACGGAGCTTTGGTGTGTGACCCCAGCCGTTTGTGGAAAAGGACGTTTTCTGGTTAGTGCGCTTTGTTCTGCTCTCGAGAAGCCTGTTGCCCGGCAGCCACATTTCCAGACCTGACCTGCACCTGGCAGTGGGACTCTGGCTTTCTGGACCCTTCACTAGGCCGGGGGATGGTGGGCAGATGACGCTGGGGCTCGGGACAGAAGCTGTGGAGCTTCTGTCCACAGACGCAGAGCTGGCCAGGGCGTCTCAGGAGGGAAGGCGGTATAGGCTCGGGTCTCGTGGGCTCCAGGCCCACACACCCCTTGCCCCTCCCCAGCTGTGTGGCCTCTAAGTTTTCATTTCTTCATCTATAAAATGGACCTGGGGGACTTTCCCGGGTGGTTCAGTGGCTTTGACTCTGCGTTTCCAATGCAGGGAGCCCAGGTTTCATCCCCAGTCAGGAAACTAGATCCCATATGCTGCAACTAAGACCCAGCACAGCAGAGGTAGAGAATCTGCCTGCAAAGCAGGAGACCCAGGTTCTGTCCCTGGGTTGGGAAGATCCCCTGGGGAAGGGCATGGCAACGCACTCCAGTAGTCTTGCCTGGAGAATCCCATGGACAGGGGAGCCTGGCGGGCTACAGTCCATGGGGTCCCAGAGCTGGACATGACTGAGGGACTAAAACACACAAAACGAACCTCGGAGACCACCCGCCTCAGTGCGTTCGAGGAGTGAGTGAGCGGGCACATGCCTCACACGCTCTCATCAATGTGGCTGTCCTCAATTCACAAAATCAGCCCACGGTCCTGAAAGAGCGCCTTTCCAAAATAAGGAAAACCCTGCCAGCCCACTACCATTACCCCGCTCCCTCTTTCCACTGCAGCATCATGAAACATGGGTAGTGTGCTATTTTTGATTCATGAAAAAGACAAGTGATCCTTCGAGTTTGTGGTCCTTGGTTTCCCTCATGCCCCAGAAGGAAATGCCTTTTTCTTCTACTGCCAAGAATACTCTGCCTCCTGAGCGGCCTGGCTCCTCAGCTGCAGCAGGGGCAGGCCTGGGGGGCTGCTGGAAATGCCCAGTCTTGGCCCCACCCCACACCTGCCTATAATAATTGGTCAGTAGTCATGCATGGATGTGAGAGTTGGACTATAAAGAAAGCTGAACGCTGAAGAATTGATGCTTTTGAACTGTGGTGTTGGAGAAGACTCTTGAGAGCCCCTTGGACTGCAAGGAGATCCAACCAGTTCATCGTAAAGGAAATCTGTCCTGAATATTCATTGGAAGGACTGATGCTGAAGCTGAAACTCCAATACTTTGGCCACCTGATGTGAAGAGCTGACTCATTTGAAAAGACCCTGATGCTGGAAAAGATTGAAAGTGGGAGGAGAAGGGGATGACAGGATGAGATGGTTGGATGGCATCACCAACTCATTGGACATGAGTTTGAGTAAGCTGCGGGAGTTGGTGATGGACAGGGAGGCCTGGTGTGCTGCAGTCCATGGGGTCACAAACAGTCAGACTGAGCAACTGAACTGAACTGAGCAGCAAGATCCCCAGGGGGTCTGTGTGCCAATTCACATTTGCCTCCTCCTGTATTTCGGGATCCCGAAGAACAGCTGGAAAGGCCAGCTTGATTTCAGGGCCCCCACCCCAGAGATTAGATTCTAGGTCTGCACTGGGGCCGAAAAGCTCACGTTTCCAACACGTTCCTGGGTGATGCCTGAGCGGGCGTCCAGCACCAGCCTGCTTCTCCGCTCCGAGTGCTTGTGTTCACTCTTGTCAGCCAACCAGAGAACTGGCCTGGGTGTCTTAGACGAGAGGCAACGTAGCGAGCTTCCTGAGAGGCGTGTAAAATGAGTGGTAGGAACAGGAGAAAGAATTCTTCAGAAACTCTGTTTCATGTGATGGCAAATGTGATTGTAAGGACTGTCTTATGAGCCTATAAACAGCACTCGTGTGGGACTTTGTTTTTAGCAGGCACCTGGATGGTAAGCACCAAGCTCTAAGCTCAGGCATCCTCGGGGCCCAGCTGGCTTCGCTCGCTTTGTAGCCGTTCATTTCACCCCGCCAATCACCACCCGCCATTTTGCCAAGTTATCATTCTACTGTATGGTTTTTTTTTTTAAGCCTTGCTCATTTTAGAAAGCTGTCTGTCAAAAATGCTTAAAATAAAAACAGTCTTTGCACTTGAAGCAATAAGTACCATTTATCTTGAAAGTCACTTGGGTGAATTTCTTGGCATGGGTCGATATACGAAGCACGGCTGCGTTTGCAGGAAAACCAGCACAGGTGTTTCTGGTTCGTGACTTTTGGTGAGTGGCCATTGTATAGTTTATTTCTTTATTCAGCAAATATGTGCTGAGCACCTGCTAGATGCCAGGTGATAGTCTAGGCCCCGGGGACACAGCATGATCCTCGCCTGCACAGAGCTGGTCGTCTCGCGGAGTTCACTAGCCACCAGGCAGGCCCTGAAAGTCCAGTGGGAAAGAGGGCCAGTCCCAGGGCCAGGCAGCGCAGAAGAGAGGGGGCAGGCGGGCCCAAGGCACGGCTGGAGGATGAGCACTTCACACGCCTGACCATTTCCCCTGAGGGGAAACCACGGCTTCGAGAGGTTCTGTGAGCTGGGGAGCCTGCCTCCTTGCTCTTCAGGGTGTGGCCTCTCTGGCCTTGAGTGTAGACACACAGGCAGACTAATTTCTGGATCATTCATAACGCCTCTTGCGGAACCCAGACCAGACCAGCCCTGCTGGTTTCCAGCTGATGAGTTTGCTTAACTGCTGCTGAGGTCTGTCAGCGCATCATGGTGTCCTGGTGGGAACGGTGCCGACTGAAGAAATGCACACAACCTGGTCCGGCAGGAGATCCTCCATTTCTCAGCGGGAGGACGGACGAGTCGACGCAGGCAGACCACGCTTACTCGTGTTCACAAAGCTGATTGTTTTGTCTGATGTTTTTGTTTCCTTTTGTCTTTTGACCATATCATTTGTAATGGCGAGATTCCCTAATGAAGACAATCAAATAAACCATGAGTTTGAACACAGCTATCAAATTAGGAACAATCTATTCATCCGCTAATGGGTGGCAGGCATTAGCAATCTAGGGTGTCATCACATTTCAGAACTACAGGGGATCTTTGGCCAGCGCTTTGCTTTTTAGGAGGCACACTAAGACCCAGACAGATTCGATGGATCAAGGTCAGCAGACAGAGCTGGGGCAGAATCCCAGCACACGTTCCATCTGGTCCCCAGATGCCCCACGTGAACTTAGAGCCGTAATGCCCTTGGGCCTGCTGGCGGAGTTGTGAGAACAGCGGGTGTGGCCCACTGGACCACAGCTTTCAGGGAGCTGGCCAGACTGAGGACCACACTGGGAGCAGCACAGCTCGTCAGAAGGGTAGTATCTCTGAGGCCCCGGGGAAGGATCCTCAGAAACGAACAGAATCCTGGTCGCAGAACACATATAGCTACAAGTTATGAGACAGAATGGGAATTGAAGGAAGCAGAGAGACAGACCAGTTACACGGGCAGGAAAATCATCCCCGGGCAAAGACTGGAGTTGAACATGGACAGTTGGAAACGAGCCTCTGCGTCCAGGCGGTGTGCCGTGCGGTGGAGGGGCTGGTAACGCCCCGGGCACCCGCCGCCGTTTTACCTCTCCACCAGCCTCTGGCCACATCTCTCTCAGGTGGCACAGCCTACCTGGGCTTGCTGGAAGGTTCCACACTTCACTTGGCCCCGGGCATGAATATTTATGTCCTTTCTGCTCTCAACACTCCTCCTCTCCCCTTCCTTGCCCCCAACCTTGCTAACTAGCTTTCCACCTCTGGGCTTTATTAGGTATCTTTTCCTCCATGAGCCGTCAGATAAAAGGAGCACCTTCCTGTTTTCTCTGCTGGTTCCGAGTGGCTGACCTAGTTCTTCTCCTTGGTCCCCAGGTGACCGACCATGCCACCACCGCCCTGCTCCACTACCAGCTGCCCCAGATGCCTGACGTCGTGGTCCGCTCCTTCATGGTGAGTGGCTCTAGAGGTCAAGCCTCATGAAGCCTTGGCCCCTCAAGTGAAAACAGGCAGCTCAGAAGGTAGCTTGCAGGGGCCTCGCCAAGGAGACAGCCCTGTGTGGAAGTGGTACTTCCTTTCAGCTGGGCAGGGATCTAAGATAAACCATATCCCGCACCGTTAACTGGTTTTCCTATCATTGCCAAACATGTGGTTTCAGAAGTGACCTTCCGACACAGCTTCCGGGGTTGATTTAGTCAGTAGGTGTTTATTGAGCTCCTGGCCTGTGCCGGGCCCCGAGCTTGGTGCTACGGTGGCATCGTTCTTCCAAGACACCCACGCCTTAGACTGTCAGGTCAGAGCCCCGGATGGCGGGGACCAGAAACAGCCAGCCCTGTGTGCGCCAGCTCCCGCCAGCTCTCGTTAACACTGAGGATTTCTCCAGCCAGTTGTTTAACCGTTGGTGACTTGACATGGAACCAGAACGCTTACATCGTGGACATCTGTCCTCCATGTTGGGACTCTGCTCTGACCCCCATCCCTCCCCGCCCCAAGGCAGTTCATCAGGTTATCACATGCCTGCCAGTCGGCCTCAGCCTGGCCCACAGCTGGCCCACATCCTGGAAGAGGCGGCCAGCTGTTAGCACCTCAGCATCACGCCCTCGCATCATTGGCCTCTCTCTCACTGGGGCTGACGCTCCCTGCTTCACTCCTGCCTGGGGGCTGCCCCTTAGAGTACGGACCTATTAGCAAGTCCCCATCCGTGCTGACAGCCATGTGGAGTTGCACGCCTGTGATCCACCTCGTCACGTTCACCGCCACAATTAAGCTTCTAGGAGCCTGTAGTTCATGCCTTAGAAAATACAGCCTGACTTATTGACTGGCTCCCACGCTGGGGAGGCTGAACACGCAGACCCGGGCTTTGTGGAGCATCACACAGCGATTCTCTCATGTATGGAGAACACTTTCAATCAGCAGTCTCGCTTCTTGGGTGGATGGAAAGACTTGCTTTTTAACCTAACGTGTTTAAATGCCTGGTTTCCCTTCAGAAAGGATAAATAGTTTAACTGAATGACCATTGATCTCCTCACATTTGTTGCCAGAACCTCAGGCCCCGAGCCTTTGGAAAGGGCAGGATGGGTGGGCCACGGTCAGCCATCAGGAGGGCCGCTGTGATGAAGACAGCAGGATTTGTGTCAGTCAGCTTGGCTGAGGTCTCCCAAGAGCGATCTCCTCCGACCGACAGACATGATCACAGTGGCGCGCGCCCCCCTTGCTGGCCCGTCGCCGCGACATTGGGCTGGCGCAGCCGTGCGTCTCCTTGAGTCGAGGAATTGAGTTACGAGTCTCATCCTTATGTATGACGCCCGAAGGAACTCTGCCCCCTGAACCCGCGAGTGTGCACTTGCCACTTATTGCGTTACTCGGTGGCACCGGATTGTCCCCGCCCTCCCCCCAGGTGTGTCGGGCCATGTTGTGACAGTGAGTGGTGGCCTGTGAAATCAGATTAGAAAGAGGCATTTGACCTTAGCGGGGAATTCTCCGCTCGCCCTCTATCTGCATGTGTCTGGGGCCACCTCTGGGTGGTGAACACAGAGAGGCTCAATGCCGGTGTTCAGAAGACCCAGGACTCGGATGGAAGGTGGTTATGCGTGGCCCCTGAGCCAGGAGGCTGGGCCGAGGTTCACATCCGCCCCTTTCTGGGAGCCCTGCCTGTCTCCCAGAGTAGGGACTTCTATTTTAAATCTCCCCTAGTCAGGAGGGGCCCAGGGCGCCAGAACTGAGATTCAGCAGCACTGTGACCTTGTGGGTGCTCCAAGGAGCTTTCTGTAAAATCTTGCGTCACCTCCCGGGGTCACGGCCAGCCCAGGTCCTCCGTTCTAGAGATCATTAGGCTTGGGCAGGAAGGATGACATTGGAAGCACCCAGCTCCGTGTCTTTCACTTCTCTCCTCACTTCTCTTTTTAGACCTGGCTAAGAAGTTACATAAAGCTGTTCCAGGCCCCATGCCAGCGCTGCGGGAAGTTTCTGCAGGACGGCCTGCCCCCCACCTGGAGGGATTTCCGCACCCTCGAGGCCTTCCACGACACCTGCCGGCAGTGATCCCGCACCGGCCCCCAGACCCCCACCCAGATCCTTCCCAGGCAAGCCCTCAGTCACAGCGATGGCTCAGATGCGTCTTCATGGCCGGAATAGCACTTCTGCCACCTGCTCGCTTCCATCGTGCGCTCAGGCCAGGCTTGGTGAATAGCAGAGTCCCCTCTGTTGACGGGACCATCACACCGCTGAGCTGGCGTGTGGGGGCGCAGAGAGCACCTCAGGACCCAGGACGAGACAGGCAGGCAGCTTCTTTCTCGCGTGTGCTCACCATGCTGGTGCATCAGCCCTCCTGAATCTGTGTTCTAAGTCATTTTACAGTTGGAGTGAGCCCTTGTCATGCCGAGGGTTTTGTCCTGTTCCGTGACTTATCTTTATCAGCAGTAAACCTTCTCTGCCCGGGATGAGGCTTCGTGTCCTGTTTCTTAAAGCACCTTCTGTGTTCAGTTCTGTGAACACGTGAGCAGATCTCGGCCTTTTGAAGGAAAAAAAAAAAGTAAAACTTAGTAATGTCTGCGTTTGAAATAATTCTTTTTGAGGACACATCTCCCTGCTTCTTGCCTTCGGGAGAGAGGGCAGTGTTGGCAAATATTCCATTTCAAAGATGTTTCAACGGCTTGAAAAATGGATTGTTCTTTTTAAGGAGAGAAGTGCACAGATGTTTCGTTTTACTAAACCAGTAATACACATATCTAACAAAGGGAAAGGAATCTGCCCGCATTGCCAGCAGACCGTGCGTGAGAGGGCAGGACAGCTGTGCCTGGCTTGTCGGTCCCCTTTTGTCCTGAATCTTAACCATGAGCAGATTCCAGCCCCATCTACTGAGTTTATTCAGGGCCTCAACCCTGTTTAAAGCCGTGACCTGCATATATGAGGAAGCGTTGACCTGCTGAAGGTCTTAAGAAGGATGAGCAAGTCCCTAGAGCTTTTCCAGCAGGCCCAGCTTAGAGACAAGGCAAGTTCTCTTTGCGGTGAACAGGGCCAGAGAGACGCTGCTTTCTGACGGGTCCCAGAACCTGGGTTCTGGTACCACCCAGACCTTCCTCACCTACCCCTCCCAAGCTGAAAAGAGCCAGAGAATAAAGGAGATTTAGTGATGGGGGGACGCAATGGGACAGTCCACCCCAAGAGTGGTCCAGTAGTCCTGGCGTCCTGGAAGCTTGTTGAACGAATACTCAGCACTTCCCTGGTGGTCCAGTGGCCCAGAGTCTGCACTCCCAGTGCAGAGGACCCGGGTTCGATCCCTGATCAGAGAACTAGACTCCACAAGCGCGACTAAGAGTTCACAGGCCACAGCTAAGAGTTTGCATGCCACAAGTAAAGAGCCCACGTGCCACAGCTGAGACCCAGTGCAGCCAAATATTTAAAACACACACAAATCCTCAGGCCCCACCCCAGACTGGCTGAATCAGAGACTGGGGGTGGGGCCCAGCACCCTGGTTGTTAGCAAGTCCGGACGTGGGCCCCAGTCTGAAACCACCAGTCTCTAGGAGATGGCAGTGCTCTCAGGGCCCAGCTTGGGTCAGGAGGGTGAGCGGCGGCAGGATGTAGTACGGGAACGTTTGCACACAGCAGGTGATTTTAGATTAAATACCAGGGTTTATCACATTTAAGATGCCATCACTCGTAAGATGCACCATTATTTCACGATCCCCCTAAGAAAGAAAAACAGGCTGCCAATTAAACCATGGTGCAGGCTGTAATGATAATCCTGTGTGACACACGATCGGTCACACCAGCCTTTCATGCTCTGAAACTGCTTTCATCTCTTCCGAGGGGGTCGGTGGTTTCTCCTGCCTCGAGTCTCACTGTCTAACGTGTGACAGGCGATCCCTTCCCAGGGCTCCTAGTAACACATCCCCAGTGACTTGCCTGTATCCTCCTTTCTTTGGTCTTGTAAGACGCTTGTTTGTTGCAAGAAAATCCAGAATTGAGGCCACTGGGTGTATAATAACATTTTGTTGCACAGCTGCACGTCTTTTTAGAGACATTTAAATGGCAAATAAAAGACCCCATGCAGGACGTACAGTTACGCAGAGCCCGTGTGAAGTGACGACAAGATGACGAGCTGTGACAGGCTGGAGCACATGCTGATGACGAGTGCGTGTTGACGGCCAGCTGGCTGATAGCCCACGTCGGGGACCTTCTCGTGCGTGAACCGGCCCTCTGACAATCGATGGGATTATGGTAACAGTACACCACGTTGTGGGGCTTCCCTGGTGGCTCAGTGGTAAAGAACTCACCTGCCAGTGCAGGAGATGAGGGTCCGATCGCTGGTCAGGAAGAGGCCCTGAAGAAGGATATGGCAACCAACTCCAGTATTCTTGCCTGGGAAATCCCACAGACAGAGGAGCCTGGTGAGGCTAAAGTCCATGGGGTCGCAAAGAGTCGGACACAGCTTAATGACTAAACAACAGCAGCAACCCCACGTTGTGAGAGAGCTGTTCGGATTTTTAAGTGTTGGCAACAAATCTGAGAGCCTCCTGCTGCTGCTGCTGCTGCTGCTAAGTCGCTTCAGTCGTGTCTGACTGTGCGACCCCATGGACAGCAGCCCACCAGACTCCGCCATCCCTGGGATTCTCCAGGCAAGAACACTGGAGTGGGTTGCCATTGCCTTCTCCAATGCATGAAAGTGAAAAGTGAAAGTGAAGTCGCTCAGTCTTGTCCGACTCTTTGCAACCCCATGGACTGCAGCCCACCAGGCTCCTCTGTCCGTGGGATTTTCCAGGCAAGAGTACTGGAGTGGGGTGCCATTGCCTTCTCCGAGAGCCTCCTAGTTGGTCCCAAAGATCCCTCCACCTCCCGCCGAGCTGCGTTTCCAATGGAGAGAGCAGACCTTGAGTTCTGGGCCCTGGGCAGGCAGTCATTTCTGCTCAGGTCTGAGGGACAGTGTTCTTGGTCTCACTATATCACCTTCAGCGATACCTACTCTGTGGCCGCTGATGCCTGTTCCCCACTTACAGGAGCTTCCATGTTAAAATAATGTACTTAGGGGAAAAGCACGACCCCTAATGTTAAATAATAACACACAACTGCGGAAACTAAGACAAGATTGTAAAGCAACTATATACTTCAATAAAAATTGAGTAACAGCACAGCTGAAGCGTAGCCACAGCAGAAGGTGTGACGGGGGTGGCCGGTTCAGGACCTCAGCTCCGGCCTCCTGCTCCCAGTTGTGGGGCTTGGACAAGTCACTCGTCCTCTCCCAAAACACGCACGTCAGTGCCCAGGGCCAGCAAGGCAGGAGAGCGGGAGGGGCTGGGGCTCGCAGACGAGACGGGCAGAAAGTCCCTGAAGCTGGGCGCCGGACAGGCGGGTGATACGTGTGATTCTGTTTCTCTAGTTTTTAATTGTCCCTAATTAAAAGGGGTGGGGGGAAGTATAAGGGTCGGGCTAGGCAACCGTTAGGGTGTTCTCCTCTCTGACCTTCAGTGCCAAGAAGGGGAAGCTAAAAGGGGGAGGGCCGGGCCGGGCCGGGCTGGGAAAGGGGTTTGTTCACCAGATCCCTGAACGCTTGGTGCTTCAGAGATGCCCCAATATAGAGAACACACTGACCTGAAGTGGGAAAAACAGACTGGGGGTGGGCTGGGGTCGGTTCCAAGACGTGGACTGTGAGGAAGCTGGGACCTGGTGCTGCTAGGGGCACCGTCCCCGGGGCCAGACCCGCCCGGTGGAGCCCCTCACGAAGGGGTCCTGGCCATCAGCACTATGCCAGCCACACCCCCGCCGACCCCTATCACTCAGACTGTGCAGCAAGCTCTTGGCCAGAACCTCGAGATGTTTTAGATGACCTGATGACCGCCTGGACAGCCCAGCATCTCCTCTGTACCAGGCGCTTCCCATATGTTGTTCATTTCCTCTCGGGTGGGTTTGTACTGTTTTCCCCATCATGTGCACGAGGCCTGGAGGGGCCTGGGTGTCCCACTGCCCTCATCACTTCCTCCCCAGGAGCAGAGGGGCTGAGCAGTCCCTGCTCTGCGGGGCATGTTGTGTCAAGAATTGCCCAAGAAGCTCCCTCAGCCCAGACTTGGAAATCTGTCTTGCAGTTGCATCTGCCAGATTGAGCAGCGATGTGTCTTTTCCGTGCTCTCTGCCGGCTGAGTTCTGTTGATCAGCAGGGCACCTGTTAGGAACCGGCAGGATGGGATGAGGAGGGCCAGGAAAGGTGGGCCAGATTTTTCCCCCCGAACTAAATCGGGAATTGGCCTTTTGGTATCGAGTGATGTTTTTACACTTCACGCCACTGACGGAAAGCTGCGGGCTTAAAATGATCTTTTGGTGTTAACGTGCCAATTCTCCATTGCATTTTGAGTGTCAGAGTGTGGGCCTGCTGCTAAATCGAGAGCCTTTTAAGGTCACCCGAGCTGGGAGGAGAAGAGACAGCAGCTTCAGCCACCAGGAATCCCAGTAAGATCCGGAACGCCCACCCACTGGACGGGAGGCAGCATTGGGCTGTTGGGTCTGTGGACAGAGGACAGGATGTGACCGCTCACCTGGCTTGGCTGTGCCCCGCAGCGTCTGCATCTCCGCCTCCGCGACGAAGATGAGCAGGGGGCTTCAGTGTCCTGCCTTGACAGGAAAGGATGGGCCAGTCCCGCTCACTCGGGGTGCAGCCGGCCAGGCTGTTCTGTCGCAGAGAAAGCTCCTTCAAGGCCGCACAGTATGTGCCTCGGAGATGAGCCTGTGGCGTCCGTGGACAAGCCTGTCCTCCAGCTCATCTGCCCGGGGAATAATTAGGCCTCACTTTCTGGGACAGGCAGGTTTCTTTCCCCATCTCTGTCGTCCTGCCCGCACTCTCATCCCCACCCCTGCTTCTCAAATTAATGGAAGGAACCTCCCAGCATCACTCCCGAGTTGCACTTCAAATTGCTGGCTGGCTGCTCCCTATTATTAGTACTCGAAGAACTAAACCTTCACGTTCACAGGCACATCCCTGGTAGAGGCTCTTCTTGGCAGCTCTCAGACAATTAGTTACTCGAGAGCAGCTTCAGCCTGTCTCTGTGCTAATTGAGTTGAAATTTCAGCTGCAGGTTGACTGTCCTCGGGGACAGTGGGCGCAGTGGCCTGGTGCTCACCACACAGGCAGGTCCTGCCAGCAGCAGGCTTCTGCAGCCTCTCGGGTCCCCAGCTGGATAGGGACAAAGGAGTGAAGCAGCCCTCTGGCAAGAAGGTACGGGGAAGGTAGGGGCCAAGGGGTGACGAGGGAAGGGTGGAGGGTGGTAAGAGGCCCCTAGCTCAAGCGCCAGCCTGGGCCGCCAGCAAGCTTCATCAGCTCCCACACCGTGGGACGCGTGGGTACTTAATGCCTTACTCATCCTCGTCTAATTCTTGGCTGTCGTCTCAATCGTGGGCTCGCTTTCTTAATACCAGAAGGAATACATGTGTTCCTTTTATAGAAAATTAGGTAATGTGGGCAAGCAAAAGGAATGATACCCATAATTCCAACCAACAGGAGACAATGACCAGAGAACACTGTGGCGTACACCTTTCCAGACCTTCGTGTGGACGCGCTGAGGTGAGGACATATTTGTAAAAGAGCATAGATAGGATAGTGTTTGAAACCTGCTTTTTTGGATTTAGCAAACGCTAAGTTGCTCCAACACAGAGATCTCAAAACACCTCCAGGGAACATAGACACATACTTCCCATCCACTTCAGTGCCCCAGAGGGAGGGAGCATTTCGGGTCCCAGGGCTGCTCTGAGCCATGTGGTCACTCCGGAACCCTATTCCCCCCACCTTCTCACCCACATGACCTTGGGCGTGACCCATGTGCTGGAAGCGGAGTCATGGGCGCCTTCCAAGTTGATGAAAAGGGGGAAACATAGAGGCGTTGTAAGGCCAGGCCCAGCACGGGCACGTGTCAGTTCTGCTCGACCTTCGTGAGTGAGAGCTTAGGCATGTGGCAGACCTAGCTGCAGGGGCTGCTGGGAGGCACCGTCCCCCACTGCGCGCCCTGGGTCCGGCCGGGACCCTTGCTCTGGACGAGAAGGGGCCGCCTCCACCGTGCAGTGCGCCCTCCTGCATCGGGACTGTGAGCAGTGATGCTGCCTGGAGGCCTGGGTGGGCCTCGTTTCTGCCGTCCTTTGGTTTTGTGCGATGGTGGCCTCCCACGTTTGATAACCATAACTCAGGCAAGGAACCGCTCCTGGATCTTCAGAGTTTTGTTTTGAAGTAATTACAGATTCACCAGAAAGTTACCAGGACACGTTCATGGCAGTGCCAGGCATACTTTACCAGCTTTCCCCAGGGTCAGCGTCTTGTGCAGACCTGTCCAACTGCATCTGTGGTTGCTGGCACAGCTACAGCACAGTGTACAGACCAGGAAGTTGACTTTGGTAGCGCGCAGCGCGTTTACCACCAACTCAGTGGACATGAGTCTGAGCAAACTCTGGGAAATGGTGAGGGACAGGGGGGCCTGGCACGCTGCAGTCCACGCGGTCGCAGAGTCGGACACGACTGAACAACGACAGCGTGGCGTTTACTTGCGCTCCACCGGCTCCACGCGCACTTAGTGATGCGTCTGTGTGATGGTGTGTCTGCGTGCAGCCTAGTGCAGTTTTATCATATGTGTAGCTTCGTGGAACCGCCACCACCAGGACACGCCGCCGTTCCCTCCCTGCGAGACCCCCTCGCACTACCTTTTCCTGATGGCACTCCCCTCCTTCCCTGTCCCTGCCCCCTGGCCACCCCTAAGCTGCTTTCTATCTCCAGAATCACTTTATTTCATGAATGTTATAAAGAGTGAGATTCCACTGCGTATATGTGCCTCTGAGGTTGGCTTTTTTCATCCAGCAGAATTTCCTTGAGGCTTATCCAAGGTGCTGTGTGTATCAGTGATCCATTCCCTTCAGTTGCTAAGTGATATTCCAGGGGTTTCCACACCTTGGTTAACCACTTACCCAGTGGAAGACGTCTGGTGCTTTTCAGTTTGTGGCCGTTATCAACAGAGCCACTATGAACACTCGTGTACAATTTTCTGCATAAAAAGAAGTTTTCATTTCTGTGGAATATATACGCCCATGAGTACAGTTGCTGGGTCATATAGTAAGTCCATTTTTAGTTTGAAAAGGAAATGCCAAACCATATCATTTCACATTGATGTGAGTAATCCAATTCCTGCACAGCTTTGCCAGCATTTGGTGTGGTCGCTGTTTCTTATTTTGATCACTGTGGTAGGTGTGGAGTGATACCTCGTGGTGGTTTTTATTTGCACCCCTCCAACGGCTGATGATGTTGAACATCTTTTCGTGTGCTTCTTTGCCATCTGGCTATTGTCTTGGGTGAAATGTCTGTGCGTGTCTTTTGCCCAGTTTCTAATTGGATTGTTTTTGAACGCTGAGTTTTGAGTTCTTTATATATTCTACATATGAGTCCTTGGCAGGCGTGTCATTTGTGCATATTTTCTCCCAACTGTCGCTTGTCTTTTCATCCTCTTAATGGGGCTTTTTGAAAAGCAGATATATTCAGTTTTGATGAGGTCCAATTTATCAGATTTTTTTTGTTTATGAGTTGTGCTTTTGGTGTTGAGTCGAACCTGCTGGGTTTCGGATTGAGTGTTGTTTTGCTGTAATGAGCATCAGCGCTCCTCACTTCCTTCCTTCCTCCCCCTGCCCCCGCCCCGTCTCTCTCTCTGTCTCTCTCCCTCCCCAGCAGGGACCTTAGCTACCCTCTCCTTCTATCGGATGGTCACTCAGGACATCCAAGGTTGGGAACCCTGGCCTGGCTCACGCAGCAGGTCAGTGGCAGCGAGAAGACCAGAACGACTCCCTCAGTCACCGTGTTTCCTGCTTCCCGAAGACTCTTCTCGGGGAAGCACTTGAACTGCAGTGTCAAAATGAAATGGATCCACTACAGCAGGGAGTATGAAAGGAAGGCGTTGGCAGTGACAGACTTGTTCCTCCAGCTCAGCCGGGGCCCGGGCAGCGGTGCTCTGATGATGCGCCTCTTGCAGGAGTGAGATCTGATGCCAGTGGTCCTCGCCCTCCCGGGCTCAGGAAGGCAGTCGGGCTGGGGCCCGGGGAGCGGTGCTCTGATGATGCGCCTCTTGCAGGAGTGAGATCTGATGCCAGTGGTCCTCGCCCTCCCGGGCTCAGGAAGGCAGTCGGGCTGGGACCCGGGGAGCAGTGGTCTGATGATGCGCCTCTTGCAGGAGTGAGATCTGATGCCAGTGGTCCTCGCCCTCCCCGGCTCAGGAAGGCAGTCGGGCTGGGGCCCGGGCAGCGGTGCTCTGATGATGCGCCTCTTGCAGGAGTGAGATCTGATGCCAGTGGTCCTCGCCCTCCCCGGCTCAGGAAGGCAGTCGGGCTGGGGCCCGGGCAGCGGTGCTCTGATGATGCACCTCTTGCAGGAGTGAAATCTGATGCCAGTGGTCCTCGCCCTCCCGGGCTCAGGAAGGCAGTCGGGCTGGGGCCCGGGCAGCGGTGCTCTGATGATGCGCCTCTTGCAGGAGTGAGATCTGATGCCAGTGGTCCTCGCCCTCCCCGGCTCAGGAAGGCAGTCGGGCAGCGTGCTGCGCTCAGATGGGCAGCTGGGGCCTGAGTCCCTAGCATTTAGCCAAGCCGGTGTGGTCACTAGGGGACTATGGGGGAGCTTCCCGGGGGTGATGTCTCCCCTCGTACCTTTCAGCCTCCGGGATTGCCCAGCCACCCAGATCCCCACCTCCCCACCCCCACCGATGGCGCTGCTGTGGAAGGGGGCGGAGGGGACACACAGATGTGTTGGAGGTGGGAGTTCGGGTCTCAGAAGATGGACAGCCCTTTTCCAGGTTCTGCTCGATGCCCGTCCCTCCCAGACAGGACCCCACACGCCCAAGGATGCCAGGGGTTAGGGTTAGGGTCCCTCCCCCAGGTTCCTGGGGGCCCCCACTCAGGACAAGGGTGTCATCACCCCAGCCTCATGCTTGCTGTCGCCATCTTCTGGGAGGTCACCGTCCTCAAACATGGCGGACAGAGGGTGTCCAGCTCGGGGCTGGGAAGCACCTCCAAGTGGAATCTTCCTTTCAGGAAGCATTCGACCTTTCACCTCCCAGCCCCTGTGTGATTTTCTCCCCAGAGATCCCTCCCAGGAAGCCCCATGGCGCATTCTTCCCCCCTCCCCCCGCAGTTATTAATCCTATGCTCACCCAGCCCACTTCCTCTTCCTAAACACCCAGCAAGAGTCTCTTTCCCGGGCCCCTTGTGTCTAAGTGGGGCCGTGACAGGTGAGCAGAAGAGGCAGCTAAAAGCAGACCGCGTTTCCCATGCTCTCACTTCCTTTTCTGAGACCCCACTGGGGGCAACGCACAGCCGTGGTGGAGTTAGAGGTTGGAAGGGTTCTGAGTCCCGGGGCCACCGCCTGGAGGCGAGACTGCCCGTGAGCTGCCCAGTGGATTCTATGGGACGGAAGTAAACTGTTAAACTTATTATTGGGTTAAATCACTGAGACTTGGGGTGTATATTTTTTTTAATAGCTGCTCGGATTATTTACCCCACCCATCATGAAAATACCCTGAAAACTGTGCCACGAACTGTAAGCTGTTGATGGATGGTAGAGGTTACTGTTTCTCCTGTTTCTATGTTAGCTTGAGTCCAAGTCATCTTTCACTTCGGTTAGAAGAGGGCCACAGGGGTTTCCCTGGCGGTCCAGCGGCCAAGACTGTGCTCCCAGTGCAGGGGGCCTGGATTCGATACGTGCTTGGGGACCTAGATTCCACATGCTGTACTGGAGTTCCTGTGGCACAACCAGAAGACCCGTCATGCTACCACTAAGCCCTGGCACAGCCGAAGTAGATAAATAGACTTTTTTTTTAAAGAGAAGAAGAGGATCATGTGCAGAGTCAACTCGGGCTGTCCTCTGGTTCCTCCAGGAAGAGCAGCCTTATCAGACGCCTTCCTGACCGCTCTCAAGGAGTGTGGACATTCCATCCCTTCTGCCCCCTTCTCTGATCGTCTTCAGAGCCGCTCCTCTTGCATTCATCAGTCATTATTTATCTTGTTCTCCACCCACTCCAAGACGGTCAGCTCCACAAGGCCAGGAACCGAGTCTGTCTGGAGCACTGCCCTGTCCCCTTGCACACAGAAGGTGCTCAGTAAGTATTTACCGAACGTGGAGAAGAGGAAGCTCTGCGCTCTGCTGCTCACAGGGGGACCTTGGGCCAGGCACGTGATCCTTCCGAGTGTGGATGCTTCACCCGTGAGTGGGGCAGTGGCCCTGGCTGGCCGTGCAGTGCCGGAGTCCTGTGAGGGAGTCACACCAGTCCTGTGAGGGAGTCACACCAGTCCTGTGAGGGAATCACACCAGGTGTTGGTTGTGCACCTACTGTGTGCAGGTGCTCGGTGCCCGGAATGTAGTCCACGTGGCAAACGAGAAAGGGGCCAGGCGGCCAAGACAGCCTTGTCAGTGACATCCACCGCAGGCAGGGCAAGGATGCTCTGGGGCCATGGTCACCAGGTGGGGCCTCTTCCATCTTCCACTGTGGCCTTGGTGACACCCACTCGCCTCTCTTTGCTCACCCTGAGAAAATATTCAGAGAAAGAAATCCAGAGGTTTGGCGGCCTTCCCTCTGAGACGCAGCCTCAGCTGTGCACCCTCTCTTAAGCACAAGAGATTTCAGACGCCACCTGGAAAGCAGAAGTGCCCAGAAGAGACTGTCAGGGGTGCAGACCCGCCCCTGTTCCCATCCCATCCACACTGCTGTGAATGAGCACATCTCCCTGCCTTGAGGATAAGCGGGTCCCTTTCTTGCTGTGGCCTTTTGATATTTGACTTTGCACTCGATGCCCCTAAAGCTAATAGGCCCTGGCCTTTCATTTCCAAAGGGTAGTTGGTCAAATTAATGATCGCCAAAAGGCCAGAGGTAATTTGCTTTCCTCCCGGTTTCTTTCCATTCGTTTGCAAACCAGCAAAGTTCAAGAAAGCTTCTGAGCATGAAAGAGTAGGGGATCTAATTAGGAAGCAGGCAGGTAGTTCGAAAACTTTCTCGAGACCTTAGGGGCCATAGTCACAGGGTGGTCATGAGATTGTCCCAACAAGGACACTGAATTCTGCATGGGCCGGTCCCAGCCGTGGGCCTCATTCCCAGAAGCCCGGACAGCTTGCAAATGAAAGAATGTGTATCCCTGTTCAGCCTGTCTTCAGCCTCCATGAGGGACCCCAGCCCAGACCATCTGCTGGGGGGCAGGAGGTGGCTAGCCGGCGAAGGGCTGAGGTTGACAAGGGACAGGAACCGTTCTACAGCAGCCTGCGTCCTCAGAATATAAACACCCACCGTGTGAGGCGCGTGGGGCGAGGTGTGTCTGTTTTGCTGTTACGCACAGTGGAGGCATTTTATGGCTGGGTCTTGTACCTGGGCCTGAGCATTTCCAGCTGAGCCACACACTGCAGAAAGGCTGTGGCTTCTCAGGAGCCCGGCCTGATGACTGGCTGAGTGCCCCAGGCCACCAGGGACGCGGCGGGGGTGTCAGCCTGCCGTGAGCCACGTCTGTGAATGGAGAACACGTGACCCCAGGAATCCAGACACCATGGTTGTATCACCCCCTCGGGATTAAAAACAGGACCTCGCCTTGCCTCTGGGGAACCAACACCCAACACCACTCATCCGTCCATGTGTTGCAATTAGAGGGTCTCTCATCAGTCCATCCCCACCCCCCCACTCCAGAGGAAGGGGGTCCTGGCCAGTCTCAGTGCCAGACTCACCCACACACACACCCTCCTGTGATTGGTTCAGGGATGGGCAGACGATCTCACACACCCCGCCAAAGACATGCAGTTAGGTCCCGCTCGGTGCTGAGAGACAAGTACTGCTAGTTTCCACTGAGTGTGAACAGAGCGGGTTGAGCAGCTGCTAGACCCAGGACCTGGAATCCCTCCGGGGGCCAAGCTCACTCCTGTCCAGCTTGGGCCAGGGTGGGCAAGGGGAAGAGCCCTTCCCCTGCAGTCTGTGTGCTCAGCGCTTGACACGCACCAGCAGGCCCAGGAAACCGCTCAGAGGGCCCAGGTGCACTGTGCAGATCAGCCAGTGAAGGGGGAGTCTGGGGCAGTAAGCTGGCGACTGGTCCATGAGGCCGTGCGCTAGGCATCTCTGAGGTATCACACGGGATCTTACAGTCCTTTCCTGGTTTGATCTTTGCTCAGAGGACGTGTTTTAAGAGAGTTTTCTTAAAATATTTATTTGGCTGTTGGGTCTTAGTTGTGGCACGCAGACCTCAGAGCACGGAGACTCCGTAGTTGCCTGGCTCTGTTGCCCCGAGGCATGTAGGATCTTAGTTCCCGGACCAGGGATCGAACCTGTGTCCCCTGCATTGGAAGGCGGAGTCTTAACCACTAGACCACCAGGGAAGTCCCAGAGGCCATTTTCTAATTTGAGAATTTTTTTGCCATCTGGAGAGACTAGAAATGAGAAGCAGCTTTATCTTCAAACCTAGCAAGTAATGGCTCCTTTACATTTCCTTTAAATTTACTGAAAAACTGAGAAGTTTTCTTTTAGCATTCAGGAGGCAAGGCGGCTTCTTCCAGAGGGAGTCTCCTTAAGAGGATGGTTGGGTCCATCGGGCAGCTGTCAGACTTCGCACCACCACCTGACCCGGGCCCTCTTCCCTCCCCTCCCCTCTGCGCCCTCACCAGTGGCCTCCGCAGGCCCCCCTAGATAGGAGGTGTGTCAGGAAGGTGTGGACGGGGGGCCTCCCTCTATTTCCCATTCATGCTGTGGGATGAGGGCCGCCCTCCAGGACCAAGGCGGCAGCGCGTGCAGACAAGTTAGACTAGATGCCCGGGCTCTGGGCCGGCCCTCTGCCACCTCCTGGCCCGGGGTGAGAGACGTGAGCTGTTTCAGGCATGGCTACACGTGTCTGTGGTCCCTCACAGCGTAATCCACCCCTGACACACACACATACACACAACACACGCACACACACACAACACACACACACACACACCATACACGACACACACACCATACACGACACACACAATACACATGACACACACGCACACACCACACGCACACACACCACACACACCATACACAACACACATGACACACACATACCACACACACATTATACACAACACACACATATCACACACAACACACACACACCATACACAACACACATGACACACAACACGCACACACAATGCGCACACACCATACACAACACACATGACACACCCATACCACACGCACACACACCACACGCACACACAACTCACACACACCATACACCACACACACACGACACACACATACCACGTACACACACCATACACAACACACACATGACACACACACACCACACGCACACACCATACACAACACATGACACAACACGCACACAATGCACACACACCATATGCACACACACCACGCACATATACCATACACAACACACGTGAAACACACATACCACACACACAACACACACCATACACAACACACAACACACATGACACACACCACACACAAACCACATGCACACACAATGTACACACACCATACACAACACACATGACACACACACACCACACACAATGCACACACACCATACACAACACACATGAACACACACCACATGCAAACAATGCATACACAACACACATGACACACACACATACCACACACAACACACACACCATACACAACCCATGACACACACCACATGCAAACACAATGCACACACATCATACACAACACACATGACACACACATACCACACACAAACACACGCACACACACCACACACAATGCACTCACACCATACCCAACACACACACACACACCACATGCACACACAACGCACACACACCATACACCACACACACACCACACACATGACACACACACACCACACACACACCATACACAACACACACCCCACACACACACAACACACATGACACACACATACCACACACACAACACACACAATGCATACCACACAACACACATGCACACCACATACCACACAACATACATGCACACCATACACACACAACACACACACATATACCACACAGTACACACCACACACACACACACCTGCAATGGGTTTCTTGGCCCTGACTGCATCAGAAACATCCTGTTTGTTCATGGAAATATTTGATCAGTATCTGACTGTTACCCCAGTAGATTTTAAGCACATCAGTCAGTTCAGTTCAGTCACTCAGTCATGTCTGACTCTTTGCGACCCCATGAATCACAGCACGCCAGGCCTCCCTGTCCATCACCAACTCCTGGAGTTCACTCAGACTCACGTCCATCGAGTCGGTGATGCCATCCAGCCATCTCATCCTCTGTCGTCCCCTTCTCCTCCTGCCCCTAATCCCTCCCAGCATCAGAGTCTTTTCCAATGAGTCAAGTCTTCGCATGAGGTGGCCAAAGTACTGGAGTTTCAGCTTTAGCATCATTCCTTCCAAAGAAATCCCAGGGCTGATCTCCTTCAAAAAGGACTGGTTGGATCTCCTTGCAGTTCAAGGGACTCTCAAGAGTCTTCTCCAACACCACAGTTCAAAAGCATCAATTCTTTGGCGCTCAGCTTTCTTCACAGTCCAACTCTCACATCCATACATGACCACAGGAAAAACCATAGCCTTGACTAGACAGTCTGTATTAGGAACCTAGGGGTTTTTTTCATAGCTTTTTTTCATGGTTAACAGACTATTCAGATTAACTGCAAATGTCTCTCAAGACATGGAACCCAAGATCCAGACTGAGGATCTCGCCATGCCTTAGCACAGGGGGACTAAAATATTGGGGTGCTGCAGGCCAGCTGGAGAGCTGAGAGTGTGGACGAGGTCGAGGGAGGTTTTGTCTTCCGCCTGGATGAAGTTTACCGCTTTTGCACTGTATGGCAGGAATAGCAGCGTGAGTTAAATGTCACAGTTTACATGACTAATTCCATGCACTTTTAACATCCTGTCACATTACACTCTCCCCCTTCCAGGGGGGCTTATGCTCCACCTCTGTCAATCTCCCCTTCCCCTCCATTGCTCTCAAGGTCAATGTCTTGTTTTGACAAAAGACATCATTTTGATTCAGGCTGAACATATTCTGGCTTCAAGACATGGCTGGACTCTGTTTGCCTTCCTCAAGAGTCACACTTCCATTCTTCCCTTCCAAATAGAGCTCCCAACTTCAGCCTGGGATAAAGACTTCATATCCCAACTCCTTTACAGTTATATGGCCATTGAGACGTGCCTCGGATTGTGTCCAACTGCTGGAAGGGGTTCTTAAGGGAGTGGTGAGAGGAAGGAGGTCTTTGCTTCCCCCTCCCCCTTCCTCCCGGTGGAAGTGTAGATGTGATGGCTGGCCTCAGACAGCCAACCTGGACCATGAGGTAGAAGCCATGCACTGAGGATGGCACAGCAGCAGGACAGAAGGAGCCTGGCTCTTTGGCAACCTGGACAGCCATCCCTGCTCTTCTTTTATGTGGGAGAAAACCAAGATGTTTTATTTAAGCCACAAGTGTACTTTGACTTACAGCTGAGTTTGATCCTGATCAACACAAGGACATCTGATGAAGCTGGCTTTTTATTTTATTTTATTTTTTTTCTTCTCTTTTTTTTATTTTTTTTTATTTTAAACTTTACATAATTGTATTAGTTTTGCCAAATATCAAAATGAATCCATCACAGGTATACATGTGCTCCCCATCCTGAACCCTCAACAACCTCAGTATGAGCCTGTTTTGCTCTTTCTCCCTCTCACCTTACCGGGGAGCTAATTGAGAGTTCCAGTTAACGGCCATTATTTGTTCCCGAGTGTGGCGCTTGCCGCAGCATACCCCCAGCCCCACCAGTGCTGAGAGCTCTCCTTCTGCTGTGGCATGATGGTTTCCTTCCCCAAGATCATTAACACCCCAATTCCACCAGCCTCTTTGGAGACCTGCATGATTTCAGTTTCTGCCGGGGTTTAACACTTCTAAAGGTTATTGAATCCATCTTTGGTCAGGAAAAGCCATTTAATGAGCATGTTTTGGCCTCATGAAGAGAAGGTAGCTGCACACACGTGTTCAAAGTTGCAGCCAGCCCTCTGGCACCCCATCTCCTCCTCGCCGGTTTGATTTCTTGGTCCGCACTGGACAAATAGAACAGGCTGGCTCTTTCATTCCCTCCGCCCAGCCCCCACCCCCGGCCCCTCATGCATCTTTCATCTTGACTCACTACTCCTGCAACTCCCTCTGCCCTGTGAACAGTATCGATCGGCTGATTAAGCCATCAAGTCACAGCAAACAACTTTAATTCTCTAACTCCAGGCCCTCGCTTCTCTTCCTGGCCTGGTACTGAGTTCCTCGCTCACATGTAACAACCGGCAGAGGACTTTTCCGCTGCCCGTCACTAACCTTGATGTTGCCCTTCTGTTGTTTTGCGGTGTTTTGGATAGTCAAGAAGATGAACTTAAAAGAAACCAGATCCTCAATTTAGATGCCACTCCACCTGTCATCTAAATACAGTAACTGGAGGCTTTTGAGAGCCAGCCCCAGTTCCTCACCAGAGGGGCACCTCCACAGGGCTTTTATTGACTGATTTTTGGCTGCACAGGGCGTTCACCGCTGCACGCAGGCTTTCTGTCGTTGCAGCAAGTGGGGGCTGCTCTCTGGTTGCAGCGTGTGGGCTTCTCACTGTGGGGCTTCTCTGCAGGGCACAGGCTCTGGAGCATGACTCATGTAGTTGTGCTGTGTTGTCCCAGGGCATGTGGCATCTTCCTGGACCAGGGATCAAACCCATGTTCCCTGCATTAGCAGGTAGAGCCTGTACCTGCTACTAAATAAGCCATTTATGATACCTTTTATGATTTAGTGTCCTGTCCCATCTCTTCCATTCTTTTTTCTCTTTGTCAGAAGTGAGGCAGTAAGTCAAGGGAAGGGGAATAAGGCTTCTCCATCAGAGGGCATGCCACAGACTTCGTGGACATATTCGGATTATCACACTCTGCCCTCTGGACAATAACAGACATGCAAAACATCACCTTCCTCCCAAAAGCCTCAAGCCGTCACAGATCGGCTCCGAGTCCTGATCTCGTCCTCCAGGTAGGAGGAAGCTCCGTGCAATAGAGAGGTGCTTACGTGCAGCTCCGGGAGTTCACTTTCTCTCCACCGCAAGCCAAGAGCCACGTGATATGTGTCAGGTGTGGGAGAACCACAGAGAAGACCTGCTGCATCCTCAGCTCCCAGCACAGCCCTGGGCACCCCCCAGACAGTGAGTGAGCGAATAAATGAATGAACGCCCAGTCTGGGAGCCCGGTGCAGAGAGGCGTGGCCGTTCCTGCTGGTCATCCAAGCTCCAGCCCCAAGTCATCTCCAGCGCTGTCACTCGGCATGTGTGGCTGTGCCCGTGTCCATCCCCAAAACGGCTGTGAGCTTCCTTCCCACTGCCTCTCCCGCACTAGCGGGTGGGCCCCCAGGCGCAGGATCCCCGGGTCCTTTGGTTCACTCTGCGTCTCCTGTACCTAGAACAGGGCCCAGAAAAGAGCAGCGCTCAGTAAGTGTTTGCGGAGTGAAGGAATGGAGGTGTCAACACTCAGGGCCTGGGGAGGCGCTGAGTCCAGATGCTGGAGGAACTAAAACAGATTACACAGCATCGACATCCACTTTCTAGGGGTTGATGATGGAATAGACCCTGTTCTTAGGAGACACAGGCTGATATACTGAGGGGAGAAGTGTTAGAATGTCTTCAGCTTACCTTCAAGTAGTTCAGAAAAAGACACGTGTATGAGCCCCACCCCCCCACCTACCTCCTGTGGAACCTTGAAATGTTGTCCTGTGTCCCCCCTGGGATGAAAGGCAGGGCTCGAGTCCCTGTGCATCCTAGGACCTCATCAGGGCACTTACTGACTCACTCAGGCGACCCAAGCTCACCTCTTGCTGCAGCCTGACTGTCCACCCAGTGAAATCCCCCACATGTCCCTTCACTGCTCTGGTGGGAACAAGGGCCAGGTATGGAGGGATTTGGACAGGGACGAAGAGTTTGTTCCTCAGTGTGGACTGGAGTGATGTGGTCCGTGTGGACCCTTGCGGGTGCTCCCCAGCTCCCTGGAGGGGCCCAGGGGGCCAGCATCTCTACCTAGAGCTAAAAAATCCTCCCCCAGAGCCGCCCCAGCCCTCCAGCTCCCCAAGGAACCACGAGAGGTTCTCTGACCGTCACCGAGCAGTCTTTCATGACCAATTTCAAGGGATTAATGGGAGAGCTGAGTGGAATTTACTTAAAACATCAGCTCCACTTAAAATAGCTCTTCCAGGCATTTAGCGGCAACGTCTTTGATTCCCCAGCCACATCCTTTCACTCTGTTATTAAATACCACGATATTCTGGTCCAAGTTCCGACTCCCCCAAGCCCTGATTCACGTGGCTGTGTGTGCCGGGGAGTGTGAGACATCGTCATCTGCCACCCGTGGCCTTTGATGGGCGGTGACACCGGCGAGGGTGCCAGCAAGTGGCTGGCACGTGGGCTCAGGACAACTCAGTCGGCAGACATGGCCAGTGCCCCAAGTTACACCATCAGAAGCCACACGTGGGACCAGGGACAGCACCCCCTGTTTCAACCACTTTTGGGAGTTTCTTTTTCTTGCCTCAATTTACATGCATTTCTAAATTCTGGCTCCTGGGCCACCAGAGTCTCAGCCACTTTGAGAGCCGGTGCTCCAGGCCCGCCCTGCCAGACAGGACTTCTTACCTGCTCTTTGGACGTTTCCCCTGTCTTGGCCTCTGGCTTTTCATTTCCACCCAATTTTGTGCTTGTTTTCCAACCTGATGTTTGGGTTGCGGTAGGCATAGTGATGGTGATGGTGGTGATGGTGATGAAGACGGTGGTGGTGATGATGTTGACGTAACAGGATTAATGGGACTCTCAAGGAAGCCTCGCCGTGTGCCTGGCATGACGCAAAGCCCTACTGCAGCTTCGGTTCTGGAAGGAGAATCTGAGCTGGAATGCAGAATGTCTGTTGTGATCAGCACCTGCAGAGGGGAGAGGCGGAAGCAGGATTGGGCAGAGGGAGTGACTGAATGGTGACACTCCCCCCCCACGCCCCATGAGGCCTCAGCCAGCCCAGCAGGGAGCGCAGCAATCAGTCTTCCAAGGGTCCCACGTTGGTCCCACACACCCACCTGGATGCCTGCCTCTGGATGCCAGCTGTCCCTGAGGACACAGCCTGGGGTGGAAAGGCGGGTCTCTGCAGCCCAGCTCCTCTGAAGGAGCCGGGGCCCTCCCAGTGGCCACACTGCAGCAGCTGGTGGCAGGTCCTTCTGGAAGATGACATGGGCGACGCCTCTCCCTGTCTGCCATAAGCCATTCATCTGCATGATCCAGCTTTGTCCTCAGAGCAGAACCCTGAGATGCCTTTGCAGATGAGGCAGCAGGCTCAGAGAGGTTAAGGCACTCACCCAAGGTCACACAGCTCGCCTGCTGACGCTCATCTTCCTGGTGCAGGGCCCAAGTTCATACCCACCATCATAGGGCCTGTCAGGCTGAAGAGTAGGATTTTAGAGATGAAACTGAAGTAACTGGCCCTCCCTTATCCTGAGGAGCAGACACGATGCTCTGTCTGATCGCCCGACTCCCTCCTGGGAGAGAGTTGTCAGGTTCTGGGTTCATCTTCCGGCAGAGTGGCCCTCCGGTGACCCGCCTTCCTTCCTGCGTCCCATCTTCCCTCTACAGTGGAGCTGGGATCCTGCTGGACAACGTCTAGGACAGATGTCATGTGGGGCTTTGTTGCATCTGTTGGTTCCAGACCTTGGGAAGGAGAAAGGGGCGGTCGTTCAGGCCCTCCTTGGTGCCAAGACATTGGATCTCCTGTGACCACTGGGAAACATGAGGCCCAAGCCATGAGGAACAGTCCCGAGATGAGACCCTCGGGGGCAGCCAGCCGCCCTTAGAGGCAGGCAGCACACGGATAAGCTCTTTCCTGCCCCTGCAGACAACCCACTGCTATTTCAGGATGTGCGTCCTTACAGTGAAGGGACAAGGCTGTGCCTGGGGAGAAGGGTGTTGCATAAAACCTGAACCGACTTGACCCTCCGACCTGGGCCGTGGGCAGCTCAGGGGTTGTCTGGGAGCCTGAGTTCACCTACCCTGCCCGGCGGGCCCAGGATGTGGGTCCTAGAGGGACCCCGGCCCTTCCTGTCACCCCTTCCCCTGTTTCCCCCACCTCCTGCCATCCTGATAGCCAGACCAGACATGGGCCTGGCTCAGCCAATCAGAGGCTTCAGATTCCAGGAACTAGAGCGAAGATTCAGCAAGAGCTAAGTGCATATCCGATGGTCGCAGTGCCAGCCCAGGTCCCGGCAGCAGCAGCCTGCCCAGCTGTTCCTGGGGCGGCCAGCTGTGGTTCCAGCTGCCCCAGCTGAGCCAGGCTCCCAGGCAGCCGCTGAGCTGACCACAGCCCACTGCCATTGTCAGCTTCTCCTGTCAATTCTGGGAGTTTCTGCAGTCATGCCAGCCCCATCTTCTCCTGTATGAGATGCCAAAGTTCATTTAGGCTGTTGCCTCCAAGCAAAAAATGTACAGTGTCTGCCAGCACCCCTGGAAGACATTGGGTGCACCTGCCCGGAATCCTCTCAGTCAGTGGCCTGAGGTGGTGAGTTCCCTGTCGAGAGAGGCGGACACGTGCCAGCTGGAGGGCTCCTTGACAGGAATGATGCCTAGATTTTGTGCGGATTCAATAAACAGCTTAGATAAAAGCCGCTGCAGAAATTAACACAGCACTGTAAAGCAACTGGACTCCAATAAAAATTTAAGAAGTCAGCCTCTGTGTCGTTCCGTTGTCACTGTCGGTCGTGGCTGCGACAGGAGTTTGGTATCAGTTTAAAGCAAAGTGCTCGCGTTCTAGCCGAGCCCATGTCTGGCTTCCAGTCTGAATGGAACGTCCTTCAGAGGGAAAGAAAAGGGCGGGTTTGTCCTAGGCCGAATCAGCCTCATTTTACACGGTGAGGTGGGACGAGGCTCCCAGCGAGTTTGAGGCTGGCTCCATCCCTTCCGGAGGACCAGGGCTTCTGAGATGTGTGGATGTGTTGCTTTCTTAAGGAAGAAAAAGTGAGAGAAGTAGGAAGTGAAGTCCAGATCTGTTTTAGCCCCCAGGTCATTTAGTTGTCATAAAAGCTGGAGTTTTTCATGGGTGTATTTTTTTTGTGTACTGTGAATGTGTTTATCCTTCCAAGGCCAACGTTCATAACAGAACCACCTTCTATTCCTCGGCTGATTCCTATGGGGAGGGGATGGCAAGGGGCAGAGCAGCGACATGACCTCCATGAGGTCACAGGTCAAGGCTGTGCAGGAAGTGAGACACAGAGATGCAGCGGCCTGACAACTTCCAGGGGGCGTCATCAGCGGGAGCATCACCCATGGGAGACTAGCAGTGGGCGGTGCGCATCCCAGAGCAGGACCCGCCCTTCCTCCCGAAGCTTGGCTCCAGCCTGGGTCGGGGCAGGATGCCAGGCTCGACTGTCTGCCAGCTCCCTCTTCCCTCGCTAGGGGACCCTTCCCCTGCCTACAATCCCACTGCCCACCTGCAGATAAGGGACTTGCCCAGGCCACAAACTGTCATGTAGAGGAGGTGGGATCTCACCTGGAGCTGTGTGTGTCAAAGCGTTGCCACTTCTGGGGCTCAGGCCCTTTTCTCAGGACACATGCAGTCCAGGGGAGTCCTGAGGGCCTCAGGAAAGAACAGACAAAGACTACAGGGAATTCAGAAGATAATCCTGGGAATCACAGAGGGCTTCCCAGAGGCTGTGGCATTTTCCATGAACCTGGAAGGACAGGTGATTCTTTTTAATATTTATTTATTTGCGTGTGGCACACGGCATCTGTGATCTTGGTTGCAGCATGCGGGTTTTCTAGTTAAGACATGCAGGATCTTTAGCTGTGGCATGTGGGATCTCATTCCCTGACCAGGAATGAAATCCAGTTCTCTGCATTGACAGCCTGGAGTTTTAGCCACTAGATCACCAGGGAAATCCTGACAGGTAGATTTTGAGCAAAAGGAGCTGGAGTTCTGGGCATCTGGGGAAACCTGCAGGCTGCCCAGAAAACTTGGAAGAGAGCTGCCGTCACTGGGAGAGCCCGCCTCCCAGACACTGAGTCCCACAGCTGGAATTCAAAAAGTCCTGCCTTTCCCAAAGGGCAGGATATATGAGAAGGATGGCGGGGAGGGGAGGGTAGCAGGGGAGCCCATGTCCAGTGCCCCGTAGAGTAGAGAGGTCATGTGAATCGGGGATCCATGGACTCTGGGGTCTCTCCCAGCTCTCAGACCCCGTGACAGATGAGTGGTCCTCGCCGGCAAATGTGCATGAGATGGTGGAAGGTCTGCAGCCTCAGGGGGACCAGAACCCGGCAGGCTCCACACCCCTGGGATGAGAGAAGGGGCCCAGACACCTTGGAGCATCTCCCACAAAAGGGAAGATACAGCTGTTGAAACAGAAAGGTCTGCTCTTCCACTGCAGAAAGCTCAAGGTGGGGAATTGTGAGTCCGTTAGTCACGGGCTTTCACAGCATCTTCAGAAGCTCTGGGAGGGGGCGCACCCCCCAGCCCCAGGGATGGGGCTTCTTTTCACCTGCCTGAGGCTTCCCCCTCTTTCTGGATGGAGGAGCCTCAGTCGTGATGGACGACAGGCCCTCTCAGGCCCCACATGGCCTTTCTTCTTGTAAAGTTTCCAGCTAAAAACACCTCCGTGTTTAAGGCCCGCCTCTCCCAGCAGAGCCCGGAGTCCCCTCCAGGCTTCTTCTGACATGTGTGTCCACGGCCTGGGAAGTTCATATGGATCCTGCTCTTGTGCAGGGAGAGGACGGGGGACACCGTTCATCTGTGCCCAGGCCACGGGCCTGCGAGGGGAGGGTCAGTCCGGCAGGACTGAGATCTTCAGGCGACCAAGGCTACTCAGGCCTGGAGGGGCACAGAACAAGCCCAGGGACCTGCGAGGGGGGCTCCCAGCCCAGGCGCTCGGGGAGAAGGGTGGTCCAGAGTCTCAGGGGACTGGACGAAAGACCCATAGCCCGCCTCCCCCAGTGCGACGAGAACGCTCAATGTCAAAATGTAAACAAAGGGGACTTCCCTCGAGGCCCAATGGCTAAGACTTCACACTCCCAGTGCAGGGGCCCAGGTTCCATCCCTGGTCAGGGAACTAGAGCCCATGTGCCACAGCTAAGACCTAGCCCAGCAACCATTAACAAATATAAATATTTTTTTAATGTGGACAGAGGACAAAATACCCAAGGAGGGCCGAGGCTGCTACCCAAGAGCTGAAGGTTTAAGACCAGGCGCTCGTCACCGGCAGTGTGTCTGAAGTCGCCCGCTCATCTTCCTGTCCAGCTCGCCTTCAGCCTCCTGGATGCCTTGAATGGTTGGTCCCAATTCCTCCCCTCCCTACATGCCCTCACTCCTCACTGTGGCCTCCTGGTGGGTGGCGTGGCTGTCCTCTTGACCTTGAGCGTGGCCATGGGACTGGCTTGGGCCCCTGGAGCTAAGCGGACTCGCCCAGAGCACAGGCTTAAATTGTGCTTGGACAGCGGGGCTGGCCTCTGGAACTGACGTGACCGATGCAAGTTGCAAAGAGCTGCCCCTGGGGTCTTCCCTGGTGGGCCAGTGGTTCAGACTTCACCTTCCAGCGCAGGGGGTGCAGGTTCGATCCCCGGTCAGGGAACTGAGATCCCACATGCCTGAAAGCCAGAAAACCAAAACTTAAAAAAAAAAAAGAAGCAACATTATAACAAATTCAATAAAGACTTTAAAATGGTCCACATTGGAAAAAATCTTTAAAAAGGAGCTACCCTGGAATGAACATGGGTAGAGCAGACCTGGATGTCCCTAGCAGTCAGCCAGGGGCAGAGTCAGCCACCTGAGCCAGCCCCGACCAGCTGCCTGAGCTGCTTCCTCACTGCACCACTTGCCACCCATCCATCAACCTGGGCAAGACATCCCTGCCTCACCTGTGTGTGTGTGTGTGTGAAAGTCGCTCAGTCGTGTCCAAATCTTTGTGACCCCATAGTCTATACAGTCCATGGAATTCTCCAGGCCAGAATACTGGAGTGGGTAGCCTTTCCCTTCTCCAGGGGATCTTCCCAACCCAGGGATCAAACCCAGGTCTCCCACACTGCAGGCGGATTCTCTACCAGCTGAGCCACAAGGGAAGCCTCACCTGTAATGCAAACCTAATAATAGCATCTCCCAAGTTAGTTCAGGGAACACCAGCACCCGCACAAACCCCAAAATATCAATGATGTAACATAACAGAAATTCTAGTTACATACTGCTTTATTTAAAAACAAAACAAAAAACTACTCTGAAAACAATGGTTCACGACAGCAACCATTATATTGAACCTCATGATTTGGGGGTCAGGGGTTTGGGCAGAGCTTGGCTGGGCGGTCTTGTGCTCCACGTGGCACTGAGGTCACTCGTGGCATTCAGCTGGTCGCTGAGCTTGTCTGGAGGGTTCAAGAAGGCTTCACCCGCCAGCCTGGCGTCTTGGCGTAGGTGGCTGGAAGGCAGGCCTCTGCTGGTCCCCTCCCTCTCCCTATGGTCTCTGGGCCTCTCTTTATGGTCTTGGGGCCTCTCTGTGTGGCTCCCCAGCAGGGTGGACCCTCTTCACATGGCAGCTCAGCTCCAAGAAACAGGAAGTGGAGTGGGGCGAGCAATAGATACGGTGTCATTTCCACCGTGTTGTATTGGTTGAAACAGTTAGCAAGCCCGCTTATTTCAGCAGAGAAAATAGAGACTCCTCCTTTCAGTGGGAAAAGTTCACAGAATTTGTAGCCGTCTTTAATCTCCTACACTCATAAGTGCTTCCCTTGCGGCTCAGCTAGTAAAGATTCCACCTGCAACGCGGGAGACCTGGGTTCGATCCCCGGGTTGGAAAGATCCCCTGGAGAAGGGAAAGGCTACCCACTCCAGTATCCTGGCCTGGAGAATCCCTTGGACTGTATAGTCCATGGGGTCACAAAGAGTGAGACACCACTGACCAACTTTCACGTCACTACTTCACTCATGAGTGCAGTCAACAGCCAGGAAGAGCTCTGCTCCACACAGTGACTCAGGGACCCAGGGTCAAAGGAACTCTGTCATTTACTACATGTAGCATTTTCCAAGGTTACCCTGGTCTCAACATCCAGCAGGCAGATGCTGGGAAGGAGAAAACAGGGAGTCCACACAGGAGGGTTTTATGAGCCAGCCCTAGAAGTGGCCTCTCTCACTTCCACACTGAATTCAGTGGCCTGCACCCAGCACATGGTCCCACCGAACTGCGAGGGATGCGAGGAACTGTCATCCAGCCACATGCCTGGGAGGAAACGGGACAGGCTCGGCCAGCCCCCTGCTCTCCTCTCAAGGCTATATGGTGAGCAGATGGCTCAGTCCATGGGGAGGGTGCATGGTCAGCAGCCCTCAGTGGCCCTCCTCCGCACCTCTGCGTCCAGCACAGCATGTGCAGGGTTTGCATTGCTGGTCTGCATCACTCCATGGTGTGCTTTTTCTTCTTGTTCGGTCGCTAAGTCATGTCCAGCCCTTTGTGACCTCATGAACTGCAGCAAGTCAGGCTCCTCTGTCCTTCGCTGTCTCCCAGAGTTTGCTGAAACTCATGTCCATTGAATCAGTGATGCCACCCAACCGTCCCCATGGTGGTATCTGCCAACCCCCCAGCATCTTCAGAGGAGAACGTCTCCCTGCATGTGGGCAGCTCTAAGTGCCCATGCCATGTATCTCGTGGCTCCCCCTCCAGTCGCAGCTGAGGGGACCGAGAGTGGCCAGGCCCTTGCTGGTCACTGGCCCACAAGGGGACCTGGTGTACGACACTTTGCCTGGATAGGCTGGACCAACCCGAGACCCAAGCTGAGAGGATACAGAGCGTCAGGAGGTAAAGCAAGGGCTGGGGAAGGGACACCAACAGTCTTGAGCAAGGAGGATTCAGAAGCTGTGAGAAAGCAGAACCAAGAACCACAGAGCCAAGCTCCAGGGAAGAAGGTGAAGAAGCTGGCGGGTAGCAGGAGCTCTACTGAGATGCAGGAGGAGAAGCAGACACCACTCACTGCGGCTCAACGTGAAGACCAGCTCGAGTCTCTGAGACCCAGCACCCCTCCCGGTCTCGAGCCCCACAAGATCCCTCAGTCCTTACGAACGAGAGCAATGAACAGAGTACGGTTGTGGCTGGAGAGAGTCATCGTTCTCGGTCAGGGGTCAGCGGACTTCCTGTAAGGAGCCTGATCATGAATATTTACTGCTCTGCACAACCCTGTCGAAGTTGCCATCATCATGCAAAAGCAACCACAGACAATATTGAAACACGTGACTTGGTTATGTGTCAATAAAACCTTATAGACTGAAGTGATCCTTCCTCTACATTTTAACATGTCCAGAAATATTTTTTTCTTTTAGTTGTTTTTTACTACTGTGTTTTAAAATGTAAAGCAATTCTCAGCTCATAGGCAGTACAAAAAGACTTTGGGCTGGATCCAGCCCACAGGCCATAGTTTGCTGACCCTGTTCTTGGTTCATAAGGGCCGAGGGCGCCGTTTTGTTTGGTCCGCAACACCGGGAACGCCTTCCTGGGTCAAAGGAAGGAACCTGGCGGATGTGTTCCAGACAGCCCAGCAGCAGCAGCTCTCTGACCTTGGCCGGAGACCAGCGGTGAGGGCCTTGCGCAATCAGTCTTGGTGATGGGTCATGACCATCCAGCGGGTGTGACGGGGCACCCGCAGCGTCCTCTGCCCAGAGGCAGTGCAGTGTCTGCACTGACCCCGTTGGCTTTGATTCTTCCCTCCCAGCCTCGCAGGCTCTGAGCTGGGTCCTCAGCCTCCTCCCGAGAATCTGTGAGCCCCGCAGCCTTCTAATGAATTCATGTTCTGCTTAAATCAGCTAGAAACGCTTTCTATTGCTTACAAATAAGAACCCTGTCAGTTGTTGGAATTTCTCTCTGTGATTTTCTCTAGTGAATTCCCAGGGCAATAAAATGTGCTATAAAGTTCTTTTTTTAATAAGTTTTTTTAAAGTTATTACATAAATAATACATGTTCATTATTTCATATAAAGGCCAAGAAATAGAAAGTATCACAAAAAAAAGAAATAAAAATTCCTCATAATCACAGCACTCAGAAAGAAGCACAATTACTGTGGGGATGCAAACCTTCCAGATAGAGATACAGGCTTTTTTTCCTTAACAAGTATCAGGTTGTACTATGATATGCGATCTTGCAACTGGCTCTTTTACTCACCAGCACTTTGTGAACTTCTTTAAACATTAATAAGCATACAGTTCTGTCTTTTCAAATAAACACCTAGGATCCCATCACAATGCACGCCCCCCCACCCCCCGTCCACTCCACCAGTCCCCCGTTAGTGGACATGGAGGGGATTTTCAGGTCTTCATTACTAGAGACAGTGCTTGGATACAATAATGTGAGCTCTACTGTGCCCCTCCTCCCCAGATTCGTATGTTAAAGTCCTGCTGCCAGTATCTCAGAATGTGGTTGTTTATCGATAGGGCCTTTAACGAGGTCGTTTAGGTAAAAGGAAGTCGTGTGGATGGGCTCTAATCCAGAGTGAGTGCTGTCCTTATAAAGGGGAGGCTGGGACACAACACAGTCCGATGGAGGCTCACGTGAGGACGCAGCGAGACCGTGGCCATCTGCAAGCCAAGCTGAGAGGCCTCAGAAGGTACCAGCCCTGCCCACACCGGGATCTTGGACCTCTGGCCTCCAGAACGCTGAGACAATAAATTTGTGTTATTAAAGCCACCCAGTCCGTGGTCCTTTGTTATGGCAGCCCCAGCACACAATTACAGTATCCTTTTAGTATGTTTTAATTTTTCCCTAGGCTGGAATCTTGTTTTTTGTGTTTTTTTTTATTTTTTTTATTATGATTATTATTTTTTTTTTTTACTGTACAATATTGTATTGGTTTTGCCATACATCAACATGCATCCACCATGGGTGTACATGTGTTCCCCAACAGGATTCCGAAGTCAAAGAGTGTGTGCTTTTTAAAGCCTTTTGTTTTGAAATCATGATAGACTCATAGGAAGTGGCAGAAATACTGAGTTGGCCCAAAAGTTCATTCTAGTTTTCCCATAAGATGTTACAGAACAAATTTTCTGGCCAACCCAACAGTAGAGAGAGCCCTGTTTTAGCCTTCCCCCGAGGGTCCCACAGTGGTGACATCTTGCATAATTATACTGCAGTTTCCAAACTGAGCAACGGGCATCACTACAACTCTGCTAAGTGGGTGGCCGGCCTTAATCAGCATAGTGGTGGGTCTTGTATGTCTTTATGTAGATTGAACCCTGAGCATTTTATTGTTTATTCTACTGTAAATGTTATTTCCTATTTCTTGTTTGTGGAATAAGGAAAGAATATTCTGACCTTCTTTCCAGAATCGTGCTACATTGACTTATTAATCCTGTAGTTTGTTGAAGATTCTGTTGGACTTTCACTGTATATGATGATATCATCTATAGCTAATGACAGGCTCGCAGGGTTTTCCCCTTTCAATCCTTCTACTTTTTTCCTTGCTTTGCTGCATTGTTTAGGATTACCAGTAGAAAGCAGAATAAAAGTGATCGTAGTGGGGAGCCCTTGTTCCACTTCCAGTCTCAGGATTAGGGTCGGGGAAGTGGAAGTTTCTGTAATCTCCCATTAAGTATGATGTTGGCAGTAGATTTTTAATATGTATCATTTATGCTACTACTGCTGCTAAGTCGCTGCAGTCGTGTCCGACTCTGTGCGGCCCCACAGACAGCAGCCCACCGGGCTCCCCATCCCTGGGATTCTCCAGGCAAGAACACTGGAGTGGGTTGCCATTTCCTTCTCCAACGCATGAAAGTGAAAAGTGAAAGTGAAGTCTCTCAGTCGTGTCCGACTCTTAGTGACCCCATGGACTGCAGCCTAGCAGGCTCCTCTGCCCATGGGATTTTCCAGGCAAGAGTACTGGACTGGGTGCCATTGCCTTCTCCGTGTATCATTGATGGTCCCCTTCTATTTCCGGTTTGCTGAGAGCTTTCTTTTCATGGATGGTATTGAATTCCATCAATGAAGATGAGCATGTATTTTCGCCTTTATTATGACTGATTTCTGAGTGTTAAGCCAACCTTGCATTCCTGTTAATAAATGCCACTTGGTTGTGATATCGCTTTGTTTGATTTGGTAATATTTCACTAAGTATTTTTCCATCTGTTTTCATGAAAACAGTTGATCTATAATATCCCTTTGTTGTCATGTGCTTGTCAGGATTAAGGTTATGCTAGCCTCGTAAAATGACTTGGCAGTGTCTCTTCTTTCTGTACTCTCTGGGAGAGTCTGTGTAAAATTGGGGTTGTTTCTCCCTTAAACATTTAGTCTAATTCACCAGTGAAGCCATGTGGAAATTTCTTTGTCAGATAGTTATAATTTGAGATTTCATTTCTTTAATAGGTAAGTGTTTTTCTTGTGATAATTTTGATCAGTTGTGTTTTTAAAATAATTTGTCTCTTTCAACCAGCTTTCAAATTTATCTACATGAAGTTGCTCCTGATATCCTCTCCAAAACAGTTCAAACGTTAGCTCTTCATATGATTACAGTAGGTCTCTGTGTGATTATCGATATTACTCAGTGATACCTCTGTCATAGCACTCGACAAGTTATATCTGCGTGTTTTCTGTGCATGCGTCTGTCTTTGTCCCTCCCCTTCCCTCACTGAGCTGTTAGCTGCCCCCTCTTTCTAGAGCAGGGGCCAGATGGAATTCACTGACTCGACAGGAAGACAGGACATACCATAGACAACTGCTGAACTGGGGCCAAAGTGAATGATTGCACTTCAGCATCTCAGGGGCAGCCCCCACTGGCTGCTGAAGCAATCGACTGCTATTGAATGCATCTCAGACCTCTTTGAAATGAAGCTTTCAAATGTTGTTTGCATTGAAATATCTAAGGGCTCCCCAGGTCCACCGAGCCAGAGGAAGTCATTGATAGATTAGTTTGAATGAAGATTAATCAATAATTTATGCTGATGTTTTTCCTCCTGCAGCAGGGAGACCTGTTTTGATATGATTTGACAGGGTCGGGCACACCTTGGTTTAATTAAACCTGATACAGAAAATTAAAAGAAAAAAAAATGCCCAGCAACCCACTGGTCATTGGTTACCCAGGACGGACTCAATCTACAATCGATGAAGCAGGATAGAGGAGCAGATGGGGATGTGGACGAAAGTCCGGATTCAGCAGATGCTCCTACATGGCTGCCCTGATGGAGCAACGGCAAATGTGAATGCGCTTATTGGCATCGTCTCATAACGTGGCCTTTAGGAGGCAAGCCGTTTGCACACGATGATGGATGGTCTTGCTGGCAGGAGTGAACGTCATGTCTAGAAACCAACATTGCTTCGTCCTCCCTCGGAGGAGCCAGAATGCTGAAACCAGCATCCTTGAAGCAGTCATCAGAAGGAACAGGTGGATCATCAGACAGCTGATGATCCTTGTCTTCCCAACAAAAGGGAGACAGTCCTGAAACCTGGTGGAGAAGCATCATCTGGGTGAGCGTCTTGGTGGGACTTCTCCGAGTTTTCTATCCTCCAAACTCAGCAGGATCCCCTCACTTTTGTTATGTTCTGTTACAGAGATCCCAGTGGAATCTTTCCATTTTCAAATGTTTCCTCCCTGTCCTCTGAGTGTGGGTATGAATCTTTGAGGGTATGGGCCTGAAATAAACTCAAGCAACTATCCAATTCAGAACAGAATCTCCACCCAGGGCCACTGCGACTGCTTGATCCATTAGGCTAGTCACCTGTTGCCCTCTCCCCAGAGGACAGGTTCTCACCCAGGGATCCTCAGTCCCACCCAGCGTTTGCCAGTCATGGCCAGACATGTCTCAGAGAGGTGGATAAGCCCCAGGTAGCAAGTGAGTGGCTCACAGAGCTCCCTCCTCTCTGCTGTGTCCACAGCAGACATTACTAATCCATCCCTGCACATTCTCCTGATGGAGAGGAAGTGGAAAACCTGAAGCCCAGTCCTTCCTGCCCACGCCCTGCTGGTGTGGCTGATCCAGAGGGGGCGGGTGAGAGAGGGCCCAGGAGGCTGGGGGTGGACACGACTAAAAGCAGCATCACCAACAATGCCCCACAGGGTGGATGGAGCAGAGAGGCCAGAGCACAGCTGGGCAGTGCAACTCCAGAGAAGGTGGTCCCCAAGTCACCCAGACGCCAGCCTTGACCCAGCCGTCCATTCCCTGGCCTGGTTCTCTGGGCGAGTCGCTTCCTCTGCCTGAGTTTCCCAGTCTTCATCTGCTACCCGGGGACCACAGCATCCTGTCCCAGGCAGAGCAGCTGGAACCTGGGTGCACTGGGCTGCCGCGGGGGGTTAGGCCAGCAGGAGCTCCCAGAGGTTTCCTTTACAGGGTCCTGGGACTCCATCCCGGATGAGGCTGTGGGCCCAGCTATGCCCCAAGAGGAGGCGGTCACAGCAGCCATCAGGCCCAAGTGGCTCCGTCCCTGTTGGGCTCGAGCCTGTGTCTCCTGCTGAATTGGGGTGAATGTTGGCCGCCAGAAATGTGTCTGCCCAGAACCTCAGCTCAACCTTGTTCAGAGAAGAGTCTTTGCAGATGAAATTAAGAGAAGACTCTCGAGCTCATCTTGCATTGGGGTGGGCCCTAAGTCCAGCGAGGAGAGACGCAGATACAGAAACACATGGGAGATCAGGCCACGTGAAGATGAAGGCAGAGGCCCAAGTGATGTATCCATGAGCCAAGAAAGGCGGAGCATGCTGGAGCCTCTGGATGCTGGGTGGAGCAGATTCTGCCCCGAGGCCTCCGGAAGGGGCCACCTCTGCTGACGGTGGACACTGGCCTCCTGAACGGAGAGAGGCCTCGTTTCTCTCGTCTTGAGCCGCACAGTCTGTGGTCATTTGCTATGAATATATCGCCCTCCCAGGTCCATCTCCAGCTTCTGCCAAGAGTAGGAGTGCCCGGCGGCCACCCACCCGCCTCCACTTTCTCACTTTGACTCCACCCTGCCCTCCTCTATTCATCCAGCTGTTGGGGCCTGGACAGAACAACCCAGAATCTCCTGTTCAGAAGCCAGACCCCCAGCCCTGGGCTGGATGCGGGGCCCTGGGCTGAGAGGGGCCATCTTGTCAACTCCGTGGGAAGCCTGTGATGTGGCTAAAACCGTCCCCACCCAAGGTGACCTTCTCATGACAAACCTGGCGCTGGCATCAATTATTCACAAGGAGCATCTTGGAACGCGCTCAAAACACACGTTACCCCCTCCCCTGCCTTTAAAGACATTTGTCAAGTTCGCGCTGGCAGAGAAACAGAGCCGGGGCACCGGGGAGGGGCGGGGAGCAGAGTGCCCAGGGCTCCCCCGGCACCGGCGAAGGGCTCTTTTCGCACGGCCCACCACGGGCCTTGAAAGCCACGTCTCCGCTCCTCCTCGCACAGAGAGAGCTGTCAGCTGGCCGCCAGGGCCTTTGATCCCTCGCTGACAGGGTGCTGACGGATTGATCTGGGGCCGTGCATAATTCATGAGCCCCTGAGCAGCCATGAATTTGGAGCGGGCCTCTTCCACAGCGGTGGGGGCGACACGGGGCCGGAGCGAAGGGTATGGGGAGTGGGCATTGGTGGGGTGATGAGTGCGGGCCCCCGCCTGTCCCTCAGCTGGAAACCAGCCCCCAGATGTTTCCCCAGGAGGCAGAGAAGAGCTGAGGCGAGGTTCCGGGGCCAGGAGAGCATGGTCCCTTGGGAAAGTGGTCCTGGGTCCACTTGAGTCAGAGACAAGGGCCACTCCCTGTGGTCAGCCTGAGCACGCCCTTCCAGAGGGCTTACGGAGTTGGGAGACTGCAGCTCCCCCGAGACCCTGCAGACTGACCAGGGGGTGACCTTCGGCAGGTCACTTGGCTGCCCAAGCCCTGCCCTCCCCTGTGGAATCACAGCGACAGCGAGGGGCAGTCGGGCAAGCGCCTCGGGCCATTGCTGCTGGAGGTGATGGATGCTTCTCACACAGCCTATCTTTCCCACTCTGCTCCCCAGAACAGGGGGCACAGCTCTACTTCCTGGGGTCTGGCCACAGGCAGGCTCAAAGGACCTGGATCACACTTAGATCAGGATCCAAACCAAACAGGAACAAAACCACAGCCGGAGAAGTCCTGTACAAACACGGTGTCACGGAACCGAGAGAGGTGGGTTCCCTAACCCAGTGAACTGTCAGAACCACCTGGGATCGTAACAGTCCAGCCCCCAGGCCCCCAGGCTTCTGAGTTGGAGTCTCAGTGGCCGGGAATCCAGGCGACCCTCTCAGTTGTCACCCAGGTGGCCGCTGCCCAGCCAGAAGCTGGTTCCAAAGGAGGCCCGGGCCCTTCCACAGGGCGTTTTCCAGTTGGAGTATGGCTTGGTGTTTTGCTCAACAAGGGGGTTGTCCTTGATTTTCCAGTCTTCCTGTTTGGTGGAGGACATTGATTTTTTCCCCTCCTCATAGTATTTATTATTAAAAGATTTTTCAAATGACGAAAGTAATACATACATAAATGTTTGTTTCCTTTCTCTCCATGCTTTCTGTATTTGAAATTTTTCACATTCAAAAAGCAATATATATCCCATGCCAAAAAAAAAGGCAGGAAATAGAAAAGCAGAGAGAGGACCGTCCCCCACAGTCCTCCACCCAGAGATGATGGCCATGAAGGAGTGGGTCAGTCTGTGCCCCTCCCAGGACCGTGGCCATGTGAACACAGAGAGATCCTGTTTTTTGTATTTTTTATTGTGGTAAAATATGGGTTGTTGTTTGGTCACTTCAGTCATGTCCGATTCTTTGTGACCACATGGACTGTAGCCCACCAGGCTCCTCTATCCATGGTATTCTCCAGGTAAGAATACTGGAGTGGGTTGCCATGCCCTCCTCCAGAGGATCTTCCCGACCCAGGGATCAAACCCACGTCTCTCATGTCTCCTGCATTGGCAGGTGGGTTCTTTACCACTAGTGCCACCTGGGAAGCCCGTGGTAAAATATATATAACACAAAATTTCTAACCATTTTTATTAATAAGTGTACAGTTCAGTGGCATTGAGCAGCATCAGTACCCTTCATTTCCGGAACTTTTCCATCTTCCCAGACTGAAACTCTGTCCCCATTCAACACTAACTCTCCGTTTCCCTCCTCCAGCCCCTGACAACCACCATTCTGCTTCCCGTCTCTGTGGATCTGACTTCTCTGGGGCGTCACACGCGTGGAATCACACAGGGTGTGTCCTTTTGTGTCTGACTTGTGTCACTTAGCATAATACCCTCCAGGTTCATTCAAGCTGTAGCATGAGTCAGACTTTCCTTATTTTTAATGCTGAGAGAGACATCCTATTTATGAAGTGAAATTATATTGTGTGGTATCAACTGCTCCATACCCACTTCTTTTTCATAAGTTAGATCAAAAACATTTTCCCATCAGAAAGTGAAATGCAACTGGCTTCCTTCTACTTCTCCCACCAGTTACACCCTCTTGGAAGCATTCTTGGCCCTGGAGCAGGAAGCTCTGGTCCTCTGTGTCAGAGAAGCCCCAAGACCACCCCCAAGACATCAATCCCTTGGGCTGATTCACTGAAAGCCTGGCAGGACTCAGCATCGAGTTGTAGCTAAGTTAGGACTTACTACAGCCAAAGGACAGGGAGCAAAAGCAGCAAAGGGGAGAGCGAAGGGCAAAGTCCAGAGGAAGCTGGGGTGCGCTCCCAAGAGTCCTCAGCAGTGGAGTCCTGCGGGACGCTCCCAAGGTGTCGTTCACCAGGGAAGCTCCTTAAAGACTCAGCGCCCAGGGATTTTATTGGAGGCTGGTCACGTAGCCACCTTCTGCCCAGCATGTGCCAGAAAGCCAGACTCCCGGAAGGAAAGCAGGTGTTCAGTGTAAAGCACACGGTTTGCACCCACAGTTTGGGCTCAGTGAGCCACTTATACATGAAGGAGTGGTGGGCACACCCACCAAATCCAGGCTCCCAGACGCCAGTCCAAGGCCCCCCTTGCAGGCAGGTCAAACAGCAGCTGTCTCAGACCTGCTAGGACACCAGTATCTCTTTTCTGCCCACACATCAAAGTCTAGGATTGTTGAAGTCCAAGTTTCAAAACAGAAATGAAGACCATCAGGCTTCCCTGGTGGCTCAGTAGTAAGGAACCCACCTGCCAATGCAGTAGACATGAGTGCCATCCCTGGTCCAGGAAGATCCCACATGCCTCGGAGCAGCTAAATCCATGCGCCACAACTATTGAGCCTGTGCGCTGGAGCCCAAGAGCCGCAACCACTGAAGCCTGTGCACCCAAGAGCCTGTGCTCCCCAGCAAGAGAGGCCACTGCAGTGAGACGCCCACTGCAAATTTAGAGTGGTCCCTGCTCACTGCAACTGGGGGAAAGCCAATGCAGCCACAAAGACCCCACTGAGCCAAAAATAAGTAAGTAAATGAAGACCATCTGATCATGATGGGCCCCTCTCCCACAGGCCTGCTAGCTGGGGTGGAACAGCTTATTTTTAGGGCAGATGGGCAAGGCCTGGGATTGGTCATTATTCTGTTCTTGTGAATTAGCTGTCAGTTTGAAAGTTGGAAGTCTAATGGAGACACACAGGACCTCTACACTGAAAACTATTAATACAAAGAGTCAATATGCGGGTCAAGAAGCAACCGTTAGAACTGGACATGGAATAACTGACTGGTTCCAAACTGGGAAAGGAGAACAACAAAGCTGTACATCGTCACCCTCTTATTTAGCTTCTTTGCAGAGCGCATCATGCAAAATGCCTGGGGTAGATGAATCACAAGCTGGAATCAAGACTTCCGGGAGAAATATCAACAACCTCAGATATGCAGATGATAACCACGCTAATGGAAGAAAATAAAGAGAAACGAAAGAGCCTCTTGATAAGGGTGAAAGAGGAGAGTAAAAAAAGCTGGCTTGAAAGTCAATAAAAAAAAAAAAAAACTAAGATCATGGCATCCAATCCCATCACTTCATGGCAAATAGATGGGGAAACAATGCAAACAGTGGCTGACTTTATTTTCTTGGGCTCCAAAATCACTGTGGACGGTGACTGTAGCCATGAAATTAAAAGATTCTTATTCCTTGAAGGGAAAGCTATGACAAACCTAGACAGCATATTAAAAAGCAGAGACATTACTTTGCCAACAAAGGACCGTATAGTCAAAGCTATAATTTTTCCAGTGGTCACGTATGGATGTGAGAGTTGGACCATAAAGAAGGCAGAGCGCCGAAGAATTGATGCTTTTGAACTGTGATGCTGTAGAAGACTCTTGAGAATCCCTTGGGCTGCAGGGAGATCAAACCAGTCAGTCCTAAAGGAAATCAGTCCTGTATATTCATTGGAAGGACTGATGCTGAAGCTGAAGCTCCAGTACTTTGGCCACATGGTATGAAGACTGACTCACTGGAAAAGAATCTGATGCTAGCAAAGACTGAAGGCAAAGGAGAAGGGTGACAGAAGATGAGATGGTTAGATAGCATCACCAACTCAATGGACATGAATTTGAGCCAACTCTGGGAGATGGCGGAGGACAGAGGAGTACATGCTACAGTCCATGGGATTCCAAACAGACATGATTTAACAACAACAACAACAAATAGAGAAATACATCACATTAATGGTTTGGAAAACTGCAATACTGTAAATATATTATTTTTTCCAATTAATACCTTAAATCAATGCAAGGCTAACCAAAATCCCAGTGGGTTTCTTTTTGGTAGAAATTGACAAACTGATGTACAATTTTTTTTTATGGAAAAGCAAGGAGCCAAGGACAGACAGGAAGATCTTGGAAACAAAGACAGATATCAGAACTACTGTGAGGCCATAGTAATTAGGGCAGCACAGGATTGGCACAGGGATAAGACATTCTGAACAACAGAACAGAGAGATTCCTAAAACAGCTCCCCCACCCCCGGCCCTGCCCAAAATGGTCAACGGGGGCAACCTTGCACCATGGTTGGGAAAGGAAATCATCTCAAACACTTGCGTTGCAAATTACAAAAAACATACTCCACCTGGATTACAGCTCTACATGTGAAAAGCAAAGCAGGAAAGCATTTAGGGAATACATCTTTGTGACCTCAGAGTAGGCAAAGTTGTCTTGAAAGTGAAAGTCTCTCAGTCGTGTCCAACTCTTTGCAACCCCATGGACTGTATAATCCATGGAATTCTCCAGGCCAGAATACTGGAGTGGGTAGCCTTTCCCTTCTCCAGGGGATCTTCCCAACCCAGGGATCGAAAGTCGTCTTGAACAGGGCACAAAAAGCACTAACCATAAACAAGAAAAGTTAATAGATTGAACTGTTGTAAGAGTGTTCATTAGACGACCTTACTAAGAGAAGGAAAAGGTAATCCACAAAAGTTATTTTCAGTAAAAGGACTTGATTTAAACATTGCTGGAAACCAGTAAGAAAAAGACAAACATCCCAGAAGAAGAATGGGTCAATAACCATGTAACATGAGGGTCATGGGCCATCGGAGAAATGCAAAGGCCAGCCATCGTGTGATCCCAACACGTACCCCTGAGAAGAGCTCAAACAAGAAGGTGGGGAACACCAAGAGCTGGCCATGGAGCAGCCACAGCTCTCGTGCACTGGTGGGAGGTAGGTTGGAACAACACTTGGGAAAACCGTGCAGCCGGTCTAATAAAATGGAACGTGTGCGTACCCAGTGACCCAGCATTTTCACTCCAACCAGAAATGCCTAAGTGTGTTCAGGAAAAGACATGCATCAGAGCATCCAGAGGGCACTACGTTTCTAATTACCCAGAAGCCCAGCAACCGCAGCATGGATAAAGCATTGTATTCCCACCCAAAGGAATACTACACAGCAAGGAGAAGAAATCGCCTACCCCTACAGGCAACAACAGGGGTGACTCTCCCAGATGTGATCGTGGTATTGTGTGATACAAGCCAGACGCAAAGAGAACACGCTGCACGGCTCCACTTACAAGAAGTGCACACGTAGGGGCTTCCCTCGCGGTCCAGTGGTGGGAAGTTCACCTTCCAATGCAGGGGACGCCAGTTCGATCCCTGGTCAAGGGAACTAAGATCCCATTTGCTGCGGGGCAAGTAAGCCCGTGCACCACAATGAAAGATTCCGCGTGCCTCAACAAGACCCAATATAGCCAAAAAAGTAAAAAAATTTTGAAGTGCACATAGATGGGAGGGGCCTTCTGAGGTGCTGGCTATGTGGATGTCCAGTATGTAAAAACTCATGCACTCGTGGGCACTCATTCACATATTCATGTACACTCTGGGCGCTTTTCTATGTGTGTTACACTTAAAAGCAAACAAAAACCAGGGAGAGAAAGAAGGGGCATGCTCTGATTTAGACGTACCCTGCAGGGGCCTTCCTCCTTATTTGACATTGTGACCTCTGGCCCCAGTGACCTCTGAGGCGCCTTCTTCACCTTGTCCCATGAGGCGCCCCAGAGAACATATTTGTTCCCAACAGCCATCCAGACTCCTGCCGACAAGCCAGTGGAGCAAAGCGTCGCCACACCTTTGCTCCACTACAGAGGTTCTGGTGGTTCAGGAAGTCTGAGAACCATCCCTGGCTCAGTGTCCAGTTCCAAGACCAGAAGTCCAAGAGGGGCCATGGGAAGGAACTGGGAAGGCCCCACCCTCGTGGCCTCCCTTCCTGCCTGTAGCCTCAGACACCAAAGCTGGGCAGTCCAGTCCCAGCAGAGAGGCTCCTGAAGCAGAGGCTTTAGGAGCCCACAACGCAGATCCCAGCTCTGTCTCTTACTGTGTGACCTCCAGCAAGTTATGTACCCTCTCTGGACCCCACTGCCCCATCCGTGACTAGTAACACCACTGACAGATGGGGCTGTTGCAGAAATTAACTGGAATCACTTAGCAGAGAGCCTGGCAGGAGGTCACCGTGCCTGTGATGGCCATCATCACTGCCTTTCTTAGTCTCCTGTTCGTTTCCATTTCCAGATCCCACCGCTATGGATGAGGACTGTGAGCTCCCTTGCCTGAGACTTGTAAGGTAGGACAAGGGCAGGAAGCCGGCTTCTGAGACGAACACTTTTTAGTCAGTGTGGTCCACACAGCGAAGCGGGTCCAGTGCCGTGTTTGCACACTCATTCATTTCTTTCTGCGACACACGCATGATATACACTCGCTGTCACTAGGACCTGGGCGGCCTCCCAGCACCCACAGCGGGTCAGGGAGAAGGAGGTCCGCAGGCTTCACAGAGAAAGATTTATGATTGCAGCTCTGAGATGCAGGAGCAGCCCGAGGTCGTGGTTGAGGAGCCAGAGGCAGCTGGAGCCTGCGTTTCATTTGGCTCTGATGAAAACGGCAGTAGATTCTGAGTGGCTCTCCTTGTCTTCACGTCCCGGGGGAGTCATTCTGTGATAATATAGACCAGCTCCTAATGATGTTCTCCGGCAAGGTTTATTAAAACCCCCAGCCTGCCCCCTGCTGTGGCTCAGGCTAAAACCCAAAGTGCAGAAAGCCTCAGACACCAGAGCATCACTGCTAATGCCTGGTGGATGCACCAGCTTGGGTCCTCAGAGGCTGTCACGATTCCCTGAGTCCTCCATGAAGCCCCCAGCCTGTAGCTCTAGGACTGATGGGCCTATGAGGCCCCCGGGGACATCAAATCGACTTCTTGGCTACTGGGATGGGGGGCGTGCATCGGCTCAGGGCCAGTGGGGTGTGTAAACCAGCCGGCAGGCTACTGCTCTCCTGCCTGCACCCTTGGCAGACATTGCTAATCAATCCCAGAGCCCTTTCCCACTGAGCCCAACCTTTTCTGAAGTCTTCTTAGCCCAGGGCTCCAGGCAGCCAGATGGACTCATGGGAACTAGCCAGTGAAACGTCTGCCATCCCCACTTGGAAGGAAGAACCCCAAGCTCTAGATCTGCCTGATTACCCATGATAACCTCCAGGTGGTCACTGAATTCACTGGCCACTGTTTTCTGGTCTCTAAAATGGGGATTTTTCCTGTGGTCATGCATGGATGTGAGAGTTGGACTGTGAAGCCAGTTCGCTGAGCGCCGAAGAATTGATGCTTTTGAACTGTGGTGTTGGAGAAGACTCTTGAGAGTTCCTTGGACTGCAAGGAGATCCAACCAGTCCATTCTGAAGGAGATCAACCCTGGGATTTCTTTGGAAGGAATGATGCTAAAGCTGAAACTCCAGTACTTTGGCCACCTCATGTGAAGAGTTGACTCATTGGAAAAGACTCTGATGCTGGGAGGGATTAGGGGCAAGAGGAGAAGGGGACGACAGAAGATGAGATGGCTGGATGGCATCACCGACTCGATGGACATGAGTCTCAGTGAACTCCGGGAGTTGGTGATGGACAGGGAGGCCTAGCGTGCTGTGATTCACGGGGTTGCAAAGAGTCGGACACGACTGAGTGACTGATCTGATCTGATCTGAAAATGGGGGTGGATGCAGGGGAGGGGCTGGTCATTCATTGGACTTCAAATCCCTCCCCCCACCCCACCCCCCCGTGGACTGAGCACCAGCGCCTGCCATGATGGAGACCCTGGACGCTTCCAGGCCTCTGTTTGTACAGAGTTGGGCAGTGTTGGGTCAGTCTTAGAGGTGCGCACCTAGAGGGCGCTGAGCTTGGTCCCTGCAAGTGAGAAGCACTCAAAAACTGGTGGGCACCTGTGCTGTTTTCTTACTCAATGTTCTGAAGAGCGATCCTGTATCGTTCATGTCACTCAGCCTAAGAGTCAACGCCTCTTCCCCCCCTACCCCTCCTTCCCCGCCCCCAGCATGTCGGATACACGTGGAGGAAAGGTGGTCCGTCTCAGGATGCTGGCTTAAGCTACTTGGACCTCATCAGACCCTCAGAACTGGATGGTTCCCTGGGAAGGGTCCCCTATTCCATGGATGTGAAGTGAACCCTCCGTATGCCTCATGGCAACAGCTTGGAGTGTGGCAGGGCCCAGAGGGGTAAAGGTGCTCAGTGGGGTGGAGGGCAATCTAGGAAGGCTTCCTGGAGGAGGAGGGGTGGGCCCTGCCTGGGACATGGTCATAGGAGTGTGACAGTGGTCACTTGGTCACCTAATTCTTCTACCAGGATGGTGGCAACCCCCACAGGGAAATGGTGTTGGGGGTAGGGGGCGGGGTGGAGTGTGGAAACCCTGGCCATTTCATGGGGAAAGCACTATGACCTGTCCATAACAGTGTGGTGACATCCATGGGGATACAGCCAGGCCACCTCCCTCCCTCCTGCTTAATGGCCAAGGCGGCCCCCATACCCCGTCTCTCTTTCCCCCTCTCATCTCCATCCCTCTAGGTCTTGCCTCATCCTGCCTTTCTGCTTGTCCCCAGAGGGGGAGATGGGGGCAGAGATGCCCCTCAGTCAGCTCCACCTTCTGGGAGAGGCAAGCAGCTCCCTGCCCCCTGGATGTCAGGGAGCCTGGGCTGCCTCCCAGAGCCCGCCACCTCGGGGCATTTGGAAGCTGCCGCTGGGTCAGAGCCAGGAGCTCCGCACACACTGGCAGGCTGTCCAGGATCCCTGCTCCTGCAGGCAGTCCTGGAAAATTCCAGCCGTCCTGTGGCCTCAAGAGGCTGGCTGTTCAGAGGCCCCCGCCCCCATGCTCCACCTCATCTGGCCTGCTCCCCAGCACTCTCCCCGGCAAGGCCCTCAGGAACACCAGCAGCCCTGGGGGAAGGCAGCCTGGCTTATGCAGAAGCAGAGGTTCCAGGACACGGTGACCTTGGCTAAGTCCCGCGGCCTAGCCAGGGCCTCCCGTGAAGCCAGTGCAGCCGTGAGCATGGTCAGCCAGTCCCAGGGCAGAAAGTGAGGTGTTTTCTCAAAGCAGCCAGGTTGGTAGGAGTCTGGGAATGTCTGCCCTTCCCCAGGCCTTGAGCTGAGTTCGCACAGCCCTGCTGCCTTTGGGGAGATGAGGGTTTGGGGCTGATTAATTTTTTGAACACTCTCCCAACTCCTGGTTTAGCGCAGCAGTAGTGGCTTGGAAGGGCGGGGCGTGTGGCATGGTCCCTAGGGCAGCCCTGGGCATAGGAGTCAACACCGGACCACCCACATGGCACAGAAGGGGAAGCTCAGAGAGGCTTATCCAAGGTCACGCAGCCAGGAAGTGGAGAAGCTGGCATTTAACACCTTATCTTTGGGGGACACTGGCCCCCTCCTCGCTCTCCCTCCTCCCACCACCTTCTTCACATTCAGCCTGAAAATCTCTTACCCCAAGCCCAGTCCTGAAATGTCAAAATTACTAGCCAGTTCCCAGGACTTCCCTTGTGGCCTAGCTGGTAAAGAATCCGCCTGCAATGCGGGAGACCTGGGTTCGATCCCTGGGTGGGGAAGATCCCCTGGAGAAGGGAAAGGCTCCCCACTCCAGTATTCTGGCGTGGAGAATTCCATGGACTGTATAGTCCATGGGGTCGCAGAGAGTCGGACACGACTGAAAAGAAATACTACTCCTATAGCCCTGTGGCTAATGGCAAAGTGTCTCTTGTCAACACTGCCTCCTGCTTGGGAGAAGCTGGTCTGTGCCTGGACTCTGCCATCAGAAGGCACTTGGGGTCCTCTCCTAAGATGGGGAGAAGGCCCGCCCTTCTAAGTCGGAAGTGATGGGGACAAATACCCCAGGGGAAGGAGGATGGTGCAGGGAGGCTGTGGGCGGAGCTGGGAACCAGGACTTCTGAGGGCCTATTTGGTGCCCGGCCGTCATGAATATCCTCTCATCGTGCACAGTAGGGCTTTCTACCCCCAGCACACAGATGAGGATATGGAGCCTCTGGAGGTAAAGCCAGCCACTTGAGACGGTGTGACTGGTGTATGTGGCACCTGGGCATCTCCCGGGGTCTGAGCAGCTCCAGTACAGGGCCTGGGCAGGCCTGGGCAGCCCGCTTCCTGCAGGGCGCCCCCCACCCCTCCCCATCCCGTGGTTCTTCCGAAGGCTCCGCTGGCCCTGAACCCAGAGGGTCATTGTGCTGGACTGGAGCCATTGCCACCAGCGGAGCCTGCAGCCTGGAGCCTTCCAGGTCTCCACGGGGCCCACCAGCTCGGGGCCACTGCTGGTTTGCACGGCTCTGGGGCACCATCAGAGGTCCCCGCCTCCCACCCTGGGGCGAGAGGGAGCGGCGGCCAGGCCTGATGGGGGTGGGGGGGACTTACGGAATTGCTGTGTTGCAGGAAGGGGGTCCCCTTCCAGAGCCCAAGAGTGGGCTCTTGTCTAACACCGGGAGATGAATTGTCCGAGGAGACACACGTGCCGACAGAGCAACAGACTTTATTGGGAAGGGGCGCCGGGGCGGAGGGGTGGAGGGTGAGAGTGAGGGGCCCCAAGAGGACTGCTCTCCACGTGGGTCACAGTCTCGGGGTTTGTAGTAAAGGGGTGAGTTTGCAGGCTGTCTCTGGCCGATCATTCTGCTCAGCGTCCTTCCTGGTTCTGCACACATCGCTCAGCCCAGATGGAGGCCAGCGAGGAGGATTCTGGGAGGTCAGCAGGACACGTGGACTGGTGTCTCCTGTCTCCCTTTGACCTTTCCCGAATTCTTCCGGTTGGGGGCAGCTTGTTAGTTCCACATTCCTTACCAGGGCCTCCTGTTGTCAGATCACTCACGCAGGAGGCCACCGTCTTGCCTGCCCAGGGCTGGTGGTTTCAGTCCGTGTTTCCCCTGATGGCTGGACCGCCACTGCCTACCAAGCCCGCCCCGTGCCAGGCTCTGTGCCCAGGGTTCCTTGTCCATATTTTCTGACTGACTCCGCCCACTGCCCTGCTCAGGAAACAGGTGACACCTCCCAGAAAGGTTGCAGGGCTTACTCGAGGCCGCCGCTAAGCCAGTCAGTGGCAGGATAGAACTCTGAACCCAGAGCGGAACCTGGAAGCACTCTCTGCCCGTCGACCGCCCTTGTCAGGAGTTCCAGCCCCTCCAAGGAGCACCAGTTCCCCGTCTGGTGGCATCACTCTTTCCTCTGAGGAGGGGTTTGTGAGCATCTCCGTGAGCCAAGCTAAACAAACAGTGACCCGGTGAGACGAAGTCCCCATCCAGGGAATCCCACAGCCAGGAGGGCACGTGGCACGGATTCAGACACGCCCAGAAGTGACTGTGGCATCAACCGGGAGTCAGGCTCCGAGGGAAGCTGGTGAGGTCTGATGAGCACCCAGGACGACGGGCCTTGGGCCGGCCGGGAGTCAGGGGAGACAGGAGAGGAAGGCTCCGATGAGATCTGATCATATCAGCATCAAAAGACAGAGGTCGGCAGCTGGAGGAGGGGAGGAGAGAGCCCAGGCTCTGACCGAAAGCGGTGAGGGTCCTAAAAACAGCGGTGTTCATTGGAGATCTGACGAGTTCACGAGACTGTCCTGTGGGCGTCTCCCCTGGCCCTGCCCTGCCTCCAGCCACCCTGACCTGTGGCCCCCTGAACCCTCCATGTCTGGGACCCCTCCCCAGTGGGCCTTTGCACATATGGTTCCTGCTGTTCCACTCTTCTGACTCCCCACCCCCCTCTAAACCCCACACAGGAGATTTTGCTTACTCTTTGCTGGAGCCTGGCCTCTGGGTGGCACCTACCCTCGCGGGCCTCCTACTTCACACACACTCCCCTCCAGCAGTGTATCTGGCTTTGGAGAATCCCAGGGCATTGTCGTCAGCCAGCTGCAGCATGGAGGCAGGACCCCACCAGGAGACTGCAAGCCCACCTGTGACCAGTCCTGGTGGCGCTCTGGCTCCTTCCCCAGACACTTGTTCGTCATCCCACAATTCTTAGTGACGTGTGTCGGGCACTGTTCCCCGGGGGACCGAAGTCCTGGGGGAGAGACATCCTGGAAAAGAAAGGCTCACGGGACAAGGGACCAAGTGGTAAAACTGAGACAGGCCCAGGTCGCCGTGGACCTCCCTGCCAACCTTGAACGCGCCTCCCTTCTCTCTGGCTGACACTCGTCTGCTGATCGCTCTCCACCCCCTGGTGCTAATTCACGCGCCACCCCGGCTGCTTGGCTGCGGGATTCTAGATTCATTCCGGAGGCAGGACCCAGAAGGGCAGTCAAGAGGCCTCCCTTCCACCAGGGAAAACAGAACACTCGCAAAACGAGTTGTCAAGCAGATTCCTCCTAAGCTGGTTTGGTTTTTGAATTGGCCGAGGGCCTAGAATCCGACTGGCAGCGATGGGGTGAACAGATGGGGTCCTATATGAAGCTACTGACTCATTCAACTTAGAAAGAGAAGAAAACCTTATTAGTCAAGGTTTCAAAGCCTGCAGCTTCACAGGAAGCCTTCTCCGGCCCAGCCAGCTGGGGCCGCCCCCCTGGCTGGCACCACCCAGCTCTGCCAGGCCCCCGCTGGAGGCTCCCAGCTCCGAGCACCGCAGCCGGGGGGCCAGTGGCCAACAGCCAAGCCCAATCTCGCCCCCACGAGCTGCTGCTTCCTGAGTCCCAGGGGTTTCTGTCTGCTTCCCGGAGGGCTGGACCAGGCTGGAGGCGTTCCACAGCCACCCCTCACTGTCCCCTCACTCTGCGCTCAAAGTGACCTGCTCTAGGTTGAAACATGCCCCCCCACAGTTGATGTAGTGAGGTCCTAACCCCACATACCTGGGAATATGACCTTGTTTGGAGACAAGGTCTTTGTAGCTAGAGGAGTGTCTGGGCTTGACTTCATTGTCATCGTTGTCTCCTTTCTTTCCCTTTTTTTTTTTAAATAAATGTGTGCTGTTTTATTTATTTTTGGCTGTGCTGGGTCTTCATTGCTGCGTGGGCTTTTTCTCTAGTTGCAGCAAGCAGGGGCTATTCTCCAGCTGTGATGCGGGCTTCTCATTGCGGAGGCTTCTCTTGTTGCAGAGCACGGGCTTCAGGGCCCCCGGGCCTCAGTAGTTGCGGCGCCTGCGCTCAGTAGTTGCGGCTCCCGGGCTCTAGAGCATAGGCTGAGTAGTTGTGGTGCACAGGCTTAGTTGCTCTGTGGCGTGTGGGGTCTTCTCAGACTGGGGGTCGAACCTATGTCTCCAGCATTGGCAGGCAGACTCTTCACCACTGAGCCACCAGGGAAGCCCTCATTTTCTTTTTTTGCTTCCCCCGCAACCACCCCCCTGCATGGTTTGTGGGATCTTAGTTCCCTGAACCTGGGCCCTCTGCAGTGAAAATGCAGAGTCCTAACCCGTGGACCACTGGGGAATTCCCCCACTGTTGCCTCTGAGAGCCCTGGAAGAGGTGTCCCAAGCCACAGGGCTGAGCCAGCCCCCAGGGACAGAGCACCGGAGGAGGTGTCCCAAGCCACAGGGCTGAGCCAGGACCCAGGGACAGAGCCCCAGAGCCCCTGAGTCCCAGGAGCCTCACCCCGCCCAGCAGCTGCACGCCTGCAGGGCCCTGGGCACTGGCAGCATCATCCAGCCCCAGGACGGATGAGACACGTTGCGCGTGGTTACAGGGCTCATACCATCCTTTGTATTTGCTTCTGAAGTGTGTGCTTGCAGGAGGTCAATAAGCAAAGCATGTCACATGGCATTGTATGCGCGATCGCCAGGGGAAAACACAGGCAGTCCCCTTCTACAGCTCGCCATTGGTGAGCGCTCACTCCACACCGCAGTCAGTGACCTCTGTTGAGTGCCTCAGAGATCCTTTCAGGGTAGTGACATCATCACCCTGTGTCACGCACGGGGAAGGCCACGGTGGCAGGGTCTCTAAGTGACACATCTGGGGTTCACACTTGAGCCCAGAGTTTGTGCTGAGACTGCACCGCGCGCTTCCTCTCCAGGACCCGCCCAGGGTGCTGTTCTGAGGACCAGCAGGGGGAGGGACCCACCGAGGCTGGGCAATTCCATCAGGCGGGCTTGGGGCGCTGGGGTCGCCCCCAACCTCTCCCATGAGCCCACAGTGTTTACAATTTTTGCCCCGTGAAAAAGTTTCAAATTCCACAGCCACTGAGCAGGTAGAACAGTGGCTTCATTGTACACTGTATGCAGCTAGTTTTCTGTACCCTTTTTTTTTTTAATATATACATTTTTATTGGCGTATAGCTGCTTTTTTTTCCCTGGAAGCTCAGCTGGTAAAGAATCCACCTGCAACGCGGGAGACCTGGGTTCGATCCCTGAGTTGGGAAGATCCCATGGAGAAGGGAACAGCTACCCACTCCAGTGTTCTGGCCTGGAGAATCCCATGGGGTTGCAAAGAGTCAGACGCGACTGAGCAGTCTTCGCTTTATAGCTGCTTTGCAATGTTGTGTTAGTTTCCGCTGTACAATAAAGGGAATCGGCTGCGTGTGTACGCATGTCCCTGCTTTTTTGGACTTCTGTCCCATTTAGGTCACCACAGCGCACTGAGTGGGGTCCCTGTGCTCCACAGCAGGTTCTCGTTTATCTGTTTCGCATGTGGTGTCAATGGTGTGTGTGTCCATCTTAATCTCCCAATTCGTCCTATTCCCACTTCCCCCCTTGTGTCCATGTTTGTTCTCGACGTCTGTGTCTCTCTTTCTGTTTTGCACAGACCGACGGCTTCACACCCTTCTCTTCTGGTGGTTGGTGGGGGTGGGGGGTGGGGGGCACGGTATGCACCCCCACCTCGGTATTTGTGCTGGATCACAGTTGTGGGTAAACCAGGGACCCCGCCCCCGGCACCCTACGTGGAGACACCCATTAAACAAAGATCCCAAGTGCTGTGTGGGTGCACATCAAGGTCTGTGGGTGCCCCAGGGACCTTCCGACTAGAGACACCAGGCTTCTCTGCACCACCCCCGCCCCAGCAGCTGGCTTCTCTCTGCAGGACAACGGGCGCGAAAGGACTTTTTCAAGAGGAAGGAGAGCTCCACTGAAGGGACCTTCAGTCCAGATGAGCAGAGGGGCTGGGGAGGTGGGGGGTGGCGGGAAGTCTGGGAGGAGGGGCTCCGCTCTTTGCTGATTCAGACGAAGCTTTCTTAGGAAGAGCTGCATTCAATTTCCCCACTAAGAAGCCAGGAAAGGGGCTTCCCTGGTGGTCCAGTGGTTAAGATTCCCCGCTTCCAAGGCAAGGGGGCTCAAGTTCAATCTCTGATGGAGATACTAAGATCCCACATGCTGTGCAGCGTGGCCAAAAACAAATTAAAATTTTTTGAAAGATTCATATTACAGAAGCGAGGAAAACTGAGGTCCACTGGTCACAGTGGAAGGTCCTGGGTTGGGCCAGGTGAGGGGCCTCCCCCTCCACTCACCCCTGGGCCCTGGGAAGCCTCAGCTCTGCCCCCCTCGCCCTGCCCCTCCTCTCACCAAGCTCTGTTTCCCATCAGGCTCACTGATCCGTTCAGGTCAGAGCCACCAGCCGGAGGCCAAGCAGAGAGGTCACTGCTAACTATATGCTAATGACAGCAGGGACCAATCAATCTCCCCCTTAATCAGGCAATCAATGTGCACCGCAGGTGTGTCCGATCCCGCCTGCAGCTGGGGCTGGGGGGCGGGCGGGGGAGAGGAGGCTTGGGGTGGGGGGCTCGATCCCAGCCCCACCCTCCTCTCCACCCCAGAGAGCTGGCTGCACATTGAAATCACTGCTCAGGAGAGAACTAAGGAGGAAAGAGGGGGAAAAAAGACGGCATCTTTTTAATCAAGGCTCAGAGCTGCAGCCACTAATGAATTCAAGGTTCTTGGGAACCCCAGGGCAAGTCTGGGTGGAGAGAAGCCAAGAGACTTCCTCCTCCTCCCTGCGCTCCTTCAGCGGGTGGGGGCCAGTAGGGGCAGTGAGTGTTTAAACCTTTGACTGGAGGATCAGGAGCTTCCCATATCCTCTGGCCTTTCAGAGTTGGAAGGTCATCCAAGGTCAGCACCAGTCCCCTCCTACCCAGGGCTCCCCCGGTGCAGTCTCTCCCAGCCTTGCTTTAGGAGCATAGAGAGGTACCAAGAGACTGTTTCCCAGTTCTTTCTTAGCACCCGCTGGATTGTTTACCTACTACGCACCAGCTTTAAATACGACAGCATCCTGAATTCTCACAAATTCTCACATCATGAAGCCTTGTTGCTAAGGTTATCCCATTTTACAGATGAGAAAACCAAGGTTCGGTCAGGATCATGGAATCTGCCGACATTTCAGCCAAGGTAGGAGGGTGGGGACACAGCCCCCTTGGCCTCCAAATTCTCTTCCCGGGAGCCCCCCAGTTGCTCCAGCTCCAAGGTCCTCGTGAGGGCCGCGGCTCTCTGCCGTGCCCCCCCATTCTCTGCAGCTCCTCAGCCCGCACCACCTGCTGCAGCTTTCCCCCTTTCACAGGTTAGCCTGGGACTGAGATCACATTGTAAGGCTCCAATCTATGGCAGTTGGGACTCAGGCTTTTTTCCTCCAGGCTGTGTGATTAGAAGCAAGTTGTTGGCTGTCTCTGGGCTCAGCAGGCAATGTGTAGTGTGACCCAGCAACCAGCCAGTGGCCCCCTGTGCCTCCCCTCCCCTTCTCGACAGAGTCAGTTGAGACTCAGAGAGGTTAACTGGCTTGCCCAGCAAACCCAGGGCAGCACAGGCGCTGAGCAGGTGTCTGTGCCCAGAAAATCTGAGACCTTGCTCCCGCCTCTTTCCTTCGCTGTCCCCAGAGCTGTCAGAGGGAGGAGCAAGACCAAGGGCTGTGCAGAGAGGGCACGGGGTCAGTGATGCTGGTTAGGGATTCATGGCCTGGGAGACATATTCCCAGAGCAGCTCACTTCGGAGGTTCTGCTGTGACACGCTCTATGCAGGGAAATGCTGTAAAAACGGAGGTTCAAGGCCACACCCAGGGAAGGGAACAGGTGGGCCTCGTTTGGTTCTCCATCAGACCTCCTGGTGTGATCTACAGAAATCTGCCTTCCAGACTGTCATGTCCCCCCGCCCTGCACACATGCGCACGCATGCACGCACACACACACACACACACACACACACACACACACACACACACCCACACACCCACCCACCCCATAGCCTTGGGGGGCCCTGCCCCCACGCTGAGACACCCCACCCAGTGAAGCTTAATCAGGGGGCAGGGGCTGGAGGATGGCAAGGAGGTGCTAGGATTTCACTGTCTGAGATGACAGCCACTGGCCACACCTGAATTAAAAGGAATTTACCAGAATCACCGTGAGCCAAGTTTACGTTTATCTCAGTTAACTGAGGTTCACTGTCCATCTCCTTAGCCTCGCCGGCTACACTTCAGGTGGTCAGGAGCCAGGTTGTAATTAAGACTGAGCCTGTTAGCCACCGCCTGCCCAGCCGTCCCGTGCAGATACAGAACATCCGAGGGTTCTACAGGGCAGACTGTCTCCTAGAGACGTGGGCTTTCCCCTTCGTGGGTGTGCACGCTTCTCTCTTGTTGGATTCCTCTGTTGGTTCCTCTGGTATGTGGCCCGACACAGCCCCTGGCAGCATTTCATCATGCCCTCTCCGCTGACCCCAGTTCCTCTTAGGTCAGAATCCCAGGAGAGAAAGGGGTAGCTTGGCCCCGTCCGATGAACACGGACTCCCTGGGACAGGCAGCGGTGCCCAGAGTGTCTGGGAAGTCAGGACTGGGGGCAGGGTTTCCTCAGAAGAGGGTGTGGCTCCAGGAGTAAGAGTGTTTCAAATAAGAGTGACCGAGAAGTGACCCTGTAATGTAACGCCCCTCCAAGAAGGGGTGCCCCGCTGCTGAAGATCCCAGGTTAGCAGCAACTCTAGCATAGACAGGCTGTTGATCACGTTGTACAGATAAGAAAACTGAAACTGAGGGGCGGAGAGTTAAGTAATGTATCCAGCATCACACAGCCGGTAATTGGCAAACCCTCAAGGTCACGTTCCCTGAGATGATTGTCCTGCCTCTCCAAGACCAATGGGCTGGCACCAGTGTGGGCTGCCTGGGGGCTTCCCTCTGCCCATTCTCAAGTCTTTTTAGTATCATTGTTTTATCTCCCATGAAGAGAGAAGGGTGCCCACCACTCTGTAAAAGTAACCTCCCCCAGATCAAGGTCACCACATCTGAGGGACTGTGGTCCTGCAGGAGCACCAGCCTGGAGACAAGCCAGCTTCCTCGGGTGTGCGGGGCACAGAGTGAGTGGACAGACTGGCAGCCATGTTTCTGCTGCTGCCAGAATCACAGCTCCTGGGCCAGTGTGTATGCGGGGCCAACTGGCCACTGTAGCAAACAGCTTCCAGTCTCAGTGCCGTGTCACAGTGACGATTTCTTTCTCATTTGTGTCACAGTCCCCTGAGGCTAACGGCAGAAGGGGAGACTGGGAGACTGTGCTCTGTGCAGTCACCCAGTGACCCAGGCTCCTTCCAACGAGTGGCTCCACCATCCCCGAGAGCAGGAGCCAGCAGGCTTTTTCTGTAAAGGGCCAGATAGTAAATATATTTTAGGCTTAGCAGGCTGTACAGTGGCAGCTACTCAATATTGCCATTGTGGTGTGAAAGTAGACACTGACAACACGGAAAGGAATGTGCGTAACCATGTTCCAATAAAGCTTTATTTAAAAAAAAACAAGTGGAGGGCCATAGCTTTCCCACCCTTGCATTAAAGTCTTGAGGTCCTTCACTGGACCCTCTGTGTCTGAGGAAGAGGCAGGGAAAGAGAAATCTATGAAAGACCATGCAGGAGGCTTTGGGGGCCAGGCCTGGAAGGGGCATACATTGCTTCCACCCACAGAAATAAATGCTAATTGTTGCATGCCACTGTGATTTGGGGGTTGTTTGTTATGCAGCATTATTGTGGTAATGGGTACATGATACACTCTTTTACTTATTTATTTATTGGCTGTGCTGGGTCTGCACTGCTATGAACAGGCTTTCTGTAGTTGAGGTGAGCCAAGCCTATTCTTCATTGCGATGCCCAGGCTTCTCGTTGCTGTGGGCTCTCTTGTTGTGGGCCACAGGCTCTAGGCTCATGGGCTCAGTTGTGGTGTGCAAGCTTAGTTGTCCCGTGGCATGTGGAATCTTTCCAGACCAGGGATTGAACTTGTGTCCCCTGCATTAGAGGCAGACTCTTATCCACTGCACCAATCCAGGGAAGCCCATGAGACACTCTTGTTCTCTCCATTTTGAAGATGGAAAAAGGGAGGTTGTTTGCTCAAGGTCTGACAGCTGGTTGATGGCAAAGCTACTCCATGAGAGCCAAAGCTGCTGTCTAAAGATTTGACATCCGCTTGATCCCATGAGCTATAATGGTGTCTGGCATACAGTAGGCACTAATATTTGTTGAGTTCTCCTTTTGAGTGGTAGCAACTAGAAGCCCTTCTCTCACTCAGGAAGCACATGGGGACATTGACTCTGCTACAGCGGGAAGAGGAGGAAGCCACTGAGCCAGCGATCAGAACTCCCCCCTGGTCGATGGAGCCTGAAATGAAGGCCAACACGAGGGACACGTTCCCACTCACGCATGCACTTTGTTCTCCAGCAGACCCGGGGGAAACGGGGGCAGAATCAAAGCTTGAGGAGAGAAAGGCTCTTTTTAAAGCTCTGGGCTTTTAGACATGATGACAGCCCCTTTGGGAGAGAGGCAGGGAGGAGGGTGTGGGGGCAGGGAAGGCTTTGAGCAGGACAGAACTGACCAGAGGGGCTTGATGGGTGGGGGGCGTGGAGTGAGAGAAGTGTGACCGGGCCCCTGCTCCAGCATCACATGGGCCCCTGTTCACCCCAACCCTGCAACTCCAGGAGCTCCCCAGAGAGCCCTAGCTCTGCTCAGCACCAGCTCTGAGAGCAGAAGAAGCAGCGTTTTCTCATTGGCTGGAGTTCTACACACACACACACATAAACACGCACATATAAACACACACAGGGGAGAATTGATTTTCACTTATCTTATTTCCCCCGTCGTGCACCCATGCTCCAATAACCTTATGATTTCATCATGTTCCTGCTCCTGTTTCTTGTCAGCACTGATATGTCTCTAATTGAAAAGAAGTGCAGAAGTGCACAGGTGTATGCGTGCACCCCTCACCGCACAAGCACCACACACACAGGCAGAACCCCATCCTGATGGCCCGGCGTGGCTTCCCTGGGTGGTTTGATGTTATCCAAGAGCCTGACAAAGCAGAGCAGCCATCAAGACAAGTAGTATCTATGGTTCACCGTCTCCTGAAAACTCCAGAACCCCAGTCCCAAATGTCCCTCTATCTCTCTGGGAGTCTAGGCAATTTTCAGAATGTGCCAAGGTCTTTCTGAAACCAGAGAAGCTGGTGCCACCTATTGGTTGGGCCTTCAGGAGAAAGGTGAGGCCTGGCCACTGACTCCTCTTCTGATTCTCTGAAAGCTGGTGTCACGGGCCAGCAGGGTCAGCATGCACTGTATTTATGACCATGTAACTCAGTGCTCATCCATCCTAATGCCTAAGGCATGGCATGCAGTCGGTGCTCAATAAATGTTTGTAGAAATTAGTGCAACTCTTAGCGGCTGGGCAAGGTTGCAGTGCTCTGCTCCATCCAGGTAGAAAAATCGTACTGTGTCTGTTCTTCCAGCACTGGTTCTCTGGGGATTAGCATTTTGCTGCAAGTAAAGAGCCAAACAGAGCTGGTTTCAGTATGTGTTTCAGTTATGGGTTATTGCTGTGAGTCTGATGGACTGGCAGTTAAGAGCTGGACTCTGAGGTCAGACAGACCTTCTCTTGAACCCTGGCTCTGGCGCATGTATGGCTTCAGGCAAGTTACTCAATCCCTCTGAGCCTTCCGTTATAATGGTGATAATAACTGGACCTGCTTCAAGGAGTTTTATGAGTTTCCAGTGAGATGAAGTGAGAGAAGAGCCAGCGCAGCTGTAGCAGTGTTAGCGCTCATTCCTGGCGGTTGACGGGCTTCTGCTACTGATGGCAGTGACGATGACATTCACACACAGTCCAGGCTCGGCGATTCTGGACAAGAATCTGAGTCTCTGAGAGGCCTCGGCTAGGTGGTGAGAGAGAGAAAGCTCACGGGGAACAGCTCGAGAAGCATTGCTTGCTAAACCTGGCTCTTTAAGCTCGGCAGGAGGTCAGAAGAGCAAGAGGGCAAAGTGGGCTGAAGTGGTCAAGAGAGGCTTCCTGGAGGAGGAGACACTGAGGATGGACCTGGAAAGATGCAAAGCATGGGTAGATTAGACAAGGGGAAGGTGAGCAAACGGCTTGGGCAAAAAGGAACAGAGTGAATGCTTTGGCCCTCAAAGAGCTGGTGGCCAAGAGGAAGGGGTGTGAGCACAGATCCTAGGTCTGGAGACATGGGATGGGTTTGCTTTTTACCATAAAGTTGGCATCGAACCGCAGTCAGTGGAGGAGGGGTGCCCAGGTTTCGCACAGTGGGGAGTTACTGCTTAGGGACTACGGTGATGGGGAAACAAAAGTTGCCCCTCCAGCAGTCCGGCATCGGTGGTATCTGACCAGCAGCCTTTGTCTGGAGTCACCTCTCACTCTCTACCCTCCCTTTCCCACCCTGCCACTTGTCTCCCCGGGCTCAGAATTTCTAAAAGAAGGTGGAGAGGCTTCAGCTGAGCCCAGACAAAGGTGAGGCAGCTGGGCCCGCTGGCTTAGATGGTGGTTCAGCACCATGGAGAGCGCCCAGGCCAGCCCCGCCAGGACACTGGGGTCAAAGCGCCAGTGATTTCCCTGCCCCACCCCAGATTGCTGGTTACAGCTGTCCTACTGTGCCCACTCTCAGACCTCCATCCTGGCGTGTGTGTGTGTGTGTGTGTGTGTGTCTCATGCTCACAAAGCCTAGTTCTCAGTCTCTCAAGAGGTCAACCAGAACATCTGCCTCATTCATTCCGCAAGCATTTGCCCAGCATCCTGTCCACGTCAGGCAGCGTCCTGACATGAGGCCTTGGCTTACCCGCCAGTGGGAGTGGGCCCCAGAGGACTCACCTCTCTGGTATCAGCTACTGTGCATTTTCCCTAAAGTCTCTGGAGCCCCCTGGGTGCCTTTGCCAGAGAAGCAACTCTAAAGAAATGAATGCCAGGAAAGTGAGCTGGAGAACCCCGAACGCTCCCCCTGCCCCACAGCTCACTGATTAGTGCTAAGACAGCTGCAGTCCAGTGTGCTGTTGAGCTTTGTAGCAGCCACCTGGGCAGGCGGTGATGCAGGCACCCTGCATGCCCTCCCCATGAAGCAGGGCTGTGATCACTCATGCACTCCCTCACAGAGATGAGGCCACGCTCCCCAAACTGCACAGCTGACAGGGAGCAGAGCAGGCCCAGACCTGTTTCTGACTCCTTTCTCCTCTTCCCTCCCTCCCTCTCTATAGGAGCATCTCAGAAGGTCCCATTAGGTTGAATCACCATTTTCCTGGGTGGACAAATGGCTGAACATCAGAAATACTACGTGATTCATCTTAATCTCTTCTCCTTTGAAAACACCCCACCCCACCAGGTATCTGCTTCCTCCTACAGATTCCAGGTCACTGGGTTTGGCCAGTGGCGACCTTCCCCACTGTGGGCAGGCTGGGGACAGCTTCCCTCCAGAGGGACTGTCTGCTCAGAGGTGGTCCCTTGGAACCAGCTAAACTGCATGACCCTTGCAGAAGCTAATGGACACAACTCTCAGAGGAAGCAGCTGTGTGAAACAATCCTTGATGTGGGAGGCTGCCTGGCGCAAGCGTGCGGCTTCATCAGAACATTTCTAGAGGGGAATTAATCATCAAATTCACTGGAGTCACCAGTGGTGGGGAGGGGCGAGCAAGGTGGCAGGGCTGGAGGTGCTGTCCATCTCAGCGATCAACACTGGCAAGGATTCTGTAAGTATCCGTGGTCCCAGTGCAGTCTGGAGGCTGATTGAGGACAGCAGAAAGCAGGAAAGGCCAGGCAAGTGGGGAATAACCTCTGCGTGCGGAGAACAGAAGGGTTACCAGCATGCCTTCATTCATTCAGCTTCTGTTCAGCCAGTCAGTATTGATGGAGATGCTGGAGGCTGGCTGGTTGCTGGGATGGTTACAGTGGTGCCTGGCCAGACAAGGCCTGGACTTCAAGAGTGAATTGAAAAGCCTTAAAGAATTCAGCCCAGAGATTTTGAACCTGTTTGCAATTCCCTGAGTTCCCCCCTATGTCCTCCTACCGTGACATACATTACAAGCTCCTACTGTGTGCCAGGCACAGTGCCGTGCTCTCAGTACATCCTGACGCTGCTTTGTCTTTTTTTTTTTTTAATATTTATTTGTTTGGCTGTGCCAGGTCTTAGTTGCAGCACGTGGGACCTTCGATCTTCATTGCAGCATGTGAGTTTCCTGACGAGGGATTGAATGCATGCCCCCTGCATCGGGAGTGCAGAGTCTTAACCACTGGACTACCAGGGAAGTCCTGTCTATGCATTTTGGAAACAGACATTACAGATGGGAGAACAAGGCTCCAAGAGGACAAGGAGTTCGCCCACATTCCCCCAGTTAGCGAGTACTGATCTGGGTTTCAAACCCAGGCCAGCCTGAGTCCAGAGCCTGCTCTCTTAGCCACACTGACATTCTGCCTCACGCAGGGAGCAAGACGTTTGGTGATGTGTCCAGACTCTCCATGTTCCTTGGCCTCTGCACCCCCGCATCCTCATTTAAGCTCACAGCCCCCTTACAGGTTCCTCTTGGCCCTCTTTAATCCTCTGTGTCCCCTCACTTACTGTTAGCCTGGACAACAGGGAAGCAAAATGAAAAGACTTAAAGGAAAACTGAAGTTCTTTAAAGACACTCAGTGCAGATCTCTGATGACTAAGCGTGTGGGACTGACTCTGGGCCCTGGTACTCTCTCCTTGGCACCCCCCCATCAGAGAGTGTCTCGGGGTCCCCCACCCGTGTCCTCCCATCCTGTCCTGAGCGCTTGCCAACAGTCAGCCGGTCTATAGAAGCCCTTCCTCTCTTACTGTCTGGAGGACGCTCTTCTTCATTCTGGGATTAAAAGATACAGCTCCAGGCAGGGGTGGCCCTGGGTGTACCCTTTCTCACCTCCCTTCCAAGAGCCTGCCAGCCTCATCATTCATTCTGCAAACAGTCACAGCGTGCCTGGCTGGGCACTGCGGAGGCACTCGGGTCCTTGTTCTCATAAACCCGAAAGTCCAACTGGAAAGATAAGCATCCAATAGGTAATTACACCAATAATGGATTATTTCCAATTGTGGTGGATTTGTACAGCCGGACTGTGGGTTCAGTGGGATTGCCCCAAAATTCATGTCCACCGGAACCTCAGAATGCATTTCCTTATTTGGAATAAGGGTCTTTGCAGATATAATTAGGGTAAAGATCTTGAACTGAGATCACCCTGGATTGGTGGATCCTAAATCCAATGATCGTGTCCCTAAAGGAGACTAAAAAGAAGACTCAGCCACACAGAGGAAAGGGTGACATGAGGATGGAAGCAGAGATTGCAGTGAAAGAAAAGTGAAAAGTGAAGTCTCTCAATCGCGACCAACTCTTTGCAACCCCATGGATTATAGCTTACCAGGGTCCTCCGTCCATAGGATTTATCAGGCAAGAGTACTGGAGTGGGTTGCCACTTCCTTCTCCAGGGGATCTTCCTGACCCAGGGATTGAACCCGGCTCTCCTGCATTGTAGGCAGACACTTTACCATCTGAGCCACCAGGGAAGTCTCAAAACCCAAGGACCGCCAGTGATTACCAGAAGCTCCTGGAAGCTGACAGAGACGGGTGGAACAGATGAAGTCAGAGCCCCCAGGGGGAACCAGCCCTGTCCATACCTTGACTTTGGACCCTGGCCCCAGAACCATGAGGGAACACGTTTCTGTTGTTAAGCCACTCGGTTTGTTACAGCAACGCCAGCAGACCAAGATATCACCCAAGGCCCTGTCCTCACCTAGGGAGGCAGGGGCAGTCCCTGGAGGAGGGGACGTCCGAGCAGAGACTTGTGAGGGGGTCGACAGCAGGGAGCACACCAGGCAGGAGGAGGAACAGGTGCAAAGACCCGGGGCCAGGGAGGAGGAGCTGCAGGGAGGACCGGGGCGGGGGCACCGGGGAGGGAGGAGGAAACGCGCGGTGTGTCCAGAGAGCGGGGAGGATGTTGCTCCCAGCTGGGAGGCTGACAGATCTCAGCTCCCTTGGGATCCCAGCCTTGCTGGTCTCCGCCCTTTGCACGCATGAGGTGCTGGATAAATATCAATTCATGGGTTTCGTCGAGTGTCCGAGTGTGTCTGCAGTGTGCGCGCTGTGCCGCCTCCCAGGAGAGTGTGTGCACCCGCCCCCGAGCCCTGGCCCCGCTCGGCAGACTCTGGCTTCCTTCCACCCTTTCAGACGTGTTTCCTGGGAGCACCCTCCCAGTCCCTGGATCCATCCCGGGTCCTCCGTCCGTGTTAGACCCCTCGCCGTGTTCCTGTCCCCACTCCAAATTCCTGCCCCCCACGCGTATCATTTTAACAGGGGACTTGCCCTCTTTGGTCAAGTCCTTTGGTGAATGAAAACAGCATCACCCCGGAGCTGAGTCAGATGAGCCCAAGGAATTCCGAGTCTCCGGTGACTTCATTAGCTCCAGTGCCTGGAGTCACCACTGAGCCACAGTGCCTTTTTGTCCCGGCCCCTCCTTCCTGCAGAGGGGGCCTCATTAGCTAGGAAATATGAAGCGCTTAGTAGTTCCATTAACTCGGTGCTTCCACACGTTTCATCTCTGCTTCTCTTCCCGCTCTGCCCTGTCACTGGTGGTTCTCTGCCTCTCCGCTCATTAGCCCGGGGTGCCCCTGAGTGGTGACCCCCCTTTGCCCTCCCTGTCTCTCTTCTCCTTCCCCTTCTGACCCCCATCCACTGCAGACCTGAGCCCTGGGACATCTTGAACCAGCACTGTCTCCTGTAGTGAATCTGAAATGCCCACTGGCTGGGGGTGGGGTGGGGGGAGCGTTCAGAGTTTGGGGAGAGGATCCTGACTCCCCTCCTTTTCCTCGAGGAGCTCAGAGCAGACACATGGGTCACCATGTACCTGCTACAGGGCCCATGCAGCATGTGGAGCTTAGCACAATGGAAGTGGGGGCTCTGGGTCAGAGAGGCTGGCATTATCACTTCACCTCTGCCATTTCCAGGCTGTGTGACCTTGGGCAAATTGCTTCATCTCTCCACACCTCAGTTTTGTCATCTGTAAAATGGGGAGGTAGCAACAACCCCCTGTGTTGTTGTAAGAATGAGATGAGGTGGGTGGCTTGTTTGGGACCATGGCTCAGTGCCCAGCACACAGTAAACCGCTTGCTAAGGTTTACCGTCATCACAGAGGTGGGCGTGGACAGGGGGTAGAAGTGTGGACGGGGACAAGAAGGAGGGTAGCGTGCTCACCGGCACTTGAGCTGAGCCTGAGGGGATCTGGACGTTCCCAGAGGTGAGAAGGGTTTGTGTCCAGGTTCACGGATCAGCCAAGAGGGTGGTCGGTGAGTCTGAGTGTGGCCTCCTGAGCAACCCCCCTCCGTGGTGCATTTATTGAGCTACTGGTCGGGGCAGAGACCAGGGCTACCGAGGTGCACAAGCCCAAGGAGCACCATTCCCACAGAACCTGAGCTGATGGGCTGCCCGGGGTTGTTCAACACGGCAGCCCTGAGCGGGTTGTGCTGGCTGGGCACTGGGGACCCAGTGAAAGGCAGACCAGCCCCCACACTCCTGAGAGCCAAGGCCGTGCAGGAAGGAGACTGGAGACCTGTGGCTGGAGCCCCATCCATGACTCAGAGCTTCCCCCACTGTCTCCCAGGTCTCGGGTCCCCAGCATCCTCGCAGAGGTGGTCCCAGTGGGTCAGGGAAGTAACCACGGGCCCTGAGGCTCAGCAGCGCCAGCTCTCAGGGCGCCTCTTGTGGACACAGTTGGTACTGCACCCTTTTCACCTGTGTGTCCCCCTGAGCCCAGCATCCCGGCTGCGGCCCCTGGGGGCTCAGCAGGTGTTTACTGAACACACAAATGAGGAAATGATTGCTGTGTCTTTATACTTCTGATTTAGCTACAGTCTAGATATATGTTTATATCCATAACCTCCACTCCCACCTCCTGTTTATATTGATCTCTATTAAGTCTGTATAGATCCATAAACTCAGTTTCCAGTACAGCTGTGTCACTAGCTCTCTCCATGAACCAAACTAAGTTCCTGGGAAGGTATGGGCACCAGTCAGCCCACGGGGCCTCAGGGTCCCCACGGGCAGGCAAACCAACAGGCTCTGCCACCCCCCACCTGAGCTTGCCCTTTTCCAGAGACCCTCTGCCACTTCCCCATCCTCACGTCTCTTGCCCCCTGCCACTGTGAGGGGCTGCACTCTTCTCTATAATACTGCACAGAGCTCAGGGATTCTGAAAACTGGCTTAAAACTCAACATTCAAAAAACTAGGATCATGGCATCCAGTCCCATCACTTCATGGCAAATAGAAGGGGAAAACTGGAAACAGCGACAGATTTTATTTTCTTGGGCTCCAAAATCACTGTGGAAAGTGACTACAGCCATGAAATTAAAAGATGCTTGCTGCTTGGAAGGAAAGCTATAACAAATCTAGACAGTGTATTAAAAAGCAGAGATATCACTTTGCTGACAAAAGTCCATCTAGTCAAAGCTATGGTTTTTCCGGTAGTCATGTGAGGATGTGAGAGTTGGACCATAAAGAAGGCTGGGCACTGAAGAATTGATGCTTTTGAATTGTGGTGCTGGAGAAGACTCTTGAGGGTCCCTTCTACAGCAAGAAAATCAAACCAGTCAATCCTAAAAGAAATCAGTCCTAAATATTCATTGGAAGGACCGATGCTGAAGCTGAAGCTCCAGTACTTTGGTCACTTGATGAGAAGAGTTGACTCACTGGAAAAGACCCTAATGCTGAGAAAGATTGAAGGCAGGAGGAGAAGGGGACGACAGGGGATGAGATGGTTGGATGGCATCACCAACTGGATGGACATGAGTTTGAGCAAACTCTGGGAGATAGCGAAGGACAGGGAAGTCTGGCATGTTGCAGTCCAGGGGTCACAAAGAGTCAGACACATCTGAGTGACTGAACAGCAACAAACAGGGATTCCAGAGTCAGGCTCTGAGCTGAGCAGAGCTGGGTTCTGATTTCTGGCTCTGCAATGTGAGCTTGAGCGTCTCACTTATTCTCCAGGCCTCAGTTTATCGATTTCTGAAATAAGACATTATCAGCACTGGCCTCATAGGGATGCTGGGGGACCAGGTGAGGTCTCGCTTATAAAGCACTGAGCTGGGTGCATGAGGGCAACTGATCAGCCAGACTGGGTGCTCCCCAGGGGTTGTGAGAGTTGAGGGAGTCTCCAGACACAGAGTAATTCCCCGCCCACCCCTACTCCACACCCCGGGAGCCTCTGGTGGCATTCTCAGCACAGAGAGTATTTTCCACTCAGGCCAAGTAGCCCTAAGCTAATTTGAAAATAAGGCCCTCTTGGTGACTACAGCTAATAATACTGTGTTATATCCTGGAAGGTTGCTAAGAGAACAAACCTTCAATATTCTCACCACAAAAAGAAATGGTAATTATGAGACGTGATGGAGGTGTTAGCTAACGCCATGGTGATGATCAGTCTGCAATATGCAAGTGTGTCGAAGCAACACATTGCTCATCTTAAACTTACACAATGTTTTATGTCAGTTACATCTCGATTAAGCTGAGGAAAAACCTGTAAGTACCAGAATATTAGAAGGACAAAGGTTTCGAATGTCTACCATTTAAATTGAAAGAAAATTAACAAAGTGATGTATATATTTTTTAAAAAATCGAGATTTTCTAGTGGTCTGGTGGTTAAGACTCTGCGCTTCCACCGTAGGGGGCGTGGGTTTGATCCCTGGTCGAGGAACTAAGATCCCTCAAGCCACAAGGAGTAGCCAAAAAAAAAAAAAAAAAGAAGCAAATTAGAGACTATGAACTCCCCCAGGCCCATCTGACCACAAGAGATAAGGCAGAAATGAAACTCTGAAAAATAGTGGTGATGTGCTGATGTGAAACTCTGGGCAGAAAGGGGAACCCTTCCTGAATGTGGCAAAGCTCAGCTCTCTTTCCTGGGGAAGCCATTGTTACGTCATCAGCCCCCAGCCTGGCCCTCGGCACACCTGGTCCATTACCTGGGGAAGGACAGAGAGGCGGGCGGAGTAATCAGCTCAGAATTCGGGGACCTAGGTTGCCGCCCAGGCTCTGCCCCCTCCTCAAAGCTGTGACCTTGAGTAAGTCACTGAATCTCTCTGAAGGGTCTGTCTGTTTTGATCCCAGGTCCCTCTGCAGGGCCGGACGTTAGCGGGATGCCAGATACAGACTCGGTAGAGAATGAAGGACATTCCGAGCATGGAGGAAGCCGATGCATGGAGGAGTTGCTCAGGGTGACTTCATGGGAGTACAGAGGTGCAATGTCAGATGTCACCCTGGACGCTGAAGGCGAAGTCCCTATGGTCGTGTGGTCATGTCTTCCCTCTTCTGGGTACCCTCACAGCCCTCTATCTACCTGCCTGATGATCGTGCAAGCAATACATGTCCAGGAGCAATTAGGAAATATAGGAAAATACAAAGAAAAGAAAAATTGCCCAAGTCCCACCACCCCGAGCCAGGTGGGGTGAGACCACAGTGCACCTTCTTGCCCTTCCACACACGTGTCCGAGTACACCCTGGTGGACACGATTTTCCATACACGGGGTCAAGCTCCACCCCGGCCTCAGGCCCAGCGTTGTTCACACACAGATAATTGTGCATATCTCTATAAAAACACCACTGGAGTCATTATTACTGGCTGCATAATACTCTGGTGTGTAGAAAGTGCCTCATTTAATCAGTAAATCCCCAGCTGGGGTAGACATCCCTCAGTGGCGGTCTTTTGTTTTCAGATATAAGCACTGGAAGCAGGCACCCCTGGCAGGTGGATGTCCTTCTCTGAAACACCCTTCCAAAGCAGGCTCGTTCTGTTATCATGGGTCCCAGGGACCTCAAATCTGTCTCCCAAGAACTTCTGCAAGCCAGTGTCAGCTCTGCGTTGGAGTGACTCCGACTGTCCACCACCTAACCTTGCTTTCCTCCTCCCCACCCCAGAGCCGACCAGCCTTTTCCCAACTCACCACATATCTGCCCTTTTCTCTCACTCAGCTCCAGGGTAGGGTGGCTTCCCCACTGCCCTTGGGAAGCCTCCCAGGTGGGTGTGAGGTTTGCAGGTTGAGAGATCCAGAGCCCTGACTTTAGAGCCAGGCAGAGCAGAGTTCAAACCCAGCTCCACCGCTTCCTGGCTTTGTCACCTGCCTGAGCCTCACTTATATCATCTGTACAATGGGCTTAACAACAGTGCCATCCTCACGGGGCTGTGGCAAGGATTTCACAGCATTGCCCTTGCAAACCACTTGGTCCAGGACCAGCTCCTGTAAGGACTTAATGAATGGAAGATAAGGGTACCCGGGACATCGGGAGTTCCTGTCTTTGAGGATCCTGGGGGCAGGCTCAGAGGGGCTGTGGTGTCCCCAAAACACCCCGCCCTGCCCCCCACACTCCCCTAGCTGTCAAAGGGCAGCGATCATCTCATCACTCATAGTGGAGAGGACCCCAGCATGGCTCGGGGGCGGGAGAGGACTGCAAGCACAGAGAATGATCAATACATTATTTAACGGTGAGAATGCAAATGAGGAGAAATTAATGAAGGTGCTGCCTCCCCTCCCACCCCCTCAGCCCCCACTCCTCCTTGACTGTGCGATTGCTGACAAATTCTCTGGGAAATATCAAAACAGCCTCTGGCTGGAACCTGCCACAGCGATGCACCATTATCTATTATTGATGTAAACCTTGACAAGTTCTCTTTTTAAGGAAGGCACGCCGCAGAGAGAGCTGCTGATCCATGTTTAAAGGGAGAACGTCTCCTCTCCCCCTCTCCAGGGCCGCAGCAGCCCCTATGTCCCTCCCAGCCAGGCAGGGAGGAGGAAAGGGGTGGGCATCTGGAGAGAGCAACAGGTAGGAAGAGGCTCTGTCCTCTCACCAACCTGCCCTCGTCTGTGCCTCAGTTTCCTTTTTGTGCATTTTCCAGGGTCAGCAATTCATATCATGGCCTGGGGACAGTGGTGAGGCGGTGCTGCAGGGGGACAGGAGATGAAGTCAGAGAGCTCCGACTCCTGCCTTGGGCATCGGAGGACAGACATCCCCAAGGCAGAGGACTGTTGGCATTGAATCAGCATCTGCCTCTAAGGACCAAGGACCCTAAGGTCCATCCTTCGAAATGGAGTCAGTCCAAAGCTGGTGATCTTCAATTTAATATTAGAAATATCTTCATCATCCAGAAATCACTGGAAGAACAACTCAAATTGTCTAGAATATTGAAGAGAACGTAGAAAGGAAGCTGAAAAATCCCACACAGGGGCCATCTCAAGGTTGCCACACCCAAGAATTCAAGTTCATGCCCTTGACCCACGAGAGTTTCTCAGGCACCATCATTCATTTCCGAAAACAGGGGATTTTTCTTCTCGTCTCTTCTGGCAGGTCTGAGGTGGTAATACTTGGAAAGGGAGAAGGGGGCCATTGGAGGATCAGACATTGTGAATAGCACAACCTGACCAGAGGCAGCCAGACCGGAAGGAGGGGAAAGGGCGCGTGACCGGGCGAGAGGGGAAGACACAGCCACCCGGGCCGTTTGCGCGGTGAGCGCTTGCGCGGTGAGCGCCCTTGAGGGCTCTGGCTTCACAAAGGTGTTAAATATTAAGCAAGCCTGACTGGCTTGAATTTAAAGCAGTTCTAAGAAGGCCTCCAGAGACGCGGCATCTCAGAAATGAGAGCTCACAGGCGCATAGCTGTTTCAAAACAGAGGATCACAGGGGGCAAAGGCGGAGAACTTTGAGAGCGTATCATACTAGACTCACGGACTCGAAGGCCTTTGTGGGAACAGCCAGGTCACACGAGTGAAAGGAACAGGCAGGGTGTGGTCACAGGCAGCGATGGGGACTGTCACAAGCCCCCTGACCACGGGCCTGGTCTCAAAAAGGCAGCTCTCCCTGAGCTATGGTCACCCCTGCAGTGTAGGAACAGGCCCCTTTTTTCAAAAGAAGGTCAAAATCGAATTTTAAGATGCAATTCACAATTTTTAAACCTGGACAGCTTATTTTAATTTTCTAAACAGTGAGCGAAAGTGAAAGTCACTCAGTTGTGTCCGACTCTTTGTGACCACATGGACTGTATAGTCCATGGAATTCTCCAGGCCAGAATACTGGAGTGGGTAGCCTTTCCCTTCTCCAGGGCATCTTCCCAACCCAGGGATCAAACCCAGGTTTGCAGGCAGATTCTTTACCAGCTGAGTCACAAGAGAAGCCCAAGAATAGTGGGTAGCCTGTCCCTTCTCCAGTGGATCTTCCTGACCCAGGGATCGGACCTGGGTCTCCCGCCTTGCAGGAGGATTCTTCACCAGCTGAGCTATCAGGGATCCCTGGTGGCTCGGATGGTAAAGCGTCTGCCAGCAATGCGGGAGACCCAGAATCGATCCCTGGGTCGGGAAGATCATCTGGAAAAGGAAATGGCAACCCACTCCACTCCAGTACTCTTGCCTGGAAAATCCCATGGATGGAGGAGCCTGGTGAGCTACAGTCCATGGGGTCGCAAAGAGTCGGACATGACTGAGCGACTTCACTTTTTTTCTTTAAACAGTGAGCAGGCTTCACAAAGCTTGTCTGCAGGCTGGACCAGCCTGACAGCCGGGTCTGCAGGTGTTCTATCTTCACAGACAGGTAAAGTGAGGCCTGGAGAGGGTGATGACACAGGTCCGTGACCGGCTGCACGCTTTGGTGATGTTCCAACAGTCAGGCACCTTTTCAAATCAAGCTAGAGGAGTGTGGGCCTGGGCATCTCACACTAACACCAGCACCAGGGTGGGCTGCAGTCGTGTATTCTTGCGTTCAGTTCAGTGCAGTTGCTCAGTCGTGTCCGACTATTTGCAACCCAAGGACTGCAGCAGGCCAGGCCTCCCTGTCCATCACCAACTCCTGGAGCTTACTCAAACTCATGTCCATTGAGTCAGTGATGCCATCCAACCATCTCATCCTCTGTCATCCCCTTCTCCTCCCACCTTCAATCTTTCCCAGCATCGGGGTCTTTTCCAATGAGTCAGTTCTTCACATCAGGTGGCCATCGTATTGGAGCTTCAGCTTCAGCATCAGTCCTTCCAATGAATATTCAGGACTGATTTCTTTTAGGATGGACTGGTTGGATCTCCTTGCAGTCCAAAGGACTCTCAAGAGTCTTCTCCAGCACCACAGTTCAAAAGCATCAATTCTTCAGTGCTCAGCTTGCTTTATGGTCCAACTCTCACATCCATACATGACCACTGGAAAAACCATAGCTTTGACTAGACGGACCTTAGTTGGCAAAGTAATGTCTCTGCTTTTTAGTATGCTGTCTAGGTTCATCATAGCTTTTCTTCCAAGGAGCAAGTGTCTTTTCATTTCATGGCTGCAGTTGCCATCTGCGGTGATTTTGGAGCCCCGCAAAATAAAGTCTCTCACTGTTTCCATTGTTTCTCCATCTATTTTCCATGAAATGATGGGAACAGATGCCATGATCTTAGTTTTCTGAATGTTAAGTGTTAAGCCAGCTTTTTCATTCTCTTCTTTCACTTTCATCAAGAGGCTCTTTAGTTCCTCTTCACTTTCTGCCATAAGGGTGGTGTCATCTGCATATCTGAGGTTATTGATATTTCTCCCGACAATCTTGATTCCAGCTTGTGTTTCATCCAACCCAGCATTTTGCATGATATACTCTGCATAGAAGTTAAATAAGCAGGGTGACAATATCCAGCCTTGACTTCCTCCTTTCCCATCCAGGCCTCACTTTACCAATCAGTTTGGAACCAGTCTGTTGTTCCATGTCTGGTTCTACCTGTTGCTTCTTGACCTGCATACAGATTTCTCAGGAGGCAGATAAGGTGGTCTGGTATTCCCATCTTTTTAAGAATTTTCCACAGTTTGTTGTGATCCACACAGTCAAAGGCTTTGGCATAGTCAATAAAACACAAGTAGTTGTTTTTCTGGAACTTTCTTGCTTTTTCAATGATCCAGCAGATGGTGGCAATTTGATCTCTGGTTCCTCTGCCTTTTCTAAATCCAGCTTGAACATCTGGAATTTCACGGTTCACATACTGTTGAAGCCTGGCTTGGAGAATTTTGAGCATTACTTTGCTAGAGTGTGAGATGAGTGCAATCATGCAGTAGTTTGAGCATTCTTTGGCATTGCCTTTTTTTGAGAGTGGAATGAACACTGACCTTTTCCAGGCCTGTGGCCACTGCTGAGTTTTCCAAATTTGCTGGCGTATTGAATGCAGCACTTTCACAGCATCATCTTTTAGGATTTGAAATAGTTCAGCTGGAATTCCATCACCTCTACTAGCTTTGTTCATAGAGATGCTTCCTAAGGCCCACTTGACTTCGCATTCCAGGATGTCTGGCTGTAGGTGAGTGATCACACCATTGTGGTTATCTGGGTCATGAAGATCTAAACCTCCACAAAAGCTGTGAGGAGTAGGGAATATTCCTCTCTTTTTACCCATGAGGAAAGACAGGCCCAGAGGGGTCAAATGGCCTCCTGAGGTCAAACAACTACAGATAAGCACTTCAGTATCAAATGGAATCAGGGTGCGGTGGGGGTCCAGTGGTTAAGAATCCACCTTTAGATGCAGGGGACATGGGTTCAATCTCTGCTTGGGGAACTAAGATCCCACACGCAGTAGGGCAGCTAAGCCCATGCACTGCAACTGCTGAGCCTGCGAGCCACAGGTGGAGAGTCCACGAGCCCCAGGAGAGAGTCCTCGTGCCCCAGGTGGAGAGTCCTCGTGCCCCAGGTAGAGAGTCCTCGGGCCCCAGGTAGAGAGTCCTCGGGCCCCAGGTAGAGAGTCCTCGGGCCCCAGGAAGAGAGTCCTCGGGCCCCAGGTAGAGAGTCCTCGCGCCCCAGGTAGAGAGTCCTCGTGCCCCAGGTAGAGAGTCCTCGTGCCCCAGGTAGAGAGTCCTCATGCCACAAGTAGAGAGTCCTCGGGCCCCAGGTAGAGAGTCCTCGGGCCCCAGGTAGAGAGTCCTCGCGCCACAGGTAGACAGTCCATGAGCCACAGGTAGAGAGTCCACGAGCCATAGGTAGAGAGTCCACCTGTCACAAGTAGAGAGTCCCTGTGTCACAGTAGAGAGTCCTCGTGCCCCAGGTAGACAGTCCTCGTGCCCCAGGTAGAGAGTCCACGAGCCATGACTATGTGCTGCAGCGAAAGATCCCGGATGATGCAACCAGGACCTGACACAGTAATAATAACATCATTATTATTATGAAGTAAATTTTTTTTTTTAAAAAAAGAGAGTGCAAGTATACTTTTCATCATCAAGAAATGATTTTTAAAACAGGGTGGGGAGGGACAAATACAGAATGGCCGAGTTGTTCTACTAGTTGCCTGGAGCTGCTCTAACCAATTCCCACAACCTCAGTGGCTTGGAACAAACAACACCTGTTTGTCGTCCTCCAGTTCTGGGGGTCAGAAGTCCCCATACGAAGGTGTGTCAGCAGATCTGGCTCCTCCTGGAGACTCCAGGAGAAACTCTGTCCCTTGTCCCTTTGAGCTTCTAGAGCCTTCCTCGGCTCCCAGCCCCTTCCTCCACGTTCAGAGTCAACCTCTGTCTCTGACCTCTGCCTCTATCATCACAGTTTCCTTCTCTGACCTTCCCGCCTCCCTCTTATAAGGACGTGATTACATCGGGCCCACCTACACGATCCAGGGTAATCTGTAACTTAATCCCACATGCAACGTCCCCTTGCTGAGCCAGGCTCCGTACTCACAGGTTCGGAGACTAGCATGTGGCCGTCTTGGGGGAGCATTGTTCTGTCCCCCACTGCTGTCTCCCTTGCACAGTGGAGGGTGGGGGAGGAGACCCGTGGCGGAGGGTTCCTTTAGAAAGCTCAGGCTTCAGGTCAAGAGCAGGCAGATCCCCCTGAAAGGCCGCAGGGAACATGTTCAGGGAGGCCAATCCCCAGTGACACCCCCAGGAGCAGCTCAGGGAAAACTGGGGGAGAGGGGCTGGCGCCTCGAGTCCTCCGGCCACACTTGCCAGTCAGATCAGAGCGTGACCCAGCGTCTGGGTGAAACCTGATCCCGTTCCCCCCCACCTACTGTCAGCTTTGATGGGTCACTCCCTGCAGAGAAGGGCTGGCACCTGAGTCCCACATTCTCTGTTCCAATGCCCTCCCTGGGCTCAACTCATCCGAATTCGGCTTCCCTGTCCTGAAGAGCTCCGGGACCCCCAGAGTGGGCATAGGCCACCGAGTTATTTCACCCAGGGAGGCAGCTGGAGTGAAGCAGGTGGGGCCCAGGCCTGTGGAGAGCTGTCGGTTTGGCCAGAGACATGGGGATTAAGCCTGAAGTCATTTAACTGTAGATATAAAAACGTGCTTCGGGAACATGGAATACTTGAGAAATGGGAGGCCTCGTGCATTTTAGGGAGAACTGGAGGCCCCTGCTTGAAGGAATGATTCTAGGAGAAGGAGGAGGAGAAGGCAAAGAGGTGAAATCTCTCCGTAATGCCCCCTCCTCTCCCCCTCCCCACAGTTCCCACCCTACCCAGTGCGGTTGTCAGCATCGTGGTCTGGCTTTTAACCTCTGATTCACTCTTTTTATATGTATGTAATTTTATTTACTTGCTTACTTTTGGCTGTGCTGGGTCTTGGTTGCTGCGTGGGGGGGCTTTTCTCCAGTTGTGGAGCGCGGGGGCTACTCCAGCTTCGATGCAGAGCTTCTCCTCGTGGGGGCTTCTCGTTGCGGAGCTCGGGCTCAAGGGTGCTCAGGCTTCAGTAGTTGCGGCGCCTGGACTCAGTGGTTGTGGCCCACGGGCTTAGTTGCTCTGCAGTATTTGGGATCTTCCCGGATCAGTGATCAAACCTATGCCTCCCACATTGGCAGGCAGATTCTTTACCACTGAGCCAAGAGGGAAACCCTGATAGACTCTTTTTATTAAAAAAAAAACTTATTTGGCTGTGCCGGGTCTGAGATGCAGTGCTCAGGATCTTGGATCTTCGTTGCAGTATACAGGACCTTGGTTGTAACATGTGGGATCCTTGACCAGGGATAGAACCAGGGCCCCCTGCATGGACTGTAGAGTCTTAGCCAACTGGACCGCCTGGGCAGTCCCTCTGATTCACTCTTATTCTGGGCTGCAAGGTGCTAACTTCTGTCTCTTGTGGGTCTCTGCAGTTTGGGGTTCTACATCCTACCCTGACTGTTGGCCTCCCTTCTCCCAGGGGAAGGGGCCTGGCTCTTGAAGCATTGCCTTCTCTGCTCTGCTGCTGGTGTTGGGGGACCGGGAGGGGGACCTGTGTGCAAGGGTCCCTGGCTGGGGTACAACAGGCCCAAGCTTCTCCAGGCACCCAGGGCCCCAGGAACTCACGAAGGCCCCGTATCACTTGCAGCCTGAGCCCCAGGTCTCAAGTCTGCCTGGTGGTGGACCGCAGCCCTGGGCAGTCCCATCCCGTCTCTGAGCCCCAGGGTCCCCATCTGGAAAATGGGCAGAATGCCTAGGCCCCCTGCTGGGCCACCTTGTAGTGCCCTTTCGTGTATTGTAAAGGGAGCTTCTCGGGCTCGGGCTGTCTCCCTGGACTGGACTGCAGGCTCTCCAGCCACAGAGCAGAAACCCCACGGGGGCACTGGAGTGAACAGCCTGTCAGCTGCTGCAGGGAGCACAGCCTCCCAACGTCCTCAGATGACGCCGTGGGGCTGGCACCAACCCCGTGGCTGCAGCCCAAGGCTGCAGGCGCCCTGCAGGGATGTGCCAGCCTGCCACTCCATGGGGAGCTGCGGACACCGTGTCCTTTTCCGGGGCCGGGAGGGAGCTGGGGCCAACCTAGGACTCCGGGGCTGGCTCTTTCCCTGAATTTCTAAACGCCTCCCAACCCGGACGCGTGTTCTCATCCCTCCCACCCGGAGGAGAGCGGGCCGCATGGGGCAGCCTTCAAAGCTCACCCCTGGGAACCTGACGGCCCTGGGTTCAAGTCCTGCTCTCTCTCCTGCTGACGAGCAACCCAGGAAATGGCATAGCCTCTTACGGCCTCCGTCTTCTCATCTGCAAAAAGGGGCGGCCACTTCCCAGGGTTGTAACGGGGCCATGTGAGATACCGTGGGGTAGAGTGTTTCGCTTCAGTCCAGTCACACAGTCATGTCTGACTCTTTGTGACCCCACGGACCGTAGCACGCCAGGCCTCCCGTCCATCACCAACTGCTGGAGTTTACCCAAACTCATGTCCGTCGAGTCGGTGATGCCATCCAGTCATCTCATCCTCTGTTGTCCCCTTCTCCTCCTGCCCCCAATCCCTCCCAGCAACAGGGTCTTCTCCAATGAGTCAACTCTTCGCATGAGGTGGCCAAAGTATTGGAGCTTCAACTTCAGCATCAGTCATTCCAATGGACTCTCAGGACTGATATCCTTTAGGATGGACTGGTTGGATCTCCTTGCAGTCCAAGGGACTCTCAAGAGTCTTATCCAACACCACAGTTCAAAAGCATCAATTCTTCAGTGCTCAGCTTTCTTTATAGTCCAACTCTCACATCCATACATGACCACTGGAAAAACTGTAGCTTTGACTAGACGAACCTTTGTTGGCAAAGTAATGTCTCTGCTTTTCAATATTCTATCTAGGTTGGTCATAACTTTTCTTCCAGGGAGTAAGCGTCCTTTAATTTCATGGCTGCGGCCACCATCTGCAGTGACTTTGGAGACCAAGAAAATAAAATCTCTCACTCACTGTTTCCCCATCTATTTGCCATGAAGTGATGGGACCAGATGCCATGATCTTGGTTTTCTGAATGTTGAGTGTTAAGCCAGCTTTTTCACTCTCTTCTTTCACTTTCATCAAGAGGTTCTTTAGTTCCTCTTCACTTTCTGCTATAAGGGTGGTGTCATCTGCAATCTGAGGTTATTGATATTTCTCCCAGCAGTCTTGATTCCAGCTTGTGCTTCATCCAGCCCAGCATTTCACATGATGCACTCTGCATAGAAGTTAAATAAGCAGGGTGACAACATCCAGCCTTGACATCGGCCTTTCCCAATTGTGAACCAGTCCGTTGTTCCATGTCTGGTTCTAACTGTTGCTTCTTGATCTGCATACAGATTTCTCAGAAGGTAGGTCACGTGGTCTGGTACTCCCATCTCTTCAAGAATTTTCCACAGTTTGTTGTGATCCACACGGTCAAAGGCTTTGGTGTAGTCAATAAAGCAGAAGTGCCCGTTTTTCTGGAACTTTCTTGCTTTCTCGATGATCCTACAAGCACGCAGTAAGTGCCCAGTGGGTTTCCTCGGTGGCTCGTTGGTAAAGAATCCACCTGCAATGCAGGAGACACAGGTTCGATTCCTGGGTCAGAAAGATACCCTGGAGGAGGGTATGGCAACCCACTCCAGTACCTTGCCTGGAGACGCCTATGGACAGAGGCGCCTGGCGGGCTAGTGCATGGGGTTGCAAGGAGTTGGACACGACAGAAACGACTGACCACACACACGTGCAAGTAAGCAAACGGTGCCTATTAAACTATTGACCTGAACCATCTACTGGGTTCCAGACCAGGCTGCTACCGACTCCCTGGCTGATGCGGGGAAGCGCCTCCCCTTGAGGCATGGGCGAGGGCAGCACTCCTAAGGGTCTCTCAGCCCCCCTTTTTTTGAATATTGATTTATTTAGGGGGCGCTGGGTCTTAGTTTGGACCCTTGGGATCTTCAGCATCATTGCGGCAAGCAAGATCCAGCCATGGCAGGCAGGATCTAGTTCCCCGACAAGGAAGGAAACAGGGTCCCTGCCTTGGGGATGGGGGTCTTAGCCCCTGGACCCCCAGGGACATCCCTCTCAGTCCCTTTCAAGCTCACATTCTGTGACCTGTACCAACTGCCATCCCCGTGTCCTTCCTCTCTAGAACTCGATTGTGGTCTTCCGGCAGGCCAGGAGCCCCTGTCCCTGACTGCCCGGCGAATGGTAAGTGCCCAGTAAGGACTGGTTGGCAGAAGCCAGCAGAGCCACCTGGGAATGAGCAGCGGGTTAGCCAGGGTGGGAGAGGCTGGCGAGGCCACCCACAGTGAAGGGAAGGGGCAGCTGGGAGGCCGTTCCCCAGCCCCAGAACAGAGGTCATCCTTTCCCCAGTCAGAGGTCATCCCTCTCTAAATGTCAGAGCCCAACTTTCAGATGAGCCAGAAAAGCTCCCTGGATTTAAGAGCTTATGAGAAGTTTAATTAGAGAACCTCATTGTTACTTTGGAAAAAAATCCCTCTGCCTGCATTGATCCTCTTTTGAAAGGTGTTGGCTCCAACAGAGCGTCAGGGGAGGTGAGGGCGAGGGGAGGGAGAGGTGGCCGCGTGACCCGCATGGGCAACAGACCTGGCTCCCTCTGCCCAGGCCGGCCATCAGGGAGGGGTCTGCCTCCTGAATAGATGATTCTGGGTTCAGAGAGGGCTGGAAACATCCCCATCACCCACCAGGGCCCGGCCGGCCCGCTTGACTTCTCCTGGCGGCCATTCTGTCTGCCCTCTCTCCCCAGGAGGAACTGAGGGGTGGCTGCAGTGGCAGAGCCATCTGGGTCCCGGGGAGGCGAGATTTCTCCATTGTGGAGTCTCCCGAGACCTCACGGATGGCCCCAGCTTCCCTCAGCCAAGCCAGAATGCTGGCTCAGCAAGGCCCTGACTTACTGCAGCCCCCTTCCCCACAGCCACTGTGGCTGTGCTGGAGCCCTCAAACCCCAGGATGGGTTATTAGACCTCTCTGTGTCTTGGGATGGAGTCATCTGTAAAAGGGGGGCTTTAACGGGGCCACAGCAAGAGACAGCGAGGCCCAGGGTACTGGGAGGACATCACGTGGGAAGAGCAGGAACCCTTGGGCACACTGGATGTTGGCACAGCTGAAAGCATCGTCTCTAAGATCAGGAACAAGACAAGGATGCCCACGTTAGCCACTTTTATTCAACACAGTATTGGAAGTCCTAGCCTTAGCAATCAGACAAAAAAATGAATAAAATTAATCCACATCAGAAAAGAAGAAGTAAAACGGTCACTGCAGATATGATACAATACATAGAAAATCCAAAGATGCCACCAAAACATTACTACAGCTTATCTATGAATTTGGTAAAGTTGAAGGATACAGAATTAATATATATGGCTGTTGCATTTCTATACACTAACAGCAGAGTATCAAAAAGAGAAATTAAGGCTTCCCTGGTGGCTCAGCGGTAAAGAATCCGCCTGCCAGTGGAGGAGACACGGGTTCCATCCCTGATCTGGTAAGATCCTACACGCTGTGCAGCAACTAAGCCGCATGCACCACAGCTACTGAGCCTGCTCTCTAGAGCCCGGGAGCCCCGACAAGAGAAACTGTGCAGTGAGAAGCCCGCGCACTACACCCTGAGAGGGGGCCCCACTTGCTCTCAACTAGAGAAAAGCCTGTGCACCCACAAAGACCCAGCACAGCCAAAGACAAATAAACACACTTTTAAAAAGAGAGCAATTAAGAAAGCAATCCCATTTACCATCACATCAAGAGGGATGAAATTCCTCAGAATAAACCTACCGAAGGAGATCAAAGCCCTGTATTGAGAGAACTATCAGACACTGATGAGGGATATGGAGACGGCAAACTAGAGAAGATAGACCATGCTCATGGATTGGAATAATTAGTAGTTTCCATGGCCATACCATCCAAGACAATCTACAGACTCAATGCAATCCTTATCAAAATTGAATCCAATGGCATTTTTCATAGAACTAGAACAGGTAATTCTAAAATTCGTATGAAAACAAAGCCAAGACAATTGAGAAAGAATAGCAGAGCTGTGGTATCATTCTCTCTAATGTCACCACAAAGCTGCAGCAAATAAAACCATATAGTACAGGCCAAAAAACAGACACATAAATCAGTGAAACAGAATAGACGACCCAGAAGTAGATCCATGCACTTACAGTCAATGGATCACAGCAGAGGAGGCAGGAGTATACGACAGGGAGAATACAGCATCTTCAGTAAAGAGTGGTGGGGAAACCAGACAGCTAGTGCAAAAGAGGGAAACTGAAACGGTTTTCCATACCACATACAAAAATAAACTCAACATGGATTGAAGACCTGAATGCAAGGTCTTTAAACTTACAACTATGGAAGTATAAGACTCCCTGAAGAAATTGTAGGCAAAACACTCTTTAACATAAATCATAGCAATATTTTTTTGGATCTGTCTTCTAAAAGGAAACGAAAGCAAAAATAAATAAGTGAGATCTAATTAAACTTAAAAGCTTTTGTACAGCAAAGGTAATCATTGATAAAACAAAAACCCAACTTACTGAATGGGAGAATATATTTGCAAATGTTATGACTGACAAGGGGTTAATAGCTATATAAACAGTTTGTTCAACTAAATATCAAACACAGGGCAGAGAAACTGAATAGATTTTTTTTTCAAAGACATACCAGAGATGACCAACAGGCACATGTAAAGGTGACATAACATCATGAATCATCAGAGAAATGCAAATCAAAACCACATTAAGCTATCACCTCACACTTGTCAGAATGGTTATCATCAGAAAGACCACAAATAACAAATGTTGGTGAGCATGTGGAGGAAAGGGAACCTCCTCACCCTGGACTATTGGTGGGGATGTAAATTGGTGCAGCTGCTGTGGAAAACAATATGGAGTTTCCTAAAAAAAACTAAAAATACAACTATCATATGATCCAACAGTTCCATATTCCTGACTAAATATCCAAAGAAAATAAAAACACTAACTCATAAACATGCATGCAACCCAATGCTTGCAGCAGTATCTACAATAGGAAAGACAGGGAAGCAAATTAAGTCTCCATCAACAGATGAATGGATAAAGAAAGCAGAATACTACTCAGCCATAAAAAGGATGAAATATTGCCGTTTGCAACAACATGAATGGGCCTGGAGGGTATTATGATTAGTGAAATAAATCAGACACAGAAAGAGAAATACTGTATATCATCACTTATATGTGGAATCCAGAAAATAAGTGAATATAAACAAAACGGAAAAAAATGGAACACATGATATATTTGGGGCCCACTAGAGGGTCCAGGATGGTCTCCTTATTTCATGGTCCTTAATCACATCTACAAAGACCCTCCCCTCCCACCAAAATAACATTTGTTCTTTTGCCATATAAGGCAATACTCACAGATCCCGGAAATTGAGACGTGACTATATCTTTGGGGGCCATTTTTTTCCAACGGACCTCATGCCTAGCTCACCGCTGGACTGCCAGTGCTTATCATCACAGTGCCTGGCACATTGTTGGTGCTCAGTCAACACTTGTTGCTGGGATGAGTGGAGTCAGAGGTAGGCAGGGTAGAAGTGGGCTTTTTCTCCTTGGCCGGACTGGATGGGCCAAGAATTAGAGTGCAAAGCTATAAAGAGCTTTTGATCCAACCTTTCCATTCTCCTCCTCTTTGCAGCCAAGAGAAGCAGAGACCAGCCAAGGCTGAAGAGCTCTCTTGTGCCCTGAATCCTGGGGAGCAGGTTTCCTGTGCCAGGATCCCCAGCAGTGGCACCAGCTTCACCCACCAAAAGGGACACCAGCCTTGTCTGCCAGCACCTGGGGCCACTGCTGGGTCCTGGCACCACAGAAGGTTTGAGCAGGGCCTTCCACCACCGCTCATGCTGGCCCCGTGGCCGTCCTGCCTTCCAAACCCCGTTTCTGTGCTCTGACTTTGAAATATTGACTGCACTCCCTGCTGGCTCCCCCGTTTGTCGGTTGGGCTTTTATTCAGGCGCAGCCTCCTGGAGGCAGCCTGGGGTCACCTTCACATCCTGCCAGCCCCCACCAGAGGGGCTCCTGGCCACGGAGAAAGGCAGGGAAGAAAGGGAAGACCCTGGGGACACCCCAATCGATGGGAGTTTTTCTTCCAGCACAGCGGCGGCCCAGCAGTGCTCAGTGTCCAGGTTGCCTGTATACATCTCTGGCTCTGCTCATGGAGGAGGGGGGCTGGACCCTGCAGAGGAACCGGGCCATCGTCAAGAGTCTGGGCGGGGCTCCCAGTGCCACAGAAGTTCAACGCAGGCCAAGCTGGAGTGGGTAACAGCCCGGGCCAGGGGTCTGAAGGCTGGGCGTGCAGCTTCTGGATAAAGTCTGCTCTGGAGTCAGGCAGGCCTAGGCTAGAGCCCTGGGCGAGCTACTCCACCCGAGTCTCAGATACCACATCTGTTGTTGTTTAGTCGCTCAGTCGTGTCTGACTCCTGGCGACCCCATGGACTGCAGCACGCCAGGCCTCCCTGTCCTTCACCATCTTCTGGAGTTTGCTCAAACTCATGTCCATTGAGTGGGTGATGCCATCCAGCCATCTCATTCTCGGTCGCCCCCTCCTCCTCCCGTCTTGAATCTTTCCCAGCATCAGGGCCCGTTGTTTACCGTATCTGTAAAATGGGGATAATCGCAGTGCTTCCTCACAGGCTGCAGGAGGAAGGAACGAAATGAATATACCAGACTGACCGTAAGGGCCCAGGTATCAGTCATTCCCATGACAATAACGCCTCTGGCTCTGCTGTTGCTCCCCTAGTCCACCCTCTAGCCAGACGGCTCTGCTCTTCACTTCTGGAAGCTTCCATGCTCTCTCACTCCTGGCTTGTGCGTGTGGGACACTCTGCTCCTGCTCTTCTTACCCAGCTTCTAGGTGAGATACTTCCTAGGAAACAGGGTCATTCCCCCACGAGGCTCAAGAGCTGCCTCGCACTCGGGAAAGACGACACCCGGCTTCCAATCCACTCTCCCACGTCCTCCTCCGAGGCAGTCAGGCTCCCCTTTGGTGAAAAGCACATACCAAGGAGGACTAGGAGAGAATTGAATGCGATGTGGGAGCACCTAGCGCAGAGTCTCGTGTGGAGCAGGTGATCAATTTTTTAAAAGCAAAAAATGTGAATTTTTTAAAAGACGCCATAAATCGAAAGCATGTTTTACATCTTCTCCCTCTAGTTCATAATTCCTTCCCCCTGGCATCGTCTTCAAAATGTTTTCAATTTATAATATATTGGCTTCCCCCCACCCACCCACTGAGGCGGGTGTCTTCAAGTTTTGATCTAAAGAATACAATCAATGAAATTAATATTTAAATCTAGAAAAATCTAAATTTAGTGACTGATCTCAGGGGTGTGAACTAACGGGAAGATGTGGGGATCTTCCAGGCTCTGCGTATCTTTTGTGATTCTCCCAGGTTAAGGAGGACAGGCAACCTACCTCCCCCCGGCCCCTTCCCCCCAACCCAACCTCATGACCAGAAAGCCCAGCCAGGAAAAGGGATATTAGTGCTTACACTGGGATGACAGTCATGAGCCAGGACAGCTGTGGCAGACAAAGAGCTCAGGCCCCCCTCCTGACAGCTGTTGTCACTAAGGAGTCACAGCCTTCTCCCCAGGGAGTCCCCACCAGCCTCAGAATCCCCTCCCAGCCTGGCTGCTTCCAAAGCAGCAGAAGGGATGCTCCATGAAGTCAGCATTTATGTCCAATTTGTTCAAAGCATATCCCCATAACGTGACCTGGAACAGTACGAAGGCGTGGTTATGCATGGTCAACTCTTCTCAACACATGGACTGTAGCCCACCAGGCTCCCCTGTCCATGGAATTATCCAGGCAAGGATACTGGAGGAGGAAATGGAACTTCCTCCTCCTCCGGGGGATCTTTCCAACCCAGGGATCGAACCTGCGTCTCCTGCATTGGCAGGCAGATTCTTTATCACTGAGCCACCCGGGAAGCCCTTCGACACGGTCAGTGCTTAGTAAACGCATGTGGAATAAATGACCAAATCAAGGTTAGTAAGATGAAGCCCTTTGCCAAGCCTGCTGCAAACAGTGGTGGCTTCTGCTTTAAAATCATCATTACCTGGGACCTCCCTGGTGGTCCAGTGGTTAAGACTCTGCTTTCCAATGCAGGGGACCCCAGTTCAATCCCTGGTCAGGGAATTGAGATCCCACATGCTGTGGGGCAACTGAGCCCATGTGATGCAACTAGAGAGAAAGCTCGAGAGCCACAACGAAGACCCAGTGAAGCCAAAGTAAATACATTTTAAAAATAAAAATTGCCTTAAGAAAATCATCATTACCTCCAATAAACTTTGTATTTCTTCATTTTGAGTTCTCCTACATGTACATTTGAATTTATTCATGAAACCTGATGTTTGCAAAAATCCTTAGTCACCAAGATGTCCTTCGGTAGACGAATGGATGAACTAACTGTGGTACATCAGTGCAGTGGAATATTACACTGACCTGTCCAGCCAGGAAAATGAGGTGCATATTGCTAATCTGAAAAGGCTGCATAGTACACGACTCCAACTATATGACATTCTGGAAAAGGCAAAACTATGCAGACAGTAAAAAGATCAGTGATTGCCAGGGGTTGTGCATGGAAGGAATGAACAGGAAGACAAAGGATTTTTAGGGCAGTGAAAATACTCTATGACTTTGTAATACACGCATGTCATCATACATGTGTCCAAACCACAGAAAGTACATACCAAGAGTGAGCCTCACGTGAACCACGTGTGGACTCTGGGTGATAACGACATGTCAGTGTAGGTTCATTGACCGCAGCAATGTACAGTCTGGTAGGGGTGTTGATGGTGGGGGTGTTGATGGCAGAGAATTTGATGGTGGGGAGGTGTTATACAGGAAATCTCTGTACTTTCTGCTCAGTTTTACTGTGAACCTAAAATAGCACTAAAAAAAAAAAAGTCTATTTTTAAAAAAATTCAGTTCTTATTCTTGTTTTCTAGCCAAAATTGGAATGACGGTAAGAACACTTGCTCCATCTGACTAATTACCGAAGAAGTCTCCCGGCATTTTCGGAAATCTATACCTCTGCCAGGATGCCCTGCGGCTTACCCCTTCCCCCTCCCTTTTTTTTTTTTAAATTTTTTTTTTTTTTTTTTAATGTTTTGGCCGCACCACACAGCATGCAGGATCTATTTCCCTGACCAGGGATCAAACCCATAACCCTGTAGTGGAAGCTCAGAGTCTTAACCACGGACCGCGCGGGGATGTCCTTGACTGGTGTCCTTATAAGAAGAGGAGATCAGGACACAGACACGCACAGAGGGAAGAGCACACGAAGGCTCAGGGAGAGAAGGGCCGCCTGCAGGCCAAGGAGCGAGGCCTCAGAAGGAACCAGCCCTGCCAACGCCTTGATCTCAGAGATCTTCCCCAAAGATGGAAAATAGACTGCCGTTGTTTTAGCCACCCGGTTCACGGTGCTTTACTATAGCAGCCCAGCAGGCTCCTGTGATACCCCCTGACCCCCAGTTCTCTTGTGCCCCTGTGGGCTCCCTCCCAGGCCCCTGCAACCCGCCCCCAGCAACCACTGACCTACTCTCTGCCACTGTTGACTAGTTTGCATTTTCTAGATTTTGTATATAATGAAATCCTCTAACACATACTCTTTTTTTGAAATCTAGCTTCTTTCACTCAGCAGCATCATGTGGTTTTGTGTATTGGTAGTTTCTTCTCTTTATTGGCTGAGCACTGGTCCAGTGAGTTTATATTTATTTACTGATTTTATTTAGGCTCCGGGAGTTGGTGATGGACAGGGAAGCCTGGCATGCTGCAGTCCATGGGGTTGCAAAGAGTTGGATGTGACTAAGCGACTGAACTGAACTGAACTGATATATTTATTTGGCCGCTCTCGTCTTAAGTTGAGGTTGTGGGATCTAGTTCCCTGAGCAGGGATCAAACCTGGGCCCCCTGCACTGGGAGCGCAGTCTTAGCCACTGGACCTCTGGGGAGGTTCTGATATGCCACCACTTTTAAATTTTTGATAGCCAAAAACGGGAAGGAATCCAAATGTCCATTAACAGATGAATGGATGTGTATTTGCTTTAATCTCTTTCTCTGCTTGGACTGGACCCTCCATAACAGCAGGGACTTTGTTTATGGCTGTACCCTGAATATTCATTGGAAGGACTGATGCTGAAGCTCCAATACTTTGGCCACCTGATGCGAAGAGCTGACTCATTGGAAAAGACCCTGATGCTGGGGAGGATTGAGGGCAGGAGGAGAAGGGGACGACAGAGGATGAGATGGCTGGATGGCATCACCAACTCAGTGGACATGAGTTTGAGCAAACTCTGGGAGACAGTGATGGACAGGGAAGTCTGGTGTGCTACAGTTCATGGGGTCACAAAGAGTCGGACACAACTGAGCGACTGAACAACAACATACCCACAGCACCCAGGACCCCATGCCGTAGTAATAGGCCCTCAATAAGTAGCAATTGCATTAATTACTTAAAGGCTTGTTGCCATGGAAAGGACATGCCCTGACCCCACCCCTGCAGCCGGGCTGACCCCTCTCTCCCTAGATCCACACCAGCTCACCAGTCTGAGCCATCTCTGGCTGCCTTGCTCCGTCTCTTGCCCATGTCCACATGACCTAGATGGCAGGTTCATCTCATCTCCTGCCTGCCCACCATCACCCCCTCCCACCCCCCAGGAGCCTAGTCCTGGGTTATACCCAGGGTATATCCCCTGGGACGCTTTCCCATCAGCTCTTGCCCACGAGGATGCCCCCTGTGACACATTCTCTGCCTCTGTGGTCCAGCTGCTCAGTGAGCATCAGCTGATGTTCTCCTTTATTCAACAAACATTCAGGGGGCACCTGAATGGGCTGGAGGCCGGGGCAGGTAGACACCGAGCTCATAGTCCAGTCTGGAAGCCAAGATTCATGAATAACATATAATCACCTCTTAGATCTGCTGTCCTGTGCCAGGAAGGGTGACGGTCTTGGAGGGAGGGATGGTGATGGAGGAGCTTAATCTCCTTTAGGGGGCTGTCTGTGTGACGGTCAAGCCAACAAGGGCTGAGGGGAGAGAGGGTATGGGGTTCACATATGAAGAGAAGGATGTGTGCAGGGTTGGGGATGGGGAAGAGGTTGGCCCAGTGCCACCGCTAAAGAAGGGTCCATATGGCCAGAGGATGGGATGGTTGGATGGCATCATGGACGCAATGGACATGAGTTTGAGCAAACTGGGAGATAGTGAAGGACAGGGAAGCCTGGAATGCTGTAGTCCATGGGGTCGCAAAGAGTCAGACACGACTGAGTGACTGGACGATGACAACAATGGCGAATGAGCACAGGCAAGGGAACCCCCAGTTGGACAGGAGCTTGGGCAAGGCCGTGAGGGTCAGGGCAAAGATGCGGATGCTGTTCTAAACCGCCCCCTCCCTTAGCAGCCATGCTGCATTTCCCAGCAGCGCCCAAAGCCAAGGCCATGTCAGTTTCAAGCACAGTTCCATTCTGCGTGTGGAGACTCTGTTTTCTTCTGCCTCCCCCATCCACAATGCTTCTAACACTACGAGGTCCTCTTGAGGCAGACGATGGGCACTTCTGGATTGATCACTGGCTGATGCAATTGATCATCTCATTCTTATGCTGGCTGAGGAGGGTGGGGCTCTGCGGTGAAGGACACTGTGTCCTTCAGAGGACAGCGACATCTGAAGGAGTCCCTGCTGAAAGAGTGAGGTGCTCGTTCAGAGCTGGGCTGCGGATGAGGCTGGAATAGAGTTTATTTACAGGGCAAGTGGGCGCTCTTGCCACATGACTTTATTCCCTGGTGGGATAGGGAATCTGCTCAATTGTGGAATTTATTCAAGTAGAATGGATTCACCTCTGCATTCAAAAGAGAAGGTAGGAAGCGTCGATCAGTAGATGTTGATGAAACAAATGTGCACGTATATATGAGCCTCTTTTTCCTCTTTCCGGTCTCACTCTCTCCCACCGGGCCTTGGTGCCCATCCCTGGAACGCCCTGTGGGCTTCTGGTTGCTGTTCTGTGAGAAACGCTGCAAGTTCGGGCTAGGAAAGGGCCAGATCGATAGTGTTAAATGGTGGTCTTGTGACGAACCCTAGAGAGTAAGGTCAGGCTGCCAACTCAGAATGAGAAAACAGGAGGCATAGGGCTGGGGCCGGTGAGGTCACAAAAATAAAGCCAGAAACAGGGGAGAATAGAGGCTTCATAGAAAAGCTGGGGACGCCAGGACTAGATATGAGGGTGGGGAAAGCCTGCAATGCAATAAGGTAAAATTTAAAATTAAAAAAAAAAAAAAGAAGAAGTCTGCACTCAGTAGGGCAAAGGTAAATTGAACTTTCAGCTAAAAATAGAAATAGGTTCAAGAAAGGTTTTCATAAAATATTTAGAACTCTGAGGGACCTCCAGAATAACCTAGTCTAGTGGTTTTGAACATTTAGCAAGGCGGGGGGGCAGTTAATTTTAGCATCAGAACTCTTTTTCCAGAATAAAATATACAAAGATTGTAAGAGCCGCTCTGGCACGAAGTAGGGAGGAGGGTTTGACACCACAGGAGTCCCCACCCCACTGTCCCTTGAGCCCCAGGACTTTTGGGGCGCCTCCCAGGGGCATAGATTTCCCTCTCCCTCCTCACACTATGGGGAGAGAAGCAAGGTTGGTGGGGGGTACAGTGAGCCCCGGGGAGCCACCTGTGGGCTTGTATCCTCAGATAACAGCAGTACAGATGTCACCGGGGGAGGTGACAGCCACATGTGCACACGATGCCCCAGGGCTCACAGACGCGCACCCAGTGTTGTCCTGCGACTCTCATCAGGGGCTCTGTGGATACACTGTGTCGTGGAGTCGGGGGACCGCAACCTGGCTCCTGCGACTCGGCCGGGTCAGCTGGCCCCTCAGTCTTGCACGCAGCAGGAATAATTGCAGCACCGATCGGGGTGGGTTGTGGCAGAAAGGAAGGAGCTAAGTGTGCAGTCCAGCCAGGAGCAGGGCACCTGCCGGGGTGGGGGTGGGGATGGCGTAGACGCGGCTCCTCCTCCCTCCCCTCCCTCCCCTCCCCGGTCCTCAGACGGCAGAGGTGGGGATTCTAGGAGAGAATGCTTTAAAGCACCAGCCCTGAGTGCCACACAGACTCCAGCAGAGAGTACGCCCGCGACAACTGTTATTACGATTCTCACTAATAATTATTACCTGAAGGAACCCTCCCAACAGACCCATGGAGTAAGCGAGGTACAATTGTTGCCATTTTACAGATGTGGAAACTGAGGCACAGAGGGATTCAATGATTCTCCCAAAAACCAAAGCTGGGGAGGAACAAGAGCCAAGTGGGCCCTGGATCCCCGCCCACCCCCCACCGCCCATCCAAGGGCCCCAGCGCTCCACCCCAGGGTGTGAAGGAGGGAGACAGATGGGTCCCTGAGGAGTGAGAAGCGAGGTCAGCCCCTGCCCGCTCAGCCCCTCTCCCTGTTCAGAGTGGAGCTGGGCATGTGGTGCTTCTGCGGGGCTGTGTCGCCCTCTAGTGGCTCCATGCAGGACTCCGACCACAGCCCCGCCGTACAGACAGACGCTCGCCCTTACCTTTCTTATCCTAGAGCTGCAGAGACGTTCCCTTGCCTGGTGCTATGGGGGCGCGACCACACAGTGACCGCCCCCGCCCCTGGCCAATCCAGGACATAAGTGGGAGAAGCCTGCAAGACCTCACAGGCACTGGAGAGAGGGCGTGGCTAGAAATCAGGCTGGATCACGGGCACCAGGGAATCCTTGTTCAGGTGCCTGGCTCAGGTGTGTGTGTGTGTGTGTGTGTGTGCGTGCGTGCGTGCGTGTGTGTATGGACCCTGTGGAGGTGGCATAAATAGGCAAGAAGGAAAATAGAATTGCAGGGCATATGGTGTCTCTGTCCCTTAAATGGAGTTTAGAGTAGCAGTGGGACTCTACAGTGTATGCTTCATGATTACCTGCATCATCACGGCACATTCTAAAAGCGGAGAGACAGGCAGGAGTGTTAACTGATGCCCCACCTGGGGACAGTGTTTGACAATGCCTGCCAAAGCTTGGAATACATGCATACACCCAGCATGTGCATTCCTGTGTCAGCACCTGGACTCAGGAAACACACACCCTCTGTCCACAGACAGACAAGCCCCATGTCCACAACTGCTTTAGCTATAATAGCTCAACCCTGGAAACAACCCAGATGTCCATCAGCAGTAAAATGGATGAGTTACGTTGTGGCAGTCTTAAACGGTTCCTGTGATGGAATATTACGCAGCAATGAAAAGGGGCTACATGTACAGCATAAGTGAATTTCATAGGCATAATGTTGAGCAATGGAAAGACCCAGACTTCCCATTTATATGAAATTCAAAACCAGGCTAAGTGAATCTATGATGGTAGGGGTCAGAATAGGGGTTGCCTCCAAGAAGTTGGGGGAGCCTGTGGGTGGGGGGGCTGTGTGCACTCTAGATTTTGTTCTGGATGGTGGCTATACCGGTGTACACACATGTAAAAAGTCAAGCTGTACACTTAAGATTATCCTGCTTCATTAGTGAAAGCCAAGAGACACGGAGGGAGGGGAGGAGTGGTGGGCAGTGCAGGGCAGTGGTGGGTGGGACTCTGAGGCCAGAAGGGCCTGGGGACGGTGTGGGGCCCCGCAGAGACCACTCGTGTGAAGCACAGACAGGATCCCAGGGAGGCTGGCCTTTATTCACTGTTTTGAAAACCCCAAAGGATCCTCCTAGATGGCTTCCTTTCCTGAAATGTACTTAATTGATTTCCTAGTTCAAAGCTGCAGAATAGGATGGTGGCTTTTTTGCCCCTTTCTTTTTGCTTCTATGTAATTTTCATCATTTTCCTCCTATAATAAAAGTGTAACAGTTTTTGCAATATGGAAAAAAAAAAGGCAATAAAAGCTATTTTAATTAAAGAAAAAAAGCTGTGAGTGCAGATGCTGGTTTGCAGATTTTGCACGAAGGCACATTTGGTAGTGGGGTCAGACACTAAGAGCACCAAAGTCCCATGGGTTGGGAAAAGGATGCGGGGTTTTGAGCCTTCTGTCTACAACGCAGCAGGCTGCTTATGGATGCAAAGGTGAAAGCATGGCACGCCTGTGGATCACCATGCTGTGTCTTTTCTTGAGCGCTTACTCAGCAACTTACTTTCCCTCCCTTAACTTTACAAGTTGAAAGGCTCAGAGTTGCTTTAGGGACTCTGAAAAAAAGCCAGAGTTGGCTTTTTTTAGAAAACTTTTTTTCCCCTGTGTCGGGTCTTGATTGCGTCGTGCAGGATCACTTGCTGCAGCACACGGGCTCTCTAGTTGTGGATCACGGCTTGGGAGTGCATGGGCTTCAGTAGTTCAGTAGTTGCAGTGCTCAGGCTTAGTCGCTCTCGGCATGTGGAATCTTAGTTCCCCCACCAGGAATCGAACCCACATCCCTTGCATCGAAAGGCGGATTCTTTAACCACTAGACCAGCAGGGGAGTCCCGACAGCTGGGTGGGAGTCAGGAGCACTGTCTTCCGGCCCTGCCCTCTCCCTTGATCAGCTGATGCTCTATGAATCAACTCTCTTACTTGGAACTTCCTTTCTCCATCCTTCCTGTGAAGGCATCAAGCTATGGTAGGCATCACTCCCTGCCTTACAAGCTTGGTCACTATTATTGCACCCATTTTACTCTCAAGGACACATTTATTGATAAGTAACTTGACCAAGCCCTCCCAACCCATAAGTGACAGCACAGCGAGTCTCCGGTGAACTCTCTCTAGCCCAGGACCGACTTTATCAAGCCAAAATGACGTTCCCTTTGGCACTGACCTTCGGGTTGTCTTATTCAAACTTTCTGGGCATAGACAACTGTGACAACTAATTTTTCCCCCTCTAGCAAATGAGAGGCTACATGGTTTGCTTTTCAGAGCAGCAAAAGTGAGGGTAGACAGGATTTCAAGAAGACTTCTCAGGTGAAGACTAAAGGAAATGTCATATCACAGCTAGGAATGGTTGATCTTTCTAAAATCTAGAGCGTTGTCTTTTCATTAAAAAACAAAAACAAAAACAGCCAAGTGATGAGCTGATGCATTTGCCTCGTAGGAATTTGTAAATAAGGAAGATGTGCCTTTGTTTTTCATTCTGACATCCTGGATTGTATGTAAGGCAGAAATAAAGTTTATCTGGAATTTTTTTTGGCTATGCCCTTTCTTAAAGTGTGGCTTAATGAGGAGAGAGGTATTGTGCAGTCAGAGGATGAACACATCAAGGGAAAATGTAAATTGACACAATCTTTCCAGAGGACAATATGGCAACGTGTATCAGCATTTCACATATGGGTATTTCCTGACCCAGAAATGTTACTTCTAGCAAAGATATATACACAAGGAGGCTCATAGTAACATGGCTTGTAATGGTAAATTTAGAAACAATGTAAGCTCTACCAGCATGGAATCGGCCCAATAAGCAGGGGTCCCCAACCTCTGGGCCATGGACTGGTATGTCCTGTCAGATCAGGGGCAGCATTAGGTTGGAAATGAGTGAAGGGAAAGTGATAGGCGCTCAGTCGTGTCTGACTCTGTTGACCCATGGACTGTAGCCCGCCAGGCTCCTCTGTCCATGGAATTCTCCAGGCAAGAATACCGGAGTGGGTAGCCATTTCCTTCTCCAGAGGATCTTCCTGACCCAGGGATCGAACCCGGGTCGCCTGCCTTCCAGGCAGATTCTTCACCATCTGAGCCACCAGGGAAGCCCTTTGGAAATAAAGGACACAGTAAACCTAAAGCGCTTGAGTCATCCTGAAACCACCCCCCTGGCAGTCCAGGGGAAAACTGTCTCCCAAGAAATTGGTTCCTGGCGCCAAAAAGGTCAGGGACCACTGCAATAAAATACGGCACGTCCAGTCAGCGAAATACAGAGGCGCAAACACTGATCAGTGGTGCTCCTGGGGAAGGGGGAACCCACTTTTCATTGTCTAGATACATTGGTTTCTTTTTAATCTTTTATTTAGAAATAATTAGATTCACCTGTAATCAAAAGAAATAATACAGAAAGAGCCCGAGTATCCTTTACCAAATGGTCAACTCTAGCAAAGTGCTTCAAGCGCGACGCTGACGGTCACACAGACAGGATGCACAGCGTTCTCGTCAACGTTCTCATCGCGTCGCCGCGTCGATCCTGCCTGCTTTCCTTTCACAGTTACACCCACTTCCCTCCCGCCCCCTCTTTAACTGCTGGCAACCTCTCATCTGTTCTTCACCCTTGCAAGAACTGTATTCCACAAACTTCATATGCATGGAATCAGACAATACATAGCTTTGGGGGACTGGCTCTTGAAAATTCAGCGTAGTTCTCTGGAGATCCATCCAGCTGTTGTGCGTATCGAAGTCATTCCTTTTTATTGCCGAGTCCTGTTCCACGGTGCACAGGTCTTTGCGTCAACACTCGTTTTCATTTCTCTGGGGTGTGTGCCCGGGGGTGTAACTGCCCAGTGATACGATGGCCGTGTGTTTAGTTTTGTAAGAAACTGCCCAGCTGTCTTCTAGAGGGCTGTGCCACGCTCCATTCCCACCAGCAGTGTGTAAGTGAGCCAGTTTCTCTGCATGCTCACCAGAATTGGGGGCTCTCCGTGTTTTCATTTTTGCCATTCTGATAGGCATGTAGTGAGACTGAATTGTAGTTTTAATTTGCATTTCCCTAATGGCTAATGATGTTGAACATCTTTTCATTTGCTTTCTTGTCATTAATATATCCTTTTTTCATGTCTTTTGCCCATTTTTCTAACTGGATTATTCATTTTTTTATAAGTTGATTTTAGAGTGTTAGGTATTCTACATACTAGTCCTTCATCAGATATATGGTTTGCAAATGTTTTCTCTCAGTTTATGGCTTGTATTTTCATTCCCTTAAAATGGCCTTTAGATCCAAATGGTTTTCCCTTTATTTCCTCTAAAAGTTCTATAGTTCCACAGTTTTTAAGTCTTTGATCCGTTTTGAGCTAATATTGTACCAGGTATGAGATTTAAGTTGATGTTCATATTTTTGCATATGAATGGTCACTTGCTCCAGGACCATTCGTTTAAAAGGCTGTATTTCTTCCACTGAATTCTTTTTTGCACCTTTGTCAAAACTCGGGTGGGCATACTTGTGGGATCTATGTCTGGGATCTCAATCCATGTGCATTTATTATCTATCAAGTTTCATTTTAAAATTGCACTGATGATATATAATTATTAACATAGGAAAATGAATGATAAAATCTTACAAAAGGGCTATTTAGTATATTCTGATTTTTTATAAAGCTTTCTTAAAAAGAGTGCTTTTATGCCTGTATATGGAGTCAGCTCTTAGGAAAGACCCTGAAATAATGTTTTCCAATCTGGGTTCCTGGGGTTATTCTGAAAGATTTTAAGGAAGCTGAATTCAGTGTCTTTACCTTGCTCATGAACTGTGATGCTCTGTGAATACAGTGTAGCTCTTCCTGGGGAGGTTTTTGTTTTTAATCCATCATTTTTTAAGTCTTTACTGAATTTGCTGCAATACTGTTTCCTTTCTATGTTTTGCTTTTTCAGCCTAGAGGCATGCGGGATCTCGGCTCCCCACAGGGATCAAACCCACACCCCCTGATTGGAAGGTGAAGTCTTAACCACTGGGCCACCAGGGAAGTCCCTTTCCTAGGAACTTTTGACCATGGAATCCCTTTTATTCCCTAAGGAGCATTTCTCAGGGCTATTGGTCAAAGGAACACACTTTGGAAAACAGGTCTGAAAGGTTCCCTGCCAAAATATTAATAGTGATGATCACAGAATTGTGGAGTTTAGGATGATTTTCTCCTTTTCCCATTCCCCTAAGTTCTGTTAGCTGAAAAATATTACAACAAACACGTGTTCATTCTATAAACCAGGAAAGTAATAAAGATGTTTGAGGGTCCTGGGGGAGCAACCAGGCGCCAGAGGACAGGAACAGGGAGGCAGATAAGAGCTGGTTGGCAGAAGCAGGAAAGCCTGGCTGGCAAGGGTCCCTGGGAGGATGGGGGAAGCAGGAAACACACACCACACTGCCAGTTCACCTACAGGAGGGAAAGAGGGCAAGATGGGGGCCAGGATCTGCACAGATGGCAGCAGTGCCGCGTGGTGATGGGGAGCACTGTCGTCATCCATGGACAATCCCAGCATGCCCGTGGAAGACCTTGCAGGGGGCCGCTGGGAAGAGCTGGTCCTGACGCCACTCACGGGGGTCATGAGCATGAAGGTAGGTGTGATGCTTGGGACTACTATATCTCCAAGACTTCCTCACAGAGTATTTTGATTAAGTCAGCTTAAAATTAGACTCTTGCTAATTATATCCACAGGCCACTCTTGTTTCAATTTCTCATTTATTTCTATTTACGTTTTGCCTTGTGCTGGGAGGAAAACCTAATTAAAACTGGCTTACAGGGTTCATAAAATAAGACAAGATAGTGTAGAGTGAAAAGCAGATGGAAGCAGCGAGGAGAACAAGGATGGGCGCCAAGAGGAACCAGCAAGGAGGTTTATTCTTGGTCCAGTCCTCATTGTCCAGGAACGAGACGTCTCCATGGAATTCCTTACGGTGCAGGCAAGGGGAGGGCCAACTGAGCTGGGGGGCCAGGTCCCACCACGGGCCCAGGCCCTGTCTGAGTTATGCTCATAATACATGTTTGTTGAGCAAAGACCCATTTGACACCGAAAAGTCAAAACTGCCTCAGGTTTCCACTGGTGACTCTCAAGTTGTGGGATCACACAGATTTCCCAGGACTGAGATCTGTGTGGCTCAGAGATCAAGGTTCTCTTGGGAGACGACCTTGACAAGGGACAAGGCAGCTCTCAGAAGCGGACTTTCCCTCACAGCCATTATGAAAAAAAAAACAACAACAAAACAGAAAATAACAAGTGTTGGTGAAGATGTGAAAGAATTGGAACCCCTGTGCACTGATGGTAAGAATGTCACATGGTCCAGCCACTCTGGAAAACAGTATAGCTGTTCCTCAAAAAATTAAAAATAGAATTACGATATGATCCAGCAATTCTCCTTCTGGGTTATACCCAAAAGGGTCGAAAGCAGAATGTCTGAGACATATTTATGTACTCGTGTTCATAGAAGCATTATGCACAATAGCCAAAAGGTGGAAGCAACCCAAGTGTCCCTCAATGGATGAATGGATAAGCAAAAAATTATATAATCATCATAATAAATATATAACTAAACATATTAAACATTAATATAGCAAATAGATTAAATATGTTAAATATACTGCTATTAAGTGAAATACATTATAATAAATAATTATAAATATAATACATAATAATAAATATAGTTAATATTAAGAAGAAGTGAAGGCGCTCAGTCGTGTCCAACTCTTTATGACCCCATGGACTATAGCCTACCAGGCTCCTCTGTCCATGGGATTTTCCAGGCAAGAGTACTGGAGCGGGGTGCCATTGCCTTCTCCAGGGGATCTTCCCTACCCAGGGATCGACCCAGGTCTCCCGCATTGTGGGCAGACGCTTTATCCTCTAAGCCACCAGGGAAGCCCAAATTAATATTAAGTATAACATCTGAGCAACCATTAGTGGTCCTGCTCAGCCACTGGTCCATGCTGGAGTGGGCCCCTCCCCCAACTGAGCAACTGTCAGTGAGCAACTGTTAGGGGTCCAGCTCACTAATGATTGGCAGAGTGGTGATCATCAGGTGGAGAGTAAGAAAAGGCTTTGCTGAGAGTTCTTAAGGAGTTTGGAGTTTTGGGGGGCTTGAGCCACCCGTCCTAGAGGAGCTATCCCACGTTGAAGTTCAGGAAGGGCGGTGGTGAGGAGATACCCCTCATCCAAGGTAAGGAGAAATGGCTGCGCTTTGCTGGAGCAGCCGTGAAGAGATACCCCATGCCCAAGGTAAGAGAAACCCCAAAACACGATAGGTGTTGCAAGAGGGCATCAGAGGGCAGACACACTGAAACCATACTCACAGAAAACTAGTCAATCTAATCACACTAGGACCACAGCCTTGTTGAACTCAATGAAACTAAGCCATGCCTGTGGGGCAACCCAAGATGGCCGGGTCATGGTAGAGAGATCTGACAAAATGTGGTCCACTGGAGAAGGGAATGGCAAACCACTTCAGTATTCTTGCCTTGAGAACCCCATGAACAGTATGAAAAGGCAAAATGATAGGATACTGAAAGAGGAACTCCCCAGGTCAGTAGGGGCCCAATATGCTACTGGAGATCAGTGGAGAAATAACTCCAGAAAGAATGAAGGGATGGAGCCAAAGCAAAAACAATACCCAGCTGTAGATGTGACTGGTGATAGAAGCAAGGTCCGATGCTGTAAAGAGCAATATTGCATAGGAATCTGGAATGTCAGGTCCATGAATCAAGGCAAATTGGAAGTGGTCAAACAAGAGATGGCAAGAGTGAATGTCGACATTCTAGGAATCAGTGAACTCAAATGGACTGGAATGGGTGAATTTAACTCAGATGACCATTATATCTACTACTGCGGGCAGGAATCCCTCAGAAGAAATGGAGTGGCCATCATGGTCAACAAAAGAGTCCGAAATGTAGTACTTGGATGCAATCTCAAAAACGACAGAATGATTTCTGTTCGTTTCCAAGGCAAACCATTCAATATCACAGTAATCCAAGTCTATGCCCCAACGAGTAACGCTGAAAAAGCTGAAGTTGAACGGTTCTATGAAGACCTACAAGACCTTTTAGAACTAACACCCAAAAAAGATGTCCTTTTCATTATAGGGGACTGGAATGCAAAAGTAGGAAGTCAAGAAACACCTGGAGTAACAGGCAAATTTGGCCTTGGAATACGGAATGAAGCAGGGCAAAGACTAATAAGAGTTTTGCCAAGAAAATGCACTGGTCATAACAAACACCCTCTTCCAACAACACACGAAAAGACTCTATACATGGACATCACCAGATGGTCAACACCGAAATCAGGTTGATTCCATTCTTTGCAGCCAAAGATGGAGAAGCTCTATACAGTCAGCAAAAACAAGACCAGGAGCTGACTGTGGCTCAGATCATGAACTCTTTATTGCCAAATTCAGACTGAAACTGAAGAAAGTAGGGAAAACCACTAGACCATTCAGGGATGACCTAAATCAAATCCCTTATGATTATACAGTGGAAGTGACAAATAGATTTAAGGGCCTAGATCTGATAGATAGAGTGCCTGATGAACTATGGAATGAGGTTCGTGACATTGTACAGGAGACAGGGATCAAGACCATCCCCATGGAAAAGAAATGCAAAAAAGCAAAATGGTTGTCTGGGGAGGCCTTACAAATAGCTGTGAAAAGAAGAGAACCGAAAAGCAAAGGAGCAAAGGAAAGATATAAGCATCTGAATGCAGAGTTCCAAAGAATAGCAAGAGATAAGAAAGCCTTCTTCAGTGATCAATGCAAAGAAACAGAGGAAAACAACAGAATGGGAAAGACTAGAGATCTCTTCAAGAAAATCAGAGATACCAAAGGAACATTTCATGCAAAGATGGGCTCGATAAAGGACAGAACTGGTATGGACCTAACAGAAGCAGAAGATATTAAGAAGAGATGGCAAGAATATACAGAAGAACTGTACAAAAAAAGAGCTTCACGACCCAGATAATCACGATGGTGTGATCACTGACCTAGAGCCAGACATCCTGGAATGTGAAGTCAAGTGCGCCTTAGAAAACATCACTACGAACAAAGCTAGTGGAGGTGATGGAATTCCAGTTGAGCTATTCCAAGTCCTGAAAGATGACAGAGGATGAGATGGCTGGATGGCATCACTGACTCGATGAACGTGAATCTCAGTGAACTCCGGGAGTTGGTGATGGACAGGGAGGCCTGGCGTGCTGCGATTCATCGGGTCGCAAAGAGTCGGATACGACTGAGCGACTGATCTGATCTGATCTGATAACATCTATTTATTATATAATTATATATTAATGCCAGGCTCCTCTGTCCATGGAATTCTCCAGTCAAAAATACTGGAGTAGGTAGCCATTCACTTCTCCAGAGCATCTTCCTGACCCAGGGGTCAAACCTGGGTCTCCTGCATTGCAGGCAGACTATCATCTGAGCCACCAGGGAAGCCCATTATATATAATATATAAGTATTAAATTATATATAATATTGCAATTATAGTCTATAAAATATTGTATTTGTTATATTTATCATACAACTATATATTAATTATATTACATTTATTTATTGCATATTATTTTCTGTTGATTATATTTATTATTATACAATTTAATACATGATTATACATTTAATCATATAATAAATAACTATATTATTATTATTATTCAGCCTTGAAAAGGAAATTTGTGAGACGTTACACACGCCACAACATGGATGAACTAACCTTGAGGACCTCATGCTAAGTGAAAGAAGCCAGACGCAAAAGGACAAATACTGTACGATCTACTTAGACACCTGGAGTAGTCAAGTTCATGGAGAGAGGAAGTAGAATGGTGTTCGCCAGGGCTGGGGGTAGGGATGACAGGTAGAATGGAGAGTTAGTTTTAATGGGGACAGAGTTTCAGTTTGGCGAGATGAAAGAGTTCTGGAAATGGGCGGTGGGGATGGTCGCGCACAAGGTGAATGTACTTCCTGGCCCTGAACTGTGCACTTGAAAATGGTTACGGTGATAAATGCCATGTTCTGTATATTTTACCACAAAAAAACCGTTGAAAGAAGGTGACTTCCCAAAGGAAGCTGTGAGCTGAGAACTGTGGGTCTACCAGATGTCATGTTGGGGGTTTTGGGGGTGGGTGGGGGGTGTGGGTTACCAGAACAGGCTGGGGATTTCCAAGAAGACAATCCTCTGTTTTTAAAACAGAGAGCTAGGACTTTTTTTTTTTTTTTTTTTACTGTATGTATGTATTTGGTTGCACTGGGACTTCACTGTTGCCTGGGCTTTTCTCTAGTTGTGGCGAGCGGGTGCCACTCTTCACTGAGGTGTGAGGGCTTCTCACTGTGCTGCCTCCTCTCGTTGCAAAGCACGGGCCCTAAGGCGCTCTGGCTTCGGTAGTTGCAGCTCGCAGGCTCTAGAGCTCAGGCTCAGTAGTTGTGGCCCACAGGCTTAGTTGCTCCATGGCGTGTGGAATCTTCCTGAACCAGAGATCGAGCCCACGTCCCCTGCATTGGCAGGCGGATTCTTCTCCACTGTGCCACCAGGGAAGCCCCCAAGAAGACAATTTTGTGTTAGCATGCTCCCTGCTCTCTTGGTTGGCTAGAGAGACTCAAGATCTCCCTGGCCAAAATAGCTCCTGCCCCAGAGAGGCTACCTGAGGTCTTGGTGTCTGTTGATTGAGTCAGCAAATATTCATGGGCACCTACTGTGTGCCAGGCCTTGTGCACAGTGTAAACACATATTGCACCCTTTTAGGGGGAGATGCCCCCAAAGCAAACAAGAAAGTATAAAACTGAGATATGACCAGAAAGGACACATGCATATGATTCCGTTACATCACATTCTAGAAAATGGAGAAGAATCTAGAGTGACGGGAAGCAGGTCGGCGATTGCCTGGGGCCAGTGGTGGATGAAGGGGGTCAATGCCAAGGGCATGAGGAAAGCTCTGGGAGTGGTGGCCATGTTCTGTATCTTGATTATTGATGGTGGTTTCACGGGTGTGTACATCTGTCAAAACTCATACACTTTAAATGTATGCTGTTTACTGTGCATACATCTTGTCTTGCCTGGTAAAATATTGTTTTACTTGAGTGATAAGCTCCAAAGTAGTGGATTTCTCAAAGGTCACATTTCAAGTGGGACTGGAAGGAAGAGATGGAGCCATCTCAAGGAGGATGGAGGGATGGGTGGAGGGCAGAGTCCTCGGTGAAGGGGACAGAAGTTGCCGAGGTCCAGACAGCAGGAGCCCAGCACACTTGGAAAGCTCAAGTGGTTGAGGGTGGCCAGGGGTCCTGGGCGTGCCTGGTGGGCCTGGTCAAAGAGAGTTGAGGTTGAAGATGAGAGCGGGCATTGGTACTTTGTGCTAAGAGTGATGGGCTGAGGCTTTTTAACGGGGAGGTTGACACCCTCAGCTTTAGCAGGAAGATTTTTCCGGCCTCAGCGTAGAGAACAAGTGTGAGAAGGACGAGAATGAAGGGGGCGCACTAGGGCGCTGTTGGAATAACACTGGTGTGAGATGGAGGCCCAGATGAGGAGCAAGGAGATTGGCGAGGTGGGATGACAGGGGAAAGGAGAGCCTCCGGGCATTTGTAATTGTGGGGTAGGGGGCTGAAAGAAGGCAGAGGCTAGATGGATGCCCAGGCTTCTGAATTTGGCAACCCGTGGAGCAAGATGGCACTTTCTGAATAGGAAACCCCTGGAGGAGAAGCAGGTTCAGGGGCTGAAAGGCTGGGTCCAGGTTTGGACATTTTTGAGACTGAGCTGCCTACAAGACAGCCTCGGGCAGATATTCAGCAGGCCATGGGGGGCTCAGGAGGAAATCTGAGCTGGAGGTGGAGTCCACTCGGGGTTGGAAGCAGGGGCTGTGGCAGATGAACCTCCCCAAGATGATCAGGACATCATCTGCTGTCCCACATGGTCATTTTTAGTGACGTTGCCAACCCCCATCAGGAGGTGCAGTCCATTCCTCCAACCACTTGAATCTGGGCAGATCCTGGGACAGCTTTGACCAATGGGACATAGGGATGGTCCCAGTAGATGACCAGTAGAATGGCCGATGGGAGACTTGACCAATAGAACACAGGGATGGAAGGCTTGACCAATAGAACACAAGGATGGAGACTTGACCAATAGAATGCCAGTGAAGGAAGGCTTGACCAATAGAACAGCAAGGATGGAAGGCTTGACCAATAGAACAGCAAGGATGGAAGGCTTGACCAATAGAATGTCAGGGATGGAGAGCTTGACCAATACAACACAAGGATGGAAGGCTTGACCAATAGAACATCAAGGATGGAAGGCTTGACCAATAGACCACAGGGATGGAAGGCTTGACCAATAGAACCCCAGGGGTGGAGGCCATGCCCAGTCAGGTCCCGGAGTGGCCTTTAATTGTCCTAGGAGCTTCTGCTTCCAGCCTCTCTGGGGTCAGCCACCATGTTCCAAGTGCATCTTCCCCAAGCCCCCTGTTCTGTGAGAAACCCAAGCCTTGTGGAGACAGAGAGAGAGGCCCAGAAGGTTCCTGGAGAAGCCCCTTGGTAAATTAATCCTCCAAATCCAGCCCCTGGCGGATGCCATCAAGATCAGATGCTGGCCACGCAGGTGAACTCTTACCGGTACCCAAGAGCTGCACTGGTTTAGGCCACGAAATGCAAAGACAGTTTGTTATCCAGCAAGATAAATAATCAACCAAGACAACAGCAAATGGGTCCACTGAGCAGATCCTGTGACAGGCAGATGGGTAGAGGAACCGAGGATCCAGACCCAGATCTCAGAATAATCCCAGAGCCGGGAGGAGAGCGTGTTGAGGGATCAGTGGTCTACAGTACTGCTGCTTCTCCTGTATTCCGCACTCTTCCTTCTAGATAGAGCTCGGATTGCATAAACTCCTAGCACCTCTCTGCCCCTGCCTGCACTCCCCCCACCCCACCCCTGGGGAGGAGTTGCTCAATCTGCTTGGTGAGAGTTTTGTTTGTTCATTTGTTTATTTAGGCTGCCCTGGGTCTTCGTTGCTGCCTACAGGCTTTCTCTAGTTCCAGCCAATCTGGGCTCCTCTCTAGTTGTGATGGCCGGGCTTCTAACTGTGGTGTCATCTCTTGTTGCAAAGCACAGGCTCTAGGGTGCTCAGGTTCAGTATTTGTGAGGCTCCAGCTCAGTTGCCCCAAGGCACGTGGGATCCTACTGGACCAGAGATGGAACCAGCATCCCCTGTATTGCAAGGCAGACTCAACCGTTGGCCCACCAGGGAAGCCCCCTGGTTGGTGAATTTAGAAGGAGAAAATCGACCCATGAGACTCAGCCCCTCCCTCGGTCCTCCTCCGGAACAGGAAACACAGTCTGCCCTGTCTCCCCCACGCCTGGTTTTATAAGGTCGCCCTGTAGTCACCTGTTCATCTCCCCTCTGTCTTGTGAACTCTGTCTGCCTTGCTCTTCACAGACTCTCAGCATTGTCATCTCAACTCAGGGGGTCCCTGAGGCTCTGCCTGGGTCCCTCTCCCTGCTCTATGGCCTGGAAACTCTCCGGGCATTAAGCTGGGACAGTCATAAGGCTATCTTGCTTGTTTCCATGCTTCAGGGATCACTGTCCTTCCTTCCTTTCTTCATCACTGAACCTTGGTCAGTTTGTGAGATAGATACTCATGACCCTAATTTGTTATTCCCATTTTACAGATGCACCAATATGAGGCAGGCACGAGCATTACCCTCATGTCACAGATGAGTAAACTGTGGCTTAAAGAGGTTAAGTCACTTGTACAGGGTTGCTTAGCAAGGAGCAGGACCAGAACTGGGACCTGGTTCTTTCTTACTTCAAGGATCTTAAACACTGCATTTCTACTACCTCTCCAAGTGCATCCCATAACCAAGTATAACTATTCCATGTTGTTCTCCACTGCCCAGGTTCTTGTGTATCTGTGTCCTTATCTAAAACAATAGGGAATAAGAACCTGCCCTGCAGGAATAATAACAGGAATGGGCAAGATATGGGCTTCGCAGGTGGCACTAGTGGTAAAGAACTCGCCTGCCAATGCAGGAGATGTAAGAGATCTGAGTTCAAGCCCTAGGTTGGGAGGATGGCACAGCAACCCACTCCAGTATTCTTGCCTGGAGAATCCCCATGGACAGGAGTCTGGCGGGCTACAGTCCATAGTGTCACAAAGAGCTGGACACAACTTAACAACTAAACAGCAACAGAATTGGATGAGGGGCCACCCTAACAGCCTCATTTTGATGTCATCACCTTTCAAGGCCCTGTGTCTCCAAATACAGTCAAATTAATACAGTCAATTCAGTTCAGTTCAGTTCAGTCGCTCAGTCGTGTCCGACTCTTTGCGACCCCATGAATCGCAGCACGCCAGGCCTCCCTGTCCATCACCAACTCCCGGAATTCACCCAGACTCATGTCCATCGAGTCAGTGATGCCATCCAGCCATCTCATCCTCTGGCGTCCCCTTCTCCTCCTGCCCCCAATCCCTCCAAACATCAGAGTCTTTTCCAATGAGTCAACTCTTTGCATGAAGTGGCCAGAGTACTGGAGTTTCAGCTTTAGCATCATTCCTTCCAAAGAAATCCTGGGCTGATCTTCAGAATGGACTGGTTGGATCTCCTTGCAGTCCAAGAGACTCTCAAGAGTCTTCTCCAACACCACAGTTCAAAAGCATCAATTCTTCGGCACTCAGCCTTCTTCACAGTCCAACTTTCACATCCATACATGACCACAGGAAAAACCATAGCCTTGACTAGACGAACCTTTGTTGGCAAAGGAATGTCTCTGCTTTTGAATATGCTATCCAGGTTGGTCATAACTTTCCTTCCAAGGAGTAAGCGTCTTTTAATTTCATGGCTGCAGTCACCATCTGCAGTGATTTTGGAGCCCAGAAAAATAAAGTCTGACACTGTTTCCACTGTTTCCCCATCTGTTTCCCATGAGGTGATGGGACCGAATGCCATGATCTTAGCTTCCTGAATGTTGAGCTTTAAGCCAACTTTTTCACTCTCCACTTTCACTTTTATCAAGAGGCTTTTGAGTTCCTCTTCACTTTCTGCCATAAGGGTGGTGTCATCTGCATATCTGAGGTTATTGATATTTCTCCCAGCAATCTTGATTCCAGCTTGTGTTTCTTCCAGTCCAGCGTTTCTCATGATGTACTCTGCATATAAGTTAAATAAACAGGGTGACAGTATACAGCCTTGACGAACTCCTTTTCCTATTTGGAACCAGTCTGTGTTCCATGTCCAGTTCTAACTGTTGCTTCCTGACCTGCATACAGATTTCTCAAGAGGCAGATCAGGTGGTCTGGTATGCCCATCTCTTACAGAATTTTCCACCGTTTATTGTGATCCACACAGTCAAAGGCTTTGGCATAGTCAATAAAGCAGAAATAGATGTTTTTCTGGAACTCTCTTGCTTTTTCGATGATCCAGCGGATGTTGGCAATTTGATCTCTGGTTCCTCTGCCTTTTCTAAAACCAGCTTGAACATCTGGAAGTTCATGGTTCACATGTTGCTGAAGCCTGGCTTGGAGAATTTTGAGCATTACATTACTAGCGTGTGAGATGAATGCAATTGTGCGGTAGTCTGAGCATTCTTTGGCATTGCCTTTCTTTGGGATTGGAATGAAAACTGACCTTTTCCAGTCCTGTGGCCACTGCTGAGTTTTCCAAATTTGCTGACATATTGAGTGCAGCACTTTCACAGCATCATCTTTCAGGATTTGAAATAGCTCCACTGGAATTCCATCACCTCCACTAGCTTTGTTCGTAGTGATGCTTTCTAAGGCCCACTTGACTTCACATTCCAGGATGTCTGGCTCTAGGTCAGTGATCACACCATCGTGATTATCTGGGTCGTGAAGATCTTTTTTGTACAGTTCTTCTGTGTATTCTTGCCATCTCTTCTTAATATCTTCTGCTTCTGTTAGGTCCATACCATTTCTGTCCTTTATCGAGCCCATCTTTGCATGAAATGTTCCTTTGGTATCTCTGATTTTCTTGAAGAGATCTCTAGTCTTTCCCATTCTGTTGTTTTCCTCTGTTTCTTTGCATTGATCACTGAAGAAGTCTTTCTTATCTCTTCTTGCTATTCTTTGGAACTCTGCATTCAGATGCTTATATCTTTCCTTTGCTCCTTTGCTTTTCGGTTCTCTTCTTTTCACAGCTATTTGTAAGGCCTCCCCAGACAGCCATTTTGCTTTTTTGCATGTCTTTTCCATGGGGATGGTCTTGATCCCTGTCTCCTATACAATGTCACGAACCTCATTCCATAGTTCATCAGGCACTCTATCTATCAGATCTAGGCCCTTAAATCTATTTCTCACTTCCACTGTATAATCATAAGGGATTTGATTTAGGTCATCCCTGAATGGTCTAGTGGTTTTCCCTACTTTCTTCAGTTTCAGTCTGAATTTGGCAATAAGGAGTTCGTGATCTGAGCCACAGTCAGCTCCTGGTCTTGTTTTTGCTGACTGTATAGAGCTTCTCCATCTTTGGCTGCAAAGAATAGAATCAATCTGATTTCGGTGTTGACCATCTGGTGATGTCCATGTATAGAGTCTTTTTGTGTGTTGTTGGAAGAGGGTGTTTGTTATGACCAGTGCATTTTCTTGGCAAAACTCTTATTAGTCTTTGCCCTGCTTCATTCCGTATTCCAAGGCCAAATTTGCCTGTTACTCCAGGTGTTTCTTGACTTCCTACTTTTGCATTCCAGTCCCCTATAATGAAAAGGACATCTTTTTTGGGTGTTAGTTCTAAAAGGTCTTGTAGGTCTTCATAGAACCGTTCAAATTCAGCTTCTTCAGTGTTACTGGTTGGAGCCTAGACTTGGATTACTGTAATATTGAATGGTTTGCCTTGGAAACGAACAGAGATCATTCTGTTGTTTTTGAGACTGCATTTTGGACTCTTTTGTTGACCATGATGGCTACTCCATTTCTTCTAAGGGATTCCTGCCCACAGTAGTAGATATAATGGTCATCTGAGTTAAATTCACCCATTCCAGTCCATTTGAGTTCACTGATTCCTAGAATGTCGACATTCACTCTTGCCATCTCTTGTTTGACCACTTCCAATTTGCCTTGATTCATGGACCTGACATTCCAGATTCCTATGCAATATTGCTCTTTACAGCATCGGACCTTGCTTCTATCACCAGTCACATCTACAGCTGGGTATTGTTTTTGCTTTGGCTCTGTCCCTTCATTCTTTCTGGAGTTATTTCTCCACTGATCTCCAGTAGCATATTGGGCCCCTACTGACCTGGGGAGTTCCTCTTTCAGTATCCTATCATTTTGCCTTTTCATACTGTTCATGGGGTTCTCAAGGCAAGAATACTGAAGTGGTTTGCCATTCCCTTCTCCGGTGGACCACATTCTGTCAGATCTCTCTACCATGACCCGCCCATCTTGGGTTGCCCCACAGGCATGGCTTAGTTTCATTGAGTTCAACAAGGCTGTGGTCCTAGTGTGATTAGATTGACTAGTTTTCTGTGAGTATGGTTTCAGTGTGTCTGCCCTCTGATGCCCTCTTGCAACACTTATCGTGTTTTGGGGTTTCTCTTACCTTGGGCGTGGGGTATCTCTTCACGGCTGCTCCAGCAAAGCGCAGCCATTTCTCCTTACCTTGGATGAGGGGTATCTCCTCACCACCGCCCTTCCTGAGCTTCAGCGTGGGATAGCTCCTCTAGGCCCTCCTGTGTCCGCGCAGCCACGGCTCCTAATTACAGTCAAAAATACAAATTTGGAGGTCCTGGGGGCTAAGGCTTCAACATATGAATTTGAGGGGAGACACAGATTAGTTCATAATCAGGTGCCGGGGGTGGCAGAAGAAGGGGGGGTTGTGGAAAGAGGGTGACGGGGGGTTGGGGGGAAGGGAGGAACACCCCCTGCCAGGTGCAGACTGTGTCCTCCAGTCCCCAGTGTCCAGCTGTGAGCTCGGGGCCATCTGCCCAACCCTCCCTACCCCTCGTGTCACAACCAGAGCCCAGTCTGCTGCGGGCGGCCTGGGGCCTGGGCCGGGTGTGTCCCCCCCAGGCAGGGCTGCATCCTCAAGCCCCAGCGGCCTGCCCCTCTCTCATCACCAGGCCTGGCCGCTGCGGGCCCCTGAGCCATCCCCGTGGGGCTCTCAGCCCCTCCCCATTCAGGGCAGCATCGCAGGATCACCGACTGGAGCATGAGGAAGCTCGGTCCCCGTGAGCCAAGCCAGGCCCCTCTCCCTGCTGTGTTGTGTGTGAGGTCACCAGAGCTCCAGGACACCCCTGGCGTGATTCAGGACAGAAGAGGGCTCACCCTCCAACCCCTCCCACCTTCAAGGAGGCTGGGGCAATCCTGCCCCGCCCTGGGCCTCAGTTTCCCCATCTGCTCAGTGACACATTGGACTCAATGATGTACCTCTTCTACTCCAAGGCTGCAGTCCACAGGGCCACGAAGAGTCGGACATGACTGAAGCGACAGCATGCACACGCACAAGATATACTGACCTTATTTATTGCAGCTTTGTTTATAGTTTCAAAATATTGGAAACATAAGTGTTCATCAAGAAGAAGATGCTTAAATACATTCTTATACATTCATACAGTGGAACGCTACACAGCTTTTACAAAGTATCAGGAAGATTCATATGCATTAGCAAGAAAGGTGTTCAGTCTCTCTATGTATGTATGCGTGCATACTCAATCGCTCAGTCCTGTCCAACTCTTTGCGATCCCATGGACTTCATGGGGGACTTAATGTACATCTTTATTTTCATTAGTGATTTACTTGGTGGTATACGTGTGTTCTCTAGCCTCCTCGTCGAGAAAAGCTATTTCTAGCTCTTTTTTATTGTGCAGGTGTGCTCAGCCGTGTCGGATTCTCGGGACCTTTTGGACTATAGCCCACCAGGCTCCTCTGTCCGTGGTATTTCCCAGGCAAGAATACTGGAGTGGATTGCCATTCCCTCTTCCAGGGGATCTTCCCGACCCAGGGATAGAACCCCCATCTCCTGTGTGTTCTGCAGTCACAAGCAGTTTCTTTAACACTGAGCCACCTGGGAAGCCCATATGTATGTATTATGCTGCTGCTGCTAAGTCACTTCAGTCGTGTCCGACTCTGTGTGACCCCATAGACGGCAGCCCACCAGGCTCTCCTGTCCCTGGGATTCTCAGGCAAGAACACCGGAGAGGGTTGCCATTTCCTCCTCCAATGCATGAAAGTGAAAAGCTAAAGTGAAGTCGCTCAGTCGTGTCCGACTCTTCGCAACCCCATAGACTGCAGCCCACCAGGCTCCTCCGTCCATGGGATTTTCCAGGCAAGAGTACTGGAGTGGGGTGCCATTGCCTTCTCCGATGTATGTATTATACATACATATATATGTAAATGATAGCACATTGCTTTAAAATATCTATCTATCTATCGATATCGTCAGTCCCATGCAGGTCCACGAGAAGGATCAAAGCTCTGCTCCAGGCAACCATTCAAGGACAGCCTTCTCCCATCTTCCACCTTCACCACAGCAGAAAGAGAAGAGAGAGAGAGCAGAGAATCAGGTGTGGGAGGTTTTTATGGGCTGGGCAAGGAAATGACAATCATTACTTTAACCACATGTCATTATCCGACCTTGAACATACATGGCCACTCCTCACAGCAAGAGGAGGCTGGCCATGTGGCAGTAGTGGTCTTGGTGAGCATCTAGCCAGCTTTGGTCACGCCAAATGATTTGTACCTTTTAAACCAATTCATTAAAAAAAAAAAAAAAACCCTTAAGTGTGTGCATGGGAATATTCAGTTAAGTTCAGTTCAGTCACTCAGTCGTGTCCGACTCTTTGCGACCCCATGAACTGCAGCACGCCAGGCCTCCCTGTTCATCACCAACTCCCAGAGTTTACTCGATGTCCATCGAGTTGGTGATGCCATCCAATCATCTCATCCTCTGTCATCCCCTTCTCCTCTTGCCCTCAATCTTTCCCAGCATCAGGGTCTTTCCCAATGAGTCAGTTTTTCGCATCAGGTGGCCAAAGGATTGGAGTTTCAGCTTCAGCATCAGTCCTTCCAAATGAATATTCACGACTTATTTCCTTTAGGATGGACTGGTTGGAGCTCCGTGCTGTCCAAGGGATTCTCAAGAGCCTTCTCCAACACCACAGTTCAAAAGCATCAATTCTTCAGTGCTTAGCTTTCTTTATAGTCCAACTCTCACATCCATACATGACCACTGGAAAAACTGTAGCTTTGACTAGACAGACCTTTGTTGACAATGTAATGTCTCTGCTTTTTAATATGCTGTCTAGGTTGGTCATAACTTTTCTTCCAAGGAGCAAGCGTCTTTTAATTTCTTGGCTGCAGTCACCATCTGCAGTGATTTTGGAGCCCCCAAAAATAGTCTGTCACTGTTTCCATTGTTTACCCATCTATTTACCATAAAGTAATGGGACCAGGTGATGGAGTTTCAGATGATGGAATGGATATATTGGGTTGGCCAAAAAGTTCATTCAGGAGTTTCCATAAGATGGAATGGTATGGAAAAACCTGAACAAACTTTTTGGCCAACCCACTATTTTTAATATAGAGAAATCTGGAAAGATATACATGAAGTTGTTCCCTCTCATGAGTGAAAGGGAGACCGTCACTTCTGGATTTCTGTTATTTTGCACAATGATGGCACATATTTTCTTAAAGATTTGCAAAATGACAGTACAGTGCTTTTCTAAAAATGGCTTTGACCCAACGGAGTTTAGAATTCTAAATGCTCACTAGAGGGCAGGAGAGATGTGCGTTCCTGTGCTTCTGCTATTTGCTGATCACCGGTTACTGCATCTCTTGCATAACTTCCTCCTTCAGCAGGCTCTGGCAGGTTCACTGAGCTGCTTGAGGAGAAGACGGCACCCAGGCCTCTCACGCTGGCAGGCTTCAGCTGCGGGCTCAACCACCCCATTTTAATCAGTTGTCAAGGCTGTAGTCACCTTATGTGTCAGGACTGAAAAATGTGTCTGTTTCATACCCAGCTTTTTTTTTTTTTGGCTGTGCCGGGTCTTAATTGCAGCATTCAGACTCTAGTTCCCTGACCAGGGATCAAACCCAGGCCCCCTGCATCAGGAGCACGAAGTCTTAAGCACTGAACCACCAGGGAAATCCCGTGTTTCATATCAGCTTTTGAGTACCCAGAACAAGAAGTCTGTTAACTTACCCAAAAGTGAAAGTTGCTCAGTTGTGTCCGACTCTTTGTGACCCATGGACTATAGTCTGTGGAAAACTCCAGGCCAGAATACTGTGAGTGGATAGTCATTCCCTTCTCCAGGGGATCTTCCCAATCCAGGGATCCAACCCAGGTCTCCCGCATTGTAGGCGGATTCTTTACCAGCTGAGCCACAGGGAAGCCCAAGAATACGGAGTGGGTAGCCATTCCCTTCTCCAGGGCATCTTCCCAGGCCAGGAATCGAACCAGGGTCTCATGCATTGCAGGCAGATTCTTCACCAACTGAGATATCAGGGAAGCCCCAACTTTGCTGAGAAAAAGCCAAAGTACCATGAAGCCAGTGTCCTGCCTGCTCTGCGGGGGTCAGTCTGGGAGATGCTACTTTTGTTTTATGGCTGTGCTGGGTCTTCACTGCTTTTGCATGCGCTGTCTCTAGTTGAAGCAGACAGGGGCTGTTCTTCGTTGCGGTGCACAGATTTCTCATTGTGGTGGCTTCTTGTTGTGGAGCACAGGCTCTACACGGGCTTAGTTGCTACTCGCCATGTAGAATCTTCCTAGACCAGGGATCGAACACGTGTCCCCTGCATTGGCAGGTGGATTCTTGTCCCCTGGACCACCAGGGAAGTCTCTGGGCGGTGCCACATTTAGATAGGGCAGAGTTGACCCAGACATCTGTCCCCACCTTTTAGAGGATGTCTGTGGACATTTCCCCGGTTTCCTGAGCCCTGCAACCAGATGGGGAATGAAGCCACCTGGGTGGAAGGGGGCTGTGGGGGACTCACGCTCACACTCATGAATGATGAGCAAAATCTCAGTGAAAATGTATCCCCAGTGCCCTTCAAAGTCACGAAAGCATTTGTCTCCTCTATTCGGTCTGCCCTGATGCTCTGAGTTGAGATAAATACCCTCACAGCCCGACATCATGGTGGGCACACACACCCCGCCCCCCAGCCCCCGCTGGAACTCCATCACAGCCAGTCTCATAGAGGAGTTTTGGAGGGACTGAGAGTTCCATCCCCAACTCCCTTGGAGCTCCTGGAGACCTGGACCCAGGTCTTGTTCGTCTTTGTTTTTCTCATGAGGCCAGTACACCAAGGACATGCTGTCTCTGTGAATAGGATGGAACTGAGCTGAATTGAACTGAACACAGTTGGAGCGTCATGGAATGTACTGTGAGACACTGGAGGAGAAGTGTGGGTTAGGGAAGTTCAAGTGTTACCGAGTCCACGCTCATACTGCTTGCCACACGACAGGCCAGTAAACTGAGACACAAGTCGGTGGGGCAAGGAATAGCAATTTTATTTGGAAAGCCAGCAAACCGAGAAGATGATGGATGTGTGCCCCAAAGAACCATCTTGCATGAGTTAGAATTCAGGCTTCTTTTATACTAGAAGGGGAGGGAGTAAAAAAGATTTCCTGGTTCCTACCAGTCAGCCTCCCAAGGGGATGTGTTCATTTCTTCCTTTCTGCAGTCATTTACCAACTGGGTCTGGTCAGGAGGTTTCCTGTGAACTAAAAAAAAAAGGGGGAGTATTTTAGCTCAATGCTCATTACCTGGGAGGCATAGTTCCCAGATATGAGCCATTATGTGTAATATAAGCTTATAGGCAATATCCCTTTAGTGATTAACTTGTAATAGAATACCAAGGCTCTTCCCTATTATAGTAGCAGAGGTTAAGACATGAGCCTGGAGCAGGCTGACCATGTACTAGAAATGTGTCTTTATGTAACCCACTCAGCCAAGGGGGCTAACTTTCACTGTAGAAGATGCATCTGCCTACCTTTACCCAACCAGCAAGGTTGGACCCTAGCTGATGTTTGGAAGGTGTAACCCCGCCCACCTGGCCAACTGGACCAGAAGCCGGCCTCTGACTGGAGCTGGGCCAATCAGATCATCTGTCTTGGAACTCAGGTTTGGGAATAAGCATGCTTCAGGGGTCCCGCCTGCCTGCTGAGGTGGGAGAGGAGGGGACCTGGTGGTGGGTGGATAAGGGGCCACATGTGCAGGTCAGGTGCCGGGGAGGCATTGCACTCCCTGCCGTTCAGTTTTATTTGTGAGACAACACCCCCGCCATGCTTTCTAATAAATTCTTTTTGCCAAGCCGTTATGAAACTGGTATCTATTGGACCGCAAACCTGTTAATCCTAAAGGAAGCCATCCCTGAATATTCATTGAAAGGACTGTTGCTGAAGCTGAAGCTCCAATACTTTGGCCACCTGATGGGAAGAGCCGACCGACTGGAAAAGACCCTGCTGCTGGGAAAGATTGAGGGCAGGAGAAGAAGGGGAGGACAGAGGATGAGATAGATGGTTAGATTGCATCACCAACTCAATGGACATGAATCTGAGCAAACTCTGGAAGATAGTGGAAGACAGAGAAAACTGGCATGCTGCAGTCCATGGGGTCCCAAACAGTCAAACAGGACTTAGCGACTGAACGACAGCAACACAAACATGATCAAATAAATACTTCCTGATCTAGACCTCGTCTTCCTAGGATTGCCGTGAGGGCTGAAGCAGCGACTGAACTCACGCGAGCCCCAGGCAGCCCTCATACTGTTGCATACTATTAAATAGTATGGAATCCACCTCCCCTCTGATCTGCAATCAGATACCGTGATGTGATCATCCCTGAACTGACGACACAGTTGGGAGTTCAGGCAGACACCTGTGAAGTGACTGTCAACAAGCCAAGATGCCACAAGCTCTGGAGGCACCAGACTCTCTTTGGTTGTTTTCCACCCTGGGCTCATGAACTTCTGCTGTTCCCGTAGGTGACTATTGTCTGCAAGTGCCAAGAAGGGGATGTTACCCTTTTGGAAAAGGCCCCAGTCTTAAGAAGGCTCTCTCAGGAAGCTCCTGGCCACCTTGCTGTCCCTTCCATGGTGGAGTCTGCAGAGCTATGTAGTGGTCATCTGGTCCACCCCTCCCTGGATTGTTGGGAGAGGGCCCAGCCGCACCCATGCAGGTACTGAGTGAGCCCTTTCCCTGGGCTGCTGCCGTGAGTACAAGTCAGATGTGGGCTTGGCACCAATAATGATTTTCATTTTCTGTATCTCATGCTGTTTTTTTGCATTGAAATTTTATTTTTATATTTTCTAATTGAAGTATCAGTTCAGTCACTCAGTCACATCCAACTCTTTGCGACCCCATGAACCACAGCATGCCAGGCCTCCCTGTCCATCACCAACTCCCGGAGTTTACCCAAACTCATGTTCATTGAGTCGGTGATGCCATCCAGCCATCTCATCCTCTGTCATCCCCTTCTCCTCTTGCCCTCAATCTTCCCCAGCATCAGGGTCTTTTCAAATGAGTCAGCTCTTTGCATCAGGTGGCCAAAGGACTGGAGTTTCAGCTTCAACATCAGACCTTCCAGTGAACACCCAGGACTGATTTCCTTTAGAATGGACTGGTTGGATCTCCACTTTCAAGAGTCTTCTCCAACACCACAGTTCAAAAGCATCAATTCTTTTACACTCAGCTTTCTTTATAGTCCAACTCTCATATCCATACTATAATGTTGTGTTAGTTTCAGGCATACAGCAAAGTGATTCACCCACACACACATATATATATATATATATTCCTTTCCAGATTCCTTTCCCTAATAGATTATTATAGGTTATTGAGTACAGTTCCCTGTGCTATATGGTAGGTCTTCGTTGAGTATTTTATATATAGTCATGTATATATGTTAATCCGAAACTCCTGATTTATCCCTCCCCACCCCCACCCCCCATCCCTTTTGGTAAACATAAGTTTGTTTTCCATGTCTATCTCATGATATTTCAGCATCTTCAAAGTTTTGCTGACCTGGGAGAGGCTAGCCAATTCTTAGAGATGCAGAAGGGAGAACACCTTTCGTACACAAACCACCCCATCTGAATCTTCGGCCCCAGCCACTTTATAAGAAGACACACCTGCTTCCATATGGTTCTCTAATTTATCTGTTACATGACTCTCACACACCACACCAGTGTTTCCTCTGCCCTTAGGCAACTGCGCTACCTAGGCAGCACAGTGGTGAAGAATCTACCTGCCAGTGAAGGAGACGCAAGAGACTCAGGTTCGATCCCTGGGTCGAGAAAATTCTGTAGAGTGGGAAATGTCAACCCGCTCCAGTATTCTTGCCTGGACCGTTTCATGGACAGAGGAGCCTGGCAGGCTACAGTCCATGAGATTGTAAAGAGTCGGACATGGCTGAGCACACACTCAAGGCAACTAGAGCCCAGCCCTTTTGCCCAGAGCCCATTGGAATTGCTCACACTAGTCAATCCTAAACTGTTTACCCTACCCTTCCTAGCCTTTCCTGGGAAAAAAAAAAAAAAACCCTATCCTGAGTATTCCTCTCACCCCTACTTCTGCCTTCTGACCACCCTGATGCTCCCCACATGGCTCCGCATGGTATGGTATGCCTCCTCTCAAGAAGTCTAAGTACTAAATCCTTCTCTCAATGGCATTGGCCTCTCCTTGTCATTCAGTCACCTCCATAAATTAAAATCCCAAGGGTACAGATGAGACAGTCCCTGCCTGTAGGAGCTCACAGTGTCCTGAAGGGGACAGACATTAAACAGATAACGAGAAATTGAATATGTGGAGGTGTGTGCTATCAAGGAGACATATAGGAAGCTGCAAGGGTCTTAACCCTCTGAGATGCTGAGATGGATGTCCATGGATTTTGCTTCATTAGCATCTGTTCCCAAGACAGATTCTACTTTGACCTTTCACTTTCATGCATTGGAGAAGGAAATGGCAACCCACTCCAGTGTTCTTGCCTGGAGAATCCCAGGGATGGCGGAACCTGGCGGGCTGCCGTCTCTGGGGTCGCATAGAGTTGGACACGACTGAAGCGACTTAGCAGCAGCAGCAGCAGCAATGAAGCTTTAAAATAATTTTAAATGCTTTTTAAAATAATTAATTAATTCAGCTGCACTGGGTCTTGCAGGACATGGGATTTTCTCTTTCTTGTGGCATGTGGGGTCTTTTTTGGTTGCAGCATGTGGGATCTAGTTCCCTGACCAGGGATCAAACCCAGGCCCCCTGCATTGGGAGCATGGAGTTTAGCCACTGGCCCACCACGGAAGTCTCTCCACTGCCAACCCAGGTACTGTTTGAGCATCACCCTTCCCTGTTCCCAGTTGCTGGTTCTATGGCATCCACTCCCAGGCTTTCTTGTAATCAGTGCAATTCTCAAGCCTGGCCAGTTTATGCATCCTTCTCCTCCCATCCCCCCACCTGCAAGTTATTGGCTTGGGGGCAGGTGTGTGACTTAAACTAGGCTAAGGAGAGTCAGCTGGTACCCAACATAGCCACTGGGTAGAGAGACATCACTTGGAAATAGAGCCAACCTAGAGGAGTGATGTTGCAGGTTCAGAGCCTAGAGGTAGCTGTTGGTTCTGGCTGTATCCTTGGTTTGCTAGTTACGATGTCTGACAAATCCCCTTTTTGCCCTAACCAAGCTGAGCTGGGTTTCTGACCATGAAATCAAGCATCCTGACCAGTACAGGGAGCTGCTCCCACTGGGGGCGTCTGGGAGGATTTCCTGTAGAAGTGGCAGTTAAGTCAAGAAGTGAAGGATGACTAGGGGTCAACCAGGTGGAGAAGAGGAAGAGGGAATATTCCAGGCAGAAAGAGCGGCAGGAGAGAAGGCCTTAAGGTAGGAAGAACAAAGCTGTAGGAATGTGTTTGCTTCATCACCTTGCATATGTTCTATTACAAACAACTTTTTTAAATTTGGGGGGCTTCCTTGGTGGCTCAGCTGTAAATTTGTTTCATTTATTTTGCTGTGACGGGTCACAGTTGCGGCACTCAGAACCCTGGATCTTTGTTGCAGCGTGTGGGAATCTAGCTCCCTGACCAGGAACGAACCCGGGTTAGCTGCACTGGGAGCATGGAGTCTCGGCCACTGGCCCAGCAGGGAAGTCCCCAGAAACAGCTTTGATGAATACCCTTTATTAAATAAACTCCATGACCCTTATTTACAGTCATGTCCATTTGTAAAGCACTTTATTGTTTGAAAACCTTTTGTTGTTTGATGTGTCAATTTATTAACTATATTAATATTTGGTTCCACTCTCATGAACCCTGACCAGGCCAGCTATTCAGACTAATTTTCTGCTTTGCACACAGACTTTTGGACCTAAAAGACTGACTCAGAAACCTAGAAGGGCTGGGGACAGCTTTGGGAGCATGGGGGAGGAGGTCTGGGGCCAAGGGTCAGTTTTGCTCGGTGTTGCAACTGCCAAGAGAGTAGAGCCGTCCCACCCTGGCTCAGAGCAGCCATTCATCAGCTGGAAAAGAGAGATGAATGTGTTAATCTTTGGCTTTGCCTTTGACCCCTAGAGAACTGGCACTGATGACTCTGGAAATTTGGCTGCTACCTAAGGCCTGCTCTCAGTTACAGAATCAGCAAGCCCACCAGAGGGTGCAGGGAGTGGTGAACAAGACTCTTTGCAATGTCGATTATTAATACCATTTCTTCTCTGTGCTCCCCTTCCAGAATCTGTCCCCATCTCAATTATTCAGTGTACCTGAAGGAAATGGGGGAAAGCTGAACTCATCTTTTGTACTCCATCTTGGGCTAAGGACAGTGAGCAAGGTGCTGGAGATTTTTCCACATGTGAATACCCTTTGTGTTACTAAAATCTGTTATTTTATACTTGCATTATCTGATTTAACTTTGCTTCTCCAAGTTATAAACTCTTTGGAGGGAATAAGTGATTGTGCACATTTTTGTAGGCTTAATATGATCTTTGATTCTTAAATCAATGACTTTTACTGAAGTCATCACTGTGCTTAGAAAAGGCCCAGCAGAAGTCCAGGCTGGAAGGGACCCTGGTCCACATTTAGGGGTCAAGTGAATAGAGCAGGCAGGGGGTCACTGTGTCCCTATGGGCTATGGGCCAGCAGGGGGCTCTGGATGCGGGTGGGGTCAGTCACCGGCCCTGGCGTGGAGACAAGAGTTTGGGTGGGAGCCCTGTGTTCCAAGTGAGGGGCGGGGGGGGCGGGGGGGCAAGTCAGCAGGGCAAGCTGAGTCCTGGTTGGGATCAGACTCAGGCCTTGAGCTGGAGAGCCTGATTCTAGAGCAGAGGAGGCTGAGTCCAGGGTGGTCCATGCCACCCCCCTCGCCCTAGCGTCGAGGGTCCGTGCGTGCGGGCAGCGAACGCGGAGGCCCAGGTGTGGGTTGGTGGCCAGGGGGAGGTCCTTCGCCCTGGCGTGGATACTCCGGGTCGGCAGGGGGCGCTGCGTCCCGGGCGGGAAGTTCCGGCCGGCTCCGGGTCGGCAGGGGGCGCTGCTTCCTCGGCGGCGCGGAGGCCGCGCCCGGCAGGTGGCGCTCTGGCCGCGGCCGAGGCCGGCGGGCGGGCGGGCGGCGGCGCGGCGCTGCGGCCGGCTCGCGGGCCCGGGGAAGCGGCGGCGGCGGCGGGAGCGGAGGAGGCGGAGCGGCGGCGGGCACCCCCGGGCGGGCTGGGGCGCCGCTGGCCGAGCGCACAGGCCGCGGCCCGCGGAGCCCGCCATGCCGGCGCGGGCCTGAGGCGCGGCGAGCCAGGGCCGAGGCGAGCGGCGGCCGCGCCGGCCTGTGGCGCCCGCAGCGGCCCGGCCCGGGCCCGATGAGCGGCGGCCTCGGCCTCCGGCGCAGCCCGGAAATGTCCGGCAAGATCGAGAAAGCAGGTGAGGCGCCTGGCCGGGCTCCGGGGGCGAAAGCGACCCCGGGCCTGCGGGACGCGTCTCGGGCGGCGGGGCCGGGCCGCGCGGCGCTCCCGGGGCCACAGGCCGGCGGGGCCGGGGAGGGGGCCGGGGGCCGGGCGGCCGAGCCGGGCCGGTGCGCGCCGCTCGGCCCGCGGCGTGAACTTTGAGACAAGGGGCCGGGGACCCGGGCAGCGACCGCGTGTCCCAGTGGCCGGGCGGCGGGTGGTCGTCCTTCAGGCGGCGAACGGAGCCGAGCCACAATGTATGTGTCATTTCTGAGGAGCCTCGAGTTTAAATTGAACCAGACGTCTCCACTTCGGAGGCTTCAAAGGCAGCGGGGCAGGATGTGTCTCTGGGCGTTTTCAGGGCGCGGGCGAGCTTTCCTCTGGTTTCAGGCTGAGCCCTTGGAAGTGGGGGCGTACGGGTAGCTGGTTGGGTCTGGGGTTCGGTTAGAAAGCTCGTTGCCAGCCTCATCTCTTTGTGTCTTCCTAGAGGTCTCAGAACCTCGCCTTCCGGTTACCTGTGTTTTCCCCGGGCTGGGAAATCGTAGTCTCCAAAGACGCAACTCGGGGGCGGTGCACCTGGGGCGCAGGGCTTAATTAAGCCGGAGACACCTTGCAGGACACATCCCTGGGTCCAGGGCTCCCGGAGCGGGGACGCCACTGGTTGTCATAACCGGATACTTTGTCATCCCCTTGGCAGCTGAGCTCTGGAAGGTGGGCTCTTCGGGGACTGGAAATACGGCAGGTTACACTGATTTTGGACGTTGCTGGTTTCCCAGGTTGAACCAGAATACTTTTCTGAGAAGCGCCTCGGAAGTGGACCCAGAAGGCCGCGTAACTTGCAGGCTGTGGCTTGAATACAGGAAGGACGTTTTCACCGCCTTTCTTGAGGGTTTTCTGTGTATCCGGCTCTGTGCCGAGCACCTTAAACAGCGGGCTTATTAAATCCTTACCGATTGTCTGTAAGAGCAAATGTGGTTCCGCTGTGACAGGCTCAGTGGTGTCTTGAAGGCCGGCCCTGCCCCCGGCCCCATGCCCTGCTCTGGGAGAGGAGGCCCCAGAGCTTTCTTTCGGGGCAGCGCCCTTGGCCTCAGGTGCTGTTTCTTGGGTGTCCTTCTCATTGTTCTCCAGCCCCAGGGCTGAGTCTGCTGACCACGAGTTCCCTGCCAGCACGCATGCTGTTTCAGAAGCACCTCTGATTAATCTGTGCAGCGTTTCTCAGGATGCGCCATGTCTCTTGGACAGTGTTGGGGAAAACTTGGCTGCTTTATTTAAAAAAACAGCATCAACAGGGTTTTCTCTCATTATGAGGATAATTGAAAAATTTGAAAGTCATGGAAAAGTCAAAAGAACACAATGAAAAGCACCTCCTCCTCTCCCCCGCCCCCCAGCCCCACAGGCTGCTTTCCAGGCTCAGCCCTCTTGCATCTCACTGCTCCCGGGAGAAAGGGGGCCTGAGGCCAGGTCTTCTCCACACAGATTACCCCTGGGCCTTCCCCTCTGCCAGGAGCTGTAGTAGATGTAGAAGCAAGCGGTGCCTGCCTTCAGAGGAGCTCGTCTGAGGGTGGGCGAGCCGGCCCCAGCATTACCCTGGGCCACCAGATGGCTGGCCTGTGGGCACAGATGAGGGGAAGGCTCTGAAAAGAGGGTGAGGGTGCCCCCCGTGGAGATGGGGGGCCGAGGCTGACCGAGGATGTGGAAAGCTCCGGAGGAAGGTGCCTATGGTGGGAGGTGGCTGAGCCAGAAATGCTGAGGTTGGCCCCTCACGTGGAGCTGGAGGGAGGTCGGTCCTGCCTCAGGTCCTTTGCTGTGATCCACACACAGCTGTCAAGGAGCCTGGGACACTCCGGGATGAAGGGTACACCTTCCGGGCGCTTTCTGCTGGTCATCGTAGGTGGCCGTCAACTTTGCACTTCAGCGAGATTTCCATTCGGGTTTCTGTTGGCGTTCTTCTTCTAAATGGACCTACCGTGAGGCCACCAGCAGGGTGTTTCGTGTAAAGGAAAGGTCCTCAGGTGAGAGGCGCCACTTGTTAGCAGGGGAACAGGCTCTGGTGAATTGTAGAGCCTGACACCTAGCCAGCGGTCACTGTTGTCAGGTTTTGCTGTTTTCTGTTGACTTGAGCAGGAGAGTTGTTTCCACGTGTTCATAATCTCGACTCAGAAAATAGGACCAGTTCTCTGACTTCTCGGGACTTAAGGCAGCCGGGGTTTTCTGAGCATGAGAGAAGCCTGATGCAGCCCAGGACCCCTGCCGCCCTTCCCACCCCATCTCCCTCCGGAGCCTCAGCCCCTTCAGCTGTCAGGGAGATCTTTCTGAGTCTGTCGTGCTGCCTTTCAACCTGTTTACTTCCTCAGCAGAGCCTGCCTGGCGTCGGGGTCATAGGTACCCCTTCCTCTGAGGGTAGACCCTTCCGTAGGGACCAGATCAGGTTGTCTGCAGTCATCTGCTCCAGGCCCAGTGGGGGTTCAGCACAGTCTGGGTTCCTGAGGGGGGCACAGGGTCAGCTTGCTGGCTGCTTGGGGCCTGTCCACTGAGGCTCAGTGGAGAAGGGTTGAACCTGGAAGGCCAGGAAGGCTGCTGGAGTGGGAGGGGGGAGCCTCCCCGGTGTCTTCCAGATGTAGTGGGAAGGCAGGGAGCAAGCAGAGCCAGACGGCTTAGGGAGCTCCCGGGGTGAGCTTGTGGGCAGGGCAGGCTTGGAGAAGAGGCTCTCCAGGGGAACTGAGGGGCCTGTTCTGAGGACTTGCACCGTGGAGGTGTGCGCAGTGCCGGGCCACCTGGGGGCCGGCCAGCCTGATGCTGGTTGTGTCCGCAGCTCTGGGGTCAGTGCGCTCACGCTTCCTCCCGGCAGACACACTACGTGCAGGGAACTGAAGCCGGACACCCCTTTCGCCTGATGAGCGGAGGCAACTGACCAGCGACTGTGGGCTGGATTCAGGCCATAGATGTGTTGTGTGTGAGCCACGTGTGTTCTTGATGGTCCGCGTTTAAAAATCAGGAGATCACTCCCCAGTCTTGGGTTTCTGGTTCTTTTGAAAAGCAGGCTGCCCTGGTAACCCTGGGCCCTGCTGCTGTGAGCCACTCTGGCGGGGCCACCCCCCCTTGCTGCCACCCCAGCGCCCACGCCTGCTCCCCACTCAGACTGGCAGCATTCCAGCATGCGTCCCTTTCCTCGCAGAAGCCACCACTCATGTTTGTTGCTTTTTATCTGGACTTTGAAATCTTTGCTCCATTCCTTCATGGATCCGTTCCTCCATCCCTTCGCTCGGCACTGATCGAGGGGTCGGCACCTGGGGTCTGGCGCTATGCTGGGCTCTGGGGAATGGCGATAATCTCAGGGGGCACGTTGTGGTCACACAGGCCTTAGCTCTGGCAGGGTCGGGGGTGCTGGGGGGTTACCGGGGATGGCATCAGACTTTTGGTGGAACTGTGAGGGGTGAGCAGTTAAATGGGCCCAGCCGAGGGGGTAGGAAGAAGGGGGCTTCTGTTTCACCAACTGTACTCCTCAGAATCTCCGGGGCTCGTTCCTCAGTTCCAGGTTGGTAGTTTATCCAGAACCTCCTAGGGTCCTGGCGTTGTTCTAGTGTTCGTGATGCAAGAAGGATTCTTGTCTCAGAGCCACACGATCCGTCTGGAGGAGATGTAAATTATTTATTTATTATTTATTTATTTATTTTCTTTTTTTTTTTTGAGAGGAGTGGTTCTTTCCCTGCCGTGTGCTCCTAGCAGACCACGGGGGTCTGTCCAGGACTTTCATCCATCACCAAACCCTCTGGCCACTCTCTCGACTCCTCGTGGCCTCGGGCTGCTCTGTGGGGCCCTGACTGACGCGGCTCTGGACTCGGCCAGCACCCTGCCTCAGGTCAGAATAAATAGTGTCTCAGACTCAGGTGCTGGGTTTTTCAGATGGGTGAGGATGCTTTCTTTAAAAAGAAAAACTTACCTTGTTTGCAGTCATAGTAACTTTTTGTCACTGTGTTTTCTCAGAACAGATGAAAAGTACAAGCCCAGGCTCTCACAGGAGGCTGCACACTTTTGGCCCAGAGAGAGTCCTCCTAGATCAGTTTTAAAACTCTTAAATCTTAATACTTCCTTTACCCGGACAAGTATCCATGTGCTCAAAATGTATCCAGTCGATAAATAGCAACACTTTCAGGGCAGGTTCGGTAATTGACTCCCTCCCTCCCGCAGCCCTCCTGATGGGAGACACAGTCTACCCCATGCAGCCACCCGGACCCTGCTGGGCCTGGCCTTCCCAGTTCCTGGGCCGGGGATAACATCAAAACGGTCTTGAACAGGCGTACAGTTTCTATAGTCTCTGGCCAGAGTGCATCGACTGACGACCTCATTTCAGCGATCCCCACGAGTCCTGGGGGCCAGAGCAGGGCCAGTGAGCCCTCCTCTCCCCTGAGGGCAGCTGAGGCCCAGGAAGGCTGATGATTTGCCCAGGGTCATGGTGCGCCTGCGCCCCGGCTCCCCCCGGCCCCTTTAGGGAGCATTGCTTAGGGCTTCCTAACTTGCTGGAGACACAGTAGCTTAATCTGATTGTTCGTGTTTCTAAGTTTCTTTTCTGTTTTTTTTGTTTTTTTTGTTTGTTTGTTTTTTAATCCTGTTACATTAGGGTAGGCCCAGTGCAGTCTTTGGGCTTCCCTGGTGGCTGAGTCAGTAAAGAATCCACCTGCCATGAATCCACCTGCAGTGCAGGAGACCTGGGTTTGATCCCTGGGTTGGGAAGATCCCCTGGAAGGCATGGCAACCCACTCCAGTATTCTTGCCTGGAGAATCCCCATGGACAGAGAAGCCTGGCAGGCCACAGTCCATGGGAAGCAAGGAGTCAGGCAGGACTCAGCACACAATGCAGTCTTTAGGCTGCCTAGATACTAATAACGTTAACATCACCAGCTGTATCGTAAGGAGGTAAGAAATAGCACAGATGCAGGCTAACCATGTTTTACAAAGTCAACCGCAGCAACCCCCTGTTGCCTGGGCTCCTGAGCAGCTGTGGGCAGAGGTGGTTTGAATGGGATTCCTTGCAGCCAGCAGACCTGATAGGAGGCCTGTAAAGATGAGTCATGTATGAGCTTGCAGAAAAGTCACGTCCCAGGCCGGCCCGGATTGGAGCACGCCTGGAGCACAGGGCTGGGTCTTAGCTCCGGCCAGCTGAATGCGTTCCCGTTGCCATAACAAGATGACGCGATGGACAGAAGAGCGGCCTGGCAGGGCCTCCGCTCCGCACCCCCAAGGCCCCCGGCGCCCTGCCACCCGGCAGGTGTTCCTCGGACTCGGCTCCCACCGTGCCTGGAGGCTGCTTTAGGATTTAAAACCAAACAAACGAAAAAACCAGTTTGTGAATTGCCGAGGGACCTGTCATCTGAGTTTGTGGTCATCTGTCTCAGGCCGTTGGACCGTTTGGACCGTTGTGACCTTGGGAGAGTCTTTTTCTCGTTTTGGGTCTCATTTTCTCCATCTGTGCTGTGAAGGGGGAGAAGGGGGAATCTAAAATTAGCATGTCCTTGTTTTGTTTTAAAGCAGAAGGCCTGTATTTTTTTTTTAAGTTTATCTATGAGGGTTTGTTTTTTTATTTTAACTTTTTATTTGATATTGGAGTCCAGTTGATTAACAGTGTTGTGACGGCTTCAGGTAGACAGCACAGGGACTCAGCCATACATACTCAATACGTGTGTCCTTTCTGCCCCCCACTCCCCTCCCGTCCAGGCTGCCACGTAACGTTGAGCAGGGTTCTCCAAGCAGCAGGCCCTCTTTAGTTCCTAGGAAGGCTGCTCGCTGACTGTTGGGCACCGCGAGGCGCCCCCATGGTCTTCCACCAGCTCGGTGTGAAAACCCGCTTCCCGGACGTGCTCAGCCGCCTCTGCCAGAGCTGACTGCCTTTAGGCTCTCTGTGCCTTCTCTTCCTCTAGTAGAGACAGTGCATTCCCTGGGAGGGCCCCAGAGGAACCTTCTGGATAGAAGGATACTGTTTAGCTCATTCAGAAACCAAAGCCCCAGTTTCCTTTCCTCAAGTTAAAAATCAGCAGACTCTTGAGGCAGAGTGTCTGCTGGGTCCACCTTGGTGTTGGCATCACTGTGTCTAGAAAACAGTAGGTGCTCAAGAACTCTTCACTGTGAATCTCGTTTAATGTTGTCAAAGGATGAACTCAGGTTTCTGATCCCAAGTCTCAAAATCCTCTTTAAATGAGCTCTTTCTGGGCTTTGACTCGCCAGTTAGGATGTTCCTTGGTGTATTAGTTGGACCAGTACTCTGATAAGGGTGTGCAGATAGTTGGGGTTCTGGGTTAACCACATGCACGGATCAGTGTTTCAGTGTATCCTTCCAGAAATGGGTGAGGAGACTGAGCTTAGGTGCCCGGAGGCCCTGTTGGGAGAGCGCGAGGGCATGGTGGAGGCTGAGGCTTGTGCAGCCTGAGACTCCGGGGCCGCCGGCGACCGTGGCCGTGCATGGTTCTGGGGCAGCAGGAGCCTGGCGCTCTTAGGCCATGCTCCTTCGTGTTGGGCAGTTAGGGTTTCGCCTTTCATTTGCAACCCGCAGCCAGCACATGCCTGCTCTGCCCAGCCCGCTCTGTGACGAGCGCCATGACGGGAGGCCCTGTCTGCACTTGTCATTTCTTTCCTTCGGCCTCTAAGCAGGATTTTGGACTCGCTGCGTGCTCTGCTGACTCTGTATGGAGTGGTTGTACAGTTCCTGCTGTCTTTGAGGGGCTGGAGAGCTGGGCTGCTGGGCTTCTGCTGGCTCCCCTTTCTTCTGGGTCAGGGGTTTAAGCAGAGTCTCTCCTGCCACTTCTTCTTTTGTGAGCGAAGATGCAGTGGCCTCAGATGGTCTCAATTCCTCTTTCTCCCCACTTGTTTCTTCCAGGCTGCGGTTTGGAAGATAGATGATGGTTCTCTGACTCTGTCCTGGGCTACAGTCTGGATCCCGTCTTCTTAAAATACAGTTCCTGTGTCATAGCAGCTCAGATCCCTGGTTCCCGTTGGTCCCTTAAAGATGCCCTTTCTCCTTGCTTGCTTTTCATTGGCTGGCTGGCTTCAGACGGTCATTTTACTGCAGGTTAACTTTCGTGATCAGGACCCTCTGCCCTCCTTTTCAAGCCTAGAAGAAACGGAGCTGTGAGGCCCAGGATGGTATGTGGTGCTTCCTGGGCTGGGGACAGCGGACAGGGTGCAGGCGTTGGCGTGGACTCGACAGGGGTGCTCCCAGCAACACACTTACTGTTACGCTGGGAGCCAGCCCCCGACCCCCCAAGCAGAAGGGCTTACAGCCCTTGAGGGAAGGAAAGCGTGGACGTGGGATGAGGGAACAGGAGGATGAGATGGCGCCAAGTAGCCACTTAATTGGCCCCAAACAAGCAAACAGAAAAACAAACAAAACCTCTGGCTTGGAGACAGAGGTTGTATTTATTTTCTGGTTGTGGATGATCACGTGTGCCCTCTCTCTCTGAGTGACTGTGAATAAATAGATGGGTGCTTGTGCATGGTCTTGGAATTGGCTGCTCTCAACCCCTCCTTTCAGTGATAAATACAAGCAGTGGCAGTGGCTGGCGTTGGAGCTCCTCCCACGCGCCGAGACCAGACTCCGTTCTGTGTGCTCTCCACACGTGGTCTCTGCCAGTCCTCACAGCGGGAGCGAGGCGCTGTGGAGGACAAAACTCCATGCGGAGCTTCTCTTTGTGCGCGGGATCCTGAGGTCCCAGAATAGCTCAGATTTGCCTGTGGTCGTACTGCTCTGGGGCCAAGATAGGACTAAAGCTCAGTTGACTACATCTTATTCTTCCCATATTTCCATTGGCTGTGACGGCATTGTTCTCTCGACTGTTGTGACTTGGGTCAAAATGAACGTCCACATTTCCAGGGACTTTTCCACCAGTGAGGAGGCTGCTGCACTTAAAGGCCACCTGACAGTTTTGGGGCACTTGAGATGGCACGGCTCCCCTGGCTCTCCTGCTCCGGCTCTGGGCGGGGGCGGGCAGGAATCCCTCCTTCTTGCTGAGCGACCTTGGGCAGGTGGCTTAATCTTTCTGAGCCTCCTGTGCCTCTGTTGTCACCTGATGGGGAGGACAGACCCATCTCCACACCCTTTCTTACGCTGATTCTTTGTGAGTCTAGTCTGCAATATCAAAGAGGGTGTGAATTAGGATTGTTGGTTTTTAATGACACTCGTGTTGGAGGGCACTGTAGCCATCCATCATCACGATAAAACATACTCCGTTATAGCTTTCAGAACCCTTTGATAGGCATTAGTGGCTTTTTTGGCTGTTGTTTTAGGTTTTGTTTGTCTGTTTTTTTCTTAAATGGTGTCAGAGTAACACAGCCTTTCTCCTAGATGAGAAGGGTGACCGCTCACAGTTGTTGAGTACTTCCTGTGTGCTCTGGAGTTTTACCTTCTGATCCTTGTATGATTTAATTGGGTCTGTTGCTATAAAGAGAGAAGTGGCGAGTTTTATGCCACGTGACAGTTCAGAGGGAGGCGGGTCGTGAGCTGAGGGAGAGGTGGGGCTTGCGGGGGAACTTGGGTTAGTCATCCTTCCCTTTGCTGCAGGGCATGTGCTCCTCTGCCCCCCTGCCCCCCAACAGAGCCTGGAGCTGTCCTCTCTGCTCCTCCTCTGCAGGGCTGCAGGGTGGCTGGCTCGAGGGCGCTGTCGTAGTCTTTGGTTGGAACCTGCTCTGGGATTCCCCCTGGGGCTTTCCAGCTCCTCTGCAGGACTGTCAAGGTGGCGTCACATCTGCCTACAGATTTATGAAACAGCTTCTGGTCTCTGGGGTATAGAGGCGGCTTGGTTTGCCAAAAATACTGCAGGGGAATCTACTTTGGATGTAAACAGTGGGAAGAGGGCCTTAGTCAGCGTAGCTCTATCCACCCACCTACAGACTCAGCCACCCCGCTCACTCACCCACTCAGTCACCTGTCCGTCCACCCCCGCACCCACCCCTCCATCCGTTCAGCACGTCTCCATCCATACAGCACCAGCCGACTGTTCCCCCAGCATCCAGCTGCCTGCCACGGCACCGGGGGTACTGAGAAGTTTGGGGGCATCTGCGCCCTCAGGAAGCTGATGATCTGGCCTGCACTCTGTGCAGGAGACTTGATCTAGGCTTTCATACTTCTCTTAATACTCATGCATGTTAGAGGCAGCATGAGCCTGGGGCTAGAGCTCAGGAGACCTGCTTCGTGGCCCCTGGGTCTGCACTGTGGCCTGGACCAGTGCCCTCTGAGCCCTCGATCTCCCCCCACAGAAGATGAGAAGATGGACTCCCGGAACGGGGGGCGTGGCCTTCGGCTGAGTCCTCCGGCTGCAGTTCCACCCAGCTCTCCACGGAACAGTGGGATTGTGGGCAGGTGGCTTTGCCTGTCTAAGCCTCAGTGCTTTATTTGTAAAAGGGAAAGAAAATTCTAACAGGGTCTACCTTATGGTGTTGAGAGAAGATTAAATGAGATGATGCCCATGAAGCATGTAGCAGAGTCTTGACACAATAAACATTAGCTTTTGTCCCTACCCCATGTCCCCTTCTGCTCTAAAACAACCATTTCCTTTAGTGGTCGTGCGGTAAGTGAAGCTCAGACCTCAGCAGTCACAGGAGGGAGGGTCTCTGGCTCCTCAGGTATTTCCTTGCAGGGTGTGTCTGTGTGTGTCTGTCTCCGTCCAAGTTGAATTCCAGGAAATAGGTTTTTACAACTGAGTAATAGACCTCCAAAGAGATAACGTATGGGAAGAGGCGTGTCATTTCAGCTACACCAGTGCCCTGTCACGTGCAGCGGGGGTAGGGAAGTCCTGCTTCTGTCTGCAAGTCTGTCTAAAAGGGATGGGCCTGTGCTTGTGGGCAGCGGCTCATCTCAGAGCCAGAGCAGGGCTGGTCACCCACAGGTGCATTTTTGCTCCATCCCAGAGACACCACCTCAGTTTCTCCTTGTCGGGGAGACTCTCGGGGTTAACTCGGCCGTCTTTGTTCAACACTGAACGTGAAGTGATCATAAGGTGTTGCCTTCGTTTTGTGACAGCCAAAACCCCAGAAGCCCTCCAAGGGCCTTGTGTGCAGGTAACTTACAAATTACTTTGAATCGGCAAGTGGGTTGGTTTCATACCCCTTATTTCTCCTCCTTGATTAATTTTCACAGTTTAAAATAGATTTAGAAATTCGGATGTATTGTTTTGAGGCTTGGTTTCCTACCCGTGCTTTCCCGGTCCTTTCTGATAAGCGAGGGTGGACGTGTGTCAGTCCAGCTCGCGCAGGGCACAGGGCTATTTGCAGACAGATCAAAGCCCAGTCAACCCGTTTCACTTTCTCCAACCGTTCGGTCCAGGAGCTAAAGAACCTCTCATTTAATTATCGTCACCACACTAATTTGTGCTTCTGCCTCAGCTTGTCAGAGGGTACCTTACAAATACTAATTCTCTGAGCTCATCAGAAACCCAAAGGTGCAGATCAGAAGCACGCTTTCCTATATGAGCTATCCTTGCTTTTTTTTTCCCTTGTCTGTTTCGGGGGAGCTGTCTATTAATTACCCTAAATGTGCAGGCTTGTAGAATGCAGTTTTTATATTTGACCGAGCTGGGACTTGGACTGGGAACCTGGGCTCCATTTCAGGCCTGTGTACTCTGGTCCCAGCCTGGTCGTGCAGCGCACCTCCTGCTGGGAGGGTCCTGTAGACTCAGATCATCACGGGAGCATGAGTCACTGTCACCAGCGCTGGTTGGAACTGTGGCGTTCGAGGACCACGGAGAGCGCCAGCCTGAGTATCAGGGGACTTCCCTCCCGGCCTGGCGCTGTCACCCAGAGCCATGTCCTCTGGGCAGGCCTCAGACCCTCCCTGGACCTCGATAGGAAGCGGTGGTTCTTGAGCTTTTTAAGGTCATTAAGTGCCGCTAAGGATCTGACAGGCACCCTGTGGACCCAGTCCCTGGAGAGAAAGATGACGTGTGGACGTGGTCCTGCCAAGCCTGAATTCTTGCTGCTGCTAAGTCGCTTCAGTCGTGTTCAACTCTGTGCGACCCCATAGGTGGCAGCTCACCAGGCTCCCCGTGTCCCTGGTATTCTCCAGGCAAGAACACTGGAGTGGGTTGCCATTTCCTTCTCCAGTGCATGAAAGCTGCTGCTGCTGCTGCTAAGTCGCTCCAGTCGTGTCTGATAAATAATAATTTGCAAACACCCCTGATCTTGGAACGATCAAATGGAATCTTGGGTGTCTGAATAATCAGGACTTAGTTTCTCCTAGTTTAGTCAGACCTGGGCTCGAGTGACAGTATTTACGCATTCCTGAAGTTTTGTAAGGATTCCATGAGATGATGCTTGTAAAGTGGTTAGCACAGTGCCTCTGTGGATAAACGGAGAGCCCTTTCCCCTTCTGCATGTGAATTTCTTAAAATTTTACCTATAGTAAAACTGACCTTTTTTTGAGTTTCTGGTTCTTTGGGTTTTAACTTATCTGTAAATTTGTGTAACCTCAGTGAGTCAGCGGTAAAGAATCCACCTGCAGTGCAGGAGACGCAGGAAATGCATCTGATCCCTGGGTCTGGAAGATCCCCTGGGGAGGAAATGGCAACCCACTCCAGTAATCTTACCTGGGAAATCCCATGGACAGAGGGGCCTGGTGGGCTACAGTCCATGGGGTCGTAAAGAGAAGGACACAACTGAGTGACTGAATACACACACACCACAATCAAGATTGAGAACAGTTCCATCACCCCAGGAGGGAAAAAGACAAAGACTTCCCGCTGTCCTTTTGCTGTCAAACCGTTTCTCCACTTCTGGCTGCTGGTGGCCATTGGTCTGTTTTCTGTCCTTATACTTTTGTCTTTTCCGGAATGCCATACAGCATGTAATTTTGGAAATTGGCTTCTTTCACTTAGCATGCTGCCTTTGAGGTACATGAAGTTACTGCTTCTATTTAGTGTACTCCTTTTTATAGCTGAGTAGTATTCCATTGTATGGACATCATTATTGTTTATCTGCATAGAATTTGACTTTGGTTAACTAGCTCTGTTGCCTGGCATTTGACAAACAGAAAATATCAAACAGCCTAATTAAAAAACTTGAGTAGACATCTCCAAAAAAGATATGCAGATGGCCAATAAACACATGAAAAAATACTCAGCATCGCTAACCATTAGTGACATGTATCCCGCAACCACAGTGAGACAGCGCCTCAGGCCCATCAGGATGTCTGCTTTAAAACATGAGAAAATAACAAGCGTTGGGCAGGACATGTAGAAATCGGAACCCTCTGCACTCTTGGTGAGAATGTAAAATGGTGTGCCCATTATGGAAAACTGGCAATTTCTCAAAAAATTAAAAATAGAATAACTGTATGATTCAAGAATTCTGCTTCTGAGTAATAGACCCAAAAGAAATGAAGGAAGGGACTCAAAAAGGTATTTGTGTATCCGGTTTCATAGCAGTATTATTCACACAATAGCCAAAAGGTGCCTGTCATCAGATGATGGATGAGCTAAGTGTGATACGTGTGTACACAGTGAGACATTATCCAGCCTTAGAAAGGAGGGACATCCTGTCAGCATGGATGAACCTTGAGGACTTTGTGCTAAGTGAAATGTTAGACACAGGACAACGATTGTACAGTCCCACTTGTGTGACGCACCTAGAATAATCAGATCGTTGAGACAGAAAGTGAGTGGAATAGCGGTTGCCAGGGGCTAGGAGAAGGGAGAATGGGGAATTACTGTTTAACATGTAATTAGTGTTTAAGTCCAGTTTTACAGGACAAAGAGAGTCCTGTGAGTGGATGGTAATGAGAGTAGCCCAGCAGTGTGAATGCACTTCTCACCACTGACCTGTACACCTAAAGATAGTGAAGACAGTAAGTTTTATGACAATACGTTTAAAAAAGTACTGTGGATACCAATTATTTTTTAGTATTTATTTGTATTATAGTTATTCAATCTTAAATATGGTAAGTTATATTAAAACATTTTTTAAATGATGGAATATGCCAAATATATTACTAGGGAGCAGTGCTCATGTTAGAAATGACCTCTGGTTTAATGAATTACATCTGGGCTGGGAGGACCTCTAGGTGAACTACAGGTACCCATGGGACATGATACTCTGGGTTCCCTGAGAGCAGCGACTTTTATAACTGAGCGAGCCTGTATGATCATGAGATGTGGGCTTCTGTGGAGCCGGAAACTTCTCAGCCAGGATGGACCCCCCCACCCACCTTACACGACACTCCTCAGCTGCGCTCAGCTCCTTAAGGGCCGTCCTAGCAGGGATTACCCACTGCTGCCCTGTGGTAGCCTTTGGTTCCCGTCCTTCATCCTTCATTGGTCTGAGGAGGGCAGTGCTGTGAGTGGGAGAGAAGTCCTGGAGGTGTAGAGGTCGAGGTGAGCCCAGAGCTCAGTGGGTGCAGTAGTCTGGCACACGCTGAGGGCTCTTAGTAAGATCCTCACAAGCCTGTCGGGGACTTCCGTCCAATCTTCTGCCTGGAGACCGTCCTCGTCGGCACCCACTGAGTTGGACCGCACAGATGGGATTTGCACTAGCTCTGCTTGATCGGATTCCAGGCTCTTGGCCGCATTCATAAGAAGGTATCATTGACTTGGGGGAGGGGCCGAGAGAGGATGGCCTACGGAAGCAAGGTCCAGTCTTTCTCTTAAGAGTTTTAAGGCCAGGGAAGCGCTGGTAGTGTTAGATGAAACAGTGCCTCCCTTTAGGAGTTGTCGCCTCGAGATTGTCACAAGTCTCTATCCCACGAGTATCGTGAACATGTCTATGAATCTGGGGTGATAGGCAGTCACTGCGTCTTTCAATCCTGTGGCACCAACACATGTAAGACATACTAGTGATACAGTAACACTTCTCAGGAAATTACCTTAGCAGGGTTGATAATAAAACAACACACTCTGATTTCAAATGTGAAACTATGAAGGAATTTACCTTTTAGAGTCAAGGAAATACAGCAGGAAGCCTTGATTCAGGCTCTGAGCTGCTTTCTTGAGCACCTGCTGTCTTTAGTTCCTGACGAGAGGTGCTGGGGCACAGTGATAACTGAGCCAGGCACCTGCTCTCCGGGTCTGCACTGAGCCTGTCCAGGGCTCCCCTCCATGCGAGGTCTAGCCTTTGATCGAAGAATCAGGCTCTAGAGTTCTGCTTATAAACATCACTCTTGCCTCGCCTTGCAGTTAGATGTCTGGACACCTCAGGAAAAAGAGCTTGAAGATCACTGGGCTCAGGCAGACGCGACAGATGGGGTGACGATCTCACATCCCGGCCCCACCTGCTGTCCTGGCAGGATTATTAATAGCACCCTCCCTGTCACTCTCAGAAGTGTCCTGATCTGGAATCATTTACAGCTCCTGAGTGCCACACGTTTGTGCTGGAGAGGGTCTTGTTTTTGCAGTGAGACAGCTGTTTCAGAAATACAGGCTGTTCCAGGGCGGGGTCAGGGCTATAGAGTCCCTAGAGGGTCAGCTGAGTTCGGTTTTGGCCCTGTTCTCCCTGTGGGCATCTGCCACTTCTTACATTCCAGTTGCTGAATTCATGGAAGCATCAAAACCTAGGACTATTTGGTTTTTCAACAACAGCAACAATAAACATGTACATACAACAACCAGAATGTATTTTCCTTGTGAGAAAAGTTAGATTAACCAGATCTTAAATTCATATTCTTTGGAATGGATGGGAAGGATCTTAGTGTTTGTGTCAAGTCTTACGGAGAGAATTGGAAAAATAATTATATGGGGACAGTAATCTTGGGTTAAGTTAGAGATTTTCTTTTCCCTGTTGCTGTAGAAAGAAGGATGGAGGTTGAATTTTTTAAGACTTTTTATTCAAGTGCTACAGTTGACGTTTAAAGAAAACAACCAGAAAGGTAGGAAGTTTGTGTTTATGACAGATTGGCATTTTACAGCCTGTTATGTTAGCAGGTGTTGATGACAGGACAGGTCGGGGGTCCCTGTTCTGAGGACCTGCTGGGTGCCCCAGAATGCGACCCACCTTTTCCAGTACGTCTCAGGTTTTAGCACCTGGAGGTTGCTGTGCTCGCTCCAGCCCCTGGTTTCTGCTTGAGCAGTTCTGGAGTTGAGCTGAGAACTGGCATTTCTAACAAGTACCCAGGTGATCCTAGACAAGTGTATTACAAAGCAGAGACATTACTTTGCCGACAAAAGTCAATATAGTCAAAGCTGTGGTTTTTCCGGTAGTCAGGTACGGATGTGAGAGTTGGACCATAAAGAAGGCTGAGCACTGAAGAATTGATGCTTTAGAACTGTGGTATTGGAGAAAACTCTCAAAAGTCTCTTGGACAGCAAGGAGATCAAACCAGTGAATCCTAAAGGAAATCAACCCTGAATATTCATCGGAAGGGCTGACACTGCAGCTCCAGTCCTTTGGCCACCTGATGCAAAGAGCTGACTCATTGGAAAAGACCCTGATGCTGGGCAAGATTGAAGGCAGGAGGAGAAGGGGACAATAGAGGATGAGATGGTTAGATGGCATCACCGATTCAACGGACCTGAGTTTGAGCAAGCTCCAGGAGATGGTGAAGGGCAGGGAAGCCTGGCGTGCTCCAGTCCATGGGTTGCAAAGAGTCAGACATGACTGAGAGACAGAATGACAACCCAGGTGCTGCTGGTGGGGTGGGTGTTGGGATGGGGGCACTTGGGAATCACTGCTTAAAGTTAAGTATGGAGAGGAATGAAAAGACTCCTCGGGATCTAACCTGAAAAGTGGCTCCTGGAGGGTGAGGAGGGATGTAGAAAACAGTTTATAAACGTTGATGCCAGGAGCTGTACTGTGTGTATTTAATCCCATTAGCAGCACCGTGGGGAGCTGAGAGTGACTTCATTTTACAGATGAGAAAGCTGAGGTTTACGTGACTTAGTCGGTTGGCACGTGGAGGAATGAGGGTAAACCATTGCCCGGTACTGAAATGAATCCTTTTTAAATGGATGAGCAGCACAGACACCTCAGAGTGAAGAAGATTGGCACAGGGGACCAGCAGGAGAAGGACGACGTTCACAGCTCCTCCTCTTCCAGCGAGTGTTCTTGTCAGCATCTTGCGAGGTGAAAGGCAGTGCTCTAATTAGCTCTGACAAGAAGATGCCAGAAGGTTGGCAGCTATGAGGAAAACTCTGATGAATCTCACACTCCGTGTATACTGTGCCCTGGGACATTAGCTAATTGATTAGTTTGATTTGTCACCATGATTAGCAAGACAGTTTAAAACTAAGCACCTAGGACCTGAGAACCAGACTCTAAAACTGAAATTTTGTTTAAAATTTAGTACTTTAAAAACATCATGGTATTTTTTTTTTTTTTAAACAAGCTTCTGGCTTGTCTTAATGTGTAAGTGTTGTGGTTACACGTAGACACGTCCATCTCAGCCCTCCTTTTCTGGATTCTCTGCTCTTCCAGACTCTCAGTTTTGGAATATTGACAGAGGAGCCTGGTAGACTGCAGTCCATAGGGTCGCTAGAGTCGGACACGACTGAGCGATTTCACTTTCACTTTTCACTTTCATGCATTGGAGAAGGAAATGGCAACCCATTCTTGCCTGGAGAATCCCAGGGACGGGGGAGCCTGGTGGGCTGCCGTCTATGGGGTCGCATAGAGTCGGACACAACTGAAGCGACTTAGCAGCAGCAGGGCTGAGTCCTCCAGTCTCTTCCTCAGCAGTCTAGTCCCATGTCTTTTTTTTTCTTTTTTAAATTTTTATTGGCGTATAATCTATAATGTTGTTAGTTTATTGCTGACAGCAGAATGAATCAGTCATGAAGTGAAAGTCGCTCAGTCATGTCTGACTCTTTTCAATCCCATGGATTATATAGTCCATGGAATTCTCCAGGCCAGAGTACTGGAGTGAGTAGCCTTTCCCTTCTCCAGGGGATCTTCCCAACCCAGGGATCGAACCCAAGTCTCCCCGCTTTGCAGGCAGATTCTTTACCAGCTGAGCCACAAGGGAAGCCGAAAGTTATGACCAACCTGGATAGCATATTCAAAAGCAGAGACATTCCTTTGCCAGCAAAGGTTCATCTAGTCAAGGCTATGGTTTTTCCTGTGGTCATGTATGGATGTGAGCGTTGGACTGTGAAGAAGGCTGAGCACTGAAGAATTGATGCTTTTGAACTGTGGTGTTAGAGAAGACTCTTGAGTCCCTTGGACTGCAAGGAGATCCAACCAGTCCGTTCTGAAGGAGATCAGCCCTGGGATTTCTTTGGAAGGAATGATGCTAAAGCTGAAACTCCAGTACTTTGGCCACTTCATGTGAAGAGTTGACTCATTGGAAAAGACTGTGATGCTGGGAGGGATTGGGGGCAGGAGAAGGGGACAACAGAGGATGAGATGGCTGGATGGCATCACTGACTTGATGGACGTGAGTCTGAGTGAACTCCGGGAGTTGGTGATGGACAGGGAGGCCTGGCGTGCTGCGATTCACGGGGTCACGACTGAGCGACTGATCTGATCTGATCTGATACATGTACCCACTCCTTTTTTTAGATTTCATTCTCTTTTAGGTCACCACAGATCGTGGAGTAGAGCTCCCTGAGCTATACATACAGCAGTTCGTCATTAGTTACCTGTTCATACATAGTACTGTGTATATGTCGCTCCTTATATCCCAGTTCATCCTATCTCCTCTCCCCTTCTTGGTAACCATAAGTTTGCTCTCTACGCCTGTGCTAGTCCCTTGTCTTTAAATGCCATCTAAATACTGGTCATCCCCAAATGTGCGTGTCCAGCCTCCAACTGTCCCCTGAACTGCAGACTGCCCGCTTACATCTCCACTTAGCTGTCTTGTCAGCATCAGACTTGATGTGTCTAAACTAAACCAGGGCTCCTGCTTCACCACCTTACTTCCCGCATCACTGGCTCCTCCCAGGGTGTCCATGACAGTGAATAATGCCATTTTTTAAAAGAGGTTTTTTTTTTTTTGTTTAAATGTTTATTTGGCTTCGCCAGGTCTTAGTCACCGCATATGGGATCTTGAGTCTTCATTGCAGCAGGCAGGAGCTTTAGTTCTGGCACGAGGGATCTAGTTCCCTGACCAGGGGTTGAACCCAGGCCCCCTGCATTGGGAGCGTGGAGTCTTAGCCGCTGGACTATCAGGGAAGTCACTAAATAATGACATTTTTGGCCTAACTGATCAGGCCCATAAAATCCGGGAGTCCTCTCGGACTCTTCTCTTGTTGCCCACACCTGACCACCCGCCGGTCCCCTGGGCTTACCCCGGGTGTGCCCGGCCTCCCGTCTCTCACCCGTCTCTGCTGACTTGTGCTCCAGCCAGTGCTGCCCCTCCCTGTGCTGCCCTGGTGCCCTCCCGACTGGCTTCTGGGTCCCCACTCCCCCTCACAGCTGTCCAGTCTTCGTTCAACAGCCAGAGCGTGAATTAGATCAAACCGGGCTGATCCAGGCCGTCCGTGGCTCTACACCGTGACCGAAAGCCAGAGCCCTGCCTGGCCCGCCTGCAGCCCTGTCCCTGGCTGTTCTGCCCTGCGGCTCGGCCGCCTGAGCTTCTCCCCTGGGTGTTTTTGGAGGCTCCCGAGCACACTCCTGCCTCAGGCCGTGCCCTTGCTCCTCCCTCTGCCTGGCGCGCGCTTGCCCCAGGTATAGAGGTGATGCCTCCCGCCCCCACAGGGAGCCAAGAGGGGCTCAGGAGCCTGGCTTCAGGGGCTGCCTCCGCTGTGTGCTGTCCCGTGACCTGGGGGGTTGCTGACCCTCTCGCTCAGGGAGTGCATGGCCCCGGGGTGGGGGTGGTGAGCTTCGCACAGGGAGCACGCAGCTCCTGAGTCAGAGCTGTCCTGGGTGACTGTGACGGGTGCCCCCTCCCGCCCCGCAGGCCTCTGCTCCCAGGTCCCCTGGGGCCTGAAGTAACACCCCGTCAAGCTGTCTCCTCACTGTCCCCTAGCCCTGCCTCTGTTTCGTCGTTGGTGTCTAATATGATGTTCCTTTGCTGCTGCTTGTGTGCTCTCCTCTCTTGTAAGGAGGTGAGCTCCTTGTTGGCTGCCTTGTCACCAGAGCTCGGGAGGCACATGGGAAGCTCACGGATTCTCTTTGAATGAGAGGACAAAAGCACGTGTTGGGGTGGGCTCAGCCTCAGAGTGGGGAAGGCTGTGCATCTTTACCCAGGAATGTGTTTCCTGGAGAGTGCTGCTGAGGCTCCCCCCAGCCCCGCCCGTGCTGAGGCTGCCTGGTCACGATGGGTGACATCTCCAAGTGGGCTGCTGTAAAGGGCTGCTGCTGCTGCTCCTAACTCACCTCAGTCGTGTCCAACTCTATGCAACCCCATAGATGACAGCCCACCAGGCCCCGCCGTCCCTGGGATTCTCCAGGCAAGAACACTGGAGTGGGTTGCCATTTCCTTCTCCAATGCATGAAAGTGAAAAGTGAAAGTGAAGTCGCTCAGTCATGTCCAACTCTTTGCGACCCCATGGACTGCAGCTTACCAGGCTCCTCTATCCATGGGATTTTCCAGGCAAGAGTACTGGAGTGGGGTGCCATTGCCTTCTCCGCTGTAAAGGGCAGGAGCCCACAGATCCTGGGGGCTTTGAGGGTGGGAGGAAGGTGATGGGAGCCTTTCCCCAGTGAGGATGTTGCCTCTTCTGAACCTGTCACATTCCAACTGAAGCAGAGATTGTGGGTCCCCTTGATGGATACCCATTGACAGTCTGCCAGATGTTGACCGTTGGGTTTCATCTGCTTTACTGGAGAGGAAGGAGGTGGGACTCAGCACAGGCGGGCTCACAGGAGCAGGTTCTCACCAGGCACTGCCCCTGTGGCTAAAGAAAAGGCTCCTGAGAGGGGATGTGGGAGAGGAAGGTGAGAGAGGAAGTTGGGGGACTAGACTCCCAAAGGCCTCTAATGCCTGTCACTCCGGGAGGTGACTTCCTCTTTTGGGTCTTCCAGGAAGCATCAAAGCTCAGGAGGTGTTCTCCACACATACTTTCCCTTGAGTAGTCCATGTAATTGTGAAGTAAGTCGCAAGGAGAAAATGACTGTTTTTGTTCACTTGAAAAAATAGTTCATTTCTCTCAGTTTCAGGTGGATTTGATAAAGTTGAGGGTGTGGGCTTCCTCCCTTCCATGTCCTGCAGTTTTGTTCCTGGCCCGTCATGACTTCAGAAAGAACAGCGAGCGAGCAGCTGCTTCTTTAAAGGGCTAGATGCTAACTGAGCAGTGAGACTCTGCCGCTGTTGCCCTTCCTTCATGAGCCAGCATCATCTGCCAGGGTCTGCTGTGGGGGGCCTTGGAATCGGGGGTCCTGCTCTTGGTATTTTGCAGGTTGGGTCAAACCCCAGGAGCGATGGACTGGAGGGCTTCACGGGTCGTTCTGTCGAGTGTCGCTTCTGGGCCTGCCTGGACAGAAACAAAGCCGTCTTGCGCGGGACGCAGTATCCGTATTCAGTGAGGGTTAGCGCTTTGTTGTTGTTGACATTCCCCTGCCGGAGGAAGGCAGCTGGCTAGCTGTGGAAAAACACCAGCCTGAGATCCAGTGAGGAGGGTTCTCTGGTTATCTGTGAACCCTTGGGAAGATGTCTTTCCTTCAAAAGAGGACCTGAGTTTCCTTGTTTTGGAATGAGAGGATTGGACTAGCTCTGTGGATTTCAACCTTTTGGAAGTCTTTGGGACTTTAATGAATGCCAGGGACTTCTCTTCCCAGGAAAATAAATGCACGTGCATTGGTCAACCCTTTGGACATCCCCTGAAGCCCGTGAGATGAAACCCTGGACCTCAAAGGCTCTGCCCAACCTGACCCCCATCCGCCTCCCCCATTCGCATACCTCCAGCTGCACAGGGCCTTTGCACATGCTGTTCTGGCCCAGGACGTGCTTCCCCGTGTGCTTGGGCAGCTCCTCCTCCAAGTCTCACCCTTCCCTGACCGCCCAGATTAGATTAGGTGACCCTGATAGACTTGCTTCCCCTGCCCTGAGCTTCTCAGCACTGACTACAGTGGTAATTGAGTGATTCTTTGCTTGCCTTGTCTGAGTCTCCCCATTTGTGGGGTGAGTCTCAGGCCACTCAGGCCATAACAGTCAGACTGACCTGTGAGTGTGCATGCGTGTGTCGTAAGAGAGCCCCGGTCTGCGTTTCCTGTGACGCACTGCTCGAGACGCGCCTTCGCCATCAGCAATTTCCGTGGCGCTGGGCAGAAACATCACTTCAAAGCAGGGCTGAGGGCACCGAGCAGACTGGCTCCCAGACTTTGTGCCTCGGTCTGGCTGGTCTGGCCTCCAGGCCGGCCCTCCCCTTTGTTTGCGCTCTGGACGGAGCTGCAGCTCCCGCTTTGGAACATTCCCACCGTGCTTGGTGCTTCCTTGTATTGTTGTGTTTTCCTCTGGAGGGGAAGTGACCAACATCAGCCTTTCCTCCCAGCAGACAAATTCCGTGCACGAAGCTACACGTCAGCTCTGGGCGCCCGCTGGCGAGCCCAGCTTCCGTCTCCTGCCCGCGGGGGTGGGGGTTGAAGTTGTGCATGACAGCCATCCCAGACCTTTCTCTTTTGAGCAGTGGGCAGTGCCTTGCAGGACTCCCTGACGAAGGTCTCTTCTGAATCCAGTTGCAGCTTGCATTGAGGGTGTTGTTATTGTTGTTGTTTAGTCCCTAAGTCATGTCCAACCCTTTTTGCCACCCCATGGGCTGTAGCCAGGCTTCTCTGTCCATGCGATTTCCCAGACAAGAATACTGGAGCTAGTTGCTATTCCTTTCCCCAGGGGGTCTTACAAATCCAGGGATCGAAGCCATGCCTCCTGCTTGGCAGACAGGTTCTTTACCACTGAGTCCCCAGGGAATCCCTGCATTGAGAATAGGACTCGGTAAACACTTGAGACGTCAATAGACGCAGTGCTACCTCCCCAGCTTATGTTGCTTGTATTATTCTGATGATACAAATGTTTGTAAGTGAAACTATTTGCACTAAGGGAGTAGGTTGTTAACCAGAATGTTACAGTGAATCTTACTGATACAGAAGGAAAATATCCCTCATGATGGCAAAGAATTTATCTTTAATGTATTGGCTCTAAAGTTGGATATTCATAGATGATAAAAGAATATTAAAGAAACCCAGTAACTATTTAAGTGTGCCAGGCACCTTTAAAATATCATCTAAAGCTTTAGACTGCCCTATGAAGTAGGCAACCTGCTAGTACATATTTTCCATATGAAAAAATCAGGTCCAGGGAGGTCAAGTTCCTTTCTCAAAGTCACCCAGCTGGGAGGTGCCCAGCTAGAGTTCCAGATTGGGCCAGCTCTCCTCCAAAGCCAGCGTTTCCCGCTCCTTCCCCTGTCTGGTCAGGAGGGAGAGGTGGCAGGTTGCCCAGCCAAGAGTTAAGATTCTGGGGTCTGGATCTGGCTGTGTCACTGAGGGTGGCGCCTTGACCCCAGCTCTGCCCGCCCCCCGACCCCCCCAAGCTCTTAGGGGAGACGGTTTTGTCCGTCTGTGTCCTTTAGGCCCTGCTGTTCCATGAGTCGGCGACTTGGGGCCTGTGGTAGTCATGCTCCCGATCCCGGGGCCTCTGACTGACAGCAGCCTTACCTCGCGGCGTCCTCGGGGTGATTGCACAGGACGTGGAGGCCAGGATGCTGGCCGTGCGCTTGCCATTCGGGAGGCGCTTCTCTTCTGACCGCTCTCACCTGAGAGCCCCGTGTCCCCCCGAGCTGTGGGTTAGATGGTCACTTGCCCTTCAGGGACAAACCCGGAGACGCTATCTAAGAAAAGCCCGTCAGATTCATCTTTCCCTGTCCCCAGCCCCCTGCAGTTCGCAGGGAATCCTTTTGGGAGGCCGAGGTCCCCTGAGACACAGCTGACCCACAGGGTCCTCCCTTCAGAGCTGCTCTCAGGGACATCTCCAGGTGGTTTGGAAGGTTCGGCAGTAACACAGCTGTCTGGAGCTGGGGATCTTTTCCTCAGGGGTCGAACGTGGCAGCCTCTAGCTCAGCAGTGGCGGAGTCGGCCTCAAGCCCGGCTTCCAGCAGTGAACCGCTGTCGTGCGTGCTCCGGCACACGGGGAGCTGACCCAGACCCGGCCAGTCCCTGACATCAGGGGCTCTGCAGACCAACAGGGTTGAGAAAGATGCGGGTGACGCTCCCCACTGGGGACTCAGCCTGAGCTGAGGAGTGGCGAAGGCAGACGGAACAGTGCTCTGGTGGCCTGTGCCCTGGCTCTTGCCACAAGGAGAGTTTGCGGACTAGAAGCTCTGGCTCACCCACTGTAGGCTGTATCTGTTGGGGCGGGCAGAGACGTCTTCATTTGTTTAGTCCTCCTGTCTGCCTGTCTGTCCATCCGTCATTAGGCATCTGTGTGTCTGGGTACTCTGCTGGTGCTGGGCGGCATTGTGTGCAGAGCATTTGATATGTTAAAACGTTCTTTAGGTGAAAAGAGACATTAGGATGCAGGTTCAAAAGAAGAACTTCTTTGATCTATTGTGCTTCTATAGATAAGTTGAACTAAATTTCTTGTGGAAGAAATGAGGTCAGACATATCTGGCACTGAACACTTGCCTGAGGAAAATTATTACGGTTTGGGGAAGGAAACTGAGGGCCCTTCAGAATGTGTCAGAAGGGTGGGGCCGTCACTGATGGTGATGCGGATGGGGCGCTGGGTGTGCTGTGGGTGTTCGAGCCGCGGCCCCTCCGGGCGGCTGGGGCTCAGGTCTGCGCTCTTTCCCAGTTCGTGGTTGTGGTTTGACTGGAAGGAGCGTTCCGTGCGCAGTATGAGGGTTGTGGGTGGTAGTGCCCTCCCTGAAGCACCCGCTCTCCTTCTCGCCCGGTCACTGGGCAAGTGGAACAGACACGTGCTATTGGCTTTGAGAAGTCTGGATTCTCGGGCCACGATCGTGTGAAAATGACTTCTGTGTTGGTAGATGGGAATCAGAAACCTCAGGCTCCTGTAGAGATCTGGATGTGGCTTCTTTGGTCCTGCACACGCCGGCAGGATTCTCTTGCTCCCTTGGAAGGGGCCGTGGCCGGTGTGGCGCCCTGGCCGTGGTGCAGCACGCTGAGCAGTGGAAGCCCTGGCGCACCGAGTGCCTTTTAGATGCCATCTCTCTGGCTCCATGGGCCTTTTTTTGTCTTTAAATTTTACTCTGGCTCCCCATCCTACCTTCCAGTCACTTTGATTGCATGCCTTTGGCCAAATTGGCTGAAGCCAGGTATTTGCCTTCCGAGCTACTGTAGTTTCACAGTCAAACTGTGTGACTTGATGGTGGTAACGATGTCCCGAGGGGACTCCTAAGTGTCTGTCTTATTTGGTCCTCATCGCAGCTGAGGAGGTGGGACTTCGGCATTCTGCGAAGCTAACGGATGAGGAAACCGACGCCACTGTGCTCCGTGGGCAGGCCAGAATCTGGCCCTGGGTGTGGGGCCTCAGTCTCCCCACCGCCTGCGCTCCAGAGATTCCTGAAGAGCTTTTCTACCCTCAGGCTCTGGGATCTCAGTCAGTGAAATCTTTCCGTGTACCTTGACATTTTCTTTTCTTTAATTTTTTCCCCCACAAAAAAGTGTATGATTTCATGCCTTTTCTTCCAGGAAATCTGTTGTTCAGAATTTAGGTGGTGCGGCATTTTCTCCAGAAATGTTAATTCCAACGTAGACTGTATGACTGGAGCTTGAGGTTGCAAATTCCTGTTTGTCCTCTGAGCTCTTCTTCTTTGGAAACTGAAGTGCAGCTTGCATTTTGATGTTTGTTTACTTTTCCCCTTGGAAACACAGTCTTAATGAAGTCAGTTTGTTTTCGCCGATGGAACTTGTCCCGTGATGCACACTGGTCTAAGGGCTAGAACCTTAAAAAGAAGGTGTGACCCTGGGGTCTCTGTGACAATGTTTCTTGTGGCACACCCCCAAACTGGTCTATTTTTAGCTTTCAGCTTCTTGATCATGTGATTTCCCACTCCTCCCCCAAGGAAAAGCAGCTTTGATGGGGTTTGGAAATGAAGTTCAGTCTCCGAGGCTGCTGCTGTGGCGATGAGTATTGGAGTGTCAGGAAAGCCGAGGAGGTGCTCCTAGAATAGACGGGTCCGGAGACCCACCGCCAGGGCGGTAACAAGGCTTGTATTCTGATTTCCTCCCTGGAAGTGAAGAGAGTTGGAGAGGCAGGAAGCAAAGACCTTCAGAGCAGAGTTCAAGTCTTTTTTGCATGGGCTTGCCGCTGGGTGATGGGGATGTCTGAGAGATGAATCCCTGTCCAGCTGGTGACTTGGTCTGTGTTTGCTCTTCAGCAAAGACACTTGGGCTTGGAAGGGCTCTGTGATCCTCTGGCTTAATTTAGAATGGGCAATGCTGTTGAAAAACAGAAGCCCCTGAAACGAAGCCACCTGTGTCCCTGGAAACAAGGTAAGAAGACCCCACGCTTTGTACCCAGGAAGAAGGGCTTCGGCCGCCATCTGTTGGGACGCTTCGGTGTAAAACCAGACCTGAGCCTGCAGGTCAGACCGTGCTTCCAGCTCAGCATGGTCTGGAGACAATAAACAGACAGTTCTGCTAAGGAATGAAATGGTTTGCAGCTCTGTGATGGCCTGACTTGGCTGAAAACTTTAGTTCAGTTTGAGATTTTTTATTTAGTGCAGCACATGTCGCTGGGTTGAAATTTTTCAGTTTTAAAAAATATCCCAAAGAAAAATTTTGATATCCAGGAGGTTTGCATTTTTAGTGACAGTTTGGTTTAGAGAATGTTAATAATAGCTTTTAAATATATAGCATCTTTCTTCCAAAGAGTTCAAAGTATCTCCTATTAAAAAAAAAAAAAGAACAACCTTGTATTTGTCTGTCCTCGACGTCCATGGTACAGGACAGCAGCACCTATCACCGCCTCCGCGTGTCACTCGGCCTTGTGCTAGCGTCAGCTCTGAGAAGGAAGAAGCCAGAGGGACCACAGCAGTGTGCTGTGGTGTGCCTGAAACTGGAGGACCCTTGAGCAGGGTCCCAGGGCCCTTGCTGCCCTTTCTCACTGTTATTAACCTAGCAGACCAGCAGTTCGCAGACCCAGTAGGCACCAGAATACCAAAGATAGTGCCCACAGGGCTTCATCAGGTATGGACTCTTTGATCTCCACTTGCCAAAAAGGAAGGGAGGTAGCACCTGACCTGTAGCAAGACAGTTTGATCGCAAGTGTGTGCACAGGCGTGCTTGTATGAACAGAAAAAATAAACTGGGAGGAACGCATGGAAATGTCAGTGATAGTTGTCTTTTGTGGTCAGGTTATGGACAATTTCTTTTCCTTCTTGAAAAAAGTCAGTGGGATGCGAACTTACCATTACCCTTCTAAGTTTCCATCAGTCGACGAGCTAGTTTGGAAAAGGTACTCCTTTCTGGTCCTTTATCAAATCCTGCTTTGAATAAAAAAACGATGAAAGACATTTGAGGGACAGACCAGGAAATTTGAATATGAACTGGGTGGTAGATGGTATTTGGAAACTGTTGCTAAAACCATTGTGTGTTGGTGGTAATGAGTCATGTAGGAGAATGTCCATTTTGGTATCGTCATGCTGAAGTATTTAGGAGGAAAGGGTTAAACTGACTATAATTTTACTCTAAAATGGTTCAGGTGAGTGAGTGAACACTTGCATATAGGTAAGAAAAACAGGTAATATATGAGATTTGTTATATTTTCTTTAATGTACTTTACTCACTTGGGGGAGAGAAACATTAAAAAAAAAAAAAAAGCAGTTGCTTTTTATGTCATAATACTTTGTCCTTCAAAAGAATGACTCTTAGCAGACACGGGTGTTTACTTGTGGGCTGGGATGCAACACTGTCTCTTACTGCCGTGTGGGCTGGTATCTCCAGTTACCGAGAAGCAAAGCCGCATGATCCAATAACACAAATCACCAGTGTTAGAACAGGAATTTAACATTTTACTTACTTTCAAGTTGTCTCTGGTTTTCCTTAGGAATATGTATGAATGAAAGCTTCTTGACATTTCCACTGGAAGCAGCTGGGTTTACAGACAAAAATGAAAGCTGTTGTGTTGTGTTGTTTAGTTGTGTTCAGAAATGTAAGTGAGAGGGAGTGATGGCAGGGATTTCAGAATCCACAGCGAATTGAGGGTAAAAAGAGCAATTAATTGCCGCTGATTTCTGGGTCTTCACAGATCCTTTGGACCAGGGCCACGTTTCTGCCAGTGTAGGGATTTGGTTTGTGCACGGGAGATCCCGTACATGAAGTTTATTCTCCGATCCAGCATCTGTGGATGCTCTGCCAAGGACCCACAATAATGGGTGTGGAGTTTATCTGTTCTTCACAGTTTGTCTTTGTCAGTAAAGGCTATTGATGTTTTGAAACAGTAATTTCAGAACAGTGTTCGGGAGTGATTTTGTGAATCCCCGTCACCACCCTGAGCCTGATGTGAAGTCCAGGCTCAGCACAGACATGAGATCACAGGGACTGACTTGATGGTTCCAGGCTGGAGGGCACGCGGCGTGGAATCAGTGCCTTGTTTTAGGGGCAAGTGAAACGGGGTCTTGGCCTCTTGTGTGGTTGCTGCAGGCTGCTGCAACGGCCCTGGCTCCCTCTGACTGCTGTCCAGCCTGTCTGTTGGCCTGCCATGGCAGACTTTAACCTGAGCCAGACAGTCGTGATTAGGAAGGTCAGATCCAGAATAAATTCTGAAGGGACATTTAAAGGAAATCATTATCTGCTTTTTAGACCATTTATGTTTCTGCTCCCATGTTGTGTAGATCTGGGCAGTTAAGAAACTGAGGTGACAAAATACTAGTTTGAGAAAGATGACTCTCACTGTCTCTGCTTGCTGTCCCCCTAAAAGAGCATTTTACACGCAGTAATGTCTCTCTAATGATTTTAAACAGTGTGAGCTGTAGACTCTTTGAAGGGACCAACGTTACACTCTCTGACTCTTAAAATCCTAGTTTTTCTTACAGCTCTCAAAACTGAAGACTTAAGAAAGAGACAGTACAGCCTTTTTTTGGTTTTTACACTAACGAATACTTGCCATAGTTGATAAATTGGAATCTTTTGTATTACCATGCTGAGTTCTAGCAGGTCCCTGCCCAAAAATATAGGATGGGAGACGGGATAAGGCAGTAGCTTCTATGATTCTCCATGGTCCAGCCAGCCAGAGCCCTGCCCTGTCTTGCTGTCTGACTTTGAACAAGTGAATCTGGTTACTCCATGACCTGATCAAAACCCGAGGGCTGTCTGTCGGGGTTGTGGTTCTGCCCTCCACACCCGCCCAGCATATGGCACTCGGTGGCCGAGCTGAGTGCTGCCTGGCTCCCGGTTCTACCACAGGTGTGCCTGGGGTATGAAAGGCGCTGCGTGGTTCCTGGTGCGTGATAGGTGCTACTGGTGCTGCCTTCCGGCTTTGCGGTTCTCTGCCCAAAGTAGAGACACTGGGGGATGAAAACACGTACAACCTCCTGTATCCTACAGCAGTTCTGAATTCACAAAGACTAAATTTATCAACAGTTGTTCTCAGTGCAAAAAATTGCTTCACTAAAGGTACTTAAATCATTTCGTCAGCGTCTGGTTGTTGATGCTTGACCCAGACACCCGGGGAAGCCTTCAGCCTAGAGCTGCACTGAACCTCTGTGGAGCACACCTGCTTCCCCTGCTCTCAGAGGACTTCCTTGTTTCTTCTGGTCCTTTTCCAACCCCCAGGAATAACTTGAAGGGTGGCTGACGGTGGTTATTCTGGCTTTGGGGAATACAACATGAGCAGACGTTTCCTTGGGAATTAAACGTTGTGGCTGTAGTTGCACAGGGTTATCTCCCTCAGAAAACCCCCCAGTGTGAGGCCACACTGGCATGGCAAATGGAAATATTAATGATTTGCATATTTGTACACAGCTGGGTGTGAGTGAGTGAAACAAACACCCTCAGTGGAAGCACTGACTGTAAAAAATGTGCTTCCCAGGCTGGGCTGCCTATGGGCTTTGCAGCCCCGAGAAGGAGGTGCCTGGCCGGGGTTGGGGTGGGGAGTCACGGATTTGCATAAATTCAGCACGCTCTCTGGTTCCTCTGCCACAGGGGCAAATTTATAATTGTCTGAATTCCAGTCAGCAGCGGTGTTTAGACTTGCCTCTACAAGCTTGTCCCAAGCTGGCTAGTGTGCCAGATCATTACCATTGATGGCTTTTCTGGCTGCAGCTGGAGCTGGCCTCCTTCCCCCCACCACCACCCCCATCTGTTGTCTGCCCGCACTCCATCGCTCTGGGGGCTGCCATGCTCCGGAACATGCTCCAGAACGTGCAGGGCTGGGTGCTGCGCTCCCGGCACCCCACTCAGGGCCTTCCCGCTGAGAGAGGCCAGCCACACGACTTTACGTATCCCAACCTGTTCCCTGATTTCTGTGTGACATTAATAATAGCGCATACCTCAAAGGACTGTTGTGCACAATTAAATGAGATAATATATGTAAGGGGTCATAGCCCTTAGCATACTCAGGCACTTGATGAATCATAGTCATTTGTGTTATCACACGTTGCGTAATAGAACGAACCCTGGTTTTACACAGGCCAGCTATCAGTGGGAGCTTGGCTAACTACCCACTTCCTTCCCTCAGTTGAAGGGATCACATGCCAGATGGTCTCAGAGGTGCCTGGTGAGCTGTGAATCAGTGATCATCCACACCGATCATGGCTGCTCGTGTGTGCGAGCTCCCTTGTTGTTCAGTACCTGCAGAAGGCATGGATGCTGCTGGGCACCGTGGTCCCCGGGGTGCTTTGTATGGTGCTGAATTTCTTTGAAAGTAGTTACTGCAGGACTGGGCATAGTTGAGCTGTTCCTAGTTAACTGGAATATGTTCCTAACCAGGAGGATCCATTTTCCCATCCTGAATAATGTTGAAATGTCTCTTTCCTAATTGCAAAGTGGTTAAGAGTCTGTACACCGGAGCCCAGGTGCCAGGGTTGATGCCTTGGTCTCCCACTTCGAGCTGGCTGATGGTCGGCAAGTTCCTTAACTCTTGGGCCTCAGTTTTCTCCTTTGTAGATAGTACCTACCTCACGGGGTGATGCAAGGATCAAGGGGTTTATGCATGTAAAATACTTAGGACAGTACCAGACAAGTAGTATACATTCAGTAAGAGTTTATTATTGTTATTTTTAGGTTAAGTACAGGGAATTTACATTTTATCTTAGGTGAAAAGATGTTATTAAAGAAGAAATTGGAAAAAAATTGACAAAATGCCAAGAGGAGAATGCATCTTGCATGTCTGAAACCTGGTAGGTGAGCCGAAGGACGAGCTGTTTACTGGCCATCTTTCCCAGAGCTGCTGCACTCACATGCGTATTTTCCATATGTGGTCTTTAGCGCTCCCGTAAGGACTGTGACATTCTATCACGTTGCTCTTCCATAACTTGGTAGATCATGCACCCGCTGCTGGATATTGACATTGTTTTCCTCTTTTTGCTGTAAGAGATAAGGTAACAATAAGCAGCTGTATTCATATGTTTGTGATTTGCTAGATGATCTCCTTAGCACGAGTTCTCAAGGTAAAGTTCCCAGTCCAGGAACCTGCTGTGGGCTATTGCTGTGTTGTTTTTCCAAAAGGCATGTATGTGTTAACATTTTCATGAGCGATGCATAAATTTGTCAGGTAGCCACAAGCACATCTGTGTTGAGTGTTGTCATTTTGAAATTGTTTTCCTTATAAAACTTAAACTGGTTTTATTAATGCCACCATGATGCAGGCATGGGGCTCAGAGAAGGGGATGGGAAGTTCAGGAGCCATTGTCAGGGCTAAGAATCTATTTTTGTTTCAAATTTCTGTTTTCCCATGGACTTTTGCATTGGACTTGGCTCAGTCTCATTCAAGTGTTGAGTTTCACAGAGAAAAGGCATGATAAGATTTCAGGGATTCTCATTTACCATCACAACTTTTTGTCTTTTGCCTTCCAGGGAGCAGTGATTATTATTAAACACTTTTGATTTCCTCACGTGAAAGGGACAGAGTGAGCCCAGAAATGATACAGTAGCGTCATTAGCGTTAACATTCGCTGTTCAGCAGGGTGACGAAGGACCGACTCTTCCTCTTTCCTGTTCCTGTTGGGGGACGATTCGTTACTATTTCCCCAAATGCTCCTACGTGATTGGGCACCAACCCAAATGTTATTAAAATAGATATGCTGTTAGACTGCTTGCTCCAAAGCTTGCTGCAAGGGCAGTTTGGGTCAACAAGTACAGAACATCAGGATATTACTGTGATGGACAAAGATGATGTCCACACCCGTTCATTGTGGGCTTCCAAGTCGTGATTGGGTGTGACCATGCACAGGCTTCCGGGCAGGAGAACTTTTCAAAGCAAAGGTTATTTAGCATGCTTTTGGAATTAGTCTTGGGCTAGAAAAGAGTGGTAAAACTCTAAAATGATTCCCTAATTTTGCCAGGAATTCGATTTGAAGAAATCGAGGCTTAGAAGTGAAATGGGACTCCCCTGGCAGTCCAGCGGTTAAGATGCAGCGCTCCCAGGGCAGGGGCACAGGTTCAGTCTCTGGTTGCGGAACTGAGATTCCCCATGCTGCAAGGTGCAGCCAAAAAACAGAGGGAAAAAAAATGAAATAACTTGTCTGAAGTCTTGCAACTACTTTGTGGCTTAGTATCTCCAGCTACTTAGTGGCTTAGTGTTAGGATAGTAGTATAACAGTGATATAATATGTAATAAAGATATATAATGATACAGCATATTGTATATATGATTATGTATTTTCTATTTATAAGTATATTTACATGTTATAGAATATATGTTCAATACATTGTGTTTATAATATGTTTTATATTGTATCTACCATATGCAAAGTATATGTGATACAATAATAGATGTAATAATAATACAGTAATAACATATTGGGTATAATACTACAATAACGCTGGTAGCTTCTTGTATGCCAGATTTGGTACTAAGAGATCTGGATACTTTATGGGCTTCCATTAGTCTTTTTTTGTTGTTGTTAAGTGAAAGATCAAATGTAGGAAATGGAAGCCATAAGTGTGATGGAATTTTTCTCATGAGAAACATGGGGTGTTGTTTTGGGCGTGGATAAGAAAAGGGAAGGAAACTTCGCTTTGTCACCAAATATTTCCAAATTTAGAACAATATCTACCCCTAGCCATTGGTTTTAGGATATGCTTTACCCTGGGAACATGCGTAAAATACATTTCCGTGCTTGGCTATTTCTTTTCCAGCCACATGGAGGGTGTTACCAGTATTTAAGATAATAGCAGTGGCCACTGGCCACTTTATCTCTAGTTACCTTTTGGCAGTTACGTAGGACACTTAGTTTTGGAAGTCACATCTTGCTGAAATACCTAGGTCCTTGTGTCTGGGGATTTTGTAGTCTGCAGCTGAGGAATTTGCTTTAGGATGGCTCGTCTTTGTCCGGAGTGGGTAAATTTAAAGAGCCAGGTAGTGAATCTTGTAGGCTTTGCAGGGCAAGAGGCAAAATCAAGCCTGTTATGTAGGTACTTATATGACCAGCTAAGGTGAAACCATTTTATGGCAGATGGGAAAACCATTCTTCCCTTGCAGGCTATATACAAGGAACGTGCAACCGAGAGGCTGACAGGATTCGGGCTGCCGGCAGGCGTGTGCTAACCCTGATCTGCGAGGTCCTTTTGGTTTGATGCTCTCTGCTGTCATCATTCGAAGAAGGCGATGGAACCCCACTCCAGTGCTTTTGCCTGGAGAGTCCCAGGGACGGGGAAGCCTGGCGGGCTGCCGTCTGTGGGGTCGCACAGAGTTGGACACGACTGAAGTGACTTAGCAGCAGCAGCAGCTGTCATTATTACTGGGGAACTCAGAAGCAGGTCACTTGTCAGTCACCAGAACTATTCATGTTTCAAGCCAGAGAAAGGACTTAAATATCACCCTCTAACAGCCTTATTTTTAAAATTGAGATTACTTAAGCTGAACCTTCTGTTTTCTAGCCTATCACACCATTCAGGTCTTTATCTGTAAAAATACAATGAGAAAGAGATCGTGGAAGGTTTGAAGAACCTGGTACTTTGAATATGGAGGCCTTAAATGGTTTTCCTTTACCATTAAATGGGGCACTATAGTAAAAACATTCCATTGTTTCTATACTAATTCACTGATTGACAAACTTTCATCCATTCAACAAACATTCATTGAATGGCTCCTGTGTCAGGCACTGTTCTAGGCACAAGAGATATCTAATGAAAAATTAAGACATCATTGGCTTCTAAAGTGTATAGTTTAATACAAACAGTAAAATATATAATCTGTTAGATGATAGGCATCACAGAAAGAAGGCAGGGAGGGGATGTCAGACTGGGAGAGGGGCTGGTAGTGTTGCAGAGGCTGGAGAGGGGAGAGGGCTCAGCTCTGAGGAGTCGAGTGGGAGGGCCGTGCCATGTGGGCACATGCGCTCTGGAGAACGGGAAGCTCGTGCAGAGGGCCGGGGCCGACACATCACTGCGAGGCCCGCGTGGCTGGAGCAGACTTGGGAGGGACCAGCGAGATTGAGGTCAGGACGAAGCAGAGCCTTGTGGGTGATGGGGTTTGAAGGGAGGACCAGTGGGATTTGCTCAGGGGTAATGTGTGGGGTGTGAGAGAAGAAGAGGTGTTTTGGTCTGGGCATTTTGTCTTATAAATGGAAGAGTGCGGAGGAGTGGATGGGGACCCGGGGGTTAGGGGAGGGGGTCAGGAGTTGCGTTTGGCACAGGTTGAGTTTGGGATGCCAAATAGAGACCTAAAAGAGGTGGTCACTAGGCAGGATGAGTGTTGGAGTCTGGATTTCAGGGAAGAAATCTGGGCCTTTTAGGGTCTTTGACTTTTGAGACTGGATGAGAGAGATTACTGATGAAGTGAGTTAGAGAGGAAACCAGAAACTGAGCCCTGGGGCACCCCAGAATCAGGAGTTTGGGGTGAGGCAGGAGGCGACTCGGAGACTGTGTTGTCCTGGGAAACGGGTGCAGACAGTGTCAGGGGCAGAGGACGAGAGCTGACAGACGATGCTGATTGGGGCTAGTCACGTAAGGACCGAGACTTGAGCACTGGCCTTAGGGCCGTGGCATTCACTGGAGACCTGGACCAGTTTCAGGGCGGTGCTGGAGGTGAAAGGGGATGTGAGAGAGAAAGGCCAGAGAGGAAGTAGACACAGTGGGCATGAGAAGCTCCCTGAGGGCTTTTGCTGCAACACAGAGCAAAGACACGTTGATAGTTGTTGAGGGTAGCAGGGCCAAGGGAGAGCTTTTTTTTTTTCATTATTTTATTTTTGGTTGCACTGGGTCTTCGTTGCTGTGAAAAGGCTCTAGTTAGAGGGTGGGAGCTACTCTATAGCTGCGATGTGTGGAGCTTCTCACTGTGGAGGCTTCTCTTGTTGAGGAGCATGGGCTCAATAGTTGTGGTGCCTAGGCTTAGCTCTGCATCATATGGGATCTTCCTAGACCAGGGATTGACCCTGTGTCCCCTGAATTGGCAGGCAGGTTCTTATCTACTGGACCACCAGGGAAGTCCCAAGGGAGAACTTTTTTAAAGGGAGAAATAAAGTCGTGATGAATGTAGATGTGAATAATTCAGTTCAGTTCAGTCACTCAGTCGTGTCCAACTCTTTGCAACCCTGTGGACTGCAGCACGCCAGGCTTCCCTGTCCATCACCAACTCCCGGTGCTTGCTCAGACTCACGTCCATTGAGTCTGTGATGCCATCCAACCATCTCATCCTCTGTCATCCCCTTCTCCTGCCCTCAATCTTTCCCAGCATCAGGGTCTTTTCCAATGAGTCAGCTCTTCGCATCAGGTGGCCAAAGTATTGGAGTTTCAGCTTCAGCATCAGTCCTTCCAATGAATATTTAGGACTGATTTCCTTTAGGATTGACTGGTTTGATCTCCTTGCAGTCCAAGGGACTCTCAAGAGTCTTCTCCAACACCGCAATTTAAAAGCATCAACTCTTCGGTGCTCAGCTTTCTTTATAGTCTAACTCTCACATCCATACATGACTATTGGAAAAACCATAGCTTTGACTAGATGGACCTTTGTTGGCAAAATGATGTCCCTGCTTTTAATATGCTGTCTAGGTTAGTCATAGCTTTTCTTCCAAGGAGCAAGCATCTTTTCATTTCATGGCTGCAGTCACCATCTGCAGTGACTTTGGAGCCCAAGAATATAAAGTCTCTCAGTGTTTGCACATCTGTTTGCCATGAAGTGGTGAGACCAGATGCCATGATCTTAGTTTTTTGAACATTGAGTTTTAAGCCAGCTTTTTCACTCTGCTCTTTCACGTTCATCAAGAGGCTCTTTAGTTCCTCTTCACTTCCTACCATAAGAGTGGTATCATCTGTGTATCTGAGATTATTGATATTTCTCCCAGCAATCTTGATTCCAACTTGTGCTTCATCCAGCCCGGCATTTTCCATGATGTACTCTTCATATAAGTTAAATAAGCAGGGTGACAATTTACAGCCTTGACGTACTCCTTTCCCAATTTGGAACCAGTCTGTTGTTCCATGTCCGGTTCTAACTGTTGCTTCTTGACCTGCATACAGATTTCTCAGGAGGCAGATAAGGTGGTCTGGTATTCCCATCTCTTTAAGAATTTTCCACAGTTTGTTGTGATCCACACAAAGGCTTTGGCATAGTCAATAACACAGAAGTAGATGTTTTTCTATTGTTTTCCTGTGTATTCTATTGCTTTTTCTATGATCCACCAGATGTTGGCAATTTGATCTCTGGTTCCTCTGCCTTTTCTAAATCCAGCTTGAACATCTGGAAGTTCATGGTTCACATACTGTTGAAGCCTGGCTCGGAGAATTTTGAGCATTACTTAGCTAGTGTGTGAGATGAGTGCAACTGTGTAATAGTTTGAACATTCTTTGGCATTGCCCTTCTTTGGGATTGGAATGAAAACTGACCTTTTCCAGTCCTGTGACCACTGCTGAGTTTTCCAAATTTGCTGGCATGTTGAGTGCAGCACTTTCACAGCATCATCTTTCAGGATTTGAAATAGCTCCACTGGAATTCCGTCACCTCCACTAGCTTTGTTCATAGTGATGCTCCCTAAGGTCCACTTGACTTCTCATTTCAGGATATCTGGCTCTAGGTGAGTGATCACACTATCGTGATTACCTGGGTCATGAAGATCTTTTTTGTACCGTTCTTCTGTATATTGTTGCCATCTCTTCTTAATATCTTCTGCTTCTGTTAGGCCCATACCATTTCTGTCCTTTATTGTGCCCATCTTTGCATGAAATGTTCCTTTGGTATCTCTAATTTTCTTGAAAAGATCTCTAGTCTTTTCCATTCTATTGTTTTCCTCTATTTTTTTGCGTTGATCTCTGAGGAAGGCTTTCTTATCTCTCCTTGTTATTCTTTGGAACTCTGCATTCAAATGGGTATATCTTTCCTTTTCTCCTCTGCCTTTAGCTTCTCTTTTCTTCTCAGCTATTTGTAAGGCCTCCTCAGACAACCATTTTGCCTTTTTTTGCATTTCTTTTTCTTGGGGATGATCTTGATCATTGCCTTCTGTACAGTGTCACCAACCTCCATCCATAGTTCTTCAGGTACTCTATCAGATCTAATCCCTTGAATCTATTTGTCACTCACTTCAGTTCAGTTCAGTTCAGTCACTCAGTCGTGTCCGACTCTTTGCGACCCCATGAATTGCAGCACGCCAGGCCTCCCTGTCCATCACCAACTCCCGGAGTTCACCCAGACTCACGTCCATCGAGTCAGTGATGCCATCCAGCCATCTCATCCTCTGGCGTCCCCTTCTCCTCTTGCCCCCAATCCCTCCCAGCATCAGAGTCTTTTCCAATGAGTCAACTCTTTGCATGACATGGCCAAAGTACTGGAGTTTCAGCTTTAGCATCATTCCTTCCAAAGAAATCCCAGGGCTGATCTTCAGAATGGACTGGTTGGATCTCCTTGCAGTCCAAGAGACTCTCAAGAGTCTTCTCCAACACTTGTAAGGGGTTTGATTTAGGTCATACCTGAATAGTCTAGTGGTTTTCCCTACTTTCTTCGATTTAAGCCTGAATTTGGCTATAAGAAGGTCATGATCTGAGCCACAGTCAGCTCCTGGTCTTGTTTTTGCTGACTCTATAGAGCTTTGCCATCTTTGGCTGCAAAGAATATAATCAGTCTGATTTCGGTGTTGACCATCTGGTGATGTCCATGTGTAGAGTCTTCTCTTATGTTGTTGCAAGAGGGTGTTTGCTATGACCAGTGTGTTCTCTTGGCAAAACTCTGTTAGCCTTTGCCCTGCTTCATTTGTACTCCAAGGCCAAATTTTCTTGTTAATCCAAGTATCTCTTGATTTCCTCCTTTTGCATTCCAGTCCCCTATGATGAAAAGGACATTTTTGGGGGGTGTTAGCTGTAGAAGGTCTTGTAGATCTTATAGAGCCGTTCAATTTCAGCTTCTTCAGCATTACTGGTCAGGGCATAGACTTGGATTACTGTGATATTGAATAGTTTGCCTTGGAAACGAACAGAGCTCATTCTGTCATTTTTGAGGTGGAACCCAAGTCCAAGTTGCATTTTGGACTCTTTTGTTGACCATGATGGCTACTCCATTTCTTCTAAGGGATTCCTGCCCACAGTAGTAGATATAATGGTCATCTGAATTCAATTAACCCATTCCAGTCCATTTTAGTTCATTGATTTCTAAAATGTCGATGTTCACTCTTGCCATCTCCTGTTTGACCACTTCTAATTTACCTTGATTCATGGACCTGATATTCTTGATTCCTACGCAATATTGCTGTTTACAGCATCAGACTTTACTTCCGTCACCAGTCACATCCACAACTGGGTGTTGTTTTTGCTTTGGCTCTGTCTCTTCATTCTTTCTGGAGTTATTTCTCCACTTTTCTCCACTAGCATATTGGGCACCTACTGACGTGGGGAGTTCATCTTCAGTGTCTTATCATTTTGCCTTTTCATCCTGTTCATGGGGTTCTCAAGGCAAGAATACTGAAGTGGTTTTGCCATTCCCTTCTCCAGTGGACCACATTTTGTCAGACCTCTCCACCATGACCCATCTGTCTCAGGTGGCCCTACATGGCATGGCTCATTGTTTCACTGAGTTAGACAAGGCTGTGGTTCATGTGATAAGCTTGATTAGTTTTCTGTGATTGTGGTTTTCATTCTGTCTGTCCTCTGTTGGAGAAGGATAAGAGGTTTACAGAAGCTTCCTGATGGGAGAGACTCACTGTGGGGGAGACTGGGTCTTGTCCTGATGGGCAGGGCCATGCTCAGTAAATCTTTAGTCCAATTTTCTGTTGATGCGCAGGGCTGTGTTCCCTCCCTGTTGTTTGACCTGAGGCCAAACTACGGTGGAGGTGATGAAGATAATGGCACCTCCTTCAGAAGGTCCCGTGCATGCACTGCTGCACTCAGTGCCCCCGACCCTGCAGCAGGCCACCGCTGACCACGCCTCCCCCGGACACTCCCGGGCAAGTCTGGGGCAGTCTCTTGTGGGGTCACGGCTCCTTTCTCCTGGGTCCTGGTGTGCACAAGGTTCTGTTTGTACCCTTCAAGAGCCTGTTTCCCAGTCCTGTGTAAGTTCTGTAATCAAATCCCACTGGCCTCCAAAGTTAAATTCTATGGGGGTTCTCGGTCCCTTTGCCAGATCCCCAGGTTGGGAAATCTGTTGTGGGTCCTAGAAATTTCTTAACACTGTGAGAATTTCTTCAATATAATTGTTCTGCAGTTTGTGGGTCATCTGCTCAGAGGCTCCATGGTGGGGTTAATGGCGACCTCCTCCAAGAGGACTTAAGCCACAGCCTGTTTAACCCAGGTAGGGGCACCCAGAGCCCATGCCCCAGTGGCAGGCCAGTGCTGATCCCGACCTCCACAGGAGACTCAAACACAGGTCTGGCCCAGTCTCTGGGGTCTTTGGGTTCTGGTGTGCACAAGGTTTTGTTTGAGCCCTCCAAGCGTCTCTGGCGGGTATGGGGTTTGATTCTAAGCATGATTTCACCCCTCCTACTGTCTTGCTGGGGCTTCTCCTTTGCCCTCGGACATGGGGTATCTTTTTTTGGTGGGATCCAACATTCTGCTGTCGATGGTTGTTCAGCAGCAAGTTGTAATTTTGGAGTTCTCGCAGGAGAAGATGAGTGCACCTCCTTCTACTCCACTGTCTTTGAGGATAATCCAGTAGAGAAGGAAAAATTGAGGACTGGGGAATTCCTGGCAGAGAGAGACGCTATAGCAGCTGTGTGTTTTGAGTACCACTCTAGCACTCAGTCAGTGCTAACAAGTGGCCCCAGTGTTTAGTGACCCAGCGATGCCTTAATTTAGTTCATGCTTCTGAAAGGGGTGATTTAGGCTGGAGTCCTGGGCTCAGCTGGGGTCCCTCTTGTGTCTGTGGTCAGCTGCCTGGAGGCTCACCTCTGCTCCAGCCGGGGCCCGAAGTCACTCACCTGGCAGCTGTAGGCTTCCTGGAGAGCAAGGTGCACACGGCCTCCTGAGGCCCCCAGGGTCAGAACCGGCACGGTGTTGCCTCCGCTTCATCTTGTTGGTAAAAGCATGTTTCAGGACAGCCCAGATTCAAGATAAGAGAGAGACCCACCTCTGGATGGAAGGCCCTTGAAGTCGAAGGGGATTACTGTGGCCATCTTTGCAAACAGGTCTGGGAGCCAAGTGTATTGCATTTGAGCCTCCCAAGAGTTTTGTGTGATGGGTATAGTATTTTATCTTCATTTCACAGATTGGGGAACAGGGTCAGTGAGTGTCTGGTGACTTGCTCAGGATCACACAGCTAGTCGGGGGCAGAGTTGGGGCCCAAACCTTGCTTTCTGTGGTCTTCCCTCTGCCCCCCCGTCCTGAGACTGTGGGTGCACAAGCAGACTGGAGTGCTGCTTCCTCTCTTTGTTGGGCAAGGGAATAACATTTTTGAAGATGATTATCTCATAATTAAGATGGACTGAGGGAGGCAGTTATATTGTTGTGGTTTGCATGTTTACTGTGGGGATTGGCCAGCTGTGTTTATTAGAATCCCATTGAGGTCACAGTGGTGTATGTAATTAGGACCTTGATTGACACAAAACGTACGTGTCCGCTGTCAGCCGGACCCTCACTGCGCTTTGACAGACTGTGCGCGCCGTTTCTCAGCCGGCTGTCCTGCTCCTTGTAGCGCTTGTCCACATAGTCGCCCCGGTCCTCAGGACCCGCTTCACAGCCCCGGTGCCTCCAGGCTTTCTGGCCTCCCGTGTGTACCGTTATCCCTGCCTCTGCCCTCTGTCCCTGACACAGACACCCTGCTTCTGGTCCAAGGTCAACTGCCTCTGCCAAAGTCTGCCTCCCTCCAGAACCTGTTGTGGTTAACATTTGTCTCCTCACCCAGCTGGACTTCGCACTTTCCAGAAGGTAGAAAAATTAGCCTTAGCATCAGGGAACTTCGGCTCTGCCGCTGGTTGGGTAGCCTCCAACAAGTCATTTCCCCTGAGGTTCCTGAACCTGAGACCTGAGTGGACAAGCAAAGGCATCTCAGAGACCTCTCAGACCGAGTGAGGTCTGCTTGCGTTCACGGAGGAAGCCCTTGGCCTAGGGCTCAAATGCAATCAGCTCCTGGCGCAGTGGCTGCCAGGGCGTCCTGGGTCCTGTGTATGACAGCCCTCTGTCTGCTGCAAGAGGAGCAGCCTTCTCTCAGCCCTGCCATCACTCCAGTGCCTGGACTCTGTGGGCCCCGGGGCTCCAGCAGCTGCCCTTCACTTAGCTCACTGGGGAGACAGCTGGAGTCAGTCTGGGTGCTGGTTCTACAGTCTCAGAAGATACTTGGTTGGAAAGCAAAGACCACGGGGAAGATACTTTTTTAAAGCTCTCATTGGATAAAGGGAGCACCTTAATGAGTAATTAGGTTAAACTGAGCACTGTAGGTCTCAGTAACCTTGCTTACAGGGAGCCCAGGAGCTTCGCTGTCCCGTGAAGTCCCTGGGCTGGGGTTCCTCCAGCGGAGCGAGAGGGAGAGCCTCCCTGGAGGGGGGCCTGGGGCAGTGGGGGGCCCGCCTGTCAGCCCGGAGGCCCCAGTGCAGAGCTGCTCTGTACTCTCATGTGCTTTGCTGTAGGAGGAAATCATCCTGCTACTAATCATGAAACCTTGGGGAAATTATGTAATTGCTGTCAGCCTCAATTTGCTCATCTGTAAAAATGAAGACAGCTAATAACCCCTACCTCATAGAGTACAAGGAGGTGTGAACAAAGGATGGAGTTAGCTACGATAATGACTGTGTAAAATTCCCCTTTGTCTTACGTTATAAATCATTGAGTGAAGATTTTTCATACTTTATGGTCACTCTGTGCTTCCAAGATGTGTGCTTGTAATATTTCTTACTCATTCATTCACTGAGTTGGTATTTCTCTACTTCCTACATAGGGGCACAGCATGCTATTTCTCTCTGCTCGGGTTATGATGACCTGTTCATTTCCCAGTGGCATCACCATATTCAGAGCTGTAGTTTGCTGAGTTCGTATTTCAGTGAAGTTGCTTACCTGGGGGCTAGTTTCTGAAGTCAGGTCATAAGGGAAACATTGCCTGTAGTCAAAATTACCCTTGAAATCCCCTCAATCATCTATAATAAGCAGTCTACATTAGGGGAGTCATCAAATGTTTTCTATAAAAAGCCGTATAATCAATAATATGGGCTTTGCAGGCTGTGTATGGTCTCTGTCACATATTGTTCTTCTTTTTTTTTTTTTTTTACAGTCCTTTATAGTGTTTGTTTTTTTTTTTAAACACAAACCTCTGGGAGATAGTGAAGGATAGGGAAGCCTGGCGTACTGCAGCCCATGGGTCACAAAGAGTTGGACATGACTTAGTGACTAAACAACAGCAATAATGTAAAAAAGCATCTCAGCTCTGGGCCCTTTGAAAACAGGCCTTGGTCTGCACGAGTCACCTGTGGTTAGCAGCCTCCAAGGCAGCCCCAGGGACCCTGTCTCTTGGCGCTCACAAGCCCAGGTGCAGTCCATCTCGTCTTGCATCAGGGCTGGTCACGTGACCAGTAGACTAGGGCACAAGCGCTAGATGGCTGTCACCTCTGAAGGTCAGTGTGTTCTCTCTCTCGGATCTGCTGCTCTGGGAGAGACAAGCTGCCCTGTCGTGAGGAGAGGCTCCTGGGTGAGGAGCTGAGGCCCCTCCTGCTCGCAACCTGGGGGTGAGCTCAGAGACGGCCCTGGTCAAACCCCAGGTGACGCAGCTCTGGCCGCACCTGAGACCGTGAACCAGAACCACCCGGCTCACTCAGATCGTTCTGTCTTTTGATGATTATAAAATCCTCAGCAGTGAAAGGGGGAACAATGAGAGGTTTAAAGAAAAGAAAGGCTGCTTGCCTGCAGAGTTTAATCCATTCCTTTTAATATTTAGTGTTTTTACCAATTATCCATGTCAACAAAATCTGTTTATGGCTAGGATGCCTAAGTTACCTGAGAGTATGATGAAGCTCTTCCCAGTGGACCAGACCCTGAAGGGACCACTTAATCCACAACAGCTCTTGCTGAGGTGAGTACGGGGAGCCAGACGTCTCCTCAGATCCTGCTCTAATCAAGGCCTTCTCCTTGGCCTCTAGAAGGCCTCTTCTTGGCGTCCTCCAGCATTTGTGCTGGCGCTCTGCTATCACACAGCGCTGCACTTGTGGTCTGCAGGGACCTTGTACTCCCCACCAGATAGCTCCAGCTGGCTCTGCTCTGTTTCAGCTTTGCCCAGAGGACCTTCTGCCCTTGACGGCTCTTCCACAAGCAGCTGACCGTTGACCTGTGTCTTGTGACCTGCCTTGGAAGGATGAGCTGGGCCAGTTGGTTCTGGCTCAGGAATTTGAACCAGGACTCAGCGACAGTCTAATCACTGGTGGGCATTTGAGCTAAAGAGTCCTAAAGAATTGGAGGTAGGCAGCCATGATGTGCTCCTGCTTTATGAGTCGTGGCTCAGAGGAAGCATGCATACACTAGTGAATTGCAGAGCATGTGAGAAGTGCTGTGGGAGGCAGAGGAAGGGGACCAGGAGTCCCAGCTCCGAAGGGTCAGGTTGCAGAGGTAAAGCGGGCGGGCAGGGTGGCCTTGTTGGGACGGTGAGGTTTGCATCAGGACTTGGAGAAAGGGGGTTGGCTCAGCGTGTACCTGGGGGACAGACATTCCAGGAGGCGGAATAGTAGGTAGGTGTGTTCACGGAGGTGTGAGAGGCTGGGATGACTGGCCAGAGAGGGAAGATCCTCTTGGGCTTTGAGGACCATTGTGAGGACTTTGACTATCATCCCGAGGGCAACGGCAGGTGTTGCAGAGTTCTGAGCTGAGCAGTGAAACCATCTGGCTTCAGTTTTCCTAGGCTTCCCCAATGGCTCATCAGGTAAAGAATCCACCCACAACGCAGGACACACAGATGTGGGTTCAATCACTGGGTTGGGAAGATCCCCTGGAGGAGGAAATGGCAACCCATTCTAGTGTTCTTGCCTGAAAAATCCCATGGACAGAGGAGCCTGGCAGGCTCCAGCCCATGGGGTCACAGAAGAGTGGGACATTACTGAGCGCACACACACAGGATCACTCCATTGTGCGTGTAGGGGAATAGAGAAGCCCTGCTAGAAGCTGGAGCAGGGTCTGGAGAGCTGCCACACAACGATGGAGGGCAGGTGGGTCTGAGGGATTTCAAAGATTGGGACTAACAGGGTTTCCTGACTGCTTGGATAAGAGTTGTAAGAGAAGATGGGGAGTCAAGAGGGACTTCACAGTTTCTGGCCTGAACCCCTAACTTTGAGAATGGAGCTGCTGTGGGGGGGAGGGGGGTGGTCAGGAGTTTAAGCAGAAGTGCCTTTTAGATCTCCAAATGGAGGTACTGAGAGGAGAGTTAAGTATGCAAGTCTCAAAAGGAGAGAGGGCTGGATTAGAGGTATGAACTTGGAGTTTTGACATAAAGATGGCATCTAGAGCCGCCGAGCGAGCTCCCTAAGGGAGTGAATCTCGATGGGACATGGAACCAGGGCGGAGGCAGAGGTGAAGGACGCTGGTCCTCAGGGCCGCCTTCTTGGTTCTCACCCTTCCTGACAGTTGGGTGAGCTTGGCTTGGATTCCCAGGAGACCCCTTACTCGTATTTACCTTGCGTGCTAAGTTGCTTCAGTCGCTTCCGACTCTGTGCGACCCTATAGACTGCAGCTTGCCAGGCTCCTGTTCATGGGGATTCTCCAGGCAAGAATACTGGAGTGGGTTGCTGCACCCTTCTCCAGGGGCTCTTCCTGACCCAGGGATGGAACCCTTGTCTCTTACATCTCAGCTGCATTGGCAGGTGGGTTCTTTACCACTAGCACCACCTGGGAAGCTTTTACTTACCTTAAACCTTTCTTTTTATTTGAACGTGTTTCATGTGCTTTGTGTCCCTTGCTACCAAAAGAGTCAGGGCTGAAGGCGGTGTCAGCCCCCTTTACAGGAAGGAAACAGACCCAGAAGTTAAACTTACTCCAGGTTTTACCCAGTAGCCTAACTGGGATTGGTGTCTACATCCCTCTGGCTCCAATGTGTGCAAAGTGTGTGGGATCCCCTTGTCATTCCTGGGCTACTGCTGATGGCTACTGTGCTGTGGGCATTGATTGGTGTGATTTGAATGATTTAAATTGTCTGTTGCAAATCAGGAGGTAGGGTGAATCCCGCCCCCCTACCCCAGGCTGAGACTGAAATTGGCTTGAGTTTTAAATCTCAGGAGTCCCAATGCAGTGAAAGCAATTGAAGCATTGAGTGGATAGTTTGTTGATTAATTTCTCTTTTCACTTTCTATCAGGTGTTTGAGCACCTGCTATGTGAGATGCTGTGAGGCACAAATGTTTCCCAGCCTGAATTCTGATTTGACAGAATTCAAATGGCAGGCTGACAAATGCTATGAAGGAGCAGAGCTGAGGTCTGGAGGGTTAAGTCAGAGTTAGCCAGCTGCAACAAGCAGGGCCTGTGGGTGGGGGTGAGTGGGGACATGACCCTGTAGATGAGGAAGCACCATGAAAAGGCCCCGAGGCCATGGTCCGGGGTTGGCGAGGGGCCACTCACATGTACCTCTCCAGCCAAAGCCTTGGGTTGAAGAGCATTGACAGGCGAAAAGACATCGTCGTGTCAAGTGGTGTGTGTGTGTCTGTCTGTGAAAGAGATAGCGAGAGATTGGATTTGTGCTTGAAGATGACCCTGACTTTGGTGCAAGAATGTACTGGAATGGGCAGGAATGGACTCGGAGGCTGAGTCAGTTGTCCCCGCAGGCGGTGGCTGCTGGACGAGGGCGGTGGCAGCAGGACAGAGCCCCTGGCTACTCGGAAAGGGAGATACGCAGGCCTTGACGGTGGCAGGCGTGGGGATGGCAGGGTGGAAGCAGCCGGAAGACGGCCAGGTTCTGGGCTCGTGTCCACGAGTGGCCGCCGCTCGCTGAGATGAGCACGGGGGCAAACCCGCTGTTGCTTACTCGGTTTACATACAAACAGTGAACTGTGGTTCTTTCAGGGCTTTCTCTATTTGTATTACCACAGGAGTCAAAACCACTGACTGCAGGTGTTTGCAAACTCAGACTGATTGACTCAGTTCTCCCCAAAGGTCTTGACTTATGGGATTTGGGAGCTTTTAAAGGGACTGACTTGGAGAGACAGTGTTCCAAGTCCATTTTGAAGGGCCTGCCTTTTGCCTGGCATGGCGTTGCCAGCACTGTCTCCTCAAGGTAGCTCTGTCCCGGGATGTAACCGCACATGTCCTGACCTTCAGAGGGGAGAAGAGACCTGGCTGTGGGTCATTCTTACTTCTTTTCATGGGCAGTTGGGCTCCTAGTGAGAGTGTTTTCCATTCGGAGGTCCCAGGAAGCCTCCCTCCATGAGGGCCTCGCGTGATTCTTGGGGAACTGCTGTGTCGAGTGTGCTCATGTGGGTAGCCGACGCTGGTACAGGCAGCTGAAAGGGTATTGCGGGCCAGTGGCTAAGACTCTGCACTCCCAGTGCAGGGGGCCCCGCTTCAGTACCTGGTCAGGGAACTAGAATCGAACCGGGGTCCCCTGCATTGCAGGCAGATTCTTTACCAGCTGAGCTACTAGGGAAACCCCTAGATCCCACATGCCACAACTAAAACCTGGCATTGCCAGATAAATATTAAAAGAAAGCACCAACCTGGGGGTTGGGCAGGCTCTAAGTTCTAAATAGGAAGGTGGTTGTACAAATGGCTAAAATGCGTCTTTTTTTTTTTTTTTTTTTTTTACTTTTTGTTTTATACTGGAGTGTAGCCAATTAAAGTCCCTCTATGTGTCGTCTTTCCTGCCAGTTAAAAAAAAGCCAGAACTTCCCTGGCAGTCCATGGTTAAGACACCATGCTTCCACTACAGGAGGTGCGGGTTCCACCTCTGGTTGGGGAATTCAGATGCTGTATGCCACACAACACAGGCAAAAAAATTGTAAAAAGAAAGAAAAGAAACATCTAAGTATCACTTTACTCACAATGTTTCAAAACATGAATTCTAAAGGGAACATAGTTGAGAACAGTCTTTTGGTGGTTGGGGGTGGGGAAGAGGTGAATAGAATTCCCTCTGCAAGACATTCAGTTGGCCACTCAAAAATAATTGGTTATTAATTGATCGTTCTCAAATTTTCCAGTATTTTTAAGAAGCCAGAGGCTAGCAGTTTGTTTTAACATAACTGATACGATTGGCGATTTTATTATCTTGGTACAATTTTGAACCTCAGCAGTCGAAATGTTTTCATTTTATGTCTTCCTTTTCACCCCCATTCATACCCCATTCATAATTAGACTAAATAATTCTAGTACAACTGTGTCATTACGTTCAAGGGCCGTGAATGAGAAGTATCTGGGGCTGAGGAGGCATATCGTGGGCTCTGACGTTTTACTTCATTCAGCGAATGTTACTGAGAACTTCGAGTGTGTCCAGCACTGAGCAGAGCCCTGGGAGCAAAGGCCCCTCTTGCTGCCTAGAGGAGGAGAGGGGAGGTCAACTTACCCTGCAGTGCAGAGGAGCTCTAACTCAGTCACCTGTTCTGGAGGTCTAGGGAGGTCAGAAAACAACTGCTCTACCAGCGGGAGCCGAGCTATTGTGTGTCGATAGTCCGGGTGGTGGCTTGCCTTTGATTTCAGGGCCCACGTGATGGTTCTGTGTGCTGGTGCTGTTATGCAGGGGGGTTGCATCTTCTACAGACAGAGGAGTTGCATTTGAACAAAAGAACAGAAAACAGCAATCGTGCATAACCAAGGTACCCTGGAGAATCCCTGTAGGAGGCCAGCAAAGCGAGCTGAACTTTCAGCGTGGATACAGACTGCTGTCTCTTTAGACCAGAGGTGTGCAAACCAGCACTCTGGGGTCCGGTCCTCGTGGCTGCCTGTTTGTGTGAACAGTTTCGTGGGCACGGCCACGTCCGTTCTTTTTCACGTCATCTGTGCGGCTTTCCCGTGAAGATGGCAGAGTCTAGTAGTGTAACAGACCTTATGCCCCACAAAGTGGGAAATACTTAACTCTTTTGCCCTTTAAAGAAAGTTTGCTGACCCCTGCTTTAGAGCAAATGGAGAGGTTCATTTTGTGTTTGGGTACCATGTGGTAAAAAGAACATTGTCATCCTTAAATACCAGAATCCCGCTGGTGAGGTGAGGCATTCACACCACAGAAGGCGTGAAGGAGCTTTGGAGACCGTCGTTTGACCTCTCGTGTCTTACTTGTACCTGGGGTCTTACGCTCTTGACAGAGATGGAGAGTGGTTTGCTTAAAGTATTTATCCTCTCTTTTTCCCTTCCTCCCTCCCCTTTTCTGTTTTTCAAGTGCACGTAATTGAATTCATCTGAGCTTAATGGAGCCCCTCATTCGCTCTTTGTGCTTCAGCGGTGGTGGGCCGATTAGAGAACAGGTCGACTTGATGTGCAGACAATGCATTGCTACTACCTGAAAAGCTGAAATGATGTCATCTTTTTCAAAGCTCTTTATCTGTTTGTTCATTTTTGGTGTGCTGGGTCTCCGTTGCTGTGTGGGCTTCTGTCTAGCTGCAGAGAGCAGGAGCTCCCCTCTCGTGGTGTGCCGGCATCTCATTGCCATGGCATCTCCTGGTGCAGAGCGCGGGCTCTAGGGCTCACGGGCCTCAGCAGTCACGGCACACAAGCTCAGCGGCCGCGTCTCCCAGGATCGAACCTGTGTCTCCTGCCTTGGCAGGTGGATTCTTTACCACTGAGCCCCCAGGGAAGCCCTAAAATGATGTCATCTTGATTTCAGTGGAGAACAGTGCTAAGCACGCGTCATCGTCTTGACCTGGTTAAGTGTCTTGAACCCAGAACACCACCCTGCCTTTCCATACCGTGTTCACATTGTAGCTGGTGACGCTTTAAGAAACCATTGCCCAGGTGTTAAACCAGTGTTGTTAACATAAATGTTTTGAATTATAAATTTAATTTGATTTTATAATTGTATAGGGGCTATAAGCATGTGGCAGACAGACCCTCAGGTGGCCCTCATGATTGTCTCCTGGTGTTCACACGTTTTGTCTAATCCTTTAAGTGTGAATGGCCCTGCGACTCACTTCTAACCCTAACCCTAACCCACTTCTAACTGAGAGAACGTAGCAGAGGTGGTGGGGTGTCCCTCTGTTACAGGAGACTGTCTTTCTAAGACAGACTAGAGACATCTTCCCTTGCGAGCTTTGGAGAAGTCAGAGGTCGTGTGTGTCAAGGAGCTGAGGGTGGCCTCCAGCCTGCACTCAGCCGGAAGCTGCGGCCCTTAGTCCGTGGCTGCCCGGAAACGACTTCTGCCCGCTGCCTGAGGGAGACCAGACACAGACCCTTCCCTGGTCAGACCTCCAGATGAGACATCAGCCCTGCCTGCACCTCAACTGCAGCCTTGGCAGAGGGCCCATCTGAGCTGTGCCTGGACCCTGACCAACAGAAACTGCACACTAATATATGTGCATGCTTTTGGTTACTCAGCAACAGAAAACTATTACACTACAAAACATAGGTGTTTACACCACTTTTTATTGGTTCATACTTAGCATTATAAAAATCCAGGCAAATCCTGGGAGTCTGCAGTGGGTTGTTTCCTTCTCAGAAGTTGTCCTTAGTTTGGTCACTTGACAGAATTGGAAATCGTGACTTAGATAACGGTGTTGTATCTGTGTTACATTGTACGAAGCCGGTCCCTGCACTGCAGTGATGTGGAATATATCCCTGTTCTCAGGAGCTACTCACTGAAGTATTTAAGGGACCCACTGATGCATGACACTCAGATGGTTCAGAAAGATTTGCATATATGTCAAGTAAATAGATGTGTTTGTGTAGTATTTCCCCCTGCTTGCTTGCTTGCTTTTTTTAAGGTTTGTTTATGGCTGTGCTAAGTCTTCGCCACCCTGCAGGCTTGCTTTAGTTACGGTGAGCACAGCTGCTCTCCACTGTGGAGCGGTGGCTTCTCTTGTTGCAGAGCACGGGCTCGAGGGCCCAGTAGTCGCAGCTCCCGGGCTCCAGAGCGCTGGCTCAGTAGTTGCGGTGCAAGGGGGTCAGTTGCCACGTGGCACATTGGATCTTCCTGGCTCAGGGATCAAACTGGTATCCCCTGCATTGGCAGGCAGATGCTTAACCACTGAGTCACCAGGGGAGCCCCTCTCCCCTGTTTTTTAAATATAAAATCAGAGAAGCTCTAGAAGGCCTTCCCTCTTAGGGTACAGCATTTTACCGTTTGTTTTTGCTTTTGCATTTCCTGTGTGTAATACCTCCTGAGGCAAAATAGACGCTAAAAATGTCGCTCTGTGTTTGCCATTGTTTTGCCCAAGCCAAAGAGGCCAGAAGTTGTCGGACCTGTAGGGATGTGGTCACTTGTGTAAGAGAGTTTAATTCTCTCATACATAAATACATATTCTTTCCTTTATAAGAGTAACCCTTTGCAGGGGGTGCTACTGCTTGTCTCCCTTTTGTTAGCAGGGATGTTAAACTAACGTCCAGGTTTTCAGATCTACTTAGTGGTGGAGCCAGGCTTGACTGCAGCCTTGTCCCTGCCTGGTTACCGCCAGACTTCAGCCCGAGGGCTCCTCCTGCTGCTCTGCTCCTCAGGTGGTCCCGGAAAGCCGCCCGATCTCTTGGGGCTGATCACCCGACCCAGCAGTAGCTCACCTCCTGAGGGCACATCTGAGCTCAGCCCCTTGAGCTTTGTCTCCAGTTCCCTTCTTGCCTCACCCAGCAAATCCAAAAGTGGTCCTGAAGTCATTTCTCTGGTCTAACAAGGTATTTCTGGCAGGACCCCGATAAGAGACATCCTGCTCAGGATGTTGCTGTGGTCATGGTGGAAGGGATGGACACTTCGCACGGGCTGACCTCATGCATGTCCTCTCTGCAGTCCGCCTCAGCTTCCAGGGCGCCATGACCCATCCATCCTTTGCTGCCTGCATGCCCCCTTCTTGTCCAGGGCTGAGGTTTGGGCCCGACTTCTCCCTTGAGCCTCAGTGGGGTTCCCACTCCCCACACTTGGGCCGCGTTCGTGTCCACTCCTTTCTATCAGTGCCGTTCCCCCATCTGGAGGACCCCCGACGTCTGGACCTGTCTTATGCCTGCTGCCCTCTTTACCCTGCTCCTGCCCTTCCAGACCTGTCCACTTCACCTACCAAAAACGAGGGACAATGATAAAGCCAAACCTCCAGCCCCCCTGTGTCATCTTGGCTGCCTGCCTAAATGTGGGGCGCTTTGAAGAGAGCTTCTCGGAGGAGGAAGTGGGTGGCCGGTTCTCCTCCCGCAGCCTCCTTGGGGGCTGGCCTGCAGGTGCACCATCTGATTGGGTCTCTTTTCACCCCAAGTCCCAGCTCGCCCCGGGAGTGCTGAGAGTCCTGGGGCAGGCCTTAGTCATCAGGACTGGGACCGCGCTGAGGGTAGGCCTCGGACTGCCATCTCATTTCTGCCAAAAATAGGTGAGGAAATTTCCTATTTCCATTAAGTTTTTTAAGGTTATTTCTATATTAAGCTGGAGCTCTTGGAAGCAACACACCAGGCTGTGTTAGTAGCTTACATTCCTCAGAAGTGTCTTCACCAATAGAAAGTTATTGGGTTATTGATTTTTTAATAGATAGCAGATATTAAGTGGTTGTTTGAAGAGCATTGTAGATCTTGTAAATCCAAGATTGAGGACTCAATTCACGGTGTTCCTTTACATCCCCTTTAAAATTCTTTCTAGAATGTTGTACCAGGAAAAGAACCTCTCGTCTGTTGAGTTGGTTCATTTTCTCTGGATGGTCCAAAGTTAACCCAGCTTTTTTGCCTTTTTACTTTTGCTGCTAGGAGATTTAAGAACCAGATGATCTTGGCCCAGTCACAGAAAATACTGTGCTCCAAGCTTTTGAGTGTGTTCTCTTTTAAACTGTCTTATTAGTTACGTGCCTAGTGTTGCCTAAATAAATACCTGCCTGGGAAGAGTTGCTTTGTTCCTACTTCTGAGTAGAAGCAGCTGTGGGTGTTAATTATTAGGTACAGGTTTTAACTAATGGAGAGGAGAGCTTGTTGACCCGTGGCACACCCTGCGTGAGATCTCTGATTTCTGCTTCTGCTCTGGGGTCAAATCCTGTGATGTGATTTTGATTGAGGAGCCCTCCTGGAGCGTGTCTGTGGGCTTGGTGCAGCCAGTGTTGAAGATGAGCTCTGCAGCATCTGGGAGAAGGCGATTGCACCCCACTCCAGTGCTCTTGCCTGGAGAATCCCATGGATGGAGGAGCCTGATAGGCTGCTGTCCATGGGGTTGTTAGGAGTCAGACAGGACTGAGCGACTTCACTTTCACTTTTCACTTTCATGCATTGGAGAAGGAAATGGCAACCCACTCCGATGATCTTGCCTGGAGAATCCCAGGGGCGGGGAGCCTGGTGGGCTGCCGTCTATGGGGTCGCACAGAGTCGGACACGACTGAAGCGACTTAGCAGCAGCAGCAGCATCTGGGCTGTTTGTCTGCCTTCTGACCAGGTTTCATTCCACCTCCCTGGTCCCTTGGACCAAGCGGGAAGGAAAAAAAACTCCTGGCATGTGCTTTTAGCAGGACCCTTAGGTGTAAGGTGGGGGCTTCCCTTGTGGCTCAGCTGGTAAAGAATCCGCCTGCAATGCGGGAGACCTGGGTTTGATCCCTTGGTTGGGAAGATCCCTGGAGAAGGGAACAGCTACCCACTCCAGTATCCTGGCCTCGAGAATTCCATGGATTGTATAGTCTATGGGGTCACAAAGAGTCGGACGCAACTGAGCAACTTTGACTAGGCATAAGGGAAGAAGCTTATTTTAGTTGTTTTTAATGTTATGGTAGTTGGGTTTCGTCTTTCCCCTTAGGGTAGAGCATTTTAGCTTTTGTTTTTGCTTTTTCATTTCCTGCGTATACCTCCTGAAGCAAAATGGACTGCTAAAAATGTCACCTGGTGTTTATTTGTGCCTAAAATAAAATAAAGACTTGTAAACACTGTGAGTCACTAAAGTAGTTTTAGGAGGGAAGAAATGTTATCACTGTTATTCTTTTCTATCCTTCAAGAAATTTTCCAGTGGATTTCCCGTGCTTATTTTGTAATTGGGCATTACATAATCCAGTTCTTTCATCAGTAGCCATACAATAATATTTTATTTGCTGGCACCTTGCATCTCGGCTTGTATGCACACTTTAGTTTTTAAAGTGTAGTAAGTTTTGGAGGAAGATTGTGGTTAAAGAAGAAAGTTGCTGGAAAATAGGGTTGTGCTGCTGATCCAGCAAAGTACCTGGAAGAAGGCCTGTGCATGTCCACCGTGCACGTCGTAGAGCCTGCTCACCTGCTTGCCTGCCCCAGGGCACACCTGGTCTTGTTCCCCAGGCGGCCCCTAGCACACAGTAGATGCTCTGTGAGTGTTTCTTTGGATCCATAAAGTCTGTAGCATGGCAGGTGGGAAAAGAATAAAGAAGAGTGGTCTTATAAACCAATGAAGAAAGAAGGGGAATCAGCTGGCCTATGGTTCTCAGACTTGGTGTGCATCAGGATCCCGTGGAAGGCAGCTAAAGCACATTGCTGGGCCCACCCCCAGAGCCCCCATACATGGGGCCTAGGAGATCCTGGGTGGGGCTGCTGCACCTGGTGGGTCAGGGCCCGCTTTTGAGAACCATCATCTAGGCGGATTGCCCTTGTTTTCCAGATGAGACAAGAGATTTGAAGAAGCTGCACCTTACCTCACTGACAAAACTAATGAGTGTTAGAACTGACATTAAAAGCCAAACCTTTCCTCCCACTTTCTGACTTCCAGGAAAGAGAAATGTACCCTGATGTCTCTAAATCGGCAGACTGCTCTGGTGACCACATTCCCCAGTTTCTTTCTTAGGAAGAAAGACAACTCTGGGCAGAACCAGAGGCCGAGAGATGTTGTTCCAGATATTTGTTAGTTACTCTTGCAAAAGTGCCTGTGGCCAGTGCCTGTTTGTGACGGTATCTGCTGCCCATCAAAGGGGTGGTTTGTCTGGGAGCTGAGGAGAGGCCTCGCGTCGTTGCCGGGTGTGTCCTTGATGTCTCTTGAGTGTCTGAGAGAGGTTAGCACAGCCCTGGTGCCTGGTCAGCTGTGGATGGGACCCTGCCTCCCAGGAGAGTTGGCCACCCACACAGGTGATTTCCACACTGTGTGGTTGGTACTGAACTGGGAATAGTGGGGCACTTCTTATGTAATTTATTAAATTACAAAAATTTGAATTATTTTAAGAATAATTTTGTAAATTTTAAATTATAATTTAAAGTTGATTTACAGTGTTGTGTTGATTTCTGCTGAACTGATGCAGTTATACATGTATCTTTTTCTGTACCTCCTTTTTCATATTCTTTGCTCTTATGGTTTATCACAGGATGTTGAGTGTCGTTCTCTGTGCTGTGCAGGAGGACCTTGTTGTGTATGCATCCTATATATGGTAGTCTGCATCTGGTGATTTCAAGCTCTCAATCCGTCCCTCCCCCACACCTCCTCCTTGGCAGCCACAAGTCCTTCTCTTCTCTATGCCTGGGAATCTGTTTCTGCTTCATAGGTAAGTTCATTGGTGTCATATTTTAGATTCCACAGACATGTGGACAAGTACGGTATTTGTCTTTCTGTTTCTGGACTCAGTGTGATAATCTCTAGAACCATCTTTGTGGCTGCAAATGGCATTATTTTACTCTTTTTATGGCCGAGTGATGTTCTGTTGTGTGTGCACCGCATCTTCCTTGTCCGTTCACCGGTCGATGGGCATTTAGGTAGTTTCCGGGCCTTGGCTGTTGTGATTGAGTCATGTACAGGATTTAATAGGTTATTAAATATTGCTGCTGTGAACATAGGAGTGCATGTATCGTCTCAAATAGTTTTGTTCAGATGTATGTCCAGGAGTGGGATTCCTGGATCATACAACAACTCTCTTTTTCAGTGTTTTTGAGGACCCTCCAGACTATTTTCCACAGTGGCTGTGCCGACTTACATTCCCATCAACAGTGTGGGAAGGCTCCCTTTTCTGGTGGAGCATTCTGGATGGAAACTCGGAGCTCCGGGGCTTTCTGACACACAGCCCTTCTCTGCCTTCTCTGGCTGGGATAGGTAAGGATGTCTGACAGGCAGCCAGGCTTGGAGCAAGAAGCTATTCAGTTTGGGCAGAAAGAGGTTATGGAAGGTGTTTCCCGTGCACACTGTTTCACTTTCCATCACCCTGCCTCCTCCTTCCTAGTAGCTTTCCACTCAGAAAGACTCAGTCACTGATAATGCTTAAGGAGGACACTTTGGTGTCGTGGTTGAGTCAGCTGGCCGCAAAGTGAGCAGAGTCTGAGTTCAGGCCACTTCCCCAGTCGCTGAGTGACTTTGGGCCTAGTTAGTTTCTCTGAGCCTTAGTTTCTTCATCTTTAAAGTGGTTTTCACATTACTTTCTGGCATAGTGAGCACTCAGTAAACTCTGGACTATTTTAAGCGAATGTGGTGTGAAACAGGTTGGGTTAACAGCTGCCTTCAGTTCCTGTTTGCTCCCACTTCCTGTGGTCTTGCGGCCTAAAGACAGGTCGGCCGTGCTGCAGACTTGGATTTTGCCTGGTGGCAATTTGTGTTAAGACAGGGTTGGGGGAATTCACTTTGTCTAGACAGCAAGACCACCAGTCCCTTGGTAATGAATCTCTTCATGGAAAGGAAGGTAGCCTCAGGGTGGCTGGTGTCTCAACCTGTTGGGGACCGTGTTTAGCTTCTGTAGCAAGTGAAGAAAGCCCGCGCTAAGCCCTCTGCTGCATTACCTGCTGGGAAACGCATTTCCCAGCAGCCTTGGGGGCTTCAGGCTCCCTGATCCGGCAGGACCCACCTCTCCTTATTGACCTTTTGTCAAGTCTCCTGATTCACCTTGACCCTGCCGACCCTGGCCTTCTAAACATGCCCTGCCCTCTCCCAGGAGCACTGCTCCCCAGAAAGAAAAGGAAAATCTGGCCAACTGCAGTGAATCTTTCAGGCTTCAGTGTAAACCGGAGGCCTTGCGGGATTGAACGTGGTTGTGAGTGTTGTTCGGTCATTAAGTTGTGTCCGACGCTTTGCCACCCCATGGACTGCAGCACGCCCCTCTCCACTGTCCTCCACTACCTCCCGGAGTTTGCTGGAGTTCGTGTCCATTGAGTGTGGCTGCCCACCGTTAAAGCGGGCTTTGATGCGCACCTTTCCATGACGCCCTCTGCTTCCCTGTCTCCCACCCTCGTCCCCTGCACCTCCCACTGGCGGTCCCCCCACAGAAACCACTCGCACCTGAACCCTGCCTCAGTCCACCTCTGGGAGACCCAGGCTGAGGTCCCATCATTCATCGCCCTATGCTGAGTGGCTCGGGGCTTGGGCCTGGCTTTTATAGAACTTGTCACCCTTGTATCGATGTCTCAGACTTCCCGTCCCTGTCACCCTTCGGCACTGGTACCCTGTCTGTCTGACACCGCTGCACCCCAGGCCTCGAGGAGTCAGGGGTTTGAGAAGCTCTCTGTGCCGTGTTCCCCTCGCACGGTCGTCGTCTCCACGGGGCTCCTCTCCCTCTGAAGAGGAGCGAGGGGGTGGGCCGGGGATCTGCTGGCAGCCAGCCCAGGCTGGACCTCACTTCAAGGGCACTCTCTTTGGCTTGTGGCCTTAAGGTAGGAGCAGGAGGGGCCGTGTCGGGGGTTGTTGACCCTCACCAGACGGCTGCCGTCAGTTTGCACCTCCCTAAGCTCCGGCCACCCCCGAGCCAGCAGAGCCGCGTTAGTGCCATGGGCCCCACGTGGCTCGGGCCCTAGAAGGGGGACATGACGCAGGAGAGAAGTGTTTCCTGACCCGTGTGTGGAGCTCCAGAGTCTTCGTCCCTGGGCAGAGGCCCAGAGGGTGGCCTCTCAGGTTGTGGGGAGCTGGCCCAGGGCCAGCTGTACTGCACAGAGGTGTGAGCTGAGCTCTACGAGGCGGGCTTCTCTAAGTAGGAGATCAGTTTTAAAGCTGAACAGTGCGCCGTGAGATTGGATGCAAGAGGCTGCCTGGTTCAGCATTCCAGAACTGGCCTCTGCGTGGTTGGTTTTGGCTCACCGCCTCAGAAATGAATGTTGGAGATAACGTGGGAGCCCCGTACTGCTTGGCCTTCAGCTGAGCTTCAGGACACACAGTTCCATGCTAGTATTTTTGTTTTGATGAGAAATTTAAAAACACTATTCTCAGCCTCTACCACAAAGAATACAAAAATACTGTTATTGCAAAGAAACTAAATCTATTTTGATCCCTTCTCTGTGGTGGTGTTTCAGTTTGTAAAGAAAGTTGGAACCAAAAACATTTGAAAAGGTGGCCTTAAAAATGTGCCAAACTTTCTGCAGCGTGTAGACCCACTTACAGATTCAGTCCACTGATTTTTGCACAGTTTGCAAACATATCCACGAGTTTTTTGGAAGCTGTGTATTTGTACTACAGTGTTTAGTTCTGAGGACATTGTGGCTGGCAGACACAAGTTGCAGAACAAAAGCTGTCTTTTAGGAGATTTAAGTCACGATGGGTAAATGATGGACCCGCACGTCCTGCAAGAAATGAAGTGACATGTGTTCCTTCTCAGTCACTTGGTGGCTCTCAGGAGCTTCGGTTGAACACCACCAGACTTTCTTTCGTCCCCTTCACTCCGCGGCGCGGGTTTTTGGAGACACAGAGCCTGGGTGACGGGAGCACCCCGCTCGCTGTCACATTGGGAGGATCTGCATTTGGGGAGGCTGGTCCTGGGCAGTCCCTTTCCTTGCTTTCCGGGAAATAGGAGGTTTCCCATCTTAAATGCACCTTTCGTCTTCGAATGTGCCGGCACTTTAAAGAGACTAAAGATTCTTCACTTTCCATGAAAGAAACAATGCATTCACGGGCTGGGGGCAGTGTAGAGTGAGGACCTGACCTCCGGCCTCGAGGGCCAAGCAGCGTGGGGGCCTGTCACCCGCAGCCCTAACTGTCACTCAGACACCTCGGCCTGTCTCCTTTCAGCTTGCTTCTGGCTGCAAGTGCAGATGTGTATAGGTGTCTCGTTTATACCTTTTTAGACCAGTGCCCTGTCTTCGGCCCACCTCTCTACCCTCTTGAGAATCACTGTCAGAACAGTTTACTTGAGGGCAGAGAGACATCACCAAAGTAGATGCCTCCTGTAAGGAAGCACGGCATTATTAACAGAAGGAAGAGCAATGATGTATCACTTTGGTCCACCAGTTCTGGGTGGAATACGGTATCCCAAGAACTCTGCATGTGGTTGGTCCCGTTTTATTCATTGTCTTACTCCTGCTCTGACTCGCCGTGTAGCCAAGGAGACCTGGCTCAGCCCGAGTTTCTTGCCTGGGGGAGCTGGTTGGGATTCATCAGCTGAGACTGGTGGTTGGGCCCCGCCCCCAGGCCTTGAGTTTATCAGTCTTTCTCCCTATCCGGAGGGGCTTGTCCTGAGGCATGTTCTGAGATGAGACCCTCCCCTTCTGTCAGAGTCAAGGGTCCACCTGCCTGTGTCACTTCCTGTGTGCACTTGGCCCTGCTAGGCTTGCTGTTCACCCCTCCCGTTCTTTGGCCCACTATTTGGAGTTTCTTAACAGCTTCACTGTTTTCCCCCAGACCTTCATCCTCAAACACCGTGCTTCTCAAACTTGATCATGCTGCAGAGTTGCCTGGAGGACTGGCTGAGCCCTAGTCCCTGGGTCTCTTCCCTAGAGAGCCTGCCCACAAGGTCAGGGCTGGGTGCAGAGCCCGCCTTCTGAGCAGTTCCAGGTCAGGGCGGTGCCACTGTCTGCCCCACTGTCCCCACCTCAATTCTTTGCTCTCACGGAAGACTGAGAATCACCTCAAGGGATTGAAAAGTGAGAAAGACTTGAACACGTTCAGGTTTTGTAATATACTCTGTGTACTTGATCACAAAGTAAAACGTTTCTTACCATGCTAGGTGGTCAGAAAAGCCTGCGCACTCCTGACCCCTCTGCCTCAGAAGCGACGCACCTGTTGGCACTGCCCCTGTGCCCGATTCTTAGTTCCAGACCTAGGTCGGGGAGCTCAGCCACGGTCCAGGCCACTTCTGGTCAAGACTAGCTTTGTGGTCCTGATGGCCCATACAGGACCCTGAGCTGTGGCTCCTCTTTGTCCTAGTTAGAGCGTTTTCCCCCCCATGCTCCCCAGGGAGTGGGGTCTTCAGCATCTCAAGTTGGTCGTAACTGAAATAAGTCTCAAGAAGCGTTTAGCCTTACTGTCAGCAGTGGCCTCAGATGGTTTGTATCACATTTTATGCGTTCATCCAGGAAATTGGTTTTGGGACCTCCCAATGGGTTGTGACCTGAGTAATCGTCAGCAGGAGGGATCGGCCACGTGTCTGCCCTCCCACCCCATGTGGCCAGGGCGTACTCAGTTCATCTCTCACCCAGATCAGCCCTCATCCCTTTGCACTTTTCACAGCTGAAGTCTGCGTGTCTTCTAGGCTTACAGCTCTAGGGCTTCCTTCTAAGAGTTTTGTGGGTCTCTTAGGAAGTAAACCCCTTGTTTCTTCAGCAGTTGTCTTGCTCTGCTGTGTGTGGGAGCCCTGGGTGTATGGCTTTACTTCCTTGTTCGCTTGTAAACTACTCAAGGGCAGGGCCTCCATTCCTGTTAAACCACAGACCTGCTGTGGGACCAAATGCCCAGCATCTGGCTGTGGGAGGAGCGCGCTGTGCGCAGGGCCAGGGCCTGGACTCTGTGTTCAGCCTGTTTTCGGCAGAAAAGTGAGTGTTACCTGCGAACAGCTGACTTTGAGACCACAGGTCTCTGCCTTCTCCCCATACGGCCTGTGTGTGCTCTTCCCCCCAGGCTGCCAGGATAGAGGCCTGCAGACAACTGGCAGGAAGCCGCCTCCTATGCAAAGATTTGGTCCTTTATAAAAAGAGCTTCAATTCTAGGAGACTTCAAGGATACGGCTGCTGAGGGAGAACAGGGGAAAGTGAGATTCCTTCTCAAAAAATGCACACTGTCTCCTGCCCTGAGGATTCTAGAATGAGACAACTGGATTTTTCCTAAAGGCACTCACTAGGGTGGAGTAGGTTTGGTAGAGTTCTGAGTAAGAGAGAGAATTTGGAAAGAGAGGAATGTCATTTGGCTGCGTCCAAGATCCAGGGAAGGGGCCAGCGCCACTGAAGAGCTGTCTTTAAAAGTACATATTGTGAGGCCATCTGTTATTTATCACAGACCGTAAAGGTATAACTTCTGTGAGAACTGGGAAGCCTTCTTGATTTCAGAAAATCCCCTTGTAGCGCTTTCTAGCCAAATGTTGGCAACTCCAGCAATCATGGAAATACGAGTTCTTCAGTAGCTGTTGGTTAAAAACTTCCACCCGTAATCCCACCTCCCAAGAGGAAAGAGTCAGTGTGTATGACCTGGGCTAAGAGACCATGCCCAAGACCTCCTCACCGAGGGCATCTTACTCAAGAGCTGGCATGGCCAGGAGCCCTTTGATGCAATGCTCCGAGTGAGCTGCCTGGGTCCTGGTCTCTTCCAGAGGGTGTGAATCACTTTTACAAGCAGAACTGGCTGGCCTGAAAGCCTTTTCTTCTGCTCTTGTGGTGACTTGCTTCCCTGGTGATCAAAGCTGTGAACACATCTAATAAACAGCATATTTGCTAGTCTCTGGCTTAAAAAAAGAGGAAGAGGAGCCCACGCTGAGACGTGCCATCTGAGTCGGAAGCCGGGCTGGGGGCAGGGTGGGGAGGGTGTGGTGGAGAGTGGTGCGCATCGGCGAGCACGGGGCCCTGTTCCCGTGGGCACCGGCTTGTTCCCCGTGGGGCACACGCGCCCTCCTGCCTCTGAACCTAGGCTCTGCTTCATCCGGGCTGTACTGAGGGTTCTTTCTCTCTGAGTTTGGGGGCTGTGAAGCTGCACTAGGATCGCATCTAGTCTGTCCCTTGTTCCTCAGCCTCCATCTCCCACCCTGGAGGGTCCTCCATGGAGCGCCTCAGTCGTGCGCACACTCCGGCTGCGGGAAATGGTCCCAGCGGCTGCAGCTGCCACCCTCCCTGGTGTCTGCAGTCCCTGTGCATGGGCACCCGTACATTGGACCAGACACGGATTGGGCTGGATTTCAGGCTCTGAGCTGATGAAATTCTGGCTTTGACTAGACCAGCCTGACTTCAGATTATCAAGGCCACTCGGAGCCTCCCGTGGGCCATTAGACCATCTGCAGCTGTGGTGGCTCACAAGCAGAGGGTGGGGGCATGTCCCAAGCACGGGAACTGTCTTCCATTCTAGGCTTCTTTGCGTTTTTACCTGCTCTGCTGAAGTTGTCCCCTGAGGAAGAGAAACGACTGGAAGCAGTTAATACTTTTCCAGCTGCTGCTGAGGAGGGGCCCTGGACCACCTTTTTTCGGGAGGCCTGGGCCCTAGGCTGGCGGGAGAGCAGTTCCCAGGCCTCGGCAGCCTCTGTCAGGACTGGGATCCTTGCTGGCGCCCACGCTTCCCATCCCTCACTTGGCAGCGGGTGGGGAGCGGGGCCTCTGAGGCGGGGCAGCCGGGACCACCTTGGTCCCCACCCCCAGAGGCTGGGGTTGATCCCAGCTTGATTCGGAACGTGTGGAGCAGAGTAGGGTCTGGCTTTTTTCCCTATGTGTATATGAACGCACATGATCGACCTTCTTGTGGGAACAGAGCCCTGGACACAGCCTGGGGGACGGGAGCAGGGGGCGGTCTGTCACGAGGTGCTCGTCCCAGTGCCCCTTTGGTTCCAGAGAAAAGGCACTGCTGCCAGGGGTGAGGGTGACGACCTTCTCCTCCGCTCCACGCCTGGGCAGCCGGAAGTGCGCCTTCGGAGACATGGGCATGTTCAGGTCCCTCGGCGTCCCTCACAGGTCTCTGAGGCCTCTTCCAAACCAGCCCCCTGTTTGCTGCCTCTGATGTCTTCCGTCGGTTCCCATGTGAAATGTCCGAAGCCTGTAGGTGCACCCCTTTCTCCTGCCCTGAGGAGCCCGCTGGGTTGTTACGCAGGGGCCCCGGGTGCCAAGGCACTCCTGCTGGCACCAAGAGCTGCCCTCCTCCTGAGCGGGCTCTGAGCGGCCCGAAGGGCCCTGCCTGTACCGGGCATGTCTCCATCCCAGGGCTGCTCGCTGACCATACTGAGGACTCTTCTGGCTCCCCTCACAAGTCTGGGGGCTCTCTGGAGGGGACGAGGGGGTCCTGCTCCTCAGCGTGTAAATGTGTGTGGAACAAGTGGGTGAGCGGCTGAAGGAGGAGGCCTGTGGGCCCGCCCCACGCCCTCTGATGCACCCTGTCTCTCTGCGGTGATGGGGACGGAAGGCGGTGGTCCAGGGGACCCTGTCCCTTTGCTTTATTCCATATTTGCCAGCAAGCGATTCCTGTAGCGTCCCAAACCGCGGGCGCTTGTGACTCCCAGCTCCTTCTCTTGTTGTCTGTGAAGTAAAAAACAAAAAAGGAACATGTGCTCACTGACAAATGAAAATGTGTTTCCTTTGGAAGCCCAGAGGGTGGCCTGACACGTCGTGCGTTCCTGGGGGGTCCCTGAGCAGGGCCTGGAGCAGCTGGTGGCGGGAGCCGCTGGCCGCCTGTGGGTGCTCCCATCCCCCCACTGCTGACCCCTGTTCAGGCGGCCAGGCGGGCCTCACAGAGCCGCACGTAGGCTCTGCGACCCTTGAGGAGCGTTGTTGAATTCTGAACTGGCACCAGTCCTAACATGCAAGTTCCTCTGAGGGACAGAGGCTGCTCCAAACAGCTCCACCTGAGGACAAGGTGAGGGTGGACCGTGTCCCGGTGCAGCCGGAACCCCGATGGTGATGGGCCGCCTGCTCTCAGCCGGGCGTGCTGACATGCTTGCTCTGCCTCTCCCTTCTGTCTTCTCTAGAAGCAACACACTCGAGAGAAATGACTCATTTATGTCTCTGGAATTCTCTGAAGTCTGTGGCTTTGAGAATCTCAGAGTCAATCCCAAAGAAATCCTTCCTTGGTACTTGGCGACCCTGGGGACAGGCTGACCTTGAGTGGTTCTCCAGTCGCCTTATCTGTGGTGTGTGTGTGCATGTTGTGGGGGTAGGGGGCAGGGGGTCAGGCCCCTGGGACCTGGTCTCTGCGTCTGCCAAATGGTGCTGAGAACCTATCCCTCCCTGAGTTAATGTGATGATCACCCAGCTTCCAGTAGGGTGTTTAAATGCACTAGCTGCTGATGTTGGGCTCCGGGGACGGAAGCAGCTATAAATCCCAGAGGGTCCCTTTTCATCTCGTGGGATATCGTCCGTTATTTGACCATTTTTTAATAATTGGAGTAGGTATGGGGGAAACTGTTCAGTGCCCTTTCTGACAGATTGCTGGCAGGAGGCCCGCCACCCACCCCACAATGTCCTCTCCAGGCTGTGTTCACATGCACAAGTTTACCTGGTGGAGGCTGTGGTTTCTGTTTAAATCCTGAAGGACACTTAGTTACTGAATTCACCTCTTTCCCCACCCCACCCCCAAGTTGCTGGAAGTTGAGCCTCAGACAAATAAAACTAACAGCTCAGACGATGTCACCAAGAGTCCAGCTCCTCTTCTCATCTCTGCTGTACTTTTTTTCTTTGAATACAGCTTTTTAAAATTAAAGTAAAACACACATGTAGAAAAATACTCAGTCATAAGAGCCCTGGCTCAGTGAGTTATCTCCTCCATTTAAAAATTCTGCTGTGTTAAAACAGACTTCCCTGGTGGGCCAGTGGTTAAGACTTCACACTTCCACCACAGGGGGAATCAGTTTGATCCCTGGTTGGGGTAGTTCCACATGCCACAGCAGTATGAGCATTAATTAATTTTGTAAAATCTGCTGTGTTGAAGAAATAGTAATTGCCCATTCAGAGTGGTGGCATTTATCTCAGAACATTTGGGTAACAGCAGATGACATTTATCTGATGTTTACTAGGTGTCAGTACTGTGCTAAGGAACCTTACATGGAGTACTTATCACATCCATGACAGCCTTGAGAGGTGAGACAAGGACCGTTATTCTCATTTCACAGATGAGAACAGTGAGGCCCCAATGGGCAGCTTACTCACAGCTGCAAGCATTGAGGGGGTTTCACTTATGTCGGAGCTGCGGGTGGGGTGGGAGTAAGTTCACAGGGCTGCCCTCGGCCGGGGGTGGTCCGTGTCACTCGTTTTGCCCACGTTTCAAAGCAGAGGACATGATGTCACTGCCACCACAGGTGTCTGTCCTTGCTCCCTGCTGCCTGCATTGCTGGGAAGCTGCGATTGTCAGAAAAGTCTTCTGTTGAAAGTCTCCCTCCTCTGCCCTGGTCCTCTCACCTTGCACAGCGAGTTTCCGCAGGCTCTCTGGCCCTGTGCCAGGTGGGGGCTTCACTGAGATCCTGCAGTCCTTCCATGGGGGCAGAGGGCCTCAGAGTCTAGAACACCCAGCCTGGGGGTGAGAGGGCCCCCCGCGGTTAGTCCTTCAGCAAGTGCACCTCAGGGCACGTTCCAGAAGCCCTTGAATCCAGCCTGCCCAAGGTGCCTCCTGTCAGGAGGCCAGTGGATCAGCCCTCCTCGCAGGGACGGGGAGGGCCAGCCATTCCCAGGGCCTCGAGCTGCAGAGGGTGCTGGAAAAGTGTCTGGTCCAGCAAGAGACCACGTTCTGAAGACTCAGTATGAAAGAAAGAGAAGAGTAGAATGTCTCGCCTGATAATTTTTATTTAGTTGTATATTGAAATTATAACATTGTGGATAATTTAATTTGAAACCACATGTGGCCTTGTGTTTCTGTTGGAGAGTCTGTTGTCCTCTGGAGACCTCGAGGGGGAGAGCGAAACGTCTGGTTTTTCTCTCATCTTTTCCCTGGAAGTAGCTTGAACAGGATTCTCTCAACCCGGGTGACCCAAGCCGAACCAGCACAGCAGAGAAAGTTCTTGGTTGTCTCTGACTCAGCTGACACGAGTCAGTTGTGTCTGACTCGTGTGTCGGTGTTCCTCAGACAATTACCTTACAAATCGGTGTAAACCATCCCATCGACATCACTAATCAGACCCTGCTGTCTGGTGCCGGTTGAATGCTGTAGTTGTTAGCTGTTGCAGTCAGTCGTTGATTCTTGTGTCTTTGTGCTCACTAACGATCGTTTATTCACTTTCACTGTGTGCCAGTCTTGGGGCTAAGTGCCAGGTTCCAAAGTGAGGAAGACTTAGCCTTCAGCCTCAGGGAAGCGAGTGCCTGGTGCCTGTCCTGCCTCGTCCCTGCAGCCGTGGAGGGAGGGGGAGCCCCGTGCTCTCCACCCCCCAGTGTGGAGTGTTTGCACCTTTTTCTTTGTATCCATCCTGGTGTGTATGTCGTAGCCTTGCTATATGGTTTTAATTTATTGTTTCCTGATAACCAGTGGGACTGAGCACCTTATCATCTGTTTGTTGGCCATTTGGATTTCATCTCTTGTGAAGTGTCTGTTCATTTCCAAATCTGTTTTTAATCCTGACAGTTACACAAGTAAAGCAAAACCAGTAGCTCTGTCGGATCTGCAGTGAAGCCTGCAGGGGTGGGTCCCCAGGCCCGATCTCCTGCCTGCACCCCTGGTCTCGCTCCTCGGCGTAGCCCCCACAGGCCTGCACCCAGCTCAGGGCAGCTGGGCAGTATCTTGGCAGGTGTCCAGTGCTTATGCCCTTTGGCCTGGCAGTGCCTTTTCTAGGAGCCAGTTTCAGGCAGGGGCTCAGCGGGCTCAGCGGGAGGGTGTTTATTCCTGTGCTGTTTTTGGAAGAGCAGGAGTTGGGAACCTTTGGTCAGGAGACCGTTTGACCGTGTTGTGGTTTGCCTTCCATTAGGACATTATTCACGCATTAACTGTGCTCACGTGGAAGAATGGCCACAGCATATCACCCAGCTAAAAAAGCCAGTCACAAAAATACTTCAGCTCTGTATGACAGAGACGGGGAGTTATGAGGGATTTTCACCTTCTGTGTTATATGTTTTTGCAGTGCTCAGATTTTTATAATGAGGTTGTTTCAGTTTTGTCGCTGATAAAAGGAAAAAGGAGATGCTTGCTATTTCCATTAGTACCCCCAGCAACATCACAGCTATCCGTTGACTTCCTACACCAGAGGGTAATATGAACAGATTCTCGTGCCATAAGAGCCTGTGGTGTTGCGGCACTCCAGAAATTGTTTTCCCTGTGTTTGAATGTGAATAATCCTATGTTACGTAAGAAAGAGGATCTTTTACTATGAAATTGTTGGAAAAAATAAAACATCAGGTTACTTTGCGCTCTGCCAGGCTAGGATTATTTTTAGCCTTTGCCATACTGCGTGTTGGCAGAGCATTGGCGGTGTTATCACATAACAGCAGCGGGTGCTGTGGACTCAGTGTCTGCTGTGTATCAGGTCCTCTGCTAAATGCTTGACATGCAGGATCACATTTAACCCTCACAGCAACCCAGGCAGGTGGGTCCTGAGGTTATGCTGGCTCTACAGGCGAGCAGCCCGCAGTGCAGAGAGGCCGAGCGCGAGTTAAAGCACCAGCTGCCTGACTCCAGAGCCCCCGTCCTGCCGGCCGTGCCCATGACCCACTCACTCTCACGTGTGTCTTTGCCTGTGCAGTCACAGTCTGTACGATTCTAGATAAGCAGGCAGACCTCTTAAAAATGTGAAATCCTCATGTTTAAAATGGTTCTTGCTAGTATCCGTGTGTACTTCTCCCCTCTGGTTGTCCTTTCGGCCCGTCTGGGAGCCGGGGTGTGGGTGCTGGGAGCGCACACACGCCACCCGGGCTTGTGTGTGGGCCCAGCTCTGCGCCCTGCGCCCTGCGCCATCATGCGGGGGGGAGCCGCCACCGTGTCTCTCAGGGTTGGCTGTATGCTCTTGGAGCCGCCTCAAAGTGTCATCCACGCTGACCCTGACTTTGTGGTCCTGGGTGGACCTCGCATGGTGCAGGTTAGACCTTGTGTGGTCCTCTGTGGTTGCTATGTAGACTCCCCCATCCAAGGCGGACTTAAGCCCTGACAGGGACGCTGCTAAGTTGGGATCCCAGCTGCTGCTACAGATGACGTCTGAAAGGCCACTGGGCAAGTGCATTTGTCAGCAGCAAGGAGAGACGGCCGTTCAGCATGGCCGAGGGGCACATTGAAAGTTCAAGGATGATACAGTGACGCCTGGCAGACTGCTTGGAAGAAGCTGGTTTGGCTCTGGTGTGCTTTTGGTTTGGGTTGAGATGTGATTCCAGGAACAGGCTGCGTGCCTCTCCTTCAGCCTCCCTCTGGATGGAGAAGGGTGTCTGTCTTGCAGCCCACCTACAGCTTGTGGCAGCCCCTCAGGGCAGTGCTGCTCTTGGTCATATCACGCCGTCTCTGCGGAAATTGACTGTGAGGTCATGTAAGCGTTCTTCTTCTGGAAGAAATGACTCGCAGGTTGGTCATTGGGGGTTCTTGACCCTCCTTGGTGCAAATGCCATACCGAGCAGTGGTTGGGCTTCCCCAGTGGCTCAGCAGTCAAGAATCCGCCTGCAATGCAAGGGAGGCAGGTTTGATCCCTGGGTCAGGAAGATCCCCTGGAGGAGGGAATGGCACCTCCCTCCAGTGTTCTTGTGGGAAAATCCCATGGAGAGGAGCCTGGCGGGCTACAGTCCACAGGGTCGCAAGAGTCGGACACGACTAAGCCACGCGTACACGAGCAGTGGTTGAGGGTTTGTTTTCTTAAGTTCTGTCCGTGACCTTTGAGGTCGTTCCCAGCAAATCTGATAGACCACAGTGAGACACACCAGCTGTGGCGCCTCCACGTGCAGGAGGCTTTTGTTTCTTTGGTTAGGTGTGGCCCTGTCACAAGGTGTGCAGGTCTGGCAAGCCCAGGTCCTGGTGGGTGTGGCGCTGCGGGGGCCGCAGAGAGGCCCAGACCCTCCGGGGCTCACTTGGCAGCAGCCCTCGGATGAGATGTGGTGTGTACTCTAGTCCAGGGGCTCTTGTCACAGAGGCTCTCGAGTGTGTTCCAGGAGGCATGTACAAGAAAGGTCAGAGCAGTGCTGTTTATAGAAGCAAACACGCCAAAAATGACCCAGCGTTGACTGACAGAAGAGTGGGTGAACAAAAGCAGCATGACAGAAGGCGTGGGACTGCACAGGACTGAAAACAGAAGCGCTTCTGCACACGTCACCTGGGCAAATGTCAGACCTACCATTGAGTGAAAAAGCAAGAGCAGAGGAGTATTGACAGTATAGTATCCCTTAAGTTAGCTTCACAAACCTACTCATTAAACTCTACTTACAGATCTAAACTAGCATAAAAAGTAAGGCGTGATGAGCACAAAATTCAGAATCAGCTACCCGCCGTTGGGCAGGAAGACACCATCACGACGGGGCGTGTGGAGGGGGTGGTGGGGTTGCCAGTGTTCTGCTTCTTGAGCCCCGCTGTCCAGTGGGACAGCCGCCAGCCTCTCTTACTGTTTCTCTGCATTCCAATAGAAACTCAGGTTCTTGGTCGCACGAGGCACATTCCAAGCGCTTGGCAACCTCGAGCGGCCGTCACGTTGGACAGTGTGGACAGGGAACGTGTCCATCATTGCCGGAAGTTCCATGTGGTGGGTGAGGCCACTGGATGCATGGATTTCATTCCTTCTCTGTAAGTTGTATAGACTCGTGTATGAAATCTTTCAAAATTTTGTTTTAATTTCAGTGCTAGAAAATCTCTTAGCACACACATTTACCAAACCTGATGTGTAACTTCCCAAGTGAGAAGTTGAAGAGTGGTCGGTGAAGTTACCTGAAGCTCTGCAGTCGTGTGACCATCTCTTTGGCACTGCCCCCCACCGAGATGAGTGACACACACGAGGGAGTGAGCAGGGGTCCGGAAGTGTGTGGCAGGTGTGCATGTGTCGCACACGTCTGTGTGTGGCGTGTTGGTAGGATCACCCTAACATAGCTGCCACCCCTGTGTCCACCCACTCTGCCGTCACTGGTCGTCATGGTGCTTTATCTGCTCTCAGGTGCATAGTTGGAGTGCCCTTCCAAACCTCCTGAAACCTGTGCGAAAGGCTTTGTTGCTAAGCTGTTGTTTCAAGGCAGAGACGACAAGCAGCCTCCAAGTCGAAGCCTGTCCTCATTTGTGCTGCCCTTGATTTCCAAACTTGAGGAGGTTGGTTGTCATGACAAAGAACCTGCTCTTTCCGCTTGATTTATCGCATCTTGTGCTAGAGGTGGCTGTCTGTGGCTGTTAAGTACTCCAAGGAGGGAAATTTATTGGTAGATACGCACTTTCTTTATGTACTGATGTGGACTCCCAGCTGCCCCGGGACAGCCAGAGCCTGTTGCCGTGTACTTCCTGGGTGGCTCTGGCTGCTCTCTGGCAAAGGTGTCCTTACCTGGCCGCTCGGTCATAATCGGGGGTTGAGGGGGGCCTCCACACCCTGTTTGCCTACCCTGGTTCTGCCCTGGTCCTGATGGCAGAGAGTGAAACTGGCCATCCCTCAGCCCCATGCCTACCCGTGTGTAATAGCTATGCAGGGCAGCAGGCTGGAGGAGGAGGAGGAGGAAGCTGGCTTGCCCAGTCTGTGTCTCTGAAGATCTTTGACCACCAAAGAAACCACGCATCCTGCCTATACTTCCCCGTTTGTGTCTGCTTCTCTTGCCCTGCTTTCGGTCTTACTCACCAGGGTAGAAGTCACACCCAAGCATCTGACTTGGGAACCTGTCTGGAGAAGGATGTGCTGTGACGTTGGGGATGCTGAGGCCAGCGTTCTAAGGAGCAGGTGGGGGCAGGAAGAAGAGCAGCCTGAAAGAGAGGCAGAGACCAGCGGGCTCCGGCCGGGTTGAGACTTCCACTCAGCACTAACGGGAGAAGAGAGGGGCGTGTGTGAGGCCTGCCATTCCCTGGGATCCTGAGAAACACCTTCAGTGCTGCAGAGTGTCCCGGTCTGACCTGCAGCCAGTCCACATCACACACTTAGGCACTGAGCAGGTGCCATGTGCCCTGCACATGGACGAGCACCTTCCTGCATTACCGCAGCCAGTAATTTAACCTACGCCACATCAGACATCTCAGGTAGAGCAATGTTCTCAGACAAAACTTGAGACTTAAGAGGTGCTGCTGAAGTCTGTTGACTCAAAACAGTCTGACTACAACTGCCCGGCCTTTTAACTACCCTGTGAATTACCGAAGTTGTTGTAAAGAAGCAAGTATAAACTGTGTGGGCCCCCCTGCTTGGGTGGGGAAGAGGAGGGGAGCCGGAGCAATCACACCATCTGCTGGCATGCTGCGAATCCCAGGGCTGGCGCCACCTGCGAGGACTGGTACCGAGAACCCCGGAGCTCCACGTCGAGCAGCTCCAGCTGAGGAGAGAGGCGCACCAGCCCTCTGTGGATTTGTGTCCTTGCTGGGCTCTAAGAAGAGCTTCCTGCAGCTCTGGCTGGTGGACAGACAGCTGCGAGGCTGGGTTTGGTTTGACTGCCCTTGTGAACGAAGGTCAGGCCTGGCTCCTCTCTCTAGTCCAGAGTGCAAGGGGCTCCTAGATAATTGCAAAGGGCGAATTGTGTATCTGATCCTGCCTGCAGCCTGAAGGTCTTTGACAAGAGGATTGAGGCTTGGCCCCTGATAAGCCAGCACTAGTAGACACAGTGACACGCCTGTAATAGAGGTGCTATGTCATTTATTTGGAAGGGTTTTTTTGTTGTTTTTGGTTTTGTTTTAGTACTAAATTGCTGAGAAAATTGAAAGGGAGTGTATTTTTTTATTTTTTAAATACACTTACTTTTTTTTTCCATTGCATAGAATCATGTTCTCCCTAATTGTCAACCATTTTCAAGTATTTTCTATAAATTTCTGACAGCCAAAGAAGCAGTGCTTTCTGTGGGGTATTTTCTCTTTGGCCGATTTGTTCATTTGTTGAACTAATGTTTCCCGAGCATCTTCTCTGGGCTACGTACAGTGTTAGCACTGGAGACGCAGGCTTGAGCAGGACAGGTACAGTCTTCAGCAAGTGCGTTCTTGTTAGGAGATAAACACACAAATAATAAGATGGTTTCAAATCCTGGAAAGTGCTGTAGTAAATGAAGGAAGGCTGCTCGTTGGGTTGGTTTCTTTGTTTTTTCCCCCAACAGCTTCATTGAGATAGAATTCACATATCTGACTACACGACTCTTTTAAAGTGTAGAATTCAAAGTTGGTTTTTTTTTTTATAGTAATTCACTGGGTTGTGTAACGATCACCAGATTCTAATTTTAGAACACTTCTCCCCCACCAAAAGAAACCTCTTAGTCACCAGCAGCCGCTCTCCATCCCTCTCCGCTCCCTTTAGTCTTAGGCAACCTCTCATCTATTAATACTTTCTGTCTCTAGAGATTTGCCAGTTCTGGACATTGCAGATAAACGGAATTATACAATATGTGGTCTTTTGTGACTAGCTTCTTTCGCTTAGCATCATGTTTTTGAGATTTATCCATGGTGTAGCATATCAGTACGTCACTTAAATGTAGTTTTAGGCCTTTGTGTTTTATTTGTTTTGATGATTGTGAATGGATGCTTCTTACATTTGTTTTGAATGTTCCTTGCTATTGTGTAGAAATAGAATTGATTCTTGTCTGTGACCTTGTTTATGATGTATATCATCTTGTATCCTGTGAGCCTACTAAATTTGTTTGTTAGTACTAGTTTCTTAGTGGATTGCTTCGGATTTTTCATATACAAAATTATTTCATCTACCAACAGTTTTATATCTCCCTTTCCAATCTGGATGGCTTGTGTTGGAGTACAAAATTGAGTAACAGGGATCAAAACTGACACCCTCGTCTTGTTCCTGATTTTGTTGAGAAACCAAATTGTCTTTCACTGTGTCCCTGAGGGTTTTGAACACCTTAGGTCTACTTCAGTCTCCACGGCCAGCTCTGAGGCCTGACGCATGTCACTTGTTGCAGTTCCCTAACCAGACATTGAGGAGGTCCACTCAAAAGGGCCTTCATTCCCAATTCTCATGTCCAGCCCTTCTGCGGTCCCACTGTGGTGTCTTTTCATCTTAGCCGGTTCCCTTGGACGTTGGTTAGATAATCAGATGAACTCTATAGGGACGCATGGAAGTATTTGCGTGTTCGTTTTCCACACCCATTTTGACTGCTTTCACCCTAACTTAGAAGGAAATTGCAAAAATTGAAAGGTGCAAGCAAAAGAGTTCGAATGGATCCATGTTTCCTTTTCTTTGTAACCTCAAACAGAGAAGGGGAACGATTTGCCTGAGGACAACACTCATTTCCACAGAAGGCGAATGAACCACGGCTTCTTCTCACTCTGCCTCTAATAGTCAGTACCTCCTCTGTTTTCAGACTCTCAGCGTTCTCATCTCTCCTCCTTCACCATGAAGCTGAAGGACAAATTCCACTCGCCCAAAATCAAGAGGACGCCATCAAAGAAGGGAAAACCAGCCGAGGTGTCTGTGAAGATTCCAGAGAAGCCCGTGAACAAAGTAAGCTGACTCCAGGTGTTTCTGCTGGCCTGCACCTGCTTTGAACAATGTGTTTGTGCTGTTTCTGAGTTCATGCCCTGGGGACTGAGCTTTCAGTACAGAGCACCTTTCCGGTAGCGCTCCACAGTTCCAGGTGGGGCCTTCTGTGTCCTTGTGAAATAGAAACTTTTAGGATGGGTGAGTGTTTCTCCCATTAATAAGAGTCCAGATCAGTTGGCTAGAACAGTTCTTTTCCAGATGTCATCCTCTGGGCATTTAACACAGCTCAGAGCATCACATTCACACCCCAGGACGCAGCCTCCATGCCCCTAGAGAGGCCCATGTTGCCCCCCGACACACACACGTAGATTTGTGATGTCCAGAACATCCATCATTTGGTTCCAGGGTCCACGCTCTGAAACTTGCTAAACCCTTGAAACCCAACTGAAGATGCCCTCAAACACCAGGAACCTCAGCAGGGCCAGTCAAGCCAGATGTGTTGCAACAGCTGTTGATTTTCATCAACCCCTTCCCTTCAGCTTAAAACGGCCATTTCAAGCTCTGTAGGAATCCAGGTTTCCTCTCTTCCAGGAGGCAACAGACAGATTTCTACCAGAGGGCTACCCTATCCCCTTGGATCTGGAGCAGCAGGCAGTAGAGTTTATGTCCACCAGTGCTGTGGCTTCCAGGTCTCAAAGGCAGAAGGTCAGTGTGATGCTAAGAACAATTGGGTTTGCCTTGCCTTCTACTGCAGAATCCTGGCCCATGGTTTTGGGGATGGAAAAAAAAAATTCTGTTGCAATATCGTTGTGTTCAGTTGGGTGGCAACTGTGGGCTTAATTGTTCAGGAAACAGTCCAAGGAGCCATGGATAAAAGTCAAAGTTTATCCAGGCCTCCATGGTCTTCGGAGCAAAGCAAGCCCAGTGCTCACGGTGAAAGCTTGGGGATTCGGGGATTGGTTTGGGTGTGCTGCTTGGGTCCAACGGGTTCGGGGGGAACGGGTGAGTCTCATCTCTTAAGACCAGCTGTTCTTTCCTTGAGCTGCTAAGATGCTCTGGACAGTTGAGAAGAAGAAGGGCGTGTAAAGTGTAAGGTCTCTTTAAATGTCTCGCAAGACTCCTGAGCGTGATGAGATAGCACAGAACCAGTGTCTCATAGCCAGGGACTCCTTTTGTGCTGCTAGCATTTACCAAGCCTGTTCTTAGCCCCACGCTCAGTGCTTTCACTCGTTCCCTTAATTCTCATTATATCCCTGGGAGGTGGAAACTTAAATTTTGCAGACAAGGAAACTAGGGCTATGGAGCAAAGCCATACAAAGAGCCATACAAAGAGCGGTGACCCAGAGATTGAAACACAGCCACCAGACATCACGTCGAAACTCTGACCGTGTTACGTTTACTCTTTATGAAAGTTTATTTTTTAATACCTAAAAAACCTAATGCTAATCCCCACACATAACTGAACATAAAAACAAAATTAAACTCAGCGAGGTAAAATAAAGACAAGCCTGTCAGATAAGTAGATTCTCAACTCTTTAGTAACTGTCCGCAGTGTAGTCTGTAGAAGTGCTGTTACAGCCCCACTGTGGATTTGACGCCACCAGCACACACTGCCCTGCCACAGAAACACACGGTTGTTGGGTTTTGTGGTGTACTTCCTCTTGTTTTTGTGTTGACCAGCAGAATACCTTAAAATACTAGTTAAAAGTAGGGAAAATAAAGGTTTTCAGTCCAGAGTCTTTCACTGAATCATTTTTCCTGCCCCATCTGTTAACAAAAAGAAGCTAGAGAGCAAGAATGAAATGTGCGTTGTTTACCAGACTGATCTGAATTCCAGATTGAAGAGAGGAATAAAGTGCAAGATTTGGTCTGTACCACAATTATTATTTTTTAAATTCCAATCTGTTTAGCCGCCCCTTGGAGCTGGCTTTTACATGGAACACCAAGAAGAGTGTCAGTTGTCACCTGACGCTGCCCAGAGGGCCCAGAGCAAAATGGCGCGCTAAGCACTGTGTTTTGCTAGTGAACTCTGATAGGGAATTGTTCCAGCCTCTCACTTCTTGGCGTTCCCCGCCGCTTTCTTCTTTATTCCAAGAGAAATGATAGAGGCAACTTGACATTCAAGTACCCTTTCCTTAGGGGGGGCTCCTGCAGACTCCAGGGCACAGCTGGCAATGTCTGGAGACATTTTTGGTTGTCACAACCAGGAGACTGAAGCAGGTGCTACTGACATCTGGTGGGTAGAGGCCAGGGATGCTGGTAGGTGTTGGGCAATGCACAGGACAGCACCTCCCCCACCGCCCACAACAAAGAATCATCTGTCCTAAAATGCCCATGCCGTGGCTGAGAGACAGTTCTCTAGGAAGGAGCTGTATAGATCCTCCCCCAAGGAAGAGCATCCCCTGGTTCCGGGTCATCACCCTTTAAGAAAGGTGGAGTTTCCATGCCCTGTCACCTGCATGATCCAGAGTGAGTTCAAACCCACATGGACGCTCACAGTCAGGACTGGAAGTGTTGGGGGTCTGCCTGCCAGGGTGTGAGCGTTGCTGACTCTGTCAGAGACATCTTACCATAGCCTGTCATCTGCTGTCATCCTTAACTCTTACTTACTGTCTTACAACTTAATGTTTCTGTGTATAGTCTCATTGTTCCCAGGATGTTACCTGGGAAGCTGTAGCTCAGGTAGACAGGAATAGATTCAGATTCACCCACAGCTTACCGCGGGTCTCCCTGTGCCAGGCCCTGTCCTGGGTGGCATCACGATGTCTTCCTTCTCACCTTGACTGTGCACACAAGCTTTCACTGTTCCTAGTACACAGAAAGTGTGGGCTCTGGGCCAAGGTTGCTTAATCAGAATCTGCTATTCCCTTAATTTTATGAAATGCTTCCACAAATATTCTCCCCGAGCACCCCCCACAAGCCTCCTCAGCCCACCCAGCGCAGCCCACCTAGTCTTCCCATTTTGCACACGAGGAGCCTGAAGCCCAGTGGTGCCTTGGGATCGCGGCCTCCCCCAGCCTGCTGGCCTCGGGTGGTTCCAGGTCTGTCTGCGCCATGGTGGCCCCTAACCCCTGATGCACAAGGAAGTGTGCAGGTGGATGCCCCTGCCTCTAAAGGCCCTGGCCTCGGGGTCCTGGTTCCTGGGCCTGCTTCTTCTGGGTGTCTCATTGTAAACTCTTGACTGCTGGCTGCGTTTTGTGAGAAGCCATGGTTTTAACAGCTGGAGAGTGGGGGGAATGCACAGCATTCAGAGGCCACTGAGTCAGGGAGTAGAATCTGCTGGAGCATTAATGGGTGAAACCCGACTCTGCGGGGTGTCACGCCTCTGTTAGGAGCCCAGGGCAGCCTGGTTTGATCTCTCTGCAAATGACAGGAGAATTCTCTGTTGTGAAATACCTGCCACTTTGGAGGCCTCCCATCTTCAGGTCAGCCCCTTTCTCCCTAGCAAACCTGGGGACACATTTTCTTAAAACATTTCCGGCCTCCTCCCCGTTTCGTCATGCCGCTTGAGGAGTTCTGAGGTGCTGAGGTGGCAGTGTTGTGGCCATCGTCCTCTTGCCCAGCCAGCCAGTGTGGTTGTAGTCACGTTTGATGTCTGCACGGCACCATGATTCCTTCAGACTGAGGTTCCTCTGAGCCCCGTGTAGGCCTAGGCAAAGCAGAGCGCTCTTGCCTTGAGCTAGAGAAGCAAGTGCCTGGCCCTTGGAAACGGACGGTAAATAAAGGTGTCAGTTGGTAAAAAGAGAAAAATAAAGTGAGGGCAGAGACCCCCATGCTGGGAATGGGAGCATGGTATCCTGGTGCTCTACAGGGCACCTTTGGGGTAGTGCACCCACTGAGAGGAGCTAAATCAAGTCTCTGAAAGTCGTCCCACTAAAGGGACTAATGACTTCTTAATTCCATCTATGTGGTTTTTCTTTGATAGTCCCATGAAATCCACTATTTAAAAATTTAATTTAAAATGACGTTCCTCGTTATTTTAAAAGAACTAGTGTTCAGAATCATAATCACTTTATTATGTATCACTTTTTAATGTATAGTTTTAAATCTCCTTTTTTAAGAAATTATCTTCTTCTTCTTGGTGGATTTTGTTTATATAGTCTCTGGAGCACAAAGAGCCCATAGGTGGGAGTTTTCCTCACATATACTACCCTTAATTTGCCCTGGGCAAGTAATTGATTCTACTTGAATAGATTATCCATTTTTGGATTTATCTATCTTAACGATTATTCTTGGTTTCCCTCTCCCTGCCAGCCAGCTGGGACCTGGGTTGTTGACCTCAGGGTCAGTGTAAGGAGTGTGTTTACCCACTGACCGTGGATTCAAGGGACCCCCCAGTCAAAGAGGAAAGACTTGGGTGTGGGAATGTGAATGCTGGGAGGTCCAGGGCTCTGTGTTTTTATTTTCTTCCTTGGTGAGCTTTCCTCAGGAGCAGAGATACTCTGGATGCTGTTAGCGGTTGTGGCAGGAGCAGTGCCTGAATTTCTGCTGTCTGTCCAGTTCCTCACCCTTTCACCCCAGGGCTTCCAGGTCCTTTGGGAGAGCCATCTCATCTCATTGAGAGGGCACTGCGTCTGCAGGTCAAATGTGGAAATCCAACAAGGAGTCCTGGAGAATGGGCTTTGAGCACTAATGCCTCTGACCAGTCTCACACAGCCCCCAGGACCTTGAAAGGCCTGGGGTTTCTCAGTTTGATTTCCTGGATAGACGTGCACAGTACCCAAGCATCCTACAGCCATCAGCAAATCAGTCCTCACTATACTTGCTGAGATTAGCAGTGATAGTTCCGTGTAGTGGAGGAGGAGACCCCGGGCGAGTCTGTCTCTGTCTAGGAAGGGACTTAAGAATACCTAAACTGCTTTTCTCCATCCAGCCCCTTCTTCTGCCCCAAGTCTGGCCTCTGTATCCTGATTGCAGTCCTTAGGGAAACAATTTGACTTAGTTTCTGCAGCAAGAAGCCCTTTCCAGTGGCATCAATCTCAAAGTGGTCTACAGGAAATTTTATTTATTTCTTTTAAAAGTCACTCCCTTTAATCTCTCTCCTCCCTCCTTATGCTTAACATTTCCTTTCAGAACCTGAGCTGGCTGGAGGAGAAAGAGAAGGAAGTTGTCAGTGCCTTGCGCTACTTTAAGACCATTGTGGACAAAATGGCTATTGATAAGAAGGTCCTGGAGATGCTCCCAGGGTCCGCCAGCAAGGTGCTGGAGGCCATCTTACCCCTGGTGCAGAGCGACCCTCGAATTCAGCACAGGTGAGTTGCTGTGGGGTGTGTTACAGCTGTGGAGGCATAGCAGCACCTTGGTTTGGGGGCCATTCACACCCAACGTTTCTGCGAACAGCAAGGAGTGCCAGGAGGAAAAGGAGCCCTCCAGCCCCTGCCCCCAGCCTTGCCCCGTGGTCGCCACCTGGCTTTCTCCCAAGGTTGAGGTCACTGTTACTCACGAGGCCTCGACACTGAGGAAGCACACCACCGCTGCTGGGGGGTGGCCTCCGGGTAAGCCTGGGGTTCCTTTTTCATACTGGCTGGCTCATTGGCAATCATCCTATTGATTCGGACACATTTTCCCCAGTTCCCTGTGTTAACCATAGTTTATTGTGACACCAAATCCTGCCAGTATTTAGCTGCTTAGAGATCTTGACCGCTTACATTATTAAGCCAAAAAAGGCAGAGAGGAATCCCAGTAGAGCATGGACTAGTGAAACCTTGAGTTGTATCAAGCCAGGTCCTCCCAGACGGCGGCTGGATTCATTGGAAGCCAGGTACGGGGATGGAGTCAGCTTTTGTTGGGTAGTGCTTCTTTTTTTGCTAGAGTTCATTTTCCTCTGAAAGGTTAGTCAGCGGCTTGCCTCTGTGTTTGTTGTTAACCACAGAAAGAAAAGCAGGATTGAATGTAATCTCCAGTGAGAGTCTTGCAGGAGCTTTCTCATGAGAGGCTGTCAGATGCCTGCTGGCTCTGTTTTCCTTCCCTGGTGCCTGTTGGGGATAAACATCTCTCTTTCAGTTCCCCAGGATGGTTTAGTGTCCTTGTAGCCCCACGGGGCTAAGCGTTTATGAACCGCTTTCGGACCTTGGCAATGAAGGGCATGATTTTCTTCTTTTGGGAGATAAAGCAAGCAGTATCTTCATTTCCAAGAAGCTACCTGCCCTGGGGTTTCTGCTGGGCCCTGTAGATTCTGCTGAGCCCTGTCTTCTGCTTCTGCTGGTGGTCTTCTGGCTGGAAGCTCACTGGAGCCAGTTGGTGGGGAAGGATACAGTGTTGATAGGGCTTTGCCTGGTTCTGTCTTCATTTTCCACAGTAGGCTGCCGTCATGTACCCAAGCCTCAGGGGCAACCAGTTGCTTCAGTGCCTTGTTAGAGGCCCATGGAGGCCTCTGTGAGACAAGTGCTGTGCTTTCCCAGTAGGTCCCCAGTGCCCGGCTTGTGGACGGGCCTGGTGCGGCTCTCCTTGGGGGGAATGTGCCTAACAGTAAGCTGGTTTCAGGTGCATAGACAGCTTTCTGTGAAATGCTCTGATAGACTTCTCATGGGCTGGGCCCACCATGGGAGACTTCAGATCTGGTTGAAAACACCAACTCCCCCACTGTCTAACCAGGTGCCAATTTTATGGAAGGCGAGTTGCAAGAGAGTCACACTTACTAAACTTCCTGGGGGAGGAGACGCTGGGGCCAGACCTGAAGTCAAGGCAGGCGCTGGATGGGCACTGGGAGCAGGAGAAGACAACCAGAGGAACCAGGGCAGCAGGCAGGTGTGTCCCAGGAGGGAAGAGACTCACAGTTATGTGAGCAGAGTGTGACCACATGGGTGCCGACTGCTGGAGCCCCGCACCCACCACCTCGTGTGCCCCCCTCCCTGGGAGAGTCAGCATGGCCACCTTCACCAAGTCCTGTGAGAGCGCTGGCCCCGCGCTGCTGCCGAGCCTCACGCCCCCAAATGTCAGCCAACAGCTCTGCTGGGGAAGCTACTTTCTAGACATGCAAGCTCTGGGAGACTTGATCAAGTGATATGACAGTGGTCTGGGGTGTGTTTCTGTCCGTGGGGAGGTTTTATAATTACTTAACATCTATAACCATTTCCTTGAGGGGAAAAGAGAAATGCCTGGGTGTGGCCACAAGAAACAATGGTTTTTTCCCTTTCTTTTTTTCCTGGTAGTCCTTTGGTTAATACCATTTAAGGGATATTTTTCCTCCTGAAATTTTTCAAAAGCCAATTTATGATATTTTTATTGCTTTCCCTAACGTGATCGAATATACTCCCTCAAATGTTTCTGTCAGCTTCCTTCCACCATCTCATTCCTCCTGGCACGGTTGTTGGTTACATGTGTGTTAGTTGCTCAGTCATGTCCAATTCTTTGCAACCCTGTGGACTGTAGCCCACCAGGCTCCTCTGTCCATGGGATTCTCCAGGCAAGAATACTGGAGTGGGTTGCCATGCCCTCCTCCAGGGGATCTTCCTGACCCAGGGATCAAACCTGCTTTTCCTGCATTGGCAGGTGGATTCTTGACTGCTGAGCCCCCCGGGAAGCCTGTTTGTTGGCTGGGAGAGTGTTATCCTGCCTGCTCTGTGGGTGGGGTTCCAGCAGGCAGACTTTTGGCTCCCCTTCTCCCCTGTTCCCAGGGCAGTGGTGACAGGCCTGTGAACAAGCAGCTGGCTGCTGCTTGTGGGCAATGAACGGAAGTGTGAGAGCAGGATCCCTGCTCGCCCTCCATGTAGACGGCTTTGCTCCATTTTGGAAGCAGATGAACTGGTCCTCTGGACATTTTTATGGTACAGGAACCTCCTTCCTTTTTTAATGTCCTTCCTGTTACATTTAGACACAGGACTATTCTTCCTCCAAGCTAATGATGTGAAGGGTGGACACAATTACCAGTATTTTTAGGTGATTTCAGGAAAATGTTAACATCCAGTGCAGGTAGGAATTGAGCATCACGTAAAAGTGACCCCTCCCAGCTCTTTCATCTAATTATCACCAGGTGCTTTGGTGGCATCCGCTCAGGCGGGGCTGGGAGGCCAGTCTTTGTTTAAAAAGGCCTCATCTGGGAGGAGAGGCAGAACTGCTAGGAGCACCTTCCCTTTCAAGACCACATCACCTATGATCCAGCCCCCAGGAAAGTCTAAAAGTTTTGTTTTATTCTCCTAGTCGTCCTTCCTAAGAGAATAGGTGTTACATTGAATACTCTGCATTTATATTATCCTCTAAAGCAGCCAAACCCTGGCTTTCTTGCGGCTCCTATTTCACATTTCTTTTCTCCCTGTTGGAACACGCACGGGGTAGAGTGAACGGCAGAGTAGGAGACCAGTCTCCTGGAAATTCTCTTCCTCCTTATCTGATTCTGAAGAGCTTCTTGTTCGAGCCTTGTTTGGTTCAGGTGTGTGTGTTTTTTTTTAATGGCTTTATTTTTAGAAGCTGTTTTAATCATCTTACAATATTATGTATTTTTTTTACAATTATATCTGTGGAGAAAAAGCATACCTTTGGCTGCTAATATCAGCTTCTTTTTTTTTTTTTAATGGGGGAGGTAGCAGTCCACAAATTTTCTACACTTTTGGTCTTCTTCTATTGTAATACATAATATTAAAAGATAGAAAAATAATTCCTTCCATAAATCCTCAGGATAATTATCTTTAGTTATTTTAGAAATATGTGTAAGGTATAAAACATCTTCATTTTGGCCTCTACTCTACAATTGTTAGGGCCTCCGAAAGTACTTGGGGCTTGTTTTGTGTTGTTGCGAAGTTGATACCTCTGCCACCACCATGGGTCACCTCGCCTCTGACTTACCCTTCTTAAAGTACCCTTCATTAGTGCATTCCTCTGACTTCTCAACCATGGTTTATTGCAGGGGATGACAAAGCCAAGCCAATGTTAGAAGGAATTCTAGTACATTTCAGGTCTCTTTGAACTCATATTTAAAGGTTTTTCCTTGAGACTTCCCTTGTTGGAAATGGTGGTCCAGTGGTTAAGACTTCACTCATCTACTGCAGGGGGCACAGGTTTGATCCCTGGTCTTGGAACTAAGATACAAAAAAAAAGCTGTTCTCTAAAAGACCCTGCCTGCTAAAACCCCACAAACCTGTTGGCTCCTCATGACACATATGGGTTTTTACTTTCTTAACACCAGAAATGCTTTGTATTGGAGTACACCCGATTATTTGTGGTAGTTTCAGGTGAACAAGGAAGGGACTCAGCCATACATATACATATATGCATTCTTCCCCAAACCCCCTCCCATCCAGGCTGAAGCTTAGGTTCTCAGTGTGTCATTACAGAAAGAATTCAGTGAGAGACAAAGTGAGAGGTGAAAAGTGAAGTTGCTCAGTTGTGTCCTACTCTTTGTGATTCCATGGACTGTAGGCTACCAGGCTCCTCTGTCTTCCAGGCAAGAGTACAGGAGTGGGTTGCCATTTCCTTCTCCAGGGATTCTTCCCGACCCAGGGATCAACCCAGGTCTCCTGCATTGCAGGCAGACACTTTACCATCTGAGCTACCAGGGAAGCCCAAGTGATAGGTAAGAAGTGGATTTACTTAGAAACACACTCCATAGAGTGTGGGCCATCTCGGAAGGTGAGAGCAGCCTATGAGTTTTTATCTAATTCAGAATAAGAAGTGTACAACACTCTGACTTACTCGGAGGAGAGGAAGGTGGGCCATTCCTTGAGAGACGTTATCAGAATCTCGTGGAAGATGTGAAGTTTGAAAAAGCACGTAAACTCTCGTGGTGGAATTTTTATACGTTATAGTTGAGAAATGGAAAAAAAACTTAGACCAGAATATAAAGCTCCACAAAATTTTCATCGGATGGAAGAAAATAGGTTCAGGGAGGAAAAGTGTATTTATTAAAAGGAGGTGCATATTTTATAGAAAGGACTGAGAAACCCGAGTCACTGAGAAACTAGGTCTGTGCTAAACAGAAGACTTAATATTCTCTTGAAAATCTCCTCCTGCCTCCAGCTCAGCCCTCTCCTCCTGCTACAGCCGAGTGTACCAAAGTCTCGCCAATCTCATCCGTTGGTCTGACCAAGTGATGCTGGAAGGCGTGAACTCAGAAGATAAAGAGATGGTGACAACTGTGAAGGGGGTCATCAAGGCCGTGCTGGATGGAGTGAAGGTACGTGCGGGTTCCCAGTGGGCCTCAGCAGGGACTTGGAGCTGCCTCACTGCCAGCTGTTGGTCTCACAAGAACTCGTTCCTGAACTCCTGAACATCGGAGTGAACCTCTTCCAGTGTCTGCTGTTGGGTGCCGCTCTGTCTCACAGCTGTTTCTATCTCTCTGGTGCACATGCTCTTACGGCCGCATCACCTTTGGTGGGCTGGGCCCATAGTTAGAAAAGCTGCCGGAGGCAGGCAGCCTGTCCTGGGCCTTGTGTTAAATCTGCACTGAGTCTTTATACTGCAGCTCTGGCTGGGCACACCTGCCAGCTCGACAAAGGCTGGTGGAAACTGTTCTTGCGTTGACTCTTAGCAAAACTCCCAGCATGTCAACTGCTACCATTTCATATTCTAAGAACTTCTTAGAGTATGAAAGCAGGATTAGTAGAAAAGCAGGATTGAGAAGAGTTAGAAGTACAACTGAAATCTATGATGTAGTTTGTGAATTTACTACCCAGGGAAGTCAGAAATGGCATAATAGAAAATTATGAATCATTGTTAAGGTGGGAAGCAAAGTCCTTCTAAGGAAGGTTCTATGGTTCTGGAATTGGGGTCCAAGGGACAAACCCTAATTGAGAAAATAAGTTCCAGTGAATAAGGAGCAAGGCAGAATGTAGGGCAGAAAACAGGTGGGAGCCTGCAGGTCAGGACGAGGGCTGTGAGCGGTGAACAGGTGTGGACCCTGCTGTTAGACGAGGCTGTGTGATATCGTGGAAGGAGGGCTAGGCTGGAGCCCAGTTAGATTTCACACCCGCGTTCACCTCAACTTACCAGTCTGTGAACTGGAGCAATTTCCTCAAGTGCTCTGAACCTTAGTTAACTCATCTATAAAACACATGTAGTTATGGCACCCTATATCATGGGGCTGTAGGAAGGATTAAATTATTTAATGCATGTAAAGCTTTTAGAACTATGTCTGGCATGCGAAGCACTCAGATCTTAGCTGCTGTTTATTATTAATTATGTGGTGCTAGAGGTGCACTTTGCAAATAGACCTCTTGGCTTGAAAAACTGTGGTGTTCTCCTCTCTAGACCTTCCTGTCCAAAATGGCGGCCGGGGTACTTACTCTAGGTCCAAAGACTTCCTTCCCCATTCAACCATGCTACTAGACTCCTAAAAGCTGCCTCCCTGGACAGGTATTCCCCAGAAGCTCTGGAGAGTAGAGTAAGGACCCCCTGATGGGTAGAAATTACAAATGGAAGGCTGAGAAAGTGTTACTTAACATTCCACACTGCTCTGGAATGAATATTGGAGAAGGAAATGGCAACCCACTCCAGTGTTCTTGCCTGGAGAATCCCAGGGACGGGGGAGCCTGGTGGGCTGCCGTCCATGGGGTCGCACAGAGTCGGACACGACTGAAGCGACTTAGCAGCAGCAGCTGGAATGAACCGTGTGGACTGGGGTGATCTGGGTGGCTCCCTGCTCTGTATGAGCTCTGTATAGGGCTGCTCTGTCTTCGGGGACTTCCTGGAGCTTACTCAGAGGCAGGCGGGACTGGACACCATCACAGCATCCTCTGAGAGTTCCCAGTCTCTTCATCCCCAGAACAGTTAGGCCCTGTACCACCAGCTTTGGCCATGAAACCTACAGAGGCAGACCGCGGTCGCTGCTGTGTAGGGCCTGGTGTCGCTCTCCAGACCTGGCACCTGGTCACACATTCTCCCATGCAGGCCTCCTGGTCACTCTCTGAGGTCAGCAGGACAAGTGAGACGTGACCAGGGCCACGATTCGCCATCAGGGTGTGTGCACCTCTGCCTCGCCTCGCCTCTTCCTGTTCAGGCTTCTGGAAATGCTATTATTGACAAGTGTTATTTCTCAGGTGACATTGTTAACGTTTCCTTCTACTGCATGATTATAATAAGATGTTTAAAACAAGTCAGAACGTCACAAATACAAGAGTTTCCAGGCATGAAGCTTTGTGACATTCCCAAGTGGATTTTCTTTATGGGATCATGAACACGCCACTGTCAGTTGAAAAGTTGTCTAAAAGAAAATTTATCGGGTTTTTTCAGATTGACCAGGATGAGAGAGGGGAGGGAGCAAGAAAGAGACACCTGTTGATTATGAACCTGTCAGTGTCTGAACTTTTACACAATTGTCCCTAAAATATTTTAAGCAGAACAGAGATTCTCTCAGTGAGGAGCTTGGGAAATTTAGATTTGTTTCTTTTATTCAGGAAGCCATTAGTGAGAATCTCCTGTGTGCTGCGCAGTGTGGTGGAATTAGGAAGATAGTGATAAAACTGGCACAGTCCCTGACCTGATGGAATTTACAATCTAAAGGTGGAAAGGGCAACAGCCAAAGACCCGTAATTGTATAATTAATTATAATAGGAATGGGGCTATAGAGGAAAATGGGCATGAGGTCTTACTTGGGTCTTGGGGACCTTCATTTTTCAGGGTGATCAGAGATGCTTCCCCAGGGATGCTCCCAGGCAGGCTGAAGCCTATAGGATGAGCAGGACCTGGCCTGCGTCACCAAGGGATATCTGTGGTTGGAGTCAGTCAAGACAGCAGGGACAATCTGGAACCTGTGGTGCTGGCACTTGTTGTTAAGGTCTAAGTTGTCATAACACTGACAGTTGACTCCCCACTTAACTCAAAGGCCCTCTCTTCCCATTTGCTGTAGGAACCACCTCCAGCCCAGGACTTGGCTGTTGGAGGACTGAGTTTCTTGAGGTCAAACAGATACACGAGTTTGTCCTTTCAAAACCAAGACTCCACCTCTTCCTTGTTTTGCCTTTCCAGCATTCCTTCTCCTCTCAGGTGTACAGCTTCTTACCCGTCTCTCTAGACTCTGCTCTACCTCTTTTCAGATCCTCTTGGATCTCCCTGCTGAGTCCTCCAGCTTCTCCAACAGCACACACACACATTTAGTTTTTTGATTGAGGGAAAGAAAAAAGCCGCCTTCTTGCACTGACCTGGGGGAAAAACTTTGGAATACCCACAGTTCTGTCCTTTGACAGTCACCAACCAAAACTGTTCTTCTGTACCAGACTCACCTTGAATAAGGTGAATATTTTGAAAGAAATATTTTCCTGACTGTATGAGCTACGGGTAGATTTGACTAAAAGTAAATCCAAAATAATCCTGGCTTCAAGAGGTAGAACTTTATTTCTCCTTCATGTGTAAGATGCCTAGTGATAGGCACTCCAAGGCCAGTGTGGCATTTTCACAGACTGGCCGGGATGTGCTCTCCTGTCCTGCTTTCTCATCATCGTAACACACAGATTCCACTTCATGGTGCAGAATGGCTGTTCAGTCTCCATCAGTTACAAGTACTAGCAAGGAGGAAAAGAGAATAGGAAGTTGTGCCTTCTCTATTTGCTGGTACTTACTCCAAGGCCTCACAAACTCTCACATTTTATTGGCCAGAACTTAGTCATGTGCCCGAGTGAAATTCTGTTAACAAAGAAGAGCAGATACCGTGGGGCACCTGGCTGTCTCTGCCACACTGACATTTAAGATCAGCCATCGCTTTTATTCCCTGTTCAGCCTATTTTAAGATTTTTTATTATGACAAAGTTTAGACATTTGCAAAAAGAGAACAGTGTAATGAAGCCTGATCTCAGAGCTTCCATGGTTGGCCAGTCTTGTTCCTTCCAGACCTCTTCCTGCCCCTCTGGTTTATTTGGAAGCGAATTTTAGACATCCTAACATCCGTTCCTCTGTAAATACCTTAGCACATAGCTTCAGAGCAGGGCACTTTTTTGCGAAGGGCCAGATAGATGTTTTAGGTTTCTGGGGCTGTGCTTGGTCTTTGCTGCATGTTGGCCTGGTGCGTAGTCTTTGTTTTTTGTTTTAATTTCATTTTTTTTAAAAAAGCATTTTTACCTTGAGAGCCTTACAGAAGTGTCAGGGTGTGTAATTTCCTCGGTTCTGTCTCATCACAACAAAAATTTGACGCGATGCACGTTAAAGCCCTCAGCGTGTCACAGCTCTCGGACAGTGTTATAGCTCTGTGTTACAGCGCAGTTTTATTTAGAAAATAAAGGAAAATACATCCTCGAGACGTGAGGGCATGCGGACCCAAAAGACGCCAAGAAAAGAGAAAAAGAGTGTGCATGCAGAGGAGAAAGACAACCCCCCCACACACCCTTTGGCTCCTCTTTTTATATGTTTTTTCCCTCCCCCGGGTCTGCCCTATGTAAATTGGGCTAGCCAGGAGCGCTGATCTACCTGAGGTCCTCACTCCGTCAGTCGTCAGTCGGACCTTCCTTTGTTCTATTTTCGCCACCGCCATTCTGGACTCCTTTGTCCTATGCTAACTACCTAACAGAAGCAAGCCCTTGGCTGGATTTGGCCTGCAGGGAGTAACTTGCTGTTTCTAAACAGTTTGTTTTTCAATTTCATATCCAAATAAATTCCACACACTGTTATTCATTAATAGGTGTCTAAAGTTCTCCCTTCTCTGTAGTTTTATCCTTGCAGCTTATTTGTGTGTGTTTAAGGAGGGGTTGTTTCTCCTGAGAGTCTCCCATACTCTGGCTTTGCTGATTACATCTTTACAGTATTATTTAACATGTTCCTCTGTCTCTCGAGGGCTTCCCTGGTGGCTCAGATGGTAAAGAATCTGCCTGCAGTGCAGGAGACTTGGGTTCGATTCCTAGATCAGACAGATCCCCTGGAGATGGGAATGGCTACCCACTCCAGTATTCCTGCCTGGAGAATCCCATGGACAGGGAAGCCTGACGAGCTACAGTCCATAGGGTCGCAGAGTCAGACACAATTGGGCGACTAACACTTTCACTTTTCTTTCTGTCCCTTGAATTTCCTGGAAAATTAGGCTGAATCAGATTCAAGTTTGTGTATTTAGAAGAATGTTTCTTGGGTGCTGCCCTGCAGTTCCTTCTAGAAGCATCTTTCCCTTTTTGATGTTAATAGCCGTTGATGGTTATTGCTTAGATGGTTCATTCCCTGGGGTTGCTAAATGGCAGCATTCTAATTCTTCCTGCCTTCCCTTCCTCATTCCTTAGCAGGAATACTTTGAGAGAGACCTCCCCTTGTCAGTCATGGTTACCCTGTGTTATAATTCCCAGAGAAGAGGCAGGATCAACGCTCAGTTCCTTTCTTTACTTACGGGTTATCAGAAAGAGTGTTTCTCAGCTTCCTCTAACATGACCCGTGGATTGAGATTTTTACTGGAACATTCTGAACGCAGGCGTATAAGCACACTGTGTCCAGCCCACTGCACGTAGGACCTGTAGTGGTGTTCCCGTCCCGTCTTTGAGCAGTGACAGCTTCTTCACATTGTTTCCTGAGTTCATTTTGACGTGATCCCAGAAGTCTTTGATAGTTTTCTCACTTTGGGGTATGAAAAGATGTTCTGGGTTCATCTTGTAGACTTGTGTGTGAATGTGGTAATAACTTTATTGAGACATAATGCCTCCACCGTACACTTCACCCATTTAGAACGGACAGTGTAGTGATTTTTAGGATCTTCTCTGCATCGTGCAGCCAACTCCACAGTTGATTTTAGACCGTTTTCATAGCTTCAGAAAGGAACCCCACACCCTTTGTACTGTCCCCAGACCCTGCCCTTGTTCTCTCCATCCCCCCAGCCTTTGGTAACTGCTAGTCTACTTTCTGTCTCTGTACATCTGCCTCTTCTGAACACTTTACATGTATAAATAGACTCATGTACTATACCGTTTGGCCTTTTGTGATTGGTCCTGTCACTTAGCATCATACTTTTGAAGTTCATCCATGCTGTGGCGTGTATCAGTACTTTATCTCTTTATTGTCAAACTGTACTCCATTGCATGGATACACCACATATTATTTATTCATGGACATATGGACGTCTCAGTTGTTTCTACCTTTTGGCAGTTTGGGGTAATGCTGCTGCTGCAGACACTCAGGTATAAGTTTTTGTGTGGGTTGTTGTTGCTCAGTCGTGTCTGTCTGTCTGTCTGGATATATGTTTTCATCTCTCTTGGGTATACGCCTAAGACTGCAAGGGCTGGGCCATATCGTAACTCTGTGTTTGATCTCGTAACAGACCACCATACTGATCTCTAAAGCAGATCTACCGTTGTACGTCACCACCAGCGATACACGGGGGTTCCAGTTTCTCCACGTCCTCACCAGCACCTGTCACCATGGGCTTCTTTGACACAACTGCCTAGTGGGCTTGCAGCAGTTCCTCACTGTGCTTTTGCTTTTCATTTCCCTGATGGCTGATGATGATGAGCATCTCTTCCTGTGCTTACTGGCCTTTAGAGAAACGTTTATTCAGATCTTTTGCTTATTTTCAAATTGTGTTATTTATCTTTTTTTTATTATCATTATTATTGAGTTGTAATCACCTAGTACATTTCTTCCCACCAACCTGGTATCAGCCAGATTCCTTTAGAGAGCTCTGGTCCCCTTTCTCGGGGAATGGTGTTCAGAGACCTCATTCCACAGTTCCTCGTTGCTCCTAACTGACCACGTGCTAGTTTCTTTAAGAGAAAACATGTCCTGAGTTTATTCTGGTAGTTCCAGTTCACTTCCAGGACCACTGGAGTTTTAACTTACTGTCATCAAGCTTATATCTTAATTTCCTTCCTCCCACTCTGAAAAATCCGAGTTTTCAAAAATATCAACGTAATGACTCATTTGTCTTTTTCAGAACACAAACACAGTAGTCTCAGAATAACAGCAACCTCCTCCATCAGCATGAGTATTAGAAATTATTAAAGATATGTCAGAGTTATTTTTTACCTTCAGGTTATCCGTCAATTTGCAGTTATTTGAAATAGTTCTTCTTTGTGTGGCCATAGGGCTACATGGTCTGTCCTATGTACCTTCTATTTGCGTACTTCCTGTGTGCAGTATTCTTAGTATTCATTGCGTTACGGAAGCGGAGAAAGAGAGGAAAGGGGAAAGAGGAAGACGACAAGGTACGTATAGAAGGAAACTGCTGTGTAGGAACTGTGTGATGTACTTTCATAAGTCAGAAAAGGCATCATGCTGCTATTTCAGGTTCATTTCAGGTTCATACACTCCACGTTTGGGGGTGTTTTGTGGGTATGTTTTTTAAATTACAGGGTATCTTAAAGTAAGATAAGCCCTCCCCAGTCCACTCTCTGAGCAGTTCACCAAGTATTTTCTCTAGTAGACCTGCTGACATGAAGCACTGCACTGAACATTTACTGCTTTTTCCTTCTCACGGGTGTTGGGTGTGGAAGGACTTCCTATCCAGCTAGAAGTTGTAGCAGCAGCAGCTCCTTTGGGGCTGTGATAACGCTCTGCTTAGTTACAGTCAGGGGAAGGGCTTTCAGTGATAGAGTAAGCTTGTTCAGGGCCTTTTTGGGATGACTCCTGAAAGCTTTATTGAAGACACAAGTGCTCAGTTTCTCAGTTACACCCCTTCCCCATGCTGGCCTGGCCCCGCCTCTGGGCTGATGGAATCTGAGCTCTCCTCTGGCTGCCTTGTGTTGAAGCTGCTATGAACTCCAGAAGCAGCCTTCAGGAGTCCCCTGCCAGCCCACTGCCCGCGGGCACCTTGTGCTGAGCACGGACGGGAAGGAAGACACTTCCTCTGCTCTGTTGACACCACGCCCCACTTAGGCTGGGGCGAGGAAAGTCCCTTTTTGTCACCATGGAAGTCTCACAGGGTCTGGGGCGCCCTGTGATGGCCTTATATCTCTGTAGTTACAGGAAGCTCCCCAGTGGTCTGCGTCCAGCGGACAGCTCGCCAGTAGAGGGGCTGTGTTGTGGCCGTAAGCTCAGGGCCCGGCAGAGACAAAGATGTTGACAGGTCGGGACGTGGCCTGAGCAGAGCAGCAGGCCCCCGGCTGCAGAGGAGGGCGCTTGCCAGCTACAGCATGTTTTCTTCCCATGTGAGCCCGGAGGGCTTGGCCTCCCCACGCACAGCCCACGTGCCCTCTGCCAGGCAGAGACCAAGAAGGTGAGAACAGATAGGAGTGTGTCTTACCTGAGCCCTGAACCGAGGGTCATTTCAGATGGAAGCATCTCTGTGATCACTCAGTATGAATAAAATGAACCTAGAAATGAAGCATTATGTATTTAGAAAGGAACTTTTCCAAATACCTTCTGGCTTTTGGAAACTGCTTTTCTGTGAACCGGCAGTTGTCTGATGCACAGCCGCCAGCTCTGGACCCAGTCTCAGTCGTCTCTCAGTCTCTCCTAACCTGTGCGTAGGAGGACCAGAAAGTCTGACGTCCTCCCAGAAATCTGGCTTCAGTGGAGGGCATAGGGCTTTCATCGGGGTTGAGGGTGTTAGGACAGTTGCCAAGGACGCGCCCATTCTAAGGGCACTCTTACTACCTGTGAGCATGAAGGCCTACTGGCCAGCCTGTCTGGGCTGGAGGGCATGGTGACCATGCCCCTCACCTGCGGCTCTGGGCCTGGGCCTGGCGGGGTGGGGGCCGGGGGCGCCAGGCTCTGCCTTGGTCTGGAATGCGGGTGCACACTTGCACACGTGTGCTATCTTCAATGATTCTGTTGCTGTTGTTCATTAGTTGGCTTCGCACAGCTGCTTCTCCAGAAAGATGGCCTTCTAATTATAGTTGCTCAAGAATTAGTGGAATGTTTTCCTGCCTCGGCAGATGCGAGTGTACACACTTCTGTCTTCCCTTGCCCTGCTCTTAAAGAGCATGAGCATGAGTGTGGGGCTTCCAAGGACTCCCCCTGATGCTGCACCCCCAGGGTAAACTGCCTCCCCCATCCCTCTACAGGTGACAGGATGCGGGGGTCTGCCTCCCTCTTCTGATTGCGTCAGCCCTTGGCTCTGCACCTCGTCTGTAATCACCAGCCAGGTAGCTGTTCCTTCAGCATGTGGGGGGTCATGTTTAACTTGTAGATGGTGGTTAACGGCCAAGGCAGACCTTCTCCTCTCTTCTCCCAGTCCTTGACTGTGGGCGGCCGCCACCCTCCTCATCTCTCCAGGAACAGGCATCGACTGTGGCAGAGTGGGGTGACACTGACTCTGATTATATGGAGTATGCCTGTTTTCTCTTTTAATTGGTGTTTCAGAATTACTGTGTGTTCACTGTAGCAAATTAAGAAAAAGCAGAGAGGCAAAAGCAAGAGAATAAGGGGTGTTTCACAGCCATCTTTTTTTCCATACATGTGTTTTTGGTTGTGTTTTGTTTCCAAAACATACTGTGTGTCCACCAGTGTACCATCTGGTGGGTTCTTTTCCACTTAACATTGTATTGTCTTTCCACACTATCATATATTCTTGTTCTGAGTTTTCTTAATAGTAGTATAATGGTCCATTGTTTGATTCTATCATAATTTATGTAATCAGTACCTAGTTCAGTTCAGTCACTCAGTTGTGTCCGACTCTTCCAGACCCCCAGGCCTCCCTGTCCATCACCAACTCCTGGAGTTTACCCAAACTCATGTCCATTGAGTTGGTGATGCCATCCAACTATCTCATCCTCTGTCGTCCCCTTCTCCTCCTGCCCTCAATCTTTCCCAGCATCAGGGTCTTTTCAAATGAGTCAGCTCTTCGCATCAGGTGGCCAAAGTATTGGAGCTTCAGCTTCAACATCTGATCTCCCTTAGGATGGACTGGTTGGATCTCCTTGCTATCCAAAGGACTCTCAAGAGTCTTCAACACCACAGTTCAAAAACATCAATTCTTTGGCACTCAGCTTTCTTCACAGTCCAACTCTCACATCCATACATGACCACTGGAAAAACCATAGCCTTGACTAGACGGACCTTTGTTGACAAAGTAATGTCTCTGCTTTTTAATATGCTGTCTAGGTTGGTCATAACTTTCCTTCCAAGGAGTAAGCGTCTTTTAATTTCATGGCTGCAATCACCATCTGCAGTGATTTTGGAGCCCCCCAAAATAAAGTCTGACACTGTTTCCCCATCTATTTCCCATGAAGTGATGAGACCGGATGCCATGATCTTCGTTTTCTGAATGTTGAGCTTTAAGCCAACTTTTTTACTCTCCTCTTTCACTTTCATCAAGAGGCTCTTTAGTTCTTCGCTTTCTGCCATAAGGGTGGTGTCATCTGCATATCTGAGGTTGTTGATATTTATCCTGGCAATCTTGATCCCAGCTTGTGTTTCTTCCAGCCCAGTGTTTCTCATGATGTGCTCTGCATATAAGTTAAATAAGCAGGGTGACAATATACAGCCTTGACGTCCTCCTTTTCCTCTTTGGAACCAGTCTGTGTTCCATGTCCAATTCTAACTGTTGCTTCCTAACCTGCATCAGTACCTAGTAGTGAATATTTAATTCTGGAATATTGACTAGTCTGATTTTATCTGTGACATAGAATGCTGCAGTGACCATTCTTTGTGGCTTAATTTTTTTACATATCCATGTTATTTTCCTTGGGTTAAATTGTTATAAAATATATGCAGATATTTAAGGCTTTTGATGTGAACTGACAAGTAGTCATCTTTTAGAAAGACTCCCCAAATCATTTCTTCCCTCTATCATGGAAGTCTGGAAGTTTCTGCTTTTATTACCATCGGAACTGGAGAACTTCTAATGATTATTGACCATTGGTTTTTACATTTGTAAATTTCTTTGGTATTTTTTTTGGTGTGTTCACCTTTTTTCTAGTTTTTGTGTTTTTTCAAAGAATGCTTGTTCCATGAAGGAAATGAATACCATGAAGGGTATTAACTCTTTGCCTTCGCATACTTGTTGCGGTTGCTGGGCAATGCGTTTTAAGTTGGAGAAGCTTTGCAGTCTGATCTAGGGGCACACTGCCATGTTGCCCCACTTTCTTCCATTGCTGCCTCCTCTGTAATTTTAGAAATAGTTGTTCATGATGAAAGCCTGAACTTCTCCTGAGACACAAGAAGGTCCTGCCCAGGAGTGCATCAACAGGAGAATGGATGAAGGAATTGGTTTATCCATACACTGGAATATAACTCGGCAACAGAAGGATCACACACAGACACGGCCATTTACACTGAGCAAAAGAAGACGGGCGAATAGAGACAGAGAGTGGGTTGGTGGCTGTGAGGGGCCCCGAAAAGTGCAGAGTTTCTTTGGAAGTAATGACGAGCCCCGAGGTTGATTGTGCTGATGGTGCCCAACACTGTGGACAGACTAAAACCCGCTGGATTGCACGCTTTAAATGGCTGGATTTTATGGCGTAAAGCTGTTCAGAAAAAGGTAGACGCAAAAGTACATATTGTGCGGTTCCACTTACATCAAGTTTTAGGCAGAAGTGATCCAAGAAACAGAAGTGAGAAAGTAGTCAGTTGAGGTGGGGCAGATAGACTAGAGAGAATGGTGGAAACATTTTGTTTTTTGTTTTTTGTTTTTAAAATTATTTATTTGGCTGTGCTGGGTCTTAATTGTGGCATGTGGAATCCAGTTCCCTGACCAGGGATCGGACCCTGGTCCCCTGCATTGGGAGCACAGAGTCTTAGCCACTAGACCACCAGGGAAGTCTCTCATTCTGTATTTTTTGAGTGGGTCTTATATGGAATATGCAGCCATAAAGGTCATCAAAGTCAGGGGAAATGCATTCTCATTGAAAGAAAACCAAGTAAACCCTAATTGCCTTTTTTTTTTCTCCTATTAAAAAAACTTATTTTCTAAAGTCATTTCTCTGATAGGTGATAAGCCCTGAACTTTCTGTCAGGTGACAAAGATCCCCACTCATCATCTCTGGGTACCCACAGATGCTGCACCCACAGATAGCTCACTCTGGGAAACCACCTTACCCCAGACCACAAGCTTAATCGTTAGTAGGCAGCATCCTGGCTTCAGAGAATTCAGAGCAGGTCTTCTCCACAAACCAACTGGGAGTCACTGCCAGGAGTTTGTGTGATGAATTTAGTCATTCTGAGACAGTGGGCTGGTCATTTCCCCCTTCCAAGAGGAAGTGTCTTTATGCATGCGAAACTTCTCTGCGCGCTGTGGAGGTGTTTTGGGCGGGTAGGACATGTTTTGGGAAGTCATGAAGATTACCTGAGTCAAACAATACTCGCCCATAGGGTGAGTGGGGACTCTGAGCGGTGGAGGGCAGACAGCTGGCCCACCTTGTCAGGACATTCAGCGTAGGAGCTCTCCTCGTGTCTCACCTCGTTTCTCTTGTGTGGGGGTAGGAGCTGGTCAGACTCACCATCGAGAAGCAGGGGCATCCGTCTCCAACAAGCCCTGTGAAACCCAGCTCCCCAGCCTGCAAACCTGACAGGTGAGTGCTGACTAAGCCCTCCAGGGGTTGCGGTCTCGGTCGGTGGACACTTGAGAAAGAAGGGAGCCCCCGCCAGGCAGACCGTGTCCTGTGAGGCCCGTGGTCCCTTCTCAGTGACCTCTGGGTAAGAGCCCAGATTACCATGAAGTGTGTGTAGCTCACACCTATCTTGAATGATTGCCTGGTCTCAACATGGTCTTCTCCCAGGACACCATGTGATGTGCAGAGTGACCCTACCTACACTCTTCTTGACCTGCTTCCTCCCATGATGAGAAACAACTTTGACAGATTGGGTTTTTAGGGGTTTGGCTTGAGAGCATTACTGAGGGTGATGTGGACAGTTTAAGGCCTTGCAATAATTTCTACTCACAGCCCCTAGTGAAAATAATAACACCTTCATTTGGGGGCATTTTCGAGCATCGCGCAGTCCAGAGATCCCTCTCACAGATAAGGAGACAAAGGTGCAGACTCAGGGGCCGTGGCCAAGCTTCTGTGGGTGATCGAACTGGACTTGAAACCCCATCTCTGCCATGGAGCCCAGGGCATAGTGTCAGCTCTGTGTCCTGGGCCCCTTGGACACTTCCCTGCCCTGGTCACATCCTGACACTCTCGGGGTCTGTGCTTGCCCTGGGGCCTTCTGTAACCCCGAGTTCTCCTCAACCCTCCAGCCAGTCTGAGCTCCCCCTGACGGATCGAGAGATGGAGATACTAAACAAGACGACCAGCCTGTCACAGTCAACCGAGGGGCTCCAAGACTCTATGGACGAAGAGGTTGCACCCCCCAAGCCCCCCTTACCTGGCATTAGGGTGGTTGATAACAGGTACTTTCTATTTTTCTAGCTCTCTCATCTATTTCTGTTGTAATCTCACAAACGGATGGTGCCAGCCAAAAAGAAGATGGTGCCATTAGGGGAAGAACTTGCTCTTCAGGCACACTGGTGGTTTGACCTTCCTCAGGACGCTGTCTCCAGAGGACAAGAGTCCGGCCCGGTGCCGGCCCCTCGCCCTCCCCTGCCCCCTCGCCCTGAGAACTCCCAGCCACTGCCTTTTAGCCCTAGCCAAGCAGAACCTGGTACCATTTGTCATGAAAGGAAAAAGCAGGGACTTTCAGATGCTAGGCTTTCGGCAGAAGGGGAGTGGGGTGGAAGTCGAAAGGGTAGAAAGTAGGATCCGTGTCTAATAATGTAAGAACCTCACGCCCACACCCTACCGCCTGTATAAAAGCTTTTGCTCAGCTTGTCTGGTTTGACGGCTCCTTGCTCTGTTTCAGTCCTCCACCAGCACTGCCCCCGAAGAAGAGACAGTCGGCTCCGTCCCCCACGCGTGTGGCCGTTGTGGCCCCCATGAGTCGAGCCACCAGTGGCTCCAGTTTGCCTGTTGGAATTAATAGGCAGGTAATTACTCCCATCCAGAAAGGCAGAGGTCAACTTTGGGTCTGGTGCATTGGTTCCTAAAACTGAAAGAAGCCCAGTGGTCTTAAGTCCCTGTCTTTGGTCACAGGGAGGAGCTCTCTCCCTGGGCAGCCCCCGCTCCTGAGTGGTCCTTCCCTCTGCAGGCCGTGGTGGGGTTCCCTCCCAGGGTGAGGAGACAGGGCCCAGCCCAGGGCCTCCCTTGGTCAGAATGCTCCGAGCGCCTGTAGAGGCCTTTTCTCAGAGGCGCCGCGTGTGTGGTGTTTACTGCCTGCAGCCAGTTTCTGCACGTCCCACTATTTCCTTCGCTAAGTACATGCACCTGCTCCCTCCCCTGGGCTCAGCCGCCACCCCCCAGCAGTGACTTGGGCCTGTTCTCACTTTGCACACGAGGACTTTGACGTGGACTGTTACGCACAGAGACGGCTGTCGGGAGGCAGCCACTCGTACAGCGGTGAGTCTCCCCGCCTGTCGCCCTGCAGCAGCATCGGCAAGCTCAGCAAGTCGGACGAGCAGCTGTCCTCTCTGGACAGGGACAGCGGGCAGTGCTCCCGGAACACAAGCTGTGAAACACTAGGTGAGCCACAGGCATGCATGTCACCACCGCCAGCTTCGCGCGTCCCGGTGGCTCCTGTGAGGTCAACAGCGAGGCCAGTCACTGGCTCTGTCGACCTTAAGTCCATCAGGATCTGAGCCATGGTGTCCTCTTCTGCAGAATGAGGATACTAGAGTCTGTCTCCAAAGGGGGTTGAAAGTTTATTGCAGTAACACTGTGAGACCACAGAGACATGGCAGCGGTCACTGTTATTACAGTTGGTCCGCCAGTGTGTCTCTAGACTCCCTTTGCCCAAGGAGAGCCCACATGCTAAGAACTGTAAATGGAGGGGAGGGCCCCAGGCAGCTTCTGACAGAGGACGAAGGCGAGTGAGCAGCACGCGCTGACCTCGGGTGGTGGGGCCAGAGGAGGGTCTGCGGCAGCTTGGCAGAAGGCGTACAGGGCACTGAACTGTTCATGTCCTGTGAGCTAGACATTTCACTTCTGAGAGTTTTCATCTTAGGAACACAGTCCGAGGTTTATAGGAGGATTTCCATGTAGAGACTTTAATCTCAGCATCATGAAGAGCCCTGGTAGACTAGGAACAACCTGACCACTCAGTGTAGGAAATCAGCAGACTCGTGACATGCCCCCTTGGAGGAATAGTATGCAGCTGTGCTAAAAACCAGTCCTGAGTTAACGACCAGTGGATCAAGCCAAGACTGCTTATATGGTGTTTTCTTAGAGTTCAAAAAACAGAATCCAGAGGGAAAAAACTTTGCAGGTAATACATCTAGTGGTCAGCAGAGATTATAGTTAGGTTATGGGACTGTGGGTGATTTTTGTTTTAGGCATAGTGTTTTTGGCCATGTTTTCTACAGTGGCCATGCGTGTTTTTCTTTTAGGTAAAACTTTTAAAAATCTGGGAAAGTGTGAAGAATAGGCTACGTACCAGTCATACTCTCATCCAGTTTTACTTTTATAAGCAGTAGAAAAGCTTATCCTATAAAGTAAAGCGGGAGTCTTTGTGGATGAGACGGGGACGTGTCCCTTGAGCAGGACAGGTCAGGGAAGAGGAGGGGGTCTTTCCTTCCTGTGGGGGCCGGGGGCTCACCGTGTGCTTCCCCTGTTGTGTGGATGCAGATCATTACGATCCTGACTACGAGTTCCTTCAGCAAGACCTCTCCAACGCAGACCAGATACCTCAGCAAGTGGCCTGTAACCTCAGCCCGCTGCCAGAGTCCTTGGGGGAGTCTGGGTCTCCCTTTCTTGGCCATCCTCTCCAGTTGCCTCTGGGCAGCTGTCCCCAGCCAGATGGGTCCTCAGCCCCGGGGCAGCAGACGGACGTGCCGCCAGCCCTGCCCGAGAAGAAGCGCAGGAGTGCAGCCTCCCAGACCTTGGACAGCTCTGGCTGCCGGGCGTCCTACGAGCGACACCCCTCACAGTACGACAACATCTCCGAGGATGACCTGCAGAACCCAGCCTCCGTCCAGTCCGTCCCCTTCACGCCCTTTGCTGCTATTCTTCCCTTTCAGCAAGGAGGTTCCTCAGCCTCTGTCGACTTCATGGGTGATTTCACTGTTTCTGAATCAACGGGTGACCCAGAAAAACCGCCACCTCTCCCCGAGAAGAAAAACAAACACAGTAAGCTTTTGTTACGCTATTATGGGGTCATGCCTTTTGTGCCCTAAAGCGGTGTTGCGTTTATTGAAACGGTAGATCAGAGTCAAACCAGTGGCCTCATTGTTTCTGAAAGGCAGACCCACACGTACAGGGACACTTCGGGAGCCTTGTGTTGTCAGTCCTGGGGGTTGTTCTTAAAAGCCTGGTGAGCTGACCTCTCCTCATGGTCTCAGCAGAACCTCAGGCCTGGTCTCCACAGAGTGTTTGGCTTCTCGTATGGCAGTCAGCTGACCTGGCCTGAACATGTGGTGACCAAGAAAAACAGGGACCGCAGCCTCAGGGCAGCGTCACAGCAGCATCGGAGCAAAGCAGGGCAGACACCACCCCAGGGCCTCTCTCAGGCTCCTGGCAGTGCATGGGAGCCGTTAGAGAGAAGCCCCTGGTCCCACTCTGTCTTCTGCTCACAGACCCTGAAGTACCATGCGATGACTCGAGTCTGGGGTTGCTGCTTGGACAAGAGGCTCTGATACCTGATGTGATCAGGGCCTGGGGGTAGAGCTGAACTTAGGGGGTTTTGTATTCTGAGTGTTTCCCAAGTGTGAGTTGGCCATCCAGTTCCCAAGGAGCATTGTGTGGAATTTGCTTTTCTGTTCGCTCCCCGACTGCTGCACGTGGCCCGGGTCTCTGCCCACCTTCTCCCCACGTCACCTGCAGGGTTCTGCCTTGTTTTCCATGGGCAGACTGGCTGCCACCGTCTCTCTGTGTGCAGCCACATCAGCCCAGCACCCAGGATGCCCTGGCCTTGGTGGGAGCGTCTGGCAGGAGACTGCTGTGACCTGGGTGTGGAACCCACGCTCCAACCCCAGACAAGTGTGTGTGCTCGGCCCGTGCCCAGAAGGGTGCCCGCCTAGTGACCGCCCTGGATGCCCCCTGCTTGGGTAGTGGCCTCGGTGTGAAGGGAGAGCTAGCTCCACGGGGCTGAGGGTATCATTCCCGTCTGTCATGGAAGTTCCCTCACAGGAAGCCAGGGCGTGGAGGGAGCTGCAGACAGAGGCTCCAGGGGCATTTCCTTCTGCGCCTCTCCAGCTAGCCTGAAAGTCTGACTGGTTTAGCTCTCCAGTTAAGGCAACTTTCTGGTCATTTGAAAGCACAGAAGACAGCCCTGCAAACTTGTCATTGCCATGGTCTTAATGTTGGAACCCAGGGTGCTTGTGGCGCTGAGCTGTGACCAAGGGGGACACACCCGCTCCAGACTGACGGCTGTGTACCCTGTGCCCTCACCCCAGGGCCCGGGGCTTCTCAGCCTCGGAGCTGGTGTCCTTTCCTCTCTGGCCCCATCACCCCTTTGCTCCCTCCTGGGGCATGCACAGTCACACTGAGTAGGCCAGTACTTATTCCTGACGAAAGCACCTTACCCGCCGAGCACACGTGTGTACAGAGGCCGCTGACACCCCAGAGCTCCCGCCACCATCTGGAGGAGGGGAGGGCGGGGCGGGGTGGGTCCACACGAGTAGATCAGGGTGACCGAGAGGGCTTCTTCTCCTGGCCAGCCCTCCCTGCTTCGTAAGGCCCCCAGGTTCAGTCAGCTCCAGCAGTCATTTCATCAGAACCCTCTAGGGTCTTCAGGAAGGTCTGGCTCTGAAGATGGGGCTGATCCGTCACCACTGGAAGTGAGAAGTAAAGTCTATTCTGATGCCCCCACGTGGGGTGAGGGAGTGTGGTCCACATGGACGCCCCCGTGTGAGGAGAGAGTGCGGTCCATAGGGATGCCCCGCGTGAGACTGAGGGAGTGGGGTCCACACAGACGCCCCACGTGAGACTGAGGGAATGCGGTCCACACGGACGCCCCGCATGAGGAGAGAGTGTGGTCCACACGGATGCCCCGTGTGTAACTGAGGGAGTGGGGTCCACACAGACGCCCCGTGTGTGACTGAGGGAGTGCGGTCCACACGGATGCCCCGTGTGTGACTGAGGGAGTGGGGTCCACACGGACGCCCCACGTGAGGAGAGGGAGTGGGGTCCACACGGACGCCCCGCGTGTGACTGAGGGAGTGCGGTCCACACAGACGACCCGTGTGAGGAAAGAGTGCGGTCCACACGGACGCCCCACGTGAGGAGAGGGAGTGCGGTCCACACGGACGCCCCGCATGAGGAGAGGGAGTGCGGTCCACACGGACGCCCCATGTGAGACTAAGGGAATGTGGTCCATACGGACGCCCCGCGTGTGACTGAGGGAATGTGGTCTACACGGACGCCCCGCGTGTGACTGAGGGAGTGCGGTCCACACGGACGCCCCACGTGAGGAGAGGGAGTGTGGTCCACATGGACGCCCCGCGTGTGACTGAGGGAGTGCGGTCCACATGGACGCCCTGTGTGAGGAGAGGGAGTGCGGTCCACACAGACGCCCCGTGTGTGACTGAGGAAGTGCGGTCCACACGGATGCCCCGCGTGAGGAGAAGAAATGTGGTCCCCTCAGACGTCCCGCATGAGGAGAGGGCTCCACCGGTGGCACCACGTGGGCCCAGCAGGAAGGAGCCGGCTGCTCCACGGTGAGGCTGCAGCTTCGAGTCGGAGCTCAGGGGCCAGGTCTCGGCTGCCTGAGGGGCTCCAAGAGAGGAGAGGGTCTGTTCGCCCCGCCTGAGCGCTTCTGCCCTCAGCGTGTGGCCTTCTGGAGTAGGAGCTTCCCGACAGCCTCTGTCAGGACGGGAGAGTGACATTTGGTGGCCGGAGGGGCTTGCCTACCTGCAGGGCCTCCTCAAGACCCACGGGGGCTGCAGCCCGCTTCAGCACGGCAGGGCGGATGCTGGGCCGTGGGTTCTGTTCGCTCGCTCATTCTGTGAACCGGTGTGCGAGACTCCGGTGATAGAGCAGCCGCCGGGAGGCACAGGGTCCCTGCCCTCAGGCAGCAGCTTCCGCCCTCAAGCGAGAAGCAGTAAATCCTCTTGCCCCCGATTTGACGATTCTTCCTGAGTCAGACCGCTCGCTGTCCCCACCCCCATGGGGTCTTTCACCTGAACAGCCTCAGCACCCCCAAACTGTCTTCTCCCAGCTTCTCGAGACAGCCAGCTCCTGAGGTGGGGGCCTTTCCGTGCTTCAGGCCCCTTCCTTGCCCGGTTCACACGGCCCCGCGCCACGCGGGGCCCCACTGTCCGCAGAGCACTGCCCTGCGGACCCTGGTCCCAGCCTGGGGCTCTGTGCCTCCTGGAAGACTCTTCCACGTGTCCTCACCGTGTTCTGGAGAAGCCCCCTCGCCTCCCTGTTTCACCGTCCTCTGTGGGACACCCCCATCTCAGCCTGTTTTCTGTCTCCCTGGGGAGGGGGTCAGCCCCCTACGGGTCTAAGAGCCATTGCTGGCCCCTGCGGAGCGCCAGCACCTCGGTCAGCTCCTGACGCGTCGCAGGTGCTCAGTGACGATCAGATGAATGTGAGAAACCCATTCTCGTGAAGGAGAAACCCATAGCTCGTGAGGAGCCGCAAGAAGGGCCCAGAAGGGATGGAGCGCGGGGCTGAGAGGGGCTCCTGGGCCGGGGATGCGGGTGAGGGGCCTCGGTGACCTGAGTCGCTCAGGAGGGAGCGTCGGGCTTGCAGGGCTGCAGGAAGAGCGGCCACAACAGACATGCGGAAAGCCCCAGGGACGGTCCAGGAGCTGAGAATGGAGGCATGGGCAGGGGGCCCAGCAGCCTGCACCCCAGCCACGGCCCTGTCCTCGAGAGGCTGGAAAACCCCAAGGGCTTCTCGGCCAGGAGTGGGTGTGCCCCTGCGCTTCTCTAAACACAGGCTGTTTCCCAGCGTGGTTCCAGATTCACGGGAAGGAGGGGAAAGGAAGGGAGTTCCCGCAGAGCCTGCCCCCCGCCCCACACCCATGCCACCCTCTCCTCCAGAGGCCGCGTGACACGCGGGCGGTACCCAGGTCCACGTGGCGGTCACGCAGACTGCCCCGGGCCCTCTCCCTGGCCGCTGTGGGGCGGGCAGGAGTCTGTGCGTGGCCCGCCCAGCCTGGTCCCTCTGTGTGCGCAGTGCTGGCCTACATGCAGCTGCTTGAGGACTACTCGGAGCCACAGCCTTCCATGTTCTACCAGACGCCGCAGAAGGAACACGTGTACCAGCAGAAGAACAAGCTTCTCATGGAGGTGTATGGCTTCAACGACTCCTTCAGCACCGGCGACGCCGCACACGATCTCGCCCCGCCCCCCGCCCTGCCCCCCAAGCAGCGGCAGCTGGTAAGTGGGGGGCCCCCCACGAGTTGCCCAGGACGCTGGGCCTGCTCTCCTGCTCACATCTCCCCCCGCAGGAGTGGCTGCTCCTCCAGAGCGGGCCCCTGCAGCTGGGACTGGCTTGTACTCAGAATGTTTGCTTTCTCTGTAGACAGTCTTTTTTTTTCTCTCTCTCTTTTGTGGCTCCAATATAGACCTCCCCGAAAGGAGGGAGTCAATCAGCACAGGGCAGGGTCTGTGCGGGGCCATCTGTGGCCTCGATTTACATGGTGGGCCTCACTGCCCAAGCACTTGCACCGCCAGCCGGGGCTGGCCCAGTGAGGACCAGCCCTGTGGAAGCAGGCGGCTGACACAGAGCTGCTTGTGTCCCAGGCCGGCACGCCCTTCCTCCTTTAGAACCCTCCTGTGTCAGGATGCCGTGTAGGCAGCACAGAGGGGCCGTGTGGCCGTGGGCAGGCTGGAGAGACGCTGGGACCAGCGGGGGCACTCGGGTGCACCTCTCAACCCTCTTCTCTCCGCCACCAGTTTACTAACCTCGGGGCCTGGGGTCAGGCTCTAGAATCGAAGCGCCCCGTCCAGCCGAGCTCTCTAGGAAAAGTACACCCAGGAGGGCAGTCTGTCAGAGCTGCACGTGCTGTCTTGCTCTCGTGCTGACCAGTCTGCTCGTCTTAACCAGAGAGGGCCGCCTTCATCCCCTGCGAGGGGACGCTGCCCCGGCTGTTCCGGGAGGCAGATGGCCGGACGGTGAAGGTCCTCAGGTCACTCTTGGAAGCTGCCTGGGCCTCAGCAGTCCTGCAACTGGGCCTTGAGCCCATTCCCGGTCCCAGAGTCCCCGAGCCTGCCCCTGCACAGGGGGCTCTGGGGCGGGGGCAGCCTGTCTTGTGGAAGGTGGGCCAGGCTCAGGCCAGGGGTCTGGGTTCCAGTCCTGCACTGACCAGCTGTGTCTCCCCAGCTGTGCTCAGGTCTCAGCTCTTCGCCTGCCCTGCTCTCCCCACAGACAGCTGAATATGCCCGAATGTGAGTCTCTGTTGTTCACCACAGACACATAGATGCCTGCCTCAGGGACCCCTGACCTAAAATGTTTAGTTAAACAGCTAGGCCAGTTTGATTGAGATCTGGTTTTCTCAGCCCCTCCTGCTGGGTACACAGGTGTCCATCGCCCAGCCCTGGGTGTCCTCTGTGTCCTGTGGTGCCCACAGAGCCGAGCCCTGGGGAGAGAGCCCTGAGGGATGCGCTTGAGTCCCAGCCCCGTGAGAGTCACATCACCTCACCTTGAGGTGGGGTGGCGGTCCAAGGGGCTCTCTGGGGAAAGGCTGCCAGGGAACCCTGGAGGATGGGCAAACATCCTGTGAATATCCCCTCCCCCGTGGCCCCTGTCACCCCCACTTTAAGTAAAGTGAGGCTGAGAGAGCTGGAGAGACGGGCTCAAAGCCCCCAGCAGAGGCGGAAGCCGGGACACGTGAGACACCCCGTGTGTGACTGCTGGGCGCCCCTTCTCCGGTGCCAGTGTGAGAAGTGTGACCCTGTTTTCCAGACAGAAGTGAGCATGACAGGTACACCTGTGGGCCCATGTGCCCTGAAGGCGGCCTGGTTCTAGGTGCTTCACACACACACAGCCATCTGCCGGAAACCTGAGGTGCAGAGAGCGTCGTGTGACGCCCGACGCCAAGCCAGCCCCACATGGCAAGGCCAAGGTTAGGGCCCGGGCCGCCTGGCTCCTGCTCTGCACCCTGAAGCGTGGTCGCTCCCACAGAGGAGCACCGGGGCCCTGAGGAAGCGGAGGAGCTGGGGTGCCCACACAAATCCTCGTGGCTCCTTCCATCTTACCGCCACTTCTTCACAGGAGTGAAGAGGGCACCCGCCCCCCAGCTCGCCTTCGACGGGCGTCCTTGACCCCTAGCTGGGCCGAGAAGCCTTCTCTCTCCAGAAGGTCCCGGCAGGTCGGGTAGCAGCCTGCCCCGTCCATGTGCACGTGCCTGACTGCTCTCTGCTTCTCTCCCTCCTGCCCCGTCTCCTCCCTTGCTCCTCTGTCCAGCAGGCCTCCTGTGCTGCTTCTTCCTTCTCCTCTGTCTCCTACTGTGTCCAGCAAACTAAAGTGGCCTTCACCCCCGAGGACGGCAGTGCCGCTCAGGGCATCAGTGTGTCCGTCTCTAACTCCTTTCTCAGCCGGCACGGCAGCTTACCTGTGCCCTCGGTGAGTCGCTCCCTGCACTCGCTACCGGGAACCTGGGGAGCGAGACCTTTCCCTCGTGGCCTATGCCTCCCGACATGCATGCTGCTGCCTGTCGCCGGCTCCAGCCCTCCACAGACCCCAGACAGGAAAGGTGGCCCGAAGGTTGGTGAGAGTGGCTGGGGCGGATTGGGGTGGGACTCCTGGTGGCCACGCTCAGGGCATCATCACTCAGACGTAAACTGGCAGAGATGTTTTGGCCTTTTTATTCTGTTCTCCCACTGGGCATTGGGTCAGCCCTGTAGTGTTCTGTGTTTAAAAAGGAGTATTCCTCACGTAGGAAGCAGAGCAGGCTGTACCCAGTATGATGGAGCTGAAGTTAAGAGAGCTGTGTCAGTTAGCTTTCACTACCTCTTGCTAATGTAACAAATCACCCCAAAACCTGTGGCTTAAAGAGCAGTAACCATTTGTCCTTGCCAGAAAGTGAAAGTTGCTCAGTCGTTTCTGACTCTTTGTGACCCCATGGACTATACAGTCCATGGAATTCTCCAGGCCAGAATACTGGAATGGGTAGCCTTTCCCCTCTCCGGGGGATCTTCCTAACCCAGGGATCAAACCTAGGTCTCCTGCATTGCAGGTGGATTCTTCACCAGGTGAGCCACCAGGGAAGCCTTGCCTAGGACACAGCTTAGCAGCACAGCTGTGCTGATCGGGACAGGCCTGGCTGCCAAGGGCTGGACTTGCCCACATCCCTGGCACCCCAGCGGGGGCTGGTCTGGCAGTGACCCTCCTGACCTGTCTGCCACATCAGGCCAGCCTGGGCTTGTTCACAGGGCAGTTGGCTGGGCTCCAGGAAGACAGATGGATACTTGGAGGCATCATAAGGCCTCATCGTAGGGCTGGCATGCGTCCTCTGGGTCAGGCCCCAGGCAGCGCAGCCTGGGGAGGAGAGTGGACTCGACCTCTGCTGGGCGGGCCCTTCCGCAGGTCACCCTGTGGAGGTGGGGCGGCAGGAGGAGGGCTGGCCTGCTGTCTGCAGATACACATGCGCTGACACCTCGGAGGCTGCGCGGGTCTGCCGTCTTCCTCTGGGGTCTGCATCTGTTCAAGAAGCTGACCGCCCGCACCTCCTGCTGACTCTGTCTAGTGGCACCCTGGGTGTCGGCGCTCAGGAAAGGACTCTCCAAGGGAGCTCGGTGGACCTGTCCCAAGGTGACTCACATCCTCCCAGGCCTCAAGTTCAGTCCTCTAGGGTGGCACTTTTCCTTGCCTCCTCTTCTGTGAGTGGGAGGATTAAGTAAAATCACAAGAAACTGCCAGGCAGGTAGTAAGCTTGGCACGTCGGTCATTATTGCTGTTGTCTTAGAGTTCTGGGTTCTAGTCTTGGCTTGTTCTGATCCTGTGCATGAGTGCCTGGGCAGATGTCTTCACTTGCTTGGACTTCCTTTGCCCTCTTGAATGACCGGGTTGACCTGGTGACATCAGAGCCCTCTCCAAGCTTGGGTTCCCAGTGTGGTTTTGTCTGTTCTCCATATTTGGGAGCCACCAGCGCCCAGGTGAAGCTGGTCCTCCCCATTGAGGGGACCTTGGGATGCAGTCTTCCCTTCAGCTCCCAGACCTCGCCGGGCAAGGCAGGACCACTCCCCACCCCTCCCTGGCTCTGGTGCACAGACGACCTCTGTTTCCTCAGCAGCCACCTCTGGCAGCTCTTTTCACAAATCTTGCAAAACTTGGCCTTGAGACAATCCTAGGTCTTGATGTGGTTTTTTTTTTTTTTTTTCCCCTCTCTTCTGCGAACAGAAAGTAAGTGTGAGTTTTCCTAAGAATGTCTACAACATCCCTTTTGAATAGTTTGGGGAGGAGACTGAATGAACAGGACTGTATACTATAGAATTAAAGAGAACTCGAGGACATTTTAGATTAAGCTGGGGTATGAGTATGTCATAGTTTTCCCCTCAGCACACAGAGGAGTCTTACAGCATCCTGCATCTCAGCACCAGCTCCACAGAGGAGCCTGAGGGGAGTGAGCTAAGAAGGGTGCTTTAGTTCACTTGAAGCGAAGCCCCTCCAGGCCTCAAGAGATGTTAGTAATGGCCTAAATATATGGAATACTTGACATCTGAAATGCAGAAACCCCAGAGAAATTATTTAGCTGTAATACCAGTACTTTTTTCATGTATATTCTCTGCTTACATTTTGAGATGAGCCCCAGACAGAGGGCTTTGATGTGCTCTTGGAGCAGCGCTTCATTGCCAAATGTCTTTGTTCCTTCATCCCTGGACTTGTGTCATCAGTCCAGCATGGAATTCCCAAGAGCTGCCTCATAGGAAAATAGCAGGTGCCAAATATGAAGTTCTTTGCCCAGTGGCCTGTTGCTTCTGCCTTATAACAGGAATTTGGAAACCTTGCCGAGGGAACTGCAGAGCAGTGAGCCTGCACTGGTTGATTTAACATGAAGGAGGTGCTGCAGAAGCATTCCTAGTCACTTTTCTGGGATCCCACGGAAGATTTAATTTGCTAAGAACGGAGCTACTCCCGATGGGGGTCAGGCAGCCAGAAGGATCCAGTGCAAGCAGGATGGCCCGTCGTCCTTGAGAAGCCCGTGCAAGGGAGTAGGCAGAATGAGTCAAGCGGAAAGGAGACTCCGGCTCAGGCAGGGCGTGGGCAGCAGGGTGAGAGTCACAGACGTCTGGGGAAGGCTGTGGGCAGTGGGGGCAGGATGGTGTCAGGAGGGGGCGCCTGAGTTGTGGTCTGATGGCCAGTTAACGTTTCAGGGAAATGAAGGTCAGTGAGGGACCTGCCTGAAGATGGGGAGTAGAAGCTTGTCTCAAGTATAAACTCTCAGGACTGAGGTCCAGGGAGAGCGGCCGGAGGGGTAGCAACAGCCAGCCCTTCACACAACCTGCCCCTCGGTCGCAACCTGCTGCTTTCTCCTGGGTGCTGCCCTCTGGGCTTGGGCCCAGCCTTGACCGCTCTTTCCCCACTTGTGCCCAGACGTGTCCTGCTGCCGTTCCTGGGAGGTGCCCACCCTCCTCTTCACAATCTTTGTCTGGGTCTGCTTAGCCCCCCGGTCCACAGACCCCCTTTCCTTCCCGGCATGCGCTATGATTCTAGGAGACTTGAACAGCTGCTCAGACATGTGGCATCTGGGACATTAAGACCAGTTTGGTAGAAGAAGGTGTTCAGGGAAATGATGAGCTACTGTGAGGCCAGAACGATGTGGAGAGCTAGGTGCAGCCACCCCCGGGAATGGGCGGCCGGCCCCCTCGTGCCTGTTCGAATTCCACCAGGCCTTGCAGTATGCCTGCCCCTTGGCGCACGGGTAAGTGTTTGAGGGAGGCCCACTGAGGTACACCTCTCAGATGTGGCGCTGGCGTCCTCCTCCCACCCCTGGATTCTCCTCCATCACTCGTACCCCTGGCCGTCTGCCCTGTCCTCGCTGCGGCCTTGCCCATGCTGACTGCCTGACTCCCACCTCCCCCCGAACTCCCGTCCCTCCAGCCCCAGTCCTTCTCTCACCACCCTGGATTCCCACTGCTGTTCCCACTGTGGCCCTTCTTGGGCTTGCACTTTCTCTATTCTGAACCCTAGTGGTGCGAAATCTTGGAAGCTCTGAGTTGGGTCCATATTCACTTTACCCTTGACCAGAATATTATTGGGAACCTGTTAATAACCATTAGGGTTTCCAGTCCTCTGGACATTATAACACTGATGTTACAAAAGCCACCTCCCTCTATGCCTATTCTTTCTTGGCTCACTGATATTAACTGTCACCAAGAGATATAGCTGGATGCTAGGACTCTGTTGAAATATTTTCTTTACTATCTTGGCTTCCAAAATGATTCTGGAGAATCAAAACTTCTAGAAGACCCAGAAGAAGAACTTCAGAAATACCCATAATGACTGTCTTCTGTTTTTAAAAATCTCTCGGGTAAGAAAGTCGTGTGTGTCCTGTTGAGGACTTCAGTTTAAATGGGGACGCTGGGTAGAGCTGCTGGCCGTGATCCTCCGAGAGCCGGGCCAGGCTTCCACACTGTAGCACACGGGCCCTTCTAGGACCCTGCCCAGGAGAGGCTTACTCTGTCCGCCCCCTCCTCGGTCTCCTGTCACCAGCCATCACTGAGACAAAGGGATCTGACAGGTGGAAAGGCCAAACAGAGAAGGAGAGGGAGACAGGAAGGAAGATTGTGGACCACAGCAGGTGTGCCCTCCTGCTGGTTAAGTAGGCCCCCGCCGTCCCCTGTGTCTTCCTGACATCTTTTCCTCACTGGCTTCCTGCCTGCTCAGAGCAAACTTACTCTGAGAGAAGAGGGAGGGTCCGTGGGCAGTACCAGGGGCCCAGGGCAGGCAGGTTCATCTCTGAGCTGACCTCTCTTGGGCTCTTTGTTCCGTCGGCCTGCCCGACCTCCCAGGGTTTCCTAGAGAGCGGCCCCCAGCACTGTCAGCAGCGAGGAAAGCAGGGCTATTTTGCCACCCGCGCGGGAGTCTTTGCAGGCCCCTCTGAGTCTGGCCTGAGATCTTCGCAGGCTCTTCCAGTCTGCTGGGCCGTTGAAGTGCGATGTGGCTCCTCCAAAACGTTCCCCCTGTGCCTTTCTGCCCTTCCTCAACAACCAGGTGCCCGTGTAGCCAGCGTATCCCTGAAGTGTGACTGAGTTTACTGCTGCTCCGAGCCCAGACACAGCCTTGTGAGAAGGAGGCATGGGCAGGCCAGCACTCCTGTGGGTTCCTAACCCCTTCAGGTAGAGGTAGCAGCCTGGCTCTGTGTCAGGCCCCCACGCTGAGCCCAGGGTGAGCCTGCCTTGCCTGCGTGGACGCCCAAAGGCCAGGGACCGGGGCCCAGGGACCTTGTCCTGGGGGCTCCCAAAGCAGCTGCTCTGCCCCTGCTGCTTCTGTCCCTCCTAAAGACTCCCCGACTCTTGTCGGTGCTCATGTCATTGTGGACAGCTCTTGCAGACTAGCTTCAGACAGGAACTTCCCTGTCTCCCCTCGCTGATGACGGCTGACCTACTGTAGTCCGTGACAGTCCTGCTGGTCAGGGACCACAAGGCCCCCGGGTCCTTGGGAATGTCCTGTGTGACGTGACCCCTAAGGGGTGCTGGCTACACGCTGACGGTTGCCTTTACTCTTGTGATTTCAGGCTGCTTGGCAACTTGTCAGGGGCTCTTCTTCCTGTTCTGTGATGGAATGTTTACCCATGTTCTGGAGATGGAGACACCAGACTAGAGAAGCTGAACCACTAGATAAGAGTTTTAAGTCAGCTGAGGTTAGAATCAGATCCCCATCATGAAAAGTACAGTGTCAGGTTGATGTCTATGAATTGTTCAATGGCCAGTAAGCATTGAGACCCGAGAAGGTTCAGGAGAAAGAAAAGCCTGTGCGCGGACATCAAGAGACGCGCTTTCTTTGTCCTGACAGTGTTCTGATGCAGGACAGAGTGTAGCCGCAGGCTCTCCATAGAGCGCTAAGAGTAGGTGTGAGTTAGAGCCCCTGTTGTGCTGCGTAAAGCCACACTGAGTGAAAAATAGTGGAGCTGTATTTCTAGAACTAAATTCAGATCACTGTGGAATCCGTACTAAATCTTCCTATGAAGAGTTGACGTTATCGAGGTTAATGTTTCTTTCTTTAATGCAGAAAAGCATTTCTTAAAACGATGTTATTTGTTTGCCAGTGCCGGGTCTCCGTGGCTGCAGTGAGCGGGTCCTCTCTCGATGTGCTCGCGCTCCTCACTGCAGTGGCTTCTTTCGTTGCGCTGGCTCTAGCACGCACGGGCTTCAGCAGTGGTGGTGCGTGGGCTCCGCAGCTGTGGTTCCTGGGCTCTAGAGCATGGGCTTCGTTGCTCTGCAGCGTGTGGGGTCTTCCTGGAGCAGGGGTAGAGCTTCTGTCTCCTGTACTGGCAGGCAGATTCTTTATCACTGAGCCACCAGGGAAGCCCGAAGCTTAATATTTAAGGAATATACAGAGCCTCCCAAGATGTATTGGAGGTTCTCACAAAAATGTAATTAGCCATGAAACCATTGGCCAAAAATGTAGTGTGTTTCAAGGAAGATCTTGTGATTCAAATGCAAAAGTATGAAACATGAGAGAAAACGTAGTAAATTCCTGCTTTCACTTGTCCTAAAATTCTCCTGAGCAGAACATTTTTGTTCTTCTACATCCTTTGTTGTAGAATTACAAATTAGAATTTTAAATGAATTTAAAGAGAGAAGGCATTTTTTGGACACACGTGACGTCAGTGTCGCCTTCCTTGGGTGAGCTGGGCGCTGGCTCCTTGCTCCCACAACAGGACCCACAGCAGTGTCTCTCCTTGCCTTGAGCACAGGAGCTCTCAGCATCGGCCTCCGACCCTGCCACTGGGCTTCAGAAACTCTGCTTCTGACATTATCTAACATGTAATAGTTAAAAATTAACACAGGCACCTCAAAGAGGGAAGTTCTCTCTGGGCCTAAGACAGCTTTTGTAAACACATAGTTAACTGGGCCCAGGAAGGAGAGAGGAGACAGGCAGTCTTGTAGCTAGTTTGCCCCATGGAGTGAGAAGAACCATTATCAAGGGTCCTTCCTGGTGACCTCGGAAGGGTCATGTCCCATCTGAGAACCGAATAAGATGTGGTTGTTTCCAGGAGATCCCTCCCCAGGAAATCGAGGCTGTGTGTTTTGCGTCGGCTAAAAGCTTTACTTCCTTCCAAGAGAAATAACTGAGGCCCATATTGTGCGGACACTCGCAGGCCCTGTTTGAAGGCCGCTTCCGCTGAGCCCAGGACTGGCCCTGGGCTGTGGTTCCCACCGGCTCACTATAGGAGAAGAAAGCCCAAACCACCCTCGAATTACAGCTCCTTTGAGTATGTTTTCTCCCAAATGATGGATAAAACTTTAAGCCCCCAAACAAGCTGTCCAAGAGCTTATCTGTTTTCACCAAGTAGTGTTCAAAAACCCTGAAGTCACGAGCCTTGCTGGAGCCAAGGGTGTACAGTAATGACTGATCTCTGGCGACTTCTTCACTTCCCGAGCACTTGGCGGCCACAGTCAGTCCATTCACTCAGATGAGTGCATTTCCCATGATTGGCAGGGCTGGACGTTCTCTAGAGCGTGGAGCCCGAGTCACCATGGAGTCGCTGTGATTGGCAGGGCTGGATGTTCTTCAGAGCTTGGGGCCTGCCCGAGTCACCCTGGAGTAGCCGTAACGGTCAAGGTCCTCTGGCCTACAGCTCCAGCCCTCGGCTGTTGGCATGCTGACCGCCTTCTCTGGGCCCCGGTCTTCTGATAGTCACAGGGATTAGATGAAATATCTGTCATGTTGAGGAATCAGAGGTTTTCTTATGAAGATTACTTTCCTGCTTTCTTGCCAACAGCGCAGGGCCTGTCCCTAGTCATCTTTCATGCCAGGATATAATGGAAAGGAAGTGGCACTGAAACTGGTGCCTGGCCAGCTTCAGGAAGCTCTGCTTACCTAGCACATGACTGGCCACCCATCAAGGCGGTCTCCCTCCTCCTTTACACCCAGAAGACTCTTGGTGGTTCTTTCAGCTGTGTAGTTCAAAGAGTCAGTGGCTCCTGTGTCTCTCACGAGGGTAAACCTTTGCTCTACGTATCTGACGTGTATGTCAGGCCTTGGCTCACTGCCTCTTGCAGGCTGGTCATCACTCGGGAGGTGTCCGAGCGAAGTGAGTAGACCGGACCCTGCAGAGCTGCAGGATCGCAAACTTAGGGCCTGTCACATGCCCAGAGTGCTCCCTGAGTGTGAGGGGGCTGTCCCAGCAGCATCTCTGTCGAGCTGAGCCCAGCTGTGGCTTACTAGGTCCATGGCTGCCCTTCCAGCCTATCTCTGCATCTTCGTAAGGAGGATTATAATTTGGTGCAGAGTAAATGAGGTGGTTCACATAAAACCTTCAGCACCTCATCTGCCCAGCAAGACACCTTCAGTGAGAATAGCTGCCATCCCCACCATCACAAGATGGCTCTTGCTGGCACTTTTGACTGTGAGATCAGGGCTGACGTGGGGGGCCAGGTGCCCCTTCTCCCCAGAAGTCATTCGAGCCCCCATAGATCTCCCGCAGAAACATGCCGCCTCCCAACAGGCAGCTCGTCCCATTATAGACTCCTGGGCCCAGACAGTCTTACTCCAGCTATAAATAAAAATTCCTGCCGCGGAGCGCAGCAGCAAAGCCCGGCACCAGCCAGATCCTAAAATAGACTCCAGGCTGTGGTGAAGGCGTGTTTTCTGCTCCATGGCCAGCCCTGCGTTCTCCCTGCCCTTGTGAAATAAATGTGATCTTAAAGGGCCTGGAAACACTGCTTGGGGGAGGCGGTGGATACTGGATTTGTTGACTGCAGTACGGGCATGAGCCTGCAGGGCCAGGGAGGGGCCGGCCTGGTGGTGATTAGAGAGCAGCCCTGTGTCTCCCCCGCACCCCCTACCACCACCGCCGCCCCCTGAAGGTGATGTTCAGGCCTGGCTGCTGTCCCATAGGACCGCATAGCTAGAATACCAGAGCTGAGCCCAGGCAGCCTGGTTGTTGCTGAGGGAAGGAGGGCAGAGCAGCCAGCCGCTCTGTCCCAGAGACACGCACCCTCCTTCCCTTCTCCCTGGCGGCCGCCCCTCTCCTCTGCCGTCCTCACCCGCGGTGGCTTCCCCTGCGAACCCACACCTGCACAGCCCAGGCAGCTTGTCCACGACCCCTTGCACCCGCTGTTGAGACACTGCTGAGTCAGGCAACGTTCTGGGCACCTTGGTTAATAACAGTGTTAGGAGCCATTCCTAAGCATTCCCTCATTCAGTAAGTATGTACTGAGTTAATTAAACGCCTTGGCTCTGTTTTTCGAGGCGCTCCTGAGGGTATTTTGGAGGGCAGGAGAGGAGAGCTGACGCTGATTGCTTGTCACCCAGCCAAACTTACAGGGCGTCTCAGTAAATGCACACAGAGCCCCTGGGAGGGAAGAACTGCTGTTTCCATCCCCGCTTTAAAGAGGAGGAGACTGAGGCTCCAAAACTCACAACCCCTGCCCGAGGTCACACAAGTAGAGCTCAGGACCCGAGTGCAGGTCTGTATGACTTGCGCACGTGCCCTCAGCAGTTATCTCAGCTTCCAGAAAAGGCACCCACTGTGTGTGTGTGTATGTGCACGTGCACGCGTGTGTATAAGTTAGGGCTTGGTTACTGCAGGGCCCACTCCAGTGCTCTGTGCGTTTTCATGCTTCAGGGGTGTGGGGGTGTCAGTGAGCACACGTCAGGACCCCAGAGCCAGCATTTGGCCTGGTTCGTTGTGGCTGCTATAACAGATTACTGCAGCCTGGGTGGCTTATAACAGCAAGTGTGTTTCTCGCGGTTCCGGAGGCCAGCATGGTTGGGTGAGGCCCTCTCCCTGTTCACGGACTTTTCTTGGTCCTCACATGGCAGAGGGTAGAGCCTCTTTTCTGTAGCACAGACCCTAGCATCTGGTGGGGTGAGGATTTCAACATACAAATTTGGAGGGGCACTGATGTTCCGACCATAGCAGCACTGTAGGTGAACTGTGAGCGAGGCAGAGTCGTGGCCCAGGGAAAGGCCCCTGTGTGTGGGAGCGAGTGTCCGGCAGGCCTGGGGGCCGGACTCCTGCGAGAGTCTGCAGCCACTGCCTCAGCGCAGCCAGCGCAGGGGTCCCTCAGACGGTCTCCCGGGACTGGCCGGGCCGTCCCCTCCCTCGGCTGATGCACTTCACTCGTGGTCTCCTCTGGGCACCTTCTCAGCCACTGAGAGCGCCTCCCTGTGGCTGTGGGGGGAGCATCCTCCAGAGGTGAAACAGCCCCCAAAGCCAGACTCGCCACCCACAGCAAGGCCCTGGCTTGGACGGCTGCTCTGAGAGGTCAGATGGAAGGCGTCGGCTGCCGGCCCTGGAGAGGGTGCCCCGTGGAAGCTCAGGCCCCACGGCCCTGGGGAGAGGACAGCTGAGCCAGGGCTCCACCGCCGTGGGCTTCTTCCCAAAGAAGGCATGTGGACAGATGAGACCGACAGGAACCCAGGCCTCATTGTCATGCCGTGCTTCTTCACTCGTTCCCCTGTGTCTGGGTTGGCCTTGAGCTTCTGAGTTAGATGGGAGTAAGATGTGTGGGGACAGTCAGTTTCTAGGCAGGTACCCTGGGTCGGATATAAATCAACAGCCATGGGGCTCGTGGCCTCACCAAGGAGCAGGGGAGCTTTGAACTGTGATCCACAGCCCGAGGAGGCTGATGAGGGGCAGAGGGGAGTGTGACTGTCCCTTGTGTGACAGCAGCTCTCCCCCCAGGTTGAAGTGTAGCTTTAGAGAAACGCTTAAAGTGATGAGTGGCTTTAGCCTCTCATTAGTTTAATTCTTCATTTCCTCTTGCTTCATGGATTTCAAAAATCCTGTGCCGGGTATTCCCTGGCAGTCCAGTGGTTAGGACTCCTTGCTTTCACTGCCAGGGGTCCAGGTTTAACCCCTGATCAGGGAACTAAGATCCCACACGCCTCACAAAAAAAAAAAATCCTATGCCAACATGTAGAGAGGACAGCTGAGCGAGCGGTGTGCCTGTTTGTTTTGGGGGGCGGGCTTTTGTCAAGTTCCAGCCCCTCATGGTGGGAAGTGAGCCTGGCGGGGGCTCCAAACTCAGCCCCTGCTGCACATTCGTCCCCGTTTCTCCAGGACAGTGGGCAGGCCTGGCCACCCCAGGACTGTTAGCTGGTGGTCTCCAACCCTCCTTCCACAGCACAGCCCAGGCCCAAGTCTGTGCTCCCAGGCTCTGCTCTCTGCCCAGCCTGATCTCAGGCTTTTCTTTCATGATGGGACCCTCGGAGAATGGAGCCTTGCAGTCCTAAAGGGGGCGTCAGAGGCATTGCACTTGGTCTGTTAAAGAAAGAAAGAAAAAAGATGGACAGAAAGGGAAATGTACTCATAAATTTTTAGTGTTTTGGGAGCACAATTCTTTCAACCATGTTTAAGGCTTATCACTTCCCTTCCAAAAGGATTTGAAGTGACTACAATATTGAAAAGGCTTGCAGTATTTGACTTTCAAGAACTAAAATCAGAGAGATTCATCAAAAAAAGAGTCAAAATGAGTAAATGTGACCAGGTATCTGCATACGCTCGGTTCAGTCATGAGGTTCCTGGAAGGACAGTCGGCATAGATGGGGCTGCATAGGTTCAATTTTCTGACAGAGGATGGGACCCCCCACCTCCACAGTGTGGGATGGGGGCTTGCTCTCCTTGGGGGGGCACCGCGTCCCGCCGTGTAGACGCTGAGGACGGCTCTGGGTGGTCTTCAGGCTCTTCTCAAGGGGCTGCCGAGCCAGGGTTGGGGGACCTCCAGCCAGAGGGCCGCAGGGGTGGTTTGGCCTGAGTGGTGTCCTCGTTCGAAAGACCATGATCGGCCCGTCACGACTCAGCCGAGTTAATCTAACAACTTTTTCTCTTGTCTGTTTTCCTCTCCCCTCCTCTCGTGTTCGTGTCTGTGTTCCACTCTGACTCTGTAGTACAAGTCCGTGTTTAGGTCCTACTCGCAGGATTTCGTGCCTCACAGCCAAGCTTCCGTCCAGCCTTTCCTTCCGTCTACCTCCTCTTCCTCTCCACACTTCCCACCTGTCCACCAGTCTCAGAGCTCTGACTTAGCCGTGCCGCCCGTGGCCAGTCTGCCTCCCAGCACCCTGGACGGGCCTCTCTCATCTTCTCAGGAGAGCAGCTTTCACGGGAACACTGTCTGCCTTCCTTCCGAAACCTCTTTCACTGACTCGCCCCAGACGCCTTCGGTGAGAACTCAACACACACACCTCCACGCGGGGCTGCACATTCTGAGAAAGCCTCCGCCCACTCTCGCTGTCAAGGCCATTGCTGACATTGGCCCCGTCGCAGTGTGGCTGGGCTGAGGGGTGCACAGGGCCCCCTGGTGAGATGGTAGCCCATCAGCTTCCAGAACAGAAATGAATTCCCTGTGGATTCCCAGCAAACTAGGATCTGATTTTCCACAGATGGTCAGTGGCTACTTAGAGACGATCTGTTGTCCTAATCGTCAGGTGTAAATCCTGCTGGTCTTCCGTGCAGTTGGGAGATTCTAGAGAAGTGCAAAGAGGCCTCTGATGGCCCAGAGGCAATTGCGTGTAGAGTTGCTGTGGCACTGGGGGTGGGGGCCTGCTTGCCGTGTGGCCAGGCGGCCCGCAGTGCCTCCTCCGGGCTCAGGGCAAGGCTGCTGTGCCCGGGGACGGGGACAGGGCAGGACAAGTGCAGGCGCCTGCAGCCAGCCCTCCAGCGTCTCCTTCCCTCCGTGACTGCCCCCCATCCTGCGTGCCCTGCCCTCCATGATTGCCCCCCATCCTGCATGATTGCCCCCCCCCATGATTGCCCCCCGTCCTCCGTGACTACCCCTGTCCTCCGTGACTGTCCCCTGTACCCTATCCCCTGCCCTCCATGATTGCCTCCCATCCCCCATCCCTCGTCCTCTGTGATTGCCCCCCACTCCTGTGATTGCCCCCCGCCCCCCATGATTGCCCCGTCCTCCATGACTGCCCCCCGTCCCCTATCCCCCATCCTCCATGATTGCCCCCGTCCCCTATCCCCCGCCCTCCATGATTGCTCCTCGTCCTCTGTGACTGTCCCCTGTCCCCCGTCCTCCATGATTGCACCCATCCCCCATCCCCATCTTCGGTGATTGCCCCTGCACTCCATGATTTTCCCCCCATTCCCTGTGATTGCCCCCCGTCCCCTATCCCCACCCTCTGTGATTGCCCCCGCCCTCCATGATTGCCCCCCATTCCCTGTGATTGCCCCCCGTCCCCTATCCCCCGCCCTCCGTGATTGCCCCCTGTTCTCTGTGACTGCCCCCCGTCCCCTGCCCTCCATGACTGCCCACCGTCCCACATTCTCCTGCCCTCTGTGACTGCCCCCTGTGCCATGCTGTGGCCCCTGCTGTCCCTGCTACAGCAGAGACGGAGGAGTATGCCTCCTCCAGGGCACTTTGAGGGCTAAAGTGCCCTTGACATCTTTGGAGAAGCTCCAGCAGGAAATCTGAGTCCCCTCTGACAGAGGCAGGGAGTGGAAAAACAGCTTTGTCCCCTGACCCTGGGAAGATCCCCAGGGAATGGAGGGCACCATCTTCCCCTCCTTGAGAAAGAACGTCCCAGTCAGGGCCAGCCTGGCGGGGCCATCACAGGTGGGTATCTCTCATCCTGTCTCCCCCAGAGTGAGCACGCCTGTGAGGGGGACTACGTCAGTCTGTATTGCTCTGGCCAGAGCAGCGAGGAGCTGGCCCGCCCTCGAGGAGTAAGTAACCTCGGGCTGCCTCGTGCATGCGGCCAGGCCTGCGGCTCGGCCCTGCTCCCATCGGCCTGAGGCTCCCGTCGGCCTGAGCCTCCTACTCAAGAGCTGCCGGGCCCGGGGCCGACCTGGCTTTCAGAGAGGACGGGGCTTCCAGTGCAGCCTTCTTTGCTTTTGCTTCCGCGTATGGGTCCCCTGCAGCCTGACCGGCTGGCCTGCTGGGAATCACAGAGCAGCTGGCTCGGCCCCGGTTGGCTACTCTCAGGGATTTCTTCCCACCCCATCTTCCGGTGTTGAGGCCTGTCTCCTGTCCATCCTCTGAGGCGGGGAATTCTCCCTCTCCCGCACTGAGCTCTCCAAACCAACACCCCTCCACCAGCATGCTCCACGACCACGCCCCTGCTCCCAGGGCAGCTGGTGAGACTCCCAGGCCTCACACCGTCGTGGTCGCCCTGGTCTTCTGCTGTGCCAGTGCCAGGCAGTTGAGGGGCCGTGATTCAGCTGAGCAGTCAGCTGTCCAGGTTTTGCTGCAGCAAAACATGAGCAAGTGCAGAACCTTCCAGAATAACTCTCCCACCCTGAGCCAGGCCCAGTCTCTAGAGGGGGTACCCTGAGGGTACTCCGTCCTCCTCTGGGGTCAGCTCAAAGGGCCCAGCCGTTGAAAGCATGGTCACTCTTATTATGATGACCCCGTAGCACCTCAGATATCCACACAAGCAGGCCCCACTTCAGGCATTAGCAAGCTGTAGAATGAGGTGGAGTTCCCACTCTGGTGGAATCCAGCCTGGTCCCCGAGAGCTGTTTTTCCCCAGGTGTCCCCTTCATCTTCCAGGTCAGCCTCTGTACACGGAGCCCGTCCCAGGCTGACATTCCTGGGCTCCCCTCCCCCTGTGACCCTCCATGAGGACGTTTCTGCATCTTTGTGTCCCGCCCCCCAGGTCCCCCCTTCTCTGTTGCAGCCCGGGCAGCAGACCAGGGGTGCCAGGGCCGTGTGGTCACTGAGAGGGGTGGGCCAGGTTCCTGGGAAGAAGCCAGGGTGCTGGAGGAGGGGAAGGGCTGCCTTGTGCTCCTGAGCAACGAGGCCCTTGGGAAGCGTGATGGGGTCAGGTGAGCACTGCGGTGCTGAGGGCGTCAGTGACTAGGAGGTCAGCAGAGGTGTGCTGCACACCCCAAGGCACAGCGGGCAGGGCCGTAGCTTTCAGCTCTGGCGTCAGGGGCAGGGCTGTGTCCCTCCCCACAGCCTCTGTTTCTCTGTGTGCCCGGGCACGTGGATGACCGCCAGCTGGTAGGGTGTTGGTCAGGGCCACGGAGGAAGGGCATGCACTGGCTGAGCTTGGCTGTGTGGTAGGTAGCCCCTGGGGCGGCCCTTTCTGCCGGGAGGTGATGGGATGGCTCCGTCTAGGCCGGCAGCTGACAGAGGCTCTGGGTAGTGGAGCCTTCACTCTCCCTGAAGGCAGGGTACTGGTCGGAAGAGGCCGTGCTTCCTGTGTGCCGGTCGCGGTGGACGCGTTTATATCTCAGGCCACTCCCTGGGAAGTCGCGCTCCGAAGCCGCATGCAGGCAGGTGCTCTGCGGAGAGCAGCCCAACAGGGGCAGCTGTCACACACCCAGCTCTGCCTTCTCTTCCCAGGAGTCACCCGCGGCGAAGGATGGACACTCCAGAGACGCCACATCGGCCAGCTGTGTGCCCGGGAAGGAGGGCAGGGACAGCGGGGACAGGTAGGAAAAGCCCCTCGTGGGGCAAGCACCCTGAGAACAGCGTGTCTGCCATCCGGTGACCACTACCCCTGCCCGCAAGGCCTCTGGGGGTTTGTGTTCACACCTGGGCTGCGCAGATGCTGTGCTTTTTACCAATAGAAAGTTTGTAGCAGCCCTGCGTCAAGCCAGTCTGTGGGCACCGTCTTTCCAACAGCATCTTCTTGCTTAGTGTTTCTGCATCGCAGTTTGCTAATTCTCCCAGGATTTCAAACTATATATTGATTTCAAACTATACACTATTACTGTATTCATTATGACAATCTATGATCTTTGAGGTTACTATGGTAATTGCTTTGGGGCATCACAGACTGTGTCCATATAAGATGGCAGACTGAATCAATAAACACGGTGTGCGTTCGGACTGCTCCACACTCTCCGAATAGCTATCCCCCGCACCCCCAGCCGCCCCCGTCTCCCTCCCTCTCAGGCCTCCCTGTCCCCAGATACACAGTATTGAAGTTAGGCTAGTTAATAACCCCACATTGGCCCCTAAGTGTTCAAGTGAAAGGAAGAATCGCTCCTGTGTCACTTTAAATCAAAAGCTAAAAATGATGGAGTTCAGCGAGGAAGGCATTTTGAAAGCCAGGACAGGCCTAGAGCTAGGCCTCTCGCACCAACCAAACCGGTAGGCATGTTGTGAAGGCAAAGAAAGTCCTTGAAAGAAATTAGAAGGGCTGCTCCAGAGATCACACGAGATAAGACAGAGAAACAGCCTTCCTGCTGGTACGGAGAACGTTTGGGTGGTCTGGATAGAAGAACAAACAAACCAGCCCAACACTCCCTTAAGCCTCATCCAGAGAAAGACCCTAATCTCTTCAATTCTGTGAAGGCTGAGTGAGGTGAGGAGGCTGCAGAAGAAAATTCTGAACCTGGCAGGAGTGGCTCATGAGGGTTCGGGAGAGAAGCCATCTCATAACACGCAAGTGCAGGCGAAGCAGCAGATGCTGACGCAGGAGCTGCAGCAGGTCATCGAGAAGTCCCAGCTCAGATCATCCATGGGGGAGGCTATACTAGACGGCACAGGAAACAGCCTCCACTGGAAGAAGATGCCATCCGGGCTTTTCATAGCCAGAGAGGAGAAGTCAGTGCCTGGCTTCAAAACTTCAAAGGACAGGCTGACTCTCTTGGGGGCTAACACAGCTGGTGGCTTGAAGCTGAAGCCAGTGCTCATTCACCATCTGAAAATCCTACGGCCCATAAGAGTGATGCTGACTCTCTTCTGCCTGTGCTCTGTACGTGAAACAGCAACGCCTGGGCGACAGAACATCTGTTCACAGCGTGGGTCACTGAATATTTTAAGCCCACTGTTGAGACCCGCTGCTCAGAAGAAAAGATGCCTTTCCAAGTAGTGCTGCCCGTGGAAAACGGACCCGGTCGCCTGCGAGCTCTGATGGTGATGTCAGTGGGCGATGAAATCAGCGTTGTTTCCGTGCTTGCCGATGTAACATAATCCCACCCCTCAAAGGCCTCCATGCCAGCCCACAGCCAGCCACTGCTTCTTGAGTATGTGCACACGTATTGTTCGCCTTACAACTATCCATAACAGTGTTTTCTTCTTCAAATCCTAAGCCAACCTCTCCTCCGCCTCTTACGAGTTCAAGTAAAATGGAGTATAAAAGATTCCTACCCCCAAATTTTTTATGGTGAGTTTCTACAGGTAGTGTGTATATTGTATGTCGTGTGTATTCGAAACTGTTATGAATATGACTCTCAGTCCCTAGATATTTCAGCATGCCTCAAAAGTGCCAGCCTGATTACAGTATGATTATCACACCCAAGAAGAGTAATAAGAACTTCCTTCTGATATGCAGATGATAGAAAGTGAAGAGGAAGTAAAGATCCTCCTGATGAGGGTGAAAGAAGAGAGTGAAAAAGCTGGCTTGAAACTCAACATTAAAAAAACTAAGATCGTGGCATCCAGTCCCATCACTTCATGGCGAATAGATGGGAGAAAAGCAGAAGCAGTGGCAAATTTTATCTTCCCAGGCTCCAAAATCACTGCAGACAATGAATGCAGCCATGAAATTAAAAATACACTTGCTCCTTGAAAGAAAAGCTGTGAGAAACCTAGACAGCATATATCTCATAAGACTGATTTTTTTGGAACCAGGTCAATCAGGATTCATGTTTGCATTTAGCCATATGTCTCTGTAATCTTTGGTAACATTCTCAGTGTTGGCCTGAGTCAAACCTGACCGGCTGTGGAAATACGTAGTAACTCTCCAACCTGCACGTAGAAAGGGTAATTGCAGGACCCGCCTATCAGCTCTGCCACCTGCGACTTCATGCTGACATTCCCTTCTTTGTGAGATGTTCACACATTCAATTTTTCCTCACTCTTTTGGCTAAGGTTTGGCTGGGGGTCCTGGGTGCAGAGCTAAGCAATACCCATTGTTTTTGTCAAGCGAGGGCATAAATGGTTAAAGATATGGTGAAAACAGCAAGAGATAGGGGAAAAAATGGAAAGCTTTCCCCAGGGGACTGTTGACGAGGGCTGCCCACCCGGCCTGCTCTGGCCGCTCCTCAGAGTCGTGCCCATGGGGTCCATCTGTGTGACGCGGCGCCTCAGGTCTCCCCGAGTGTTAAGGGGTGGTGGGTGTTCTACTCTAACACCCAGCGGCAGAGGTGTCTTGCCAAGACACCTTATGTCTTAGATACTGAGTATTAAAAATGAGGCCTCTGACCACAAGGCCAGTCCGTGGCTCACGGGGTCCTTCATGAGAATGATGGGAATCACGGATAAAACCCTGGGGGAAAGCAAGGTGCCTACAGATCCCACGGCCGTCTGCCTGCTGCGTGCCCCCCCACTCCCCATGTGCTTCCTCTGGGGGTTCTCTCCTCCCCACACTCCTGCTCAGCGCTTCAGTCCCAGCCTGCCCGTCCTACCCTCAGGCCCCCTGGCCCTTGTCCCCACCAGCGCTCCAAGGACAAGGGCCTGGTTCCCGCTCTTCAGTCTCCCAGAGAAGTGGCCCCGGGCAAGACCTGGAGTGGCACTGAGATGCGTGCTGGCCTGTCCCCTACCCCGCTGGCCCTGTGCTGTCCTCTCCTGGAGTACTGACCGTCCGTGCGGTGGGCCTTGATGCAGATGACTGAGACCGTTACTTCATCAAAGCTCTCAGTGGAACCTTCTTGATCTGTGTGCTTAATCCCTTCCACTTAACCAATGGAGCACGCAGAGAGCAGGGACTGTCCTGAGGTCACACAGCTCATCAGGAGCAGAGTTAGAAACCCAGTCTGCGTCCCGGCATCCGTCCACCCCCTGTGGAGGGGTGGGAGCGGGTCTGGTCTTCACGTGGAGCTGCGGTCCAGGGAAGACTTGCTCGGGGAGCATCAGTACCACCCGGACCCCACGCACGGGTCACGCTGCCTCGGCCGCAGGTGCCTGAAGCCCCAGGCCTGCTGACACAACACAAACCACATCTCTTTCCAGGGCCCGGAAGTCACCAGACGCTCCAGAGGCTCAGTCAGAGGAGGAGGTGGACGAGCTCTCCCTCATCGACCACAACGAGATCATGGCGAGGCTGACCCTCAAGCAAGAGGTGGGTTCCTCACAGGCCGTACATGCAGCGTCTGGCCCAGAGAGAGGGTGAAGGGGTGTTGAGAAGGGAACCTGGAAGTGACCCACACAGAAAGGCTGCAGCCAAGTGCTGACCCCCGGTGGCCCTGGGCTGTGGGCTCTGCACCCTCTTGTCCTGGCCCCGTGCCTGGGCCACTGTAGGTGCTCCAGGACCCTGGGCACACTGGCGACTGCCCAGAGGAAGTGTGCTGTCCCTTCTCCGACACTTGGCGAGTGAGCTTGGGCAAGTGGCCTGTCCTCCATAAGCCCCAGATGATGGGACTCTGGAGGCTGTGGTGAGAACGAAGCCCACGTGGGTGCTCAGCATGGAGCCCTGTGTGCTGGGCCCTCCTTAGTTCAGGGTGTTTTCATGTTAGTGACAGAACCGTCCACATGGCTCTCTCTGCGGGGGAGGCACACACCGATGAAGGGATTTCAGGCCTGGCCACACGGCTGCCTCCAGCCCGTGTCTTATCAGAAGAGCCTCACTGGTGAACATAGTGCCCAAACCTGTCACCGCCCGAGGAGCTGAGCTGAGAGGGCCTTCCACTCCCTGCTGCCCAGCAACCCTGGGGACTCGGGGGAGCAGCTCCCAGTGACGGCCTTGACCCCTCCCCGGGGAGGTAGCCTGTTCTACACACGTGTTCTCCATGACAGACATGGCCTTGTCATGGCCTGGAGGAACCAAAAGGTGGGGGCTGGCTCCTCTGCAGAGAGAATGATGTGACTTGCCAGAAGTTTCTTCAGAAAAAGCAGGTCTTGGGCGTCACTGCCCTGCCTTAGCTAGAAATCCAGGATGCTCCCAGGACCCTGGGTTTCCAGGGATAAAGCCTGCCCTAGAGAGGAAGCCGCGTCTCTGAGGGCGAGTGCTGGAGACACGCGGAGGCACGCGCTGGGCGGTCTCCTTCAGGATTACAGGGAGTAGCCTGGGCCTTCTGGTCCTGTGACAGCTCTTTCTTGGCTCCAGGCCAGGTTTATGGGTGAACGCCTCCGTTTGCTCCTAGGAAAATAAGACTTTTCCCTTAATAGACAGGCTGCGGTCAGTATAAGCCACACTGGCTATAACTCAGCATCTTTGTGACGTATCTCACTCCTCTAAGGGCTCCTGGGAAGAACGTGTGTCCCTCCCCCAGAGAGCAGGTGTGGGTTCGGCAGCTTGCTGCAGCTCTCCTGGAAGCAGCCTGCCGTCTGCACCCTCGTCCTGCACCCTCCAGTCCTGCCTGCCTCCCTGTGGGCTCCCCCGTCCCCTCCTCCGCTCTCTGACCCGTGGGCTGGAGGACTGTTGGGAGCCAGGTCCCCGACCTGGCAGTGTCCTCGGTGCCCGGTGCCGTCTGTGGAGCGTGCGGGTCGGATGAGCACCCTGGCCTCTGCAGCTGGGCCGGGCCGCTCCCGGAGCGTGGGGGTGCCGTGAGGACCTGGGGGGTCTGTCAGCTCGTCCCTAAACCGACTCTCACGGCTGTACTCTGCCCCATGCCCTCCTCTGCTGTGCTCCTGCAGGGCGATGACGGGCCAGACGTCCGTGGAGGGTCGGGCGACATCCTCCTCGTCCATGCCACGGAGACGGACCGGAAAGGTACGGCTGCCCTGTGCAGAGCTCGGCGGGGGCGGGGGGTCCCGCTGAAGCCACAGCTCTGCCCCCCTCCCTCCTAGCACTGAGCGGGTCGGAGCTGCAGGTCCTACGTGGGCACCACTGGTGGACAGTGACCCACATGCAAGGCCAGCGCCTGTACGCCCCAGCTCTCTCTCTGAGTGGGTGCTTTGCGTGCGGGTAGTGGGGCTCCGGCCTTGTCAGGGGGCGAGTTTCCGGGACAGAGCTCAGCACCTGCGGGCACTGCACAGACAGGGCCTGAGCAACAACACGCCTGCCACAGCAGTGAAGTCATGTTGACGTACGGGGAGCGTTTTCTGCTCTTCCTGATGTTCGGCCCTGACGGCCGCGCTGGGCTGCGTCTCTTTTCCTCTGGGAGCTTTGTGGGCAGACACTCTGTCCAGTCCCCCAGCAGCGGTACCGGCACCGAGCGGGGCTCCCACCCTCGGCACAGAGACACCGCACTTCCGCCCGGGCCTTCGGGAGGGCTGGAGGAGCAGGGCCCGCCTGCCCGCTGGTGAGGGCGCAGGCCTTCCAGGTTGTGTTCTGGGGGCGGGGGAGGGGAGCCATGAGGCCAGCGCCCGTGACCTTGGTCAGGCGGGAGGGGCCGCCTCCCCCCACATCCATTTCCTTTTTACATTTTTTAAATTGTCAGGTGACGGAACAGCAGCGTTGAAGTAGGGAGTGGAGGAATTGAAACACCTCAGTCTTGAAACCCTAACCCCCCAATTTCATGTCTGTACTCGACCTGGTCCTCGCGTCTTGACAGCAGGTTTCCCCAAGTATGTCGCCCAGATGGAAAATTTTAAATTAGGAAATCAGTACCAGAGTAATTGTTTGCATTGCTGAAAATTTGAAAACCGGAGAAAAAGAAGAAATGGCTCCCGCAGACTCTCCGCAGCCACACTGTTGCCCTGCGGGTTTCTTCTGACCCGAGCGCTGCACAGTCTTGGAGACCCTTGGTTTGAACCCTGGCAGGCGGCCTCTAGCCCCTGCCCGGCCTCAAAGCTGACTCAGCTTTGTGAAGCGGTTAGGTGCCCGGTGGGTGTGAAGGTTGCATGAGCTTAGATGAAACACACCTAGCACATAGGAAGTGCTGGGGAGGTCTCTGCATCCCCGGGACAGCCTCTGCAGTGCCCCCTCCCCCACGCCTGCTGCACCGACCAGAGCTCCGCCCTCAACCTGGAGAGAGAGGCTGAATGGGGGCCAGCTTCAGACCTCGGCTTTTAGCAGGATGCTGCTGACCTGCCAGGTGCCACGGGCTGTGGCCCAGGCCAGAGGGAGCCCGGTGGGCAGGGCGGCCCCGAGACCTTTCAGCCAGTACTGACTGTGCCTGGGGACGCGGCCCTACTGCCCCTGGGGGCTTCCACTCACTCTTCTCCATGGAGGGGTTTTGAGGCTCCAGCATTTGTCCCCGGGATGGACGTTGAGTTAAAGGCCCTGGGCCATAGCAGACTCCTCAGGCAGGGGCTGCCTGCAGGCCAGAGACCACACCACTGGCTGGAGGCCCCAGGCTCAGGGCGCAGCCCCAGACCCCTTCTTTCAGAAGCAAGCCTTGGCTGGTGCTCAACCCATCTCTGCTTCCTCATCCCTCTTTGAACAGAAGCCCAGTCTTGACAGGAGTTGGGTGGTGCCGGGGGGCGGTGCTTGGAGTCCAGGAGGAAGCCCAAGCCCAGTGCCGCTGACCCCACTGTGGCCCCTGCCCTGAGCCCCCCTCAGGTCACCACTCTGCCGGCCGGGCCCCACCAGCATGCCCCAGACATGGGTGCAGGGGGGGCTTCTCCCCTCGTTGTCCTGAGGGTGATCAGGGAGGGCAGGGGACAGGAGCCAGGGCTCAACCAGGTGGGGCTGCTCAGCTGGAGAAGGGGTTCTCAGGGCCTCCCCCCAGCGAGTTGGGGGAGGGATGAGAAAAGACAGCAGACAGTGGTCTGTGTCTAGCAAGTGTGCACTCAGCCTCACAGGGAGGACTGCAGATCAGCCTCCTGGGGAGGATCGCAGGTCAGCCTCACGGGGAGGGCCATAGCCTCATGGGGAGGATTACAGGTCAGCTTCGCAGGGAGGACTGCAGGTCAGCCTCATGGGGAGGACCACAGGTCAGCCTCATGGGGAGGACCACAGGTCAGCCTCATGGGGAGGACCACAGGTCAGCCTCATGGGGAGGACCACAGGTCAGCCTCACAGGGAGGATCACAGGTCAGCCTCATGGGGAGAATCACAGGCTTGGGAGCCAAATCCAGACTCAAACCTTAGCTCCAGCACAGGATAACCTGAAGTTCACTAGCTTGACCAGGTCCTGTGTCTCCAGGAGGGACCTTCATTTAAAACTCCCCTATTTTTCCTCAGTGTCAGAGACTGCCTGGTTAGGAGGGTGTGTCACAGCTGTGAATAAAGGGACCGTTGTGAATCTGGAAAGTTTGGGAATCCCCGACGAGAAGCTCCCTAAAGGGAAAGGGAGGTGTTGAGTGGGAGCGGCCAGCCCGAGTACCACCCAGCCTCCAGGCCAGGCTCCTCCTAGGGGACCCCTCCCTCCCCTGGCACCAGAGCCTGCACCTGGTGTGCCAGATGTGCCAGGCAGAGCCCCAGGCCTTTCCCTCAGCCTCTCACTGTGTGGGGACTCCCAAGGCGGTTGTTCCTGGGCCCTGCTGCCCCTGAGCGTTACCTGTCACTTAGCTTCAGAGCCCTGCTGACAGGTCTGAATTGTGTTCTCTTTGCCCGTGATGGTTAAGACTCGAATCGTCAAGTCTTTGGGCAAACAAGAGGCCCTCAGCGTCTGGTCAGAGTGGGGAGCGCGTCCTGTAGCGGGCATGCTGCCCATCGATGCCCATACCAGCAGCAGGCTAGCTGATTCGTTCCTTGCTCCTCCCTCCAGATCTGGTGTTGTACTGCGAGGCCTTCCTGACCACCTACAGGACCTTCATCACTCCTGAGGAGCTCATCCAGAAGCTGCAGTACAGATATCCTTGCCGCCTCACCCTCCTTCACAGAGCCGTCTGCAGGGTGGGGGCAGCGATGAGGGGCAGTGCCCAGCCCAGCTCTGTATGTCCCGGCTTGAGGCCTCAGGCCAGGCTCCTTTGAGCCTCATTCTGTCTTGAGAGGGCCGAGTGACGTTACGTGATGTGCTTGGAACAGAGAGTGCTGCCTGGTGGCCATTGTGATCACTGGGTGATTCTGAGACGGAAGGACCTGATACGCCCTGAGGGGTTTCCCAGGTGGTGCTAGCGGTAAAGAATCCATCTGCCAATGCAGGAGACACAGGTTCTATCTCTGGGTCTGGAAGATCCCCTGGAGAAGGGAATGGCAACCCACTCCAGTGTTCTGGCCTGGAGGGCTGCAGCCCACACAGTCGGACATGACGAGAACAATGCACCCTGAGGGAGGGAGTGTGTGGGTCCCGGGGATCCAGGTCACTGGCATGTGCAGCCTCTGGGAGCTGAGCCCTGGGCACCGGGGGTGACAGGTACAAAGTGCACGGGACGTGAGGGCATTAGGACTCCAGGGAACAACCCCAGGGCAGGCCCGGCCCCTCCACCTGCCAGCAGGCCCAGCAGTGGACAGAAGCTCAGCGTCCACGGCTCGCCCTTTCAGAGACGACGCCCCCCAGCAGTGGCCAAGGAAGACCCAAGGCCGGCAGGGACCTGCTCTGTCGCCTCTTTCTCAGATGTAGTCTTGCCCCTCCTGCCAAGACTGACCTGCAGCTCCTGTCCCAGAAGTGGGTCCCCTCCCGGCCTCGTCCTGCGTCACAGCCCGTGGCTGCCACCTGCTGGACAGCCCAGCCCTAGGCGGGCAGGCCTGAGTCCTTCCACTCTCCCCGCCCTCCCCTGTGCCCAGGCGTCCCCCGCCTGGCCTCCGTCTCCTCTGTGACCCGCCCTGAGGCCCCGGGCCCTCAGAACCAGACGGCCCACGCACAGACTTCCTGCCCTCCAGCCTCACACCTGCAGTGGCCGCAGTCCTGGCTCAGTGATGAGTGACTCACACCTGCTGAGACCCTCCTGGTGTCGGCTGTGGTGCAGAGCGCTGCACGGGCGACCTCACTCGGCTCTGATAGCATTTTATGTACTTATGTCACTGCACGGCAGTGCCCTGATACTATTTCCCACCACGTATAATTAGGGGAAGCGAGGTTCAGAGAGGGTCATGGGACCCGCATGGCAGTGTGGAGGAAATGCACCCATGCCCAGGCCTCCCAGACCCGGCTTCGCAGCATATACTCTGTGTGGCCACTTCAGGCATTTCAGTGGACAAGTCACAGCACCAGGACCCTGGGCACAGCTGGCTGGCGAGCCTTGGTGCGGCAGGCACCAGCACGGTCCCTGGTCTGCAACTCCCTCCCAAGTGCATTTCTAGAGAGCGGGTGGCAGGGAGCCGAGAAGGGTCCGGAGACGGCGAACCCAGGAGGGCAGCGAGAAGCCATGACACCCCAGGGCAGTGGGTCTCCAGAGCTGGGGAAGGACCTGGGGATGGATGACGAGAGTGACCTGCCCTGCCAGGCTGTGCGCCTCCCCCAGGGAACTGCTTTCCTCTGCCTGAGCTCAGGAGGCAGCTGTGTGTCAGTGCGTCACAGGGACCTTGGGTCCACCCAGGTCCACCCAGGCAGAGAGGCAGGCCTGGGCATGCAGGCAACAGCTCTGCAGGCAGGAGAGGCTGGTGGTCAAGAGCGATCCTCAGGGTCAAATAGGTGCGGGCTGAGCCCCCTCACAGCCCTGCCACCCCGCACAGGCCTCTGCCCTCCCCATGTTCCCAGGGTTCACTCAGGAAGGGAGGAGGAGGAGGAGGAGGGCGGCCTTCCCTTCACGTTCCCACCCCTGCCCGCGAGGACGGCTGTTTCTTTAACTCGGGCTCCACGTACGAGAAGTTCTCACCTTTCGCCGACACATTCAAGAAGCGTGTGAGCAAGAACACGTTCTTCGTGCTGGTGCGGGTGGTGGACGAGCTCTGGTGAGTCCTTCTGCCCGCGGGAGGGCAGGCCGCAGGTGTCGGCGTGCAGGCTTCCCCAGAGACCTGAGCCTCCCGTCACATTTCCACCTGCGCCTCCTGGGTCACCTGCCCACTGCCCCGCCCAGGGTCCTGGATAGCTCGCTCCTGCCAGCTTCAGCGTGAGCCCCAGGAGGATGACCTGGCCCCTCAGACCTAGTTGGCCCTGACTTCCTCGTGGGGGCAGTGCCCTCGGCCACCAGCATCGGGAGGGACCTTCTCGTGCCCTCTGCAGCTGTCCCTGCTCCGCTGAGTGGCACTTGGCCATTTCCCTTCGTTTAACAAACACAGAGCACGAGGTTCCTTTCCTGGGTCCAGAGAGCACCCCCAGCCTTGCCCTCAGGGAGGTGACCTGCTGGGGAGTGACCTCAGTGACCGCGGGGTGGGGCTGGGGCACACTGTGAGGAGGAAGTGCAGGGAGGTTCTGGGGGGTCTGGTCCGCAGAGCCCAGACGGCTTCTTGACCCATCACCCCCACGGGGCCCGGAGCTCCTCCGGGGCAGCATTTGTCTCCAAGCCCAGGCCCAGCATGGCCCCTCGTGCTTGTCCAGTGCTTCCGAGCATCCCCCGAGAGGACAGCAGTTACCTGCCACCATGGGGGCTCTGCCGGCAGGGTGCAGGGTACAGGCAGCCACCCCAAGACCCTCTGCCGCTCCCTTCCCACCAGCAGTTTCCCAGCTCTGCTGCGGGGTGTCCCGTGGCCCTCAGGGTCTTGGGGGCTTCAGGACTGGTGCCAGCAGCCCTTTTCTTGTGCTTGCCTCCTGCTCCTCCCTGCGTGGCCCTTGGGTCTCTAGCCTGGTAGAGCTGACAGAAGAGATCCTGAAGCTGCTGATGGAGCTGGTCTTCCGCCTGGTGCGCAGCGGGGAGCTCAGCCTAGCACGCGTGCTCCGCAAGAACATTCTGGACAAGGTCGACCAGAAGAAGCTGCTCCGGTGCGCCAACTCTGACCAGCCCCTGGCGGCCCGGGGAGTGGCAGCCAGGTGAGCTCCCACTGTGTGCCCGGCTGCTCCGGGCCCCCCCAGCAGAGAGGTGCTAGCAGCCGCCGCTCCCGTTTCACTCGGCGCACCCCTTCCCCAGTCCCCAGCCCCATGTCCAGTTCTGACCGGGCCTGTGATGGGGTTCCTCAGGGCCAGCCACCGGGGTCCCCCAGGCTGGGCCTGTCTTCCTGGGTGGTGATGTGTGGGCCATCCCATTTTAACAGGAAGTGGGGTGGCAGGGCACGTGTGGGCATCCCAGGACGGGGGGCAGGAGTGCCTTTCAGGATGTGGGCAGCACTGAGTTCTTTCTGGTGTTAATATAGCAACTGTTGGTAATTCTCAAAAGCCCCCGTGCCACCCGGACCATTCTGAGAATCTGTGTACAGGTTCCAGTCTGCCGCCTGCCCCTCTCCCATGGCTGTGGGGGTGTGTTGGTGTATCACCTCCTCGTTGGCGTCTCGGTCTCTGGGTGGCTGTGAAACAGGTCGTGTTCCTGAGGCCTGCAGGGAGGCCCCCACCGTACTGTCCACCCACCGCTCATATAGTGCCTCTCTCTTCCAGGCCCGGGACCTTGCACGACTTCCACAGCCATGAAATAGCCGAGCAGCTGACTCTGCTAGACGCCGAGCTCTTTTATAAAATAGAGGTACAGCCATGCGTGGGGCTGGCGGGGTGGGGGCTGTCCCTGGCCCGGGTGAGCACTGCTGCTCGTCCCCGAGTGAGAGGAGCTGCCTCTCCCAGCAGAGCCGGAGGGCCCGGGTTCTAGCTGGTCCCCCTGCTTTTTTCAGATTCCTGAGGTTTTGCTTTGGGCTAAAGAGCAGAACGAGGAGAAGAGCCCGAACCTGACCCAGTTCACGGAGCACTTCAACAACATGTCCTACTGGTGAGACGGGCCTCGGCGCGGACCCTCCTGCCGGGCCGTGGTGCCTTCGCAGAGTGCCCGTGGCTAGGGGAAAGGGCTGCCCTTTCGTCCCTCCCTGCTCCTTCTGGAGACCTGTGAGCATTCACTGTGACCCAGAGGCAGGGCAGGACAGAGCGTGTTCTGCGTGTTGAGAAGGGCCCCCTGGGGACCAGTTGAGGAGGACTCTGGCCAGGACTGATTAGTAATGTCTGCCATCCATGGCCTCAGGGGAGGGTCTTAGCTTTGTCATCCTGCACTGCTTAGGGCCCCACGGCCCCAGGGCTGATCCGGCACACTGCCTGCCTGAAGAACAGCGAAGGAGCGGCTCTGTTAATACTTGATTCAGCCTTAACCCCTGAGAGCAGGGTGAAACCCCATAGAGCGTTTACGATGTAACGCAGCAGAGCCACTGGCTCCACAGTGGGATGTGGGGCGCCCACAGCCTCTCAGCCCGAAAGAGGATGGTCAGGGCGTGGCGGCCAGGCAGGCTTATCCTGACCCACACACAGCCCATCGCCAGCACCAGGGAGCGTGTGGGACTTTTCAAGCACTCTGAAGATAGTGTGCTGGGGAAAGCAGGGCCTCTCCCCCTCGGCCTGCTCCCCTCCGCTCCCCCAGAAGCCTCTCGCACCTCAGCATGTGCTTGGTATAGCTGCCCCACAGAGGCCCAGGAGGTTTCCGGTCCACGCAGCCCTGAGTGCCGCCACCAGCTGCCCCTTGCTGGGCACTGGGGGCTCCAGACACACCCTGGGTCCTCCCTAGGAGGGTAGGTGGGGCCCTTCAGAGCCACGCTCCTCAAGGCAGACTCAGTGCCGGTGCCCCGATGGGTCAGACGATGGGGGCACTTCCTCTGGCCAGCACGGGGTTGAGGCCACCATGAGGTCCTCATGCGAGCCTGGCCTTAGGCTGCGGCTGAGGTTCTAAGAGGTGGCCTCCCTCGTGGCCTGCACGGTGGCGTCTTAACCCACACGCCCCCTCCTCTCCCGAGCTGATCCTGAGGCTGGTCACGGGGTGTTTGCAGCCGCCCTGGTGCTCGGGGTCAGCGCTCACCAGGAACACCCACATCCATGGGGTCAGAGGTCCCCATCCTGGAGTTCAGCACTGGTCCCTTGGTGGGCAGGGGCTCGTGGCCAGTGGGTGCAGGCACCCACCTCCGATGCCCAACTCTGAGGGCCAGTCAGGGGCCCGGAGGGAGACCAGTCACTCAGCTGTCACCCTCGGTCTACGCAGGGTCCGGTCGATAATCATGTTGCAGGAAAAGGCCCAAGACAGGGAACGGCTGCTCTTGAAGTTCATCAAGATCATGAAGGTAACTTGGGGCCCCCTCCCCAGAGGCGACCCCCGACCCGTCCCCGCCCTCCCTCACGGCTGCCTCCCCCTCCCTGCAGCACTTACGGAAGCTGAACAACTTCAACTCCTACTTGGCCATCCTCTCGGCGCTGGACTCGGCCCCCATTCGCAGGCTGGAGTGGCAGAAACAGACCTCAGAGGTGGGCGGGTGCCGCCTGGTTTCCCGTCACTGGGCCCTGTGGGCGTGGGAGGCAGTGCCCAGGCCCAGCTTCCCCAGGGGCTGCTACGGGTGGGCCGTGTGAGGCACGGGGTACCCTGTGACCAGGCCAGACCTGTTGTCGGGTGGAGCGCTTCAGGGAGAAGGACGGGCTGCTGAGCAAACACGTGACCGAGAGGCCCGGCCCAGTCTGGGATCCGGGAGGCCCCGAGGAGGTGCTGGTCACCTTGAGACCTGAGTAGGCGTGTCCTGGGAAGGGAGGGGAATTCCCATCAGAGGGGACAGAGGCTAGTGTGGCCACATCACAGGAGTCCTGGGGCACCTTCATCCTGGCGTGGGAGCTGTTCCTAGGGAAGCAAGGCAAGGCCCACGGGGCTGGGTGTTGGCCGGGCTCCCTGGGAGTCATCTCCCGACAATATAAAGGGACAGTTATGGAACAGTGGTGTCTGGAGAAGTGGGACATTCCCCCCAGCTGCTCTAGAAACCCATAAGAGGGCCTGAGAAGGCAGGGAAGGCTTCCTGGAGAAGGAGGCACGTGACAGGTGAGGGGGCACAGCCCACCCAGCGTGCAGAGCAGCAATGTCACCACTCTCCTGCCTTGAGTGTAGAGAGGCGGGAAGGCAGGCTTGAGGGGGAGGGAGCAGCACAGCCCGGCCTGCGGCACTGAGCACAGCCAAGCAGCAGCCCGAGCTCCAGACCCAGCTCTCACATGGGCACTGGCCGCTTAGACACGTGGTTCTGCAGTGGCCCTGTGTCCACAGCAGGCCTGGCCTGCCTGCGGCCGGGGCAGGGGGCCTGGCTCTGGGTCGGCGCTCGGTGTTGCCACGCTCACAGACGACGCGTCCTCCCACCAGGGCCTGGCCGAGTACTGCACGCTGATCGACAGCTCGTCATCCTTCCGCGCCTACCGGGCCGCCCTCTCGGAGGTAGAACCGCCCTGCATCCCATACCTGTGAGTACAGCCTCCCTCGGGGTCCCCTCGCTCGCTGCCCCGTGGACAAACCCGTGGGGAAAGGTTTCCAACCTGGACCCTGTGCTTGTACTTAAAACGTGCTCCTTGTTAGACGGCAGAGACGAGCGAGGGTCCAGCAACAAGGCTCAGTCTGCCCACCTCCCCGTCCCGCTGCTCCTCCCCCTGTCCCGTCCCTGAGCGTGTGCAGGCGCACATGTGGACAGGCCTGTGGCACCGTGCTCTGCTTAGCTGTCCCGGGCCTGGCCGCACCTCACAGCAGCCCGAGGTCCCTCCAGTCTCCCCAGGGACCCTGGGAGTACTTGGCTGAGGCAGCTCTGGATGGGTCCCCCTGTGGGCCAGGATGAGGGTAGGCGTTTTCACCAAAAAGAATCCATGGCACGTATGCTTGGGAAACAGCAGGAAAAATCAGAGCTAAGTGGGTTTCTTGTGCATGTCAGATCCCTTAGTATGGTAGTGGACAGCGGGGACTTCCAGGAGAGGGACAGGAGACTCCACAGTGACCTGAGGCTGAGTGTCCGGGGGCACGTCCCTCAGGCCTGCACCCTCAGAAACACGGCTTTTATAGCTCACAGCCCCCTCCTTGCCTCCGTCCCACCCCGGCTCCGTGGGCAGCTGCGGACTGCGCCTTCCCGGCTGGGGGAACCGCCCCACCCCCCATCAGGTGGCTTCATGCCCTCTGTGAAAGCATGTGACTGCACCCAATAACCCAAGGGATTGACCCCCACCACCACCGAGTTTGGGGTTCTGTTCTCCTGTCCCTGTTGCTTGTACGTGGTGGACTGTGGCTCTGCCAGGCCAGCACAAGGGTTGTGGGGCTCCCTACATAGCAGGCAGGCCTGAGCCTGCCTTTCCGGAGCCCCAGAACCTGAGTCAGGAGTTCCCGCCAGAAGCAGCACAAGCACCCAGACACGCTCATGGGGCGCCGGCCCATAAACCTGCTGCCTTCTGAGCCGCCCCCAGGGTGCTCACCAGCTTGTCTGTCTCCCAGGGGGCTCATCCTGCAGGACCTCACCTTCGTCCACCTGGGGAACCCAGACTATATTGACGGGAAGGTGAACTTCTCCAAACGCTGGCAGCAGTTCAACATCCTGGACAGCATGCGGTGCTTCCAGCAGGCGTGAGTGTGGCCGTCCTGGGGGGCTGGCGGGGTCTCCCTGGGGCCCGAGCAGAGGGGAGCCCCTAGCTCTGAGGGCCAGCGGGGGCACACCCGCCCCCTGCGTTCGCTTGGGCGGTGGGGGTCCCAGGGCTGGTGGCCCTCATGGCCGCCCCCTCCTCCCCCAGGCACTACGACATCCGGAGAAATGACGACATCATTAACTTCTTCAACGACTTCAGTGACCACCTGGCCGAGGAGGCCCTATGGGAACTCTCTCTGAAAATCAAACCCAGGAACATAACGAGGAGGAAGACAGATAGAGAAGAAAAGACCTAGGGGCGGCTGCCGCGGGTGAGGAGAACGCCCAAGAGAGGCGCAGGGCCGCTCCGAGGCTGAAGGGACTTTGGACCTGTGCGGTGGCGGTGGCCCGGGCAGGCCCCTGCCGTGCCAGGCAGGCATCCGCAGCCCGTGGCCGGCTCCGTCCTGCACAGGAGCAGACCCCCAGCCATGGCGGAGCCACAGGCAGCTCTCACAGCCGAGCCGTGACCCGGCGGTGTGGGTTTGGTTGGGGTTCTTCTTTCGCACCGTCTTCCGCTCTGCCTGTGTCCCCTCCCCGAGCCCGGGAGCCGCAGAGCACGTGGTCAGCAGACTGAGAGACAGGGGCGCTGTCTGAGTCTGCTGTTGTGACACAGGGGCAGGGGCCCGCGGGCCGGGGCTGCCCGCCCGGTGACCATGGATGACGGGACCTGCAGGTGGGCGGGGAGACCGGGCAGACTCCTCTCACTTCCCACGTGCTGCTTTTTCAGCGGAGGAGGGGGGGCATTGCTCACCTGGCCTGGAAAGGTACGACAGGGGGCCCCTTAGCAGCCCGGAGCTGGGGCTCCGCTCACGGTACCGGCCTGCCCTCGCCAAGCCTGAGCAGCAGCCGTGTCGGTCCTGTTTCACCCCTTCGTCTCCCCCCGCCCTCACCCCCCAACCCGGGCACTGTGGGAGCTGGGCAGGCAGGCCGTGACCCCCCCCAAGGATCACTCCAGCTAAGCAGGGCCGGCGCTCTTGGTGAGTCCCTTCAGAGAGGGGAGGGTGGGCCAGTGGCCCCGCCTCTGTCGCTTGCCATGTGCCTTAAACTCCAGCTCCTGTGGGCTCCCCTCCCGCCTTGTCCCCAGCCTGCTGGGGCCAGACGGGCTGCTTTCCAGCCCTTTCTGCCGCGTGGGAGGCTCTTTCTGCCGGCTCTCCCATGGGAGGACAGGGTCCCAGCTGCAGAGACCCGCCCGCCAGGCATGGCGTCTTCAGGGGCAGGCGCGCTTTCCCCTAAGCCATTCTCGCTGCTGAGGCTGACAATCCGAGGCAAGGTCAGTGGGGGCTCCGCACACAGAGGTGCCCACCGGACTCCATGCCAGCCAGGCCTAGGCGTGCGAGTGGGCCACCCCCTCCTGATTAGTTTCACATCACTGAGTGCCCACTGTTCCTGGGTTTGGGACTCGGGCAGGCAAACAGCAGGCTCGATCCAGGCTTAGCCCAGTTTCAACAGAACGAAAAGAGTGGAAGCAATCTCTGTTGACTATTTAAAGAAACAGCCCTGTCACTCTGAGTCCTTCATGGGCTTCTAAACAGTTTTTACTGAGAAGTGTCTGTCCTGTACACAGAGGGGAGGAGTCTGAAATGTCAGCTACGACCCCTCAGCAGTGATCCTTGGGCGGAACGCGTCACTTTATTATTTAAGGAATGTGTGTGTAGAGTCGCTGTTTATGAACAGTACTGTGTGTGGGGTTGGGTTTTAGTTTGTTCCCGCTTTTTTGAGTCCTCTCATTTCAGCCTCCCTCCCACCTCCCTCCCGGCCTGGCTGGCTCTGCTGATGCTGCCGCATGTGCGGAGCCGGGCCTCCGTGGCTCAGGACCCAGGACCATGTGGACTGTGGTTCCCACAGCCATGACCTGGGGTGCAGGGGGGCTTTGCCACCCCTCACTTCAGAGCAGACCGGGCACGCCGTGCAGGTGGGCCAGGTGACCCCCCCCTGCGTGAGGACAGCAGGTGTGGTGTGTGTTTTAACTTATTGGGCTCAGGGTTCCCCACATCCACCTCCTGGAGACCCATCCCTGGCTCTAGGCGCTGCCAGCCTGGCTGTGTGGTTTGTCTGGCTTAGGGGCCAAGTCAGGTGTACGAGCCAGCCTGTGTGACAAAGACACCCTCGGGAGGATTCAGTCCCCTATGGGGGTCCCTTCACACCTGCGGGTGTGAGTGGGTCAAGGCAAAGGCAGGCATGTGCCAGGTCCAAATTAAACCCCGATTCTGAGCAGCGCCTCCCCCCACCACCTCCCAGTGTTATTACATTGTAATATATCCCCAACTAGACTAACCGGCTGATCGTGGCATCTTCCTGCAGACATTTCAAACCTGTAACTTTTATATGAAAGGAAAATAAACACAGATGAAAGCCGCGGCCGCCTGTGTGTGCACCGCATGCCGCGTGTCAAAGCGACCATCTGAGCTGTCTCCTTTCTTTGATCACCTTGAGGGCAGGAGGGGTGAGGGGCCTTCTGTCCCCGTCGCTGTGATCCCTTCTCAGCACTGGCAGTTTCTCCACCTGGAAGTGGCAGCAAGGACAGCTCTACCTTACAAAGTCTGTGAATGCTCAGCAAGCTACACCTGGAACAGTATCTGTTACTCCTTAGCCTGTATTACATACCAAGCACTCTGCAGTCAGCTTTACCTCATAGAGCCTCTCGATGTGAAAATCATACAAGTAAAACACTACAACCCAGAGAAGCACTACAGAGAGGTGCGTGACAGTAAAGAAATTAAGTTGAGTTGGAAATCCACTAACAAACATCGGGTCCAGGCAGGCTTAACAGGTAATTTATACTGAACAGGTAGCTTCGATCTTAAGCAAACGCCCTTGAGAACAGAAGAAGGGGAAGCAGCCTGGTATGAGTGGACCACCACCTGGACATCAAACCAGACGAGGGCTGGAAAGCTGCAGGTGAAGTTGCTGATGCAGAAGCAACCCACACCACAGGATGCGCGAATCAGTACTCCCCGTTGGGCTCATCTCAGATGCAAGGATGGAGTGATCGGAAATCGGTCAATGTACTTGACCCCTTATCGGACAGTCCCACCTGGGACACCTTTCCTTCTGGGGACGTAGGACCAGGCATGCCATCTCCACGTGTACTTTGTCAACCATGGCATACCTAAAGATTCCCAGTGTGGAGATGGCAGGAGCCTGACTGGAGGCAGCCCAGTCAGGAGCCACTTCCACTGTTCCATACCGGGCTTTACATGAATCGAAAAATGAACTTGTGCTAATCATTAAGCTGCTGAGATTTTAGGGTTTATAAATTTTCACAACATGGCCTAGCGTCTCCCGAATAAATACATTAACAGATTGAAGGAACATCACATGATCACTTCAGTACTCAGAAAGACCTGTTTAAAAACAAAAACACCCACTCATAATTTTTACTTAAGTAGAAATCAGAAACTTCCTTAGTCTGATAAAGGTTACTTTCGAAAACCCTAAGCAAACATTATACTTAATAATGAAATATTCAAACAAGTTCCTTTAAAATAGACCAAGGTAAGGACCCCACCATCACTTTGTCTTTCATTGTTATACTGCATATCCTAGCTAATTTAAGAGATTACTTAAGAAAATCAAGGCAGTTAACTACAGTCAAAAAACTAAACATGTCCCTGTCTATAGTGAACTGCATGGTCTAAGGAGCCTGGTGGGCAACAGTGCACAAGGTCGCAGTCAGACACCACTGCAGCAACTGAGCATGCACACACTCACTAGAAAACATCCTAAAAATATACAATTTATACTAACATCACACTTCTTAAAATACTAGGAATAAACCCAATAAAAGATGTGCAAGACCTTATAGGGAAAAGAGATTTGTAAGTAAGTACTCACCCAAATAACACCTAAATATACAAAGTAAATGTTAATAGCCCTAAAGAGAGACTTAACAATAACGGTAGGGAACTTTAATAACCCACACTTACATCAGTGGGTAGACCATCCAAAGTCAATGAGGAAAAACACCAACCTTAAACATATTCGATCAGATGGACTTAGAGATCCATACAGAGCATTCCACCCAAAAACAGAACACACTGTTCTAAGGGCGCACGGGACATTCTCCAGAATAAATAACACGTTAGGCCACAGTCTTCTTAAATGAATGAAGATGGAAATCATATCAAGCATTTTTGCCAGTTGCAAGGGTATGAAACTAAAGATTACAAGAAAATGGGAAAATCCAAAAATATTTGGAAATTAAATAGTATACTGCTGAACAACTATGAGGTCAGAGTAAAAAACAACATTGAGGAGAATGAAAATACAACATATCAAAATTTACAGGATGCAGCAAGAGCAGTTTTAAAAGGAAAATCCGCAATAATAAACACCTAAATCAAGAAACAAAAAGCTCAAACACTAAATTTCAAGGAATTAGAACGAATGAAACCTAAAGTTAGTAGAAGGAAGGAAATAAAGATCAGAGTGGAAATAACAAATTAATGTGGCACTAATGCTTGCCTGCCAATGCAGGAGATGCAAGAGACGCTGGTTTGATCCCTGGGTCAGGAAGATCCCCTGGAGAGGGCATGGCAACCCACTCCACTGTTCTTGCCAGGAAAATCCCATGGACAGAGAGAGCCTGGCGGGATATGGTCCGTAGGGTCACAAAGAGTTGGACACTTTAGTTGAAGCCAACCTAGCACGCACACAAAAGGACAATGGAAAAGATTAATAAAACTAAGAACTGGCTCTTTGAAAAGATAAAATGGATAAACCTTTAGCTAAACTCACCAAGAAAAAAACGGAGGACACAAAACCAAATGAAAGAGGAGCTGTTACAGCTGATACCACAGAAGTACAAAGGCTCAAAAGAGACTGCTGTGAACAATTACATGCCAACAAATTAACAAATGTGACACCTAGAAGACAAATTCCTAGACACATACAACCTATCAACGCTGAATCGAAGAAAATCTGAACTGATTACTAGTAAAGAAATTGAATCAACAATCAATAACTTTTCAATGAAAGCCTGAGGCCAGGTGGCCTCATTGATGAATTCTACCAAACATTCAAAGAAGAAATAATAATACGAATTCTCAAACTTTTCCAAAAACTAGAGGAAGAAACACATCCAAATTGTTTGTTTGTTTGTTTTTAAACAAAGCCAGCAATTACCTTGATATGAAAACCAGATGAGACTGCCACAAGAAAATTACAGGCCAATATCCCTAAGGAACATAAATGCAAAAATCCTCAAAAAAAAATTAGAAACAAAATTCAACAATGCAGGAAGAGGATCATACATCATTATCAAGTTGGATTTATTCCAGAGACACAAGGGTGGTTCAACATCTGTAAATCAATGATTCACCAGATTAACGAAATGAAGGATAAAACCCAAAAGACCATCTCAGCAGATATTGAAAAAGTATTTGACAAAATTCAACATCATTTATGATTAAATCTCTCAACAAAAGGTACACAGTATAGAGGGAACATACCTCAACATAAATGTCACATGTGACAGGCCCATAGCTAACATCACAGTGGCAAAAAGACAAAAGATCAGGACAAGACACATGCTCACAGACACGAAAGCAGATTCTCTGGAGATCCAGTGGTTAGGACTCAGCGCTTTCACTGCCAAGGTGGCGGTTCAGTCCCTAGTGAGAGAACTAAGATCCTTCAAGTCGTGCAGCACAGCCAGAAAAAAGATCAGGACAAAGATGCCCACTCTCACCATGTTTATTCAACATAAGTATTAGAAGTTCCAGCCAGAGCAATTAGGCAAGAAAAAAAGGCATTCAAACTGAAAAGGAAGATAGAAAACTATTTGCAGATGAATGATATTATATATGGACAACCTCCAACTCCACCAAAAAACTGTTAGAACTAATAAATGAATTCAGTACTAATAAATTCAGTAAAGTTACAGAATGCAAAATCAATGTATTATTTCTATAGACTGATAGTGAATTATCAGAAAGAAATTAAGAAAACAATCTCATGTACAATATGATTTATGACTGCATCAAAAAAACACACACACACACAAAGTATCTAGGGATAAATTTAACCAAGGAGGTGAAAGACCTGTACACTGAAACCTCTAAGATATTAGTGAAAGAAATCAAAGAAGACAAATAAATGGAAAGAAAATCTGTGCCCATGGATTAGAAGAATTAATGTTAAAATATCCATACTGCCCAAACCAATGTACGGATTCAATGCAATTCCTATCAAAATTCCAATGGCATTTTTCATAGAAATAGGAGAAATAATCCTAAGGTCTGTGTGGAATCATAAAAGACCTTGAACAGCCAAAGCAACCGTGAGAAAGAAAAAAGCTGGAGGCATCATGTGCTCCAACTTCAAACTATATTACAAAGCTATGGTAATCAAAACAGTATGGAACTGACATAAAAACAGACACACAGATCACCAGAAGAGAGCCCAGAAGCAGACCAGCACATATACTGTCAATTTACGACAAAGGAGCCAAAACACACAATAAGGAAAGGACAGTCTCTTCAACCAGTGGTGCTGGGAAACCTGTTACACCATACCCAAAAACTAACTCAAAATGGGTTAAAGAATGTAAGACCTGAAACTGCAGAATTCCCAAAAGAAAACATTGGCAGTAAGCCTCTTGACATCACATGACAATGATTTTGTAAATCTGAAAACAAAAGCAAAAACATACAAGTTGGGGGACTACATCAAATTACTCTTTCTACACTAGAAACCATCAACAAAACCAATTGGTAACCTGTTGAATGGGAGAAAATACCTACAAGTCATTTATCTAAGAGGGGTTGATATCCACAATATATGAAAGAACTCATACAACTCAACAGCAAAAAATACTTTTAAAAAATGGACAGAAGACCTGAACATTTTTCTAATGAAGACATACAGATGGCCAACAAATACCTGAAAAGATACACCACTCACCAGCAGGGAAATACAAGTCAAAACCACAATGAGATACCACCCCACACCTATTAGAATGGCTATCATCAAAATGAAAAGAAAAAGCAAGCATCAGTGAGGAGGTGGAGAAAAGGAAATCCATCACTGGGGAAGATCCTGATGCTGGGAAAAGATTGAAGGCAGGAGGAGAAGGGGGACACAGAGGATGAGATGGTTGGATGGCATCGCCAACTCAAGGGACACGAATCTGAGCAAACTCCAGGAGACAATGAAGGACAGGGAAGCTTGGAGTGCTGCAGTCCACTGGATCACAGAGCCAGACACGACTTAGCAACGGAACCACCATAACAAACGCACTGTTGGTGGGAATGTAAACTGGTGCGACTACTGTGGAAGACACACAGCATGGAGACTCCTGAAAAAAGTAAAGACAGAACTGCTGTATGAGCCAGCAATTCTACTTCTCGGTATTTATCCAAAGCAAACAAAAACAAACTCCAAAAGCTGTATGTGGGTGCAGGAGTTATGAGAATGGATAAACCTTTATCTGTTAAAGAAAAAACACCTGTAAGCACCCTCAATGTTCACTGCAGCATTATTTACCACAGTCAAGACAGGGAAGCAACCTAAGTGTCTGCCAATGGATGAATGGATAAAGAAGATGTGGTGTATATACACACGGGGGAATATTATTCGGCCATAAAAAATGAGATTTTAGAATCCCCTGGTGGTCCAGTGGTTGAGAATCTGTCTGCCAATGCAGGGGACACAGGTTTGATCCTTGGTCTAGGAAGACTCCAGATGCCACAGGCAGCTGAGCCTGTGAGCCACAGCTATGGAAGCCCGCACGCCCGTGCTCTGCAACAGGAAAGCCACCGTGCTGAAAAGCACCACATGGCAACAAAGAGTAGCCCCCACTTGCTACAACTAGAGAGGCCTGTGTGCAGCAGTGAACACCCACTGCAGCCGAAAAGAAAGAAATGTTTAACAATTTAGCCATCTGCAACAATATAGATGATCTTGAGGGCATTATGCTAAGTGAAATAAGCCAAAGAAAGACAGTTATCATAGGACCTCACTTATAGGTGAGGATTTGGAAAAAAAGTACAAAACCAACCTAGTTCACAGGTAGAAGAGACTGGTGGTGGCTGGAGGCAGGGGTGAGGGAAGTGGGCGAAGAGGGTCAGAAGGTAGTAGATCTGCAGTTACATCATAAGTCATGGGGGTGTCCTGCACAGCCTGGTGACTGGTTAGCAATACCATATTGCATATTTGAAAGTTGCCACTAGGGTAGATCTTAAAAGTTGTCATCACAAGAAAAAACAAAACAAGTTTACCTGTGTGGTGATACCTGTTAACTGGATCATTTTACAATAGATACAAATATCAAGCATCACACTGTACACCTGGAACTAATGCTATATGTCAACTAGGCTTCAGTAAAATTATGTATTTTATAAAATGAAAAAATAAGATTTAAAAACAAAAATAATGAAGACCTTAATAGCTGGGGCCTCCCTCGTGGCTCACTGGTAAGGAATCCACCTGCCAATGCAGGAGACATGGGTTCGGTCCCTGGTCCTGGATGATTCCACAGCAAGAGAAGCCACCGCAGTGAGAAGCCCGTGGACTAAAGCTAGAGAGTAGCCCCGCCCGCTGCAACTAGAGAAAAAAGCCCACGCGGCAGTGAGACCCAGGACAGCCGAAAGTAAGGAGACGAATTATTTTTAAAAACAATAAAGACTTTCATAGTTGCCAGAATTTTATGTGGTTCTTGACAAGCTTATTCTAAAAATATTTAAGAAGGAATTTCCACTTCTGGGAATGGCATGCTAGGTAATTCAGACCAGCTCCCCTGCTAAGAAAGCTGAACCAAGTATTTTTAAATCCAGGCCTGAATCCATCTGAGAGCTAGCAAGAGAAGGAAGAATTACTGGGCAGAAATCCATGATGCTGACACTCGGGTCACATTCCTGCCAATTCCAGAAGAGGTGTCTAAGAGGCTCAGCAGCACTTCTGACAAGAGGAAGATGTAAAACAACAGAAGACAGTCCAGAACTGACTATACTTTGAGAGCCCTCAAGGGAGCCTTCCAGGCATAAAAGCATGACCACGACGATGAGTACCCAGCCCTCGCGGGGCCAAGCCAGCTTCAGACCATCTCGGTCCCTGGAAGTGGAATGCCAGCACCTGCACACCTGCCGGGGTAAATGCAGAGCCTCACTGGAGGCGGCAGGCGCCATCCTCGGCCTCCAGGTATTTCCCGCGTCATATACAGCAGTGAACGAGCAGGCTCTGGAGTCGGTGATGCACAGGGAGGCCTGGCGTGGTGCAGTCCGTGGGGTCACAAAGAGTCGGACACGACTGAGCAACTACACTGAACTGATAGAACAATAACCAGGAACACAGGGCAAGAGACACGGACAGATCCAGGCCAGAAGCAACGGACAGAGTCAGACCTGCAGAGGCAGGGATTCCACAGTTAGCAGGCGCAGACGCGAAAGCACGATGCTTGCTCTGATCTTGGTGTAGGCCAGAATCGAGAGTGGAGGCAACTAGTTGGAAAACAAACAGAGGACACATGGAAATTCTAAAACCAAAAAACTCCACATCAGCTGACGCAAGGAACTCAGTGAACACGTTGGACAGCATTAGTGAGCCAGAGGTAGTTCAGGGGCTACAGGCCGGATGAAGCGTGAAGAGACACAATGACAAAAGCCAAGATGGGAAGAGACATGGGGGTGAGAGGTCGTCTGTGTCACTGCAGTACCAGCAGCAAAAGGAAAAGCCGCAGAGCGGAAGCGATGTTCACAGCAGTGTGGTTCACAGCAGCCCCAAAGTGCAAGGGATGCACACGGCCATCGGCTGCTGAAAGGACAAGCCAGTGTGCTTCCGTACAATGGGACGCCATTCAGCGATTCAAAAAAAAAAAAAGGAATGAACTGACCCGCAACACACATGAGCCTCAAAAACACTTCCTGCTTCTGTTTAAACGAAATGTGCACAAACAGCAAACCTGAGACAGGGCGGCGCAGCGCCTGGGAGTGGGTGTGGGCCGCAGCAGACGACGGGCCTGTCGGCGTGATGGGACTGTCTGAAAACTGCTGAGCGGCAGCGCTTACACAGCTCTGCAAACGTCCTGCACGCGCCGTTACACTCCAAAGGACATGCAGATCATACCTCAATAATGCTGTTTTTTAAAAAGTTTTCCAAAATCGATTGTGCCGGTGGTCAATGTCTTGTTCCTCACGCTTGCGGCGTGGCCGTGAGCGCTTCTCATGTGCAGAGAAGCACAGGGTTTTGTCACTGCAGGGAGACTGTGGTGGTGGTGGCCCCTGGAGTGCAGACCACTTCCTTCTTCTGTGACCTCATGGAAACCAGAGGCACGTGGCTGCAGACGTCCAGCACCTTCTTCCCCGGCCATACCCTCCCCCGAACCTGGCCGTCTCTCGGCAAGCCTGCGGTCCCGACCTGGTTACCTCGCTGTGGTCCCCAGGCCGGGTGCCACCCTCTGTGCCCACCCTCAGCCTCAGCACTGAACCAGCTCTGGCCGGCATGAGCCGGTGTTTCTCCGCCCCGCAGAGGGCTGCGACCACAGCTTCTCCAACGACGAGCTCTGAATCCTGGCTCTGGGTTCGTGGCCCTCCTAAGCGCCTACCTGAGGGCCTACCCGCTTTCCTGGGGTATTCATCTTCACCCCAGGGGAACTTTAGCATTCCCTTTACAGTTAATAATTCTTTCCATTAAAATCTTTCTCTGTTCAAATTACTCCATAGTTTGTGCCTTCTGATTGGTCTTGACTGGAAAACATCAAGCCCTAAATTCAAGAAACCTTATGAATGCCAAGTGGGATAATTAAAAAGAAATACAGTGGTCCCTTAGTACCTACAGGGGACTGGATTCAAGACCCGCTGTGGATACCAAACTCCAGTCCCAGAGTCAGCCCTCTGCCCCCAGGGGTCAGCACCCCAAATCTGACGCACAGTACGTGACCCGAGGCTGGCTGGACCCACGGACAGGGAGGGCGAGAGTACACATCCAGGCACGGCATGGTCCTAACCTTCTGAAAGACAAAAACGAAAACAATATCTTTAGGTAGACAAGGGAGGGAAAAAAAAAAACACATTACCATCAAAGGTACCGTGAATGAGACTCCCCAACAGAAGTGCCTGGGGATGAAAGTCAACGGTGTATCTTCAGTACTGAAAAGAAATCACCAGTCACACTTCCGTATTCACTCTAAATCCCTTTCAAGGATGAAGGCAAAAAATCAAGATACTGTCAGAAGAACAAAACCAGTTCATCACCAGACCTACATCAAGACAAGATGGAACAGTGTTTTCAGGCCGAACAGAAATCATCCCAAATGGAAAATCAGACATGCAGGAGAGAGGGATAGAGCCACAAAAAAAAAAGTCAACATGTAGTAAACCTAAATGAGCAGGAACTATATCAAACAATAAGCATGTCTCATGGGGTTTCAGATATGGAAAATAAAATCCATATCAACAGCGTGTGACGCAGGAAGAAGACACAAGCAGAGGATTCTCGAGTTGACTCTTAAATTGTTTAGAAAGGGGAAAAAGTACCACGCTCTCGGAAGAACGCAAGTGTGTTCTCCCTAGGGAACCACTATAGAGGGAAAGAACGCATTACTACCAAGCCAGCAGAGAGGATGAAAAGGAGTTAAGGAAAAAAACAAATTTGATTTAAAAGAAGGCAAGGGGGCACTCCTGGTGGCTCAGTGGTGAAGAATCTGCCTGCAATGCAGGAGACACGGGTTCAATCCCTGCTCCAGGAAGATCCCATGTGCCAGAGCCATAAAGCCTGTGTTCCACAACTACTGAGCCTGTGCAGTAGAGCCCAGGAGCCACAGCAACTGAGCCCGCTCTCCCTGGGGCACATGCTCCCCAGCAAGAGCAGACACCACAGTGAGAAGGACACACACGCGACGAGAGAGGAGCCCCAGCTCACTGCAGCTGGAGAAGAGCCTGCGCGGCGATCAAGACCAGCACGGCCAAAAAGGATGTTTAAAATAAAGTGTAAAAATAAATAGTTATAAATAATGTTTAAAAATAACTCCAGAAAGAATGAAGAGATGGAGCCAAAGCAAAACAACACCCAATTGTGGATGTGACTGGTGATGGAAGTAAAGCCTGATGCTATCTATAAAGAACAATATTGCATAGGAACCTGGAAAGTTAGGTCCATGAATCAAGGTAAATTGGAAGTGGTCAAACAAGAGATGGCAAGAGTGAACATCGACATTTTAGGAATCAATGAACTAAAATAGACAGGAATGGGTGAATTTAAGTCAGATGACCATTATATTTACTACTGTAGGCAAGAATCCCTTAGAATAAATGGAGTAGCCACCATAGTCAACAAAAGAGTCTGAAATGCAGTACTTGGAAGCCTTCTCAAAAACGACAGAATGATCTCTGTTCATTTCCAAGGCAAACCATTCAATATCACAGTAATCCAAGTCTGTGCCCCAACCAGAAATGCTGAAGAAGCTGAAGTTGAATGGTTCTAGGAAGACTTACAAGACTTTCTAGAGCTAACACCCAAAAAAGATGTCCTTTTTATCATAGGGAACTGGAATGCAAAAGTAGGAAGTCAAGAGATACCTGGAGTAATGGGTAAATTTGGCCTTGGAGCATAGAATGAAGCAGGGCAAAGGCTAATAGAGTTTTGCCAAGTGAACACACTGATCATAGCAAACACCCTTCAACAACACAAGACTCTACACATGGACATAACCACATGGTCAACACTGATATCAGATTGATTATATTCTTCGCAGCCAAAGATGGAGAAGCTCTATACAGTCAGCAAAAACAAGACCAGGAGCTGACTGTGGCTCAAATCATGAACTCCTTATTGCCAAATTCAGACTGAAATTGAAGAAAGTAGGGAAAACCACTAGACCATTCAGGTATGACCTAAATCAAATCCCTTATGACTATACAGTGGAAGTGACAAATAGATTCAAAGGAGTGCCTAAAGAACTATGGATGGAGGTTCATAACATTGTACAGGAGGCAGTGATCAAGACCATCCCCAAGAAAAAGAAATGCAAAAAGGCAAAATGGTTGTCTGAGGAGGCCTTACAAATAGCTATGAAAAGAAGAGAAGCAAAAGGCAAAGGAGAAAAGGAAAGATATACCCATCTGAATGCAGAGTTCCAAAGAATAGCAAGGAGAGATAAAGCCTTCCTTAGTGATCAATGCAAAGAAACAGAGGAAAACAATAGAATGGGAAAGACTAGAAATTTCTTCAAGAAAATTAGAGACACCAAGGAAACTTTTCAGATGGCAACTTAAAGATGGGCACAATAAAGGACAGAAAATGGTATGGACCTAACAGAAGCAGAAGATATTAAGAAGAGGTGGCAAGAATACACAGAAGAACTATACAAAAAAGATCTTCACGACCCAGATAATCACGATGGTATGATCACTCACCTAGAGCCAGACATCCTGGAATGTGAAGTCAAGTGGGCCTTAAGAAGCATCACTACGAACAAAGCTAGTGGAGGTGATGGAATTCCAGTAGAGCTATTTCAAATCCTGAAAGATGATGCTGTGAAAGTGCTGCACTCAATATGCCAGCAAATCTGGAAAACTCAGCAGTGGCCACAGGACTGGAAAAGGTCAGTTTTCATTCCAATCCCAACAAAAGGCAATGCCAAAGAATGCTCAAACTACCACACAATTGCACTCATCTCACACGCTAGCAAAGTAATGCTCAAAATTCTCCAAGCCAGGCTTAAGCAATACGTGAACCATGAACTTCCAGATGTTCAAGCTGGATTTAGAAAAGGCAGAGGAACCAGAGATCAAATTGCCAACATCCGCTGGATCATCAAAAAAGCAAGAGAGTCCAGAAAAACATCTACTTCTGTTTTATTGACTATGCCAAAAAGCCCTTGACTGTGTGGAATACAACAAACTGTGGAAAATTCTGAAAGAGATGGGAATACCTGACCACATGAACTGCCTCCTGAGAAATCTGTATGCAGGTCAAGAAGCAACAATTAGAACTGGACATGGAACAGACCAGTTCCAAATTGGGAAAGGAGTACGTCAAGGCTGTATATTGTCACCCTGCTTATTTAACTTATATGCAGAGTACATCATGAGAAATGCTGGGCTGGATGAAGCACAAGCTGGAATCAAGATTGCTGGGAGAAATATCAATAACCTCAGATATGCAGATGACACCACCCTTATGGCAGAAAGCAAAGAAGAACTAAAGAGCCTCTTGATAAAGTGAAAGAGGAGAGTGAAAAAGTTGGCTTAAAACTCAACATTCAGAAAACCAAGATCATGGCATCGGGTCCCATCACTTCATGGTAAATCGATGGGGAAACAGTGGAAACAGTGACAGACTATTTTGGGGCTCCAAAATCACTACAGATGGTGACTGCAGCCATGAAATTAAAAGACGCTTGATCCTTGGAAAAAAAGTTACGACCAACCTAGACAGCATATTAAAATGCAGAGACATTACTTTTCCAACAAAGGTCTGTCTAGTCAAAGCTATGGTTTTTCCAGTAGTCATGTATGGATGTGAGAGCTGTGTTGCAGAACTCTTGAGAGTCCCTTGGACTGCAAGGAGAGCCAACCAGTCCATCCTAAAGGAAATCAGTCCTGAATATTCATTGGAAGGACTGATGCTAAAGCTGAAACTCCAATACTTAGGCCACTTGATGCAAAGAACTGACTCACTGGAAAAGACCCTGATGCTGGGAAAGACTGAAGGCAGGTGGAGAAGGGGACGACAGAGGATGAGATGGTTGGATGGCATCACCAACTCAATGGACATGAGTTTGAGCAAGCTCTGGGAGTTGGTGATGGACAGAGGAGCGTGGTGTGCTGCAGTCTGTGGGGTTGCAAAGAGTTGGACACGACTGAGAGAAACTGAACTGAACTGAAAAATAAATAAATAAAAGGCAAGGAAGGAAGGAGACAGAAGAATAGCACTGGTGGGACCAGTAGAAAGCAAACAGTGAGATGGTGGATTCAAACCCTTATTTTTTTTTAACTACAATAAATAAATGTACTACATTCTCTAGTTGGGAGGCAGACTGTCAGACAAAAATCTGTGTGCTGTTAACAAGATGTATCTACCTAAAATATAAAGGTTCAGACAGAAAGCAGAGTATGTCTTTTTCCATACTTTTATTTTCAAATACAGCTGCCCAAAAATTAGTGTAGCTATATTAATATTAAAAAAAAAAAAAAAGGCAAAAGACACTACTGGAGTTAAAGTGATCCCTGGAAAGCTGTAAGGTACATGCAACAGAAAGATTTAACTATTTCTAAATATATATGCCTCTTTGCACTGCATCTAACTACATAGCCTCAAAATGTCTAAGGCGAGAGCCGCTGTGGAGAAATGAACAAATCTATGACGCTGGAGAGGAGCTTTACATGCCCCTCTCAAGAACACTAAGAAGTGATGATGTTACACAACACTTCCAAAAGGAAAGCCCCCAACTCGTGTAACAGCCCTGCTATCAAAGCCACAGATAAGAATGGAATTACAGATCAACTTCACTCATGAGCACAGGTACCAGAAATCGTAAAGCAAATATCCAGAAACAATCCATCATGTATTAAAAAGGATAACACGTCATGATCAGGATGGCTTGTTCCAGGAGTGAAAAGTTACCTTAACATTTGAAAATCAACATGAAGTTGCCATATTAAGAGAATAAGTGAGATAACCTTCTCAGCAGATGTGTAAAAGTAATGAAATTCAGTATCTGTGCATGGGTTTTTTTTTTTTTTTTTTTTTTTTGCACCAAGCTGAGTGGCTCACAGGAACTTAGTTCCTGACCAGGGATCCTGCCTGCAATGGAGGCTCATGTCCCAACCACAGGACCACAGAGAATTTCCCCGTGCATGATTAAAAAGTGTAATTAAACACACACACACAAACTCTTAGCAAAACAGGAATAGAAGAGTACTTCCTTGATAACAGGATATGTGGAAGCCTTCCTTTTGAAACAAGGAAAAAGAAGGTTGCCCTTGTCAGCTCTGCTACCTGGCATTGTACTTGGGGTCCCAGCCAGTGTAAGGAGAGTAAGGACTGGAAAGGAAAACCAAAAACTCATTATATATATAGATTATAATACTATACATAGAAGAGACCGTGCAAATTGAAAATCCAACAGAATCTCCAGGTAAGTTACCAGAATAAGTGAATTTAGAAAGAGGTGCTGGATTCAAAGCCAAGAATCAATTGCGTTTTTGTACACTAGCAAGTAACAACAAAGTGATCACATTTATAATAGCAGCAAAAAATCAAATACCCTATGGATACTAACAAAAGACGTGCAGGTTTTCTGTATATACACACACACACACAAGAAATCAAGGGAACTGTTTAAACAACCTGTTAAACGTGAGATTCACCACGTTTGTTGGGAAAACAGTGTTATGAAGATGTCTGTTGTCCCCATATGAATCTATAGACTTACAGCGATCATAGCCAACATCCCAGTGCTTTTGGGAGGTGAATTGTTAATTCTAAAATTTACTGTGCATACAAATGATTGTAAATGATCCAGACCCTCAAAGATGGTGCCAGGACCTGACCCACTCAATGGCAAGACTTACTATCAAGTCTCAGAAATGAAGTATGACTGTGGTAACCAAAACAGACAAACGGACCTCTAGGATCTAGTCCAGCTGGGTGGAAATCTGAAAACAATATAAAAAGAGACCAATAATGCTTCTAGATCTCGAAGACAACAAAAGAGAATATCTGATCATGGCCCAGGAGCAGGGAAATTTTTCTAAAGCCAAAAGAACACAATCCATAAAGGAAAAGACAAACCTGCATAATTACAGTTGAGAACTTCTTTTCATCCGACAACACTGTTAAGGGAATAAAGAGGGAAGCTACAAAAGTAGAAGGTATTTGCAATCCCTGAATCTCACACCGGGCTCATACCTAGAAAGCACCAAAGAACTCCTCTGAACTGATAAGAAAAAGACAATCCAGCCCAAAAACGGGCACAAGACTTGAACAAGCACAAGCGATCCAGGACTTCCCTGGTGGCGGAGTGGGGAAGAATCCGCCTGCCAACTCAGGAGACACGGCTCCATCCCTGATCTGGGAAGATCCCACATGCCGCAGAGCACCTAGCCCCACGCACTGCAACAGCTGAGCCCACAAGCTGCGACTACCAAAGCCTGTGCCCCGCAACCAGGGACGCCACCGCAGTGAGAAGCCCCTGCAGCACAGAGGAGGAGCCCCCGCTCGCCACAACTAGAGAAAACCCCCTCAAGAGCAGCGAAGACCCAGAGCAGCCAAAAATAAATAAAACTTTAAGAGAGATCATCAAATCATCATCATAGCTAATGAGCATGATAGAAAGCCCAATATCATCCATTAGTCAGCAAAATGCAAATTAAAGCCACACTGAAATATCACCGTAGTTTTAACAATCAGAAGCCCTAAAATGTAAAAGATTGACAAAAACCAGGGACTGATGAGTTTGTGGAGCACCTGGGACCCCCAACAGGTGCTGGTGGGAATGCAAAATGATGGAACCACCTGGGGACGCCCGCACCCACACTCAGCCTTCTCAGGAAGGCCTTTCTCTACCACTCTCCGAGTCAAACACCTCGACGCCACCCCGCTGCGATGCTCAGACGTGTATTTTAACATCCCCCAAATCAGGACGCGGCCCAGTGTCCTCAGAGCTTTCATTCCAGAGTTGCCCCAGCCAGCTCTCCTTCAGGGCCCTTCAGTAACAACACTGACAAACGTCTGTCCAAACGGATGGCTTCTTCGACCCTGGAGGATCCCAAAACTGGAATGACTGGGTCAAAAGGCACACACGTTTTTTCCTTGTTTTTTAATTGCACAACCCATGAATACTCCCGCATTTTACACTTCAGCCGTGTGTTGCACAAGTGCCAGTCCCTCCCCAAAGGCAGTCTCTCTCAGCAGTTTGGAACACATGCTCCCAGACTCTGGTCTTTGCACGTACATGCACATTAACACCTAGTACACATATCACTGATAGATACCATAGTCCGTTTTCTACCAAGAGGGTAGCAATGCACACCGCCCTAGCGACAAATGAGAGGGTCAAGGTTTCACCAGCTCCGGAATCAATCTAACGTTTTCCAGTCTGATAAGTAAAAATCATCCGACGGTTTAAGTAAGTTCTTCCTTAACACACACAACTCAAAGCTACCAGTCTTCTCCTCGACAGTATTCCAGATTCTGGGAGGCCGCCCCTTCCACGCTGCCTAACACCCTGAAGTTATAAAAATACTCCCCTAAGCTTCATATAAGATTAGTACACCTTTATTTCATACTACTTAGCTCTGTAAACCATCTGGACTTTATTTATACAACAGGAGGAGAATCATTTTTTTTCTAACCAGTTACCCAACTCTGCTTACTGTCCGCCCCGACTCAACCAAAATGCTATCTGGGCCAGAAATTACTGTCCCGCATACACTTGGAATGCTTTCTGGGCTTTCTGTGTTTCACCACTCCAGTTCTGTGGCAAAGCCATGCTGCACCCTGCGTTTACTGCAGCTTCATCGTAGGTTTCAAAATCTGGTGAAGATAGTTTTCCCTCATTAAACTGAAAAAATTAGCAATTTTTGCGCATTTTCCTTCCATATTAATCTTTTAAACATCTTTGTCAGTTTTAAAAGCTTGGCTTTCTTGTTGGAATTTCATTAAGTCTGTTTAAGAAAGCTAGATATTTTATGATATTACATCTTTCTATGCAGATATTTCGTTCTTTCGGAGAAGGCAATGGCACCCCACTCCAGTACTCTTGCCTGGAAAATCCCATGGATGGAGGAGCCTGGAAGGCTGCAGTCCATGGGGTCGCTGAGAGTCGGACACGACTGAGCGACTTGACTTTCACTTTTCACTTTCATGTATTGGAGAAGGAAATGGCAACCCACTCCAGTATTCTTGCCTGGAGAATCCCAGGGACGGGGGAGCCTGGTGGGCTGCTGTCTATGGGGTCACACAGAGTCGGACATGACTGAAGTGACTTAGCATAGCATAGCATGGCATTTTGTTCTTTGCTCTTTTTAGAGGCATTGGGTTTTTTTTGTTGTCCAAACACTAGCTGTCCCAGACTCCTTGTATGGCGCCTTATAACACATGTACTTTCCTTCTAAAAAAATTGTTTTTTTTTTTCCTGTTAAATTTATGCCTAAGTTTTACTGTTTTTTCAATCACTATTGAGTGGAATTTTACATTTTTTCCACTTTTAACTGAATATTGCTACTGACTATTATAATCACTTTTCTGAGTCCTCTTATTCTAATTTTTCATGGGCTCTTGCATATTCTAGCCAGAGCGTCATTTTTTCTCTTCTAGTTTTCATACTACAAATTTCATTTTTTGCTGTTTGTTTCATTAGCTAGAACCTCACAACAGTGCTGAGCGCAGACTCTAGGGGGCGCCCTTGGCTTGGTCCTGGTTTACCGGTTTTACCCACATCAAGTTGGTCCAGTTACCAGCTTCAGCGGCACCTGGGAGCAGGAATGAGGACTGCAGGATCTTGGGCCCGCTCACGGAATGAGGATCCGTAGTTTAACAAGGTTCCCAGGTGTTTCCTGTAGGCTTCCAGGCTAGCAGCACACTGGTCTGCATGATTTCTATTTTGATTTTACTTAAGAGAGTTTAGTGACAGGAGTCGCTGTGGCCGTCCGGCGTCTATGGACCCCTAAATCCCGTTTCCTCCTCTTTCGTGACAATCATGCATTTTAGGGTTTGAGAGCCTTAATCTGGGCCAGCCCCGCGGCCTGGACCACGAGGCCACCTCTCAAGCTCCACGCAGTGTCCTGCCTCTCTTCTGCATCCGCATCTCCCGGGCTCCGGGAGCATCCCAAGGATCAAGACGGGATGTGCTCCTGCTTCAGCTCCCGGTCCTGGCGGGCGCCAGGGCAGTGACTGGCACCCAGTGGGCGCTCAGAGAGCCCCCCGGAGCTGTCCACCTTCGTGACTCTGCTGGTCCCCTCCTCTTCTCCCTCGGGTAGACGTCCCTGCTCTCCTGTCACCTTTGGCCAGGGAAGACCCAACAGAAATTCCCGCCCTGCTCCAGCCCATGTGCACGAGTCAGACACCACGGCAGCATGGGCAGAGAACAGCATCCCAGAGGGACATGAGGGGGGAACCCCAAAGCCCCCGAAGGGACCAGGACCAGCAACACCCCCAAAGCAGCCACGAGACGCCCTGCCTGGCATGTTGCTGTAAGTCCACTGACCGGACGTCATGGCCTGGGCTTTGGGGCGAGGGGTCAGCAGGAGAGAGAGAGGCTGCCTCCTGGGTCGGGCGGGAGCGACCCAGGAAAGGGGAGGCTGCTCCTCTCAGCTCCCACAGGGAGGGCGAGAGCCGGGCAGCTTGGCCCTGCAGGCACGGGTGGCCAGAGGTGGCAACGTCCTTGCCAGCGGCTCTGAGGAGAGGAGGGCGCTGGTCCCTCAAGGTCAGGAGAAGGCCTGGGCGTGGGGGCACTGGCCCCTGTCCCCCAGCTGGAGCCACCGGGGCACTGGGGCCCCCTCAGGCCAGGACGCCAAGGCCCAGCCACAGGGGTCCCGTGGACTGCAGAGCCCACCGTCTTCCAGCCCCCCGCCTGGGTCCCCTCTGGGTGACAGGTGGCCGCTGGCGGGAATTCAAGTCCACAGAAGGAGCCTGGCTGAGGACCTGGAGTCCCTGAGGGAGCCAGCAGCCCTCAAGGCAGGTAGAGCGCAACCACCACGTAGATAACCCAGCTGGTGGACACGAAGACCCCGAAGAGCAGGCTGAAGAGCACCAGCGAGCGGGCCTTGCGAGAGGCCTCCTGAGCCTGGGCCAGGTCCCCCCGGGCGAGGGCTGCGCGGGTCTGCAACGAGACCAAAGGAGCAGTGAGCAGACCCAGACCCCGTGCTCCCTCCCGGCGACACCCCAGAGCCCACCCGGCCCCAGCGCACAGACTGGACAGCTGACCCCGCGAGGCAGTTGGGGGCTTGTCCAGGCCACGGCTCACGTGGGAGCAGCAGCGATCGAGGCGGTGGTGGCCAGCTCCCAGGCGCTGGCCGCAGGCCTGACCCACATCCGCACTCCAGGCTCCATCCCTCACCATCCGCACAACAACCCAGAATTCAGTATCATTGTTGGCCCCTCTTTGAAGATGAGCAAACAGCTCAGAGAGGTTAAGTGACCCACCCCAGGGCCCCGCAGCTGGTGGTGGGGCCAGAACTGACACAGGCAGCAGCCTCTAGAATCGCACCTGAGGGGCCCGGTCCTCACTCAGCCCCCCGCCCCGGTCCCGTCTTGCTTACGACCGGGAAGCCTGACCTCCGGGGGACGTCAGGGCTCTCATCCGGTCAGCCTTGAGCAGAAGCCCCAGGGCCTTCCTACTACCAGGACAGCCTCATGCCGAGTCCCCAGGGCCGAATCAAGGTCAGGAATGGTGGGGAGGGAGGAAGAAGAAAGGGTGTTATCAAGAAGGCAGGTGGGTGGATGGTGGATGAACAGACAGGCGGATGGCTGAGTGGACAGACAGGTTAACAGATGAATGGGGTGGGTGGATGAATAGATGGAGACTAGACAGATGGTGGATGGAAAGGTGGGTAGCGGGTGAACGGAGAGACGGGTAGCTGGGAAGGACAGACAGAGGTGGGTGGGTAGAATAAACGAGCAGATGGACAGATTAAACACAAGTCCCTGCTGCTTCCCTGGTGGGTCCGTGGTATAGAATCCGCCTTGCAATGCAGAAGACGTGGGTTCGATCCCGATCTGGGAAGATCCCACATGCCATGGAGCAGGTGGGCCCACGTGCCACACTACTGGCCTGTGCTCTAGAGCCTGGGCGCTCCATAACAAGAGGAGCCCCTGCAACAACTAAGACCCACCAGAGCCCAGATTAAATAAAATTATGTTTTAAAAAATCTAAGTTGAAACACAAGCACCATGGGACGGGCAGTCCCCTGGACCTGAATCATTCACACCCCCGTGTGGACTGTTTCAGTGGAATCTTCTAGAGCAGATCTTGAGTGGTAAGGGGAAGAGACAGCAGAGGAGGGGGCCAGGACCCCAGAGAACTGGGCACCGATCTCCCAATTCTGCCAGCCTTCTCGGGTGGGGGGAACACTGGGGACCTGGGCACGGCAGGCCTGGAGGCTGCACCAGGGTACCCCCGCCCACGCCCTCCTACCTCGTGGGAGTAGACAATGGCGATAAGCCCGGTGAGCAGACAGCAGAAGAGGGTCACCAGCACAGATTCCATCATGTAGTCCTTGGGCAGGGGCCTGTGTTCCGCCGGGGCCGGGGCTGGCACGCCTGCCACGGGGCTGTTGTACTACAGGGGAAGAGGCCACGGTGTGGTAAGACAGCGGGCCGTAGCCTCCAAACACCAGGATGAGGACATGATCGGCGACAGCCATGGAGCTGTCACTCCTGCCACCTCCCAGCCTCACCCAGCCAGGCTGCAGGCCACCTGGGGAGCAAGGCCCCATTCCTGCCCACTAAGCACCCCGACCTGTCACGCAGCCCCCGGAATCCTCGGGGTTCTGCCCCTACAGATTGCTCAGTCCAGGCTGCAGCCACCAGGGTCTCCATGTCCTCCACTGTTCCCACGGGGGCAGGGAGGGGGTGGGGAGACCTCAAAGCTCTCCTCCACAGGCAGCCAGGGATTTTCTAAAAATCTGTATCAACTCATCCCCTACCAAAGGCCCTGGGGTCCCTCACAGTGGAGCCCCCACCTCTTCCTATCTACTCCTCAATAAGCTGGACCAACCACCCTCACTCCCAGGATGCACCAGCCTTGGCCACACTGCAACGCCTGTGCTGGGCTCTCCTCGCCTCTCCCTGAACACTCCTATTCAACCCGCAGAACCCAGCTCAAATGACCCCCGGCTCCTGTGAGGCCGCCCAGGCTCGCCCACTCCCTAGGCGGAGGAAGCCCCTTTCTGTTGCGCCCGCGGGGCACAGCCATGTGCTCTGTAAGGGTGGCTGGGGAAGACGGGGGTCCCGCGGGCTAACTCACCACCGGGAAGGTCGCGAAGAGCGGCTGCGCAGTAGGCGCGGGGAAGAGCGGTGCGGGCGGCGGGTACAGGGCCGGTGCGGCCGGCGCAGGCGGGAAGAGCACTGGCGGCGGGAAGGGCGGCGGGTAGAGCAGGTGCGCAGCCTTGGGGTCTGGCGGCGCGTAGGGCGGGGGCTCGCCCACGAAGCCGATGTTGGGGACCCCACCGGCCGCTGCCTTGGGTATCTGCAGGGCCTCGCCCGCGGCCACGGCCTGGGCCTGGGCTGGGGGCGCCGCGGACGCCTCGGCCGGGGGGTCGCCTGGGGGTCCCTCTGGCGCCTCGGCGTCCCCTCCGTCCGCGGCAGCCGCTTCCTCGCTGGACATTTGGTCCTCCTCCAGGAGCTGCGGGCGGCGCGGGAGCTGCGGGAGCCTGGGGCGCGCAGGGTCCTCAGGGACCGCGGGGCCGCCGCCCCCTTTCGCATCCGCTCCTGGGAAGAAACAGCAGAGGCAGTGAGCCTCCAAAAGGCTGTCGGACCAGGAGGGAGTCCTCCTCACAGACCCCAGAACACAGCCCCTCCAAGGAGAGTCACAGTGACCGTGCCGACCCTGACCGCCCCGAACCCCGCACTCAGACCTCCCCAACCCTGCACCCTTGAAGCTCTATCCAAAGTGCAAGAAGGGGACACGAAAACCAGGACTCAGAGAGAGGATGTGCCTTCCTGGCGGCCACACAGCCAGTACAGATGGCCAGCGGGATGGAAGGCGGGCCGTGCCCCTTCTTGATTGCACCTGCAGGGACGTGGTCCTGCCCCCAGGGCCCTGATGCCCCAGCAGATGGAACCAAGGCAGATGCTTCAGCCCAGGGCAGCCCCCTCATAGGCTGAGACACCGTCCAATGGGAGCTGGTCTGAGAGGATGGGCTGAGCCAATCAGATTCTCCGCTCTGGAGTCACTGGACCTGGCTACTCGAGGACCAGGGAGAGCCAGGAGGTCATTAAGGGCCAAGAGCCTACTGAGGCGGAGAAGGAACAGAGACGTGAACGGGGGTCAGGGAGGGGAACGGAGCAGCCAAGGAACACTGGGTGGAGAGAAGCCCACCCAGCAGCCCGAAGAGGGGCTCTCAGCTGCATTCTAGGCCTGGCCCTGGCCTCCAGCATCCACTCAATAAACTGCGGGCGCCCAGCCGGTCCCAACAAGTCCTGAAGGTACCCCCCTGCACCCCCTGAGAGCGTCCTGACCAGCTGAGCCCCTCCAGGCCTCCGGTCCTCGAGGCACAGGCTGGAAGGGGGCTGGGACAGGACCCCACCCCCCACCCCCGGTCCGGAACTGGGTGGGCATCCCAGGGTGTGGCTTTGAAGTTCATTTCCTGAGTGTCTTTAGGGGTTATAGAAGGCAGAGAGAAAAAGAAAACAGACATAACTGCACAGTGCTGCTGAGGGTGGGGGAGCCTTGCTGAAATCCCACTCCCACCCCCAGCCTCGCCCCCATCCCTCCCACTCCCACCGCCCATACAGCAGGTGGGTGAAATCAGAGGTCAGGATTCCCCAGGGGAGGGATCCCGACAGCAGGAGCACTGAGCCCCTGAGAGCTCCCACCCACCTCCTCCCAGCAGCCAGGGTCTCACTCACAGCTTCTCCTGAGACCCACATAGGTGCTGGCGCTTCCACTCCACAGGGCCACCCGGGCCGCCCCTCCTGTTTCTCTATCCCCTTCAGGCTGGACTTGGCCATGTGACTTGCTTTGGCCCACGGAACATTAATAAACATCTTGCAAACACTGGCTTTAAAAACCTGTATCTTTCAACATTACCAGGGGCTGGGAGGGATGAGAGGTTCGGGTATCAGTGGGGACAGTTCCATCTGGGAGGATGAAAGCCTTCTGGAGGGAGGTGATAATGATGGCTGCCCGATAACGTGAACGCACTGAATGCCCCTGAACTGTACACTTATAAATGGTTCAGACGGTAAGTCTTACACATTTTCCAGTTTTAAAAAGCCTCTCTCTCCTGCTGATCTAAAAATGCTAGACAAAAGAAGACCCTGAAAAGTGGACAAAAGTAGGCAGACTATGGAGTGTAGTCAAAACACAGAAGTGACTATAAAGGGGGTGAACTGCCTGTTTTCCCCTCTCATTTCCTTCAAAGCTCAAAGCTCCAGCCCCAGAACCACATGACCGGGCAGCTAAAACTCCACGATAAACTCTGTCATTCTGGCCAAAGGAACCAGGAGAGGGCCCCTGCAGAAGGGAGAGGGTAGGGAAATCCTAGAGAAGTACCTTCGGAGGGGTTCTGAGTCACCTAGTTCTGTGTGTGAACTGGGGTGACCAATGTATATCAGCTTGCCCAGGACGTCCTTGGCTTTACTCCTGAAAATCTCACATCCAGGAAGTCAGTCATCTTAGAAAGGATCCACACCAGTCCTAGACTCACCCTCAAGATGCATGTGTAGGGTACAGACCTAGGCCTGCATAAGGAAGACTTTAAAACTGGACCAGAAAAACAGCCAGAAAACAATGAACAAAATCACAGATTAGTGCATACCTAGCAATTACTTTGCTGCTGCTGCTGCTTAAATTTTCCAAAAGACATGGAGTGGCTGAATGGATAAAAAGACAAGATATTCTGTTTATAAGAGACTCACTGCAGATGTGAGTCTGCAGACCACACACACACCAAAAAAGAATAGAAACCCAAAAGCCTGAGGCAGCTACACTTATATAACAAAGAGAGACTATAAAATGAAGACTGTAGTAAGAAACAAAAAAGGTATTACAAAATGACAAAGGGCTCAAATCCAACAAGAAGATATGACATTTGTCATATCACACGTTATATCACACAACATCAGTTCAGTTCAGTCGCTCATTCGTGTCCGACTCTTTGCGACCCCATGAATTGCAGCATGCCAGGCCTCCCTGTCCATCACCAACTCCCAGAGATCACTCAAACTCACGTCCATCGAGTCGGTGATGCCGTCCAGCCATCTCATCCTCTGTCGTCCCCTTCTCCTCCTGCCCTCAATCCCTCCCAGCATCAGAGTCTTTTCCAATGAGTAAACTCTTCGCATGAGGTGGCCAAAGTACTGGAGTTTCGGCTTTAGCATCATTCCTTCCAAAGAACACCCAGGACTGATCTCCTTCAGAATGGACTGGTTGGATCTCCTTGCAGTCCAAGGACTATCCAGAGTCTTCTCCGACACCACAGTTTAAAAGCATCAATTCTTTGGCGCTCAGCTTTCTTCACAGTCCAACTCTCACATCCATACATGACCACTGGAAAAACCATAGCCTTGACTAGACGGACCTTTGTTGGCAAAGTAATGTCTCTGCTTTTCAATATGCTATCTAGGTTGGTCATAACTTTCCTTCCAAAGAGTAAGCGTCTTTTAATTTCATGGCTGCAGTCACCATCTGCAGTGATTTGGGAGCCCAAAAAAATAAAGTCTGACACTGTTTCCACTGTTTCCCCATCTATTTCCCATGAAGTGATGGGACCAGATGCCATGATCTTCATTTTCTGAATGTTGAGCTTTAAAACAACTTTTTCACTCTCCTCTTTCACTTTCATCAAGAGGCTTTTTAGTTCCTCTTCACTTTCTACCATAGGGTGGTGTCAGCTGCATATCTGAGGTTATTGATATTTCTCCCAGCAATCTTGATTCCAGCTTGTGCTTCTTCCAGCCCAGCCTTTCTCATGATGTACTCTGCATATAACTTAAATAAGCAGGGTGACAATATACAGCCCTGACGCACTCCCTTTCCTATTTGGAACCAGTCTGTTGTTCCATGTCCAATTCTGTTGCTTCCTGACCTGCATATAGGTTTCTAAAGAGGCAGGTCAGCTGGTCTGGTATTCCCATCTCTTGAAGAATTTTCCACAGTTTATTGTGATCCACACAGTCAAAGGCTTTGGCATAGTCAATAAAGCAGAAGTAGATGTTTTTTTGGAACTCTCTTACTTTTTCCATGATCCAGCAGATGTTGGCAGTTTGATCTCTGGTTCCTCTGCCTTTTCTAAATCCAGCTTGAACATCTGGAAGTTTACGGTTCATGTATTGCTGAAGCCTGTCTTGGAGAATTTTGAGCATTACTTTACTAGCGTGTGAAATGAGTGCAATTATGCGGTAGTTTGAGCATTCTTTGGCATTGCCTTTTGTTGGGATTGGAATGAAAACTGACCTTTTCCAGTCCTGTGGCCACTGCTGAGTTTTCCAGATTTGCTGGCATATTGAGTGCAGCACTTTCACAGCATCATCTTTCAGGATTTGAAATAGCTCCACTGGAATTCCATCACCTCCACTAGCTTTGTTCGTAGTGATGCTTCCTAAGGCCCACTTGACTTCACATTCCAGGATGTCTGGCTCTAGGTCAGTGATCACACCATCGTGATTATCTGGGTCCTGAAGATCTTTTTTGTACAGTTCTCCTGTGTATTCTTGCCACCTCTTCTTAATATCTTCTGCTTCTGTTAGGTCCATACCATTTCTGTCCTTTATTGAGCCCATCCTTGTATGAAATGTTCCCTTGGTATCTCTAATTTTCGAGCCCATCCTTGTATGAAATGTTCCCTTGGTATCTCTAATTTTCTTGAAGAGATCTCTAGTCTTTCCCATTCTGTTGTTTTCCTCTATTTCTTTGCATCGATCTCTGAGGAAGACTTTCTTATCTCTTCTTGCTATTCTTTGGAACTCTGCATTCAGATGCTTATATCTTTCCTTTGCTCCTTTGCTTTTTGCTTCTCTTCTTCTCACAGCTATTTGTAAGGCCTCCCCAGACAGCCATTTTGCTTTTTTGCATTTCTTTTCCATGGGGATGGTCTTGATCCCTGTCTCCTGTACAATGTCACGAACCTCATTCCATAGTTCATCAGGCACTCTATCTATCAGATCTAGGCCCTTAAATCTATTTCTCACTTCCACTGTATAATCATAAGGGATTTGATTTAGGTCATCCCTGAATGGTCTAGTGGTTTTCCCTACTTTCTTCAATTTCAGTCTGAATTTGGCAATAAGGAGTTCATGATCTGAGCCACAGTCAGCTCCTGGTCTTGTTTTTGCTGACTGTATAGAGCTTCTCCATCTTTGGCTGCAAAGAATAGAATCAATCTGATTTTGGTGTTGACCATCTGGTGATGTCCATGTGTAGAGTCTTCTCTTGTGTTTTTGGAAGAGGGTGTTTGCTATGACCAGTGCGTTCTCTTGGCAAAACTCTATTAGTCTTTGCCCTGCTTCATTCCGTATTCCAAGGCCAAATTTGCCTGTTATTCCAGGTGTTTCTTGACTTCCTACTTTTGCATTCCAGTCACCTATAATGAAAAGGACATCTTTTTTGGGTGTTAGTTCTAAAAGGTCTTGTAGGTCTTCATAGAACCATTCAACTTCAGCTTCTTCAGCATTACTGGTTGGGGCCTAGACTTGGATTACTGTGATATTGAATGGTTTGCCTTGGAAACGAACAGAGATCATTCTGTCGTTTTTGAGATTGCATCCAAGCACTGCATTTTTGACTCTTGTTGACCATGATGGCTACTCCATTTCTTCTAAGGGATTCCTGCCCTCAGTAGTAGATATAATGGTCATCTGAGTTAAATTCACCCATTCCAGTCCATTTTAGTTAGCTGATTCCTAGAATGTCAACGTTCACTCTTTCCATCTCCTGTTTGACCACTTCCAATTTGCCTTGAACACAACATAGGAGTGCGTAAGTATAAAAGCAAATAACAACAGACCTAAAGAAAGAAATTGATAGCAATACAATAATAGGGAACCTTGATATCCACCTTACATCAATGGATAAATCACCCAGATTAAAAAAATGTATAAGGAAACAGCAACCTTAAAGGACATGTTAGACCAGATAAACTCAAACACACATATCCAGAATGTATATCCAAATAAACAGAATACATATTCTTATCAAGGGTATATGGAACATCCTTCAGGATAGTTCATAGTAGGCTACAAAGTAAGCCTTTCTAAACTTCAGAAGATTGAAATCCCACCAAGCATCTTTGCCAACAAGAAATCAATTATAGGAAGAAAACTGGAAGATTCACAGAGATGAAACAACATGCTGTTGAGCAACCAATGGGTCAAAGAAGAAATCAAAAGAAAAAAAATTTTTAAATACCTTCAGACAAATGAAAATGGATAGAACAGACCAACACTTGAGCTGCAGCAAAGCTCATAAAAATAAATGCCTATACAACATCAGAAATCTCATAAATATTCTAAATTTACACCTCAAGGAACTAGAACAAATGACGCCCAAAGCTAGTAGAAGTTAGAAAATAACAAAGATCAGAGTAGAAATAGAGACTAAAAAGACAATAGAAAATATTAATAAAACTAAAAGCTGCTTCTTTGAAATGATAAGCAAAATGGACAAATATTTAGCTAGACTAAGGAAAAAAGAAGATTTAAATAAAATTAAGAACGATAGAGGACACATTTACCATCAACACCACAGCAATCCAGCGGCTCCTGCAGACCATGAAGGGTTACACGCCAACGAATCTGACAACCAGAGGACAAGCAAATTCCTCGACACACAGCTCAACCCCCTGAATCATAAAGAAAAAAACCTGAACAGACTGCTTCCTGAACTAAGGAGAATCAGTAATCAAAAACCTTGCAACAAATAGAACTCTAAGACCAGATGGCTACCAAATACTCAAAGAGTCAATACCAATCCTCAAACTATATGAAAAACCGAGAGAGGAGAAAACACTTCCAAACTCATTTATGAAGCCAACATTGCCTTGATACCAAAATCAGAAAAGGATGCCACAGGAAAAATACAAACCTGTATCCATGATAAACACAATGCAAACATCCTCAACAGGAAATATTGACAAACAAGATTCAACAGTACATTCTGCCCACTACACCACACCCATAAACGAACACAGTACCCCAAATTTAACTCAAAATGCATTAAAGACTTGAATGTAATACCTGAAACCATAAAATTCCCAAAAGAAAACACAGGCAGTAAGCTTCTTGATATTAGTCTTGACAATGACTTTGTTTTTTAGATTTGAAGCCAAGTGAGTGAAGTCACTCAGTCATGTCCGACTCTTTGTGACCCCATGGACTATAGCCTACAGACTCCTCTGTCCATGGGATTTTCCAGGCAAGAATACTGGAGTGGGTTGCCATTTCCTTCTCCAGGAGACCTTACTGACCCAGGGATTGAACCCGGGTCTCCCGCATTGTGGGCAGACGCTTTACCATCTGAGCCACCAGGGAAGTCCCCTTGAAGCCAAAAGCAAATGCAACTACAGCCAGAACACACAAGCTGGGACAACGTCAAACTTACAAGTTACTGCACGTCAAGGAGAACCATCAACAAAGTGAACTGGCAACCTACTGAACAGGAGAAAATATTTGCAAATCATGTATTTTATATGGGTTGATATCCAAAGTATATTTATAAAAACACATATAATTCAATAGCAAAAAATAAACCTACAATTAAAAATCGGGCAGAGGATCTGAGCAGACATTTTCCAAAGACATACAGAGGGCCAAGAAGGTACCTTGAAAAGATGCTTGATCAGGGAAATGCAAATCAAACCTCACCCCTGTTAGAATGGCTGTCATCGAAAAGCAGAGAAATAACAAGTGTTGGCGAGGAAGTAGAAAAAAGAAAACCCATGTGCATGCACTATTGGTGGGAGCGTAAATTGGTGTGACCACTATGGAAAACAGTATAGAGAGTCCTGAAAAAAATTAAAAATAGAACTACTGTAAAAAAAAAAAAAAAAAAGTTAGTCACGCAGTCATGTCCGACTCTTTGTGACGCCATGGACTGTAGCCCACCAGGCTCCTCTGTCCATGGGATTCTCCAAGCAAGAATACTGGAGTGGGTAGCCTTTCTCTTCTCCAGGGGATCTTCACAACCCAGGGATCAAACCCAGGTCTCCCAGACTGCAGGCAGACTCTTTAGCGACTGAGCCACCAAGGAAGCCAAGAACCACTGTATGACTCAGAAATTCCGATCTGGGTCTTTGAAGGAAAAAAAAAAATCCACTAACTCAAAAAGCTATATGCATTCAACGTGTTCATTGCAGCATTATTTTCAGTAGTTAAGACAAGCTAAGTATCCACTGATGGATGAACAGATAAAGAAAATGTGTGTGTGTTTGTGTGTAAACATATTAACAAAAATCTTGCCTTGAAATACGTTATACACACTTACAATATTATTCAGCCACTAAGAAAGAATGAAATCTTCCCATGTGCAATAATGTGGATGGACCTTGAGAGTATTATGTCAAGTGAAGTAAGTCAGACAGAAAGAGAAACAGTGCACGACCTCACTCACATGTGGAATCGGAAACAACAAACCCGAGTTCATGGATACAGAGAACAGACCGTGGTTGTCTGAAATGCGGATGGGGGTGAGCAAAGTCAGCGGAGGGGGTCAAAAGGTATAAATTCAGTTATAAAACAAATAAGTCCTGGAGATGTAGTGTATAGCATGGTGAATCTCCAATAATACTGTACAGGAGAAAGGGAAAGATAAACCCAACTGAATGCAGAGTTCCAGAGAATAGCCGGGAGAGATACGAAAGCCTTCTTAAGTGAACAATGCAAAGAAATAGAAGAAAACAATAGAATGGGAAAGACTAGAGATCTTTGCAAGGAAATTGGAGATACCAAGGGAACATTTCATACAAAGATGGGCTCAATAAAGGACAGAAATGGCAAGGATCTAACAGAAGCAGAAGAGATAGAGAAGAGGTGGCAAGAATACACAGAAGGACTATACGAAAAACATCTTCATGACCCAGATAACCACCATGGTGTGGCCACTCACCTACAGCCAGACATCCTGGAATGCAAAGTCAAGTGGGCCTTAGAAGCTTTAGTGAGGGTGATGGAATTCCAGCTGAGCTATTTCAAATCATAAAAGATGCTGCTGTTGAAGTGCTGCACTCAATATGCCAGCAAATTTGGAACTCAGCAATGGCCACAAGACTGCAAACAGTCAGTTTTCATTCCAACCCCAAAGAAGGGAAATGCCAAAGAATATTCAAAGTACTGCACAATTGAGCTCATTTCACATCTAGCAAGGTAATGCTCAAAATCCTTCAAGCTAGGCTTCAACAGTACGTGAACCAAGAACTTCCAGATGTATAATTTGGATTTAGAAAAGGCAGAGGAACCAGAGATCAAATTGTCAATATCCACTGGATCATAGAGAAAGCAAGGGAATTCCAGAAAAACATCTACTTCTGCTTCATTGACTAGGCTAAAGCCTTTGACTGTGTGGATCATAATAAACCGTGGAAAATTCTGAAAGAGATGGGAATACCAGACCACCTTACCTGCTTCCTGAGAAACCTGTATGCAGGTCAAGAAGCAACAGTTAGAACCGGACATGGAATAATAGACTGGTTCAAAATTGGGAAAGGTGTATGTCAAGGCTATATACTGTCACCCTGCTAATTTAACTTACATATGCAGAGTACATCATGAGAAATGCCAGGCAGGATGAAGCACAAGCTGGAATCAAGATTGCCGGGAGAAATATCAACAACCTCATATATGCAGATGATACCACCCTTATGGCTGAAAGCAAAGAAGAACTAAAGAGCCTCTTAAGGAGGGTGAAAGAAAAGAGTGGAAAAGCTGGCTTAAAACTCAACATTGAAAAAACTAAGATCATGCCATCTGGTCCCATCAGTCCATGGCAAATAGATGAGGAAAAAATTGAAACAGTGACAGACTTTATTTTCTTGGGCTTCAAAATCACGGTGGACGGTGACTGCAGCCATGAAATTAAAAGACACTCACTCCTTGGAAAAGAAGCTATGACAAACTTAGCGTATTAAAAAGCAGAGATGTTGCTTTGCCCACAAAGGTCTGGATAGTCAAAGCCATGGTTTTTCCAGTAGTCATGTATGAATGTGAGAGCTGGACCATAAAGAAGGCAGAGCACCAAAGAATTGATGCTTTTGAAATATGATGCTGGAGAAGACTCTCGAGAGTCCCTTGGACAGCAAGGAGATCAAACCAGTCCATCCTAAAGGAAATCAACCCTGAATATTCATTGGAAGCACTGACGCTCAAGCTGAAACGCCAATACTTTGGCCGCCTGATACAAAGAGCTGTCTCTTTCATTGGAAAAGACCCTGATGCTCGAAAAGATTGAGGGCAGGAGAAAGGGGTGACAGAGAATGAGACAGTTGAATGGCATCATGGACTCAATGGACCCAAGCTTTAGCAAACTCTGGGAGACAGTGAAGGACAGGGAAGCCTGGGGTACTGCAGTCCATGGGATCAGAGTCAGACATGACTTAGCAACGGAACCAACAACATATTTGAAAGTAGCTAGGGGACTGATTCTTAAAAGTTCTCATCACAAGAAAACAATTTTCTTCCTATGGTGATCATTATACACAGTATACAGATATTGAATCCTTACATTGTACGCCTGATACTACGGTAATGTAATGCCAATTGCACCTCAAATAAAAAACCCAGAAACCTGGACCAAGATTGGAAATGCTACTTATAGAAGGTACACCAACTAGCGATCTGAAACTACCTAGGTTGATTGCTTCATCAAATAAAATAACTCCAGACTTTCCAGGGAACTATAACAGGACTTAGGGTTTATTGTTGCTCAGTCGCTAAGTTGTGTCTGACTCTTTGCAACCCCATGGACCGCAGCACTCCAGGCTTCCCTGTCCTTCATCATCTCCCAGAGTTTGCTCAAACTCATGTCCACTGAGTCGGTGGCACCCTCCAACCATCTCACCCTCTGTTGTCCATCTTTCCCAGATTGAAGGGTCTCTTCCAATGAGTTGGCTCTTCCCATGCGGTGACCAAAATATTGGAGCTTCAACGTCAGTTCTTCAATGAATACTCAGGGTTGATTTCCTTTAGGACTGAGAATTTATACAACATAATATGTGCAGTGTGCAGGACCCAATCCAAAAATCATTCGCCATACCAAGAATGAGGCAAATGTGACCAGTCCTCAAGGGAAAAGACAATCAACATATGTCTACCCGAGATGTTGGAATTATCAGAAAAGGCAACTGTTATAACAAACTCCATGAGCAAAGATAAACACACTTGAAAAACATTCTCAATAAATAATTAGAAAGTTTGACATGGATTTAAAAAAAGGAACAAGAAATTTTCAACACATAATATCTGAATTTTTTTTAATTCACTGATGTCAATATTAAAACGGAGGTGACAGGGAAAAAAATAGTGAGTTTGAAGAAGCACCAATCCTACAGACAGAGATTAAGGGAAAACAGAATAGAGCTTCAGGGGCCTATGGTAACAGGAAAAGGTCTTAACTCCATGTCAAGTCCCAGGACAGATTTTGGGAAAAATACATTTGCAGTAATAATGGCTAACTACCTACACAACACAAATTCATCAAACTCTAAATATCCACAACAGGCGCTCTGTGGGAGAAAACTCCGCAGACACAGCATCAGAACACTTCTCGGGGACCTCCCTGGCGGTCCAGCGGGCAGGGCTCTGAGCTTCCACTACAGGCAGTGCGGGTCTGATCCCTGGTCAGGGAACTAAAGATCCCCGTATGCCACACAGCGCAGCCAAAACACCACCAAACTCTCAAAACCAAAAGATTTAACATCAAAGCCTTGAAAACTGGAGGCGAAAAATGACCCATTATATACACACACACACACACACACACACACACAGGGGAACAGCAATTTGAATTCCATAGACAGTCAAAGAGACAGCTGAGGATCAGCATCTTAAACAGCTGATGGAGAAAACTTGCAACCCAGAAATCAACATCTAAAGGAAAAGTCCTTCAGGATGGAGGCACGTGTGCCTCTTCTACTGCTGTACAACAAATTATCGTAAACGCAGTGGCATACAACGCCCATCCACCTCACAGCTGTGATAATGACTACTTTTGTAAAAAACAAAAACCCAGAGGCGAGGATGTAGAGAAATTGGAACCCTTGTGCACTGTTAGTGGGAATGTAAAATGGTGCAGACACTGTGGAAAACAAACCAATTCCTCAAAAAAGTACACATTTCCAGAGAATTCCCTGGTGGTCCAGTCGTTGGGACTCGGCACTTTTCACTGCTGTGACCCTGGTCCAATCCCTGGTTGGGAAACTAAGATCCCACAAGCCATGCAACGCAACCAAAAAGAAAATAAGTAATTCCCACAGGAGCCAATAATTCCACTTCTGGGAACACATCCAGAAGAACTGAGAGCAGGGGAGAGATGCTTACGCACCCACGCTCACAGCAGCACCGGCCACGAGACTGAAAGGCGGAGCCCAAGGGTCTACAGACCGACGAATGGGCAAAGCGAGGCTTATCCCCACAACTGCATATCATCAGCCTTTAAAAGGAAGGAAATTCTGACAACATGGAAGAGACTTAAGGACATTATTCCAAGTAAAATAAACCAGTCACAAAAAGACTCCACTGTCTGAGGCCCTTCAGTTCCGTTCAGTCGCTCAGTCGTGTCCGACTCTTTGCGACCCCATGAATCGCAGCACGCCAGGCCTCCCTGTCCATCAGCAACTCCTGGAGTTCACCCAAACTCATGTCCATCGAGTCAGTGATGCCATCCAGCCATCTCATCCTCTGTCATCCCCTTCTCCTCCTGCCCCCAATCCCTCCCAGCATCAGAGTCTTTTCCAATGATTCAACTCTTCGCATGAGGTGGCCAAAGTACTGGAGTTTCAGCTTTAGCATCATTCCTTCCAAAGAACACCCAGGACTGATCTCCTTCAGAATGGACTGGTTGGATCTCCTTGCAGTCCAAGGGACTCTCAAGAGTCTTCTCCAACACCACAGCTCAAAAGCATCAATTCTTCGGCGCTCAGCTTTCTTCACAGTCCAACTCACATCCATACATGACCACTGGAAAAACCATAGCCTTGACTAGACGGACCTTTGTTGGCAAAGTAATGTCTCTGCTTTTCAATATGCTATCTAGGTTGGTCATAACTTTCCTTCCAAAGAGTAAGCGTCTTTTAATTTCATGGCTGCAGTCACCATCTGCAGTGATTTGGGAGCCCAAAAAAATAAAGTTTGACACTGTTTCCCCATCTATTTCCCATGAAGTGATGGGACCAGATGCCATGATCTTAGTTTTCTGACCAGACTCAGAAAGGGGGATGGTGGTTACCAGGAACTGGGGAAGAGGGGTGAGGAGGAGAGTTACTATTTAATGGGGACAGAGTTTCAGTTTGGAAAGATGAAAGAAAATACGGAGGTGGATGGTGGTGATGGTTACACAACAATGTAAATGCATTCAGTACCACTGAACTGTACACTGAAAAATTGTTAAGATGGTACATTTTATGATATGTGCATTTTACAGCTTTTTTAAATGGGGAAAGACCACCGAACACTCATGTCCTGGCTAATAGTTCCGTAGGTCAGAAGTGCCGGCTGACTCAACTCAGGGTCTTCATCCAGGTGTTAAGTGGAATGGGCCTCGAAGGAAGAATCTACCTCCAAGTTCATTTGGGTTGTTGGCAAATTCTAGCTCTGAGGCTCTGTTCCTGCAGGCTGCTCACCACCCTTCCCAGATGACCATCTCGATCTTTAAAGCCAGGAATGCACATCAGATCCTTCTCATGCTTCAAAACTCCCTGTCTTCCCTTCTGCTACTGGGTAGAGATCTCTGCATTTAAAGGGCTCATTTGACTGGGTCAGACCCATCCAGAAAAATCTGTACTTTAAGATCAACTGACTTGGGACTTGAATTCCGTCTGTAAAAATCCCTTCACAGCAGCACCTGTACTGGCGTTTGGCAGAATAGCTAGGGAAGGGAAACACAGGCACCATCTTTAGAGTTCTGCCTACGCAAGTAAGGCATTCTCAGATGGAAGAAAACTCAGGATTCCTTACCAGAGCCTTTCCGTAAGAGAGGTTAAAAAAAGGTCTTTGGGTTGAAAAGAAATAATACCAGAGGTGAACTTGGAACTTGAGAAATAAAGGAAGAACTATAGACGTATAACAATTGGGGTGAATATAAAAGATAATTTTTTCCTCTTAAATCCTCTAATGTATGACTGTTGAAAGCCAAAATTATAACATATTATGATGAGTTTGCAACATGTACATGTGAAAACTATAACACTTATTAAAGTTATAAAAGCTTAATGCATGGGGATGAAGGTAAAGAGATCTATAAATTTACAAGATTCTACACCTTACTGACAGTGATGCAATACTAATTCTAAGGAGACTGTGAGAAGTTAGGTATGTATTTTAATCCTTAGACCTGAGACAGGCCTGGAGCCTGGGACCCTTTGCTTCAGTGCTTGCACCTGGACACACCTCTCCTCCAACCACAAAATACAAAGAGTCCATATGGGACTAAAAATAACAGCATGCATGTGCAGTTAGGGCACACTGTGGACAAAAAGATACAAAGAGATTAAAAACAAACAACCCAACTGCCAGTTTCCAAGAGCCTGGGGAGCAGGGTTGGGAGCAAATGCATGGTCCTGTGCATGCCCTCTGCACACACAACCTCCCAAGGAGTGGGCAGGCCACCTAAGCCACCCCTCCAGCCGGACCCTGGACACCCCTACCCTCACCCCATATAAGGAAGCAGCTTGGTCCACCTCTTCAGCAAGTGAGGAAGCAAGGGAACCTGTTACTCGCTCTCAATCCCCCAGCCCCGCCGCAGCAGGGCCCTCAATAAAGCCTTGCCTGGATTTTGTGTCTGACCTCTGATCGAGTTCACTGACGAAGGAGGCCAAGAACCCTGGTTGGAACAGCACAACCACTAAAAAAGATAACCAGAAACTATGCAGCAAAAACACCAAGAGATAAATTACAATGGAATACTAGAAAAATATTCAAATTAATACCCACAAAGCTGGGAAGCGGGCACAGCACAGGAGTGAAGGGGGTAGAAACCAGAGGAACAAAGCAGAGGCGACAAAGTGAAAACAATACAAGTGGCTTAAATATCATATCAATGGGCTCCCCTGCTGGCTCAGCAGGTGAAGACTCCGCCTGCAATGCCTGAGACCTGAGTTTGATCCCTGGGTCAGGAAGATCCCCTGGAGAAGGGAATGGCAACCCACTCCAGTATTTTGGCCTGGACAATTCCACGGACAGAGGAGCCTGGGGGGCTACAGTCCACGGGGTCTCAAAGAGTTGGGCACAACTGAGCAACACACATTATATCAATAATTTAAAAACATATCAATAATTACAATAAATGCTGATCTCAACTTTCCGATTAAAAATCGGAGATTGACATAACAAATAAAAACCAAGACCTACAAAGCAAATGACAAGAGACAACACTTAAAATACTCAGAAGTGATAAATGGGTAGGAAAAGATAGGCCACACAAACTCAGCAAAAAAGGCTGGAATGGGCTCTTTTGATCACATTAAACAGACTAAGACCACCACCAGGTAGCTCTCTGGTGGTCCCATGGTTAGGACTCGGTGTTTTCACTGCCATGCGCCTGGGTTCAATCCCTGGTTAAATCTCACAAGCTGCAAGGTGTGGCCAAAACAAACAAACAAAAAACGTATTACCAGCAATAAAGAGAAACACTAATAATAAAAAGAATAATTTACCAGGAGGACGTTAACAATTATAAATGCACATGTACCTAATAGCAGAGCTTCAATTTACACGAAACAGAAGTTGGTAGAGTTAGAGAGAAACATGCAAGATGTACAGCTACAGAAGATGTTAATACCTTCATCCACCAGTTGACAGAACCAGACAAACCATCAGGAAGCACACGGACAATCTGAACAATACTACGAAGCATCTTGATCCAGCAGATGTTTATAGAATACTGTACCCAGCAACTGCAGATACCGTTCTTCTCGAGAACACAACGTATATTTACCAAGACAGACCACATACTGGGCCATAAAGCAAATCAACGTTAAAGGAACTGAAATCATCCCAACTGCATCCCAACTGACCACAGGAGAATTAGAAACCAATACTAATGATGTATCTAGGAAAACATCAACTATCTGAAAATTAAATAATACCCCTTAAAGAATTCATGGACCAAAAATAAAGTCACGAGGCAAACAGAAAAGTTTGAACTGGGCGACCACGAAGAAAGAACACATCAAGGTGTGAGACGCAGAGATGTCCCTGGGGGTCCAATGGTTAAGAATCCGCCCTGCAACGCGGGGGATACAGATTCCATCCCTGGTGGGGGAACTAAGATCCCACGAGCCACAGAGCAACGAAGCCCACGCACCACAGCTAGAAAGTCCGGGTGCCATAGCGCAAGATCCCGCAGGCTCCAACCAAGACCACATGCAACCAAATAAATATTTTTTTTAAAAGACATTACTAAGAACTCCAATACTTTGGCCACCTGATGCGAAGAGCTGACTCATTTGAAAAGACCCTGATGCTGGGAAAGATTGAAGGTGGGAGGAGAAGGGGACAACAGAGGATGAGATGGTTGGATGGCATCACCAATTCAATGGACATGAGTTTGAACAAACTCTAGGAGCTGGTGATGGACAGGGAGGCCTGGCATGCTGCAGTCCATGGGGTCACAAAGAGTCGGACACGACTGAGCGACTGAACTAAAGAATTACAAAGGCAAGTCATTGAGTGGGAGAAAACTTATCACATCTATCAGACAAAGGGTTCTATCAACGCTGTATAAAGAACTCAAACTCAATAATAAGACAAATATCCCGATAAGAAAGTGGACAAAATACTTGTAAACACTTCCAAGCAGACATTCAAATGCCCAGTAAGCACACAAAAGATGCTCCACGTCCTTAGTCATCAGAAATGCCATCAAAATTAGAAATGCCAGCTTTCCCTGGTGGCTCACTGGTTAAGAACACAGGAGACAAAGGTTCAATCCCTGATCTGGGAAGATCCCAAATGCCATGGAGCAACTAAGCTACAACTATTGAGTCTGTGCTTCAGAGCCTGGGAGCTGCAACTGCTGAGCCCACGAGCCACAAACACTGACATCCGAGCGCCCTAGAGCCTGTGCTCTGCGACGAGAAGCCACCGCAACGAGAAGCCCGCACACCGTGACCAGAGAGTAGCCTCCGCTCGTCGCAACTAGGGAAAGCCCCCGCAGCAACGAAGACCCAGCACAGCCAAATAAGTAAAATTATTTTAAAAATTAGAAATGCCAACTAAAGCCACGAGCTATCACCACCCATTAGGATAGCTAAAATTAAAGAAACAGAACCAACCAACTTGACCTTAGCAAGCTGTAGCAAATATGTAGAGCAATGGAAACTTTCAAACACTGCAAATAGGAAAATAAAACAGTAACAACCACTTTGGGAAAGAGTTTGACAATTTCTTAAAAAGTTGAACTTACATACGCCATCAAGATTCAGCTATTCCACTCCTAGGCATTTACTCGAGAAATACAAACAACGCATGACCACACAAATGTTTACAGAAAACTCTGTTTGCAATAGACCCAAACTGGAAACAACCAAGAGCCCACAGCCGTTGAATGGATAAAGCAATTGTGCCGTGTCCATACGCTGGACTATGTCTGCAGGAGGCACCCTCTATGAGCCCTGACCCCCAACACATAATTCTCTCCCCTTGAGTGTCCACCACACTGAGTGACTTAAAATATATACACACACACACACACTGATGTATTTATCTGCTGCACTGGGTCACAGTCGCCTCGTGGGAGCTCTTCTGTTGGGGCTCACAGCTCTGCGGTGCACTGGCTCCAGAGCACGCAGGCTCAGGAGTCGCGTGTGAGAGCTTAGTTTCCCCACCAGGGATCAAACCCGTGTCTCCCACGTTGCAAGGCAGACTCTTCACCACTGGACCATCACAGAAGTTCCCGAATGCATGCTCAGTCCCTTCGGTCGTGTCCGACTCTTTTCGACCCCATGGACTGTAGCCCACCAGGCTCCTCTGTCCATGGGGATTCTCCAGGCAAGAATCCTGGAGTGGGTTGCCATTTCCTTCTCCAAGGGCTCTTCCTGACCCAGGGATCGAACCCGCCCTCTCTCCCGTCTCCTGCAGGGGCAGGTGGGTTCTTTACCACTAGCGCCACCCGGGAAGCCCCTGCATGACTTCCAGTGAAGAGACTAAGGCAGCAGATGTGCAGCTGCTTCTGAGATTAGGTTTTAAAAAGTTCCTGCCTTCTTCTCAGTTGCCGTGTGTCTCTGGTGACTCCAGAAGGAAATGAGCCGTGATAGGAGAGGCCCACGTGACATGGCAGGATGCTGAGGCCCTTGTTCAACAGCCAACCACCCATGAGGCACCAAAATTTGAGGACAACCAGGTCAGTGAGTTTGCAGGCAGTGCTTCAGCCTCTGCTGAGTCTTGGGGTTACTGTATCCTAGCTGATGACTTGACTACAACCTCAGGAGACACTCAAGACACAGGCACCCCACCCAGCCACCCCAGACTGCACAGTAATAAATATGGGTTCTTTAAAATGTGGCTTCTTTAAGTGCTGGGCACTTCCCTGGTGGCACAGTGGAGAGGAATCCACCTGCCAATGCAGAGGACACGGGTTCAATCCCTTGTCTGGGAAGATGCCACGTGCCGCCCGTGCACCATGACTACTGAGCCAGTCTGTGCTCAGAGCCCGGGTGCCACCACTCCTGAAGCCCACACACCCTAGAGCCACTGCTCGGCAACGGAAGGCACTGCAATGAGAAGCCTGTCCACCGCAGTGAAGAGCAGCCCTTGCTCTCTGCAACTAGGGAAAAGCCCTCCTGCAAGATGACCCCATGAAGCCAAAAAATAAACAAACACACAATAAAATTATATTAAAAAAAAAAACACCCAAGTGTTGAGAGTGCAGATCTTCCTTGACTCACAATGGGGTTTGTACCCTGAAAAACCCATCAAAGACACGACTGAAGCGACTTAGCAGCAGCAGCAAACCCATCAAAAGTTGAAAATATTGTTAAGTTAAAATGCATTTAGGGAAATTCCCTGGTGGTCCAGTGATTCGGATTCTGCACTTTCACTCCCAAGGATATGGGTTCTATCCCTGGTCGAGGAACTAAGATCCCACAAGCCATGCAGTTGGGGGGAAAAAAAATGTATTTAGTACACTGACCTCCAGAACATCATAGTCTTAGACCAGCCTGCTTTAAATCTGCTCAGAACACTTACAACAGCCTACAGCTGGGCAAAACTGTCCAACACAAAGCCTATTTGACAATCAAGTGCTTGAGTATCTCCTGTCACTGAACACTGGAATGAAAGTGAAAAATAGAATGGCTGAGTGGGTACAGAATGGCTGCAATGTACCCTCGTGGTTCAGTGGGTGATGGGGCGCCATGGCCCTGCTGCCGCCAGCGTTGTGATGGAAGCAGACTGCAGGCTGCCAGGGCGGCGGCGACCAGAACTCAAAACGCAAAGTTCGGTTTCTACCAAATGCACGTCACCTTCACACGACTGTCAAATCGGAAACCAGACCACTGAACCATCTGTAATTTGTAGTTGGGGACCACCTGTAATTCGTTTAATAGTTACAACTCCTCAGCAGTAAAAAGGAATGAACTCTGGATATGCACAGAAGCCCATGTGGATGGATCGCTAAATCATCAAGCCATGGACAGGCAGCCAGTTGAAGAGTGTCCAGGCTATATGATCCCATGTATATAAAATCCTAGAATAATGTGCCATTGAGATGGACAGAAAGCCACCCATAGCCACAGGAAGGGATTACCAGGGGCACAAGGAAACTTTTGGGGGTAAAGACTGTTATTTTGGGACTTATGGTCTAATGGTTAAAACTCTGAACTCCCAATGCAGAGTGTGCAGGTTCGATTCCTGGTCAGGGAACTAGACCCCACATGCCACAGTGAAGACCTGGTACAGTTAAATAAATAGTAAAAAAAAAAAAAAAAAGAAGAAGATTGTTATTTTGATGTACTGATTGCTGAAGAGAGATGCACAATATGTCAAAACTGATCAAAACGCACATTTTAAATAGAGGCAGCTTGGTGTACTTCAATTATACCGCAAATAAAGTGATGACATTCTTTAAAGAAAAAAACATGCTTTTGAACACTTGCACACTGGGGCTTGCTCTCTCTCGGCGCTGGGAATCCTTCTGCCACCCACTGGACCGGCCCCAAGGAGGAGAATGGGGGCACCCACAGGCAATGCCTTGCCAGTCCCCAGACCACTCAGCCCCAGGGAGTCGGCCCCACGCTGCAGACCCACACGATCCTGACAACACATGCCTGCTGTATTAGACCACTAAGTTCTGAGCTGGTTTGTTCTGCAACAAAAGCCAACTGATCACTGATACAGAATGTTTCCTCTGGGAGCAGGAAGGACCGGGATGTGGGCAGGAGAGTGGGGGGCAGGCAGAGGCTGAATAAAGGGAGAGGCCACAGTGGCCGGGCCAGAAGGGAGGTAGAGCGCCAGATGGATACAGACAAGTGGGGGGACTGGTGGGTGCAGTGGGGTGCACCCAGCCCAACCCCATCCGGAGGGGAGGAGGGGAAATGAGCTGGCAAGAGCGGCAGGGTGAATCACGCATGCCTCTTTTCCCTCCTCCCTCAGTGCCCGGGGCAGAGCTGGACTGGTGGATATGGGATGAGGGTCTTTTTTTTTTCCCCCAACGGTGCCACTCAACTTACAGGATCTCAGTTCCCCGGCCAGGGATTGAACCCAGGCCCCAGCTGTGAAAATGCTGAGTCCTAACCACTGGACCGCCAGGGAGGTCCCTGGGATGAGGGTCTGGGTCACAACCAGGAGCTCGGGCTCAGCAGCCAGACTGCCTGGGCTGCTTCCCCACCCAGGGCCTCCTCGGTTTCCTCATCCTTAAAATGGGGACACCACCACCTCTCGGGGTCATCGTGGGAATGAGATGAGTGTGTGGCTGTACAGTGCTTGGACCCTCAGCTAAGACGGGGTCCGTGATCTGAGGTTAGGAAGCGGCTGGAAGAAACTGGAAGGGTGTTCTGGCCAGTCTGAGGAATGTGCAAGAGACAGGGGAAATGAAAACCATTGAGAAATGAGGTCACACAACATCAGCAAGACCTGTGACTTCTAAGCTTGACCCAGAGAGCTGGGCTCTTCCAGAAGGATCTGGGGGTGCGAGGGGGCGCTTCAGGGTTGTTGATCTGTTGGAGGGCTGGGCTAGCCTAAATATTCCTGGGGGAGGCACCAGGGCAGCTCCCAACCTCACCCACCCAGCCACCCAGGGCTGCAGGTTTTAAATAATCAAGGCAACAGCAACAAAAGGGCCACTGTGGGGAAGAGGAGTTAGGAAGCTCTCAGCCAAAATCCACCTCCGCTGGTACACAAAGCCCCCAAATCACCCTCTGAATACGCACCCAGGTGGAGGCACCTAGCCAGCCAGACATTCAGTCCCACACATTGTCATTGGGCAACTCCAGTGGACTAGTGTTGTAGGCTCAGAAATACAATTCGGGATGGATGGAGAGATGATCACACTCAGTGGGTAAGTCAGACAGAGACGAATATCATATATCAGTTACATGTGGAATCTAAGAAATGATACAAATGGACTTACTTACAAAAACAGACAACAAACAGAAATGGACTCACAGACTTATGGTTACCAAAGGGGAATTGGGGGGTAGGGATAAATTAGGAGTTTGGGATTAACACACGAACTCCTAATATATAAAACAGATAAACAACAAGGACCTATAACAGGGACCTAGAGTCAGTATCTTGTAATAAACTGTAATGGAAACGGATCTGAAAAAGAGTGGATATATACCTGAATCACACCCGAAACTAACACAACGCGGGAAATCGACCATACTTCAGAAAAAATACAATTCTGTACAACAAATCCTACCAAAACACCATCATTTCAGCAAGGTTAGGTGCCTGTATGGCTGCTAAGTGGATGAAGCTTTGCCACGAAGATGTTCAAGTGAGCAGCTACTGTTTTGAAGCATTTATCAGGTGCCAGGCCCTGAGAATAATTATGTCTGCAGTGACCCTGAGCCAGCAGTGGTTAAGAATCTGCCTTGCAATGCAGGGCTTGCGCGTTCAATCCCTGGTCAGGGTACTAGATCCCACATGCCACCGCGGGGCAACTAACTGAGCCTGCCACCACAGCTAGAGAGAGCTGGCACCCCACAACTGGAAAGGCATAGCACCCCTCCTCCCCCAGCCACAAGAGAGCCCCGGCGCCTGCAAGAAAAGCCCCAGCACGAGGAAGACCCAGCGCAGCCAAAAAACTTCTTTTAAAGCTGAGTGTCTCAGTTATCTTAAAAAAAAAAAAAAAACAAAAAACAGAGCCAGCTTTGTCATCTGTGCGAATTTAAGAGATTTAAACTCCCCATCCTCCCTTCCCTCACGTGTAAATGGGGACAAGAAAAGTAAAAGGATCCTTTAAAGATAACACTAGTGGACACATGGCCAGGCTCTGTTTTGAGAGCCTCCTACAGGAGTGTCCCAGGGGAGCCCCAGGTGGGCCTTATTCGCTGAGGTTCGCAGCTGTAACCTGAACCTCCCCACCCTCCCCCTAGTTCGGGCACCGAGCGCCCCGCGGAGACGCCAGCCCCTGCCCCAGTTATCATAACAAAAACCGCAGCTGTCCCGGGCGGCCTGGACAAATACCTGGCCCGATGGCGCGGAGATAGGGCCGCAGAGTAAATACATTCGCTGGCCGGGCTGCCGCGCCGCGGCCTCGGGTTCTCGAGTTCTTGACACCTGAGCCTCGCCGGGACATTCCAGCCGGAAAAGGGGGGCCGGGAGCCGGGTGGGAGGTACTCGAGGGTGGGGAAGAGGGGGCGCTTCCTGGAGGTCTGGGGTGGCGGCGGCAGATAAAGCCAGGCGGGGCCCGGTCCCTCTTGGCAGCAGCAACCCCCTGGGAGACCCTTGCAGAAGAGACCTAGGGGCGCCCCCGCCCCAGGTTGGTGGTGGAGGCGGGGGTTGTTAGGCAGACCGCACCGTCCGCGGCTCCGGTCCCCCCGCCGTCACCAGCAGCCCCTGGCCCGCCCGAGGTTAGGGCTGGGGCCAGGGGATTCTCGGATCAGCGCGCCCCCCGCCCCCAGTGCTGGCTGCGCCGCGGACGCCAAAGTTGCGGGGCCTTCCCGCGCCCCCTACGCAGTCCGTCCAGCTCTCTATCTCGCGCCCCCGTCCCACTTCCCTCGGTCCCTGTTTCAGTCTGCGGGGGCTCTCCCCATCTCTGCCCCCCAACCCCGCCAGGGTCGCCCCTCCCCTGCTCCAAGGACTTCAGCCTGACCAGAGGGGCGAAGAAAGTTACTAGAGAAAGGACCGGGCGTGGGGTGCGGGGGACACGGCCCCCCAGATCGCCATTGCAGGGGCACCTGCTGCCCGCCCGGGGGCCGACCTGAGGGTCGCCCCCCACCAGCTCTCCCGCGGGGGCGCCTACCCTGCAGACGGGGGCACAGCCAAGGTCCCCGAAACTTCCCGCGGCAGCCGCCGGTTCCCCCAGTCCCGGGCGGCAGGGAGAGGCGTCCCAGGGCAGGGCTAGGTTGGGACCCCGCGGAGCCAGCCTCGGGGCCCGGGGTGGGGGTCGCCCCCGCCTTCCCCGGGAGCCGGGCCGGGGTGGGAGCGCGCACCGTGCCCACCGCCCTTACCTGCGTCCATGGCGCGACCAGCCAGGCTGCACGCCTCCCGCCGCCGCCGTCGGGCCCGGCTCCGCTCTCGCGGACAGCTCGGGTTTCCTGGTGCGCGCTGCGCGGCCGGTTAATCATTGACCGCAGGACTGCTCGCGGCTGGGTCAACAGGTGGCTCCTCGCGCGCCCGGGCCGCTGGGGCCCGAACCCGTGTGGCCTGGCCGCCTCCGCAAGACCCGCGCCCGGTCGGCCCCGAGGAAGGGGGCCGAGTCGGAGGGGCGCAGCCCAGGCCCAGCTAGGAACGGGCGGAGGGGGACGGCGGTGAAGGAGTGCGGGAGACCCGCCGGCCGGAGAGCCCAGCTGGATGCATTGGTGGCCAACAAGGGCCTTGTGGATCCGAAGAGTGCCCAGTCTCCCCTTCTGTGTCTCCCAGCAAGGGAAGCCAGCAGTGTAGATTTTCATATGAAATCTTCTGGGGTTTAAAACAATGTGTGTGACACTTCTGTTCCCTGAGACTTGCCAGATTGGAGAATTCAAAGCAGGTCTACTCCAACATCCAGAAATGCTAGATAAACTACACCCACAAGCCAGACAGCAATTTCAATTCATAGCTGAGCTCCCAAGATGGGAAGAGAGATCCCTGGGACCAAGGAAGAGGAGGCAAACCCTGGAGGAGGGGACCAGGGTTTGGGGGTTGGGGGGCGGTTCTGTCTGTGCCCTGTAGTAGACTAGTGGTCTCAGTGGTCTAGCATTATTCGTGAAAGTCACTCAGTCGTGTATGACTCTTTGCAACCCCATGGACTATACAGTCCATGGAATTCTCCAGGCCAGAATACTGGAATGGGTAGTCGTTCCCTTCTCCAGGGGATCTTCCCAACCCAGGTTCGAACCCAGGTCTCCTGCATTGCAAGCAGATTCTTTACCAGCTGAGCCACAAGGGAAGCCCAAGAATACTGGAGTGGGTAGCCTATCCCTTCTCCAGGGGATCTTCCCAACCCAGGAATTGAACCAGGGTCTCCTGGATTGCAGGTGGATTCTTTACCAGCTGAACCACCAGGGAAGTGGTCTAGGGCTTGAGTTTTACACACAGGTGCACTCCCCGCATTGGCAGTGTGGAGTCTTAACCACAGGATCACCAGGGGAGTCCCTGAAAATTGTGTCAGTCTTTACTTTTCACGGTTAGAATTTTCATCTAGTCCTTTTAAAATCTGTATGTTTTTCATAATGTCTTTTCTGTGGTGATGCAAAAAAAAAAAAAAAAATAGAGACATCACTTTGCTGACAAAGGTCTGTATAGTCAAAGCTATAGTTTTTCCAGTAGTCGTATACGGATGTGAGAGTTGGACCATAAGGAAGGCTGAGCACTGAAGAAATGATGCTTTCGAATTGTGGTGCTAGAGAAGACTCTTGAGAGTCCCTTGGACTGCAAGATTAAACCAGTCAATCCTAAAGGACATCAACCCTGAATATACATTGGAAGGGTTGATGCTGAAGCTCCAATACTTTGGCCACCTGATGTGAAGAGTTGACTCACTGGGAAAGACCCTGATGCAGGGAAAGATTGAAGGCAAAAGAAGGGGTCAGCAAAAGATGAGATGGTTAGCTAGTATCACCATGTCCATGACTCAGTGGACATGAATTTGAGCACATTCTGGGAGATAGTGAAGGACAAAGAAGCCTGGTGTGCTGCCGTCCAGGGGGTTGCGAAGTTGACACGACTGAGCGACTGGACAACACTCTAGTCCATGTGCTTTCTCTTCAAATGGTTTTTAAAACTTTTTATTGGAAAGTAATTTCAAACTCAGAGACCCCAGGGACTGCAGCATGCCAGACTTCCCTGTCTTCTCAGATATGAATCGGCCCATTTGCTGCACCTGCTGTTGCACGAGAGGCAGGTCTCACGGGCTTCGGCATCACCGTGAGTTCATGGTCAGCAGAAGTAAACCTCTAAAGATGCCCTGCGTGAGCCGCACGTGCGCCTGCAGCACGAGTCGGGTGGCTCCTCTGGTGAACCATCTTGTTTCTCCACTTGGCGTTTCTGTACCACGTGGAGGGCCCGTTCCACTTTCTGCGGGAGGACTCTGCCCAGAGCCACTGGGGGAGCGGCTTGCTTCAGTCTCACAAAAGCACAGTCCCTTCAGTCTCCAGCCATATGCAGAGGGCCAGTTCTAGAACCTGCTACTGTGCGTGGGGCTGTGACTCTGACTCCCAGCCCCCAAGGCACAATCGGGTTCTGGCCCCTTCATGGGCAACTGGGCTTCAACCATTGGCAACGAGAGCCTTCTCGCAAGGCCTGGATACCGTATTTCCCTTTCTTTTCTTGGGCGGACGATGCCCTCCTCCACGTCTGGAGCATGTATGTGTGCGAGCGTGGGGGCCTGGCTCTTGACTGGAGGTCCATTTGCAGCCACAAGCCTTGGGTGAACCATGTAATCTCTCTGCTTCTCAATTTCCCCATCAGGAAAATGGGTTTGTTAAAATAAAAAACAAACGAAGACCAGCCTTGAACGTTCCCTGGGTAGACAAAACCAGTTTTGACACCAAGCAGGACCCTATGTGGCATTCCCAGAACAGACCCCAACCCCTGCCATATCCTCCACCTGCCTCTTGTCTGTAGAAAAACCACGAGTGTCCTATGCCTTCCCCAAGTCCTGTGTGAGTGAAAGTCACTCAGTTGTGTCCAACTCTTTGCTACCCCATGGACTGTAAAACCCATGGAATTCTCCAGGCCAGAATACTGGAGTAGGTAGCCTTTCCCTTCTCCGGGGGATCTTCCCAACCCAGAGAGCAAACCCAGGTCTCCCAATTGCAGGCGGATTCTTTACCAGCTGAGCCACCAGGGAAGCCCAAGTTCTAAAGAGTACATTAAATCAGAGAAGTGAGAAAATGCAGAAAGAAAAACAGTCAAGCAAGACAAAATAATAATAGTTTAGCTATTAAAGGCAAGGACCTTTAGTTCCTCCTCCAGGGCTATAGTTAATATTCTGAGCTGTGTCCTTTGAGCTGTTTTGCACATACCCAAATCCCTACCAGGTGGAAGAAGTTAACTGTCTGCTGCCCACAAGCACACAGACTCCAGGCCAGTTAGAATTAGCAGGTTGATGATGTTGATTCCTGATTACCTCACTACCAACCAATCAGAAGAATGTCGGAGTGCTGATCGTGCATCGCAAGACCCCCTCCCTCACCCTGTCTTTAAAAACCTTCCCTAAAAGCCTTTGGGGAGTTCAGGACTTTTAAGCACTGCTTGTCCTGGACTTCTTGCTTGGTGCCTGCAATAAACGCTCCGTTTTCCTTCACCACAACCTGGTGTGAGTAGATTGGCTTTGTTACGTTCAGACAAACAGACTCGAGTTTGGTTTCGTGACAGTTAAGCCATACAAACAAAATTTAATGTAGCTTATTCTGCAAGAGTAACTTGACTGGAGTCATTCCTTCCTTCTGCCTCTGGAAATCATAAGCACAGCTGAAACCGTTTCCCAGAATTGGTGTAGGGAACCATTCCCTATCACCTAAGAAAATCCCAGCATTATTAATATAATCAATCACGGAGAAGAATACAGTCAACTGCCTTTCACTGCCCGAGCTGCTTTATAATAACGTACCCTGAGCCTTATTCTGTGTTTTGCTTTGCAAGCTCTTTGTTCAAAAACTGTCTTTTACACAATCAAGTTTTACTATTAACCGTTTACCACTTCAGCTATTCATGGGCTCCCAGGCGGTGCAATGATAAAGAAGCCACCTGCCAATGCAGGAGATGCAAGAGACACAGGTTTGATCCCTGGTCAGGAAGATTCCCTGGAGTGGGAAATGGCAGCCCACTCCAGTCTTGCCTGGGAAATCCCATGGACAGAGGGGCCTGGAGGGCTACAGTCCATGGGGTCGTGAAGAGTTGGACACACCGAGCGTGTGCACACACACACACACTTGTAATGATCCGTGGGTTTATTCCTGCTATTTCTGCAGTTTTGACAGGTTGTGTAAGGCTTTACTCCTATTCAGGATATATAACCAGACCTTGTTTAACTTTCACTATCTAGCCACAGCTGTATCAGACCAGAAGAGCAAATACCAGAATACAACACCATGGTTCTCCTCGGGTGAGGGGTTAGGGTTGATTTTAGTTTCGTGTGCATGTTTGTGTGTATATATTTTCTGCAATGAGCATGAGTTACACCTGGGATTGGGAAACTAGCAATTCTCTTAAAATGTCAGGCACCTGGTCAACCCAAGTGCTGAGCATCAACTTGTGTTCAACAAAAGCTTAAAGACCTGAGGGGGATAAACCGACAATTTTTGCAGGCAGTGGGGCTGGCTAAGGGGATGGGGGAGGAGGGCCACGTTGGAAAGCCAGGTTTCCTGTGTTCCTATGAACTTGACCCGGTGGGGCAATGGTGAAGATGGGGGCAAGAATCCCAGAGCTCTGCCTCACCTGGTTCTGAGAAAATCAAGGCTGAGTCTCAACCCCACTACTCATTCAGCTCATTCAGCAATGACAGATGCTTCCTGCACATGGCGGAGTTGGCCAAACAAGCAGCCACAGCCCTGCCCTCACCGGGCTCAGGGCTCAGCTCTAGAGACAAACATCAAGCAGATGATTGCAAAACCCGCTCCATAGTTGCAGTTGTGGTCCGTGCTTTCCACGGAGAACACTGAGGAGCTAGCCCGGTCCAGCTGTGGGAGAGGACCAGGGCATGCTGGGAAGAGTCAGCCGGGCAGAGGGCGGGGTGGGAGGTCTGGAACGGCGTGTGGGCCTGGGGCTTGGTGGGAGCATGTAGGGTTAGATGAGAGCTGGTTGGGGGTGGGCTGGTTTGCTTGTGAAAGATGGGCTCCCTTTGCTGTCCCTCACCAGTGGCTAGCCTTGTGCTGGAGCAACAAGAATACCAAAAATGAGGACTTCCTGGTGGTCCAGTGGCTAAGACTCTTGAGTTCTCAATGCAGGGGGCCCAGGTTTGATCCCTGGTCAGGGAACTAGATCCCACGTGCCACAAAAACAGTCAAAGATCCTGAGTGCCACAACTAAGACTGGCACAGCCAAATAAATAAATATAAAAAAAAGAAGGGACTTCCAGTGGTTCCAACTCTGAGCAGCCAACACAGGGGCTGCGGCTTTGATCCCTGGTTGGGGAACTAGAATCTCACGTGCCATGCAGTGTGGCCAAAAGATAATAATAATTTTTTAAAAAGAAGAATACAAAAGAATAACAGAAATTCCCTGGCAGGCCAGTGGTTAGGACTCTGTGCTTTCACAGCCAAGGGCCAGGGTTCAATCCCTGGTCAGGGAACTAAGATCCTACAACCTGTACAGCACGCCGCCCTCCCCACAAAAGTGTCAGTATTAAATATATATAAATATACACACACAAAAATAGGCTTCCCAGGTGGCACTAGCAGTAAAAATCCGCCTGCCAATGCAGGAGACGTGGGTTCGATCCCTGGGTGGGGAAGATCTCCTGCAGGAGGAAATGGCAACCCACTCCAGTATTCTTGCCTGGAAAATTCCACGGACAGGGGAGCCTAGTGGGCTACAGCCACGGGGTCACAAAGAGTCAGACACGACTGAGCACACGTGCACATACAAAAAATATAGTTAATATAACTGGCCCTGTGAGGAACAAATGCCAAATAGGCAAAGGCAGAGATGAAGACAGAACAGGCACCTCCTCAGAGCCAGGCCTTATGCCAGGCCCTCTATGTGCCTTGAGCACGGTAGCCTCACTGTGGGATTTCCCTGCTCAGAGTTCACTAAGATGCTCCATCGTTCTGCTGCCTGGCATCCACTGTGTTTGGCCAACTGCCTGCAGAGACCTCAAACTGACTCGAGCCCCTTCACACACCCACACACCCTAGATAGCAGCCTGTTCACCAGCAAACACATGCTCTTGTGATCAAGAGTCCCCACCCCCGCCTTCTGTCTAGCACCTCTATGTCTTAAGTGTCCTAGAGATAAGACCCCAGTTCAGTTCAGTCGCTCAGTCGTGTCCGACTCTTTGCAACCCCATGAATCACAGCACACCAGGCCTCCCTGTCCATCACCAACTCCCGGAGTTTACCCAAACTCGTGTCCATAGAGTCAGTGATGCCATCCAGCCATCTCATCCTCTGTTGTCCCCTTCTCCTCCTGCCCCCAATCCCTCCCAGCATCAGAGTCTTTTCCAATGAGTCAACTCTTCGCATGAGGTGGCCAAAGTACTGGAGTTTCAGCTTTAGCATCATTCCTTCCAAAGAACACCCAGGGCTGATCTCCTTCAGAATGGACTGGTTGGATCTCCTTGCAGTCCAAGGGACTCTCAGGAGTCTTCTCCAACACCACAGCTCAAAAGCATCAATTCTTTGGCGCTCAGCTTTCTTCACAGTCTAACTTTCTAGCAAAACCCTACTCTTTTGGCTTGAATTAACCAATCCAGTCCTAGTCTGGGAACCCCAAAGCACTCCACCAAGGGATCCTGATAAAGGACTACGCCCCAGGGTCTGCTTCTCTCTGCTTCTCTGCACTCTGCACAGACCTCCTGCGTGACCCCTCCAGGCATGCGCTGTACCTCCTCCAGAACCCGGGAGTAATAAACTTCTCTGTTTCCGTTTCTGTTGTTGAACCTCTGCCGGCCATCAGTTGCCCTGTCTTCACTCACATACGTTAATTTCACAAAATCACAACATCCCCCCTAACAGTTGGGGAGTAAGAAAACATGGCGGTCAGTCATTGTTAACTCTCACCCTGGGGCTTGGTCCCCAACCTTGTCCGTGAACATGTGAATGCCCTACTTTGAGCTTCCCTGTAAGCGCCTCTCAGTTGGTGGGGCGGGCTTTCTCATGCTGACCCAGCCGCCCTTCATCCGCTTCCCTCTGCCCAGGTCCTCAGGACTCAGGAGGCCCAACCACCCCCCTCCACCGCGCATCAGAACCATCCTGTAACCCTTGCTGAAATGGGTTAATGCTTCCAAAGTGACATAAATAGTGACTTCGCCTGACGTCTCCATGTTAGTCTCTCCTGCATATTTCAGTTTCATCAAATATTCATGGAGGGCTCACAGTGCAGCAGGAGCTAGGCTTGCAAGAGACTTGATGCCTTGAGGACAATGTACAACAGGAATGGGTCGGTATCTGCCTTCTTGGACCAGGGGCACAGGTGGAATCCAGCAGACAGGGTCCCTTCTTCCCAGCTTGTCTAGGGCTCAGTCAAAAAGTCATCCCACGACTTCTGCCCTCAATGTAAGGGGCAGGTTGAGGAGGCCGGGAACTTGCTGGCCAGAGGCAGTGGGGGACACTGAAGGCTTAGGGTTGTGTTAAGAAACTCGAGGAAGGAGGGATAACGTGGAGGCTCGGCTGGCATGGAAGGCCAACAGGGGCAGGGCTAAGCCTGTGCCCAGGCAAGAGGACTGGACCCACGCGGTGGAGGCAAGGGCTGACCACAGGGGCCCAGTGTGGAGGTGACAGCGTGCTCTTGGGTGACCGCACACAAGGCTGCAGAACCGGTTCTAGTTTCCAACTCGGGTCACGGGGCTCAGGAGTCCGACCCCTCACTATGCCCAAGCACCCCCCCCCGACTTTGCGGCCCTGAAGGATCATTCTGACGCCTCCCACCCTAACCCCAGACAGCGCGGAGGTGCGGGCAGAAGGAACCTTTTCGGAGGCCGCCCGACATTTGGAGACTACTGCAGCCAGTTGCGAAACCGACTGGCTTTTGGCTTTTGCAGCAAATAATAAAAAACAACCCGGCGTCGCGGCAATGGGTCCGGCTGCCTCGGCGGCCTTCCAGGCCCAGAGGGAAGGCCCGGCCAGGCCCACGTATGCGCGGCGCCCTCAGCCACCAACCGGGACTACAACTCCCGCCGTGCCCCGCGCGCCCGCCGCCCCACCTCCTGCCGCGCCGCGTGTCTCCCGGAAGTGGAGCTCCGGGTGGGGGGCGTCTCCGACCTTTGCGCGGCGGCGGCGGCGGCGGGAGCCGGGAGTCAGATGCGGTCGAGCGACGCCGGAGATGGCTTCGGCTGGAGGCGGCGACTGCGAGGGCGCCGGGCCCGAGGCGGACCGCCCTCACCAGCGGCCCTTCTTGATCGGCGTGAGCGGCGGCACCGCGAGCGGCAAGGTAAGGGGCTGGGCTGCGCGGCGGGGCCTGCGAGTTACCCTGGGCGCCCCGGGACTCTGCGCGGCCTGTCGGGCCTCAGTTCAGAGGGAGACCCCCGCCTCTAGCTGCTGCGAGGTGCTCCCCACCCACCTCCCGGGCGTGGACAGGGCCGGGGGCGGAGGGGCTGGGGCCGCGGCGGGCCAGGCGGGGAGCGGGTCGCTGGACCCCGGGGCACCCCCGCAAGCTCCCGGCTGGCCTGGCCGCTCGTGGCCTCCGGGTCCGCGTTGCCCCTACTGGTGCACCCCAGCGCCCTCCCCGCCAGGCGCAGCCGCTGACCTCGCGGCCGCTCGGGAGCTGATGCGCCGGGGTGGGCGTCTCCAGGCGGGGCTCCTGTTTGTGTGTTTCCCAGTCCACTGTGTGCGAGAAGATCATGGAGCTGCTGGGACAGAATGAAGTGGATCACCGGCAGCGCAAGCTGGTCATCTTGAGCCAAGACAGGTTCTATAAGGTCCTGACCGCGGAGCAGAAGGCCAAGGCCTTGAAGGGACAGTACAACTTCGACCACCCAGGTAGAGGCTCTGAAGGTTGGGAGGGAGTGGGGGAGAAGGGCAGACCGTTGAGACTGGGTCCAGAGTTGGCCGTGGATGGGGAAGTGGCCCCAGGTGGTCCGTGGCTAAACCTCTGTAGAGCGGATTGGGGGTTAAGCCCGGGGTCTCTCCTATGTGCTCTGGGCCTTGCAGGAGCTCCAGGCTCCATCGGTTGGAGCCGGTCAGGGAGTCTGCAGCTCAGAAGGGTCTTCAGGCCCACTGCTCTGCCACAGTTGTGGTCATGGAGAAACCTAAATGCCTTCATGCTATCAGGGGCCTGCTATGCAGACTGTTTCCACTGGGGCAGAGTCCTCGAGAGGCCAGCAGTGGGTGAACGAGAACCAGAGGCCTTGAAGCTCCCTTTCCTGGTCTGGTCAGGGGCCAGGGGAACAGGTGGAGAGGGGGTGGGTGAGGGGGATAGCCATGCTGCCCCTCCCTGCTGCTAGTAGACGATTCTGCCCAGTGGCTGGCTCCCGTCTTTATTCCTTCCCAGGGCACACATGGGAAGAAGGTCCCAGAAGCATTAGTCTGTGTTATTTCTCAGAACTAGAAGCAAGATGCCTAGCTCACCTACCTCCCAGAACTGGCTGATCAGGAGATCCGTGTGTTCAGACTTGTGGGTGGGACAGCAGCCCAGGCAGTGGCACTGCCCTGGGGCAGTGAGGACAGGTCCAGCCTGTGGTTTGCAGAGGGCCCTGCAGATGGAAGTCGTGGGGGCTCCTCCGGGCCAGATGTTCCTTAGGGTCGTTGGCAGCACCCGCACCCAGCAGACCCCAGGGCAGAGCGAGTTCTCAGCATAAGGACTTGCCCTGCCTTCTGTTCCACCCCCGCAGATGCTTTTGATAACGATTTGATGCACAGGACTCTGAAAAACATCGTGGAGGGCAAAACGGTCGAGGTCCCCACCTATGATTTTGTGACACACTCAAGGTAAGCGGGTGGTTCTGGGAGAAGGGGGCTGTGTGCGGGGGGCTGGTGAGGACACCCCTCCCACCCTGGGGTTGTGCCCCACTGGTTCCCGGGACAGCCTCCCTCATCCGTGCCCAGGGTCTGATGCTGACGGCAGGCTTCTCCCCTGGCCTACCCCGCAGGCTAGCGGAGACCACGGTGGTCTACCCCGCAGACGTGGTCCTGTTCGAGGGCATCCTGGTCTTCTACAGCCAGGAGATACGGGACATGTTCCACCTGCGCCTCTTCGTGGACACTGACTCCGACGTCAGGCTGTCTCGGAGAGGTAAGGTGGACGTGGGCCCCTCTGCCCCTGGCCAGCCCGGCCCTAGGCCCCCCCGCATCTGCAGGCCCCTGCTCTCTCCTGTCGCCGCAGTTCTCCGGGATGTGCAGCGGGGCCGGGACCTGGAGCAGATCCTGACGCAGTACACCACCTTCGTCAAGCCAGCCTTCGAGGAGTTCTGCCTGCCGGTACCGCCTTCCGCTTGCCCAGGGACCTCCTTTCCCCCCTTGTCAGAAGGCCCCCTGGTGCCCGTTCTGTGAGAGCCGAGTCGTGGACGGACGCGGTCTGCTGTATACATGGAGAAGTTAGCCTCTCGTGCCCATGGTCCCAGGGAGCGGTTCTCAGCTGGGAATGGGTCCTTTGTCCTTCGCACCCCTCCTCCCCGTGCCAGGCTTCACCCGGTGCACCGGCGTCACCTCCTCCCGGGCTCTTGTCTGCATCTGTCCAGGGCACTGCTCGTCTACTGCCCACACTGTGCCTCTCCTTCCCCCCAGCCCTTCTGAACAGGAGCAGGGGGGGCCTCCATGGGGGCAGGGATCTCTGTCTCTTGGCTGCCAAAGTGCTGTCTGGCACACAGTAGGTGCTTAAAAACTTCCCCCACACCGTGTGTTTCTCGGGGGTGGAGGAAGGTCCAGCTGGCATGTAGAGGAGGAGTTCACTTGTGCGGCCATCTGTCTTTTCCTCCATCTCACCTCTCTCACTGGATAGGATGGTGGAGAGATTCAAAGGGAAATTTCACGGTATTGTTTCCTAAAGGGTAAAGTGAGGCACACCCAGAGGAATTAGAAGCAGGATTCCTGCTTTAGATAAATGGGACAAAGGAGTTCTCTCTTTGCTAGTTCATGAAAACATTTTATTTTACACTCATGGTCTTGGAGTTTCTAGAAAATGATTAGGAAATTGACTGTTTCTCAGTCTCTTATCCCCAGAAAGATACTTTTGAAAAGTAGGTGGTTTACCGTGAAGCTCTGGACGCCAGGTGTGACCGGGTGCCCCCAGATGGAGGCAGAAGTGTGCTCGGCCAGTCCCTCCCCACCCGTCCCCTTCACGGGGTGCCTCGGCGAGGTGACCAAGCCACCTGTGTCCCCGTCACTAGGACCTTTCTCGGCCCTCAGCTGGTCGCTCCCGCCTGCCTCCACAGCCCAGCAGAGTGGCCCAGCCCCATGGGAGTTCAGCCCTGGGTCTCCTCTGCCTGCAGATGCGGCTGCCCCAGGACCCAGTGTGTCCCTGTTCCCCCGGCCCCCGCGGCTCATCTCTTGGGACAGGCCTCCTTGGCCCAGGCCTACACACCGGCGGCACTCAGCTCATTCGGAGGTGCCCCCTGCGCCCCCCAGCAGCACTTGGGGGTCCCTCCTCAGCAGCACCATAGTGCCCGACAGGAGTGGGCTACTCCGTGAGGGAGCAGAGGAGGGGCGAGGCAGGAAGGGGAGCAGCTCCTGCGACTTCCCTTCTCGCAGGGCTCCGCACCGTGTGCACTGGGAGGGCGCCCCACCTCAGCCGGCCGGGAGCGCCAGGCGGTCAGCGCAGAGCACCGGCCCGACCGTGGTGCTCACAGAGGAGCATCTCCAAGAAGCCGGCAGACGCGAGCCATCCCTTCCCGCTGCTTCGGCTCAGCTTCCCTCACTTCTGGGCTCGCAGCCTCTCACCTGAGCCCCTGCCCCCGCCTCCTTACCCTTCATGGCAGCCTGCGCGTGTGCCCCACATCTAGGCCCAGGCACGCTGAAAGCATCTCACAAGACCCTCCTTTTCTTGCCTTGTAGACAAAGAAGTATGCAGACGTGATCATCCCTCGAGGGGTTGACAACATGGGTAAGGAGCAGGCCTGTGCCACCCCCACCCCCAGGGCCACACGGCAGGCCTGGCCCGGCCCGTCCAGGTTACTGAGACGCCCCGGGGGATGAGGCCCATCCATGTACACGTGTGGCAGAGGTTCACAACACACTTAGAACACGCAACATGTCTTACACCTTAAGGTTACACAGCGTACGATGTTAGTTAAGTTTCAGTAAAGGTGGTGAGGAAAAAAAATACATGGAGGACTGCTTGACAGAGAGTCCATTGTTGGCAAGAAGTATTACACCCAGGGTTAGTTGACAGAAACCCGCGCCACCACACCAGGTCGGTTTTACCATGCCCAGCCCCAGCGGGCACTGGTCTGCCTGCTAAGGCTCGGTGGCAGGTGGATGCCTCGTGGAGGGAAGCGTGTGCCTCGTGGGTAACGGCGGGTGGTGGCTGGGCGGGCGGCAGCTGACCCCGCCCGTGTGTCCCCGCCCGTGTGTCCCCACAGTGGCCATCAACCTCATCGTGCAGCACATCCAGGACATCCTCAACGGCGACATCTGCAAGTGGCACCGCGCGGGGGCCAACGGGCGCAGCCACAAGAGGACATTCCCAGAGCCGGGGGAGCACCCTGCGGTACTGGCCTCGGGCAAGCGCTCGCACCTGGAGTCCAGCAGCAGGCCACACTGAGGAGCGGGCTGCTCGGCACCCGACGGGCCCCCAGAGGCCTGCCTGCCCCGAAACATGCGGCCATTGACGGGGCGCTGTCGGGGTCCCGGCTAACTCGGGAGACCAGGACAAGTCATCCAGACGGTATGACAGGTTCTCTGCCGGCGGCCCTGACCTCCTCTCCCGCTTCCTCAAGTCACGGGGGCTGGAAGCGCTCTTCGCTGCTGAGAAAGGCCACACAACGTGCGGTACACGAGGCCCGTGTTTGGGAGAACAGCCTGGTCACCGTGATTTTGACGGTGAACCCCCGGCGAGAGAGACTGTGACCTGGTTCACTCACGTGTAACTGGAACCCAAGTTTGAAGATGACCCTCTTCCATTTTACTTGTTATATACAACCACGTGTTTTCTGTTTACTCTGGCTTCCGAACACCATCCTCGCTGTGACCTAGTAACCCAGCTTCACGACCCACCAGTGGGTCGTGATCCTGGTACACACTGATCTGGTACGCAAGGAGCCACGGAGAGGTGTCCTTCCTTCTGGCCTATGCTCCAAAGGCAGAGCCAGGAGGGAGCCCTGGGGAGCAAGCTTTTCCTTAACTAGCACCAGACACATAGCCAGGATCCCCCGGCCCAGCCCTGCCTGCTTTCCTGTGAGCACAGTGTCCCGCTCGGCCCCCTGGAGCCCAGGCTGCCATCTGGACAGGCCTTTCCTGGTGTCGCCCATGGCCAAGGCGTGTGTAGACCGGAAGCGTGAGGAGATGGTGTGGCCCAAAGCGGCCAGCCCCCTGCGCTTGCCCAGTGACCTTGCCTCCCAGACACTAGTGGTCTTGTCCTGGTTTGTCCCCCTTCCACGTGGCAGCTGTTACTGTAAAAGTGGTCCCTCCCCTTTGCGGCCAGCTTTCGAGTACTAACTAGTTACACAGGGACGTCGGGCGAGCTTGGCTGAGCTCAAGGGCTGGTTTCCGATGACTGACGGTTTTGTCAAGTTTACTGTTCTTTTTGGAGAGAATCAATAAATAACACCAAATGTGAATGCCAGTTTGTCCCCTTTTTAATTACACAAAAAAAGGCAGAATCAGGACCAGAAAATGTGCTGGATGACAGGCTACTGCTCACCTCTCGGCAGGCTCTGGGTGGGGGTTGGGGCCAGCAAGAGGAGTCACGGCCGGCCTCCCCGAGCCCCCTTGGGCTGGCGTTCAAGGTCTCACGGCCCACTGAACCATGAGGGGGAGTCCCCGGGGCCTTCCTAGGTCAGCAGGAGCAGGGGCCTGGGTTGAGCCCACCACCGGCCTCTGAGCAAGACCGGCCCTTGTCTGGGTCGACTAGAACCAGCCCCTCCCTGCCCTTTCTCGGCTGTCATGAGTCCCACCCAGCAGCTCCACACTCAGTGAGTGCACGGGGCTCTTAGAAGGCGCCAGTGAGGAGATGTTCTTTATGATCAGGGAAAACAGACTTTGCTGAAAACGAGGTGCCTGTCGGAGGGCCATTTCTTCAACAAGACCAGAGCAGAATCCCAGCCAAGCCCATGTCTCCACCAAGCTCAGAGCCGCTCTGCCTGCCTGCTGGAAACACGCCCATCCAAGACCTTGTCCCGACCCAGCCCTGCCGCTCGTCGGTGAGTCTGTGTCCCACTAGTATTTCCGGATCAGGATATCCCAGCTGTCTTTCCAGCGAAGGGCCTTGAGCTCACTGGGTGACAGCGACCTGTCCCCATAGGTCAGCGGGCGCAGCATGTTCGACACGTGACAGGCAGAGGTGAACCATGCGACGACCAGGGCCGTGAAGAGGCTCCTTTGGAGCTGGGACCTGCCAGCCCGGAGCAGAGCACGGTGCGGGGGCTGACCCTTTCCACTGAAAGGTCCCCTCGGCGCCCCGGCCGGAGTGTCAGCCCTCGTCAAGTCCTGCCGGACCCACTCAGCACTCCTCCTCACTTCTCTGCTTCCTGAACTCCCCAGCTCCTGCTCCGTCTCAGCAGCAGGAGCACACAACCGCCCTCCTGAGCTGCCCCAGGACCAGCCTCCAGGACCTGCTCTGGTTTACAGGCCCCCTGGTGTATCTGCTGGGCCGCCCCTCACCTCCCCTTCTTTGTTCCTCCAGGCCAAAGGTCCTTCCGCACGTATCCCCTGGCTTCACCTCCCACCAGCTTTAGCTTTGTGCTCGGAACCCCAGGAGCCTTGCTAGTGCTTCTTCTGGCTAACCCCGTCCACACCACGCTGGAATCACCATTCATGACTCCCCCAGGACCCTGCCCCCCCGACCCGGGCGCGTGGCTGCCAAGGCCCTGTACCTGCACAGGTGGTCGCTGATGTGCTCCAGGACCACGGGCAGCAGCAGGATCTGGAAGGTGAGCGCCGGCAGGTAGTGGTAGAGGAAGAGCGTCTTCTCCATCAGGAAGAAAGGCAGGTAGTTCACAGCCCAGCCCCCGGCGCACAGAGCCCCGGCCAGCACCCAGCGCAGCCAGCGGTCTGCAGGGAAGGCCATCTTGAGCCGGGAGGCTCCCTGCTGCCAGGCAGGCTCGCCTCATCATCCACAAGCGAGCCCATGAACTCGCGGCCCCTGCTTTCTGTCTCCCATCCCAGTGCCTCCACCGTCTCTGAAGGAAGAGCAGACTGTGTCCTAAGAACCTCCCAGACTTTCTGCTGCCCCTGCCGTCCCAGTCCTGAGATGCTCAAGCACTGGGCCAGGCCCAGCTGACTCCTGATTCCCAGCGGGTCTTCAGTCTCACTCCTCAGTGGGCAGGGGCGGGCCTGCACCGTGCACCCACCCAGGAGCTGGGACTAGTGGAATGACCAGCTCAGCAGAGCCCAGAGAGGGCACCTCCCCGCCCCTGGCGGCCTTCGGGGCCCACCCCCGGCGTTGGCTCCTTTCCTGTATCAGAACGGTTTTAAGGGGGGTTCTGTTCTTGCAAACCAGCCCCCAAGTGCCTCCTGGCAGCTCTGTTCCATCAGCCACTTCCAGGGGTGCTGGGGTCAGGGAACAATTCAGGCCCGACACCTGCATGGCCCTGGAGAAGCCTTGAAGGTGACATGGGGACTGGAGAATAGCATCCTGTCTCTGAGGAAAAGACAGAAGTGCCCTCGGGGCAGAAACACAGAAGTGGCCCAAGGCTGTGCTTGCTGATGTGGCCCGAAGCACACGGAGCTCCAGCCCAAACCAGAGGGATGGGGTGTGAGAGGTGCATGGGCCGCGGCACAGACCTTCAGGGAGGTCGCAGACTCTCCTTCTGCGTCTGAGCAGGTACCAGATGAACAGCAGGGCGTACACCAGGGTGGCAAGGCTGGCGGAGGCCCAGATCACGACGTTCCCAAGCAGGTGGATCTGCGCCTGTGGGAGGGAGAGGCCAGTTGGTGTGGCCTGGGGCAGGCATGGGCGCCACCCACCCTCGGCCCTGGCAGCTAGGACGGACGTGTGAAGGTGCTCGGCTCTGTAAGTAGAATCAGAGCCGGGAGTGGATGGGGTTGTTTCTGGACAGCAGAGCGGCTCACAAGGAGGGGGACGGGGGTGCTGATGCAGAAGGTCCTCAGTGCCCATTTCTCAGCAAGCCACGGCCCCCCACGTCCGTGGGGGGAAAGGGGGCCGCACCCCCCTAGCTTAAGTCATTACCGGGCACAGACCACGTGCTACGTTTGCCCCACCAGGTGAAGACTAGCTGGACAGGGAAGCAGAGCACTGACCGGCCTGGACACCAGATGCCAGAAGGGGAATCAAGTGGGATGGTTTTAAAAACCACATCGGCTGGGCAAGGGGAACCATGCGCTGCCATGGCAGCAGCAAAGCCGGGTGTCCCTCCCTGCAGACACGCAGGGACCTGACCCCTCAGCACCTCAGAGGAGCTAGGGCCCCGTGCTGCCAGAGCCCTTGGAGAACAAGAAGCCCTTGGCTTTTGTCAGGACGGCAGGGAAGGCCAGGGCTTGGGCGGACGCAGTGGCTGCTCTTAACACCACAGGCCTCTCAGGCATGGGCTGACTGCCCGCAGACGCCGTGCTTACACTGGTCCTGGGGTGCAGCCAGTAAGCGATGTTGGTGTCCAGCATGACCCAGTCCAGCGGCGTGGAGCTGTACTTGTGTTCCGAATCGTCACTTCTCACCGTCAGCATCCGCCACTGCAGACAACAGAGGCCACTGGGAGTCACTGGACAGCCAGACGCCCTTCACACCCAAGGGATCTGCCAGGGGGCGGAGTAAACCGCTGCCCCTTTCACGGGGGCGGCCAACCTCAAGTTCACTCAGGTCACCTGCAGAGGCAGCCCAGGAGGCGCCTCTCCTGGGTTCCAGTTTGTGAATTAAGGGATGGGATGGGGCGCTAAGGGCGCCTTGACGCTGGGGATGCTGAGTGCCCGGTTCTGACTTCCCTGGAGCTATGCCGTATCGACCTGACCTGGGAGCAGTGCCACACTGCTGCATGTCTCCTTGGCTCCTGACAGTTACTGCCGGCAAAGCCACACAGCGGGAAGGCCGGGAGGCTGGGGGTTGATGGTGCTGGGCATGACATGGACAGAGGACAGAGGGCAATGGCCCTCCCTGCCGAGGCAGGTCCCAGTTAGAAGGCTGACACTGGACAGACCACGTGGCCCTCCCGGCAAAAGGCAAGGTCAGCCACTCGTCCGCCCGCCTGTCACCTGAAGCTCGGAGAATCTGGCCATGAAGCTGAGGTTCCTGCCGATGTCCACCTGGGTGGGGGAGTGCAGCTCCAGCTCCCTCTCCTTCTGCTCCTGGCCTGGCAGGCACACAGGGACCAGGGGACGCGAGCAGAACCCGGTCAGGGAGCCGCCCACGGCAGCTGCCACTGCTTTCCAAAGAACCCGCAGGACATGGTCCATGGTCCCCCACCCGCCTGGCCATCTTTCCAGTCAAAAGCTCTCTTTGCCCTGCCTTCCGGTGGCACTGCCCCCTCGCCCATCCAGGAGGGAGTGGGGTGGGAAGGGGGAGGCTCCACAATGGGGCCTGGAGCCCGCAGGCTGCCCCACCCCCAGGAGCCGGGCGCGCTCACTCCTGCCGTAGCGGTGCTCCTCCACGTTCCACACAGTGCTCTCGTGGTAGCCCCGAAACAGCTTCTCCCCGACCACTTCCAGCTGCCGAAAGCCCCAGTCCGGGAGGGGCACTCCACTCAGCTGGCAAAACAAGACGGTGGGGGGATCGTTAATGGAGGGCCCAGGCCCGCCCAGCTGGGGGGACCCCACCCCAGGTCACCCACAAGGGCAGTGGCTCTCCTTCAGGGAGCTTCACGCCAGGTTTCAGTTCTGAGCAGTTACAGAGACCCCGCAACCCCCCATGGCCCCCCTTCAGTCTGTCCCTCTGGGCAGGACCGGGAGGCGGTGTCACTGACCTTGAGGATGGCCGAGGTGTTCACGTGTACAAAGCGGACCTCTGACAAGATGGTCTTCCAGACATCCGTGTCCGACTCCCTGTTCACGATGTCCTGTAAAAGTAGATCTAGGCCATTAGTTGACTCTCTTTCAGGTTTCGTTAAATGTAAAGATGAAGACCAGTCACCACAGTGAGGCTGGCTTGGTCTGATACTAGGGGACAGTCCCCCAAGGGAAGCTGACACGGCTGATCCCAGACAGTGCCATCGCCTTTATTCCAGAGGTCTGTGCGAGGTGCTGGGGGGTGGGGTCCCCGTCCCCACCCACCAGCCCGCAGCTCCTTCCTGGACACAGGAAAATCCCCTGGCTCCCCCTTTCTGTAGAACAGGGGGGCACTTTTTCCAGAACGCGGTTCAGAAAGGGCTGTGATGCCTGTGCTCGAGGTCGCCGGGGACTCACCAGCCGCCAGAGGTTCTGGGGGGGCATGGAGATGTTGTAGTCAATGTAGCAGGAAACCTCCTGCGCGTGGGGGCTCAGGGGGGCTGCGACATCATGCCTGGAAAACCAAATAGCGCTGCTGGGGGCGCCCCAAGCTCTCCTGAAAGGCACTCGCTGTTCTTTAAGGAGGAAAAAAACCACTTTTTTTCAGGAAACAAAGCCAGCTCAACCTTCAAGCACCTCGGCTGCCATTCCCCAGGGCACTAAATCCCTCACAGAGTGCAGAGGCCCTGCAGTGACCACACCTCCAGGGACGCACATGATGGGGAAGTAGGGAGATGTCCATCTAAACCACGGGCTCACCATCCCCTTCGCAGAGGATAAACCAAGCTGGGAGCACAGCCTGGCTGGCCACTGGGGGCTCCCTGACGCCAGGTCACGGAAATGGCTGGGGCACCAAGAATTCTGTGGCAAAACAAGTGCCCAGGGACGTCAGTTCCCCGTGTTTACTTTCGGGGAAACCATGCCTGATCGGACTTTGTGCGGGACCACATGGGGGGAGGACCCGCAGTAAGCAGTAAGGAAGAGGCCCTCATGACCCTGGAGAAGTCAGATATGACTGCAGGCCCTGTGAGTGCCACAAAAAACACTGACCCCGGCGGGCACAGTGCACAAGAAATGCTTTTGGTGCAGGGACATTTCAGCTGACCCCTGAATAAAGTGACTGCGTGGGGGCTTTCCTGCTGGCTCAGTGGTAAAGAGTCTGCGTGCCAATGCAGGAGACACGGGCTCTATCCCTGCTCCAGGAAGATCCCACATGCTGCAGGGCAACTGAGCCCATGCTCTAGAGCCCGGGGACTGCAACTACAGAGCCCACGCAGCACCACTGCAGAAGCCTGAGCTCTAGAGCCGGTGCTCCGAAACAAGAGAAGCCGCTGAAATGAGAAGCCCAAGCACCATGACTAGAGAGTAGGCTGCAGGCAACAGTGAAGACCCGGTGCAGCCAAAATATAAATGAAAAGAATTATTCTTTAAAAAAGTGAAAGAGTGGGCCATGGTGGGGATGGCAGTAGGGTCTGAGCTGAAAAACATTCCAGGCAGACAGAGTAAGCAAAGGCCCCAGGGAGGCTGCACGGGGTCATTTTGGGGGCAGTGGGGGGCTACGGTGACTGGCATGAAGTCTACCAGGGAGTCAGTGGGCCAGGTCCCGGGGGGGCTGGCAGGCAGGAGAGAGTGGGGAGTTATTCTGAGTGTGACGGTCACGCTGGGTATCCCTGGAAGCTCTTGGCAGAGACGTGAGGTTGGTCAAGTGTGAGTTTTCAGAGGGAGCGGTGCCTGCCGTGTGCAGAGGGCAGGCGATTCTCACCGGGACTGGGAGTGAGGGCAGAAAGGACTGGAGCCCCGTGGATTTCCCGACCCAGGGATGGCAGAAGGGGGAGAGGACAAGGCAGACGTGGCATGGAGAGCCCAGATGTCCAAGGAGGGGAGGGCGGGGTCCCTGAGGCCACGTGGATGACCCGAGAGGCTGGGTAGAAGGACAGCAGAGGTGGCCCAGGGATCAGGCCAGGTAGGGTTCCTGGCTCTGTCCCCCAGCTCATGGCCTTCTTGAATTCGCTTCTCCTTTCAGCAGGTGCCCCCATCTGCCAGGGCGCCCCACACTTCACTCTGGGTGGGACTCTCCTTCCCAGCCCACGTGCCATCACTGAGGTCTCCCCTCCCCGCCCTCGACACCTACTGCAGAGCGGGACCCAAGGCGGTGATGCGGGCACGCCCACCCTGAGCAGCGGCAGGGACTCACGTGTTGAGGAGGCGGGTGGTCATGCCGTGCACCAGTTGCACAACGTCGCCGTGCCGCACGGGCCTCGGGGGGTTGTTCACCACCAGTTGGTGCCTGGAAGAGAGCACGGGCGGATTCGTGGGGTCCTCGCTCAGGCTCTGTGGAGTCTCACAGCCACCCCATCAGCGTGTTCCTCGTACGAGGTGAACATACACATTTAACTCTTTTCTGAAACTTCAGGTCACTTTCCACGCTTCCTGGTGTGGCCCCCTTCATCATCATCACATTGACCGCAGCTGTGCTGTACTTCAATTTAAATCTGAATTTGTCAATAAGAAGCTCATGATCTGAGAGCCACAGTCAGCTCCAGGTCTTGTTTTTGCTGATTGTTTAGAGCTTCTCCATCTTTGGCTGCAAAGAATATAATCAATCTTATTTCGGTGTTGGCCATCTGGTGATGTCCATGTGAAGTCTTCTCTTGTGTTGTTGGAAGAGGGTGTGACCAGTGCATTCTCTTGGCAAAACTACTAGCCTTCGCCCTGCTTCATTCTGTACTCCAAGGCCAAATTTGCCCATTACTCCAGGTGTTTCTTGGCTTTTGCATTCCAGTCCCCTAAAATGAAAAGGACATCTTTTTTGGGTGTTAGTTCTAGAAGATCTTGTAGGTCTTCATAGAACTGTTCAACTTCAGCTTCTTCAGGATTACTGGTTGGGGCATAGACTTGGATTACCGTGATATTGAATGGTTTGCCTTGGAAACGAACAAAGATCATTCTGTCATTTTTGAGACTGCATCCAAATACTGCATTTCAGACTCTTTTATTTGTACCACATTTTGGACTCTTTTGTTGACTATGATGGCTACTCCATTTCCTCTAGGGGATTCCTGCCCACAGTAGTAGATATAATGGTCATCTGAGTTAAATTCACCCATTACAGTCCATTTTAATTCGCTGATTCCTAAAATGTTGACGTTCACTCTTGCCATCTCCCATTTGACCACTTCCAATTTGCCTTGATTCATGGAGCTAACACTCCCGGTTCCTACGCAATATTGCTCTTTACAGCATCGGACCTTGCCTCTATCACCAGTTACAACCACAACTAGCTGTTGCTTTGGCTTTGGCTCCGTCTCTTCTTTCTTTCTGGAGTTATTTCTCCACTGATCTCCAGTAGCATATTGGGCACCTACACACCTGGGGAGTTCATCTTTTAATGTCCTATCTTTTTGCCTTTTCATACTGTTCATGGGGTTCTCAAGGCAAGGTTGTTTTGCCATTCCCTTCTCCAGTGGACCACATTTTGTCAGAACTCTCCACCATGACCCATCCATCTTGGGTGGCCCTACATGGGATGGATCAGATCATGAACTCCTTATTGCCAAATTCAGACTTAAACTGAAGAAAGTGGGGAAAACCACTAGATCATTCAGGTATGACCTAAATCAAATCCCTTACGATTATACAGTGGAAGTGAAAAATAGATTTAAGGGACTAGATCTGATAGATAGAGTGCCTGATGAACTATGGACAGAGGTTTGTGACATTATACAGGAGACAGGGATCAAGACCATCCCCAAGAAAAAGAAATGCAAAAAAGCAAAATGGCTGTCTGAGGAGGGCTTACAAATAGCTGTGAAAAGAAGAGAAGCGAAAAGCAAAGGAGAAAAGGAAAGATATACCCATCTGAATGCAGAGTTCCAAAGGACAGCAAGGAGAGATAGAAAGCCTTCCTCAGTGATCAGTGCAAATAGAGGGAAACAACAGAATGGGAAAGACTAGAGAGCTCTTCAAGAAGAGATACCAAGGGAACGTTTCATGCAAAGATGGGCTCAACAAAGGACAGAAATGGTAGGGACCTAACAGAAGCAGAAGATATTAAGAAGAGGTGGCAAGAATACACAGAAGAACTGTACAAAAAAGATCTTCATAACCCAGATAATCATGACGGTGTGATCACTCACCTAGAGTCAGATATCTTGGAATGTGAAGTCAAGTGGGCCTTAGGAAGCATCACTACGAACAAAGCTAGTGGAGGTGATGGAATTTCAGTTGAGCCATTTCAAATCCTGAAAGATGCTGCTGTGAAAGTGCTGCACTCAATATGCCAGCAAGTTTGGAAAACTCAGCAGTGGCCACAGGACTGGAAAAGGTCAGTTTTCATTCCAATCCCAAAGAAAGGCAATGCCAAAGAATGCTCAAACTACCACACAATTGCACTCATCTCACACGCTAGTAAAGTAATGCTCAAAATTCTCCAAGCCAGGCTTCAACAATATGTGAACCGTGAACTTCCAGATGTTCAAGCTGGTTTTAGAAAAGGCAGAGGAACCAGAGATCAAATTGCCAACATCCATTGGATCAAAGAAAAAGCAAGAGTTCCAGAAAAACATCTACTTCTGCGTTATTGACTATGCCAAAGCCTTTGACTGCGTGGATCACAACAAACTGTGGAAAATTCTGAATGATATGGGAATGAATACCAGACCACCTGACCTGCCTCTTGAGAAACCTATATGCAGGTCAGGAAGCAACAGTTAGAACTGGACATGGAACAACAGACTGGTTCCAAATAGGAAAAGGAGTACGTCAAGGCTGTATACTGTCACCCTGCTTATTTAACTTATATGCAGAGCACATCATGAGAAAGGCTGGGCTGGATGAAGCACAAGCTGGAATCAAGATTCCCAGGAGAACGATCAATAACCTCAGATATGCAGATGACACCACCCTTAATGGCAGAAAGCAAAAAACTAAAGAGCCTCTTGATGAAAGTGAAAGAGAAGAGTGAAAAAGTTGGCTTAAAGCTCAACATTCAGAAAACTAAGATCATGGCATCCAGTCCCATTACTTCATGGCAAATAGATGGGGAAACAGTGAAAACAGTGGCAGATTTTTCTTTTTTGGGCTCCCAAATCACTGCAGGTGGTGACTACAGCCATGAAATTAAAAGATGCTTACTCCTTGGAAGAAAAGTTATGACCAACCTAGACAGCATATTAAAAAGCAGAGACATTACTTTGCCAACAAAGGTCCGTCTAGTGAAGGCTATGGTTTTTCCTGTAGTCATGTATGGATGTGATTTTCCTGTAGTCATGTATGGATGTGAGAGTTGGACCATAAAGCTAAGTGCCAAAAAGATGCTTTTGAACTGTGGTGTTGGAGAAGACTCTTGAGAGTCCCTTGGCCTGCAGGGAGATCCACCGGTCCTTCCTAAAGGAAATCAGTCCTGGGTATTCATTGGAAGGACTGATGTTGAAGCTGAAACTCCAATACTTTGGCCACGTGATGCAAAGAGCTGACTCATGTCAAAAGACCCTGATGCTGGGAAAGATTAAGGGCGGGTGGAGAAGGGGACGACAGAGGATGAGATGGTTGGATGGTATAACCGACTCAATGGACATAAATTTGAATAAACTCCAGGAGTTGGTGATGGACAGGAAGGCTTGGCATGTTGCAATCCATGGGGTTGCGAAGAGTCAGACACGACTGAGCTACTGAACTGAACTGTACTGTACCTGCTAGGAACGCTGCTATGTCCCTGACCGCAGGCTTCTTGGCACAGACCTGGTCCTGAAGCTACGAGGAGGCCAGGGACTGAGGCCAGGCTGTCCCCCGACCTGTACTCACCTCCCGGGGTCCTTGACAATCCACCAGTTGTTGACATCCTTGAAGGGGTAGCAGGTCACCTGCTGCTGGTGGGAGCTGCCACGGCCGTTCTCATATCTGCAAGAAGAGGGTGCAACTGTGGGTGGGGTGCCAGGGGCCCACGACCTCCCCCAAGGTCGCTACAGACGCCACCCAGTGAGGCGTCAGGTATGTTTCCATCCCAGAGGGGCTGGTCCCTCCAGCGATGGTATATAATGAGACTCAGTGACACCAGGGTCTGAGAGCTCCATTTCTTTCATTCTCACAAGCTCCTTCACATGAAGTGAAAATTGGTAACAGCAAAAATGTGGGGGAAAAAAGCCCCAAAACATGTTATAATCTCTGGATTGAAAACATGACTTTCCTTACTTACATCATAGGGTAGGTGCTCTGGTGAGAGTGAAGCCAGCAGGGCACGGGTTGGCCAAAGACATTCTTCAGGGTGACCTGGGAACCGAAGGCCACCTCCAGAGGCTGACCTTGTGTGACCCTTGCCAGCCCCCCCTGAGGCAGGAGCACAGGGGTGGCCAGTGAGGGAGAGAGAGAGAGAGAGCACACACGTGACTCCCAAGCCAGCCCCTTTGACAGCCCCTCCCCACATCCGGGCCACAGTCACACCATCAGCTATGGTCAAGTGTGACATAATCCTGGCACGTTACACATTCCCAATGACTAGAGGCAGCCCCTGGGGAGGCGCTCACCTCCCCCTCCCCTGCTTGTCCTTATTTTTTGGGGGGCCATGCCATGTGGCACATGGGATCTTAGTTCCCCAACCAGGGATTGAACCCAGGTCTTGGCAGTGAAAGTGCAGAGTCCTAACCACTGGACCTCCAGGGAGCTCCCCCCACTCATCCTCATTTACTTCGTACTCGTAGCCTGTGATAACAGCAATTACATCTGACTAACTCAAGACATGGTGATTTAAGAAATCTGCCCGAACACTCAGAGAATTTGCCGTCAGCAGAGCCAGCCCTTAAGAGCAGGTCCACCGACTTCAGGCTCTACATTCCCGACGCCTCATCTGGAGCCTATTTTTATTTTTGCAAAGAGAGTTGCATGAACACCAGAGATATGTCTGTCCTGTGCAGCCTGGCACCTACCCGCAGGTCACACTGCAGAGGGCGGACCCCTCATCCCCTCCCATGCCACTGGCACATTCAGAATTAGTATAGAGAGAGTGAAGACATGCCTCACTTCCCCCATTTGGTTTTCCCTCTGATGTTCGCCTGGGGTGGTTTACATTAAGAAAACCCCGAGTCTAGTGTGGTCTTCTTTCTAGGACGGCACTTTTACCTCCAGGCTGGCCTGGAAGGCACTGGACATGATCTGGTCGTGGGGCCCGGAGCGGCAGAGCAGCAGCAGGTGGATGTAGAAGAACAGCAGGTACACCAGGACCGGGAGCACCACCAGGGCCGCCGCTCGGGCGAGCAGGTGGCAGAGCACACGGACCTGCCAGAGGATGGAGGGGACATCGCCCCACCCGGGGGAAGGCGGGCCCAGTCCTCCTTTCAGGGTTCTCGTCCTGCTCCCCGCCCCTCGACAGCTAGCCCTGCCTCACCCCCGACCTCACCATATCTCTGCCCTGCCCTCAGCTCTACCCCCAGCCCAGCCCCACCTCCTGCTCCCCCAGGATCAGCCTCACTCTGACCCCAGACCTACACCCTTGATCCCTACCAGCCCCACCCCGCCCCTGACCTCCCAGCCTTGCCCCCCCAGCCCTGCCCCCAGGCCAGCCCCGCCCCACCCCTTGGCATCAGCACCTACGTTTGACAGCGTCTGGTCTCCTATCACGTGCCAGGCGTGGACGGCAGCAACCCCGAGCACCAGCAAGTATGTGAACACACCCACGTACTTGATGCTAAAGACACAGGATGAAGTCAAGACGAGACACACGTGGAGGCCGTGGCTGCCGCCCCAGACCCAGTGCACCAGACTCACCCAACTGCACAGGAGCAGGCCACGCCTGTCAGCACCAACCAAAACCACCATCTCGGGGAGAAGGGCCTGGAGCAAAGCACAGAAGCAGAGCTGAGGCCTCAGAACGTTTCCCCCAAAGGCCAGAGAAGGCACGGCCTCAGAGATCTCAGCTGGCTACGCTGAGCTCCAGGTACAAGGAAAAGATTTCTCATGTCCCCGAAGAGCAGTCCTCCTGATACAACTTCTCCTTTGGGTCAGAAGATGTTTCCATTTAGTTTATAGAGAGATGAGAATTATTTATGAAGTCAGGAGCCAAGAGCCAGTGGAGATGCCCGGAGCAGCTGTCCCCCGTGGAAGGGCATCAGACCTGCTCAGGTGGACAAGCCCCTGGACTCCTATGTCTCATTCTCCATACCTGTGTTTCTGGGAGTTGCAGAACTTCAGGTAAGACAGCACGGCCAACAGATTGAAAAATATCAGCACTGATTCCAAAAGCATTAACCTTGACTGAGTGATGAGAGCGTTCTCTGTTGGGAAAAGGACACGGGCATCAGGTGTCAGGGAGCAAGGGTGAATGTCCACAAAAAAGGGTCCTTGCCAAACATCCCAGAGTCTGGAGGTGGAAAGTGGGGGCTCGACCTGGCTGGAAGTTAATGGCCCTTCCTGAACCTTCGTTTTCCTCTTCTGTAGAGAAACACCAACTCTGCAGGGTGCCTGGACATTCTAACACTCTGTGGGCACGGGACCCAGTTAGGGTTGTCACTCAACAGACATGAATTCTGGTTTATTTTCATCTAACTTAACTTCATTTGTTCACAGACCTGGGCTGAGAGAGTCCCCTCTGAGGAATACCCACTCATTCCTGAATCTGTCTCCACTGGTCAAGGGGAGTAGGGCGCGGGGGAGGTTCTCATTCAAGGACAGACTGGGTTGCCAGGGGCGATGGTCCAGGGGTGGGGGGCGCGCACAGAGGAGCATCATTTGGGCAGCCCTGCTACACATTGGCTGCCCCTCCAGAACATCACAGTCTGAACACACAGACCTATGCACAACCCCCAGCCTGGGAGTCAGGTGACTCTCAGAGTCTCATCTGGACACCCTGGACATGCTTCCTTCTGTCCTGCGAGTAGCAGACATGGGAGGGGGCACATCCACTAAACCCCGAGCCCTCCTGGGCCACAGAGACGCAGACAGAGGTCAGCGCAGGGGCTGACCTGGCCCCTCCGGAGCAGGCAGATGCCTGGGCCTCACCAATCAACAGCAGCAGAGCAGCCCCCGTGGCAGCACAGTGAGAGAAGCCGAGCTCCCACACGATCTCATAGGCCATGGGCACCGACAGGGCCCCCGAAAGGGCCGGCAGCAGGCGCAGGGACCACACGGGCACATTGCTGCTGTATTCTGGAAGAGTGAGCACAGAGGGGCTGAGCGCATGGGGCACACACCCACCTCCCTACACCACCACATCTCCTCACATGGCGCACATGCCCACGGACCACAGCGCGAGTCTGCAAGGCTGGGTCTCGTCAGGGACCGAGTGTGTGGGCCACGGCTTCATGTGGTCAAGGGCCGGTTCTCAGTAAGTACGGGATGATGCTGAGGACTCTGAAATGAGTTAACGCTTATTTACAGATTTACCCAATCTGTTTCCAAAAACACTGTGGCAACACACGTATATGTACAAAAGGTACCCGCCACAGACAGTGGCACGTACAGGTGCCACGTACACTGTGCTTTGTGTACCAAAGACCAAGGATAACACACTTACTACAAGTAAGCATTAAGGAATTTACTGGACTTTTTGAAAGTCTTTCACTTGTACCCAAACTATCACACCCTGGATTCAGATGAATAAACCGTAGTTTTTAATCTCTAGAATAGCTACTTCCTCTCAATTCTAATACGTGCACATTAATAAGGGAGATGACAATGATATTTTACCTGCTCCAATTCTGTTCCACAGAAAGTTACCATCGAATCCTCCTAAATAACCTAAAACAAAAGATGAATCAGTAACTATCCTGTTCAGTAAATACTTCTGAAGCACCAAACTGCGGCAGGCAACAGGGAACAATGATAAAGAAAAGAATAAGACCCACGAAGCAGCTAGGCCCATGTGTCTACGTGTGGCAGCTACTGAAGCCTGCGCACCTGTAGGTGTTGTAGAACCTGTGCTCTGCAACAAGCAGCCTCTGCAGTGAGAAGCCCGTGTGCCACAGTGAAGACTAGCCCCGACTCGGCACAATTAGAGAAAGCTGGTGCAAAGCAACGAAGACCCAGGGCAGCCCCAAATAGATAAATAAATAAAATAAGACACCGCTTCTGCCTTCATGAACTTCCATGTTTAAATGTTAAAGAGCCACTTCTATTACTAAGGAGTCCTACCTCCCAAGGCCAAAAGCATGTGGCCAAACGGTGGTCCACTGCCATCCAAAAAGAAGATCCGCTTCATATAAAAAGAGATGTACTGCCCGTAATACACTTCATCAAAACTGCAAAGCAAACCCACGTTATGTTCAGCTGGAGATCTGAGCGGTACACAAAAGGCATGAGGATCAATGTACACCTCTGCTTCCAAATGACTTTGGAGAGTGACCAGTCAAGGTTGGATCTTTTGCCCCAACTGCATGGCGTCCCTGAATATTAAGACACGTGTGCAGCACCACATACCCACGAGGATAGGAGGGAAAACACCCCCTGGAAGTTGGGCCTTCAGGAGGCTTTCCTGACACAGCATCTACTTCTCTCCCTGCACGTAGGTTAGGGTATACCACGAGCCAGTCTACCAAAGGCCTCCTGGACACAAAGCTGATCTGGCTGTCCACCTGCACGTCTGCAACCGAGAGAATAAGAGCTGGTGACCCAACAAAACAGTCGCAGGTGTAAAAGGGAGAGGCGCCAACTGCAGCAAACCTCTTTCAGACAATCAGGGACATTTGCTGACACAGAGGAATTACTGTCAGTTTCTTAGGCATGATGATGCTACTGTGACCCTGTGATTTTCAAGAATCCTGATCTTTTAAAGATACTAAATTGTTTAATGAATGAAATATAGTGTCTATGATGTGCTTCAAAAAAATCCACTGCAGGTAGGGAGTTGGCTATGAGCTGGTAACTGTTGCAACTGGGTGACTAACATCATTCTCTGTACTTTTGTATATGTTTGATGTTTTCCATAATAAAAAGTTAAGTGAAAGAAACACATATATTAATCACATCATTAACAGCCCTTTAATAATAACAACAATCATTTCTCATTATGACAAAGAACGCACTCTACCATCAGTGAGGACTTGCTTCCAAATTCCTCAGTCTTCTGCCCTCCACTCTCCAGACTGTCAAAGGTCACCCACCATGGATACTGCACCTACTCCTGACCTACGGGGCAAGACTGAACAGGTGGACTCTGCAAGGGCTGTCCTTGGGACAAGCTGGTCTCTCCTCTAACTGCCATCCATCACCAAGGAAGCCCAGAAGTTGGCTCTCCCATTTTATGGGGCTCAAAAAGGCACTTTTGGCCATCAATGCACTGAAAAAAATTAGTTCCTTCTGGAGGCCCCCAGAATCGAGTTGCTTGACTTACACCACGGCCCTTGGATAGGCAAGCTGCCATAGCCGGCTCAGCAATCCCACCGCGGTCAGAGCTACCATATTCAAGTTCACCTCAGCGGTCACCATCACAGGCTGCTGCAAGAACCCCAACATCTTGCAGAAAAGCCGGCCGGGGGAGGAGGATGCCCTGGGAAAGCAGAGGAAAAGCTATCACCAAGAACACCGGTGGCTCCCTTGAAGGCTAGGAGGAGGCTGTGACATCAGGACCCTCTTTCACAAGCAGTCACACGCGGTGAGGTGGCCACCTCAGGGCTAAAAAGCCCCTCACTCCAGCACCATCTGCGGAGCCCTTCTGGTCAGTGACAGCGTAGGACCCGGGGCCCCTGCCCGCCTGGGCAGTGTGGCCGGCTGACAGCCGGTGACCTCCGTCCGCCCCCACTCCCCGAGACTCAGAGCCTCCCCGTCTGCGCCAAGGGCCGCCCTCCCGCCGCGCCGCCTTTCTCACCTCGAGGGCGCGTCTACACCGGGCACCCCGTTTCTTTCCCGAGGCTCCCCCCATCCCTCGGGTCCACTTTTCTCTGGAGGCCGCAGGTGCCGTGGGGACCACCCTCCCCCGCGTTCTGACAGCAACGCCGCCTCGGGCCTGCGGCGGCCCCTTCTGTCCTCAGGGCGACAAGCTTCCCTCCTGCTGCTACGTCTGCCCAGGGCACTCCCTTCTCTCCGGGGACCCTGTCCCCCCTGGGAGCCCCGCTCCTCTGCCCGGCACTCCGCTTCTCTCCCGAGGGTTTCACCTGCCCGGGAGGCCCGCCTGGGCTCTGGCCCCCGGCGCCACAAACGTACTGCTGTTTCCTCAGGTCCCCGCAGAGCCGCTCCCTGCGCCTCAGACCTGCCTGGGGCGGGGGTGAGCGGCTAGGCCGACCGTTGGTAGGGGGTGAGGCCGCTCGGCACTCTTTGTTGCCCACTGGCCCGCTCGACGCTCAACTCGCCGCGCCAGGGGCGCCTGCCGGGGAGGGTGCAGCGCGCCTGCGCATTGGGCGAGGACGGCGCGCGTGCGCACTGGGCGAGCCGAGATCGGCGCTCTGAGAATGTGCGACATCCCGGAGGGCTGTCAGTCTTTTAAGTCTGTGACTCCCGGCTGGGGAGTCCAGGTTCCTTTGCGCCACAAGACACATGGCTACATCTGTTAAACGACACAGTGCGAACGTATCGGCATTTCGATCGGTGTGAGGCGGAGGCCCATCCCCGGCCCGGCGGTGCCCCCCCACACTCCGGCCCGTGGGGCCCCTCCGAGCCTGCTCTGCAGCGGGACACGGCGTCTTCCGGTCAAGGGAATGACCCGACGATTAACAGGCAGGAAAGCAGCCCTGCTCTTCAGCCCACCTTGGTCTGTCTGGGAGTCAGTACTCCTGACGGGCTTTCCTGGTGCCTCAGCGGTAAAGAACCCGGCCTGCCAATGCAGGAGAGGCGATTCCATCCCTTAGGTGGGCAAGATTCCCTGGAGAAAGAAATGGGAACCCACTCCAGTATTCTTGCCTGGGAAATCCCATGGACAAAGGAGCCTGGCAGGCTACTATCCATGGGGTCGCAGAGTCGGACACGACCTAGCGACTAAACTGCTGGAAGGGTACTACAAGTCTAATAAGGAATTACGATTCTTTCCTGCCTTTCCCCTATCACCCAGCATTAGGTAGCGCAGGTGACCTCACCCCAGCTGTGTAGAGAGGTCCAGGGACCCAGAGGGGTGGGGCTGGGCTCTCAAAGTGCAGGCCGTCTGGTCCTGAGGACCCAGGCCTTCCCACCTGCTGGCCCCGGGGCTGCCTCACGGCCAGGTTCCGGGAAATGTGAATTGCCGGTCCCCAGCAGCAGGGAACCCAGGGGTCATGCCTGCCCAGGGTTTCTTTTTGGAAAGTGTTAAACTTACTGGATGTGTTGTTTCCTACATCCTTACCTGGGGCCAGGCACTGTGCTGAATGCTGCCATGGCCTCTGCATCCACAGTACCCTGCCCAGTAGGTACTGTTTACAACCCACATTTTACAATTATGGAAACTGTGGCTCTGGGCAGTGGTGTCTTTCCCAAGGTGACACATCTAGTGGAGGGCAGAACCGAGAACTACAGCTCGAACCCAGATCCTAGCTCTCCATCCTTCATGGCCCACACCTGGCTTGCTCTGCTTTCCCAGCCCAAAGTACCACAAAACTTTGTAGTTTATGACCTCTATTACAGCAAAAAAGGGACATTAAAAGTGGCAACACAACACCAGCCAAGCACTTAACTCCTGTGACCCACCCCCTTCTCAAGGGGAGTGGGGTGAGGGGGGCAGGCAGTGCCAAGGTCCACTCACTGCAAAGACCCACCTTCATAACCCCAGGCTTCAGCCCCTCCTCACCCTCACGTTGCCCAGTCTCTCTCCATTTCTACACATGGGGAAGACTCTTCCATTTCTAGTCAAATGACAAGGTCGAGGAACACACAGCCTAACAAAGCATGTTTGGTTTCAGTGGGTCTTTTTTTTAAACTTTTTTATTTAAATAAGGAGAATTCTTTCATATGGAAAGAGCTAGTACAATCACATATTTGAAAGGAGAAACAACAGGTACTGAACCGGAGGGAAGGGTGAAGGAGGAGGGTGCCACCATGGCCTGGTGAATCCAGGGTTCCATTTTCCCATCTAAGGTAAAAGCTCCCCCAAACCACGTAGAAACAAGCTGCACGTTACACCTTTTAGCCATCGTCTGCCCTTTCAAATATCTGGTCTACATGAAAAGACAAAGATAGGAAAGGCCAAAATAAGATCAAAAAGAAACAAAAACAAAAAACACAACCCTCTCAACAAAAAAACCCTAACGCTTTTTACTATGCAAGGCATGAGGTTGAAAGCTTGGTGTGCAGGACCCCCTTTTCACCATGGAAGGAGGTCATCCACAGAGAGCCTCAGCAGAGAGTTCCGCTCTGAGGCTTTGTAACATGCCGAAGGCAGGGCCTCAAGGACACTGCTGCCTCTTGGAGGTCACCTAACTGGGGTGGAGAAATGGTGAACGCAGGTTGGATGCGCCTGGAAGATCACTGGCCAGATGTGCACTGGTGGTCCCGGTGGAGGGCACGGCTGGGCGACAGCGTCCAACGCCAACACTGAGCCGCTCCTGTCCTGGTGATGTCTTAGGTCCGCTTCACTTTTCAAACTGGAAGAGCCAGCTTTCTGAAGTCTGCATTTCCCAGTCATCACAGAACAGTACTAAGTTTAAGTACCCTAGCGTCCTTGGTGCTCGAAGGCCATTTCCAACAGACCTTCTAACCCAGGCTAGCTCTGCAAGAAGAAAAATGGGACAAATACAGATTTGAGAGGTAACATGCAGCTACTCGACGAAGGGAAACCACACAGGAGGGAGGGGGCTTCAGCCGCTGACCCCATGCTGCCTCAGCGGGCCAGTTCTGAGACCATGCCTGTGAGTGCACACTCTGAGCCTCCACAGCCCTTGGCAAACCTCGTCAACCGTCCAGAAGGCAGATCTACAAGACAGGAGGGTGAGGGCAGAGCTGGACAGAACTGATGTCAATATGTAACAAGACACCCCAGTGTCCCCAGAAGTTGCTGCAATGACCATGGCTTTGGAACCGGACCGACCGATTTTTCTGGGTAATAGTCATTCTTTAGTTTTCTCCCTGAAGGAACCTGGAGCCCAAAGTGTAGGAATTCCAAGTTTGAAAACAGTAACATTGATTCAAAACGGGAAACAAAAACCAGACCAAATACAGCTGGCAAAGAAGCCTTCAGGGGGTGGATGAGGCCGCGTGGGCACTCGAGCTCACGCTCTTGGGTTTTACCCATAGAGGAACTGATGCTGGACGACACACCGTGCTACAGGGTCACTGGCTGCCGAGGAACAGGATGCATCATCAGCGGCCAGGGTGGAGCAGCCAGCATGGGAAAGCAGGGGAATCTGAGCAGCTGAAGGCCAAGTGAGAGGGCTCTGACCCCTGACCCTGCCCAGGAGCAGAAAATTGTTGAGTTCTAGTGTTTACGTGTTCGCGCTAGTCGACCCAAGGCTTTCTGGCAGAGGCCTCTGTGTGGATTTGTACTCTGAGGATGGAGATGTGAAGGCAAAATATGACCCCAAGTCCCATTACCTGGAGATTGGCTCTAAAACCACATGAAAGGAGAGAGATTGCCCCCCAAAACATCTCTGCATTAATTACTGCATTTCATCAGACCAAGGAAGGGATGGGGTGCTGGGCGGGCCCAGGGCCCGCCCTCTGCCTCCAGAATTCAATGTAAAATCTGTGTCTCATCCAGAAAGAGGCTGCAGCTTGGGCACACGAAGGTGGTAAACGCACTGAACCTCACATGCAATTTTCCTGGCCTTTCCTGCACAGAATAATTCAGACATTATATATAAATAGAGCAGTGAAACATTTACTTCTTTTTCCACCTAGACCTACGACATCAATACATATAAATAAATTCTAGTGTTTTGTTTTTACTGGGGGTGGGGGGGACACAGGAGTAGGTAGAGAAAAGGGCTGGGGAACAGGTGACCCTTTCATTTTTTTCCTCAAACAGGAAGCACTGTCACTCTGAGGGCAGGTCCCCTGAGAGGACACCTCTTAACGAGTTTGTAACAGTGTGCAGGCCTGTCCTGCTGCATTTCGAGACGAGAAAGCCTTTTTTCCTTTGACAATGTGCACTGGAATCAGGTGTGAGGGGTCTGGCCACGTTTGTTTGTGAGGGCGAGGCCCCTGAAGGGGCCACGGGAGGGGAGGGGAGCCCTGTCTCAGTGGGGACAGTAGCCAGGCGCTTGCGGGGGAAGGGAGAAAAGGGAAGGTGAGCGCACAGGGAGCTCCATCCAGTGGCAGCCCTGCAAGAAAGGACTGCAGAGTAAAAACTCCGGGATGAAGGAGAAGAAAAAACAAAATAACACACCAGTGAGAAGTAAGGTCTGAGAGTGGAGGCAAGGAGGGGAGTGCTGGACACCACTGATTAAACGTTGAAACCCTGCACCTTTTGCCAGAAGCCTGTTGTTCCCACACTTCCTTAAAACAGCGAAGAGCAACGAGTGCCTACAACGGTTCCTAAGGCCCTTCTTTCCCAGCATTCCGCACCAAACAGAGCCTCGAGTCTCAGCCCAAGTAGCCGTCACCACCTGGGGCAACGCTGCGGGCGGACCCTGCGGGCCATGCCATCTCCCTGCTTCCCATCCTCCAAGCCAAGTCTTCCCCAGACCTGCCAGCAACAGCAGGTTGATGAGCGCTTAGTTCTCTCAAGAGCATAGGCAAAACTTCAAATTTCCCCTCACCTTTCCTTGGAATTTAGGATGATTTCCTTCTAGTTCTTACTTTAAAATCAAACAGAGACTTAGCATAAAATGCCTCCACATTTGGACAGCAATAGCTCTGCACACGTTAACAGGCTAGGCGGGCTGTTTCGGCAGCATTGCCAGCCCTGCACTCGCCCACCTCCCCTTGGGCCCTGCTCTGGCCTCTGGAAAGACTGGAGACCCCACTGCCCCGCTCAGGCCTATCCGGCCCCATAGCCTGCGCCTACAGCTGGGAGGGGAGAAAGAGAGAGAAGCAAGCCCTCCTGCCTCCTCCCAGAGCTCAGGCTGCGGCTACAGCCCCAACCACACCTGTCACCTCCTGTGACAATGGTCCAGGCGCCTGTCGCCACAGAGGACAGCGGGGTTTCCAGTGCTGAGCTGCAGGAGAGGTGGATGGACAGAGGACCCAGAGAGACAAGGCAGCTCGGAGGAGAGGGAGCATGAGAAGACATCAGGCCCTGTGGGTGCAGCAGGCACTGATGGGGGGCAGGGGGGTGGGTGGTGCTGTCAGCTCACACCACCCTGGTCAAGACGGGACATACCACTGCCTTTTATTTTCATGATTCACCTCAGGTTCCCAGTGGTCAATGTCCCCACCAGCTTTAGGAAGAGTCTGAGATAGAAGTTCTGTGTCATTCTTACGCTAAAAACATCAACGTCAATGGGCTGACCATAAGCTCCCTGTGGTCATCAGCCCAGAGGCTGGAAGCCATTGAAATGCCAGTCCACCTGCCTGCTCCCCACCCCCCGCAAGTCACCGCTTCCTGAGCTCAGGAGCAGTGTCTGAAACCACTTCTTTCTACGAGTAACCAGCAGAGAGAGAGCAGAAGAGGTGTGCTCCCAAGCATCACCCCTGCGGGTACCGCAGCGACCTACCACATCGAGCAGGGGAGGTGACAGCAAACTACTGCGATAGGAGGCGGCCAGCGAGAGGGTGGCAAAGGACAGACAAAGTCCAGCTATACAAAGCTTGTGTCTTTGTTTTCTTTTCCTTTCTCTTCTGTAAAAACCTGTAGCTGCTTTTTAAAACAAAAAGCCTCAAACTAAAACGGCCCTGCTGCCAGACCACGGTGCCCGGGGACGGGAGGCGGGGAGGGGAAGAAGCGGGGGAGGGCGGGGTTAGTCTGCATGGCATGACGCTCGGTCACTCCACGCTCGGTCACTCCGCGGTCGTGATGGAAAGGAGATGGGAATGGAGTCATTTGCTTGTTCGTTTCGTATTAAAGCAAGCAGGTCAATGCCAGAGATCCACGGGTACAAGCCGGTTGGACAACGGAGCTTTCGGGAGTGGAGGAGAGAAGGGAGATCTCGAAGTCCGGGCCAGGCAGGTGGACAGGGGATCCCTCGGTGAGACTCCCCAGCATCAGGCGGTGGCGAGGCCAAGGGCAGAGTCCTCCCGGGCAGGCCGGGCCCAGCCCCTCAGGCCTTGCTCTCCTCCACCTTGACCGCCCGGGGCTTGATTGCTCCAGTTCGCTTCAGCGGGGAAGCGGCTGAGGGTGGCTCCTGCAGCTTCACGGCTCCCAGGCCGGGCTTTTCATCCACTCGCTGCTTTGCCTTTGGACAGACAGACGGAGACAGAGGAAGTCAGCCTTGCGCGGACGTACCTGCCAGGACCCATGGCCCCACCACCTTCTTCCTGCTCCTGCGTCAGAGGAAAGCTACCCTAAGAAGCCCATCTTCCAGTCAAGGACCAAGACTCAGAAGTGCCTCTCCTGGGCAGGACCCTGGCCTGAGAAGGTTCTGCTCCCTCCCAGGGCGCTGAGTGAGTGATTCGGAGAGGCAGGAGGCCCAGGTCCCGGGGAAGCATCTGTGCCGCCCAGGGGCCTCTGCAGGAGTGGCCCACCCAAGGCCACCCCAGGGACCTTCTCAAATCAGTGCACCCCAGCCCGTGCTGCAGGGGCATGGGGCCTCTCGTCCAACTCGGCCTCCCAGATCCTCAACCCTCCCGACTCCCATTTTGTGGGAGCCTTTCCTCAAGCCCCTAATGTGACCTCCAGAGTCACAGCCAGGGCCCCCTTACGCTGCAACTCTGCACAGTGAGGGGTGTCACCGAGTGAGCAGCCTGGTTCTGCCCCTCACACGGTGCTGTGAGTTCTCAAGAAAGCTTTAGAAGCTAAGGCCTAGCAACTCAGAGAGTGACCCTTGGGGAACTGAGTTAGGAGAAGTGAACTGAACAACGGAGCCTCTACCTCCACCAGCCGGGAAGGCTGTCTCGCTAACATCCCACACCTGACTTGTCTGAGCTCTGGAGCCTGGTCACATTTTAGAGGAGTGAAGAGATCGTGCTGAAGGCAAAGATGCTGAGCCAGCCCTCTTGTTATAAACGGGAGAATGTCAATCCGTCTGGACCCCACCCGGCCAAGACAAGGACAAGACACAGCACTTACTAGGCCGGCACGCACAGGCACACACGCCAGGCGCATACGCGCCCGCATACCCCCGGCTTCTAGAGCTGACCCCCGGGCCTAACCGGGTCCCAGCGCCTTCACAGCCCAATTGCTACGGAGGGAGAGTCCCCCTTCCGGCGTCACCTCCTCTGAGGAATCCGCATCCTCCCTTCTCAGCAGAACAAGGAAGGATCCAGACGCCCGGCAAAAGGAGAAGCGCCTTCTCCAGGAGGGATGCGGGCTCCCGGCGCCCACTCTCTAAGCACCAGGGCATGTCTCTTTCTAAGAGGAGCACGCAAACGGGCTGGACAGTCCCTCCTCTTTTGGCACTTGGAGACGGGCCTAAGCGTCCAGGGCTGGAGGGTCTGGAAAGCCATCTTCTACCTGTTGAACGTAGTGTCCCTGCACAGAGCCCATGTTAACTGCTGATCCAGAGGGCTTCCCACTGGGGCTAGCAGAGCTAGGCCTGAAAAAACCAAAGGAGGGGGTGAGAACACACGCGTCACCACGGAAACGGAGTCAAGCCTCCATCGGAGGATACAGACCCAGACAGCCAGAGCACGGGGGGCGAGGGTGTCGCCACGGGGCCCTGGCACCTCCAACCCAGTTCACAGGATGCACCTGAGGGGCGGTGGCCAGGTCCCCACCATGGGCAGACACCGACCAAAGGACAGACAGTCACCAACCGTCTCTCAGGTTTGGAGGCTCTGGACCAACTTGATGCTCCAGACAAAAGGGCTGTAAGACCTGACACATGAAGGGATTCCCTGGTGTCCAGTGGTCAGGACTCGGCTTTTCACTGCCATGGATCTGGGTTCAATCCTTGGTCAGGGAATTAAGATCCCACAAGCCGAGTGCCATGGCAGATACATATGTGTATGTATAATTGATGAAATAAATAAAAAATAAAAATGAGCTTAAACTCCAATAGGAGTTTAGACTTTAAAAAGAAGGGAACTCCTTGGTGATCCAGAGGTTAGGACTAGGTGCTCACACTGTTGGGGCCCAGGTTCGACCCCTGGCTGGGGAACTAAGATCCTGCGAGCTACACAGCGTGCCCCCCGCCCCCCGAAAGCCTGATACATGCGCTGTGCCAAGCATCCTTCCAGTCTTCATTTGGGAAGTGAAGGGCAGTAGGTAGCAGAGAATAATACCAAAAGTAATAAAAATGTAAATCCCCTTTCTGCATGTGTCCCACTGACAGACAACTAGCCCCAAGGATGTTAATCAATCAGGTGCTGTGTGGGAAAAAGGGCCTCCCTGGTGGCTCAGTGGTGAAGGATCTGCCTGCCAACGCAGGAGATGCGGCCTCAATCCCTACACAGGGATCATCCCTTGGAGAAGGAAATAGCAACCCACTCCAGTATTCTTGCCTAGGAAATCCCATGGACAGAGGAACCTGGTGGGCTATAGGCCATGGGGCCACAGAGTCGGACACCACTTAGTGACTAAAAAACATGTGTAAAAGGATTCTGTGGTCAAAGGTCATAAGAAGAGCTCAACAAGACCCCCTGAGGGCCAGAGGAATGCAGGCTCTCTGCTGAGGTGCACCCTGACTCCCCAGCAAGCCCTCCTGGGCTCACCCCCGCCGGAAATATCTGGTCAAGGAACCCTTCTTTGACAGGGCATGCATCTGAAGCCCTGTCTCCAGAAAACGTGGGCAACACTGCACTGTAAACCACTCCCATTCTCCCAACCCCACTAAGACACCAACAAAGGCTACCAGCTACACTTTGTCTTTTCTAAGTGTTCTCCCAAAAACAAAGCTGCTGCAGCCGTGCCAACAGTGAATGGACACAAGCGACTCTGGTTACGTGAGCGTGGCTTTTCCGGGTTTGCCTCCAAGGAAGGCTCTCCAATCAGACGGGGATAAAACCTGCCTGTGGCAGCAGGGGAATCTGTTTGTGCCTGAAGCTTCCTTTTTTCTACCCAAACTCATTGTTTGCTGCTGCTGCCCATACATACTTTTTACAGGTCTGTATGAAAAATATGCCTGTTTTGGCCTGTATGAAAAATATGCTTGAAAACAACAAACAGGAAAAAAGTCAAGCCAAGAGAGTGAAAATAAGAACAGGAAAGATAATGAATCAGGGGGCAATTGACAAAAACCCCTTTCTCAGGAACTGCATCTGGAAAAGGACTGACGTGAAGGAGGGCGACCGGCCTCCACGCCCCGGGTCGAGGGGGCAGGCGGCTGGCTGTGTGGGGGGTGAGCTCAGCCACAGCTACGCGGTCACCTCGCACAGGCCCTGCAGGTCACGCACACCTGTGTTCCTCACGGGCAAACAGGAGGGAATTCCAGGAACCTTCCACGGTTAACAAGAGTTGACTGTGCCAACCCTTGGGCCAGACCCCAGAGTGTGGGGCCTTCCCAGCCGGTGCAAAAGCTGTCAGAACTGGACGCTAACATACTAAGAACTGCTGACCCTTGAACAACTGCACGGGGTCCACTTACACACACATTTTTTTCCAATATACACGTACTACACAACCCACAGTGGGCTGAATCCTCAAATAGGGAACCGTGGGCATGAACGGCTGTGAAGGTATACTTGATTCTCAACCGCGTGGAGGGTTAGCACCCCTACCCCCTGTATCGTTCAAGGGTCAGCCATAACTCAGCCCATGGCTCACACACACCAAGCCCCCTCTGAATCCAGCAAGCGACCTGGAACACTTACTAGAGGTGGAGGCAGATCCAGAGGAGGTCCACTCATGCCTGTGAGCCCAGAGCAGCAAGCCCTGGTGGGTCAGAAGCCCATGGGGACACGTGGCCCCAGGAGAGGAATCCCCGCTCCAGAGTGTGCACCCCCCATGCCAGTGAGTCTTTTACGAAGAATCTGGTGAGAAGGCTGCCAGTAGCCAGGGTCGGGCCTGATGTTATCGTAACATCAACCTTTCCTTTCCCTATTTCTCCACAAAGTTCTCTGGCATCAGAACAGTTTATGATAATGATTAAAAGCAGAACCAGCCCCGAGTCTCCTGCATCCCCGCACTGCAGCTTCCTGGTGACAGGTGGGCTGACAAAGGCGACCCCACCTCAGCGCCCTGCTCTCCCGGGGCCCATGGCTGCACCTTGCGGGCTCACTGTGAGCGCCCAACCCCAGGATGGGCTTTACCTGTAGGCCTGTGGTGACGGCACGGAGCCTCCTGAAGGAACATTCTGTTTACTGTCGGCAAAGTGGAAGCCCTTCATCTCCATCTGAGAGGACTAGAGATACCGGGAAGGGAAGCAACAGAGTCACAGGAGGGCCCTGGGGACAGCTGCCCCCACACCACCACCCTGGGCAGAGCCGGGGCTGCAGGGTGGGGGTGGTGGTACCATGAGATGGGGAGGATGGACTGCGCACCATCCCGAGGCCGCCCTGTGTGGAACCCTGGAGCTGGCAAGGGCTTTGGCCCCCAGACCTCAGCAGCAGCCCCGTAAGGCTCTCCTGATCCACACACCCAGGCCTGTCTATGCTGTTAGTGACAGGTGAGCAAGGAGCTCCTGCCTTGGGACCGAGAGGACTTGGCAGAGAGCAGGAAGCCAGCCGTCTGGTGAGGCCCAGAGCCTCCACGCTGTACAACAGCTATGGCTCCTGACTTACCAGGAGGGACCCCCAAGGCCAGGACTACCCTGCCCCTCATCCCAGGATCACAGCAAGACGGAGTGAGCCTCACCTCTCTGCTGGTGTTGAGGACCGAAGGCTGGGACCCGGGGGCAAGGATCCTGCGGGGGGCCCCGACTGACAGGCTCTGCGCCTGGGGCAGCTGGATGGACTGTGGCAGGAGCAGGGGCTGCTGCCCGGAGCCGTACCGGGGCAGAGGCAGCTGGGAGCCAGGCAGGGGCATCGTCAGCTGCCGGACAAGGGGCATAGTTAGGAGGATGGCACGCACGTCCGAGAGCAAGCCCGTGTTGCACTCCAGGGTCTCTCATTCCAGACGAGGAACCAAGGCCCTCCCCCAGCAGGAGAGATTCTTGACAGACCACAGCAGAAATCAACCTAATTTTACACTCTAGGGAGAGCAGGAGAAAAGAACCACAGGCTGGCTGCGGGGGTCAAGGGGAGGGAGAGAAAGGTCAGCGAGGCCCAGAGACCTCCTCCTAAGTAGTGACCCAGCGAATCCCCCAGAGAGGAGAGCGGGAGAGCAAGGGTATCTTTGTGTCCCCTTTTGTGGCACAAAAAGGCAGGAGTCCTTTACGCTTTGCCTCCAAAGGGTCTGGAAAACAACCAGGGTCTGGGGCTTAGGGTTCCCAGCATCTTTGGATCCTTCTGAAGCCTGTTATGACAGGATGAGTCGGGGACCACCAGGCCCAAGGGAATGCTCCTAAAGGCTGGAACGAGGTGTGAGAGAGCAGGGAGGTGGGTCAGGAGACCCTCAGGAGCAGGGTCTGGGGGTCACCACATGTCGTCTCTCAGTCACGTTCCTCTTCATCTCCCTGCTATTGAGTCCACAGTGGAGGGTCAGAAGGATCTATTGGAATCGCATCACTGAGACGAGTGGCAGTCACACGTACCCTGTGTAGAGCCCTGATTGGGGTGAGGGTGGGAGCAGGGTAGACAGGGCGAGAAAGGCCCAGACTCTGAATACTTCTCAGAGGTACAGCTGACGGAATGGGATTAAGCATCAATAGGGGATTGGGGGGAACAGGAACCCAAAGATGACCCTGCTGGACATGAAGTTTGTTTCCCTTAAGTTTGAGATACTGTGAGTTGTGAGCAGAAATGGCAGGCAGCTCACTGGGTCTGAGTTCAAGTCCAAGAGACAGGTCTGGACTGAAGACAGAACCAGGGAGAGCTGAGCTGGGATGAGGCTCAGAAGCACAGGTCTAGACAGAGCCCAGGAGGCACAGTGACTTACTGCCAGGGGAGGCGAGGAGGAAACGGCAGAGGAGACGGAGGAGGAGGGCCTCAGGGAGGGCAGAGAACCAGGGGCAGCGTCCCCACGGCCCAGCGAGTCTGACCCCTAGGTTAGATGCTACTGACCGGGCAGGAGAAGGAGGATGAAGAAGGTTAGGCTCAGTAATGTGGAGTGGGCTAATGTCCTTAGAGGGTTTCCTTTTTTAGAAGAAAGAGGAAGACAGGTTTGCCTGGGGATGCGGCCGCAGGGTGGAAGACCCTCACGGCCGAGGGTGGCAGGCGCTAACGCGTGCTAGGGCAGCACCCAGGTGGGTGAGGACGGCTGCCGCCCTTGCCCCAGGGCTCCTCCTGGCCTTCAGAACCGTGGTTCTGGGAGCTTGTAGATGGTCTCTTCCTGGTTACGACTCACATTTCTTTGTGGACATAGGAGGCACCATCAAGGTGGGGGAGAAGGCAATAAAGAGGCGAGGCACCAAGACCACCAGGAACTGTGCGTCCAGGGAGGCTGTGCATCGGGTGGGGAGGGCCCTGTGTGAGTGCAGGGGGCTGTCTGGAGAGATCTGTATTCAGTCTGAATCCAGCCAACGGGAACTGTGCGTGCAGGGGGCTGTGTGTTGGGTGGGGAGGACCCTGTGTCTGTGGAGGGCCGTCTGGAGGGTCTCTATTTAGCCTGAATCCATCCACATGCAGAGACAGACCAGGGTTTAACCTGGGTGAGCACAGAGGTGGGGGTGGGAAGCTGAGTACAAACGACAAGGAGGGGGGAATTCCCCGGTGGTCCAGTGGTTAGGACCCCACACTTCCACTGCAGACTACACAGGTTCAGAGAACTAAGATCCTACAAGCCATGGTGCACCCCATCCCTCAAGGAGTAGGGAAGTAGGAGGCAGTGTTAAAAAGTGATTGGAAGTAGTTGGTCACTAGAGGGAGGGGGTGAAAAAATTCAAGGTGGTGACCGGGTAGGACCCTTAAGCCGGAGAGGTGCAGCTGTGGGCAGGGACTAGGCCAGACCCTGGACTGGTGAGCAGAGCCCCGGGGGTGAGGAGGCTGCGGGAGGGTCATCCACAGAGACGTCCGCCCTGCTGAGAACCACACGGGAGTGGAGCTGAAGACTGATCCGGGGGCCAAAGGAAGGGAGTGACCCTCAGAACAGTCTAATGGTGCCCAGGGGCCAGGAGGACATGGAACCAGAGATCCTGTCGCCTGGCGCTTGCAGCATATGGTGGGTGGGGGTACGGCCAGGGTTAGAGCGTCTAGAAGCATAAGTGAGCACAAGAGAGGACACTCAGCACCCCTGAGCCCGGGTAAGGGGAGAGGCTGCAGGAGAAGCCAGGTCTCGGGGCTGTTCATGGTGGGTGGAGGAGCCGGCCCGGGCCTGAGCCCAGGCACCAGTCACAGCAGCCACAAGCCACACGGAAGCCAGGGCGCGTCAAGAGGCAGATACAGGGGAAAATGGTCATGAAGAAAAGAGATCTGGGGCCTGGAAGCAGGCATGACTGAATTCCTGACCTGCGGGAGCTGGGAGTCCAACATCTGGGAGGCGCCAAGCCCAGCCGCCTGGCTGAGCGGGCCCTCGTAGACCAGGGCCTGGCTCCCACTCATGGGCTGGTAGGGCGAGCCGGACTGGGGCTTCACCATCTCCAGGGGCTGCATGCCTGGGAACGCCGAGTAGGGGGCCTTCAAGGCTGTGCCTCCGGAGAGGATCATGGTGCTGGGCGGTGACAGGCTGGGGTGCATGTACACCTGAGACCTGCAAAAGCCAGACAGACGGTCAGGTCAGGCACGCGGCTGGGCCGGCTGCACCAGCTGGTTCACCTCAGACCCCAGGGCGCTTGCTCCCACGCGGGCTCTTGGCTCAGCCCCAGGGTTTCTGACTCAGAAGCCTGGGATGGGGCCTGAGAACCTGCATTTACAACAAGCTCCTAGACGCTGCTGCTGCTGCTAGTCTAGGGACCCCAGTATGAACATCGCCGTATTAAGCAGACGTACAGGCTGTGTGAGACACAGGAAAACCTGTGTGATGCCAAAAGCACAGGACAGACATGCTGAGCGCGCGGGCTGGAGGCAACGAGGAGGGAGAGCAGGGAGGGGGCAGGAGGACTCGGGGACAAAAGACAAGGCTGGGCCCACGGCCTCTCCCACGGCACAGCTCACTCCCCAGCTCCCAGCCTGCTCGGACATGCGCACAGCAACCGGTGGCCAAGGGACCAGCCCCACCTAGGCATCTCACCTGAAGGGCTGTAAGGAGCTGAAGATCTCCTGAGACTGGGAGACGGGCAGCCCGCCCCTCAGTCCCAGCTGGGCTTGAGCTTGTAGAGACGTGTGAAGGGAAATTGGGATTTGCTGGGCAGCGGCAGCCTGCAGACAGGAGGCGGGTGGTCACTGCCCTGCCCTGCAAGCTGCTTCTCACAGCCCGCCACCGGCACCCCTACCCCGGTCCTTCTCCCTGGGGCAGCCAACACCGCCCTCAACGTGAACTCAACACAGCCTGCCTGTGCTTCCTTCCTTCTCGGGAGCGAGCAAAGAACTGGCAGCAACCCCAAACCAGCACAACCATCCCTACGCTAGACCCTGCACAGCGGGACGAACGAGCCCGAGCTCCACGACCAACAGAGGCAGGTTCAGAAACCAAACAGTGGCTGGAAAAGGCCACGGACAGAGAAATACGTGCGGTATGACCCAGTTACGAGACCTTGCAGAACCAAACGACATCATGTTTAAGAATACGCTCTGAAAAGACCAGGACGGGCCATGTCCTCTGCCCCTGGGGCGGCGCTTTGCCCTGGTTTCTGCAGGCACAGGACCCCCCGTGGAAGGCCCAGCACCAGCTTCAGGAGGACACTCCCACACGCGGCCCCTGGCAGCACAGCAGTGTGCCCACTGTGCGTGAACACAGACACCTGCTCACTTCTACAACTACCTCTTTCTAACGCATCCATGCCTGGGAGTCTAGGCCTTTCTTCTCTTCATCAGAAGGATACCTGATTACCAAAGAGAATTCCATTTCAGTGAATTCCCCGGCTAGGGTGCAGGAAGGAGAGCGTCAGGAAAGGAAAGCTAAGTGGTCCAGAGCACTCGGCTCTGTCCCTCCTCCTCGGCTCTCACGTGCTCACTCAGTAAACAATGCCTGGCTGCTGTAACGTGAGGGTGCAGAACACGAGACAGGCCGTGAACGGGCACGTGAAGCAGCCAATCACGCCCCGTGCTGCGCCCTCCCCCATGCCCCTGGGTCGCCTGTCTCGCCGGCATCACCTGTTGGAAACTCTGCTGCTGAGGTATGGTCTGAGGAACCAGTCGGGGCTGACTTGCAAACACATGGCCATCCAGGTAGAGAGGTGGCAGGTGGCTGCCTGGAAACAGAATTCGAGGCAGGGGAACAGGATCAAGTCTCACTGTCCCAGAAGGTCCCGCGAAGCAGTGGGGGAGGGAACGTGGCAGAGCTGGCCCTGGGCGCCTGTGCAGCCTGGGGAAGGGGCCACTGCAGCCGGCCTCCCTTCTCGCCCACCGCCCCGCACACCCAGGAAGGGCTCGGTCGTAAAGGAGGCTGCCATGGTCTCTCAGTCGCGTTCCTCTTCATCTCCCTGCTATTGAGTCCACAGTGGAGGGTCAGAAGGATCTATTGGAATCGCATCACTGAGACGCTGGCAGCTGGGCCCCCTGAATCCCCACGGGCTCCTTTGGGCACTGACGCTGTGACAAGGACAGCGACAACTGGGGTAAAACTGGCTCCCACTTATTGAGGCTCAGCTGATACAAAACCCTTCCCAGGTATGAGCTCATCTCATCAGCATGGTGACCCCACACCTGGCCATCACGACCCTGTGCTATTTCACAGAGGAGGGGGAAAGGCTCAGACAGCTGTTCCTGCGACAGTCTCTCTGCTGGGGCCTCTCTCCAGGAGGTGAGAGAGCCCTGCCGAGGTCACAGAGTCCTGTCGCCTCCCAAGGTTGGAAGCCAAGAGCAACAAGTGCCAGAGACCAGAGCACACAGGAACCCGTGGCCCCCAGCCAGGAACACACTCCTTAGGTCAAGGCGGGGCCGTGCTCAGGGCTACGAACCCTGTGTTTCCCTCGAGGGGATGGAGAAGCATCCCTGAGCTGGACCAGGGGAGAGGTACCTGGAAGGGATGCAGAAGGTGCGACCGAGGCCACTGGCACGGGGGGCATGGAGACGCCGCCAAAGGAGCTATAGCTGACCCCACTGGAGGTCCCCCCGGAGGATGGGGGCTGCAGGCCTGAGCCGGCGCCTCCTGGCGAGCTCTGCTCCGGCAAGCTGGGCGAGTTTTCCCAAGCCTTGCGCGCAGACTCCATCTTTGGAAGCAAGAAGGTGGGGGGAGATGGAAGTTACCACCCGGAAGGCAGGGGGCGGCACAAAGCTAAGCCCTGGGGTGCGGGGAGGGGGTGTGCTGGGGTGGGGTCTGCTTGCTCTTGCCCCCTCACAAGCTGGGCCCCGAGTTACCTTCAGAGTGAGGTCGGCGGTAGGGAAGGACATGTGGGAGAGGCCGATGGCCCTCTGGATGTGGTGGTCCCGCCGCAGGATGGGGATGCTGGGGGCCAGCCCGGCCTGGAGGGAAGAACACGGTGGGACCCCTGCAGGTGGGGGAGCCACACCCCTCCTGCCTGGACCCAGCCTTCCAGCAGGGCTGCCATGTTTCGGCAACAGAAGCCCGGCTGGCGGCCTGCACGCAGGCCACACTGCACGGCGTGGGGGTCCCAGTTCCTGTCTCAGCCCCTTCCCCCAAACCGTGAAAAGAGGCCCTAGAAATATGGTCAGAAATACAGCGCTAGACCCACTTCCTGCCGTGCCCACCACCCACCTGCAGGTCACAGGATTTCTGAGAAACTGAAGAGTAAAGAAACTTGTTTATTTACCACAGCATTCTCAAACGTGTGTGACCGTGGAACCGGGAAAGGTTGGAATCACAAAGTGCCAAATACACTAGACCTTAGGAGTGACACCACTCCACTTTAAGTTCACAAAACCAGGGCATGGAACAACTTGCCACGGGCGTGTAACTAGAAACGGCACCAAGACACAAACCGAGCTAGGTGGGAGAAGCATAGACTTACGTTACTGGCCAATGCGTCCTGAAGCTTGACAACTGGATTCCCCGCAGGACCAGAGGCAGAGCCAGGCTGCAAGCTGAAATCCGAGTCCTAGGGGAAAAAAAAGGGGGAATAAAGCCCACAGAAATCACCTTGGCTCACCTTCTGGCAGAGACACACATGAAGTAGACCCATAGCCTCAGCAACTCAAAACACCCAGTACGGGACTCCCCTGGTGGTCCAGGGGCTAAGACTCTGGGATCCCAATGCAGGGGTCCCGGATTCAGTCCCTGGTCAGGGAACTAGAGCCCATGTGCCACAACGAAGATCAAAGACTCCATGTGATGCAACTAAGACCTAGCACAGCCACAGAAATAAATAAGCAGTATTCACCACGTGAACAGAACAGCCAGCTGTTCCCCGACAGCCCCCAAGCAAGGCGGCCATCCCCTTCTCTGCCTGGCTTCCTGCGTGGTCTGAGAGCCTGCCTGGCATTGGCAGGGAGACGGGACCAGCCCACACAGCTCTTCACCCACGCTGCCACCCCACAACATCCCTTGGAGTGCTGCCAGCACCTACCACCCTGCTCCTCCAGGAAAGGCCCCTCCTTCCTCTCCAAGCACCAAAAACGGGGGTTGGGGAGGCGGGTATAAGAAACACTTCAAGCCTCACCTTCGGATTGACTCCAAATTCAATGGGTGGCACCGGCAGCACAGAGTCCACGTGAATCTCCACCCCGTTAACAGGGGGAACCACAGCCCCCTGCAGCCGTTCAGCCCCCTCGGAGCCCTTTCTGTTTTTCAGAGAGCGCTCATTGCCAATGGGTCCTGGTCTGTGCTCCTTGCTCTGTCCTGAGCCTTGTTCTGAATCCTTGACAGAAAAGCAAAGAGGCTGAGACACAGAGCCTGGAGTGACCCTGACCTCTAGCTTCCAAGGAACCGAGAGCCGGAAAAGAAAACAAAAGACACCAGCCCTTCTGCCTAGCCTGGCCCCTGAGAGCCAGGCTCCAGGTTACCTTTGGCTCTGACTGCTTTTGAGTCTGCTCCTTGTGGCCATCGGCCTTGGGCTCCAGGCCGGGCCCGCTTGCCTCCTCGGGCTTCAGGGTGCCATATGGAGAGCTGCGCTGCGAGGAGGTCGCTGAGGACTCTCGGGACTCGGCGCTCAGGTCAACACCGCTGTCTCCCTGGCTGCTCTTAAAGCCCTGCTGTGCAGGACACACGGCCAGTCAGCACCTGAGTCCCGCAGAGTGAGACCTGGGGCATGACGTGTCTCCTGGCCCAAGCCCGTGATCTCCGGTACATGTGGGCCCCTGCACTGTAAGCATGGCCAGACGCCGAGGACCCAGGGTGGGTACTCCCTTGCCATCCCCTCTTTCTCCCTCCCACACACCTGAAAGCAAGACTGGAGACCAGCAATGGGCCAGGCTCACTGCCTGGCCAGGGAGAGCCTGGGCGGGAGGCTGTGACGGCCCTGGACTGTGAGCACACGCTTGGTGCCTGGGGGCCACTCACCTCAGCAGAGCCAGGCTCAGCGCTGGTGAAGGCAGTGGCAGCTTTGGTCCAGGAGTCACTGGTCGAGGCCTGAAGGGGGAGGGCTGCCGAGGAGGAAGACAGAGTCAGGACATCAAAGAGGGACCACCAAGCCAGAAACACGACCACAGGCAGCGCACACAAACTCTCCAAGCCACCTCCCTCCTCAGTCTGACACCTTCACTCAACTTCCCAACATCCCCAGAAACATCTCCATAAACGAGGTTCCCGAGATTTCATGGACGATGAGCTCCAGGTAAACACACCAGCAACTTCTCACTCATAGGGATTAGAACTCTGTATCACTACCTCTGCTGTGGTAAAGCTTTTTTCACAAAAGCCAACTATTTATTTCTACAAATTGGCATCTCTCTACAAGTCTTTGAACGAGTCAAGCTGATTATTACTCAACTGTTGTTAGCTCAATCATTCTTAAGAATCCAACAAAAGTCACAGATCCTGTCTGTGTGCACAAAACCTCCCAAGCTCTTTCCCAAGACCCAGGGCCCTTCTGAAGCCATCCACACATCCCTGGTCTGAGCAACCACGAGACACTGCACAAGCCAGGAGGGAAAGCCTTGATAGCCAAGGGCGACCTGAGTTGGTCCGCCCTGCTTGACCAACCTGGGGGGTACGTGTTTTTGGACATTTACGCTGCGACACCCACCACTCTCACAAAACCAAACTGACTGATACCAAAATTTACTAAAAGGCTATTTTACTTTCAGTCAGAGTTAACAATTTCCCATTATTACATGGAAATGTGTTACACTCAAGGTTTTAATCAAGCATGACGACAGGCCGTGTGGTAAAATTAAGAGCATCAGGCTCAGAACCCAGGCTCTTGGGTGTCTGTCATGTGGCTCTGGAAGCCTTGGCTGCTCTGAATAAAGAGCTAGCAATGGTGATCCCACCAGTTCCCGCTGCCCGGCCTGCAGGGCCTTGCCCAGAGCAGGAACTCAAGAACAATCTGCTTATATGGTTTTGTATTTTAAAATGAAAGATTACCAGAAAAATACCACTGGATAGGAAATTCTTTTAACTTCAGGGAAACAGATTTTCTATAAATTAAGGGCCACCCTAGTCTGGTTTCAAGTCTAAGACAGCATTTGGGGAGGAGTTGACAGAAACCTCCTTCTGGCAAGGAAAGGGCGCACAGCACGGATGGGAAAGCTATGGACTCCTGTTCTCCAAATAGTTGTCTACTGCTCTCCCTCAAGTAAGAAGGAAGGATAACTGACATGGGCAACAGTCAAACCAACTCCTGGGCGACCTCAGCCAGGCGAGGTGGGGCCCACTCCCGTCACTGGATGCAGAATGCTCTGCTCGCCACCATGCTTCAGGCAGGGAGACTCTTACATCTGCTCAGAGGCTGCAGTGGCACGTGGTGCTCAGAAGGCTTTACCGCAGACTCGGCAGAGGAAGCCAGGAGACAGTCAGTGCTGTGCCTGTGCTCGTGGCCCCAGGGCAGAATCCTCCCTGAGAAGGGCCCCAAGCCTGGGAGGCGGCCCGAGCCTCGGGGTCCAAACACAAGCTCCTACCCTGGCTGCCGCTCTCCCAGATCTCGGTGCCCAGGCTGCTGCCGGGCACAGGCCCATCACCCTGCTCCAGGCACAGGTTGTTCTGCTTCTTTGCAAACCGAGGAGGAATTCGAGAGGAGAGACTTCGGCCTTTGACAGGAACCTACGGAGAAGAGGGTGATAGGGTCCAGCCTCGATGGCAGACCTGAAAAATGAGTCCCCCCCGGAAGACGACCGTGGGCTCCAAAACCACACCCGGAAACTGCTCCAGAGATTCACCAACCGTCGGTTAAGACCTCAACCACGCGGGAACTGCAGTGCTGACGACACCACACCTGCAAGTGCCCAGTGGGCTGAGACCTGAGATCACAGTAGGAGCAGGCTGGATTCAGGAGCTGACAGAGGTCCTGCTCAGCCCATTTCAGCTGGTGTCACCAAGGATCAGTTACCCTCTGAGAGCAGGGAAATCACACCATCTACCCCACGGGCACAGCGACAGTGGGCCCTGGGAGGCAGTGCCTGCTTACAAGTATGCCCTTCTTCCTCTCCCAGCCCGGGCCGAATTCAGAACACTCTGCCGCCATAGGCTACAGGTGTCCCTGCGTCACAGCGCGTCCCGTACCTGCACGGCTTGCTCCTTCTTTCTCCTCTCCTCCTCCAGCAGGCGGCGCTGCTTCTTGGTCAGGACCTCAATGAAGCCTTCGCCCACCAGAGAGCCCACCTCACTCTCCTCCCCAGGGCTGGATCCGCAATTTTCAATGATGGCGTCTGAACCAAGATTCACAAGGAAGGGCAATGGTTCCATTTACTGAAAGCTAAGGATAACCAAACCCTACGGACACCTGATAACTAAGCACTGAGTCAGCTCAAAAGGCCAGGCGCTTAGCTGGCTTGGGCCTCAGCATATTCACCATTACCAGGGTCTAGGAAACCCAGTGAGGATTTCTACACCCTTCTCACAACCCTGCAATGCACTGTTATCTCAAACCAAACAGGTCACAGTTAAGAAAACAGACCTCAGAGACACACACACCTAAGTCCCAGCTCCACTCCTAACCAGCTGTGTGACCCTAGACAAACCACTCAGCTTCTCTGGGGCTCAGCTTCCCATTTTTAAAACAGACGCTGCAGGGCTGTTACAGGAGTGCAGCAGGGCTGTGAGCAACACGAGGGCAGGAATCCCTCCTGTTTTGCTCTTAACCCAGTACGTGCCCAGAACCTAAGATATTCAGTGAAAGGGCAAACTCAGCAACCCATGGTGGTGGCCATGACCCATCCCCCTGCCATTTTGCCTGGCTCCTTCTTCCCCTGAAGATGTGAGCTGACACTCACGTCCGTAGTTCAGGTCAAATGGTTTCATGGTCTCTCCCTGCTCGCCTGACCTCTGGGCGGCCAGCTTGGCCTCCTTCTCTGCCTTCTCACAGGAGGCTTCGGTGACGTCAGAGGCAGCATGGGCTGCCCGCTCCAGCGTGTAATGGCCGCTCCCACTGCCGCAGCCAAGACCTCCAGGCAAGGCCTCGTCTGGGGACCTAGAGAGGAAGGAGGATCTCATCAGCTCAGAAGTGGCCCAAGAAGGAGAAACCACATACATGCCCAGCACACAACCAAGCTCAGCCCTCATCTCCGTCATTTCCTCCTGCTGTCCCCTCGACCCAGCAGAAGGGGTGGCTGGTTACACGCTGTCGCGAGCCCGTGGGGAGGCTGCCCCAGACCACTGCTCCAGCAAAGCACCTGGGAAAGCTGCTCTGTGCTCACCCCCTCCCCCAGCTAGTACTCCTGTCCTTTCCCTTTGCCTACCATACCCTGTAGGGCTCCAGAAAAGAGATAAGGGGCAAGGCTTAGAACTGGGCTGCAGAGGGAGCCCAGGCCTCGCTCCACTGCCAGTCCTCTGGGGCAGAAACCAGAAGGAAAGCCAGGTCTTGGCATCTGGGGCCTAGAAAGCTCCTCTAGACCCACACTGACAAGAATCCACATTCTCCTGTGGCGCCTTGTTCAGAGATACGAGTGAACTACAGGCCAAGCCTATGTGCCCTGAACTCTTGAGGCGGCCGGGAGGCGGGATAATTGTCTTCCTTGGCACCTGGGCGGAGCCGGAGCCACATCAGGGATGCAGGTTGCACAGGCTCTGCCCCTACCCTGATCCCAGGCCAGCTGTGGGCAGCAAGCAGACACTGAGCACAGGATACCCACCCCAACGCCTCCGAGTCCGGAGAGGTGCCCTTTGGGCCTTGGGAGTCACTCACAGCCCCTGCTTGCTACCTGGCTATCATCAAGTGTGGGGGGTAATCCCTGGGATAGGGTTGCTTGTCTTTTGTGGAAAAGCAAAGGCACTCAGGGAAGATCTCTCTGCAGGGCCAGGAGGCCAGCAGTGCCCCAGCGAAGAAACTGCCTGGCACACACTCGGGGGCCGAGGAGTCTGGGGAACAGACCAGTGCTCACCAGGTGCCACACACAGGGAGTGATCCCAACCCTGTGCTGGTGGCCCCTTGGGTGGACTCCAAGGAAACATAAGGAGATTGAACCATGGAGTGGTACTGGGACAGCCACTGCAGGGGACTACTGGATGGGGCCTCTAGTCTTGGTTCTGAAGCAACAACAACACACCACAAGAGAAGCAGACAGCAGGGTGAGAGCCAATGACGGAGGTGCTCACACACCCTGGCAGTCACCCTGGAACACAACGAGGGGGAAGGAGTCGGGGCCCTGACATACGGCGGGACAGCATGCGTGAGGTGCTGCCGGAAACACCGGCTAACAGAAGCATAACAATAAAAAAGAACCCGGGACTCTGCTTCTGGTTTACCTTTTGGCTTTCAGAGGCGTCCCGTTCTGATGACTCTCATAGCGGGGAGAAGTGTCACCGCCACCTGGCCTAACAGACTTCTCCCCAAACCCTCCCGGCTCCAGCTTCCGGCTCTGCCTGTCCACCAGGGGTCTCTGGCCCGAGAAGCTCCGCTTGGCCAGCTCCTTCTTCTCGCCTGCGCTCACCCCAGAGGGGCTGCCATCAGCCTGGGGGTCCAGCTCGGAGCCGGCCCGCCGCTCCCGCCTCTCGCTGAAGTCACTGCTCTCGGAGGCCGTCTCCCACTCCTCGTTGGCGTGGTCGGAGGAGTTCTGATAGGCGAGCTCAGGGGACCTGCGGCCTGAGGCGCTGCTCCTGTCCCCGGGGCAGGGTCTAGGACGGCCTGGCCACTGGCCGGCTGCCAGAGGTGGCTCGTCCTCCGGCCCCCACAGGCCCAGGGCCTCCCGTTCCTGCCGGAGGCGCCGGAAGCGGGGCGGCTTGTCCTGGCGCGGAGGCCGCCTTCGCCGGAAGGGCCGGTTCTCTGCGTTTTCGGACTCTGCGGCGTGGTCATCTTGGAAGAAGGCCCTCCGGTCCTCCAGGCGGCCATCCTCGAAGCCCCGGGAGCCCAAGGCATCGGGGCGTCTGTAGGCGTCTGGGATGTAGTCTCTGTCTAAGGGCCGCCGGGCTCCACATGCGTCAGAGGCGCCAGACTCCTGCCAGGAGGCGCCAGGACCCCGGCTGGGCCAAGGGGCCACCTCCTTGGCCACGAAGGTTCTCCGGCCATATGCACAGTTGCTCAGACGCGGGGGCAGGGCACGCCCGAAGGCCCGGGGACCTCGGTTCTTGGCCTCAGGCCCACCATGGTCCTCAGGGTGCATCCTGCCGGACCGCCAGGACTCCCTGAAGTCGCCCTTCCTTCCCGTGGCCTCCTCCCGCTCCGGGAGCGCACCCTCATCCCCAGGCTCAGTGCCTCGCTGCCGCCGCCGCTTGGGGAGCTCCTCATACTCAGAGCCCTCGCTGTGGGTCTCACTGGCAATCCTCCGCCGGGGCTTGGCCCGGGGGAAGTCATCCGGCGGCCCAAACTCCCGCGGCCCCCGGCCCCGGCTACTCCTCTGGCTGCCGCTGTAGAGGCCGCGTGCCCCAAGGACGCCCCCGCCACACAGGCCACTACCGGTGGGCCGCCCGCGGAAGGTGAACTCTCGGAACCCGCGGCCTCGGCCCCGGGCTGGCCCCCGGCCCCCAAAGGCTTGCTCCTCATCAATAAAGATCCAGTTATTCCTCTTGGTCGGGGGTGTGTGGCTGGCCTCCCTGGAGGGTCTGGCCTCCGGGGCCCCATCCGGCTTGTTGTCCTCCTCAGGACGGCTGGCCTCACGGCCCAAGCTGGCACGGGCTAAGCCCTGGTCCTCCGAGGTGGCCGGGGCCGCATTGGCCAGTGCGGGGTCGTTCTCTTGGTCCTCGTCCTCAGCCACTTCATGGACAGGCCCTGGCTCCCGGGCCAGGCGGGTGCTGCCCTCTGCCAGCTCCGGCTTTACTTTCTCGAGCTCCTTCTCCTTGTCCTCCACCTTGAGGGCCTTCAGGACAGGTTTCTTGATGGGGCCGGACCTACGGGTCCTGCTGGTCTGCTCCGGGTGCTGGCTGCCAGTGCCCCGGGCTTCTGGCGTCCACTCGGGCTCCAGAGCCGGCGGCTTGCTCGGGCTCCCTTCCTTCTCCCAGGAGGAGACGCTGAAGGGTGGCTCCTCCCGCGGTACCTCCTTCTCAACCGCAGCGTCTGGGTTGGCAACCTTTGACTGGTGGTTCACATCCCAGTCACCATACTCGAGCTTTTTCTCCGTGGGGGCAAAGTCGGGCTCCAGTGGGGAGCACCTGAGGTTTGGGGTGTGACTCCCAGGAGTGCCTGCTTCCTGCCCATTTTCTTGGGGTGGAAACAAAAGCTCCTGGCCTACTCTCTGAGAGGAGACACGGGAGTCACAGTCTGCTGGGGCCTTCTTGTCAGAAGCGCTCAAGTACTCCTGCCCTCTCTCCTCAAGGAGCTCGCGCTGGGCACTCACGCCCCCTGACCTTCCGGGGGAGGCAGAGTAAGAGCTTTCACTCCTGAAAAGGAACCAGAAAAATCAGTCAATGTGATTGGAGCCTGGTTCCTGGTTTCCACGCTGAACACAGTTTAAAAAAAAAAATTTTTTTTTTTTTAAAAAGGAAAAGAAAAAAACATAGGCACGAACATTCGCTCTATCTTTAAATGGGCCTCAAAGATGCTGGGCCATGGGCTGGTGGCAGCCCCTGGAGTCCAGAGTGATGATCAGTGGCTGGCGGACTCCATGAACAGCTGGGCATCCTCTGGTTCAAACACGCTGGAGCCGGGAAGTCCGAGAAGAGTCTGGGGTGCTGGGCTGGCAGAGCCAGCTCACCTTACTTTCACAGGAAGGAGTCATAACACATGTGCTCAACCCCACCCCGTGGCCCTGGCCCAAGGTTCTGTGGGATTTGCCTCTGACCCCAGGATTCCTCCTGGGCCTTCAGTCACCATTGGAGCCTCTCACATGAAAGCACCCAGCCATCCTCATCTCACTCTCCTTTCCCAGAGCACACTGGTCCCTCCCAAGGAGCCCCTTCCCTGAGGGCGGTGTCTCCTGGGACAGGGCCTCCTCCCAGAGCCCATCTCACTGAGGACCAAGATTCCTCCTTCAGCTGCAGGGCAGCAGGACCAAGCGTCGCCTCACCTGACATGCATGTCCATGGCCATATTGTCGCTGGATTTCGGATGGGGCAGCGAGTAGCCCTTGCTCTGCAACGCCATGTAACCCTCAGGGCTCCACACGGGGGCAGGGTCAATGGCGGTCACCTTCCTTTCTGGCAGCGGGGGCACACAGCTCTGGTCCTCAGAGCGACAGCCAGTCCCACTGAGGGAATCCGGGGGCATTATGGGTTTCATCAATCCTGAAGAAGGCAAACAGCTAATCGGTCACCTCGTTCAGCAAGCCATGGGTCGCCTACAGGCCCAGAGGAGACAAGCTGCCCCGACTATCACGCGGATGCAGCATCCCACCTGCTTCACGTCATCTGATCACAGAACCTCTGAAAGCACACAGGCACGCCATCTGAAAGGCCTGTTCAAAGACCCTGGAGGTCCAATCTTAGTTCCTGATGAACAGCGCCTATGTTGAAGGATATGAAAAACTGGCAAATGGAAACAGGACACAACCAACTAGAGAGCTCATGTCTGGCGGCAGAAAGCTAAGGGGCCAGGCAGCCAGCAGCGGGAGATGACAAGGGTCTCCTGCACAGACACAGGGAAGATGGGCTATGCTCCAGGAAGCCTACACGCACCAAGGAGCCAGAGTCTGCCTGCTTCCAAACCCTGCAAGATTCAGAAAGGGCTCTGGATTTCAGTTCTGCTTGTTTCTGCCCCTGAGCTTATAGTGATAATCCACATTCTCTCCAGGGAAGGGAAGAAGGGGACACACAGATGACACTCAACTCTTAACTGGCCCGAGGAGACAGGGATAAGCTGACATCTTGGTCCAATGAGATACAAACCAGCCTGGGAGACGGCACCCCCTCATTAGGGCCCCTCTGTCCACTTCTACCAGATGGGATGCTGTAGATGACATTAAAGGCCTCCCATTGGGCCAGAGTCTGTGTAGAAAAGAGGATCTGATTTTTCAAATATTTCACAAAGCTAATTACTGGGCCAGTTTTTTTTGTGCCCATTTTTCAAGCTGAGATAATCTGATCAGGAAAATGATTCTGCATCAGGCTAGTGATTTTATACTTTCTTTCAGCTGTGGATGCTTTGTCCAAAGGTTACCAATATACGACTCCGGCACAAAGGTAGTCTGAGTCATGTGGTCAAGGACCCTCTCTGGAATCCTAAAATTACACCCCGTTTACTAAGTATTGATCACAAGGTAGGCAGAACTGCTGAGCACTACACAGAACTATTTTTGGCAATATGGCAGCTCATATCACCTGAAGAAACCTCCTATCACAAAAACGCTTCACAAAACATGTTACACATTTCACTTGCAGAGCTCTGCTCCCCCAAACCAGGAAACCCCCAGGGAGCGGAAACCACAGCCATGGGCAAGAGCCATGGGCCAGAGGCACGAGCCAGGGCTCCTGAGAGGGGACCCAGGGACACATCTGTCAGATGTAGTAACCTACAGCTGTGCTCCTAAATACCACCCCCTCACCCCCCAACAAGAGATGGGGTTTCTCTGCACAAGGCAGAGAGTTACAGCTGAGGTGCTGCTTACACAAAGACCCTCAAAGGGCTATGCATTCAATTACAAGGCAGACCAGAAAAACCTCACACTCTTTAGGACAGGGAGATGACTGAGCTAGTGACCCGGCCAGGGTCAAGTCAAGGAAAACAGTCCCCAGTGAGGAATTCATGGCCACATGCCAGCTTTCACACAGGCTTGGGGGTAGTAGAGTGGAGTTCAGATTTACACCCCTAGAATTCTCCAAAAACTTCCTGAGTTACAATAAAGGTATTTCTAGGCTGGCAGATGAAAACACAGAGCCACCCTGGAGGGATACACTCTCAAATCAAGCTGCACCAAATCCCCAAGGTAAGAATAGCTCTGCTGGAAATGAACTTATGAGTCAAAACTCCCAGAACATTGCCAGGAAAGCATTCCACCATGACAAGTCCACAGCAAGTCCACAGGATCATGCACCGTCCCTAAGAACTTCAGAAAACAGATCAAAATGCTAAACACCAGAGAATTACGGTTTATATGATTAAAAGCAAATAAGAAGGAATTGAAAACTCACAAAAAATATAAAACACAGGAAAAAAAAAAGATTTGAGAGAAAAAGTCTAGTAATAAAAATAGTCATGAAATTAAAAACCCACTGGACAGTAAAAAATAAAAACAGCAGATTAGGCACAGCTGGAGAGAACAAGGAATTAGAGAATAATTCTAAGCATTTTCCCAGAAGGTACCACAAAAATCAGCTCTCATGTATTCAGGAGACCTGGAGGCAAAGTGAGAAGAATGATGATGATGCAGGCATTTGTACAGCACAATCAGTACAAATAATCTAAGTGGGTGACATAGGAAGAAAGGATACAAAGAATGAAAAAAGGCAAATAGTTAACATGATAATTAGAAGAGAAACTCCCAGAAGTGATGAAAGCAATACAACCTTAGATTTGAGCACTATGAGTTTTAAGCAGAATAAAGTAAGGATAGATATAGATATATACCTAGACACAGCATTTTGAGAAAGAACTACAGGAGACCAAAGACAAAGAGATCTTAAAGCAACACAAACCAGACACAGGAGCCAGAAGAAAAGGAATACTATCTTCACAGTCCTAAAAGAAAGTAACTGCAAACTTAGAGTTCTATACCCAGCTACACTATCGTTTAAGAGAAAGGCTGCCATAGATGAAAAATAGTGCTCAGTTGCGTTGAACTCTTTGTAACCCATGGACTGTAGCCAGTCAGGTTCCTCTGTCTATGGGATTTCACAGGCAAGAATACTGAGGTGGGGTACCATTTTCTCTTCCAGGGGATCTTCTAGACCCAGGTTTGGAACCCATGTCTCCTGCACTGGCAGGCAAATTCTTTACCACTAGTGCCACCTGGGAAGCCCCATGTGAAGAATATGTATCGCCAAAAAACTTTCGTAGAGGCCTTGACAAAATGTATGTTCTGAAAAAATAAATGGAGCTCAGATGGAAGGATAAGCAGCAAAGACACTAGTAAACATATAGACAGATCTGAACAAGCATAGATTGAATAAAACAACAAAGATAATAATTTCGCAAGCATCAAAACAAGGGAAGAATTAAAATTCCAGGGAAAAATTAAAAGACTCCTGAATTAGAGCTCAGGTTCAGGGTAATCTGATTAGCCTTTGTTAAGTCAAGGGTGCGTGTTAGAATTTAACCTAACCACTCACAGTAGAAACAGAATGCAGAAGGAAAACAAAAGGAATCGGAAAACTTGACACCTATGCCCCCAATCTAAAGGGAACAACTTTGGTAACTACAGTCACAGTTTTACCCACTCAATGTGGGTAAAACCAGACACATCTTAAACATACAAAGATATTCTCCTCCACAAAGGGCTCAGGCTGACAATAAAAAGTTGGGGTAGAAAGATACCACACAAATACTAATCAAAAGAAAACTGGAATGAAATTATCATCAGATCTGTTAAAGGTAGAAAACACAAGAAACAAAGGTGCGATGCGAAAATACAAGAAACAGGATGCAGTCACCCCAAGCCTACATGCTTCCAGATAGGTAAACCAAAAACTGACACATTTACAAGATTTGATAAATCCACAATCACGGTGGAAAATGTTCACACACCTCTAGAAACTGATCAAAGGGGTAAAAAGACTGTGATGATAGATCTTCATACAGCACAGTCAGCAAGCACACTTGAATGGACCATGTCCAATAGGAGAATACTTCTTTTCAAGCCCCTGAGTGAAGTTTGATCTGCCACTTGTTAAAAATAAAGTTTTACTGAAAAGCAACCACACCCATTCACTTACTATTGTCTATAGCTGTTTTTGTTCTACAACAGCAAAACTGGAGTAGCAGTTCAAAGACTAAAATATTTATTATCTGGTATTAATGGAAAAAAATTTTGACTGCTCGTCTATATCATACAGACCATGATATATGACCAAAAGGCAGCCACAGTAGAAATTAACAACATATGGATGATATTAAAACTCTGTATTTGGAAATTTTACAATATACCATTAAAAATCACTCAAAATCAGACTAATATTTAAAACTGTACAGTAATAAAAATGTTATTTTAAAACTCAATGGCTCATAAACTCAGGTGAGACGTAAATACATCAGAAAACTCAGGAACTAGTGATCTAATTAAGCATCCAACATAATCGGAAAAAGAACAAAATAATTTCAGTGGAAATAATGGGGGGGACAGAAATTAATGAAATAAAAACCAAATAAAAGACAGGAATTAAGAACCTCAAAAGATACTTTTTAAAAAATGGCATTAAAAAAATGGCATTTGACAAACCTTGGGAAAGACTAATCAAGGAAAAGAGAGAACATAAAGAACACTCAAGAATGGAGCAGAGATATGAAAATTAACAAAGACAATTTATGATTCATAATCTTAGTCTCTTCCTAACAATTCTTTGTAGGAGGTACTATTACACCCTCATTTTGCAAACAAGGAGGTTATAACTCAGACTGGATATGTGACTTGCACAGAGGCCAGACTGGAATCCAGGTGGGGTCTGTCTACCTCCCAAGGCAACGCCCTTGCCCACACCACATACCCTGGCCTTCACTGCACCTTGGTGCTTACCTGAGGGATGCAGGGCCGAGGGGTAGAAATCCACTGGGGTCCGAGTGGGCGGGATCCGTGGGTCCATGTAGGAGGGCATCATCATCCACCTGGGGTCGAAGCCCAGCATCTGGGGGTGGTGCGGGTAGAAGGTGCGCTGCGGGTGGGACGGCGGAGGGTACACCGGCTGCCAGTGCTGCATCTTGTACAGCTGCTCCTGGCAGAGACAGAGACCTGGCTGCACAGGTGCCACGGAGCAGACAGGCTGCGCATGCCCGCATACACACGCTTCCAGGGAAAACCCACCCAGACAGAAGACCAGAGAGGGCAGGCCCCAGTGTACGCATGACCACGTTCAGGCCCAGGCCCTCTCCCAGGACGGATGCACAGCCATCCCGTCGTCACACAGGGCCCTTGGGCTCCTCCACTACACACGGTAGCTTGGGTGCTCACGCAGATCAAAGGCTCTCCTGGAGCTGACACGTGACCAGCACACCTCCCAGAGCACCTCTCCCCAATGCTCCTCCCCATCCCCAGCCCCCACTGTCCCTTCAATTCATTCTCCACACTCCGATACCCTGATCACGGCCAGAGTCCTCCTGGGTTCTCCACAGTTCTCCATCTAACAGCTGGGATCCATGGGGCTACATGTGATCTATAGGGTCTTGACCCATCTGCCTCTCCAGCATCACCTCCCACTACTGCCCCAGCCTCCAGTCCACACACCTGCCTGCCTGCCTGCTTCAGGCCTTGGAAACACGCTGGGCCATCTGTTCCCTGGGCCCCAAACCTGTTCACCCACACCCCTCCTTCAGGTTTCAGCTTAAAGAGAACTTCCTCTGGGAAGCCTGCCACAAGTTCCAAGGAAGGTCAGGCACCCTGTTCTCGGCTCTCACAGCACTGGTGTTTCTCCTGCGGTTGCCTCCCTTCCCTATATCAGGGGATCATATGCCAAGTTCACTGCAGTCCACTCACCTCTACCATCAGACATGGTATGGAAAGAGTTCACTGCATGAATGAACTAACACATCAAAAGAGTATTAAAAATCAAGGACCTAGACCCAATGAGGGTTCACTTCAGACCTGCTCCACAGCACCAGTGACCCCCGGGGCTTTCCTCACAAGCGGACCCCAAACCAGCATCCTGGCCAGACACAGATACAGTCAAACAAGTGGGACAGCTGACCCAGCATGCCCTATCCCACCAGCCAGCAGGCTCAACTCCAGCCTGGGCTGGGTTCCCCGGATGGCTCGCCGGTGCTCCCAGCACCTCTTAGGAGCACTCGGCACTCAGTAAGCGGAGCTCTCTAGGGCTCTGCCCACAGCTCCTCCTCCTGTCTAAACCCCAGGTCCCCAGGGAAGCTGACCAGACAGTCCATTTGCCAGACTCCCTCAGGCTACTCTGGCACGTTCAGGCTTTCTCCTACTCTTCAGGAAGGATTTACCTGTCACTGCCCATCCCCACCCTCCCCAGAAGGCTTCCCTAGAGCAGCTGTTACAACTGTGTCTGGCTGGAGTGACTCCAGAGATCTCTCCAGTGGGCAGTAAATCTTCACCAAGCCCAGGAGTCACTGCATGGTGCCTGCTCACGGTACAAAACTACAACAGCACAATGAATGTACCTAACTGTCTAGAACACAGGCCACGGTGGGCTTCTGGAATGCTTCCTAGGAGCCCAAGGGAAACAGGGTCTGGGGTGAAGGTTGTAAAGGCAACTTTAAAAAACTTCTGGGTAAAGGTGTAAAATTTGATCTGTTTCCCCAGGGCACCCGCATTTTGGAACATTTTCGATTACTAACAATAATTTACCAGACTTCCCTGGGGGTCCAGTGGTTAAGAATCCACCTTTCAATGCAGGGGACACAGATTTGATCCCTGGTCAGGGAACTAAGATCCCATATGCAACAGGGCACCTAAGCCCATACTCTGCAACCAGAGAAGCTGACATGCCACCACGAAGACTCAGCACAGCCAAAACAGAGAGAGAGACAACATTTTAAGAACATTAATGGAACACCAATAAAGACACTACTGGACCACCGATAAACTAGTCTACAGGCATCGCAGACTCCTCACCGCCACGCCGAGTCAGGGCTTCATTCCTTCCGCTTCACACTGACCTGTCCAAGCCCCACATGGCTAGATAAGCAGCACCGTTAGCACCAGAACCCAAAGCTGTTTGACGGAATCCTACAAGCCTCCGCCTTTAACTCAAAGCCAACATTCCTCTCCAGTGCTCACCACACAGCCCCCAGGCCTCTTCCTCCCAGAGAGGCTCCAGGGTGGGGCCGCCGTCAGTTTGAAGAGTGGCCACATTGTACACCTCTCAGTGAAAAAACCACTCAGACACCACCAGCCATTCCTTTCAATGCTAGCCAACAGGGTCCACAAACTACCAACAAAGATTTTCATCCAGAGGATGAATTACCTGGAGAAATGAAAGGCCAGGGCTGATCTCCAAGGCCCCCACTCTCCATGTCCCTGCTGGCAACTGGGGTACAGGAGGGTGGGTGTCATCTGCTTTAATTGAAGGGGCCAGGGAGACGGAGGGGCGGGTCTGTTTACAATATGGGCTAAGCGTCTCCTGTTTACCTGCTGCTGCTGCTGCTGCTGGCGCTGGAATCTGGGAGGGAGTGACTTTTGGTACTTGTTGAATTCCTGTGCAGGGGAGCCAGCCTCCCGGGGCCCCTCCTCACTGCCGCCGCTCTGAGCCACTGCTGGAGGAGCTGTGGGGGCTTCTTCTGAAAACGTGCTGGCGGTCTCCTGGGCAGAGAACTCAGGGGAGCCTACAGAACAAGTAATTGGGGAGTGGCCAGGTCAGTTCATGAAAGCTTGGCTGAGTGAATATTTAATGGCAAATGCTTTTTCTTGTAGGCACATACTTTCCACTGCTAAACTATCTGCATCCCCAAACCCCAGCACTGGGCTAACACTTCCCATGCCCAAGCTCACAGCCTCCCCCTGGCCCCCATCACAGATTAGAAAACGAAGGGTGGAGAGATCAGATGAATTGCCTGAAGTCGCACGGTCGGCAGTAGAGCTGGGATACAATTCCAAGTGAGAGAGGGTCTATTAAAATGGACCCAGCGCAACAGAGTGGATGAGGCCTCAAAGGGAGCCCACGTGCCCCCACCTCCATCCATTTATGTGAGTCAGGCCAGCCAGGCAGCCCCTCTGAGGACGACAGCTGCAACTATCCCACGAGGCTTCTGTGAGCATTAACTGGGCCAGTCCACGGAGTGCACTTCAAATGGAATGCTCCCTACCATCTCCAAGACTGTGCCCCTTGGAATCCCCTGCTGTCTTCCCCATCCCAGCTTTGCATTCTTTTTTCCAGCTTTATTATAACTGATGTTTCCATTCTTAAGAAATCTACTGCAGAGAGCAAACACCAGTGCAAAGCCTGGAGGTAGGGCAGCGTTCCAGAGGAATGATGATGGGCAGGGGGCATATGGAAGAGCCGGGGACACATCCCACACCCAGGCCCACTCTACACCCTGCGGTCCACTCCCTGACTCTCTACTGCCCCCTCAGTAGGTCCCTGACACTGGGCCCAGGCTTCACCCAGACTTCAGTGACACAGCATTTACAGAAGGACCAGCATCTGAGTTCCTCGGCCAAAAGGGCGCTGATGACCACCAGGTCACTGGTACGCCCTCCATCTGAGAAGCTTTCAGCAACTAAAACTAACATCAGGCCCTTCTCTACTTTAGAGACTTTGTTTAAGTTCATTTAAGAAAGTCACAAAGAACATAACTGATCATATTATTAAAAACTAGAGCAAGAGACACCCTTCACCACTTAACACTGTTTGGTGTCTCTAGTGCAGCCACGTGATCCAGTCCTTTTAGGAATAACATCAGGGAAAATGTATTCTAAAAAGTGGGCAGGCTTCCTTCAGCGTCACAGAGAGTGCTGTGCTCCTACTGAGGTCCTCCGGCACCCACATCTCCTCTGCCAAGCAGTAGTGGTAACGAAGACAGTGCTTCGTTAGAAGCACCCGTGAGAAGGCGGGTGCTTCTGCATGTAGAAATGTGCCATGTGCTTCGTGACATCATCTCCCAGGACCCTGAGCACAGGAGGTGGGTACAAACTCTCCCCAACCCACTTCATGGGCGAGGAAAGTGGGAAGTCAGAGGGGAGCTGTCAGAGGGGAAGCACGTGGCCAGCTGGCTTCAGTGGTGAAAACAGGACGTGAACCCAGGCCCCTGATCCAGGCCTGAACTCTTAACAACTGGGATCCCTGTGTATCCAGCCATTGGCCACAGTTCATGCTAAGAAGCCAGGGAGATGCCCAGCGACACAGCCCTTGTTTCCAGGTCAGGGGCCAGGCTCACTGCTCACCTTTGTGGACGGCAGGGCCGTTCTCCTGGGGAGTCACCTTCTCAGCCCCCGGAGAGCGGGGAGCTTCCTTCTCCGCCTGCTTCTGGGCCTCGCTGGCCCGCTGAGCCTGCTTGCACTTCTGGTCAAGCTGCTTGAGTTTGGCAGCACAGGCAGCCAGCCTTTCCTCGCGCGCACGGCGCTCCTCCTCCTCCCGGCGCTTCCGGGCTCGCTCCACAGCCTCGGACATCTCAGACTGGACAAACTTCTGCCGCGGTGGGGGCTTGTCCTCTTTGTCCTCGGCAGACTGCTGCCGAAATACGGTGCCCATGGAGGATTTCTGCTGAGAGAAGACGGTCAGAGGATGTCACAACTCAGAGACAGGTCACCACCTGGAGGGGGTCAGCTCCCTTCTCAAGACCCTTGGGTACCTTCAAGAGGCCTATGGCAAGAGGACCTGAGCTTCGATCCTGTTCTGCCCTACACTGTATTTGGAAAGAGGGCTGGGCAAGCACCAACAGTCTAAACCCTAATTTCTCTTTTGGAAACTGCTGATAATCAAGGAAGCCCTCCGGGTTGTAAAGGTGCACGGAATCATTTGCAAACCTCTTAACACCATGACTGAAATGCAGGAAACACTCAAGAGAATAGGCACTCCGGCAGCCACCTCTGGGCACGCAAGGTCAGGGTATCCACTGCTAAAGAACAGGAGCAGAAAACCACATGCTCATCACTCCTCAGCCACAGAGCTGCCCTACTGCTCCTCCCACGAAAGCAGATGAACCTCTGGATACAAAGAGCCCCAAGACACCAGAACTCACACTCACACGTGAGGTTTCAAACTGATCAAATGTAAAAACGAAACAGCATCTCTAAAAACATCTCTTCAAGGTATTTTATCTACTTTTAAGTCTCAAGTTGATTGTTAAGTTACTAGACAACCAATAGGGTGCCAACGATGCAGTGTGAAAACCTCTCCATTCTGGGAAGATTTCTTACTGATTTGCAGGAAGAGAGGCTGCAGGCAGAATATGCAGCAGTCCAAAGGATGGGCTGGGTCCCTGGACCCCAGCCGCTGGAAGTCTAATGACATACAACTGGCAGAAAAACAGCAACTTCTTGTTTTGAGGGATAGTTACACAGATGAATGTAACTGTTGAAAAGTCATCAGACATATAAAACCAAGATCTGTTGTGTCTTTTCTTGTATTTTAATTGTCATCGTTCAGTTGCTAAGTCTTGTACGACTCTTCTGCAACCCCATGGACTATAAGGTTCAAGAGAAAGGCTGCCTCAGGTTTAAAATAGTGCTCAGTTGCTCAGTTGTGTCTGATTCCTTGTTACCCCATGGACTGTAGCCCGCCAGGCTCCTCTGTCCACAGGACTTCCCAAGCAAGAGTACTGGTGTGAGTTGCTATTTCCTTCTCCACAGGACAGTCCTGACCCAGGAATTGAACCCATGTCTCCTGCACTGGCAGGCAGGTTCTATACCACTGAGAAGCCAGGGAAGCCCTTTATGTAAATTACACCTCCATAAAGGCAGTAAGTAGCAGTGACAGTAGAGAGTGATTTTTCTTCTAAAAACTAACTTCTTATAATCCAGAGACAATTACTACAAGATTATAAATGTCTAATTTAGAAGCACAAAGGTACTTTTTACATAATCTAATTGGGGCCAAGTGTGCACTCTCCTTTTACTTTGCCCCGACCACTGCCATCTGTCCAGGCACTGTAACAGCCGTGTACTATCTCACCTCGAGTCTTCACCAGGACACATCTCACCCCCTGATGCTCAGGACACCTGGATGATCCCTAAGGCGTACCCCTGATTATTCCCTTCACAATTTCCCAGAAATTAAATACCATCAAAGGGTATGTGCATCTCATCAAAACTATACATATGCCTTTCAAAACTGCCGGAAGTGAGCTATCATTTTATAAACTAAATATTCTGCAAAACATTTAAGCTGTGACAATCTTTTCAGAAATTTGGATTCATGAAATGATAAGAGATTTTATCTTTGTTGACTCTAGATAATAATAAAAACACTCAAGATAATTCAGGGTTGTTATGAGCAGATCAAAGTAAAAAGAACCTTCTTTTGAATACTGAGCAACCCCAATATAAGGATGAAATCTGGGTTAATCGCAAGATAATTCCTAAGAGCTGTACTGAGTCTGTTTTCATTCTTGTGTCCCCTGTATGAGCACAATGCCTAGCAAGAGATGATATGTGCTCAGCACAAAAGACTCAAGATAACGGGTATTTTCACTTTAGAGGAAGACGTGGAAGTCCTTTAAACAGCACAGGGCACTGGAAATGGCAAGGCTGCCAGTCTGTTTAAATGAATGCCTCCCCTCCGCAGCTCACCCTTCCTGCTCAGTTCCATCTCAGAGTCAGGCAATGCAGCAGCGCCAGGCCTGCGCCCAGGGGGTCAGACAGCTCAGGGCAGGGTCAGAACCTAGGCAGCTGAGCAGGGTGTCCACATGGAGGTGTGGCTGATGAGGAAGGTGGAGCCCAATCAAGTGGGAGGAGGAAGGAACTTCTAGAAGAGATGGTTCAGCAGGGAATTCAGGGTCTCTGGGAGAGGGGCTGACATCTGAGGAGCTGAGGAGGGCACCTGTGCAAGGGACAGGGTGAGGGTAGAAACAGGAAGACTAGGGAGACAACGGAAAACAGCCAGAATGAAGTGTGTGTGTGTGTGTGTGTCTCACATACATACATTCCCCAACTCCATGTGTATGTGTCTGTGTGTGTGTCTCTCTCACGTACATACACTTCCCAACTATCCACGGAAAAGGCCAGAAGCAGCAGCACTCCTGGTGCCCACATACTGATTTATAAGTGTCATTAAAGGCTGACTCCAAAGCTAGATAAGGACAAAATGAGCTTGGAAAAGCTTATTCTACCAGAAAGCAAGGAATCCCTCAAAAAAAGAATGGAGACAGTGAAAAGCACCCGGCTGCCAGCCTGAAGCCCCCAAACCAAAGAAAACCTGAACATCCACAGAAACAATATAATTAAAAATTTGATGAGAAACTGGATATTCATAGTCTTAAAGTAACTAGCCACAAAACTGCTATCAATTACGAATCTGTGGTGCATGTAAAAGCTCGATGTTGTGAAACCCAGTAGCCAGCACCTCAATCCTGAGATTAAAGTAAGGCTGTCACAGCAGGCAGAGAGGGACCAGGGTCACCCAGGCGGGAGCAATGAGAACAGTCAGTGCCAATTCTGAGAGACTCTAGCCAAAAAAGGGAAGCCTTGAACCCCACCATGAGGAAGCTCCAGACAAACGGCACACTGCACAAAGCAGTTGGTTTCTGATCTTCCAGAGCGTCAACCTCAGGAAAGCGGAGCAGAGGCTGAGGGTCCACTTCACACTGAAGAACACCTGACCCTGACCCAGATTCCTCTGCACCAAGACCATCAACTGGGCAGTGGGGGCAGTGGGATGGAGTCTGCCGACGAGGTGGCAGTGGTACGTCAACGCGAGCTTCCTGGATCCGACTGTGCTGACCTAAGAAGCATTCATTGTATGGTGGAGCCTGATCAGACTAGCAACTTACTCTTCAAACGGCTCAGGAAAAAATATTCTTTGCATTACACCAACTTTTCTGTAAGTTTGTGACTGTTCTCAAAATCTTAAAAGAATAATTTTTAACTTTAAAAAAAAATAAAAAGAGGGACTTCCCTGGAGGTCCAGTTGTTAAGACTGCGCTTCCAACGCAGGGGGCCCGAGTTCAATCTCTGGGCAGGGAACTAGATCCCACATGCTGCACAGTGCGGTCAAAAAAAAAACAAAAAGGGAGGGAGGGTCAAGAGGGAGGGGACATATCATACCTATGGCTGATTCATGTTAATGTAGGGCAGAAACCAAGACAATACTGTAAAGCAAATATCCTCCAATTTAAAATAGCTTAGAAAAAGAGAGAGAGAAATGTCTGCTTAGACTTTTTCAGAAAACCAACCAGACTACTGAACTCAGTGAAACCTAACTGAATGTCCATCTGAAAGAGTGAGACTCTGGCTGTAGTGACCAGGGACACACCACATCGAGTCCCCAAGCCAGCCACCACTCAGTGTTCTCTGAGCTGGCTGAGACTCCCCCTGCAGCCCCCACGCACGGTGGGCTCCTGAAACCTCCCTGGCTCCATCCCCTCCTGTTCACTGTAAATGCACAGAACAGCCTTTCAGGTGACCTGCTGGAGTCTCTGCCTTGGATCTCTAGTCAGCTGAACTTGGAAACGGCTTGTGTATGCGCACACGAACATCCATGTCCCCCAGCCAAACGGGCACAGGACTCCTCCCCCGCAGTGCCCACGGTACCTGGTAGTCAGGGCCTGACGCCCAGCTGTGCAGCTTCCTGGAAGGCGGCTGAGGTTCCGGCACCTTCCGGACGACACGGGTCACGCCTCCTGTTTCACTCCAGTCTTTTCCTTCCTCTTGGGTGCGCTTGGCATCAGCACTGTCTGCAGAGCTCAAGGATAACTGCCGCTGCCTCCTGGGGTCCCAACTGTTCCTAGGACAAACCGTGAAGACTTGGTTTTCCTGGTTGGCCCAGGCATGGTCTCATCAGACCATTAGCAATTCGAAAGTTAGCTTCTACAAACTGATTTCCTTCATAAAAGACCCACGGCGCACCCATCCAGAGCACCTACACCAGCACCCATTTTACCAAGTCGGTCTTAAAGACACAGCTCCAGTCAGGATGCCTCACACCCATTACTTCATCTACTGCAAAAAAAACAAAAACAAAAACGCCTCTACTTCCTCCATTTTAAAGAGCTGGTCACTGAGTCTCCGGGAAGTTGGGGAGCTGTTCACAAGAAAGAGCTAACAGAGTTGAACCCAGGCCTCCCACTGCAGGCCCTTCTGTCTATGCCAAAGCCCCGTCCCAGGACTGAACAAATGCTCCTCACGACAGCAGAAGGCTCACTAAGTGATACATTACAAAGAGCAGGAGGAGCAACGCACACACTGGATAGAGGAGGAGGAGACAGATGCCAGCAGAGGCTCCGGGAAGGCTTGCTGAGTGGTGCTCACCTTTACACGCTGTGGTGCAAACAAAGGCTCTGTGACAAAACACGTGTGCATCTACTCACACCTCTGCTAGTGCAGAAGTGGTGCCCAAAAGCCCAGGGGGAGCACAGAGAAAGCCAGGGAGTCAGGCCTGGCTAATACACGTGCTCCTGCAAGCACACACACACATGCACAGACGCTCTGGAGGTGGAGGGAGATGAGGCAGGTGAGGAGAGTCAGAAGACCAGAGACAGAGCAACAACTGCCGGTGCCTCCTGACGGCAAGCCGAGGTGTAGGGCCAACAAAAGGTTCCGGATCTGCCAGGAAAGACCCAAGTCTATCAAAGACGATGACTAAGCCACAGGGCGACGGTGACAGGGAAGGAGGGACAGGCCGGCCAGCCTCTGGATGCTGCGTGAAAGAAAGGATGCAGGTCCCAGTGTTCCCAGAGACAGTGAACAGGAAGGGATGGAGCCAGGGAGGTTTCGGGAGTCCATCGCGTGTGGGGGCTGCAGGAGGAGTCTCAGCCAGCTCAGAGAACACTGAGTGGTGGCCGGCTTGGGGACTCAATGTGGTGTGTCCCTGGTCACTACAGCCAGAGTCTCACTCTCTCAGATGGACAGTCAGGTCACATCAATTCAGAGAGAGGAACGGAGTGGCCTGCTGCTCCAATGAATCTACAGGGCTTCACATTTCCACTGATTTAAATTCTGGATCACATCTCCTTCTGAGCTTAGTTCCAAAAACTGACCCATAGATATTTCTTTCCCAAGGGCATCCAAAGCTTCAGTTGAAATCAAGCAGCATTAAAATAAATTACAGAAGCCTCAATTAGCTAACTGCCTGTGTGCCAGCTGAGGAAGAGTGACAGAAGAGCGTTACCAGCTCCCTGCAGAAGAGGAGCCATGAAGCCGAAGATGACACAACAAGACTTGCAGACCCACTACATAAACATTCAATTACTGACAGTAAAACAGACAAAGGGAAAAAATACCAAAACACTACTATCTAAGCAATATAAACCAGTACTCACATTTTAACAGAAAGCACAGTAAGTCTAACAGATATATATACAAAGGAAACAGGCAATTCCATACAAAGAGAAGCATCCACATTTGCCAATACTGGGGTGCTGGTGGGGTGGGGATGCAAATTAAAGCGACTATAGGTACTACTTTAAAAGTACAAGCCCATGCTACTGGTATTCTGCTAAAAACTAGACTGGCTAGACTACAATTTAAGTATTTTCCAAATGGTATTGGGAGCAAGCATCAATCCAATGAAATGATCCAAAAAAAGAGAGAGAAAAGATTCAAGTTGTCAAATATGCTTAGGCTACGTGGCATACCCCACTTTCGGCTCCCCCCCCACGCCCAGATCCCCAGCAGGCTGTAGCACGCACATCCTAGGCTCTGGGCACCCTTGGAGTAGAGCTGAACCCAGGCGGTTTCCCAAGTCTGCTTGGCCAGAGAAGCCTTTAGGGGCACCACACACTCATGGCAGTCTGCAGAACAGTCAGTCTACAAGACACACTTGGGAAAAATGCGGGCACGGTGGCTAAACAGCTAGGACTCAGCCACCCACGCCTGGTGACCACCCTGGCTCCCCGCCCCCAAACAGCTGTCCTTCCATCTGCAAAATGGAAACGGTGTCTGGCCACGTGAGGTCGCCGGGGTGATCAGGACATGCAAAGCGCACGGGAGCTCTGAGAACACCAGTGCACAAACATCTGTAAAGTGTCACATGCCCCCCTCAACCCCCGCCACCGGGAGCGGTGCTGTGAGCAGGGATGGCGCCCTTACCACTTTGGCCTGCCGTCCTTCAACACTTCCTCCTCCTCCTCATCATCACTGAACTTCAGCTTCTCGGAGTAGTCCACTTCTTCATGGAGGCCTGCAACAGGAGGAGGGCCAGCAAGAAGGAGACAAGATGCACATCCCAACAGTGGGAAGAGCACCGCTGGGGGCGGGGGGAGCACTGCCTCCAGGCAAGAAGGGCGCCAGCCCACCTGGCTAAGGGGCACCCCCGGCTGCCACCACCAGAACACACACTGCAGAGAGAAGTGGAGGACACAGACCAAGACCCCACGCTCCCAATGCAGGGGCCCAGGCCTGACCCCTGCTCAGGGGTCTGGATCCCACAACTAACACGTGATGCAGCCAAATAAACACATATCATGTTAAAACAAATACAAGTGACCATATGTAAAATAGATAGCCAACAGGAATTTGCCGTCTGGCTCAGGAAACTCAAACAGGGGCTCTGTATCAACCTAGAGCGGGGGGATGGGGAGAGAGAGAGGAAGGTTCAAAAGAGAGGAGCTTTATGTACACCTATGGCTGACTCATGTTGAAGATTGACAGAAAACAACAAAATTCTGTAAATCAATTATCCTTCAATTAAAAAATAAATAAATTAAACAAACAACACCAACAAAAATACAAGCGAAAGACAGTACTGGCTTTGGTCACAGCACAGTAGCCTCCCTGGTTAAATTAATGCTGTTAAGAGAACAGTCCTTAAATCTGTGCAGACCAAGTTTTCTGCAAGTGTGTTAGAAGGTGAGGAGTGAGCAGAAGCAGGTAGAAACCAGCCAGGAGGCCTCCCCGCCAACACACACTCCCGAGAGGTGAGATCTGAGAGTGGCTGCTTCGCCCCAGGGCCTTCCCCAACCCGAGTGGCTCAGGCGGCAGAACGTGTCCATCAACTGATGAGCAAGTACACAAAATGCGGCAGATGCACACAATGGAACAGGATTTGGCCATATTAAAAAAAAAAAAGTTCACACACACGCTACAACATGATGACCCCTGAAGACATCATGCTGAGTGATGGAGCCAGGTGTGAAAGGCCTCATAGCCTACTGTGAGACTCCATTTGTACAAAACATCCAAAACACGTAAATCCACAGACAGAAAGTAGATGGTGCTTGCCAGAGGCTGTGTGTGGAGGGAGGGGTCACTGGGAGTGAGTGCTCATGGGTATGGGGCTTCTTCTGTGGGTGATGGAAATATTCTGGAATTCAACAGTGGGGATGACTGCACAAACTTGTTAATATACTAATAATCTCTGAATGGTAGACTTTAAGGGGGCAAATTTTATATAATATGAAAATCTGTCACATGAATTATATCACTGAAAAAAGGGATGTGACAAAAAGCCCAATCCAGTTAGAGTTAGATCTGACAACAAAGCAAGTATGATCACATACCATCTCCCAGAGCCTCGCGCTGCATACAGACACAAGTGGGCTGAAGGGTGTGGGTGCAAAAACACAGCACGACAGCAATAAATACCGTCAGAACAATGATCTGACACTGGGCGAAACAGACTCCAAGCAAGAAGTGTTAGGAGAGGGGTACTCTTTCTACCCCCTTCTGATGCCTATGTCAGAAGCTTTCTCTATCTCCTTTATACTTTAATAAAACTTTACTACACAAAAAAAAAAAAAAAAGAAGTGTTAGGAGAGATGAAGAGTATGTGAAAACAATATAAACGGTCAGCACATCAGTCATAAAAATAAAAAATGTGTGGAACAGCTTCAAAATAAATGAAGCAAAAACTGACAGAATTAAAGGGAGAAACAGATAAATCTGCAATTGTAGTCGACAGTCTAATACCTTACTTTCAGTAACGATAGAACTAGACAAAAATGTTATGAACAACACTACCAACCATCCTGACTAAACTGATACATAGAGAATGTGATATCCAACTATCGAATACACTCTTTTCAAATGCACTTGGACTATTCACCAAAACAGACCACGTATCTTAGTGATAAAACTAGTCTTAATAAACTGGAAAGAATGGAAATCACACAGAATATGTCCTTGTGACTACAATGGAATTAAATGAGAAATCTAGGAAGTTCCAATTAAAATGATCAGTGAACTAGAAAATAATCAAAACAATGGAGAAAACTAAAGCCAAAAGCTTTTTGTAAAGATGAGTAAAACTAATGAGCTCTTGGCAGAAGTGAACAAGAGAAAAAAATACAAATTACCTAATTATCAGGGATGAAAAAGAGTGATATCTATATCATTACAAATCTTACATACATCATTTTTTAAAAAAAAGATTCTAAAATTATATGAAAATGGACTTAGAAGAGTAAAATAACCTTAAAAATAAACAAAGCTGGGAAACTTACACTAACTTACTACAGAGCTACAGTGTGGTATTGCATAAGGATGAATAAATAGAACAGGGTCCAGAATTAGGCCCACACTTATGTGATCAATCAACTGTTGGCAAAGGTGTCAAAGCAATGCCACAGGGAAAGAGGAGTCTTGTCACAAATGGTGTAGAACAACTGGGTATCCTGTTGGATTAAAATGAACCCTGACTCCCATCTCACACCATATACAAATTAATACATGGACCACACATCTAAAAATCAGTGTTAAAATTATAAAACATAAGGGAGTTTCTTTGCCACCAGGAGGGACAAAGATTTTTATAAAAGACACAATAAACCATAAAAAACACAAATTTATAAGTTAAACTTCACCAAAATTTAAAACTTCTGCTAATCAAAACGCAGTGCTGAGAAAATGGATCAAAACTTTTGTGAAATGTTAAGTCTCCAAGGATGTGTATCTGAACACTCAAAAAAGATACCAGTAGCCAAATCGGCATGAAAACGAGTGTATGATTACTCATCAGCAAGATGCAAATTAAAAGCACAATGAGCTAACGCTACACACCCACTGGAATGGCTAAAATTAAAGAGATGAACATCAGAGCACTGTAAGGATGCAGAGCCAAATTCTCAGAACTGCCGCTGGAGTGCACACCAGCCACCACGGAGGTCTGCGTGCTTCTGACAAACCTAATCACACACCTCCTCTTTAACCAACGACTCCACTACTGGATATTAACTCAAGAGAAAGGACAACAGCATCCATAATAAACTTTCGGGCAAATTACAGGATTTGATACAATGACACATACCTCAGTAATTAAAAGCAACCACGGACATACGTAATAACATTGATGGATCTCACAAACCTTACAGCTGAAGGAAAGCTGCACCACTCCACCCATCTGCAGTTAGGATTCATCAGAAGGGGGAGGCCTTGGGCAGAGTCAGGAGGAAGACTGGCTGGGAAGGGACAAGTGAGCACTGTGTCTTGACGTGGCTGTGCTGCTCAAGCACATGGGTTTACCAAAACTGTACAACTAAATGTGTGCCTTTTACTTGGAAACAAACATCCAAAAGAATTTTTAAAGAAAATAATCAGATCAGGAGTGTGGGTGATTATGAGAATGAAGAATGTTGGAACTTGCTGAAATGCAGTGACAGGGCACTGTGTGGGGCTCATCACACTCCTGTTTTAACTCTTTCGTTACAAAAACTCTTTCTCCCTCCAAGAGTAAGATGAAAGACCAAGACGGACAACGTGGCTGCGTGAGGCAGCGACTGCTGGGAAGGGCACCAGCAAGGACCTCTCAGGGCCCAAGGCCGTCTGCTGCCCCTGCCCTCAGGGGTCCCCGCAGACTCTGTCACAGGAACTGCCAACCTTGGCAAGAAGCAGAAACAAGAGTGCAATCCCCGCCTGCTGAACCGCCAGTCGAGAGCCCACAGGCAAATGCCACCACCCACCTGCCCAGCCATCGTCGGCGTCAGTGTCCAGGTCATCGAGGCCCTTCAGGTTTTCTGCATTGACGATGGTGGGTCGTGGCACCCGCTCCACCAGCGGCCTCAGTGGACGGATCGGGCGGCTCACTCCCAGTCTATTTTCTTTTCTGATGACAGAGAGAAGGGTAAAGACGCTGGGCTGGTGTCAAATACACAGATGGAAGCAAACCCAAATACTTCTCCAAAACTACATCCCTCACTGCAAAGGTTCACGTGTGCCCTTGATATTATAATCCTCCCCTTTTTAAAGAACATATAATCAACAAATACATCCCCAAGAGAAGTTCTACTTCATTTTACAGTTTTAGATGCTCGGTGTTAAATCTACGGTGACAGCAATAAACAACTATCAGGAACCTGAACTCACAACCCCTCCTCTCGTTTTGCCCCAGAGGCCAGCCCTCCCACACACCCTGGAGTATCAGGTGGGTCTCTAGCTTCTGAGGTCTCAAAGCACTTTCCTATGTAAACCCACTGTACTGTCCCAATATCACCAACCAGGGTGACTTCTACATCCGTGACTACAATGCAATGGCCTTACCCGTCTTGGTCATTCATCTGGAACTGTCTAAAAGGAACACGGGGTTCAAGACGGAGCTGAGGAAGGGGAAAAGATCCTCGTTCCACTGTACCCTGGTTCTCTGATGACTGTGGCGAACACATCTGAAACATAACATCAATGAACAGGGTTTTCCAGTAATGGCCCAGAGTCTAAGTTCCACTGGCACCAGAATTTGTTCTGGCAAATGGGAAACAGAAACAGTAAAGTCTTGGGGTTTCCCAATTAATCCTATCACCATCTCCCCCATTTTTCCTGCCATCAGTACACAAATCTGGGGACTTGTGTCTTGGGGAATACCTGCCTCTCCTTCTTCTAAAAGAACCAAGGTTAAGATAACATCCGCATCACCAGGGAAAGAAGCCAGAGGCCCTTAAAATTTGAAACAGGGGGAATGAAAATGCAAAAGCAATGGAAACCTTCAGGGTAAGGCACCAGGGCAGAGAGACTGGGCGGGGATGGGGGACGCCCACGGAGGACATTCAACCCCATGAAGTAGGTTCTGCTGGACATGAACGATCTGACTCTGTGGGGACAGAATGCACACTCTGAAGACTTACAAAGGCAGGAAGCATGTCATGGTATGTAGGTGGGTGGTATACACTCCCCAAGAACTGTGAAGCCCCTCTGCGGACAGGCTGAGGCGGGCGGAGCGAGGGGTCCTTAGACTCGCTGGCGCACGCCGAGGAGGGGGCTCCGTCTCCCGCACTCGAATTCCTGCTGCCCAGCTCAGTTGGGGAGGCGCTCAGAGACGTGGCAGAAATTATGTTTCGCCCACCGCCCTCCCTCCAGCTTGTCACATCTGGAAATGGAAAGGGGGCAAAAGGGGAGAGGAAAGAGGAGGGGGGAGGAGGGATTGTATGAGGTTCTGAAGGTCAAGGGACCCCCCTCACTCACCAAAAATTAAAAAAAAAAAAAAAAAAAAACCCAAAGTGAAGAATTGAGTCGACTGGTCAAGTCTGTAAGGGAAGGTGGGGGGCAGACATCTGGCCAATGAGTATGAAACTGCTGAGGGTGTCTGACTGTCAGAGAAACACAAAACACAGTCTCCTCAGAGGGAAGGCAAGTGTAAACAAGGGGTGGTCTTCCTTCATCAACTCAGAGACCACACAACCTGAGACCTAACACCCCAAAGAGACCCAGAAGGTCCCATAAGAGCAGTCTTGGGCCACTGTTTCCACTAATACTGACCCAGTCCCATTGGGATTGGTACCGGGCTTGGCACTGGACTTGATGTTGGAACCAGAGTTCCTGACGCAAGTTCAAACACTGCTCAGCAGTGCTAACTCTAGTCAGGGACTTCCTAGATGTGATGTAGAAAACAGCTACTGGTCCCCTCAAGTAGGGGCTGGAAGGGTCTGGGCCCCCCTGCCCAGGCCTCATCCCACCTGCTCCCACAGTGGCCTGGGGGAACCTCCTGCAGTTCACAGACTGAAATTTGCCAACCCTCTCTGACCGTCGTTTTAAGATGATGCTTTCTCCTGCTCAACGTAGCAAAACCTGGTGGGATTACAGGCCAACAAGGAATCAGATGAGCCAAAAAGACTTCTCTTTTTAGTCAACTTATAGTTACAGAAGTTGAAACATGAAAGGTCCTTGAGTACTTGACCCCTAAGAGAATGGAACCCAGGATCGGAGCCACAAAGTCACTCTGTTCCCAACTCTTCAGTCCCCTTGTACATGACCTTAGCCAAGCCCTGGTCACCCAAGGTCATCTGCTTGTTCATCTTCTCAAACAATGAGACAGAACTGATTCCAGAAACTTCTTCTAGTTCTAAACTGTTACAGTCCTACAGCAGCTCATCTTAATTAATCCCAGAAAGTTGATGTTTTTAGCCTAAGAAATCTGATTATATATTTGGAACAAACAAAATAACCCAGCATAGACCACTGAGAAGACAGTATGTTTTATCAAAGAGCTGCATGGTGATCATTTCATTTATAGGATATCCATTCTGACTCTGGGATAACTTGGGAATTAATCAAAACAAGCAGATAAAAAAGTCTCTCATATTTCAAAACCTGATCAACTCCCCACCTCAAGGGCTATTTCAGAATCCGTGATTAAAACTGATGGAAAATCCCATTCCCAAACAACACCTTAAATTCTAACCACCCAAGGCTATGAAAAAAAGTATTACCGATAAGAATTGCTACACAACCCTGCTTACCCCTTGGCCAGACCCCAGATGAGGGGCCATGGAGATGAGTGCTGGGCTGGCTACTCAACCAGAGAAACATGTTAAAAAACAGATTCTAATTCGGCTAGTGGGTAGGAGAGGGCTGGAAATCAGACTTAACGAACGCCCAAGTGATTCTGACAGGACTCAGCTAGCTCTGGAAACCACTGCTTAGAAGATAAGCTCTTGAACTGGGAATCAAGTTAACTGGCCCTTGGTCCAGCTGTCCCTACCGTGACCACCCAGGCACAGCACAGCCTCCGATGACTGCTGGGAAGACGGACACAGGCCTGGACTGACCCAAAGGACGGGAAGGGAGGCGCGACCTTCAGCCCAGCGCGGGAAGTGAGTGCACAGACACAAGGACCCGGTACAGGATCGGCAGCTGTGCTCTCCAGGCAGGGAGCCTGGCTGCTTGAGAGATGGCTCGTGTCTGAGAAGTAGAAGCTGAAGGGGAACTCTCCTGTTCCCAGACGGGGGCTGCAGCTCACTTACTCTGAGGGCGGAGGCTTGGTCCTGGCCCATACGACGGATCTAAGACGCCCTTTTCTTTGCCAGCCTTGTCCTGCCCTCCAGCTGCTTTCAGCGTCGGAAATTCCTCGGGAGAGAAGGATAACAGTCGGCTTGAGGCCCTTAAACCTGTCAAGAGAATCAGAAAGACTCAGGGGGCAGGTGAGACTGGGGTCCATGGTTCTCTGCTTCAGCCTTGGAGCACACTGGCGGCCCCACCACTCTGAGGGCGCTGCTTCCCGCGGTGCCGTCTGTGCTGGCCTTCTGTGCCCACAGAGTGGCACCAGGGTTTCCTGAGGGTGACAAGGGGAGGCTGCCTGCAGACCGCAGCAGGCCCCCTGCCAGAGCTGGTCACAGACAGCAGGGGTTGGGTATGGCAGCTACTGTGGTCTGAGCCTTCCTTCCCACTCCTGGAGGAAGGCAGTATCGTCCTTTCGGCGGTGGTCCTGGGCAGGGGGAGTCAAGCATGGTCTTTGGGGAAACCTATCCAGTGGAGTCAGCAGCTTTTGGGTGGAGGTAACGCCCCTCCCCAACACCTCACAGCTCACACTGCCTCCTGGATTGTCTGTCCACTCTAGTAAACCATTTCCTACAAAGCTCCTCAAGTTCTGCAAGGCCAAACACTCTAACTCTTATAATCCCAGGAACAACTTCTTTCCTTGTTCTTTCATTCAGTCCCCAACACTATCAACCCCTGCAGAGAAATAGCCTTTCCTGAGCGTCGCTCCTACCACTCAGAGCAAGGAGCACTGGGACCCTGAGATCATCTCTTCGATGAACGGGTACTGAAAAGTGATGCATTTTAGGGCTTGGAGCGGGACTGGTCCCTTCAGGGAACACACAGCGCGTGTGCAGCACCACGCAAACTTAACAGCAGCAACATTACACAGTAAAATATCCAACCGTGGCTCACCTTGACCCCCAGACAGACCCAAGTCTGTCCCTAGGAATCATTAATCAGAGGACCTGCTGACGACAGCAGACTTTGTGAGAAAGAGGCAGCAGGGTTAGTGCAGAAGCTCAAGGTGGCCATCCGTTCACCATCCCCCTTAGTAAAAAGGTCCAGGGGGGGTCAAATGAACCCACCAGGGGGGTAAACAGACACATTACTAACCAATGATTCACTTGAGAGACAATCGCCAGGTGTCAGGAAGGAGGACCATTGCTCTCACAGTTGCCTCACTGTATCAAAAGGTCACTGGCAGGAGTGAAATATGAAAGTCAATACTTTAAAAGCATGAACAGACGGACTTCCCTGGTGGTCCAGGGGTTAAGACTCCGAGCTCCCACTGCAGGGGAGCATGGGTTCCACCCCTGGTCAAGGAATGATCTCACATGTCATGTGGCCACACACACACAAAAAAGTAGACAGTGTGAAGTCAAAATAATAACCAAAAAAACAATAAAAGCCTAGTACTTTTTTCCTGTCTTGATAATCATGAAGCTGATATTCTAATCATGAATAAAACTTGCCCTCCAGAGATAAAAAGTAGAAGGTGAAGAACTCCAGCATTCACAGCAAAGTCATACTCCTAAGGTAATGCTCACCCAGCACTCCCTCCTGCCCTCTGCTCTCTGCCAGGAGGAGCAGAGACAGCACAGTCAGGGGCTTCTCGCACAGCCCCAGAGGGACCTGCTTGCTGGTGCTTCAGGCAGCAGAGCCCGCGGGCCACGCACCTCCGGCCTCTGCCTGAACCACACAGGCAGGCCTAGGCCTGGGCCTGGTCCAGGTGAAACAGGCCCGGGACCACCCTCCACATGCAGAGTCTGTCAACTCCGGAAGAACCTCAACAGTGCCAAAGTCGTGACAATGTCTGTGCACAGCCCTGGAAGCCTCACAGGCTGTAACCCCCGCGTAGAAGGGGTCATAGTCAGCACACGTCTTTTCTTTCCTCTTGGGCTACTGGATTCTGCCGCCTCCCAGAAGAGCTACCACATGTTGACAGGATATTTTACTGTGTTTTAGAATTATTTTCTAAACCAAGTTTTATTTCCATAAGTAAATCAAAAGGTTCAAAGGTAAAAAGCCTTAAAGAAGAATCAACAGAAACCCTCCTCCCACCCAGGTACCCAATCTTTCCACATCAAAGAAAAGTGAAAGTGTCAGTTGCTCAGTCGTGTGGGACTCTTTGCGACCCTGTGGATTACAGCCCGCCAGGCTCCTCCGTCGATGGGATCTTCCAGGCAAGAATACTGGAGTGGGTTGCCATTTCCTTCTCCAGGGGATCTTCCCAACCCAGGGACTGAACCTGGGGTCTCCAGCTTTCCAGGTAGATTCTTTTCTATCTGAGCCACCAGGGAAGCCCTGAGCTACGTCAAATGTCCTCACAAAATATGCACTTTTCTGTTTTGTTCCCTCTCTTCCTTCCTCTTATGTTTCCCTCCAGAGATTTTTTTTTTTAATGCACATACATTTTCTAGAAATGTATTTTCTCTCATCCTGATTTTTTGCACAAATGATAAAATACTCTAAGTACTATTCTACGCTTTTTTCACTTAAGAATATGTCCTGGAAAGCTTGCCAGATCAGTAGAAAACTGCATTTTTTTCCTTCTAGCCAAACAGCATTTCATTAAAGTACCATAATTTGATGGACATTTCAAGTGGCTGCTTCCAATCTTTTGCGATTACAATGTGGCAGTGAGATCTTGTGTCACACAGCTGTAACAGGTATCACTTGCAGGGTGATCGCCCCACAGAGGAACTGCCAGGTCAGAGGGTATCAGGCTGGTACTGATAGGCAGTGCCAGGCTGCCCTCCATAAGAGCTGTGCCAACTTCAATTCAAGTAACCTCTATTGTTCCTGTTCATTAAAAACAAGTTCATTGAACTTACTTAAAAATACTTCAACTTCACAGAAATAGAGGGTAGAGAGAGCAAAGACCCACTGTGAACAGCCCAGTGAACGGTCTCCACAAAGCCTCTCGAAGGACCTTGTGTAGGTCTGAAAGGCCCTGTCACACCCCCCACCCACCCCTCTCTGCTTGTCTGGCTCCCTCCACCTCGCCCTCCCGGCTGGAGCTGCGTGTACCCGCCACACCAACTGACTGACATCCCCACTGGAGACGGAGGACGTTCTGCATGGCAACTCAACCCAGAAGGGCCCGTGCTCAGGGCATGAGAGCAGCCAGGTGCGCAGGGCAGTTGGCGCGTGGAGCTGGTGTCTACTCTCAACCATGACACGTGTGGCCTGGCAAGGCCTCGGCCGGCAGGGATGAGCAGAAGACAGAGGCAATGCCAGGACAGGGCTGAGGGTAAAGACGGTGGCCTGCGCTGGTCATGGAGGAAAGGGCAGCTGTGGTCGAGCCGCTCACACCTCCATCCCTCTCCTTCCAGCTCGGAGCGCTGCCTGGTGCCACGCCGTGCTAGAAACACACCCCCAATACTGGAAAACCAGGAGAGTCCAGAGAGAAATCCGGATGTTTGGCTCCTTGCAAAAACACCTGCTGACCTTGGGCCCACAGCCCAGCCCCCCGCCGCACCACGCAGCCACTGTACCCTGGCCTGCCCTGGGGCCATCTCAGCGTGCCACTCAGCACTGACCTAAGGCTCTGGACACTTCCTCCTCCCACGCGCCCTCCGCCATCCCTGGGCTGAATAGCTGTCTGAGTGTGTCTCCCTGTGTCAGGCAGGACACTATGGCAACAAACCCCACGTAACCTCTGCCTGCTCTGGTGCCACCGTCCAAAAGCTAGCAGCTCAGCTCCCAGGGCTGCTGATTTACAAACCCGGGCCGCAAGCCAGCCCCTCCCTGGTGGGGCAGGGAGGAGGCGGGTGCTCGCTGAGTGAGGACTTGTTCCTTTAGCAGCTCAACCAACCAGGGTGTGCAGGGCCAGCGCTGGGGTCTCCTCCGCACACCTGGGGGACTGTCTTCAGTGATAATGTTCAATGAGACCAGAGAGCTGACATGGTCCACAGAATCAGCGCCTCCATCCCAGGCAAAGGCAGTACCTCGCTCAGCAAGGACAGTCCACAAAGCTTCAGGCTAAAGACCGCCTGGACTGAACTGGGACAGTCCAGAAAAGGTACTCGTCCCTCCCACAACCCAGTGCGACACCACATGCTCACTTACCACCTTCGTGTCCTGCTGGCTTTCCATTCAGCTGTGCCCATGACTTTGGTCCACCTGGAGCTGAATTTGTATTCTGAAAGAAGGAAGAGAATGAGAACAGGGCCAGCCCAGCGGGCTGCTGTCCATGCCCCGACCGTGTCACAGCAAGGTGCCCCGAGGCTACATCGCTGTACCCACTACCACCAGCTGGGCAGGACCCAAGCACACGTGCTTGCCACATAGCCTTCCACTCAGGAAGCAGCCCGGGCTCAGGAAGCACTGGCCACATGACAGATACAGAGCAGGCCGGAGGGCAAGCGGCCAGCCCAGGGTCACAGAGCAGAGCCGGAGCCACAGCCTGGAACACGTGCCCACACAGAGCTCCTCTGTCTTGCTCCAGGGACAAGACCAAACCCAACTCCAGTGCGTACCTTAAAAACTGCCACTGCTAAGAGAACACACGCGTGGGAAAGCTGACGTGCCTGCTGTGTCGCTGGCCAGCCCAGTACCACTTCCCATGGCTATTGTCATCTTCCAAGGCCCGACTCCCCAAGCCCAGCCTTCCACTCCCGCCTAATCTGGGCTCGCCAGCTAGGCGCAGCTTTGCTGAAAGCTCCCTACATGCAGACCAGGTGCCAGGCACACCAGGGTCACCTGGGTTAGACACCCAACTAGGGAGGGAGGACCAGGACTTGTTCCCACCCTGCCAGGGTCCAAAGCCCCTTCAGGTCCCCAACCACTGAGCTCAGCTGCCTCTCCCAGCAACGTGCCTTAACAACTGAAGGTAAAGATACACAAAACCAAGCTGACGCAGCGTGACGGCTCATCACCCACTGGACTGGATCCCAGATCAAATAATTTCCTCCTTCTTTCCTCCCCTGCTGCCACCTCCACACACGCTCAGGGCAGACGGTGGTCTCTCCAGCCTGCAAGGCAGAGCTGACCAGGTGCAACAACTCATTTATCAAACACTTGCCCCAGTGACCTGGAATGCCCACAAGCCCTGGGGAGTCTGAACAGCTGGGGGCCGGAGGTAGGCCTCCAGACCAGGAGGCAGAGGCCCCAGGTCACTGCTATCCCACAGCCACCCCCTTGGGGTCTGCAGTCACAGGGCCCCTGGCCCTCACCCACCAAGGGCACCAAACTGGAAGAGAAGGCCTATGGGGCCGGCCAAGGAAGGGTTACTAACACTGCAGCAAATCATGTGCCCAGAGTCGAACTGCCTCTGAGATGAGGTTTCAAAGCCGGAAAACACTGGGGGTCTCTTCCTCTCACCATCTCTGCAGGAGAGGAAAGCCAGGAAGCGCCAGACAGAGGGGCCGCGGGCTGGCTCCAGGGCATGGCCAGACCCAACCCCAACAGTCCCATAGCACCCATGCTCCACAGGAGCCCAGGCACCGCGCGGCAGGGGCGCAGTGAGCTCATCTCCAACGGGCTCGAAGAGCCAGCTCTGACACAGAGCCAGGGCTGCAGAAACAACCAAGGCCCCTTAACTGCACTCGGTCTCAAATCTGGGAAAGAGACACGAACTCCATGATACCCACTGTTCAACACGCCTCAGTGGACTTAGGCTGGTGAACATGGAGTCTCACATGAACGTAGATTTTTTTTTTCTTCTTTTCCTTTGATTTAAAAGCACAGTTCAAAAAATAACAATAATTAAAGCACAGTTCAGTGTTGGCTGGAGGAGGGTGTCCCTCTGGCAAAGCCATGAATGTTCCCCACAGAGTGGTTCTTTTAAGACAGCCAGCGAGTGCCAGGTATCTGTCCAGATTTCCAGCTACCAGCCTCTGTAACCCACAGACGCTGATGGACCAAGTACAGTAAGACTTCTTGATTAACCATGATTTTCTGTTTAGAGGTGTCTGAAATACATCAACAAATGAAGGATTATACCTCATTATTCCACAAAGTGTGTTCTGAGAACGCTAGTCCCCAGAGACAGTTTGCTAAAAGACATTTCCAAGGACAAGTAAATTCAGGGACTGCTGTCCACAATGTCCTTCACCTGGAGACCCAGGACACATCAGCATACTGAAGATACAGAGAGAAAGTCTGACACTAAGAAAACCCAGTGAAGGCGACTGCTTTGTTTTGCTTTCTAAACTCACCAGACTGTTGAACCTCCTGTGGCCTAATGCTTGCTGTCTCCTTATGGCTCTCGCTTCCAGGGAGACACTGGGGGGCCCGGATCTAGCATGCAGCTGCTCAGGTGACTCACCTTGAGCTAAGCCAACAGGAATCCAGCTAGGCATCTACATTCTATCCTGAATCTGGGTCTTTCTTGAAAGTCACTCTTCAGGTTGGCCTCTGGATTGGGCAGGTCACATGGAGCCACCCTTCTCGGCGACAGGGTCCCCAGCACCTACCTCCTGACTGATCGACTGTGTCGGCTTCTGCAAATTGGAGACAGATTTCTGCAAACCCGGCTGCGGCAGCAACTCCGGCGGCTGAGAGGCCGTCACACTGGAACTGGACAAAGGCAGGACACACATGAGGATCAGACAGGCCATGGCCTCAGGGTCCCTCCACACTCCAACCTCCTCTGGCGGATAAAAATACCTCCACCCGGCAGACTCCTAGGCTGGCCAAGAGAACGAGAAACTGGACCACATATGAGGTCTGCTCACCGACCCCTAACAGGATGGCCAGTTCTCTGCCTTCCTGCACAGCTTCTGTCTGCAAAGACTGAAAGCCCGCTGTGAACAACAAAGGGGCGAACAACAAAGAGACGGAGGATCTGCCACAAGGGCGGCTACAGCGGTGGGTGGAGGGGCCCCCGCCTCTCACTCCTGACCAAGGGTTCACAGCTCCTCAGGGGCTGACCACTCTGAAACAGGAGATTTTTTTTTTTTAACCTATTGGTTTATGAAAAAAAAATATATGCTCAAGGCAAAAATAAATACATACAATACAGAATGTGTCACCATCTCATCCTCCAGAGAGAAACTCTAGCAGATTTTTCTACACACGTTAGCATAGTACTTTTTAACACAAGTGGTTTAACACCACACACACACCTCAGTAACTTGTGTTTTACTCCGTACCCGACATCTTTCTATGACAACACATGTGGATCCACTGCTTTCTTCTAATGACACAGGCGAAAGGCCTAGAATGTGCCAATCTCCAGGTTCTCTTCCATGACAGATAAAACCACAGCGAACTTCTCTGTGTGCTCCACACACCGTGTCCCAGCAGGGGTGGCCCTCCCCACTTGGCCACCTCCCCGACCACCAGGGAGGGGCAGCAGACACACAGTGCCGGTGTCTGCCGCCACTACCAACGCTCTCCACTTCTCGCTGGCAAACATGCTTTAGCACACCAGCCCCATTCAAGCTGCTTGATGCCATGCCGACGGTGCATTAAGACTGGATAAAAGGAGGGAGCGAGCTTTTGTCCTCTCTCTCTAGAACTAGCAGTAGCAGAGGCATTTCACTGCTTACACTGAAACGTGTAGCATCAGTTTCATTAGAGGCTGCAGTGTTTATGATTGACAGGAAGAGTAACATTGACATCTGCTACCCACCAGGCCCTGTGCCAAGCACGTAACCCGTGTCTTCTCGTCCCTCTCCTGTAGCCGCCCCTGGAGCCAGGGGTTATTTGTACTTCACAGGAGGACACTGATGGTCAGAAGTCAAATGGTTCCCCAGCTTCCACAAAGCTAATAAATGGCCTGGCTAGAAATCACACAGCAGTGTCTGATTCTACAAGTCACACTATACCATGAATCGGGACGATTCCTATTCAGACTGTTAGGAAATGTTTACAATATTTGGTTATTACTGATCGATCACCTGGCCAAATAATCTGTTCACTCTCTACATCTTGTCTGAATTAACTACAGGAAGCTTTGGGCCATTTTCAATTAGAGAAAAGGACCCTGGTTGGCAGGCCGTGATCTGGGCCACCTTTACTTTCTGGGTCCAGAGTATCAGCAGCCAGACCTCAGGGACACAAAGGTGGACGAGGCCAAACTGCTCCGTTTCCACCGCCTGACAAGCAAACCCCAGCAGCCAGGTTCTGCCTGCCGGCCTTAGTGACACCATGTCCCTCCCTGATGCTTTCCTGCCCGTCCCCGATGCAGGGCAGCTGCATACTGACGCGGAGTGCCTGGACCCAGTGTGGCTCTCCTCAGTGACCAGGTCGTGGGGAGCAGGGCACCTGCCTGTGTGGGGCGCTGCGATCCCTCAATGCAGAAGGCTCCTCCTTCTCCACCTGGGGCTCAGTACCCGGGGACCCCAACCAAAATCAAGCACTCGGCTCTGTCCACAGTGGCTTGTGCAGGAACTGGCTCGAGTCATTGCATAAGCTCCTCTGGGAGTGACGAGGGCTTTTTTAATAAGGCACAAGGGACACTGATCACTGGGACTAGGTGGCTCACAGAAACCCTGCTGTTTGGCTCTAGGAGCCAGGAAGCGAGAAACAACTCAGCAGCAGGAGGAGAGGTGGAAGAGACATCCTCCAACTCCCGCCCACCGCCCACCCCTCACTCTCACCTCTTTGGGTCTTGCTGGTCCTGCTTGTTTGCCCATCCTGTTCCGTCCTTGGGTACTATCACGATGTTGGGGTCGTTTCCTTTGTTTTCAGACTTCAGGCTTGGCAGGTTTGCAGGTGGTGGCATGCGCCGGGCCGTGGCAACTTTCCCAAGACTTTGTAAGCCATGTCGAGGAATAACTGCGGGGGGAGGGATGGAAAGAGATGTTGCACAGGAAGTCACGGAAGCAGAGATGCTGGGTTTACTCAGCTGCTCTTCTAAACTCTAAGTGATGATGACAATGGCAACCAAACGAAACACGAGGGACAGATCTGCCATGAACACACACAGAAGGACTTCCCTGGTGGTCCAGTGACTGAAGACTCTGCAGTGCCAATGCAGGGGGCTGGGTTCAATCTCTGGTCAGGGAACTAGATCCCACACGCTACAATTAAGATCCCTCATGCTGCAACTAAAGATCCTGCGTGTGGCAACTAACGCCCAGTGCAGCTAAATACATACATAAAAATACTTTAAACAGAAACAAAAACACACAAAAGTGCCTGGTCGTAACTTGCAGTCACTTCACCAAGGACTTCAGAGACACAGGCTGCTGAAGCCACTGCAGAGGCTTCCGGTTACTTGTGGGCAGTAGGCTCAGGGAGTTTAAGTTTAGGACACAGTGAAGAGCCAGGCCCCAAAACGTCCATCCCACACAGTCACCAGCCCTCTGCAAGGGGAGACTGCTCTGGCCTCATGACAGCAGGACTGCGGGGACTCAGCCAAGCCTAAGCAGGGCCCCCGACATTCAAAAGATTCTCAGGGGGTGTGGACAGAATCAACAGGAAATTTTCCCACCAAGTTCCGGAACAGCAGAACCACAAAAGCTAAAAAGGGTAACTCTAGTGCAAATTAAATTCCATTCTACCCATCGGGCTCAAAATAGCCAGAGCTTCAATAAGACAAGACAGATGAGGAAAAAATCCTGCTACAGCAGTCAGGAATAGAAGTAGAGGGTAATGGCCTCCCCAGTAACTATGCGGGTGACCCCATGGGCCCAGAAGACTGGCTTGTGTGGACCACATCTGTCTGACCAGACAGGGGACCCTAGGTTTTCCTGGTCCTAGACCCGAAAGTCTCACCTGAGGGAGAGCACAGGGTACTGGGCCCCCACCAGCTCTTACCTGAGGATCTGACTGAATCTACTGATTTTCCTTTATACTTGTCAAACAGGCTGAGAGTCGAATACTTGCTTTTCCCATCCTTGCCCTTGGTTATTTGCCCCAAACGATCGGACATTGCGATGAAATGTCATCTAGTAAGGAAATTTTTCTCGGCACCGCTCCCGATCTACCTTTGAAATGGGGGGAAAAAAAAGTGTTAATCCACCAGAACCTCTGATCCAGTGAACTGAATCCTTAGGGATCATGGATCTCCTTGAAGATGTGAAGAAAGCTTCGGACTCTGTCCCTAGAAAGATGCCCTTCCCACGCACAGGCAGCCTTTCTCACATTTAAAGAGCATCTTGTAGACACCACCCCACCTCCAATGATAGGAACTCTCCCTGCCTGCAAATCAGCTGCACTCCCTCACTCACCAGCCACAATGAGAGGTAAACTTCACACATCAGGCCCTCTGAATCAAGGACAGCTCCTCAAGGTGGAAAAACAAAGGCTCATTCCCTTGTAGCACAACAATGTAACATCACAAATAACGCCTTCCTCATGGAAAGCTGTCCATTCCCAGGATGAGCAAAACCAAGCCAGAGGAAGTGTACAGCCAGGAAATCACCTGAAGCAGCTGGTATGGGCGCTTTTCAAACCAAAGAACCAGCACCCAGAGGGAAACACCTGTTCAGGCACCAAGAGCAGGGCTCTCTGAGGCATGGACAGGAGAGCAGGCCTCCTTGGGGAGAGGAGCCCATGTGGGCAGTACTGTCCACACCTGCCCTCCACTGGGAGAAAATCTTCAAAGGCCAGCCCAGGAAGCAGCGTCTCCTGAGTGCCACCTTCTACCTTTCCGCTGGCTCCTCCAGAAGCACCTTCCTTGTTCACTTTGGCATTCATCAATTTAAATACCCAGTGAGGCCACGTGCCGGGCACTGAGGACCACCGGCTCCAGTGCTTTCATTCTACACTCACCCTTGGCTTTAGGTTCTAAGTTTGATCGTGGGAGAACAAAAACTTGTACAAGTGACTGTTACTTCCCACTGGAATTAACATATGGGGAAAAAAGCTAAAGCATCAACTTAGGCCTAGTGATAAAATGTTTTCAATGACAAAACGGAAGTGAAAACATCCATGACTCACAACAGGCACCCGGCATAGCTGCTGCAGTCGTTTCGCCCTATTCTGAAGCCAGCACGGCCGGAGGAGCACAGCCAGTGAGCTGGGCGCATCCGTCCCTCCACTCATGTCACATGAAACATGACACTCAAGCCCTGCCGTCACTGTCTCGGGTGCAGGAACAGAGAAGCACACGCTCTGCATCTGGAAACACTCCAGCACCTCGATGGATACCCAGGGCTGAGCGTCCTGAGTTGCATACAATGTGAAGGGGTCACCTACCCAGCAGTCACCCTCCTTCACGGAAGTGCCCCTCTCCTCCCCACAGGGCTTCAGCCACCCAGGTACGGTGTGGCATGGCTTAGTTACTAAGTCATGTCTGACTCTTAGGACCCCATGAACTGTAGCCCGCCAGGCTGTTCGGTCCACGGGATTCTCCAGGCAAGAATACTGGAGTGGGTTGCCGTTTCCTCCTCCAGAGGATCTTCCCAACCCAGGGATGGAACCCGCATCCCCTGCATTAGCAGATGGGTGGGTTCTTTACCAGTGAGCCACCAGGACAGAGCCACCCAAGATGGGTACTTAACTCCCTTCCTCACTCAGATCCCGGTTTAGGCAGCCACAGCCGGCCAGGGAGAGGCCCCCACGCAGCCTAGCGCTCAGGCCCCAGGAGGCCAACAGTGTGGCAGTGGCCAGGAAAGGAGAGCAGGCCCATGAAGAAACAAACGCAAGTGCTCACCAAGATGGCCCATCAGAGCGCTCCACGCCAGCTCCCTCTCTGGTGCCTGCCCACATGCCAGGGGCTACACACCCTCTATCTTTAAATCCCCGCCTCTAAAGCTGCACACAGGGAGTTTCTGCCACAGTCAGAACTGGTAATAACTAACCTCCCCAGACTGCTTCCCAACGCTGGGCTGCAAGGCCCTGTAGGAAAGAGACTGGATCTTGTCCCATGTCAAAATGACCAGTAATTAATAAGCTTTCAAATGGAAAACCACCTGAAATTCTCCATTAAGACTAGATAAGATCTAATTTTCAGATGTTTCTGTCAGATAGAACAATAGAAAAGTTCACTAGGGTAGGAACATGAACCCCTCCCAATACACTCACGTGCGCGCACACATCACACTATTAACAAGAGCCCTTGAAAACTGCCCCCAAGGTGACAGCCATAGGCAGCCCCAGCCTGCAGGGTTCAGTCCAAACCATGGGTTGGCAAAATACTAGTCAGGCCCCAGTCAATGGCTCATTTTGTAAGGCCCTCAAGGTAAAGATGATTTCCACCCCCCATTTTCACACTTGTTTTTAAAAAATAAAGAATATGCAACAGGACATGTGGTTGGCAAAATCTGCTGACTCTGGGTCTAAAAGGAAAAGCCCTGAACACGGGAAATAGATGGGCACCCCTGAGGAGGCCCTACAGCTCCAGCAGGGGTCCAAGCAGGGCGCCCCACCAAAGTGGGAGCCGCCCAGGCAGAGGGGTGCAGTCTCATATTCATCAGTAGGGCACTACTCCACTGAGGACTCTGAGCACTCTCCACACACTCCCGCGGCCTGCTGAGTAACGGAAGTGTGGATGCCCTAATTCCCAGAACCCGTGAGTATGTTACCTTCCCAGCCAACAGGGACTTTGCAGGTATGATTAAATTGAGGATCCTGAAATGGACAGATCATCCTGGATTATCCGGGTGGGCTTAATGTAATCACAAGGGTCTTAGAGAGGGAGGCAGGAGGGTCAGAGTCTGAGTGGTTAACAGGAGCACAGGTTGGAGTAAGGCTCTTTAAAGGTGGAAGAGGACTAAGAGCAGAGGGGTGCAGGCCGCCCGGAAAAGCTGCACAGGCCAGGAAAGCCCCCAGGAGAACGCAGCCCTGCCGCTGCTTTGACTTCAGCCCAGCGACATCACTGCAGACTTCCAGCATCCAGAACCAGGACAGAATGTGTCTGTTTTGTTTTCAGCCGCTAGAGTTTTATGGTCATCAGTCACAGCAACAACAGAAAACTAATATATTCATTCATTCAACACGTCTTTACCAGGCAGGCACTGCCATGTGTCCACGCCCTGAGCTGGGCCTGGGATACAACCTCCGCCCCACGTCCAGCCTACACGTCTGCAGTCACATAGCTGATTAATAAGAAGCATGTTCCAGAATGTCTCACTTTAGCACTGTCGTGGGAAACGCTAAGTCACAGCCACATCTCTGCTCCCCCTGAACCTACAAACACTTCTAAACAAAGCCAGCGGTGCCTTCCTCCCAGCCACACAACTTGCAGGACTACAGATGCAGCATCACCCACTTAAATCCAGATACACTATTCCTTACTGAATTAAAAACCAAACCAACAAAGACAAGTGAAATAAAAATTATTCATCAGACATTCTGGGCAGTCAAAAAAATTAAGACTTGAACTATCACATAATCCTGACAATCCCACTTCTGGGAATTTATGCAAAGAATACGAAAATACTAATTTGAAAAGATGTATGTACCCCAATGTTCATCACAGCATTATTTACAGTAGCCAAAAGGATGAACGAATAAAGAAGTTGTGATACATATACACAATGAAATACAAGACAAAACTCTGCCATTTGTGACAACAAGGATGAACCTTTAGGGTATAATGCTAAATGAAATACATCAGATGTAGAAAGACAAATATTGTATGATTTCAACCCACAGGTGGAATACAAAAATCAAACCAACAAACAAAAAATAAATGAAACCAAAGCAAACACACACACAGATACAGAGAACAGTGGTGAGCAGAAAGGAAGGGACAAGAAGAGGAAAAAATGGCCAAGGATCATCTGTATGATGGATGAAACTTCATTTCTTGTGGTCAGCATGCTCTGGGGCACAAGAAATAGAAACACCAAGTTGTACAGATAAAACATACAATGTTATAAACCAGTGTTACCGCAATAAAAAATAAATCTTAGGGAATAAGTATTCGTTAGTCCAAATTTCCACCAGTTCACTGATACAAACAGATCTCCCTGATTCTGCACTGCCTGGGCCCCGGGGCAGAGGTCAGAGTGCACACAGGTCAGAGTGGACACAGAGCGCTCAGTGGGTTTCCTGGTGACACCACACCACTCAGAACTAACCAGTCCCCCCACAAGAAGCACTAGGGAACCAGAGCCTGACTGCACCCCCACTCTTGGCATCCTGGAAAAAAGTAAGGAAAATAAATGAACCAATGGGAGCTAAGGAGTGTTAATCGGTCAACAATTGTTGCTTGAATTACACCCTCTAAATAACTCAACCCCTCAGCAAATGCTAACTGAGCACGTACTACGTTTAGGGAATATGCTTTCTACTCCTTTTGACAAAAGCCCCTCAGTGAGGCCAAGACAGGAACACGCTGGGCTAACACCTGCTCTGAACCCATAGGCATACTTTTTAGAAGGCCCTTTTCCCACTTTTTAACCAAGTTATGTACTTGAGAACACTACCGGCCGCTCTAGACCTGTTTTCCCACACAGACTGAGGGACCACAGCCAGATTTCACAAATGCCAACAGGTTCTAAAATCAAACATACCCAATGTTAATAACCCACGGCCATGAAATTACGTGGTTTATTGTCAAAGCAGCGTCTCACCACACATCACGACTGGATTCTGCATTGCTACAGAAATCTGGGGTGCTAACAGGCAATGCGACTGAGTCACCATTGCTATGGAAACAGCCCCTGTGGGGGAGGGGGCCTGATACTTGTTCACCATAAGGCTCCACGTAGAGCGCACAGATGGACGTCCTTCAGGCCCAATTCTCCCTCCAGCAGGGCAGGCCAGTTACACACAGCCAGCCTGGCCAAACTGCGAGAGGCCGCAGGGGGCCCAGAGAGCAACAACTACTGGTATATACCTGGCCCCTTACAAAGCAAGGTTACAGACACCAGCCTCGGGGCACGCAAGGGTTCTTTGCATGAAGACTTCACTGAACAAATACCAAATACAAATAAACCCATTCTGGTTTCCCCAGCAGCACACAGGTATCCATCTCCTCCAAGAATCGGGGTCACGTCTAGGGCCCAGCTCTGCCCCACCTGCGTCTCTGGCTGCTCTACCTACCCCTGGGTTTTCACAAACATCAGGCCCAGAATACTGCTGGTATGGCTTTACCCAGCTTATGAATATCTGCTGAGTTTCTGGTCTGTCAATACACATGCAAAGATTACTAGTCGAGGGCTCCACTAGCCTGTCACATGGCAGAGACAAACATGTGGGTGTGGCTCGTGAGGCTGGGAGGCCAGAGAACACGCTTCTGGTGGGTCAGGGGCATGTCTGTTCAGCCTGGCTCGTTGGGGACGAACCAGTGGAGACTCCAGGTTCTGTGGGCGGCACAGAGCAAGCCTGGAGCCCAGCCAGGGCTCTCGCTCTGCACGCGCTCCCTTTTGTAGGCAGCAGAATTCTTATCTGGGGTGTTGCTTTTTTTTTCCTAAACAAGATCTAATTTGGGTCCTTGGTACTCCATCTACAGCAACTAGAGCCCCGTCCTGCCCTCCTACTGGAAGCCCTCCCCACCATCCAGGCCCGCCCTCCCCAGGCCCTGCCTGGGTCCCTGGGCATTCTCACCAAGAAAGAAAGAAGCAAAAAGCACCCCAAATCTGTGTGAAGACAACTTTAGGGGAATGAAGAAAAGGACATCTTAAATCCGGATCTGCCTAATCTGGCAACTTTCCTTTCCTAAAAGTGCTGAGAGGCCAGGCTCTACAAGAACAAAGGAGCCAGAAAGATTCGCCCACAAAGGCAACTTAATCCAGGCCCCGCCCCTCCAGACAGTAGTCCCAGCCGTCAGGTCACCAGAAGACGCCTGCTCTCGTCCACTAGAGGGAGGACCTCCCAGCTTCCAGCTTATAAAAAGCCATTTCCGAGTAATAGGATTCATTTCACTTCCACTTGGATACCAGCCAGCGGCAGATGCCCGCCCGCCCAGCCAGGGACTCCCCAGGGTAGCACTCAGGGACAGCGGGGCACCCGCTGACACTCGCTGCCCTCCATGCTCAGAAGACACTATGGGTCATCAGTCCGCTTTACAGAGAAGGACACTACATTATGGTCAGGACAGAGCAGTAAACCGTCCAGGGTCACAGGCCACTGAGTGCTGGGGCAGGCCTGGAGCCCAGGCGCGGACACCTGACTGCAGACTCTCTGCCCAGGGACCCTGACTCTAGGCTGCTGGGGCTCGGCCTGGGGGACAGCGAGTGCCCTGGCTCAGACATGTGGCAACCCTGGCTCAAAGGGTGCCTCCTGGGCGACTGTACAGATGACGGGACTGGACAAAGTGCTTAAAAACAAAACATTTTCTACACGCCAATGCTGCTGACCAACAACAGCCAGGTTTACATCGGGGCAAATCCAGGCTTTTCACAGGTGTCCCTGAGTCTGGCAACATTTGGGCAAATCATCTGCTTTCCTGAGCAGTCCTCAATCCTGAGGATACCTGGAGCCAGCACCACGTGGCTCTCTCCTCCAGTCACCGACACTGAAGGGCCCACTGCGAGCTCAGAGAGGGGGGGGTCCCCGGGGAAGACCCACAAGCCACAAAAACAGTGCATTCAGCCTAGGTGCCACAGTCACCAGGCACAAGCAGAAGCCCCCAACCTGGGATGAGGTGAAAGCAAAGAAAGATCCCACTGCCACAAAGAACACACCAAAAAGCATGAACCGCTCAGGAATGGAAGCGGAGAGCGAGGCTGGGTAAACAGGTCAGGAAATAAGCAGGTCTGGAAAGGACATGGTCGCCAGACAGTATGCTTGTCCAGTCTCAGTCAGAACATAAAGAACCATCACCATACAATCCAGGATGAGATGAATAAATAATCCCATCCTTCTCCAACATGTCAGCATCTGTGGAAAAAGAACGTTAACACAGGGTAGGTGCCAACCATCAAGTTCTCAGATGTGTGCTGCCCACTCTGTGGCTGCCGAGGGGCTATTCAGCGCTGGGCATGTGGAGGTGCCTCCTGTGGAGGGCTGGACTAGGCACCTCCGGCACACAGTACCCTGCCCTGCACTGCTGCGACCAGAACACAGGAAGCAGCAGAGCTGGGTTCCAGCGAAGCTCCATTCACAGAAACAGGAAGGGGGCCGGCACTGGGGGCTGCGGCCACCGGACCCCTAGTCTAAAGGGAGAAGTAGATATGGAAATGGGCTCAACCAAGAGGGGTTCACATATGCCCCAGGATGTGGTGGAGGGTGGAGGGTGGGGAACCCCACCTGGGTTTGCAGGGGAGCTTCTGCTGTCTCGCCCAGCGATAGCACCACCAACTCCACACCTCCGGCTTTCAGTGGCTCCCTTCAGGGCCCCAGTCAGAAAATCAGGTTGGCTGGCCAGAAGTAGGGGACCCCCCGCCACATCTCTCCAGGCCCCAACAGGCAGGAGCTGGCCCACCTGCAAAGCTGGAGCTTGGGACCAATCATTCCACCTGCAGGAGCCCCAGGCAGGTGAGGTTTCTGCAGGACAGGCGTGAGGCATGACTGCAGAACACAGCACGAACCTCCACAGGAAGGAGAATAAGCAGAAGGAAAGTAAAGGCCTGAGGGACAACAAAGGGGTGGGAACAATGCAGGAGAGAAATGCGAGGAGGGCCACACCCCCAGGAGACAGCACACTCAGGAAGCTATAGCAGTTAAACATAAAGGCAGTAAGGGCGAAGGCCACGCTGCAGGGGCTAGAGCCCTTCCCCACCCCCACTTCTCCGGCACATGGGGTCTGCAAGCCCTGCCCCCCCGCTGCCCTGAACCCCATCCAGCCCTAAACACCCCCCACCAGAACCAAACCAGGTCACGGGCACCTGCTCAGACACCTTCAACCTCATCCCGATGCTTGCTGGAGGGTCAAATCCAGGACCAACAGGCGACCCCACACCCCTGCCACTCTCGTCCCCACCCCACCCCCGCCGCTCTCCTCTCTCCAAACTCAGGTCAGCATGTCACCTCCACACTGGCCGGTTTCCCTGTGGATTTACTGAGATGAACACCCTGCTATGCACCTCAAAGGCTGGCATCAGGAATAAATGAATGAAGAACACAACACACGCGATCCAGGGCTCTCCCACAGGTCGGGCCCCAGGCTCAGCAGCACCATTGGCCCTGCAACACTACTCAATCTTCCCTCTCCTCTGCGGCCAGTGACGCCTCCAGCTTCCTGCCTACCTCCAGGCTCCAGGGACCTCTCTGTGGTCTCACAGCCTATGGACCCTGACGGCAGAGAGCAGACCTTCAAACCAAGACCGAAAATTCTCGGGGGTTCAAGATCTGCCTGTGAATGCCTTTAATTAATTCTTAGGAGACAGAGATGTGCTTTAATCACATCTTTTCACCTCGAGATGAACCCTCGAGATCAACACTTCACTGCAACCACCTTTTGAACAGCACTGAACTGCCCCGGTTTCAAGGCATCCCACGTGAGGGCAGTAAGCAGGGGTATCCAAGGCAACCACACGCCGGGGTGAGGACAGACCTGCGGTGGACAGCCCTGGTCCTGCTCATTCATTTACCCCCAACATGTCTTAGTAACAAGGAATATATGCTTGATACAGAAAAACCGTGAAGCTTAAAAAACAAAATGAAAAATGATCACCCGTCACCCAGCTCCCAGTCACACTGCTGGACCTCTTCACCAGCACAAGTCACTGGGACGCAGGGGCCACTGGGCTGCGATGCTAATTATCTGCCTCCTGCTACTCTTCCATTGTGGTTTTGTTTCCTACTTCAAGAGTTCAGCAACGGAAGTCAAAAACTATCTGAATTTTAAACAGATCATTGTTTAAAAAAATTATGAAAGCGATTTTAAGGAGAGCTTAGAGAATATTGCAGACAAGCTGAGCACAAGCACTGGAGGCCGCTGGCCCAGCTGGCTGCGCCTGTCACTCTCCCCGCCACCAGCGACTCTGTTTACACCCAAAGCCCTTCCTGTAGGAATGACGTCACCCGCAGCAGCTGGAGTCTGGGCACTGGAAGCAAGCAAGAGGACTAACTGGCAGGAAGTGCTTTTCTTTAGCTCAGGAGACAGCACGCCTTCCAACCTCCCCAAACCCCAGGACCTCACAGATCCACTGCTGAAAACAGAGGATGGTACAGAGAGAGAGAGAGATTAGCTCTATCACCAGGGAGCAGCCAGTGCTGCCGCACAGGCTCTGGGGGCAAGCCCTCCCCATGAGGACCAATTCCCTCCAGCAGGCAGCAGCTCTCTCCACACAGATCGCCAAGATGGAAGGAGCCTGTGAGCCCAAACCCGCTGTGGGGACAGAAGATCTACTTGGAAGGCTGTTGCAGAGACTAGAGATAGTGGTCCCAAGGTGCGATGGAGACCTCCATGGCAGAGCAGGAATCCACCAACAGGCCTGGTCACTCCCTTACCCCCAGCCCCCCTGCATCTTCAGGCTCCCTCCCTTCTCAAGAGAACAGAGAGCTCTGTAAGGACATGGTGCCAAATGACCAGACATCCTAACCCATCCTTTCTTCAGGGCCTTGCAAACCTCTGCTGCCACAACTGCAAAAGGCAGCTCTAGATGTCCTGATGTTATGAGACAACCACCACTGATCACGTGGAAAAAAGCAGCTGAGTGGTGTCATCAACACACACACACACACAATTACACATACGTACGTAAACGTGACTGTATACCTATCTACATGTGCACACACATCCCAGATATGACCCTTCATTCAATTTCATTTGATTCACAGAAACTCTTTAAAAAGCAGGGGTGTTCTGGTTAAACAGGGCATAAGGACCACGGGCATTTATGGCTCATCTTTCCAAAACCTTCTAAAAAACAACAACAAAGAGACCCCAAACGACAGGGACAACTTGAGCAAATAACAGACATGAGTAGTAACAAACTTAGGAGATTACAGGGGCCTAGAAACAGGACTCCAGAGAGCTCAGGAGCTCTAGGAGCACTGGGTGCCCTGTTAGACTGCAGGGCAGGGGTGGGAGCGGGGAGAGGATATTAGAGCTGGGAGCACTTGCAGAAAGACTGTATGTACAACAGCCAGCCTCCCACGTCAGCTCCCTCTTCCCCACCCCTCTGGATAAATTAAGAGAAGTCTGGACTTGAGAACACCAGGTCAAAGAGGGTGGTGGGAGTGAAGAAAGGAGCTAAAAACAGAAGCTAAGTGAAAACCTGAGGCGCAGACCCTGAGGGCCTGAGACTCCCTCTGCTGTTGGCCTCACAGGAGAGAGGGAGACAAACAAGACTGCCTCCCTCGAGGTCTCCACACTCCTGGCAAAGAAGGGGTCTTCTCAAAAAATGCAGGCTCTTGGGGACTCAAGAATAAAAGGATGGCTTCTCACTCACCCACCCCACCCCCAAGAGCTCCTTCTGACCCACCCACCAGGTTTTCCAATCAGCTGTGTTCATCTGAGAGCTTGACTGAAAGACAGAAACCAAATAAACAGACAAACAAAAGAACCTGGAGGAAACAGACGAGGCCCCAGGAAACAAAGACTTTTTTTTTTTTAATTAATGTCCTGAGGAAATTAAGAGAAGATGCAGCATGCAAGCATCAGGATTTTTTTCTCTTAAGGGGCAATCAGAAAACAGGAAAAAGCCCAAGGAAGAATTAAAGACAAGACAGCCAAACCCCCATAATGTCAGGTTAATCATGCGAAAAGTACCAGACAAATCACAAGTAGGAGCATTCTACAAAATCTCTCTTCAAAACTCTCAAGGTCACTGGAGACAAGGAAGATCTGGTAATTGTCACAACCTAGAAGAACCTAAATGTGACAACTAAACATTGTATCCTAGAACAGAAAAAGGCCATTAGGCAAAAATTAAGGAAATGTGAATAATACAGACTTCAATGTATAAATACTGGTTAAGTAGCCAGGAGGAATGGACCATAATAATGGAAGATCTTTTTAAGAGAAACTGGGAGCAGAATATACAGAACCTCCAACTTTTCTATAAATCCAAACTATTCTTACAAATTTTTAACTTTCACATCAGTAGAAGAAATGCAAGACAAAGGATCTCCCAGAAAAATTAACAAGGGGGATAAGTGAATACTAGTCTCTACTCCTACCCCAAATTAGATTAATCCAAGGGTCCAGATTTAACTAAGATTTCCAGAAACACAAGAGGAGGGAAATTATCAAATAAAAATTACACGAGAAATTCCCAGAGCTGAAGTACACAAGATTGCAAGGACCTGCCAAGTGCTCAGAGAAATGAGTGTAAAAAGAACACAGGACAACGGGAAACTTCAGGACATCAGGGATAAAGACAAGAACCCCAAAGCTGCCAAAAGCCAACCACGACCCACAAAAAAGGTCCCGGGGAGGAACAAAGGGAATGGCAGTGAGTCCTCATGAGCCAGTGACTTGACTCTCATGAGCATCATTAACCCTCGTATCCAGCTGACCGAGCCAAGTGTGGAGATGGAAGGACGTTTTCAACTCACACAAGGCCACAAAACATTTACGTTCTTAGAAAGGTGCAAGGAAAGATGCTCCAGTGAATAAGAGGCAAATAAATGCAGTAGCCATTCCTGCCTGGAAGCCAGTTCTCCCTTCTTCCTTTCTAGAGGAAGTGACCTAGTCCTCCCCCAGGCAGACAAGAGGCCTGAGAGGCTGGCCCATACCCGGCTGGGCGAGGGGCACACCTGGTCTAAGGGAAAAACTCAGCCTCCTTACCAGTGACCCACCTGGTTCCTTAGGGACACCCCACACAGGACCAACACCCAGAACCTGCCCACCTCTGGAGTTCTACTTACTTGAGCCAATAAATTCCTTATTGTTTAAGACAGCTTAAGACAGGTGCTGTTACTCGATGCTCACGTTCCCCAACTGATGATACACACAGGACGCAAGAAACAAGGGGTCCAGCACAGAGAGACAAGACCCAGAGGGACCACCACCCAAGGCCCAAGATGGCAGCTGCACTACAGTAAGAGCGGACCAGCCATGACGAAAGCGGGGCCGGGGTCCCCAGGGCAGACGGAACTGGCAGGTCTTCTAAGGCATCTGGGCAATTACAAAACAGTATGTGTTGCATGTTATTGGAGCATCTGTAATCTTTGCTCAAGAATATAGGAAGTTTAAAGTACACTTCAATTTATAAATCTTTCCTATTTTGGTAGTGCTTTCTGTATCCTATTTAAAGAATTTTGTCTTCTCCAAGATCATAAAGCTAAGTCTGTTTTATTCTAGAAGCTGTTTTCTCTTTCATGTTTAGCTCTGTAATCTACCTAAAACTGATCCTGGATATGATTTTGGGTAGAAAAATTCTCCCCCTACCCCTATACAGAGAATCCAACTTTCCCAGTACTTTTTATTTAATATTATGTTTTTTAAAAAATTTTGGCCACACCATGGCATGTGGAACCTTAGTTCCCTAACCAGATATTGAACCCATGCCCCCTGTGTTAGAAGGCTGAGCCTTAACCCCTGGACCACGGAGGAAGCCCCCTCCCAGTACTTTTGAGAAGGCCACCTTTCCCATTTGTCATGTGGCACCTTTGTCACAAATTAAGTGACTATTCATGTGCAGTCTGTTTCAAGATCAGTTCTATTCTATCCATTTATTTGTCTGTCCTTCTGCCGACACTGCGATGCCTTACTTACCGTAGTTCTTACCAAGTCCCCACATCTAGCACTGTGTTCTTCAGTACATCAGCTGTGTTCTTCAAGGATGCTTTGATTATCCTTGGCCTTTGATTTTCATATCAATTTCAGAAATCAGTCTGGAATTGGAATGACACGGAATCCGGAGACCAGTGTGGGGAGGGCCGACACAACCTGACAACGAGCGCTACAGTGTGAAGGACACTGCTCCTGCCCCACAGCGGGCATGCCAACCGCTAGCATCTCTGAAAACAGGCAGCCGTCCACTCAAGCCGAGCAAGCGTCTCGCCTGTGACCTGGCAGTTCCACTCTTAGGTATGAACCCAAGAGAACACATACTCACACGCATGAAAGATGTGTCAGAGTGTTAATGGCAGCCAGCACTATTCAGAATAGCTCAAAATGGAAACAAGCTAAAAAATCTATCACTACTAGAACCAACAAATACTATATTCACAGGAAAGTGAAAGGGAAGTCGCTCAGTCATGTCTGACTCTTTGCGACCTCATGGACTGCAGCCCACCAGGCTCCCCTGTGGGATTTTCCAAGCCAGAGTACTGGAGTGGGTTGCCATTTCCTTCTCCAAGGGATCTTCCCGAGCCAGGGATCGAACCCAGGTCTCCCGCATTACAGGCAGACACTTTACTGTCTGAGCCACCAGGGAAGCCACTATATTCACATAACAGAATACTATTTAACAATGAGAAGGAGCAGACAGGTGGTAACTAGGCTTACCGTGGTGATCTTTTGAAACGTGGAAAAATACTGAATCACTATGCTGTGTACCAAGAACCAATATAGTGCTGTGGGCCAATTAAACAAAGTGCCAGTAATTAGGTAACTAAGTAACTATAACTCACTCACAGAAAAAGAGCAGATATGTGCCTACCAGAGGGGAGTGGAGAGGGAAAGGATGAAGGTGGTCAAAAGGTACAAATTTCCGGTCACAAGATAAGTACGTACCACGGATGCAATACACAACACATAAACATAACTGACACTACTGTATGTTACAGTGGAGAAGGCGGTGGCGCCCACTCCAGTGCTCCTGCCTGGAAAATCCCACGGACGGAGGAGCCCGGTGGGCTGCAGTCCATGGGGTCGCTCAGAGTCGGACAGGACTGAGTGACTTCACTTTCACTTTTCACCTTCATGCATGGAGAAGGAAATGGCAACCCACTCCAGTGTTCTTGCCTGGAGAATCCCAGGGACGGGGGAGCCTGGTGGGCTGCCGTCTATGGGGTCGCAAAGAGTCGGACACGACTGAAGCGACTTAGCTGCAGCAGCAGTACGTTATATATGAAAATCTGTTAGTAAATCCTAGGAGTTCTCATCAGGAGGAAAAAAAGTTTTTTCTATTTCTTTAATTTTGTTATCTGTATGAGATGACATTCGCTAAACTTACTGTGGGTAATCATTTCACAGTGTATGAAAGTCACGTCACTATCCTGTACACCTTGTCAATTATATCTCAATAAAACTGGATAAAAGATAAATGAGAAGGAATAAACTCACACACAACTACACGGGTGAAACTCACAAATACATGTAATAACACTGATGAAAGAAGCCAGACACATAAGCAGAATGAAGAGAGTCAATTTTACGTGGGGGGGGAAGTACACTCCACAATGAAAGTACAACTGTCATGAACCTATATTTATAGAATAATTTAAAAATGAAAAGAATCACTATAAGTAGAGAACATTGGAAAACACAGAAATCGCGAAACCTTGGTCTTAGGTAAGATTTGATCTAAAGCCCACTCAAACAGAAACTAATGAGTCATGTGAAAGGTACATCAGCAAACATGTTCAAAAAGTTATTCTATACGTGTGACTTCAAGGAAAGCCCCAAATCCTGAAAAAGCAAAAATCTCCGACCACAGTGCAATAAAACAAGATGTAATGAGAGCAGAAGTAAAAATAACGCTATCAGTTGGAAAACCTAAAACTCCCTCTTAAAAAACTTTTGACTCAAAGGGGAATTCAAAATCACAGTTGCAGAATACCTAGAAAATAGCACAGATGGAGAAAAGAACACCACACCTGAAACAAAGACAAATTTGTACTCAGAGGAAACTTAATCATCTAAAAACTTAAAATTCCTAACAGAGAAGAATGAAATTAAGCATCTGATAAGAAGTCAGAAAAAAAGACACAAATGAATGTGAAGGCAAGCAGGAACAATTAACAAAGAAAACAGCCAAAAGTAACTTAATGAGCACATTTGAATAAAGCTGGAATTTAAAACAGGAGTTCTTTGGAACAAAATAGCCACTTAGAGAAAAGTACTTGTACCCTCAATTACAGACAAGACATCAAAGCTCAGGGAGGCTAAATGACTGGCCCAAGGTCACTAGCTTCAGGTTGCTATGCTATGCTAAGTCACTTCAGTCGTGTCCGACTCTGTGCGACCCCATAGACGGCAGCCGACCAGGCTCCCCCATCGAGAGTACTGGAGTGGGGTGCCATTAAGGCACAGCAAAACCTGAACTTGAACCCAGTCAAGTCTAACATCCAGGCACTCCTCCAGGAGTGCTGGGCACTGGAGAAACACCTGCTACTGTGATTACAAGGTCCATGCTGGCCACCAAGGGGCCCTGAGGCCCAAAATAAAATGCCCACAGTTCTCCCAGGCTCTGTCCGTACCCCTGGGGCCCCGGTGACTGTGCAGGGAGAGTCTGGCCCAGGGTGGAGTGGGGTCTGAGCAGGGAAGCATCAGGTAAAGAACCCCACTCTTAATTTAGGGTCCAACGGGCACATGGTGTGCGCCGGCCACAGGCTCCTCACCCACTGGGGTCTGCCTCGCGTGTCCCCAAGCACAGCACTTGCTCAATGGGACCGGTGACCATCATCATCATTGCTAATCTACTTAAAACTCTTAAAACTCCTTCTTTCACGGGCAGTGGGGTCAGTCCCTGTTCACCTAGCTCAGCGGCACACTAGCTTGAGCTGAAGCCTGAGAGAGGACTCAGCTAGAAATCCATTTGCAATCTGCAGACAGCTACTGGCCTATCTCACCTTTTCAACATGCAGTTCACTTAGCAAGTAGAAAAAAAAATTTTAAATAAAAAACTTAAGGCAATTTCAACATACAGCCAGGGATGGACAGCTGGACGGATGTGCCACACAAAGGTCTCCCTGCCCAGGGTCAAAACTTACCAAGGACCTGGCAAATAAAAGAGACACAGGACACATAAGCTCTATTTCCGTTTCTCCTTCCTTTTCTGCCTCCAAATAATGGCAAATTATCAAGTGAGAAGCACTCTGCAAATGCCATCGCAATCCATATTGTAAAACCTGATTTAGCAGAGGACAGAAGTTGGAGATGGCATTTGTATTGGATTGTTCCTTTTAACTAGCTCAACAAAGCAATTTCTGAGGACCAGTGATATATAAACAGACATAACTGAATTGGTTGGATTCCTGTGACCCCCACCAGGGCCCTGGAACCAGGAGGTGAGACACTTGAGGCAAGTCTGAGCAAAACTCAGAGCCTGGATGATGCTCTTACCAGGCAAGAGCCAGTCTGCACCAACCCAGGGGTCTGGCCCATAGGTATGTGTCTTCATTTGAATTTATATGGGTTACCTCTGTAATTAGTTATCTCTGTTAACTAACAGGTATTTCTAACACACATTCAGTGTAACAAATTCAAATGATCCTAAAATACGCAGAACAAGTCAATCCAACTCAAAAGGTAACAATGTGAACCTGGTGGATGCTGTGTAAAGCTATCAGCAGTTTGTGGTCTTGGATTGTTATTCTATAGATGAGGGTTGTTACTGTACCATGCAGAAACTTCTTTCTTTTACTATTGCTTGCTTTTTATTACACACTGTGGCCATTTTTTTTTTTTTTTCCCAAGAAAATGCACACCACCCTGAGACTCTTTTTAAGCCTGCCTGGTATTTCACTGCACATTTGTGCCACATGTGTTTACCCACGCTCTCCAGACATGTAACTGATTTCCAACCTTGTCCTGTGACAAATAATGCTACAGCCAACGTCCTGCTACATGTAACTTTACACATGGGCCAATACTCCTGAACTGTCTGACATTTCTGTGAAGCCTATTTTTAGTCTGTGCCCAAAGAACCGCAGGGCAGACAGAGAGATGAGGAAGGAGAGAACTGGGACGCAGTGCAGAGAAACCAGCAGGGCTCAGACCCCAGACCTCTATAATCAGGTTCATCACACGGGAAGCCCTCCGGCAGCTCATGCCCACGGGGATGTGGCACACAGCACCCTTAGAACAGACCCTGTCTTCCCCAGGCAGCCCTCCTCCACCCACCGCCCTCCCCAGCTTCAGGCTGCACGTGGCCCCAGAGGAGGCTTGTTAGCAACAAAGCATTCCACCTGGAGGGCAACGCCTCCCTCTAATCCGAGCAGGGAATTACTCCACCAGGCTGGCAGAATAGTAATTACAGCTGTGCAGAGGATCCTGCCAACAACGCTGGGGTGGCCGTCCTCTGTGGCTCCTGTAGATGAGGGAGTGGAGGCTAAGAAGTGAAGGACCAGGCCAAGGTCGCACCACACCCTCTCGCACTCTATCATGCCCATTCAGAGCTAAGCCGCTGCAGCAGGGTGTGTGCTGTGACACAGATGGTCCATCAATAACTAAGCACCCCAAGCCACTCCTCTTGGAAGAAAATAAAATCCCAATATACTGAAGGCAGGGCTTCCCCTTGTGGCTCAGATGGTAAAGAATCTGCCTGCAATGCAGGAGACCCCTCGTGGTCAGAGAGGCCTGGCGTGCTGAGATTTATGGGGTCGACATCCTCCTGAAAGGTTTGATCCCTGGGTCGGGAAGATCCCCTGGAGAAGGGAATGGCAACCCACTCCAGTATTCTTGCCCTGAGAATCCCATGGACAGAGGAGCCTGGTGGGTTACAGTCCATGGGGTCGCAGAGAGTCAGACACGACTGAGTGCCTAACACACACACATACTGAAGGCAGGGGGATAAAAGGGCTGGGTTGGTTTCAACGCTCTCCAACAATGTCCAAAGGACTGTAGTCTGGGAATCTGTATGCCATTTATTCTCCAAGCCTCGGACTCCAGAGGAAACCCAGAACGATGACAGTCCCGGGCCACCAATCAGGCAAGACCAGGTCTGAAAAAGAAGAACCCCAAAAAGGAGGGCCAAGTGTTGCCCAGGGGCTTTCAGGAGGATGCCAATCTGTCTTTTCGGCACTGGAGAAGAGGAGCCATGCATCCGCACGCACACAGGCTGATGTTCAGTTCAGTTCAGTTGCTCAGTTGTGTCTGACTCTTTGCGACCCCATAAATCTCAGCAAGCCAGGCCTCTCTGTCCATCACCAACTCCCGGAGTTTATTCAAACTCACGTCCATCGAGTTGGTGATGCCATCCAGCCATCTCATCCTCTGTCGTCCCCTTCTCCTCCTGCCCCCAATCCCTCCCAGCGGGTTATTAATGAGAATCGGCTATTACAGGACCAGCCCCCTCCAGACAGAGCTCTGCTCTCACAGCCCCCGTTTCCCAACTATCACAGACTGTGCTGCCCCTTCCCGACAAGGCCACGCCACAGAGCACACGCCCACCTTGCCCCCGCTCCCCGGACTCCCCACGCCAACACCTTATCACTCGCCTGACGCTCTGTGGAGAGCAGTGCCTGGCGAACCCTACGCTCTGCTGCTGCCAGACACGACCAACACGCCGTGAGGACTCACCCAAGTGGACAGAGAGCGACCATGGCCCTTTCCAGGCAGGAAAGGGCCAAAGTGACAGCGCTGGGGAACCACACACAGGACATCTAAGTATATACACATAAAGGCAGGTTCCTAGCTCCCGTTTCCCAGTGGTCACGCCAGGGTAAGCACTCACAGGTGGTTAAAACATTCCCATTACTAGAAAACGAAATTATTTAAGACAGCACTCATCTCTCAATCTGAAAGAGAGAGAGCAACTGCAAGGAATGACTGATTTTCTACTCTGTGAGCTTTCTGGAGTGTTTGGGGTTTGTGTCACAGGCCTGTCCTGTCATTTCACTACATTCTTTTAGTTTTGGGTAAACTGAGCTGTGAGAACTCCTGGTGGCTCTGTCAGTAAGGAATCTGCCTGCAATGCTGGAGACCCGGGATCGACCCCTGGGTGGGAAAGATCCCCTACAGAAGGAAATGGCAACCCACTCCAGCATTCTTGTGGGGAGAATCCCATGGACAAAGGAGCCTGGCGGGCCACAGTCCATGGGGTCACAAGGGTCTGACACGACTGAGCGACTAAACCACCACCAAACCTGGCGGTACAGAATCGACATGGCGTCCTGCTTCTGAGCAACCCTGGGAGGCAAGTTCCACCCGCTCTGGGCAGACTGAGAACCAGAGGCTCACATATGCAAACAGGGGTGAAGGAGGTCTGTTTAAGGTCCAGAAGGTCTGTCTGCCTGACGCCATCAACTTCAACAAACCTTGTCTTTATTCTTTTCAAGACATTTACCTAAAACTCTCCAAGAAAAGAACAAACTCAGTGAAGGGCAGCAGGCAGTTATCAGATGCTCCTGTTGGGGGTGTTTACCTTGGAGAGAGTGGACAGTAGGGAGAGCGCCAATGCCCCAGAGAGGCCCTTGGTTACACTGAGCTCCTGCTGGTGAGGGCAGGGGCTGTGAGACTTGGGTTTAAATCTTCAGCACAGGGCTAAGCACACAATTAGAAACCCTAACCTCTAGCAAACTAAAGAGCCCCAAGTGTATAAACCTGCCTGCTCCAAACCCCCAGGCCCTCAGCTAGTGCTGGATCCAGGAGCCATTAATAGCTACTGTTTACTGAGCGCCTGCCCACCTGTGCCAGGCACCTTAGAAACACTTCAGCATAGGACCCATTGAATCCTCCCCCAATGCTAGGAGGCAGGTGTCACTGTGACATTTTGCAGACAAAGAGAATGGAGACTCCAGAAGATTAAATCATCTTAATCACACAGCTCACAAGTGGAAGAACCTGGATATGAAGACAGCTGACCAAAGCCAAGGGCTACTCTCCCTCAGGAAAAGGAATCTGATGGATTCTCTTCAGGTTCCAACTAACAATAGCAAGCGCAAGGGCCGGCACTCTGTACTTCCCACGGCACCCCGCCCTGGGCACTCGTCTCCCGGAGCACCTGGCCTGATGAAATCCCACCCAGGCATCTCCAGGGTCTTCATTTCCGTAGTCACTTTGCCCACTAGGTGTGAGCTCCTAGAATAGACAGGCGGGGAAAGTGGGGGCCAGAGACCAAGTGGATGAGTAGGGAACTGGGAGCAAGAGATCAGAGGCCTCCAGATAAACCCCTCCCACACAGTCAGCTGCATCCCAGCAGCAAGACCACCGAAGGCTGTAACCGAGCCTCAGAAACCCGCGGAAGGGCTGCTGTGAGAACTCCCCAACGGGGCGGTCTCTGAATACACAAAGGCTAGAAGAAAACACCTGTGCCAAGCACCGTGACTTTAACTGAAAAGGAAAAGCAAAGTAAACCTGGCTACCTGCGCCTCTCCACACATCGGCCCCACCAGCCCCCACCGGCCTCATCTGAGCAGATGCCCAGGCACCTGCACTGGGAGTCCTCGGGAAACACCACCTCTGCTGTGCCTGTCAATGCCAATCAAAGGCTGAGATCCTACACCAGACCACAGGAAGCCTTCAACAGTCGCTGCTTTTAATTTGGGAAACGTGCACGCCCAAAATGACCTCAAATGATGATTCACTTAGAAAAGCCCCCAGTTCAGAAACACCCACTCTCGTATACTACTTCATGTAAATTGGCACAAAATTTTTTGAAAAAGAGTTTAACGGAACTCTTACCGAAACGCTACTCAACGGGAAGACCCCACACTACAGAAACATACTCTCAAGTGTTATCACATGCAAATTATATGTTTATGAAGACAAATTTTACTGAATTTCACCAAAACTGTATTATTATCCAAAAATTAGAAATAGCCCAATGTCCACCGATAGGAAACAGGGTAAAATCATGTGAATCCACAGATCATTCTCTGTAGTTGCTAAAATAAATGATGTAATCAGTCTACACAGGTGTCATGGAGCACACCACGACATTAAGTGAGGGGCAGCCTGCTGTAGGTCTACACACACACACACACACACACACGATAATGTGCATTATTTTTCTTCCCTGCTAGGAATCACAAAAAAAAAAAAAAACTTCAAACAACGGTCTCCTTTCAGAGAGATTGGGGAAGAACCCTTATATTTTTCAATATAGATTTAATTTTCCTAAGTACTTTCTAAAACAAGTCAACTGGGACTGTCTGGGCCAAGGTTAAGATTATGACCTATTTTTGTTTTCTTCTTCCATACACATGCATATTAAAAAAAAAAACTTACAAATATTATTTTTAAAACATTAACAGTATGATAGATCTGTATATACTAGTCTGGGGGAAAAAAGCTCATGATTAAGTTTGAAAATGAAGAAAACAGCAGCATGAGCCCATCTTTGCTCTTTAGTATGAGAAGGATAAACACACCGAACATAAATGACGCCTATTGCCTTGGAAGCTGAAGAGAAGATCATTCATTTTTCTACACACATTTGCTTTTTTTTTTTCCCCAGTAAGTATATTTTTGCAATTAATTTTATATCAGAAAGAATTCCACTTTATGCTTCGGGGCAGTGTTCCACTCTCCCCAGCTATTTCTGAACACTCAGCCCATTCAGACCCGCGGACAGGTTGGCCCTCCCAGACCAGCCTGTGTGTTCTGCACGCCCTGGAACAGAGCAGTTCTTTAAGCTCTGAACTGGATGTAAACAACACCTGCCAAAAAAAGCTCTAAAGAAACAAAGGAAGCGTGGAGAGAGTGCTGGAGGTGACCTCCTTTTTCCAGTTGGTGCGGCAGTGAGATTCACCCCCCCAATTCCACACAGAGAAGAGCTCGAAGCACGTTGGGAAAATCAACTCAAGGCCTGGAGCTGAAGTCCTACCCCCCACCCCACCCCCAGCACTCTCACCGCATCCACACTGAAGGGCCTAGCGCTCTGGAAAGCAAGCTGACTCACTAGCTTTCTTCTGCAGCCTAGGCATTTCAACTTAGAAACACATTTTTTAATACTCCAGGGCTCCCTATTTTCAAGAGGTGCTTACTTCAAGTCAGCTACGTTCTCCAGAGGGCCTTCCCTGACCGCCTGAACCCAGGCCGAGCTGGGCTCAACTTCTCACCCGATGTGTACATATGCAGAGCCGTCTGTGTGAGACGCAGAGCATCGGGAGGCGGGAAGCGAAGAATCCGCTTCATGTGACACGCATTCCACTGGGGCGTAAGGGCGAGTCAAAAAAACACAGCAAAAATGTTGGGCTGTTCCCAGGCAGTCCAGTGGTTAGGACTTTGCGCTACCACTGCAGGGGGCCCAGGATGGATCCCTAGTGGGGAAACTAAGATCCTGCATGCAGGGCAGCACAGAAACAAACAGCAACAACAACAAAAAAACCCAAAGTATTTCTAAGTTGTAGGCCATCTACAGACAAAGGGATAAACAAAATGCGGTCGCTGTGTGTGTAATATAGACTGCAGCTGCTGCTTAGTCGTTTCAGTCGCCTTCACCTCTGTGTGAGCCCACCAGGCTCCTCTGTCCATGGGATTCTCCAGGCACTCGGACTGGAGTGGGTTGCCAGGCCCTCCTCCAGGGGATCTTCCCGACCCAGGGATCAAACCCAGATCTCCTGCATTGCAGGCAGATTCTTTTACAGCTGAGCCACCAGGGAAGCCTGTAAGAGACTACTGTTCAGCCTTAAAAAGGAATGGAATTCAGACACATGCCACAACACCACAGATAGATGAACCTTGAAAAACCATGCTAAGTAAAAGAAGCCATTCACCAAAGGACAAATATCGGACAATTCCACTTATCTGAGGGACCCAGACTAACCAAAGTCATAGAGACAAACAGTAACTGGAAGCTGCCAGGGCCTGAGGCAGGGGGAAGGCTGGTGGAGGGGGGGCGTGTTAATCAGCGCAGAGTTTCAGCGTGCAGAGACGATGCAGTTCTGGAGACAGTGGTTGCACAACGCTGGGCATGTACTTTATGCCACTAGGCTGCACACTTAAAAATGGCTGCAATGGTAAATCTTATGTCATTTCTATCCCACAATAATTTTTTAAAACAACAACAACAAAAACCCTGTATTTAAAGTTGTAAAAAGAAAAGCAAGAGGAAAAAAGCAAACAGAACAGCAGCAAGGGCTAGGGAAGAATCACGGAGGGTGATGATGGAGATGGGCTGGGGGCCTGGAAGGCCTCTCTAAGGAGGTGCCGTCTCCCCCCACTGGACACGAGCTCCTGAGGAACATGAGCAGGGCATCCACGTATAAGTCCCAGAACAGTAAATGTCTAAATCGAGACCTTTGTCCGCACCCAAGCCAGGAAACAGAGTAAGACCCCAACTTCGCTCATCAAAGGGCTTCGCCAGGACTGAGACACCCAGAACTCCGGGGTCTAAGAAGGAAGCCACCTTGTGACGGAGGCTGGACATAGAGGTAGCCAGGGCTGCAGGAGACACTGTTGCTGAGCCAAAGCAGGAGCCTGCGCACCCTCCAACTGGGAATTCTACCTACAGGAAACATCAATGTGGACCCAAGGCTTTGTAAGCAGGGATGCTCCCTAAAGTCTTATTTGTAAGAACAAAAAGTGGGTAACAACAATCTAATAATGGAGGATTAAGTAAATCATGACATATCCATGTAACAGCAATTACACAATTATTAAAAAATCATGTTTTCAATAACTCGGGGAAATATACTATAACGTTAAGAGGATCTATAATCCCTGAATAGTGTATACAGCAGTATTTTCTAATTTTGAAAAAAACATATAATCAAAGGAAAGAAATACACGAGTCTTAATGCAGTTATCTCTGGATGGTGAAGTTAGAGGTGATTTGTGTTTTTATTTTTGTCTTTATTCTTTTCAGTATTTTGCAGTCCCCCCACCCCTCAGGGGAAAGGTTGCTTTTGGGGGAAAAGTACTTAAAGAGCCTTGCACCATGCTTGGCCAAAGTCCAGCAGTGACTTCTAAAAGCAACACATACTGTTTCTGCATTACCACAAGGAGGAAAAGGCTGGCAGCTTTCTTGAAAGGAGGAAGAATACAGAGCAGAGCTACAAAACCAGTTGCAGAGGTGAGAGCGGAAGGAAGTCACCTGGGAGAATGTGAAGGACTGCCAGCAACTCAAGATAGACCACGCTCTGCCCACAGACACCTCCCCACCTGCACAGCTTCACAAGCCAACACCCTCACAGGAGCAACCCAGCCCTGAGCTCAGGCCACACAGAAAACCACCACCAAAAAAAAGCAAGCACAGCTCAGAACAAGCCCAACCAAGACTTTTGGCTCAACTCAGGAAGGCAGGCCTCCCTCCCAGAGCAGATTCCCACGTGCCACCCACAGAGGCACAGCGACACCACCTACAGCAAAGCCCAGGTCCTCCTGTTCCCAGGGGAAGACGCCAGTCCAAATGGCACAAGACGCCAGTCCAAATGGCACCTTGTTCACCCAAAAGCCTGTCCAAACAATTTTATTCCATCAGAAAGCTCACCATCTCCCACCTCTCTCTCATCTCCAACACCACAGGCCATGCCTTTTCTTTTTTTGTTTTACTTTATTTTTTGGTTGTGCCACAAGGCACGTGGGATCTTAGTTTCTTGACCAGGAATCAAACCCGCACCCCCTCTGTTGGAAGCACAGAGTCTTCTAGTGGTCTTAACCACTAGACCACCAGAGACGTCCTTACTTTTCTTTTTTTAATTGAAGTACAGTTGATTTACAACACATTTAAGGTGTACAGCAAAATGATCTAGTTACATATATTTTTCTTTTTCAGATTATTTTCCCTTATACACTATTACAAGATACTCAATATACTCCTGTGATATACCTCGTTGCCTTTTTATTTTTTCACTGAATTTTATAGTTGATTTACAATACTGAGTTTCAGGTGTACAGGAAAATGACTCAGTTATATGTACATATATTTTCCAAATTATGCCTTTATTTCTTTGTTCAAAGGACAAATCTAAGGTTTAAGTCTATACAACCCCCAGGAAAAAAATCTTAAGAAAGAAATCAAGCAATGATTGGAAAAGAAGCCAGTCTAGTTTGCCCTGACTAAAATGTGAAATTCAGGACACAAACCCCAACATCTCAGAAATTCTCTTTTTCACAGGGAAATGCACTGCTTTAAAATCTAGTGTAGACAGGCCCTATTTAACACCTGCCCACCCACAGCAAGATACACACCTTTGACAAAAGAGAAGCCTCATTATCAAATTTAGAAATACATGTACTGGCCCAACTGGCCTATTCTGGTTTGAAATAGAAACAAATACAGAAATGAGCAATCTTAAAGCGGTAGAATAATGAGACATACAACCAGCATACATCCATTAGCAACATGAGTCAGTACTTTGTGCAATAAAAAAAAAAAAAAAAAAAACTTGAAAGCACAATAAATAATCCTTCAGGGAAAAAAAAAAAAACTGAAATTTAAAAGGGAGTGGGGGATGGGCCAACCAAAAGGCACAACAAAAATCCCTGGGCCAGGCTCCAGGCAACTAGACCGGGCAGGAACTAGTTCTGACTTGCCATTCCTGAAATTCCTCTCTCCCAAGGTTTTCTGGCTCTTCCTTCCCCAGACTCCCTTTTTACCCATTTGGGCTTGAAGGAGACTGGAGAGGACCCAGAATGTTTAAGGAGAGACAAGCACCCACAACTGGCTGGAACAAGCCCCTCCACCGTGCAGGTAGCATTAGGGAGCCAGTCAGAGCTGAAATTCACAGGTAAATAAAAAGGTTGTGGGAGGGGCAGTGAATTCATTACATCACCACCCAGCTAACCTCCATCCACAGTGCTGGGCCAGACTGAAATCAGACGGAAAGGATGGGCCAAGAGGCAGGAAGCAGGGAAATTGAAAGGATGACTTGACCCACTAGAACGTCTCAGTCACACAGCCAGGAGGCCAGAAGGTTCCAAGGAGGTTTAAAAAAAAAAAACCACACACAGAGAACAAAACAAAACCAAGGTGGCTGTGGGAATGCCAAAATGAACTGAAACAAATTCCCCACTGACTGCAGAACCACCTTATGTTCAAGCAGTCTCCAGGGCCCTTTACAAACAAGCTATAGGTTTGGTTCAGAGGTAACTTAGGTCTCAGTCCTTACCCATGGCCAAGACTGGGGTCAGTCTCCCCTAACTAGCCTCAGTCCTTCCTACGGTCTCCCATAAACAGCACAAACCTCAGACTTGGCTGAGTAGCCTCGCTCTTTTGGCCGTTCTGGTGCTACCAGGCAAAATCAAAACATCAGCTGCGGACAGAATTTGGGGTGGTTCCATCCACCAAAATGACAGGAGCAAAAGATCAGGAATTAAAAAGACACCAAAAAACCAGATAACCAACAAAAACATACATACATTTTCATCACCCTCCCATGGATGGAAGTGCTTTGCTGCAAATAGTATGTGAGGCTCCCAAGAGCCCCAACAGATACCCAAGGCAAGGTGTAATTATTCCCATTTTACAGATGCAGGAGCTGAGGCTGAGACTTGCGTAAGCTAACCCAATGAGGACCAGAATCCAGGTTCCAAGGGACACATGTGTCCAAGCAAATGTTTATTTGCCATTCCCAACAGAAAGCAGTAACCCTCAAGAGGCAGGACTCCCTGGGCCTCTGCTTGTTGTCCTCAGCCTCGAGCATCTCATGTTTTCTGCTGTGCCTTAAACCCAGTTGCGGGAACAGCCTCAGAAAGGGCAGGCACCCGGATCCCAGGGGAGAAACCCACCACCACACAGCCCAGGTCGATGGAGCTCCTGAGGGCTCCAAAGCCTGCTCTTCTCCAGCCTGGTCTCCCCACTGAGCCCCAGCGCTGAACAAGCAAGAGCCCAGTGATGTTCTGTGCCCTGCAATCCTTCTCCCTGGCCATGCCTCAGCCCAGCACCTGTGGCATCTGCCTGACCACTCAGCACGAAGGGTGGCACCACCAGTGGCTCAGCTTCCATCCTAGGACTTGATGGCAGGTGTACAAACAGCCACAGGAGAAACCACCATTAAGCACCAACTGTGTGCCAGGCCTTATGAGGGAGAGGATGCAATGTCCCTACGTGTGTCAACGAAGGCTCTGGGAACCGGAGCTGTTTGACACAAGCAGGGCTTGAACCTCAAAGTCAGGGCCTCCCCAGGCCCACCTAACACCCCAGCACTGCACAAAAAGGGCTAGATGGCTGCAAGTGGATTCCCAGAAACCATGCTGAGACTTCAAACGGACGGTTACAGGAACCAAACTGGATGATGTACAAGGCCACTTAAAATGCACACAAAACCTTACAGAAAAACAACAATCTCAGGGACAATTGAACAATCCTGTGAACCAAAGCCTTCTAAAGGTTTCTCTCGGGCAGCCATGTAGCAAATGACACACTCCGGAGAGCTCCCAGCCCCCCTTCCCTACCCCCGACTTCCTTCAAGCGACCATTCGGCTGAAAAACACCTCCTCGGCTCGCCTCAAGGTGGGCTTGGACCTCCCACGGTATTTCGAAAGAGGGAAAAAACGGTTAGAAAAAAAAAACGCCTTCCAATTTCACGAAGGCAAATCCACTCTTCAGAGGCCCGCGATTTCAACAGTGCTGGGTTTTACTTGGGGGTGGGGCGGGGAGGAAGAGAGGGGGAGAAAAAAACCCATCTGGCAGGCCCTGAGCGGGGAGAGATCCTGTTTATTATTAAACATTTTCAGCAACAGAGCATTAAGTGTTTTGAAAATAATGTTCTCGTTCCCGCACTCAAAGCGCGGCCGTCTGGGCGGCTGTGAGCCCCCGGCCCCTCGCACCCAGGCCGGCAACCCTGATCACCAACTTCGGGGACACCCGGCGGGGGGCAAGGGACTCCGCCCCCCGGCCCCGAGGGTCGGCCCCGGGCCCCGGCCCTGCATCCCGCGGCCGCTCTCAGGAGGAAGCAAGATGGGGGGCCGGGCGGCAGGAAACCGGCCCAGACTCCTCCGGCCGCCGAGACACCCGCGGCCGCCGGAATCTAGGCCGGAAAGGCGACTCCCCGGGCTCTCCGCAGCCTCGGCCGCCCCGCAGCCCCTCCCTCGGAGGACCCCGGCCCCGGGGGCGCCCCGACCCCGCCGCGCGCCCGAGCCCAGGCCGCTCGACGCCGCCACAACAATGGGGAGAGGGCCGCCCGCCGCACCCCCCGCCCCACGGTCGCCCCCAGCCCGGCCCCGCGGGCCGACGGCGGCGGCGCGGGGCGGGCCGAGCCCCCGCGATCGCGGACAAAGGTCGGCCCGGCCCGAGCGCCGCTGTCAGTCAGCCGCCACAGAGAGACAAAAGCCGGCCCGGGCCGCGCCGCCTCCATCTTTTAGCGCCGCGCCCGCCGCCGCCGCCCCGGCCCCCGCGCCGCCCCCGGCCGCCCGGCGCCCCGGGCCCACCTGGTGTAGTTCCGCGGGCGCGACTGGGCCGGGCGATGGCGATCGGGCGGCGGTCAAGCGGCGGGATGGCGGCGGATTGCGAGGCGGCGGCGCGGCTGCTCGCTCGCTCGCTCCCTCCCTCCCTCCCTCCCGGCTCGCTCGTCGCTCGCTCGCTCGCTGGAGCCTCGGAGCCTGTGTCTCGCCGCTCGCCTCCCTTCAGCTCTCGGCTCCCCGCCCCCCCGCCTGCCGTCGCCCCCGCCTCCGCCCGCCTCCTCCTCACGCCGCCACCGCCGCCGCCGCCTCAGCCCGCAGCCGCGCCTCAGCCCGCGCAGCGCCCCCTGCCGCGCCTCCGGGGACCCGCGGTCGCCAGCCGCCTCCGGGCCCGAAAAGGAGGGGCTGGGGTCCCGGGAGAGGGGGTCGAGCTCGCGCGAGGGGCCCAGGGGAGGGCCTGCAGGGCCTAGGAGACGAAGCCGGGAGTAGGGGGCCTGGGAGAGGGGGAATCTGGGATGGGGGGCCCCCTGAAGAGGCCGGGGGAGTGAGGGGGGAGGGGTTGAGGGGCGGGGCTGAGGGAAAGGGAAGGAGGCCCTGAGGCGGGGTTGGGTCGGGAGCCGGGCGGAGCGGGCCGGAAGAGGAGGGGGCTGGGCTGGAGGGGGCCAGGGGCGGGCGAGGCCCTGGCGCAGGGCGGCTTGGGAAGAGTGGGGAGAGGTGGGGGGGCGCTCGGGGGGCGGTGAGAGCCCGGATCCCCGCCCCCCGCCCCCCCGCAGAACTGCGGCGCCCGCCGCCAGACGGGGAGCCCGGCTGTTGTTACAACACGTTATTTCACAGAAGCCCGGAAAGGGAACCGCAGGCATCATACATTGTTAATTCAAAAGCAAGGTTGTCGCCCAGTCTAGATACTTTATTACATTTTCGTAAGACGGACAATAATAAACCCAGCCTCTTGAGTGTTTGTGTGTGTGTGTGAAGGCCAAACAAAAGGTCAGGGAGAAGGCACGCTGCCCCGGAGACCTCTGCGGTCTGAGGGCTCAGGGGGCATTCTGAGGGCTCAGGAGGCATTCTCGCTTTTTAGTCTGGATACTTGGGCACTTAGGAAAGCAAGCGATTTGAAAGAGCAAAGACAAAGAAATGCGTCTGGAGCCGGGAATCCAAATCGTGTCTGGCACTTGTCCATACACACAGCACCGACGGGGAGCGGCCAGCCGCGGGGGAGTGATCGGTCTCGTTTCATCCCAACTGCTGGGCGGATGTTGATTGTTCCAATTCACAGGTGAGACACGGAGACTCTGAGAGGTGAAGGAACTTGTCCGAGGCCACACAGCCAGACTTGGGAGGAAAGTGAACCCGCTTCAACTTAACTCGGATCAGGGTGAAGTTTATACTTAGCACTGAGCACCGTAGTGCCTGACACGTAGTAGCGCTCAGTGACTGTTGGTTGGTTTGTGGAATGGAGATGAATGAGTGTCTGGCGCTTGACTTTCTTGGCTGGGAGTTAAGGGACTCTGGAACTCTTTAAGAATCAGGAGGTTATCTCTTTTTATTATCTGGAGAGAGAGGACCAAAAAAAAAAAGATGAAAAATTTGGAGGGTTTTGAGTGCTCTGGAAAACAGGCTAGGAAATACTACAAATGGCAGGAAGAGAGAAAGTCAAGTGGGCACGTGAAAGGAGAGTGACGCCCTCTGGGGACAGCAAGGGCTGCTAAGTCCCTGCTAGTTGAAATGGAGTGCTTCACGAGCACCAGGAAACCCGGCTTTTGTCCCAGACTCAGGAAATCATTTTCATCCTGCACTTCTCTGGGGTGACAACAGCCACAATGCTAGGTACTATTTGTTGAGCACTTTTCTGGGCTGGGCAGGCTGGTAAGCACTTTACAAGAGATAACTCAATACATGGGAGACAGTTACTGTTGTTCCCACTTGATGGATAAGGAAATTGAGATCATGGGTGGTGGAGCAAGGATTTGACCCCAGCTGTGCTGGTCTGTGGGGAAAACAAGGCGAAGGTGCTGGAGCAGGGAGAGGGGCTGTTGGACTAACAGTGTTAGTTAGTGTTAGTTAGTCCAACTCCTTGGACTAACACTGTCAGTTAGGGCTGGTACCTGGGGTTTCTCCAGGACCCTGGAAGTGTCCATCAAGCTCTCCCAGAACTGAAAACCTAGAGAGGACAGAAGTAGGAAGGAGAAAGGGATCAGAGTGTGAGGGCTGGACCAGGGCTGGACTTTGCGGTCATTTATCCCCAAGAGACTATGGGCAATGTAGACGGGAACAATCAATGTGCCAGTTTCATTTTGTTAAAGTTACTAAGAGGGCGACAGAGGATGAGATGGTTGGATGACATCACCGATTCAATGGACATGAACTTGGGCAAACTCCAGGAGATGGTGAGGGACAGGCAAGCCTGGTGTGCTGCAGTCCATGGGGTCGAGAAGAGTCAGACATGACTTGGCAACTGAACAACAGCTATAAAGTAAATAGCAGTAGTCAGAGCTGGAACATTGAAAGGAAGTGTGGACTGAGTGGGCCAAGCGAGGCAAAGCTGGGGAGAGCTGGCCTGAAGCAATGGACAAGAGTTAGTTCAGTGTTTTGTTTTGTTTTATTTTTTTGTCATTCAGTAGCTAAGGTGTGTCCTACTCTTTGCAACCCCATGGATTGCAGCATGCCATGCTTCCCTGTCCTTCACTATCTCCCAGAGTTTGCTCAAACTCATGTCTATTGAGTCAGTAATGCCCTCCAACCATCTCATCCTCTGTCACCCCCTTCTCCTCTTGCTCTCAATCTCTCCCAGCATCAGGGTCTTTTCCAATGAGTTGGCTCTTTGCATCAGGTGCCAAAGTATTAGAGCTTCAGCATCAGTCCTTCCAATGAACATTCAAGGTTGATTTCCTTTAGGATTGACTGGTTTGATCTCCTTGCTGTCCAAGGGACTCTCAAAAGTCTTCAGCTCCACAGTTCAAAAACATCAATTCTTTGGCACTCAGCCTTCTTTGTGGTCCAACTCTCACATCCATACATGACTAGTGGAAAAACCATAGCTTGTTCAGCTTAGGGTTTTTTCTTCTTCTTCTTTTAAATATTCAGAAACTATGCTTATGAGTGGAGAAATCTCTCTGAACCCCTAAACTGAGTCAGGGGGAGGATTCCATCTATTTCTCACAGCCAATTGCAGATTTTATGAATCCATAATTTTATTTGTCCCAAAATGTGTTCACTGTTTTTGGTTACATTGAAATTTAATATTTTTGTATAACACATATATTTCTTTATTCATGATTTTCTTTTCTAAAACCACATTATGGATAGATATTTATTTCCTTTGTGTTAATTTCACGTGGAACATGGAAAGCCCATCATTGGTCATATTCAGGTCTTTTTTTTTTCTTTTTAGTCCTTTGGAAAGTTGCCTCCATTTATGCTCCCTTTTCTTCCTCTGTCTCTCTTTTTTTCCCTTCTACTTTCTTCTTCTTTGACCCCCAGTGGCACACTCCAACCTTCCCTCTATCACAGTCCCAGTCTTCTTGGTGGTCCTCATCTTTGTACATATCTGTGGCCCCTACAAGACTAGGAGCTTCTCCAGACAGACTCAGTGAATTGTTCATTTTCTTAATTCCCCTAGCCCACAATCTGTATCACATCGTAGGTGCTTAATAAGAGATGATTGAATGAAAGAAGAGAAAAAAAATGAAGGGACAGAGAATCTTGAGGGTCAGAATTTGACCTCTGCTGGTGCCCTATAGTCCTGGTCTCAAAAGGAAGCCAGAAAAGCTGCCCCTCATCACTCCACTGCCTGGAGAGTCTGAGACTTTGCCGGGTTTCTTTCCATCCCCTGGTGGTCCGGTGGCTAAGACTCGGTGCTCCCAATGCGGGGGGCCTGGGTTCCATCCCTAGTCAGGGAACTAGATCCCACATGCTGCACCTTTGGGTTCACATGCTGCAACTAAGACCCAAACCAGATGCACACACGAAAAGAATAGTCACTATTTATTGAGCACTCTGGGGTAAGGAAATTAAAACACAGATTTGTTGAGTTGCTTGAGTTTCCATAGGGAGCTGATGACAGAGTTGAGTAGAAAGGAGAACACACGCTTGTTGAGGGCTTGTTGCACCGTTCCCACTTTCTGTATATCACAGCCTCTTCACCATGATTCTGTGAGTTAGGGTCTATCATCAACCCCATTTTACAGATCAATCTATTGAGGCTACTGGACCTTCATCCACCACCACTGCCTGGCTGTGAGATGGACAAGAGAACCTCTCTCGCCCTCCAGACCTCAGAAAGCTCTGGCAAATCAATGTCCCACTGAAGGGAAGGGAAGTGGAGGACCACTGGACACAGAACACAAACAGGAAGCCAGCCTTAAAGCACTGACCCAGGCAAGGAGTCCAGGGACAGCTCTGGAAGCCTCTCCTGGTGGCCCCGTCTGGCTTCAGAGCCAAGGCTCCCTTCAGCCACTCGAAGCCTGAGTCTTGTCCATGGCATGGCCATGCACACAACCCACAGGTTCCAGAAAGCACAGAGGCCCAGTCAGCTCACCTGAACTCACCTCTTCGGTGGGTGTCCATGCTCAGCCCTGAAGCAGGCACTGAGTCTATGCCGTTCCCCTGGGCTTGCCCCCAGCCTGGAGCCATGGTCTGAAAAGAATGCAGGATTCAAAGTCAGATGCCTCTGAGTTAGATTCTGTCTTTATTCTCATTTACTGTGTGTCTTTACACAAGTGGCTCTGACTCACTGAATCTCTGAAAACTGGGGAAGAGGATTGTCGCAAGCGTTGAATGAGGTGATGCGCACACGGTATCAGCTGTTAGCACAAGCTGGCAACTAGCAGGCATTCAGCACATGTTGCTTATTACTGCTCTTCCTTTTTCATCTCACACACCTTGGAGCCTGCCTTGTTAGTCATCAGTTGCTTTGTAACAAGCAGCCCCAAAACTTAGTGGCTTAAAACAACAACAAGGAATGCCATGGTGATCCAGTGGTTAAGAATCTGCCTGCAGATATAGGAGATACGGGTTCGGTCCTTGCTTCAGGAAGGCTCCACATGGCTCAGGAAAAAGTAAGCCCATGTGCTGCAGCTACTGAGCCTGAGCTCTTGAGTCTGGAACAAGAGAAGCCACTGCAACGAGAAGTCGGCACACCACAATTAGAGAGGAGCCCCTGCTAGCCACAACTAGAGAATGCCTGCTGGAGAAGGCAATGGCACCCCACTCCAGTACTCTTGCCTGGAAAATCCCATGGACGGAGGAGCCTGGTAGGCTGCAGTCCATGGGGTCGCTAAGAGTCGGACACGACTGAGCGACTTCACTCTCACTTTTCACTTTCCTGCATTGGAGAAGGAAATGGCAACCCACTCCAGTGTTCTTGCCTGGAGAATCCCAGGGACAGGGGAGCCTCCTGGGCTGCTGTCTATGGGGTCGCACAGAGTCGGACACGACTGAAGCGACTTAGCAGCAGCAGCAGCAGAGAATGCCTGCTCGCAGCAACAAAGACCCAGCACAGCCAAAAATAAACAGATACATAAATTTAAACAACTACAAATTGTAATTTCTCACAATTTGGGGGGTTTTGGATGGGTGGAAAAGTTGGCTTAAAGCTCAACATTCAGAAAACTGAGATCATGGCATCCGGTCCCATCACTTCAGGGCAAGGAAGGAAACAGTGGAAACAGTGGCAGACTATTTTTCTGGGCTCCAAAATCACTGCAGATGGTGACTGCAGCCATGAAATTAAAAGATACTTACTCCTGGAAAGAGAAGTTATGACCAACCTGGACAGCATATTAAAAAGCAGAGACATTATTTTCCCAACAAAGTTCCGTCTAGGCAAGCCTATGGTTTTTCCAGTAGCCACGTATGGATGTGAGAGTTGGACTTTTAAGAAAGCTGAGCACCGAAGAATTGATGCTTTTGAACTGTGGTGTCAGAGGAGACTCTTGAGAGTCCCTTGGACTGCAAGGAGACCCAACCAGTCCATCCTAAAGGAAATCAGTCCTGAATATTCATTGGAAAGACTGATATTGAAGCTGAAGCTCCAATACTTTGGCCACATGATGCAAAGAACTGACTCATTGGAAAAGACCCTGACGCTGGGAAAGATTGAAGGCAGGAGGAGAAGGGGACCACAGAGAATGAGATGGTTGGATGGCATCACCAACTCAACGGACATGAGTTTCAGTGAACTCCGGGAGTTGGTGATGGACAGGGAGGCCTGGCGTGCTGCAGTCCACAGGGTTGCAAAAAGCCGGACACGACTGAGCGACTGCACTGAACTGGGTGGGTTCTTCTACTCCACCTGGTACGACTGGGGTCACTGAGGCCGCTGCACTGTCTCTTCTTCCACGAGGTTTCTCGTGCTCCAGGGTCTTCCTTGTGGTCCCTCTCTCTGGAAACACAGTCTGGGCTTCCTCAGAGATGACAGCTGGGTTCCAAAGGAGTGAAAGAGGAAGCTGACAGCCCTCTTACAAATGCATCTGTCAGTCAGTGAGTCAGTTCTCAAAACCTCTTGCCTTCCCTCACCCATGTCTTAGCCAAGCCTCCACTCATTCTGTCTAGTGAAGACATTCCATCCGACTGAAAAAACTGTGTGTGTGTGTGTTAGTCACTCAGTTGTGTCCAATTCTTTGCGACCCCATGGACTGTAGCCCGTTAGGCTCCTCTGTCCATGGATGGCGTTTCCCGGGCAAGAATACCAGCGTGAGTTGCCATTTCATTCTACAGGGGATCTTCCCGACCCAGGGATTGAACCCAGGCCTCCTGCATTGCAGGCAGATTCTTTTCCATCTGAGCCACCAGGGAAGCCAGAAAATATTTACTGAGATCCATCATGGCAGCCAGTCAGAGTGCTGAGAAATGGCAAGGTGAGAAATAACTTCTCTCTTCATTCAAGAAACTTTCGAGAGGAATTAAAACAACAACAACAACAAACCAAACCCAACAAAAATAAAAACTGATTCATCAAGCTCTCGCTACCTCCAGGTGCCACCGAGTTCAAGCTTGTAGTCTTGTGCAAGACAGGGCAATAAACTGAGACACGAGTTTTGGAGCAAGGAATGGCGATTATTCTGAAAGCTGGCCAACTGAGAAAATGATAGACTCATGTTCCAAGAGCCATCTTACCTGAGTTAGAATCCAGACTTCTTTTATACTAAAAAGAGGGGGTAGTAAAGTCAAACATTTCCTGGTTCCGGTCAGCCTCTGGAGTATCTGTGTTCATTTCTCCCTTCCTGCAGTCATTTACCAGGTGGGCCTGGTCAGGAGGTTTCCTGGTGAGCTAAACAAAGGTATTTTAGTTTAACGCTCACTACCTGGGAGGCACGGTTCTCAGAGATAGGCCATTATGTATCACTGAGGCTTACAGGCAACATCCCTTTAGTGATTTAACGTGTAATAGAATACAAATACTCTTCCCTACTATACAGGTGTGGGCCTGAGCTGGGTCTGAATCATCCAGGCCTGATTCTGACCTAGTAGCACACTCCCTGGAGAAGGCAATGGCACCCCACTCCAGTACTCTTGCCTGGAAAATCCCATGGACGGAGGAGCCTGGAAGGCTGCAGTCCATGGGGTCGCTGAGGGTCGGACACGACTGAGCGACCTCACTTTCACTTTTCACTTTCATGCATTGGAGAAGGAAATGGCAACCCACTACAGTGTTCTTGCCTGGAGAATCCCAGGGACGGGGGAGCCTGGTGGGCTGCCATCTATGGGGTCGCATAGAGTCAGACATGGCTAAAGCGACTTAGCAGCAGCAGCAGCACACTCTCCCGGCTCAGAACTACAGTAACTTGCAGTACAATCTAGGAATGTGAGCCTACAACTTGTGCAGTGATCCCACACGCCAGGGATTCCTGGATGGGCTTGCTGTCATATTCTCTGCACCTGTTCTCCAAAAGGCAATTGTACCAGTGACAGAGAGCCTGAGTCCCAGTTACGGTTCAGAAAATGTGGTCATCTTAACTGAAGGAAAAAAAGACCGTAGTCCAGGGAGAAATTATTTCCAGCCGGGGAGGCTGGGGGAGCCTTCCTGGAGCAGGTGCTTTTGACACCAGGCTTTGAAGGAAGGGTAGAGTTTAATCAGAGGAGACTGGGGAAGAACATTCCAGATGGAAGGACCAGCTTGAATGAAGGGCCAGAAATGGGAGCATCTGGGCCCCAGAAGGGGACCATGGGCTGGCTGGTGTCAATAGGAAAAGTGGCCACATCCCAGCAAATGTGCCCTCTGGCAGGAATGGGAGCCTTGGGCTAAAAATATGACTCTTCGGTCTGAACAGGCAGCCTGGGCCCTGCACAGACCTTGGCATCACATCTGAGTCTCAGTACCTGACACTGCTGCTGCTGCTGCTAAGTCGCTTCAGTCATGTCCAACTCTGTGCAACCCCATAGACGGCAGCCCACCAGGCCCCGCCATCCCTGGGATTCTCCAGGCAAAAACACTGGAGTGGGTTGCCATTTCCTTCTCCAATGCATGAAAGTGAAAGGTGAAAGTGAAGTCAATCAGTCGTGTCCGACTCTTAGTGACCCCATGGACTGCAGCCTACCAGGCTCCTTCATCCATGGGATTTTCCAGGCAAGAGTACTGGAGTGGGGTGCCATTGCCTTCTCCACAGTATCTGACACAGATGGGCTTAAAAGCGAGGTCTCCTCTGAGGGGCTCATGACAAAGGGAGTTCAGGGCTGGAGTGCTTTCAGTTTCTCAACATCACACCTGAGTCTTACGAATTTGCCCTCCGTTTTCCACCACGGAGAGAGACCCAGGAGAGGGAACGAGCCAAGACTGGGGAAGAAAAGATGTGTGAAGATAAGATTTAAAACCTGGCAACTCTGGGACTTCCCTGATGGTCCAGTGGCTCAGACTCCAAGCTTGCAGTGCAGGGGACTGAGTTTGATCCCTGGGCAGTGAACTAGATCCCACGTGCCACAACTAAGACCTCGTGCAGCCAAATGAATACATGTACATTTAGTTAAAAACTTGGTAACTTTGGCTGAGAGGAGAGAGTGAAAATTTTGAGGGACAGGGCTTCCCTGGTGGCTCAGTCCTCCTGCCAATGCAGGAGACTCAGGTCGGGAAGATCCCCTGGAGAAGGAAATGGCAACCCACTCCTGTATTCTTGCCTGGGAAATCCCATAGACAGAGGATTCTAACAGGCTGCAGTCCATGGGGTTGCAAAGAATTGGACACAATTTAGCAACTGATCACCAGGAGGGAAAGGAAAAAAGAAATTCACTAAGGAGGCTTCTAAATGAAGATGGGATGCCAAGTACCAAAAAAGCAAGTCCCAACTCAAGGCTGTATATTGTCACCCTGTTTATTTAACTTATATGCAGAGTACATAATGAGAAACGCTGGACTAGAAGAAACACAAGCTGGAATCAAGAATGCTGGGAGAAATATCAATAACCTCAGATATGCAGATGTCACCACCCTTATGGCAGAAAGTGAAGAGGAACTAAAAAGCCTCTTGATGAAGGTGAAAGTGGAGAGTGAAAAAGTTGGCTTAAAGCTCAACATTCAGAAAATGAAGATCATGGCATCCAGTCCCATCACTTCATGGGAAATAGATGGGGAAACAGTGGAAACAGTGTCAGACTTTATTTTTCTGGGCTCCAAAATCACTGCAGATGGTGACTGTAGCCATGAAATTAAAAGACGCTTACTCCTTGGAAGGAAAGTTATGACCAACCTAGATAGCATATTCAAAAGCAGAGACATTACTTTGCCAACAAAGGTCCGTCTAGTCAAGGCTATGGTTTTTCTTGTGGTCATGAATGGATGTGAGAGTTGGACTGTGAAGAAGGCTGAGCGCCGAATGCTTTTCAACTGTGGTGTTGGAGAAGACTCCTGAAAGTCCCTTGGACTGCAAGGAGATCCAACCAGTCCATTCTAAAGGATATCAGCCCTGGGATTTCTTTGGAAGGAATGATGCTAAAGCTGAAACTCCAGTACTTTGGCCACCTCATGCGAAGAGTTGACTCGTTGGAAAATACTCTGATGCTGGGAGGGATTGGGGGCAAGAGGAGAAGGGGATGACAGAGGATGAGATGGCTGGATGGCATCACTGACTCAATGGACATGAGTCTGAGTAAACTCCGGGAGTTGGTGATGGACAGGGAGGCCTGGCGTGCTGCGATTCATGGGGTCGCAAAGAGTTGGACACGACTGAGCAACTGATCTGATCTGAATGGCAGGATTCCTGGATTGTGGTTCTCTTTCCCAATGAGAATCTTCCCATTTTTGAATCTTCCTCAGCATGGAGCCTGAGAAGCCATACCAGCTGAAGGAGTTGACACGTGACCAGGAGGTAAGACTAATGGAAGAATAAAGGAAGGTCATTGGCAGGAGAATTTAGGAATCAGGTCTTGCCCTTTGTGGCAGGATTCCAGAAATGTGGTACTGGAGAAATAATAGATCTCAAAATCTAACTTTCTGACGCAAAAGGGAGAAGACAACTCAAATTGAGAAAAAAGTATATTTGCTAACCATATATCTGAAAAGGGTCTGATATCCAGAGTATCTAAAGAACACATCTCAGTAACAAAAAGACAAACAACCCCATGAAAATGTGGGCAAAGGACTTGAACAGACATTTCTCCAAAGAAGATATACAAATGGCCAACAAACATATGAAAAAAGCCTCAACATCATTAGCCATCAGGGAAATGCAAATTAAAAGAACAGTGAGATACAGCTTCATACCCTCTGGGATGCCTGTATGGAAAATAACAAGTGTTGGTGAGGATGGGAATGTATTGGAACACTCATATATTGCTGATGGGAAGGTAAAATGGTGTACCTGCTCAGTAAAACAGGATGGAGGGTCCTCAAAACATTGAACATAGAATTATCACATAACCCAGCAATTCTACACCTAGGTGTTTACCTAAAAGAGTCGAAGACAGAGGTTCAAACAAAAGCTTATACAGGACTGTCCATAGCAGCATTATTCACAGTAGTCAAAAGGTAGAAACAACCCAAATGTCCATTAACAGCTGAGTAGATAAAATGTGGTAGACTCGTGCTCAGTTGCTCAATCGTGTTCAACACTCTTTGGCCCCACGGACTGCAGCCCGCCCGGCTCCTCTGTCCCTGGAATTCTCCAGGGAAGAATACTGGAATGGGTTGCCACCTCCTACTCCAGGGAATCTTCCTGACCCAGGGATGGAACCCACATGTCTTGCATCTCCTGCATTGGCAGGCGGATTCTTTACCACTAGTGCCAGTGAAATATTATTTATTTAACTATTGAAAGAAGTACTGTTAGGTGCTATAACATGGATGAACTTTGGAAACATTACACAAAGAGAAAGAAGCCAGATACAAAAGGCCATATGTTATATAATTCCGTTTATGCGACATACCCCAGATAGGCAAATCCACAGAGACAGAAAGCAGATTAGGGTTGCCAGGGGCTGGGAGGAGTGGGGATGGGGAGTGACTGCTTAATGGGTGTGGGATTTCCTTATGGGGATGATGAAACTAGATAGAGGTGAAGGCTGCACAACATTACAAGTGTACAAAATGTACACATGTTAAAGTAGTTAAAATGTTAAACCTCACAGTGTGTATATTTTACCACAATAAAAATATCCTCATTTGAAATGGCACTTTTGCTGGGATCTCGGTCGGTTACATTACTGCCATCTGTTCACGTGCATGTATTTATTGTTTTAATGTTAAAGATCTATCTGTTTATTTATTTGGCTGCTCCGGGTCTTTTATTTAGTTGCAGCACATGGGATCCTTTATCTTTGTTGGGGCATGCAGGATCTTTAGTCACAGCATGAGACGTTGAGTTGTGGCACGTGGGATCTAGTTCCCAGATCAGGGGTCTAGTTCCTGGACCAGGGATGGAACCCAGGCCCCCTGCAATTGGGAGCACAGATCTCAGCCACCGGACCACCAGGAAAGTCCCTCGTGTATATTTAGGTTTCCAACCTTCCTGGTGATATTTAAATTTTAAGGGAAATGCACACTTTATTTCTAAATGGCTTATTCATCTGAGTCCAAGGGGAAACGGGATTTATGGAGTCAGGGACACTTTCTCCAATGCATCTGAGGAGTCTCCTGGGTCCCCATGAGGAGCAGATGGCCTAATGATGACGAGGCTGGCAAGCTGAGGGCAATCAGGTGGATGGCAGATCTATTTTATAGCCCAGTCTGAATAGCCATAGCGGTCATTTGTCTTTCAGGAAAATGGTGATCACTGAGGAAAGCAGCCAGTTCAGCTGGCAACTGAGTCACACAAGTGCCTTTCTTGGAGACGACCGGAGTTCTTTGGTCTGCCTCAGTGAAGTGCCTTTGTGTACTTCCCATTTTGCGAGACAAATACTAAAAAGGTACGTCCTTCAGAGTTGAGCTTTACTAAAATTACTTTTACGGCTTCATCAGTGTCATTCTAAAGCAGAAGTGGCCTTCCTTTTTTTCTGCAAAGAGCATAGCAATGCAGAATGCAACTTTTCATAGTACCGTTTGGAGCTACTGCTTTGATTCAAGCTAGGCAGCCAGCAATTTTACCCACCATAGTAACTGTCTACGCAGTGAAAAAGCAAATAGTGTCTTAGTATTCTTATGAAAATGGTTTTGACTCTTCTAGGTCCTTAAGAGGTGAGAGGTCTGTAGGCCACAATTTGGAAACAGTGTGCCTGAGTATGTTTCTCTTCTCATAATTTAAAAGCAGAAAAAGGAACTCCCTGGTGATCTAGTGGTAAGGACTTTCTACTTTCACTGCCAAGGGCACTTTCAATCTCTGTTTGAGGAATTAGGATCCTACAAACTGGGCAGTCAAAAACAACAACAAAAATAAAAGTAGGGGCTACCCTGGTGGTCCAGTGACTACGACTCTGCTCTCAACACGGGGGCCCAGGCTCAATCCCTGTTGACAGAACTACATCACACATGCCCCAAAGAAGATCAAAGATCCCTTGTGCTGCAACTAAGACCAGATGCAGCCAAATAAATATTTTTTAAAAATTTAAAAAGCAGAACAGATAAAAACTACCAGAAGTAGGCTCATGTAGAGTTACTTTATGAGCACATGACTCATAATGCATGCGTGCATGCATACTAATACGTGCTCAATAAATATTTTTTGAATCTTGAGGAATGGCTGCCACCTACAGGGCTTACTGCATGCCAGGTGTTGGGCTAAACAGTCCACATACCTTGTCTCACTGAATCTGTCATCCCCATTTTACAGATGAGAGAAGCAAGGCTCAGAGAGAGTAGGTAACTAGCCAATGCAGCTAACGATGACCAGATCCATGAGTCAAACCCAGTTTTGCCTGATTTCAGATCCTTATGCCATACTGAACTTGTTTGGCAGCAAAATCTTTGGGGTAGCATTAGATGAACAAAAAGAAAGGAAAATAATTAGAGGAAAATTTAAGCAAATTTTTAAATAAGTTTGAATAACAAGATGGCTGTGTAAATATGCTTACTTCCTAGTTAACACAGTGAATGAAGACATGATGCTTCCACTTGCCTGGGCCAGTGGGTTAGCAGCTAACTATAGAGCTGGTCTAAAGAGGGTATACCACGAATGATGGGTAATTCGCTGGAGGTCAAGTGGTTGGGACTCAGGGCTTTCATTGCCGTGGCCTGGGTTCAATCCCTGGTCACAGAATAAAATTCTGCAAGCAGTATGGCGTAGCCAAAAAAACGATTGATGGGTGATAATCAGGGCAGCAAGCCCCTTCTCACAAAGGCTGGGTGTGGGTGTCCAGAATCTTATCATCCCACCGGAGGACTGGACACAAACAATAGCCAGAGAGGGGAAATGACAACCAGTGGGGCCCAGCTGCAGGATATGAAATGTAGCAAGATTCCACTGCAGGGGGCTCGGTTTTGATCTCTGATCCGAAATTAGGATCTTGCATGCCACAAGGCAAGGCCAAAAGAAACAAAAATGAAGTAGCAAGAATAATGAGATGGCTGAGCTGCCCTGGGTTGGGTCCCCACTGGTCAGGGGCCACACCTGCAAAAGTTCTTCTAGAGCAACTTGTTGTTCAGTCACTAAGTCACGGCCGACTCTTTGCAACCCCATGGACTGCAGCACGCCAGGCTTCCCTGTCCTTTACCATCTCCCAGAGCTTGCACAAACTCATGTCCATTGAGTCAATGATGTCATCCAACCATCTCATACTCTGATGCTCACTTCTGCTCCTGCCTTCAATCCTTCCCAGCATCTGGGTCTTTTTCAATGAGTCAGTTCTTCCCATCAGATGGCGAAAGTATCGAGCTTCAGCTTCAGCATCAGTCCTTCCAATGAATATTTAGAATTGATTTCCTTTAGGATTGACTTGTTTGATCTCCTTGCTGTCCAAGGGACTCTCAAGAGTCTTCTCCAGCACCACAGTTCGAAAGCATCTAGAGTGGCTAAGAATGGCTTTTCCCTCAGAAGCTTAACTGAGTCACTCCTGAGGTTTTACCTATTCTTTGCAGGGGAGGAATTAACCAGTGAAACACCAGATGATAGTCTTGTCAGGTGTTCCTTAATGCCACAGGCCAACCTCCTTGGACTTCTGAAATATGATCTTATCCCTCCAGGCTCATCTCTCACCCCATCACTTTCCAGGGTCATAGGTTTCGCCAGCTGACTTGGTACTGCATGTTCCCTTTGCCTGGAATAAACTGTCCCTGGACCCACACAACCTCCTTTGCCTAGTGGAATCCTACTCAACCCTCAACACTCAGGCTGGACATCATCTCCTGTTTTTTTCTTTTTTTAATGTTCCTGGGTTTAGTGTTTTTTTATTAATTTTGTTTGTTTGTTTTGGCTGTGTGGCATGGCAAGCAAGATCTTAGTTCCCCAAATAGGGATCAAACCTGTGCCCCCTGCAGTGAAAGTTTGGAGTCCTAACCACTGGACCATGAGGGAATTCCCATGGATATCACCTGTTTTAAGAACACTTTCCTGTTGACACCCACCTCCAAATTCCCATAGCATCATATCTCTATGGCTTGTTTGGCACTAGTCCCAGGATACCAAGGCTCACAAGACAGATATGATGCTCATGGAGCCTATGGGCCAGTGTTTTACATTGAAAATCCTGCTTGCTTGTCTTGCCCATTAGGCTGTAAGATCCTCTGACTGGGATGGTGTTTGCGTGTTCACTGCTACATCCCCAAATCTCACACAGTGCCTGGCACAGCATTGGAAGGAGTTCAATAAATATTTGCTAAATAAATGAGGTAATGAAAAAGGAATCCACAGAGGATATGGAGAAAAGGGAACCCTACTACACTGTTGGCGAGAATATAAATTGGTAGCCACTATAGAAAAGAGTACGGAGGTTCTCTAAAAAACTAAAAATAGAGGTACTTCATGTGTGTGTGTGTGTGTGTGTGCTCTTAGATGCTCAGTGGTGTCCAATTCTTTGTGACCCTTTGGACTGTAACTCACCAGGCTCCTATGTCCATGTCCATGGGATTTCCCAGGCAAGAATACTGGAGTGGGTTGCCATTTCCTCCTCCAAGAGATCTTCCCAGTCCAGGGATCAAACCCGTGTCTCCCCTGTCTTCTACACTGCAGGTGGATTCTGTACCTGCTGAGTCATGGAGGAGGCCCAAGAGCTACCATATGATCCAGCAATCCTACTCCTGGGAATATATTCAAAGAAAACTGTAATTTGAAAAGATACATGCACCCCAATGGTCACAGCAGTCCTATTTATAATAGCAAAGACATGAAAGCAACCTAAGTGTCCATCCAACAGATGAATGGATAAAGACGTGGTACATATATACAATGGAATATTACTCAGCCATAAACAAGGATGAGATGATGCCATTTGGATGGGCCTAGAGATTATCAAACTAAGTGAGGTAAGTCAGAAAAAGACGATTATCATATGACAGCACATATGTGGAATCTAAAACAATGATACACAAGAACTTATTTACAAAACAGACTTCAGAAACACAGTTCCCCAAAGGGAAGAGGGATAGATTAGGAATTTGGGATTAACATATACATACTGCTATATTAAAATAATCCACAGGGACCTATTGTATAGCACAGGGAACTCTATTCAGTATTCTGTAATAACCTAAACTGGAGAAGAATCTGAAAAAGAATAGATAAAGACTTGCCTCGTAGTGCAGTGGTTAAGACTCCATGTTCCCAATGCAGGGAGCATGGGTTTGATTCCCGGTCATGGCACTAAGATATTGCAAGCCACACAACGTGGCCAAAAAAAAAAAAAAGAATAGATATACGTGTATGCGTGCATGCACGTGCCAGGTTGCTTCAGTCGTGTCCAACTCTCTTGAGACACCATGGACTGCAGCCCGCCAGGCTCCTCTGTCCATGAGTTTCTCCAGGCAAGAGTACTGGAGTGGGTTGCCATGCTCTCTTCCAGGGGATCTTCCCAACCCAGGTATCATATCTACATCTCATTATGTCCCTTGCATTAGCAAGTGGGTTCTTTACCACTAGTGCCACCTAGGAAGACCGTATATGTGTATATGTGTAACCAGATCACTTTGCTGTACACTTAAAACCAACACAACATTGTAATCAATTATACTCCAATCTACAATTAACATTCTTTAAAACAGGAACCTGTAAAAAGGAGAGGAGAGGAGGAAAAACAGGGGAGCTAGGAATGTGATGAAGCCGGGCACGACGTTTGCACCCATCTGTGGATAGTTACCCTTGCACCATTCCACAGGTACCACTGGAGGATCTGGGCTCCGTGGGTGTGGGACCCAGGACTGCGAGGGAGGGTGCACAGAAGAAACAGCTCAAAGATGGGTTTACAGTCCTGCTGAGGGGGCAGGGTGCACACATTTAAAATGCCATCACCAAACAGCATACTTTTGAATTGTAGAACAAATCTTGTGCCAACTGAAGTCAGGAGAGTTGAGATTTCAAAAAAAAAAGTATGATAACAAGAGAAATGGTTATGTATTAGGTTGGCTCAAGGCTGTGACAAGCAACCCCAGCATTTTAGCGGTGCATTTCAATTCAAGTTTATTTTTTTATTTCTCCCACGTGGGTTTTCCTATTTCCTTCTGTTCCAAATGGAGCAGAATTCAGGAATTCTGGAAATTCCTTCGGGAATTCAGGAACCTTCCATCCTCTAGTTCTACCATCACTCCAGAGAAAGGCAGGCCTTGGACGTGTGCATATTACTTCTGCCCACACTCCACTGGCTGGAACTCAGTCTTGTGTCCCTGCCTACCAGCATGGGAGGTTGGGAAATATAGTCTAGTGGAGTGCCCTGGAGGAAAAGGAAGTGGGGATTGTTGAACACATTAGTCTCTGCTACAACAAAAATGATAGTTCTTTTTTTCTTAAACTGAGAATCCACTAAATGTCAGGCACCGAGATAAATAAGTTACACTCATGTTGTCATTTTATCTGTACATCATCTTTCATTTGGCTGGATTCCTGGGTTGGGAAGATCCGCTGGAAGAGGGCATGGCAACCCATTCCAGTATTCTTGCCTGGAGAATCTCCATGGAGAGAGTAGCCTGGGGGGCTACAGTCCACGGGGTCACAAAGAGTCAGACACAACTGAGTGACTAAGCACAGCATAGCACGCCTCTCATTTATGGAGGAGGAAACGGAGGCTCAGAAAGTTTAAGTACATCTTAGAAGGCTATCCTAAAGGAAATCAACACTGAATATGCATTGGAAGGACTGATGCTAGAGCTCCAATACTTTGACCACCTGATTCAAAGAGCCAACTCATTGGAAAAGATCCTGACACTGGGAAAGATTCAGGGCAGGAAGAGAAGGGGTGACAGAGGATGAGATGGTTGGATGGCATCATCGACTCAATGGACATGAGTTTGAGCAAACACTGGGAGAGAGTGGACAGGGGAGCCTGGTGTGCTGTGGTCCATGGGGTTGCAAAGAGTCGGCTGCGACTTAGTGACCCAACAACAACCCAACAACAGCAAGGAGGTGAGAGGCTCATGCTTGAAGAATAAATCAATGTGGAACCAGATCACTCTGACTCCAAAGCTGGTAATTGAAAAGAAGTAAGGACAGATTAGCAGCGGGGAGCTGCTCTGACACTACGCCTACTCACCCATCATTATCATTTAAGAGCTTATCCTGTGCTGTTAGGCATTGCTCTAAGCACTTTCATATTATTGACTCACTCCATCTTCCCCCAATCCCCTCTGAGAAAGATATTGTTAATACTCCTATTTTAACCATGAGGAAATTGCACAGAGAGGTTAACTGACTCGCCTGGGGTCATTCTAGGCAGACTTTCTCCAAAGTATAGATAAAGCATCGCCACTCTCCTGTCTCTGAAGACAACAAATGGACTTGTAGGGCAGAGCCTCCAAAGTGAGGCACTAGTACTCTGGAGGGAATTCCAGCTGGTCCACTAGGGAAGAGGGAAATATGATCCTTTTATTCACCTTTTATTCTTTTCTTTTTGGCTGTGCCATGAAGCATGTGGGGTGTTAGTTCCCTGACCAGGGGTTGAATCTGTGCCCCTTGCAATCTCTTGAAAGGTGGAGTCCTAGTCACTGGACTGCCGGGGAAGTCTTGATTCATCTTTATTCTTTTTTTTAATCACTGCTGCTGCTAAGTCACTTCAGTCGTGTCCGACTCTGTGCGACCCCATAGACGGCAGCCCACCAGGCTCCCTCGTCCCTGGGATTCTCCAGGCAAGAACACTGGAGTGGGGTGCCATTTCCTTCTCCAGTGCATGAAAGTGAAAAGTGAAAGTGAAGTCTCTCAGTCATGTCTGACTCTTCGTGACCCCATGGATTGCAGCCTACCAGGCTCCTCTGTCCACGGGATTTTCCAGGCAAGAGTACTGAAGTGGGGTGCCACTTAATCACACAGGGAACTATATTCAATATCCTATGATAAACCATAATGGAAAAGAATATGAAAGGGAATATATAGATGTATAACTGAGTCAATGTGCTGGACAGCAGAAATTAAACACAATGTTGCAAATCAACCATAGTTTAATAAAAAAAATTTTTTTTTAATGAGTGATATTAAACTTTGCCAGTATGTATTACACAGCTTGATCCTGTCACCCTCTCTCAGTTGAGGATCAATCTGTATATGTATTAGTAAAATTTGTCTGTGTTCAGTCATGTCAGGCTCTTTGAGACCCCATGGACTGTAGCCCACCAGGCTCCTCTGTCCATGGAATTTTTCTAGTAAGGATACTGGAGCGGGTTGCCATTTCCTACTCCAGAGGATCTTCCTGACCCAGGGATTCACCCTGCGTCTTCTGCGTCTCTTGCACAGGTAGGCGGATTCTTTACCACTGTGCCACCTTGGAAGTCCCCATACTACACTTGATCTTAGCCCAAAGGCCAAGAAGTGATAAGCAAAATTTTATATTACTGATTTTTTTTCTAGAATAAACAGAAGCAGTCATTGGATAAGGGGATCAGTGTGATATGTTTAGTTTCGGCTAAGCTAGCTCTCACAGGGTGGACAAGAGGTTTTAAAAGATTCCAGTAAAGAATTAACCATGAAAAAAAATAAATAAATAAAAAAAAAAAAAAAAAAAAAGAATTAACCATGACCGGACGCCCAGACGCCCAGACGCCTCCACCCTAGCCGCCCCAGGCTCCATCACGCACGCGCAGAACCTCCGCCTCGCAGAATGGGAGGCGGGGCCTTGTGGCCACACCCCTTCTATTTCCCCCGCCTTCCCAGTTTCTTCCGGAGGCGTCCTTGGTTACGTCCCCTAGCGATTGGGCGAGCCGCTTGTGATCGGAAGGACACAATTGGACGGAGCCGCCGCCTATCTACCGATGAGCATCGTCGATTGGCCGAGATGCTGTGAGGGGTTGGCCAAACCTTCGCGTTGTCCCGACGGCGACGCGGGGAGTAGGCTCGCGCTCCGGGTGGGCGCTTGTTTCCCGGTGCTTTCCTTTGGGCTGCACGGGTTGAGCCCTGGGCCTAGGGGTTGTGGGGCCGGTCAGGCGGTGCGGCCCGAGGATGGAGGGGCCGGGGGAAGCCAAAGGTGCAGGCGAGGCGGGATGGCGGCCGCTGCCCCGGGAACGACCTGCCTGGATGCCATCGGGCACCTTGGTGGAGGAGATTTCGATCAAGCTAGACGTCGTAGTCTGACACGAGACCCCTGGCAGGGCGCCCGCTTTGCCACCGAACCTTGTTGTTTAATCGCTAAGTCGTGTCTGACTCTGCGATCCCATGGACTGTAGTCCGCCAGTTTCTTCTGTCCATGGGATTTCCCAGGCAAGAATACTGGAGTGGGTTGCCATCTCCTTCTCCAGGACATCTTCCCTGCCCAGGGATTGAACAGACATCTACATTGCAGGTGTATTCTTTATCATTGAGCCACCTGGGAAGCCACCGAGCCTAGGAAGTCCTAAGTGGTTTGGAACCCAGGATTGGAAGATTGTGCTCAAGCACATAGCCACAATGTCTGGAGCAGTTACAGGAAACGGTGTGACTGAGTAGATGGAGCTTCTGCGGCAGAGGAATGACCTGCCCGCCAGAGGTTTATAAGCAAGGGAACTCTGAAAAGACAAATAAAAACGCTGTTTGCTAACAGCGAGGCCTGTCAGCCTATAAACTCATCTCCAGAGCTAAATGGAGGAATTGAAGACATTTGACCTAGGGAGAAGGATCCAGGAGAAATGCAATCAGAAATCTGGGCACAGCTTCTCCTGTCTGAAGCTCTGTGACCTGGGGGGCAAATAAACCTTGTCCTGAACACAATTCTTGCAGAAGAACAAACATCTGGGGGAAATGAGCTTATCTACCAGGATCATCTGGGAATTCCCTGGCAGTCCAGTGATTAGGGCTCCGGCGCTTTCACTACTGACCGGATTTCATCCCTGGTCCGGAGCTGAGATCTCACAAGCCACCAGGCATGGCAAAAAAAAAAAAAAGTCATGAAGTTGAAGAATTTAAATGGAAGGCTCCACCCATCACCACAAAAAGCCAGACATTTTTCTGGATCAACAATTTCATCAGTGAGGTGTCTGAGGCCCTAGTAGAGATCCGATTCACTTTCTGGGAGAAGGTTTTTTGCAAGCTTACTCCGAGTTCTCAGCGATGCACAGTGTTCTTGCCTGTGGGATTACGGTGGTAAGAGTGACAACAGCAACAATCTGAATAAAGTGCAAAATTTCCATGATATCAGGGACAACAGAAAACAATCATGATGGGTCTTCTCGTGATGCCCCTTGATTATATTTAATAAACTGAAGCGAACTTTCCCACCTAGTGAAAATCCCTGCAACAGCGCACCCTGGCCTTGAACAAGGGTAACATATTCTCAAAAGGACATAGTGATACTAAAAGGTGAGGTCCGTTCAGCCAGTCACCTTCATAACAGTATTTCCAAGAGACCCATGGGAACACAGGCACATAAAGAGGTGCCATAGAAGATAGAAAAAAAGACAACAGGAAGGACTTCCCTGGTGGTCCAGTGGCTAAGACTCCATGCTCCCAATGCGGGGGGCCCGGTTTTGATCCCATGTGCTGCAACCAAGAGTTTGTAAACCGTAACAAAGATAGAAGATCCCAAATGCATCAGCTAAGACCCGGCACAGCCAAATAAATATACATATATTTTAAATAGACAATATGAAGAGCATTCTGCCTTATAGCTGTTTTGAAAATGCCCCCAAATCAGATCATTAAGAGCATCCCAGGTCATTCAATTTTCTAGGAACCCCCGGAAGATTAAAAACACTTGAGATTATTCTATCAGTACAGGACTAGCCATATTTTTACTTTTGTCACATAACCAAAGCTGCTAAATCGGTGAGTTCTTCAGAACCAGCAGGGGGCGTACTGCTGAAACATCAATCAGTCCAGTTCAGTTCAGCTGTTCAGTCCTGTGTGACTCTGTGGGACCCCAAGGACTGCAGCACGCCAGGCCTCCCTGTCCATCACCAACTCCCGGAGTTTACTCAGACTCGTGTCCATTGAGTCAGTGATGCCATCCAACCATCTCATCCTCTGTTGTCCCCTTCTCCTGCCTTCAATCTTTCCCAGGATCAGGGTCTTTTCAAATGAGTCAGTTCTTTGCATCAGGTGGCCAAAATATTGGAGTTAAAGCTTCAACATCAGTACTTCCAATGAATATTCAGGACTGATTTCCTTTAGGATGGACTGGTTGGATCTCCCTGCAGTCCAAGGGACTCTCAAGAGTCTTCTCCAACACCACAGTTCAAAAGCATCAATTCTTTGGTGCTCAGCTTTCTTGATAGTCCAAACTCTCACATCCATACATGACTACTGGAAAAACCATAGCCTTGACTAGATGGACCTTTGTTGGCAAAGTAATGTCTCTGCTTTTTAATATGGTGTCTAGGTTGGTCATAACTTTTCTTCCAAGGAGTAGTTCAGTTCAGTTCAGTCACTCAGTCGTGTCCGACTCTTTGCGACCCCATGAATCGCAGCATGCCAGGCCTCCCTGTCCGTCACCAACTCCCGGAGTTCACTCAGACTCACGTCCATCGAGTCAGTGATGCGATCCAGCCATCTCATCCTCTGTCGTCCCCTTCTCCTCCTGCCCCCAATCCCTCCCAGCATCAGAGTCTTTTCCAATGAGTCAACTCTTCGCATGAGGTGGCCAGAGTACTGGAGTTTCAGCTTTAGCATCATTCCTTCCAAAGAAATCCCAGGGCTGATCTCCTTCAGAATGGACTGGTTGGATCTCCTTGCAGTCCAAGGGACTCCCAAGAGTCTTCTCCAACACCCCAGTTCAAAAGCATCAATTCTTCGATGCTCAGCCTTCTTCACAATCCAACTCTCACATCCATACATGACCACTGGAAAAACCATAGCCTTGACTAGACGGACCTTTGTTGGCAAAGTAATGTCTCTGCTTTTGAATATGCTATCTAGGTTGGTCAAGTAAGCATTTTTTAATTTCATGGCTACAGTCACCATCTGCAGTGATTTTGGAGCCCCCCAAAATAAAGCCAGCCACTGTTTCCCCATCTATTTGCCCTAAAGTGATGGGACCAGATGTCATGATCTTAGTTTTCTGAATGTTGAGTTTTAAGCTAACTTTTTCACTTTCATCAAGAGGCTCTTTAGTTCTTGGCTTTCTGCCATAAGGGTGGTATCATCTGCATATCTGAGGTTATTGATATTTCTCCCAGCAGTCTTGATTCTAGCTTGTGCTTCATCCAGCCCAGCAATAATAATAACTAATAACTACACAGGGGGCTTCCCTGGTAGCTCAGATGGTAAAGAATCTGCCTGCAGTGCAGGAGACCCAGGTTCAATCCCTGGGTTGGGAAGATCCCCTAGAGAAGACAATGACAACCCACAAATACCCAAGGTTCTCTGTTTCCATGCAGGTCTGGGCAAGTGTTCTGCATGTGTTAGTCCATTGCTGTTGTTTAGTCGCTAAGTCATGTTGGACTCTTTTGCGATCCCGTGGCTGTAGCCTGCCAAGCTACTCTGTCCATGGGATTTCCCAGGCAAGTGGGTTGCCATTTCCTTCTCCAGAGGATCTTCCCAACCTGGGGACTGAATTTGTGTCTCTTGAGCCCCCTGCATTGGCAGGTGGGCTGTTTACCACTGAGTCACCTGGGAAGCCCAATATTATATGTAGAAAATCCTAAAGAACCTGAAAATAAGCCCGTTAGAGCTAGTAAATGAATTCAGCAAAGTTGTAGGATAAAAAAATCATCATTCAGATATCAGTTGTGTTTCTAGGTGCTGAAATGATCAATCCAAAAAGGAAATAAAGAGAATAATTATGAATTTATAATCCCATGAAAAAGAAGAAAATACTAGGAATAAATTCAGTAAAGGAAGTATAAGTCTTGTACCCTGGAAGCTGCAAAATATTGCTGAAAGAAATGAAAAGAGAGCTACATAAATGGAAAGACATGTTACTGGATTAGAAGACTTAACTCTTATTAAGACGGTAATACTACCCACAGAAATATACAGATTCCATTCAGTTCCTGCCAAAATATCAATGGTGTTTTTTAAAAAATCGTTTATTCTTTTCTTGGTTGCTCTGGCTCTTTGTTGCTCCGTGTGGTCTTTCTCCAGTTGTGGTGAGCAGGGACCGCTTTTTGCTGTGGCGTACAGGCTTCTCATTGTAGTGGCTTCCCTCTTTGGGAGCACACGGCCTTCATAGTTGCAGCATGCAGGCTCAGTGGTCGCGGCTTGAGAGCTTTAGAGCATGGGCTCAGCAGTTGTGGTGCATGGGCTCAGTTGTTCTGAGGCATGCGGAATCTTCCCAGACCAAGGATCGAACCCATGTGCCCTGCGTTGGCAGGCGAATTCTTATCTACTGTACCACCAGGGATGTCCTCAATGGTATTTTTGCAGAAATGGAAAAATCCATCTTAAAATTCATATTGAATTTCAAAGGGCTCAGAATGGCTGAAACTATCTTGAAAAAGAATAAATTTGGAGGACTCACATTTCTTGGTTTCAAAATGTGCCATAAAGCTACAGTAGTCAAATGAGTGTTACTAGCATAAGGCTAGATAAATAAACCAATGGAATAGAATTGAGAGGCCAGAGATAAACAGTCATCTTTATGATCAATTGATTTTCAACAAGGGTGCTAAGACCAACTGATGGGAATGGTTTTAGGTTCCACATATAAATGATATCATGTAATATTTGTCTTTCTCTGTCTGACCTGTTTTACTTAGTATGATAATCTTTAGGTTCATCCATGTTGCTGCAAATGATATTATTTATTATGGCTTTTTAATGGCTGAGTAATATTCCATCACATATATCATTATATCTATATGTATAACATATGTTTTTAATATCACAGTCAACTATATTTCAATTTACAAGTTTTTTTAAAATAAAAAAATACTCAGAGTTAAAAACAAAAAAAAACCCTGTACAATGTTTGTGAAAGCCTTCTCTGCAATGAACTGAGACGGGGCTTTGCCTGATTTCCATGACATGGGAGGGATCACATGGGTAATGAAATCCTCAAAGACTTCTCCAGTCGGAAGGGGCCAGAGCTTCAGGCCCAGATGGCCTCTGGACATATCTCTCACTCAGCCTCTCTTCTTCCAGTGCTGTTGAATGGGTTTCCTGAAGCTGCTACAACAAAGTACCATCAGCTGGTGGCTCAAAATAACAGGCATGCATTCTCTCAGAGTTCTGAGGCTGGTGTCCAACGTCGGTGTATCAGAAGGGCCATGTTCCCTCCGCAGGGTCTGGGGCAGTTTTTCCTCGCCTCTTTCTAGCTTCTGGTGCTCGCTGGTGATCTTTGATGTTCCTGGGCTTGGAGACACGTCACTTCAACCTCCGCCTCTTTCATCCCGTGATATTCTTCCTGGGCAGGTCTGTGTGTCCACGCTTTCCTTTTCTCATATAAGAACTCGAGTCGTGGGGTTAAAGTCTTTCCTAATCCATGATGACCTCGTCTTGAGCGTGGGTTTTCTAATCTCATAAGTGGGAAAACAGACTTCTACTATTTTCCTCCTGAGTTTGTGGTGAGAATTTATTATGATAATAGATTTTTTCCATTAAAAATTTTTAAATTGATTATTTTAATTGGAGGCTAATTACTTTACAATATTGTGATGGTTTTTGCCATGCATTGACTCGTTGATGAGCTTTATAAGGGGCTTCCCAGGTGAAGAGAGCCGACTCATTGGAAAAGACTCTGATGCTGGGAAAGATTGAGGGCAGGAGGAGAAGAGGGCAACAGAGAATGAAATGGTTGGATGGCCTCACCGGCTCAGTGGACATAAGTTTGAGTAAACTCCGGGAGATGGTGAAGAACAGGGAAGCCTGGCGTGCTGCAGTCCATGGGGTCACAAACAGTCAGACACGACTGAGGAATTGAACGAGACAGGCGGCACTAGTGGTGAAGAATCGGCCTGCCAACGCAGGAAACCCAGGAGACGTGAGTTCGATCCCTGGGTTGAGAAGATCTCCTGGAGTAGGAGGTGGCAATCCACTCCAGCATTCTTGCCTGGGAAGTCCCATGGACAGAGGAGCCTGTTGGGCTACAGTCCATGGACACGACTGAGCGTGCACACACGGCCTTGTAAACTCCCAAGTCTCCTGTACATGTGAGTGGTAAATGTTAAGACAGGATGAAAAAGGGCCCATGGGTTTTAATTTTAGAAAAGGAGTACATACCAGAACAGCTGGGTTTGTAAGATCTAGACTCAGAGAGGTTAAGTTGCTATGGAAGAAGGAGTGGGCACAGCATGGAGCTGCCTCCTATTTCTTCTTTAATTTTTGTCCTCTTGAAGTGAGACAGTTGACCCTCTCTGTGTCCCCCACCTGCCTCCTGCCCGCTTCCTTGGGGCAGTGCTGAGGGCGAGAAGGAAGCTTTGCCTTCCCAGCAACGAGGCTGTCACAAGTTCGTGGGAATCTGTCTGTGGTTTTCTTTATCACAGAGCCATGGGAGAGCCAGCCTGTCTGGAATGTGAAGGAACCCGAATCCTGCCCCGCTCAGGAGAAGGCAGCTGGGGTCAGGGACTGCAGCCAGTGATAAGGACCAAGTGAGCTCTCTCGGGGGGTCACACACCGCAAGGTGAAAGACGATCTTGAGTCCCTGAGGTGCACTCTACCACATCTTTTGTTGTCGTCATTGGTAAACATTTATTTACTTTATTAGCCTGCACCAGATCTTGGTTGCAACACATGGGATCTTTAGTTGCAGCATGTGAACTCTTAGTTGTGGCAGAGTTTCCCTGACTAGGAATTGAACCCAGACCCTCTGCATTGGGAGGCTGGAGTCTTAGCCACTGGACCCACCCAGGAAGAAGCTGTATCACATCTCCTTTATCCATTCATCTGGCCGTGGATGTTTAGGTTGCTTCCATGTCTTGGCTACTGTGAACAGTGCTGCCGTGAACATTGGTGGGCCTCATGTTTCTTTTTGAATTCTATTCTTTTATGACTTTGGTTAAAAAAAAAAATTAGGAGAAATTAGAAAGTTTTGAAGAAAACCAGAGACCTGCTGGGTTGGAAGGGGCCCTTAGCGAAAGAGAAGTTGCTCAGTCATATCTGACTCTTTGTGACCACATGGACTATAGCCTACCAGGTTCCTCCGTCCATGGAATTTTCCAGGCAAGAGTACTGGAGTGGGTTGCCATTTCCTTCTCCAGGGGATCTTCCTGACCCAGGGATCGAACCCAGGTCTCCCACATTGCAGGCAGATGCTTTACCATGTAAGATCTGTTAATTCAGCTCTCCTCAGGTGGGCTCACCTCTCCCACATGCTGGCCACGTGACCAGCCACTCTGCATAAACACCCCCAAGTTGGGGAGCTCACTGCCAGCCCTGTGGGGTCACCAGGACCTGCCATGCTGCCCTGGTTCCCTGGTTGCCTGCGCTCCCTGGTCCCATTCTGCCCACAGAAGCTCCAGAGATGGAAGGGGTTTTATTGGGGGTAGGGGAGGGAAGAGACCTAGAATGTGGGTGCTTTCTGCTGAGGCAGGCATGGGGGGGGTTCCTGGGGAACCCTCAGCAAGCAGACATCTGTTTAAGCCAACAGGCTGCCCAGCCTGGGGAGCAGGAGGGGCTAGGAGGCGGGGAGAAGACAGACTGGGTCTGCCGTCCGCAAATGTTCCCCTTGGGCAGCCTTGAAAAGGGACCCCCGAGGACCCGGTCCTCAAGTTCTCTCTGAATCCACCACTGTGGGGGTCTTGGGCTGGAGTCAATCCCCTAAGTGCTGGTGTGCAGGCACCTGGTTCACTTTGTGCCCAGCTCCTGTGTGTAGCCTCTCGGGCTTGGTGTTCCTATTTGTAGCTGAGACATGTGATGGAGGTTGTGACTTGTTCAGGCTGGAAGGGGGCATGGCCCAGGACAGGACTTACGGAGGTCTGCTGTTGCTGCTGCTAAGTCGATTCAGTCGTGTCCGACTCTGTGCTACCCCAGAGACAGCAGCCCACCAGGCTCCCCTGTTCCTGGGATTCTCCAGGCAAGAACACTGGAGTGGGTTGCCATTTCCTTCTCCAATGCATGAAAGTGAAAAGTGAAAGTGAAGTCGCTCAGTCGTGTCCGACCCTCAGCGACCCCATGGACTGCAGCCTACCAGGCTCCTCCGCCCATGGGATTTTCCAGGCAAGAGTACTGGAGTGGGGTGCCATTGCATTCTCCGTTTACTGCATACTAGGTTAATAAAAATTTTGTCATTTCTACTGGCAATATGTGAAACCATTTCTCTGCTATATTTTAAGGCTGTATTAATACATTTAAAATATTTTATCAATATATTATTTTCAAAAAGTACTCCATGGTTAAACTTGTTTTAAAAACTGTTCTACTGTGTAAAAACAATGACTGCTGTGCCTAATTTTGTTTCACTTATTGTCATGTTTCTCTAGTTTTTCTTTAAAATTGGAGGAAGTTACAGTTCAATACACACAGGCAAAGTCATATCCAACTCTTTGTGACCCCATGGACTGTAGCCCACCAGGCTCCTCTGTCCATGGAATTCTCTAGGCAAGAATACTGGAGTAGGTTGCCATTCCCTTCTCCAGGGAATCTTCCCCATCTGGGGATCAAACCCAGGATCTCCTGCATTGCAAGCAGATTGTTTACTACCTGAGCCACCAAGAAAGCCCTTTCACACACAGGCAAAGGAGCCACAGTGGACTCCTAAAACCTTTAAAATCATTCTCCTGTTCCTTTAATGCAAGATATAAAGAAGTTTCCTATCTAACATCTCTTTTCTGTTGAAAGAAATCTGATAGATTTTTCCCGTCAAATGTGTCACTGATGCCGAACCAGGCTGCCGTGTGCTTTGAACTTTGAAAGGAAGGGAGCGGGTCTTCATCCTCTTTGTCTGCACTGCCAGTGCATCACAGGGGTCACGAACTTGAGTCGATCAGAAAAGGTACCTCTTGGACCCTTCGGAGCTCAGGAGCAGGGGAACCCACACAATCTGCAGGGAGTCCCTGCAATAACCATCTCTGCACACTAGAGGGCGCTGTGGGACAGAAACCGAGTCCCAAATGGACCAATCATCCTGTTCAGCTGAAACCAGCAGGGGTCACAGGTGAGGAGGAGCTGTCATTCCCGGGACTTGCCCTTTGTGAGGACCACCTCACGGGGTCCTTGCAGCGAACCTGGGCTAAGTGCTGTTAGCGCCCCCTCTGCCGCTTTACAGATGAAGAAACTGAGTTCAGCATCCTTAAGTGATTTGGCCCAAGTCTCCAAGTTAGAGGGGCTTCCCTCATAGCTCAGTTGGTAAAGAACCTACCTGCAATGCAAGAGACTCCAGTTCTATTCCTGGGTCGGGAAGATCGGCTGGAGAAGGTCTAGGCTACCCACTCCAGTATTCTTCGGCTTCCCTTGTGGCTCAGCTGGTAAAGAATCTGCCTGCAATTCGGGAGACCTGGGTTCAATCCCTGGGTTGGGAAGATCCCCTGGAGAAGGGAAAAGCTACCCACTCCAGTATTCTGGCCTGGAGAATTCCATGGACTATATAGTCCACGGGGTCGCAAAGAGTCAGACACAATTGAGCAACTTTCACTTTCACTTTAGAGAGAGCTAAAGCTTGAACTTGATCCTGACCCCAGAGCTCGAAGGGTGGACCACGTGCCCCCCAACCCCCATGATGTTTGGCTCCGTCTCTCCTCCTGGGTCCCTTCTAGATAGTTCCCCTTAACTCAGTGAGGTTTACCCAGGCCTCCTGAGCAATGGGGAGAGGGTCTCCGTACCAGGAGAGGTTGGGGTGTGGGGGTTCCCAGGGGGCCCTGGGGAAGGAGCTGGGGCTGTGGGGCCAGCTGTGGATGTGGGGAGGGAGATCCCAGGCCAGCGGGCTGGAAGTCCTCCCGCTCTGGCCCCTGGCGGAGCTGGCCCCCTGGGAGCCCTCCAGGCTTATTAATATCCTGCTGAGTCAGGGGGCTCTTGAGTTTCAGCATCACAAGACAAGAGTCAGGAATATCCTTGACTCCCCAGCGTCCTCTCTCTGCCTGCCCTGCCCACCTCGGGCTGGGGGCCCTGCGGGTCTGAGTAGTCAGGTGGCCCGGGAGAGGGGCAGGTCACTTCACCTGACTTAGAGGTGGAGGCGAGAACCCGGTCCAGGCACTGCTCCTCCAAGGCCTGGCACATTGGAGCGGCTGAGAGCAGGAGCTGCCCTTCCAGAAAAGGCCCTGCCGGGGGCCCAGCCCAGTCCTTGTTGCTGTGGGCCCGGCAGCTGGGGCAGAGCAGGGAGGAGGGTGGGAGAACAGCCCCGTCCGGTTCTCAAAGAGCTCACCGCCTGCCCAACGTGGCGTCCCCCAGCCAGCAGCTGGGCCCAGACAGAGGCTGGGCCCCTCCTATGGCCAAACTGATGAACTCTCCCAGACATTTGGAATTGGGTCTCAGGGACTCTGGTCACATGGGGTGGGCACTGGCTGAAGGGAAGAGCATCTGGGCTCGGGGAAGGAGGTGGTGAGGGATCCATGCAGGTGTGTCCATGGCAACAGAGGAGCCAGACTGCAGCAGACGCGTGAAAAGACAGGCGCCCCCAGGAGAGCAGCCCCCCAGCCCCTGGCTCTCAGCCCTCTGTACCCACTTCCCACCCCAGTATCCAGGAGGCCGCTCTGCATTCCCCGTGCAACATCCTCGTTTCTCCCCAGACTTCCACACGGCCCTGCAAGGGGGGGGGGCGGGGAGAGGTGGATCATTTCTTGACTGCCCGGCCCTTGGAGCTCCCCAGTCATGGTTTAAAACTATTCGCTGAGCACCTCCCAGACACCAGAGCCCAGCCTGGGTGAGATACACATGGCCTGTTCTCCAAGTCTCACAACATACCTGTTCTTCCCATTTTTTGGATGAAGAAACTGAGGCCCACAAAGCAAAGTCAGCTACCACTAGGTGATAAAGCCAAGACTCAAACCCAGGTCTGGGTGATTACAGAGTTCTTACTATTTTTATTTATTTATTTGGCTGCACTGGGTCTTAGTTACAACACTTGGTATCTCCAGTCTTTGTTACAGCATGAAGGACTTTTTAGCTGCAGCATGAGGGATCTGAGCTTTCCTGGTGGTTCAGTGGCAAAGGATCCGCCTGCAGTGCAGGAGATGGGTACCATCCCTGGGTTGGGCGTTGGCTCCCGAGGCCCTCTGCAGCCCTTATCAGCCAGCTCCACACAGCACAGGTCGGGCAGCCCGCCCTGGCCCGGCCCCTCACAGCTCATTATCAGGGAACACATTCTACCCAACCGCCCCTGGAAGGTGGGGAAAATAGAGCCTGCCACTTTCCGGCCCCTCTTCTGAGTTTTACCAAGTGGGGAAGGGGCACTCCAGGGACAGGAAGGGGGTTATTACAACAGGAAGCCCCAGCACTGGATTCTTCAACTGGCACAAGAAAACCCTGGGGGCTGGAGTGTGACCCTTGGAAGCGCTGACCTTGCTAGGTGGGCCTGGGGGAGGGACAGCTGCTTCTTTGGCCTGATTTATTTTTATTTGTTTTTTTAATTGGAGGATAATTGCTTTACAATATTGTATATTGATATATGGTTTCTGCCATATATCATATCATATACCCTCTGGGCAGGGTCTCAAAGCACCATCATTCTCACACACTGGTCTGTCCACTCCCTTAAGGATGAGAGAATCAAGGCTCAGATTGCAGGTGATGGAGGGTCTTACCTCTCAGAGGGCCAAGTATGCCGCTGGTACCCGAGGCAGGGCTGCAAACCCCTCTCTGTGGGTCACACGCACGCACACACATTGATTCAGCACTAACAACCTGGCAGGCATGCGCCTGCCTCTCCACTCAGACAAGCACCATCCCTAGTCCCCAGCACTCTCAGATCGAGAGATCTTTGTGATTCCCATTGTGTGGATGAAGAAACTGAGGCTTAGGGTTTGCCCTGGGGGTCCGTTGGTGAAGACTCTGCACTTCCAGTGGATGGGGCATGGGTTCCATCCCTGTCAGGGAACTAAGTTCTCACAAGCCGAGGCCAAAAAAAAAAAAAAAGACAGAAAGGAATTGAAGCTTAGATGCGTGAGGTCGCTAGTCCAGGGTCACCCAGCTCTAAGTGGAGGAGCCAGGGTTGGGTCCTAGTCTGTCTGACTTTCACTGCAAGCTCTGCACGGCCACAGTCCCGTTCCTTCAAATGAGCTCAGTTATCACCTTGTCTACACAGCACTTTCACGGCCCAGCGGTCTCAGCCCAACCATGGCCAAGAAAATATGCAGAAAAAGGTCTGGGCTGGGCACTGTCAAAGTCAATGCCGACGGCCCAGCGCTCTGATACCAGGTTGCGCTTTGCACAAACCACAGCGAGCCTGGACCCAAAGGTGAGGCAGGCTGGGCCATGGCACCGTGTGGCCCTGGAGGGTCTGGCGGCAAGGCAGGTGGGGGAGAGCTATCAAAGGATGGCGTGAGAACTCTAAAAGTAAAGGAGGCTGGCTGGTCAGTGGGTGGGGGGTCAGGTAGCCCATGGCAAGTGGCCAGCCCTCCGGGGCATCACGGCAGAGTCAGCAACAGTGAGAAGCCTGGGACACAGCAGAGGGCGGCGGTTCCAGCAGCAGGCAAACAGGCTCACATTTCAGCGCTTGAGGGCCTCAGCTTCTGAAGGATGACTCTGGGAGCTCCAAGGGACAAACCTGCTCTATAGCCACTGGCCCTGGGTGGAGACTATTCTTGGAAGTGTTGCAGGTCTCATAAAATAGGAGAAAATTCCAAGGACCGCCTCCCACCCCTTAACCACTGTACCTCCAGGTAAGTCCAGGGTCTGAGTATGATTAATAACTGTATCAATACATTTGAAAACTTAGATGAAATGGTCCAAAACTTGGAAAAAATATAACCTACCAAGATGGGATCAGGAAGTACAACACTTGAATACAACTATGTTTAAAGTACTTTGTTTATTTTGTTACTTTTGTTTAGTAAATTTTGTTATTTTGTTATTGTTCCGTGCTGAGTCTTCATTGTTGCTCAGGCTTTTCTCTCCTGGTTCTTCAAGGGCTTCTCACTGTGGTGGCTTTTTTTTTTTCCAGAGCACCAGCCCTAGAGCACGCGGGGTCAGTATTAGTGGCTCTGCGGCAAGTGGGATCCTCCCCGACCAGGGATCAAACCTGTGTCTCCTGCACTTCCAGGCAGATTCTTTACCACTGAGCCACTAGGGAAGCCCCAAACAAAACTATGAAAAAGAATTAAATATCCTTTTAAGTATTAAGGAGTAAGAGAGAGAGAGAAAACACCAGGAGTTGATGATCTGTAGGTGAATTCTAGTGAACATCTAAGGAACAAATCCTTCTAATACCACACCAGGTTTCCCAGGAAATAAATGAGGGTGATTCACTCCACCAGGCTGATATAATGTGGATCATGGAAACTGACAAGAACAGTACAATAAAGAAAAATTAGGGACACATGTCACTCAAAAACATAAGGATACTAAAGTACTAAATCTCTAGGTCAGTCCATGCCGCTGCAAATGGTATTATTTCATTTTTTTTGATGGCTGAGCAATATTCCATCCTATATATGTTCCTCATCTACTTTATCCATTCCTCTGTTGATGGACATCTAGTTTTTTTTTTTTTTTCTATGTTTTGGCTACTGTAAACAGTGCTGCAATGAACATTGTCATACTCAGTGAAGTCAAGTCAGACAGAGAAGCAGACATATCATATGACATCCTTGTACATGGCATCTAAAAAGATATGGTTCAAATGGACTTATTTACAAAAGAGAAGCAGACACATAGACCTAGAGAATGAACTTATGGCTGCTAGCGGGGGGATGGGGTGAAGGGATAGGGAGTTTGGGATAGACATGCACACATGGCTGCATTTGAAATGTTTAACCAACAAGGACCTACCGTATAGTCAGGGAACTCTGATCAATGCTATGTGCAGCCTGGACGGGCAGGGAATTCGGGGGGAATGGATACATGTATATGCATGGGTGAGTCCCTTCACTGTTCACCAGAAACTATCGCAGCATTGTGAATTGGCTATCAGTTCAGTGCAGTCGCTCAGTCGTGTCCAACTCTTTGTGACCCCATGGACTGCAGCATGCCAGGCTTCACTGTCCATCACCAACTCCCGGAGCTTACTCAAACTCATGTCCATCGAGTCGGTAATGCCATCCAACCATCTCATCCTCTGTCGTCCCCCTCTTCTCCTGCCCTCAGTCTTTCCCAGCTTCAGGGTCTTTCCAAATGAATCAGCTCTTTGCATCAGGTGGCCAAGGTATTGGAGTTTCAGCTTCAGCATCAGTCCTTCCAGTGAATATTCAGGACTGATTTCCTCTAGGATGGACCGGTTGGATCTTCTTGATGTCGGCTATACTCCAATACAAAATAAAATGTTAAAAAAATACTACCTAAAATATTAGTAGGCTGAATACAATAGTGTATAAAAAAGTGTAATACACATGATGGAATGATTTATGCCAAGATTGCAAGGGATAGTTTAATGCTAGAGAAATCAATGGCATTTAACACATTAACTGATTAAAGGAGGAAACAACTACAGGATCATTTTAATAGATGCTGAAGAAGTATTTTCAAAAGTTCAGCATAAATTCGTGGTAGGAAACTTCTGAGTAAATCAGAAATAGAAGGGAATTTCCTTGGCTGATAAATGGGTAAACATTAGCAACATTTCCTCTGAGATTAGACATAAGAAACATTATGTTTCAGACTTCCTTGGCAATCCAGCAGTTAGGACTCTGTGCTTCCACTGCAGGGGGCGTGGATTTGATTTCAGGTCAGGGAACTAAGATCCCACATGCAGCACGGTGAGGCCAAAGACAGAAAAGAAACGTTATGCTTCCCATTATTGCTCTTGTTCAACAATGAGCATTGGAAATCCTCCCTTAACAATAATACTGTAAAAAATTCATTAAAAAACACAAAGGTTGGGAAAGAGAAAACAAAACACATTATCTTCAGATATGCTCACCGACATAGGAAACCAAAAAGAAGAGTTTAGCAAGACACCTAGATACAAGAACAATACACAAAATATAACTGCATTTCTAGATACTAGGACTCTGGAAAATGTACTTTAAAAAAGGGGGTAGGGCCAGTCCTAAGAGTGCAAAAATTTTAAGTATCCAAGAATAAGTCTATGGGCTTCCCAGGTGGCATAGTGGTAAAGTGTCCACCTGCCAATGCAGGAAATGAAAGTTCAATCCCTGGGTTGGGAAGATCCCCTGGAGGGAGAAATGGCAGCTGATTCCAGAATTCTTGCCTGAAAAATCCATGGGCAGAGGATCCTGGTGGTATATAATAGTCCATGCAGTCACAAAGAGCTGGACACAACTGAGCAATTGAGCACTCAGATGCAAGAATACGTCTAATGAAATGAAGGTAAGAATTAGGCAGAAAATTATACTAGTCCATGAAAATAAGTTGAGGCTTAAAAGGACAGATATCCCATGCTTAAGGACAGGAGGGCCAGTTAGCATAAAAATGACAATTCTCCACAGATTGATCTGTGGACTCAATGCAATTCCAACTGAAGTCTTAATGGGGGCTTTTTTAGAATTTGAGTCTTCCCTGGTGGCTCAGTCTGTAAAGAGTCGGCCTGCAATGCGGGAGACCCAGGTTCAATTTGACCAGTGATTCTAAAGTTTAATATGAGCAAGCAAAGAATTGTGCTACTCCAGAAGAGGAGGAATACAGACAGGAATGTATCCCATCTGATATCAGGACTTATAAAGCTATGACACTTGCTGCTGCTGCTGCTAAGTCGCTTCAGTCATGTCTGACTCTGTGACCCCAGAGACGGCAGCCCATCAGGCTCCCCTGTTCCTAGGATTCTCCAGGCAGGAACACTGGAGTGGGTTGCCATTTCCTTCTCCAAGGCATGAAAGTGAAAAGTGCAAGTGAAGTCGCTCAGTCGTGTCCGACGCTATGACACTTGGGCAGCAGTAAATAAAATAATCAACAACCAAAAGCTGCAAACACACAGACGTCCATCAGGGGAGGAGTGGACAGCTGACTGTGGTCCGTCCACACGATGGAGTGTTGTTGTTAGTCGCTCAGTCGCGTCTGACTCTTCTGTGACCCCATGGATTGTAGCCTGCCAGGCTCCTTTGTCCATGAGTTTTTCTAGACAAGAATATTGGAATGGGTTGCCGTTTCCTCCTCCAGGGAATCTTCTGAACCCAGGGATGGAACCCGAGTCTCCTGCATTGCACTGAGCCACCAGGGAAGCCTCATTAGAATATTATTCAGTCATAAAAAGTAATGAAGTACTGATCTCTACCACAGCACGGTTGAACCTTGAAGACGTTATGCTAATTGAAAGAAGCCAGACACAAGAACTTGCGTAGTCTGTGGTTCCATCCATGCGAAATGCCCAGAACAGGCAAATCCATGGAGACAGAGAACAGACCGTGTCTTCCAGGGGCTGGGGGGAGGGAGGGCGAGGACAAACAGCCCTCCTGGGTTTCCTTTTGGGTGATGAAAATATTTTGGAACTAGGTGGTGGTTGCACAACCTGATGAATGTGAGAAACGCCACCAAATTGTACCCTTTAAACTGGCTAATCTTATATTATGTGAATTTCACTGCAATTAAAAACAAACTGGTAGCCATCTAAATGTCGGAAAAGAAAAAGAGAGTCTCTTCCATACAAGGAATCACTGGAGGCTGCTCTCAGTCAGGATGGAGATGTTGAATTATTGATGCAGAAAGGTGGTTCACAATATGTTATACAGGATAAAAGCAGGTCACAAAGCTAAGGCGTGCAGTGACTTTTGGGTCAAAATCACGTCACTGTTTTTAGGAAGGTGGAGAAAAATGTCTGCAAGGAAAAAGAAAAAAAAATTTTTTTTTGCTTTTGGTTTTCCATGAAATAATGAAAATGTCTTCTTATGTAACCAAAAAAACAAGATAACCAGATACTTCCTTAGAAAAATTCATCCTGTTCTTTGTGAGGCTCTCGGGAGACTCATCACACATCTGCCGGCCCCGGGCTCAGGACGAGAATTCCTCTCTTGTCTGGGAGCGGGCGGGAGGCCGGCCAGGTCACGTGGGGAGGGGCAGGCCTGGGTCTTTCCCCCGGGACCCCCTCTCCCAGAGCTAAGCCCCTCCTAGGGCCTTGCCCGATCCTGTCCCTCTACAGACCTTTCTGGCTGAAGGACTTAAGCGGAAGAAACAGGATGTCAAGACCCCCTTGCCCTGTCTCGTCTCCCAGCAGTAGAAGCAGCCCCAGAATGGAGCAGCAGCCAAACCGGCTTCAAGGGCCTCACGTTGCATCTCTGACCCCGGCTGGACGTCCCTCCTCGAGTCCTGGCCCTACGATAACCGGGCTAGGGTGGGGTTCCCAGGGCTTGGCCGCTGCTGCCAGATCTCACAGCTGGGCTGTTGGTGAGAGGAGCTTTCCCAGGGTCCCAGCAAGCCGCCCCCACTGGCACGCTGCTCCTGCTGGAAGCCCTGCCTCTTCCCACTAGCAAGCCGGGTCCTGGGCTAGGTTGTTGAAAGCCGTAACTGGGGACCTGGAGCTCTGCTCAGACCAGAGCTGGGCTCTAATGACCAGACTCAGAGAAGGTCTTAGAGGGTCTCCCAGGGAAACAGCATGTCCTGGACTGGGCCTCATGATGGCCTCATGAATTCATGTGTATGTGTGTGTGTGTGAATCTATACTACATATTAGGGTTGGGTTGCCAGATAAAATAGACACCTTGGTTAAATATGTCAGATAAACGCACAGTTTTTGAGTATCACTATATCCTAAAGATTGAATCCTCTATTAAAAATTTTTTTTTAAGATGTAATAGAATTTATTCATATTTTTAATGTGTTTGACTGCATTGGGCCCTAGTTGCAGCACATGGCAATCTGTGTTGGCACACACAGGGTCCTTCATTGTGGTGTCTGGGCTTAGTTGCCCCGCAGCACGTGGGATCTTAGTTCCTGGACCAGGGATGGAACCTGTGCCTCCTGCATTGGATAGCAGATTCTAAACCGCTGGACCACTGGGGAAGTCCCTGATCCTTTATTTTTATTTGCTTAATCTGGTGAGCCTGATACCTGTCAACAATGGACATGCAGAGAAATGAGATGTGGTTAAGTGTGTACACCCTGCAAGAGCACACACGTGTGTGTATCAACATATGCAAGGCCAGGTGTGTACATCGTCACCAGGGTGCATGCACACCAGAAGACGTGTAGAGAGATTTCACTGCGTGTTTGAGCCAGTGCACGACTGTGAAGTGTTTGGGATATGGAAGTGAATGTATAAATGTATCTGTGTGCAAAGATGATCATGTGTGTGTTTTCCTGTTTTGCATGCACATGTGTGACACCCAAGCACATGAAGTGTCCGATGTGCGAGTGTCCACAGACACGCACATTACAGAACATTAGAACTGAAAGGAGGCTTGGAAATCTCCTGCACGTAATTGTACATGTGAGAACGTGGAGGCCAGCCAGTCTGCCCACGTGTCTGTGTGTCCGTGCGTGTGTGTCCGAGCTGGGGCTGGGGGCTGGGATGCATGGGGAGGGCTCCCTGGCTGTCAGCTCATGCCAGCCTGGTGTCGTCGCAGGCTCACGACAGCTCTCTCCCTACGAGGACCGTTTCCCAAGCGGAAGGTCAGATGGAGTGCGGCCCGGGCCCAGGCCCAGCCTCGCCTGCCTGCCTGGCGAGCCACGTGTGTCTGCACGCGGGTTACATAAATGCCGGGCCCAGCGCTGCGGCCAGATGTTCTGTCTCTTCCTGGAGCCAGATGGGGGCTGATCCTGGAGTTCATGCATTTTTTGAGCTCCTGCCGTCCCCTTCTCCTGCCCCTTCTGGAGTTTTCCCCAGGCAGGGCAGGGGCTGGGACCTGGGGACTTTGAACTGGACCAATTGCCTCGGCCCGGAAGTGGCCTCCCCCTGGCAGGGGCTCAGGACAAGGTGACGGTGTCTTGAGAGGAGCCGCCCCCAGGGCAGCTCCTAGTTCAGTGGTCTCCCCATGTCGCCCAGAAGCAGCCTGTCGCACCCGATCCCCAACTCACCTGACCTGTGTCCCATTCTCCCCTGAGGCTTGCTCTTCCTGTGGTGACAGGTGATGGCCAGCTGACCTGATAAACCAGAGCTGCCACCATAAGGGACCACAGACTGGGTGGCTGTAACCACAGAAATGCTTTCCCTCAATTTCCTGGAGGCTGGAAGTCCATGCTGGAGGCCTCTCCCTTGTGGCTCAGATGATAAAGAGTCTGCCTGCAATGCAGGAGACCAGGGTTCGATCCCTGGGTCAGGAAGATCCCCTGGAGTAAGGGAATGGCAACCCACTCCAATATTCTGGCCTGGGAAATCCCACGGACAGAGGAGCCTGGTGGGCTACAGTCCACAGGTCCCAAAGAGTTGGACACAACTGAGCAACTAACAGTCTCGCTTTCTCCTTGGCTCGTGGAGGTCTGTGCTCTCCCTACGTCTTCACGGGGTCGTCCCTCCGCATGTCTATGTCCAACTTTCCTTCTTATAAGGATACCTGTGCATTGGACAAGGGCCCTCCTAATGACCTCATTTTAAGTTAATTGCCTCTTTAAAGGTCCTGTCTTCAAATAGAATCACATTCTGAGGTCCTGGGGGTTAAGCTTTTGACATATGATTTGCGGTGAGGGGGCACAGTTCAGTCTGTTAACACCACAATAGTGTGTTCTTGGCAGTGGGTTTTTCCCAGGCCAGCCCGCCATCGCCAGGCCATAGCTGCCAGGGGTCTTCAGAGCCCCAACTTACTGTTCTTTATTTTACAACTAGGAATCCAGTAGAGACCCTACCAAGATGCAGAGTCAGCAGGGGTGACCTCCTTGGCCCTAAATCCCAGCTCTGTTGGAAGGAGGTTTTGGGCAACCTGGAGGAGAAATGAGACAGACTCAGGGTGGGAGGGGTCAGTTCACACGCCCTTCGCCCGCCCACAGCCTGAAGCCGGGGAGCACGAGGTGGGTGGTGGGGTTCAGAGCAGGCTGCATAGTGCTTGCATACTTGGTGTGGGCCGGACACCCCTCCTGGGCCTCAGTGCCCCCATCTGTGAAAAGAAGCCACTGGGTCCGCCGTGACATGGATAGGTGCCCATCTCTTGGTTCCAGTTCACCCGATCCCCAGAGTACCCTGCCCTGTGCCTGAGTGCCCAGCAGGGACATGTGGTTCTTGGGGGGGGGGGGGCGGGTGCAGCCCAAGAAGCTCTGTCTTCCTTTCTTGACCCTTCAGTGTGCCCACCTGGGCCACACAGCTCTGGATGCTCCAGCATTATGCAAGGTAGCATTATCCCCATTTTAGAGAGGGGGAAACTGAGGCTCAGAAGGGCTCAACAACTTAGGGCCCTTAGGGTCTGACTCCCATGTGTGCACTCCTTCCTCAAGGTCACTCTTCCCAGACCACCCCCAGCCTGTCCCCGAGCCCCTCTTGGATCACTATCCCAGTGACCTTGACAAAAGAAACCCAGGTGAACTTCTGTGTTCTGGGAAGTGGTCACATTGTCCATGACACCTGGGGATGATGCCAGGAGTCAGGAGGGCGCTGGGCAAGTTCAGGACTGACTCTGGGCTTGGGGAGGGGCAGGTGGGGGCGCACAGGGCTGGGGGTGGGTTTGGGTCAGAGTGAGGAAGCGGGGAGGACACACCGAGGCTGAGCTTTGCGGCTGCACCGGGGCCGGTGGGCCTTGTTCCTGTCTTACCCAACATCCAGTCTGGACGGGGCCCACAGAGTCTGGCCAAGGGCAAGCTCAGACAGCACCAGCGGCCATCCGGCACAGTGGGACTGGACTCTCTGTTGCAAAAAGAAGAAAGCAGGGGGCTTTCTTGGTGGTCTAGTGGCTAAGGCTCCAAGTTCCCCATGCAGGGGGCGTAGGTTCAATCCCTGGTCAGGGAACTAGATCCTGCGTGTTGACTGAGACCTGGTGCAGCCAAATAAATAAACATAAATATATATATTTAAAAAGAGTGATAAAAGCCATCCCACCCCTGTGCCCAACACTTCATCAGTCCAAGCCTCACTCCAAGGTTGGTGGGGTGCCCTGTGTTTCTGTTTTCCAGAGGATTCTCTGCTCCTAGGCCACTGGGTCCTGGGTTCCGATCCTGACTCGGCCAAGTCCTAGTTGAGTGACCTTGGAGAAATGACTTTCCCTCTCAGAGCCTCAGTCTCCTCACTTGTGAAGTAGGGACAAGGTCATGATGAGGAATCAGTGAGATGAGGCAGGTGAAGGACTTAGGAAGCCATAAACTCCCTCCTCGCCTCGCCCCAAGTCACGAGCTTGAATGCCAGTTTCACGGACAAGCTGATCTCTGAGAGGTTAAGAATGAGGGACAGATACAGAGGAGTGAAAAGAGATAAAACCAACTCGATACAAACTTCACCCTGGTAACCGAAGTGGACGCGAACAAATCAAGGAGACAACGTGAACATCCCCTGTGGATACACATTTTTAACAAATTCTTTTTTTTTGCCATGTGGGATCTTAGCTCTCACCCCTCCCCACCCCAGGAATCAAACCTGTGTCCCCTGCACTGGGAGTATGGAGCCTTAACCACTGGACCGCCAGGGACGTCCCAACAGAATCTTTATCTAATCCCATGCGGTGATATTTATTTTTTTAAGATTTTTTTTTTTTGATGTGGACCATTTTTAAAGTCTTTATTGAATTTGCTACAACATTGTTTCTGCTTTATGTTTTGGTTTCTTTAGCCCCAAGGTATGGGGCCTCTTAGCTCCTCCACCAGGGATGAAAGCTGCAGCCCCTGGATTGGAAGGTAGAGCCTTAACCACTGGACCACCAGGGAAGTCCCAAGGCGGTGATATTTAGAAAAGGTTAGGGCTTCCCTGGTGACTTAGAGGATAAAGTGTCCGCCCACAATGCGGGAGACCCGGGTTCGATCCCTGGGTAGGGAAGATCCCCTGGAGAAGGAAATGGCAACCTACTCCAGTACTCTTGCCTGGAAACTCCCATGGACGGAGGAGCCTGATAGGCTGTAGTCCATGGGGTTGTAAAGAGTCGGCCACGACTGAGCGACTTCACTTCACTTCACTTCACTTAGGGTAACCCCACGTGGGGTTTATCCCAGGTATGCAGAATGGGCTTACCATTAAGAACCAAATATTATAATTCACCATAAGAAAGTGAGAACGGCTGTTGGCTTCCATCACTGAAGTGCGTTAACCGTAGGCGAGTGAGCATTCCAGTCTCTCCAGGAATGGGGTGTTCCTGAAGGAGTCACAGGCCCCTCCCTGCCCCCCATGCCCAGCTCTGCTCCTGCGGGCTCCCCCCGGCCGGCAGGATCCTTCCGGGATGGCAGGGTGGACCCTGCACCAGGTGCCCCTCCGTGGGGAGCACCCCTGGGTCACATACGACCCCACAGGGACCCCTGTCAGCCCTGTCTGATAGTTCAGGACACCAGGCTCGGAGAGGTGACCGCTGTGTCAGCGCTGGCTCTGGCCCGAGCCCCCGGTGCTGCTAACACTTTGCAGGACAGGATGTTTCTCCTGGGCAAGCTGCCCACTGCCTCTCCAGGGAGATTATCCTCCTAACTGTCTGTTAGGCACTTGGATTCTAATACCCACCCTGAGCTTAGGAGGTCTGCTGAGAGCCCTCCGTTCTTCAGAAAACCCTTCCTCATCCTAAAGACTCTAAAGGCCACCACCCACCCCTGCAGAGGCAGAGGCCCTGGGGGCCCATTGGAGGCGTGGGCCTTGCACAGCGGGAGTGTGTCCCCTGTCCAAAGCTGGAGCCAGATTCGCCCCATTGACAGGCTCCCAGGTTCCCAAGGGTGGGGGGCAAGGGGCAAAGGAAGCCATCCTCACCCCTTCTGCTCAGCATCGCATGGACGCGCCCCCCAGGAGCGTCTGTGGGAGCATGCAGAATGTATTTTGAAGACCCCGGATCAGCCAGCATTCAAGATTGGAAGTTGAGGGTCTTCATCATAGTAGTCATGTACGGATGTGAGGGTTGGACCATAAAGAAGGCTAAGCGCTGAAGAATGATGCTTTTGAATTGCAGTGTTGGAGAAGACGCTTGAGAGTCAAACCAGGCAATCTTAAAGGAAATCAACCCTGAATACTCATTGGAAGGACTGATGCTGAAGCTGAAGCTCCAATACTTGGCCACCTGATATGAAGAGTCGACTCATTGGAAAAGACCCTGATGCTGGGAAAGACTGAAGAGGAGAAGGGGACATAAGAGGATGAGATGGTTGGATGGCATCACTGGCTCAATGAACATGAGTTTGAGCAAACTCTGGGAGATAGTGGAGGACAGGGGAGGCTGGCATGCTGTAGTCCATGGGATCGCAGAGGGTCGGACACCACTGAGCCACTGAACAACAACAACGATATCATGGTGGCCGGCCGAGTCTGGCCTCCCTGAGCTCCTTTAGGGCAGAGACTAGGGGCAGAGCTCTTGCACCCCCAGCAGGTCTGGATGAAAAGGAGGCTCCAGAGAGAAGCCTTGGGAGGGTGAGCAGGGGCAGCTTGGGGCCTGCCTACAGGGGATTGGCCCTGGGGAACCGTGACCCCTGAGGGTGTGGGATCTAGAGAAGAAGGTATTCAGGCTGGAGGGTTGGGCCTAGCAGAGGGGGTGGTGCTCTGGGCCCAGGAGACCCCGCCCTTCATCATCAGCAGCTGGTCCCTTAGGTAGGCTTGGGCCACATCTCTATCCACTCCCAGCAGGGAGGCGGGGAGAGGAAGTTGTCTCTCCCCCAGAGGATCCTGCCTCTTATGGTTCAATCGTGTCTTCCTGAGATATTGCAATCCTGACTCCCAGCACCTACGGACGTGACCATGTCCGGAAAGGGCCTTTGCAGACATGATTAAGATGTAAGTTAGGATGAGGCCATTCTGAGTGGGGTGGGCCCTAGTCCAAGAGGAAGAGAAGACGGACAACAGACGAGGGCAGAACGCCCCGAAATGACAGAGGCGTGGGTTGCAGTGATGTAGCCACCACCAGAAACCGGAAGAGGTGGAAGTGAAGGGTTAGTCGCTGGGTCGTGTCTGACTCTTTGCCACCCTACAGACTGTAGCCCACCAGGCTTCTCTGTCCATGGACTTTTCCAGGCAAGAATACTGGAGTGGGTAGCCATTCCTTTCTCCAGGGGATCTTCTCGACCCAGGGATTGAACTTCGGTCTCTTGCGTTGCAGGCGGATTCTTTACGGTCTGAGCCTCCACGGAAGAGGTGGGGAAGGATTCTACCCAGAGTCTCAGAGGCAGTGTGGCCCTCTTGACACCTTGAGTTTGGACTCCTAACCTCCAGAACTGAGAGAGAGCATGCTATGGTTGTTTTAAGCCGCCAGTCTGTGGCTCTTCCTTAACGGCAGCCAGGACAGGAATCCACGGTTGGTTGGCACTAATGTCTCCCTCGTCCCGCCTCCCCTGTCCTGGTACCGACCACATCCTTGGGTCAGGGCTCTGGCCAGCAGGGGATAAGGGGGCGTCTTGGCCCCCAGGGGAGATCTCCCTTTGCACCACGGTGGGGGCTTCCCAAACTGATCAGAACCAGGCCCTGGGGCAGAGTGGCCAGTGCAGGGCCTGGGGATGGAGGGAACCCTAGCACAGACCTCAGGGAGAAGGGCAACTCAGCCCTAGGAGCCCACTGCTTCCTGACCACCTGACCCTGTGGCCTGACTGGGGGTAAAGGAATCGGCTCCCCTACCTTCAAGTTAACAGGGACTCTCCCACCTGGAAACTTGCATCAGAGAAGGAAAAACACCCACACAGGCGAGATGGCTGCATGTCATCTGTATTGTCATGTGAATTGCACATCCGGCATGGCTGACCTGGACACGACCTATTAGGTCACACAGAGTCTGGCCCCTGGGGGCCAAAGCGGCACTGCCGCCCAAGGCTTTTCCTGGGCAGCAGCCCGGACACCTGGTCTCCCTGGGCTCCAGGGCCCAGCACCGGAAGAGGCCAGCTCATGCCTCAGGCCCTTCCGCTCCTGGGCAGCGTCTCCCCAAATGCCCCTGGAGCAACGCGGTTCCTTGGAGGGTTCCTAGCTGTTCCGTGAGAAAAGGGTTCTGTGGTCAAATAAGTTTAGGAAACAGGGATTAAACAAGGTTTGACAAGAAGCTTTTCTGCAGGACTTGTCAGAGCCTTTATGCCAGTCCCGGCCCCCGGGGACGTCCAGCGTGTATGCAGCATTTCCCAAATTTGTTTGACCACAAGACCATTTTTCCTCCCAAGGCGTCTTGCAGGCTGGTGTCCGGTGGGGCACCCTTTGGAAAGCGCTGCCCTAAGTAAGCTGTCGGTGACTGTTAATAGTGATGGCACCTGCGTTGGGCGGTGGGCCGTGGGTATTTCATCAGGCATCGTGCTACAGTGAGGTGGGCACAGCCAGGAACTCAACGGTCGTGGTGATGAAAGGACAAGACGAGACTTGGCCCCCCGCGTGGTTCTGGCCTGGTACCCTCCAGAGCAGAAGCCCAGCAGGGCTGCCCCACGGCTGGGCCCCAGCTCGTCTACAGAGGGACTCAGAGTCTGATTAAGGGGGCAGGGGGCACCCCGCACAGTGGGAGGGATGGGATGGTCGCTGGCGTGTCGGCCTGACGTCACCAGCCTCCAACCACGATGGGGGTGAGGGGATGAGCTGGGGCGGCCCGGTTCCCCCCTCCCTTGACAGCCCCGTTTCCTCCGACGGGCCACCCCGCGGACGGGTGGCTCACCAGGCGGAGATGAGCATCTGGCAGGTGTTGGAGGACATCCACACCAGCTCAACCAGGCGGAACTGGAAGTAGCCGATGGCGAAGCCGGAGAGGACATCGGTGATGTGGTGGCGGCCAATCATGACCCGCGACAGCCCCACGCACAGGGCCCAGAGCACCAGCAGGACGCGCAGCGGCACGGCCAGCACCAGGTGGCTCAGGAAGAACTTGGACACCATGGCCGCGCGGCTGGCGTGCCCGGCGGGGAAGGCATACACGTCCATGGTGAGGTAGTCCAGGAGGCTGGGGCTCGACTCGAACGGGCCACGCCGCTTGATGAGCTTCTGCACGCCGGCCACCGTCATGATGTCCAGGAGCAGGGCTGCGGGTGGGAGAGAGGGGGGCCCCCAGGTCGTCAGCGCCACCCTGCCCCCTCCCACCCTACCGCCTCCTCACTTGGGCCACTTGGACCTCCCAGCAAGGTTTCCACCTCGGGGCCTTCGCCTGTGGCTGTTCCCTCTCCCTGGAACACACTTCCCTGGGATATGGCGGTGGTGGTTTAGTCCCTAAGTCATGTCTGATACTTGCCACCCCATGGGCTGTAGCCCGCCAGGCTCCTCTGTCTGTGGGATTCTCCAGGCAAGCATACCGGGGTGGGTTGCCATGCCCTCCTCCAGGGGATCTTCCCAACCCAGGGATCAAACCCATGTCTCCTGCATCTCCTGCATTGGCAGGTGGATTCTTTCCCATTGAGCCACTAGCGAAGCCCTCCCTGGGGAGTTCGGACAGGTAAAGGTGCTGAATGAGAGAGTGGTGAGCAGGGGTCTTGTGGGCCACTGTGGGCACCTGGAGAATCTCATCCTGACCAAAGGGGCTCTGGGCTGCTGGTTTTTCCCTAAGAACTTCAGTGAAGTCCCCTCCAGTACCAAGAACAGGGTGTCACCATACCTATCTTTTCTAAGTTGAAGTGAGATTCATGTGTACAATTGCCTCCCTGGTGGCTCGGACTTTAAAGAATCTCCTTGCATTGCAGGAGATATGGGTTCAATTCCTGGGTTGGGAAGATCCCCTGGAGGAGGAAGTGGCAACCCACCCCGGTATGCTTGCCTGGAGAATCCCATGGACAGAAGAGCCTGGTGGGCTACTGCAAAGAGTTGGACATGACTGAGCAACTAACACTAACTATTAATACAACTAACCATCCACAATGTTGGGCAAACACCCTCCTCCATCGAGTTCCAAAGCATTTTCATCACCCAAAAGGAAACCCAGTCCCCATTAAGCCATCGGTCCCCATCCGCCCTCCCCCAGCCTCTGGCAACCCCTGAGTTGCCTTCGGCTCTGTGGACTTGCCTGTTCCCTACATTTCATACGAATGGAGTCGTACAATGTGAGACCTTTTGAGTCTGGCTTCTTTCCCATACCATAATGTTTTTGAGGCCCATATATGTTGCAGCTGGCATCAAAACTTCCACTCCTTTTTTATGGCTGCCTATTATTCCATTGTCTGGACCTGCCACAATTTTTTTTTATCCATTCATCTGTTGGTGGCATCTGGGTGGTCTGCCCCTTTCGGCTGTGGTGAATAATGCTGCTATGAACATTTGTGGACGAGGATTGGTTGAGAACCTGTTTGCAGTTCTTTGGGGGCACATTCCTACGGGTGGAATTGCTCCATCATGCAGTGAAGTGAAAGTCACTCAATTGTATCCGACTCTTTGTGACCCCATGGACTGTACAGTCCATGGAATTCTCCAGGCCAGAGTACTGGAGTGGGTAGCCGTTCCCTTCTCCAGGGAATCTTCCCAACCTGGGGATCGAATCCAGGTCTCCTGCATTGCAGGCGGATTCTTTACCAGCTGAGCCACCAGGGAAGCTCCCCAATCGTGCAGTAACGATGTGTAACTTTCTGAGAAGCCACCAAACTGTTTCCCACGGCAGCGGAGCCCTGTTGCCCTCCCTTTACAGGGACGAGACGGAGCCCTGGAGGTTGAGCATCCTACTCTGCTCCTCTTTCTTTCTGGATGCTCCCTTTCCCCTCCCTCTGACTTCCTCTCCGTCATCCTCACCGTGCTTCCCTGATGGGCAGTGAGCAGCTCCTCGTCAGCTCTCACTCCCTCCCTCGCATCATCCCTTCGTGGAGATGGGGCCAAGCTGTGTCTGTTTTGTTCACTGGCTTCTGCCCAGCATCAGACACAGAAGGCAGGTCTCCACGTGTTAGCTGAGTCCTGGCCGGGGGCAGAGGGGTGGGCTCTTTCCCATTTGGGGAGCCTAGGGGAGACACGAATCTGTCCATTCGGCCCCCGCCAGCACCCCGCTGTGTGGCCTTGGAGAGGATGCCCTGCCTCTCTGGGCCGTTAGACGAAGGCCCCAAGCCAAGGCCCCCGTTTCACCCAGGCAGCCAAGGTGGGGGCTCACAAGTGTCCCAGAGACCCAGATTTGAGCCCCAGCCTTGGAGCCTCCTGTGACCTTGGGCAAGTCACCTAACTTCTTTCACCGCTAAGGCAAGATTACAACCACCTGCACCCAGAGGAGGTCTGGCGCGGTGCCTGCAGGGCAACTGCCTGTCCCGGGTTTGCTTGGGACGGAAGGGCTTGGGGGACATAAGAGGTCAGGGCTACAACAGGGATTCCCCAGAAGACCAGACGAGGTGGTCCCCCCCAGTGCCTGGCACACAGGGGGAGCCAGTGAAAAGTGGAAGATTAGTATCAAACGACAGATCAGGGCAGCCTGGCGCTGACAGCTTTCCTGGAAACTTCGCAGGAGATAACTGAAATTGTTGCCCTGCAATCGTTCTTGTTCAGAAACGGGAAAAAAAAAATCTTTGGGAAAAAAATGACACAATTGATGTTCACTGTAGAAAACTTACAAAACAGGAGACAAAATAAAATTTTAAATCGCCTGTAATTCTGCCACCCAGAGATAGCCACTATCCCAGAACCTTCTCTCCACCTACAGAGGGTTGATTTAATAAAAGCTGTGACGTGCTCCACACACACCGTTCTGTAACCTGCTTTTGAAACTGGCCAGCTGCAGTGTCTGGAGTGTCCCGGGGTATTTATCTGGTGGTCCCTGGGCTGGAAGTCCAGGCACCCGGGTAACACTGCGCTCCCTGGGCAGAGCAGGAATCCTCTCTCCCTGCCCTCTGCAGGGTTGCTGCTTGCAGTCTGGGCTCTTGGTTGGGGATTTGAAGCCCTGCCCTCCCTGGGGCCTGCCCCTCTCATTAGCCATAGGGCCAGCTGATATCTGCCCATCCTGGACCACCCAGGGAGGGGGCAGAAGCAGGAAGTGGTGGATGCAGAGGCTGCCGGTCCATGAGAGGGGGAGGAGTCTAACAGAGGGAGCCCACCTTGTTGCATGCCCCGCCCCCTCCGCGTGGCAACTTGTTCCCAGGAGCTCAGACCTTCCAGTATGCAGGCTGCTAACCCAGGTTGAGGCTGGGAGAATCTGGAGCCCACACGACATGGAGGCCACAGTCCCAGCAGGACATAGGGGACCAAAAGGGCAGGTGGAAGTTGGAGGAAGGTGGTGGCATCTGAGCCCCGGGGACCTTGAGCCCAACGGAGCAGCGAAGGGACGAGGCCAGGCCGAGAGGAGGCAGCCAGTCCTCTCCAGTCCGGAAAGACCACTCCCCGACCTCATGACAGGCTGTCGCCACCTGGGGAGGAGGCAGTTCACAGGTAAGGGGTTAAACGTGCAGGTTTCAGAGTCACAGGTGGGGTTCCAGTCCCAGCTCCTTGGCTCAACAAGTGCCTTCACCTGTCGGAGCCTCAGTCTGCCCACCTGTAACAAGGGTTCTCGCAGGATGAGATGAGCTCCTAGTGCCTACCAAGTACTTAGAACAGCCCGGTACGTGCTGGTTGAGGGCACAACTGCTCTTGTTACTCCAAAGCCCCAGCCTGGCCTGAGCCAGGCATTCAGACCCTGGAGGCTGGGTGGTATTGAGCAGGTGCATCAGCAAAAGGACTTCCTTCTCTGAGGTCCCATCAGTGTCAAAATGATCTGGCCCAGGTTCCAAGACCCTCAGCACCTGAAGGAAGGCCACAGCATCCTGGGCTGGTGGCTTGGGGGTGGGACTGATGTGGACCAGGATGGGGTCCCTAGACAGAACCATGACACTGGCCACTAGGAAGATGTGGGGGGTGTGTGTGTGTATGTGTGTGTATTAGTCACTCAGTTGTGTCTGACTCTTTGTGAGCCCATGGACTGTAGTCTGCCAGGCTCTTCTGTCCATGGAATTCTCCAGGCAAGAATACTGGAATGGGCTGCCATTCCCTTCTCCAGGGGATCTTCCCAACCCAAGGACTGAACCCAGGTCTCCCACATTGCAGGCAGATTCTTTACCATCTAAGCCATGTGGGCCATCTATCTAATTAGTGACCAAGTTTCTCAGCTGCAAACCAGGGCTCAGCAAGTTGGCAAACTCTCGCTGGCAGGAATCTGCTTTCCCAGACGAGTGTGAACTGCAGCAGAGGTGCCCAGAGGGAGCCTCTGGGTTCCAGGAGGAAGTAGGTGGGACGGACAGCATCTGCTTCTCCATGGGCTGCCTGGGACCGGGGAGCTGGGCTCAGGGCTTCAGTCTGATGTGGAGGCTGGAGGCCAGGTGGGCTTCTGCCTCGCTGCCCGCTGCCCCCAGGCCAGGTGTCCCAGCTCTCCTCGAGGACTGTCGAGACCAATGGGCCAGGAATCGAGCTAGACCCACACCTTTCAAACTTTTTTAGCAGCAAAACATTTTTTCCCAATGTAAGACAAAGCTATGATTTTTCCAGTAGTCATGTAATCAATGGGATGTGAGAGCTGGACCGTAAAGAAGGCTGAGTGCCAGAAAATTGATGCTTTCAAATTGTGGTGCTGAAGGACTCTTAAGAGTCCCTTGGATTGCAAGATCAAACCAGTCAATCCTAAAGGAAATCAACCCTGAATATTCACTGGAAGGACTGATGCTGAAGCTGAAGCTCCAATACTTTGGCCACTTGAGGCAAAGAGCCAACTCATTGGAAAGGACCCTGATGCTGGGAAAGACTGAGGGCAGGAGGAGAAGGGAGAAACAGGATGACAGGGTTGGATGGCATCACCAATTCAATGGACACGAGTTTGAGCAACTCTGGGAGATGGTGCAGGACAGGGAAGCCTGGCATGCTGCAGTCCAGGGTCGCAAAGAATCAGACATAAGTTTGAGCAAACTCTGGGAGATGGTGAAGGACAGGGAAGCCTGGCGTGCTGTAGCCCAAGGTCGCAAAGAGTCTGAGCGACTGAACAACAGAGACTCAGGATATGAACGGATAAGAGAAGTAGCCCCATGGCTGTCACTGGGGCTATTGGAAATGGGGGACCCTCCTCTGTCCCCTGAGAGGCTTCTGAGGCTGGCTGTGTGCCATGATTTGAAAACCCCACATCTGGGCCTTTGGAAATCTGCTATTTTTGGCTGGCTCTGTCCCTTGAGGCCATAATGAGGTGAAAACTGCCCCTCCACCCTGGGCTTCTCGGGTCCTTCATTCATTCACTTGACCTATAGATCTTGGGTCCCACTGCTTCCTGAGTATGTTAGGCTAGGGCCAGGCCTGGGGCTGGTGCCCCAGGCTGGCAGGGTACCAGATGACTGGGGGCAGGTGGGGTGCAGAGATGGGCAGTAAATTAGACAGGGGGCTTCTCTACAGGTGTGATGAGCCCGTGGTCTCTCCCCCTACTATTGCCTGCTGCCAGGTTTTGAGGGTTGGGTGTAGAGGAGGCTGTGGGGGGATGGCTCCCCAGCAGAGCCGATGGCCCTGGGGCCTCCCCCACAAGCTCCTCCCACTGCCCCCCCAGGCTGCCTTCCCCTCCCCCAGCACCGTGGCCAGCCCTCTTGTGACTGATTCTAACACGTCAGCACATACTCTGGCGCCCAGAAATAGAAGCAAATGGCTCCGTCACTCAAGGTTCCGTGAATTCTGCTCACATGGCAGGTCGAGGTCCCTGACCTATATTTCTTTCTGGACCGGGAGGGAGGCAGGGCGCCCCGCCTGTGGGGACAGGTCTGCTTGGCAGCAAGTTCAGGGGCCAGAACTGCAGCGCTGTGTGACCCAGGCTGGTGGCCTAACCTCCCTGGGCCTCTGCTCACCGCCATCAAGTAGGGCAGAGGCTGCGCACCTGGGCTCCAGGATCAGAGGCGGGCCTCAAGGTTGGCTGCTTGTGAATTTCATGACCTTGGCACAGCTCTCCCGCTGAGCTTCCTCCCTTCATTGATAGAATGGGGGTCATTCCAGAAGCTACTCTAAAGGCTGCCTGGTCTGCAGGGCTGGGCCCCACCAACAATCTCCACTCCCTGCCCCTCTCACCAGGCGGGTGGCTCAGATGCCTAAATCCCTTTGCAGGAAGCACAACTATTACCCGCCGTGCGGATGCCTCAGAGGCGAAAAGAATCTGCCTTGGCGCTCACCTTCTCTCCCACTCTGGTGGGCAGGAGCGGGGGGTGCTGCTGGGGTGGTCCCTCCTGGTCCCTCGAGCTTGGCTGCTCCCCCTGAGATGCCCACCATGGGACTAGTTCAGCAGCAGGGCAGGCCGGGGACAGGAAGGGGCAGCTGGGGACCCCGCAAGGAACAGACAGTACCGACATCTCTTACTGCCTGGAGCTGGGAGGAGGGGTACCCACTCCTCTGGCCTCTGCTCTCCCATTCCATTCCCTCTAGGAATCTGGGAAACAGCCCGGTTAGCGTTCTAGGATGGTGGTGGTGGTGTAAATCGGTCTAAACTTTCTGAAGGGCTTTGGATTCAGACTCAGAAGTCTCTATGGCAGGCCTCCCTTGACTCAGCCCTTCCATGGGTAGGACTGTCTCCCTGGGAAATAGTTAGGGATGTGCCCCACGATTCATGGTCAAGATGTCCACTGCAGCATCCTTCGTGATGCTGAAAACCCCAAACCAACCCGATGCCCTTGAGTCGGAGACAGATGGGCCAGACTGCGGCCAAGTCTAGACGACGGAGCGCTCTGGGGCCGCTGCGAATGATGAAGCAGATGTGTATTTATAGCCACGGAAGGACAGCTCTGGGGTTTAAGTGGAAAAGGCCAATGACCACACCGGATTTACAGTAGGATAATGCTGTTTTTGTAAAATTAAGATGTAAATGTGTCTATACGTGGTGAAAAGAGTCTGGAAGTCACCGCACTAAATGTTAACTAACTGTGATTCTCACTGGGTGGGAGGATGAGGCTCATTTTTGTTGTCTTTTTGTAATTCTGCATTAACATTTTTTTTCTGACCGTGAAGAGGCATGATCTGTGTGCGTTTTTAAAAAGTTATTTTTACAAAAGGACAAATACTGCATGATTCCACTTTCATGAGGTCCTTAGGACGGGCAGATTCATAGAGAGAGAAGATAGATTAGAGGATGCCAGGGGCTGGGGAGTTAGTGCTTAATGGGTGCAGAATTTCAGCTGGAGAAGATGAAAGAAATTCAGGATATGGGTGGTGGGCATGGTTGTACAACTTAATGCCATTGAACTGGACACTTATGGCAAATTTTATGCCTTGTGTGTTTTAGGGCGTGCGTACGCGCACACAACAGTTATTTTAAAAACCAGCGCACTGTTCTAGAAGAACACAGCTCTGGGGACGTGGGCAGTGAGCAGAGAGGTTGATGGAAGGGAAACCCTGAGAAGAGGCAGAAACACTCCAGGCATTTGGCACTGGGACCTCTGCTATGTTGGTGTGAGCAGTGTGTGTGTGTGTGTGTGTGTGTGTGTGTGTACAAACCAGGCATCTCTCCTGACCACAGTGGCCCTGTCTTCAGTCACACACCCTGCCCCAGCCCTCGGTGCCCAGGGTTGGGGGGCTGACAGGAGTGTCCCGGTCTGTCCCTAACTCCCCTGGCCGGCATGACTCTAAGCGAGTTCTAGAACTTTGCAGGTTTCCCTAATTCTCACCTGAAGAACCCAGATATTAAAGTGGCTTGATTCATCTCAGAAGACCTCCTGGGTGCAAGGAAAGCAAAACCATGGGTATAGATAGAAGTCGAAGGGCACCAGGCTTGGCTGGGGGAGTGCGGTGACACAGAAGAGGACCCCCCAGTGGCTCCCTCCCAACAAGGGGGCCCTGACCCCATCTGGGGGTGGCCAGAGGCCAACTGGAGGGACCTTTTAGCTGAGCCGCACTGAGATGATGAGACAGGAAGGGTGGAGAATGTTCTCTCTCTGTGGAGCTGAGCTGGCGTCTCTAGCCGGAGTGCTCCCGACAGTGAGGGTTTAGGATCAGTCTAAATATCCATCAACCAGGGACAGGCTATGCAAGCCCCACAGAGGGCTTGTCACCTAAGCTGTCCCCCAGAGCAGGGCTTGGGGGCCGGAGGTGGGGGAGCTGACAGAACAGATTATTGGGGGGGGGTGAGCAGGGGCTGGGTGGGGGGAGGGGATGCTGTGAGATGCTTGTGGGGAGTTGGCGGGGGAGTGCTGCTAGGCTGAAGGAGTTGGTTCTGGTTTCTCAACCCCTCATGCTTGATGTGAAGGGATTCAGGGGGCCCAGATGGGAGGTACGTGGCCCAGCAGGCCTGAAAGGGCCGTGAGAACGAGGCCAAGCTGGGCAAAACACGGCAGGAGGTCATTTTAGAAGCAAAGAGAAACATCCAGAGGCTCATGACCCAAACAGCAGCGGTGGTTATTCCTGAGGAAGGGGCTTAAGGGAGACATTCTTTTTTTTTTAACTAAAATTTTTTTCTGGCCTCAAGGCATGCAGGATCTTAGTTCCCTGACCAGGTATTGAACCTTCATCCCCTGCACTGAAAGCTTGGAGATTTAACCACTGGACCACCAAGGAATTCCTCCCTTGCTTTGTCATCTGTCCTGGTTTGAATTTTCCTCATCGTAAGGATATATAATGAAAAGGCGTTCAACACCACTTATCACTGCTGCTGCTGCTGCTAAGTCGCTTCAGTCCTGTCTTACTCTGTGTGGCCCTATAGACAGCAGCCCACCAGGCTCCCCCATCCCTGGGATTCTCCAGGCAAGAACACTGGAGTGGGTTGCCATTTCCTTCTCCAATGCATGAAAGTGAAAAGTGAAAGTGAAGTTGCTCAGTCATGTCCGACTCTTAGCAACCCCATGGACTGCAGCCCACCAGGCTCCTCCGTCCATGGGATTTTCCAGGCGAGAGTACTAGAGTGGGGTGCCACTGCCTTCTCCATATTTATCACTAAGGAAGCATGAGACACCACTTTTCACATCCATTAAAACAGCTATTATTTTTTTTTTTTTAAAGTGCTGGCCAAGAACACTTGTGGAGAAATTGGAGCTTTTGTGCACAGGTGGCAGGAATGTAAAACAGTTCTTCTGCTGTGGAAAACAGCCTGGGGGGTTCTTCAAAAATTAAACCTGGGGTTACCATCTGTTCCAGCAATTACATCCTGGGTGTACACCCATAAGAATCGAAAGCGTGGGTTTGTACAGATATTTGTACCCTCGTGTTCAGAGCAGCATTATTCACAATAGCCAGAAGCTAGAAGCAACCCAAGGGTCCACTAACAGATGTTGGAGAAACAAAACGTGGTCCATCCACACCATGGAGCATCATTCAGCCTTAAAGAAGGAGACGCTGACATCTGCTACAGTACGGATTCACCCTGCGGACAGGGTACTTAGGGAAACAAGTCAGACACTAGACAGATGCTGTGTGGTGCCACCGACACGAGGTCCCTAGGTGAATCAGATTCATAGAAACAGAAAGTGTGGGTGCTGGGTGCTGGGGCAGGGGGAGTGGGGAGTTGGTGTTTATGGACATAGAGGTTCAGTTTGGGAAGATGGTCAGGTTCTGGAGATGATGGTGGTGGCTGCTCAACAATGTGAATGTGCTGTTTAGTCGCTAAGTCATCTCTGACTCTATGGACTGTAGCCCTGCTGGGCTCCTCTGTCCATGGGGTTCTCAGGGCAAGAATATTCCTTCTCCTGGGGATCTTTCCGACCCAGGGACGGAAGCCAGGTCCTCTGCGTTGGCAGGTAGGTTCTTCACCGCTGAGCCACCTCGGAAGCCTGTACTGCAAACTGGTGTACACTTAAAAATGGCTGGAACGCTAAGTTCTAGGTTATGTCTATTTTCCCACAATGAAAAATGACATAGAAAAAAAGGAATATACAATTTTCATAATCAGGGACATTTCAATTAAGATTATTTTATAGATCATGGAAGTAAGACATGGAAACCATTTCCTGCTGAGGATGGGCCCAGGGGGAAACCAGGATAGGTCTGGTGAACGGGAATGGCCCAGGTCCCCTATTACCTGCCTACTTTGGGATCATCGAGCTAGGCATTGCAGAGAGAGGACAAAGGGGGGAATCAGGTCACGTCACAGGTGCCTGAAGCTTGGAGGGGACCTGGATCGCCCCTGGACCTGGGACTTCTTTTGACTATGGCAATAGTGATGAGGTTGCTAATGCTGATTGCGTTCCACAAGCATTAACTGGCGTGGGTATGTGCCATGTGTAATTCTTCAGGGAAGTATCCTAGCAACCCATTAGACAGATGAGGAAAATGAGGCTCAGAGAGGCCAAGTCACTTGCCCCAGTTCCCACAGCAGGGCTGGGATGTGCCCCCAGGTCTGGCCAACTCTGGAGCCAAGCCCGTGCCAGCTGCTAAGACCCCTTTTGGCTTTGAGGCTTCCAGAGTCTGTGTAACACATCACAGCCCCCGGCAAGGGAGGCAGATTTCAGGGAGCAGAAGGGAGGACTTCCTCCCGGCCCAGTTGGGACTCTCCCGGGTCCAGTGGCTGGAGCTCCATTTCCCAAGGCTCCTGAGTTTTCCCCTTTGGGGCCAAGGAGAGCCCAGGTCCCAGTGGTACCATGGAGGCTCTGCCCCCAGGATTCTGCTGGATCCCTGGTGCTCAGAGTAGGCAGGCAGGACCGGGCTGGGCCCCTCATCCCTCTGGACCCTGCAGTGTCCACGTCCACCTGCCGCCCACTGTCCCTGGTCCTTGGCCAGCTCCTCTTGAATCCCCACCACAGGTCTGACGCCCCATGTACAGATGAAGAAACTGAGGCTCAGCGATGGGACCTGACTTGACCAGAGTGAGTAAGGGTTAGAGTGAGGACCAGGACAAGTCCATTCCAACCTCAGAGCTCCAGGGTTGAAAGCCCCTGACCCCATGCCCAGGGTCCCGAAGACTAAAGAATAGACTGGTCTGTGCAGTTTTTCCCTCAAGGTTGGTCTGTCATCCCTGGGCAGAAGGCAGTGTGGGCAGCCGCTCTTGGCAGGCCAGGTCAGAGCCATGGTATCAACCCACCTTAGTTATTTGCTGCTTTTCTGGGTCCACATCCCCACCAAGAATGCAGGTCTACAGACCACCCCGCCTGCTCTGAGCAGTTTCTCTAGGCCGGGCTCTTTTTTCCTCCGTGGTCTTGGTACCTGGATACGCCAGCAAAAGTGCTGGTAAAAGGGAGACCTCTCTGCAGGTAACTCCTCAATGTGCACTGGTCTGCCCGGCCTGCAGACCAAAAGTGAGCGGGAAGGCAAGGGGTTTGCAGCCTAGAGGACTTGTCTTGGTTCCTGGGTCTACCACTTACAGATATGTGGGGTTGGACAAATCCCTCGACTCCCCTGAGCCTCAGTTAACTCATCTGTGTAGTGGGTATATTGAAATTTACATTATACGGTCATTAAAAAGATTTTAACATCATAAAATACAAGACATCCATAGCATAGTACTTGGTATCTAAGTGGAGCTCACTAAATGATGTTTTAAAAACTGAGAGACAACTGTCCTTGTTCAAGAAGGGAGATTTCTCGAATCCTGCTCTCTGTCCTACGAAACAAACAACTTTGTGTCCATAGAATCTGGTTGCTGGTAAAAGCCAGAAGCCTCGTCCCGACCAGCCAGAGTTATGTCAGCTCCAGTCCTGGCTCCATCACCAACTAGCCACATGGTTGAGGGCAAAGCGTCTCTGTGTGCCTCAGTTTCTCCCTCTTTAAACAGGGAGCATAGCAGCTTCTCCCTGGGGGTTGTGGTGAGGATGATACATGATGATGTGGTTTATGAAAAACCAGGCATATAGTAAGTGCTGAATGAATCACCAGTACAGCTTCACCACTTCCAGCATCACACACGGACCGTGCAGGTGGGTCTAGGGAGCGGGGTTGAGAGAGAAGCTCAAGGACACTTTCCCACGCTCGTCCTTGGACACCAGGCAACCTGACCGCACCCCCTTCCCAGTTTTCTTGAGTCACCGCTCTGTCTGAGGCTTCAACGGGCACTAGATGACAAGACCACGGTTATGCACTGCCCCCCAAAGCCCCCCGGCCTGGCACCTGGGCCACCGTGCTCTGCCCCTCCATCCCAAGCCCAGGGCTTTCCAGGTGCCCAGAAAGAGCACAGGCCAGGATGTCAGGCAGGACTTGGTGCAAATCTCAAGTTCTGAAGTCTTGGCCAGGTTGCTTTATTTACAGGAGCCTCAATTTCCTCATTTGTGAAGTGGGAACGGTAAGAGCAGCAGCCACGTTGCGACTGCTTATTTGGGAATAACAGCAAGTAACACGGATCATTTAGGAATAAGAACAAGAAAACACTGATGTACCAGACCCGGCATCTCCTGCACGAACGTCTGCTACTTCTCCCTCCCCACATCCCACCAGCAGCACCCACCCCAGATGCTCTGAGACCCGAGCGGGAAGACTCACAGTTACTGTAACTTCCCCTGGATGGCAGTTCTCAGGGGCCCAACCCACACCCCTTCGGTACTGGGACCCCTTGTCAGTGTTGGCTTAGCCTGAGCCATGCCCCCTCGCCCCCCACTTGTGTCCCAAATGGTGGCTGTGCTGAGAAGGGCCCGGAGATTAACATGGCCCAGCTTGGAGGGTGGCAGCAGAGGGGCCCAAGCACCTCAGGGATCTGGAGGCGCCTGGAGGGTGGGCCAGATGGGGGCTGGGCATCACCTCCTGGGTAGAGGGGAGGGCCTGCCTTCCACATGGGCCCACGTGGCACCTGGCACGGGGCAGTGCTCGACCGAAAGACGCCGGTGGCAAAGACTTTGCAAACAAACCAAAGCTCCCCAGGTCCTCTCCTCCAGCGACTCGCCAAGGGAAGGGGCAGGTAAGCACTCCAGGAGGCCCTGAGCGGGTGGGAGCCCCAGACTGGACCCCTGCACCCACCAGGGATCCTGGGAAACTTTCAGGGTCCCTGAGCCAAGCAGGGTGGGGGGGTGGGCAGCTCCCAACTGCTGCCTGCAAGCAGCCTAGGAACTCAAGGACCTATCCATGGGATGGGAGTGACAGGGTTAGACACCCCACTCCAGAGCACCCGCCAGACTCCCAGACACATCCCTCAAGGCCTCCGGCACCCACTCCAAGTTGCTTCTGGGCAGCGATGTGCTTTGCCCAGGGCAGGGCTCTTCCTCAGAAGTTCCCGCTGGGGCTCTGCATTCTCAAGGCTCCCACTTTGCAGGGGACTATGGTCTGGACATCCTCAGCTCCCTCTTTCCCCAAGCCAGAGGCTTGCCTGTTTCTGGGGCACCCTTCCTGCTAACCTCATTAGATTGTTCCAGTCAGTTTCTGAGGGGCACCGCTGGCCCTGGCAGGGGCGGGGTGGGTCCAGCTCCCTCCACAAGGCCTGGCTGGGTGGGTGGTGGACGACGGGCGGGTGCACTCACCCAGAAGCAGGTTCATGAGCACCTCCTGGCCGGCCAGCGTGCTGCTCTTCACCAGGCAGAGGATGGTGCCCCCGATCCAGGGGATGCCGTGGCCCGTGATGCCGATGAGCTTGACCATGGAGCGGGCGCTGGCCCAGGACGCGGCCCGGCCGGCACACACCCCCAGGCGCTTGGACATGCAGATGTCAATGGCCAGCAGGGAGTTGAAGGCGATGCCCTTGAAGGAGGGGTTCAGCTGCATGCAGTCCTCCTCAGGCAACTGCTGGGACTGGCGCCGCTCGCGGGCCCCGTCCCCAGGGGCTGGGGGCTGCGTCGAGGGGCCCGAGGCCTTCCTGCCCGAGCTGCGGGGCTCGGGGGCCCCCTTGGGGGGCTGGTTCAGGGACAGGAACTCGGCTCGGTTGAGGACGTTGCTACGGTCCCGGGCCCGGGCCCGGCTCTGGGAGGCGGGCATTGTTGACGATCTCCTGGCAAGGGCTGGTACTAGCCTGGCCGTGAGGCCCTTCTCCCCCAAAGACGCCGGAGCCGCCCCTGCTCTCTGCCTCCCTGCCGGCTCCTCAGCAGCTGTTAAATATAGAGAGCAGGCCTGCACATGGCTGTTTACCTCCGGCTGCCACCCGGCTCCTGGGGAATGTCAGTGCCAGCTGGGCAGCCAATCGAGCCCCCCAGTGCCGGCCAGCGCCAATGGAGCCACCGGGAGGCAGACGCGTCCACAGCTGGGGCCTGGCTGCCTCGGGCCTGGGCTATTTAAATCTCCCAATGGCTCGCTCGGGGGTGGGGGGGGGTACCTGGGGGACTCTGGGAAATGTAGTCCTCCTGTAGGTCTGGCCTTGGCTGAGCCCCCAGCCATAGGCCCAGAGGTGGGCCCCTGACTCACCCCTGCTTTGACCAGCTTCCCTCTGAGCAGCCCAGAGCCCGGGGAGCCAGGCCCACCTGCCCCACTGGCCTGGACGGCTTGGATCTGGTCCTATGGACCAGACAGCGGAGCCCAGGCCAGAAGCTTCTCCGGACACCCGATGGGGTGAATGACGTCACTGACAGCATCATTCTGGGTCTGCTGGGGGCGGGGCTGAGCCCAGCCCCTCCCCTCCGTGCCAGCATTTCATTAAGCTGGCAGGCTGGGCTTTGACATTTTTCAGTCTTGAATTTGGCTTCAGTGCACCACTGTTCAATCTGTAAGACTTGATTTCAGGGAGGGGTAATGAATTGGTTGGTAATGGATCTGCCCCTTGGAGGTGGCCTCCGCTGCCTGGAGCTTTGTGGAGGATGGGATCACTGTAGCAGCTTCGGGCAACCTGTAAATAGTTCCCAAGCTCCTGGTGCCACACGAGGTGCCTGGCACTGTAGCGAAGGGAACACACCACGTGCATCCCTGTCCCCCCGGAAAAAGTTATAGTTCAGCAGGGATTAAATGAATGACATGTGTGAATGATTGCAAGCATCACACGGATGTGTTTCTGGATCATACAATGGGGCTCCAGGCCTGGCCTGTGGGTCGTGGGGGGCTTTCCCCCAGAAGGAAGAGCAGGTGAGAGGCCCCGGATAGGGGAGAGCCTTCTGCTTCCTCTGAGGTCTAGGAGCCCATGTGGTGGTACATGGACCGAGGGGGCAAGAGAGGCTGCCAACCCAGAGAGGAGCAAGCCAAGAGGGATTTGAGTTCAAGGATTTGGGATTTGAGTTGGGCTTCCCCTGCTGCAGAAACCCAATCTGACAGCCCTTTAAGGTCTGACCGGGCCTGGACTCAAACAGAAGCCGCTGGTTTAGGGCAACCAGCAGAGTTAGAAGTGAATGCCCTGGTGTCATGATTTATTATAGCAGCCAAGGCCTTGGATGAAGACAGGTTTCCTCCCAAGCATGGAGCCCCCTCCTGTCCCTGGGAAGCCCCAGATCCACCCTGCAGCCTCCCAGGGAGCAGGTCCATAGACTCCCAAAGACAGGAAGCTGCCTGGGTGGGGTGCGTGCTCTCTGGTCGCCTGGAACCAGCCTGGGGGCTCCAGAGTCAGACAGATGGGGGATGACCTGGGGCTCTGCCACCAACTAGCTGTAGGACCTAGCAAGTCACTTGGTGTCTCTGGGCCTAGTCTTTTTTGTTTTTCCTCTCGTAACACAGAAATACTAGTGTCCACCTTCCAAGGGCTATTGTGAAGTCAAAGAGATGATGTCTCACTGACGCAAAATGCTGAGCAGGGTCCCTGCTACGTAGCGAGCCTTCAAGCTTCTGGATTAGGAACTGGTCTGTTTAACATATGAGGCAAAGACCTCTCTCCCTCTGAGTGACTCTTTCAGAAGCACCCACCTGCCCCCCGAAGTCTGGCCCCTCCTCCATACCTCGCTGGTGAGAAGCCAGACACCAGGAATCCTTAGTCTGGGGTTCCTTGTGGATTCCTGGCACTTCTCTTCCAGAATGTTCCACTCAGCCCATGCAGCCACAGAGGAGGATGTCCCAGACTGTGTCACATCCCACCTTCTTGGGTGTGGCCATGATGACCTGTGCGGCCCTGTCCTGAACTCGGACAGATGCACATGAAGTTGGGTGCAGAACGCATGGAGAGTGAGCAGTATACTGTGGTCTCTCTGTGTTCTAGCTTATTGATACCATGTAACCAGCCTTCCAGCAAAGTCATGATATCATGCCCACTTTACAGATGAGGAAGCTGAGGCTCAGTGGGGTGAAATCCAGAAGAGGTGAGGCCCAAATCCCAAGAAGTCCCTGGGGCCTCCAGACTCAGATGTTGCAGACCACAGGGACTGGGATGTGCCCACTCAGCTTTCCAGCAGGGCATTCCCCCTACTCTTCCTGGGTGGGGCCCATGATCCAGGCTGACCTCAGGAGGGGAGGAGGAGCCCAGCCTAGAGAGGGGCTATTAATATCCAGAGGCCTGTGTCAGCATCTTGGCCTAGCAAGAGCTGCCGGCAGGTTCCCAGGGCTACAATGGGCTCCATGCCGGGGAGGGCCATGGAGTCCAACTGGACTTTGGCCCAGGAGTGGTGAAAAGTGGGCTTTGGATTGGGTCAACCTTGGGTTCAAACCCCAGCTCAGCCTCCTCTACTTTACTGACCACAGGCACATCCTGCCAGTACTCCTGGCTTCTCTTTCTCCCTCAGGCGGCTCACTCAGACTGAGACCTGCCCCTCCATCTGTAAGCTGGGGTGAGAGGCAACTGAGAAGCAGGCAACTGAGAAGCAGGCACCAATCCTTTATGAGCTCCTACCACAGGCTACACTGTCCCACTTCTGAGCATCTTAGAATTCATTCATCCATTGAATTGATGCTTTCATTGATCTCTTCCTGCTTATAGTTCTGTATAGTTGGGGAGATAGTATATACACCTGTGAAATAACTAGCCAGTTTCCAAAACAGTATATTTTTACCAAGAGCCTTATTTTTTCTTATCATCAAATGTTACAGTCTTACAGCAATAAATTCAATGAATACAGATGATATAATATAGGTGTAACCCTGGACTTCCTTGGTGGTCCTGTGGTTTAGACTCTGTGCTTCCACTGCAGGGGGTACAGGTTCCATCCCTGGTCAGGGCACTAAGATCCTACACACTGCATGTTGCTGCAAAAAAAAAAAATGAAATTCTATTGCCTGGGTGCCACGACTGTTAGCATGAGAACGGTCAGGTTACAAAGGAATTCGCACTTCTCATTTCCAATTATTGAAATGTTTTATGACAACCAAGTATTATTTTAACAATCAGAAAGAATATCTATTAAACTGTATCTATGTATAGCAAATACAGAGATAAACAAATATGCATTTAAAGTATGACTGTATTTATATAACCTTTTAACCTCTCCCTTTTCATATAACAATATGGACCTGGCAATGTCTCCATGACAACCCATCAGTCTTCAACGACTGCTTGGTATTTTTTCATGTGGCTGGGCCAAACTTTGTAGAAGCAATTCTCTGTTTTTAGACATGTAGATTGTTTCTATTTTGTGACTATTCAAAACTATTAAGTATTAGGCGGCATAGCCATCCTTACACACACACCCCTGTGCACTGAGGCAGAATGTAAATAAGTGGCTATAGCAGCGAGTACCAGATAAAACGGTGTTTGGATGCAACCCCGTGAGATCTGATGAGTCAACCTAAGCCACCTACTGCAGCGCCCAGACCCAGAAAACCAGGACAGGGTCAGAGACACTTCTAGCCAACATGGCAAGTCTAACCACACTCTTCTAGAGCCGAGGAAGAAAAGGCTAGAGTGGTGACATCACCTATAAGGCCACAGAGCTGATCAAGCAAGACCAGAGTTAAGATGTGGGCTGGCCGATCCCTATAACTCTGAGCCAGAAGGCTGTCTTCCCAGCCATGAGTTTTTCCGTTTCCCACAGTTTTTCTGTTCCCTACCCACTTGGCCTCATTTGTCACTCACTCATTCGCTCTCTCCCTCTTCGAACATTTAAATTTTTTTTTTTTCTGACTTTGTGGCAGGAGGGATCTTAGTTCCCTGACTAGGGATTGAACCTGTGCCCCCTGCACTGGAAGCATGGTGTCTTAACCACTGGACCACCAGAGAAGCCCCTGGAACACTTTTTGGGGTCTGCTATGTGTCAGGCCCCCCTCCCCATGCAAGACCAACGGGCAGGACAAAGGTGGTCGCATGCCTGCAGACCACCTGGCCTCTCTGAACCATCGCCTCACCTGGCCCTTGGTCCATATAACTTCTCTCTTCTAGCACTGTCCGTTACTGAGAGAGGAGTGTGTGGTGTGCAATGAAGTGTCTCAGGACTCAGCCTAAAGTCCTTGCCCCAACCGCTTAGCCACACTGCCTGTCACTTGAAGGCAGGAGAGATTTTCTGGCAACATCCTGGGGCCTAGAGCTGTTTATACATCATAGACCCTTGTTATTCATTGTCTTTAAATGTTTAAGATAGATCAGCTGCTACTACTGAGCTGATAATACTCAGTTATGATATGATAAATATGATAAATACTACTACTATTTATCATTAACTTGTACTTAACATCGCTCTTTGGCAGACTCAGAGCTAAACCCGCGTCTCAACTGTTGCCGCAGCTTCATAGGCTTTTAGTCCCTGAGGCACAAACGAGAACACCAGAGCTCAGAGGTGAACGGGTTCTCTCTGAATCATTGCATGAGCCAGCAGGATACCTCGGAGTTCAAACATCACCCCAATACCCCTTACCTTCTCCTGCCCTTTAATTCTCTCCTTGGTCAGTTTCCTTTCTAACACGTCATACACTTACTTGCTCTGCATGGGTTTAGCGGAGTGAGAGCCCGTGAGGCAGGGCCTGTTGTCTGTTTGTTCCTTTGGGGGCACAAGTTGTCCAGGGAGCCTGGAATCTAGGTGGTGTTATTGCTTAGTCGCTCAGTCGTGTCCAGCTCTTTGTGACCCCATGGATTGTAGCTCGCCAGGCTCCTCTGTCCATGGCATTTTCCAGGCAAGAATACTGCAGTGGGTTGCCATTTCCCTCTCCAAGGATCTTCCCGACCCAGGGATCGAACCCACGTCTCCTGAATTGGCAGGCAGATTCTTTACCACTGAGCCACCTGGGAAGCCCATCTGGCACCTAGTAGCTCAATAAACGTATATGGAATGACTGGCTGGCTGGGCTCTGATCTACAAATCTTGCTGTTAAAGATAGATGGCCAAGCGGAGGCGGGCTATTTGGGGGTGATGGCCCCAAAAAGAGGAGGGGAGGGGTGAGAAGCTCCACTCTGGGGAGAGGCAGAGCTGGCGGGGAGAGGAGGGAGAGGCAGCCTTGCGAAAAGCATCTTTCATCACCGCCTCCCCCAACCCCGCCAGCTCCCGCCCCGGATCGCTTTCTCAGTTCGCATTTCCAAGGCCGCTCCTGGGTTATTTCGGTCGGGAAACCTGATCCTTCGCTGGGTTTATTTTAGCACCTTGGAGAACTCCCAGTGCCGCACCCGATCCGAGGCCGCACCCAGCCTGCTGACCACGCCTCCGTCCCCGTCGCTCGCGGCGGCGGGGCGCGCGCGGGGAGCCGGGCCGAGCAAGCCTCGGAGGCGCGGCGTCCGCGTCCTCCCGCACCTGCGGCGCGCGGGACGGTGATGCCCAACCCCGCCGCCGCGAGGATGCCCGGGCGGGGTGGGGGCGCCGGGGGACAGTGCCAGGTGACCGGTGGCAGGCACCCGTGCTCGCTGCCCAGGCCGCTGCCAGGACCCGGGCGCCGCTGCTCCCTCCTGCCGGGACGGGGTACGTTCGAGAGACCTGAGAAGGCGTTTGTTGCACCGAACTGCGGCTCCGATGGCGAAGCCGGGGACGCGGACTGGCCCTTGCGCTCCAGGCTGGAAGAAGCAAGCCCTCCCCCGCCCTCCCTGCTCATCCCACAGGCTCATTAAGGATCCTCTCCAGCCCCAAAATAACATCCTGCACGCACACGTGCACAGACATGCACACTCACACACGCCCCTACGGCCCACCCACTCACACCCCAAACGTGCTCCCCCCTACACTCACCGTCACACACACATCCGCACAGACACACACTCTTACCCACAGACAGAGGGGCTCACATCCACCCCTACGCGTGAACGTGCGCCATCGTGCACACTCACACAGACATACACTCGCACAACCAGCAAACTGCCCTCTGCACTCACACACTCACACACTTGTGTGACATACATCGTCACACAAGGCACACACCTCCATACAAAATATACACACAATCTCATCTGCACCCACACCACTTGTGGTCACTCACATGACTATACACCTCATACACACACCCACATGGACACACGACGTACATACCCCTCCCAGACACAAAAACGCACCCCACAGTTATACACAACTGTCACATATACCAACTCACACTGTCACACACACCCATTTACACACACAGTCACCCACACACTCTGCCTGACACACCATCACACCCCTTACACCCCTGGAACATGCATCCTTCACCCTCCCCTCCCCAAGCTCGCTACTGGACACGCTCATCAAAGCAACTTACTCATACACGTCGTAATTTATAGCAATCAATACTTACTCATAACTGTTTCAAGTATGAATTTGTACCTATTTATTATTCATGTTAATTAATACCTCCATTCATCATTCTTGGCATCTCTGGGGCCCACGGGGATGTGAGTGCTGAGGGGAGCAGGTCTGTTGTCTGTCTGGGCCCTGGCTGTGTTCCCTGGTGCCTTCTGAGCGCCCAGCCCAGGTGTCCAGTCAATATGGGGGAGGGAATACACGGGCCTGAGATGGTGGGGAGGCCAGCTGATCAGACCTAGAAGAAATGTGTGCCTGAGCCTTTGGCTGGAAATATTTGCGGCCACCCTAGACACCTGGCTTTATGCAAGGCCCCATGACGCACATTTGCCCCTGCAGAGAGAGTGAGGCTATCACGGACCTGGGGGCCAGGAGGCCTGGCTTCTAGTCCTAGAGCCCTCCCTGTGTGACCTTGCCGGGCCCGTGTCTCCCTCTGTAGGGGAGGCTAGCTCAGAGCCTGCTCTGAGATCCTAGCTGTGCCAGCTTGGCCAGTCTGAGCCCACTCCCTGCAGAGGTGAGGTGTCTCAGTCATGCCAGGTGGGCCCTGTAGCCTCCTCACCTCTTGACATGTCCCCCTCCAGCCACCTGCCTGGCCCACCAACCCGGCCTGCCTGTCTCCCAGGTGGACATTTCAAGCCTCACCATTGGCTTCCTGTCTGGTCCCGAACAGTTAAGGATAGAACCCTGTCTCCCAGGGCAACAGAATTCCAGCACTTAACATTTCCATCTGCAAAACAAGGGCTTTCCCACCTGTGAAATGCCTTTCTGTTCTCATGATGACTGCACCCTTGAGGCTGAGAGCCCTTGGAGGACCAGCTGTGGCCTTGTGGATGGTGCCTGCAGCCATGAAATTAAAAGACGCTTGCTCCTTGGAAGGAAATCTATGACAAACCTAGACAGTGTATTCAAAAGTAGACACATCACTTTGCCAACAAAGGTCAGTATAGTCAAAACTATGGTTTTTCCAGTAGTCATGCATGGATGTGAGAGTTGGACCATCAAGAAGGCTGAGCGCTGAAGAACTGATGCTTTCAAACTGTGGTGCTGAAGAAGACTCTTGAGAGTCCCTTGGACTGCAATGAGATCAAACCAGTCAATCCTAAAGGAAATCAACCCTGAATATTCATTGGAAGGACTGATGCTGAAGCTGAAGCTCCAATACTTTGGCCACCTGATATGAAGAGCTGACTCATTGGAAAAGACCCTGATGCTGGTCTGAAGAGTGAAGGCAGGAGGAGAAGGGGACGACAGAGGATAAGATGGTTGGATGGCATCACTGACTCAATGGACATGAGTTTGAGCAAACTCTGGGAGGTAGTGGAGGACAGGGGAGACTGACATGCTGCAGGCCATGGGATCACAGAGAGTCGGATGACTTAGCAGCTGAACACCAACAACTGCAGGGAATGCTGGTGAGAATGCCTGCTACATCGAATCCCCCAGCCTCCAGGTCTCAGAGCCATTGAGGGGTTCTATCCACTCCTCCTTCTTCATCAGGCCTCAGTATCCTCATATGTGGAATGGGCTGGTGATGGGACTGGCTCACAGGGTTGTCATGGAGAGCCATGAAGCTGATGCATGCAGAGGCCCTGGCTCCAGTAATGTTCAATGAAGAGACCCTGCATTCAGCTTTCCTGCAGACCTGGGAGGGCTTTGGACTCATTGACACTGTGTTAAAACCCATCTCAGGGTGTTCCCTGGTGGTTCAGAGGCTAGGACTCTGAGCTCCGCATGCAGGGGGCCTGGGTTTGATCCCTGGTCAGGGAACTGGCTCCCACATGCCGCAACTAAGGATCCTGAGTGCCGCAGCTGTGACCTGGCACAGCCAATGAATGTGTGTGTGTGTGTGTGTGTGTGTGTGTGTTTATATATATAAACCCAGCTAGGTGGGGTCAGGCTGTTTCTCCCTCTGGTTTGCTGTGTGATTTTGGGTTTTCACGACCTCTCTGGGCCAGCGTGCTGCAAACTGAGGGACCTTGTCCTCCCACCAACGGCACTAAGAGCTCCTAAGTTGCCACGTTGGGGAGTTCACCATCCCCGAGGAGGAGTTGGGGTTGTGCCTCCTGACCTCTGCTCTTTCCCCTTCACCGGTGACATCAACACAGAGGAGTCTGGGGAGACTGAGGTCTGAGGGGGGCATGTGGGCGTCCCCGTGGTGCTGGGCACATCACAAGCAGATGACCCCTCCCTCTTTTCTGCTGACGCCAGCTTTTCAGTCTCGTGTGGAGGCCTCATGGGCCCTCACATATGCTGAGACAGCCGTGGGTCTGTGCCCAACACCCACAGACTCCAGAAAACGCTGAGCAGGAAGCAGGGCTGTGCGGAGAGGCAGGAGGGCTGGAGGGCCCGAGAGCTAGGGAAGCCACCGGACCTCAGAGGGCCCATGGGGAGCCGGGGTAGGGGAGGCAGGTGTGGGCTGGCCCTTTCAGACCCTCCATCGCTCAAGGCGGGCCCAGGGGTGCCCATCCTTAGCTCAGAGCCTGGGAAAAAGGCCCCCAGACACCACCTGTGCTCTCCCTCTGCAGAACTGGCCCTCAAACTAGCCCGAGACAAAATACAGCCTAGGAGGTGACGTGGAAGAGGAGGCATCTCTGGGATTGAGGGTCAGGGGTTTTCTATTTTTTGCTCACCCCATGGGCACCCAAGCAGTCTTCTGGTGGGACTTACCAGACACAGGGTTTTCTAGCGTCACTTCCCCCTGGGCTCAGAGGGGGCTGGCCCCCAGGCAAGGGGGGAGGAGGAGATAAGTGGGCTTTGAACTTGGCCAGATCTAGGGGCATGCAGACTCTGGAAAACCATGGTCACCTGACCCATGGGTCTCTCTGTCCAGCCCACCTCCTGGGGCTAAGGGGGTCGGAAGAGATAATATCTGCTCAGTGGTGTGGTGGGCTTCTCAGGTGATGCTAGTGGTAAAGAACCCACCTGCCAATGCAGGAGACATAAGAGATGTGAGTTTAATCCCTGGATTGGGACGAACCCCTGGAGAAGCAAACGGCAACCTACTCCAGTATTCTTGCCAGAAGAATCCCATGGACAGAGGAGCCTGGCGGGCTACAGTCCAGAGGGTCGCAAAGTGTTGGACATGACTGAAGTGACTTAGCACGCACGCATATGGACACGTGGTGGACACCTTATCGTCATCATCATGAACGCAGGCCAACCGAGCCCAGAACTACAGGGTGTAACGCCACTTCTAAGAGGCATCGAGGACACTCGACTCTTGGAAATCATCTCCGGGGGCCTGGCTGCTTAGTAGACACTTTCGGGTTCTGACTTCTGTTCTTTCACGTAGGATGAGCAAGAAGTGCAGGCTTCCCCTGTGGCTCAGCTGGTAAAGAATCTGCCTGCAATGCAGGAGACCCAGGTTCCTTCCCTGGGTTGGGAAGATCCCCTGGAGAAAGGGACTGGGTATCCACTCCCGTATTCCAAGCACTAGAGCTGATGGTGTGGGCAGATGAGAGGGACACCCCCAAAGTTAATATCTCTATATAAAGTGAACAGCATAATAATTCACCCACCAGCTGAAGTGGGTGAAGGCTGAAGTGCATCCAGAAGGGCAGGATGTTCTGAGGAGGCCACGAGTTCACAGCAGGGAGAGGACACTGTGGGTTGAGGCTGGGAAAGCTTCTTCCCAGAAGTGGAAATTTACACGGGGTCCCTCAGAGCCCTGTGGGGTTCCTCCCTTCTGGCAGTAGGCAGATCCCAAGGGCCACCACACCTTGGTCTCAGTCAGCAGGACCAGGAATAAACCACTTACTAGCTGATCTGGAAAGGGATGACCCCTCATTAGGCTCAGGGCCCATGGCAGTCATCAGGACAATGGCAGAGGTGCAGCTGGGCACGACACAGTGGCCACCTCGACTGGCCATTTCCTGCCTGTGGCCCAAGCTGGTTGCTGGTATGAGATGGATCATTTGGCTGGCTGATCACCCCTCAAAGAGGACCTCAGAGTGGTGGGAACCCTCTGCTCCTCCAAATCCTGCCCTCACTGTTGTCAGGATGCTCTGGCTGGAACCACCTGCCCTGTGCCTTGTGGTGGGCAAAATCATGGCAGAAGGGCATGGCTCTAGTGTGGCTACCAGATTTTCTGATGTCACAAACCACCTGGCCATTCCCCCTTTTCCTGGTGGCAGGCAGTTCCAAGGTGGGGGTTGGGGGTTGGTGGGTCCTGGTTCGAAGATGCTTAGAGAGGTTAACAGTGATCCCCCCTGTCCAGGGTCAAACCCCTCTAGGACCTCTTCTGCACGTAGACCTCCTGGTCTCAGCCGGGACACCCACCTGGGTGGGACTGGTGGGCAAGTCTTGGAAATCTCCCAGCTTTGGATTCCCTAGGCTCTGTGAAATACACACGATAAGCCTCCCATGGGGGCGCTGGCTGATGGTAAATGAAATGACTAGGCTTGTCCAGTGTTGATCACAGTTGGGGCCCAACAGGCCCTGACCACCTGTCGGGGTGCCTAGAGGCCCAGCACAGAGAACAACACAGGGACCTTTATCCCTTCTCCCCTCACTCCCAACCTCCCAGCCCTGGAGCCCTCCCCCAGAGTCCTGTGCTGTCTCAACCAGCCAGGCCAGGGCGACGCCCACCTCCCACCCCTCCGCCTGCCCAGATCCGGGGAAAGCCCACTGAGTTCAAAGGGCACGAGGAGCAGCCCACCTGGACCGGAGACAGAAGCCGAACTACACTACCCAGAATTCCCGGAGCTAGCCAAAAAGGAAATGTCGTTTCTGCAAGGAGAGGCTCGGCTCCCCCAGCAGCTGCAGAGACAGAGAGGGAGCGAGAGGGGGGCAAGGGGTGGGGGGAGAGGATCACCAGTGGGGAGGAGGGCTCTGTGCGGGGAGCGAGGGTGGAGAGCGGGGCGGGCGGCGAGGAGGAGGCGGCGCCCGCTCGCCCGCCCGCCCGCCGCCCCCTGCGGACCTGCACCCCCGCGGGGCCGGCGAGCGGGCGGCGGTCCCTGCGTGCGCTGCGCTCCCGGCCGGCGGCTGCGGGCGGACTAGGGGCCAGGCCGGCGCAGGGGCTGAGTTTCTGCAAAGTTTGACCTGGTTGCCTTTCCGATGCTGCAGCAGAGCGAGGCAGCGCGGGGCGCGCCAGGCGGCTGCGGCGCGGCGGCGGGGCTGAGCGGCGACAGCACGCTCACGATGATCATAAAATAAAGCAGGCGAGCGGGGTGAGGGCGAGAGAGTCCCGAGCCTCACCCCTCCGCCCCCGGCCACCCCCGACCCCCGACCCCCACCCGCCGGGCAGCCCCTAGCTAGGAGGACTTGGGGGCCGGGGGGTCGTCCACGCCGGCCCCCAAACCCCTGTAGAGCTAAAGGACACTTCCCCGAGAAAGGGGGTGGGGGCGCCCCCAGGACGTACCCGTGGTGGGGTCGGGGGCGTCCGGAGGGCGGCAGCCCGGGCACGCGGAGCGGCCCGAGGGGCAGGTGAGTCGGAGGCGCCGCCCGGGTGGGGGCGTGCGCGCCAAAGTTCCCCGGCGGCGGCGAGCGCGCCGGACGCGCGGGGATGGGGGGCCACTCGGGGCTGGCTAGAGGGGCATAAAAGCGGTGGGGCAGGGGCACTGCGCCCTTCAGGAGCCTGGGGAGCCCCGGCTCGTGAAGGGGCGTGCGTCCGACCTGACCCGCCTGCAGGGTGGCCCTGCGCCCCCCGTGGTGCGGAGGGCCCGGAGGGAGTCTGACCAGGAAGGGGCGCCGGCGGCGAGGAGGTGGGGGCAGTGCCAGGACCCAAAGTCCACGAGGCCCACTGCAGTGCCAGGCAGTGGCCTCCCCCTCCCCGACCCCGCCTCCGGGCCGCGAGGTGTCAGCGGAGATGTCACGGGCGGCGATTATTCGCTGGTGCGCGCGGTCGTGCGGCCGCCACTGACGGGGCGGGCGGGTGTTGGGGGGGTGGCCGCCGCCTCCGGGGAGACCGCCCAGAGGTGCGTGGTCAGCTCCGCAGCCCGCGCGCCCCGCGCACACGCGTCGCCGCCCAGCGCGTCCCCCGCAGCAAAGTTCGGTTCAACTTTGAGGCCGGCCTTGACGCCCTGTCCCTTCCACCTCCCCCTCCAGGTCCTCGGCGGCCGCGGCGAACCAGGCAGCGGCCCGAGCGCAGCCCCGGGGCCCCCCGCACGGCGGCGGCGGCGGGCGGCGACAGCGACAGCGGCGAGGGGACGCGGCGCGCCCGCGTGGGGGCGTCGGCCCGCGCCCGCGAGTGGGCGCCGACGGGGACCCCGCGGGCGGCCCGCGCCGGGCGCTCGCCCTCCTGGAAGCCCCCGAGGGCCCCCGGACCTTGGCCGACTGAACAGAAACTGCTCTCCCATTGATTCGACCGGGCCGGGCGAGCGGCCGGGTGCGTGTGCCCGAGCGCGTGCGGAAGGCAGAAGGGCAGGAAGTCGGTCTCTGGCAGCCAGGGTGGCGGCACCGCGCAGGGGACGCAGCCTTCCTTATTTATGTGTCTGCCGGCGTTTGCCTTCTTCGCCCGAAGACTTCAGGGAGCGTCTCGGAGCTGCGTTCCCCGCGTGTGAGGCACGGGAAGGGCTGGATGTCTGAACAACATGCTTATCCATTAACCTCCAAACTTTCCTTTTTTTAACCCAAAGAATATCGGTGATTTTTGTTCACTGCTCGCAGAAGAGAGAACCCAGGGCCCTTGAAATGCAGCAAAATCCTTATTTATAAAGTGGCCCCGCGGTAGTGATATGCGAACCCCCTGGACTCAGTGAATCTTCTATCCTATGGATATCGGTCTTGGGATTTGAGATTGAAGAGCTGTACTACTGTCTGCACTGGGTCCGGCGGCCTCCATCCTGTCAATGCCCAGCTTCCCCTGGGACTGCTGGTCTTCCCTGGAGATCAGAGTGGTCCTGTGTGCCATGGGCTGCATTCAGAGCATCGGAGGCAAAGCCAGAGTCTTCCGGGAAGGCATCACGGTGATCGATGTGAAGGCCTCTATCGACCCCATCCCCACCAGCATCGATGAGTCCTCCAGCGTGGTGCTCCGCTACCGGACACCCCACTTCCGTGCCTCGGCCCAGGTGGTCATGCCGCCCATCCCCAAGAAGGAGACCTGGATAGTCGGCTGGATCCAGGCGTGCAGCCACATGGAGTTCTACAACCAGTATGGGGAGCAGGGCATGTGAGTACTGCTCAAAAGCAAGCTTCGGGGAGGGGGCCGCTGACGGGGGGAGAAGGGGGGGACGTGGCGGGGAGGCTACAGAGGGGTCTCTCCAGGGCCAGAGGGAGGCATGAGGCAGACGTGGAAGTGCTCTCTGAGTCCTCCTCGGCCAGGCGACCTAGAGGGCTTGCCTGTTGATTCAGATCGGGATCACGGCTCTAGGACCTTCCCTTCCACTGTCCCTGCTCCCCCCAGGGTTCCCATCTCCCTCCCCGCAAGATGCCCAGGAAGCAGAGGGACACTCCATCGGGTGCCTCTTTGGCAAAGCAGGCGTGCTGTCCCGGGTCACTGGAGGGGCAGGGGCTTGGCCCAGCTCAGGCCTCCGCCAGCCCACGTGGTCATAGTGGGCACTCAGGGAAGGAGAGATGGGCTTCCACAGCCTCCAGAGTTAGCGTGCAGGGCTCTGTGTTGAGCCTGATCTTGTCCCCCTGCATTTTCGGAGGCACATCAAGACCTGGGGGGATGCTCTGCTCTGTTCAGGATAGAGTTTTGTTGGAGAGGGTTTTAGAAACTTGGTTTGCATTGCAGGGCAGTGTTCTCTCTCTCTGGGGCAGAAGGCCACTTTCTGTGGACCTCCATCATCAGTGTGCAGAGGGCTCCAGGGGGCCCCTAACAGCTGAGAGGAGCCCACTGGCCTCTTCTCTCCAGCCCGGTCTCTGGAATGTCCTCGGGGTAATGTAGCGCTTGGTGAGGCCTCTTAGGATCCTGGCAGGTGCCCTGATCTTAGAGATGGTCACCCTGAGTGTGCAAAGAGCAGTGGTAGACAGAGAGGGAAGTGACTTAACTTGAAGGGGTGCCTAAGACAGGGCGATGACAATAGCTGTTTCTGAGCACGAGGAGGCTTCTGAAGGCACCAGGCAGCCCCCCAACTAGACCCCTGGGAGTGGCCATGGATGCTCGCCCACAGCCTCTCTCTCGGGATCAACCCCTGCAACACACCTCCCCCGTCCTGTAGCAGACTTGCCCTCAGACTTGAAACTGATTTAAGAACCCCCGGAGCCACCTGAAATTAGAGAGGATGGGGAGGGGACACCAAATCTTGTGGCTTCTCCACCTGTGACTCTGATGTTACAAGGGCAACAGGAAGATCATGGAAAAACTGAAAACTAGGTGTAACCACGGCCACCCCGAGAGGCACGTGGGCCATATCTGGACACTCATCGGCTCCCCTCTGTCTACCTGACATCTATGCTCCAGGTCTGACTCTCCAAGTGGTTATTAAACCAGGCGGGGTTGGCGGGGGTGGCAGGAGATGGTACTGACTTTCCATCCCAAGAAGGGAAATACGCTTCTTAGTTACTTGGTGTGGACCTTCCCTAAGAAGTCTTAAGCCCAAAATATTCTCAGGCTTTGCAGGGCATCTGGGACAACTGGCAAGACACAAGGGTTTTTCTAGGCTTTTAGGCTAAGCTTGTTTTCTTCCCGAGAAGGAATAGGGAAGTCAGAGGGTCCTTCTGAACTTGGAAAGTTCCGTCCTCCTCCTGTGAGCGCCAGGAAGAGGAAAGTTGCGGAGGATTGAAGGGGCTGAGTTTTGCTGTGTGGTGGGGAGGGAGCAGGCCTGGCCTGGAGCCTCAGTTTCCCCACCCGTGAGTCTTCAAGGCCTTGGGCTACCTCTGGTGGCTCCAGGTCCGTTGGGGCACTATGGCTGGAGGCAGGCCTGCGTCAGGAGACCTGAGCTGACCTTTCTCTGTCTGTGCCAGTCCTTGGTTCCTGGTTAGAGGAACCAAGCGCACACCTAGACTGCAGTCAAGCGGACCTGGGCTCCAGTCCAGGCTCTGTCACTTTCCAGGGTGTGACCTTAGCCACTCTGACCCTCGGTTTCCTCGTCTGCAAATCGGGGCCAGTCATAGGCCTTGCAGCATGGGCTTATTGAGTTACGGGAGGTGACATTGGTCAAGCTCTCGGCCCTGCGCCAAGCCCACAGTAGATACTTACTGCAGGTGACTATTGTCTGTAACGCTGTCGTTACTGTGATGATCCTCCTGTCAGACAGGGAGTGGGTGACGGGACCTGTAAAAAGAATCGTGGCTGAATTCAGATAGATGTAAATTACTCCTCGTGCTGAATTTTCTCCCCAGCCCAGGTCTTCCTCTTTCACACAGAGCCTATTCCCTGACTTAAGAATTTAACAGTTAACAGTGTGAGTCGCGTGATTTGAGTTTTCAAGTGGTTGAAAGCCGTTTTCCTCATTCTGTATGTGTTTCCTTTTGTTCTCTCCCCTTCTCGGAACACATCTCAGCGTAGGGACCCCTGTGTCCTACGGACCTCCTTATCCAGGGTCCACTGAGGTCCCGGTGGAGATGGGACCAGCCCCAGAGAAAGAGCAGAGTTGGAGGCTCCCTGGAGGGGCAGGAGGGACTGGCCATTAATGAGTTCAGTCTCTGGGGTCAGGATGACCTCAGTGCTGGCTCTGGGGCCTCAGCAAGTTGCCTCTTGGAGGTTAGGCTTTGCCATCTGTGGATGGGGAGTTAGAAGTGCCTGTAGGCTGCTGGGAGGATTCGAGGAGAGGACAGCTGTAGGTGACTGCCCTGTGGCTGAAATGCACAGTTGGAAACTGCTTGATTATTAATCAACAAAACTGTATTAAGAAACTGAATTAGCAAGTAGCATGGTTCCTCTGGCCGGTGGGGAGGCTCTGGCCTCCAGAAAAAGCCTGGACAGCTGTGCCAGCTTGAATACCAATGGAAGCATTTTGTTTTTGCTACGCAGCATATGGGATCTTCGTTCCCCAACCAGGGATTGAACCCACGTCCCTTGTATTGGAAGCTCAGAGTCTTAACCACTGGACTGCCAGGGAAGTCCCAGATGGAAGCATTTTGATGGGATGGAAAGACTCTTCCCTATCCCAAACCTCCTGTGATAACGAGGCTTCTTCACTTTTTTAAGCCCCGTGATGTGAAGGAAAGTCAGGGGTGGTGAGAGGTGGGGTGACCAGTGGCCTCAGGCTGCCCGGAGCTGCCCCTTAACTTTGCTGGGACTGGGGCTGTCCTGCGCGTTGCAGGATATTGAGCAGTGTCCCTGGTCTCTACCCACTCAATGCCAGAAGCCTCCCTCCCCCAATCCTAACAGCCAAAAATGTCTCCAGACACTGCCCGATGTCCCCAGGAGGGGTGAAAAGTCACCCCTGGTTGAGAACTGCTGGGCTAGACCCAGGCAATTTGAAGCCTTAAAATGAAGCCCCCCTGGGCTTTAAAGGCCTGGGGAGCGGATGGCCAGGTGCAAAGGTTAGGTTAGGGTTTCTGTTCTTGTATTAAAAATATTAATTCCAAATACTTAACCAAAACCCGTAATACCCCCAAACATTATCCCTGCTTGAAATTAATCTCTAATCCAGGAGGAGAACCCTTTTGAATGACATTGTGGGTTGGAAATGTTTGCAGTGAAACAATGCCACACGCCAAACCCCAGTAATGCCCCAGCTTAAAGAGGAGAGCTAGAAAATGGTGAGTTTCTTGTGCCAGCTTGAGAGGATTCTATATCGTTTGGGGTTCAGCCCACATTGCTTTAAAAGCTACCCCCCCCCCAAAAAAATACTGTTGGAGATGCCTGCCTCCACAGCCCCGTCCTCCGCAATCCTTAGCCGCCACCTGTCAGCTGGCACAATCTTCCAAGTGACAAGTCCCAATTTCTCCCTTGTGTGTGGGACGCTTCACATTATCCCTAATTTGCTCTCCCGCTAGAGCCCCCAGGGAATCTGGCTCACGACCAAAGTCAAAGTCAAGGCCGGCTCTGGCTCCAGGTTTTGCCAAAGGGCAGGCTTGGGGTGAGGGGAGGAGAACAGCTCAAGACATGGGGGTCTCTCTGGATTGACAATGCCACCTGCCCGTGCCCTTGTTCAGCAGGGCATGGCCCCCCAGCTCCACCATCCACAGGTACGGCAAGCTCAGGCCAAGTTCCCAACCTTTGTGAGCCTCACTGTTCCCATCTGTGAAATGGGGTTGTTGAGGGACTAAATGAGATAGTGCCTGATGAGGACTCAGCACAGTGTCTGCGTGTACAAAGCACTGGTTTCATAGTTGCTATCCCTACCGTAACTAGCATTCATTCATCATCAGTTACACAGCGCCCGGCAAGGAATCAGCACAGATTGCTGTGTTAGAGTCGTTGCTCTTCTTCTTTTGGGTTCGGCTTCCCATACCCGCCTAGAGCATGGGAATCTCTGGCGATGAGACCTCTCAGGGTTTTTGCAGCCAGACCTGCGATGACTTGAGCAGGATGACGAGGCCAGTGGGAAAGGGCCTGGCAGGGGTGGAGGGGCCTCTGCCTGGCTCCCCGGTCTCTCTCTGGTCTCCCAAGGAGTCCAAGAGGTCCTCACTGATGCTGAGGCTGGGGCTGCTCAGACCCGAGGCCACTTGCCCTAGGAGGCTTGCTCTGCTCCAGCAGGTCTGGGGCCGGGTCAGGAGGCATGGCCTGGTGACCACGTGGCCTCTTCCTGCGGCCTGGGCCTGCCCGGGGGGCCGGGCAGAACAATTGGGGACGGTACTTCCTCTCTGCACCCGGAAGGCGGCCTCCCCCATCTGCGGGGCCCTGGTGGTGGCCGGAGAGGGAAGTCCTCGTTTCCAGGCTTTGGGGTGGGAGGAAGTTGGGGGCGGGGGTACTGCCCGACCCCAAAAGAACTGCCCCTGGGCCGGCCCCCGCCTGGCGATCATGCCCACCCTCGCCTTCTGAGGGCAGAAAACAGAAGCTGGCGTCTCCCGGGCTGTGCGGGGAGGCACCGGCCACCGCCATGATCAGGGGAGTGGCAAATGAAATGGGGAGATGCTTTTTTTTTTTCTGCTGATAGGATCTGGGTTAAAAATGGAAAGGATCAGTAATGCCTGGTGTGGGGGGTACAATGTGGGCAGCTTCTGGAAGATGAGCTTTCAGAATTATAAGTACACGGGACCTTCAACTCTGGCACTGTTGTTCGGGTTCTTTGTGTTGTGGAGATGCCTGAATGAACTTTTTGGCCAACCCAGTAGTTCTGGCATCTCTTAACAGAAACTGAGCCCCTGGCCTGGTGCCTGGCAGGTAGTAAGCACATAAAAATGTCTACTGAACAAATGAGTCAATGAATACATGAATGGAAGGAGCGGGGCAGAAAGGACGTGTGTGCGGGCAGAAACTCCAGCCCCGGCCATCGTGGCAAAGAGCCACAAACACCCCCAGTGTCCTGTCTCCAGGGCAGAGTATGGCGAGGCTGCTACATAGGACGAAGAGGGGCTCGCATCAAGATTCTGTCACTAAAAACTGAACATATACTGGGTATGTGCAGGGAGAAAGCTTCACAAGGATGTTCACCAGAGTGGGGTGTGGTGAGTAACCTTGCCGAGGAAGGGGGCGGCCCAGAAGGCAGGATTCACGTTTCTCACTTTGGGTACTTCTCTATGGCTTGCTTTTTAAAAACGAAACAAAACACAGCTTTTAAAACTGAAAACTGAAACAGGTGCTGTTGGGCCCTTTCCCCACGTGGCAGGCCCTGGGACTGCGGCCTGGGCAGAGGGAGCGGTGAGGTGGGAGGAAACAGTGCCCACAGGAGGGTCACACCTCTGGTCTCTGGGCACCTCTGGTTTCCTTCCCTCTCTACCCACAGGCCTTTGAGCACAGCCAACTTCGGGCTGGTGGCTGGGCCTGGGGCCATAGGGTGACCCTCCCCAGCCTCTGTGGGCGCCCTTTGGCACAGCCTCAACCCCTTCTCTGGCCTGCAGGGAAGGCCTTTTGTAACCCCTTCAGACTCACTCCCCGTCAGTCGTACTGCTTGGAGCGTCTGCACGCTGCAGACTGTGTGCGCACGCGTGCAGGCATGCACCTGGGGGCCCTCAGCTTCGCCTGCATCTGACTTTCAGGGCCATGGGGAAGAGGGGTCACGGCAGATTTAAACGGGTTGGAGAAAGGAAGTGTGCCATCCATTTTGTGTTTTTAAAGATCACTTGTGTTTCAGGGAGGAGAGCTTGGCAGAGGGCAGGAGGAGACCTGGGAGAGGTGAAGGGTTGTGGCCAGGGACGAGGCGGGGGGGTACGGGGGGCAGTCTGGAGGTGAGAAGGGGGCAATCAGGGATGGATTCGGGCGTCCAGAGGGTGCAGGGCCCCCAACATCGCCAATGACCGGGTCGCCACGGCGGGGTGGCCAGCGCCCGTGGGGGTTCCTGCAGACGTTTGTTGAGTGGCTTTTGGATGGCGCTGCAGAAGGAGTGGGGTTTGAGGGGAACTCAGGAGTCTGGCTCAGATGTGCTGCCAGCAGGCCCCAGAAAGCATCTGCAGCCCGGCTTGAAGCTTGGACTTGCCTGCCGTCCTCTGCTTTCCCACACCTCCAGGATGAGGGCGGGAGAGTGACGGGAAGCGGGCCAGTTTCCTGGGCGTGGGCACAGCGGGGTCCTGTGCTCTGAAGGGCCCCCGGCCTGGTGCCTGGCTCCATGGTTACCACGTGGCAGTTCTTAACTTTTGAACAACTTTCACTTTGTGCTGGTGCCACACATCCTGTGGCCACTGTCGCCCTGAAGACCTGTGTAGGCCGGCGAGCAAAGGGGGAGAGGACATGGGGGAGACCATGTCCCCTGCTCCCCTGTGGGAGGCCTGATAGGACCTGCCCTGGGGTCTGGACAGGAGGCGCTGGGCAGAGATGGGCGGTTGCTTGTGTTCACAAATCCCCCTCCTCACCTAGATCTGGTGCTGGCTGGGCATCCGTGTGGACCTGAGAGCCTTGCCCAGACCTTTCGGTGACATCTGTAGCTGTACTGTCCTCACCTTGCAAACCAGAAGGCTCAGGGTGTGCTGGGAGCGGAAAACCAAGGTTCTGCCTCGAAGCCCGAGGTCCCTGTAGAACAAACAGGAAGTCTTCAAGGCAGGAACTGTATGAAACTATTCCTTTCAGAGCCCAGATAATTTGGAAACATAAATGAGGTCAGAAGGCCTCAGGTCACATCGGGGCTGGCAAATCCATTAGTGTGAGAGGCACGCCTCCCTCAGATGTTCTCCGGGAGTTTCCACGTTTTGCTGTTTATCGCGTACCAGGTGGTATGTGTCGACAGGTTTAATCATCACAGAAACCTGGAAGGTGGGTGTGATTACCACGGTGGACCCATGTGGAGCTGACATCTGTGACTTGACCAGAGCTGGTAGCCAGGGTGATACTGGCCCCGGGCTGGCCCACATCCCTCAGCTACTGTGCCCTTACCCACGCCCCCTCGTACCGCCTCGACTCGGAGACTGGACCGAGACCACAGCTAGCTCAGCTGGCCTGTGATGATGTGAAAACAGACGCCCTTGGCCCTGGTTCTGAGTAATACGCCACGTGAGACAGGGCTGTCTGCTCGCTCATGGGGACGTCACCCGTCTGTGACTGAGCCAGCGCGTGGGCATCTGGGGGGGCTGGTAGGGGAAAGGGAACCTGAAGCTTTGGGGTCAGAGGCTGAGACACAGAGAGAGGGGGGCCATGCGGGTACCAAGCCCCACTCCCCCAAACAAGCCAGCTCTTAGGAAGTGAAAGGGGGCCTTTGGCGAGATGGCTTTCTGCCTTAAAAAAACCCAAAAAACAATTTTTAAGAGTGAAACACCATGAGAAGGTAGAGTGGGTGCCTTCCAGGAGGCTGGATGCAGGTGGGACACGGGCTTCTGAGAAATTCAGGACAGGGACCCTGACCCTCTTCTCTGGTCTGTGGCGGCCATCCCCCTGGGACAGCTGAATCTCCAGGTTCACAACTGTGACCTCCTTCCTTGGAGTCTGACGAGCTCAGGGCCCCGGGCTGGAGATGGCCTATGAGACAGGTGTTACGCTAATTTGTGACCTTTTTAATGAAATAAACAGAAAAATTAGCAAAAATCACATTCCTAATTATCCCTCCAGTAGTGACCACATTTACTAATTGCTAACATTAAATGATCGGAGAAGGCAATGGCAACCCACTCCAGTACTCTTGCCTGGAAAATCCCACGGACTGAGAAGCTTGGTAGGCTGCAGCCCATGGGATCGCTAAGAGTCAGACACGACTGAGTGACTTCACTTTCACTTTTCACCTTCATGCATTGGAGAAGGAAATGGCAACCCACTCCAGTGTTCTTGCCTGGAGAATCCCAGGGACAGGGGAGCCTGGTGGGCTGCCGTCTATGGGGTCACACAGAGTCGGATACGACTGAAGCGACTTAGCAGCAGCAGCAACATTAAATGCTACATCTCAGGAATGCATTTTAAATTATGATTAAGTTATACGTGGGCTTCCCTGGTGGGTCAGTGGTAAAGAATCTGCCCGCCAATGCAGGAGACGCAGCTTTGATCCCTGTGGGAAGATCCCCTGCAGGAGGAAATGGCAACCCACTCCAGTATTCTTGCCTGGAAATTCCCAAGGACAGAGGAGACTGGCGGGCTGCAGTCCATGGGATCACAAAGAATCATACACGACTGAGTGATTAAACAAAACAACAAAGATATATATAAAATTTATCATCTTAACCATTTTTAAGTTCAGGGGTATTAAAAACATCCACTCTGTTGTGCATCTATTTCCAGAAATTTTTCATCTTCCCCAACTGAGATTGCACCCGTGGGACCCTGGCTGTCCGTGCCCCTCCCCTAGCCCCCGGCAATCACATCCTGCTTTCTGTCTCTGAATCTGAGTCCTCGAGGGGCCTCATATATGTGGAATCACACAGTGTTTGTCCTCTTGTGTCTGACTTATTTCTCTTCGCATGATGTCAAGGCTCATCCATGTTGTAGCGTGTGTCGGAATTTGCTTTTTAAGGGTGAATAATATTCCATTGTAATGGACAGACCACTTTATCCATCGTCCAGTGATGGACACTTGGGTTGCTTCCACATTTGGGCTACTGTGAACAGTGCTGCTGTGAATAAAAATACATTTTGTAATATATATTCTGGAGAGAACTGCTAGTGTACACAGGTGCAGAATTCTGGGGGCAGAGCGTCTGGTGTGGCAGGCGCCCAGGTCTCACTGCCCAGCGGAATCACTGAGGAAAAAGACCCCCACCCGCAGCTTTCCTTACTTTATCTGCCTAGTGGGGTGGAGGTGATTGTTGGTGAGTCTCTAACGGGTGGGTTCCCCGAATGCTGCTGTCCAGCCACACGTGTCCTCAGAGTGACTTGGGACAGGCCAGTGTCCTCTTCTGTCTGAGAGCTATTATTATAGCAATAGCCATGGCGACAGGAGTGCCAGCAGACACCAGTCACTGGCCTTTGTCCTGTGCCCTGCCCTGGGCTGGCATGTTCCTGCCTGAATCCTTCCGTGACCCCAGGTGGGACAAGGTGATGAGTCTGGGGCCCAGGGGATATAGGGACTTTGCTCAGGTGTCACACCAGTGAGAGGGTGGCTGAGACTTTGAGCAAGTCCAGTAGGTTTCTTGAGTCTGAACTCCACAGACAGCCCAGCCGCCTTCTTCCACCCCAGGAAGACTGAGACCCCTGAAAGCAAGACGGGCTGACCAAGTACTGCTGGTACTCAGCTGGGCCTGAAGCTGCAAGTGCAGGTTCCCCGGCAGCTGCAGCAAGGCCAGGAGGCATTGACTGTATAGCTGGCCCGGAGGCAGGGACTGAGTGTGGTGTTTTGAGATGGGCTGTTCAGGTTTTCTTGGTTCTGCTGCTCCGAAGATGGGCTGACTGGGTGGGAGCAATTCAGGCCATACTGTGCTTCTTCTTCTAGGCTGACATGAGCAGAAAGAAGGGGGTACTACCTATGATGCTGGCCATGCTGGGCAGGGGGCCAGGGAGCCCAGACCCACACGTGGTGGAGGAGACTTGGAGGGGAGGGGACAGAGTCTGAGCGAGGGCTCTGGGCACTGGTTCCTGTGCCTTTGGTCCAGGTGCTAACACCAAAGCTCAGGGAGCGCAGGCATTTGACCTAGGTCACGTGCTGGTCAATGGAGGGACTGGAATCACTCTTAGAAGTGCCGACCTCACAGCCACTGGGCCCTGAATCTTCCTGTCAGCCCCTAAAGCAAGAGAAAGAAACTCCCTGCCCTCTGCACTCCCAGGCAGGGTGCCCTGATGTGCTGTGTGTTCAGGAGAGGCCCCTCGACCCCCAGCCTCTCACGATCAGTGGCCTCTGCCCTCACTGAAACCACAGGGCTGCATGTGGCTGATCCACCAGCCACCAGGACCTGGGGTGGGGGGCACAGCGTATGTCAGGGCTCCCCATTACTGTGCGCTGCCCCCAGGCCCCTCCCTGGGACACATCCCCTTGAGGCCAGGGGCAGCCAGGGCTTCCCAAAGTCCAGCCCCTGTCTAGAGTGGTTTCCGGGGTGGGGAGGGGGGAGACCAATCTGAGATGATGCAAGAGAACAGGATGTGGCTTTTGGGGGGGGTGCCAGGTCTAGGGGAGCCCCAATTCCTTGACCTGATGCTGGGGTGTCTGTTTCCTGTCGGCCCACCCCAAGAGGTGAGCCCCCAGGACAAAGGGATGCAGACCAGCCTGTGGCTGGCTGGTGATGTAAACTGCCTTCCCATCCTCAGGTCCAGCTGGGAGCTCCCGGACCTCCAGGAAGGCAAGATCGAGGCCATCAGCGACTCGGACGGGGTGAACTACCCGTGGTACGGCAACACCACAGAGACCTGCACCATCGTGGGCCCCACCAAGAGAAACTCCAAGTTCATCATCAGCATGAACGATAACTTCTACCCCAGCGTCACGTGGGCCGTGCCCGTCAGTGAGAGCAACGTGGCCAAACTGACCAACATCTACCGGGACCAGAGCTTCATCACGTGGCTGGTGGCCACCAACACCTCGACCAACGACATGATCATCCTGCAGACCCTGCACTGGCGCATGCAGCTGAGCATCGAGGTGAACCCCACCCGGCCCCTGGGCCAGCGCGCCCGGCTCCGGGAGCCCATTGCCCAGGACCAGCCCAAAATCCTGAGCAAGAACGAGCCCATCCCACCCAGCGCCCTGGTCAAGCCCAACGCCAACGACGCTCAGGTCCTCATGTGGCGCCCCAAGTTTGGGCCGCCCCTGGTGGTGATCCCGCCCAAGCACCGGTAGCGGCCGGGGGCGCCCGCGTGGTGACACCCGGATGAGGACACCGCTCAAGCAACCCCCCACACGGACTCTGTGGTCATTCAGCGAAATACAACCTTTCTACCTTCTCCGGCGGGGCGGATCTCACTGTGCGAATGCCCCTGGGATGGCCCCTCCCCACCCCGCCCCGCCCCCGCCCTTCTGGCACCTGCTTTCCTGGGGGAGGGGGAGGCCCAGGCAGGACCGACCCCTCGACGTGCACCGTCAGTGTCGCCCTGGGTCTCCTTTCCTCTCCTCGCAAGTTCATTCATTTGCAACAGACACCCTGAAACAACTGCTTTTTCTGTTCTTTTTTTTTTTAAATGCCTCTTTACGAGGTTCAGGGTCTGAGGAGGAGCTGGTGATGAGCCTGGTGGGTGCGGCGGGCCCCTCCAGGGGAAAGACCCACCCCCCTGCCCCCGCCCCGTCCTCCGTCATGCGGCCTTATGTAGACTTGCTTTGCCAAACTTTTGCCTTAAGCTGATTTTAAAGGAAAAAAAAAAAAAACCCGGAACAAAGAAAGCAGGATCTCTTTTCTATTGGACTTTGTATCTTCTGCCAGAGGCGAGGGAGGAGGGGATGGGGAGAGAGATGCCCCCAAGCCCCTCCTCCTGGGTATTGCCCACGTGGTCGGGGGTGCCCAGGTAGATCTAAAACCAGCTGCTCATTCTTTCGTTTTAGCTGAGCCGAAACCACAGACCAATTCTGCCCTGGAAGTTCCTTCTGTCTGCCCCAGGTAGAACCCCATCCCCTAACCACTGCCTGCAGAGAGGGCTCTGAGCTCTGAGCCGGAGGTGTCCCACCTGTCTTTTCTGGAGCCAGAACTTGCCTTGGGTGGGGCTAGGAGGAGAGAGGGCGGGTCCTGTGAGTTGCAGGTAAGAATTTCCAGCATCTTGGTCCTTGGATGGGTCCGTTGGCACATCTCAGCTTTTCTCTTTCCATCCACACTGGTCCCCAATGCCTGGAGGGGGCCAGCCACCCTACCCAGCTGTAGTTCAGAGGTAAGAGGGCCTGCACCTCCCTGCAGCATCTTCTCAGGGGACGCCCCTCCCAGGTACTCTGGGGGAGGGCTGCAGACAGGCTCTGGGCACTGCAGTGCTGGAGGTGGGGGCCCCCACAGATGGGCATTCCTGGGTCTGGGAAGGCAGAAGGCAGACCCCCACCCCCACCCCGCCTCCGCTGCCTGTCCTCACAGAAGGGAACGAGGGCCCTCTGGGGGCCCCAGGACCTGGTCCTGAGTGACACCAAGCTGTTTTTTTGTTGTTTTTTTTTTTAACAATGTCTGCTGCTTGCAGGAGCTGAGGGACACCCAGCTGAAACCCTCTTCCTCCAAGCTTGCCAGACCCACAGCGACGTCACCTGGGTCCCTCATTCTAACGGATGGTAATCAAGCACAGAAAACTGTCAGATGAGTGAAATAAGGCATTTCTGCTGCAGATGAGCCACTTGGAGGAGCCCCAGTGACCGTGGGAGGGCGTGGGTCACTGAGTCCTCGTTCTGCTCCTTTATCCGTGGGATACTGCGTTTATTCAAGGGGTGCTTTACTGTCCAGCCATCTCCCGAGCCTGCTCCCAATGGGAGGTGAGCAGCTCTCCTGGAACCACTGGACGGGGGGAGAACTTGGTGTGGCTGGCGGGCCACCTGGTGCTCGGGGACCCCTGTCAGGCCCCGGGGTTGGGGGGTGGTGGGGGGAGACAGCCAGCTTCCCTTGGTGTGTTTGGAGGGAGGCCTGCCACCCAGAGAGGCCACAGCCTCCAGCGAGGGGGATACGAGGCCCCCTACCCTGGGGACAAGCTGTGGAGGCGCCGGGGTGGCCAAGTCCGGCTGCCGTGGACGGGACCTGGCCTCTAGGCGGCTAGGCCCTTCTCTGCACTCAGGTCTTTCTTGCACTAAAAAGGAGAGAGGGCTCTGGGCGAGGGGTCAGGAACCACAGCGCTGCTTCTGGGCTGGGCCATCGCTGAGGAGTTCTGACTGGGGGAGGAGTGGTCCTGAGCTGTTCGGGGGGTAGAGTCTCCCAAGCCCACTCCCCCTGAGAGGGAGCAGGGCCCTCTTGGAGGCCATCACTGCTCCGGCTGCCTCCCCCCTACCTCCATGCCTACTGCATGCCTGGGCTCCCAGTCAGCTTGCTGCCTGGCTCACTCCCCACCCCCATCCTCTACCCCTCACCCCTTTTTCTCTGCCCCTCCCGGCCTTTCTAAAGAGAGGGCTGGGAAGACCCTGGGGAGGCTGGAGGTCCAGCTAAGGATGCTCGACTTAGCCTGGGTCTGGTCCCTCAGCCTCTCGGATCAGGAGCACAGACCCAGGCTTCTCACCTGGGCTCCCCACCCCTATCCCTCCGGTGTCCCCACTCCCCGGCGTGGACACACTCCTTCAGCAATAAGGACCGTCCGCCGTCGTGGAGAGTACTGTGAAAGCAAACCAGTGCACTTACCAGGAGGCACAAGACTCTTGAAAAAAAAAAAAAAAAATGTACCGTGAACATTTTTAAAACAACAGCAACAAATACAAAGAGAAATAAAATGGAATTTTAAAGTAGGCCTGGCTAGGATCTGGATGTTTCTGAAGCAGTGGGTTCATTGGCAAGGGGGTGGGATGGTGTTGATGGCTCTGTATTTCCAGCCTCGCGGGTGAATGTGTTTGGGGGTGGGTACATGGCTGGAGCCTGGGGATTCTGGTGCTAAGGGCCTGGGATGAGAACCCAGGAGAAGGCGGGTCACTTTGCCGACGCATCCTCTGTGGTCCACAGCCTGGGGACCTTGGTTCCTCACCCACAGCGCCCCCGGGTTGGAGCAGGAGACTGGAGATGGAGCTAGGACTTGGGGGCAGCTTGGTTTTCTGGCAAACAGTAGAAAGTGTGTGACAGGAGGGTTGGTGTGTGGACTGGGTCCTTACACACAGATTTGCAAACCCATCTTCACATGGAGACACAGCTGCTAAGTCAAGGTCAACCGAGGACAGGGCCCTGCATCCTGCCCACACCTGCAGCTGCTGAAAGCGGCTGTGTGGGGCCAGAGCACTGATCCTAAATACCATCTTCTATCCGAACTTTCTTATGGAAGTATGGGAGCTGGGGCAGCCCAGAGGTCCTGGAGTGGGTGTGGGCTCTACAGGTGGGCCATGGACTCAAGGCCATTGTCGAGCACCCCATTCCACTGGGGTTCTGGGTGTTAACTTACTGAACCCTCTCTACACCCCAGGTGTTATCTTGGTCCTCATTCCACAGATGGGGAAGCTGAGGGAGAATGCAAGTGGATAAGCTGCCCAAGACCACGCATCTGGGGAGCAGCAGAGCCAGAGTTTGAACCCCACCCCAAAACTCCGCTGCGTGCTCTCAACAGTGCGTCACTGTGGCGCACACATTTGGTGCCCAATAATGGTGCCTATCAATAACAAGGCCCTGCCAAGGGACTCCCTGGCGGTCCAGTGGTTGGGACTCCGCCTTTCCACTGCATGGACCGCGGGTTCGATCTCTGGTCAGGGGACTAAGGTCCTGCTGGCCCTGCTGGGCAGCCAAAAATTAAAAACAAAACAGAAACAAAGAAAACAATAAGAAGGCCCCCCTGCTTGTGGCTCAGTCCATCCTGGGTTCCCCAGGCAGGAAATGCCTTCCTCCCCCGACAGGAAGTCCCTGTGTGGTCAGTTCTCTGGGCCACGGTGAGCCGGGTGAGCCCGCTGGGTCCCTGCCTGGGAGGGGCCGCCCGGTCAGCGGGCTGCAGAGATCCCGGGGCCCCGTTCACTGTGGTCGCTGGTTTGGTGTCTTCCTGGGCTTGCCGCATTGCAGCATCCCAACGGTACTCTGCATCCTGTCTCCGGGGTCTGAAACACCACAGCAGGAAATTGCATAATGGGCCTGGCCGCCCTCCACCCAGATGGCTTATGGGTGGTGCAGTTTGCTGTCGTGGTTTGGCTTTCGACCTCAGAGTCAGCTCCTGCGCTCTGCGCATGAGACCGTGGCATGCGTGTGTGTGTGCTTGGACGTGTGTGAATGTATGCGTGTGCACGTATCAACAGACAATGGGGTGCGGCCCTGGCTCACGGCAGGAGGAAGCCGGGCTGGACCCCATCAGGGTCTGCAGTTGCTCGGACATTCGAATCTTCACGCTGACATGCGAGGATGCTCAGATGGCTTCCTGCGTTTGAGGGTGACATTTGGGAGGAGATTGTGCAGGGGGAGCACTTATGAGCATACTGGATTCCAAGTGGCATTTCATCACTCGGTGGAAGCCTCCAGCCTCTCAGGCTGATAGCAAGTTAAATTTAGAAGCCCCAGACTGGGGTGAGACACACACCCGGCTCCCACCGGCTGTTGCAGCGTCCCACCCCCCAGGAGCCAGGGCGTGAGGAGTCGGCTGTCTGGACCGGGCCAGGCCCACCTGCCCCAAGACACCAGGGAGGAGCAGATGCGCCAGCCCCCCACACCCAGCCTGCCTCCCCCTCTAACGCCACTTTTGGGTACAGCCCAGCCTCTGCTCTGGACAGAGTCCCTCCAGTTTGGGCCCTGAGGCCTGGAAAAAAGAAAGAGAAGTTGCTCAGTTGTGTCCGACTCTTTGCGACCCCATGGACTGTAGCCTACCAGGCTCCTCCATCCATGGGATTTTCCAGGCAAGAGTACTGGAGTGGGGTGCCATTGCCTTCTCCAGGGGATCTTCCCGACCCAGGGATCGAACCCAGGTCTCCCGCGTTGCAGGCAGATGATTTACCGTCTGAGCCACCAGGGTTTCCCTTGTGGCTCGGCTGAGGCCTAGAGGAAACCCCATTTGGGCCCAAGAGGGAGACAGGTTTTTGTCAACTGCAGAAAGCCAGAGGCTGGTGATACTCTCAGGCCCCTGGACATTTCTAATGGCTCATGGACTCACTCTCTCCTTGGGCTTGAGTGGTCTCTTGGTCCTTATCTATCCTGCCTGAAAGGCCCCAAGGAGACTGTTTCTCTTCTGGTTGGGATCTGGGCCCTCAATTAAGGCAAACGTCATAGGTATGGACCATAGTGTGCACACACTGTCCACCGAGGATCCATCCGAATCATCAGTAGAACGAAATCCCACCAAGACGGGCATCTAAAGAGCGAACACTTGGTCTGCCACCACCCCTTCCCATCCCTGTCGTTGTTTGGTCGCTAAATCGTGTTCGACTCTGTGAGACCACCAGACTCCCCTGTCCATGGGATTCTCCAGGCAAGAGTACTTCAGTGGCTTGCCATGGCTTCTGGGGACCTTCCCTACCCAGGGATGGAATCCGTGTCTCCTGAATTGGCAGGCAGATTCTTTACTGCGGAACCACCCGGGAAGCCCCTTCCTGTCCCTATACATCATCAAATGGTCTTCTGTGGACGAGGAACTGGCTCTCCGAAAGGGCTGAGGGCCTCGCTCAAAGTCCCTCAGCTGGGAAGGCCCGGAGCTGGGCTGTTTTCAAACAGCTGCCTTTTTCTTTTTTTAATGATTTATTTATTTACTTATTTATTTTTGGTTGCACTGGGTCTCTATGGCTGCAGAGGGTGGGGGCCGCTTCCTAGTTGCGGTGCGTGGCTTCTCCCAGCGGCGGCCTCCCTGCTTACACAGGCTCCAGGGCGCGGGCTTCAACAGTTGCAGCACAGGGGCTCACCCATTGCAGCCAAACAGCTGTCTTTTGACTTGGCTTTTTTGGCTACCCCACCCCGCCCCCCATTTTCCACCACACCCCAATTCTACCACACTGCCCTTAACTGTTCCTTCATTAACTGGCACACAAGGTCCCCAAGTATGAGGCTTAGTAGGCGTCATCAGCAGCCCCTCTGGCGCTGGAAGACAGAAATTATCCAATGCAAAAAAAAAAGTGCATCTTCGCGATGAGCTTGGCCTCTGTGCCTGTGACCAGAGAGGCAGAGCCGCACGGTTGACACCCGTCCTGGCAGAAGCTGGCCCAGCTCCGAGCCGCCGCGCCTTCCCCACGTGTCCCTGCAGACTGGGAAACGCCGAAATTCTCCATCAGCTTGAGCCCAACTCAGGTTTCAGGGCTGCTGCCCTGGTTTGTATTTTATGGTCCTTTTTAAAATCAGACAGATGAAGGGTGGCGCGGCTGGCTGTTTACAGCAGGCGGGACGCAGTTAGACGCCTTGCGCTATTCCTGGCTGCCACTTGTCTCGCTGAGAGAGGTCAGGCTGCTCGCCCATGTCTCCTAATCTGCAAGCTGGGACATGCACCCCCGCCCTCCTGCCCTCCCCTGAGGGTGGTGCTCAATGTTAAATGTGCAGAGGGGGCTGCCTGAGAAGGATTACCCTGGACCCTGGTTTACATGAGAAACCAGAGATTCCTTCTTTCAATGTGGCTAAAAGTCTCGACAACATCCTGATGACAGGAGTTGGTTATTTAGGACTCAGCATCCTCAACAAATAGAGGCTTTCCTGATGACTCAGTGGTAAAAAACCCACCTGCAACGCAGGAGATGTGGGCTTGATCCCTGTATCGGGAAGGTCCCCTGGAGGAGGAACTGGCAACCCACTCCAGTATTCTTGCCTGGGAAATCCCATGGACAGAGGCGCCTGGCAGTCTACATTCCTTGGGCTCATGAAAGAGTTGGACATGACTGAGCGACTCAGCACACACACGTCCTCCACAAATATACACTGAGGGCTAGCTGGTCTTCCAGACGGGTGTCTTAAACTTTTTTTCCCATAGCTTTATTGAGATAGAGTTCACATACTATAAGAGTCACCCATTTAAAGTGTCCAATTCTATGATTTTTGGTATCTTTACAGAGTTGTGAACACATGACCAGTGAATTCGGGGATATTTTCATCTCAAAAGGAAACCTGCACTCATTAACTATCGCCTGCCCACCCCCTCCCCAGCAATCCAGCCCTGGCAAACTCTCATCCGTTTTCTGTCTCTATAGATCAACCTATTCTGGATATTTTGTGTGGATGGAATCATGAGAAAGGTGGCCTTTTCTGCCTAGCTTCCTCATGGAACATGTTTTCAGGTTCCCCGTCCTATGGCACACACCGGCGCTCCCTTTTTGAGAAACACACTTAGAAAACATTCACTTACTTATCTACTTGGCTGTGTGTGTGCCCAGTCGCTTAGTCAAGTCCGATTCTTTGCGATTCCCTGGGCTGTAGCCCACCAGGCTCCTTTGTGGGAGTGTGGGAATACTGGAGTGGGTTGCCATTTCCTCCTCCAGGGGATCTTTCCAACACAGAGATCAAACCATGTCTCCTGTGTCTCCTGCGTTGGCAGGCAGATTCTTTACCACTGAGCCTCTGGGGAAGCCCACTTATTTGGCTATCCCAGGTCTTAATTGCAGCATGCAGGATCTTTGATCTTCGTTTCAGCCTGCAAAATCTTATTTAGTTGCAGCATGCGAACTCTTAGTTGTGGCCTGCGGGATCTAGTTCCCGGACCAGGAATCAAACCCGGGACCCCTGCATTGGGAACACGGAGTCTTAGCCGCTGGAGCCCCAGGGCCGTCCTGACAAACGCACTTTGGTCATCTCCTGTGTATGAGGTCGTTTGTTCTGTGCCTGAGAGGCAGCAGCCTGGAGCCCACAGTCCCGAGGAGAAGACAAGTAAAAGGCTTCAAAGGATGAGCAGGGGGTGGGCAAGTCTTCCCAGAGGAGCAGGAGCAGGCTTTGTCAGGGAGACTTGGAGGATGAACCAAAGAGTCTGAGCCTCGTGAGAGTGGGGTGGGGAAGCAGCACTGCCTGGAGAGTCGGAGATGGGAGAGCCCCCCGGGGTGGGTTGGTGAGGACCCCTTTGGAGAGATGGTGGCTGGAGCCAAGCCTGGGGAAGGAATGCTCGTTATTTTAGGAGCAGAGAGGACAGGGGGTGCTTGGCTATGCCTGGGGTTAATTGTGCAGCGGTGGCAGCAGCTCTCCGGAAGGTGCCATCACTTGGGAACCAAGAGATGATTCCGGGAAGGACAGTGGTGGAGGCCGTGTACCAGACCCCCTGCGTGTCGGGAGGAGCTCTCGGGTCTCTGCAGATGGCAGCAGCTCCTGTTCCATCCCAGCCACTGAGGCAGAGAGGGTCACAGTGAGCTCACTGGGGCCACATGACCTTGAGCAGAATATATGGGCGTGGGTATGGAGAATGGGGATAAACATGATTGCTTAACGAAATTCTGGTCCAAGATGGCAGAGTAGGGAGACCCTGAGCTCATCTCCTACCAGGCTATGGTGCTTAGCTGCCAGGTTGTGTCAGACTCTGTGGCCCGCATGGATTACAGCCCTCCAGGCTCTTCTGTCCATGGAATTCTCCAGGCATGAAGAATCCTGGAGTGGCTTGCCATTTCCTTCTCCAGGGGATCATCCTGACCCAGGGATCGAACCTGGGTCTCCTGAATTTCAGGCAGCTTCTTTATTGACTGAGCCACCAGGGAAGCCCCTCCTACAAGGGAAACACTGAAAATTCCAGAACAACCATTTCCAGAACCATTCAGCAGAGAGACCAGAATCTAGCTGAAAGGATCTATAGCTGAAGATACAAGGAGAGAATCACGATGAGGTGGGAAGGAGAGATGGAGTTGGGGTGTAGTAGGAAAGACACTCAGATGTACCCCTGAGTGGGGGGGGTGACCTGCAAATGAGAAAATAATTGCAACGGCAGGGGTCCCCCCGAGGAGTGAGGGGGTCTGAATTCCACAGCAGGCTCCACAGCCCTGGGGTTTGCAATGGGAAGAGGAGCCCCCAGAACCTCTGTCCTTGAAGGCCAGAAGGGCATTGTGCATTTGGGAAGCCCAGAGGACTCTGGGAAATAGAGATTCTGCTCCTAAAGGGCGCACACAGGATTCTCACACGCGGAAACCCAGGACGGAGGCAGTCATTTGAAATGAGCCCGGATCAGACCACCTGCTGACCTTGGAGAGCCTCCCGGAGAGGCAGGAGGCGACCAGAGCACACCCTGGGGACACAGGTGCTGGCTGCGGATCCCGGGGCTTCTTTGCCCGTGTGGACATTGGCACTGGCGAATGCCATTTTGGAACCCTCCCCGAGGTCATTAGTGCCAGGACCTGTCCCTGCCCGCCAGCCTGTCGTCCCTAGGCCTGGGATGTCTCAGGCCAAGCTGCGAGCCGGGTGGGGACAAAGCCCCATCCACCAGCGGGGAGTCTGCCTTAAGATATCCTGAGCTGGGACCTCCCCAGTGGTCCAGTGGCGGAGACCCCACACTCCCCACGCAGGGGGCCTTGGTTCAATCCCAGCTCGAGACACGAGATCCCACCTGCTGCAACTGAAGATATCCTGAGTGCTACAACTAAGATCTGGTGCAGCAAGATAAACACAGTAAGAAAAAACCCCTCAAGCCTACAGTGTGCCTGGACAAGGCCCTGTCCACCAGGGTGGACAGGCTCAAGGGATGGGCTCAAAGGACAGGCACTAGACTCAGGGCTCGTAGGGCCCTGGCAGCCGGGGATTCCAAGACTAGGCTCCACCCAGCAGTGGGGAGGAACCAATCCCAGAGTCCCTGAGGCCCTGGCTCTGCCCATAAGCAAGCCAGATCTAGCCTGGGGACCAGCCTCACAGATGAGTGGGCAAGTACTCAACTCAGGAAACCCTGGGCCCTGGCCTGCCCACCAGTGGGAGGCCCAACCCCAGTCCCAAGACCACTACAGTCCTACAACTTGCTACCGTAGGACTCTCTACCTACTGGCAGCCTGGCACCAGCCCTGGGACGCGGCGGGAAGCAGAGACAGAGTTGGGGTGTAGGAAAGACACATATCCCATGTTGGGTGACCCGCGAATGAGAAAATAATTGCAGCTGCAGGGATTCCCCCGAGGAGTAAGGGGGTCTGAGTCCCACAGCAGGCTCCACAGCCCTGGGGTCTGCCATGGGAAGAGGAGCCCCCAGAACCTCTGTCCTTGAAGGCCAGCGGGGCGTCGTACATTTGGGAGGACTCTGGGAAATGGAGACTCTGCTCCTAAAGGGCGCACACAGGATTCCCACACACGGAGACCCAGGGTACATGTGGTCATTTGAAAGGAGTCAGGCCTTTGCCCTCCCCACCGGGCAGGCCGCCACCAGCACCGAGACACCTTGGGCCCCTCAGTCAGCTGCCCTGGGATTGGGCCCCACTCAGCGGTGGGCTGATATAAGCTCTGGGACCCCTGGGCCCTGCAGCCAGAGACCCCAGGACCAGGGTCTGTCCACCAGTAGCCTGGCACTAGCCCTGGAATCTCCTGGGCCCTGATCGCACCCACGATCAGTTTTCACCAGCCCCAAGACCACTGCAGCCTGCAGCCCACCCCTCCAGGCCTGGGCCCCACCCCCCGCAAAGCAGGCCCACACCACCTCTGAGACACCTTGGACCCCTCAGCAAGCCACCTGGGGACCCAGCCCCCCTCACTGGTGGGCCAGCACCCACTTTGGGGCACCTAGAACCTGTGTTCAGCCCTTTCAGGGATCGGTCCTGCCCACCAGCAGGGGTGACAGTACCTCCAGGAACCCTGGCCCCAGGACCACCCACCTCAGAGCCTGGTTCTGCCCACTAGTGAGCCAGCACCAACACCAGGACCCCCCGCCCCGCTGGGATACCACAGCCTGTGACCTGGACTTGGCGACAGGGGCTGGCAGCCTCGCCACCCCAGGCAGGGCCTGGCAACCAAGCAGACTGGGGGCCAGCCACGCCCACCGGACCACACTCAGCAGTCAGAAGGACTCATGCCGCCCACAGAGGGGGCGCCACTAGAAAACATACAGCTCTGGTGACCAGAGGGGAAGGCGCTGCGGGGCACACGTAGGACGCCTCCTGCAAACGGCTATTTCTCCAAGGTCGGGAAACGGAACCAAACTACCAGATACTTGGCAATAAAAACAGCAAATTAAGAAAAATGAGGCAACAGAGGAACATGTTGCAAACAAAGGAACAAGATGAAACCCCAGAGGAAAAGCCAAGTGAAGTGGAGATAGGCAGTCTACCCTACAGAGAGTTCAAGGTAATGAAGCAAAAAGATGATCAAAGAACTCGGGAGAAAAATGGATGAACACAGAAAGACTTTTAACAAAGAGTTAGGAGATATAAAAAAGAACCAAGGAGAGCTGAGGAATACAATAACTGAAATAAAAAATACACCAGAATACGGAATCGACAGTAGATTAGAAGATATAGAAGAACGGATCAGTGAGCTGGAAGGCAGAATACTAAATATCTGAATGACAGCAACAAAAAGAATAAAGAATGAAAAGAAATGAGGACAATTTAAGATACCTCTGGAACATCATGCATACCAACAGTCCCAGAAAAAGGAGAGAACATATTTGAAGACACAGTGACTGAAAACTTGCCTATCCTGGGAAAGAAAACAGATATGGAGGTCCAGGAAGCACAGAGAGCTCCCAAAAGGATCAACCAAGAGAGGGCCTCAGCGACATACACTGCATTAAACAAAGATTTTAAAAAAAAAGAGTATTAAAAGCAGCAAGGAAAAAGCAACAGTTATGTACAAAGCAATTCCCATAGGCTAACAGCTGACTTTTCAGCAGAAACCCTGCAGGCCAGAAGGGAGTGTCATGATACAGTTCAAGTGATGAGAGGGAAATACTTATAACCAGTAATACTCTCGCTGGTAAGGTTTTCATGTAGATTTCATGGAGAAGTAAAAAGCTTTACAGATAAGCAAAACCTCAAAGGGGTTTCCCTGGTGGCTCAGTGGTAAAAAAAAAACCCACCTGTCAATGCAGGAGACTCGGGTTTGACGCCTGGGTCAGGAAGATCCCCTGGAGAAGGAAATGGCAGCCCTCTCCAGTATTCTTGCCTGGTAAACGCCATGGACAGAGGAGCCTGGTGGGCTACAGTCCAGGGGGTCGCAAAGAGTCAGACACGACCTAATGACTAAATAACAACAAAAGCCAAAAGAGTTCAGCGTCACCAGAGCGACTTTACGAAAAATGTCAAAGGGACTTCTTTTTCATTCCAAGAAATGAAAAAGAAAAGGACACAACTAGAAACATTGCCTGAAAATTACAGAGGGAAAAGGTCAGTGGTAAAGACAGTACAGAGTACAGGTAGCAAAGCAACCATGTCCACAGCTAGTAGGAAGGTTAAAAGACAAAAGTAATAAAATCTTTATATCCGCAATAAGGAGTTAAGGGATACACCAAACAGAGTTACAAAATATGATATCAAAACCAGTAATCATGGGGGGAGAAGACTAAAATGCAGAGTTAAAATGGGTTTGCAATTAAGAGGTCAACAAGTTAAAATAATTATGTGTGATTATTAATAGAAATAAATCATATATATATATACACACACACACACACACCCTTATCATGGTAACTACAAAGCAAAAATCTATAATAGATATACAGAAAAAACATATTAAGCATCTTTTCCAACCATAATGCAAGGAGACTAGAAATCAACTCTAAGAAATAAATTGCAAACAAAACAAAAACATGTGTTGCCTAAATAATGTACTATTAAACAACCGATGGATCACTGAAGAAATCAAAGAAGAAACAAAAAATACCTGGAGACAAATGAAAGCACAATTATTAAAAATTTTATGGGATGCAGCAAAAGCAGTTCTAGAGGGAAGAGGGAAGTTTATTGCCATACCTCAGGAAGCAAGAAAAATCTCAAATAAACAACCAAACTTTACAACCGAAGGAACTAGAACACAAAGCTCAACGTGAGAAGCAAAGAAATCATGATTGGAGCAGACATAAAGACCAAAAAATTACGAAAATCAATGTAACTTAAAAGAGCTGGCTCTTTGAAAAGCTAAACAAAACTGGTAGATCTTTAGCCAGCCCATCAAGAGTAAAAGAGAGAGGCCCAACTCAATAAAATCAGGAGAAAAAGAGAAGTTACAACCGACACCCCGGGAACACAGAGGATCGTAAGAGACAACTACGGCCAACCAGCAGTAATGAAATTAAATCAGCAATAAAAAGACAACTCTCCACCAAGTCTACCACCCCTCCTTGGGCAGCCTCCCTGGGATGGGCAGCCGGCCTGGCTGCGCCTGCCCGGCTCTGTGGGCTTTTTTACCCTGTGCGCCCCAGGCACTGAAGGCTACAGAGAGCGTTCACCTTGGTCCTGAGCTCAGACACCTGTGGGCCTGCAGGAGAACACTGCCTTCACCTTGGCTTATGGGCTATCCTCCCCGAGCACTGTTAGCATCCTTAGCTGAGAAGGCCGATGGCATGTTATTGATTGCTGTTATTATTGCGATAACATACACGTGGGGTCTTCCCAGGTAGCTCAGCGGTAAAGGCTCGGCCTGCCAAAGGAGATGCAGAAAACACGGGTTCGATATTTGGGTCAGGAAGATCGATCTGGAGGAGGAAGTGCCAAGCCGCTCCGGTGTTCTTGCTGAGATCATCCCATGGACAGAGGAGCCTGGCGGGCTGCAGTCCTTGGGGTCGCAAAGGGTCGGCACGGATAAAGGGGCTGAACGTGCACACGTATGGTGTGCCTCCTTACCCGTTTTTCGGGCATCCAGTTCTGTGCCATTCACATCGCACTTCACCTGCATTGTGGCACAGCCCTCACTGGTCTGTCTCCAGACCTCTTTCATCTTACGCGACAGAAACTCTGCGCTCGTTCAGTGACAACTCCCCAGTCTCCTCTCCCCAGCACCCCCTGGAAACCACCCTTCTTTCTGTCTCTATGCATCTGACTAGTCTAGGCACTCCAGATGAGTGGAATGATACGTTATTTGTCTTTTTGTGTCTGCTTTATCATCACACATAGCATCCTGTCTTCAAGGTTCATCCACACTGGAGCGGGTGTCCGCATTTCCTTCCTTTTTAAAGCGTTTCTGTCTGACCCGTTCCTCGTTGGGTCCTGACTAGGCGGACGTGTCCCAGGGTACAGCCCCAGTCCCTGCTGCCCACGGTGAGTCATCAACACATGGGCAGATCTAGAGCTGTGCATGGAAGTCCCTATGTGGTCCACTTTGAAAGAGTTCCCTCCAACTGGTTAAATGAAAAAGATCCAAGGGCTTAAAGAGAGAAATGTTTCTTACCTGAAAAACTCAGTTACCTATAAAAGGTTCTTCTCCATGAAATGAAGTTATTTTGATGCACGTAGAAGGTAAGAGGATGAGGAAGCCCTTTCCCAAGTGCCATAGTGAACCTGGACTTCAGAGTGACCTTTGAGACGGTCCTTTATTACACCCAGGGTTTCCCTGATAGCTCAGTTGGTAAAGAATCTACCTGCAATGCAGGAGACCCCAGTTCTATTCCTGGGTCGGGAAGATCCGCTGGAGAAGGGCTAGGCTACCCTCTCCGGTATTCTTGGGCTTCCCTTGTGGCTCAGCTGGTAAAGAATCTGCCTGCAATGAAGACCTGGGTTCGATCCTTGGGTTGGGAAGATCCCCTGGAGAAGGAAACGGCTCCTCACTCCAGTATTCTGGCCTGGAGAATTCCATGGACTGTATAGTCCCTGGGGTCGCAAAGAGTCGGACTCGACTGAGGGATGTTCACTTTCACTTTCATTACATCCTCAGGGGCGGGTGCTCACAGGTGAACCTTGATCATCCCTGGTTCTTTTAATCTGGACACGGCCCATCATAAGAGGTGGCAGGGACAGGATGGGACCTAGTGGCCAGGGTGTTCCCACTTGGTCATCCGATGGCCTCGTTGTGGGTCAGTGGCCGGGGCATCTGCCCTGATTTCTGATTTTCAGCCATCGCTCTGTTTTGGCTGCAGATCTGGCTGTCAGCAGTGGAAAAGGAGTTCCCTTTGGGACTTCTGGTGTCTCTGATCAGTGGGGAGCTCTGCATGGCGGGGCCTCAGAGATTAAGCCTGGCAGCCGGCGAGGTGGGTTGAGAGACTGAGGCAGCCCTTAGGATGTTGTTACCTGCAAGGCCAAGGGATTTCCCTGTAAACAGCCTGACATTTCCAGCACAGATACACCAGGGGAAGCTGACCAGGCTTCTGAAGCTGTCCTCTTTTTTTCCTAAACTTTAAATTTTGTATCACGGTACAGTTGATTCAACAAGGCCATGGTGGTGGTGTAGTCACTAGGTCGTGTCTGACTCTGGGACCTCGTGGACTGTAGTCCGCTAGGCATCTCTGTCCTGTACCTATTAGCAAATTTTAAAAGGCTGTTAATTAGCAAGATATGAGAGTTGCAGGTGAACAGCAAAGGGACTCAACCGTACATACACATGTCTCCATTCTCCCCCGAACTCTCCTCCCATCCCGGCTGCCACATAACACTGAGCAGAGTTCCCTGTGTATACAGTAGGTCCTTGCTGGTTATCCATTTTTTCATTTTTCTTTCATATATGTTTTATTTATTTATTTTAAAAAACATTTTATTTTGTATCGGGGCATATCCAATTGACAACGTTGGGTAATTTCAGGTGAACAGTGAAGGGACTGAGCCATATATACACATGTATCCATTCTCCCCCAAACTCCCCTCCCATCCAGGCTGCCACATAACACTGAGCAGAGTTCCCTGTGCTATGCAGTAGCTCCTTGCTGGTTATCCATTTTAAACACAGCAGTGTGTACATGTCCATCCCAAACTCCCTGACTATCCCTTCCCACATCCTTCTCCCCCACCCCCTACCCCTGGTAACCTTAAGTTCTAGGTTCGCTAAGTTTGTTCTCTTTCACTGAGTCTCTTTCTGTTCTGTAAATAAGTTCATTTGTATCATTTCTTTTTAGATCCCACATATAAGAGATATCACACAGTACTTCTCTCTCTGCTTACTTCACTCAGCATGACAGTCTCCAGGGCCATCCACCTTCCACAGCTGTCCTCTTGACACACGGCTCCGACACAGAAATACATCACAGCAGTTCTGACACGTGGACACATTCCTCCGCTCGCTGATGGTGATGGAGGAGGAGAATCCAGCTCCCCACCCCTACCTCATGAAACGAAGCTAACGATCCCATAGGAACGACAGATGTAAAAAATGGTGCAGTATTGGCAGAATCGATGGGTTTGATGGCCAGGGAGCCCAAAAAGGTCTGAATCCTGCTTACAACCCATCTACTTCCCTGGGGGGCTCTGAGGGAGACAGACACCCTAGGAAGAAGCACTGCTTCCCTGTTAGCTGGACAGGGGTCCTGAAAATTCAGCCTGAGAATCCAGAAACCTGGGTGCTACAGAAAACCCTTTTGCTGCTAGTTCCACCCACCTCACCCCAGCTCTCCACGGCCAAGGCTCAGCCATATGACATATCATTGTGGCCGCTTGGAGGGCAGAAGAAACAAGACAAAGATGTCCACTTTCAGCACTTCTGTTCAACCTTGTGCATAGAGCAAAAAAGAAAGAAAAATATAATGTGCAAAGAGTTGTTAAGGAAAAAGAAAACTATTTGCTATGAAATGAAAAATGTGTGTGTGTGCAGAAAATGCAAAGAAATCTACATACACACACAGAGAGACAAACACAATAATAGAATTAATAAGCAAATTTAGCTCAGTTACAGAGCACATGACCAATTAATAGAAATTATCTTTCTATATACTATCAATTGTTCAGCATCATTTGCTGAAGATTATTCTTTCTCCATTGAATTGCCTCTTCATCTTTGTCAAAAATAAATTGATTGTATATGTATGCATCTATATTTGAGCTTTCTATTCTGTATCATTGATCTATTTGCTTATCTTGACACTGGTGTGGAATGGTTTTAAATATCACAGCTTCACGATAACTTTTGAAGTCCAATAGCTTAACTTCTCTAACTTTTTCTTTTTTAATGTTGTTTTGACTATGGGCTTCCCTGATAGCTCAGTTGGTAAAGAATCCGCCTGCAATGCGGGAAACCCGGTTCGATTCCTCGATCAGGAAGATCTGCTGGAGAAGGGATAGGCTACCCACTCCAGTATTCTTGGGGTTCCCTTGTGGCTCAGTTGGTAAAGAATCCACCTGCAATGTAGGAGACCCTGGTTTGATTCCTGGGTTGGGAAGATCCTCTGGGGAAGGGAACAGCTACCCACTCCAGTATTCTGGCCTGGAGAATTCCATGGACTGTATAGTCCATGGGGTCTCAAAGAGTTGGACATTGAGCGGCTTTCACTTTCACTTTTGACTATTATAGGTTGTTCGCACTTCAATATGGATTTTAGAATCAGCTTCAAAAAAAGAGAGCCTACTGTGACTTTCATGGGATTGCACTGAATCTGTAGATCAGTTTGGAGAGAATTAGCATCCCTTAACAATATAGAGTCTTCTGATTCATGCATATATATCTCTCCTTTTATTTAAATTCATGCAGCAATATTTTGTAGTTTTCAGTGTATAGGTCTTGTATCATAAATCTTGTCAGAGGTATACCTAAGTCATTCATACACTTGATGCTATTGTAAGTGGTATTTGCTTTTTAAATTTCAATGTTTGATTATTCATTGTTAGTATGTGGAAATACAATTGACTTTTTACATTGACCTTATGTCTTGCAACCTTGCTAAAGTTCCTTACTAGTTTTAGTAGTTGTATAGATTTTATGGAGTTTTCTATAGAAAATCATGTTATCTGCAAAGTTTAGGAGAAGGCAATAGCACCCCAGTCCAGTACTCTTGCCTGGAAAATCCCATGGATGGAGGAGCCTGGTAGGCTGCAGTCCATGGGGTCGCTAAGAGTCAACACGACTGAGTGACTTCACTTTCACTTTTCACTTTCATGCATTGGAGAAGGAAATGGCAACCCACCCCAGTGTTCTTGTCTGGAGAATCCCAGGGACGGGGGAGCCTGGTGGGCTGCCGTCTATGGGGTCGCACAGAGTCAGACACGACTGAAGTGACTTAGCAGCAGCAGCAAAGTTTAACTTCTTCCTTTTAATCTGGATCCTTTTGTTTCTTTTTCTTGCCTTATTGCATTGGCTAGAACTTCTGTACAACATAGAACAGAGGAGGTAAGAATGGAATTCTTGCTTTGTTTTGAATCTGATGTGAAAGCATTATTTCACCATTAAGTATGATGTTAACAGTGGGCTTTTTTTTCTAGAGGCCCTTTATCAAGTCAAAGAGATTTTTAAAAAATTTCTACTTCATTGAAAATTTTTGTCAGAATTAGACCATGGATTTTATCAAATGTGTTTTCCATATCTATTGAGATGATCATATTTTTTTTTTTTTTTTTACTCTGTTACTATAATTGTATTAATTGGTTTTCAAATGTTAAACAATTAATTGCTAGAATAAATCCCACTTGATCATTATCTTATATAGATAGATAAATTGGAGTTGATGCCTAAAATGTTGTTAAAAATTCTTACATCTATATTGATGAGTGATATTTGTAGGTGTCCTTTAAATTATATATCTTTTTTGGGTTTTGTTATTTGAGTAGTGTTAGACTCATAGAACAAATTGGGATGTATTCCATTCTCTGTGATTTCTATTGAGAAGAGTTGGTGTACAATTGGCATTATTTTTCCTTAAGTATTTGCTGGTGCTCACTAGGAAAGTTGTTTGGACCTGGATTTTTCTTTATGGGAAAATGACATTATCATCCAGAACTTTCCCATAAAGAAAACCAGATCCAAATGGGTTTCTGTTGTTGTTACTTTCCCCGCTCTTTTCCTGCCTTCTTTTCGACTGGTTTATGTTTCCATCTTATCTCCTTTGTTGGCTTATGAGCTATAACTGTTTGTTGGTCTATGATTACAACTCTTTGTTATGCCATTTGGTTCGTGCCCCTGGAGTGCGTCTCTGCTTCCCCAGTCCCGTGAGGTGTACTACATCCTTAACCTGTAGCTGATGGACCCTAAATAGTCCAAGAGACTTGAAAAATACCCCTCCCCAATTTTTATATTTACTCGTGTAGTTAACATTTCCGATATCGTTTGTATTTCCCTCATCTCTCTTCTCTTTTCAGGGAGTTTTATGACACATACGTTAAGCTGCCTGAGGTTGCTCTTCAGTTTATTGACGCTCAATTTCAATTTTCTCTCAGCCCCCTTTGTGTGGTTCATTTTGGGTGTTCCAATTGCTGTGTCTTCAAGTTCACTAATCTTCCTCCAAAGTGTATAATACTGTATTCATCCCATCCAGGATATTCTCATTTCAGACATTATAATTTTCATCTCTACTTTGGTCTTTTCCATGCCCCTGTTTAACATGTTGTCTTTTTTTGTTTTAAAGCTTCTTAAACATATACAGTTTTAATAATGATTGAAAAATTCTTAACCACTAATTATATCACCTGGGTCACTTCTGGATTAGTTTCAATTGATTTTTCACCTCACAACAGCTCACATTTCTCTTTTTGCATACTTGGTAATTTTTGATTGGATGCTGGACATTGTGAAATTTATTTCATTGCGTACTGGGTATTTTGTATTCCTGTGAGTTTCCTGAGCTTAGTTCTGGGATCTGGAAGTGATCTTATTTATCTGGGTCTTGCTTCTAAGCTTTGTTAGATAAGAGTGGCATTTTGTTAGGATTAATTTCCCCCTACTACTGAGGTAAGACCCTTCTGAGTGTATTATCTAATGCTAAGTGAATAATGAGGTTTTCCACTTTGCTTGATAGGAACCAGCACTAGTTTATGGCCTGGAGTCCTTAGGACTTTGTCTCTAATCCTTTCATGCTGCTTTTTCTCCAGACACGGGATTTCCTCACATGTGTGTGCTGATCAGTGCTTCGTACCGGAGAGATACCCTTGGCAGAGTCCAGAATTCTCCCTGTGCACCTCTGTCTTCTCTGACACTTCACCTTACGAATGCAGAAAGACTACCGGCCCCCCCCGGATGCTCCTTTCTGGTGCTGTGACCCTTTAATGTTCCCTAGGCAGGAAACTGGGGCGGTTGTAGGATTCACCTCATTTGTTCCTTGAATCTCAGGGATCACTGTCACTTGCCAATTGCTGTCAACTGTCTTGAAAACTGACTGGATTTTTAGTTGTTTCAGAAAGAAGGTAAATCTGGTATCTAGTAATTCATCTTCCTGGAAATAGACAAAGTCAGCATCCTTGGAAATAAAAAAGAATTTGTGGGCCGGTGTCACGCATTTCTACAATTTCTAGAGGAAAAGAACTCTGAAACAACCAAGAATTAGAGGCATCGACTAATTTTTTTGAAAAAGGCATTACGGCAGTGGTTTCATAGGAATATAATGACCCATCCACAAGGACAACAGTGATCCTCAGGTTTATGAACTCACTCATAAGTAGCAGCTGAAAACCGTGACCAATTCAAGGCAGTGCTGATGCTCACTGAAGAAAGTCTGGCCCTCCCCCAAACTTCAAGAATCCCCACTCCCTTGACAGGCTTTGATGCAGTAGAAAGTCTCATGATAGCTACACATCTCAACAGGGACCTAGGGTTCTCTGTAGATTTCCCCCATGCTTTCAGCTGGGAATACCTCATGTGGGTAACCTTTTCTAAGTCATTTTCCTTGCATGTGAAGGAAATCTAAGAAATTCTGTGTTGAAGAAAAACTTCCATTTTTAGACCTACATACCCTTCTAGAGGATGTTGCCCAGAGGTTTGGGAACTTGGTCCAAACCTCTGGCATACAGGTTGAAACAGGTTTACTTTAAAGATGAGTGGTTTTGTCTTCCCCTCGAGTCCTCTGCCCTCTCCTACCCATCCAATCTGGTGTTAGTGCCAGGAAATAAACAGGAGTCACTGTCGGACAGCATTAATAAACTTACAAGTGGCAACGGACCACCGTAAGATAGGTCCCCATGGTCCTGTTTCCCGTTACCAGGTAGCTAAGCTGAGTGTACTCTGACTGTTCTATTTGTTCTTGACAGAAGTTTAGCGGGTAAGACAAAATAAACATCTTTGATTAAGAATCCAATTGGAAATTCAATTTACTTGCATAGATTAGCTCTATCTGCTCAGGCCAGTTCTTCTTGTGCCCTGATTGACATTAAATGATGAGCAGAGCTGGGGTCCTTTCTTGTTTCAAATTCCCTAATCCAATAACTTTGGCACAAAATACTCCTTTATAGAGCTTCCCTGGTGCCTCCGTGGTAAAGAATCCGCCTGCCAATACAGGAGACGTAGGTTTGATCCCTGGGTCGGGAAGATACCCTGGACAAGAAAATGGCAACCTACTCCAGTATTCTTGCCTGGGAAATCCCATGGACAGAGGAGGCTGGTGGGTTACAGTCCATGGGGCTGCAAAATAGTTGGACACAACTGAGCGACTAAACAACTCCTTTATAGGCAAGAAGAGCCACTTCCAAGAGAAATGAGTTTGAGAGAAGTCCGAGGTACATTGTGATTTTATATCCAAGAGAGAGTGGATGGACACCATCATGAAAAGGCTGATCTCTACTACAAAAGTCAGACTAGAAGCTTCTTCGGGGCAGAATTTTAATTTCTCTGTATTTGCAGTTTCCAATTTCAGGCCCAGTGCACTTTGAGAGAGCTGGCTTTAACATGCATGAATGAAAAGTGAGATCTCACCTTCACGGGTGCCATTTCACCGGGGAAATGTGTGCAGAGAGGGCATTAGGGACACCCAGAGGCACTTAGGGACCCACGGTTTGCACCTTTGAGCGACAGGCACCTGTGGAGCCAGAGTCTCAGATGGGCCACATGTTCCTGCTGCCCCCTAACACCTTCCAGGACCACAGGGACCCATGTATAGCTAGAGTCCCAGCATACAACTTTGAATAATTGATTCTCAGGGCCCGTGGCTGAAAATGTGAAGATAAAATATTGACCACAGTTTGACTGTGGTTATTTTTCTTATCCAGTGAACATCTATTGCACAAGCTGACCTATCTCACATATCTTTTTGAGTTGTAATGCTCTGAGAAAGATTTAGCTCTGGGCAGTCAAGCTCATTTGTTGTGGAGTATAAACAGCTAGCAGAGAAGAGCCTCAGAGCTTGCAACAGACTCATTTTAGCTCTTCGATTATTGTCATATACTGAGCGCAAGGCTCCTTATGTGCAGTAAATGAGAAGTAGGTCAGGTATGGGGAACTCAGGCTGCTGCGCTCAGTCTAATAAGTGAGGATAATAATACCAGCTTTACACATAACGTCTCATTTAATCCTCAACAAATCTGGACAAATATATTATCATTCCTCCCCTTTTTAAAAATCATTCCCCTTTTTATATAGGTGAAACAACTGGGGCTCAGAGAGGTTAAGTGATTTGCCTGAAGTCACACAGCGAGAATGGAATTCTAGCCCAGAATTCCTTGTGTCCACATGATCTTAACCAATAAATTCTACTTGCTGGATTGAGTCACTTTCTTCCTGTTTTTAGGTCTGAATTCCCTTCTGTATTGAGGATGGAATCGAACATGACCATTTTCAGCCCCCAAAGGCTGCGCTTCTTTGAGTCCCGCCGGGGCTGGCTTTGCTGCGTGCCAAGGCCACGGGAGGGCCTGCCTCCGCCCAGAACACACATCCCACAGCCAGCAACACACTTGGTGAGAAGAGGGCCTGTGGCTGGAGCAGTCGGACCCACTGCCCATCAGGAGGAAACGTGACGGGTGCGCCGTCTAACGAGGGATCGGCTGTGCAGACACACAGAGGAAGTAGGACACGTGAGTACATGCTTGTGGACGGCGACCACCAGTGCCACCATCTGCGACACTCACCACTTGGCTTGAATGTCTCAGAGATGATGTTTATTCCTGTTTCCAGAATGACTCAAGATGAAGAAAGCCGCAGCTGTAGATAAGAGTCAGGGGTCAGGGGGCGGATCAGCTGCTCGAAGCCCCAAGGGGAGACGAGGAGCCGGCCTGAGTGCAGCTCGGAGCAACTGCTGCTACTCGATCAAAGAGAGGAGCGTGGCCCTCGTGGGCCCTGGGCAGGAGGGCTGGTGGCAGAGGTCTGGGCTGCGCTGCAGGTAAAAACTTGCAATTATAGCAGTTTCATTTCCCTACACTGGGGCACATCTTTGTTCCCTAAAACGCAGAGCATGAAAGTGATTTGAAAGCAAAACAGCCCAGAACTTGAGAATTCTAAGTGCTTCTGAAAATGCCGGGTGGTGACAGCCAAGCTGTTCCATCGGCTCACACGGCTCCTTCTGTCAGCTGCAGCCAGTGATTCAAAATTTGGCACCGCGGCCCTTCCTGCTCCTCCCGCACCCCCCGGGCCAGCTGGAGGGCTCTGGGATGGGCAGATTAGCAAGGAGTGGGGCTGGAGAGGAGCATGGCGGTGTGAGTCGTGGATCTGGCGGCTCTTACTTGCAGGGAACCTGCAGCCTGGATGTGTGTGTGTGTGTGTGTAGCCTGGACAGGTGTGTGTGCATGCGTGTGTGTGTGTGTGTGTGTGTGTGTGTGTGAGGCTTGCACCCTCCTGCGCCAGAATGAGTCAGGCGGAAGCAGGGGCCGAGTATCTTTCAGCCTGAGGCCTGTCCCTCCTTAGGGACTGAGCAGATAAAAGCATGGCAGGCTGTGCCCAGGTGGGGGGCGCAGGCGGCGGGCACGGGGGCTCACCTGCTTGAGCTGGGCTGCCACAGCTCGTGGGTCTCTCGCATCTCCCCGGGAAGCCACCGGTGATGCGCAGGCACGGCCTAGTGCACACCTGCTCCGAGAGGCGTGCGGCCTCTGCCTGCTTCTAACTTGGCCGGAGGACACGACCAGTTCCAGCTGGAAAGTCTCAGGAGGACAGCTTTGTACCCAGACCTCTCTGCATCTGGCCTGTGCCCCCCAATGCCACCTGCTGCGGGCCACAGACAGCGAGTCCAGCCCCAAGCGAGCACTGTCCAGGGATGCTGAGAACCCGGGGGCCACCGGGCAGGGTGGGGATCGCAGGGCCAGCGACTGCAGTGATGCCTGTGGGGGGCTCCAGCCAGCTTGCGCAGAGAGCCAAGAGCCAGGCCCCCAGCTGGGGGACACTGTGTGGCCCTGGTGTGATCAGCTGGCTCCACACTCCTGAACAGCAGCCCTGCCCCCACCCCCATGTCCTCCCCTGCTGGGTTTTGGCTTTGGGTGGGAGGTGGGGAAGGAACTCCTATTTGCTCCTGGAAAGTCATCCTGGGTGGCTTTTGCCCACAGCTTCTGACTCTACCACCCTGGCCCGATCGGGGGCTGTGGACAGACAAGGTTGACAAGACCTCTGCCCACACAGAGCTGAAAATTGGGGGTGCGGGGGGAGAAGGCATGGAACAGACCAGACAAACCAACAATCCACGCGTTTGACCGACGAATAATTGTAACTGCGATGTGGGCCTCAAAATGGCAGCAGGGAGGGACACAGCTGAATCTGAGCAGGGCAGGCAGCCTGGGGCGGGGCGGGGGCCGCCGGTGGGGGAGCAGAAAGATTCAAGCTGAGACCTGCAGGGTGAGTGGAGGGCCCAGCAGCAGAGACGAGTGTGGAAGAGCCTTGAGCAGGCAGGGAGGCCCACCGGCCGTTGGAGGAAGAGGAAGTGCAAGAGGGCCTGCAGAGGAAGGTGGTGAAGCAAGAGGGGGCTGCCAGGGTAGGCAGGCCTGCATGTGTGACTCGCAGGCCACGGTAAGGATTCTCTTCTTGGACCTTCTCGATGGCAGGCATGGCTGTGAAAACCACCCAAAGGAGGATGAGCTCGGCCTGCTGCGAAGCGGGCCCGAGGCTCCGGCCAGCCCCCCAACCCACCCCGCCTGCACAGACTTGCTCTCTGCAGCTGGCGATCCAGGGCCACAAACAATGTGGAGAATCTCCGGCCGGGGCTGTGGGATGGATGGGATTCTATTTATAAGCACAGAGGGAGGGGCTGAACAATGGAGCCACTGCCGCCTCGGTGGGTCTGTGGCTGACCTCCCCGGGGACTCTGGAAAGCCTCAAAGCCAGAACCCCCCGGAAGAGACGGTGCAGGAAGGAGGGGATTAGCCGGCCAGAGGGCGTGGGGCCAGCTGCTTCCTCCAGGGTCTGATCACCTTCCTCCGAAAGCGGCTGGCAAGTCCCCATCTGTGGACGGCGTGTGCCAACACGGGCTCAACGGACTCAGCCCCTGCCCCCACACCCGCCTCCCCGGGGGCTGCAGCTTTGACAGATGATCACGTACAAGGTTGGAGCCAGTGACTACACGACAGGAAGAGCGTTTACTGGAGTCCACATTCAACGTCGTTCTGAGGGGTGCACACGACAGGCGTGTGAGGGGCTTGGCAGGGCCCTTGGCACAATTGGGCAGGCATTTCTTCTAAAAGGGGTGATCAGCTTCAGGAAGAACGATTGTGAGAGCCAGTGATGATAGCCTGGCCCAGCTGAGGGCAGGGGGCTGTGGGGTGGGGCAGGCCGGAAGCACCGCCAGGGGTTCCTTTCTGGCTCCACCGCTACGCATGCTTGGGACTCAGCAGACTGCTTCTTCACTTGGCCTCATTCTCATCTGAAAGACGTTTAAGTTACACCTGAAAATGTCCGAGAAGCACTCAGGACAGGCAGTGCCTGGTAATCACTGAATGAATTCTCACTCCCGTTATCATCAAATACGAGAGAGGAACGTCTCGGAAACACAGCCCTCAGGAAATAAATAAGCTCTGCTTTTGTCCAGAGACACCCAAGACGAAGCAAAGTTGAGTTCCAAGGAACCTGGCTCCAGAAGAAAGGTTCCAGGGTCACGATGTTTGGAAAACGGAAGACTATTTCATCTTATTGATTTACAAAGCAAATTTGCATATTAAAGACACACAGAGAGTCCTTCAATATAAAGATCTGTTAAATCTTGTTCTGTTCACTCTTTTCCCCAACTTATCTGACCCACAGAACCCTTTATGTTTTGGATGAATATACAAACTTTCCAGGCTTCCTGGGTGGCGCTACTGGTAAAGAACCCGTCTGCCTGATGCAGGAGACATAAGAGATGCAGGTTCAATTTCTGGGTCAGGAAGATCCAGGGCATGGCAACGCACTCCAGTATTCATGCCTGGAGAATTTCCTGGACAGAGGAGCCTGGAGGGCTACAGCCTGTGGGGTCACAAAGAGTCGGACACGACTGAAGCGACTTAGCCCGCATGCACAATCTTCCCACAGGAAACATTCTGAAGATAGCGGAGGTTTGGGGGCTAAAACCATCTCAGTCTGATTGCTTACCGCGCACCCCACCCCCTCCCCCCCGACCATGTGAGTAAAGAACAAATCAGCGAACCAGGGTAGGAGGAGGAAGGGACTGTTGGAAGAACCTGGGGCCAGGAGGTATACCCGCCCTGCTCTCCTCTCAGCAGGTGACACCTTCTAACAGAAGGAGCAGGAGTGGGAGGGCCTGCCGGTGCCTGGAAGCCCAGACAGGGGCTTCAAGAGACTGAGTGGGAACCCTGGGGCTGATGGAACTGGAGAGGAAAGCATGACAGAGCTGCTTCTCCTCCTCCTCCGGTACTTTGTCTAAAAGGATGATGTGGAGACAAGAGACAGTGGGAGTGAGCGGTGTGGGAGACAGGATGGAGTCGGGGAGGGGGCCTCCTTGCACCCCATTAACCGGGGACACCTCACCGAAGCTGCAGTCAGACAATGCCTCCAGGGGAAGGAGGTGACGGCCCACCTGTGCCTTCTCTTCTGAGCAGGTGTCCAAAACGCAGCTGAAACTTAAAACTCGGTGCTTGTCATCAATGATTTCAGAAAGATCCTTTAGCCCTGTTGACTCAATAACATGCAACCTTAAAGTTGAGGGTTCTGCTTTACTTGGTGGAGATTTTTAGGACTTAACGCCGGGAGGGAGTCTGAATGTCAAGCGTATTTTTGTGAATGAAAGAAAACCAGATCTCCTAAGTTAAGGAATTTAGTGCTTTTCTATGTATGGGAGGAGGCAAGCGTCTGGGCGCTCTGAAATCACCCCTTTTGTATGCGCCTCAGCCATCTGGGGCCAGTTTCCTGTGTTTTCACATTCTGAGCTTCCTCCGGGCTCGCTGGAGGAGTGGCTGCGGTCTGACGGCTGCTAGATGGCAGGTGTTCTTTCCTCCCTGCGGTCCCTCAGGGCTCACCAGCTCACCTTCCCTGGCAGCTGCAATTGCGGTGACTGTGATATTCGTTGTCAACTGATATGGCAGGAAATACTCCACTTCTCAGTTCCTCCCCTTAGTCCAGAATTCGATCAATATTTGGGAGACATCTCGTGACAAATTTTTGTCCCCCACAGTGCTGGGAGGCTCATCCTATATCAGGCAAAAGTTCTTACTGATGCGTCACTCTAGGTGTTAATTTTTGGATTAGGCTCATTGGGAGATAATCGAAGGGCTTCCCTGGTGGCTCAGATGGTAAAGAATCCGCCTGCAATGCAAGAGGGAGAAGGCAATGGCACCCCACTCCAATACTCTTGCCTGGAAAACCCCATGGACGGAGGAGCCTGGTAGGCCGAAGTCCATGGGGTCGCTAGGAGTCAGACACGACTGAGCAAATTCACTTTCACTTTTCACTTTCATGCACTGGAGAAGGAAATGGCAGCCCACTCCAGTGTTCTTGCCTGAAGAATCCCAGGGACGGGGGAGCCTGGTGGGCTGCCGTCTATGGGGTTGCACAGAGTCAGACACGACTGAAGCGACTTAGCAGCAGCAGCAGCAGCAGCAATGCAAGAGACCTGGGTTTGATCCCTGAGTTGGGAAGATCCCTTGGAGAAGAAAATGGCAACCCACTCCAGTATTCTTGCCTGGAGAATCCCATGGACAGAGGAGCCCGGCGGACTACAGTCCATGAGGTCACAGAGTCAGACACGACTGAGAGACTAACACTTTCACTTTCTGATATTAAAGCTTCTCTGGATCCTCGATCTACTAACCTATTATGGTCCAGGAGATCTATCCCTTGTTGCTTCTTCCCATATCTAGAATCACACTGTTACAATTATTCTGTGTTATTATACACGTGATCTGTTTCTTCAAGATGTTTCGGTTCAGTTCAGTTCAGTCACTCAATCGTGTCCGACTCTTTGCAACTCCATGAATCGCAGCACGCCAGGCCTCCCTGTCCATCACCAACTCTCAGAGTTCACTCAGACTCACGTCCATCGAGTCAGTGATGCCATCAGCCAAGTCATCCTCTGTCGTCCCCTTCTCCTCCCGCCCCCAATCCCTCCCAGCATCAGAGTCTTTTCCAATGAGTCAACTCTTCGCATGAGGTGGCCAAAGTACTGGAGTTTCAGCTTTAGCATCATTCCTTCCAAAGAAATCCCAGGGTTGATCTCCTTCAGAATGGACTGGTTGGATCTCCTTACAGTCCAAGGGACTCTCAAGAGTCTTCTCCAACACCACAGTTCAAAAGCATCAATTCTTTCGGCACTCAGCTTTCTTCACAGTCCAACTCTCACATCCATACATGACCACTGGAAAAACCATAGCCTTGACTAGATGGACCTTTGTTGGCAAAGTAATGTCTCTGCTTTTCAATATGCTATCTAGGTTGGTCATAACTTTTCTTCCAAGGAATAAGCATCTTTTAATTTCATGGCTGCGGTCACCATCTGCAGTGATTTTTGAGCCCCCAAAAATAAAGTCTGACACTGTTTCCACTGTTTCCCCATCTATTTCCCATGAAGTGATGGGACCAGATGCCATGATCTTCGTTTTCTGAATGTTGAGCTTTAAGCCAACTTTTTCACTCTCCGCTTTCACCTTCATCAAGAGGCTTTTTAGTTCCTCTTCACTTTCTGCCATAAGGGTGGTGTCATCTGCATATCTGAGGTGATTGATATTTCTCCCGGCAATCTTGATTCCAGTTTGTGCTTCTTCCAGCCCAGCGTTTCTCATGATGTACTCTACATAGAAGTTAAATAAGCAGGGTGACAATATACAGCCTTGATGTACTCCTTTTCCTATTTGGAACCAGTCTGTTGTTCCATGTCCAGTTCTAACTGTTGCTTCCTGACCTGCATACAAATTTCTCAAGAGGCAGGTCAGTGGTCTGGTATTCCCATCTCTTTCAGAATTTTCCACAGTTTATTGTGATCCACATAGTCAAAGGCTTTAGCATAGTCAATAAAGCAGAAATAGATGTTTTTCTGGAACTCTCTTGCTTTTTCGATGATCCAGCAGATGCTGGCAATTTGGTCTCTGGTTCCTCTGCCTTTTCTAAAACCAGCTTGAACATCTGGAAGTTCATGGTTCACGTATTGCTGAAGCCTGGCTTGGAGAATTTTGAGCATTACTTTACTAGTGTGTGAGATGAGTGCAATTGTGTGATCAATGCAAAGAAATAGAGGAAAACAGAAAGGGAAAGACTAGAGATCTCTTCAAGAAAATTAGAGATACCAAGGGAATATTTCATGCAAAGATGGGCTTGATAAAGGACAGAAATGGTATGGACCTAACAGAAGCAGAAGATATTAAGAAGAGGTGGCAAGAATACACAGACTGCTAAGTGCTAAGTCACTTCAGTCGTGTCCGACTCTGTGTGACCCCATAGACGGCAGCCCACCAAGCTCCCCCGTCCCTGGGATTCTCCAGGCAAGAACACTGGAGTGGGTTGCCATTTCCTTCTCCAACGCATGCAAGTGAAAAGTGGAAGGGAAGTCGCTTAGTCGTATCCGACTCTTAGTGACCCCATCGACTGCAGCCTATCAGGCTCCTCCATCCGTGGGATTTTCCAGGCAAGAGTACTGGAGTGGGGTGCCATTGCCTTCTCCGAAGAATATACAGAAGAACTGTACAAAAAAGATATTCACGACCCAGATAATCATGATGGTGTGATCACTGACCTAGAGCCAGACATCCTGGAATGTGAAGTCAAGTGGGCCTTAGCAAGCATCACTACGAACAAAGCTAGTGGAGGTGATGGAATTCCAGTTGAGCTATTTCAAATCCTGAAAGATGATGCTGTGAAAGTGCTGCACTCAAGATGTTTAGCCATCATTAATTTGGCCAGGGGCCTGGTTACACATCGTGTAATGCAAGAGACAACAATCTTTTGTTTTTCTGAATAATCTTATTTATCTTTGGCGTGGGGCATCTTCACTGCTTGTGCGGGCTTTTCTCTACTTGTGGCGTGGGGGCTGCTCTCTAGCTGTGGTGCATGAGCTTCTCATTGCAGTGCCTTCTCTTGTTGCAGAGCACAGGATCTAGGGCGTGTGGGCTTCAGGAGGTGTGATCCCTGGGCTCTAGAGCACAGGCTCAATAGTTGTGGTCCACGGGCTCAGCTGCCCTGGGGCACGTGGGATCTTCCCAGATCAGGGATCAAACCCATGTCTCCTGCATCAGCAGGTAGATTCTTTACCAATGAGCCACCAGGGAAACTCGACAACAATCTTATAAAATAGTTCTGGCCAAAATCTTGGCTTTCTCTGCCCACCAAATAAAAAATTATGGAGACAGGGTCTGGAGGAAATAGAAAGATGGCTTTAGTTCTCAGCTGGCTGAAGGGAGAATGCAGCAGGCTAGCGCCTCAAGAACCGTGCCCCTACCATGGGGAATCTGAGGGGATCGCACAGACAGGGCTCGTGGTCGGGGGTAAGTGATAAGCGCAAAGCCGTGAGCCTTCATTCTTCTTCTTGCATTGTTTCAAAATGGTCAGAGCTGGCATCAGGTAGGCCGGTGCGTGGTCTGTCTCTGGTTTATGGTATTGCGTCCTTCTTTCTAAAATGCAAAAAGCTACAGGGGTGATCTGCAAAGAAGCGTGGGGAAGGTAAGCACCAGGTACAGGATGTAATCTGCCTAGAGTTAGGGGAGGTCGGTGCAGGGTGCAACATGCAGAGTTGGGGGAGGTCGGTGCAGGGTGTAACTCATGCGGAGTTAGGGCAGTGGGTGCAGGTTAGTTTTGAGAGATCTACAGCACAGATTAGTAACAGTTAAAGTAAAGCCAGGAGTGATCAGCTCTTTCAGGCCCATTTGCTTCTTCTCTAGTTTGCTCACAGTTCTCTTTACTTTCCTTGTTCTCAGGAAAAATTCCACTTCTATTTTTGCTGCAACAAAATTGTGAGTAATACAGCTAGTAATGTTATTAAAGTTACAAGCAGGGATTTAAGCCATGGGTTTCCAGAGCCAAACCATCTTCCCTAAAGATCACCAAGGTTAGGAAATGGATCATCTCAGGCAGCCATCTGATTTTTCAGATGAGTCATTAAATGTGTTACATTAGACGATTTGCCTGGTGTGTAAACACAACATTCGGACTGAACTTTGGCCTAGGTGCCCCCTTGAGATGCTGTGAGGATATCAAGGGCCATTTGATTTTGTAAGACAGCTTTCATCATCATAGAGACCTCAGAATTTAGCAGGTTAATAGCCTGGTTGCTATCATTTAAAGGCTTCTGAGTGAATTTTGTTAAGGTTTCAATGTGGGAAATTACATCTTCCAATCCTAGGGAAGGCACAAAAATAGCTGCCGAATGATCATGCCGGTAGAACACAGATCCCTCAGTTCGTCAGGCTCGGATGGATGGTAAATTTGCTGGAGTTAAATCTAAATTTGTACATAAGGGGCCCTGAGACCAAGGGAACCCTAAAGTACACCTTCCCAGCCACCCAGGGCCACAGATTAGACCCACAGAGCCACTGGGTCCTGGCAGGTGCCACCCAGCACATTTCTGGTTGTCTGATCCAATCTGTTCCGTACCAATCACTATCTTTAAGGGAAATGATATACTGGCATTTTTCATAAGGCACCCAGTCTAATTTTCTAGTGTTCTTAGGCTAGTTAGTATGATTTGACTGTTCCCAGCATAGGGAGCCTTTAGAGAACTTACAACAATAGCCTGGTGTTTTAGCCAGACAAATCCATCCCACAACTGGGGAAGGGTCCCTCCTGAGAGCACAGAATTTACATTTTTTGACTGAAATTTAGCTTGTTGTTCTGATGTAGCTTGAGTAACCTAAAGCGAAATTTCGTATATATGGCCAGGGTCAGAATAGGTATGTTTGATTGGCCGAGTGAGTGGGTCCCATCTAGTGATATCAATGGTGGCCCAGACAGAACTATAATTCCTTTCTTCTAAAATAAACTTTCTAAGAGCCATCCAATCAGAGCCTCGGAAGGGAGAAACCCACCATGGTAAACCAGAAGTACGGGATGCAGGCAATTGACCACAAAGCCAACAATCTGATTTAAAATCTGCATAAGATCATGTCCATTTGATTCATCTGTAAGAGTCCAAGAAACTGAGAAGAAAACATTACGAATAATCATACAGGTCAGGTCCAGCATCTTGGGGTAGCAGTCTCTTTTTGTTGGGTCCTGGCGTTGGTATTTCTACCTCATTAGGACGACGCCTTAAAGTGAGTTTGAGGTCAGCAGTTCTTGCTACATACCATTCTGGTTCAGGAGCCCTTTTTAGGTGGGAAACAGGAATTCAAGAATCAATACCCTTCAGTTTTGCTGCACATGAGCTAGTTAAAAGACCCTGACAAGGGCCCTTCCATCTAGACTGGAGGGAGCCCTTTAGATTTGTCTTTCCCAGTATGCATACTCTCCTGGTTGTAAGTCACGGGACATCTGATCTTCATATGAGGACAGATTACTGTGATAAGCTTCGGAAGCAAGCTTAGGATGTCCTGCTAATAATTTGATTAAAACTTTGCAATTATGTACTATATCTCCCTTTAGTAATATAGGATCATACAAACCCTTCATCCGTTCTCACTGGTCTCCCTGTGATAATCTCGAAGGGAGAGAAATGATGTTAGCCAAAAGCAGTGGATCTGAGGTTGGGGAGAGCCAATGGAAGGGTCGCAGGATAGGGAAAGGAATAAGCAACCGTTATTTTAGCCAACCGAGTCTTCATTTGTTCGATTTCCCTTTCTACTAACCCAGAAGACTGGGGGCGATAGGCACAGTGGGTATGTTGCGTAATAGGCCAAATTTTACAAATGTCCTTAACAATCTGTCCAATAAAATGAGTCCTTCTGTTGCTGTGTAGTTCTGGGGGGATTCCCCAGATGGGACTCACTCTTTCTAAAAGCAGCTTCCTGACTGACTGTGCCGTGGCCCTTCTGCAGGGGAATGCCTCAACCCAGTGTGAAAACACAGAGATCATGACAAGAACATACTGACAACCTTGCAAGGGAGGCTTCTGCTCTAAAATCAATCTGCCATACTTTAGAAGGACTTGCAGGTCACGGCAAACCTCCCTGAGAACCACGAAGGGCCTTTCCTGGGTGATATTTTGGACACGAATCGCATCCTGAATAGACCTTCCAAGCTATGGTAAAGAAAGGTGTCCAGAAATAGTGTTTACCCCACAACACCATCTTATCTGGGTTCCAAGGAGTTTACTCATGAATGTATCGTAAAACAGGATACTGGGCTGAAAACAGAAGGGCAGGTTTCCCATTGGGCCTACTCTGCTGCGGTTGAAACTTCCCCCGCTTCTGTATACAGGTGTCTTTTTCTTGGCCTGCTCCTGTTCTCTGAAACTTCAACAATGTGTTAGTGGAGTTACTGGAGACTGAAAGGGAAAAGGCAGTGGTTAGTTGGTTGTTGATTACGAGAGAGGCTGCGGTCTTGGTGGCACCATCCGCTGAAGGGTTTCCTTTGGCCTGAGCAGCGTCAGCCGCTCAGTGACCCGGGGTCTTGACGAGAGCAAGGGCGCACGGCAGCAGGATGGCATCTCCCTGCTCTGCACCCTGCTTCCCGTGTCTGATGGGCCGCCCTGAGGATGTCAGAAACCCTCTTTGTTTCCAAAGCATACCAAAATCACGTGCCACTCCCAAACCACAGCGGCTGTCCATGTAGATACTGGCAGACTTTCCTCTTGCCAACGGACACACTCTGGTCAGTGCTATTAACTCAGCCTGTTGGATGGAAGAGACATTAGGCAAAAGACCCTTTTCGAGGATGGACACTGGAGATACAACAGCATAGCCAGCCTGGTATTCTCCGTGAGGTCCTCGTAAATATGAACCGTCAGTGAATAAAATAAGATTAGGATTATTCATTGGACTCTCTCCATGGTCAATCCTAGGAAGTAGAAGACTGTTAGTTGCGACAATACAATAGTGCTTTTCCTCATCCAATTTTTCTGGGAGCAAGGCGGCTGGATTAAGCTTGTTACACCTGTGGAAAGTCATGTTTGGTGAGAGCAGGACACTCTTATGAGAAGTTAATCGACTTGCTGAGAGTTTAGTAAGGCTTCCACACAGCGTGGAACAAAGACAGTGAGAGGGTCACTCAGAACTCTCTCTCCTGTGGTTCAACACATCAGAGCTGCTGCCCTGACAGCTTGGAGACACGGAGGAAGGCCATTGGCTACCGCTTCTGGCTGCAGGCTGTAACATCAACTGGTTGGAAGGAGCCGCCATGCCGCAGGGATAATACCTTAGTGAAGCACTCTGGTTTCCATGGACAAAGGAAAAAGGGTAAATCCTAATTTGGATGTCCTAAGGCTGGGGCCTTTACCAGGAGGCCCTTAAGGGTCTCCACAGCTTTAGAATGTTCTGTTTCCCAGCAAAGAGGTTCAGTTTGGTCTTAAACGTTTAACTAAATCATGTAATGGTTGAGCTACTAGGGAAAAATTTGGAATCCGGTTCCTGTAGTAGCCTGCAAGGTCTAGAAAGCCTCTCAGTTGTCTTTCTGTTCTCGGGGCAGGGAAGGCTAGCATGCACTTTACTCTGTCTAGATCAATTAAAAGCCACCCTTAGATACCACATGTCCTGAATTCTTTACATTAGCCTTGTGAAAGTGTCAGTCACTCAGTTGTGTCTGACTCTTTGAGACCCCATGGACTGTATCCCGCTAGACTCCTCTGTCCATGGACTCTCCAGCAAGAATACTGGAGTGGGTAGCCATTCCCTTATCCAGGGGATCGTCCTGACCCAGGGATCAAACCGGGTCTCCTGCATTGCAGATGGACCCTTTACTGTCTGAGCCACCAGGGAAGCCCAACTGGTTTCTCTTTGGACTCCTTATGTCCTTTTGAAGCTAACTTCTGGAGCAAGTACAGGGTGTCTTGCTGACTATCTATTAAGGAATTTAAACACAACAGCAAGTCATCTACATATTGTATCAAGACTGATATATGAGGAAAAACTAGATCATCTAAATCTGCTTTTAATACCTGAGAAAAGCAAGCGGGGCTTTCAGTGGAGCCCACTGGCATCAGAGTCCATGTATAATGCCATTCATTCCAAGCGAAGGCAAAAAAAGGATACTGATCATCGGGATTCACAGGGATACTGAAGAATGCACTTCAGTATGTAGAGATCTATCACAGAAAAGAAGTCACTGTTTTTAGGGATATAGGACGGTAAGGTATGGGGTTAGGTACTGCAGCGTGACAAGGAATAAAAATAGCGTTGCTAGACCTCAAATCCTGTGTCAATCTCCAACCTTTGCCAATAGGTTTTCTAACTGGCAGGATGGGAGTGTTACCAGGGCTAGTGCAAGGCTCAGTGAGGCCTTTCTTAATGGAAGCTGATAATCAAGGGTTTTACTTCCTCTATGGGCTTCCCTAGTGGCTCAGCAGTAAAGAACCCACTTGGCAATGCAGATGTGGGTTCGACCCCTGGGTTGGGAAGATCCCCTGGAGAAGGAAATGGCATCCATTCCACTACTCTTGCCTGGGAAATCTCATCGACAGAGGAGCCTGGTGGGCTACAGTCTGAGAACTGGCAAGCACTGGCCACGACTTGGCGACTAAACCACCACCACTAGGGTTCCCTCTAATGCTTCCTGCTTCAGTGGGTGGTGATGACTTGGGCAGGGGTTGTTTTGGTCTGTGGTAATGTTAATGGTGATGCGGGACGCATTCTCCCTGTGTCAGTAGGATCACGTGCCCGTAATTCTTTAGGCACTAAGCCTAGCAGTTTTCCTTGCTCTGCATCACCTTTATCATGGGCTATAAACATTATATGAAGAGAGAAATCTGATTGATCTTTCAGACCTCAAAGCATTTCTCCCTTAGGAGTAAAAGAAATCTGGGTGCCATATATTTCTAACGAATCTCTACCTATCAGGTGACTAGGGGTACTTTCTACTAGGAAAAAGGAATGTTTTTGAAGTTCTGCTAAGTAAAACTCTAAAGGTAATGATTTAAAAGCCTTAATGGGTGCACTGGAAATTCACACTATTTGCACTGAGGTATTACTCCGGGGGCGGGAGCCTTTGATTTTGGTAGGGTTTAAAACTGAGAAGGTGGCTCCTGTATCTACTAAGGTTTTAATCGTTTCTCCTTGTATATTCATTTCTACTTCCCCAAGGATGTTAGAAAGGAGGAGGGGGAAGACTCTCCAGGTTTCCTCAGAGCAGCCCTAAATCCCTTTTTCCCCTAATTCTTGTTTAACTTGAAATTCTGGTCTGAAATCTAGTCTGTCCTCAATTTTTAAAAATTTTCTGCAGTCCCTTTTTAGGTGACCAAGTTGGTAACAGTAAAAGCAAACACTAGATTTCTTTATGAGTTATGGATCGGACCAAGAGTTGTTAACCACTGACAGACCTTGATTACTTAATTGGCACAAGTGAAGGCTCATAATTTTTATAGAGGTGTCCTTTTCTTTCTTTTTAATGGTTTTGAAAAGTTGGTCTGCCAGCATGACCAAGGCATTTGTATGTAACACAGACCAACCTAAATCATGTCCTTTAATTAGAGTGGCCAAGTTCTCATCCAAACCTTCTAAAAACCTCTTGATATCAGCTTACATTAAGAGAGAGCTCATCATTCCTTGCACTGGCCCTTATAACACTCTCACTCTGCCAGCCAGAAAACCTAATGGCAAAGGCTGGCGATTTGCACCTGATTTGAGATCTGTCAACGCTACTGTTGTTCCTTGTCATTCCATGGTACTCGATTTCTCACCCTGGACTCATGACCATGAGCATGAGAGTCTCTTTTGAATGTTCCCTAGGGAGAAAGTATTTACTGTCTCTAAACGTGGAGCACGGACCATCTTCGTGGGAATCACCTGTGAAGCTTGTTGGAAACAGGTTCAAGGGACCAACTCAGCTCTGCTGGACGAGCACCTTAGGTGGAAATGGACCCACCTGCGTTAGAGCTTTGTTAAGCAGGGATGACCCCTCAGCCAGAGTGGTCCCCTATCTGCTTAGCCTAGGGCTGGACAGACAGGTGGAAGATGCCCATCACAAACCAGATGAGGCTGACGTGGGGATCTATCTAAAATTGTTTACCTGGGATGTAGGGCGAGGTCTGTAGGCTGAAGAGCCACCGTTTAATGAGAACCTACTCTGTGCTGGGTGCTCCAGGGGTGGACCCTCCTTTCATCCTCACAAGGGCCCCCTAGGTTGGGATCTCACTGCCGAGAAACACTAAGAGGGAAAACTGGTCCCGGTCCCGGAGCCAGTGAGGGTTCGAGATCAGCCTGCAACGCCCACACCCTCTCCACAGCGCCAGAGACCTGACTCAGAAACATCTCTGGGGATTGCCAGAGACAGAAAGTAGAGCTGAAGACAGAACCAGGATGCTTGTGGGGACAGGGCGGGGTGGGGGGAATAGGGTGGAGGGGTCACCCGCTCAGGTGCTGGGGGTTCTACGGCCACAGCTACACGCAAAGGGACTTGGTTCATGCGTCCAGTTTGTGAGTTGGGTTCGTCTGGCCCCTGAGAAACTCAATTTCTGGCCTCTATCACTGCACTGCCTTCTGAAGCACCAGTTATGAATGAGCGACATTTAGGTCTGGAAAAGTCCAGCAAAACATGACCTAGCTCATTAAACTGCAATCCTCCTCTTCCTTCCTGCCTTTCCTGAGTTACACAAGCAGAGATGCAAAGCCAGCCTGCTGTGACTGCCCACCTGCTGCTGCCACCAGCCGCTCTGCGAGAGCCGGGGCACCCCCGTCCTGGGCTTCTCACTGGGACACGACCCCCTCCCTCCACAGGTTGCTCTCTGTCTGCCCCTACTTGGGAAAGGCGCAACCCCGCCACCTCCTCCCTGGGCAGGCTGCACTCCCCACCTGACATCCTGGGAGCTTGGGTTTCAGGGGATGCGTGCTGGCTGCGTGTTGAGATGACCCCTGCCACCTACCAGTGAAATTGACCCCAAAAAAGGAACTCGCAGGGGCTCTCACACCAGCCGCGCATTCCTCAGGGCTGCCGCCCTCTGGTGAGTGTGGGACCTTATCTGGCTGAGCACAGCTGATATGGCCTTCTGGAGAGATGTCACATGCCACCTCGATGGGGGATTACGCAGAGAATTTGAGGTCAAGGGTTTAGGCCAAACCAGCTTCTATTTATAAAAAAGTGCCTCTGGGGGGGAAACAGAATGGCAGGAGATGGCTCTGTGTGGGTGCCAGTCAGCAGGGGGACATGCTGGGGCAGGTCAGCACCTGTCACTCAGTCACGCTGCTCGGTGAAAGCCAGGCCCCCACCGGCCCAGCACCATGACAAAGTCCTTTGTCTCAAGATGGCCCCGCGTACAAGTTAGGAGCACACGTGCAGGAGCAAAGGACCCTGGGCCGGGCACGTGGACGTCTGGCAACCAGTTCCGTGGCTGAGGGGCCTCCTGCAAGAACAGGTGGAGACGAGCTCTTCAATTCCTCGAGGACCAAAACGGTCCCCATGAAAGGACTGAAGTCCAGGCTCTCTTTAGCACAACGGACGAACAGACGCTCACTCTTCTCTCACAAACTGCACAGAAAACAGGGGAAGTCACCAGGGACCCAGTCCTGCGTTGGGGCTCCTGAAACCCAGCGTGCTGCGCCGGCAGACTCCTCTTCTGACAAGCGGCAGGAGCCGCCGACCTCAGCCCAAGGTATCCAGGCCCCATCTCAGTCCGGCTGAACCAGAAGCTGCCGGCCTGGGGCCTGTGGGTGTGCGTCACCCACAGCCCCTGGCAGAGTAGGAGCTGGCAGGGCAGGCTGTGGCCCTGGCTCTTCACCGAGCTCTACCCTCCCGACAAGCCCACATTAGCAGCGAGGCCATGCTGGCTGCAACGTGACACACTAAATCGCGTGGAAAACTTTTATTAGAATGTTTCAAAATACAACTTTCCAATATACGAAAATCTAAATAATTGTCCCTTTCCCCCCCTCCCCTGCTAATGGCCAAGCTGTCCCACTATGAGCCTGAAAGGTAACACACGCTTCTGCCTGCGCTTGGTGCGAGGCAGTCCTTGTCTGTCAGCAACCGCCTAGGGTGTCACAGGCCTAGGAACTAAATACGCCCAGATCTGAAGAACTCTGCCTCACAAGCACTTCAACGAGACTGAACTCGACCTCCAGGCCACGCTAGCACACGCGTGTGGTGGCCGAGGGCAGCAGCGACGTCGTCTCAGCTCCTGGGTCTACCCAGGTCTGCGAGCACTGCGGTTCACAGACAGGAGCCAGGGGCCCACGTCACCAGCGCCTGCTGGAGGTGAAAGCGGTTTCTCAATCGACTGCCCACCTCCTCGCCACAGTGTGAGAATCAGTTGTGGGACGCTCAGTGCCCACAGCCAAGTCGGGAAGAGGGGCTGAGGGCTTCCCAGGGCAGCGCCACCATTGCAGGCCCTGCCGCTTCCATGCTCCTCACAGCTGCCTGAGCTCCGAGGGGCTCGTGCCGCTTCCGAGACTCGGCTAATGCCCGTGTCGGTGAGCTTCTTTCCCTCCAACTAGTCGCCATGCTGGCACCTCGAGGGACCTGATGCCCAGCAGCAGAAAGGTGTGAAGAAGAGACAGCAAGTCACGGCCTCAGAAAGGTGCTGGCTGGCACGCGACCTCTTCCCTCTGGGGGGCCGTCTGGGAGAAGCGCCGGCCTGGCCACAGCCTGCGCCGGACCCTTCTGGAGGCCGCCTCTGCAGAGAGATGCTGCTGGCTGCCGGCAGGCAGTGCAGGCTCCTCAGAGCCCAGAAATGGGGGACCTCTCTCCTGGCTGTGACTGGAGGAGGCCCATACACATTCCGTGTGGATACAGACCGAACAGTTTAATAGCAGGGGGGACAACCAACACAAAACGCAACACAGAGCACGCAGGCAGGCATCTCTGGAGTTTGGTTTCTGCTGTTTCTTTGGGGGGGGTGTATTTCAACGAGAGCATCCAGTTCAGAGGACTGCTGCAGGGTTTCTCAGAGAAGGGGAGCTGAGAACGCACTGGGTCGCAGAGACGGAAAGGAGCGCCAACACCCACTCAGCTTCTCCAGCCACCAAAGCCCTGGACAGACCTGCAAGGAAGTGCCAGGAGAGGCAGGTCAGCTCCTGCTCCAGGAAGGGCTCTGGAGCTCATGCAACTGCCTGTGTTCAAAGAGCAGGACTCGGAATTTCCAGTGTCAGGCAGATGCAAAGAGTGAGGACAGAAAAACAGGACTTGGGGATGGGCTCGGAGCCCAGGGAGCTTCTGAGAATGAACAGGGAAATAAGGACAAGCATCTCTCGGGTTCTGCCTTCCAGGCTCTGCTCAGCAGAAGGCACCGTCCTCTCTCTTACACACGGCCCGGGAGAAGGCCAGGCCTGGAACCTCCAGCCACATGCCTACTGAGAGCAGCAAGTCCACATAGCCCAAAACCTGCTGCTGAAATGCCGTTTCCAGGACAAGATTTTAAACAGGAAAAATAGATACCAAACTGTACAAAGAGACCAAAACTACCATTTTCACATACTGCACAGGCCTCCACCCTTATTAATGACTCAAAACTGAAGAGGGGTACTTACGAGTTAGAAGATCCAAAGGTGAATCCTGAAAAAGAGGAAAAGGGTGCAGTTAGAACACAGACGCCCAAAAGGCAAAGGTGGTCTCTAGGGCGCCTTGGTCCCCTCCCCGTGTCTCCACAGGAAGCCCTCCTCCCGCAAGACCAGGCTGGGAGGGGGTGGGGGCAGGAAGGGGCGCGGTCTGCTGGCTGCTTCAGGGTCTGTCCCACCTCCACCGTGGCCAGCAGAGGGTCATGGCAGGCCTCCTCTCAGTGTTGCTGATGCCACACGAACTCATTTCATCAAGAAAGCGTGCTTTTTCTACTTTCCCCATCCACTGGCTCTCTTCTCCTTGAGGCCAGAGCAGCAAGACACTCGGTGCAAGGGGCAGCCCTGCTGCTGTCTGTCTAGCCCTTTGAGCAGACTGGCCCCTTGCGGTTTCTGTGTCATTTGTAAAATAATAATTAATAATACCTAACTTTTGCATCTCGTAAGTGTGCTGCAAAGATATTCTACTATCTGAAGAAGTAGGGTGTCAAACAAATGAAAGACATTTTGTAAGGTCTCTACCTCTTTATTTTTACTTTCTTCTATATCTTTTGAGTCTTCTGGTTTAGACTTTTAAGTCAAGGTCTAGTTAGAATGGCTATTTTTTGGGGTCCTCAAATCTTGAGAGAAAAGTCAAGTCAGCCATTTCTTTATTTGGTAAGAAACAGCACAGTGTTAACAAGCCTAATTAAAACCCAAAAAGAAAACTGCATCTTTCCAGTACTTTCAGCTTTTCAAGTACCAGACTGAATAGCCAGGTAAAATCACTCATTCTTTTGGAGGGTCAGGGTAGGGGTGAGGGTTGTCAGACATTTACTGAAGGAACGAAAGGAGAGACCACAGTGAAGGGAGTGGTTGGGCTGCCCACCTCCTCCGCTTGATCCGAAGCCTGAGAATCCCCCGCTCTGGCTCCCAAACCCAGAAGACTGCTGGGACAGCGATCCAAAAGTCGGTGCGTTCTGACTGGCAAGGGTGCCAAACGACGTGGTGCTGCTGCTGCTCCCGAACCTGCGTCCCGGTGAGAGCAGAGACTGCGGTTAGCATGGCCACACGGCCACTCTGCTGCCCGACAGCCCCGGCCCCCCTCCTGAGTCTCAGGATGCGCGACGTACATGATTCGAAGTGACAAGCTTGGTTTAAACTGGCAGCCTCTCAGAAAAAGTAGGCTAGAGCCCAGAGCAAACCTTTGCCTCAGCTTCGTGAAGAAAAATAAAGGGCTGCAGTATGAAACCCCACTTGTCCATGTTTGGGTTTTCCTCTGCTGTTTGGAACTTCCACGTCACTGGTCCTGGGCTAATCTCACCCATGCCTTGGGCCTCTCATACATGGCTGTGGGAAGCTCTCAGGTGTCAGCCGGGGTCAGAGACAGACTCACGACAGGGACCTGAAGAACGGCGATGGGCTCTTTCGGAGATGTCACACCAAAACTGGTGCTTGGTTCTGCTGGACAACTCGGAACTAACCAGCCAGTCAGGATTTATGTGGGCGAGCCCCTGGCCAGGGCAGAACCTAATCCTTTTTTTTTGCTAGCGAAGAAAACAGCTGGTTTCAAATAAATAAATAAAAACCTCAAGATTCCCAGTCAACCACAAACCTTCCGGCAACTTTGCAATATCACGTGCTGGGCGGTCACTGCAGAGAGCAGTATCTGTCAGAACCTGCCAGAAAACTGGTTTAAATCGACCCCAACTCTCCTTTCAAAGCTTTCCTTAAGTTCGGGTTTCCTGACTTCCCGGGAGCAGCTTAAGAGACCCATCAGTCTCTACATGAAATCCAAGAAGCAATGTATCAACTCGCTACTTTCCTTGAAACTTGCCAGCATGTCCGCACCAGCCTCTTTCATGGAGAGGTGAGGAGGGTGTGAGGAAGGGCTCCATTTGAGTTTACTTTCAAGACAAAGATGCTCCCACCTTGCCAGCACTCATCCCATGTGCCCTGACAGTGCTCCCAAACGGCCCAGCCCCACCCGCCAGCTCTGCAGTGTTATGAGTCCTGAGCCAGGGTTGAGGGCTGTGAAAGGCCCAGCAGACAGTAACTTCAGACATCCATACTTCCTGCGAATAAGACACTTTGTAGTCATCACCACATATATTTTACTGGGATTTTGTGATGTGGTGAAGGCTATTTTCTCCTTGGGGTTTTGGTAACCAGACTGAATTTCTGGGGCCCTCTGAAGCAAATCTCTACTATGGCATTTTCAAGTGAGGATATACCCCAAGCAGTAAGAGCAGCCTTGAAGGCAGAGCGGTCATGGAGACTCTGCAATGTGTCCAGGGCCCAGACAGTGCCTGTGGAAGCTGGCCCGGGAACTGTGGACTGTTGTCCTACGCGGCGGGTCTGCAGTGGAGCAGGGGACTTAAGGAGCTGTCTGCTCAGGGACAACAATCCCAAGAGAAAAGAATTTGGTAAAAACTGTTTATTCAGAATTTCCTAACAGCAGTCACCACACGAGGGGCAATCTTGCAGTAAGGGGAGACTGTTTTTCTTCCCTTAACCAATCCTTTATCTCTGCTGGGAGAGCAGGGCTCTGCCAGCCACCTACCAGGGGACAGGAATACGGCTCATGTCCAGCAAGTACTGGACAGAGTCTAGCCTTATCCCTGCAGAGAACAGGAATCCTGGAATGACTGGTTTGCGGATTTTGAGGAAGGGAATTTCAGCTTAGTCAAGAAAAGGGGAAACAGAAGAATTTTCTTTTCAAAACAGGAGTCCTGGGCCCCAGTGCTTCTGCTGACCCGAGCCTGGGGGCTTCCTCTGGCCTCTCCTGGGGGGCTTACCCGAATACTCCCGTGCTGGCGGCAGCAGTGCCCTCTCCGAACACTTTGCCTCCCGTCGAGCCCAGAGGGCTTGTAAAGGCTGGGGCTGAACCGAATGCTGGCACCCCTCCAAACCCAGGGGATCCCCCAAAAGTAGGAGGGCTGCCAAACACTGGAGCAGCACCGAAGCCACCTGAGCAAAACAGAGGCAAACAAACAGAAACGGGGAGAAAGAAAGGAGGAGACAGGAAGAGAAGACAATGAGCAGTGAGAAACCAAATCAAAAGAGGAAGAAGGAGAAAGGGGAAAATACGTTAGAACTTCAAATTCAAAAAATTATAGCAAAGGGCAACACCCCTTCTATCAGCAAAATAATAAACCCAAACCCAACCAAATCGCCACCCCTCCATTTCCAGCAGAAGGGTCTGCGGTCCACGTAGGAGCTTACTTGGAGTTCTAAGAACCCAGGAGACCTCGTGTGTGTCTGTGAGATCCCCGGGCCTTCCCGAGGCAAGCTGGACTCGTTAGCTCCACGTTTCGTGAGGTCCGAGTGCCAGGAAACCCAGCTAGGCCACGTCAGACCCCCACCCGGCGCCCTGCTACGTTTTGAGAGTCCACTGAAAAGTCACACTCAAGAGATTCAATCTCTACCCAGTTGTCAAAATGGTCAGAGTTTATTACTTATCATCACATAGGCAAGGTCCCTAGCTTCACAAAAACATGAACTAGAGGCTCACGGTCCCCTCTCAGGGAGGACCTGCGAGCAGGGTTCCGAGGAGACGCAGCGCCACGGGGTGCTGGCGCTCGGCCAGGCGCTCGTTACTTATTTACAGCCCAATGCCTCTCCGTCTGTCTCAGGAGTCTCTCTCCCCCTGCACAGAAGAACTAACAAAAAGCTCTCTCTCTGCAGGCAGGAACTACTCCTCAATAGAAAAGGCACACTGTGTTTCTTGTCTGGAGGGTGGCTGCTGTATGAATGAGACAAAACCCTCCAGCACTGGGCAAGGCGAGCCCTGAGTCTACCAGCCCGAGGGCAGCGCTGCTGCTCCTGTGGACACAGGCCCACGGGGGCGGCACCCCCGCAGGTGGCCGCACACGAAGGGCCAGGTGTGCCTGGGGCCGCCTCCCCCGACTGCTAGATGCCTGTCAGGCGGCAAGACAGAAGGCCCTTGCCTGACTGTTCTTCCTGCCCCCGAGGAGGATTCCCAAACCCCAAGACTCTGCTGACGTCGTTCTAGGACATTAGCAGAGACATTCGCTGAGCGTCTATTGAACAGAACACAGCAAAACGGTACAAGAGACGTGCTCTGAAGGGAGGAATGGTGGCCCAGGCCAAGCCAGGAGGCAACTGGACCAGGGAGATGGGGCCCTCATTCTCGCCCAAGTGGAACGTGAATCCCGGTGTTAGAGGGATTACCCAGGCCTTCTTATTATGAGTGTAATCACCCACAAGCTTCTGCCGCCTGCATCAGGCAGGAGCAAATGCTGGATATGAAGAGCTGCCAGCTGAATGCCTTAGTTAGCTGCTGCTCTGTGGTTCGGTCGTTTGCTCATTCACCAGGAACAGCAGGAGCACAACTGAGAAGGCGATTTCTGTTCAGGCTCACGTTTGGGTCTACAGTCTGTATTTTAAAACCTCGAGTGAAATTCCAAGCCATGATAATGGAGACTGCTGGGTTACAAATATAACAGACTGGAAAAAAAAAAAAAGTGCTAAAAAACCCTTGCAGTTGAATTATTTAAGACTGATCATGGATCTGGTTACACTTCCTGGACACACAGACCTTCACCTAGTACTCTGTACTCAATATTGTTCAGAGTTCCTGGTGGAAGGTGAGTGAAAAATGAGAAGTCACCACGATACAGAAAGTACACTCACTGGATAGAGAGAGGAGATTACACGGGCACACACAATGCCCCAAAACGACAGACCCACGCCACAGCTAGGAGTGAAGAGAGTGAACGGGGACCCGGGCTTCACTGTTGGAGACGGACAACTCACTGCTGATGCTGAGGGTTCCAATTTTGTTAGATGCTTACACTTTCATGTTTTCTTCTCCAGAAGAGACAGAAGTTTAGTACTCAATAAGATATCCGATTTACTGAGGATCCTCCATATGCCAGGTACTGTTCACCAGTTTCAATCCTCCCTGTAAACCTGCGACCCTGACTTCACAGGCGAGGACACCGAGGCTCAGAGAAGATGCCCCATGTCTAGACTGAGCCACTGGTGAGCGGCAGAGCTTGGATGGGAACAAAGGCAGGGTGACCACATGACCACCCAGCACCTTACCACCACTCTGCCCCCTCCACTGCCACCAAAGCCAGTAACTCCAGCGGCAGAACATGGAGTGAACCCAGTGGACTGGGGCAGCAGGAGGTCACTGTCAGTCTGTCCCACTTCCTGTCCTCTGTTCAAAACATCTCCAGTGGTGTTATTTTTTACTGCAACTGTACTCAAGGGAGGAGGGCTGCTTCTGGAATTTTTTAGAGACCCACCCAAATCCACAATCTGAAATTCCTGGAGTCCTCAGTCGAGGTGGTTCCATGGGGCAAGTCATCAAATAGGAAAAACCAGTCTGAAAAGTGGGTGGATGCATTTTCTCTCAGATTGAAAAAATAAAAGGGTCAAGTTCTCAACTCAACTGGGATGTGACCCCAGGATAAGGAACAACAGAGAGGACACAAGAGTTGAAGAAAACATGATCAGGTTCCTCAAAAGATAAACTAAAAGGTCTTGATGATTAATAAACTAAACTATCTTAGTCAAGTGCTATTTGCCCTGTTCAGTTCAGTTCAGTCGCTCAGTCGTGTCCGACTCTTTGCGACCCCATGAATTGCAGCACGCCAGGTCTCCCTGTCCATCATCAATTCCCGGAGTTCACTCAGACTCACGTCCATCGAGTCGGTGATGCCATCCAGCCATCTCATCCTCTGTTGTCCCCTTCTCCTCCTGCCCTCAATCCCTCCTAGCATCAGAGTCTTTTCCAATGAGTCAACTCTTCGCATGAGGTGGCCAAAGTATTGGAGTTTCAGCTTTACCATCATTCCTTCCAAAGAAATCCCAGGGCTGATCTCCTGCAGAATGGACTGGTTGGATCTCCTTGCAGTCCAAGAGACTCTCAAGAGTCTCCTCCAACACCACAGTTCAAAAGCATCAATTCTTCAGCGCTCAGCCTTCTTCACAGTCCAACTCTCACATCCATATGTGACCACAGGAAAAACCATAGCCTTGACTAGACGGACCTTTGTTGGCAAAGTAATGTCTCTGCTTTTGCCCTGTTAACTGGGACCAAAAGATTTGCAGCCCTTTTGTTTTTAAATCTCTCTCTGCAGGAAGTGTTTTTAAATCACTCAAAGCTGCAAAATGCAGCTGTGGTGCTCATTCCTACTCCACTTCAGATTCTAGGAGAGAGCATCAAAAGCTAGCAAAGACTAACCCTCGCCAGGCACAGGTCTGAGTAAAGGTGCCCAGTGCATTAGGACACCGCAGCAACTTCGGTTCTGAAAGGTGGGATTCCAGGTAGTAATTCGGGGCAGCCACGCTCCCCTGTCAGAGGCATCCAGGCGGCTGCTCCTTCGGGAGGGTCCTTCCTCTACGATCCCCACAGAGAGTCCCCAACACACACCTGGGGGAAGCATCCTGTCTGCTCACCTGTGGGGCATTTGCTTTAACGAACTGCTTTCTCAGCAGGTTAAGCCTCCCTGCCCCCAAAAATCTTTTCACACAATTTTCCACAAGACAAGGGCAGGTATGCAGCCCCTCTGTAGATCTCAGACACAGAAATAGGATAGACGGGGCAGCTGACAGAGATGAAGGATTTTTTTTGCAGGTAAATATGTACTGTTCTTTAAAATCTTTAATTGCAAGTATAATAATACATGATTATAAAAAAAAAGCGACACAGTTTACAAATATACATTTTAAAAGTAATGCTGGGATAAAAAGTAGTACTGCAATGTTCTTTATTCCTAAGTAGGCATATTCTAAGAGTGAAAATTAATTGGGCTGTATCATTATGCTATGAAAACTGTATACATACAAGAGCATGTGGTATAGTTATGTGATTATATTCGATAAAAAGTTTAAAGAAAAGTGACCTGGGAAAGACAAAGTGATACAGACCTAAGAGATTACACGGACCATCTGTCTTACCCATCACAGGTAATGGGCACCCAAGCAAATATGACTCAGGATGCTTTCTTGTTAATGTTTCAAGCTACAGTCTTACAGGCTCCCTTCTTTGGTTGTTAAATGCAACTGTAAATATCTACAATGCTTTCTTCCCTGCAAAGACACTAAACTCTGTTAAGGGCTGCATGGCATGCATTCTGCGCTTAGTGCGTCTCAGGAGACAGAGAACAGCGTCAGGAATGTAGTAGGCGCTCAATGAAGAGAATGAATCTGGCGGAAGAGCATCTTCATCAACATTCCAAGTCACCTCCCTCGAAAACCGGCCTGGAGAGCTCTGCTTCCAGAAGTCTATGCACATTAAATACACATGTAACAATAAGCAAAGCAAATAGGCAGAGCAGTACCTGTTTTATTTGGAGTGGAAAACCCAAAGCCTTGGGAGGCCACGCTTCCTCCTCCAGAGCTGAAAGTGCCAGCAGGCTTCTGGTCTCCAAATGATGAGCTGGCAAATCCGCCAAATGTCTTGGCTCCACTGTTTCCGAACAGGTTAGAGGTATCTGAAGAGATGAAGAACATGTGTGAGGGAAGTCAGAGGGAGAAAGATGTCCTTACGTACTCCTCAAAACAGAGAAGGAAGAAATTTCACTAGGCGTTTGGGGAGAAGGGAGTGACAGAGAAGTCTAGGATCCAAGGATGCTGGGTGGCAGTGAGACAGAAACCTCCTTTGATGTGTGTGTATCTTCATGACAAGTTTGTAATCACTTTAGTGCCCAGGCTCAGGATTTCCTGATATGACGTTACAGGCACAAAACAAAGGAAGGCAACAGGTTCCAAGGAAGGGCTCTTCTGCAGAAATGCACCTGTGAGCCCACAGGTAGCAGATGTGTCCAACAGAGGGCCCACCCCGCGGCCACACGAGACTCGGCTTCTGAAGAACAGGGCTGGTGTTCATGGATCTCCTCACATGAAGACCAACTTCAAATTTTGTCAAAACTAGAGAAAACAAAGTTAGAGTGAATTCAAACTGAGCACGCTGACTTCCAATTCTACTCTTACATGCCTGCCATTGCTGGCTCTGCACAGAGACTGCAGGCAGAATAAGAAAGATCCCACTGCTTCTCCTCCTGGGTGGATGGAAGCTTGGGATATTCTGAAGAACAGGACTTCCACTCTCACTTCATCTTTCTAAGGGATTCAGAGTAAGCCCTTGACCTTTTAGATGCTTATCTGGTGGGTTGCTCCCTCAGCTACACACTGACTCGGCTCCAAGAATTAAAGGAAAAAAGGAATCGAGTTCCTAAAAATCAAGATGGGGGTCAAGTTTTTTGTTATAGGTACTGCAAATCTGCCAGGCAACATATAACCTGCCAAAAGTCAAAAACATGGAAGCTCCTGGGGAGTACAAACAGCATGCTATGTAACAGGAATTTTTCTTTAACCCTTTACTGGGAGGAGCGGGGAGGGATGACTCACATTTCCCCACCCTGCTGTGATGGGTGTTTTATTACAGTGAGTTTGCACCCACAGTAAGGCAGCAAACCGCTCTCTTTAAAGAGGATCACTGCTCAGACACAGGCATGGACAGGAGGCTGCAATGACATGTTCTGTGTGGGTATGGAGAGCTGACTGCATGTCACCAAGAGAGACGTACAGACACCTGCATGGGCCAGACAGATGCTCACAGGGAGGGTGACGGATGGGAGAAGCGTGGAGGGTGACTCTCCAAGACAAGCTGTCTGAAAAGGGGGTCCACCATTAACCTGTCAAGGTCAGGGCCTCTCTTCTTGCTCTGCTGCCAATCCAACCTCAGTGTGAGATGCAAGTCTGTTAACACTTCCAGTTTCAATGCTCTTGATCCACAATCCAGCAAGTGCAGAGCCTCATCTCAGGGACCCAACCATCTCTAATTTCCATGAGCCAGTAACACAGAGCCCCAGACCACGGCATGGTCACCTGCTCTGTAAAACTATTGCTGACAGTCTAAGAGCTTGGCTATAAGCATGTCAGGCACTGACAGCATGCATGGGTAGCAAATTCCTTTTCATCACCATCATATACTACATATCCCCTAGTGGAGCCTGCAAAATGCCCTCTTGAGCAGTCTGATCCTTTCCTGATCCGAGGTGACTGAAGATTACATTAGATCCCTTCAATGGTGGTGCATCTGACACTGGAAACAAAAACCAGGCTTCCCAGCCATTCCTTTCATTTGGTATTTCAAGAAGAGAGGGTAGCGATTTTCTGACTTGGTTAGTGCTAACAAGGCAAAAATTCCAAATAGCAAACAAATTCAAGTGTAAGATTAGAGGCTAGATCTCCTCTTGGACAAACCAGAAATACAGAGGTGAAATGATTTTACTGGGACCGTGTTGGAAAACTTGAATTCCAGGGAGGTCAGAGAACATTTACAAGCCTTTGGGCTTCTTTATCCCTTTATCTCTTTAAGACTCCTTGGTCTTTAGGATGTTCAAAGATATTACAGTGGGATAAATGAGTGGTACAGTCAGCCTTGGCTTAGAAAACCTAAAAACTGACGGGAAAGGACTAAGCCTTCCTGAGTCATGGTTTCCTCACACATAATGCACATGCCCCCAGGGTTTACCTGTGTCTTAGGTAGAGTCTCCCGGGAAGAAAGAGAGAAGAAACCTTTGCAGTGTGAGCTTCGGATACAGAACACTCCAGCACCAAGCACCAGTCATGTCCCTAGCTTGTCTTTTGAGATCATTGCATAGTTAGTTCCAATTATTTTTCAGGGCTAAAGAGGGCAGCTCCAGGACTAGGCATCTCGGGGTCTAAATGTTACCAAGGGAGCTGCTGGCTGCGCAATCTGTGCTCTGATATCTATCTGCAGGGGAGTGTGTTCAATGAATGCCATGCAAAGCAAGCATGAGGGCCATCAGACAAGGTGCACAGGGAGGAGTTCCATTCCACGGCAGGGCTGGAAGATCTCAGGAGGCAACACGGTGGATCAGAGCTCTACACACACGCCTGGATGAAATCCTCCTTACACTGCTTAATGGCTGTTACCTCTGGAAGCCCACACCCTCTCTCTGAATCTATATCTTTATTGGTAAAGTGGGGATGGCCACATCTAAAACTGATGACACCACCCTATGGCAGAAAGCAAAGGAGAAGTGAAGGGCCTCTTGATGAAGGTGAGAGAAGAGAGTGAAAAAGCTGGCTTAAAACTCAACATTCAAAACACTAAGATTATGGCATATGATTCCATCACTTCATGACAAAGAGATGAGGAAAAAATGGAAACAGTGACAGACTTTATTTTCTTGGGCTCCAAAATCACTGTGGACAGTGACTGTAGCCATAAAATTAAAGACACTTTAATAATAAAAGACGCTTGCTCCTTGGAAGAAAAGCTATGACAAACCTAGACAGCATATTAAAAGGCAGAGATTTCATTTCACTGACAAAGGTCCATCTAGTCAAAGCTATGGTTTTTCCAGTAGGTCCTGTACAGGTGTGAGAGCTGGACCATAAAGAAGGCTGAGTGCAGAAGAATTGATACTTTCGAACCGTGGCGCTGGAGAAGGCTTAAGAGTTCCTTGGACAGCAAGGAGATCAAACCAGTCAACCCTAAAGGAAATCCACCCTACAGTTTTCAAAAACTGTTACTGAACTCGAGTTCTAAGATCCCTTTGTTTTAGGTTCTAAATTCCTACTAGCAGAACAAAAATTTCTGATTATATAATTTTGCAACTTTAAAGATGTGTGTGTATCTTTACTACAACCTTTCCTTACATATTACTAGATAAACAGTGACATCAAAATAACTGACCTGTCAATATATGAGTCTCAGGAAAGAGAGTTTTGCTTGTAACTACATGAGCCTCATTATCAAGGAAACCTCTGTCCCATCTAGAGAACTGGGCTTGATGCCTTGTTGTTGTTGAGTCGCTCAGGCGTGTCCACCTCTTGGCGGCCCTATGGACTGCAGCACGCCAGGCTCCCCTGTCCTTCACTATCTCCCTACGTTTGCTCAAACTCATGTCCATTGAGTCGGTGATGCTATCTAACCACCTCATCCTCTGTCGTCCCCTGCTCCTCTTGCCCTCAATCTTGCCCAGCATCGGGGTCTTTCCCAATGAGTGTAATCACTTCCCAATGAGTGTGATCATGTAATGATCACACAGATGAGAGAAGCTTCTGGTGGCGCATATTTAATGAGAGCAGCTAAGATGAAGATTGACAGGTGCCTGACTTCCCAACTCAGTTTTCAGCAGCAGCACAATATTGTTTTTTTAGAAGATTTAAACAAACAAATTTCTTTCATTTCCAATCACGAATCGACAGATCAACAAGGAATTAGCTGAAGAAGAAAGTGCCAGCACAAAGACACAGCTTCATTTGAAAATAAGACAAAAGTGTAAGAGCTGAGAAATAATGATGGCTTCAACTTTTGTGTGACATTTCTCTACAGTAGCTGCATTTTAAAGCAAATTCAAAGCGAGTCCGACACAAATGAAAATCCAGATGCTCCTCCGAGCACACCCAGCCTGTTCGGCTGCTCTCTTTTATGCTTGTCTGCTTGCATTCATTTCAAGTCATCTCAGTCCTAAGAAACAGAGCAATTTGGGCCTTGGGAGAGACGATGGGAGTAGCTCAGTGCATAGATCCTCTCTCCCTGCGGCTCTGATGTCTTTTCATGGCTACATAGGACATCTCATTAAAAGCCCCAAATAAAAAACAAAATCAAAACCGACCGCACTGCTCTGGGGGAGAGATTTTAAGTGGGCCTTCCAGACCTTTCCTCCCTTGCTACCCTTGTGACTGAAGCTCTGATACTGCCAGGAGAATGACAATGACATCAGGGGACCCAGAGACCAGGAAAGTTTCTGAACTTACTTGGGGTAGCTGTGGACCCAAAGCCCCCGCTGGCCGAGCTGAACGGGTTTTTGTTGGCTGCATCCTGGCTGGGTTTTCCTCCGAGGCCGCTGAAGAAGCCTCCCCCTCTTCCAGCGTTTCCAGACCCAAACACGCTGCCGCTGGAAGAGGACGACTGCTGGAAGACAAAAGGGACAGGAAGCCGGGAGGATGAGAGGCCACGTAAGAGGGCAGGCCCCGGCCAGAGAGCAGGCGCTCGCAGCTGTGCAGACGGGACGAGCGAGGGAGCGCTGGTCAGTGCCGGTGCAGGCGTCCCAACGACCAGAGAGGAAGCCCAACTCTGGATGGGAAGGCTCCCTACAATCACACGCTCTCAGTTATTCTACAATGCCAGTTCTCTGGAAACATCACTCGTGGTAGGTAGGAGCCCGACAGTTCACCTGCCCTGCTTCCTGGGGCAGGGAAACCCAACCCTTGGGAGCTCCCCAAATGTGAAGGTTTAAATACATTTCTAGGTTATGATGGGCAACACTTATTTTCATTCATCCTGTGTTTGGCTGAACTCATCAGCAACCGACTATCAGTGATTTACACTGTCTTTTCTCCCAATTTGTGCTCTTTTATTTCATGATGACTTTCCCAGTGCTGCAGAAATAAGCTTAAATTAGCTCTATTGTTGAAATGATGACCACAGCTGAATTCTGTCCAAATCTGCAAATCTCACACTCTGAGGGTGCTGCTAATGTAGGGCGCATGCTGACACAAAGCTGGATGCAGCACATGTACTTCTGTTGAGGAACTGGTTCTTTAAGGAAGACGGGTGGTACAGGAACCTAACAGGAGCCCCCTTCTAGGGGTGGGCAGGTGGAGAGGTGCCAAAGCCCCTCTTCTGTAAGATGGGAAAGTAAACTGCTCACCTCCAAACAACGAGTGACATAAATCAGCTAGAAATGTAGTGCCCTTTAGAAAAGTGCCTCAAATGTAGCTGATATGCTCAGAAATGGCTGTTGGTATTTTAACAACAACCAACGACTGAGCACTTGCTCTGTGCTAGGCACTTTTCTAAGGGCTTTACAAGTAATTATTTAATCCCCCAAAGAAGTCAAACCTCTAGCGGGCGGTCGCTGAGACATGCTCCCAGCGTGCCCCTGCTCTGGGGGATGCAGTCCCTGCCCTCAGTCTGAACTGCCCAAGACTGGACCGCAGGACAGGTCCACCGACGTGCTGCTCCCGTGACCCGCGCTCACACAGCAGCTAGAACACTTGAAAACAGCAGTCCAGTCACTCCACTCTTCTTACAAACTCTGAAAAGAAACTACATGCTTTGGTCTCACCCATCTCTCAGCATCACCCTTTATCCCCCGCCTTCTTTTGTGCCTGAAACACGAAAGGCTCATTTTTACCTGAGGGCGACCTACTTAAGGTACTTGCTTGTCTCTCCCTTTAAACTTCTTCAAAAACAACAGAAACTGTTTACTACACCCATTTAATGATGACTAGTTTTTAAAACTTGGAATGAAATCCAATTATAAGAGCACAGGCTTTGATAACTAGTGAACTGACTTCCAAAGGAACGAAGACATGACAAATATGCATGTGTGTGGAAAACAGAAAATACCAGGTTTCTCAGCTGACTTCCATGAATCCAGCTGAAACAGGAAAATTGCCAATAGATAGACCTTTTTTTGCCCTACAGGAAAAAAAAAAAACAAACCCACAACAAAAAGCCCCACAAACCCCAGCAACTTCAGATGGTTCACTCTATTTTAAAAAATATGATTTAAAAAAAAAATGGCTATCTGTAGAAATGAGTAACTCCAGTACTTTGGCCACCTCATGCGAAGAGCTGACTCATTGGAAAAGACTGATGCTGGGAGGGATTGGGGGCAGGAGGAGAAGGGGACGACAGAGGATGAGATGGCTGGATGGCATCACTGACTCGATGGACGAGAGTCTGAGTGAACTCCGGGAGTTGGTGATGGACAGGGAGGCCTGTCATGCTGCGATTCACGGGGTCGCAAACAGTCGGATACGACTGAGCGACTGAACTGAACTGAACTGTAGAAATGAGAAGAAGTGGGTAACACTTCACTGAAGTGAATGTGAATTGAGAGTTAAACTACATCCTCAGAAGTGGGTTAGAATAGCCCATTCATTTTAATTACAGTCAATAATAATAGTTTTAAGAACTTTAAATTATGGAAGACCTCGCAAGTCCATATGGAGGGGCACAATGAAGCCACGTCCTCACCACCTAGCTTCACCCATGACTCACAGCCAGCTGAGCATCACCCATAGCCCCATGTTCTGCCCCTGATCCTCGATCAGTATGAAGCAGACATCTTATCATTCCATCCACCGTGTAAAGCTCCAAAACAGAAACCGTAACAAACTTACCACATCCAAAAAACTAACAGTACATTTACATCATTAAAGAGGGAGTCAGTGTTCAAGATTCAGAATTTAAAAATTGCCAAAAACCCTGAGAATCTCATCCGGCCTCCAGACCCAAGCACCATTTCACAGGAAGGGACAGAGGAGCAAGTTACTCAGAAGCTACACCACAGGGATGTAATCAGAACAGGAGTGTGGCGATCTTAACAGGACCAACAGCCTGCTGTGTTCAACAGCTGTATTCTGAGGAAAAAGAAAAGAAGGACAGACATGGAAGGGCAATCAGAGACCCTGAAGACACCTATCAACCAAGTCTCAGTGAATGAACCTGACTTGATCCTAAATCAAAGAAACAAATGTAAAAAGAGCTATTTATGAGACTTTCTCAGAAAGGCATTTCCCGACTATGGGGCCTAAATAAGCTTCCCCGAACACTACCACATCATCTTGTTCTCTTCATAGGACTCTTTTTGCTTTTTTTTTTTTTTTGGCCACGCCACTCGGCATGTGGGATCTTAGTTCCCCAACCAGGGACTGAACCCTCACCCTCCGCATAGGAAGCGTGGAGTCTTAACCACTGGACTACCAGAGAAGTTCCTCTCCCCGTAGTGCTTAAAATTACCTGAAATTAAACTGTCTTAAAGACTGATCCCCCCACTTCCCATCAAAGGTAAGCTCTATGGACACAGCCACTTTTGTCTTTCTTACTCATTACTGAATTCCTGCATGAATGTTAATTTTCCAAGCCCTGGTTCTCTATTGCCATTTTAACAACACTAAATCTTTCAATCCATAAATATAGGATGTCCTTCCATTTATTTTGATCATTTTTCATTTCTTGAAATAATGTTTTTGCATATTCAGAGTATGTTTTGTGCTTCTGTCTATTTCTGAGTATTTTACTCCTTTTTATGATACTGGAAATAGAATTGTTTTCTTAATTTCAACTTCATTTTTGGATGTGTGTTGCAAATGTATATAAATACAATTAAAATCTTATACACTGACCTTGCATCCTACAAACTTGCTGGACTCATTTATTACTTCCAGTAGTCCTCTAGTGGATTCCTTTGGGATTTCTATATATATGATATTACCTGAACATATATAGTTTTACTTCTTCCTTTCCACTCTGGATACTTCTTTCATCTTCTTGCCTAACTGACCTGGCTAGAACCAACATATGCTTCTGAGGTCCATCCACGTGGCTGCAGGCCTTGTCCTTCCCTTTTTGCGGTTGAGTAGTATTCCACTGCGTGAGGATGACAGGGTCTACTATTCTCCTCATGATGAACATCTGGGCTATCACAAAGCTGCTAGGAACATTCTGATACCAGTCTGCCTGTGAACATATATTTTCATTTCCTTTGGGTACACACCTAGAAGTGCTAACCATAAAAATTAGTGTATATTTAACTTACTGAGAAATTGCCAAATGGTTTTCCAAAGTGATCCCACCATTTTACATTCCCACCAGCAGTGCATTAAGAGATCAAGTTGCTCTACATCTTGTCCACGTTTGGTCTTGCTGGTTCTTCAGTTCAGTTCAGTCGCTCAGTCGTGTCCCACTCTTTGCGACCCCATGAACCACAGCACGCCAGGCCTCCCTGTCCATCACCAACTCCCAGTCCACCCAAACCCATGTCCGTTGAGTCAGTGATGTCATCCAACCGTCTTATCCTCTGTCGTCCCTTTCTCCTTCCCCCTTCAATCTTTCCCAGCATCAAGATCTTTTCAAATGAGTCAGCTCTTCGCATCAGGTGGCCAAAGTATTGGAGTTTCAGCTTCAACATCAGTCCTTCCAATGAACACCCAGGACTGATCTCCTTTAGGATGGACTGGTTGGATCTCCTTGCAGTCCAAGGGATGCTCAAGAGTCTTCTCCGACACCACAGTTCAAAAGCCTCAATTCTTTGGCACTCAGCTTTCTTTATAGTCCAAGTCTCACATCCATACATGACCACTGGAAAAACTATAGCCTTGACTAGACGGACCTTTGTTGGCAAAGTAGTGTCTCTGCTTCTTAATATGCTGTCTAGGTTGGTCATAACTTTTCTTTCCAGGAGTAAGCATCTTTTAATTTTATGGCTGCAATCACCATCTGCAGTGATTTTGGAGCCCCCCAAAATAAAGTCAGCCACTGTTTCCACTGTTTCCCCATCTATTTGCCATGAAGTGATGGGACCGGATGCCATGATCTTAGTTTTCTGAATGTTGAGTTTGAAGCCAGCTTTTTCACTCTCCTCTCTAACTTTCATCAAGAGGCTCTTTAGTTCTTCACTTTCTGCCATAAGGGTGGTATCATCTGCATATCTGAGGTTACTGATATTTCTCCTGGCTGGTTCTTAAGTTTCAGTAATTCTACAGATATGACATAGGCTGCAGCCATGAAATTCAAAGACTGCTCCTTGGAAGTAAAGCTATGATAAACCTAGGGAGAATATTAAAGAGCAGAGACATCACCTTGCTGACAAAGGTCCATATAGTCAAAGCTATGGTTTTTCCAGTAGTCATGTATGGATGTGGGAGTTGGACCATAAAGAAGGCTGAACACCAAAAAATTGGTGCTTTTGTATTGTGGTGCTGGAGAAGGCTCTTGAGAGTCCCTTGGACAACAAGGAGATCAAACCAGTCAATCCTAAAGGAATTCAACCCTGAATACTCACTGGAAGGACTGATGATGAAGCTGAAGCTTCAATACTTCGGCCACCTGATGCTAAGAGTCGATTCACTGGAAAAGACCCCAATACTGGGAAAGAGTAAGGGAAAAAGGAGAAGGGGTTGTAGAGGATGAGGTGGGTGGATCGCACCACTGACTCAATGGACATGAGTTTGAGCAAATTCCAGGAGACAGTGAAGGACAGGGAAGCCTGACGTGCTGCAGTCCACGGGGTCACAAAGAGTCGGATACATCTTAGTGACTAAACACCAACAAAATTTTCAGTTTCTTCTTTTATGGTTCATGTTCTGAAAAATCTCTGTCTTTCTAATGGTTTCTTCACAATGACATTACTGACATTCTTGGCCACATCATTCTTTGGAGGGCTACAGAATGTCCAGCAGCATCCCTGGCTAGATGACTACAGTAGCATCCCCACTCATGAAGCTCAAACAAGTTTCCAGACACTGTGATTGTGAAATTCCTTTAGGGGTGGAAACAGACACCAGTTGAGCAGCACTGATTTACTCCAGGGTAGCAAACTTTTTTTTTTGCTTTTTTGCTATGGTTGTCATATATTTAATGCCTTGTTATGAACTGCACAATATTTCTCTTTATGTCATCAGTCTTTTTTTCTTTAGCTGCTTTAAAAGTTCTTTTTGTATTTGGTTTTCAGAAGTTTAACTAAATGTGTTCAAGGGTGGTTTTCTGATATTTACTCTGTTTCAGAGTCACAGAGTTTATTGCATTTGTGGGTTCCAGTTTTTCAACAAATAAGAAAAAGCTTGGCCATTGTCTCTTCAAAAAATGTTCTCCTCTCCCATTCTGTCTCCTCTCCTTCCGGGACTCTTGATGACACCTCGCTGAATTGCCGTACACTGTTGCACAGGTTACGGATGTTCTGTCCAATCTTTTTTTCTGTCTCCCTAAGCTTCAGTTTAGGTAATTTCTACTGACATGTTTTCAAGTTCATTGTTCTCCTGTAGTATTCCCTCTGCTGTTAAACGAATCATTTTCTATTTTGGATACTGTATTGAAACTTCAGATACGGATTGACTGTTTTTGTAATTCCCATTTCTCTGCTCAGATTCCTTATTCAACCATTCTTTTATTTTCCTGTAAATACCTGAGCACAATAGTTATTATACCTGCTTGTTCCAATGCGTGGGTCATCTGAAGGTTATTATTTTTTTTTTGATGATTTCTAAAATATGACTGCAGGTCCCCCTTTTTGTTTTACCTCTTCATACATTACAAAATTTTTTTGTTAGGTACAGCAGACTTACCATAGAAGAACAGTGTTGTGGTGACTGAGGACTGCTAATAATTTCCCCAGAGAGTGAGAGACCACTCTTTCATCTCTGTCCTAAAGTGAGGAGCTAATGGTTCACAGATTTAGAATGAACTCACCCCTGGTAAGCCCAGCACTGTCTTTGCTTAGGATTTGGGTTATTTGTTGTATACGTGCTGGAGCCTGGAGCCAGGAGGCAGCTGAGTTGCAGTGTCATCCTTGGATTAAACAGTTCTAGGGAGCAGGAGGACGCAAGACTGCAAGTTCTTTCTGCTTTACTTGCTTACTCTTAGCAAAGGGTGGGAGGGGTGAATAGAGCAGTTTTACATTGAACCTGCAAGTCTTTCAGACTCCAGTCTTTTTTAAAGTAACTTTATTGGGATACAATGCACGTACCACACAACTCACTGATTTAAAGTATAAAATTCCATGGTTATGGTATATTACATCTAAGTTTTAAAAACCGAGGTAAAATATATACGACATAAAACTTACCATTTTAATCATTTTCTCATATACAGCCGAATGGCATTAATTATGTTCACAATGTTATGCAACAATTAATACTATGTCCAAAATTCTTTCATCACATGACCGAAATTCTATAACCAGTAACTCACTCTCTGGTCCTGCCTTCCCCCAGCCCCTGGTAGACTCTGATCTACTTTCCAGCTCTATGGATTTACCTATTCTAAATATTTCATATAAGTGGAACCATATAATAGTTGTCCTTTTATCTATGGTTTATTTTACTTAACATAATGTATTCACAATTTATCTATCTGTGATGTGACATGAAGAACAACTTCATTCATTTTGAAGACTGAATAATATTCCACTGTATGAATATACCATATTTGGCTATCCAATCATCTACTGATGAACACTTAGCTGTTTCCATCTTTTGGCCATTGTGAATAATGCTGCAATGAGCGTTGGGGAACATGTGTCTGAGCACCATTTCTGGCTCATATGACAGAGTTGGACGATAAAGAAAGCTGAGCGCCAAAGAATTGATGTTTTTGAACTGTGGTGTTGGAGAAGACTCTTGAGAGTCCCTTGCACAGCAAGGAGATCAGTCCTGAGTGTTCACTAGAAGGACTGATGTTGAAACTGAAATTCCAATATTTTGGCCACCTGATGCGAAGAACTGACTCATCTGAAAAGACCCTGATGCTGGGAAAGATTGAGGGCAGGAGGAGAAGGGGACGACAGAGGATGAGATGGATGGATGGCATCACTGACTCGATGGACGTGAGTCTGAGTGAACTCCGGGAGTTGGTGATGGACAGGGAGGCCTGGCGTGCTGCAGTCCATGGGGTTGCAAAGAGTTGGACACGACTGAGTGACTGAACTGAACTGATGACAGTTCTATGTTTAGCTTTTTGAGGAACCTGTTTTCCATAACTGCTGTAGCATTTTCTGTTTCAGCCAGAAGTACATGAAGGTTCCAGTCTCTTCATATCTTTGTCAATGCATGTTATTCTTTGGTTTGCTTTTAAATTATAGTCTTCCTAGTGAATGTGGAGTGGTGTCTCATTGTGGTTTTGGTCCTCATTTTCCTAACGCTTCTAATACTATTGATTACCTCTCGTGTTTATTGGTCACGTGTTTGCCCTCATCGTTGCCAAGACTGTCCTCTGGCTTCTTATCCAGCCAGTATACTTCCTTCAGCAAGGCCTGTCTTCCACTTTTCGAAACCCAGTCCTGACAGTTACTCCCAAAGGCTGCTGTACCATCAAGTTCACCTACACCTAACTCCCCTCTCTAGAAATCAATTCAACAGGCTCTCTGCCATGCCTTGATAGGCCATGTGACAGATTATATTTTCCAAAGATGGTCACAGTAATATTTCCAGACCTAAATGCTCTTCTAGAGCAAGAGGTGAAGTTTAGTCCTCTCCCCTTGAGCTTGGTGGGACTCTGTGACAGCCTTAAATAAGAAGATGCAGTATAAATGATGCTTGCAACTTCTGAGGATAGCTTCTGTATGGCTCCCTTTTTCTTGGAATAGTCTTCCTTGGAATCCAGCCACCATGTTGTAAGGAAGCCCAGGTCACACAGAGAAGCCACATATAGATGCCATGAGTTCCAGTTAAGGTGGGAAATAACCACCAAGCCAACCTCTAGAGAATGCTACTACATTTGGGGGTAATTTGTTAAACAGCACTAGATAATTCTAACACTCGTAAAACCAGTGTGATAGTCATACTAACTGGATTTTTCTTGGTTATGAAGAAAATGAAGTTCTATATCCTGGCCAGAATCTACCTTGTATCCTTAAATTCTTCTGAGAATACCCCTACGACCTGAAAATTCATTCATTTTTACAACACTCATCTTGTGCTACCCATAGTCTGAAGCACTGGGGATACAGTAATGACTGTAACAGATAAGGCCCCTGCCATGATAGGAAAAAAAAAACAAAAAAACCCACTGATTTGAATTTCCAGCCTTTCCAATGGCAAACCTAATTTCTGTAAAAGAAGAACATGAAGTGGTGGTGGGGTGGGGGAGTAACCATTATGGAGTTTATCACAGTATAGGCTTTAAATCTCTTGGCTCAAAGTATGCCTGTGAGAGAGAGAAAAAACTAAGGCCTGTGAAAGTCACCCATGCAGCTCTAATGTGTTCATTTTCACAGCCATATTTCACAATGTAGTAACATTCTATTACAGGATAATCTAAGTTTATCTGCCCAATGGTATATCCATAACCATTTGAGTTGCTTCCAGTCTGTAGTTTTTATTACACTGTATCCCGGTGCACAGATGAGTTTCTCTACAGAACAAACTAGGAGTGGAACTGCAGGGCTTTACCCGATCATGCCAGACTATTTTCCAAGGTGATTGTGCCAACATACCACCGACTAAGAGTGTATGTAAGCTCTGCTGCTTTGCACGCTCACTGGCATTTGGTATTGCTGGGCTTTAAAACGTGTGCTGTCTTCCAGGAGGGTAGCTCTTTGAGGTTTTTGTTTCTGTTACTAATTCAGTTGAATATACTTATGGTCCTCTGGCTATCCTTTTTCAAAAAATATTTTATTTCTTTTTCTATATTGTGGTAAAATGTACATAAAACTTACCATTTTAAGCTTCCCTTCCACTATGTGTCCAGGGCATGCACCAGGCATGGGCACAGGCCAAACGCCAAGCTCAGATAAACAAGGAGTTGCTCTGTCCCTGGCTCGTATGAGACAGGCACCACCAACCAGGTAGGGTGCACCATTTTAAGCATTTTACCTGTATGATTCAGGCATTAAGTACATTCCACAAAATTGTGTAACTAACACTATCCTTTTTTAAGAAGTCTCTCATCCATTTTCTATTGAGTTCACAAATCTTGTGTGTTCAGTTCAGTTCAGTCGCTCAGTCGTGTCCGACTCTTTGCAACCCCATGAATCACAGCACGCCAGGCCTCCCTATCCATCACCAACTCCCGGAGTTCACTCAAACTCATGTCCATCGAGTCGGTGATGCCATCCAACCATCTCATCCTCTGTCGTCCCCTTCTCCTCCTGCCCCCAATCCCTCCCAGCATCAGAGTCTTTTCCAATGAGTCAACTCTTCGCATGAGGTGGCCAAAGTATTGGAGTTTCAGCTTTAGCATCAGTCCTTCCAATGAGCACCCAGGACTGATTTCCTTTAGAATGGACTGGCTGGATCTCCTTGCAGTCCAAGGGACTCTCAAGAGTCTTCTCCAGCACCACAGTTCAAAAACATCAATTCTTCGGCGCTCAGCTTTCTTCACAGTCCAACTCTCACATCCATATATGACCACTGGAAAAACCATAGCCTTGACTAGACGGACCTTTGTTGGAAAAGTAATGTCTCTGCTTTTTAATATGCTATCTAGGAGAAGGAAATGGCAACCCACTCCAGTGTTCTTGCCTGAAGAATCCCAGAGACGGGGAAGCCTGGTGGGCTGCCGTCTATGGGGTCGCACAGAGTTGGACACAACTGAAGCGACTTAGCAGCAGTAGCAGCAGCAGGTTGGTCATAACTTTCCTTCCAAGGAGTAAGCGTCTTTTAATTTCATGGCTGCAATCACCATCTGCAGTGATTTTGGAGCCCCCCCAAAAATAAAGTCTGACACTGTTTCCACTGTTTCCCCATCTATTTCCCATGAAGTGATGGGACCAGATGCCATGATCTTCGTTTTCTGAATGTTGAGCTTTAAGCCAACTTTTTCACTCTCCTCTTTCACTTTCATCAAGAGGCTTTTTAGTTCCTCTTCACTTTCTGCTATAAGGATGGTGTCATCTGCATATCTAAGGGTATTGATATTTCTCCTGGCAATCTTGATTCCAGCTTGTGCTTCTTCCAGTCCAGCTTTTCTCATGATGTACTCTGCATATAAGTTAAATAAGCAGGATGACAATATACAGCCTTGACGTACTCCTTTTCCTATTTGGATCCAGTCTGCTGTTCCATGTCCAGTTCTAACTGCTGCTTCCTGACCTGCATACAAATTTCTCAAGAGGCAGGTCAGTGGTCTGGTATTCCCATCTCTTTCAGAATTTTCCAGTTTATTGTGATCCACATAGTCAAAGGCGTTGGTATAGTCAATAAAGCAGAAATAGATATTTTTCTGGAACTCTCTTGCTTTTTCAATGATCCAACGGATGTTGGCAATTTGATCTCTGGTTCCTCTGCCTTTTCTAAAACCAGCTTGAACATCTGGAAGTTCATGGTTCACGTACTGCTGAAGCCTGGCTTGAAGAATTTTGAGCATTATTTTACTAGCATGTGAGACGAGTACAATTGTGCGGTAGTTTGAGCATTCTTTGGCATTGCCTTTCTTTGGGATTGGAATGAAAACTGACCTTTTCCAGTCCTGCGGTCACTGCTGAGTTTTACAAATTTGCTGGCATATTGAGTGCAGTACTTTCACAGCATCATCTTTCAGGATTTGAAATAGCTCAACTGGAATTCCATCACTTTCACTAGCTTTGTTCATAGTGATGCTTTCTAAGGCCCACTTGACTTCACATTCCAGGATGTCTTGCTCTAGGTGAGTGATCACACCATCGTGATTATCTTGGTCTTGAAGGTCTTTTTTGTACAGTTCTTCTGTGTATTCTTGTCACCTCTTCTTAATATCTTCTGCTTCTGTTAGGTCCATACCATTTCTGTCCTTTATCGAGCCCATCTTTGCATGAAATGTTCTTTTGGTGTCTCTAATTTTCTTGAAGAGCTCTCTAGTCTTTCCCATTCTGTTGTTTTCCTGTATTTCCTTGCATTGATCACTGAGGAAGGCTTTCTTATCTCTCCTTGCTATTCTTTGGAACTCTGCATTCAGATGGGTATATCTTTCCTTTTCTCCTTTGCTTTTCGCTTCTCTTCTTTTCACAGCTATTTGTAAGGCCTCCCCAGACAGCCATTTTGCTTTTTTGCATTTCTTTTCCATGCGGATGGTCTTAATCCCTGTCTCCTGTACAATGTCACGAACCTCCGTCCATAGTTCATCAGGCACTCTATCAGATCTAGTCCTTTAAATCTATTTCTCACTTCCACTGTATAATCGTAAGGGATTTGATTTAGGTCATACCTGAATGGTCTAGTGGTTTTTCCTACTTTCTTCAATTTAAGTCTGAATTTGCCAATAAGGAGTTCATGATCTGAGCCACAGTCAGCTCCTGGGTCTTGTTTTGGCTGACTGTATAGAGCTTCTCCATCTTTGGCTGCAAAGAATATAATCAATCTGATTTCAGTGTTGACCATCTGGTAATGTCCAAGTGCAGAGTCTTTCTGTGGTCCGTCGCAGCCAGTGCGCTTCTCCGCTGTCCCAATCTTATGTGTAGCAAGCTCAATGAATTTTGGCATATAAGTGTTTATGATGTTCAACATTTAAGACATCAAACACTGTTAGTACTTTGGGTGGCTCCCCCAGACCTCACTTTTTATGTCCTAAGACTAATCAGCATTCTGATTTTGTGCATTACTTATCTAGAGTAGATACAGTCTGCTTATCTGGAGTAGATACACAGGTGTTCCATGTATCTAGTTTTGATAGAAAAGTGATTCTATGAACTTTCACTCCTGCTGTGAGTGTTTCTATTACAGCTGCTCTGCTTCCTCCCAGGTACTGGGGTACCACCAGCCGTTCAATTTTAGCCATTCTGGTGGGGGTGCAGTTGTCTTTTTTCCTTTTGACTTGTATTGTTTATATCTGAATATGATTACTCTGTTGGTTATATAGGCTACAATTTTCCTATTTCATGGCTTGTTTTACCCTAAAATTAAGAAAGCTGTAATTTTAGCGAGGTCACATTTTCCTTCTGCCTGAAGAATATCCTTTAGAATTTCCTTCAGGTTTGCTGGGCATATATCCTCTCAGGATCTGCCCGAAAAGTGTCTTGATTTCACCTCATTATGTACAGATGTTTTTTTGTTTTTTGGTTTTTTTTTTTTGCATTTTACAGATTTTTTGGGGGGGTTCAAAAATTCTGGGTAGATAGGTTATGTCTGGCTTTCATTGCCACCATTGAGAACTCTGCTGTTAGTCCAAGCGTTGCTGCCTTGAAGGGAACCTGTCCTTTTTCTGAGTGCTTTTAATATTTTATATTGGTAGTTCCACAGTTTCACTATGGCAGGTCTTAGATTCAATTTCCTTTTATACATTCTGCTTGGTATATGTTGGACTTCAGAATCTATGGGTTACTATTTGCTGTTGGTTTTAGAAATCTTATCTTTTTCTCTTCTAATAGCATACATTCTTTTTCTTCTCCTTCTGATTAAATGTACATTAGATTTTCTCTTTTAGCGTTTTTGCTTTCTCTTTTGTATTTTCCATCTTTTATGCTCTCCATGATGAATTCCAGATAACCTACTCTGACCTTCTAGTTCAAGGGTCAGCAACCTCCAGCCCATGGGCCAAATCTAGCCTGCCGTCTGTTTTTATAAATAAGGCTTCATGGGAAAATAACCGTCCTCAGTCTCTCATGTGGCTGCTTTTGTGCCACAACGGTGGAGTTGAGTAGTTGCGACAGAAGCAGTATATAGCTCTCAAAGTCTAAAATATTCATTATCTGGTCCTTCACAGAGAAAGTTCTCTGATCTGTGATCTAGTATATTACTATTCTCTTCAGCTGGGTCTGATCTGCTGAGTTAAAATTTTAATTGTAACAGTTTTCTTGAAGTTCTATTCCTTTCTTTTTCCAAGCTGCTATGACTCTTGTAATTTCTGATTCTTGACTGGTATTTTCAAGTTTGTCCTTTATTTCTTTGCAACATGTAAAACACAGCTGTTTTATATTCTAGGGAGTCTTTGCAAATGTGTGTCTCATGTTTGTTCTGGCTCTTGATCATAGCTCCTTATTTCCTGCTCTGACGAATTTACGTGTGGGAATCAATGTCCTTAAAAATTACTGGAGGCCTAGAGTCACTCTTCTTCAGTGTGGCCTGTGCTGTCCCGCCAGACGTCTTGGAGACACTACCATCCCTGGAGCAGGTCAGGCTACGTGTTTATTACAAGACCAGAGAGGTGCAGTCACAGCTGACCATGACAGGGGCTCTTCAGCCCTCCCACTTTGCACATGCCCGGGAGAGTGAAGCCTGCCCCTCTGTCCTTTGGGGTTGGTAACACAGGAAGTCCGAGTGCTCTCAGACTAGTGATGCTCTCAGGGCAGAACTGGCTTCTGTGCGCCACTCACTTCTACAAGTTCCCATTTCGCCTCTAATAAGGTGTGGTAAAATACCTTGTTAGCTTATAAGTGCTTTCCAATCTATGGTTTATTTGGTTTATCTAGCCATTTTTAGCTGTTTTCACTGGGGAACTTGAAAATCAAAAGTTCTGTTTCTTTCTGTCAAGGATCACTGACTAGGGCAGAGCCCATCTTCTTAGGAGAAAGGTGAAAAAGAAAATCTCCTACTGAAGACTTGGAAGAAGCATATAACATGGCCACCACTTTCTCCAGCTTCTGCACAAACGTCAATTCTACCTTTAGAAAGTCAGTCATTTCCAATATGTCAGAGCACCTTTCTTCGGAAGGACTCCTTGTGAAGGTCCTTGATCTAAAAGCAGCATCTGCCTGCCAATGCAGGGGACACAGGTTCGATCCCTGGTCTGGGAAGATTCCACATGCCAGGGGGGCAACTAAGCTCCTGCGCCACAACTACTGAGCCTGTGTATCTAGAACCTGTGCTCCGCAACAAGAGAAGCCATTGCCATGAGGAGCCTGCACACTGCAACTAGAGAGTAGCCCAAGAGCAGCAACAGAGACCCAGTGCAACCAAAACCAAAATAATTAATTACAAATAAATAAATAAAAGCAGCTGGACTGGGGACTTCCCTGGTGGTCCAGCGGCCAAGACTCTGCACGTCCAATGCAGGGAGCCCAGGTTCAATCCCTGGTCAGGGAACTAGGTCCCGCGTGCTGCAACTAAAGATTCTGCATGCCACAACTAAGATCTGAAGCAACCAAGTACATAAACAAATATTTACAAACAAACAAAAGTAAAAGCAGCTGGCTTCTATAACAGTAAATTTAACCCCTTTGGGTTCTCAGTGTTCTCATCTGTCAAATGGGGATAATGACAGCACTTGCCTTATTCAAGCACTGATGATTTTAAGTCTACGTGTGTGCATCACTAAAACCCAGGCCCAGCACACAGATAACCACTAGCCAGACAATCACCAAAAGGAGCTCCTGGACTACATGTTGCTTAGCACAGGGGCCATACACAATTTCAGTTGCATATTCTTATTATTGTTTAAACAACCACTTCAAAAAAAAAATGGGCCGAGGAGCAGATTTCGATTACAGGCCATAGATGCCAATCCCTGACGTCACAATAGGCAGAAGATTGACAGAAACCAGGCAATGTGCTTTAAAACACTTTCCGAGAGGACTTTCAAACGAGGATCAACACTGGAATGATTCTCTCAAATCAGAAGCAGAGACTTTTGTGCCCCCAAGGAAGCTACGGAAGGCAGAGCTTGAGAACCTCAGCGTTGTTTGCTGGACACACAACACATTACATCCTATATACAGGAGCAACGCAAACGGGACTGATTGTGTTGGCCCGAATAGAGGCAAATATCCACATTACCTGGCCAAAGACTGTTCCACTGGTACTGGCTGCTTGACCAAACAAAGAACCAGTATTACTAGACCCAAAACCTATAAAATAAAAGAAAACAGAAGTTTAATTTGAATGAAACTTCTATACATCAAAGTTTTGTTTTTTGGTTTTTAAATGCCATTCAGGTATGTGAAAGTACCTCAGAATAAATCATTTCAAGAGTAAAATCTGTTTCCCTACCAAGGAAATGGAGAAAATTACGGGCAAATAGTTTTGAAACCTTTTTTTTCACTGTTGAAATTTTATAACAGTTAAAAAAAAAAGTCTCAAAGCCTCAGGGACTGAATCCTTGTCTCTACCAAACCCCAGGGGGTGGGGTTGAGGATTCTGAGTAGCTTTTCCCTAGACTCATAGCTGCTAAGAAGTGTTTCCAATGACTGACTTAATATCATGAGTATGACTACTCTCTGGTTTCCTCTAATCTCAAGCGCCAGATTCTTTCAGAGCTGTTTATCTTCCTTCTAGGTGCTGGGTTGAACGGGGCCTGGGAAACCAGGCAGAACTATATATTGTAACAGAAGAGCCCCAGACAAGGAGCTAGACAGCAAGAGTTCCAGTCTTAATTCCTGCTACTGGCCTGGGTAGGGGAGCTCAGGCAGGCCTCAGTGCCTCAATCACAGCTGGAGGAGGCTGTGCAGGCATCTTTTCTCCTAGTTATCACAGGAAGGAAGAGTTTTTCAGAGGTTCTCGGTTGTATTGAAATAGTTTTGATTGCAGACAAGGATTCTCAAGTTTTGACTGCAGAACAAAAGATGCGCTAGAGATAGGTAAATATCCTATTCTCTTTTAAGACCCACAAGGCCTTGTCTCTGCCTGTGGTTTAGCCCAACCCGCCACACTTCCCATCACTCAAGCAGGCTGACCAGCCTCTGCACAAGGCACTAGGTGGATCTCAAAACTCTCGGGCATCACTGTGTCTTGCATCCTTTATTATAGTGGAACATACTGGGAGTTCAGCAAATAGTTATTGAAGACAGGAAGGAACAGACTTCCTTTCTAATAAATTATGAGCCAGCTTCAAATACATTCTCATCAAAGGAATGAACTAGCAGTTGTTTGTAACCCTGCCCACCAAGAAGTCAATGGCCTTTGATTCCCCCCTCACCCTCTGAGCCTGACTGCTAAAGAAATGCCTTTCATAAGATAACCATGGAGAAAGGAAGATTAGAAAAGATTCTGGGAGTGTCCCATCTATTGGTTTTTGGAGTAAAAGCAGCTGCTAAGATGGGACATGCAATAGTGAGAATTATGTTTTACTTGAAAAAACTGTAAAACTTAAAAGATTTTTAAAAAATTATACTGAAAATAGAAAAAAAACCCAACTTTTCAAATGTCACTATCTGCTCTTCTAGGATGCAAGATGGTGTCAGAAGACAATGAAACAAAGGGCTAGGGTGAGGAGCTCTGGAGTCTGGGTCTGGTTCCACCACTGGCACCAAAAGACATTAGATCAGTCACCTCCAGGCTTGACAGTTTTGGACATAATGACCTCTAAAACACCTTCCAAATTTAACATTTCATACTCATGAATCATTCATTACTTGCCATGACTTTAAACTTGTTTTTCTCCCCCATGAAATTGGCACTCTGGTGGAGAACTTGCGGAGAAGCAAGACTGGAGCCACAGTGATTAGACCAAAGAAACGCCCAGGGCCGCCAGTGTCCAAGCCCTCTTACAGACTTTACAGAACCTCTTCTGTTTTCCCTCACTTCCTTTTCATTTCCAAAGCAATGTAGACTTGTTGCAAATGTTTCATATACGGAGGACAACCAAGGAAAAATCTCCTGTAAGTTCTTACCTGAAGCTTGACAGAAGCTAAAGCCAGAGGATGATGCTGTTGTGGTGGCGGCCGAGGTGCCACCAAACACGGAGCCTCCCTGCCCAAAGCCAGGACTCTGACCAAAAGCAGGAGGGTTGTTCTGGCCAAAGAGCCCACCTCCGTTGTTGGTAGATGACTGTCCAAAAGAGAAGGAGCTGGAGCTACTGGTGCTCGAAGAGGCTCCAAAGACATTCCCGCTGGTGGACGTAGGGGTGGAGGACACGGACTGACCAAAAGCAGGCACAGAGCTGAACCCAGGCTGACTGAAGGAAAAGCTGCTCGCGGGGCTGCTGGTCGACTGCCCGAAGGCCGGGGCCTGCCCAAAGCCCGGCTGTCCGAAGACCCCTGGGGTGGAGGTGCCAAAGGCAGGGCTGCCAAACCCTGAGCTGCTGACCTGTGGCGCGGCGGCCGCTGTGCTGGCCATGCTGCCTGTCTGCTGCCCAAACAGGCTGGGGGCAGTGCTGGCGGCCACGTGCCCAAACATGGGGGTCGCCGAAGGGGCGGTGGCTGTGTGGCTGGTGAGCTGGCTGAAAGCCGAGCTGGAACTGGCAGCGGAAGGCTGAGTGAAGACAGAGGAGTCAGAAGTGGCCATCCCAAACACCGGGGTCTCCGTGGCTGGGCCTGGAGCAGCACTGCAAACAGCACTGGAGGTGGTGGCAGGTCTGGATGTTTCTGGGGCCACAGGGATGCTGCTTGAGGCTCCAGGTGCTGAGATGGTGGCTGGCCCAGGCACAGAGACGGTGGGGCCTGGGGACGGCAGTTCCGTCTTGACGTCTGGGACCCCAGGGGCTGCTGGAGCAGCCTCAGCCGTAGACACCAGAACACTGGTACTGGCCGCTTCGGTGCTAGGGCTGCTGACGGCAGGCTGGGTAAGAACAGGCTCTTTCTTCCCAGAGTCGGGAGTTTGAAGCGGAGCCTGGGGAAGCGGGGTTGGTGGCTGCTGCCCCAGGAGGGAGGCAGTTGATGCCGAGGCCTCATTACTGCCTGGCTTCTCGGGCAGAGCCGATGACGCGGCTGCTTCTGAGCTTTTACCAGAGCCCGTGGGCAGGGTGGGGGCAGACCCTGAGCTCAGGGGGCTGCCAAACGGCAAGGTGGGGAGTGACGTGGGCAGGGGCGTGGCGGTGGACGGCGGGGTGGAGGAGGGTGCTGTGCTGCTCGCTGGTTGGCCTCCAAATGAAAAGCTGGTCTTGCTACCACTGAAAAACAGGCCCCCAAAACTGATCGCCCCAGAGGAGCCCGCACTGGTGAGTGGCAGGTTGCCAAAGACGCCCGTTGAGGAGCTGCTGGGGCTGGGACTGGCTGCTGCTGTTGGTGCCGCCGCAGAGGTGGACTCGGGGGGCTCTGCAGGCTTCCCCAGCGCTGCAGGGCTGGGAGAACTGAACCCGGAGGGGGCGGCAGGGGTCTTGGTGGGCTGTGCACCGGCACTGGTCACGCCTGGGGACGGCGCCTTGCTGGCTGGCTTGGTGGGCTCGTCTGCTTGGCCGACCCGCAGTCCTGAGAAACTTCCCAGAGTCTCTCCCGCCAGGGAGCTTGGGAACAGCAGCTCACCCAGCTTGGACGGTGGCGCCTCCAGCTTGCCAGCAGGGGTGGAGAGAGAAATTCCAGAAGGGGCTGCAGGTCTGCTGCTGGATGGGGCGGACTCTCCTGGCGTGGCACCAGCTGCTCCAGTGCTACCTGATGTCATCGTCCCCGTGGAAGGTAAGCTTTCAGGAACGGTCTCATAGAAAGGCTTGCCTCCCCCGCCAAAGGAGAACGCATCAAGCTGGCTTGACTCTTTGGTGGGGGGTGCTGACCCTGGCAAGAAAAAGAAATTACGAGATGGGTTGGCTGTCACAAAATATGACCGATCACAGCCTCACTGACTTCTCTAAGCCAGGGCCTCTCTCCTCACTTGACCTCATCAGGACAGCCTGTTCTGACAGCACCATCCTTGACGGGGACAGAACGTGTGCTTCTCCATGGGAACATGACCTCTGAGTTGTCTCACTGAGGTGAGACGAACGCACGTTCTTTTTATCACCATTAAGTCACAACAAACACACCTATATCTAGAGTACCTGAAGTTAACCTAGTTGTCCACAAGAGAAACGAAAAGACCTCACACACATTTCCTCCCGCGTGTGTGTCTCAGGAATAACATTCTCAGCACATGCTAGCCTATGGACCTCTTCTTGACAAGACAAGGAATTGATTCCATATGGTAGTTTTTCCTTTGCTTTTATGGACAAAGTGTCAAGCCACAGGTCATCTTTCTTACCTACAATTAAGGGCTACTTCCTAGTGCTCTCCTCACAGAGTGCTCTCACAGTGGCACTGTGGTCTGCTGGGCAAGGACATGAGGGGCTGAGGCTGAGGGCTCTGCCACTTGCTGGCTGTGCCACTCTGGAAAAGTTAATTGACTTCTCTGGGCTTCAGTGTCTCCATTTGGAAGACAGATAATAATAGCCACACCTCATAGAGTTGTTGCAAAGATGAAATAAAATGTAGGTAAAGTACTCACAAAGCCTGGTCAAAAAAGTGGTCAACAAAGAAGACTAAAATTTGATATTTATAAACGGAAATTGGTCTGTTGCAAGTGCCAGACTTTTAAGAAGTCTGGCTATCACAAACACCTGGGAGCACTGCAAAGCCCCTGCTGTCTGCAGGTACCTTCCAGAAACCCCTCTGTGTATCGCTGGTGTTGTGCTGAGTTGCTTGTGAGTTTGGATTGCTGTCTGTTCTGGTATTAATGACAGTGGTTATGGAATTTCTGTTGTGTTTTATTCCTAATGTATTTCATTTAGGATTTCTGACAATTATTTTGTTCTTGCCAATCTTTTTATACCATTGAGCTGTTTTTCTTTTAGAAAGTGAGACTGGGGAGAGGAGTGGGCCTCAACGGTATTCTGCCACATCTAAGTGGGCAGAACCGTTTAGGAATCACTGCTCCAGACAGAAAAGATAGAATGAAATCAACAACCTTTTAAGTGCCGCACACAGACTGGGTTTAGGATGTCTGGTATGCTTTCAGCTCCCGAATATCCCTCTAGCAGATTTTAAGAGATCCCTTTTTACCAAAAAACGTTCATCACTTGGGCTGACACAAAGAAAAGCACTCATAAAAATAGGTGCTGAAGGAAAAGTTGAAAGATGGTCATTGTCTTATTTATTATAGGAAAACCTGGAAAAAGCCTGAACCGTCCAAGAGGGGGATGGTTAAATAAATTATGGCACATCCGCAAGACATTTAAACAAGACTCCTTAATACTGGAAAACTCACAAGGATTGTGTTAAATGAAAAGGTAGAAGCAAAAACCCCAAAAGGAAATAGAACTGCAATGGTTAAGGGCACAATGTGTGATTCTAGAACATATTACTTTAATAAAAAATATAAACACTTATAATAAAAGCTTTCTTTTTAAAACAGAAGTAAACTCAATTACTTTGAACTGAGAACTTGAAGGCACTTAAAAAATACATCTGGTTTCTAATAGGTCCTCAAAGTCTTTTAAACATTAAAAACATGCTGGGAGATGTTGGTCTGAGCTTCCCAGCTGGCTCAGTGGTAAAGAATTTGCCTGCAACGCAAGAGACTCAGGTTCGATCCCCAGGTCGGGAAAATCCCCAGGAAAAGGAAATGGCAACCAACTCCCGGAAAATGCCATGGACAGGAGGAGTCTGGCGGGCTACAGTCCATGGGGCTGCAAGAGTCAGACGCGACGCAGTGACTAAACAGCAACAACAGATGTTGGCAGATGTACCGACATGCACGAGACAAGTGTGCTTCCTGATAGGTTATCAAGGAAAAAAGATGCGTTTAGTCTTTCATTTCTGTAGTACTGTGTGTGTGTTCAGTCACTCAGTCCTGTCGGACTCCATGGACTGTAGCCCACCAGGCTCCTCTGTCAATGGAATTTCCCAGGCAAGAATACTGGAGTGGGTTGCCATTTCCTCTTCCAAGGGATCTTCCCAACCCAAGGATCGAACCAGCATCTCTGTGTCTCTCCTGCCTTGGCAGGTGGATTCTTTACCATTGCCTATCTCAACCTACAAATTGATACAATTTTGACTTCATTTAAAAAATTTTTTTAAATTATGAAAGTATGATAACACTTTACAGGAAACTGGGAAAATACAGAACAAAGTTACATATAGTTTCACTACATATTATGATTATTAAAAATTGATATAATTTTAAATACCATAAGACAAAGATGGAGAAAGAAATTTTAATTTGCATGTAAACATTCACATTTAAAGCACAGCCTTGCCTTTCTAAAAGCAAACCCTTTCTGAGTTTTTAACTATGAAGACAAAAGTCATTCCCTAGTTTCTTAAATCTAGCCTATTTCTAATGCATAATATCAACACCAAGTTCACTGCAGATACTTTAAGCAAGATGCGGCAGCAAGTAAAATGTCAACCAACCTGCCCCCCTCAAACCTGCACTTGTTTAGAGGGAAACACAAAAGTGAGGCGACTCTGCAGAGACTGTACCTTGTGTGGCAGTGAAGTTAGAAGACGGTGTTGGTGTGACTATCCCAAAATTAAAGCCAGTCCTAGGGGGTGGAAGAAAAGAAGTTAAAAGTGAACAGACTTAAGGCACAACATTGCCCTTTTAACAGTACATTTTATAATTCATTCACATAATCTACTCTCCAGGGACCTGCAATCCATAGATAAATATCAACAAGCACATTGACTCTGAAGCAGCAGAGCAGAGCTCTCAAAGCTGGGGTGGGGGGGAGGGGAAGCGATTTGTGCGTGAGGTGAGAGGGGAGCAGCAAGTGAGGAGGCCTTGGCGGAACAGCCAGGCTTTCCATGGTAGAGGGGGTGGGGACCTATTTCAAGGAAAGTGAAGGAGCACTAGGACTGTGCCTTGGGATGGTGGCCGGAGCGGGTGTCTTGCCTAGTGAGGGAGACGGGACGGGCTAGATGAGGAGGAGCCTATGACCCACCCAGGGAGCACATCAGGACAGCACATGCCACTGGGGGAGACAACAGACAGTATGAAATGGAAGCCACCGTCTCTGCTGTTCGGATAAAACGCTTAGTCCTTGGCTGGGAAATTTGGTTCAAAAACTTAAAAAAAAAAATTTTGGTTGCACCAAGTGGCTTGTGGGATCTCACTTCCCTGACCCACACCGCACCCAGCCCACAGAAATGAAAGCGCTGTAGCTGTACCCTAACCATTAGGCTGCCAGGAAACGTCCCTCAAAAACCTTTCCGACTCTTTTCATCCTCTCCTCTCTTTCTGTACATTTTCTTCACACTGTGAGTGAAGACACTATAGCCAAAGAAGAAAACCCAGCACCAGTTAAGCCAGAATGGAGTACTCATTCTGAGAAAAGTTCAAATAGCAAATTAAAAACTATTGGATTGGTCAAAAAGTTCATTTGGGTGTTTCTGTAAGATGTTATGGAAAACCCCAAATGAACTTTTTGGCCAACCTGATAAAAAGCTTTAAAACAGAAGGGGCCAAGCATATCAAACAGAGTAAGTAACAGTAAAGAGTAGAGTTAGGTTTCTTTTTTTAAATTCGTCACTGGCTTCATCAAATGGTCCAAGACCACCTAAGATGTGTTAAATATTTTTTCACCTTAAAAAAAAAGAAAACAAATCTCTTTCTTTGTCTCAACTCTGGTAAAGAAATTTGATGTAACAGAGGTAAGCAACTGACCCATGACCCAAACCTCTGCAGGTTATTTTAAAGACGGGAAGAAGATTATCAGGTTCACAGAAGTAAAGATTAATTAAAAGATGCAATAGCTCCTGGAACTGACCTACTCTCTAAAATTGTGCTCCCAACTACCTTTGGGGAGTAGAAAACATAATGATTTACAGGAAAATATATATAATGTCCCCCTTGAAATTCTATTCAAACACCCTCCTTTCTCGTAATGTGTTAGGCAGAAGGGTGTTCAAGAAACAAACTCACAGCAGGGAAAAGAGACTGTGGTTAGTGTGATTCCAGTTACAAAGCATAAACTGGAAGAGCTTGAGGCTTTTCTAACGGAACTGAATGTGCAACCCTTCACGGTGAAAACAATCTTTGGATGAGTATTTATCTCAGCCACACAGAGACTAACTCCACCCCAAGCAGAGAGAGGCTCTGCCAACTCTCACCGGTTTCATGACGAGTGTTCACAGCATAGTGAAAAGGTACACCCCCTCCAACATTAATAAGAACTTCCTTTGGACTGAGGGTTAGAAGACCCTTTTGTTTTTAAAAGTAACTCAATTTGACAAGTACAGACATCATCACTTTTAAAAAAATGAAACAGAAATGGACTTCCCCACATCTACATAAAACCCAAATTCTTAAATGGCCACTGTTTTGATTGCTCAGCAGTCTAGTACAACATGACCCCTCAGGGCAGCGAAGCCAATCCAAGGTCTCACCCAGCTGCCAGATGGTGTCAGAATGAAAAGATCTGTGTGATAAACTAGAGCAACCACAGACCCACTACCCAAACAAGCCTTATCCTAAACAACAAAACAAACAAGTCAGTAAGAACACACATATAGAATTGAACGGAAAAGGGGAAACAGATTTACATTAGGACACTAAGCTACTCCCACTATCATTAAATGTGTCATTGTGGAGATAAGAACTCTGGCTTCATATAAGTATACCCACTGACTATAAGATTTGAGAAGCAATCTATAAGGATGCTGGTGATCTGCCACAAAACTTAAGTTCACAACTGACCCTGATGAAAATGAGAAAGGCTTGCTGAACTGCCCAACAGTAGACGGGGTAGAAGTCACAGCTGTTTCTATCTTGGTTGCCACTGGTCCTGGAATTAGGGGAAAAAAATAAGAGCATTACAAAAAACCAAACACCATTTTAGTTTAATTCTCTGCGGCACTGAATGCGTAGTGCCGTGCAAAGCGCAGCCCCAGGTCACGTGCTTCCTGTAGGTCGGCAGTCAAGGGGCGAGTGAGGACTCAGCCGTGCTCACGGTCTCTGAATGGGCTCTCTGGCCCCGTCACTGTCAATTTCAAACCAAGGCATGCCACTTTACCTTTCCAGGAAAGACCTCAAAGTAACTGGAGTGCAGTTCAAATTTAAGGCTTTAAAAGTAGATTTTGCAAATACTGAAATGTGATATATATCAAAGGAAAAGAAACTCCAAGGGGAAACAGGTCATGTGAAATATCTCTGAGTAGCAACTTCATGGCTATTGGCTTTCTCGCCGCATCTCTGTATTTTCCAGAGACTTCTTGTATTATTATTAGTTAATCACAGGTCTGCTTCTTTGTTTTTTATTACAGAGGTAACGCGACTGCTGTCACACAGAGAAATGTGGAGAGTTAAAGTGTAGTCCGTCATCTTCCCCACATCTGGTGTACTGTGGCTGCTTGCTAACAGGCTGGGGCATTACCCACACTCTCTCCCCCACCTTTCCCTCTCTTTCTAAAAGGAGAAGGGGGCTGGGGGAATGATATTTGAGAAGCCCAAATCAAACCAACCCAAACAATAAGAAAAAGCATCTTCTCTTTATATAAGTATGGAGTAAAGATTTGCAAAATTATCTAAAACACTACTATAGCACAATGTGATGTGTACAAGGATGTCTAATGTAGCCTCACTTATAATTTTGAAAAGTTAAGAACAATCTGAACTATCAGCAGAGTATTGGTAAAAACTTAACAGGGTACAACCGTACAGCGAATGGATTAAAATGAGAGAGGCAGACTTGTACCAGATCTGAAAAGATAAACATGATATTTTCCTGGGGGGAGGGAGGAGAGGGGACAGATTACAGATCAGTATATACAGGATATGGCTATCTTTGTTTAAAGAAACCAATAGATACACATCAATTCTTTGAGGGCTGTTATCTCTGGAATAGGGAACTTACACATTTTCTACATTATATAGTTCCACACCATAGACTTTTTGTGGTCCTGTAACAGTTTTAAAATCAGGAAAACAATGAAGGTATTTCCATTATTAATTAATAAGGGAATTATTCTATAGAGGTTTCAGAGATGACTTTTTGTTGCTGTTAGAGTTTTTGCAAACTCTTAAATAGTGTTTTTCAGGGAAATTTTCCTGCTCAAAAAAAGTCTGTTTCTGGCAAGTAGAAACAGAAGGACATCTAGCAATGAGAGCGAATATTTCACAATCATCATTGAATGAAGAATCTTAGAAATTTCTTTCCAAGTCATGCTAACTGCTCCTGAGATGTTCTTGATTCTTAATTTCAAGAGTGACAAAAAACTCTTCAATAAAATCCTTGAAAGAGGTTAGGATATATAATCTTTCAAACTTTCTTCTAAAATATTAGCCAGAAATAGAAACAAACTTCTTAATTTAAATCTTAAATGATTCAAAAGTCTTTGACAACTGCACTAAAATTTCGCTTCTAAGTTAAAGTTTTAGCTCCTAGTCGAGAAGAGCTACATACAGCCTTCTCATGGAAGGCTTATATGATAAAAACTGTGCATTAGTCTGAATTCTAGAATACAGCATTGGCTACACAATGATTTTCTTCTGAGTGTGAGGAATATTTACTGAGGATAAACCCAATATGCAATGAGAAAGCTTCTGACTACAGAGGAAGTTGGGATGATAGCATGACTATGTAGAGATTATGGTAGGCAGGCTACTCGTGTGAAGTTCAGCATCTCTGACAGAATTTATTAGCTTAAAGACCCACTTGAGAGCAAGAATCAAAATAAAAGCTGGAGTTCAGAGCACAGGGAGAATGCTGGGCTGTGGGTGGCACAAGAGCCCTGAAGCAAAAAGTGACACACACCAAGTGAAGTGGGCTCTGACAGGAGCCAACAGAAGAGGCCTACATTAAGCTAGGCTGGATGCACAAGCACGCTTCTGCATGAGGTGGGCTCAGGCCAGCAAGGATGCCTGCTCAGAGCACTTTATGGTGACTGTAAAAGCTAATTTCAGTGAAGAGGCCTGAGTGTTGGAAGCATGTGAAGCTACAGTCTTTCAATACTGGATTATATCTTCTTCTCGTGTACTATGCTTTGTTGCTCAGTCGTGCCTGACTTTGTGACCCCATGGACTGTAGCCCACCAGGCTCCTCTGTCCATGGGATTCTCCAGGCAAGAATACTGGAGTGGGTTGCCATGCCCTCCTTCAGGGCATATTCCCAACCCAGGGATCGAATCCAGGTCTCCGTATTGCAGGCGGATTCTTTACTATCTGAACCACCAGGGAGGCTCTCCATTTATATTGTAACGGATCCATTTTACTTTCTATATTTTACTGGCTTTTGAATTGTCCTTAAAAACCCAGAGAGTTTTTCTTTCCCTTTAGTAGAAGAAATAAGAGTTCAATGTTTGGATCCACTTCTCTCAAAACTTCGATATCCAACAAGGCAGGTGCTTCTTTTAGGAAAAACATTTAAAGGCAGGCTTTCTCCTACTGCTCTCCTATTTCAGAAGCCTACAGGGCTGCCAAAGGGCACTTCCTGGAGATTCTACGTCCCCTGAGGCTTTTCAAATATGTCTTTACTTTATTTCACATTAACTGCCTTTGTGATCTAGAACAATTAAATTCTTCTGTGGAAAACATCTTTCACCTTTTATTTTCACTAAAACAAAAGTGCAAACTGACCTGAAGCTTTATCACCAGATGACAACTGACTGGATGCTGGCGGGGGCCCAGATGGCTTTAGGGCATTTATTAGCGATCCCTGTAATAGGAGGAAAACATTTATGTGACCTACAAAACAGTCTCTGGAATAAAGGAACATGTGAAATGATAACATAATTTAAAATAAGCAAGCACAAACACTTCTATTTAGTTAAATTTTGTTCTTCAGTTTCAATTTAGGTCAGTATGTTTAAATGTAATATCACTTCAGAGATGGGGATACTCCACAAGCACAAGAATACAGGGTCCTGCTTGCCGAGCCTGCAGTTCCTTCCGCAGCGCCTAACGCACTGCTCAGCACATGAAAGGCATCAGTGTGTTTGAAACACAAATGAAGGAAGAAGTAAATGAATGAAATACATCCTGGCTCTCAACAAAACTTATAGTAAGGTTAAGAAGCCAAACTGCCCAACTTCTCCATCTCCAGTCAGTGTTCTTTTTCTCTTGTTTGTTACGATTTGTGCCTCGCCACGTGTCCTCCAAGGTGAAGATGGGAAGCTCCAGGAGAAAGACCAGTGCCAACTGCTGAAGTGCCGTGTTAAGTCAGGGCAAACTACGGAGGAGACGGCCACGTCTGAGAACTGCTGAAGCGCCATGTTAAGTCAGGGCAAACTACGGAGGAGACAGCCACGTCTGAGAACTCACATTAGGCAAGTTCTGAGGGTCAATCTCAAACACAGTCTAAAATGACCTTTCTAGAGATGGAGTTGAGTAGCAGAGAAACCAGGTTTTTTTAGGGAAAGTTTCAGAGAGGGCTTGATCTGCCTTTCCGCCATCTCCTATTATTTTTTTCTGGATTGTTTAAGTGTCTACAATATAACCTATTTTTGTAAGAGACCATGTTTATCAGGCAAAAGCCTGCAAGTAGACATAACAAACATCATTGAAGATGCAAAGTATGAAAAACAGGGATGATAGGAGAAAGCAGAAGACTCTGTTCCCTGGAGGCTGATACTGAAAGGTCCAATGAACAAAGCAGTGGGCAGGGAGAAGCTGGAAGATGGGTTCCAGCCCTGGTTCCATCATTCACTACCGGTGGAAGCCTGCGTCAGTCACTTGAGCCCTGGTTTCTTCATTAGTGAAACGTAGCTGAACATCTGTCTTGTCTATATGGCTGTTGTATGGGTTAACTAAGACAAATGAAAGTAAACTTGAACTCCATACAGATACCCTCCATACAGAGAATTATGACCCAAGATTACCAGATGCAGAATATTACATGGTCAACAAAGACATCATCGGGTCCTGACTGACCTACTAGCTCAAAACCGTCATAAATTGTGGGGAAAGGATCACAGGTTTTTTTCAGAGTTTATTTAAAAGACGTGGGAAAAATTTTTTAAAGTAAATAAAAAATAAACAGTGCGGGGACTTAGTACCAGATTGTCTTCAGTTACAAGGACAGTCACTGCATGTCACATTAGCAAAGCAAAAATCAGCAATTTACCTGCTTAGCTTGGTTGGCAGGCGCTGGAGTCAACACTGGGTGAGGCGTTTTGGCTGCAGAGTACGGCCCTGAAGAACTGGAAAACACAAAGCACGCACTCAGGAGCAAGGCATGACTGGGGGAAATTCATCCTCAACCCCAAGCCACCTTCTGTGCAAAAAGGTAATACCAGTTTTGGGGTAGAACACAGATGTCTCAGACCCTAATCAAAATCATTTGACATGTTTCTGATTGAAGAATAAATTCTTTACATGAAATTTGGTCTTTAGCAAAAGTCAAAGCAATGACCTTAAAATGTATCTTCTTCCTGAAATTTTAAGGAAAAAAAGTTATGGATATTCAGAAGTAGATCTTTTTCTTATTTGCAGAGAAAGCTTTCTCCACCTCCTCCCCATCACCCACCACCATTCCAGACCATGTGGGAAATTCCTGATTCTCTTTTCCAAGTCTCAGAAAATGTTCATCAGGATCGACAGGGTGTATATGATCTTCTCAAAGCAGAGCTCTCAGCTTCTCATAGCAACCAGCCCCAAGAGCTCGCCACGTCCGCACACAGGAGAGTTAAGCCATACCACAGCTCCGTGCCCAACCTGCACTTTTGTTGTAGTGTCAATATGAAAAGTGCATCCTGTCTACGTAGAAAGAGTTCTCACCATCTTTTGTTATCCCTGAACATAGTATGCATGGAACTGTTATTTTAATAACTACTTAGTGTTAATTTTGTTGTTGCTGCTGTTTAGTTGCTCAGTCATGTCTGACTCTTTGCGACCCCATGGATTGCCAGGTTCCTCTGTCCATGGGATTTCCCAGGCAAGAATACTAGAGTGGGTTGCCATTTCCTTCCCCAGTGGATCTTCCTGACCCAGGGATTGAACCTGGATCTCCTGCATCTGCAGACAGATTCTTTACCACTGAACCATCAGGGAAGCCCACTTAAGTGTAAATATGTGAGGGAAAAAAAAATCCCCTGTTCAACACAAAGCTCTATTCGTGGCTCCAGGGAGCAACTCTTTTCATCAACGTATCTGTCCTCCGTCCAGAGCTCCTCTGACTGATAGGTATAGCAGTAACAACTGTAGCATCTGGTTTTATTTCTCAGAACTTTCGCTTAAGGAGGATTAACAATTTTCCATTAAAAAGTTAACTTGTGGGAGAAAAGACAAAAATAAACCCATGCCTTATGGGAAAAAATTATCAAACATCTTAATAATCTTACAGTTACCTCAGGATACTCTCTTGGAATAACACGAAAATCTTCCCAAACTTTATTAGATTCAGAGAGAAGGAAAAAAAATGCAGTTGTTTTCAATAAAACCCTCTTTATTTTCCTACTGAAGAGAGAAGCAACTACAAATGTGCGCCTCTCTGAAGAAATGCACACTGGTCCCCCGAGATACTCAACCGAGCAGGTACACAGGGACGCCCCCCCATCTACTTACACTCCAACAAGAAAAGGAATGTATGCATGAGAGGCTGGGACTGAGAAATCCCTGGGCAGACACAGCAACCTTAGGTGGGAAAATGACTGCAGCTCATGAGAGTCACAAGGGAGGTACAAATCTTTCATGCTTTCTCAAAGATGAGCTAAAAAAAACTACGAGTAAAAATAAAAGCAGCAATTTACCTGACTTTAGAACATTTATACCTCAAACTTAGTTATGATATGATGGTAGATTAAATCATGCATGAAGCAGACTAAGTGCAATTATTCTTCTGTTTATTTGTGATAAAGCCATAAATCTCTTGGGTGTCCTAAATCCCCAAACATGCAAAATTAGGATTCACAGTATTTACACACTGGGCCACATGACGACCCAGCAGAGAAATAAATGCTGTTCATGCACTCAGCTAGTAAACGAACTGATTAAATCAGATCCACCATGATCTAAAGGAGCAAGCAGAAAAGGACAGTATACTGCTAAATAAATGTGTTCAAAGACTTGTACATGATCATGAACCAAAACAATGGAAATCAACAGCTAGATATGTTCAGGAGGAGATGCAAACACCAAACTTGGAATTATCATATTCTGGATGACGGTATTCTACTAGCAGTATGCACCTGAGAAGAGATCATCAGAAATTCACCTGAAATGTTCTGTTCCACAACTGAAAACAGAAATCAAAGGACCACAGGCAGAAAATGGCACTGTAACATACATCTACCTCCATTTCATCAAAAGTATGTGACAATCCTAAACATTTATGCAACTAACAACAGAACTACAAATGAGGCAAAAAAAAAAGCTAGAACTGAAAGAAAAATAAGCAAATCCATAGCTACACTTGAAAATACCAACACTATTCTCATTAACTGATGGAATAATCAGACAGAAGATTATCATCATCTACTACAGATGGTGACTGCAGCCATGAAATTAAAAGACGCTTACTCCTTGGAAGGAAAGTTATGACCAATCTAGACAGCATATTAAAAAGCAGAGACATTACTTTGCCAACAAAGGTCCATCTAGTCAAGGTTATGGTTTTTCCAGTAGTCATGTGTGGATGTGAGAGTTGGACTATAAAGAAAGCTGAGCACCGAAGAATGGATGCTTCTAAACTATGGTGTTGGAGAAGACTCTTGAGAGTCCCTTGAACTGCAAGGAGATCTAACCAGTCCATCCTAAAGGAAATCAGTCCTAAGTGTTCATCGGCAGGACTGATGTTGAAGCTGAAACTTCAATACTTTGGTCACCTGATTTGAAGAGCTGACTCATTTGAAAAGCTTCTGATGCTGGGAAAGATTGAAGGCAGGAGGAGAAGGGGACAACAGAGGATGAGATGGTTGGATGGCATCACTGACTCAATGGATGAACTCCAGGAGTTGGTGATGAACAGGGAGGCCTGACATGCTGCAGTCCATGGGGTCGCAAAGAATCGGACAAGACTGAGTGACTGAACTGAACTGAACTACTTTAATTGACATTTATAGAACATGCCACCCAATAAGAGCAGTGGCACAGAACATTTACCAAGATGACTGACATTCTAGATCAAAGATTGGCAAACTAGAAACAATAGACCAGCTGCCTGCTTTTGTAAATAAAGTTGAACTGTAATAAAGCCATGCCCATTCATTTACATTTTGTTTATGGCTGCATTCAGGCTACAATGGCAGAGTTGAGTAGTTGAGGCAGAGACTGTATCTCCCAAAAGCTTAAATTATTTACTGTATGGCCTTTAAAAAAGAAAAACCTTGTTGACCCCAGTTCTGGGTCATAGAAGAAGTCTCCATAAAACCTAAAGAATTCAAGTCATACAAAACATGTCTAACCGTGATGAAATTAAATTAAAAATCAATAACAAAAAGATATCAAGAAAATGCCCAATTATTTAGAAACACACTTTTAAATATCCCATATGTATACAAAGAACCCAAAATGTTTTGAACTAAATGAAAATGAAAAAATAACATTCAAAATCTGTGGGAGGTAGCCAAAGCAGTTCTTAGACAGAACTTTATAGCACCAAATGCCTGTGTTGTAAGAGAGCAGCATCAGATTTATGACCTTAGCTTTCACCTTAAGAAACTAGAAGAGTAAATAAAATCCAAAGTAAGCAGGAAAATCAAATAAAGATCAAGAAGGGGAAAAAAAAAAATCAATGAAGCCAAAAGCTGGCTTCTTTGAGATCAATAAAATTGATAAAACTCTAGTTAGACTGATGAGGTTAAAAAAAAGACCCAAATTACTATTAAGAGGAAAATAAAATCTATATACATTTAAAGGATGATAATCAGTGACTATTAATGAAAAACATGCCAATAAATTCAACAAGTCAAGTGAAATGAATTTCTTGAAATATACAAACTACCAAAGAAGTAGATAAGCTTAACAGTCATATATGTACTAAAGAAACTGAAATTTCCAAGCCAAAATAACTTTACTGGTGAATTCTACAAAAATTTAAGGATGAAATAGTAACCAAGCTACAGAAACTCTTAGTGGAAATTGAAGAGGAAGGAACACTTTCTGACTCATTCTATAAGGGTAGTATTACTCTGAAGGTAAAATGGAAGAAAGACATAACCAGAAAAGAAAATCTACAGACCAATATCCCTCATTAAAACAGAGGCAAAACTATCAACAAAATTTTAGCAAATTGAGTCCAACCATATATTAAAAAGTTGAATACATTATTACTGACGATTGGTTTAACATTAGAAAACCAATCAGTGTGGCGAGGGTACCAAGACAAGCCAAGGGGAAAAAAGGTTTTTTCCAAAAATGGTGCCACACAACTGGGTGGTGGTGGTTGTTCAGTCACTAAGTCGTGTCTTTGCGACCCCATGGACTGTAGTTCCCCAGGCTCCTCTGTCCATGGGATTTCCCAGCAAGAACACTGGAGTGGGCTGCCATTTCCTTCTCCAGGGGATCTTCTCAACCCAGGGATGGCACCATGTCTCCTGCATTGGCAGGCAGATTCTTTACCACTGAGCCACCAGACAGGCCCTGGGACAACTGGGTATCCACATGCAAAAGAAAGATATTGGACCACAAATTACAGTATTTACAAAAATTAACTCAAAGCATATCAAAGACCTAAATGTAAGAGTTCAAACTACAAAACTTGGAAGAAAACACAGGAGTAAATCTTTATGATCCTGCATGAAGCAATAGTTTCTTAAACATATAACAGACACCAACAGTGCAAGCAATAAAAGAAAAAAATAAATTGAATTTCATCAAAATTAAAAACTGTTGTTTCAAAGGACACCATTAAGAAAGTGAAAACCACACAAAGAATGGGAGAACATATTTGCAAATCATATATCTGATAAGAGACTTGAATCTAGATTACATAAATAATATGACACCCTGGGACTTCCCTGGCGGCCCAGTGGCTGACTCCTTGCTCCCAACGCAGGGGTCCCAGGTTCAATCCCTGGTCAGAGAACTAGATCCCATATCCTGCAACTAAGAGTTTGCATGCTCCAACTAAAAAGAAATCTTCCTCAACGAAGATCAAAGATCCTATGTGCCTCAACTAAGACCTGGTGCAGCCAAATAAATAAAAATAAATATTAAAAAAAAAAAAGAAAATGACACCTCAACAATTAAGATAAAGAACTCAATTTAAAAACAGGCAAAGGATTTAAAGAGATATTTCTCTAAAGAAGACACAATGGCTAATATGCACACAGACATCCAATATCATTAGTCACAGGGAACCATATCAAAACCACAAGGAGATACCATGTCCATCCATTAGGATAGCTATAATCAAAAAGATGGACAATAACACATATTAGTGAGGATGTGGAGAAACTGGAACTTCATACATTGCTATTGGGAATGTAAAATGGTGCAGCTACTTTGGAAAAGTTTGAACTACACTTAGCTCAGAAAGTAGACTGCCATATGCTCTAGCAATTCTACTCCTAAAACATTACCCAAAATAACTGAAAAGCAGGGACTCAGGGCTGTACAACAATGCTCACTGCAGCATTATTCACAGTAGTCAACTCAACCCAAGTGTCCACTTTCAGATGAATGGATAAGTAAAACAGGATATATATATACAGTGGAATGTTATTCAGTCATAAAAGGAATGAAATTCTGATATATGCTACAACATGGGCCTCCCTGGTGGTTTAGACACTAAAGAATCTGTTCCAATGCCTGAGACCTGGGTTCGATCTCTGGATTTGGAAGATCCTCTGGAGAAGGGAATGGCTCCCCACTCCAGTATTCTCGCCTGAAGAATTCCATGGACAGAGAAGCCTGGTGGATAACAAACAGTCCATGGGGTCACAAAGAATCAGACATGACTGAGCGACTAACACTTCACAACATGGATAAATCTTAAAAATGTGAGTGAAATAAGCCAGATATAAAAGGACAAATACTACATATAGGGCAAATTCTTAGCAACAGAAAGTAGATTAGAGGTTACCAGGGACTAGAAGTAAGGTGGAATAAAGAGTTAATATTTAATGGGTACAATTGCTGTATGAGATAATGAAAAAGTTCTGGAACAGATGGGGTGACAGTTATACAACACTGTAAACATACTTAATGTCTCTGAATTGTACACTTAAAAATGGTTAAAATAATAAATTTTGTTATACATATATTTACCCACAATAAAAAAAGAAAAAGCTTCTTAACTGTTCTCCCTTTTTTTATTCTTCTTCATTCCAGCCCTTCTCATCTATTCTAAATATAAGAACCGAAACTTCCTGCCAAACCCACAGGTCAACAAAATAATCTGCATTTATCATAGCTCGTGGAATTTTAGACTACAAAAAGGTAAATTTTACTGTGTGTTAATTATGGCCCAGTATTTTTAAAAATTGCTAAAATTGCTTTAAAAAAGCAAATGTAAATTAGATCAGGTTACTCAGCATCCAGCTGTCAGCTAGGTCCTCAACCAGGCTTACCAGATGTTATTGGATTTGTACCCCGGCCCTACCCCACTCTCCTCCTCTTTCCCTCCAGCCACCAGGGGCTGCCTGGCTTCATCCTGAACCTGCCAGACAAGCTCTCACTACAGGCCTGGTGCTTGGGGCTTTCTTCCTTAGGATATTCATGAGCCTGCTCTCTGGTCTTTATTCAAATGTAAAATGTCAAAAGCCACTGCAAGGCAGAGTATTATCAACATATAAGACAGGAGAATCCCCAGTTTTGTGGTGAAAAAAATATGGTCTGGTATTTCTGAGACATGTTAGTCATTAGTCACGTAGGAGAAGCACCTTCTTTGCCTCTATTTAAAACTGCAACCATGTCTGCACAAAAGCCCCTAAACCCCTTTTCTGCTTTAATTTTCTCCGTCATACCTATCCCCTTCTAAAATACTGTATTTAGATGAATTTTACTTGTCATCTGTCTCTCTGTGACTAGGGCAAGGTTTGGGGATTTTGGGGGGCAGGGTCTGTTTGGTTAACTGTGTTATTCTCAGCACCTAGAACAGTGTGTGGCATATATAAAATGCTACTTAAGTATTTGTAGAAAGAACGAAGAACCGAATGCCAAAATTCTTGAAAGGAATGACGATCTGGGTGTGTTTTGGAAAACAACAAACCAATAAAAAATTCCACCATATTTCTCACCTCATTTGGCCCTGTTTCCTTCACCTTCCATTTCCTGCCAGAACTCTAGACAAACTGGCCTTTCACCTGCACTCAGACTTGCTCTGCCCTTTCCCAGGTCTGGGCTTTCACAGATCCTGCACCTCCTGTTTATAACACTCTTCTTCCACTTTGCCTGGCAACTTCTGGTCACCGCTCAACTTCCAGCTGAAACATCTTTCCTTCCCAACCTCGTCAGCCCCAGACTGCCTCACTGTGAGCCTTCTTAGCACCCTGTACCTCTCCTTCATCAAACTCATTATACTACAGTTAAATAACTGATGTGAAATGGGTAGCTTAGGGGCTGCCTTCTTGCTAACATCTAAGTGTCGTGAACGTGGGGACTTGGTATGTTTTACTGACTGCTGCTGCTGCTGCTGCTAAGTCGCTTCGGTCGTGTCCGACTCTGTGCGACCCCATAGACAGCAGCCCACCAGGCTCCCCTGTCCCTGGGATTCTCCAGGCAAGAATACTGGAGTGGGTTGCCATTTCCTTCTCCAATGCATGAAGGTGAAAAGTGAAAGTGAAGTAGCTCAGTCCTGTCCAACTCTGAGCGACCCCATGGACTGCAGCCTACTGGGCTCCTCCGTCCACGGGATTTTCCAGGCAAGAGTACTGGAGTGGGGTGCCATCGCCTTCTCTGGTCTTACTGACTACTGAACCCCAAATACCCAGGGCGTTATCATGTTCATGGCAGACACCCCTTGGGAATCTGCTGAATCAAGGGCCTGAGCGCTGGAGAGGAGTCTAACTAGCATGAGTGTGCCCCAGATAAGCCTTCTTTCTGCAAACAGGTTGGCTGGTCAGTGAATATAAGGGGTGAGTGGGGTGAGGCCAGTGAACATAAGCTATACCAATGGCAGAAACATATAACCGCATCTTATAATAAATCTCTTTAAGATGTTACTCAGGAGAAGTTAAATGCAAAATTAAATAGTTAAAATACACTTAGGAGGGACCTCCCTGGTAGTCCAGTGGTTAAGACTATGCTTCCACTGCAGGAAGCATGGGGTTCCACCCTGGTCAGGGAACTAAGATCCCACAAAGGCGTGAGGTGCCACCAAAAACAAAAACAAAACAAGCAAATACAAAAAACACTCAGGAAACTACTGCTTAACAGAATCTGAAAGTAAGTGATTTTATAATGAGTATAATTCCCTCTCAAGCTTTCTTATTAGGGAAGGTGGTAAATATCAGTTTCCACTTACCAACTGTGCTTAGTTCACCTATTATTCAACAAGAATTCAACAAGAATAATAAAAAGAAACAACATTCCAGGTGCCATGCTGGGCATACAAGTTAAATAATAACCAGAGTCCAATTCTGTGGAGAAAAGAAGAGTTTCTTCAACTCTTTTTAAACTTCTATGTCTATTTTTCTTAAGTCAGAAAAAAGGGCAAACCCAGAATTGCTCCTTTAACAAAGCTCATATCGATGATTAGCTCAGATGAATCACTGGAGGAAAACACAGCCTGAGATAAGATAAAGGAAATCATCAAGAGGTGCTTCTCACATATTGTGAGAACAGCTAAAATATTCCAGAAATACCAGACCATGTTTCTTTCACCATTAAGCTGGCTTTTCCTGTCTTATGTAAGATTCTGCCTTGCGGTGGCTTTTCCTTGCCTACCCTACACTAGGAATCTGGCTATAATTCCCAAACTCTAATGCATAGTTCTTTCCCTTGAGAAATTCACAACAACCACAAATGCCATCTTGGTCTAAACAGCATACCAAAGCTTCAAGGTCACTATAAGATAGGAAAGCTAGGCTTGTTTTTGGCTGTTAGCATGGCCCTGAGATAACTAAGAAATTCCTGGCAGTGTTGATAAATGGGCCAATGTGGAAAAAAGAGAAGGCCAGTGGACTAGTGAAGTAGGGCCACTTGATAAAGCCAAAACAGAACAGTGAGCAGACCTGGGGTGGGGGAGGAGAGGGCTAATGTGAACTGGAAAAAACACAGGGTTAGTGGCTGTTCTTCTTGCAGTTGGACTAGTCACAGGCACCAGACACTAACTCCCTGAATGACCCTGGTCCTCACGATCTCTACATTCAAACTGAGGATACAGCCCTCAACTCTTCCCTGAGCCACACTGCACAGCTCCTGGCTACAAAATACTTGGGAGCAACAGGACACGGGCATGTTCTATGAACCGTGCTGCCCACACCAGTGGGAGGGAGTCAATGCCTTGAATTCTAAACACACATTCACACTTAAAAGTCAGTTCTGGCAGCAATGATCCAGCTCTTAGATGTGGCATGGGGAGAAACTGGAAGTCTCCAAACAGAGCTTCTGCCTTTTAAACCACTGCTTTTTCATACAAACAATATGAGAAACTTGAAAAAACACAAATGCCTGGAGAGGGGAAGGAAGGGAGGAGAGACCATCATTGGGTTTTTAGAATCAATAGTCTGCATTAGAGTTGAAGTGTCAACTCAGGAGCCCCAAGAGTATTTAAAAAAATAAATCAAACCGTCCACCTTACCTGACTTAATAACTGTAACGTGTACCACATGCAGACTTACATACGGCAAACGGCACACTGAGTACGTAACACCAAGACTTTGAAAGTTTATGAGGCAACTGTTACTGCCAGTTGGAGAGGACAATTCCTGAAACCCAATTGTGTGCCTGAGATTAGCTGTCCATTCCGCTCCTCTCGTGACCTCAAGTTCTGCAGGAAGAAGTCACGCTGGGACAACAGCACTGCTGCTCCCTGCAGGCAGCCCTACGCTATGCAGAATGCTTCACTGGCTTAAACACGCTAATGAGGCAGTGACATACCCCACTGCTGCAGAGGGGGCTGTAGCATTATTCTTCAATTCCTGCACATTTACCACTTGAGGGACGTTCTTCAAAGTTGATTCAGTCAACGTACTGACGGCTATTTAAATAGAGAAGAGAAAGGCACGTTAATTGCAATACAGGATCAAAATTCTAGCCAGGTCTAATGAATAACTAGGACACAAGCAGAACACAAACTTATTATATAAAGGAAATTTAGGTAGTTCTGCGGCACTGTGCTCAATAGAACACCTGGCCTACGCCCTTCATAAAGATCATTCAATGAAGCTTGTGCAATTTAATCAAATGTACTAGTTCAGAAAAAAGGAATTCACCAGCCAGCTTTGATAGAGCAGAGCTGAGATGCTTGCCATATTGTTGGCTTGTCCTAGAAAAGGGCAGAAAAAGCTAGAGGATTACCAGTGTTTCTGCCTCCACCGTGCATTCATTCATTCAACCACTCTTTCACATGAGCTTATTACTGTCAGACTCTGTTAGGTGCTGGGAATACAAAAAATGTCTAAAATATAGTTTCTTCTTTAAAGAAGTTCATGCTTTAGTGAGACAGACACAGTGAATAAAATATGAAAAATGGAGATTGAACCAGAATGGAGAAGGAGGCCAAGAAGGCCTGAATTAAGGAATGGTAACAGGGACTGATTTGACACCTACTTACCTTAGGCTTATCAGCTTTCATACCTTTTTTGTATGTGTCTTATAATTTAAAACTGTAGCCCAGGACTTTATGACATGTTATAAATAACTATTAAGGCCTAAGCAAAGCTTTTGGATCTTCTCCAACTACTGTGGGGCACAGGTGAACTTGTAGCCCAGGTGGGATGGTGGCTCTATGGCAGCTCACTTCACCCCCTCCTTCAGGAGTCACCAGGGATGCCCTGCTTATGACTGCACATACTTCATCCTTAACACTCACAGGTGCCCACACCTTCGAAACCTGTTTTTGAATAATGTCTTCTGAAATGATAATAGAGATCACACCACCTCCTGCTGAGAATGGACTAATCCTAAATCCTGATAGACTAGAAGTTGATAAATAATCAATCAGCTTGATTTAGGATCTGTTCAGTACAATGCTAAGATCCTGCTTGGTCCAACTAATATTTACAACATCAAGGGTTTCTTATATTTTTCAGAATGCTCAAAAGTACCTTAAAAAGTTCTCTTGTTTTTGCTCTTTCATATCTATTTGAGATGTCTTAGTAAGGGTTTTAATCTGAACTTTCCCTAGAGATCTATTATCATCTAATGGCAACTATTTTTGGCTAAATCAAACCACCATGTCTTTTCCATCTTTTAAAATTTTAGTGTAAATTGGCATATGTTATAAAACTAAAAAACTTCATTCAGCTAAAACAAAAATATGATTTATAGCCAAGTTTCTCACTCTTGGCACTACTGACGTTTGGGGATGGATAATCCTTTGTTGTAGGGTTCTCTTGTGCTTTTGGCAGTTTCTTTGCAGCATTACTGGCCTCTACCCACTACAGGGCAGCAACACTGCCAACTGTTGGAGGGGAAGCAGGCAGAGTAAAAAAGCCTCTGGTTGAGAAGCACTGGCTTGTAAAAACTGATTAACTGAAGTTCCAAGGCAAATTACCTAGAAATCTTAATGTAGAAGATTATGGAGAGCCACAAACCACTGACAAAATGCAAGAGCTGATTAGTTCCTTAGAGCTTCACGTTTCCAGGTTAAAACTGCAATCTTAAGAAAAAGCTGTACTTCAGTACAAAGAACACAGGGTTGGAGTCTGGGCTTTGTTACATATTGGTTGGTGACCTTCGCCTCTCCAAACCGAGCATTACTCAAAAGCAAAATGGGCACACGTACACTCATTGCAAAGGGTGGCTCGGAGCCTTAAAATACTACGAGACAACTCTAACATTATTAGGTGATCTAACAGCAAAGATTAATTCTGGGGCTTAAAGCAGACATTATTCAAAAATAGGGATGAATCCTTGTGTTGAATCTAAAAAGAAATGATGCAAATGAACTTAACTGAACATGGTAGATCTTATACAGCCCTTTAAGGGCAAGTTTCCAACTGAGTTGCTGCCCTCTCAGAACTCTCCCCGCGAAGGCGAGAGCTGTCACATCAGTTCTCTTTTCTGAAAGGCAGCGAAGGGCCCGCCGTTTCTTGGCCCCCATGTCCTGGCCTGTGGCTCAGACAGCTCAGCATCAGCCCCTGCACCGGTGCTCTTACCTGGCGCCTGACTGGCCATCTGCCGTCTCAGTGCTGCTGCGGCGGCCGCCTGCGGGGCAGAGATGGGGTGCGAAGGGCCAGGTGCGCCATGCTTCACTGTTTTTGTTGCAAGCATGGTGCTATCAGCTCCTTGGGGAATAATTTTGCTAGCAGGTGTAGACACTGAGGGAAAAAGTAAAGTTAAGTGATACAGTGGGTCAGAACAGAAGCACACACAAAAATTAAAATGGTAAATTCTCCATGTTAGGTTGCAGGGAAAATGCGAAGATTTAATATCCTTAAGCATTAACAGAAAATACTGGCAAACTGACAGGTTGGCACTTTTATCTTTCAAGGATGCTGGATGCTGTCTGCCCACTTCTACTGGAGAAAATATGTTACATGATCATTTCCTCTGACACTGAGTGAGATATAACTTCTATGCCCATACAGAGCAATGAATGGTTAGCTCTTCTCTCACAAATCTCTCCATTCTAGTACCTCATGCCTAGGTTGGTCTACTTAGGAGTCACTTCAGTACAAAGTCCTGACACTCTGAGCTGAAGATCTAACAGCCTAACATAGGTCCCGTCAACAAGCCACCAGAGATAATGAGCACCATGGCTGGTAAGCCCTGAGACAGAACATGGCTTCAAGCTGAAATGAGCCGAGGTCAGAAAGGCACACACTGTCTTCCACGTAAAGGGGCAACAGCGTGAGCCTTGAAGCGCCTCCTCTTCCTCACAGTGTCCCACCAACCACTTTCAAGGGGAACACATCTCTTGACTCTGTCCGTAATTTCTAAAGGATTAGCAGAAATGGCGGAGAAGGCAATGGCAACCCACTCCAGTACTCTTGCCTGGAAAATCCCATGGACGGAAGAGCCTGGTAGGCTGCAGTCCATGGGGTTGCTAGGAGTCGGACATGACTGAGGGACTTCACTTTCACTTTTCACTTTCATGCCTTGGAGAAGGAAATGGCAACCCACTCCAGTGTTCTTGCCTGGAGAATCCCAGTGATGGGGGAGCCTGGCGGGCTGCTGTCTATGGGGTCACAGAGAGTCGGACACGACTGAAGCGACTTAGCAGCAGCAGCAGAAATGGGCTAGAACCCACCACTTCTGCATGTGCTAGTAATAAAACCCAGCCACAGTTCCTTCATGAGTTAGGAACCTCTTAGGGAAAAGATTGTTTCTGGTCCCACTGTTTACTTACTTGAAGTTCCCATCATACCCTGCGAACCATGAATCAGGTGAGATTTAGCAAAAGGAGTTGCCTGGGGCAAGAGACTGGGCTGGATGGAAGGTGTTCGAACCACGGGAGCGTGCCGGGGGACCTGGACCACTGCGTCGTCATCCTTACAGGATGTCCGTGTGTCTTCACTCTCCAGAGACTGGGAAATGGATGACGTTGAGCTGGCTTCATCCAAGTCTTCATAATACCTCTGAGACAGGAAGGCTGACCGAGACAGGCTGGCTACAGAGCCCAAAACAAAAGATAACTGAGACAATTCGAGTCCAAAAGCTATGTAATTTTCACTGTCGCTAGAGAAATATCCAATTTGTAAAGCGACTTAATTATTACTTATTTTAAGTGGAAGCAGCTGCAGTTGAACGTGAACAAAGATAGTCTTTGCTCAAATGGGTTTTGCAAAACTGAGCTGTATAGGACAAGAACATTTTGACTGTTAGGCAAAAAAAATGTGAGGTGGGAGACAGGATGCACACTGGTGTAAAAGCAGGAAGTTCACGGGCAACAACGCCACCTCAGAAAAGCAACCAACTCCCACAGCAGAGTGAACAGGCAGTCACAATGGTGTCCCTGCCTTCCAACAACAAACTTCTAAGAACAGGCCTAATACAAACCGGAGAAGACATCACATCCTCAGTTCCGAGGGTCTCAAACAATGCCAGGTAAATCCAACGCTTCTTTTGAATGAGACAATTAGTTAAAAAAAAAAAAAAATCACTAAAATCGATTCTCACTTTCCCTGTTTTGCTCCTTCCATAAACTACAGGGCAAGGCTTTATGCCATGTTACTTTCTACCATGAATTCCAGAAGTCATGTAACTGTCTGTGTACTGGAAACACCAAAATCAAGCAAAAAACAGCCCTCTCTCCTCCTCAAGTTATTTAAAAAGTATTGCTAATACTTACTGACTTATTTGCCCTACGGACACATCACTCTACAAGATTTTACGTGTCATAATGTGAGTGTAACATGGGCTTCCCTGGTGACTCACAGTAAAGAATCTGCCTGCAATGCAGGAGACCCAGGTTCGATCCCTGGGTCGGGAAGATGCCCTAGAGAAGGAAATGGCTACCCACTCCAGTATTCTTGCCTGGAGAATCCCATGGTCAAGAGGAGCCTGGTCGGCTATATAGTTCATGGGGGCGCAAAGAGTCAAACACAACTGAGCAACTAACGGGTTCACTTTTTTCAAACGTAATATAAACAATTGCAAGTGAAAACCACGCATGTGGTCTTGCCTGGCAGCCATAGCCAAAAGAATTTTTTTTAATTAAAAAACGTACTAGGGCTACTGCTAGGCTGCAATGTCAATTTGGTAGCCACCAGCCATGTGTGGTTATTTAGATGAAAAACAAATGAAAAATCTGAACTCTAAGTTGTACCATCCCCCTTAAAGTACCCGGTGGCCACCGGTTAACTGCTGTATTGGGCAGCACAGATCCAACACCACAAGCACTGCAGGAAGCTCCACTGGACAGCACCACCCGAGGTGTTCTGAGGCAAGTCAGCGTGCAGCACGGTCCCTCAGCAAGTCCACTCATACCCACCAGCACCTGCATGTCCTATGTCTGCATTTCTCGTTAGACTGCCACTAGTCACGCGTGTCTACTGAGCATGTCTTTTTTCAAATGCAGCCTTACTCAAAATCCAACACGAATCAGAAAAGTAAAGCTTTTCTAGCTAAAGTGAAGGCTAGGACCCATGGAACCAGTTCAGCTTCCCCCCAGATCCTTGGCAATCACTGCCACAGAACCTGAGGACTATGGAAAACACAGTGTAAAAGCCAAAACAACCACCCCGAGTTGACTATGTATAAGCTTCTTCTTAATCCCATATGCAGATGGATGACAGATTCTGGAGACACTTCCTCTATCTCCCATTAAGAACCAAAGAAAAACACGCACAGACACACACACACAAACCCCATCCTACTCCCACACAATGTACTATACAGTTTATCCTAAAAATTCAGGACCGGGTTCCTCTACCTGGAGCAGTGGATCTCACTGGTGGGGTCTTCCTCTTGGCCAAGAAATTTCTCAGTTGTGCCTGTTTCACGGGGGACAGTTTAGCTGCAAGAAATTCGTGAACCCGTAAATGCTTAAAACTTGGTTTTTAAGGTCAGAAAGAGAACAGAGTTTAAAGACTGGGGACAATGCACTTACCTGGTACTTTAGGCAATGGTTTGGGGTGAGCCTCTAGAGTCGTTTTCAACAAAGCATTGCGCAGGCTTTCGAGGTCGCTGTCAAAACTGAAAGAGGACAATGTTACGTATGAACCACCTATGATCTGAGAAATTGGGACTCATGGTAATGGTGATGGCACATTATCCTCCTAAACACAAAGGCAAGAGATGAGAGCATCCTGAAAGGGAAATGGAAAATCTGACCAAACAACGAATTAACCCAAAGGGAAAATGATCACAGTCTCACTATCACATCCCACCCCAGAGCAAACACAACCCCAACAGGGCTCTAGAAGGAAGGGCAATTAAAATCTATACATTTAGACGAAAGGCAGTTACCACTTTGGTAACTTCAGGGGTAAACTGTCTAAGCAGGGTCTGAAATCTCCACACTTGCAAAATGACAAATCTGAGTTTCCAGACAAGTTGATCAACCTAATCCCAACAGCTAATTTTCAATTAAACAACAATGCTATGACTACAGTACCAGCTATTATCTATCAAGGGCCTGTTCCATCAGGCACACTACTACTGCTGCTGCTGCTGCATCGCTTCGGTCGTGTCCGACTCTGTGCGACCCCATAGACGGCAGCCCACCAGGCTCCCCCATCCCTGGGATTCTCCAGGCAAGAACACTGGAGTGGGTTGCCATTTCCTTCTCCAAGGCATGAAAGTGAAAAGTGAAAGGGAAGTCGCTCAGTCATGTCTGACTCCTAGCAAGCCCATGGACTGCAGCCCACCAGGCTCTTCCGTCCATGGGATTTTCCAGGCAAGAGTACTGGAGTGGGGTGCCATTGCCTTCTCCGAGGCATACTACTAGGTGCTTTAAAGACTTAAACCCTCCAGTAACCCCATGAGGTGCACATTGTTAGTTCCCTGAGTGCACGCGTGCTCAGTCGTGCCCAGCTCTTTTGCGACCCCACAGACTGTAGCCTGCCAGGCTCCTCTGCCCATGGGACTGTCCAGGCAAGAATACTGGAGTGGGGTGCCATTTCCTTTTTCAGGGGCTCTTCCTGACTCAGGGATTGAACCTGCGTCTCCTGCATTGGCAGGGGTATTCTTTACCATTGAGCTACTTGAGAAGGCTATTGTTAGCCCCACTTTTTGGCAGAGGGAAAAAGGATCAGAGAGGGTGAGGAATCTGACCACAATTACACAGATGAAAGACAGCAGAGTCACTTTCAAACGCACATCTAAACTACTCGACAACTAGTTCACTTTGCTCTGTGTATTTATTCACTCATCCCACCTCATTTACTGAGTGCACGCGGCATTAACAGACGTGTTCTCCTGCACACCTGTGTGTGGTGCTCTGGGAGGGAACATCCAAGGGAAGGCTCCACTGGGAGGTCTGATTGTAAAGTCGGAGCTGCTGGAGACTATCCACCAGGTGATTCAGCCTCTTCCTCTGTTGGTTGATGATTTCCCGGTTGTTGGCAAGAGTATTAAACAGTGTCTCTCGTTCTGGCACAAGCAGGCGCCTGTTTAGAGCAAGGAGGAAAGAACGTATGAGAATGGTTCAAATAAAAGAAATTTCCACTGGAAAGAAAAGAAAAGACTGTAACAGTGAAAATAATAAAATGAAGAACCACTAGTGGGAAAGAAACATCAAGAAGTTACTAAGAGGGACTTTTTTGGTGGTCCAGTCGTTTAGAATCCACCGGCCAATGCAGGAGACAAGGGTTCGATCCCTGGTCCGGGAAGATTCCACATGCCATGGAGCAACGAAACGTGTGCTGCGTAAGAAGAGGCGCCACCTCAGTAAGAAGCCCAGCACAACTGGAAAGTCGCTCCCACTGTCCACAACTAGAGACAGCCTGCATGCAGCAGTGAAGACCCAGCACAGCCAAAAACAGACTCATTAATTAAAAAAAAAAGCTGATCTTCAGAGTGCCGTCAAGAGACAGAGGACAGCACACGACTTGGCAGCCGGGGGTCCCCACCCAAAAGAATTAAAAGGAGAAAAGGACAATGGTCCCTTTCTTTCTGGTGACAAGGTCATTAGCTCAACATACATTTTTAAAAGGCATTTCAGTGGGGTTCCAGATAATATTTAGAGAAGGGTCTAAAAGAGAGACGTTCCAGCAAACCGTATAGATTTAAGAATCAGAACTCTGCAGAAAGGAAACTTAAAAAAGGCACATTAAGTATTAATAGAAAATCCATGGGGTTGTTTAAAGGAGAAGAAAGCCTGGCTTTTCTTGTTAGCCTCATGCACTTTTTAAAAAGTCAACGTATTAATTAGACAACAGTATTCCAACCGTCAAGCCGAGCAGAACGTTCACGAAGTCAGGTCAAGCCATTCTCTCACTTGGGGAGGAACATGAATTTGGCAACAGGGGAGTGCACTCTGAAACCTCTTCTAAAGGGGGCCAGCTGCCCCCAGGGACAAGGGCTCCAGGCCACAGAATCTGCCCCTGCCAGTGTCGGGAAGATCAATTTTCACCTCTGTCTTACCACACCTAGGCTCTGAGGTTCCTCAGGTTAGGCACAAAACCTTTCTCCACGCTGTACAATATCATCTATTAAATTCTGTTTACTGGATTTTAAACACATTCTACCCCTGCCCCTGACACAACACTCGGGCTGCCTACTTAAGTCTGTGACCTCACAGTTTTGTAAACAAATAAACAGATCATTTCCTGTTTATTTCCTTACAAGGCTAATCACACTGATCAAGTGTAGGTATTTCAGAAATCTAGCATTTGGAGGGCTGACCTGTTTTTCACATCACCTTATTGCTTTCACAATGTATTGCATTCTATTCCTTCTGGAAAACACAAGGCATCAAACCAAACATCCATGGACAGAAGATTACAAGAGAAGGGTTTCCTCTATCTGTTGTCATTCCTCTCATCCTTTTAGTTATCCAAACTAATTAGCAATGTTTCCTGCAAAAGAAAATCTGGAATATACAGGAAAGTGTAAAAGAAAAACCCCTCGGAATCCCATCTTGCAGCTCTAAATGAGTATTCTGATAGATTTATTACCAGCCTTTTTTTACATTAGACTTCCACACTGAGGTCATCTAGTATGACTTCATGTCTTAACTTTTTCATTTTTTATATGCTGTACCTAATAATTACAGTTACACAATTATATATTTTGTATGCTGCTAAGTCACTTCAGTCGTGTCCGACTCTGTGAGACCCCATAGACGGCAGCCCACCAGGCTCCCCCATCCCTGGGATTCTCCAGGCAAGAACACTGGAATGGGTTGCCATTTCCTTCTCCAATGCATGAAAGTGAAAAGTGAAAGTGAAGTCACTCAGTCATGTCCGACTCTTCAAGACCTCATGGACGGCAGCCTACCAGGCTCCTCCGCCCATGGGATTTTCCAGGCAAGAGTACTGGAGTGGGGTGCCATTGCCTTCTCAGAAAAGATATTTAACATGTTTTTTTTTGAGAATATGAGATTCAGCGGTTACACAGTATTTTGTTTAAGAGAAAAATGTGGTCAGATTTAGCTACTCTTAACTTTTGCATAACTAGGCTGAATCCAATTTTTCACTCTCATTAACCGTGCTGTAAATTCTTTTATGTATTATTGTGAACAATGTTATTATTCCATAGAATTTCTTGATGTATAATGACTGTGTCAAAGAGAAAGAACCTGTGTAGGGTTTTCAGAAACCCTCTTAGATGATCTTTTTAAAAGGCCACAGCACTATCAAGATGGTGGGTGAGAGATCTCGCTCACTTTTGTTTTTTCTTTTGTTCCAGATGCCGATCCCACTCCAAGTCTAGAACATCATTCACATCTTGGACAGCAAATTTCACATACTGATGAAGGCGCCGAATTTCCTGCAAGAAAAAAATGAAATGGCAAAATGACTCGGTTTTCTAGTAGTTTGCAGGATTGTGTCTCAAAACAGTTAAAATGACTTTGAAGTCTTTTTACACTGAGAACCACAAGGAATAAGGAAAACATAACACGTTTTAATATAATCATTAGATGGAGAAGGAAATGGCAATCCACTCTATCATTCTTGCCTGGAAAATCCCATGGACAGATGAGTCTGGTGGGCTATAGTCCATGGGGTCACAAAAGAGTCAGACACAACTTAGTGACTAAATAACAACAAATAATCATTAGAATGTTAGAGAAACCCAACTTTTAAAGTGTGTGACAGAGAGATAGTGTTAAGAAAAGGGAAACAGAAAGGGTGTGTCAGCCCAGGGTCTCTAGGGAACCGATGTTCTGGCTTAGTTCTCATTTTTCAGCTCTTGTAAAGTAGCTCCACATGGCCTAGGAATTTTCCATTGTACTCTGCTACTCCAACAGTACACCCATTTAGATTTTGCTCTCCCACCCATGAAATTAACTGTAATACAGACAAAATTATCCTACAAAACAGCACTGAAAATAATTCTGCACCTATCTATTCACAGAATAGAATGCATAAGTCATCTCACCAGTGGGGGAAAGGTCATTTCTCAAAAACAAAGAATAGTATCAGTACTAGAAATGGAATTTACCATTATTAAAAGTCTTACCTATTAATTCATTTTAGGCCTTCAATAATTTTCTTTAAATTGTGATCTAGTGTTAACCTTTACGGCGCCATAACTTAACTCTCAAAAATTAAAAAATAAATAAATAAATAAATAATTGGTAAAAAAAATAAATAAAATAGAGCATTCCACTAATGAAAATGAAGCATTACATTAAATGTGTATACAAATGAAGATGAAGTGCTATACACTGGGAAATACTTTTACATCTGTACCAAGATCTTATTGTGTTTAACTGTATTTTCAAAATTATTCTTGGACAAGGGTATGTGCCCTAACTGAAGATGACAATGTCACTTAAAAGAGTCAGGCTGATTCTAGGAAGCAGCAGTAACCTTAGCATCAGACACAAATTTCAACTCAGTACTCTGTGACTAGAGGAAGGCCCTTTACTATGGACACTTCAAATGTGACCGTATCTCTGCATGAACTCATGCTGTTTCTTCTGAATGCTCTCCCAACCTTCTTTCCCAGAAAACAACACCTTTTCTTTTCAGGCCAATAAATAGCTGTTACATTAATAATTATTATTATTCCTGATTTGATTTCTAAATATATCTTTTTCAACAGCTACTTTCTACCATGCTTAAGATTTAATTAAAAATTGTTTTTGTTGATCCAAAAAACCTCAAGGGGGAAAGTGCTGTTTTCTTTGTTACAGTCAAGGAGGTATATATGAAGTGGGTTAGCACTCAGAGGAAATGAACAACTTTGTCCAGGCAGTCCTGCAAACCTGGACCTTCCAGAGGAGCGTGCCCGTCTAGGTGTCTGTTTTCGGCAGCTCTGGTGAGGTTCTCCTACCTGGAGTTGAGCTTCACTCCTGGGGTCCAGTGGCCTCTTGTAGAGCAAGTGCAGATACGCAGAGTCACGGTTCCTCTCATTCTGTTCTCTGGCTTCTTCAACACCAGCAAAGCCCTCCAGTAAAGTTGTCTTCAGGGTACTTATATCTCCATGAAGAGACTAGAAAAGGTACAAGGATGGGCTGATACAAAAGTGCTATTTCTGAGAAATAAACCTTTCTTGCTAGATCAAGGTGGTGCTTCTCAAATATTTAACAAGATGAGCATCTGAACAGAGCCAAAACTGATTTCTCTGCTTGGAAAGAAAGATACTAACGTTCATTTTTTTTTTCTTTTTCCTTTCTCATTAAAAAAATACAACCTTAATGATCAGAAACTCAGGAAAAATAAAAATACTGGTAATCCTTCCATGTAAAGATGACCACTGGGATTTCTCTGGCAGTTCAGTGGTAAGGAAGGGCTTGGTGTTTTCACTGCCAAGGGTGTGGGTTCAATCCCTGGTCAGGGAACTAAGATCCTACATGTTGCAGGGTGCAGTCGAAAAATAAAGAATAAATAAATAAATAAAGATGATCACTGCTAAAACCTTGGAGAATTCTCCTTTTTTAACTTTTAAAATTTTTATTGAAGTATAGTTGATTTAAAATGTTTCAAATGTACAGCAAAGTGATTCAGTTTTACATACATATACACACACACATATAATTCTTTTTCAGATTTTTTTCCATTATGGGTTATTATTAATACAAGATATTGAATACAGGTCCCTGTGCTATATGGTAGGTCCTTGTGGTCTATCTATTTGATATATAGAGTGTGTATCTCTTAATCTCAAATTCCCAATTTACCCCTCCCCCACCCTCGAGAACTTTCCTATTTCCAAGCTTGATATTTAAGACAAGAACTCTGGAGTCAGGCAGTCTGAATTGGGATCCGGGCACTATCACTCAGTAACTGGGTGACTTTGGGGAAACACTTCATCTCTCTAAGCCTAGGTTTCCTGTTCTTGCAAAACAGAAAGAACAGTGCCTACCACACAGAAAAGCTGTGAAGATTCATTGAGATAATATTGAGATGCCTGGCACATAGTAAAGAGTAATAATAGAAACACATGGGTCTCCCCTGGTGGTCTAGTGGCTAAGAGCTCTCAATGCTGGGGCCTGGGTTTGATCCCTGGTTGGGGAACTAGACCCACATGCCATAGCTAAGACCCTGAGCAGCCAAAAAAAAAAAGTAACACAGTAAATAATACAGTGAACAGCAAACATTTGTTATTTTTACATTGTATATGCTCTTGAGTATCCTGCTTTTTTCTTAAACTTAACACTTTATAACCTAACAATTGACTATAAAAGACAGTAAGTTTTCTCCTGTAAATGCCCACAACATCTTCATTAAAGTTTGCTTTTATACCAAGAAAAAAAGCTAGTAAATTTTCAAATATACCTAAACTAAACTAACAACTAGAATAAACTTTAATGGAATGCCTTGTGCCAATGGGATACAAAGTACTTATTATTCCATTTTCCACATGAAAAAAATAAAACATAGAGCTATTAGAATAACTTGCACAATGTCACAGAGTTTATTGTTCAGTATCCATGGGAAATCACATGGACCAAAGAGCCTGGCGGGCTACGATCCATAGGGTCACAAAGAGTTGGACACGACTTAGCGACTAAAACAAAAGGCAGGGTTTGAAGTCAGGCATTCCTGGCTGAGCCACTCGTCCACATAAAAAACACTACCAGTGTCCTTTAAGAGAGAAAATATATATGCCCATGGAGTATCAGGATGACAATGTTTAACTTAGGAAGAGCATCAAAAACACAAACCTCTGTGGTCTCTTTAATCTCCAAGAGAAAGGCATGTAGGTCATCTGATTCTGTTCGCAGCATCTTCATCTCCTCAGATGTGCCCACCTGGAAACAGGCTTTCGATGTTCGGGCTTTCAATTCTTCCAGCTCCTTTTGAAAGTGAGCGATCTGTCAAGGCCACAAATGAGGAGACGACTCAGTCTGAATGGTGTGGCAGTCCTGTCACGGCTTCTGGGCCCACTAATAGCAGAGACTCCCAGGACACGCCAAGGCTCAATGCCAGAATAAAACAGTCACACAGGAGTCAGCACCCAGAGCCATTCAAGTCTCACTATCAGAGCTATTTCTGGAAAAAATCTGCAGGAACAAATTTACCTCCTCCCCAATTCCAGCCATCACAGGATCTGACTCTTTCCACTGATGTCCCTGCTTTTCTGTAACAGGAGGCTGAAGTGATTTTGGCTGAAATGAAAGGCAAAGGTTTAAAAATGCGTCCCACACCCCAAGCAAGATGTTACAAGCAATGGCTTCCTGGAGTAGGTGGCTCAGTGTCTGCCACAGGTGTAGCACTCTCACAATACCGTTACCGTTCCACCATTCAGTCTTTTGAACCTGTATTTGCTGGGTACCTTCTTGGTATAAGGCATGTTCTAGACAGTGGAGATGGAGGTAAACAAGGCAGATAAGGTCCCTACTCTCACGGAACTCACCTTCCACTGGGACAAGACATAATCAGAAGTAAACAATTCTTCAGTAATTGCAGCAAGTGACGCGAAAAAAATGAACAGGAACATATAGAGAGAATAAAAGTGAAAACACTGCTTCAGATGAGATGGCCCAAAAGCCTTCACTGAGCACTGTCTCTGCACTGAGATATGAAGTAAGGGAGAAAGCTATGGCAAGTTTAGGTAAGCACCTCCAGGCAGCAAGAAAAGCAAGTGCAGAAAAGACTTTGGCAAGTTCGGGGCAGAAGTGAATGTGGGCACCTGAAGTCAGGGAGGGAGTTGGGGGCAGGCAGAGGGAGGTCATGGAAGACTATACCAAGGAGTCCGGATTTTATTCTGTGTTGGAAAACTACTAGTGGAGTTTTAGGAGAGTTGAAACTATCCTTTGATTTGTGATATTAGAAGAGTCCTCCTGCTATTCAACAGAGCATGGATGACAGTGACAGGCAGGCGAAGAAAGAGAGTGGTCAGGAGGCTACTGAGGGTAGATGATAATGGCCTGAAATTCGATATCAACAGGGACAGAGATGTGGATTTATGACAAATAACACACCACAGAGCAGAGCTGGCAAGACCTCTGCTAGTGTGGACCACGGCAGGCGCTATTACAGAGAGGCATCCAGGATGACTTCCGCACCAGGGGCTGGAGCAAACTGCCAGGTTAGTGCTTTTCGAGATGGGACTACCAGAACAAGGCCAGGTTCCTGGGAAATACAGATCAAGAATTCTGCTTTGGGGCTTCCTTGGTGGTCCAGTGGTTAAGACTCTGTGCTCCCATTGCAGGGGGCCTGGGTTTGATCCCTGGTCAGGGAGTTAGATCCCACAAGCCCCAACTTAAGAGTTCACATGCTGCAACTAAGACCCAGCACAACCAAATAAATAAATAATGGGAAAAAAAAAAAAGAATTCTGCTTTAGAGATGTTATAACTTGAGAGGACCTTCAAGTGATTTGTTACCTTCACCAGTGAACATATAGAAGAGTTTTTAGGTTGCATAAGCATTCAGTAGAACAGCTTTATTTAATAAATGCCACATGTCACGTATTATGCCAAAAGCTACAGCTGTAAACTGGGCATTTCCTGTGAAGCCTGCACAGGTATGTGCTGGGGTGGGGAAGGAAGCAGACTGGGAGAGAGACAGAGGAAAAGATACGACTCCTGTTCTGAGGGCACTCAAATAATCAAGCGGGAAATGGACAGAAAATTCTCTTTAAACTATAAAAATAAACTGAGATGATAGACTGTAGATCTAATACGAAAAGTAAAATAATAAAACTTTTAGGAAAATATCTTTTTGACCTTGAAACAGGAAATTATTTTCAAAACAGAACACAAAAAGTACTCATCTTAAAAAAATAATTAAATTACATTAAAATTAAGTACTTGTCATCAAAAGAGACCTCAAGGGAAGGTAAAGGCAATTCAGAGAGTGAGAAAGTATTTGTATTATATGTTTATGTGTTTACACATGCATATGCATATCCAATTAGGAATGAACTCTTACAAGTCAATAAGAAAAACAACCCAATGGAAAAAGAGGTAAAAGACTTGTACAGACACCACTGAAAAGAAGATAGTCAGATGAAAAAAAGCTCAATTTTACTAGTCATCTGTGAAATGTTAATTAAAACCACAAAACACAACAACAATAAAAACGTAAAATGTAAATAAAAATACATTAAACATAAAAATGTAAAAATGTAAACTACAAAACTAGTGAGGATGTGCTGCTGCTGCTGCTGCTGCTAGGTCACTTCAGTCGTGTCCGACTCTGTGCGACCCCATAGACGGCAGCCCACCAGGCTCCCCTGTCCCTGGGATTCTCCAGGCAAGAACACTGGAGTGGGTTGCCATTTCCTTCTCTAATGCATTTAGGTGAAAAATGAAAGTGAAGTCGCTCAGTCGTGTCCGACTCTTAGCAACCCCATGGACTGCAGCCCACCAGGGTCCTCTGCCCATGGGATTTTCCAGGCAAGAATACTGGAGTGGGGTGCCATTGCCTTCTCTGAGTGAGGATGTGCAGCTGAACTCAAATACGCCTAGTGGGAATGTACTAAGAAGGAATACATGCATATTCTATGACCTAACAATTCCACTCCTAGAAACGCATACACATATTCACCCAAAGACATCAACTGGTGTGGTCATAACAACACAATTCACAATGACTTCAACCTGGAAACTACTCAAATGTCCGTCAAGGGTGGGATGAAACTTGTAGTAATAGTCGCCCAGTGAATTCCAGACAGCAACGACGATACGGAAAAACCTCACAGACATAACACTGAGCCAAACAGCCAGATACCAGAATGTATACTGAATCATTCCATTCTACAGAAGATACTCACAGGCTAAACTAAGCTATGCTATTAGAAATCATGACAGTGAGACCTCTTTGGCAAGGGTAATGTCTAGAAGGGCTCACAGGAGGGGAACTCAGGGACCCCAGTATGGTCTGTTTCTTGTTCTGGGTGTGGGATACCAAGGTGTACTCAGCTGGTGGCAATTCATCCAGGTGGATATGTGTCACCTGTATCCTCCTTCCCCCTATGTGTACTCTATGTTAGTAAAAAATTAAATAAAATGAACCAAGTCGTAATGGAAAGGCAGAAAAAAAAGAGGGCAGTGGGAGATTTCTTGATTACTTTGGGAATGACAGAAAAAAATCAGGTGGTATACTACAGTCTTCAGACATGAATAGGATTCCACAAATGGAACATAGCATGGATAAGCTCAGGAATCAGCAGAGAAAACAAGCCTAAGATTCTAGGGTTGCATTACATGGCTTTTATAAGCAGACATTACAAACATTCATAGCTCCCACTTTGGTACTGCCTATCACATAGTCCGAAATACTTTTGCAAAGGTGTGAATTCTAAAACCAAAAAAAACTCACTTTATAAACATGTATGTTTGGGGCAGTAAATTAATAAACACAGTATTGCAGGCTGAGTTTAAACATACCTGAGGAGAGCCTGACTTAGTCACTGGAGGGGTTATCCTAGGTGATTTCTGGACCATTGAGGGCACTGGACTTGGACTGCCCTGAGCAGCTCTCCCTGTAAGAACAAGAGGTCAGTCAAAACAAACAGTATTCATTCCCATTATTTCTTCCACCACGAATATCCTTTCCTCAAATCTAATGAAATAAGTTTTTCACTGTCCCTGGCCTCCATTTATGATCTTGGTTACCAAAAGAGATATCCACGGTTTCCAAATACCTAAAAAACACACATAACATTTTAAAACAGGAAGTTCCCTTGTAAAGCAGGTAAACTGGAGTGTCTCCGATAACAGGTATGCGCACTGGTGTGCAGGCCCAGGAGGCAGTCCCCTCAGCCCATCCCTAATCCTCACAGAGGCGCCTGATGACCTCTGGGAACTGGGGACAAAGTTTAAAGACCATGAGAGCAACAATTCCCATCCCTAGGAAGAACTCACAGGGCCTTCGGGACTCTCCTGGAATCCTCTAGGACAAGTCTGTTGCACATAAGAATCACCTAGGAGCTTTTAACAGAGAAAGCAATGGCACCCCACTCTAGTACTCTTGCTGGAAAACCCCATGGACGGAGGAGCCTGGAAGGCTGCAGTCCGTGGGGTCGCTGAGGGTCGGACACGGCTGAGCAACTTCACTTTCCCTTTTCACTTTCATGCATTGGAGAAGGAAATGGCAACCCACTCCAGTGTTCTTGCCTGGAGAATCCCAGGGACTGGGGAACCTGGTGGGCTGCCGTCTATGGGGTCTCAGAGTCGGACACGACTGAAGTGACTTAGCAGCAGGAGCTTTTAAAAAACAAATATACCAAAAACTTGTATCCAAGCCTCATCTCAAGAGAACCAGATTAAACAGTGAGAGAAGGGACTCCCCCAGTGGGTCTAGAGTACAATCCAATGATCCAGGAGCCACCAAACTATTAAGAATTAAATAACAGCAATGGCAGTAGGGAGATATGGGTGGTGAGCAGCAGACAGGGAGAAAGTGTATATGCGGTGTGGTACATTTCTTCTACCCTAAAGTGTAAAGAGATGTGAAAAGGATTGTTAATTCTTCAGGTCATAGACAAGTACTTGCCAGAATCTGGTGAAAAGTCCCAGAATGAGGTGACTTTGGCAAATGCTACAAGTCCTTGATCAGCAGCTAAGAGGGATTTCAGGAATTTATACAGCTCAGTATCTACCAAGATAAAATTATTCCTGGCACTCAAACACCAAATGGCTATGCAAGTACGTCTGGCTGGGTATTATCACTGGCATGAGCAAACAACAAACTTAAAAACAGAGACATATCTGACAGACGCCACCACAACTGTGAGCGAAATGATGTCACTTATGTCAGGACAAAAGGAAATCACGTGATGTGGCACACACATCAACTACGTGGTGTTACTGCTCAAAATGTTTCATGTAAATGTCACTGTGTGGAAACTCTCAAATCCAAATTGAAGGACAGTCCACAAAACTACTGGCCTGATCTCACCAATGTTAATGCTGAGGAAGACAAAAACGGTAAGACTGCTTGAGACTAACGAGACAAAATCGGAATATAGCTTGTAGCCCTTGAGTGGCTTTTAGAAAAACAAAGGGGGAAAACAAAGCTATAAGAACATTACAGTAACAACACTGGAAACATGAATCGGGCTACAGGCTGAATTACTGTTAAATTTCTTTAGTGTGATAATGTATTGAGTGCCCTTGTTTTTAGGAGAGAGACACTGAAGTTCTTAGGGGTGAAGTGTTTCATATCTGTGATTAACTTTCCAATGTTTTAGAAAAAAATTTACATTAAAAAAGAAAGACACAGGACTTCCCCGGTGGCCCAGTGGTTAAGAATCTGCCTGCCAATGTGGGGGACAAGAGTTCAATTTCTGGTTCAGGAAGATTCCAAATGCTGGGGAGCAACTGAGTTCGTGTGCTGCAACCACTGGAGCCTGCGTGCCCTAGAGCCTGCCCTCTGCAGCAAGAGACACCTCTGTGATGAGAGGCCCGCGCACCACCGCTAGAGAGGGCTTGCACAAAGCGCAAACACCAGTGCAGCCAAAAAGTAATTTGTCTTAAAAAAAGAAAAAAAATCCAAGCTCACCAAACTAGAAATTCATATTTAAAAAAGAAAGAAAGACATAAAGGAGCAGTGCATGATGCTGACTCTCAGGGAAAGGAATGGTATTCAGATTATAATATGCAGCCTTTCCGAGGTTTGAAAGAAGAAAAAGACAGGGTGGGTACATTTGCTCGTTGAGCTGTATAATGCACTTCAACCTGGATATAACCATTATCATGATCTTTATTTTAAAAATCTGCTTATGGTAGGGCTGAGTGTGAAAATCCAGGACAGTCACCAGAGGAATAAGCAGAAAGCCTCTGCAGGTTCCTTATCGTCTATGTGTCTTCAAGACTTGCTTGGTGACGGACCTCCATGGAGAGCAAGCTCTACGTGAAGACAAATGCCCCACAAGACAGAGACAAGCACTGAAGCCACTATGAATCTTTCCACACTGGAGTACAAAAGGCACTGGACTTCAGTGTGAGTTACAGGAAGCAAGAAAAAGGAATCCAGTCCAGCCATGTTGGCTAGGATTTTTAAATAACTTGGAGAAATGCTAATATGGGAATTCGGGACCGAGCTTTGAAGATGTTTGCTTAAAATCATACCTGATGCGGACGGAGTGGCTGAGGACTTGGATGACAAGGAACTGGATGATGCCGAGAGGGGGGCGGGGTGGCTGAGAGGTCCAGAGGAAGCCGGCTTGGAGGCCGAGAAGGGCAGCATCGAGGCTGTGCTCTGTGAGTTGTGAACAGGAGCCGAGGTGGCTGCAGCTGTGAACCTGAAAACGGCAGCCCGAGTGGGTCAGAACAGCCTGCTGCTGTGGGATTGTTCGAAACCGTAATGAGTGATCATCAAAAGGTAACTTCCTAGACTCTTCTGCCTTTAGGAAGGGCAAATGTTTAGCTATTTCTTACAAAAGGTGAAGGCTGCATGGAAACATTCGTCATCTGCTTATTTGGAATGAAAATATCAAATAATACTTAATATGATGACAAAACTAAGTTTACCATGATATAAAACATTTACTGTCTATCCTATCAGGCCGAGTGAAAAAAGAAGGTGGGACTCAACTGGACTTTGGAGAGTTTAGTACCCTCCCTTTGTCAAGGAAATTACTGAGGACTCGTGGGATGATCATCTCTGGGGAAGGAAAATGGAAGATGAGAGCAGGTTACTATCTCTGGGATGCTGATGGTCTGCTAGGAAGGGGAAGTAAGTTTCACCTAGAAGAGCAAATGTCTGTAAAGAATATAAGTATACAGCATCAGATGACTAGTGAAATAAATCAGTGTTACACAATGGAATACTAGGCAACCTTCAGAATGAAGTGGCTGCATGACAACTTATTATCAACAATGACAGCGGCCGGCATCCCCTCCACAGTAACAAGGGAAGATACAGAAGAGTGGAGGGGGAAGCTGGTAGTATTTATACTCAATGGCAATTATGTGAAAGGGTACAAGGTATAAGGGCTACTTTTCTCAAAAGGTTTATATTCTGGTGGTGAGAACAAAACAAGCAGGTACAGAAGTGAAAAAATAAGATACACGTAGGACTTCCCTGGTGGTCCAGTGGTTAAGAATCTGCCTTCCAATGTGAGGAACTTAGATCCCTGGTCAGGGAACTAAGATCCCACATGTAAGTGAAAAACAAGCGCTATCTCTACCTGTCAAACTTGAAGTGTTACTCACTTTTCGCTAAGGTTGACCTTGACTGCAGGAGCTGACGGTGGGAAGGTGGGCTTCATTCCCATATTTGGAGCTGACACACTTGGCATTGGTGTGCTTTCCAGGGTAGGCTTAAAACCCGATGATCCAAAGGAGAATGAAGCAGCTGAGGGCATCATGGGAGAGGCCACAGGCGTGGGCGCGAGGGAGGCTTGAGAAGGAGGAGCAAAAGGGAAGGGCGAAGTGCCAGAGACCAGGGCTGCTTTGGCCCCGTCAGAGCCACTGGAACTCAGAGGAGCCTCCCCAGGGACAGAACCAGAGGACTTCAAAGATGAAGAACCAAAGGACAACACAGCTGACGGCAGAGAGAAGGTGGAGGTGGGGGCGGCCTGTGATGAAGGCAGCACAGAGGCAGGCGCCGCGGCGGCCGGCACATCGAGCTTCTGCGGGGCCTGAGGGGAGGTGGGGGTAGTGGGAATACTTCCTGCAAGGAAACACAGGGAGGAAAAGGGAAGAGACAAGTTAACGCCATGACACTGGAGGTTCACATCGCAGGAAGCAAGTGGAAAAGGGTTGGTGGAAGAAGGAAGCCAGAAATAATTGGTCCTCATTCCAAAAGTTGTGGGGAGAAGAAATGTGAGCTGATGTTGAACTTTCCATAGCAAACATTCCATATGGCAAGATATCTAAAACTTTGAAGGAAAAATAAAACACAGAAAGACATTAGACTAACAGGTCTTCATAAACATCAACTTGAGTAATATAGAAAAAACACTTCTCGATGTCACAGTGAAAAGTAAGTCATTCTGCAATATTTTATTATCAGGAAAAAACTTTAACTCAGACCTACGTCTCTTAATAGTCACTAAAACAACTCCAGTTTAATCAAAGATATATCTCCTTTGTTTTGAGATATACAAAAGGATATATAAAACTGTATCTCAAAACAAAGGCGGCAAAAAGTGAATTAAGTCCAAGTGTCTAACAACCTGGTAAACCTAAAAGTGACCCCCAAAATCACGAAAGATAAAGATTTGACTAAGTACAAAAATAGGCATACAACCAAAAGGTATACTGAAAAAAATCTGCAGATGACAGTAATATGTTTTATTTTTTAAATAAAAATTGAGATTTTAAAAAACTTTTGAGGAGTTCTCTGATGGTCCCGTGGTTGAGTCTGCCTGCCGGTGCAGGGCAAACGGGTTGGGTCCCTAGTCCGGAAAGACTCCACATGCCTTGGGGCAACCAACCCCATGCGCCACAACCGCTGAAGCCCTGGTGCCCTACAGTCTGGGCTCCACAACAAAAGGAGTCACCACAATGAGAAGCCCGAGTGCCGTGACTAAAGAGCAGCCCCTGCCCACCACAACTCAGCATCGCTCACCCCACGCGGCAGTGAAGACCCGGTGCAGTCAAAAATTAACCAATTAAAAAAACAAAAATATAAAAGCAACAACAAAAACTTTGGGGACTTTAAATTTTTCATTTATTTATTTCTCAAATTTTTTGGCCATGCCTCGAAGCATGTGAGATCTTAGTTCCCTCACCAGGGATCGAACCCACACCTCCTGTATTGGAAGCACAGAGTCCCAACCACTGGAACACCAGGGAAGTCCTGAGACTTTAACAGATAAACGCTGGGAATCTAATTCATAGGAAGGAAATATATACATTCTCTCTAGTCAAAGAAACACAAATTAAATGAGGCATACTTTGGTTCTCTAAATTATCAAAATATAAATACATATAATCCCCTAGGTGAAGGGGTAAAATAAACCTGAAACTTTTTGTTACCAGGTACCTAATTTAGCAATCTTTGAGAAAACATTAAGTCTCAAAAAAATCATAAAAAATGGACCTTGTAATCCCAATTCTAAGAATAATGCCTATGAAATAACTTAAAAAATGAAAAATATTTAATACAACCCAATGGTAAAATATATTCAACAGAATATTAAACATTCTTAAATAAATCATAAGAATTGCATAAGAACCTGGAAAACACTTAAAATTTAAATAAATGAACTGCATACCAACTATGTATATAATATGATCACAACTATGAAGAAAGATGTTTATGAAAAAACACTGGAAGAAAAAAGACAAGTTTAAATTTTTTTCTATTTTCCAAACTTTCTATAAACAAGTTAATTCTCTAAATTCTCCAAAATTAATCTCCAAATAACTAAGAAAGCAATATTTTTCAATCAAAATATTTATAGGTCTTGGTTCTTTCAAACTGTCAGAGATGACAGTCTATCCTCACTGTATCTAAAAGAATGAAATGTTTAGGATACAACCATGAAAATGCTGGACTTCCCAGGTGGTACTAGTGGTAAAGAATCCCCTGCCAGTGCAGGAGACATAAGAGATGCAGGTTCGATTTCTGGGTCGGGAAAGGCTCCCTGCAGGAGGGCAGAGCAACCCACTCCAGTATTCTTGCCTGGAGAATCCCCAAGGACAGAGAAGCCTGGTGGGCTACAGTCCATGGGGTCTCAAAGAGTCGGACATGACTGAAGTGATTTAGCACATAAAAATGCCACTTTCTGAAAACAGAGAACCCCAAGTAAATGTTCACACTTCTTTGAAAGTATAAATACAAGTAAATCTATTAATACTTCCTGGGGCTTCCCTGGTGGTTCAGTGGTAAAGAATCCGCCTTGCAATGTAGGGGGTGCAGGTTCAATCCCTGATTGGGGAACTAAGATTTCACATACTACAGAGTAACTAAGCCCGTGTGCCTCAACTAGAGAGACCGTGGGCTGCAACGGAAGATTTCACAGGCCACAACAAAGAGCTGAAGCAGTCAAATAAGAAAGAAAGAAAAAGAAACAAACATCATTCCCCAGGCTCCTGACTTCACAGGGCACACTGCTTATTATATATGGACCCAGAAACTGGGCGTAGGGAGTTCAGGGGACTCAGGACCACTTAAAGGGAAGAAAACAACTCAAGAGTACACACTGTATTGAGATTTTCCAACACAACAGCACCGATACAGTCTATGCAAGGCACCTAGTATATTACTTGGGGTCACACTGACAGTTGATAGGAGCCCAAGTATCCAAGCGGCTCTATTTATGATGTACAATTCACTCTGCACTGGGAAGCAGTGCGGTAAGACACTCTTAAGTGTTCTCAACCATATCCAAACCCACTGGTCCACATATTTCTTACCAGATATAGAATTGGTTACACTATGAGCTTTAAAAACTATATTAGAAGAGAAAAAGCTTACTAGTTATATACTCACAGAATTCAAAAAGAGAAATACAAGTGAAATTCCAAAATATGAAACAATGACCTTCTAAGAAAGTTTATTTTGTTCTCACAGGTGACTGTCATTGAGAAAATGCTGAAAATGCAGACTGGCATTTATATACATGCATACTTTTGCCTAGAAAATCCCATGGATGGAGGAGCCTGGTAGGCTGCAGTCCACGGGGTCGCTAAGAGTCGGACACGACTGAGCGACTTCACTTTTACTTCACTTTCACTTAAGCGATACCTTCGGGGGTGGACGGGGGAGTTCGGGGGGGGGGGGGGGTAGGAACTAAAGAAAATTAAATACAAAGAGAAAAGAAAATTTCTATGTTCTCACCAGTAGCCACTATCTACCTTTTAGTATCTTACAAGTTGTTTTTTAATGTATATTTTTTCTCACAAAAAAAGGAATCATAGTGCTCTTTCATGGCACGTTCTGCCCTTTCTCTGTTATTAAATATAACATTTTTAACTGTTACATGGCATTTCACTGTATGGATGTACAATCACTTAACCAATTTCTCACATTAAACATGTTGGGTTTCAGATCATATAATGTGGGGTCTTACAACAGGGTATTGTCAGTAAATTACCTAATGGGATCCATCGGGTTGAGCTTCCTTTTTCTCTAAAGTAAAGGTTGGTGAATAAAGCTTGGGGGTGAGAGACAGAAAGTATGTGCATTTGTTCAAGGGGAAGACTGGTCCTGCCTTGAAGAGACAGACTGGCTGACAACGATAACACTTTGCGACCTCACAGTGTTCATCCCAGCAGACACTCCTGTTCGAGCCTGCAGGACCCCCTCTTGGCCACAACCGGGGTGCAGAGGGCAGTGGAGGCACACACCTGATGACTTGGGTTGCCGCTCTCCTTCCAACGAGAGCCGCTCCGGTGTCCTGAGGAGGGACCTTACGCCAGGATTTTGATTGATCATGTAAAAAGGACAAAGCACACCATCTGTCGAAAGTAACATAAGCACTGGAGCAGGTGGAAGAGTCTTCTCCTCATCTGTTAAAAAAGAAAACCAAGGTACGAGAAGAGCCAAGTCAACGGAAGGGCCCCTGCGTGGGAGGCGAAGACAGCCTGAAGTGCAAGGGGTCTCACTGGACTCATCTGCACACAAGCCTCGGTTGGTTCACTCTGATTTGGATCTGAACAGCCCTTATGAATCTGCTCTTTAAAGGACAGCTTCGATCAGCCAGCCAGTGTACTGCCAGCTGCACAGAGCAACACCAGCAGTTGCATAGTGGCTCTGACTCTCCCAAAGCTCTGATTTTCATGTGTGTCCCGGTGTCAGGGAGACAGGTTCAGCATTCCCCCGACCAACACAGGAGTCTCCAGGAAAAATGACAGAAGAGACTCTTGGGGAAAACACACAGAAGGACATGGCAAAGTGAGTCCAATTACTTTACAGTCCTTCACAGCTGAATGATAAGCACGTATGTTGTCAATTAAGTCTTCGTGAGAATCAAAAGTAACTGAGTGAATCAGACCAAACAGTCTGGTCAGGGAAAGGACAAGGAACTCAGTGGTGCCTGATGCAGATACCTCTCTAAAATGAGGCACATAGTATATGCCTTTTTAAAAATATATATACACATTCCCACTTTGATTCACATACAACTGACAAATACAAATGGCTATGTACTTAGGGTGTATAACATGATCTGAAGGACACACATACTGTGAAATGACTACCACAGTCAAGCTAATAAACACATCGCTCAGCTCATGTAGTTACCATTTTGTGTGTGTGGTGAAAACTTTTAAAAAGTTTTTATTGGAGCATAGCTGATTGACAACGTTGCATTAGTTTCTGCTGTATGGCAAAGTGAATCAGTCATATATATATATGTGTATATATATACACACACACATCCACATTTTTAGATTGCTTTCCCATTTGGTCATTATAGAGTATTGAGCAGAGTTCCCTATGCTGGTAATTAGTAATGTCGAGCACCTTTTAATGTACGTTGGCCATCTGTATGCTTTCTTTAGAAAAATGTCTATTCAGGTCCTCTGTCCATTTCCTAATCAGGTTATTTGTTTCGCTTTGCTATTGAGTTGCATGGGTTCCTTATATATTTTGGGTATTAACCCCTTATCAGATCCATGCTTTATAGATTTTTTTTCCACTCCATTCCGCTGCCTTTTCATTATACTGTCTCCTTGGCTCTTTTTTTTTTTTAATTCTCTTAATTCTTTACACAAGTTTTACAGGTTACACCCCACTTACACTGGCTGCGTGCCCCGCCTCCCTGTAGTCTGTCTCACACCCAGCGGTTTGTACCTCCTGCTCCCCAACTCCTATAATGCCCCTCCCGGCTTCCCTCTCCCTGCTCGCAACCACTAGCTTGCTCTCTAGATCCATTTCTCACGTTCACATTTCATGGGACTGCAGCCCTGCCAAGATATCAGCAGGGGAGAAGACAGACTCAGAGCACATGCTCAGGCCCCATTTGGAAGTCTGTGCTTGAGGCCTCCATTTTCTTATCCAAGCCATCGAACCAAGTACTGGGATACACCACCTGCCTGGGAGGCCCTGGGAAACCGGGAGGGGCAAAGAAACAAGGTTATGAAGTCGGTGTTCTGTATTTTAGCCATATTCTTACATACACAGAGACACACAGAGTGTGTGACCTCGGTCAATGAATATCCACTTAAATCAGACGAGTGTGGTATAGTGCACTCTGTCTCACTCTTTACACAGACACGTTACGACAAGCTAAAGCGCATGGCAGAGAAAGTTCCATCGTGAAAATGTAGAGCTGGATTTGAATATTAACCACGATGGGAAGAAGACTATTTCTGCACGTAGCTTAGCTATGACAGACTATACTTACTGATGGTGATTTCCACTTGGTTAGTGTAATCTATGGCAACTCCCATGGGCAAGGAATCATCACTCTTGTCTGTCACAGGCAGTTCAGCTCGACTAGAATCCTCCAACAGCCAAGATTCCCAACTATTCTGGAAAAAAGAACAAGTAGAAGAAGATACAGTGTTGGTTAGAGCTTTCTCCAGCACTGTTCAAACAGGAAAGGAGAAAAAGGGAACTCACTTGGTTTAGTATTGCATTCCCTGGGACTCTAAAATCTTGAAACAGTCTAAAAGCTATGAACCCCGCAGAAAGCAAGGGGCTCCTTTTCCAAATCTTTCTATCTGTTCCTGGTGTACAAAGCTCCTGTCTGGTGAATAAATATCACTATCACGAACATTCTCTGACGTGTCCTCCACATCCAAGTGGACTCCTGACACAGGGGGACCATCTAACAGCCGCATGGAGCCAGTCAGCAGCTGCGCTGAGGAATCTGGATGGGGACCAGGAGCGCCAGGTGACAATGACTGTGGCCGTGAGCACACAGCCCAGAAAGCTGCTGGATGCCCTGTGCTCACTCGACCACAGAGACAGAAGGTGACCTCAGCTCGTCTTCCTAATTCTCAGTGTATTTCCTCACACTGGTCAATCTTCCTGCCACTGGATTCCTTGAGAAGCCACCACATCTTTCCAATAAACTCCCCTTTGGCTCATGTTTGCTTGCGTGGGATCTGTTCCCTACAACAAATGACTCCTGGTTTTTAAAAATCATGGACATTTTGTCTAACTTTCAATGCTTTCAAAACTGGGCAGCATGAATTAAAGGAGGAATAATTTTCAACGAGAAAGAGAAAAACAAAAAAACTGTTCAGGAAAGAAAACAATCGTGATCCAAGCCTTAGGCATGAAGTGAACAGTCACGTTCACAATAACCTTAGTAAATGAAACGGGTTCCAACTTTGAAAAACAATCGGCAATACAACAATACACAAAACAAAGACTGCTTGCTAATCACTACAGGGCAAAATACACCAATTTCAGCTTTGGTTTTGTGGAATATGAGATGCAGGTGGTAACAGCTGGAAGGTGGGCGTGGAGCAGGTGTGCCAAAGGCAAGGGTGGGTACTGAGATGGTCCTCTCACAGCGTACGCGGTACAACCTTAAGAAGCGAAGGTAAAAAGGATCACTTAAAGTTCAAAGGTAACAAGCAGAAGAGACTAAAACAGTGCTCCAATCCTACTGAAAGGAAGGACGGGGAAGTCTAAAGGCCACATGTGAGCTAAATCCTCATTTGCATCATGGCCAATAATTTAAAGTTAACTATCGATAACCAGTGATGCAGTAGATTATTATTTCGGGATAAGGAGATAACCATTAAGAGAGAGAGACCACAAGTTAAAAACAGTCTCTTTTGGAGAACGGGACAGACCAGGACAGGATGGGAAGGGCTGATATTTCACGTATAAGCCCTTTTCCACTACCTGACTTTTCAACCATGAACATAAATTACTTTGATAAAAAGCAAAAATCGAAGAGTTTCTTAATGTGTGAATACACAGAATACTTGTGCTATCAGGAGACTGTTACTGAAGTTAACCCAAGAGCAGCGAGTCAAGAGTGCTGAACTCTGAGAGCTAAGCACTCATGGTGGGCTGCCTTGCCACTCAAGAGAAGGGTGGATAAATGTTGAATGGTTGAAGAGGCACAGGATGCACAGAACATTTTCAAACTCCAGGTAGACTTTTAAAGCGGGAAAGTTTTCGGCTGAGGAGCTGTGTCTCCTGTGTAGTCACTCTGCATAAGGGTAGTGTACCATGACAACCTCAGCCCACTCTGGCCTGCAAGGAGCACAAAGCGGAAGAAGATGTGGCTTGTCTACACAGATGCTTTTAGCTTTCTGGTGGTTTTCCAAACAAGGTATTTCTGAAGAGTCACAGTTTGGTCTGACTTGCATGTCTCTTCCATAGTCAAGGATGGGTTATAGTTCACTGAATAGAAGAGGCAGATTCAAGTAATAAGGAGAAAATAAAGACAGTTAAACAGAACAAAGCAGAAAAAGCCTCCTACACACCCAGGTACACTCCTATTGGAATACATTTGATTATGACCATGGTTATGAGGTATTCATGGAGGGTGCAGACAGAGGGCTTCAGATAACACTGAAGGAACTGTTGAATCTAACACCCAAGTCTGTCCAACACAATACCCGAGCCATTTGGCCAACAGCTTTTTTAAGCTGTGCTCTCATCCGGAAACTCAATAAAAGGGGTGTGACTTCAGCTAAATCTTAACCTCACATTTAAACCCTCCAAAATCTCTGAGAACAACATCACATAAAAGTGGCAAAAGAGAAACATTTACCTGGCTGCTCTGTCGCGCGAGGATGCTGACTTCTGTGGAAGCCGCAGATGCTGCCAGCACTAAATCCCTTCAAAGAATAAAACCGGAAGGCCATTAAATTCAAACGCAACAGCTGTACCTTGACTTGAGTCAGTGGTGACACCTACAAAGCTTCCCTCTAGATGTCAAGGAGAAAGGCGAGCGTTTCTACCTCGTTGAAGGTAAGATTTTGGACATAAAGCTTTACTTTTTAGTCCATAGGTCAGAGCCCTGGAGACTCAGCCAACTGTCTCCTTACTTAAGACAAAGGGGAGACACTACAGAATCAATTCAGAGCCCAGCAAATATACCACCCTGAGGAGAGAATAACCTAACTGAAGGAAGAGAAGCTTTGTTTCAAGAAATCCAGCTTTCAAAGGGACACTTCAGCTCAGAGGGAAACTTTTAATATGTTCCTTAAATATCTGTATTTTCTTAAGTCATCAGTGGACTTATTGAGAAAATGGGATTTTTAAGTTTAGTGTGTATTCGCGCTATGTAATTCAAGACTGGGGAAACAGATGTAGTAGTCAGAAAGGCATTATCCAACATGAGCTGAATATATGTTTAGGGCATCTCCAACCTCTATTCTCCTCTCTCACAGAGAGGAGACAAAGCAGAACAAGCAGGACAAAATGGCTCAGGTGTGCCCCCTCGCCCACAGCTCACCACTCTTCAATGTAGCTGAGGTAGTAACGATGCTGCCTCTCCGTACAGCTGCCGTAACAGGGCTCCATGAAGTTCATAAACACCTCAGGGTGCTTTTCCTCTTTTTTCTACATTGAACAGAATGAGAAAAAAAAAAAATCTCATGGGTGATTTTTCTTTAATCCTACAAAGTTAAGAATCTCAAAAGATAAAATCCTTTAAGTTTTATGAGAAAATATACTGAAAAAAAAAAAAAGAAAATACACTCAAAATACATAGACACACTATAAAGACAATACAAAGAACAGAAACATTGGCCATGGACCAAACTGAATTCAAGCCTGTCTGTCACTTCAGCATGGATAGATTACTCAACTTCTCTGATAATGCTTTCTCCTATGTATGATGGACCTACACCTAAAGGAAATCAATCCTGAATACTCACTGGAGGGACTGATGCTGAAGTTGAAGCACCAATACTCTGGCCACCTGATGCAAAGAGCCAACTCACTAGAAAAGACCCTCATGCTGGGAAAGATCAGAGGCAGGAGGAGAAGGGGACAACAGAGGGTTAGATGGTTGGATGGCATCACCGACCCAACGGACATGAGTCTGAGCAAGCTCCAGGAGATGGTGAAGGACAGGGAAGACTGGCGTGCTGCAGTCCAAGCAGTCGCAGAGAGTTGGACACGACTCAGCGACTGAACAGCAACAACAAATGATGAACCTAAAAAAATCTACATCAAAGGCTGTTTTAAGTGAGATATGAAAGGATACATAGAAAGTTTCTAATCCAGTGCATGGAACATAAACGGTACTCAGCAAATGCTAGTGTTAGTATTATCCCTGGGAATAGAAAATCTTAATCTTGAAATACGTTACGTTAAGTCACTTCACTTGTGTCTGACTCTGTGTGACCCCATAGACGGTAGCCTACCAGGCTCCCCCGTCCCTGGGATTCTCCAGGCAAGAACACTGGAGTGGGTTGCGATTTCCTTCTGCAATGCATGAAAGTGAAAAGTGAAAGTGAAGTCGCTCAGTCGTGTCCGACTCTTAGCGACCCCATGGACTGTAGCCCACCAGGCTCCCCCGTCCCTGGAATTCTCCAGGCAAGAACACTGGAGTGGGTTGCGATTTCCTTCTGCAATGCATGAAAGTGAAAAGTGAAAGTGAAGTCGCTCAGTCGTGTCCGACTCTTAGCGACCCCATGGACTGTAGCCTACCGGGCTCCTCCGTCCATGGGATTTTCCAGGCAAGAGTACTGGAGTGGGGTGCCACTGCCTTCTCTGAATCTTGAAATAAGGCACCTTAACAAACTTATTTTTAAAATTTGATATTGTCAGGAACCCAAAAGAGTTAATAAAAACGAGGCACTTTTTTCTCATATCCAATTGGCAAAGATTAAAAATGGTCCCACTGCATATTGACACACTTTGTTGTTCAGTCGCTGAAAAAGTGAATGAATTTTGAAAATCAAGGTATTTTCTTGCTTTTCTAAAATGACTTCATCAGATTAACACCTATCACAACTCACAGTTTACAGCTTAAAGTTTGAGGATTTTTTCACCATGTGACTCAACAACAGAACGTGTTCTAAGTGGACACCACCATTTTGGTCCTCAGGCCCCTAGTGCAGCATTAAAAAAATCTCACACCTCAAGTGGTACCACTGCCAGTAAGGAAAGGAGAGAGACGCCTAAAGCCTCTAACTTTATTAGAAGACTTCTATAATTCTCAAATAATCAAGACACCCCTTTCACACGTACCGGGAGCAGAGCCATCACTACATCTGGAGCCGTTTCCAAGGTCCCATCCGCCGCGGCATACACTATCGTGAATTCGTATGTGCCGATCCACAGAACGTCCAGAACTGAAAGACACACATCCTAATAAACCACCTTTGTGCTTGGGATGACCCCTGTACATTATAAAACTATCAGCTCATAGATAAATATCCAACTACTTTAGCTTTTAAAAAGGTCCAGACTTCACTAAATATAATTCACAAAGATTCAAAAAGCCCAAATTCATTCCAGAGGGGTATTTTACCCCCAGCAGATGATAATCAAAGCAAATAATGAAGAATTCTAATTAAAAAAAAAAAGTCAGGATCCATTTAACGTCATTTACCACGTGACACAGGTACCTACTAGAGAATTACCGTTACGGTGACTTAATCGTGTGTGTACGCTGTGCTCAGTCACGTAGCCATGTTCAACTCTTTGCCACCCGTGGACTGTAGACCACCAGGCTTCTCTGTCCAGGGGATTTCCCAGGCAAGAAGACTGGAGTGGGTTGCCATTTCCTTCTCCAGGGGATCGTCCTGTCCCAGGGATCGAGACCTAATTAGCTAACTGAAACAATGACAGTTTTCACACAGGACACCAGCACTTTCCTGAGCCGGTATGCAGGCACCTCACACGGTCTAACATTTCTGCACTACAGACAGTGCCTCATTAGACGTCAGCCTAGTAAGAAAGGCAGATGTGTTACCTCTGACGGGATGGTCTGCCTCATAAAATGGAGGACAAGGAATGACTTTTTTTTCTTGCAAAGTCTGAAAGAGATTTGAAAAAAACAGTGTCAAACAAAGCAATCCCCAGACCGCAAAGCCAACAACTGTATTATCATTTTACAGGCCAATGCCCTAAAAGAACATGTACCAAATTTCATGTAACAACTTTTTGTAATGGTAAAGAAGAAACAGAACCTGAACCTCAAACCTATTCCGCCACGTTCACCACCCTGTACCCTGCAGAGAACAGGAGGAACACACGACAGCATGGGCCTCGGCACTGCCCGCGAGCCTCTCCTTCTCAACCAGGTCTGATCAGACATACACAGATTCTCTGCCAATTTATACTGAAGAGTATTCATGAATATTATCTCTGGAAGACCACAGGAAAAGGATGACAGAGTGGACACGCGACAACTCTTTCCTGCATTCTCTTGGGTACAGACAGATTTTTTGCAATGAACATAAACTATATTTTAATAGGAAAAAACAGCAAAAATACTACCAAACCAACCCCAAAACAGTTACTTGATAAAAACGCTCTGAAGCCCAAGGCAAGACTTACAGGAAGATACTGGACCACAGTTCCATTCTGCTTTCCCACAGCCAGCTGCTTTCCTTTGGGGCTCCAGCACACTGGACAGAGAAGAAAATACTACCAATTAAAAACTGAAGAAAATGGAGCAAACCATGAGATATGTACCAAAACAGCCATGTAATCACCACTTCAGGCTTCCCTGGTGGCTTAGCGTAAAAGATCCACCTGCCAATGCAGGGGGTGCAGGTTTGATTCCTGGCTCAGGAAGATCTCTTGGAGAAGGAAATGGCAACCTACTCCAGTATTTTTGCCTGGGAAATCCCATGGATAGAAGAGCCTGGCGTGCTGCAGTCCATGGGGTTGCAAAAGGGTCCGACATGACTTAGCGACTAAATGACAACAATTACCACTTTGTGTTCCTCTTTCTGTCAGTCCATGGAAGACTGTGGGGTCATCCTTACTTGGCAAAGTAAAAAAAGAAACATCATGTCGATGACACAGTTGAATTGTGATTTGTTACTGGGCCACTGAATCAGTTGCTAAAAAGGCTTTTTCAATGGAATATTGCCCAGAAAGCTGTAAAGTGCAGAAAACTCCAGTTTTTAGATAAATCGAGGAGGGTAGAAAAGGTTTTCAAATATCAAGAAATCTTTCTCTTGCTTCTATTGGATATTTTCTAATGTTTTCCCCCTAAGGTATAAATGACTGTTTCAGAGTCTGATCTTTTAGGTCAAAATAATTATTTCAACAACACAGTTCTAAACCAAACATTTCTATACCCAAACATTTCACCAGAAAGCCCAGGCACACTGAAGGTGAATCATGTGTGCTGTGTGGCTTCAAGGACAGTAACTACAGAAATAAAATACACTCTCTCCACTTCTACCAAAAAAACAAGTATGACAAAGAGCCCCATTTGCTTTTTTCCTCAGAGATTAATTTTTAAATAGATGACCATTACCATATGTTACAGAGTAAAAGACGTCATTACTCACCAGACGTTACTCCTACTGTGGAAGGAAGGGTCGCACACACTTTCACTGTCTCTGTGACTTGTAGGACTGCAATGCTGCCATCGGCCAGACAAACTGCCACCATGGAGGAGACCGCAGGGTTCCACTTCATGTCAATCACCAAGCCTCCCGCATCTTTCAAGAGCTTATGATACGCAAACGGACGTTTCTGCTGTTTAGCCTTTTAAAACAAATGCCCAGAGGCAAAAATAAACAGATAAATACAGAGACATTCAATGGTCCAAGGAAATTATTGAATATGCAAGTTTTTTCAAATTACAGTTTTCCCCATGACCATGAAAAAAAACTGTAGCTCTACACAACAGTCTATTTGTTACAGACAATTTTAACATAATTTTGAAAATGGCCATCAATTATTGTAGCATACTCAGAGGGACTCTCAACAGGGAATATGCAAATGCAAAATAATGGATAAAGAACATAAACAAAATAAAAACTGAGACTCTGCTTCTTAATAGTGTTGGGTCCTTGAATTTTAGAGAGTGCTCATCTTAAAATACTGAGCTTATTTTAATTGGTATGCAGAAGCCCCAGCAGGCTTCAAAATTCCAAAATAGCCTCAGTGAACGATCTGCTGTCGAAGGCTAACGAAAGATTAATGATATAAAAGGTGCTTCGATATGTATGGTTGAGTCCCTTCACCGTTCAGCTGAAACTATCACAACATTGCTAATCAGCTATATCCCAAACAAAATTAAATGTTTAATAAAACAAGAAAGAAAGAGAGACCACCTGAGGCCACATTAAAGGCGTGCAGGCCCCGCACACACGCTAATCTTCTATCAGCAACCCCGCCGTTGAGCCATTGCTGCGAAACTCCTCGCCAAAGCCTTTGGAGCTGAGGCATGGTGTTTCAGGGGCACGAGCCTGCTGCATCCCCCTTTCCCCAGGAGAGGAATAAAGAAATTCCTTTCTACTTAAAAAAAAAAAAGTGCCTCAAACAAACAAAACCCCCCAAGTACTGCTGTACTCTTGGATGGTTACTTAACTCTTTGGGCCTGTTTCTCTATCTCTGAGATGAAGACCATGATACCGAGTGTATAAGGCTAGTATAGAGCCAAGAGGGGCAGGCGTGAATGAAAACACGGCACGCAAAGCACTAGCACAGGGCCTGGCATGCGGTCAATACAAACACTCAGTCTTACTACTACCATTACTAAACAGCCTGGGATGGAAGAACACTGCAGGGGGAGGCCAGAGACCCAGCATGCAGGAACTTCTGACACTGTCTACTAACTCTGTGGCCTCAGGCGAGTCACTTAAGAGTCCCTGAGCTCTGGCTGTCTCAAGTGTAAATGAGAAATGATAGCACCCTGGGGCAGATGGTGTTACAAAATAATTTCTTGAAGTCCCTATTATCGCAAAGATCTTGATTTATGATTCTATAATTAAGGACCTCTTAAAAACCCGAATTCAAATCTAGAAAAAGAATTCAAAGGTCAACCAGGAACTTCTAGGTTATGATTCAATACCAGGCACTCTTCTTAAGTCCCTAGAATCTGCCGGCAGCTTACCTCATTTGAGAATGTGCGAACATCAAAAAAAGCAATAATGGAACCATATTCACTGGACATCATGCACACGGACAGTGTGAGGTTATCGCAGCTCAGGGCCAGGTGATGTATCGGGAATTTCATAGGAACCAGCAAGCTTTGAACTTTATCGACTGAAAACAAAAAAACAGAGAGCAGAAAATGGAATGTTTGAAGCATAAGCCACAAACTCTATTCAGGTCTATGTGAAACCATTCTTGCATCTACATAAACGTACACACCCTGATACCACGTTGTGCAGAAGCACTGCAGCTTCCTTACAGATGGCTAATGCTGCACTGAGTATCGTAGGGACTCTCCCTCATACGGCCTGGGGAAACCAACTGTGACCACAGCCCTGGTTCAATCTAGTCCTGTACCATATTTCTGCAACAATGCTCCAAACAGTACACGTTCCCATGTGTTTGGATGATGCTGTCATGACAACTAAAAGGCCATGCAGCAAAATTCTTCTCCTAGAGAGCCAGAACCCAAGTTGAACTGAACAACAAAAAAAATGTGTGGCACAAAGGTAAGCCGTTCTTCCCTCTGAGTTCAGAGGAACAAGTCATCAGAAGAGAAATACAAAGGACCAGAGAGAACACCCAGGAAGGCTTCCAGCAGCCCATCTAGCACTTCCTCTTCTTGGAGGTCAACCTCAGGACTAAGAGTAGTTTTACTTTTACTATGTAAAACTTGAGAAGCAAATGACATTAGCACTTCACTATGCTCCTCTCTCTATCATGCAACGTAAACCAAGTAACTTACCTATCTTATTAGGATCATCTCCAGGTTTATTCTGAATAAGAAGATTTTTAGTAGAAAAAACGTGCAATCCACTGGCTCCACCAGCAAAGACCAGGCCGTATTTGTTGGACACAGAAAGCAGACTTGAGCGTTCCTTGGGCAACTCCTCAGGAGAATCAAAGATTCTCACTTTCTTCAGTGCTCTAAACTGAAAATCCTATGGTGCAGGGTCAAAACAAGATCAATTCAGGGAAAACAGGACATTAGCTTATCTGTCATATTCTGGTACACCAAAATATATATTACCCTGAGAGTAAAGACTGTGTGGCCGGTTTGACCCCTGGGTGGGGCAGATCCCCTGGAGGAGGCAATGCCAACTCACTCCAATATTCTTGCCTAGAAGATTCTATGGAAAGAGGAGCCTGGTGGGCTACAGTCCATGGACTTGCAAAAGTTGGATGCGACTGAGCATGCACAGGTTAAGTTGTACTATACATATTTTTTCCCCTTCAACTCTAAACCTATCTTTAAATCAAGGTTTTAGTGAAAAGAATGTAAGTCTCCTTTTGCTTACACTCTAAAAGACATAAAAACCAAAGACAGCCTTTCTCAGCCTTCATTTGTGTACCTTTACAGTGTTTCCTATGGCTTCCTTTGTGGCTCAGGTGGGAAAGAATCTACCTGCAATGCGGGAGACCTGGGTTGGGAAGATCCCCTGGAGAAGGGACAGGCTACCCACTCCAGTATTCTGGCCTGGAGAATTCCATGGACTGTATAGTCCATAGGGTCGCAAAGAGGCGGACACGACCGAGCACCTTTCACTCACTACACTACATGGTGTTTTCTACAGGATCCCCACATACTAATTTACTTGGATGTGAGGTTTAAACATATTTGGTAAAAGTAACTGAAATAATCTTCTTAATTACAACTGCATGTGGTGATGAGAAATCCACACGGCTTTCCAGGTGAGACCATAGTTCAGTTCAGTCACTCACTTTGACTCTTTGCGACCCTATGGACTGCAGCATGCCAGGCTTCTCTGTCCATCACCAACTCCTGGAGCTTGCTCAAACTCGTCCATTGAGTCAGTGATGCCACCCAACCATCTCATCCTCTGTAGCCCCCTTTTCCTCCTGCCCTCAGTCTTTCCCTGCATCAGGGTCTTTTCCAACGAGTCAGTCGCATCAGGTGGCCAAAGAATTGGAGCTTCAACTTTAGCATCAGTTCTTCCAATAAATGTTCAGGACTGATTTCCTTTAGGATGGACTGGTTTGATCTCCTTGCTGTCCAAGGGACTCTTAAGAGTCTTCTCCAGCACCATAAAGTTTTCAGTTTTTTGTTAATTCTCATCCTGATAACCTCTGGGTCTTGGTAATCAGAAACTCAATGTGAGACCACCATTTTCTGAGTCTGTGGTTCTAAAACCTTTTTATCCTTCTGCCCCAACCTACATGAGGAACAGGGCACACTCTCACTGGGTTGGTCACCCTTGGCAGAGATTCTCAAGAAGAGACTTCTACTCTTAACATGGTATGGATTACTACTTCCTAATGCATTTCAGTGAGTTGTTGTCCAAATGCCTAAAATCTTCCCATGACTTATTAATATTTCCTTTCTATGGACATGAGTGTGAGCAAGCTCTGGGAGTTGGTGATGGACAGGGAAGCCTGGCAGTGCCGCAGTCCATGGGATCGAAGAGTTGGACATGCCCGAGCGACTGAACTGAGCTGAGATTGGGATCATCTGATCCTCTCAAGTTTCCTGACTTCAGGAGGGTTTCCAGTACCAAAAACGGACCTCCAATTCTAGTTAATTAAAGGACTTGTGGGCTTCCCTGGTGGCTCAGACAGTAAAGAATCCGCCTGCAAGGCGGCAGACATGGGTTTAATTTCTGAGTCAGGAAGATCCCCTGGAGGAGAGGTTGGCAACCCACTCCAGTATTCTTGCCTGAGAATCCCATGGACGGAGGAATCCAGGGGGGCTACAGCCCATGGGGTCCCAAGGAGTCGGGAACGACTAAACACAACAAAAACAAAAGCGCCTGTAGGATAAAGGATGATCCCTGCTCTGCGTTAAGCAAGCCTGGGTTACAGGCTTGAACTAGTTCAGCGACAGAGGAGAGAATCTTTAAAACTGCTCACAACAACCTAGATTTCAGTCCGCCCGTCAAAGGCGGCTTTGGGTAAGTTACTTTCCGAGCCTCTATTTGCTCTTCTACATTAACAAGTACTTCCTAGGGTCGCTGTGATAGTTACCAGTGCCTGGCATGCAAGCAAACGCTCAATAAACAACAGTTATTCCCATACTCCGACGACCACATTAAAGTAACTACGATAACTCAGGAAGCTCGCGCAAGACCAACAGGGGACGCGGAAAGTACATTCCGTGGGGCTTTCACGCCCGCTGCACGGCAGAGCGCTCCAGGAAGCGGTAACAAGAACTTGCATCGCCTCACACCGTTCAGCCAGGAGGCGGGGCAGCGGGCACCCGCGCTTCCCGGGTCAGGGAGGCGCCAAGGCAATACCAGGATTAAGGAAGGGTGGGAGGCCCTGGCCAACACCTGACCTTCATCTCCCGCTCAGGGATCACGGCATCCATTTCGTCTCCCATCGCGCGGCCCTCAGTTGGTGAAAGGAGCCACCACCACCGCCGCCCGCGGCCTGGCCCACGCAGCCCAGGTCTTTCCGAGGCCAACTTCCTCCCCTCAGAGCTTGCGACGAGCTGCACAACTCGCACTTCCGGCGCGCTTTTGGTGACGGCACACATTTCGATCCGCGGCGTGGCTGAGGAAAGCTGAGGGGACCTTCTGAAGTCGCGCGGCCGCCTCCTAGCAGCCGTCTCCCATTGGTCGGCTCGGAAGAGTAGGAGGCGTGGCCTGGCAGTCACTGCGCCTGCGCCCGGCTGCTCCCCGGCCGCCGCTGTCGTCTGCAGGTGGTTTGGGTTCGCCTCGTGTGGGTTTCCTTTAGTCTGTAGTGCAAGCGCGAGATATCCACGCTCGTTTCGTTGAGGCTTCACAGTAATCTTTGGATGTAGGTGGTTATTAATAGTTTCGATTTCAAAGGTGTTAGGAACTTGACAAATATTTCCAAGGGGCAGCTTCTGAGAAAGGCTTTGGACGGGGTGTGGAAGGAAAAGGTGTTCAGAAAGTTGATGGGACGGGGCCTCGCCCCTGGTGTTTCTGAAGGCTGAAAGGGGAGATTAAAGGACCCCAGCGATCAGCTTTGTTTACTTTTTTCAAGGTAGTCATTTCTGGAGCAAGAGCCCGTGAAAGTGAAAGTCTCTCAATCGTGTCCGACTCTTTGCGACCCCATGGACTATACAGTCCATGGAATTCTCCAGGCCAGAATACTGCAGTGGGTAGCCTTTCCCTTCTCCAGGGAATCTTCCCAACCCAGGGATTGAACCCAGGTCTTCCGCATTGCAGGCGGTCTCTTTACCAACTGAGCCATGTGTAATTGAATCTTCAAGACGTCCTAGTCACCTAGGGATTATCGTTGCCATTTAACTGATGAGGCAACTAGAAGCACAGAAAAGTCAAGAAGATTCCCCGGTTCCCCTCAGTCAAAAAGTGGTGAAGGCCTGATTAGAATTCAGCATGTCTGGATATGCTGATTGCCAACTATTACACAGTCCAAAGGAGAGATTTTTGTAGTGGAATACTGGGCTTCCCTGGTGGCTCAGACGAGAGTCTGCCCGCAATGCGGGAGACCCGGTTTGATTCCTGGGTCGGGAAGATCCCCTGGAGGAGGAAATGGCAACCCACTCCAGCACTCTTGCCTGGAAAATCCCATGGATGGAGGAACCTGATAGACTACAGTCCATGGGGTCGCAGAGTCGGACACAACTGAGCGACTTGACTTTCTTTATTATAGACGCTCTAGGGCAGATTCTTAATTTGGATCACATGGCTCAGCTCCAGGGGGCGTATTCTGCTGCTTACTATTTGGTTTTCAGCAAACTGCTTATCTCCTCTAAGCCTGCTTCTCATTTTTCAAGCAAGGCTGATACACTAGAACCTTACTCATGGGGTTGCTGTATGCAGTAAAGGAAGTTCAATGTCTAACAGCCTGGTACACAGATATATTCATTCCCTTTGTCACTATATGAACTAGCTCTTCTGAATTTCCTGAGTGTCAGAACCATCCCCAGAATACACCAGTCAAGACATTGATAAGTGTGTTTTATTTCCAGTCTGTAGAGATGATATCCAGTATCACACACACTCACATGCACACACACACATACTGCATCCCCCTGAACTTGCCTGACACACCCCTTCCTTTTGAATGGCAGGGACAATGCCATACTTGGCAGTCCCCAAGTTGCTGGTTACATTAGTTAGATTTGGTCTTTCAGAAAAAAGGCAGCTGAACATCTAAGAAGCTGAGCCCTTAGCCAAAGAAGTAAGAGTCCTATAGCTAATAACCACAGTCTGAAATACATGCAGACCTCCCTTTCCAGGAACCACTCTTGAGACCCTTTCCCTTCAGGAGCTGAATTCCAAGAAATGATGAAGGAACTGGTGGGGTTTCCCAGGACACTCCCCATCCAATGAGAGAACACTTTCCTGCTCTTTCAAAAAGCTGAGAACACACCCACTTGCTCTCCTCCCTTAAAGAGGCTTCCTGCAATCTTGTAAAGTGTGTAACCACTGCACTAAGCCTAGATGGTTCTGCCCTCCTGTCTGAGTGAGGTACAGATACACTATGATGGATGGTCAAGGAAGGCATTTCTTTGCTCAAACGTCTCAGCCTGTCCCAGAAAGGAGAGGCAGTGGGAAGGGGAGGAGACAGACACTTTCTCAGCTAAGGATCTCGGGGGGAGCAGGGGAGCAGGGGAGGAGATGTGGGGGTGAGATTTTACATTTACAGGGAGGAATGTTTTGCTGGGGTTTAAACTTCAACTAGGCTTATGCATTTGAAGTACTTCCTTAGACTGAAGATCAGCCAGTCATGGCTGAATAATCTTGTTCCTGAACTGGTCAAGACCAGTGGATTAATCCAACCTGGCCATTTCCCCACCCCCTACCTGCTCCACTTCCTCAAAAACTGTCGTCAAGTCAGCTCCTTGGGTCCTTGATTACGGGTCAGAGGAGCCATGGGGAGCTCATACTGGCTCCAGCCTCCAACAGCCCCCAGACCTTCCCACTTGAGGTTTTTCAAAGTCTTCTGCAGGACTCTTGCCCAGTCTTGGGCCCAGTTAGGCCCCCAGGATTGCAATGCAGTCACCTCATAGCTTCCTCTTTCCCAACATTCATCACCAGGGTCTGAATTCCCCACTAGACTCTAAATTCCATGAGTCTGTCCTTTTCAGTATTGGCTGGTAACAGGTGCTTATAAACATGTGCAATGGATGAGTGCCTCTAAGTCCTGAGTGGGCAGGAGAAGGGACTACAGAATACAGGTGGGGTCAAGGCTGGGGGTCCCGCGGATCCTGACTCAGAGGCACTAGGAAGGGTGAATCCTGGCCCAGGGCCCTCCCCGAGGGTTGACCTAGGAGACTGCCCCTCCCTGTCCCTTCCCTTGTTTTCATCACTGACTGAGGCCAGCCCAGAGCAGAGATGAGGCAGGGGCAGGGGGTATCTGAAGGCCCAGGCCCCAGTCCAGATCCCCCATCTCCAGATAAACCCCTGACCTTGGACAAGGCACTTAATCCCTGTGGGTCACCACAGTTTTGTCAGCTGTGAACTGAGAGGCCTGCCCCAGCTAACCCACAGGGTGGCTCAGGGCTCTAAAACTCCAGTCCGCAATAAAAAACACAGGTGACCCTGATCCAATTCCCAGGCTCAAGGTTTTGAGTGATTTGGAAACAGAGTGATGAATCAGAGAGAAAGTGGGCACAGACATGTCAGGACAAAGTGGGGTGGGGGTGGGGGCTTAAAGCTTGTAACAGGTTGTCAATAAATATCTGTTGAGTGGCTGAGTGAATGAATGAAGACGAATGAATGGTGTAAGGAAGGTGTGAAGGCAAATGGGGAAGCAGAGTCAGGTCTCAAGCAAATCAGGCACCCTATTTCTCAGCTCCTGGCTTCACAGTGGTGTGCTGCCTCTCTCTGCCATGAGCACTAAAGCCTCGCCCTCCTACCCTATCGCCCTCGACATCCTCCCTGAAAGGTGGGACTAGACTGAGCTGAACCCCGCCCCAAGGCCCCAGGATCCCCTCTACCTCTGGAGCCCCAGCAAGGGTCAGGGGGGTGCTGCAGCCTCTTTCTGAGCTGCCTGTAAAGGTGTGGCCGGGGGCAAGATTAGAGGATTCCTCTGGAACCTTCTGGAAGGGCTCACATTGCCAAGCCCCTCTCCTCATCTCCTTTTGTCACCTCACGGAGAATAAGACAAGGCGTGGGCTGGGGGAGACCAGCCGGGGAGGTGTGACACTTCGTGGCCACATCCTAGCACACCCAAGATCCCTGTCTGAGGAAACCCTAACGAGACCTTACAGCCTTATCCCAACTCTAGGGTCTTCTGAAAGTGGGCTGAGGTCTTCACCAGGGCCAGGTCAGGATGCTAGGACTCAGCTCAGAGACCTGGAAGGCAAAGAGTGCCAGTTTCAAGTGCGGGAATCACAGGCTCTGGTCTCCCTGTCCTGGCCCTGTTCCGTCTGGTTTTTGGTTTAATGTGAGCCCTTCTGCACAGGGAGGGGAGACGCAAGGAAAAAGAGAGGGAGGCGATCTGGACTCCCCAACCCAGGGCCCCTTTAAGGCAGATCATTTGTGCTATACAAAGAGATCACTGATTCTGCTGATAAAACAAACACACGACGACCAAACAAAATGAATAAGAGGTCACAGTGAGTCACGAAGGGTGAGATCAGGAGGGAGGAAGAGAGTGGGGAGGGCGAGGAGGTCCAGGCAGGGCTCCTCAGGGCAGGCTGGCGATGTCTCTCTCTGGAGGGGGCCCGACTGGCTTGGAGCTGCCCTCGTTGGCTTTTCCTTCAAACATCATGACTCTGGTTTGGAAGTGGTGAGAAAAGAAAAAGAAAACAACACAAAACAGGATTAGAACTCTTTTCCTCGTCCAGGGAAAGATCATCCCGGCCCTCACATCTGCAGGGTCCACCACAGAATGCCTTTGCATCCTCTCTCCAGGGGGATTTTCCCAGAAGCCTCTGCAGGCAGATGGTCCAATTTTACAGAGAACACTGAGGTGCCAAGGGGCCATGTGACTCAGAGCCACACAGACAGAATGAGATTCCAGACCTCAGACTTCTGGGTCATGTGCCTCCCCCGACCACGCTGCCTGGAGGAGACAGGGCTAGTCTGTGCTGTGGTTCTGCTCGAAACCCAGATCTTCAAAAATCTCCCACTGCTCTGACAGTAAAGTCTAGGGAGCAGAGGGTGGGGGTTCAATGTATAGCCTCAGGAAGGAATCCCAGCCCTACTCCTTCCCAACTGGTGCCGCAAGCAAGACACTCAACACATGCTCAGTGTTTCCAACTAAATGTGATGATGCCAAAAGTGCTTACATCATGGAGCTGTTCCAAGCAACAGTGTTCTCCTCCCTCTGGTCTCCCTCCCTCCCTGGGTAGGCTCCTTCGGCCCCCTGGCTTTGAATCCCATCCAAAGTTCGATCGTCCACAAAGGGCCTCTGTCTGAGCACCAGACCTGCACAGCCAGCTCCCTCCTCAACCTCTCCCCTTGTGTGTCTAGGGGCACTTCCAAGTCAATACATCAAAACTAAGCTCAATTCCCACCTGCCCCCTGCTCTTCTCTCAAAGCAAACTGCACCATCACTCAGAACCCAGACCTTACAGCCATCAGATTCCTTGTTTTCCTTTAAACCTGGAAGCACCCCTGCCAGCTCTAACTCCAAGATCACTCCCGACTCCAACAGCCCCTGCCCACCTGCACTTCAGCCCCTCCAGGCTGAGCACCTCATTTCTTACTTGCACAAGTGCATGAGCCTCCTAATGACCTGCCTGCGGCCACTCTTCCTCCACTGCAGTCGGAGAGACCGTTTAAAAGTCAGCTCCTTGGGACTTCCCTAGTGGCGCAGTGGATGAGAATCCACCTGCCAACGCAGGGGAACACGAGTTCATTCCCGGGTCTGGGAAGATTCCACGTGCCACAGGGCTACTATGCCTGGGCTCCACAACTACTGAGCCCGTGCTCTGGAGCCCATGCAACTCCTGAGCCTGTGTGCCTCGAGCCTCTGCTCTGCACCAAGAGAAGCCACTGCAATGAGAAGCCCGCACGCTGCAACGAAGAGTAGCCCCCGCTCACTGCAGCTAGAGAAAGCCTGCATGCAGCAATGAAGACCCAGCACAGCCAAAAATAAATAAACAAATAATGCTAAATCAACCGTGGACTACAAGGCCCCACATCATCTGGCCCCTGCCCATCTCTGCAGACTCATCCTTCACTCGGTGTCCTCGAGGCACACGGGCCTCTGTGCTGTTCCTTGAGCATCAAAGCACGGCTATGCCACAGGGCCTTTGCACGTGCAGCTTCCACCACCTCATCTCTTCACATCCCCCTCATGCAGGGCTCTGGTCAAACGTCACCTCACTGAGATCCTCCCCGTCCACTACCCCGCCTCTTTCTATTCTTCTTGCCCACTTTATTTTTCTGTGTGCTGCCCTATTGCAACCTGGTGTTTGGGGTTTTTGCTTTGTGTTTGTCTGTCTCCTGTCATTAGAATGTAAGCAATTCATGGGTCCCCAGCACCAAGCATAATTCCTGGCACAGAGGTGGTGTTCAATAAATATTTACTGAATTCATAAATGACAAATCTAAGGAGTCAACATACAGACTGGGGCCCAATACAGAGTAAATATCCACTGACTCTTAGGTGTCATTTTAATGGCATCATCACTCCTATTGCTACCACCTAGCCTCTCAGGTGCGGTGTGATCTCACCTGTATGGTCTTCCTAGCACACCTCCTGATCATCCCACCCCACACTAAATGCTCTGACCAGCCTGAACCCATGGGCTCATGAGCAGATCACTCAGCTTCACTCTTTGTAAAATGAGACAGGTATATTTTACATTGGTACATTTGAAGTTAATCTTACACAAACACACCACTGTATATAAAACAGATAAACAACAAGGATTTACTGTATAGCATAGAGAACTATATTCAGTATCTCATAATAACCCCTAATGGAAAAGAATCTGAAAAGAAATATATGCATACTGGGCTTCCAAGATGGCACTAGTGGTTAAGAAACCACCTGCCAATGCAGGAGACCCAAGAGATGTGGGTTCAATCCTTGAGTCGGGAAGATCCCCTGGAGGAGGGCACAGCAACCCACCCCAGTGTTCTTGCCTGGAGAATCCCATGGTCAGAGGAGCCTGGTGGGCTACAGTCCACAGGGTTCCAAAGCGACACGACTGAAGTGACTTAGCATGCATGCATGCATGCACACACATGTATAACTGAATCACTTTGCTCTAAACCTGAAACTTACACAATATCATAAATCAACTGTTTCCATTTTTTTTTAAATTAATCTTATAAAATCCAAGCAAGTGTCCTTTACAGTCTGAACAAATACTCTGGGACTCTCCAAGGAATTTCTCTGCTGCTCTCCAGTGGGGAAGTACATGCAAACTGGGATTTTGGTTACCACACACTAGGTGCTTGCCATCAGCCAGGTGCTGGACTTGACTCCTCCTCATACGCATTATCTCATTAACCCTCAGGACAACACTTCATGCGAGATACACATGATCATCTCTGTCTTACAGGTGAAGGAACTGAGGCTCAGGGGCCGAAAGTAATATTCCCAAAGTCACTTCAGTAGCAAGAAGTAGCATCAAGAGGAACTTCTCTGGTGGTCCAATGGTTAAGAATCTATCTTCCAGGGTAGGGGATATAGGTTCAATCCCTGGTCGGGGAACTAAGAGCCACATGCCGTGGTGTGATGAAGCCTGCATGCCACAACTGAGAAGCAACAAAAGACTCTTGTGCCGCAACAAAGACCCACTGTAGCCAAAAAAAAATTTTTTTTAAAGAAGCAGAATTGAAAAAAAAAAAAAAGAAACAGCATCAAGATTGAACACTACCTACATTTTGAGCTGGTTTTTGGCTCTAGATTATGCGCACAACAGTCTGTGGGGTAGTAGAGTCATTTTACAAAGGAGGAAGCTGAGGGTCAGAAGGTCTCAGCTGTGCAGTTATCGTCATCGTCATCACCATCACCGCCGCCACTTAGTGAGCACTGATTTTACTAGGTTCTGCTATGGGCTCATTTTGCCAGCAAGGTACTTATTAACGGGACCATTTGATAGATGAGAGACATCAGGTTCAGCGAAGTTAAGAACCTTGCCCAGTAAGTCAGAGGCTTCCAAGCCTGAGCCAGGAACCTCTCCACACACGGTGACTCTGCCTCCAGAGACTCCAGGAGAGGCAGGAAGTACTCACAGCTTAAGGACCGCCGACCGCTTCCCCAGCATCATGTTCACGAAGTCTCGGTAGGAGATGGTGTCGCTGACCCCACCTGTCACCTCCGAGATCATCTTCTTCATCTCCAGGTGGGTCTTGGGGACCCCAAGCTTCTCCATCATCCTCTTCAAAGACATCAGATCTGCCAGAGGAGAAGCAGATCTGTTAAGTGGGGAAAGGCTGCTGGGCCGAGTTGGGAAGCTCCTAGGCAGCACCCCATGCCCAGAAGAAGCCCGGGAGGATGGCCCCTCCCTGGAGACTGCAGGCAATGACTTTTCTCCTCTCGGAAGAATAAGCCCATCACACCCTCCCTGCCCACTTCAGAGGCAGTATGGACTAGGGGTTAGGGACGTGGGCTTCTAAAGTCAGGCAGACATGGGTTGGAATACAGCTCTGCTATTCTTGGCCGTGGGATGTGGGGCAAACTCCTTAATCTCTCTGAACCTCCTGCCATCAGTGATCAAATAGTCGATGGGATTATGTGGAGTGAGGATGCACAGGACGCCCCTGACACACAGCTTCTCTTCATTCTGTTTTTTCTCTGCTGCCGCCTGCGGTTCGGGTGAACATGAGTCCCCTGCTCCAGCCACCCGGGAAATTGAGTCCAGCGAAGTGGGATCAGAGAGTCGGCCTGACCCACGCATCAGAAATTGCTTTCCCGGTGCTGGCTGCCAGCTTCTCCCCGACCTGCCTCTCCCACCCCACAGTCCCAGGCTCCACTTTGCTGGAAGGGAGACGGGGCCCAGAACAGCCCACAGAACAAGAAAGCCAACAAATGAACCAAATTCAAGAAAAACAAGGGAGGCACCCCGAGGAGCTGCTGCCTCTGACCTCCTGGCTCCCAAGATCTGAGGCAATTTCCTTTGGATTGTTCCACGAACAATGGGTCAGCAAACAGTGGAGTGGGGGTAGGGCAGGGGCCAATTTTAGGGCCGGGGGAGTGGTGGACCAGCTCCCCGGAGAGGCAGGGTGGGCCACACTGATGTCAGATCGAGGTGCCAGGATGTCCGGGACATTTCAATGAAAGCTGGACAACGCTCTACAGGAAGGAGTGAACTGTTCCCCACACGCTGTGGGCCAAACTAAATTGGCAAGACCTTTCCGGATGGCAATTTGGCAAGATGCTTCAAAAGCCTTTAACCCAGAATGCCTAATTCCTGAGATATACTCTAAAGAAATAATCAGCAGTGTGGACAGAGATTCATGCACAAAGACATCCTTCATGGGATTATCAGTAAGACTTAAAACCAGACGTCGTCTGAAAGGGCAATGCTAAGGTGTTGGGTGAATAAATTATAGTCCATTCCCACAATGGAATATTATGCAGCCATTAATTATATTTCAAAAAAATGAATCATATGTCAAAATACAAACAATATATTATTTTTTTTAAAAAGGTTCTAAAGCGGTATAAAACTGCTTGTGATTAGCACAAAGAATGGAAGGAAGCTATTTCTGGGAGGTGGGGTTGTGGCGATGTATTTTGTCGCTGTGCTTTGTGGTGATTTCCAAACCATTTTATAGTGATGATGTATTAATTTTAGTAACGCCCTATTTTTAAAGAGCTTCCCTGGTGGTTCAGATGGTAAAGAATCTGCCTGCAATGCAGGAGACCCGGCTTCAATCCCTGGGTGGGGAAGATCCCCTGCAGAAGGGAATGGCAACCCACTCCAGTATTCTTGTCTGGGAATCCCATGGACAAAGGAGCTTGGCAGGCTACAGTCCATGGGGTCGCAAAGAGTCGGACATGACTGAATGACGAACACTTTCACATTTCATTTTTAAAGAAAACAGGATACAAATATTCAAAAAAGGAGAAAAACGAGAGAAGACAGAGGAGGAGAAGAAATGCTGGAAGGAGGGTCCACTAGGAAACCACAGGCTGGTGAGGCAGGAGGACTCTCTGACCTGCCACCCCTGACCCATCAAACTGCCTCCCCTCCCCCGGCCCAGCACCCTTGGGGTCTCACTTACCAATCTCTCCCTCATTGTTCAGGTCAAACTCCATGTACTTCTCTGGAAATCACAGAGCAAAAACTGGCATTAGCAGGGCCCCAGTGACTCCCCTGGGGGGTAACTGGCTGGGTCTTCAGGGGGCCCATACCAGCCTCCTCATCCCACGAGGGGGGCTCGATGCAAGTCCTGTCATCTCAGCTGTTGTCTCTGGAGAAAGGGCTCACCCCACTGCACCTTTTGACAGCAGGCGAGGTAGAGAAAGGTGCCCAGGGTCCACTCTGACCCTCTGCCAAGATGGGCAGCTGCTTTCCCCCAGGCCCCTAGCAGTGCGGGCTGGCCGCATCCCAACCATCTGTGAAGAGACTGAAATAAATACCCGGCCCCAGGGAGGCGGATCTGCAGGATTTGGGAAGCAGATCTTGGGGGCCAGAATTGGTGGGTTTTCAGAGCATCTCAGGTGATTCAGATGGGCAGCTGGGTGAGAGAACCTCCAAGCTAAGAAGTCCCCACAGTTCTGATCTTTTGTGGGGGGCTCATGGGCCTCACTGAGAACCTGATGCTCTTTTGGGACAAATGCCCACGCACCTGCCCTTGACCACAGTGTGGCACGTATAGTGCCCAGGGGTCCCCGGACACTCCTCGCAAACCTCACTATAGACTTGGAGTTCAACCTCTGGGATCAAGGGGTCGGAGGAATGAGCCTGGTATCTCCTGACAAGGCAGTGTGTGCAGGGAAGTCCTGTGGCCTTGGGCAGATCGCCCCTGCCACAGGAGGGTGGAACCTTCGGGGTGTCTTCTGCACCGAGCAGCCAGCATGAGAGAGCCAAGATCTTCCCAGTGACCTGCAAGGCCCTGTGACCTTCACAAGCATCTGCCCTCCAGACTCCAGGCCTCCCTCTCCCCTTCAATCCCCCATCCCACCCCATCCCACCCTGCTCCCCCCAGCAGCATATTATGGCTCCTGGCCCATCTCCCACCTGCTCCTGCTTTAGCCTTGCCACCCCTCTGCCTGGAATGTCCCTCCAGGAATTCTCAGGGCCTTTCCTCTTGCTTTCAGGGGCCCCCGCCTTTCTAACTGGGCCCCGTCACCCCCACAAAGCACCTGCTATCATCTGACACACTTTCCACTCCCTTGCTCTCTCTTCACCATCCTTCCCCCACGAGGACATGGGCTCCTTTGGCCAGGGGGCCGCCCCGTGTGTGTTCCTTGTGCCCCCAGGTCCCAAATGGCCTGGTGCCTAGTAGGGCTCATTCGGAGATAAAATGAGTGAGTGATTTAAAACTTCCACATTCCCTTCACTTCCTAGGTATCTTCCTGTGGTCCCAGGATGGACCCCATCCTACATCCCAATGAGGACCAGGAGCGTGGATCCCCTGGGACCTCTATCCCTCCTCTCAGAGCCACCTCTGAAGAGTGACCCTGCTGGTATTCAGGGAGAAGGAAGGAGACCGGCCGCTCTGCGTTGGCACAGGGAGGGGAGGGGCAGAAGGACCTGCCAGGGCGGGGGTGTCTGTCTTCTACTTCTTTTCCTTCTTCCTTCCTTTTTTCTTTCTTTATGATGTAAAAAGCACCAATTGTGTAATGGTTAAGAGCAGAGGCTTTGGAGTAAGACCAGTATGGGTTCAAGACCCAACTCTGCCAGTAGTGAGCTGTGTGACCCCAGGCAAGTGACACCACCTCTCTGAGCCTGAGTTTCTTCATCTGCACCATCTCCTTGAGGCTTGGATTGGGCTGAGGCAGGGAGATCTGCAACCCTGAGCACAAGGTCAGTGGTCAGCACATGTTCAGCCGTTGGTGTCCTGCCTTAAGGACGGCTGAGCTGTAAGCAGTCCAAGGAGCACTGGCCAGCTCTCTGCCCTGGAGCAGCGAGGATGCCCACAAGGCCAAGTTCGAGTGGTTCCCCAGCACGCCCAGGGCTCCCACACCCGGAGTGCATCTCCCAGGCACCAAAGGTAGGTCTGTCCAGCTCCTTCTGTGCACGGCTCCTCTCCTTTCGAGCCGCTGGCTGGGAACCAAGCACCAGGGCCCAGAACAGAGGGACCTTTCTGCCGCCTCCGCCCCGCGCGGGCTCCTAGGCCCTGTTTTCTTTTCATCCTGTGCTGCTGGGGATTCAATGGGCAGAAACTCTGCCCCCTGCCCCACTGTGGCGACACAAACGTCCATTCTCCACAGGGGCTCCCGAGACGCTCCACCGCGGAGGAGGGGAGGCAAGCGCAGTGACAAAGAGCCGATTGTGTCCTGGGGCCCCGGGAGCGAGCAGGGCGGGCCTGGGCAGTGATGGGCAGGAGCCAACCTGAGCCATGCTGGGCAGCGGAGGGGAGAGAGGGCCAGGGCGGGTCTGGGGCCTGCGGGCGAGGGGTGTCCCCAGGGCTGGGCACCCTGTCTCATAGTCCGCCTGGAAGTGGGGTGTTCTGGATGAAACTGGGGTGCAGCCTGGCCTCGTGGATGAGGAACGCTATGTGTGAGGGCAAGGGGGGCCACCCAGCTCTCCTGGGGGCGGGGGGCAGCCAGCCCCAGCTCACCTTTAAAGGCTGTGAGCTTTTCCGGCAGGTTCTCTTCATCACTGTACTTTTGGTCGCAGAGGAACTCCTACGGAGGAAGAGGACAGCAAGGAGCAGGCGGTCAGCAGGCAAAGCTCACCAGCACACAGCCCCCTGCCCAGTGCTGCCCCTCCTGCCAGGTGGCTGGGCTTGGCCGGACTGGGCGGGAGGCTTTAAGGTTTATCCTGGCCTCCTGTCAACCCTCAGGGGCAGACCTGCATGGTCCAGCCCATGGGTAGGAAGTTTGTTTAGCAGCTGGGGGTGAGGCCCAGCGGTTCTGCTCTGGAAGACAAAGCACCTTCAGTCAGCCTCTGAAGTAGGGGCACAGGGGCCTGGGCTTCCCCTCTGGGCACCCCAGCTTCAAGTTCCACAAAGCCGTGAGCTGCAAAGGCAAGTCACATGGTTCCAGCATGAACTCTTTAAGTAGGCGATCCTAAGCCAGTTGACCCCTCTTTGAATCTCTTGCTTTATCTGCCAAATGGGTATAATTATCATTAACTTCTTCTTGTCTGCAAATCCAAGGAGAGTATATACAAGAATCTTGGCAGTTCAATAAACAATAGCTATTATATTATTAATATTATTACTCTCTCTCCAGAAGTCATTTACCCTCCCACCTGTGTCCTCATCTGTAAAACAGGGTCCGCCTTCCCCTCAGAAGCTTCGAGAAACTCAACTGAGCCCTTTCAGAACCAGATGGGGTTGAGGGGAGATGGAGTGGGATTAAATAACAGTCCCAGAATGAAGCACCTACCCACACCTTCACTCTGGATCTCCTGGTGGGCCCAGGAGGTAGCTATAATTACTATTCCCATTTTACAGATGTGGAAACTGAGGCTCACAGAGCCAGAGCTTCAGCTCGGTTCTGTCTGACTTAGAGCATGCATCTTTAATCCCAACACTTAAAAATGGGCAGTGAGCAGGCATTCATCCGACTTTAAAACAAAAACTAACAGTTAGCACCTGCTAGGCTGGGCACAGTGGCAGGTGTCTTACTTGAAACTGAAAGTGTTAGTTGTCCAGTCATGTCCAACTCTTTGTGACCCCGTGGACTGTAGCCCTCCAGGTTCCTCTGTCCATGAGATTCTCCAGACAAGAATACTGCAGTGCGTTGTCGTTGCCTTCTCCAGGGGACCTTCCTGACCCAGGGATCGAACTCAGGTCTCCTGTGTCTTACCTCCCTTGTTGCTCATCTTCAAGTGGCCCTAGAACCTGCATTCAGATGAGGAAGCAGAGGGTGTGCTCCCATCGTGGCACCAGAATTGCAGAATTTCCCCTCTACTTCCCTGGACCTTGCTTTTCTCACTGAGCCACATGGACATGGCTGTGACTCCATCCTTCCATTATTTCAACAGTTTTTGAGGGACCAGAGCAGGTGAGACCGAGGAGGGTAAGACAGGGTCCTTATCATAAAATTACAGGAAGTCCCTGTTTAACATGATGTTAGAGGACTTCCCTGGCAGTCCAGTGGTTAAGACTCCACGCGTCCAGTGCAGAGGGCTCGGGTTCCATCCCTGTTCGAACACGTGCCATGCAGTGTGGCCAAAAACATTAAAATAAAGTAAAATGTTAAACATTATCTAGGTCTAACTAATACACAGTTTGAAGTTCCCCTCTGCTCTTCCCTAATCCAATTTCTCTCCCTTCCCAGAGGTAATCATGATACTAAACTTGGGTTTCTACAATTCTCTTGAATGTTTTTCCTGTTATGACTAGGCCAACTACTATTGAAAAATATATCTTACAAATTAATTTGGAGGAGCTTACAAAATTCTAATTTAAAATTTTGGAACATCCCATATAAACATATACTTGTAGTTCAATAAGTGATCTTTAAATGAAAACAAAATTATCTGGGTCAATCATGCAACCTGTTTCTGATAATTCCTGCCATCATTTCCCGCTAAATGATGACCAAGTTCAAGTTCCTCCCTACTAACTCAGAATCCTTTGACAGAGTAGGAGGCAACCCCCTCACCGCCCTGCCAATGTGGCCTCCCTGGCTGGGTCAGGGGGCCTCTGACTGCTCCTTTGCTTTCGGCAGACACTATGAGATACACTATATACACTATACTTACACATCTCCTAGGACAGGGAACTCACTACCTCTCCAGCCAGTCTTTGTAAATGCAGCGTAGAGTGGGAGAATGACAAGCACCTTAGTTAGGATAAAGCTCTCTGGGTTTGGATCTCAGCCTCCTGCTTACTAGCTGCAAAATGGGCACACAGGTACCCACCTCCTCAGGCACCTACCCCTCAGTGGAGACAACCGTCTGCGGGTAGTTAGCACCAGGCTCGAACGTCCCTGCTCAGTAAACAACAGGTACAACTCTGTGTGGGGCAGCATCTGATCCCTTCGAGGGTTCAAGTCCCTCCCTACTAACTCAGAATCCTTTGACAGAGTAGGAGGCAACCCCCTCACTGCCCTGCCAATGTGGCCTCTCTGGCTGGGTCCGGGGGCCTCTGATTGCTCCTCTGCTTTCGGCACACACTATGCGATCCCATTCAGTTCTCACAGCCACCGTTACTCGAGTTTGCAGGTCAGAATAGGACCAAGGTGGTCAATATATTACACGTCCAAGGTTCCCAGGCAAGGTGAAAGCTCAAGGTTGGTTTGGAACACGCATCTATCGGACCCCAGGGCCCGTGGCTCCAGCAGCTAAGTAGGTGGAGGGCAGCCCCGGGGCCCATGGGGTCCAGCTGGCTCAGCCGTAGCCTCACTCGGAGCCTCATTACCATGCACCATGCACAGACTTGCATGCACTTGGCTCCGCTGAGCTGGAACCTTCCCCTGCAGCCTGGGAGACTGCCCTCCTGTCGGCTGGCTCTGTCTGTCCATCCTTCCTCTTGGCTTCCTCTCATAGCTCTAGCTGTTCTCCCCTGCCCCACCATTCTCTGACCAAAAGCAGGACAACTAAGTCTTGTCCGTGACCCTGTGCCAACCAGGCACCTCCCGGGGTCACAGATGCCATATCTGTCTGGCAGAGGTACCAACCAGTCAGGGGTTTCCAGCCTTTGGGGTAAAGCAGAAACATTAAAAAAAAAAAAAAAAAAAATAGGGGGAAGTGTGAAGATTTTATTTTGCCAAGTTGAGTCTTTAAACAATGACCATTGACGGTTGCCATGAGTTCAGAAAAGGATATTTCGTAAAAGTAGGAAGTTCACAATCTCTGAATTTTTAAGTGGAATCCATTTGGGCTACTCACCACATTGTGCCTGTGACCCCTTCACTTGATCATGTTAGGAACTAGAAAGCCTTCCTGGGGAAGCACAAGAGCACAGGCAAAGCCCAACATCTGAGATCCTCTGGGGAGAGACCTGGGGGCCCTCTGAACTCCCCGTTTTTTCTGGTTGACCAGAAATCCTGCACCAACCTGGAGCCTGTCTGTAATATATGTTGACCACCTCTGAAACAGGAGGGAAGGGGGCAGGGGATGACTTTAAAAGAATGACACAGCCTGAGGACACAACATAAACTGATTAGAACCAAATAGCTCCAAGACGGTGGCCGAGTGGACTTCCACTAGACCTGGGGCCTCAGCTTTAAAGGTCAAAAAGTGGGCAGTGGCCCAATTCCTGGAAATCCCCACCCCTTTCCCAAAAGAGCTGAAATACTCCTCCCACTCATAGCCTATGAAATTACCCAACTCTATAAAAACTGACAACTCCGTAGTACCCTGCGGCAGCTCCCTCTCTCTGAGATGGCCCTGCCTCTGTCTGTGGAGTGTTTCTAAGTAAATCCACTTCTTACCTATCACTTCGTCTCTCATTCTTTCTGTGATGAGACATGGAGAACCTGAGCTTCATTAAGTCCTGAGACCAAGTGTGTGATCTTAGTTAAAAGACTGTGGGTTCAAGACCCAGTCTGAGTTTCAAGGTTTCCCCTCTACGGATTCCAGACAGATGGCGTTCAAGGGGGTAGGCTTGGAGACAAATCAGACACAAATGCAAGAGCTCAGCCTGAACTGCAGGGTTCTTAATAGCCACACCCCTCTCTGGACCTGACCCTGGGCCCGGCTCTCAGCAGAGAGCCCTAGGTGTCCAAGACTATATTGTCTGTTCACTGATAAAGCCAATTTCCTCCTTAGCACTGATCACCATCTAACATGCTATTTCACTCTGCCCTCTACTCCCCAGCTCTCACCCCCAGAGTGGGTGCCTCAGCAATCCTGCCTCCTGTCTCTGCTTCCCCCATGCCAGGTGCGCTCCCACCGCGGGATGGCAGCTGTGTCCCCTGCCTGGAACGCACACAGCTGCGTGTCACCTCCTTCTGGTTCTTACTCAACTGTCACCCTCTCAATGCCACACAGCCTCCTGGACACCCCGCCCCCACTTCCGATCCACCTTAAGATAACACCTTGCATTCCACAGTGAGTTATCTCTTAACACAATTTACAGTGTAATTGCTTATTAAGGGTGTTGTCCACTAGCTGTCTGCCCCTGCTGGGTTCTACTCTGTAGGTGCTCAGTCAATACTAGCTTGGCCAAAAAGTGGTTTTCCTGTAATAAAACCTAAATGAACTTTTTGGCCAATATTTGCAGGAAGGGTCAATGAACTGAGACTCAGGGAGGATAAACAACTTTCTCATCAAGGTAACCTTTTCATACAGTTCATGAGGTTCTCTAGGCAAGAATGCTGCAGTGGTTTGCCATTCCCTTCTCCAGCTATGAGAAACCTAGACAGCATATTAATAAGCAGAGCCATCACTTTGCCAACAAAGGTCCATCTAGTCAAAGCTATGGTTTTTTTCAGTAGTCATGTATGGATGTGAGAATTGGACCATAAAGAAGACTGAGCACTGAAGAACTGATGCTTTTGAACTACGGTGCTGCAGAAGACCCTTGAGAGTCCCTTGGACTGCAAGGAGATCCAACCAGTCCATCCGAAGGGAGATCAGTCCTGGGTGTTCATTGAAAGGACTGATGCTGAAGCTGAAACTCCAATACTTTAGCCACCTGATGCGAAAAGCTGACTCATTGGAAAAGACCCTGATGCTGGGAAAGATTGAGGGCAGGAGGAGAAAGGGGCGACAGAGGATGAGATGGGTGTATGGCATCGACTCAATAGACATGAGTTTGCGCAAACCCTGGGAGATGGTGGAGGACAGGGAAGCCTCGAGTGCTGCAGTTTGTGGGGTCGCAAAGAGTCGGACATGACTTTACGACTGAACAACATCAAGGCAGCACAGCTGGCAAGGGGCTGGGCTGGGATGAAACTCCACAGCAGAGGCTAGGGTTCCCTCCCTGAGCAGAGGTGAGGAGTAGAAGGAAGGCAGTGGCAGTGGGTGCTGGAAGAATGCTATGAGAAGGCAGGTTCTTGGTAACAGATTCTAGGAGGATGTGTTTACTGTCTCTGCCCCACGGATGCCTAGCACCCGGCAATTCCCAGCATATAGTAGGTGCTCAGTAAATGTGAGCAGTGAGTGAGCAGGGAGGACTGCATTCAGCCCAAGAAGACTTTCTCCACCCTCCCTCCTGAAATGGAAAAGGCAGCTTTGCAAAAGCATGTTTATGCATATGACAGAGGCTGGAGAGGACTGAGACTGGAATGGCATTTTCCCTCAGTGGCAGCAGTGACAAATGCTTGAGCCACAGGGCAGCTATGGGTGGGAGAAGCAGCTGACCTGTTTACGGGTCAGCCCATGCTGACCTCAGGCTTGGGGCAGCTGTGTGGACCATGCCTTTGGCAGGGGGTGGGGAGGCGGAAAGGCGGGAGGCAGGAACAGGAGCTCTATTGGCTGGGCTGCCAGCTCCCACCTCACCTCAGAGCTTTGGATTCCTGGTCCCTGCTCATGCACAGCCTGCAGCTTCCCCCCTCCAGGCTCCTCCCCCTACATCCTTGCCCAGCCTCAGGGCACAGCCATGCCCACTGGGCGGGTGCCTTCTCCAGACCCCAGCAGCCCCTGCCTTAGCTCTGGGCCCCCAGGCAGAGGAGATGGAACTAGAAGGTCACCTTAGATGTTTGAAGAAAAACAAAGAAAGAAACTGGAGGAGGAAATGGCAACCCACTCCAGTATTCTTGTCTAGAGAATTTCCATGGACAGAGGAGCCTGGAGGGCTATAGTCCATGGGGTGGCAAGAGTCAGACACAATTGAGCGACTAAACCACCACCACCAAAAACAGAAACAAGCGGGCAAGCTGGAGTGAGAACACCTAGGTTTGAACACACTGAGTGCCGTGGGGAAACAACTTCATTTGTCTGGGCCTCAGTTTCCTCATCTCTGCATGCTCAGTCACTCAGTCAGGTCCAACTCTTTGCGACCCCAAGGACTGCAGCCCACTAGGCTCCTCTGTCCATAGGATTCTCCAGACAAGAATACTGGGGTGGGGTACCATTCTCTTCTCTGGAGGATCCTACCAACCCAGGGGTTGAACCCAAGTCTCCTGCTTGGCAGGCGAATTCTTTATCACTGTGCCACCTGGGAAGGAGAAAAATAGTTACCTCATAAGCTTGTCCTGAGTATTACGTAGGTAGGTAAATATACCTAAAGTGCTTAACTCAGTGCCTGGCACTTGGTAAACGTTAAATTAATGTTAGCGATTTATTATTATCCTGGCAAGCAGTTCATGGGGTTGCACGATATAGTTACTAAACAACAATTTATTGTATTATTATCATTTAACATTTCTATACATTCAATCCACTTATAACCCCCAGCTCATCATCCAGACTGTCATCAACTATTAAACAGATTAGGAAGGAAACCCCCTCCCCCAATTCAGGCCTGAAGGGTTGCAGTTGCCCTTTCCCTTCTCCGGGTGTCCTCATCTCCCAGATAAGACAACGGAAGTCCAGAGAGATTGCTCAGCTTACTCAAGATCACAGTGTTTTCACAATTCAAGGTCTATCTGCCTTCACCATCCCAGCTCCCTCCCTGCCCCTAACAAGGCCTGGCCACAGGTTTCTGGGCAAAGAAGGTCAATACTGGGATTTGGGCAGTATTTCCTCTTGGGCAGCTACAGAAAGAGGTTATTCCAGAGGCCAGGGAACCACTCTATAGCCCTCTAGGGGGTTGAGAAGGGGCGTGTGTGCAGATGTTTCATTCTAGTCCCACCCCCCGCCCCCACTCCAACCCACTGTCCCCACAGACCAGTTTTTCAGGCTGCAGAAACTGCTGTCAGAGCATCCAGGTATGAGGGGTTCAGGAGCCGGCTGGGCTGTGAGAGTAGACAGTCTAGAGCCCTTGGGGGCCTGGTCAGTTCCTAACAAAGAACCAGGAAATGCAAGCTGGAAGGAGCCTGGGGTGGAAAACAAGAAGCCACGAGCCAGGAGGTCACTGCCCACGGGCCAGACCCCCAGAGGTGGCAGAGCTGCTCCGACATCCACCCAGTCACAGAATCCAGAAGGGACTCCTCAGAGATCCAGCTGGTCCTCTTTGTCAACAGCTGGGGAAACTGAGGCCTCAGAGGGCAAGGTCTTGACCAAACCATCTTTCCTCCAGCAAGTGCAGGGCATGCTCGGCAGAGGGATGGGGTAGGGAGCTTGACTTGGATTGCCTGGGCTCAAATCCCAGTTCTAGCACTTACTACCTCTGTGGCCCAGGGCAACTTGTTTTACAACTCTGGGCCTCAGTTTTCTCACCTGGGAAATGGAACCATAATAACAGAACCTCCTCACTGGGTTGGTATAAAGATTAAATGAGTGAACTGTATAGAAAAATCCTCACTTCTAGTATACTTGCTGTGTGTATGCTTAGTCACTCAGTCATGTCTGATTCTCTGTGAACCTCATGGACTGTGGCCCCCCCAGGCTCCTCCATCCATGGGATTCTCCAGGTAAGAATACTGGAGTGGGTTGCCATTCCTTCTCCAGGGGTTCTTTCTGACCCAGGGATTGAACCTGGGTCTCCTGCATTGCAGGCGGATTCTTTACTGTCTGAGCCACCAGGGAAGCCCAGTATATTTACTAAGGGTTAGCAGGGGCTGCCGTCTCTGGGGTCGCACAGAGTTGGACACGACTGAAGCGACTTAGCAGCAGCAACAGCAGTTATCACTGTGTGTTTGGATCACCCAAACTCGAGCCACACCAAGAGACAACTGTGTATGGCGGAAGGGCAGAGAAGAGGCCCACCCACGACTCTATCTCACATTATGCCATCAAGTCCTTCTGGTGAGCCTTGACCCCTGGTCGCTCCTCCTCCAGGGCAAATTTGGCTTTGTCCTTGGAGACCAGGCTGAGCTGGTAGTAATGGGCCATCCACGGAGGACAGAGTGCGCCCATCTCAGACCCCAGGGATGGTGCCCGCAGCTGCATGGGCTCACTGCTGCCTCTCTTGGTCATCTACACTCTCTGGTGCACACCAGTCTCCCCTCACCCCCTGAGAGCTCATGCCCAGAAGGGGCTGTTTCTTGAACCAACAGGAATTGGCAGCCCCAGGATGCTGTGTCCTGGCCTCCCGATCCTCGCCATCTGCCTGTCCCACCCCCCAACCCCACATAACTCCCTTTCTGGGCTGGTACCTCTAGCACTTGCTCCCGGATGCTTGCTCCCGGCCCTCCAGGCGTGTCTTTATGTATTAGCTGCAGCAGAATTTTAGGGCGGGCAGATATCACCATCTTGGAGGCCATCCAAGGGGCCGGTGGCCGAAGCCCTGGGAGAAAACCCCAAGGACAGGTGGCACCATGCCTGGCCCTGTGGCCTCTGATGCAGCCCACAGGCTCTTAAAGGGCCAGGGCCAGGTCACGGATGCCCGGCCTGAGGCCTGGCGTGTAGCAGGTGCCTGTAATGTGCACCCGCGAGGACAACAGGCTCACATTCCCCCACGGTGGCTCTGGGGCCTCATCCGGACACGGTGTGCTTGCCAGTAGATGGGGCAGCTGGAGAAAAACACCCCACCAGCTGCCCGAATGAAGCAGACCCTGCAGAAATTCCATCTCCGGCTTCCTGTGACATGGCTACTCTAAGGTCGAGAGGGGCAGGACCTGCAGGGACACTGAATCCTCAGAGGCTCACGTGGTTGCTTATCACCATCATCTCCCTTATAATATATTAAGGAAGAGCAAGAGAGACGGGTGCCCAGCGATGCCAGCTGGGCATTCACCTGGGCAGGGGACAGGGTAGCACTGCCAGTCCACAGGACAAGAGACACACCTGTGCAGTGCCAGGTCAGGGCTCAGAGGTCTCCCGCTGCTGGGGGAGGGGCCAGGGAGAAGCACCCCCTGGGCAGAGCTACCCGGCCTGCTGTGCCCAGTTCCTGACGCAGGTGGCACATGGGCTCTGACTAACCATCAGGCACCAAAATGCTAGAGGGAATGCCGAGTGCCCTTCATTCGACCCTGGAGGGCTGAGAGGGTGGGATGGCAGCCAGAGATCCTTATCCACGTAAGCAAGAGACGCCTGTGTCATAGCGAGGCCCAGCCACCTGGTGGACAGGCCGAGCCATGGGCAGTGTCAGGAGACAGAATCCCGGCTCTGTCACTTCCTGGCTGGGTGGCTTTGGGCAGGTGACTTCACCTGGCTGAGCCTCTGTTTCCTCATCTCTAAAGTGGGTGGCCGAATAATCCTTGTCTCACGAGGATGTTTACAGACTCTTGCTGAGCATCCACCTCATCCGGCGTTGCACTGAGAGGAGTCAGTGAGATGGGGCGCGCTCAGAACCAGGCCTGGAGCAAAAGCACAACGCAAGCTATTTTGTAAATGAGCCTCCCGGCCTCTGGCTGGTGCAAGCCGCAGCTCTCACCACCCTCCAGGCTCCTGCTCCGTCCCACGGCTAAGGACACTCTGAGGGGCACCCGCCCAGTCCCATAGCTTCCCTTGGTTCCTGCAAGAAGCTGGAGAGAATCTGTCCTGTTGCCATATAAGGCCAGGTCTGGCTGACCCGGGGTCACCTGCCATGCCATCAGGGTGCGGGGAATGTCAGCTATGTAGGGGGGTAGGAGGTCCTGCCGGCTCCAGTGGTGCAGAGAATGCGCACGCGCAAGCACACACACACAGACACACATGCACACACACAGACACACACAGAGACATAGACACACACAGATACACACACATACACACAGACAGACACACACACAGACATACACAGACATGCATACAGAGACAGACACAGACATACACACACAGACACACATAAACAGACATACACACAGACACACACACATAGACATAGACACACACATAGACATGTATAAACACACACACACACACAGACATACACACACATAGACATACACAGACACACACAGAGACATAGACACACACAGACATAGACACACACAGACATAGACACACACAGACATAGACACACGCAGACATACACATAGACACACACAGACACACACATAGACATAGACACACACATAGACATATACAAACACACACATAGACATATACAAACACACACACACAGGCACACACAGACATACACACACACACACAGACATACACAGGCACAGCATGGAGGGGAGCCCACAAGGGAGCCCCAGCCAAGCTCAGAGATTGAGAGGAAAGGCTGGGGTCAAGTGTGGCTATTTGTGTGCGTGTGCATGCTCAGTTGCTTCAACTGTGTCTGACCCTGTGCGACCCTATGGACTGTTGCCCGCCAGGCTCCTCTGTCCGTGGGATTGTCCAGGCAAGAGTACTGGAGTGGATTGCCATTCCCTCCTCCAGGGGATCTTCCCAATCCAGGGACTGAACCCAAGTCTCCTGCATTCCAGACGGATTCTTTACCCTCTGAGCCACCTGGGAAGCCTCATGTGGCTGTTTAAGCCCAGGTAGTATATTCAGCCCCTCTGAGTCTCGCCTCACGCAATATGGAACAGACACTCACAGGGTGGGAGTGAGGATCCAACGAGATAATGTCCCAAGCACGCCTGGCATACTGCCCAGCACATGCCAAGTGCGCAGAAAATGACAGCAAAAACTAGAGTGAAACCCCCCAAAAGTGCGTTTTCATACAGCTCCACCAGGACCTCTGGGTCCACCCAAGTCTCCTTCTCTTTCGACTCCTGAATCCCTTATAATAACAATAGCCAAGACTGAGCTACCCTGCTGCCCTCTGGAAACTGGCCCATCCCAGGGAGGAGAAAGGCCACAGAGAAACTGTTGGCCCAGAGAAGCCCCCAGAGCTCATGGCCAGGCTGGGCTCTGCCCCAGGCAGCAGGCACAGCGATGCCCAAACACATACAGTGAGTCATGAAGCCCTGACCTTCATGCCTTCCAGCTTTCAAAGGGCCACCGGGCAGCTGCTCAGCCCAGCACCCCAAAAGCCCCACTTCAGTGGAGCAATGAAGCTGCACCCCAAAGGCAGGCAATCTGGGCTGCTAATATGGGTCCCTGACTCATTGGAAAAGACCCTGATGGGGGGAAAGACTGAGGGCAGGAGGTGAAGGGGGTGACAGAGGATGAGACTGCTGGATGGCATCATAGCTCAAGGGACATGAGTTTGAGCAAAACTCTGGGAGACAGTGAAGGACAGGGAAGCCTGGCGTGCTGCCGTCCACGGGGTCATAAAGAGTCAGACACAACTGATCGACTGAACAACAGTAAGAATCTATCCACCCTAGGGAACTTCCACCGTGGCCATGGCCATGTGTGAAACTGACTCAGACCTTCAAACACAGTGATTCCCTGAGAGTCTGCAAGGAGCTTCAGTCTGATCATCTCTAGTGACGATCGTTGTAGGGACCTGGAACAGAGCAGGCATCTCTGCTCCCAGTTCAGGAAGGGGAAGATAAGATTCTGCCAGACAAAGGGGTCTGGTTCAGGCTGAACAGCCAGCCTATCTTAGACCTTGCCCCCGGTTTCCACTCCTGCACCTTGTAGTCCCAAACAAACCACTGATTACAATCAAGACAGCAGGCAGCTCTCCTGTGTACTCTACATAGATTATCTCAGCTGAAAAATCACAACAAACATATTACCGTTATCTCAAGAGGCTTGCCCAAGGTCACAGAGCCAGTGAACACCCCCCTCCACCCATGACTCTCAACTATGGTGGGACAAACTTGCTGCTGTGGTGGGGAACAGCTCAAGCTTCTGGTTTCATCCTGGTGCCTCCTTCCTTGGGAGCCCAGAGCCTAGATCCCAGCAGCCCAGCCTGGGCTCACACAGTGGATCTCAGAATAGCATCCAGGCAGGGAAAGGACATTAGACCAGAAGTTCTGTCACTGGCTTCTGTGTAGCCTTGGCCGGCTGCTTGCCCTCTCTGGGCGTTGGGGTCCCAAGGTGGTTAGACATAGCCCTCTCTCATTCACCATCTCCAATCTCAGTGCTGTCCAGACTGGCCCCTGAGAGCCACAGTCCCTCCCCTTTCTGAGCCAAGTCAGCACACCTCCCAGAACAGCCCTGTAGCCTCACCCCCACCCCACGTAGTTGCCCCATCCCCCACGGGCAGGGTTGGCATGGAAAGTCCCGCACACTCTCGGCTCCGCTGGCCTGTCCGACTATAGTCACCTCTCTCCCATCTCCAGCTGTCTCTGGCTCGGGGTCCTCTGGCTGTGGGTGGATTCAACTGGCTTGGAACCTGGCCGGCTGAGTGGCCCAGGGGGCTGTATGAGGTCAGGGTTCCAGGCTCCCGTCCAGAGGGCAAAAGCAGCCAACACCAAGGCTGGGCCAGCTGCGGAGGGACCTGGGAGGGAGCCCAGCAGCCTGGACCCCTGAGAGTCCCAGCCAGACAGACGTCCAGGTCCGGATGTCCAGCTGCACTCAAGACGGCACCAAGAGGCCAGGTGTAGGATGATGATGAGGGGGCCAGAGTTTAACCTGGTGGGACCCTGGGGTCTCCAGAGCCCTCCGTGGGTTTCCTACAGCCAGTGAAATGAAACCAGGCAGGCTGCCTAGTTCTAGACAGTCCATGGAAACCAGACTGCAAGCCCCGGGTGAGAGTTAATGCTACATTTGTGCCGCAGCCCTTGGACCCGCCTCCACACGGCCTCCCCCCAGGACCCCCCGGACCCTCACCGCTGTCCACTTGGGACTCTGAGCCGCACTTGGATCTTGGATGCCCAGCAGCCCGAGGGAACCAGCAGGGGAAATGTCCAGCCTTGTTTCAGTGGCCATGACTCTGCCATCAGTTAGAAACCTGGGACATCCTCCTCAAGAAGTCACCTGAATATCACTCATGGAAGTCTTCTCTCCCACCGGGCCAGGCGCTGGACCAATCACAAGACATTCCTTCCCTTGCTGAGCCCTTCGAGGGACCCAGGCTCTGTGAGGAGAGGTCCTTGCTAGGGACCGCAGAACTGGTACACGATGGAGACCAGATCTGAGCCCAGGGCTTGTGGTGCTGCCTTTGAGTTCTGACCAATCCAAGCAGGCCCTGACAGTTTTCCCTTTCTTTTAGAGTTTAAATGTAGTCTTTAAGCAAAGGTCTAAAACGTCCCATTGTGTGTCTGGCAAGAGCCGGAAGGATTTCTTTATAGAAATCCACCAGGATCAGGATGAAAAGCATCAAGTATCTAAGGCAACCTTTCCTAAAAGCGCTGGAGTGAGAAGGAGTTGTGGGAGTGGGGGGACCAGCCAGGAGGCCAACATTTTCTGGGGGGCGAGATCACTGGCCTGTGAGTCTGGAGCCCGGGGTCCTAACAGCAGCCTGACCCAGACTTGCTGTGCCACCCTGGGCGGCTACCTCACCTCTCTGAGCCTCTCTTCCCTCCGCCGCTGTAAAACAGGGGACAACTCAGACATCGTGGGGTGGGGGGGCCCTTCCAGTGCCAAGTCCCTGCGTCAGATCCCAGGCCAGCCCGGGGCGGGGGAGGCGGTGGGGGGTGGGGGCCCAGGGCGGGTGAGCTGGGCTGCCATCAGAGCTCCAGAGAGGGCCCCACCTCCCTAGTCTGAGAGGAACAACTTGCAACCCGAGACCAGAGGGAGGTGGAGGGGCTGGAGGGGGACCTACCTGGAGGCGCGGAGACAGGGCTGGAGGGAGGAAATTGGGGAAAGCCCGGGAGAAGGAGGGGGGGAGGGTTGATTTTGCAGCTAGCACAGCAGACGGAGGTGGGACCCACCCCACGGGGCGCTCGGAGATTTGGGGGCGACTGGCAAGCTGCCCTGGGCGGCAGCGTGGAGCTGGAAAAGCGAAGGCAGCGGCGCTCGCTTACCCGGTTGATCTCGGCCAGCCTCCTCTCCTGCCGGGCTTTGAGCAAACCGAAGGCTTTCCCTCCTGGAGGAGACAAAGAGGCGGCCGGGGAAGCCGGGGGTCTCTCTCCGGGCCTCGCGCTCTCGGCCCGCGCTCACTCCCCGCGCGCCGCAGACCCCACCGAGCGCCCCGCGCGCACAGGTGGCGGGCGGGGGCCACCGGGCGCGGGCCGGGGGGGTGGCGGAGGCGCGGGCCGGCGGGCCAGGGGGCGGGGCAGGGGCGCGGGCCGGCGGGGGGACCGCGATGCCTACCTTGGAACCTGTTGCTGAACGCGACCGACATGGTGAGCACCCGGCTCCCGCCGGCTCGGGGCTTCGCGGCCGCCAACGAGGGACGAGGAGGAGGGGCGGGCGCCTGGTCCGAGCTCGCGCGGCGTGTGGCGGCGGGACCGAAGGGCGGAGGGATGGCGCGGGCGGCGGGACACTCCCCTCCCCTCTCCCGCCTCGCCCGGCCCGCCCCGCTTCCCCTCCCCTCTGCTCCCCGCCGCCGGCATCAAAGCGGCTATTATGCGGGACGCCGAGCCCGCCGGCCTGCCCCTCTGCTGGAGGACGCGGAAAATGCACCGCGCGGGGGCCGCCCGGGAGCGCCTCCCTCTCGCTTAGTGCCCGGGACCTCTTCCAGTCCGTTCCCGCTCCGGCCGCGGTTTCCCGTTAAACAGACGGGGACGACCTTAGTACTCACTTCGTGGAATGACTCCAAGGATCCATCTAATGCAGGTCCCAGTTGCCGGGACTTGAACTCTCCTTTCGCCTTTTGCGCAGCACGTACTTTCAGAAAGGCAGGCCCAACGTTCCCAGCCTTTCCTCTTAACTTTTGAAAGATGTACACGCTTGTAGCTTGCTGAGAAAATGCATAACGACAAAGTGTCTCTCGGGTATCACCGACACTTGAAATCAATTAGAACGAGTTGGTGTTTTGTTAATAAAACCTTTCTCTTGATCACTCACTGGGCACCAGGCACGCTTTGCCAGATCAACGCAGGATATATGTGTTACATCATTTTATCCTCAAAACTTTGTGAAATAGGACTCCACCGCTCCACGTTATAGAAAAGTCAGAAAGTTGGAGCCTGGAGTACAGGTCCACCAGGATGATAAACCAAGCCTCTAATTTCTGAAACAGCAGGTCTCAAGAACTGGAAGTGAAAAGTGGTTAGTCCCTCAGTCGTGTGCAACTCTTTGCGACCCCATGGACAGTAGCCCTCCAGGCTTCTCTGTCCAGGGAATTCTCCAGGCAAGAATACTGGAATGAATAGCCATTCCCATCTCCCGGGGATCTTCCTGACCCAGGATTGAACCTGAGTCTCCTGAATTGCAGGCAGATTCTTTACCGTGGAGACACCAGGAAGCCCCAGTGGCACTCCTAACAATTAATTATGCATGGGTCACAGGCACTGACAGGGACTAGGGTAGGCGAAGAGCATACCTGGTCACCACTTCCCACCCACACGTCCACTGAGTGAGCAGGTCCCTGGGGACTGGGTGCAGAAAGCCTCCATTTTCACCCCTAGGATTGAAGTCCTGGGACTAGCTGGTTCTCTTTTTTTCCTGCCGCTGCTTCTGGGGAGGGAAGTGGCTAGGCTGTCCCAAAGGAGAGGGCTACACAGGTGGAGACTGGTGGAGACGGGACAACCCAAGGTGGAGATTGATGCCAGGGCAGCAGGCCCCACCTCCCCAGCACAGGCCCATTCACCCCTACTTAGGGTTTGGATATAGGCCAGATGTGTGACCTTGGGCAAGGTACTTGACCTCTCTGATCCTCAGTCTCCTGGTCTGCAGAATGGAGGAAACAATGCTTCTCACCCAGCTGGGGCTGTTATAAATTTTATTACCATGAGGGTGGTTTAAGCAGGTAGGAGTTATAACCCTGGGTTAAAAGGAAATGATTCGTCTGGACGCCAGAGAAGAGGGCGGACTTAGAATGCTTGTTGTTTTAGTCGCTAAGTCATGTCCAGCTCTTTTTCGACACCATGTACTATAGCCCACCAGGCTCCTCTTTCCATGGGATTTCCCAGCCAAGAATACTGGAGTGGGTTGCCATTTCCTCCTCCAGGGCATTTTCCCGACCCAGGGATTGAACCCACATCTCGTGCATGGCAGGCGGGTTCTTTACCTCAGCCACTAGGGAAGCCCCATAGTATAGGCCCATCCCTGGGTGGGCCCGAACCAGCAACCTTTCGGGTAACATCCAAACTTAGAATGGGGCCCTGATCATGCACTTCCTGATCCAGGCTCAGACAGCTGGTTGCCCTGGGTGTTGAGCTGCTTGGTTCAGCAGGGCAAAGGCTGCCCTGTCTTCCACTGCTTAGCTGCTGGGCTGCATGCCTAGCCAGATGTTCAGCAACTGCCACATTCCACCCAGCCACAGCCCCACCTCTGGGGCCAGAGAACGGCTCTCCACACCAAGCATGCCTGGACTGCATGAGTCATGAGATGTCAGGCCCGAGGTATGTCACCACGGAACAGAGAAGAGGCCTGTCCTCCACCCGTCGGGGATGCTGGGATAGGGCTTTGCTGAGCCCCGCATGGCTTGGGCAGATAAAAGTGGAATGCCAAGAGCAGGCAACAGAGCAGCTGTGTGCCTCTGTCAGCCAGGAAGAGGGGTTGGGGGGCATCAGACCCTGCCCTAGAGGTCTTCAAAGAACCCCTATCTCCTTGGCACCACTTACACAGGCATCAATCATCAAACTCTTGGGAGAGTGAAACCCTCCTGTTTTGGCCTCCCCACCCAGATCTACCTGCTCACTCCTCGGGTCACTGCTGTGCACCAGGTCACCCCCACCCCCCACCCCCCAACCCTGGCCTCAGTTTTTGGTTTCTCCATGGAGAAGCACATCTCTTCTCTGAATGCTGTCCCCTAGAGGTTGGCAGAGATGGGAGAGGCACAGCCCAGCTCTCATTACGGCCTTGGGCCCAGAAAGAAAGGAAGTGTCAAAATGCTAGTCACTCAGTTGTGTCCAACTCTTGTGACCCTATGATATTGTAGCCCGCCAGGATTCTTCAGGCAAGAATACTGGAGTGGGTTGCCCTTCCCTTCGCCAGGGGCTCTTCCTGACCCAGGGATCGAACCTGGGTCTCCTGCACTGCAGGCAGATTCTTTACCATCTGAGCCACCAGGGAAGCTCAGAGAGACCCTTGTTATTCTGATCAGGAGTAGGGGAATGTGGTTGAGCTGGGTTGGTCTCTCATGGAAAGCTGGAATCAGGACAGTTTCTAGCCTGTCTCTGCCAAGCATCTGACCTGATGACAAGTCAACAGAGGGGCCACAGTGGGTCTGGGTGGAGGCGGTAGGGGTAGTGAGGACATTCTCTTCCATCAAAGCACAGGAAAAGCAAAGAAAGCTGCTTTGTGGAGAGGAAGAAAGTAAACGCAGAGAGAGCAGAGGCAGAGAACAAGGGGAGAGACAGAAAGGAGGGGAGAGGTAAGCCTCCAGCCCCTGGCCACAAACCCCCCTTTTCTGCTTAAACCAAAGCAGGAGGGGGGTGGTCCTTGTGGTCAAGAGCCCTGACTGAGCATGTGCCAGAATCCCACCCTCAACCTGGGTTCCCAGAGTGACCCGTGCAGGCCAGGCCCCCACCCTGCAAATGCTGGGCTGCTGCCCACTCTCCTGCCTGGAATGTTCCCTGCTGTCTCCCCACCCTTTGAGGCCTGGCCCCAAGCCCTCCTCTCCTCACTTGGGTCCCTCCCTGAGCCTTCCTGCACCACTGGACGCCGGTGTTGAGTTCCTTTCCTGCCTCAGTGTCTCCAGCCTGAGCCAGGGGTCAGCTGAGAACCTCTCTGCACCCCACCCCACATACTACCCCAGCCCCTGTGAAAGTGTGAAAGTGTTAGTCACTCAGCGGTGTCTGACCCCATGGAATTCTCCAGGCAAGAATACTGGAATGGGTAGCTATGGCCTTTTCCAGGGGATCTTCCTGACCCAGGGATCTAAGCTGGGTCTCCCGTATCACAAGTAATTTTTTTTACTGTCTGAGCCACCAGAGAAGCCCCCTCCCAGCCCCGAGACTTTGTCTAATAAGCCCCTTGGAGCAGAGAGGAGAGGGCAGATGGCTGGGGTCGCAGGACCCCTGCGGAGTCCCTGCGATGGGAAGACACTGGCAAAGCCGGTGGTCTCAGCTCTGCCATCGTCCTAGCCCCTCATGTAGACCGAGAGGCGTCACCGAATGTGCTGCCACTCACTCGCTGGGTGCACCCACAGCCCAGGCCCCTGCTGGACCAGTGGCATGCCACCAGCTAGTAAGGGAGTCCTTTATTACCGCGTTAAACAGAATTGGTTAAACAGAGTTGGTCTGAGCTGCTGCCTGTCGCCCCTGCTGGGGGCGGGGGAGGCAGGAAGGGCATTGGGAAGGGACTAGGCTCCTCCCTGTGCCAGGCGCCCACCCTCCCAGTGCCAGGGCCCTGCCATCTGCTGGAAGAGGGCCCGGGGAAGGGTAAGAGAGCCAGGAGGAGATGCCGAGACTCCTGGGCAGAGGTCGGCAGGGGGCCTGGCCGCATGGGGATTCCCCGGCATGACAGGGTAGAAAGGCAGCCAGGCCTCCCTGCCCAGCACCTGGCGGGGCCTGCCTTGTGGCAGGTGGGGCCGCAGGGCTGGGGGGCCAGTTTGGGAAGTATTGATCGGTCAAAGGCCAACCAGGGTTGGCAGGGTCACAAAGAGCTCCAAAACCCAGGCCCTCTCAGGCCATGAGACCCAGCTCTTTGGACAGGCCAGGACCCTTTAAAGGGTCATGACCCTAAAAGGGGCCGCGAGCCCAGGGTGGGCGGTTCCTTTAGTGAGTGCAACCCAGTCCCAGGATCTTGAGAAGGGAGGCACTCCTTGAAACCAACAACGAGGCCCCTTCCCAGGGTGGGCCACACCCCGGCCGGCCGGCCAAGCAAGCAGGCTGCCCTAGGGCCCCAGGAGCCCTGGGCCTCAGCTTCCTCTGATGAGAAGCCTTGGCATCTTGCATCTCTTGACCTGCCTGGTCCCTCGGCTGGGCTGTGTGTTCGTGGTGGATGACAGATAGGTCAGGGGTGGGGGCGCTACAGGACAGAGGGCAGGTTTGGAGCTGCGGGCTCCGGCTGAACCCGCCCTGGATCTCTGCAGATGGCCCCCGACTCAGCCTCCTGGGTCGTACCCTGCCCGGGTATGTCAGTGTCACAGGGTGTTCAGAGTCCAACGGGGAGGCGCAACACACGCGGATGGACTAGTTCATGTGTGTGCTGTGCACACTCGCAGGTGCCCACACGTACCTGTGCGTGTGCAGGCGTGTACGGCGAGGGAGTGCACGCTGTTGGGGGTGTGCACACCGTAGCCGCCTGGGTGAACTCTGAATGCACACTCACTCCTGCCGGAGGGGAGGGGGTGTGAGCACGGACTCGGGAGGGTGCCAGGCAGCAGGCTCTGGTGGGTGTGTCTGCACAGCGCACCTGCGGGGGTGTGCAGGCCCTGGGCCAGGGAGGGGGGCACCCCGGGGTCTGGGGGCACCTCAGGGCCCAGCAGCCCTCACTGCCAGCTGGCACAGCTCTCGGGCAGGCTGTGCAGGATGGCCTCCAAGTTCTGCTTGTCGGCGCGGATCTCTGAGAGGTCGTTCTCGAAGCTCTGGATCTGCAGCTCCTGCAGCTTGGACTCCTGCTCCAAGAGGCTCAGTTTCCCCTGCAGGGCCCCCGGGGGACCCAGCCGCAGCCTCAGACGCTCCAGTGCCCACTGGGTCTCGTTCAGGGCCCTGGCTGGGGCTCTGTGGGTGTCTAGCGACCCTGGACAGAAGAGCATAGACAGCCTCAGGGAGGGGGCTGGCTCCCCACCCCTGGAGGGCCCTCCCCAACCCCAAATTTTCAGGATGCCAACTGCCCCACCAGCTACCAGGAAAGCAAGAGCCCAAGAGGGCAGCGTGGTGAGGTAGGTGAGGGCCTGGGCTGGGTTTGTACCCCACCAAGCTTATGTGCTTAGAAAGCTGAGCGCAGAAGAATTGATGCTTTTGAACTGTGGTGTTGGAGAAGACTCTTGAGAGTCCCTTGGACTGCAAGGAGATCCAATCAGTCCATCCTAAAGGAGATCAGTCCTGGGTATTCATTGGAAGGACTGATGTTGAAGCTGAAGCTCCAGTACTTTGGCCACGTGATGCAAAGAGCTGACTCGTGTGAAAAGATCCTGATGCTGGGAAAGATTGAGGGCAGGAGGAGAAGGGGACGACAGAGGATGAGATGGTTGGATGGCATCACTGACTCAATGGACATGAGTTTGGGTAAACTCTGAGAGTTGGTGATGGATAGGGAGGCCTGGCGTGCTGTGGTTCATGGGGTCACAAAGAGTCGGACACGACTGAGCGATTGAACTGACTGACTGACTGAAGCTTATATGCCAACCTTGGAAGTTTTCCTCAGGTGGCATGGAGAAGCTGTTAAGCTTTGGTACTGGTATTACTTTTACTGTTAAAGAAGAGAAGACCTTGGGTGAGTCCTGAGCCCCGGTTTCCTCATCTACAAAGCAGTGTGTGTGACAGAGAGGTCCCCACGTGTCTGCTGGCTCCCCCAAGCGGTCGATTCGCTGAGAGCGAATGCTTATGGATGGATTTCACCTGGGATGCAGGGACACCAGGTGAAAAGAAAGGTCTCTGGCATGAGAATGAGGGGGCGTGGGACAGGAGGGGCTGCAGGCCTGGGAAGCGGGCAGTGGGGGTCTAGTCCTGGCCCTGGGGCCTGGATTAGCTCTGCTGCTTGGGGTGAAGGACTTCCCCCGGAGCCTCTCCAAGTGTGAAACGAGGTGGGTGGGGCCGGGTGCTCACCTAGGAACTTGGTGATGATGGTGGCATGGAATCCACCGGCTGTCTCCCCTGCCTGGGCTTTGTCAGCTTGTCATTAAGGTGACACTCAACAGGAAGACAGCTGAGCCAGGTGGGAGAGTGGTGGAGACAAGGAAACAAATTCTAAATGGCATTTTAAAAATTAATTAATCAGGCCGTGTCCGGTCTTAGTCGCAGCACGTGGGATTTTTCGATCTTCGTTTCGGCATGCAGGATCTTTAGTTGCGGCCACACAAACGCTTGGTTGCCGCCTGTGGGATCCAGTCCCCTGACTGGGGATTAAACTCAGGCCCCCTACGCACAGTCTTAGCCACTGGACGACCATAAAGGAAGTCCCCTAAATGGCTTTGAATCCCACAGGACCCCACAGGCTCCCGTGGCCCTGAGTTTCCTGGGCCACGAAGGCTGGGTTGGAGGGCAGGCAGCTGTAGCAGCTGAGCCCGGGCTGGGAAGACGCAGAGGGAAGATGCTCCCAGCAAAGACCCTCAGAGGCCCCACCATCCACCGGAAAGTCCAAACAGCCTGGCCTCGGAGAAGCATACAGCCTCCGCTCTGCCTGCCCAGCTGGATCTCCTGGGGGTGGGGACAGGGTCCAGGTGTGCGTGGTCACTCCTGCACCTCCGGGTCAACCCCAGTGCCAGCGTAAATGAGTGAATGACAACAGTGGTGAGAATGGCTTTACCCACACACAGCGTTTGATTCAGGCTGGGCTGAATCTTGTCCAGTGTGCTGAGTTCTTGTGGGTATAGACTCGTGGCTACAAGTGGACACACTCTGAGTCAAGTCAGACCTGAGCGTGACCCACTGACTGGCTGTGGAACCCCGGGCACGTTATTTAAATTCCCTGTGCTTCGGTTTCCTCATCTGCAGAATAGCAAGAGCATCAGGATCATTGGCTGGAAAGGTTCGAATGAGATCCGACCGTGTGTGCAAATAGCTGAGTGGGGGTCTGGTGTCCAGGCGAAATGCAGAACATGCTGATTTCCCTTTGGCTTATTGACAGTGAGAATTGAAATGCATGCTATCCCATGGACAAACCTTGAGGATGTCACACTGAGTGAAATAGACCAGGCACAAGAGGAAACACACTGTATGATTCCACTTAGGTGAGGTGCCTACAACGCCAAATTCACAGAGACAGATGGTGGAACAGGGGTTGCCAGGGGCTGGGGGTGGGGGACTGGGCTTTGTGTATAATGCAGACAGGCTTCATCTTGGCATGATGAAAAAGTTCTGGAGATGGGTGGTGGTGATGGGCCACATGGGAAGGTGAATGTTGTACCTAACGCCATTCAAATGTATGCTGAAAAATGGTTAAAACGGCAAATTTAATGTTTTGTGTGTTTTAAAACGGCATGCTGTTCACTTCAGCAGTGAAAATCGCTCAGTCGTGTCTGATTCTTTGTGACCCCATGGACTGTAGTCCATGGATTTCTCCAGGCCAGAATATTGGAGTGGGTAGCCTTTCCCTTCTCCAGGGGATCTTCCCAACCCAGGGATCAAACCCAGGTCTCCTGTATTGCAGGTGGATTCTATACCAGCTGAGCCACAAGGGAAGCCCAAGAATACTCAAATGGGTAGCTTATCCCTTCTCCAGAGGATCTTCCCGACCTAGGAATCGAACCAGGGCCTCCTGCATTGCAGGCAGATTCTTTACCAACTGAGCTACCAGCGAAGCCAACTGCTTCCCTGAAGTTCACTGAAGTTTAGCACTTCAGCCTAACTGCTATCAGGCAGTCGAGCCCCTCACCCCTGCTCGAGGGCTCCGCGTCCTGGGGGCTGTCCCCTTCATGATTTACTGACTCATCACAGTTCCCAGGTGGCACTAGCAGTAAAGAACCCACCTGCCAATGTAGGAGATGTAAGAGACGTGGGTTCGATCCCTGGGTTGGGAAGATCCCCTGGAGGAGGACATGGCAACCCACTCCAGTATTTTTGCCTGGAGAATCCCATGGACAGAGGAGCCTGGCAGGCTACAGTCCATGGGGTCACAAAGAGTTGGACACGACTGAAGCGACCGAGCACACAGGCACGCACACGCCACACTGTGTGGCAAGCACTCTGTAAATTACCCTCTGTGACCCCATTTCACAGACTGGGTGACTGAGGCTCAGAGAGGGTGAGTGATTTTCCTAAGATCTCACAGCCCAGGAAGGCAAAGTGCCAGACCCGAATCCTGGTCTATCTGATCCCAAGCCAGCAGCTGGTCCCCAGTGCTACGCTTGCTCTTGTGACATTCTCTCTCCTTCTCTGAGATCCTCAACCACTGAGGGCGGATCCAGTCACCTGGTGCCTACAGGTGTTGTGCAGGTAGTGAGTGTTCCCTCCTCCTGACTAGCAGCCCCTGGAGGCACAAAGTGAGCTTGTTTCTAGACCCCAACCCTGCCTTATGTGAGGGGGCCTGGAACAGTTACAAATGCTTGCAATTGACCACAAGGCTCAGGATGCGGGAAGCAATGGATAGAAGGGCTAGGAGACAACCTTCCCCTGGACTGGGCCTCACAGAAAGATCCCAGAGGTGTGCCAGGGACCCAGGGGGCCAGGGCCCGGCCGTGGGGTTTCCTTACCCAGCCTGGCGAGCAGCTCCAACAAGGCTTTGATGTCCTTCTCCAGAGAGGTGCGTGACTCCCGGATCTGCCGTTCCATCTGGCTCAGCCCGGCACCATCCTTTTGAGGGGCAGGGGGAAAGGAAAAGCTTGAGCGGCTCCCAGCTGGTTCCCGGAACCAGGAGGAAAAGGCATGGGGGTCTCGTACCCACTCAGCCGCCTCCAGCTCCTGTCTGTGTGCTTCTGAGGCCAGCAGCTGCCGGGAGGCCAGTCCGAGGGTCGCCCTCGTCTGGCTGGAGAGCCCGCTAGCCCGGCGGTGTTCCTGCTTCCCTGCCCTCAGCAAGGCCTTGGCGAGCTGTTGGTGGGAGGCAGCAGAGAGGGGAGGATGAGTGGAAGGAGTCCTTTTCCTTTTTTAAGTTTGTTTGTTTGTTTTTTTAATGTGGATCATTTTTTGAAGTCTTTATTAAATGTACTACAATATTGCTACTATTTTATGGATTTTTTTTTTTTATATTTTGGCTGCGAGACATGTGGGATCTTAGCCCCACACCCAGAGACTGAACCTCCCACCCCCTGTACTGGAAGGTGAAGTTTTAACCACTGGACTGCCAGGGAAGTCCCCAAGAGAGTCCTTTTAGAGGTAAAGGATATTAATGGTCATCATGCCAAGTGGTCATCACTTCACTTCATCACTTCACGATCATTTATTTGTTTGCTCATTCACTCATTCATTCAACAGGTATGTACCGGATGCTGGCACAGTGTAGGTTGCTGGACCCTACCCATCTGTCCTCTGAGGAGAAACTCCAGCTATTTCACAGATGGGGAATCAGAGCTGCAGAGGAGAGGAGCTGGCTGAAATCGAAACGACAGGACCAGAAACCAAGCCTGGGGGCGCCTGCAAATCCAGCACTTTCTCTAGGCAGCTGTGAAGGCAGTTTAGGGGACTTCCTTGGTGGCCCAGTGGTTAAGAATCTGCCTTGCAATAACAGGGGACACGGGTTCGATCCTCGGTCAGGAAACTGAGATCCCACAGGCCTCGGAGCAAATAAGTCCACACATCACGACTACTGAAGCCCGAGTGCCACAACTACAGAGTCTGTGCACCGCAATGAAAGATCCCGAGTGCTGCAACTAACACCCCATTCAGTCAAATTAATTAATTTTTTAAAAAGAATACACTTAAAAAAATAAAGGCAGTTCACTTGGGACCCAAGCAACAAAGCCAGTGAAGGTGCTGGGGAGACTCACATCAATTCAAATTTGGCCCCAATTAAACAAGAAAAGCCAAGAGGTTTAGGGAGTAGAGCCCAACACACCGAGGTATGAGTCCTGCTCATGTGATTGAAGCCACTGAACCAGGCTGGCCCCAGGGTCCCTTGCCCGTCCCATGGGGACTGCAGTGACATCTCTTTCATGCGAAATCAACAGGGTCACCCGTGTGAAGCTCCAGAGCTCAGAGCCTGGGAGCCCCTGGTAAGTGCAGAGTACTCAGCATTGCACACAGAAGGGAGCAAATGTGTGAGGGCAGCTGCCCCACAGAAGGGCACCTTCTCTATGCTACTCCTCCCCCAGGCCCAGAAGACACGGATGCCGCAGGAGTCACATCCCTGGCCCTGACCTTGGCACTGTCCTGGGCCAGCAGCTCGGCTTCCCTGCCCTTCTTCTTGGCCCTGGAGGAGACAGAAGCCGCATCTCCCAGCATCCTCTCTGCCTGCTTGGTCTTCTTTCTCGAGTCTGCAAGGATCCTGTCCTGGATGATAGCCGCCTTCCTCCTCAGCGCGGCCTGGTCCTTGGGCCGAGGAAACCTTGGCTTCATTCCTGTAAACCCAGCCGAGGCTGTGTCAGGAGGGCTGGGCTCACGCCTGGAGAGCCCGACAGGAGGTCCCCACCGGAAGCTGACCGTCCCCAGACCCTCGGACAATGTGAGCAGAGGAGTGAGACACACGAGATCTGTGTGTGTTACTTCTCAGGATCACCCAGGAAAAACCTAAATGAGACATAGTGCTCTGTGAGTGTAAAGATTGACGTGATACTATGATATCAGATTGGCCAAAAAGTTGGTTGCGTGAGTGTGTGCTCAGTCTTATCTGACTCTGTGACCCCATCGACTGTATGTAGCCTGCCCGGCTCCTCTGTCCATGGAATTTCCCAGGCAAAAATACTGGAGAGGGTTGAGATTTCCTCCTCCAGGGGATTTTCCTGACCCAGAGATCGAACCAAAGTCTCTTGAGTCTCCTACATTGGTAGGCGGATTCTGTACCACTGAACCAGTTGGGAGGATCTTGTTTTCGGTTATGGAATATCTTATGGAAAAACTCAAATGGACTTTTGGGCCAACTCTACTTACAAGTCACAGGATTACATGATGGTCAATGCCTGGGCCAGTGGAGATGGGAGCCACAGCCCAGTATATAGAAAGATCCATCCAGTTCTTTGTTTTTATGGACCACCCATTTCTACAAAGGCTTTGAGGCAGCTTATCATGATAGATCAACTGGACCATTAAAATGAAAAACCAAGGGCCATAGGTAACTTGGAGGATGAGGAAGAGTGAGAAGTGCCAGAAAACAGGACCATGCCAGTGCAGGGCCAGATGCTCTGTCCACCAGTTAGCCTCCTCGCAGCCAGGACAAAAGGGGAAATTCGACAATTCACACGGATTTTATTATCTAATAAAAGGCAGTGTCTCTCCATAGAGAAAGACTTCTCCCTTTCCTTTGAGATCAAATGCTAAGGGAAATTTATCCCAAGGGGTACTGATGATTGTAGTTGTTGCTCAGTTGCTAAGTCATGTCGGACCCTTTGCAACCCCATGGACTACAGCACGCCAGGCTCCTCTGTCTTCCACTGTCTCCTGGAGCTTGCTCACTCAAATTCATGTACACTGAGTGGGTGATACTATCTAACCATCTAACCATCTCATTCTGGGCCGCCCCCCATGGTAGACAAAGTAAAATTTTAAAAAGAATCAAGCCTTATAATTTTCAAGGACGTAATAGTACATAACCATTCTATGAGGATAATCCAAAGGTTAGATCTATTTTGCTTCTTGTACACAAAAAACCGGTGTTTCTTAAAGGGCACGCTGGGGAGTCCTAATTCTACAGGGTGTTGAGAAATGCTAGGGCATAATGTCAACTAAGTTTATATGAAGTGAACCCGAGGCACTTCCCTGGTGGTCGGTGGTTAAGAATCTGTGCTTCCACTGCAGGGGGCACAGTTTCAATCCCTGGTGGGGGAACTTATCCCGCATGCTCCATGGAGGCACGCCAATAAAAAGTGAACCTGTTTTTTTTATTGCAGGACTTCTCAGAGCCTTTAGTATTCTCAGGTGCACACTGCAAGGCCTCAGGGACATCTACAGCACGTTCCATTTCTTAAACTTATTTGAACACAAACCCTCTCTTGGCGGAACAGTTACAGGCTAAGGACTGTTCCACATTTCATGCAGCAGAATTTCCTTTCTTGGTCTACTCATCTGTAAAATGGGGGCACTTGGCCTCATTTTCCTAAAGTTCAAGAGAGACTTGGACTGGCATCAACCTACGCTCCCTTCTAAGGAGCAACACCGAATCCCTTCCCAGAGCCCCACTGGACACTGGACCAGGGCAGCCATTTTTGTACCAGGTAACTGAGCCAGAGTGGCCTGGATCAGGGACGGACAGCTGACGGCATCAGATTCTCTTCCCACCTGCTCTTGAGGGGTTCTGTGTGTGGTCTGGTGACGGATGGCCATGTGGGCAAGAACCGGGTGAGTGGTATGCGAGATGGGGAGGGACAAGCAGCGACAGGAAAGGGCGGTCCTGAGAGGCCCAGGGAACGGTCTCTTTGGCTCATGTTCACGTGACTGGACCTCTGGCCCCTGCAGCCAGGCCTGCCCAGGGTGAGGCCCTATCCCTGGTGTCTGTCATGCGCATTTGTGCATTGATGAGCCTGGGGCTAAGCAGGGCACACATACCTTCCACGTCAGCCAGCAGAGTCCTGGCTCCCATGACAGTCACCGTGGCAGCCTGGACAGATGAGGAAGCTCGGGTCAGGGCGGCTCTGGCTTCCTGGTGCAGCTGGAGAGAGATGGGAGAGGTTGGGCAGGTGGTGCTGGGGGTGTTCTGGGCAGAGCCAAGTCGGGTGGGCACCAAACCCAAATATACAAGGTCCCCAAAGGGCACCAAAACGGACACTGAATTCTACTGTTTACCAGGACTACCTGATTTGTCTTACTCTATCAATGTTAAACTTTGAATATCTCTCCCAAGAGCTTATCTGTCCCACAAAATCTTAAAGGAACACTGGAACCGAAGAACTAAAAAAAAAAGATGGATGACTGAAAGTTTCTTTTCAGAATGCTGCTGTATCTCAGCAAGAGGATGTGAAACAGAGAATCTGTTTCTTACACAACTTTTACTCCTAGGAAATTAGTTTCTTCCCCACTGTCACTAAATAAGGTGATGGTGGTGGTTTAGTTGCTAAGAGTCGTGTCCGAATCTTTGTGACCCCACGGACTGTTGCCCGCCAGACTCCTTCATCCATTGGATTTCCCAGGTAAGAATACCGGAGGGGGTTGCCATTTCCTTCTCCAGGGGATCTTCCTGACCCAGGGATCAAACCCGGGTCTCCTGCATTGTAGATGGTTTCTTTACTGACTGAGCTACCAAGGAAACCCACCACTAAATAAGGCTGGATACTCAAAAGAATACATATTTGATGGATGAATGGATACACAAAATGTGGTGTATCCACATGGTGGAATATTATTCAGGGCTTCTCTTGTGGCTCAGCTGGTAAAGAACCTGCCTGCAATGTGGGAGACCTGGGTTCAATCCCTGGGTTGGGAAGATCCCCTGGAGAAGGGAAAGGCTGTTCACTCCAGTATTCTGGCCTAGAGAAGTCCATGAACTGTATAGTCCATGGGGTTGCAAACAGTCAGACACGACTGAGTGACTTTCACACATCATCACATGTAAAAGAATGAAGTGCTGATATGTACCATAATGTAGATGAACCTGGACAATATTACGGTAAGCAAAAGCAGCCAGACACAAAGGGGCCCGTATCACGTGACTCCATTTGTATGAAACGTGCAGAGGAGGTAAATCTACAGAGACAGAAAGCAGACTGGTGGTTGCCGGGGGCTGGGGGAGGGAGGGCTGAGGAGTGACTGCTTGACGGGTATAAGTTTTCTCTTCCAGGGTTTCCTTCTGGGGTGATGAGTGTTTCCGAACTGAGAGGTGATGGTTGCACAACTTGGTGAGTGTGCTAAATGCCACTGTGTTGTACACTTTAAAATGGGTAATTTTAGGGAATTCCCTGGTGTTTCAGTTGTTAGGACTCCACCTTGCCATCGCAGGGGGCATGGGTTCAATCCCTGGTCAGGGAACTAAGATCTTGCATGCTGCACAGCCTGGCCAAAAAAAAAAAAAGAGTGGGGTAATTTTATGTCACATGAATTTTGGTCAATCAATCAATCAATCATGTGGGTTTGAAGAAGTACCAGATGCTGCCCAAGAGCCCTCATGTCTTAAGTCTTACTCCAAACGCCTGGCAGAGGCGTTCCTGGGAGAGGAAGGTGGGAGGCGCTGTGCTCGGGCTAGTCACTGCACACTGGGGTCTGGTCCTGACCCTACTGCAGCCTCATCTGCTCCCCGGACCAGGGGGATGGACTAGATCAACGAGTACCACCCCAGGAGACCCTAACACAGCACAGCTCACCCAGCGTGTGACAGGCACAAGGCCCAGCTCTTTGGATGCTGGCAGCAAGCTTCCCCCCTAGCCTTGTTTTTAAAAGGACAATAAAGATGTCTGTGGGATAAGCCACTGCTGGGATAAGTGGATGATGGATTTGAATAAAGTCTGTACATCAGGCTCATTGTGTAAATATCATGTTGATTTCCTTACTCTGATCTTTATAAGGTGGTTAGGTAAAATGCTAACAGAAGGGGAATCTGTGTGAAGGGTATAGGGGAATTCTTTGGACTTTCTTCACAACTTTTTTCTAAGTCTAAAATGATTTTCAGATGAAAAGTTAAAAAAAAACACACTTGAAGGGGTGCTTATACCTTAATAGTCTGGAAACCACTGGGTTGGGCTAAATTCACCCCATAATTCTTGAGTTCCCTGATTACTTAGCACCCCCTCCGCTTCGGGGCTGTCAACTGTGGGGTTGAACGCTGGAGTGATGTAGGTGTTCGCTAAAATATCTGGCAAGTGAACTAACGAATTCAAGACTGAATGAAGGAGACTCCTCCCAGACGTAATTAACACTGCGTAGGCTGGTAGGCACGGCCCTGGATGCTGCTGGTGCTCTGTCTGTCTAACCATCCTGCCTCCTCTCATACCTTCACTCCTTCTCAGGCAGTCAGGACCTCCTGCCTTGGCACATGCTAACTGAGGTTGTCTGGAGTTTGGCGGGGAGGTGCTGGAGGGGCAGAAAGAACTGCTCTGGTCTTTGCCCCCCCCTCCCCTGCTATCCCTGACCCCAGATCACGCCTGGGGCAGCCCCAACCTCCTCCAGGTGCTGCCTCAAAGCATGAGAGCCCACCTGCGTGAGGGGCTCCATCTCCTGCAGCACGGCCTGGGCGGTGGCCTGCAGGGACCCGGCAGCCTCGGTCACCATGTGCTCTCTCGATGTGACTGTCTTCTCCAGCGTCTGCACCTTCAGGCTCACGGCCTCGGCCTGGGACTTCTGAGGCTGCCGGGAGATGGAGGGCTCAGGCAAGAAAGGTTCAAGGGGCAGAAGGATGGGAGAAGCCCAGGGGCAGAGACGGTGGGGGTCAGGCTGCATGTGGACCCCCAAGACGAAGAGGAGCCAGGGCGAGAGAAGCCAGGCTGGGGAACCTGTCACTTGAGGCCTGATTCCAGCCCCAGCAATTTCTAGAAGCGTGGCCTCAGGCAACTCAGCTGACCTTCCTGACCTGTGTTTCCTCCCTCAGACTCCCTACTTGATTCTAAATTCCAGTCTGAATTAAATACACGGACTGGTCCATTGTAGGTGGTGGTGGTGGTTTAGTCGCCAAGTCGTGTCCGACTCTTGCGACAGCATGGGCTATACCCCTCCAGGCTCCTCTGTCCATGGGATTCTCTAGGCAAGAATACTGGAGTGGGTTGCCATTTCCTTCTCCAGGGGATCTTTCCAATCCAGGAATCCAGCCTGGATCTCCTGCACTGGAGACAGATTCTTTACCAACTGAGCTACAGGGGAAGCCACCAACTGTAGGTAGATTAGGATTCCTCATAATCTTATACCTGGAAACAGCCAGTCAGAGAAACACCCTCAATAGATCGTTTTCTTTTTCTATGGCAGAAATGAATCCTAGCTGAGCAGTGACTTCCTGGTTTTGTTTGTTTGAGGCAAGCAGAGTGATTCCTAGGAATGTTTGAGTATCTGAGGTAGGGCTCCTTTTAAGGATAAGGGGCCTGAAAACCAGTATCTAGTCCAATCCAACTGGCCCTTTGTCTAGCTTTACTCTGGGGAGGGGAAAGGTGTTAATGGAGAGGATCAATAACCTGTACTTCTGAACTCAGACTGTTCTGTGGGGACTGCTTCTTACCTAACACCTTTAGTAGTATCTGGAACAGCACTCAGAGCCAGACATATCACTACCCATGTTTTCCTTTTTTATACACAGCGGGAGAACCAAGGACCCTGAGCATTTAGCCTGGGGCCCGTCAGTCCCAACCAGCTGGGTCCCAGATACATTTCTATATGTTTAGTCTTTTTTTTTTTTAAGTTCAGCTCCCCAGTTTTGGGATTTCAGGATTACTGAGAAGTCATGATGAACTGATTTATCCAGAGGTGAGGCATGAATGCCCTCCCCGCCCGTGATGGATACAGCCCAGAAATAACCTAAAGGGTGAGCTCCATCCGACACAGTAACCGAGGCACAGAGGGGGAAGGGCTTTGGCCAAGGTCACAGACCTTGAGTGGTGGGGCTGGGATTTAACTCCATGTCTGTCTGGTGTCATTGCCAATGCCACGGTGACGGAGAAGGGACCTCAGCCTTAATATTATTTTCAATAATTAAGATTGGCTGAGCTCTGTGCCAGTCAGGCACTCTGCCAGGCCATGGAGGTGCCCTATCTTTTAATCAACCACTATTGAGCTAAAAATAAGCTACGTCATCTGCCTCGGCCAGGGCCACACTGGTTTCCCAGCCGCCACATTCTCCCCTATTCCCACCCAACGCGGAGCTCCAAGGACAGCCAAGCTGACCGGTGATGCTGGGGCGGAAGGTGAGGCCAGGTGCAGGGCCGCGGCCACGCCGGCTTGCTGCACAGCGGCCAGCACCCTCTCAGCTTCGGGCAGCGCCTCTGCCACAGCCGTGCCCAGCGCCTTCTGGGCCGCTTGTACCTCCTGGTACCTGGGGGGAGACAGAGGCAGGGTGGCTTGTGAGCGGGTGCAGGCTGTGCCTCCCGATCGCTGTCCCGGCCGCACCCCCTGCCCCCACTGGAATCCCTGATGGAAGAGGGCTCTGGCGACTTCCCGGGCAGAGCCACCATCTGTGGAGTGGGTACCCAGCAGCTGGCCTCAGAAGCTGGCTGCCACTTGGCAGCTTTCTAATGAATGAAAAGGCCACAGAGTCACTGCATTCTTGTTCCTTCATTCACTTAATTCAATCACGCTTTTCTGAAGGGGCTCCCGCTTGGTTTCCACTTGAGAGTCACACATTATGTGAATGTCTGGCTCCTCTAGATGAATCTCCAAGAGGAAAAGGCCTGGCACTGGCAGAGGGATAGCAGCCCAGGCCCTGACGCCCTTGGGTGACCTTGGGCATGCTGGTCTCCAGGTAAAGAGAGATTCCTGAGTCGCATGATCACTCTGGGGGCCTTTTTCCCCAAAGTGCTATAATCAGTCAACTAAGATAGCTTTCCGGTCCAGCTGTCCACATCCTGCCCCCCACCAGTTCCCCCAACCAAGGGTACTGCTGGAGTGGTCCACCCCTGAGAAAGAAAGTGTTAGTCACTCAGTTGTGCCCAACTCTTTGCAACCCCATGGACTGCAACCCACCAGGCTCCTCTGTACATGAGATTTTTTTCCAAGCAAGGATACTGGAATGGGTTGCCATTTCCTTCCCCAGGGGATCTTCCTGACCCAGGGATTGAACCTGGGTCTCCTGCACTGCAGCCAGATTCTTTACTGACTGAGCTATGAGGGAAGCCACGCCCTGAGGTCACGCCCATCCCTCATCCCTTTTTAGAGAACCAGTGCCCCTGCCTCTGGGAGTGAGTCATGTGATTTGCCCAGCCATACTGATTGGTTCAGGACGGGCCACCTGACTCAAGCTGGGCCAATCAGAGTCTTTCATCTAGGAAGTCCACTTGGGCTCAGTGAGACGTTGGTGGGTCTTCGCTGACCCTCTGAATGAGGGTGATAGGAGCGGGCCACTCCCTCCTCAGCAGAGAATCAGGGGCCAAAAAGAAAGCTAGTGCTTGAGAGGCACTCCCCAGGGGCCTGGGGTGGGGGTGGGGAAGTTGTGGGGGTGGGGTGGGGGAGGAGGCGCTGACCTGGACCCTCCTCCTTCACGTTTCTCGTCCCTTCTCTCCAGAGGCTGAGCTGCACCCCCAGGCGTGAGTGTGTGTGCTCAGTCATGTCCGACTCTTTGCCACCCCCAGGGACTATAGCCCTCCAGGCTTCTTTGTCCATGGGATTCCCCGGGCAAGAATACTAGAGGGGGTTGCCATTTCCTCCTCTAGGCATGAGTGGGTTCCTATAACTCACGACCAAGCAGACCCAAGACCCCAGGCATCCCACCCCACCCCAGGGAACATCAAGACTCAAGGGAAGGCAGGCATTTCTGGAACCACTGGCCTCTGGTCAGGCCCTGTGGGCTCTAGGAAGCCAACCCAGGCTCCGCCCCACACGTGGGAGGTCTCACCTGTCCTCCAGCTCCTGCTGGGCCTCCAGGGCCGCTCGGCCCTCCACCAGGCTCCAGAGAAGTGCATAGCTGGTGTTGGAGGCGAGCAGGGCCCTCCGAGCCGTGGCCTCAATCTTGGCAGCGGTGTCCCTGTGGCTGTGTGAAAATACCCACCTGACCATTACCAGGAGCTCACAGGGAGCGGGGCTTAGGTGCAAAGCCACACCCCCTGTGTGGGCCTCTCGCCATCCCACGCAGAGTGCAGCCATGGGGGCCAGGCTCCTTTACCCTTTGTGCCTGGCAGGCAGCGAAGACTTGATGGGAAGAGGACCCACGCCCCTTCTTCCTGTTATACTGGGCTTATGCCTGCTGTCCTGGCAAAATGTATAATGAGGCCTTTCATCACACGTAAAATCTCAGCTTGGACAACAGATTATATGGTCACCCTAATATAGACAGCACAGAAAAGAGTGGTCAAGACAGCCTGGGTTTGAATCCGGCTCTACCATTGCTAACCATTTGTTCTTAGGCAAGTCACTTCACCTCTCTGAGTCTCTTTGCTCATCCATAAAATGGACCTACCGTCCATAAAGTACAACCAAAGGGACACATTGTTTCAGACCTTGTGTCTTTAGGATCTTAAGCTGCTCCTTAAAGGCAGAGGATGAAACAATCCAAATATCCATCAATAGATGACTGGATAAACAAAATGTGACACATTCAAACCACGGAATAATACTATTTGGTTGTGAAAAAAAAAAAAAAAGAATGAAGTACTGACACAAGGTACAGTACCGATGAACCTTGAAAATTTACACTAAGTGAAAGAAGCCAGATACAAAAGACCACGTGTATGATTCCATTTGTATGAAATGTCCAGGTTAGCAAATCTAGAGACAGAAAGCTGATGAGTGGTTACTAGGGGCTGGGGATGGTGAAGAGGAATGGACAGTGATGTTTCTGGGGGGGTGGTGACGAAAGTGTTCTAAAACTGACTGTGGAGATGGTATAATAACATGATTCTGTGAATATACTGAACACCATTGAACTGTTCAGTTTAAACAGGTGACTTGCATGGCTTACATCTCAATACAGCAGCTCCACCCGCATCCCACCCCCACGTCTCTGGGCTCAGAGATGCTGTGAGCATCTTGCACAGCTCTCCCCAACCATACAGCCCTGTACTCAATGGTTCCAACTTCTCAGGGTGGGGACACCTCAACTGGGCTGGCCCCAACCCTGGAAGCCCTCAGGAGAAGGGCTGGTCTCCCTTCATGGTTCTGTGAACAGGACCTCACCAAGCTCCCGGTGGCCTGGGGCTCACCTCCTGGCAAGGGCATGTGCCTCTGTGGCCAGCTTGCTCCAGTTGGTGGGTTGGCCGAGCCCTTCCTGAGGAATCACCTTTAGAGAAAAGAAGGAAGTCAGAGGGAGCTGATGGCCCATCCCTGAAGGTTCAGGGCTGTATCTGGCTCAGTTATTGGGAGAACTGGGCCATGCCACTTAATGTATAAATGCTCAGAGCCAGCTGCAAAGTCAGCATCCAGGGGGCGGAGCCCTAGAGCTTGGAAACAACAGTAACGACGCCTGCCACTGGCTGGGCATTCACTGTCTACTTGGAATATGCCTTGTGCTTTGCAAACATCATCTCACTGAATGGGCAGAGGAGCCACTGTGTGACCCACTATTCTGCAGATGAGAAAACTGAGCCTCCCAAAGCGGGGACATGCCCCAGGCTCAGTCAGGCGGAGGGATCAGGGAGGGAGTCCCCTAGGGTACCAGAGATGCGAGGATGGTGGCCGCATGCAGAATCTCTTCTTCCGAGGACTCCAGTGCTGCCTCTAGGTCCGCCAGCTGGATGCAGGTCTTCTCCACTCCAGCCTGGGCACAGCGGGCACTCCTGCCCAGCGCCTGCAGCTGCTCCCGGGCAGCCTTCACAGCACCCTCAAGTCCTGTCACCTGCTCCAAGAAGGCTTCCTGGGCCCCTGCAGAAAGCCCCCAGCCCAGGGGTCACAGAGCAGTCGAGATTTCACAGTAAAGCCCACAGCCTCAAGGTGCCCCAACTGTGGCCTCTACTCCTGGGCACAGCTTGACTCCCCCACCAGGCCTGAGCATTGGCTCTAAAGGAAGAGCCTCCCCCATTTTACAGCTGCAAAAGCTGAGGCCCAGAGATGGCAGATCATGACCCAAGGTCCCCCACGCAGGAAGTCAGCCACAGACAAAGGACTAGAAGGAAGCCAGGCCTTCTGGAGCCACTGCGAGTACTTCCTGAACCTGAGAGAGCAGTAAACCCTCCCCACCAAGTCAGCTCTGTAATCCACAGCATGGCTCAGAGCAGACATTGAATGCACAGCATCTGATAGCTCCCTATTTTGTGAGTCTTGCAAACCAGTGCTCAGCTCACCCATGGCTGGTACAGGAGTACAGGTGCTTGTGAACATAAAACTTGACAAAATAACCAACTGGCTTTTGATGCCCCCATCAGTGTCCCAGGGCCAAATTTCACCTCGACTTAATGACAGTCTTGTTTCTTATTTGCCATTCACTTTCTGTGCTGGTGCCTCAGATGGTAAAGTGTTTGCCTACAATGCGGGAGACCCGGGTTCAATCCCTGGATCGGGAAGATCCCCTGGAGAAGGAAATAGCAACCCACTCCAGTACTCTTGCCTGGAAAATCCCATGGACCGAGGAGCCTGGTAGGCTGCAGTCCATGGGGTCACAAAGAGTCGGACATGACTAAGCGACTTCACTTTCACTTTTCTATGCTGGGGATACAGCAGTGAGCAAAGTGGCCAACAGTTAAGCAGCAGGAACTTTACCTGTTCAGCACCTGGGACAGCTCCTCGATGTTCATTCGTTGAGTGACTGATTCAGTGAGTGAACCCAACCCCTGCCCTCACTGAGCTTACGGGTATAGGCTAGGTGGTGCAGGGGACATGGGGACTGAGGCTGTAGTCAGAGGCTGATCTTAACAAAGCTAAAAAGTACAACAGGGCAAGGGATACTGAAAGAGAGGTCCGTGGGGTGACAGGACTGCACGGCAGGAGGGGCTCACCCAGCTGGGGAGGTCAGACATGCTCTACCAGCAAGCGAGTTCTAGGGGTGAGCCCAGAGCCCTTGAAGCATCCTGAGGCCACACTGAGGGGCTCCACGGTGGGCATCTGACCGGTCAGCCCCCTCCCCTGGCCTCCCAGTCTCCCACTCTGCTGTCCCGCTGTACCTTGCAGCAGGTGGGGGCCCTGGTAGACATCCCCCCGTGGGGCCTCTCCCTGTAGAATCTCCAGTGGTCCCCAGGGCCTGCCGCAGTCAGACCCTTGCAGCCATCCTTCCATCAGGGTCAGCCTGGCCTTCAGCTTGGCAGCCTGGAGGGGTCAGGGAGGGAAGGGTGTGTGAGGCTGGTGGCCTGAAGTCCTGCTTGGACAGCTCTGTTGGTTTCTTCCTGGACTGCCGTCCCCACAAGTGTTGCCTTCTGGCATTCAGCCAATCACACCTCTGCCCTGCTGATGGGGGGTGGGAAGGGAAGCCTCAGGAGGATTTCTGTCTGTCCTGCCATGTCCCCAGGACTTGGCATGGAGCAGACACGCGATCCTTGCAGACGGAATGACAGCACTCTGCTCCATCTCCTAGCCCCGTTCTTTCAATCATATGAACAATAAATGCATTTCAGGAGCACTTGCTAGGAGCCAGGTGTGAGTGACCACCAGCCACGCGCCAGCTCACGTTCACCTTGCAACCACCCTAAGGGGTGGGGGATACAGGTCCCAAGCTCTCTCCTTGATTCTGAAGTCCAAAATGCTCTGAAAATCCTCAAAGATTTCCATTCTGCATAGGATGGCAAAATCAGGTTTAAAAAAAAATCCCTGAATTCACTTAGAACAAGGCTACCTATGATCTTTATTTCCCTTCATGGTGTAAATGTTCTGAACAAGGCTACCTGTGATCTTTATCTACCCTCTTGGTGTGAACATTCACCTGTGTTCCTGCAGATGTATCAACGGGCTTGATTAGGGCAGCTGGCCCAGGCACTGCTGGGAGTGGTACCCAATATCCATCACACACCATCCTATCTTTCTACAGCACCATCATTCCAAAAGCTGGCCTCACTGATTTCAGGAAAGGGGTCGCAGGTCTGAAGCATCTCCATTTTGGAGTAGGAGAGACCCACTGAAGCTTACCAAGGCTGTCACCTGCCTGGGCACGTGATAACTAACAGGGCTGGGGGTCATGCTCCTGGGGTCCAGAGGTCATGCTCCTGACCCCTGCTCCACGTCACCTCCCTGCTTGAGGTTCTACTTGTGTTCCCAGCATGAGCATCACCCTCCCTCTGACCCTCCCCACGAAGGGCCACCTGTGTCCTCATCCCACCAAATGTGAGTAAGTGTGAGACCTCAGCCTGGTAGTGGGGAAGGACATAAGGCCAGGCCCATTTTTCTCTTGTCCACTCAGGAACCGGGAAAGGGCAGAGGGGAGAGCTGAGCCAGATGGCTGGGTGGGCACAAGAAGGAGGTGGCCGGTAGTCCCAGAAAGACCAAGGGCTCAGGATAAGTGGGCACTTCCTGGCGCCCAGCACAGAGCAGGCGTTCGCTGGGGGCATGAAATGAACAGAAGGTACAGCCGGCCTGTGCAGGGCCTAGATGGGGAGGGCTCACCTCCTCCTTCACCAGGGCGTAGCAGGATGGGCACTCCTGGCACTGCCTGCCGCTGGCCGTGAGGAAGAAGTTGTCCTGGCAACGGTCACACTTGTAGCCCACGAAGCCAGGCCTGCACACACACGTGCTGTTCTCGTGGCACTGGGGCGAGGTGGCACCCAGTGGGGAGCACCTGCAGTCTGGGGGAGGGGTGTGCAGATGGCACTGGGAGCCCTGATGGCCACCCCACACCAGAACCCCCAGGTGCCCTGCAACTCTGGCCACCCAGATGCTCCTGATCCCCGTGGGCAGCTCAAGTACCTTCCTGGGTCCTTCCCAGGAGACTGATTCAGAAGGTTGGAGACAATGATCAAGAACCTGAGTTATTTCAGTGTCCCCGGGATCTGAGGACCAGGCAGGTTTAGGACAGCCATGCAGTCCACGTATAAGTGAGACGCAGAGAGGTGATCTGATGGCCCCAGGCACTCAGGAGGTCAGTAGTAGCATCTAGGATTAGATTCTGCGCCCCTCCTCTGCTCTGTTCATTCACTCCACGTTCCCACGTCTACTCCAAGAAGACCTGCCCCTTATCCGATCTGTCTCCTTCCTGCTGCTCAGCCATCCCCCCACTGATCCTCTTTCCTAGAAGCCTCCGTCTCTGGGCAGCCCAGGAAGGACCCGGCTTCCTTACCACGGCAGCCCTTGACAGAAAAGCCGAAGAAACCCAGCTGGCATCGGTCACAGGTCTGGCCCTCGACGCCTGGACGGCAGGGGCATTGCCCGGTCTTGGGGTGGCACTGGTCCTCCCGGGAGCCCCACGGGTGGCACTTGCAGCTACAATAAGGGAAGGGAAGGAACCCTGGTCTGGGACAAGCTCTAGGCCGTTCCCAGCCCCGCCTCTGTCATCTTAGGCTGGCATGGGGCCTCGGGACCATGCCCTCTGTGGACGAGGTCCCTTCTCTGTGCAGGAACGTGTCCAACAGCCTCCTCCAAGCTGTAGCCCAGGAAGCACAGTCTCACAAAATTCTCCCCCTCCACCTCCCCGAAAAGGGTATGGGGACATATTCATATATACATCTTGGACTATACCTTTCAGTTGGAAAATCACAAGGCAATTAGCATATTGAAAGCATGAGACAGACAGTCTGGTCAGAAAGAAACCGATTTGTTTCACGGGGCATGTCCCTGGAGCCCTCCGCTGCTCTCTAAATATGCTATCTAAGCTGCTGCTGTGGCCACAAAGGTCACAGAGTGACCGAGTTACTGAGCAAGGAAGCAGAGCCCGAACCAGCTCCCGCCCGCCTGGACGTCCCTCAGGGCTGCTCTTGGCCTGAGTCCTGGGTTGGCAGGGCGGTGAATCTGACCCCCAAGGGATCGTCCCCTTGTCCCCCATCAGTTCACGGCACCTGGCAGTGGGCCTGGAGGCTCCCTGGTGGATTCTTCCATCCTGGGGGGACCCCCAGGGGAAGGGCACCCCAGCTGCACCCCACTCACCGCCGGCAGCCCCTCCCGGGCTGGAGGTCATAGAAGCCTGGGCTGCAGTGGCCACAGTCCCGTCTGGTCACATGGGGCAGGCAGGAACACTGGCCGGTCACTGGGTCGCAGGGTCTCTGCTCACTGACTGAGCCCTCCGGGTTGCAGCTGCAGGCTGGAGGATGGGAGTAGGGGAAGGAAAGGGTGTCAGGGCACCCTGCAGATCATCTGTTCCACCTCGAGGGGGTTCCAGAGAGGCAGAGAAGGTGGGGAGCCCAGGGAGATGACTCCCATTCAGCTCAGACTCCTGCTGCTGCTGCTGCTGCTGCTGCTGCTAAGTCGCTTCAGTCATGCCCGACTCTGTGCGACCCCATAGACGGCAGCCCACCAGGCTCCCCTGTCCCTGGGATTCTCCAGGCAAGAACGATGGAGTGGGTTGCCATTTCTGAAAAAAGGCTCCAGGGCTCGGTGCTAGTCTCAGCCCATTTTCTATGTCCTTGGAGAGACAGGTCAGATGGCCATGGTGGCGGGTGGCCCTTCTGAGCCCCCTACAAGGCTGCAGAGAAGGCCAGAAACTCGGTTGTGGGGGTCAGGGGCCGACCCGGCTCCCATTGTTTTGAGTCACTTGAGTCTGCTCTCCTGGGCCCCCCTAAAACAAGAGGCCGACAGGGGCTGCATGGAGCAGGGGCCCAAATGCTGAGCTTCTCCCTGGGCCACTCCTGGAAGCCTCCCACAAGCTGGTGCACGCCTCGAAGGCCCAGAGGGCTGAGCATCTTGGAAGCCCAGGGGCGGGACAAAATGATGAGGGCCACAGGCCATCTGGGACAGTCTCAGGTGCCAACATCAGAGCATGAGATCAGTGCTAAACCATCCGGGCAGGAAAAAAAAAAACAAAAAAGTCACAGGGTCAGAGTTGATCAGATCCCGAAGCTGAAAGAACCTTGGAGAAGAAAACAAACCCTTATACTTTCTTGGCAAGGCAACAGAGAAGGTGAGTAACCTGCCTAAGGCTGCACAGGAGCCTTGCAGAACAGCCGGCTGGACCTGGTGGAGAAGGAGCCCGCCCCGCCCTGCCCCGCGGGCCTGGGAGGCTGGTACTCACGTGCGCATTTGTCTGCGGGCCGAGGGGCCAGGGCGCTCCCGTAGAAGCCCTCCCGACAGTGTCCGCAGTGGGCACCTGTCGTGTTGTGCAGGCATCGCAGGCAGCGACCAGACAGGGGGTCACAGTTGCCCACAGCATTGGGGTCCACGTTTCCACTGCACTGACATGGCTGGCAGGGCTGGGGGCGCCCAGAGAGCCCCAGTGGGTCCCCGAAAAAGCCATCATCACAGATCTCACAGCGCCGCCCTGGGAAAGAAGAAGGCTTGTGTGGAGGAGCAGAAACGAGGGGCCTGGCCTGCTGGGTCCATGAGGGGTGAGGGTGGGTGGGAACCCAAGAGAGCTCCTGCAAGGCTCCTGGTGGAGGGGAGCACGGGCTCTGGGGTCAGGCTGACCTGGGGCCAGGGCCCAGCCGGGTCACCAGCTGGCCCTGTGGTCTTAAGCGAGCCGCTGGGCCTTGCTGAACTTGGACTCCGAGTCTGCAGAGCAGGGACAATAAAGGCAGCAACCTCAAAGGACCCTTGAGAAGGTTTGGCGAGCAAAGCACTAAGCCCAGATACTGGCACATGGTTCATGATCAGCAGCAGTGGCTGGTATTACCCATTCACCATCATCACCCTCCTAGCCATCTGGTCCTCATTCACCATTCTCTTCATCAGCGCCTTGACCATCCTCTTCCTCACATAATCATTATCGTCATCACGACCTTCATCTGCAGAGGTGAGTGGCAGCCGGATGATGCGGGGTCTGGTCGATTTCTCGCCCGTGGCTGATTTAGCATTATTTGTTTCCAGTCGCGCTGGGTCCTCGCGGCTGCCCGCGGGCTCTCTCTAGTTGCGGAGAGTGGGACCTACTCTCTTATCGCAGAGTGAGGGCTTCTCGTGGCTGTGGCTTCTCTGGCTGCAGAGCAGGGCTCTAAGGTGCGTGGGCTTCAGTAGTTGTGGCCCATGGGCTCTAGAGTACAGGCTCAATAGTCGGGGCACCCGGACTTAGCTGCTGCACACCATGTAGGAGCTTCTTAAACTCGTGTCTCCTGTGTTGGCGGATGAATTCTTTACCACTGAGCCGCCAAGGAAGCTCTGTGGACGTCACCTCACGTCATCATTTTCACCCATCATTCTCATCGCTACGGTCATCATCTTGACCCTTATCTTCCTCATGGCCTTGGGCATCACTCTCCATCCTCACTCAGCATCTTCGTTATCGTCACCTTTACCACCATCTCCACCTTCATCATTAGCATCAACTCGATGGTCTTCATCATCGTCACCCTTATCTTGCTCATCCCTCTCTTTGTCGTCATCTTCCTTGCCTCCATCTTCAACATCACTGCCACCCTCCTTGTCACCATCCCCTCCCCCATCTCTCTCCCTCAGCCGGGGTTGCTTTTTCCTTGTGGTTTCCGGCCCCTTTGCCTGTTCTGCTTCTCATGGCTTCTGAACTCCCTCTGGACTGTCTATTTCCTACTCCTGCCCTGCTTCCTGGGTTTGATCTGGTGCTGTGGCTTCATCTTCCAGCCCTAGGGTTACTGTGAGTCTCAGAAAAGACAGTGTGTGAGGAGGCTTCTGGAGGGTCATGGCCTGGGAAGTCCACCCGGAACACAGATGAGGCATCAAGGGCCATCCCTGTTCCATGGGCTTCATGCAGTGTCAGCCTGTTCTTGGTAAACATGCCTACCTCTCTGTGCATATCCACATGAAACAGACGATGGGGGACCTGGGGGCGGTAGGATGGTGGGCATCTTAAATGATCTTCGTGCCTGTAGGCACTCACGTTCCTTTACACTTTTCCCAACAATTTACTCATTGGTTACAATGAGTATTACTTAAATTATAATCTAAAAAGTAGCTACAGTCATTGTGAAAAACAGCTGTGGACTCCCGACATCCTCAAAGTTTGTCACTAAGGTGGAAATCAAGTTAATGCAATGAAAGGCAGGCAACCTTGAACATGGAGAAGGGGATGACTAAGGAGGAGAAGACAAAAGAGAGAAAAGGAAGGAAAAGAAAAATCTGAATGGAGTTCAGAAGGTAGAGGGTAGACTGGCTTTGAGACTCTGAAACAGAGATGGAGTGAGATGGCCAAGGGGCAGATTGAAGCCAGTGATGAAGAATGTGGTCCCTGCAGTTAACCTGCCGTCCACCCCGGACTGGGTGAGGATAGTTCCCCAGCAGGAGGCAGCTGTGAGGGGTCAGGGTGGTAGGCAAGCGAGGCAGGCAAGGATCAGGACTTGACCACGGTCAGTCCCGGATCAGACTGTGTGGGTGAGTCCCCTGTGTGCTGAGCTCTGGCGGGACCTGAACAATGCTGGCGTGATAAAGATGTGAGCTGGCACAAAGCCCTAATGTCCACCCTCACATTCTTCCCAGGGCTCCTCCTGCGCACAGCAGTGTCCTCCTCCTTGGAAGTCCTCCCTTGGGTAACTTCTCTGTCTGCCCTCTCTCACTGAGTGGAGTCCCCTTGAGTTTTAGACTGGGGGAAGCCACAGGTGGGGAGCCAGGGAATGTGGGGAAGGTTATGGAAACACAGGGGCAGCATGATGGTGAGGGGCAGGGTCCTGAGGTGGGACCTCACTCCTGCAGTTCCTGGGGATCCCTGCTCTGGAGCACCTCCCCAACCTGCTAGCTGTCAGGGAGCTGCTTTCAGGGTTTTTTTGGCCACACTACATGGCATGCAGAACCTCCTTGACCAGGGAACGAACCTGCAACCCCTGCATTGGAAGCATGCAGTATTAACCACCGGACCGCCAGGGCAGTCCCAAGGGAGCTGCTTTCAGAGCGGTCCCAAATGTAGAACCAGGTATCTGAGATCACGGGAATGTTACGCCAAGTGAAACAAACCGGACACAGAGGGCAAATATCGTCTGAGTCCACCTACCTGAGGTGCCTGGGATATTCACATTCAGAGAGATGGAAACTGGAACGGTGGGTGCCAGAGGAGGGGGCGGGGGAGACTACGAGATAATCATTTAATGGGTTTGCAATTTCTATTTAGGATGATAAAAAACTCTGGGGGTGGATAGCGGTGATGGTTACACAGCACTGTGAGTGTACTTAAGGCCCTGAACTGTACACTTAACAATGGTCAAAACGGCAAGTTATGCGTATTTTGCTAAAATTTGAAAAATCAGTAACGGCAAATATAAAAAAAAAACATTGAATTGCACACTGTAAATGGGTGAGTCAGGGGGTATATTAATAATATCTCAATAAAGCTCTTGTGTACTTTTTTTTTTTAAAACGATCAGATGTCTAGGATGACTCTGCTTCCTGGAGCAGGAATGGGGAACAGGGAGAGGACTGGGGATGGGGGGTTTTGCATCACACATGACCTGGAGACATTTTAAAATTATTTATTTATTTGTTTCTACATTTGGTTTTTTGGCCACACCACACGGCTTGTGGGATCTTAGTTCCCCGACCAGGGATCGATCCCAGGCCCACGGCACTGAAAGCTCTGAGTCCTAACCACTGGACTGCCTGGGAATTCCCATGTTCCCAGGAACATGACAGGAATACAGATTCCAGAGCTCCGTCTTAAGCTACTAACCCAGGCTCTGTGGGTTGGGGCAGGGCTGGACACAACGATTTCCAAACTCCCACCTGGATGTGCTCAGTGGTCCAAGTTCTGCCAGGAACCCACAGCAGCCCACGGCCCTGGCTATCAGACTATGAGACTCAGGATTCCAAAGGTCAGGCCTGACACCCCTAAGTGAGGCCCTCCCTCATCTGTGGACCCAGGACTCACTCCTGGAGCTTTGGCAGAGGCAGGGTCCCCAGGCACTCACCTCTCTGGCTCGGCGGGCAGTGGGTACACACCACTTCTCCGCTCTCTGGGATGGTCGTGCAGGCCGATTGTCCGGGGCACGGGCAGGGCTGGCAGTCATCGGCCTGGCCTGTGAAGGGGTTGCCGTAGAAACCTGGCAAGCAGCGCTCACAGGACGGGCCCTCGGTGTGGTGGCCACACAGGCAGACCCCTGAGGGGCGAGACAAGCACCTGGTCACCACGCCTGAACCCAGACCCCGCACAAGATGGTGGGCGGGCTCCTGCGTGGGGGCCACCGAGCACGTCCTGGGGTGGGAACTGAGGTGTGGCCTCTTCCACGGTGCAGGCAGCACGGCCCAGGGATGAAGCATCCACCTGCGTTCACGTCCACCACTTACTGACCATGTGAAGCTGGGTACCCCTGGGCCTCAACCTCCTCACCTGCAAAATGGGCACACATGACTCTGATCTCAATGGGTTTTCATCACGATTCAGTGCAGCCATACACAGCCTCTGACACACAATTATTACTGTCATCATTATCATTTGATAACCCGAAACCCATAACTGAACCAGCTGACGATACCGCCAGCGTTTGCTTCTAGTATTCTTTTTCCCCCTCCTCAGTGGCTTCTTTGTTTTCTTCTGTAAATTGAAGCCTCCAAGCCCTCTTAAGCTCAGGGACAGTGACACGGACCCAGGATTCCAGCGTTAATGTGAGGAAACCCATTTAGGGGGTCTGTGGGTTTCTAGAGGCTTTCTTGGCCTCACAGAATGGAACTCCCCTCCCTGCCCACTGGTTTCTATTTATTTATGTACAACGGATCTTCAGTTCCCCGACTAGGGATGAAACCTGGGCTCCCTGCAGTGGAGGCGTGGAGTCTTAACCACCGGACCACCAGGGAATTCCTGCCCACTGGTTTCTAATGAAGGGGACACTGCAACCCCCCTTCTCTAGCCCCATGGCGTCTAGAGTCTGCTCAGAGCCACTGCCAGGGACTAAGGGAGGAGCCTGGCTAAGAAGGGGTTAAGCAAGACCACCCCTTCCCAGAGGCGCCCCCCCAGCAGCACTCATCAAGGACTGGGGTGAATAGAGGAAAGAGAGAGGATCCGGGGTGGACAAGCAGAGCACGGGGGGCACCCAGGGGTGCTTTCCATGGCCTCTGTCTCTGCCCAGCACCCGCATACTCACTACTCCTCCATCTGCCCAGGAAGGGCAGCAGTGACCACTGTGCCCCCACCCTTTACAGATGAAGACCTGCCCAAAAGGAGCTGGAAGTTGTGCCAAGGCAAGGGGCTCTGAGGGACAACAAACCAGTCCCATCTCATGAGATGACCTTCCCAGAGCCCCGCATGGAAGGATCACAAGGCTCCATCTGGTTCAACTAGTGATGCCTGCCTGGGCACCAGGAGGAAGGAGCCCTTCATGCTGTGGGTGATCCCACACCCCGGCCGGCCTGCTGGTTCCCAGGCTACTGTCCTTTGACAGCCGGGAAAAGGCATTTCCCTTTGCAGAGACCCTAGAAGCTGCAGAAGAGCAGCAAGGCGCCAGCCCTCCCACCTCCCATGTGAGAGGCCAGTGTCCAGGCCCAGTCTGGCAGCTCCGGCCCAGGGCCACTGGTCTCCCCGCTGGGGTTTCCTCTGCTGCAAGTGGGGGTGACGGTCACTGGCAGTGACCTGAGAGAGGAGCAGCTCTGCCACCTACTGGCCAAGCTGCCTCCCTGCACTTTAGGTCCCACACCTGTGACAAGGGACCGGAAGGGTCCTGGCACCTCCAGGGCTTTTTGCAGGATCCAACGATACAGCTTATAAAAAGGTGCCTAGCACATGGAGGAACTTGAGGACACCGTCTTATCAGTATCAGTGATCACTCACACACACGCAGCTGGCCGCATTCAGGTCAGTGCTCTTCTCGCTGCTCTGGGAGTAGCCCAGGTGGCCTGGGGGTGGCGGAAGTGCAGGGAGACTTGCCTGTGTTGGGGTCACAGGTACCATGCTGGTTACAGGTGCAGGGAACACAGCTGGCATAGGGACCCCCCAGGGGCGTGTTCCTCTTGTATCCTGGAGCGCAGGACTCACAGAACTGGCCGGTGTATCCCTGGGGACACGAACAAGTCTCCACCCAGGAGGCTGGTGGGGACAGCCCCCGCCGGGCGGATGTGAGCCGGACCTCAGTCAGAAGCACGGGACCTGCAGAGAGAGAGAGAGAAAGGAGACAGCTCCATGCACGTGTTTCTCCACCAAACCTTCCTACTCACCTGTGTAACAGGGCACTGGCCCACGTATACAAAGGCAGTCGATGGGTCAATTGCAATTAAAAAAAAAAGGACAAAGGGCACAGGAAAAATTGGTAACTTTCAGAAGGAGAAATATGTATGGCTGGGAATTTTACAAGAAGACGCTTACTCTCACGGGTAAGATAGATACATTTACGGGACTTCCCTGGTGGTTCAGTGGCTAAGACTCTGTGCTCCTAATACAGGGGCCCTCAGGTTCGATCCCTAGTCAGGGAACTAGATCCCACATGCTGCAACTATGACCCAGATAAATAAATAAACAGCCAAATAAATAAATATGTACATGTAAACACTGATATTGTTCACAACCTTCAGCTTGGTGAGCGTTTTCCAGTGACAGTGGAGGATGGTGGCTTGGGGGACTCACACATGGGGATGTATGAAGATGAATTGGGAGCCTCTAGTAACAGGAGTAGCTCCCATCAGACCAACTTTCCCACAGAAAACTACTAGAAACTTGGGGCAAAATAGAAAAACTATCTGTTAACGCTAGAGAAAAACTAGAGCAGGCAAATAGACAAGGAGAGTAGACAGTTGGCATCAAAATATAGATAGGTACAGCCTTGCTGAAGCAAAATCTGGCAGCATGCATTAAAACAGAAAACAAACACTCTTTGGCCTCACATTTCCATTTTGAGGAATCTGACCTGAAGACATGCTTGCATGAGGATAAAAGACCTTTATATGAAGCTTCCCTGGTGGCTCAGATGGTAAAGAATCCACCTGCAATGCAGCAGATCCGGGTTCGATCCCCAGGTCAGGAAGATCCCTTGGAGGAGAAAGACAACCCACTCCAGTACTCTTGCCTGGGAGATCCTATGGACAGAGGAGCCTGGTGGGCTACAGTCCACAGGGTTGCAGAGTTGGGCACGACTGAGCGACTCACTCACACACACACACACACACACACAGGTCTTCATTGCAGTATGTGGGCTTCTTACTTGCGGGACGTGAACTCTTATTTGCAGCATGATGTGGGATCTAGTTCTCTGACCAGGGATTGAACCCAGGTCCCCTGCATTGGGAACATGAAGTCTTAGCCACTGGACCACCTGGGAAGTCCCCATATGGTTATTTTTAAATATCATTCACTTTTTTATTTATTGTGTATTACAGTTAACGTATTATATTGGTTTTTAAAAATTGTGTCTAGGTAGGTTATAATATCTGGGAATTTCCAGATAGTAAAGGGGTGCATGTTTGTGTGCTCAGCTACTCAGTCATGTCCGACTCTTTGTGACCCCATGGACTGTAGCCCTCCAGGCTCCTCTGTCCATGGGATTCTCCAGGCAAGAATACTGGAGTGGGCTGTCATTTCTTCCTCCAGGGGATCTTCCTGACCCAGGGATTGAACCTGCATCTCCTGCATTGGCAGGTGGATCCTTTATCACTGAGCCACAGATCTGTTCTAAAAATGAATACGGAGGATGCCTGGTTTAGGCACACATAGGCACGGGGTCGGGGGAGGAGGAGAGAAAGTACATTAGGAAAGAGAGAGGAACCAGGGACAGGGAGAGGACCACCAAGGCGATCACCCAGTGACCAGGATGAGAGGTGGTGAGAAGGTAGGCTTGAAGCTGTGATGACTCAGCAGGCTGGTTGAGAGGTTTTGGCTGCTGCTGCTGCTAAGTCACTTCAGTCGTGTCCGACTCTGTGCGACCCCATAAACGGCAGCCCACCAGGCTCCCCCGTCCCTGGGATTCTCCAGGCAAGAACACTGGAGTGGGTTGCCATTTCCTTCTCCAAGAGGTTTTGGAAACCAGGCTTTTTCTAGGTGCAACACCTCTAATGACCAATAGGGGGAGCCGACCCCTTGGGGAATCCTGGCCTGGCCCCTGTGGTCATCATTATCAAAGAGCCCTGCAGGGTCCAGCCTCCTGGCAGTGGTGGATTCCACCCTGGTGTGGCCACGTCAGGTTCTTGGTTTCTTTGTGTCCCTTAGAGCTGTCCATCCTCAGCCTCCTCACCTGTCCAGCCCCTGCCTCTGTCCTCAGCATCCACTCCTGCTGCCCTTACTGGTTATACGATCTTGGGCAAGTGTCTCGACCTCTCTGAGCCTCAGACCCCTTTGTGCTAAAGTGGGGACGATAATCTCTGGCTGTGAAGACTCCATAAGGCTATGATGAAAGAGCCCCCGGGGGCCTCGCTGGTTTGGGGGCTGGGCAGTGTCCTGGTCATTACTGACCGGAAGAGCTGGTGCTGTGGGGGCCGCTGGTCCAGATGCGCAGAGCAGTCAGGTTGGCGAGCACCCGCTGGAAGTGGAAGGCGGACAGTGGAGGGTCCACGTCCTCGGAGGTCTCCTGCAGCCTGGCCCGGGGAGGGGTCAAAGCAGATCCTGAGGCCAGGGGTCGTGAGAGGGGCCGGTGGTGCCAAGAACCCCTGGCAGGAGGCCCCAGACCACAGGGGAACGGGTGTGCCTGGATCTCAGGGCCCACCCTGACCACCCGATCCCATCACTCAGAACACAGCAGGACACTTACAGGAACTTCAGCCGTACCTCCCCCGCCTGCCCGGAGTCCGGGGTGCGGGGTGAGCCGGAATGCCGCAGAGTCAGGGCCAGGCCCGCCCCTTCCAGCCTCAGCTGCGTGGAGAGTGAGGAGCCGTGGGGGACCCGGAAGGTCAGTGTGAGGGGCTGCCCGTAGCTGAATCGCTGATCTCCCAGAAACTTCTCTGAAGACAAGAGACGAAGGCTTTGATAGTCTTCACTTAATTAGCTGGATTTTTAATGTCTATATTGATTTTATTGGCAATTAAACTCTCAAAAGATAAAACTACAAACTCAAAGGGACCCTGCACAGAAGATCCTGAGGGTAGCCTGCCCACATCTCCGCAGCCGGAGCTGGCTTCAGGGGCATGTGACCCTGCCAATCACGGGGGGCCCCACACCCAGTTTAATGCTCTGCTGCCGCTATCTTGACACTCATTTTTTTTGTTAAACTTATTTTATATTGGAGTATAGCCGTTAACAATGTTGTGATATTTTCAGCGGGGACAGCAAAGGGACTCAACCATACACATACATGTATCCATTCTCCCCCAAACTCCCCTCCCATCCAGGCTGCCACATAACACTGAGCAGAGCGCCGTGTGCTATACAGTAGGTCCTTGTTGGTTATCCTATCTTGACATTCTTAAGACTTTTGTCTTGAAACTTGGCTTTTGGAAGTGACGTGCCAGGGGACAACAGAGTCTGTGTGGGAGCGGGGAGATTCAGTATGCCTGGTGGTGGAGACACCGTATTTCTGGTGGTACCTGTCTGCCCGTTCATGTAGCACTCATGATGCCAGACGCCCCATGAGCTCAGAGTCCTCAGGGACCCGCGTGTGTGGGAGTTCAGTGAGGCTCCATCAAGTCCCAGGTAACACAGCTACATGCGTGACTAAGCTGGGGGGCCGATGGCCCCACAGGCCACATTTTCCACGGGAATCAGAACTTGCTTCTAGCCGAAAAAAGGCACATACACCAAGGACCAGGGGCCCTCACCTAGCCTTCTGACTCTGTTGTTTCTCTGTATTAGTCAAGCGCTTAAATATACTCCATAGGATCACAGAGTCGGACACGACAGAGCGACTTTCACTTTCACTTAAGCGGAAAATCACGACTCAGAAGGAAAGGGGACCAATGGACACCCCATCATTCCTTCCTTCAGGCCTCTGCCCTCAGAGTGGAAGGGGCCATGAGCAGAGGGGTGCGGGCCACCTTGAGAAGCTGGAAAAGGCCAGGGAAGGGACTCTCTCCCAGAAGCTCTGGGAGGAACACAGCTAGAACACACTTTGATTTCAGCCCAGCAAGTTCGTTTCACACTTCTGACCTCCAGAACACTAAGGGAACACATTTGTAGCCACTGGGTTGGTGGCACTTTGTGACAGCGGTCACAGGGCAAGTACATGGGCAGCCCTGCCCCTGCCTGTGCCGGGTACCTGGTGCTGTGAGCTCCGCCTCCTCGTCCTCTGCGTCCAGGAGGAGCCCCCCCGGGCTCCATCGTGCAGGATGTCCTGGGTCCCCCACGCTTCCGGCCCGCCAGCCCTCGGCTCCTGGACAGCAAACACACACACGCCCCCCATGAGGCCCTGGAGGGTGACTTCTGCTCCCTCCCACTTCACACCCTTCCCTGGGTCCCAAGGATGACCCCCAGAGGCATGAGTGCCGCCTGAAACAACAGGACCCAGAGAGGGAGAGACTGCTCTAGAGACAGGCCAGGTGGGGGTGGGAGCCGGCCGGGACCTTGCTCTGTGCCCAGACCTAGGCAGCTTGGAGCCCCAGCCCAGATCAGGGTGGGATCGTGGGATGGGACGGGGCCCTGAGAGAAGCTAGAAGCTTCAGGGAGTCGCCTCTGTTGGGGCAAGGTCATGGCTGACCTCTGAGCCCGTCCTGCCCCATCAACAGACTTTGAGCACATATGAGGACATGGCCCCAGAACCCCACGGTGGGCCGTCACTAATGAGACCGGGCTTGATCTGGTTTTCTGGTCTTCAGAGAACTCCCTCGCCTGTGACCTCACCGCCCCTGTCCTTCCAAGTGTGTATGCCACGAACCTCACTGCACCCAAGGAGGCTCCCTGGTTAGGAAGTGGCCAGGTGGGGGTGGGAACCCAGTCCCAGTGCGGTCCACTTCCCTCCCCCGACCCCAGCAGTTCACCAAGCAGTCAGGCACACAGCAAGTGGCCTCCAGGGGAGACTCTCCAGAAGACAGCTAGAGAATAGGATGGAGACCTGGGGCTCCCAAGGGGTGAGGAGGGAGGGAAGAAGAAAGGGAAAGAGGTCAGAAAGGGGAAGTCCGGAGCTCCTTGGTGCTAGGCTCGGTGCTAGGCTAGGTTCTGCCCCCTTGCTGGCTGTGTGACCCTGGGCAAGTTACTTAACCTCTCTGAGGCCAGGTTCTCATATGCAAAAGGGGGGCAATGAAGTACTTATGGCCCCAGTAGCAGTTCTCAAAGTTTGTCTGAACACCCTGGGAGATCCCTAAGACTCTTTCAGGGGCGTCCATGAGGTCAAACAATCTTTTTAGTAACATTAAAATGTCATTTGCATTTTTCATTCTCTTTCTCACGCTGAGAACTTTCCAGGAGCTACAAGATGTGTGATATCACAACAGACTAAATGGCAGAAGCCGTGGTAAGAATCAGCTAACTTCTATTAAGCCAGAGCTTAAAGAGGTGTGCACAAATGTAAAATGAGTAGCACCACTCTTCTCAAAGGTTTTTGTCTTTTTTTTTTTTTAACTTTTTGGCCACACCACGATGGCATATGGAATCTCAGTTTCCCAACCGCGGATCGCACCTTCAGCCTCTGCAGTGGAAGTGCAGAGTTCTACCTGCTGGACCACCAGGGATGTCCCCAAGTTTTTTGTCTTTTAAAAAGTTATTTTTCACAGGCGGAAGTTATTTTTTTGTTATAAGTTTTCTATGGTCATTTGTAAATGAATTGATGCACAGATACTTTAAAATTACTGTTCTAATGTTTAATATAGAAAACACAACCCACATAAACAAAAGGACTTTGAGATTTTCTCTGATTTTCAAGAGCATAAAGGGATCCAGAGATCCAGAAGTTTGAGAACTGCTGGCTGAGGGTGTTTGTGAGATCACATGGAATGCTGAGGCTGAATCGCCAAAGCCAGGGCCAAGTGAGAACAGATCACGATGCTCTCCTAAGATTTTTAAAACAAGTCCCGTCTGATGCTGACATCCTTGACTCTGGGCCAGGTGACCACAGGGCTGTCCCCATTCCAAGCCCCTCTCAGTCCAGCAGAGGGCGCACTGCCCCCTGCATCTGGGGCGTCCCAGAACTGGCCCTGAGGCTCTATCTCCCTGGAGATGCTGGAGGTGGGGTTGGGGGAGGAGGTTCAGTGGGGCATGGCTGGGACCCACTCAGGCTATGATGTTTGGCAGAGTTCAGAGCGCCACTGCTTTCCTGCTGTAAAGAGCCACCTGGAATTGGGGACCCTGGACCCTGGACTCAGAAAGAAGGCCGTGCACGGCCATGAAGAGCAAAACTCAGGAGCTGATGAACCTGGGGTGCCAACAGCTAAGCTATGTCACCTCTCTTTTCTGGGTCTTGGTTGCCCCATCTGTAAAATGGGAATGAGAGTATCTACCCGCCAGGGAATCCCTCAGGTTCTATGCATGTAACAAGCTCAGCAGGGTGTCAAGCATACAGCAAGTGCTCAATATATGGAGGCCAGGGGACCAAGCCTGGATCCCCAGCGCTAGGATATACCAAGGGGTCCGAGGAGGAAATGAAAATCCCCCTCAGACTCCAGAGGCTGCCATATACCCATCCCCTCCCCTGCTCCTACTAGAGACTGAGGGAGTAGGCAAGGACTGGAAGGGAGCCGGGGTGCAGGAAGGTGCTGGGGGTGCAGAAGGGCACAGAGGGGCATGGCCACTGTGTGGGCCTGTGGGAGGCGCCGGGGCTGGGGCCTGAGGCTGCCCCTCCTTTCCACCCCCCTCATCACTGGATGTCCCCAAAGCAGGCCTGCCCATCCCACCTGGGCTGGCAGCAGAGCCCTCGGAGGCGGCTGCGGGGACCACTTCTTACCCTGGCGGAAGTCGGAGAGGATGTGGTGCTCCCGGAACTGGGCAGCGGCCACACACACCTTGGAGTGGCCGTAGCAGAAGCAGCTGCTGCAGCCGGCGGGGTTGTGGGGCTGCAGGTTAAACGCACCCGGACGACATCTGCAAGGGAGGCAGGACACGCCCCCGGGGGCCTGTGAACTGGCTACGTTCAGGGAGCCCAGCTAGACCAACTGCAGCCTGGAGTCACTGGGGAATTTTCTTTAATTTCAAATTTAGAGAAGGGTTGCAAACATGACAGACACAATTCCCATGGCATCTTTACCCAGCTTTTCCTAATTGTAACGTCTGACCTTACCAGGGTGCGCTTATCAAAACCAAGAATTTAACACTGATTAATGTTATTTACTGAACATTGGAGAAGGAAATGGCAACCCACTCCAGTGTTCTTGCCTGGAGAATCTCAGGGACGGGGGAGCCTGGTGGGCTGCTGTCTATGGGGTCGCACAGAGTCGGACACGACTGAAGCGACTTAGCAGCAGCAGCAGCACACATTATTAGGATTTCTCCCCGTTTCCCACAAATGCCTGTTTTCTGCTTCAGGATCTGATCCAGGGCATGGTGGTGTATTTCACTGAATCTTTACTCTCTCATCTGTAATAGCTTGTAGGTCTTTCTTTGACACTTTTGACAGTACTGGTTAAATACTTTGCAGCATGCCTCCATTTGGGTTTATTTGAGGTTTTTCATAATCTGACTGGGGCCAAGGGTTTGGGGGGAGAAAGTGCCCTTCTTGTCACATCTTACTGGGGTAACTGCTACCCGTGTGATGTCTTGATCATGTATGATGTCACCGGTCATGTATGATATTACTGGGGATGTTAACCTTCACCGCTTGGTTAAGGCGCTGGCCACCAGGTTCCTCCACTGTAAAACTGCCATATTTTAGTTGTCAAAAGCAAGCCACTAAATCCATCCCAGACTCAAGAGGAAGGGAGTTAAGCTCCACCTCTGGGAGGGGGAAATAATCAAAGAATTGTGGGCCTATGGTGAAACCACTAGAGTGGGTAGGAAATTTCTGGGCGGGGCACAGGGTATGAGGAATCTTAGTTCCCCAACCAGGGGTCCAACCCACGCCCCGTACTGTGGAAACTCCAAGTCTTAACCACTGGATCTTCAGGGAAGTCCCAGTCATTGGTAAATTTTTTGAGGGAGATGTTTGAGGGCTATGCAAATATCTTGTTTCTCCTTCAGCATTTATTAGGGGCTCCGGCCTACAGTGACTGTTACTCTGATATTCTAACTGTGATTCTGTATTCCCCTCATTCCTTCTCCACTTCTAATTCTTCTGTGGAATTCTGCTGCAAGGAGGATTTGTCCCCGTGTATTTATTTATTCAGGCATCTATTTATGTCAGTGTGGACTCATGGATATTTATTTTATTCTTGGGTTATAATCCAATATTGTTATTATTTATTTTGTTTCAGCTTTGGGAACTCTTCCAGGTTGGCGCTTATGTCCTTTTGACACAGGCCCCCGTCCTGGTTTGGGGCTTTTGGGGGTTTGTTTTTGTCTGGTTTTGTTTTTAAGCACTTCTCTGCTTTCTACAAAATGCTTCAGGCTCATCTTGTATTTTCTCAACCCCAGCCTCAGAATCAGCCATTTTCCCAATGAGCCCTGCAGATGCCTTATACAAATGCAGATTCCTGGTTTGCACGATGTTGGGGGGGTTGCCCAGAAACCCCATTCAGACCAACCCAGGTGGAGGAATCTGATTCATGAGAATCTGCCAGTTACCTCAATGCTGGGCTGCTCCAACAAACCTGTCACCCAGTCCTCCCATTTCACAGATGGGTAAAGTGAGGCTGAGAGGCGAACCTCCTCAAGGTAGAAGCAGTGGAATAGAGTTAGTGGGATCTAGCCCTCCAACTCCACTCTGTCTCCTTAGCTTGAGAGGTCTAACGGGAGGAAGACCCAGAAGGGTGTCCACCTCCCCCTCCAGGACCCACAAGCCACACGCAGACAAGGTGAGGAAGAGGCCTGGGGCTGGCCAAAGTGAGAGTCAAGGCTGGGCATCTTGCTGACCCAGGAGAGGCCCAACATGATCTGGCAATAGTGGAGTCCACAGTGTACTGCTGGGCCAGGTTCTCCCACATAGTCTGTGGCCAGAGGATCAAAGAGGCCCTGGCACGCCCCATGCTGACTGCAAAGGTTTCAGAGGTCAGAGACGAAGCCAGGAAGAGGAGACAAGTATGCCCAAGAATATAAACCAACATTTGTCCCCCAGCCCACTGCTGGGGCTAGGAGGCCCAGGAACACCTGAAGCAGGAAGTTTAGGGAAAAGCCCTTCTGCCTCACTGAGCTTTAGAGGCTCCATTTGTACCACGACAGGATGGCAAAGATGGCAAACAAGCTTGAGTCTCAGCTCAATTGGTTGGAGCTTCTTGGAGCAGGGCATAGAGAAGGATTCTAAGGTTACAGTAGAGCTTGTGGTAAAGATTGCTGTGGTCCATTAGTGATATCTGCCCTGGGTGTGTGATGCGAGGGTTATAGTAGTGCTCCATTAATGATGTCTGTGCTGGGTGGGAGATGGGAGGGTTGTAGTGGCGCTCCATTAGTGATGTCTGCCCTGGGTGTAGGATGGGAGGGTTGTGGTGGTGCTCCATTAGTAATGTCTGCCCTGGGTGTGGGATGGGAGGGTTGTGATGGCCCTCCATTAGTGATGTCTGTGCTGGGTGGGATATGGGAGGGTTATAGTAGTGCTCCATTAATGATGTCTGTCCTGGATGGGAGATGGGAGGGTTGTGGTAGTGCTCCATTAGTGATGTGTGCCCTGGTTGTGGTATGGGAGGGTTGTAGTGGCACTCCATTAGTGATGTCTGTCCTGGGTGGGAGATGGGAGGGTTGTGGTAGTGCTCCATTAGTGATGTCTGCCCTGGGCCGGAGATGGGAGGATTGTGGTACCAGTAAGATGTGGTTGCTATCCCTGGATTAGATGATCTCTCCTATCATTTCTAGCTCTTTCTTTTCAAGAAGATGTATTTTCACAGCTTATGAACTATCAGTGGTGGTGTGTCACAGGATAAGCAGTGTCATAAAGTCTTTAGATGATTTCCTGGGTGTCAGATTCGCTGTGCTCTAAGCAGAGAGCCAGGTGGTGAGGTTGCCCAAGTCTGGGAGGACCATGCCCTGTGCTCCTCCCACCACCACCGAGGTCACTGCCAGCAGGCTTATTACTGGATCAGTTCACCCACCTGTCACACAGGCTGCCTTCCACGTTCTCTTTGCAGTGGCAGCGCCCACTGCGGGGATCACAGGTGCCCAGGCTGCCCGCAGGATTGCAGGTACAGGGTCTGCCAAAGAGACAGGACAAGAGGAGGGTGTCCAACGAGAGAGCTCCAGAGTGGGAATAGCCCATCCTCATTGGAAGGAATCTCTCTATCCTTCCTGACGCACAAGAGGAACAGGAGGCAGGCTGACCCAAGAGCCTGCCCCCTGGCTTCCTCTGAGCAAAGGAAGTGACCTATTCACTCACCTGAATAGCTAACCATCTGCCCCCTCCCACCCACCTATCCATCCGTGTGTTCATTCATCCACTCACTCCCCCATCTGTGCATCCTTCCATCCACTGATCCACATATCCATCCTTCTATCCATCACCCACCCAGGCACCTGTTCTCTCATCCACCCATCCGTCTACCCATCCATCTGACAAGATGGATGTCCTCACAGAGCCTAGAGTCCAGTGAGGATGGACAGCAAACAGGTAGATGCTGGACTCTGATACAAGCTATGGAGAGAGAACATACACGAGTCCATGGCCGCACGAGTGAGATGCCTGGAGTGGGGATGAAGTTGGGTGATTGTACCTTGGTTGACAACTAAAGAATGAGTAGGACTTTGTTCAGACACAGGCCAGGGAGAGGTGGCAGTGGGTGTTGAGTGAGGGGAGAATGCTCTGGGGTCATAGAAGTGGCATATGCAAAGGTCCAGAGGCCAGAGAGACCCTGCAGAAGCATCCCGGTCCCCACCCAATGACAAGTGTTATGCTGGAACCACTGGGTATTCTATGAGAGATCTGAGCCTCCCCTACCTTCCCAATGCCATTTCCACTGCCTTTCAAATATACAAGAAGACAGCTGAAATTAACCAAAGCCAAATTCATTTAAAAGTGCTTTTGAATTTATAACGGCTTCATTTTCTTGGTCACTGTGTATTTTCTCAATCAAGTGATAGCAGATGTGTTAGATCCCTCTTCTGAGGTCCAGACCCCAGCAGCCCCTGCCTGTCTCTGTCCCCATCAGTGCCCCTCCCCACCGCGAGCACTGCAGACTCAGCGTCTTCCTGAGTTGTGTCCCCCTTGCTATGAATGGCTTCCCTTTGCCAAGATGCCCAAAGCAGAACCTCGGGGGTCAGCCTTCATCTCTGCTTCCTCTTCTGCTCCCTGGTGCCACCTTCTATCCATCTATCCAAATGCCCATCAACTCTGCCTTCTGAGGGGCTCAGGAACCCCCACTTGCTTCCCGTCACGCAGCCCAAGTTCACTGCCATGTGCCCTTGCTGGACCATTTCCACCTACCGCCCCCGCCACTCTCACCTGCAGCCGCCCTCGCTGAGCGAGTGGAACCCAGACAGGCAGCGGTCACACTTCCAGCCCATCACCGTGGGCTTGCAGACGCAGGTGCCCAAGTCATCGCACTGGAGGCGCAGGGAGCCTGGGGAGGAAGGGCACAGGGCAGCAGGGGCCCGTGGTGGTGGGTGAGGTTGGGGGGGCGGGGCAGTGCGGCTCACTCACCTGCTGGGTGGCAGTCGCAGGGCTGGCAGGGCGTCTGCGGGCTCCAGCGATAGAAGTTCTCCTGGCAGCGCTCGCAGTGCGGCCCAGCTGTGTGGGCACGGCAGTGCAGGCAGCGGCCACCGTGGCCTGAGCTGCGGAAGAGCTCCCGGTCAAAGGTGCACTCCTCAGAGTGGCCGCTGCAGTTGCAAGCTGTGGGCAGGAGGCGGGGGAGGGTGTGAGTGTAAGGCTGTGGCACGTGGTAGGAGGGGAGCAGGTGCCGATCAGCCTCCTTGGTGAGTGAGCAGGCAGCTGGAGGAAGGTCAAGGATGAAGGAGGAAGGTCAAGGATGGAGTTCAGGCCTGGCTTGATCAAGGATCTGGAGACCAGGTGGTTGATCTTCCAAAATAGGACACTCTCAAGAAGAAGAAGAGAGGCACTGTTAATAAAATACACCCAACACAGGACCCTCCCAGCCAAGCCAGGACATACAGTCACCTGATCATGGATCACAGACAGGTTACCTTCTAAAGTAGCAGCCTGGCTCCCCCTGTGGACCCCCCAAGCCGTAATGGTGTGTGAATCTGATCCCCAGTGACCATGAGGACACTCAGAGGCATGAAAAATACAAGTCACCTTTCATTCACTCATTAATACATGTTTTCAAAAAACAGTATGTATCACGGATCAGCTCCGTCTTGGCTCCCATGGTGAGCCCAGCGTGGGGCGGACCCGTGAACGGTAGGAGCCCAGTTCCTGCACACGGTCGCACTGCTTGATGGAGGACAGATGCAGCAAGCAGGTGAACATCCTGCAGGGGCGGGGCTGTGACGGGAGAAGCAGGGAGGCTCCAGCCTTCCTGGAGGAAGAGCAGGAGGGAAGTGGGAGGGCAAAGGAGGAGGAGGGGAAGGAGAGGCCCTTTGTGACACAGCCAGAGGAGCAGGCTTCGCCCAGGGTGGGGGTGGGAGGCGGCGCATCATTGTGCAGTGTCATGGGAGGGAGAGGGGTGCAGGGGCAGCTATGAGGTCAAGAGGTCAGCCAGGGCTTGATCCAGGAGGCTGGGCAGTCAGGGTCAGTGGACTTCACCTTGGAGCAAGGACTTCACCTTGGAGTGGATGACTGCAATTACATTTGCATTTGAAAGTGGTGCAAGCAGGGGATAGGGGTGAGGGGGTTGAGAGCGGGGAGGTGGGGTCTTAGCCGCTCAGAGGAGGGGTGACTGGCTGGACCATGTATTGGCTGTGCAGAAGGACACAGTTAGCTGGGTTGGAGGGGCGTGAATGTGATCAAAATCGGGGCTCAGGGTTGCCTGGACTTGGTGGGTGAGAGGGGTCAGGCATACAGCCCAGCTTCCAGGCTGGGAGGACAGAGATGTGACCTCAGGGGTGAGGACACAGCCTTTGGTGTCCCCACCATGGAGTCAGCCCCAGACTGGGAATGGTGAGCCAGCCAGCTTCCTTGGCTCCAGGAGGACTTCCTGGTGGAGGCAGGCCAGCGAGGGCAGAAGGAACTCATTAGGGCCACGGTGGCCCTGGGAAGCTCCTGCAGACAGCATCCGGTTCCGTGGAACAGACCGTCCCCTCCCTCCCCGCTGGGTCTCTGTGTCAGCAGCCCAGGCCCAAGAGGACAGTGGGTCCAGAGGCCGAGCCATCAGGAGCACATGCGTGGGAAGACGTGCCTCCCACCAGCGTGGAACCAGGCGGGGTCTGGTGCCCAGCGACAGCCAGCTGCACTTGGGAGCCCCGAGCGTCAGATGACTGTTGGGGGAGGAGGAGGCAGGCAGGGCTTGGGGACACAGTGAGGCTAGAGGGGGCACGCCAGGCGGCGAAGAGCCCCCAGCGGGGAAGGTAAAGCGCCACCAGCCTCTGCAGCGTGCGTCTCTGAGGTTAGGCAGCCCTGGCCACATCACACGGGTCGGGCATCCCAGGGCTGCCTGGGGGCCTGCAGGAGAGGCTGGGTGGGCAGGTCGGCACCCTCCCAGGGGCCGGGGTGGCCTGGCTTTGATTAGCAGCTGCGGTTGGAGTGGTGAAAACAAAGGAACAAGTTGGGGGTCCTTTTCAGCCCTCCCGCCCCGCACGCCTCAACTGGGAAGACTGGGTCTGGGGCTCTGTGTGTGGGGGCAAGGGCTGAGGATCAAACGCCCCGTCCAGCTCTCCCTCAGCTCCTCCTGGTCCCTATGTGGGGGTGACAGCCCCAAGCTGCTGCCAGCCCACCCAGAAGCAGGGCTGGGGGCTTGGTTTCCCAAGCCTGCAACCCCCCTGCCTCTGGCCCCCAAAGTTCTGGGACACTCACGTAGACACTCGTTGGCGGCCTCGGCCGTGCCCCGGGCCCACGGGCGGTCCTGGAAGAAGGGGAGGCAGCGCTCGCAGTCTGTGCCCGTGGTGTTGTGCTGGCATCGACAGGCCAGCCGGCCCTCCTCGTCTGGGCCACACTCGCTGGCGTGCCCATTGCACTTGCACCTGGGAACAGAACATGGGGGCAGGGTGTCTGCAAACTGGGGGAGGCGCCAGCAGAGGAAGGGTTAATCAGCAGGTAGCCCCGGCCTTCAGGGGAGCCCCGACTCTACCGCTCAGCCGAGGAGCTTTGCATGCCAAGTCGCTTCAGTCGTGTCCGACTCTTTGTGACCCGATGGGCCGATGGGCCGTAATCAGGCTCCTCTGTCCATGGGATTCTCCAGGCAAGAATGCTGGAGTGGGTTGCCACGCCCTTCTCCAGGGGATCTTCCCGACCCAGGGATCGAATCCACATCTCTTATGTCTCCTTGGCAGGTGGGTTCTCTACCACTCGACCTTTCTTCCACACCTACTCTGGGCTCAGGGCAACAGGAACAGAGCCGACCGCAGCGGGCTGTTCTGAGCTCCGCACACGTATAAACCCACCACGTCTTCACAAGCCCATTAGGACCCCACACTCAGGGTGCTACACCCAGGAGAAGAAGTCATCTGGGTCTCCTGGGTAGAGAGGGGGTGGGCCAGCTCTCAGGGCAGTGGGTGGAGGCGGGGGCAGCCAGGGAGGCCGCCCCATGCCCGCTCCTTTGCCTCTAAAGGGACGAGAAGGAGACTGCCCCACACGTAGGACAGCCCCCAACTCATCTCAAGGCTCCGGTGAGGCTGTGCCTGTGAGGGCAGTCCCGGGCCTGCCCCGCCCGCCCTCCCCCAGGGTCACACAGGTGGAATCAGGCAGGAACAAAGGTGCCCGAGGGATCACACAGCCTGCTCCGCTGAACCTGACCCTGTGGGACCGTCACCCCAACCCCAGTGGCCAGACTGGGCCGCTCAGACGATGGCCATGGCTCCCGGCTCCCAGACTTCTCTGTCTCAGCCCCTAATTGAGCAATCAGCTCATGTTGTCTGTCTGGAGTCTCACCACCACTGTGGAAGGGACTATAACTATCCCCATTTCACAGGACAGGAAACTGAGGCTCAGGTCATGACGTGACGGATGCTATGTGGCAGAGCTAGAATCTGAACCCAATTCTCTCCTACTCCACGCTGACCCCGAGCTCCTGGACACTCCTCTGTGGCCACTTGTTGTCTCCCCATAAGGTGCGTTTCATGCTCCATCCTAAGTGGGCGCTGAAGAGTCTCCAACCACTGCCAGTGGGGCATTGGCTCCTCTCTGGGAGCTCAGGGTAGGCAGGTAATGCCCAGCACTTCTGGCAGGTGAGGCAGGCACCAGGTAGCCTCAGGAGACAGCGGTCACCCATCTCAGGACAAGGGACTGCTCTCGGCCCCAATGGGATGCTGCAAACACTGCCTCCTCCATGAAGCCCTCCGATCTCAAGGGAAGGACTGAAGTTCCTGTGGGCCACTGAGGGACACAGGCTGCTGGGCCACTGTCCCTAGCCAGCTGCTGGCCTGAGGGTGGTCTGGCTCTGGCAGCTGGGACCCAGATGTTCTCTGTCCTGAAGCCCCCTAACAGCAGGTGCTGTAGCTCACCACCATCCACTGTCCTCGGCGGGGCCCTGCCCCGGGGTGGTTTGACTTGAGTCAAGTGTGGGAGTCGGGGGAGAAGGGGCAGAGGGGTCCTCACAGACACTCCCGCATTTCCCCTTCACTCCCGAGCCTCCGCCTCTGAGGGGTGCAGATGCCCTGAGTGCGGGAAGTGGACCCGTGCTCCCGTCGCAGACACCCCCATCTCTCTTCACCCCTCCAAGCACCCTTGATTTCTGGAAGCCCCTGCTCCCTACCCCCCTGGGCCACCACTCCCATATCGAGCTGACTTCCCATCCTAACTAGCTTTCAGACCCACACCTCTCCCATCCTCTATGCCCAACCAGCTTGTTTAAAATATTTATATTTATTTATTTGGCTACGCCTGGTGTTGGTTGCAGCATGTGGGATTTTTGCTGCGGCATACGAACTCTTAGTTGAGGCATGTGGGATCCAGTTCCCCCACCAGGGATCGAACCTGAGCCCCCTGCATTGGGAGTGCAGAGTCTTACCATCTGGGAAGTTCCACAACCAACTTCTTCTCTCTCCTCTTGTCTCCTCGCTTATGCTGTCAGAGACTGGGGTGTTTTAGAAATCCGATCCTCTTGCTACCTGGCCAAATCCTTCAGCAGCTTCCCACTGACCGCTTCTGGCCGTCTCTGCGTCCCCGTTCCAGCCACAGGGTTGTCACCTCGTTCCTCAAGCCTGGGTCTCGCACATTAGTTCTTTCATTGGGATGCCTGCCCCTCACCTCCTCCAGCCTCGTCAGGGCTCCCTGACCTCCTGCGGGGTCCCCATCTGCAGGGTGGTCCCCCTGACCAATGGCACACCTTGGCCTGGTCTCCCGTCCCTGTTACTCTGGGGCGTGGTTCAGTACAGTTCAGTCGTGTCTGATTCTTTGCGACCCCGTGGACTGCAGCACGCCAGGCCTCCCTGTCTATCACCAACTCCTGGAGTTTACTCAAAGTCATGTCCATTGAGTCAGTGATGCCATCCAACCATCTCATCCTCTGTCGTCCCCTTCTCCTCCCGCCTTCAATCTTTCCCAGCATCATGGTCTTTTCAAATGAGTTAGCTCTTCAGATCAGGTGGCCAAAGAATTGGAGTTTCAGCATCAGTCCTTCCAATGAATATTCAGGACTGATCTCCTTTAGGATGGACTGGTTGGATCTCCTTGCAGTCCAAGGGACTCTCAAGAGTCTTCTCCAACACCACAGTTCATGGTTACTGGGTTCTAATCAGTTTGTGGTTACTGGGGTCTAATCTGGTGACTGTCTGCCTGGGGCCAGAACACATCTTTCTCTTTTCTCCATTCCAAGGAGCCTGATAAGCATTTACATTAAAGATGTCACATGTGCCTGGAGGGCCCAGTACCGGGCGCCTACATGTCAGGCAGGCCTGAGATGTCGATGACCCTTGCTTCTTGGAGAGACGAGATGCTTAAGCAGACAAACGACAACACACAGTGACTGAAGCTCGAGGAGTATGTGAGCCAGGACCAGGCGTGCCGACAGCAGGGCCTGACGACCCCCGTGAGAAGCATAGACGTACAGCGGCTCCTCCCACAGCGACCTTTCCAAGTCATGGGCCGAGGGGCTTTGGAGCAGCCTGAACTATTCCTCCTGTGCAGAGATGCCTCAAAACCTTTTTCAACAATACGCATGTCCCCAGGAAACCCTACTGTACCCAAGTTTACAAGATTTAGGAAGAACAGGGTTGATCAGCTCCATTGGTTATAAGCTCGTGAGTGCTGCTTAAAGAAGTGAAGCTGAAAGTCTGGGGTCCCGGGCCTGCTTGAGGCCACTGTAAACCAGCCTTACTTGGAGCACGTGTCCCACGGAACGGTGGGTGGGTGAATTAGACGGGAGCGTGGAACACGGCTGCACACGGCAATGTGGCATGAACGAATGAGTGCACCTGTCTGATGCCCAAAAAAGGAAGGAAAGGAAGGGGGAGGGGCCGCCAGGCAGAAGGACCTGCAGGTGCAAAGGGCTGGCGTGTCCCACGGGTGGTGCAGAAACACGGCTCATGTGGGAAAAGCAGCGGGAGCGGTGCGGGAGGCGGGATGCAGCCAGGTCGTGAAGGTCTTGAATGCTGGACCCAGGGGACCAGGCTCTGGCTTCTCCCCAAACCCCCCATCACTCAGAGCACCAGAAACGGCTTCTTTAGCGTCCATAGTGGCTCAGACGGTAAAGAACCCGCCTGCCAATGCAGGAGATCCGGGTTGGATCCCTGGATGGGGAAGATCCCCTGGAGAAGGGAATGGTTCCCCACTCCAGTATTCTTGCCTGCAGAAGTCCATGGACAGAGGGGCCTGGCGGGCTACAGTCCATGGGGTCACAAAGAGCTGGACGTGAGCGAGCGACTGACACTTCCCCTTTCACTTGTTTCACCCTCCACGGCAGCCACCCTCATCCCCACCGCCGCCCTGCCCCCCACCTACCTGCCGCCCACCGAGAAATCCGACACGGCGTAGTAGTAGGACTGTAGCACCTTGGGGTCCTTGAAGATGTCATCCCCAAACGTGTTGAGCCGGTCCAGGGAGACGAGGAGCTCTGTGCTGGTGACCCACTCCTGGGGGGCAGGACAGGGTGGAAGGGGCGCCATCACCAGCGTTTGCTTCCAAGGTGCGCTCCCACCCTGCTCTGCGGGGAGGTCCAGCCTGCGGCCCGGGGGTGGTGGTGGTGGGGGGTCTCCTGACACGCAGGGACAGGCCCAGCCCAGACAAACCCCGAGAGCACTGCAGGAATAAGAAGCCTGTGCTTTGGGGTCATGTCAACCTGGGGGCCCAGCCCCGTCCTGACTCTGCAACTTCGGGGAAGCAGCTCGGAACCTCCACGTCCTCCCTATCTGTGAAGTGGGACAAGGGATGATGTCGGTCCCAGGAGGGTGACGGAGGAGGAAGAGCCAATGTCAGGGGCGGGGCGTGGAGTCCGCCATGCGGTCGAGGTGCTGGGCAAAGGGCTGAAGCAGCCCTTTTAAAACCGTTTCACGCGCGTCCCCTGACTCCTCCCAGTAGAATTGCACTGCCACTCTAGAGGTCAGCCAAGGGAGGGCGCATCCCAGGGCCCTGGGTTTACAGGGTTTACAGAAGCTTACAGGCTTCTCATGGGCTAAGGAGCAGCCTCCCACAGACAAGGTCCTTGCCCCAGGTGACGTGTCTCACCAGAACACAGCCCCACGAGAACAGGGACTCGGGGTCCTTGCGGCATCCCCAGCCCCAGGCTCTGCCTGGCCCGGAGCAGACAACGTGGTAAATGCTTGCTGATGGCAGGAGGAGAGGCTTTCCCCTGGAAGAGCTGGCGGGGACGTGGTGGGGGAGAGCCCACGTGAAGGCTGACATTTTCATCGGCCCACTGTCACAATCAGAGGTGGCTCCAGCTGAATGTTAATCACCTTTTTAATTCAGCCCAGGAGCCCCTGGTTTAGCAATCAGGCCCATCAGGACAGGAAATGAACTCCTGGCAGAGTCTTGACTTCTCACCCCAGCATGACTCAGGCCAGCAGGCCTCCCCGGTCCCCCTCGGGCTCAGCAACTCTCAAGCCCGTGACCTGGGGCCCAGGACCTCTGCCTGAGGATGCTTCAGCAGAGGAGATGTTCTGGCACCAGAAAACTTCAGAGGGGACCTCAGTGCTCGGAGGAGTTTGTCAGCTCCCCCGGGGGTGTCATTCTCTGAATCACTTCCCAAATGTCAGTGTGCATTCAGAGATCTGGTTAAAAAGCAGCTTCTGATCAGAGGTGGGGCCGAGACTCTATATTTCCACACGTGCCCAGGTGTTGCTGATGCTGCTCGCCGGTCCCTGAAGCAGCTGAGAAGCAAGGGACAAGGCCTGGATGGGAACACAGCAGAGCACAGCTGATGCTCTAAGAGTTTTCTTTGTCTGGAGACAGTGCCCGTAGAGAACTCAAATCACTGCTGTCTAAGCTGGAAGGTGCAATAACTGACACTTACTGTGTGGTTATGACTTTCTGCTGCTGCTGCTAAGTCGCTTTAGTCGTATCCGACTCTGTGCAACCCCATAGACGGCAGCCCACCAGGCTCCCCCGTCCCTGGGATTCTCCAAGCAAGAACACTGGAGTGGGTTGCCATTTCCTTCTCCAATGCATGAAAGTGAAAAGTGAAAGTGAAAGTGAAGTCGTGTCTGACTCTCAGCGACCCCACAGACTGTAGCCCACCAGGCTCCTCGGTCCATGGGATTTTCCAGGCAGGAGTACTGGAGTGGGTTGCCATCGCCTTCTCCTTAGGTCCTCACAATAACCCCATGGGGAGGGTTTATTCTGAGCCATTTTTCACAGATGAGTAGGCTGAAGCACCTGATGCAAAACACTGACTCATGGGAAAAGACCCCGATGCTGGGAAAGATTGACGGCAGGAGGAGAAGTGAGCAGCAGAGGATTAGATGGTTGGATGGCATCACCAACTCAATGGACATGAGTTTGAGCAAACTCTGGGAGAGAGTGAGATAGTGAAGGACAGGGAAGCCTGGTGTGCTGCAGTCCATGGGGTCGCAAAGAGTCAGACACGACTTAGCGACTGAACAACATAACTGGAAAGACTGAGGCTCAGAGAAGGTAAGTACTGTGCTTCCAAGTTGCAGGGCTGGTGCGCGAGGAGCTGGGATTCGTGTTTGACCCCCAGGGTCCCAGCTTTAGCCACTAGGTAGCCTGCCTTCCTGCATGTAACGGCAACGCCCTCATCATATCAGTGGAATCCAGAGGGCAATGACCCGCCAAGGTCTTGGCCTGCAGTGGCCCTCCTCTGGGTTCCTGCATCTGTTCTGAAGCCTATGACCTGCTCATCAGTCTGTGAAGACAAGGACCATGGGAACAGCATCAGACTCTCCCTGAGACACCAGGAAGGGAGCTGGGAGAGGGAAGGGGAATTTATTCCCTTAGCCCAAATTGTTCGGGTCACTCCCTGAAGGTCACTTCTGGGCAAACTGGGGACCCCATGTACACACGCAATGGGCTTCTGCAACTTCTGCAATGGCCCAGTTAAAACCGCAAGTGGGCTCTCGCGTTGATTTTGGACAGAGCCGGGGGCCAGAATGCAATGGTAAGTAGCAGGAGGCGGGGGCTTCGGCTCCAGGCAGCAGTGATTCTGCCCCAGGCAGCACCCTGCAGAGGGCCAGCCTTCTACCCCAGGCCTGTGGCCCCCTCCCCGGGGGACGGAGGGATCCAAGACGCAGCAGTCACACAAACACACCCTTCGTTGCTGTTCTGTCGCTCAGTTGTATCTGACCCTTTGTGGCCCCTGGACTGCAGGACACCAGAGTTTCCTGTCCTTCACTATCTCCAGGAATTTGCCCTAAGTCATGTTCATTGAGTTGGTGATACCATCGAACCATCTCCTCCTCTATTACCCTCTTCTTCTCTTGCCCTCAATCTTTCCCGGCATCAGGGTCTTCCCCAATGAGTTGGCTCTTCGCATCAGGTGGCCAAAGTATTGGAGCTTCAGCTTCAGCATCAGTCCTTCCAATGAATATTCAGGACTGATTTCCTTTAGGATGGACTGGTTGGATCTCCTTGCAGCCCAAGGGATTCTCAAGAATCTTTTCCAACACCACAATTGATTACATCCTTGGGTACCCCCACCCCAAATGCTCCCCGTCCTTAGAGGAAGCACCACCCTGGAGGCACCCAGAGGGGACAGAAGGGGAGGGTGGCCTTGCCTTTCTTTGTCTCTGGCCTTGGTTTCTTTCTCTGACCTTGGTTTCTGCCTGGGGGGCCGCAACGGGCTCATTTCTGCAAAGGCTGTTTCTCCATCAGGGATAACATCCGGGACATATGGGGCAAGAAGACAGGGGCCCCCGCTGCCAAGATGGCACAGATCCAGGTGGATTCACTGTCCCAGGCGGTGCCGACACCAGCGGGGTCAGAAACCTGAATGGACTCAGACGGGCGAGACAGGGGGACCTGGTGCACACCCACTGCCACAGTCACGGAGATAAGATCAATGAGCTTCTACGATCTCATCTTCAAAGGGTGAATCAGCATCTCTTAAAGGCCACTCACTCTGCTGGCAACCTTCTTGTTGACTGTCCAAGGTGGCAGCAGCCAGCCCCATGGGGCTAGTAATTAAAATTCATTAAAATAAAGTGGAAAATTCAGTCCCTCAGTCGGGCTAGTCACATTTCACGTGTTCTTACAGACACACGTGGTTCGTGGCAACCCCCAGCGCACCGTGCAGCTTGGGATCATTCTCTTCTGTCACTGCGAGAAGTCCTGTCGGATAGCTCCGCCTGACAGCACAGAAACCACGACTCCACGAGTCCAAACTCAGGCGCTTTTCACGTTTTCCTTTCGTCCTCGTCACAGCCCTTGGAGACACACGCGGCAAGCACGGCCATCCATCCCAGAGTGGGGAGCTCTGGCAGGGGCTCCAGCTAGGAGTCAGGACCCTCAGGACCCTTCCACCCACCCACAGGCGCCCCTGGAAAGTCCCTTTCCGTGCTCTGAGCCTCTGTTTCCCCAGGGGAAAGGGGTTAACTGAGTTGGTGGCTGTCACAGGGCACCCTCTTCCATCTCTTTCATTAGCAGCCATTCACAAAAGATTTAGGCACAACAAAAGCTTCTGTTGTTCAGAATCTAAAAACCAGGGGATGTCGAAGCGCCCCCCGTGTCCTCCTGCCCTTTCAGCCTTCCCTCTGGTCCCCTGGACCTGAGTGTCCGGGCCAGCCCCTCCCCTCAACCCCCCAACCCCACTCCCCTCCAACCTGCAACACAGGGCTCTCTTCAAAGTTGTAGGCACTGGGCCGGCCCTCCAGGGTGGAGAAGGCCACGTTGCCCCCGCTCAGCGGGGAGATGTCGCTGAACTCGGAGGTGCAGAAGGCCACACGCTCATCCTCGCCCGGCCGCAGGAACAGGCCCTCGGGCCGGCCGTAGGTCTTTTGGCACGAGGCGCTGTAGTACTGGTAGGGCTCCCAGGGGCCCCCTGCCCGGCTGCGCTTGTAGATGGCAAAGCTCTCAGGTCGACTCGTGTGGAACTTCAGCCGTACGTAGGTGATCTCGTAAGCTTTCCCTGTGGTGGGGAGACATGGGCCCATTTTACAGAAGGGAAGGGAGAGTCAGAATCCTGGTCCGGGGAGAACAGAACGGCTGGGCTGCAGAAACTATCTTGGATGGATCGTTAGAGGCTGTCTGGAGCACTGTGCAGGGCACGCCATGATCCATTAGTGATGCCTGTCAGGGACACTGGAGAGGACAATGCTGGCATGATTCCCAGGCATTTGCCATCCCTTAATTAGGCCAATTGCCTCCCCGCACAGCAATCAGCAGTGTAACACCCCTGACTCAGCCACCTCTTTCTGCTTCAGATCGCTCCAGCAATGGGATAGTGCCACATCCTGAAGTCCACTCTGCCATTAGAAAGTTATTTCTTTTACTACACCCCAACAAAGCCAGACGTCCCCCCTGTGCCTTTTTACCTCCTTCCCTCCCAGTGATTTCAGACCCCTGGAGTCTGGACACATGCCTGTTTCAAGCCCCCTCAATCCTAATGCAATTCCCCCGGGACTCCACTCTTCCCTCTGCTTCCATCTAACTTCTCTTCAATCCAAATTTCTCAAGAGAAGTCTCCATCTCTTGGACCTACGGCCTTATCTCCCAATTTAACAGTCGTGCGTGCGTGCTAAGTCGCTTCAGTCGTGCCTGACTCTTTTCGATGCTCTGGACGGTAGCCTGCCAGGCTCCTCTGTCCATGGGATTCTCCAGGCAAGAATACTGGAGCGGGTAGCCATTCCCTTCTCCAGGGGATCTTCCCGACCCAGGGATTGAACCTGCATCCCAGGTGGCACTAGTGGCAAAGACTCTGCCAACGCAGGAGACTTAAGAGACATGGATTCAGTCCCTGGGTTGGGAAGATCTCCTGAAGGAGGGCATGGCAACCCACTCCAGTATACTTGCCTGGAGAGTCCCCCTGGACCGAGGAGCCTGGTGGGCTGCCGTCCGTAGAGTCGCACAGAGTCAGACACGACTGAGCAGCATAGACCTTGTCAAGGTCCCCTTCCTGCATCCGCCTCCTCCCCCTGGCCTTTCTGCCCGGCCTCGGACACCCCAGGAGGCCTGCCCTGCTGCTGCTGCCCCCGTCACTGTCCACAGTCTTCCTCACCCACTGAGGACAAGTCACTTCAGTCTTCTGCTTAAAACATCTTGGCCCAAGGTGAGAGCTAAATCTATAAAACTCTTAGAAGAAAACAAAAGAGTGAATCTTCGTGACCTGGGTTAGGTGAAGCCTTCTTAGATGGGACACCAAAGGCACACGTGACAGAAGGAAAAACAGACGAACTGAACTTCATCAAAAACTCCTGTGTTTCTAGACACCTGAAAAAAAGGGAAAGCCAACCCACCGGATAGGAGAAGACATTTGCAAAGCATGTATCTGTTAAGGGACTTGTCTAGAATGTATAAAGAATTCTTACAGCTCAAAAATAAAAAGATAATTGGGGACTTTCCTGGGGGTCCAGTGATTAGGACTTGGTGCTTTCGCTGCAGGGGGCACAGGTTCTATTCCTGGTCAGGGAACTAGGATCCTGCAAGCCATGCGGCTCCACCAAAAGAAAAAAAAAAAAAAAGGACAGACAGCCCAACTGAAAAAAATGGACATTTCTCCAAAGAAGATATTTAAATGGCCAATGTGCACAGGAGAAGATGTTCAACATGACTACCCAGACCAAAACTACAACAAGATACCACTTCACTCCCCTAAGATGGATATAAAAAAAAGGAGTGTTTGCAAGGATGTGGAAAAACTGGAAGCCTCGGACACAGCTGGTAAAAGTGTAAAATGGTGCAGCTGCTTTAGAAAAGAGTCTGGGGGTTTCTTAAAAGGTTAAAATAAAGTTACCATGTGGCTCTGCAATCTCACTCCCAGGCGTGTGCCCAAGCAAAATGAAAACATACGTCCCCACAAAAACCTCCACACGGATGTTCACAGCAGGATTACTCATAAAATCCAAACACCGGAAACAACTCAGACATTCGTTGACTGATAAATGAAAAAATAAAATGTGGTATGTCACACAAAGGAATATTATTTGGCAAGAGAAAGGAGTAAAGAGCCGACACAGGCTACAGTGGAGATGAGCCTTGAAAACAATATGATAAATAAAGCAAGCTGGGCTTCCCTGGTTGGCTCAGTGGTAAAGAATCCACCTGCCAGTGCAGAAGACACAGGTTCCATCCCTGGTCCAGGAAGATCCCACATGCAACTAAGCCCGTACACACAGCTAGAAGCCCGCTCCAGCCTGTGCGCCATAAGAACAGAAGCCATGGCAGTGAAAAGCCCGAACACCGCAACTAGCGAGCAGCCCCCTCTCTGCAACAAGAGAAAAAGCCCAAGCAGCAAAAAAGACCCAGCATAGTCAAAAATAAAAAGAAGTTAATCCCACGGACTACATACAGTATGATTTCACCTATATTAAATGTCCCAAATTGGCACGGTCAGAAAAATGGAAAGTAGATTAGTTGTTTTCAGGGTTTCGAGGGTGGGAGAATACGTGGGGGGAGATGATTGCTAATGGGTATAGGGTTTCTTTGGAGGTGATGACAATGTTCAAAAATGGAGTGTGGTGACGAGTATACAACTCTATGAATAATATTAAAAAGCACTGAATTGTGTGCTTGAATTGGGTGCATTGTATGGTAAATTATGTTTCCATAAATTTGTCTTATATATTTTAAAAATTGGTCCTCACATCCATTAGGATGGCTATTATTTTATTCTATTTTTAAAATTTATTTGGTTGCCCCAGCTCTTAGTTGCAGTACGTGAGATCTTCAGTTGCAGCATGCAGGATACAGTTCCCTGACCATGGATTGAACCCTGGCCCCCCGTATTGGGAGCATGGAGTCCCAATCAGTGGACCACCAGAGAAGGGCCTAGGATGGCTATTATTATTATTATTATTTTTAAAGCAGATAACAATACGAAGCGTTGGCGAGGATGTAGAAAAGTTGGAAGCCTTGTGCACTGTTAGTAGGAGTGTAAAATGATGCGCTTGCTATGAAAAACAGCTTGGCGGTTCCTCAAGAAATTAAAAATAAAATTACCATATGATCCAGCAATTCCACGACTGAGGATATACTCCAGAGAATCATGTAGGGTCTTGAGGAAACATTTGGACACACATCTTCACAGTAGCATTATTCACGACAGCCGAGAGGTAGAAGCAACACAGGTGTGCATGGATGGATGATGAAGAAACAAGATGTAGTTCATCCCACAATGAAATAGTATGCAGACTTGAAAAGCAGGGAAATTCTAACACATGCTACAGCCTGGATGAGCACCAAGGACATTATGTGAAGCAAATTAAGCCAGTCATCAAAGGACAAATACTGGGTGATTCCACTTATATGCGGTCCCTAGAGTAGCTGAATTCAGTATATGTACTGCTGAAGGGAGCCCTAGAGTAGTTGAATTTATAGAGACAGAAAGTAGAACGGTGAGCGAAGGGGGCGAGAGTGTTTAATGGGGACAGTTTCAGTTCAGTTCAGTTCAGTCACTCAGTCGTGTCCGACTCTTTGCGACCCCATGGACCACAGCATGCCAGGCCTCCCTGTCCATCATTAACTCGCAGAGTCTACCCAAACCCATGTTCATTGAGTCGGTGATGTCATCCAACCATCTCATCCTCTGTCGTCCCTTTCTCTTCCTGCCCTCAATCTCTCCCAGCATCGGGGCCTTTTCCAGTGAGTCAGCTTTTCGCATCAGGTGGCCAAAGTATTGGAGTTTCAGCTTCAACATCAGTCCTTCTAATGAACACCCAGGACTGATCTTTAGGATGGACTGGTTGGATCTCCGTGCAGTCCAAGGGACTCTCAAGAGTCTTCTCCAACACCACAGTTCAAAAGCATCAATTCTTCGGTGCTCAGCTTTCTTCACAGTCCAACTCTCACATCCATACATGACCACTGGAAAAACCATAGCCTGACTAAACGGACCTTTGTTGGCAAAGTAATGTCTCTGCTTTTTAATATGCTGTCTAGGTTGGTCATAACTTTCCTTCCAAGGGGTAAGGATCTTTTAATTTCATGGCTGTAGTCACCATCTGCAGTGATTTTGGAGCCCAGAAAAATAAAGTCAGCCACTGTTTCCACTGTTCCCACATCTATTTCCCATGAAGTGATGGGACCAGATGCCATGATCTTCGTTTTCTGAATGTTGAGCTTTAAGCTCAACTTTTTCACTCTTCTCTTTCACTTTCATCAAGAGGCTTTTTAGTTCCTCTTCACTTTCTGCCATAAGGGTGGTGTCATCTGCATATCTGAGGTTATTAATATTTATCCCAGCAATCTTGATTCCAGCTTGTGCTTCCTCCAGCCCAGCGTTTCTCATGATGTACTCTGCATATATGTTAAATAAGCAGGGTGACAATATACAGCCTTGACGTACTCCTTTTCCTATTTGGAACCAGTCTGTTGTTCCATGTCCAGTTCTAACTGTTGCTTCCTGACCTGCATATAGGTTTCTCAAGAGGCAGGTCAGGTGGTCTGGTATTCCCATCTCTTTCAGAATTTTCCACAGTTTATTGTGATCCACACAGTCAAAGGCTTTGGCATAGTCAATAAAGCAGAAATAGATGTTTTTCTGGAACTCTCTTGCTTTTTCGATGATCCAGTGGATGTTGGCAATTTGATCTCTGGTTCCTCTGCCTTTTCTAAAACCAGCTTGAACATCCCGAAGTTCACGGTTCAGATATTGCTGAAGCCTAGTTTGGAGAATTTTGACACATGGACATCACCAGATGGTCAACACCGAAATCAAATTGATTATATTCTTTGCAGCCAAAGATGGAGAAGCTCTATACAGTCAGCAAAAACAAGACCAGGAGCTGACTGTGGCTCAGATCATGAACTCCTTATTGCCAAATTCAGACTTAAATTGAAGAAAGTGGGGAAAACCACTAGACCATTCAGATATGACCTAAATCAAATCTCTTATGATTATACAGTGGAAGTGAGAAATAGATTTAAGGGACTAGATCTGATAGACAGAGTGCCTGATGAACTATGAACAGAGGTTTGTGACATTGTACAGGAGACAGGAATCAAGACCATCCCCAAGAAAAAGAAATGCAAAAAAGCAAAATGGCTGTCTGAGGAAGACTTACAAATAGCTGTGAAAAGAAGAGAAGCAAAAAGCAAAGGAGAAAAGGAAAGATATACCCACTTGAATGCAGAGTTCCAAAGAATAGCAAGGAGAAATAAGAAAGCCTTCCTCAGCCATCAGTGCAAAGAAATAGAGGAAAACAATAGAATGGGAAAGACTAGAGATCCTTCAAGAAAATTAGAGATACCAAGGGAATATTTCATGCAAAGATGGGCTCAATAAAGGACAGAAATGGTATGGACCTAACAGAAGCAGAAGATATTAAGAAGAGGTGGCAAGAATACACAGAAGAACTGTACAAAAAAGATCTTCACGACCCAGATAATCACAATGGTGTGATCCCTGACCTAGAGCCAGATATCCTGGAATGTGAAGTCAAGTGAGCCTTAGGAAGCATCACTACGAACAAAGCTAGTGGAAGTGATGGAATTCCAGTTGAGCCATTTCAAATCCTAAAAGATGATGTTGTGAAAGTGCTGCACTGAGGACGTCAGCAAATTTGGAAAACTCAGCAGTGGCCTCAGGACTGGAAAAGGTCAGTTTTCATTCCAATCCCAAAGTTTCAGTTCAGGAAGATGAAAAAGTTCGGTGGGTGGATGGTGGTGATGGTTATACAACTACGTGGAAGTACTTAATACCGGTGAACTCCGCACTTAAAAAAGGTTATGGTAATAAATTTTACGTTATGTAAATTTTACCACAATAAAAGAAAAATTGGGGCCAAAGTATATGTATTGGTCCCTCGGGAATGCAGCGTGGCGACACAGATGAAAAGCCATAAAAATGTTCTCGGTCTTTGGTTAAAAAAAAAAGAAAAGAAAATCCCACTTCTGGGAAGTCAAACAAGGCACTGAACCTAAATCGAGGAGTTAGTTCATCAAGGAACTGCTTTTATAACAGGGGAAAAACTGGAACCATCAGGGTTCAATAAATTGTAGAGCATAAACTCACAGGCTGGTTGAATCCACCGGAACAGTTGACAATGAGTTTATATTACGTGGGAAAGTCAAAATGCTGAATGAAAAAAGGAGACAAACGATCCTACATTCGGAATCATCAGATGATATTTAAAAATCCCCGAAGAAGAGGCAGAAAAGAAAGACATCAAACGCGTAAGCATGACTGTCCTCAGGGCAGAGGACTCGGGGACTCTTCTTCCTTCTTCAATTGTTCTGCATTTTCCCAGTTTTTTTTTTTTTTTTCTCACAAAGCTTGTTCTAATTTAAAAACTGGAGAAAACACAAATTTTTAAAAAAAAATTTTAAAAAGCAACCGCCTTGCCATGTTCTGTTTTAAGATGTTTTTCAAAGTTACAGCACAGCTTGGCACTGCCACTCCGAGTCCCTTAAAAGAAAGCATGTGTCCCACACAGAGCCAGTGTCTGGGGTGGCGGCTTCTGTTCTGAGCAGGCGTCAGGCCTTGGAACCAGGTGGGGACCTGCCCCAGACGTGCGTTCATGAAAGGATGTTCGTGGAGGTTGCCCTGGGTCCACCGACCCAGGCTCCTCTGTAAACATCCAGCCAGACACCTCGCAGGAGGGGAGCTTGGAGCCACTTAAAAGGTAGCTGGCAGCGAGAAGCGTGATTGGAAAAAGGCAGCCACCGAGATTTCATGCAAACGAGGAACTTAACACGCGAGGAAACATCACGGCTTTTCCCTTTCCTTGCCAAGCCAGGAGGCGAGAGAAGACACAGGAACATCACAGAGGCACGGCAGCGACTTTCTGTTACAAGAATTAATTAGAAGGGCGAAGAAAGCAGGGTAATCCCTGCTTTGTGATGAAAAGGTTCCTGCCAAAGGCAGCCCAAAGGCTGGGAAAGGAACTGAGGTCTTCTAAGCAGCAACAAGAATGAAAACTGCAGCTTTGACCTAGACCCTTGCAAGCTGTGGGGCCGGTAGGGCTTTAGGTGATTGAGACAGTTGTGCTCCCATCAAGAAAGCTGGGAACACACTGGTGTCATCCCCAACTGTTAACTGGGGGGGGGGGCCCGACACTGCTCAGGACCACATGGCTCCCACCTCCCAGCCACCCAACATGCTGTTCCCTCTGCCTAGAATGCTGTTCCCTCTGCTCCTCACCTGGCTGGCTACCATGCATCCCTGCTCATCCCACTGGCTTAGCAGACTGATCACATGCCTTAGCCTGAGTCCTGGGTGGAACCACCTTCTTCCAACCTTGCTGATGGCTATTCATCCACAGGCTGTGGGTTTGGGTGTCTCACTGGTGCTCCCCAGCTTCCCCGAGTCTCTTCACCCTGTTCTGTAAAGACCTGCACGTCCCTCCCACTAGACTGTGACCCTGGGGACAGGGGCAGTGAATCCTCAGTGCTGAGCATCGTGTCTGGCACACAGTGCGTGCGTGCTCAGTCACTCAGTTGTATCCTACTCTTTGCGACCCCATGGACTTCAGTCTGCCAGGCTCTTCTGTCCATGGAATATTCCAGGCAAGAATACTGGAGTTGGCTTGCCATTTCCTCCTCCAGGGGATCTTCCCGGCACACAGTATGTGCTCAGATGCTCAGTCATGTCCGACTCTTTGTGACCCCATGGACTATAGCCCGTGCCAGGATCCTCTGTCTATGGGATTCTCTTGGCAAGAATACTGGAGTGAGTTGGCATTTCTTCCTCCAGGGGATCTTCCCGTTCCAGGGATCAAACCTGGGTCTCTTAGGTCTTCTGCACTGGCTGGAGTATTCTTCACCACTGGCGCCACCTAGGAAGCCCAGCACACAGTAGGTGCTCCATAAATGCTTGCCAGATGAAGCATGATTTTTATTAACACCTTCTAGGAGGGTATAATCCAGTGAGCAAGTGGAGACAGGCAAGCCCGACAACATGGTTGAGGCTGTCACAGAGTTTCTGCTCTTCACGACCTCTGAATAAGTCTGTTTAACAGCAGCCGCCATTTACTGAGTACCTACTATGTGCCAGGCACCTTGTATTATTTTTTTAAGTCTTCTTTAATTTGCATTTATGTATTTTTGGCCACAAGCCAAGTGCCCCCTGCATCGGAAGGTTGGGGTCTTAACCACTGGACCACCAGGGAAGTCCCACCAGGCACCTTGTTAAGTGCTCTACGTACACTGTATCTCAGAGACCCCCGAACGTGTCCATCGCTGTGTGCGTCTCGCTAACGAGGAACCCGAGGCTTGGGCAGAAGACAGGGACTCGCCCAAGGTCACGTGGAAAACAGCTGAGTCTCTACTCGACCGCAGGCTTGTCGGCCCCAAAGTCGCCGAACCAGACACCCCTCCTTTCAGGGCTCAGAGAGAAGGGGTTGCCTAGGAAGCGGGTGCCGGTGCCCCCTGAGAACCGCTGAAGTCAGCCAAGCCAGCACCAGCGGCACCCGGCCCTGTCCTCTCCAGCCAGCTGGGCCATAAAGCCCGACAGGAATGACACCAGGGCAGTCAGAGAAGCAGGCCGGCCCACATCCGGCGCTGACCGAGCACAGGGAGCTCCGAAGGAGAGGCTTATTTTGGGAAAATGGAAACAAAACAAAGCCCTTTAATTGGAGCCATCTGGGGCGCAGTGGCCTGGGGATGGGGCTGGAGGGGGTAGGGTGGGGAGCTGAGCTGGAAACGCGGGGGTGTCTGCCCTGCCCATCAAGGGCATGAGAACCAGGTGGGGAGAGCCGCTCCCGGCCTGCAGGGGCGCCACAGAGGGCTCCTGGGGCCTGGCTGTCCACGGTTCTCTGCCTCTCCCACCCCGTGTTAGCCCCACTCTTGGTGACCCCATGGACTGCAGCACGCCAGGCCTCCCTGTCCTTCATCATCTCCCGGAGCTTGCTCAAACTCACGTCCATTGAGTTACTGATGCTGTCCAATCATCTCATCCTCTGTTGTCCTCTTCTCCTCCTGCCTTCGACTTTCCCAGCATTGGGGCTTTTCTAATGAATCAGCCTAGCTCTTGGCAATTTGGAGCTCAATGTCTTTTCCAATGAGTCAACTCTTCGCATGAGGTGGCCAAAGTACTGGAGTTTCAGCTTCAGCATCAGTCCTTTCAATGAACACCCAGGACTGATCTCCTTTAGGATGGACTGGTTGGATCTCCTTGCAGTCCAAGGGACTCCCGAGAGTCTTCTCCAACATCACAGTTCAAAAGCACCAATTATTCGGCGCTCAGCTTTCTTCACAGTCCAACTCTCACATCCATACATGACCATTGGAAAAACCATAGCTTTGACTAGATGGACCTTTGTTGGCAAAGTAATGTCTTTGCTTTTTAATATGCTATCTAGGTTGCTCATAACTTTCCTTCCAAGGAGTAAGCGTCTTTTAATTTCATGGCTGCAGTCACTGCAGTCACCATCTGCAGTGATTTTGGAGTCCAAAAAAATAAAGTCTAACACTGTTTCCACTGTTTCCCCATCTATTTCCCATGAAGTGATTGGAAAAGCCCCTGATGCTGGGAGGGATTGTGGGCAGGAGGAGAAGGGGACGACAGAGGATGAGATGGCTGGATGGCATCACCAACTCGATGGACATGAATTTGAGTAAACTCCGTGAGTTGGTGATGGACAGGGAGGCCTGGCATGCTGGGAGTCATGGAGTGGCAAGGAGTCGGACACGACTGAGCGACTAAACTAGAACTAGAATCCCCGTGAAAAGCTGGGTGTCTGTCACGGCACCAGACACCATGACAGCCTGGCTGGATCAGGGCTGGGCCCATGACAGTTCCCTCATCTTTGGGCCGAGAGTCTAAACCCCAAATATGGATCAAAATTGCCAAGTTTATTGTCTAACCTGGGGAGAGAGTGAACAGGTTTTGTCTGATTATTTCCTATGGCTTTGTGTTAAGAAGGATTCTGAGGTCTAGTCTGAACAGAGATGTGACTGAAATGTTGTTGTTATTGCTGTTCAGTTGCTAATTCATGTCCCAACACTTTGTGACCCCATGGACTGCAATATGCCAGGCTCCTGTGTCCTCCAGTTTGCTCAAACTCATATCCATTGAGTTGGTGATGCTATTTAATCATCTCATCATCATGTCGCCCCCTTCTCCTTTCACCTTCAATCTTTCCCAGCATCAGGGTCTTTTCCAATGAGTCGGCTCTTTGCATCAGGTGGCCAAAGTATTGGAGCTTCATCATCAGTCCTTCCAATGAATATTCAGGGTTGATTTCCTTTGGGGTTGATGGTTTGATCTCCTTGCAGTCCAAGGGACACACAAGAGTCTTCTCCAACACGACAATGTCAAAGCATCAGTTCTTCAGCACTCAGTCTTCTTTATGGTCCTACTCTCATTTCCGAACATGACAACTGGAAAAACCAGAGCTTTGACTATATGGACCTGTGCTGGCAAAGTGGTGTCTCTGCTTTTTAATATGCTGTCTAGGTTCGTCATAGTTTTTCTTCCAATACATGTTTGCAAAGAGACGTGGCAGGATATTGAAGCCCGTTGCAATAAATCAGGAAACACGTGAGGGGTTGAGTGGGCATGATGGGGAGGGAGGCAAAGACAAGGAAACTTCCAGAGAGTGGTCTAGTGATCTGGTGAACGCTGAAGTCAGAGGATGAGGAGGGAAGAACTGCAGTTGATTCCTGAGTTCCTTGCTTTGGTAGGTGAGACACCAGGGGAAAGAAGGATGCTTTTACTTTTGAATTTTAAATACACATACAACTTATCATCTTAATCATTGTTAAGCACATGAATGACTGGTATTAAGCACATATGCATTGTTGTGCAACCATTTCCGCCCTCCATCTTCAGAACTTTTCCTTCTCCCAAAACCTCATACCCATTAAACGCTAACTCCTTCTTTCCGCCCCCAGCCCCTGGCAGCCACCATTTTCCTTCCTATCTCTATGAACGTGACTCTTTTAGGGACTCTTATGAGTGGAATCATGGAGCGTTTATCCTTCTGTGTCTGGCTTATTTCACTGAGCATAATGCCCTCGAGGTTCATCCACGTAGCAGCAGGGGTCAGACCCGGGTGTCCTTCCTTTTTAAGGCTGAAAACATCCCGTTGTGTGACTACGGGCACATCTCGCTTGTTCACTCATGGGTGGACGCCGGGCTACTTGCAGGCTCCAGATACTGTGGATAACGCTGCTACGGGCATGGTTTACACGGCGCCTTTATCTTCGGACCCCGCGTGACGTTCAAGGGCTGACTTTCCGGTGAACGCTTGAATGACCCAGTCAAGGGCTCAGGTGGGAGCCTGGGCTATAGGTGCAGGCAGAGCCCCAAATGTCGACCATGACCCCACTTGACAAAGCCAGGGGGCATGAGACGGGGAGAGGGCACAGCTGGTGGCAGGGCTGGTGGGGAGCCGAGAGAGAGCAGGGGAAGGGACGGGGTGAAGCGGCTGGAGCCCCGGGCTGGGCAGGAGAGGCAGGGCCAGGAGGAAGGGCGGGGCCACAGCTCAGGAGTCGGGATTTATCTGGAAGGCTGGGGGGGTCGGTGGTCATTCATTCACGCATTCATCCACAGGTTCCTTGTTCCTGGGAGGAACACAATGCGGCCGTCATCAACGGGGTTCACATTCCAGCTCCGCTGCCTGCTTACCGGCTCTGTGGCCTTGTGTGAAATACCTAACCTCCCTCGTGTGAACTGGGTGTGTGTTTGGAGCGGAGTGACTCAGTTTCCCCATTTGCAAAACGGGCATCACAGTAAGATGGATTCGTGAATAAATGACCGCAAAGCACTTAGAAGAGTCCCTGGCACACACGTGACTAAACGCTCGCTGCTCTTCCATTCACCTACCCAACCAACAGCGCCAGTGCACAGGGCGCCCTGCCCTGGGTGCTGGGGGACAGCTGTGAAAACGGGCATTTTCCCTGCAGCCTGGAGCCAGGGATGGACACGAACGAACCAAAAGCTCAGCTCATGATCTAAACTGGGACAAGGGAAGGTTAGGGCTGCAAGAACACAGAGGCAGGCCCTCTGCCCAGTGCCGGAACCTGGAGGCTTCCTGGAGGAGGTGACCTCAAAGCCTAGCAGGGGAGAGAGCAGCTTGTCCACTGCTGCATCCCCAGGGCTTGGTACAGGGACCGGCGTGTGGTAGGCACTCGGTTGTTTTATGAATGATACGGGTGATCCGAGAGAAGGCGGGAACAGGAAGTCATCCCGGCCGATGCAACAGCAGAGGCAAAGACCGAGAGGAGAGAGGCAGTCTCTGGCCATCATGGGCCCTGCTGACGTGGAGGTGACGCGGCCAGAGTTGGGGAGAGGGGGCGATCCGGAGGCTGCCTGCATCCTCTTGGGTTTGGGGACTTCCCGCTCCTACAACAGCCGGGTCCATCCTGAGCCCAGAGCCGGGCGAGGCGGCCAGGGCCAGCTGGGCCCAGGGCCGTGGGGGGCCGCTTCTGTGGTGGAAGCTAGTCGTGGCTGCTGCCTTGACCCCCTGACCTGCCTGGGGCCCCAGCATTCCAGCCAGAGCCCCCAGGGAGAAGGAAGGAGGACTTGGTCCAATGCAAACACGGACGCCCACTCGACAGGAAGACGCAGTGGAGCCAGGCTCAGAAGACGCAGCCCGCGTCGGGCTCCACAGGGGCCGGCAGGTCCTTCTGACGTCAGCTCCCACCGGGCCAGGCCCCGCTGTCCTCTCCTTCCCTCCACTCTGGCCGGCCAGACCGCCGGTTCCAAGAACACACAGAGCGGCCTCCTAGTCCCCCTGTGCAGTTCCCTTGACCTGGAAGGTCCTCCCTTCTCAGCTCCCGCCACCCTTCAGATCTCTAGGAGGTCCACTCTGGGTATGTCCCCAGAGCGTAAATCTTCATCCACACGGTTCCAGGGGCCTAGCTTATCTTCTTGCTCCATGATGCCAGGGCAGATGCTGACCGGATGCTGGATGCCAGAGAACTGGTCCACCCTGGGCAGCCCCCAGCAAGGAGCCCATCCCCCACACCCCTGCAGCCTTCCCCAAGCTCGGGGGCTCAGGGCTCACCCGCTCAGGGACTTAAGGGTCCTTCCAGAAGGTTCTCGGGAATTTAAGAAAATGGACAAGCAGAAGGGAGACCCCACTGACCGGAGCCTAGCCAAAGGCTGAGGCTCTGACGGGCCTAACCTGGACGCTTACCTTCCAGAAGGGCAAGAGCACGGTGGGGAGGGTCCCAAGGTAGCCGGTGGGACCCTAGGCACTGATTTCACGCTCAGAGCCTCAGCTTCCCTGTCTATACGGGTTCAGATGGTGCTGGGATGGGGGTGCAGGCTTGGTGGGGTTCCCAGCACATGGGAAGGATCCCCCGATGAACATCCACCTCCCCCCTCACACTTCTCCCCACCCCCGGCTCCAGCCTGTCCACTTCCCAGGGCCTCCGTGGAGGCCGAGGAGCCGCCAGCCCCCACCGCTGCCTTTCATCCCAGACAGGAAGGCTCAGCTGGGCGACTGGACTCGGGGATTCGGAGCAGATGTCTGCAAGCTTGCGGGGGGCTGGGAAAGCGGCGACCTCCTTCCAGGGCTGACGGCCGCCTGTCCCTCCCCCGCCCCTCACCCCTCTCCCTCCGGAAGACCCGGGCCCCCACTCCCGAGCTGCCACCCACGAGGTCAAGGAGAGAGGGGGTGAGGTCGGTAGAGGCGGCCCGAGGGCTGGGAGAGGCTCCCCCAACCACCTCCTCTGAGATCGGGCCCCCACTGGGAGCTCCTGAAGACCCCAGACCTGTTCTCCCTGTTACTGTGCCATCCGTGGCTCGGGGTAGAGAGAACCAAAGTGGAATGGAACCAAAGACGGGGCACGTCCGGGGCTGCTGTGGGTCCCTAGCACCCCTCCTGCATAGACGGAACCCAGGGTCGGGACGTGTTTTGGGAGCCTGCTGGGCGAATGTTTCTCAAGCCTTTCGGAAGAGGCCGCCTTCAAGGGGAGCCGCAGCCTGAGCCGCTCTGAGCAGAGGCCCCTGGTCACACACAAGGACGGCCCCAGCTCCTGTAAGCACTGGGCCGACCTGAGCCGGGGGGCCGGGACAACCACCCCAGGAGGGGCGGCTCTCACCCCATTTGACAGGGCACGGGGAGGGGGTGGTGGTCGCGCAGCGAGTGGCTGTGCTGAGCCCGAGGGCAAAGCCTGCTCTGAGTCCTCAAGGCAGCAAAAGAGAGCCCTGAGCTGGGCCCAGAGCACAGGATGGAGGAGGTGATGCTGTCACTCACTCATTCATTCACTGTGCAGACCCTTCCAGAGCCCCTCCTGCCTGCCTGGTGCTGTACAACACAACACAATGGGAAGAACAAGGTGTGTGTGTCTGTGTGTGTGTGCCCCGCACAGGGCCCGGCACACACCGAGAATAAATGGGGAGAACAATGGTGTGCATGTGTGTGTGTGTGTGTGTGTGTGGTACGTGGTGTGTGTGGTGTATGGTGTATATGTGTGCGTGTGTGTGTGTGTGGTAAGTGCATATGTGTGGGGTGTGTATTGCATGTGTGTGTGTGTGTGTGTGTGGTGTGTGTGTGCACGTGCATGCAGCGTGTGTGACCATGTGTGCACATGTGTATGGTGTGTCTATGTGTGTGTGCGTGTGCGCGCGCCCCACACAGGGCCCGGCACAGAGCGAGAATAAACAGGAAGTGCCCCAGATGAAACTCACCGATGCTCCCCGCCCCTGCCGCCTCATCTGTGCCTGCCCTGGGCTCCACCCACACAAGCCCCACATCAGCCAACCCCACACCCTCTGTCACGGAACACAGTGTCTCCCACAGCCTCCACCCAGTCCCAGATTCCTTCTCCTGTGGCCTTGGGGTCCTGCCAGGCCAGTCTAGCCAGTTCCCCCAGCCTCTCTCCCCACACTGGCTTCCTGTCGCCCTCCTGGATAGAGACCCTGCCCCATCCCAGCTGTCCCATTCCATCGACAAGCCCCACCTGGCAGGCCTGGCAGGTCAATGGGAGGTGTCAAGGCCCGTCAAGACCCCAGAGCAACTGAGCTTCTTGGGGTGGCAGTCAGCACCAGCCTGCTCTTCTGAGAAGGCTCAGGGTTCCCCCACCCACCACTTCAGTCCCATCTCCCAGCCCTCCCCAAGGCACTGTCACCCAGAGCTGGGAAGAACAGACTCCACAGGTGGGTGGAACTCATGTCAAGGAGTTTATGCTCAGCTCTTGGATGTACACAGAGGCCGGTAACACTGAGCAGCTCTGTGTCTTTGGGCCAAAGACTTAACCTCTCTGAACCTCAATTTTCTCATCTGAAAAATAGGGATACATTCCCGTAATTCTTTATCCAGGCTCTGGATGTAGTGTAGAATTCAGAACTTTCCAGAGTTTGGAGAGATGATACAGTCCTTTTACCATGGACTGTGTTAACACCCCCAGCTGGGTCTGGGGCCAACAGCCATATTCAAATAACATCTCAGTAACCAAACGTATGACTATTCACTCTAGGATCAACAAGGTCTATAAAGAGCCTCAGGGCAGGTCGAGCAGCCAAAATGAGTGTATAAAAATACTCTGAGTTCTCCAAGCTTTGGGAGATTTTGAACCCACAGATAAGGGAGTAGGGACGGTTTGAAACACTCCCTCCCTGAGAGGGGTCTGGAGGGGGTGGGGGGCCAGGAGGGCATGTTTTATTTCCATTCCCTGCAATGGGGGCAGTGCCAGGAGTGAAGGGCTGGGTCCAGACTCTGGATTCTGATTGCCAGGGACCTAAGGGGCTTCCCAGACACTGCAGTGGTAAGGACTCCACCTGCTAATGCAAGAGACCCAAGAGACATGGGTTCGATCCCTGGGTCGGGAAGGTGCCCTGGAGTAGGAAATGGCAACCCCACTCCAGTATTCTTGCCTGGAAAATCCCACAAACAGAGGAGCCAGGCGGGCTACAGTCCATGCGGTCGCAGAGTTGGCCACTAGTGAACACACACACGAGGGCTCCTGTGCCCTGGCCTGGGGTTGGGTGGAGGGAGGCTTGGACACAGCAGAGGGGCCAGGCCATCCGTCCCGTTACCCGGCAGCCCGGTGAAACTTGGCTCCTGCCTTGAAGATAACCCTCCCTGGGATGAACAGGCTGGCTCCATCCCCGAGAACACCCCCAGGGACGGCACACAAACTTAGGGGTTCACTGAACCCCGGAAGGCACCCGTTAAGCCAGGACGAGGAGCCTAGGCCCCAGATAGCCGACCAGCTGACCCCGGATGGGTCACCCCCCTCCTCACCCAGAACAGCTCTGGGTCTAGGATGGACAATCTGGGCACGGCTCTGGCACCCAAATCCACTGCTCTGTAAAGGGCTCCCAGGAGGCTTCCCACCCCTCCCAGACCCAAGGGACACCCATCAGTTTATCCTTTCAGATAGCTCCGGACATAGGTCCCATTCCTGCTGTGGTGGTTGTTCAGTCGCCTAGTAGCAGCGGACTCTTCGAGACCCCATGGACTGCAGCAGGCCAGGACTCGCTGTCCCATTCCTGAGCAACGCCCCCTGCCCCCCATCTGGATCCTATAGCTAACCCAGGGGACCTGTAGCCCGCGATGGTGGGAAAGGGGACAAGGGGGCGGTAGTGCCGCCCCCTCCCCCCCGCCCCCGCTTCCCTTCCGGAGCGCGCTTACCAAGGTTGAGGGTGATGTTGACCGAGGTGGGGTACTGCACTCCGAAGGCCATGGACGGGCTCTGCCACCACGTGCTGTCGTCCTGGCTGTGGAAGTCGGTGAGGTAGGAGGCGTTGTGATGGCGTGCGGGGTCGGCGGCATCGCAGCGCTGGCACGGCGCCCCCGCGCCCTGGGCACCCACGTGCGGGCAGAAGTCCTCGGGCGGGCGGCCGCACGTGTGCGAGGCCTCGGCGAGCCGGCCGAACGCCGCGTTCTCGAACACCGGCAGGCAGCGCTGCGGGCGCCCCGCGCCGTCGTAACACGCGCCCATGCCCGCTCCGGCCGCGCGCAGCGCCAGGAGCGCCAGGCTCAGCAGGAGCGCCGCCGCCGTGCCCATGGTCGGGGGACCCCCGACGACCCTGCGCTCAGCCGTGCGCGCCCGGCTCTGCGCGCCCGCCTCGGGTCCGGCTCCTCCGGTGGGCGCGGACCGCGCCTCCCCTCGGCGGGCGGGCCCCACTGCGGGAGGGAGGGACGGACGGCGGGCAGCACCCCACCTCCCGACCGCTCCGTCCCTGGGCGCTCACTCCCACCTGGTGGACGTGCCCGGGAGTGCCCGGCTGGGGACTCAGCCCCGCGGCTGCCTTGCCCTGGCTCTGCTGGGAGAACCTTGGCTCTCTGAGCCTCAGTGTCCTCATCTGTAAAATGGGATGGGTGGTGATACAGGCTCATTACCGCGATTGTGAGGTTTCAATGGCTGCTGACGTGGAAACCTCTCCCCAGTGCCTTTCAAGTCCTGAGATAAAAGGGGACATGCGGGTTTTTAAAAATCCGGTCTTTCCCATTGCATGTTTCCTCCCAGCAGTGAAGTCACCCTAGGCAGGATCCTACAATGGTTCCTTACGTCTGCACGGTTCCATTAACTCTAAAAATTGCTTTTGCTGCTGGCTTTTCTCTGCTCTCAAAGCAGAGATTCTAACCTGATATTTGTGACCAAGGATTTGTGTCTCATCCGCAAACATCACTTGAGAGAGAAGCCTTCCCTTCCCCCACCCCCAGGAGATGTCCTCTTATATTCTCCATTCATTAAAATTAGTAAACCAAGAGAGAAAGCCATATGCTCATATAAATACATGCTAGAGAAAACACTTGATAAAACTTAGTAGCCTTTCCCAGAAAAACTCTAAAGAAAATAGGAATAAATTTCTAAACATGCTCAGGACTATCAGGTGTTCTTGCTTGAGACTGGGAAGGTAGAAGTGGGAGGAGGATCCATTCAGTTCAGTTCAATTCAGTTGCTCGGTCTTGTCTGACTCTATGACCCCATGGACTGCAGCACACCAGGCCTCCCTGTTCATCACCAGCTCCTGGAGCTTACTCAAACTCAGGTCCATGATGAGTCGATGATGCCATCCAACCATCTCATCTTCTATCGTCCCCTTCTCCTCCCGCCTTCAATCTTTCCCAGCATCAGGGTCTTTTCCAATGAGTCAGGTGGCCAAAGTATTGGAGTTTCAGCTTCAACATCAGTCCTTCCAAAGAATATTCAGGACTGATTTCCTTTAGGATGGACTGGTTGGATCTCTTTGCAGTCCAAGGGACTCTCAAGTCTTCTCCAACATCACAGTTCAAAAGCATCAATTCTTCGGTGCTCAGCTTTCTTTATAGTCCAACTCTCACATCCATACATGACCACTGGAAAAACCATAGCCTTGACTAGATGGACCTTTATTGGTGAAGTAATGTCTCTGCTTTTGAATATGCTGTCTAGGTTGGTCATAGCTTGTCTTCCAAGGAGCAAGCGTCTTTTAATTTCATGGCTGCAGTCACCATCTGCAGTGGTTTTGGAGCCCAAGAAAATAAAGTCTGTCACTGCTTCCATTGTTTCCCCATCTATTTGCCATGAAGTGATTCGACTGGATGCCACGATCTTAGTTTTCTGAATGTTGAGTTTTAAGCCAACTTTTTCACACTCCTCTTTTGCTTTCATCAAGAGGCTTTTTAATTCTTCACTTTCTGCCGTAAGGATGGTGTCATCTGCATATCTGAGGTTATTGATATTCCTCCCAGCAGTCTTGATTCCAGCTTGTCCTTCATCCAGCCCAGCATTTTTGCATGATGTACTCTGCATATAAGTTAAATAAGCAGGATGACAATATACAGCCTTGACGTTCTCCTTTCCCGATTTGGAACCAGTCTGTTATTCCATGTCCAGTTCTAACTGTTGCTTCTTGACCTGCATACAGATTTCTCAGGAGGCAGGCCAGGTAGTCTGGTATTCCCATCTCTTGAAGAATTTTCCACAGTTTGCTGTGATCCACACAGTCACAGGCTTTGGCGTAGTCAATAAAGCAGAAGTAGACAGCATAGCCACTGATGTCCATGAAGAGGGTGATAGGATGTAAGAGAAGGCTGTGCGTGGGGGATTTGGGATGTAAAGAGGGCAGGGTAGATGGTTCTGCCTGGACCTAGAGGGTGTTTCCCAGAAGAGGTGATAAGCAAACTACATGGTAATGGATGAATGGGGGAAAGGGCATCTCAGGCACAGCGTGTGCAAAGGGTCAAAGGTCTGAATGGCTAGGGAAGCCTGATGTGTGTTTGCAGCTCCGGGTGGGGGGCTAGTCCTGGGGGCTAAGACTGGAGCAGGGTGCATAAGCCGGATTAAGTGGGATGCTGGACACCATGGTGATGAACTGGGGCTTTGTCCTGAAGAGGTTCTGTGGCTGCTGAGGGCTGTGTGTTTGTGGGGGGCAGGGACCTTGGGTACCTCACCCTGTGTCCCCGTTGTGTGAACACACAGTTCAGGGAATGTTTGGGGACTGAGCAGGAACCACATGGCTGGCAAAGGATTATCCTACAGGACCCGGGTTTGAGATGATGACTCCTTTAAGAGGCATCAGCTGGGTGCTCCCTGGCCTTACCCAGCTCCTGGAAGCAGCTCTCCAGTGGACCATCCTGCCTTGGATAGCCACCTCTGTCCCGCCTGAACGAGGTCTCCTCCCAGCGGTCCCAGTCCGGCTGGTCCTGTTCCCTCCGACCCACCACCAGGTGGCGACATTGGCCACATTACAGGACCGGCTCCTTTCGCCCCCTGGCGGCCAAGGCCAACTCTGCTGTCCTGCACAGACGGTGGACCACGGACCAGAATAAAGTCACTGGGCCCCAAGGGCACTGGTTACACATATGGGGAAACTGAGGCCCAGAGAGGGCACGTGGTTCAATGAGGACGTTCTCCCAGGCCTTTCCCATCCCTGGGGTCAGCTCCTCCCAGGATGGGAGTCAAGGAGGGGCTGGGGTTCCCAGATGCCAGGAAGCCATCTAGGAATGTGGCCCCCAAACATGGGGTGTCTGTGCACCCACAAAATCTCAGGATAACTCCTCACATCTGCATGATAAAGGGACAACAAACACTTGTGCAGCTTCAGGAAGTGAGCCAGGAGACCGTGGGAGTCGCCATTAGGAACCACAAAAGGGCAACCAAAGATGCATGCCGCCAACCCTCCATCAAGGGTAAGCGCTGAGTGGGACCTCCCTGGTGGTCCAGTGGTTAGGACTCCATGCTTCCCCTGCAGGGGACATGGGTTTGATCCCTGGTTGGGGAACTAAAACCCCACAAGCTGAGCAGGATGGCCAAAAATTTTTTTTTAAAAAAGTGAAAGGAGAGGGAGAGACTAGTCTGAAGGTCAGCTCCACGCAGGACCTGCCATGATCCCAGCAAAAGGATGTGTGCCCTGCGGCCTGTGCCCTGTCTGCGCACACACATGACTTGAAGCCCAGGTCTTTGTGGGGCCACAGAGGCCACGGGTGCACATGGCCTCAGTTTTCCTGCAGCCTGGAGCTGAGGGCCCACAACCTGCCCAGTGTCCTAACTCATCGTCTTGGGACGATGGCAGGGAGCCTGGGAAGCCTCTTGAGCAGCAGAACCCATGTTAGTTTCCTTCAAGAATCGGCGGCATGGAGGTATTGTGGGAGGTGGCCCTGCTGCCTGGGTGTGGCTGATGTGGGGGGGCGGGGGGGGGGCTCTGCCTATCCTGGGGACCTGGGGAACCCCTGCAGAGGCCTGACCTCCCGCTTGGAGCTGCAAGCAGAGGTACAGACAGTCCACCTACCAAGGGTTAAAACCTTCCAGGCAAAGAGAGGAGGAGAAAAGCCCTGTTCTGATTTGCTTAATGAGTGTTAATTAAGAAGACAGAAGAGAGCAGATTCCTTCAGGACAGAGATGAAAGGCCTGTTAATTAAATCTGGGGAGATGGAGCCAGGACCCTGCTGACCTGGCCTGACAGCTCCATAGCCTTGTTGGAGTCGGGGTGGGGCACTAGTAGAGGAGGAGCAGCCCCAGCCCCCAGCCTCAGAAGGAGCCGGGGCTGGCCCAGAGTCATCGTGGTACCTTGAGTGGGCACTGTCCCTCTGGGGCACCTCGTTTTCCCCATTGGGACAGCAAAAGCATTGGTCTAGGTGATTTTTCATGATGCACTGTCTGGATCCAAGGCAGTTAAGTCTGTGCTCTCTGTCTGCATGTATGGGCCTCAGTCTTCCTTTCTGTCAAGTGGGTAGATTTCACTTGCTCAGCAGACAGGCAGACAAGCAGGAGGTCAAAACTGGGGGTCTGGAGGGCTACACCAGCTCCCTAGGACCCTGCTGTCAGGCCCAAGCCCATCTGTCTACACTGTGATCATTCTCCGCCCCTCTCAGTGACCATCCTGCACCTCTGAGCAAGGACAAGGTGGCCATCGCAGAGGCGTTCTGGGAGCCAGGCCCAGCTGGGCTGAGCACACCAGCTGCAGGTAAGTTCAGACCAGGAGGCGGGCCAAGGCTCAGCCAGAGGCAGGTCCTTGCTCAAGACCACCCCACTGGTCCACCCCAGAGCCTGGATTCAAGCCCTATATGCCTGGTCCCAGAGCCAATGCACTTTCCACTTCACTCTCATCTCATTCATTCATTCACCCCTTTAGACTGCACTTGTGCCAGCCACTGGAGTTGCCATGGTGCAGGCAGTGGGTATTTCACAATCTCACGTGGTTTCCTAGACAATTAGGGAGACAGACAGTGACCCGAGAAACAAATTGATAAATTAGGTAGTGACATCATGGTAAAAGCCACGAAGGAAATAGACAAGGGGCCAGGACAAGGAAGTAAGTTTAGTTTGGGCAATCAGGGGAGGCTTCTTGGAAGAGGTGACAGCACAGCGGAGACCTGAAAGATGCGATGGGGGGCAGGGCGGAGAGGGAGGGCTCATGCTGATGGGAGCTGACAGGGCCCCTCAGCTGTCACCCTCAGTGAACATCTTCTCCCTGGAGTTAACAAGCTCAGACAGGCCCAGGGACATGTTTGGCCTCGAGGCATGTCACCCCTCAGTGCAGCAACCGTCTCAACCCCTCTCTGTCCCCAGCCTGAGCAGGGCCTGGGTCTAGGGTTGAGTCAACCCTGGATAGCCCTTCAAATCCAGGGGGCCCAGATGGGTAAATGTTGCCCCCCTCTTCTGGGTGGTACAGGAACCAGAGGCTGGATTGCAAAGGAGGTATAACTGGCTGTCCACTCATCATCCATTCACTGGCTGGACAATTACTGAGTCCACATGCCAGGGCCCAGGCTGGACACAGGGGACAGAATGATGCATTAGTGAAATTGTCTCTGCACTTGGGAGGCCCCAGTAATAGACTGGTGATGACAACACAGAGTGATCAGAGTAAGCTCTGAGGAAGTGAGAATAAAGAGAAGGTGCCTACCCTGGTCTGGAGAAGTCAGGGAAGGCTTCCTGGAGGAGGTGAGGTCTCAGCTAAGACCCAGAGAGGAGGAGACAGCCAGTAAAGGGGATGGAAATGAACATACCAAGAGAGGGAAACAGCATGTATAAGGCTTACAGGCAAAACTGAGGAACTGAAGGGAATCCAGAGTGGCTGGAGACGGGAGTTTGGGAAGAGACGGGTTGGGGGTGGCACAAAGGGCAAGCTGGTGGGGTGGGCAAGGGCCAGCCTCACATGTCCTGCTGAAGACCTGGACTCCATGTGGGGGCTGCCAGAGAGCAGCCTCCCTTCTCTGACTTCTCCTAAGGGGCCAGTCACTCCCCTTCCCCCCCAGTAAGAGGCTCCAGCCCTAGACCCAGCCTCTGGCCCCTTCTAGGTCCCCTCCCTCTTCCTCTGGATACTAAGGGTCCACTGCAGTAATCCTTGGGCCTGGCACTCCCTGGGGAGACTCCATGGCCGAGCCCACTCAGTCACATCTCTGCTGTGCCAGACACTGCCCACGCACAGCTGAAGTGACCAGAGACAGGTCAGCCAGGAATACCGGGATGTAGGGCCCAACCTGTAGGTGGATCATACAGCCCAGCTGCTCTTCTGTGGGCTTTCTTAGTTGTCTGCCACACCCACCCGACCCCTGCCAGACTAGGGGCCCCTGGAGGGTAGGCAGGAGGGGTGTGACTCATCCCCTGGGGAGGCAGCAAAGTGGGTGCTTGCAGAATGCCTAGTGAATGAATGAAGGATGATGCATGATGAAGGGATGGTAAGTGAATGAAAAGTACGTGCAGAATGAGAGCATCTGAATGGATGGATGGGAGGATGGTGAATGAACGGATGAGTGAATCCTGATGGTGGTGATGAAGATGGCGATGGTGACGATGGTGGTGATGATGGAGAAGACAATGATAAAGGTGACGACTGTGCTGGATGCGTGCGTGCGCGTGGGAGGCTAGCACCTCTCCCTGGTTCTCCTCACACGGCCTCTGCCCCCAGTTCTAGGGCCCCTACCCTCCCACTAGGAGCACAATCTGGGGGCCCCCTCCCCATTTCGCCCACTGCACCTGCCACCCTCTCCCTTTGGCCGCTCAGCTCCAGCCACACGGGTCTCCTTCCCACACACACAGAGCACATTTCTGCCTCAAGGCTTTTGCACATGCTGTGTCTTATGCCTAGAGCACTGTTCCCCCAGATTCCGCGTCCCTCCCTTCCCCAGGGTCCCCACATGGAGATTCGACCCAGACCGTCCTCTTGGCCTTCCCCTGAGTTTCCTGCTCCTGCATGGGGCGGTGTTTTCCTCCCTAACCCTCACCACAACTGACACACGACTCGTCCTTGCTTGTCTTTCTGTGGTCTTCCTCTCCCAGCAGACTGGGAGCTTCCTGAGGGTGGGCATCTGTGCTCCCCACCCCTTCCGCTGCCCAGCGGGGACACTGGTGGGATGAATCCATGGGACACAGAGCAGCAGATGAGGGCACAGCGTCCTCAGCGGAGTGACCGGTTACATGCAGACACTGATCCCTGCCAGCAGTCCCCGCCGCAGCTTAAACAGTAATTGCATTTCCGCAATTTTCTTTCAGCTGAGGACAAGGGAACAGCGATTATAAGTCAGCGCCGGAACCCAGCCAGGGAGGGGAAGGCACAGATAAGCCTCCAGCTCCCCCAGGGACTCTTCATCAGTGTTGTGAGCACCGCTGGGAACAGGACGGGACCCCCAGACCTGAGTCAGACCCCTGTCTGTCCCCCAGATCTGCATGCCTCTGCAGGAGCTCACATTCCTTTTGGGTCAAGGCAGCCTCTGAGAACTCAGATCCTGAGACCCCAGAACCCCTGCATCATTGTCCAGCACCTTCCAGACCCTCAGACTTGCCGGGTCCCTTCCAACCCCAGGAACCTTGGCACCTGCTGGTGTCTCTGCCTCCTCTCAGCAGCCCGACTCTTGCTCCCCCTCTGGGCCTCAGACTTCGAGATGATGTCGCTTTCTCAGGACGCTCCAGCCCTGACCTCATGGCCCTTCTAACCCATCATCGTTTCGTGTTCCTCTTTCCCACTGGGCTGCTGGCCCCAGAGGACGAGGGTCGGGTGGCTTCCTGCTCTGTCCTTGACGTGCACCCCAGGCAGGGTGTCCGCTCGGTGGCCCTTGAATATATGGGGTGAATGAGTGAGTGTATGGAAGTAGATGGAAGGGAGGGAAGGAGAGAGGGATAAAGTAATCTGGCAGCGAGGCCCAGGTTCTGGTTTGGGGGCGAGGCTGCTGGTGAATGTGGGTGAAGGCCGAGGGCAGGAAGGGAGCTCCCCAGCCCATGACCCACGACAGGAACGTGATCTACAAGCACACCTTGCCCTTCACGTGACTCTGTTTTGAAAATGTGAACTTTACAAATGTCAGGGAGAGGCTGGGATTCTCGGCCTGGGACCAGGTGGGGCCATTAGCATCCCCTGTGCTGGCTTAATGGGGCTCCCTCACGGGCTGTGGAAAATTTATGCCACCTGCTGGGGCCAATCTAAGGCCAAGGTGGGAGTAGGAACATCTAGAAAATAAAGCGGTGAGGTTGCCAAGTCTGTGCCTCCCCTAGGAGGGTGTGGGCCATTGGGGGGCACCTGGAGGACAGAGGGGAGGGCAGAGTGTGGTCCCACAGGCAGTGGTAGCCGTGGGGGCTGGGGGGTTAGAGGCCCCCATATGCTGCAGCCTTGGAGGGGTGAACCCTCACCCTCATCACATCAATCAGGCTCCTCCTCACGGGATCCTACTAGGAAGCAATATCGACCCATGCTTCAGATGGGAAGACTGAGGCTCAGGGAGCAAAATGACTCACCCAGAGTTATTTGGCGAGGCGGGAGCGGGGTGGTGGTCAGATGGGGTTTGAACTCAGGTCTCTCAGACTCTCTAGCAGCCTCTCCGCCCTGCCCTTCCCCCACGTCCCCCAATTTCCAAGACAAACCACCCAAAGGAGAGCCCGCAGCATCCATGTCAGGTTAGAACTCCCTCCAAGAGCATCCGAGGTGCTCTGCCTGGGTCACAGAGCACTTGCACACACGCTGTTCCTGCCGCTGGCACACCCTCACCACCCCCACCTCTTCCTTCCCAACTGAGGTCAATTGTCTGTCCCGCCCCCAGCAGGGAAATTTCTCTTCAGTGGAGATCCTCTTTGCAATTGCTTTTCTTTCCCACACTGCTGTGTCAGGGATGTGCGGGAGCTGTCAGGCTTTCATCTGGATATGTGTGCGCACGCGCACAAGCGCACGTGCACATGCATGTGTGCATGCATGAGCTGTGAGTGCTATGTGAGCACGTGGCATGTATGCATGCGATCAATGTGAGGTACGGGCACACATGGCTGTGTGTGCACATGCATGCATGGGGGATGTGTGTGTGTGTATGATCAATGTGGGGCATGGGCACACGTGTGCATGTGTGTGCATGCATGCATGGGTGTGTGTGTTTTGCATATGGGTGTGGGCTATGGGCACCTGTGTGTCTTTGTGTGTGTGTGTGTGACTGTGGCATGTGTGATGCATGGCAGGACCGGAGCTGGGGGTGAGCACAGCCCAGCTGAAGGCTGTGGAGCCGTGAGACGAGGGGTCCAGCCGGCAGGCCCCATGGGAGCTGGAGGAAGAAGAAAGACTAGAACCGATGGGGAGAGGGGAGAGGGTGGGGGGAAGGAGGAGGTTGGGGGGAGAGGGAGGGGGAAGGTGGAGGAGGGATGTGCCCCGGAGCCTGAGGATTCGGGCGGGGTGGTCATAGAGCCTGTGGCCTGGCCAGGCTGGGAAGACGCAGACGGAGGGGGCACCCAGCCTCAGGCCTCTAGAGGACTGTCCCCGAGGGGCCCAGGGAGGGGCGCTCGCTGCAGGCTCCTGAGATCGCGGGGTGTAGGAGTCCGCATGAGACGGAGCCACAGACAGCCACAGAAGGCAGCCTTGAAGCCTGCCTCAGGCCTCTCCAAACTGTGTCCTCAGCAAAGGGCCGGGGCCCGGCCACAGAGCCCTCTGTCAGCCCCAGAGCAGGGCTGGCTGAAGGCAGGGTTGAGGTCTGCCTGCTCCCAAGGCCCCTCGAGCCACCGGTGCCCGGACAGCACCTATATGAACACCCAGCCCAGTGCACACAGCGTGTGCCAGCCTTCCGTGTCTTGGACACTGCCCCAGGGGATGAAGGCTGCTGCCCTTTCCTCAGATGGGGAGGCAAGGATCAGGCAGGGGGGCTTACCCTAGCCCCCAAGGCTCAGAGCTGCCCCCTGCTTGGTTTTCAAGATGTGGTTTGACTCCACAGCAGAAGCATGGCCTGGCACTTGGTGTGGGCTCCCCACGGGAGAGCAGGCAAGGAGCACATGTCTGCAGTCTTTGGTGTTCTCCACCACGGCAGAGCTGGGACACCTGGGCCTGGGGGTGGGATGGTGGTCCCTGCAAGCAACTGGCACTGCCTTGGGTCCTGAGCAGGGCTGCATGGGCCCTCTGGCAGGTAGAGGGCAGGCAGGGCAGCCTGCCAGTGGGGGCCCCTAAATAACTAGGAGTGACCGGCACGTCTGCTCCCCATCCCAGCCGGGGGACAAGCTTGGGCTTCATAACCCGTGATCGATGGGCCTAATATGGGACTGGAGACGGCGGGCTGGCAGCCCCGGCCCAGCCTGCCGGCTGCCATTTGCCCATATATTTATTTATTTATGCATTCTCCTCCATGGCAAGAGCCCAAAGACAATAAAAGAAATTGAATTGCATATCAGATGGGACATCAGAGGGAGATACAGTCATAAATCGCGTCGTATTTATTCCATAAATATCAGCGCCTCCCGAATAGCCAGCGCCCGTGATGAAGTTATAATCAGGAATCTGGTCCCTTGGTGCTCACCACCAGCCCCTCCCCCATCAGACAAACGGGCTGAGTCTCCCAGATAAATATGCGTTTCCTCAGGCCACCTGCCCCCTTCAGTGCCCATCGGCCCAGCGGAGGTGCCTCCACCCAGAGTAAGGGGCGGGGTCCGTGGGGAAGGGCAGGCGGCAGCTGGCATCACGAGGTGTGCGGGCCCGGAAGCGGCGAGCTCGCAGACGGGGAGTGAGTTTCTACAGGCCCTTTGCCTCCGTCTGCACACCTATCACCCTGATACCTGGCTGGAGCCTGGATTCTTTCTCTTTCGTCCTATGACAGTTGTTTTTCCCCCCAAGGTATATTTCACATTCAGTGAAATGTACCAACAAGTACAGGTTGTTGTTCAGTCGCTCAGTCGTGTCCGACTCTGCAACCTCATGGACTGCAGCACACCAGGCCTCCCTGTCCCCCATCATCGCCCGGAGTTTGCCCACGTTCATGTCCATTGCATCGGTGATGCCATCCAGCCATTTTATGCTCTGACGCCCTCTTCTCCTTCTGCCCTTAATCTTTCCCAGCATCAGGGACTTTTCCAATGAGTCAGCTGTTCGCTAGCTTGATGAATTTTTCCATGGGTGTGTGTTAGTCACTCAGTCGTGTCCAACTCTTTGCGACCCCATGGATTGTAGCCCACCAGGCTCCTCTGTCCATGGGATTCTCCAGGCAAGAATACTGGAGTGGGTTGCCATTTCCTTCTCCATAGGTATGTACCTATAAAGGGGTTTCCCCAATGGCTCAGTGGGTAAGAAATTCACCTGCAGTGCAGGAGACACAGGAGATTCAGGTTTGATCCCTGGGTCAGAAAGATCCCTGGAGAAGGAAATGGCAACTCACTCCAGTATCTTGTCTGAAAAATCCCATGGACAGAGGATCCTGGCAGGCTGCCTTCCAAAGGGTTGAGAAGAGTCAGCTACAACTGAGTGACTAAGCACACTCGTTGTAAAAACACCACCAGGATCGAGACCAAGAACATGGGTCGATAGGGAAAGTCCCCTCCGGCTCCCTCCTTTTCACTGTCACCTTTCCAAAGGGAGCTACACCTCTGTGACTCTAAGTCACTCCACGTCACTCCACAGGTTCTAAAACTTCAGAAAAATGCAACTGTATAATATTAATATGTACTCTTTAGTGTCTTTTTCTCGGAGAAGGCAATGGCACCCCACTCCAGTACTCTTGCCTGGAAAATCCCATGGACGGAAAATCCCATGGGCTGCAGTCCATGGGGTCGCTAAGAGTCGGACACGACTGAACGACTTCACTTTCACTTTTCACTTTCATGCATTGGAGAAGGAAACGGCAACCCACTCCAGTGTTCTTGCCTGAAGAACCCCAGGGATGGAGCCTGGTGGGCTGCCGTCTATGGGGTTGCACAGAGTCGGACATGACTGAAGCGACTTAGCAGCAGCAGCAGCAGCAATGTCTCTTTTCTAATTGTTTGACATTAGGGTAGAGGAGATGCATCCATGTCACTGAGTATATCTGGGGCTCCTCCTTTTTCATTGCTGTGAAATATTTCATTGTTGTGGATACACACTTGTTTCGTTCATTCTCCTGTGGATGGACATTTAAGCTATTTCTAATTTGAGGCAATTGCGAAGAAAGCTACTGGTACGTATCTTTTTGGGAATATAAGCCCTCATTTCTCTTGGGTATATGGCTGTGAGTGGAATTGTTGGGTTGTAGGGTAGGTAGAGGTATATTTAATTTTACCAGAAAATATAAAGCACGTCTTCACATTGGCAGTGACATTTCACACGCCCACAACAATGTGTAAGAGTTCCAGTTGCTCCAGGTGTGTGTCAACACTTGGTGATATCTGTCTTTAATTTTAGCCATTCTGGTGGCTATGTTCTGGATCTCACTGTGGCTTTCGTTTGTATTTTCACCACTGACTCTTACCTAGATGACTGCATTGGCCTCCCATCTGGGGTCCCTAGGCTGGTCCCTGGCCCCTCTAGTCCATCCTGTATTCAATAGCCAGAGGGATCAGTTGTCAGGTTAAAACCCTCCTTTGCTCAAAACTCTCCCAAAGCTCCCAGCTTGCTGACAGTAAAAGCTGAGGTCCCGATGGGCCCCACTGTGCCTGGGCCTTCCCCCCTGCTGTCCTCTGTCTCCCCTGCACCCCACCAGATGCTAGCTCTCTAAGGGCAGCACATGTGTTTTGCTCCATGTTACATCCCCAGAGCCTACACCAGTGTCTGGCACAGAACAGAAGCTCAGTCAGTACTGGTCGAATAACTGAAACCAGCCAGTGGCAGGTAACATGGCATTTGGTGGAGCCACTGTTTTGAATGAACATGGAACTCATGTAACATAAACTACTACTACTACTACTACTAAGTCGCTTCAGTCGTGTCCGACTCTGTGCGACCCCACAGACAGCAGCCCACCAGGCTCCGCCGTCCCTGAGATTCTCCAGGCACGAACACTGGAGTGGGTTGCCATGTCCTTCTCCAATGCATGAAAGTGAAAAGTCAAAGTGAAGTTGCTCAGTCGTGTCCGACTCTTAGCGACCCATGGACTGCAGCCTACCAGGCTCCTCCATTCATGGGATTTTCCAGGCAAGAGTACTGGAGTGGGGTGCCATTGCCTTCTCCGATGTAACATAAAGGTAACCATTTAAAAAAAAATTATTATCTGGCTGAATTGGATCTTAGTTGTGGCATGCAGCATCTTAATGTTGCAGCATCTGAACTCTTGGCATGTGGGATCTAGTTCCCTGGCCAGGGATGGAACCTGGGCCCCCTGCACTGGGAGAGCGGAGTCTTAACCACTGGACCACCAGGGAAGTCCCAAAAGTAACCATTTTAAAGCATACGATCTGGTAACAAATACTGCAGACACATGGTCATGCGACCACCATCTTTGTCTTGTTCCAAACAACAGCCATTAAAAAAAAAAAATTTTATTTTTGACTGTGTGTGTGTGCTCAGTCGTGTCCTACTCTTTGCAACCCCACGGACTGTATGTCGCCCGCCAGGCTCTTCTGTCCATGGGATTTTCCAGGCAAGAAGACTGGAGTCGGTTGCCATTTCCCTCTCCAGGGAACAACAGCCATTTTGATGTGGCCTCTTCAACCCCTGGTGTGACCTTAATAGTTCCCACCCCCATCTTTTTTATTTCTAAAAAACTAGATGCCTCTGCGCTTCCAACTCCCAGCTCTGAGTGTTGCTGTGACCTGGAGCTTTCTCCCATGGAGGTTACAGATCAGCAGAAGGTCCCACCTTGGGACTTCCGTGGTGGTTCAGTGGCTACGACTCTGTGCTCCCAACGCAGGGGGCCCGGGTTCGATCACCAGTCAGGTAACGAGATCTTACGTGCCGTGATAAAGATCCTGTGTGCCACAACTAAGATCTAATGCAGCCAAACAAATAAATACTAATAAATATTGGGGGAAAAAAGTCCCCCGTTGAAGGTTGGCCGACCAAGGACTCCCATCCAATGCATAGCACCCCCTCCCACCACGCAACCCTCCCACCACGTGACCCTCACACCATGCGACCCTCTCAGGGGCCTGATGGAGAGACCAGGGGCAGTGAAGGGGTTGGTTATCCACACCTCCCCGCTTCCCCCTGCAACACACACACACACACCATTGACCACTCCACCTGGGCCCACGGGTCCCCTAGAGGTGGGACAGTCCTGGGCAAACCTGGGCTCTGCCTCCCCACACCCTTGCCAGCCTCCCTCTTCGACCCCCAGGCGTCTTTCCTTTCCTTTGGCTGATAACTGGGAGAGGGGAGGACGACCCAATTTATTTGGCAACAAATAAAGAGCTGCCATGATTAAGAGTAGGGGAGAAAGTTTAAAGGAGGAAAAATTCCTCGGGTAATGCCATCTCCTGCGTCTTTATATTCTGAAACGGATCGCTCTGGACGCGGGCAGAAGGCCTGATTTAATATCGTCATGGAAAATACTGCACCTGATCCAATTACCACGGGAATTTTGATACAGTCAGCAGTCAAGTTGAAAGATTCAGAGGCACTCGCCGTGGGAGTAAACGCAGAGACTGAATTACCCGGACTCCTCTGGGGGGTGTTAAGCGGTCCAGGTCGCCGTGAGGGCACTTCAGGGCAGCCGGCTTGCTGCAGCTGGCCCTGCGGCCGTGCTTCTGCGTCCCTCTGGTCGCCCTCCAGGCCAGCGGAAGGCCCTCGGCTTTGGGCCCTGGTGCGGTGGGCCAGGGTCTCCGTGTGGAGAGGGGTGGTCCACACAGGTGCCCGGGCCCGGTCAGGCCCTGGAAGTCCTCCTTGACGTCCAGTCTCTCCTCCAACCCATCCAGGCTGCCTTCTGAACCCATCTCCATGCACCCACCTGGCTCAGTTTCCAGCCATCAGACTGACCCAGACTCCAGTGCCCTCTCTGGTCGCCCTGTCTGGTCCTGCTCCCCTCCCGCGACAGACAGCCCTCAAGCATGAGTCTAACTGAGCTCAGAACCCCCCAGTCACCTCCAGCTGGTCTCAGAAATAAGTCCAAAGCCAGGAAACACCTCTGAGGGGCTGCCCACCCGGAACCGGCCTGCCCCTTCCCCACTGTCTCCTTCCCCTGCACCCACTCCAGTGCCCAGACCAGTCCCGGTCTCCCTGCTCCATGCACTCTGAGCCCCTGTGCTCTGCCTGCAAAACACTGGCCATGACTGTAATTATATCAGAACCACCCAGGGACTGTGGGTGGAAATCATCTGCCCCGCTGGATTTGGGCTGCACAGATGTTGGAAGGGCCACAAGCTGCAGAGTCTCTGTCCCGTGCAGGCCACGCAGCCTTGAGCCAGTCTCTAGACTCTGAGCCTCGGTTGACTGATCTGCACAATGGGACCACAGTGTCTGCTTCACGGAGGTGGGAGGTTGGGGGAGAGGCTGAAGGAGAAGAGCCTGATGAAGAGTGAAGGTTCTGCCACCAGACTCTTTGGAGTCAAGTCCCAGCTCTGCCCCCCACAGCTCTGCGTCTCAGGCTCCTCCTCTGTGAAATGGGTCATTATGGTGATTGCATGAGCTACTATCCCTGGTCATAATAACACCGTAGCTGTGTTAGCTCTTGCTGTCTGGTGAAGTACCTTGAACATTTCCTGGTTCATATTGGAGCTTCTTCCCTCTGGGAGGGTCAGCTAAAGGCTTCGGGCAGCCCCGCCATCAGAGACCAAAGCCAGATTCAAAGGTCCTGGTGTTTCCTGCTGAAGCCAGATGTTATCCTGTTAACCATAAACCCACGAGTTCAAGCGGGCTGTCACCTCCAGAGCTCACCTTTGGGAAGGGACATGACAGGTGGGGTGCACGGGAGGAAGTTGAGAAAGGAGGCGCGAATGTAGCCTTGGGATTGCTTTGTTCCCTGGGTGACTTTTGTTCTCAGAAAAGGTGACTCAGACAATGCCTTTGACTTTAAACATTCAGATCTGATTCGTGAATATTCCATATTTTAAAAAATGCTGTTCTGGGAATTCCCTGGCAGTTCAGTGGTTATGACTCTGAGTTTTCACTGCTGAAGGCACAGGTTCAAGCCATTTAAAATATATATATTTTATGTATTTATTTATTCGGCTGCACCAGGCCTTACTTGCGGCACGGGGGAGCTTCAGTTGTGGCACCCAAACTCTTAGTTGCAACGTGTGGGATCTAGTTCCCTGACCAGGGATCGAACTCCGGCCCCCTGCGTTGGGAGAGTGGAGTCTTAGCCACTGGACCACCAGGGAAGACCCCCCAGGTGCAAGCCCTGGTCGGAAAACTAAAATCCCGCAGTCCACATGGTGTGGCCAAAAAATAAAAATAAAAACAAAAATGCTGTGCTTTCTTAAGGTCAGTCTACATCTAGCTATTTTATTTCTATTTCTATATTTATAAATGCAGCACATCTACACAATCTCTTTCAAGGGCCACTGATTACCGTTTGTTCCCATTTACAAAACTAGTTAATCAAACTCCTTAAAGCATTTGAAACGGCATAAACAGATTGAATACGTCCCGCTTTCCTTTAGGTACTGCAGTGATCCGACTGAGAAGCCAGCCTCACTGCAGAATTAAGTGCATCCTTTGTACATCTAATATACGGAATCTATAAACTCCAGCACTGTTTCCAAACTTCCCGAGAGTACAGCCGGAAATCCCAAGTCTAAATCAAGTGCTCAGTCTCATATTTTAAATTCGAATCACAAGGCTGAACTAGAGCTTTAAACAGCAAAACGCTCCTGAAACTTAGAAATGCGTAAGCCACGCAACCCGCACACACTTCAGACAAAGATATTGACATTGCTGTTTTGATTCTCTTGAAGATGCCTATTCTTCATTTTTTTAATATTATTTATCTGGCTGCACCAAGTCTTGGTTGTGGAGCACGGATCATCTGTGATGATGCAAGGACTCTCTAGTCGTGGCGAGAGGGCTCGGTAGTTGTAACCCGCGGGCTAAGTTGCTCTGCAGCATGTGAGATCTTTGTTCTCCAACCAGGGCTCAAACCCACGTCCCCTGCATCGCAAGACAGTTTGTTAAGCACCAGAACACCAGGGAAGTCTCGGGGTGCCTATTTGCCATCCAAAAGCTTCTTGGGTCCGATAGATGCTAACCCAGCGTGGAAAGCACGGGGCTCCCTGGGCCCCCCTGGCTGGTGGGCTCATGCTGCTGGGCCCCTCTTTCTCCTCTGCTCAGCCCGCCTGAAGCCCCCCACCACGTCTTCCCCCTCCCCAGAGGATTGGATTCAGCTAATCAGTTTACTGATTCCTCCTGTCCGGGACTCTTCTCCTTCCTCTACGTTAGAGGCGACGTGGAGGACTCCTAATGACAGGTGATTGGATTCTGTGTGTCTCCCAGGGCTTTTATTGCGGTTCTGAGGTCACTACGAGGACAGAGCGGGGTGGGTAGAAAGCCTGGCCACCGCCCTGGAAGAGGCCCAACCAGAGTCGGAGGAGGAGTGGGTGGTCATTAGGAGACTGGACCTCTTCGAGGGCTGGAGGAGGCGCCAGTCTCCCCGCCGTTGTCCGCTGCAGGCCCCGTGTCCGCCGCTGCTGAAGCCACAAAGCGGGGCTGCTGCTTGCAGAAGGCGGGCTCCGGGGAAGACCTTGGGCTTCGGGTCACACCAGCCTGGCGGGCCTCCACCACCTCGCCCTCCCTGCTGAGAGAATGCGGTAGGGCTGTAGCTCTCGCTCTCTCGGGATCCCACTCGTTACACAAACCAAGCGCACGCAGGGTCTGACGCTGCCTCCTGGGGCCCCGAGCAGGGCCTGGTACCTAGCCGGCTCCACGTGACCATCCGACCCCCTTTTCTTCCGGAGGCTGCGGTTGTGGCGGGGGGGCAGCATCCACACCAGCCCCTGTCACTGACTGCCCGCTTCCTGGGTGCCACGTGCCCGGGAGGGGCTGTCCACACCATCTCTTGTCTGATGTCCCAACGAACACCTGAAGACTATAACTAGTGTCTGGGTCAGTCCTGGGGCTCAGAGAAGTTAAGTAAGTTGCCCAGCATCACGGAGCTTAGAGACAGTGGAGCTGGGGTTGGCGCTCAGGCAGGTCTGACCCCCAGGGCCCCCTCGTCTTGGCCCCTGTGCCATCCTGCCCGCACATCCCCGCCTGAGACAGGCCAGGCAGCAGGCAGCAAGAGGAAGCAGCGTGACCCAGCTCCTTCCGCAGAGGAGAGGATTTCGTTCCATCGGCTCGTCTCTCCCTCCTCATTTATCTCAGCACCAGGAACCTGAGGAATGAAATGTACCGCGACCACCGCGTCCCTCAGATGAAAGCCGTGGCCTTCGAGTGGGGCTGAAAGCCCCATGGCAGGGGTGCCCCGCTGGAGCGTGGGGGCCATGGGGGAGAGCCGGCGTCGGGGGGGGTGTCTCCCCTCCAGCCTCTCTCCCTTCCCGCCAGCCAGCGGTGGGCAGGGTAGGTTGTCTTGGCAACTCAGGCTGAGTTGATGTTAGTCATCTTCCTGGGATTTTTTTTTCCCTGTGATGAAAGGTGGGAGCGGGAGGGGCAGGGTAGGAGGGAAGAGCCAGAAGGAATCAGACGCCCTCCTTCCACAGTGGGCTGCCGACTTAATAAGAATAAAGGCAGCTCTGGGGAAGCTGGAAAACCCCAACTGCAGGTTTGAGATATGTCCTGGGGGGATGGGGAAGCCAGGCCCGGCTGTGGGGAAAGTCCTCGGGTCCCATATGTCTCCCCACCCCAGGGGGCAGGGGCAGAGCCTTGGAGGGACCAGTGTGGGTCAGTGATTCCACAGACTTGGGTATAGCAGTCCAGTGGTTAGAGCTCACCCTGGTTGACCTTGACTCCCCTCTTCACAGGCGGGTGGCCTTTTCCTCGTCAGAACAGGGTGGGTGGGGTGTGTGTAATAGTGTCCCTCCCCCTGGGGTAGGGGGTTGAGTGAGATGCTGCCCTTAGTGGGCGCCCCCTCCAATAGGCCAGCACCGCCCTCATCGTGGTTGTGGTGGGCTGGATGGCCTGGCTGGGACGTCCACCCAAGAACTGGAGGGCACAGGACCGAGACCAGCTTCCCTGTTCCTTTTCCTTTTCTTTGAACCAGCCTGCAGAACAGCAAATCATCTCCCTTGGACTGGGAAGAGAGGCTACCCTGGCCTGCTCGGGGCAAGGGCACGTCTCTGCCTTGACCCCTTACTCACGCATGTTGTCCCTCTTTATAGCCATGGCCACAAGCTTGGCAGGGCGCAGCGTGACTTGCCAAGGGGTTCTCAGCCAGTTGGGTTATCTCAGACCCAGGTGGGTGTCCTGGGGTGAGGGTGAGGGGGGGGTCCAGGCGGCCCCCACCCACGACTCTTTTTTTTGACAGCCCATCGGCTCTGCCCTCTGCTCAGAGACCCTTGAGGCCGCCTGGAATGCGGATGGCTTCACGGTAAAACGTCATCACTCTCTAACCCGGAGCCCCGCATGGCCTTGGCCACGCCTCCAGGAAATGGCCACGTTAGAGGACAAACCCACTTTCCTAACTGACCACCCCCAAGGCACCAACCCATGGCCTGAGAGTTGGGCAGAGCAGTTCTAATCAGAGAGCCAAGGACGAAAACTCTGATGGGAAAAGGTGGGTGGGACAGGACTCAGAGGCGGCTACAGACATTTCTTTTTTGGCCACGCCGCATGATACGCAGGATCTTAGTTCCCCAAGCAGGGACCGAACCCTTGCCGCCTGCAGTGGAAGTACAGAGTTAACCACTGGACCGCCAGGAAGTCCCAACAGACATTTCTAAAGCTGCTTCTCCCCAGTCACTGAGCCAGTGAGCTGGGACAACCAACCCCGACTGCCCGAGGGGCAATGCCTCATTCCTGAGTACCCTACTGACAGGACTGTGGTGTGTTCCACAGTAATCAGAAGAGATTTCATTTAGTGAGCCCTTACTGTGTGCCAGGCCCTATGCTAAGGCCCCTCGTGCTAGCAGTGAGGAATGTCACGTCCATTTTACAGATGAGGCAAGTGAGGCTCAGAGAGGCAAAGTCACCTGCTTACGTTAGGTGGATTCTTCCAGGAGCAGACCTGAGTCGAGGATTTCAGGGCAAGTGATTTTACGAAGGAAGTGCTCCCAGGAGAAGCCAGAAGGAACAGGGGACGCAGGACCAGGATAGAGAGAAGGCCAATGAGGGTGTGATTTCAGGTCAGGCCCTAGGCTCAGCACGGGAACATAGATTGTACGCTCGGCGTTTGTCTCATTGGAGGAGTGGCTGGGCTTCTGTGTAAACTGAAGCCAATGGTTGTAAACAGTTCTCGGCAAAGCTGGAGGAGCTGGCAGATGGGCACCAGTGCCATTGGGGGGCTCTGGGGACCTAACAGGCTTCCCAGGTTGTGCTAGGAGTAAAGAACCCTCTGCCAATGCAGAAGACCTAGGAGACGTGGGTTTGATCCCTGGGTCAGGAAGGTCCCCTGGAGGAGGGCATGGCAACCCACTCCAGTATTCTTGCCTGGAGAAGCCCATGGACAGAGGAGCCTGGCGGGCTACAGTCCATGGGGTTGAAAGGAGTTGGACACGACTGAGTGACTTGGCATGCATGCACCCGGCCAGACACCAGAGTCCCTAGCTTACTTGCTGTCAGTCACACCCTTGGCCAGTGGTGGAGCCAGGATTCAAACCAGCACAGCCAGGTGCCTAGCCCTGGGCTCTCACCCATGCCCCCCCACCCATGGCCTCTCATGGGGCTGGCATGTCCTCATTCGGATGTTGGTGTCCCCTCTGTTTCCTGCTCTCTGCTAGGAAGGCACGGGGCTCACTGTAGATGTGACAGGCGCACACATCACACACTTCCATCACTCCACGCTCTGCATCATGTCTAATACAAGTCTCGCCACGGAAAGCATAGCTCAGGGCCTCATGTATCTTTTATGCATCAGGACTTTCGGTGCAGGTACTGTGGGGGAGCCCTGGATATATACCAACGTGGCCCTGCATGCTTGGAGCATCTTCCGTGTGCAGGGGGACAGTTAGACACTCCTGAATTAGGGCCCCTCTCCTTGCCTGGCAAAGCGAACAAACAAACGAGTGGATTTGAAGAAAAGGACCTGTGAATATGTGACGGGTGGCCCGTGGATATGGCAGGGTGACTGAGGTTCGGATCACGCTGCCCACTTAGGGGTTAAGGGAACAAAGGGGCAGGGACAGGGAGGCAGGCCTGGGGATGAGGTCTCGAAAGAGTCATTCCTGCCCTACACTGGGCATCGGCTCGTGCCCTCTGGAAGTTAGACACGGACATGTGACTAGCTCTCACAAAGGAAAGCTGACATGGAAAGATGGGGCCACTACTGGACCAGAGCAAGTAGATGGGGGTGCAGGAACCCCGGCCCGGCTCTCCCTCCAAATAGTAGAGCATCTGTTCATCTGGTCCCCACAGCCTAGGAGCCGCAGGTGCTGACAGAGATGTCGGGAGGGCCGACTGGGGACTGCACAAATAGGGGGTGGGGGTGGTGGGCCCTGCACCCTCCGGTTGGGTCCCCAGCAGGCCAGGGGGCCTGTGCAGCTCCAAGGGCCACCCGAGGCCACAGCCCACCTGCTGCACCGGAGAGACCCAGAGAGACCCAGAGAGACACGGAGAGACACGGAGAGACATGGAGAGACATGGAGAGACCCGGAGAGACACAGAGAGACACGGAGAGACACGGAGAGACACGGAGAGACATGGAGAGACCCGGAGAGACCTAGAGAGACACAGAGAGACCCAGAGAGACACGGAGAGACACGGAGAGACACGGAGAGACCTAGAGAGACACGGAGAGACCCGGAGAGACACAGAGAGACACGGAGAGACCCGGAGAGACACAGAGAGACACGGAGAGACACGGAGAGACCTGGAGAGACACAGAGAGACACAGAGAGACCCGGAGAGACACAGAGAGACACGGAGAGACCCGGAGAGACACAGAGAGACACGGAGAGACACGGAGAGACCTGGAGAGACACAGAGAGACACAGAGAGACCCAGAGAGACACGGAGAGACACGGAGAGACACGGAGAGACATGGAGAGACACGGAGAGACATGGAGAGACCCGGAGAGACACAGAGAGACACGGAGAGACACGGAGAGACACGGAGAGACATGGAGAGACCCGGAGAGACATGGAGAGACCTGGAGAGACACAGAGAGACACGGAGAGACACGGAGAGACCTGGAGAGACACAGAGAGACACAGAGAGACCCAGAGAGACACGGAGAGACACGGAGAGACCTAGAGAGACACGGAGAGACCCGGAGAGACACGGAGAGACCCGGAGAGACCTAGAGAGACACGGAGAGACCCGGAGAGACACAGAGAGACACGGAGAGACCCGGAGAGACCTAGAGAGACACGGAGAGACCCGGAGAGACACAGAGAGACATGGAGAGACCCGGAGAGACCTAGAGAGACACGGAGAGACCCGGAGAGACACAGAGAGACACGGAGAGACACGGAGAGACCTGAAGAGACACAGAGAGACACAGAGAGACCCAGAGAGACACGGATTAACAGGAACGAGACTAGAGAGAGACACTTCTGTATGGAGAGGTATGACAGAGCGAGATATAGGTAGAAATGCACAGAGAGAGGGGGATGGAGAGAGACAGACACAGATAAATACATGACCAACAGGGGGACACACAGAGAGACAGACAGTGAGACACCCACCAGCCCCACCGTACACCAGACACATGTGACAGACATGTGCACAGACAGACAGGGACAGACAGACAGACAGGGTTGCAGGCGGACACCCGGGGAATGGGGGATGCGCATGATCGGGGGGCTGTGGGAGAGGGATGTAAGAGGCGGGGGAGGAGAGCTGTGGAGTCCGAGCCTCCTGGGGAGCTCGAGTGAAGCTGCTGGAGTCCTGGGTCCGCTGTCATTCCAGCCTCGAGGTCTTGTCCTTGGTCCTCCGGCTCTAAGGCAGTGGGACAGGCATGTGGTCACCCCTACCCCAGTGCTCAGAGTGTCAATCAGAGGGACGGGCGGGGCTGCGACCTCCCACCTGGGGCCAGCCCACCTCTCACCAGCCTCAGCTTCTACATCTGTGAAATGGAGGAGGCCCAGCTCTCGCCTCCCAGGGTGGTCTCAAGGGTTAAATGAGGTGACAACCACAGAGACCACTAATCCAGCAGCAGTTACCCTTTCCAGAAACTTCTGATGTGCCAGGCCCATCTGGGGACCCGGGGAGTCCAGCGGTGAGTGAGGCACAGAGACCCCATTTCCAGATGAGAACACGGGGGGTCAAGAAGAGAAGTGACTCGCCTGAGGCCGCAGAACCGCCTTCGCAGAGATGAGATGAGACACTGGCCCCTTCCTGTTCTTTCAACCTTAAAATATGTTTCTACCACTTTTAGGAGCAGACAGCACAAGTCCTGTGTTAAGTACGGTGAATGAATAGCCAAGAAATGGAAGCAACCTACACGCCCATCAACAGAGGAATGGATAAAGAAGACCTGTGCGCACACAACGGAATATTACTCTGCCATGAAAAGAAGGGAATGACGCCATTTGCAGCAGCATGGATGGCCCTAGAGATGATCACACTAAGTAAGGCAGACAAAGACAAATATCATAGGATGTCACTAACATGTGGAATCTAAAAAAAGACATACAAATGAACTTATTTACCAAACAGAAACAGACTCACAGACATAGAAAACGTATGATTATCAAAGGGCAATGGTCAGGGGAGGGAAAAACCTGGAGGCTGGGATTAATATATACACACGGCGTGCGTGCTAAGTCACTTCAGTCGTGTCTGACTCTTTGTGACTCCCTGGACTGTAGCCGCCCAGGTTCCTCTGTCCAAGGGATTCTCCAGGCAAGAATACTGGAGTGAGTTGCCATGCTCTCCTCCTATATATAAAACAGATAATCAAAAAGGACCTACTGTATAGCATAGGGAACCCTACTCAATATTCTGTAATGACCTTTATGAGAAGAGAATCTGAAAAAGAACGGGTATACAAATATGTATAGCTAAATCACTTTGCTATGACACACCACTGTAAATCAACTATACTCCAATATAAAATTAAAAAAATTAAAAAAAAAAAACCAGGTGAACGTCCACCCTGGAGGGCAGAGAACCATTCACTCATCCATCCCCCCATCCGCTCACTCATTCATTCTTTCCCTTCTTGAACACTTGTGAATTGTCTGGCTATCACAGATTACTGATAACTAAACAACATTTTAGAAACCAGCTATCTCCTGTCCCTTCCACTGTTCCTCGGAGGCTGTTCTGAGTGTCCTTGGCTATCCGTGGACTGTGGGACCTCAGGCCTCCTCCAAGCTCAGCAATAACGCGCACCCTCATCTGTGCGAGGTTCACATCTTGGCTGGTGTGCCCCCCAGAGCAGGGCAGGGGACAGGGGGCTGCAGCTGGACATCCGTCTCAGGGGCCTGCCTGTCTCGCCCCACCAGACCAGCCTGGGCCGCATCCGTGTGGCCACCACAGGAGCATCTGCTAGACGCCCGCCCCATGCCAGGCCCACACATTGCCCCCTCTCAGCTTCGCCACTGCAGAAAGGGGAGATCTTCACAGCTTTGTTCAACAGCTGGGAGAAGGAGGGGTCAGATCCAGGTCACACGGCTTGCAATGGCAGGACTGGGACCCCAGCCCACGCTCTCGACCACCCTCCCACCCTCCAGGACAGGCCTATCGCCCAGCAACACCTCCTGGGGCCCAGGGCCTCGCTCAGTGGCCACACTGGTGTGGTCACATCTCTGGAGCTTGGTCCTGGAGTCTTGCCTCCGCGAGGAGCAAAAGGCCTTCCCCACCCTGGTCTAGGAATTGTCACCATAATCCAGCAAAGCAGCAGCTGGACTCTTTTCCTTTTTCTTTTTTTTTTGAGTAATTGATTTAATTCTGGGCCTGCTGGGTCTTCGTTGCTGCGCGGGCTTCTCTCCAGCTGTGGCAAGCGGGATCTACTCTTTAGTCGCGGAGCTTGGGCTTCTCCTGGCGGGGGCTTCTCTGATTGTGGAGCACCGGCTCTGGGGCGTTTGGGCTTCAGTACTTGAGGCAAGTGGGCTCAGTAGTCGCGGTTCCCAGACTCTAGAGCACAGTCTCAACAGTTGTGGCACATGGGCTCAGTTGCTCGGCAGCACGCAGGATCTTCCTGGACCAGGGGTTGAACCCAGGTCTCCTGGCATTGGCAGGTGGATTCTTTACCACTGAGCCAAAGGGAAGCCCCTGGACTCTTTCTGCAGAGCACTGGCTCAGTGGTTCAGCCCTCCTGCAGTGTACACGCTGCATGGGCCTTGGGCTCAGTAGAACAGGGTTTGAGAGAAAGTGCTCCCCTCTCTGTCCCACTCCCCCTCTCCCGAGAGCTTCCTCTCCAAACGTGCACTTCCTGAAGACCCCCTCCTTAGATGTCTGCCACCCAACCCTGACTGCACATCAGAGGCCCAGATTCCTGCGTCTCACACAGCACAGTCCAGTTCCACCAGCCTGAATATCTCCTGATAATTGTTTATAGTGGTAAAAAACACAAAACATAAAATTTGCTGTTTTAACCATTTTAAAGTGTATAACGTGGTGGAATTCAATATATCTACAATGTCCTGCAACCACCTCCATCATCTGGCTCCAGAACTTTTCCATCATCCCAGTGGAAACCCTATATCCACTAAAGGGTCAGTCTCCATTCTCACCTCCCCCAGTCCCCACCCCGACCCCAGCAACCATTTATTCTACTTACTCTACTTCCCGTCTCCGCAGACTCGCCTATTCTGGGTATTTCATATAAATGGGCTCATACAGTACGCGACCTTTTGGGTCTGGCTTTTTTGTTTGCCATGCTGTAACAGGCATCAGAACGTCATTCCTTTTTATGACTCAGCAATTTCCCAGTGTACGGACGTGCCACATTTTGTTTGTCCATTCATCATTCTACTGATGGACACTGGGTTGCATCCATTAAAAAAAAAATATTTATATTTCTTTATCTGACTGTGCCAGTTCTTAGTGGCCGCACACAGAATCTCTAGTTGTAGCATGTAGGAGCTAGTTCCCCGACCAGGGATCAAACCTGGGCCCCCTGAGTCGAAACTTCGGAGTCTTAGTCACTGGCCCGCTTTCCTGCATTGGAGAAGGCAATGGCAACCCACTCCAGTGTTCTTGCCTGGAGAACCCCAGGGACGGGGGAGCCTGGTGGGCTGCCGTCTATGGGGTCGCACAGAGTCGGACACGACTGAAGCAACTTAGCAGCAGCAGCAGCAGTCACTGGACCACCACAGAAGTCCCTGCTTCCATCTTTTGGCTATTGTGCATAAAGCTACTATGAATGTGGGTATACAGATATCTCTTTGAGACTTTGCTTTCAATTCTTCTGGGAATATATTTTCTCGGGATGTACCCAGAAGTGCAATTCCTGATCGTTCTAGTTTTAATTTTTTGAGGAACCACATTTTACGTTGTAACCAGCAGTGCACAGAAAGCCAGTGTCTCCATGTCCCCATCAACATTTGCTATTTTCCGATTTTTTTTTTTTTTTAATATATAGCCATCCTAATTAGTGTGAAGTGGTATCTCTGGTTTTGATTTGGATTCCCTGATGGATGCCTTTTATCTTTTTCTTGCTTAACTGCTTTGGCTAGAACTTCTAACACTACGTTAAACAGATGTGGCAAAAGCAGACAACTTCGCTTTGTTGCTTCACGGTGGTTTTGCCCAGAGTATTTTTTCAGGATCTGGGATGATTCTGACGGGCAGCCTGCGGTATAGGCTTGCTTTGGTCAGTGTTTCCCCATCTTATTTACTTCTCACAGCAGTCTTTTGAGGCCCCATTTGTGTACTCACTTTATAATAAGAGAGAAAACAGATGTCATGAGGTGGAGGTTCTCCACAGGATGGGGGCTGGGCAGCAGAGCCAGGAGGACCCAGGCAGGGACCCTGCTCACGACTGGCACCTGTTCTGATCGGTGGAATGAAGTTGCACAGCTTGGTGACTATTTCAAAGGTCACCACTCCTGGCCCAGGTCTGCCTGATTCCAAAGCCCTTTGCTCCTCCCTCTCTGGGCACACTATGGTAGCCCTGGCATTGGCAAACTATGGCCCACAGTCAAATTCAACTCCAGCCCGTAAGCTAAAGGTGTTCACGTGCTCAAAGGGTTGCAGAAAGAAATCTAAGATGCACATGCAAACAAAGCCTAAAGCATTTACTGCCAGCCCTTTACAGGAAAAGTTTGCTGGCCCAGCTTTGCCCAGAGAAGAAACTCTACTGGAAGGACCCTCCCTCGCCAGGGTTAGATTGGCATCCGTGGGTAGTGTCTCCCAGCTGTGCTTTGTCCAGGGACCAGGCCCTGGTCGAGGGGTGTCCCCACCCAGTGCCAGACATCAACTCTCAGCAGCTCAACCCTCACTCATCCCAGGAGGTGAAAAATGTGACACCTCAAAGTAGGCCATTAAAGTTTAAAGGGGCGATGCATATTTAATGGGGCTTAACAAAGCATTCTTACAGAGGCTCAGACAGCCCCCCAGGGGTGGGGGCAGGCTGCAGGAGAGCCACCCTGCCCATGGCAGCCCCCCTCCCACCCAAGTCCCCTCATCTATCTGTGGTGGGACAGCTTGGCATTCCAAGCTCCTTCGGGAGCCAAGTGCAGGCCCTTCCATTATTAATATCATGCGGATGTCTGAGGAGCTGTGTGAGTAGGGTCGCAACTCAGGCTGGCCTGGCCCCGTTCCAAGCAGTCCCCAGCCTGTGGGACCTTTGTGGGAAGGCTGCCCCCCACCTCGTCTCTATCCTCTGACCCTCCACTTGTGTTAGGGGTCACTGCTGAGGGCGAGAGGTCAGCAGGAGGCATCCTTGGGAGTGGGGCATGGAGACAGCCCTCCTGGCAGTTTTGCTCGTGACAGGCCCCAATCCCTGACTCAGAGATCAGTGTCTGGGAATCAGAGGTCACAGATTCATAGATTCACGGCATCTTAGAAGAGCTGCTACTGACCCTCCTACATCCCAGCGGCCGGGCAGCTATGAGTTCTGACGAACCCACATGAGCCACAGAACTCACTTTGCTGCTCCTCACCATCTGAAAAGCAGAGACATCACTTTGCTGACAAAGGTCTGTCTAGTTGAAGCTATGGTTTTTCCAGTAGTCATGTACAGATGTGAGAGTTGGACCATAAAGAAGGCTGAATTGATGCTTTTGAACTGTAGTGCTAGAGAAGACTCTTGAGAATCCCTTGGACTGCAAGGAGATCAAACCAGTCCATCCTAAAAGAAATCAACCTTGAATATTTATTGGAAGCACTGATGCTGAAGCTGAAGCTCCAATACTTTGGCCACCTGATGTGCAGGAAGAGCTGACTCATTGAAAAAGACCCTGACGCTGGGAAAGATTGAAGGCAGGAGGAGAAGGAGACGACAGAGGATGAGATGGTCAGCTGGCGTCATCCACTCAATGGACATGAGTTTGAGCAAACTCCAGGAGACAGTAAAGGACAGAGAAGCCTGCCGTGCCGTAGTCCACGGGGTCGCAAAGAGTCAAACACGACTGAGCGGCTGAACCAGCACCATCCACATGGTTGTGTGGCCTCTGTCTACTCTCAGAGCCACCCAGAGCCTTCCAGGGACCCCAGGGGTTTCCCACAAGGAGGCCACCAGTCCTTACTGATATCCTGCCCTGGCCACCTGATGGAGGAAGCTCTCCTTGGCCACATGGCAGGTGCCCCGCCCAGGACGGTGACCTGGAATTCTCAAGCTGGGAGTCCCTGAGACTTGCCACGGCATCTCTAACCCTTGATCATCCCGTGTGCAGAGATGATACATGACCTGCACCCACAGTCCAGCACATGGACCTCTGCCTTCAGGACTTGCCGCATAGAAGGTTTCAAGGGTTCCCCCCAGCTTAGGGTATCAGTAGAAAACTTCAGATCTACATCTGCTCCCCCCACAAGCCTGATCCTCACCTGGGTTCCTTGTTGAATAGCACCCCATCATTGAAATGCCTGCACCAGATGCCAGCTTGGTCACCCCTTGACACCCACCTCTTGTTCACCTGTTTCTGACACTGTCCTTCCTAAGGCCCCACCAACTCTGTCCTCCCAACTCCCCCTCTTCTCCCCAGGCTGGTCCAAGTGGGCAGCACCTCTCCTGACCCCTGTGCAGCCCGCTCATGGGCCCCCAGTCCATCTCCCATTGTCATCAGAATGGACTTCCGGAAGCACCATCTGATTACATCAAGTGCCTGTTTGAAACCATCAGTGAGTTCCCAGTTCTGTCCCCAGCAGGACATGCAGGGGATGTGGAGTCTGACCGCTCTTCCCACCAGCCCCTATCACACACCTTTTCCCTCCCCTCCCTCCCAGCTGTCCCCCGCTGGGGAGCCCTGGCTCCCTCCCCTCCTCACCTGTAACACCTATTAGCCTTCCCATCTCTTCTATTCCTTGTCACTTCCTCAATTCCTCCACTGACCCTTCCTGACCAGGTCAGACCCCTAAGGAGGTTCCTGCCTCCCAGAGTTACACCTCACAGAGGACACTCGATAGCTCTTGGGTGAGCCCCCGTACCAGCTGACCCCTTCACTGCCCAAGGGGTGCTGGCTCTGCTCTAAGACTCCTGGCACCACCCAGGAGCCCAGCTTCAGGCCGAGATGAGAGATGACCCCCTCTGTGTCAGTTAATCTGTAGTTAATAAGCACCTGCCCTGGGCCAGGCCTGGTCCCCTGGGTCCCAGAGCAGCACCATGTAGCCCCAAGTATTGCAAGTTTCAACTCCCAAGGTCCAACTGGGAGTCCCTGAGACTTGCCGAAGCATCTCTAGCCCTTGGTCATCCCTTGCGCAGAGATGACACATGACCTGCACCCACAGTCCAGCACACACACGTCCTAACCTCTAGGACCTGCCGCACGGAAGGTTTCAAGAGTTCCTCCCAGACTTGCTCCATGGAGGGTTTCAAGGGCAAGGCTGGGGGGAAAGGCCCCTTCTCAGAGCAGACACACCAACCCCCACCTCCTTCAGTGACCTCTGCTGGCCGACATCTGGGCCCCTGCTCAGCTGGTCACAGATGCGAGCAGAGTGGCTGGCCAGCCTGGCAAGGAGCCCAGGTTCCCTTGGCATCTGAGGAGCTGACCCATTGTCTTAGACTCCGAGGGTTTTCCAGTGTGTGCAGGTTTGATGTTACCTCCGCAGAGCATCCCTCCAGGCCAGGGGTTAAAGATGTCTGTCTTGCCATCTCAGGTTCTGCGGAGCGGCTCTGCAGGGCTGAAGGCAGGAGGGGCTGAAGAGGGCGGCTGGCAGGCCAGCAGGGAGCCAGGGGCTTTCAGCACCCCCTCCCCACCCCCTCAGAACAACTTTGCTCTCCAACCGCAGGGTTCCATAAAAGATCTCTTTTAAACAGAGTATCTCGGCTAAAATCAAATCCAGAGACTTCATTTGAAGATGGGGGAGGTGGGGCAGGGCCTGGGGGGAGGGGGCGCTGGGCTGGGGGCTCGTCCTGGTCACAGTGGCATCCCAGGCTAGCAGGGACCCAGCCGCAGGGGTGGGAGTTAGCAGGAGAAGGTGGGAGTGGGTGGGGGGCTGGGCGACATCTGGAGTGGGTGTCGGTCTCTGGTTCCGGCTCAGGAAGCAGCAGGTGTCCTAGCAGCCTCTCCAGCAGCCCCCTCTGTGTTCCAACCCCCTCCCAGACACCCCGCACCCACCCGCCAAGAGGCACAAAGGAATCAGCCGTGCTCACATTTGGGAAGAATTACCAAATTCCTTTGCCATTTGCTATCTCTCACTTTTCTGTTTTTTTTTTTTTAAATATTATCCCAAACATCCTGGGAGGCCCATGATTTCATGATTCTAAGAGCCTCTGGTCCTCAGATTCAGCAGTCGGAAGATTCTAAAAGCTGGAGATCCCTCTTCAGTGTCTGGGCCCAGGGTCCCCAGCCAGGTGGTCAGCAGAGCCCATCCTGGCCTCAGGCCACCCGCCTTCTTCCCACTTTGGTCTGAGGCCTCACCTAAATGGAGGCAGCCCAAGGTACGATGAGGGCACCTCCTGGCTGTGCAATCATAGGTGGATGTCTCAACCTCTCTGAGCCTGGGTCGGGACTCAGCACAGGCCGTGGAATGGGACAACATATTGGTCCGTAGGCTTGTAGGAGAGGGCTCACGCTAGGGCGAGTGGTAGCAGCCCAGAGCCTTGGGATCCACGCAGGAGGCTACCCTGCCACCGATCCCCCTGACCCAAGGATGGACCGTCCTCACCCTGGAGGAGAGGACCCAGCACATCCTGGTGGGTTAGAAGCCAAAGCTCCCCCTCGCCCACCGGTCTCAGAGGAGGAGCCTCGGAGGTGAAGAGCCGTTCTGAGCTGCTGAGCTGTGGGTCCCAGGGATACCAGGCAACCCAGGGCCATGCCTGGCTGCCTGGAGGAGGTCATCGCACACAGAACCCGTAGGGCCTCTTGGCGGGGGGGACCTCCAGGCTGGGCTGCAGCCCCCTCCGCAGCACCCAAGCTGTTGATAATGGGGGAGATTGAAAAAAAAAAACAAAACCAGATGCTTCTCTGAACATTTTTGGCATTCATGAGTTTCATCCCAAACGCAGCTAACTTCCGCTCCCCTGCTGCTGCCTGTCTCTGCCCTACGCTTCCCACACCCTCCAGGTGGGCAGCAGGATGAAGGGAGGGCCCTCTCCTCCCTCCAGGTCCCCCTCTGCCCCCCACTCTCTCCCTCCCCCATCAGCTTAGCCTCCCCAGGGAGCCACATTCCTGGCCTGGCAGCTACAGCTGGCCCCATGCCTGGGTCCCCATCTGATGACCCCTCACCCGCTCCCTCCTCCGCATGCTGGAGGCCATGGCCTCTGCCAGCCCCTGGGGGCCTCCGGTGGAGCAAACGAAGCCCCAGCTGTGCTCTGGAGAAAGGTGACTCATGACAGGAGCTTGCTCAGTCAGCACCCGGGGAGGGGCGGGCCTCTGGGGGGCTTCTGGGGGGCTTCAGCTTCAAGGGAGGTGGTCTCACCTGCCAGTTCCAAAGGGGCAAGAGATCTGGGCTCTGGGTCTTTCCTGGACACCTGCCCCGGAAGGAATCTGGGGAGGGGCCCCTGCTCCATGTGCTGAGGGCCCTGTGGCCTCAGTTTCCCCCCCAGACATTGAAGGGAGTTAGACTGGACAGCCTGATGGCCCTTCTGACTCTGATAGTGCAGGATTCTAGAACCGTGACCCGCAATAACCTCACCTCCATCGCTAAGGAAAAGAAAAGGAAAAAATAACACCCACCCCATCTAATCCTTTGCTGGCTTATACCACGCAGCTCAGCTCTCTCGCCGGCTCCTCTGGGGGATGATGGAAATGTGAATTTAAATAGAGTTATGCCGAAAGAACATTAGCCAGCAAGGCCCCAGCAGGGAGAAGCCCCGCGGAGCCGCAGAGGCAGGCCGTGCGGTCTGCGTGTTCACGAGGAGGCCGGCACCTTCGGACAATTACAATCAGGAGGCTTGATTAGCCCTCCTCCCGCCTAGCCCCTTTCCCAGGACTCTCCTTAATAGCCCACTGCCTCCTCTCCGAGCGCCGGGGGGCCGGCTGCTGGGGACCAGCTGGGTGTAGCTAATCTCCCAGTGGCACCACTCTGCCATCCACAACGAATGGGGACTCCGAAGCAGCTCTCCGGGGTGGCTCATGCCCCCTCCCGGCCGGGGGCAGCTGCCAGCCTGAGACGGGATTAGCATGGCTGTCAGCTCTGAGTTCAGGGCTCAGCCATGGGGCTCCGGGCAGAACAGAGCTGGTGCCAGGAGCTGGGGGCATCTGGGAGGCCCTGGCTTCCCCCCAACCCCCGCACAGCCCTGAGCCAACCCCCTCCTCTGTGGTCCCCACACTCCCTGCTCTTTCCCATCACCTGGGTGCCCTGGAGGGAGGGGGCGGTCTGCCTCCCTGACTGCTGGGCACAAGGCAGACCCTCAGGGGACGGCTGTTCCTGCTCTAGGCCAAGGGTTTTGTAGGGTTTGGAAGGTGGGCAGGGCTGACAGTGAGGCCTTGTGTTGGAAGTGCTCCTTGGGGCGGGGGTGGGGGTCCCAGTACACCCAAGCTCAGGCCAAGGGGGCAGGACAGGCCCCAGGGTGCAAGCCAGGAGGCAAGTGGGAGCCCAGTGCAGTGATGCCGGGGAAGGGGGTTGGACACGCCGAGTGAGCCAGGACCTGGATTGGGAGCGAGAAGCCTGGACTGAGCCCAGAAGGCAGGATCCTCACGTGATCAGAGCAAGGGGCCTCCGAGCCCACGCAGGGCAGGATCAGCATGGGGAAGGGACTGTGCTTCCCACTCTCCTTTCTGACACTGTGGGGCCTGATGTGGCTAAATGGTGCCTGCTTTGGGGTTAGGTTCCAGAGGCTGCTCTTACCACACCCCCACCCCCAGAAGTGGTGGTGGAGGTGATCACAGCTACTTGTGGGCCCCCGGGATGAACCAGGTACATCTAGAGGCCCCCCCGGCCCCCGCAGGCCCCAGCCCTCCTGCCAAGCTCTGGTTACTGCTGGAGGTTCTGGGGTGCGCTCTCCGGGCCCCAGGAGCAGGTGGCTCCAGTTCTGTGCCTGCAGAACTCCAGCCCCCTGAGTAGGCTCCTGGCCGGGCCCTTCTCCCGGCCCCAGGAGGCAGCAGGACCAAGGTGATGGCGTCCATGGAGCTGCTGGACTCACCCTTGCATCTCAGGTCGGCGTGGTGACAAGGCCCCTTCCCCTTGCTGAGCTGAACTTAACCCCTCCTGCCCATTAGCCACACTCTTGGGTCCAGAGTCTCAGTCTTTCCAGGGAACCACTGCTGGTTTGAATGTTCTGGGTGAGCCTGTACCATCCTCTCCAAATCTTTGCCTTCTAGCCACATACTAAGGCCTCTGCAGCCCCATCATCCCATCCCGTGCTTTTGGTGAATTAGGGAAAGGCACCCATTTCAGTTCTTACCACCTTTTTCAGCCAGGTGCCCTTGTTTTTTGTTTTGTTAATTATTTTATCATTTATTTGGATGCACTGGGTCTTCGTTGCAGCACACAGGATCTTTAGTTGTGGCATGTGGGATCTGGTTTCCTGACCAGAGACTGAACCCAGGCCCCCTGAATTGGGAGCTCGGAGTCTTAGCCACTGGACCACCAAGGAAGTCCCATAGCCAGGTGCCCTTGTGCAGTGCACAGCCTGGACAACTGTTCCAGGCAACCCTGCCTCATTTCTCCTCCTGAACACCTAAGGCAGAAAGTCCTCTTGCATTAGTTGCCTGCGTCGGGATCTCCCAGGTGTACCAGTTCTTTGAGGCTGCAGGCAAATCCACTCTGGATCCCAGTTTTGACTCAGCTGTTGGTGCCATTTGACATAGACTGGGTGTTGGATAATCGTAATCAGGTTGGTTGCTGGGTAGATAAAATAAAACAGAGGGCCTGCGGGTGCCAGTGCCAGGCTCAGAGCTTGTCAGACCCATCTCCATGTATTCTCAGCACCCCTGGGAGGCAGCAGCGGTGGGCTTTTGAAAAAAATATCCGTTCCTTTCTTAGGGCATACCTAATTCCCCTCCCCCTGAGTGCGGACTGTCCACAGGGGCTCCTTTCTGATGAACAGAATGTGGAGGAAATGATGAAGTATGACTTCTAACCATAGATCATAAAATGCACGGTGGCTTTCCTTGCTCTCTCTGACCCGCTCCTATGGGGGAAGCCGGGGACCATACTGTAAGGATGCTCGTCACCCTCTCTAGAGGGCCATGTGGTGAGGAGGAACTGAGGCCTCCCGCCAAGCAGCCACATGCGCTCTCCACCTTGGAAGTGGGTCCTCCAGCCCCAGTCAAGCCTTCAGATGATGTAGCTCCGTCAGCATCTTCTCTGCACCCTCCAGAGCGGGCACTGAGCAAGAACCACACAGCCCAGCTGCTCCTGAAGTCCTAGCCCCCATACACTGCGTAAGATGATAAGTGTTTGTTGTTTCAAGCTGCTAGGTTTCAGGGTAATTTGTAATGGTGCAGTTGATAACCAATACAATAGGCAATTTTGTTCCCTGGTTTGTTTAGACCAGAAAAGTGAGCTCCAAGGTGTCCTGGCAGGGACCTGGCTTAAGCAAAGGAGCCCTGGCTGGAGCACTCGTCTCAGAAAGAAAAGCACTTGTCACATGCACAGTGGAGATGGGACCAGGGATGGCTGGGGCTTCAGTTGCAAAACTGAGGGGTCCCTTCCCTCCTGCCCACCAGTGGTGGGGGGGGCTGCCCTGTGGGCATGGCTGCTGGCCCTGTGGGCTCCAGAGTGGGGAAGCTGCTTCATGGGAAAGCTGCTTCATAAGGAGCTGCTGGGCAACCAGCAGTGGATCCAGGCAGGCCAGGCATCTTGTTTGTTTGTTCATTCATTTAGAGATAACCAAGCCCCTACTGTGTGCTAGGAGCAGCCACGGTCCCTCCGTTAAGACCCTCCTGTCCTCTCCTCTACCATCCTTTCTGGAAAAAAGCTGACTCATGGAGAGCCTCTGGCCTCCTTGGCGGGGATACAAGACAGGACCCGGGATGTCACGCTGGAGGTCAGGGGCAGATCTGGGCACGCGGGGGCCAGGCGGAAGGAGGCCAAGGCTGGACACCTCCCAATGATGCTCGGCTCAAGACAGTGTGGGAAAGAAGGCCAGAGATTCCAGAAGCAAGGCCGGAGCAGTGCGATGGGGATGAAGAGTCTTAAAGACAGTCCTGTCCTTTGACCCTGTAATTCTCTTCCTGGAAATCCACCCTAAGGAAGTAATTAGCAAGACCGACAGCAATGGGGGGTGGTAGGAGGCTGTTAGCTGTGCATTGTTTACAACAACTGGAAAATAGAGATAAATGTCTAAAAATGAGCCAGGCTTGTAAACGCCATGTCCCCTTCCCACCCCAACTCTGGAGTTGGAGTCCGATGACCCGGATGTAAACCTCCTGTCTGCAGCGGTGACCTCTCTGTGCCTCCGCTTCCTCTTCTGTCAATGGGGAGAATAACAGGACTGAGCTATGGGCACCTGTAAGGGTCTGATGAATCAGCTCTCTGAGCAGGCTAAGCTCAGCTCCTGGCGCAAAGATCCCCTCCCGTACATATTGGCTGATAGCTTTGTGGTGGTATTGCTTAGTCACTAAGTCGTGTCCGACTCTTTGTGATCCCCATGGACTGTAGCCTGTTAGGCTCCTCTGTCCATGGGATTTCCCAGGCAAGAACACTGGAGTGGGTTGCCGTTTCTTCTCCAGGGTATCTTCCCAACCCAGGGATGGAACCCGTGCCTCTTATGTCTTCTGCATTGCCAGGTGGCATTGTACCACCTGGGAAGCTCTGACACAAGCCTAACTCTAACAGTGAGTTCTGGAATCACGAAGAACATGGGCCAACTCTCACAATTAGGTTACGCAAAGCTATGTACCGCAGGCCCTCCATCTGGTGAAACGTGATGTGTGCCAGAAATAACCATCTCCACCGCTGCCTGGGGCCCTCCTCTGGGTCAAGGGTGAGACCTGGTCACTGGGGCACAGATGCCGGGCCACTTGCATCGGTGCATGGGTCATGGTCCACATCTGGCACACAGCAGCAGCAAGTGGAGTGCGGTGACGCTAGAATTTGCTGAATGACTGTGAGAAGGGATGGAGATGCAGGTGAAGCTTATACACAGAACACCTGGTTGCCTTACGTGGGCTTTCCCAGAAGCAGAGACGTAAACACAAGCGGTTTGTTTGGAGGTGATCCCAGGAAGTGCTGCCAGGGGAGGAGGAGGGTGACATGGCAGCAGGGAGGCAGACAGCATGGTGGGGGGAATGTGTATCAGATCGCACCGTGGCATCTGGGGCACCAGCCCCGGGGGACTCTGGGAAATGGGCCAGACCACGCACTCAACAAACAGTGAGGGACCTGGGGATTTACCCCTCACTCTCCTGACTCCCAGAGAAGGCAATGGCACCCCACTCCAGTACTCTTGCCTGAAAAATCCATGGATGGAGGAGCCTGGTGGGCTGCAGTCCATGGGGTCGCTAAGAGTTGGGCACGACTGAGCGACTTCACTTTCACTTTTCACTTTCATGCATTGGAGAAGGAAATGGCAACCCACTCCAGTGTTCTTGCCTGGAGAATCCCAGGGACAGGGGAGCCTGGTGGGCTGCCGTCTATGGGGTCGCACAGAGTTGGACACGACTGAAGCAACTTAGCAGCAGCAGCAGCTCCTGACTCCACTCTGTCATTGGCCAAGGGCTGCCCTTTGGGGAGAAGGTACAGCACATTCTGGAACCATGAGTACCCACATGGACAGAGATGCAGCAGTGCCCGCTGCACTGATATCTGGTAAATGTTGAATAAATGCTGCTGGTATTTTCCCATCTCAGCCCCACCAGCCTGCCCAGAAAAACACTGCCAAGATCCTCTCCCGTCTGTGTTATGTATCGGTACATACAGATAGACTCCCAAGCCTTTGCTAGTCCCACAGCCTGTAGTCTCTGGCAAATACTTGGAAAAAAGACTAGAAGGAAGAACCCCGAAATGGTAACCAGAGTCGTGTCTGGACACAGCTAAACTAGGTGATTTTTACAACTGGAAAAACTGATGAGATTGAAGACAGAAACACAGATGGACAGATGGCATCACCTGCGAATCTAAGCCCGAAAGGCTCCCGTCTGAGTGTTCCCATCCCTGGGCTCCTCATGGTCGCCCCTGCCACAGTCTGTCCCATCTGTTTCTCAGCCAGTGCTCAGCGGGTCTGGTGTTGGGTGCGCAGAGCTTCCAGATGGGTCTCCAGAAGGGGACACGGATGGTATGGGAACCATGGCTCTTGAGCCCTGGGCCCCGGTAGAGGGCAGGCCAATCCCTGCTGGGATGTTCTGGCCCAGAGGACCTCCCTGGGGTCTGTCTGCCTGCCGGGCTTTCTCTGTCTAGCTTCATCTGTCACTCAGGTGAGACCTGCAGCAAGGGACAGAGGCTACCTGGAACCTCCCACTCCAAGGCCTTGAGATCCGGGAAGGCAGGGAGTCAGAACCCGGCAGAAAGCCGGGGCCACACCCTCAGTGAAGGAGGAGACTGAGGATGTACCCACCCACACGAAGGAGCAGTTTAAGGAAATACGTCTGCCACAAGTGTATGGCTGGAGCCTTGTTCTCGTGGAGATTTGGGGTTTTTTGTTTTGTTTTGGCTGGGCCATGCAGCATGTGGGATCTCATTTCCATGACCATGGATCAAACACGTGCCCCCTGTAGCAGAAGCATGGAGTCTTAAGCACTGAACCACCGGGGAAGTCCAATTTGGGCTTTGAATTTTATTTTCCCCCTCATGCTGCTAATGGGAGGAGCAAAGGCTTACAACCACGTTGGGAAGCAATTGGACCACTGTTTCAGGAGGCACGGCCTTCAGCCCTTGATGCTGCTGGGTGCTGGGCAGTGCGGCTATAGAGAGCGGGGAGGGGCAGACCGGGAAATAGAATGATGATTGACAGGCGCTTCCACACGCTGACGCGTTTCTGAGGTTTGAGCAAGACATCAGCTTCAGAGCACAGACGACAGCTGAGCTGGCCTCCCGACCACAGCCACGAGACAGACCCTCAGGCGGGTGTGATGGGAGAGGGCACCCTGATGGGCAGAGTGGCACCAGCGGGCAGGCCGCCCAGCCAACCCGAGGCCCTAATGAATGGGACAAAGCAGGGGAGGTGCTCAGGAAATGTCTGCAGAATGACAGGGAGCAAGCGATGGGGCTTCGAACACCCACGCGAGAGCCACCATCACCCATGTGGCACCCACAGGCGCCCTACACCTGGGAGGAAGCCAGGTGTAAGTCACGGGCCACCTGCACCCCCAGACACTGCCCGTGGGGTGTCAGGGTGCACAGCCACGTTGGAAAGCAACTTGGCTGTTTCCTATACAGTTAAACTTCCTCCCACCCTATCAGCCAGCGATTCCAAGGACTGTGTACATGTGTGTACCAGCACGGGCGTGCAAATGCTCACAGCAACGCCGGGCTTGACAGCCCCGCGTGGAAACAGCCCAAACGTCCATCACCAGCGAAGTGGTTAAGCCAATTATGCAGAACCATAAATAAAATACTATTGCAGTAAAAAGGAACAAACGACTGAAATACACAACATGGACGCGTCTCTTCAGCCTGACGCTGAGGGAAGGAAGTCAGATCCAAAGGAACACACGCCATGTGGTCCCACTACGTGAAATTTAAGAAAAGGCAGAACGAAGCTGTGGTGACAGAAGTCAGAGCAGTGGTCACCTCTGGGGGGACCGTGTGTGGTGGGGGAGGGGCAGGAGAGAACTTCCTAGGCTGACAGAAAGGCCAGGAGTGATGGCTGGAATTCACCAAACTCTACCCTTAAGATCTGTGCATTTGGGGACTTCCCTGGTGTCCAGTGGTTAAGACGTCGCTTTCCAATGCAGGAGGTATGGGTTCAATCCCTGGTCGGGGAGCTAGGATTCCTACCTGCCTTGAGGCCAAGAAACCGAAACATAAAACAGAAACAATATTGTAACAAATTCCATAAAGACTTTAAAAATGGTTCACATCAAAAAAAATCTTTAAAAAAGAGCTGTGCATTTTATCATACATAAATTAGAATTTATTTATTTTTTTAGTTAAAAAAAGTAAATAAGCATGAGAGAAGAAGTGAAAGTGAAGTCGCTCAGTCGTGTCCAACTCTTTGTGACCCCATGGACTGCAGCCTACCACGTTCCTCTGTCCATGGGATTTTCCAGGCAAGAGTACTGGAGTGGGTTGCCATTTCCTTCTCCAGAGGATCTTCCCAACCCAGGGATTGAACCTGGGTCTCCTGCATTGTAGGTAGACGCTTTACCGTCCGAGCCACCAGGGAAGTCTTGAGAGAAGAAGGGACTTGTGTTTTTAATAATATGGTAGACTAGACTCCTACCTGGTGGCTCAGTCGGTAAAGAAACCACCCGCAGTGCAGGAGACCCAGGCTCAATCCTTGGATCAAGAAGATCCCCAAGAGAAGGAAATGGCAACCCACTGCAGTATTCTTGTCTGGAGAATTCTACAGACAGAGGAGCCTGGCGGGCTACAGTCCAGGGGGTCACAAAGAGTCAGACACGACTTAGTGACTAAATACCACCCCAGACACCTACTACAACAGCAACAAAGCAGCAAAAGTTGGATATGATATCGCAGATCTTCTTTTAAATGTGTAGTTAGACTGAAAAATAAAGAAGGAATCAACAGGGGCCAGAAACCAAGAAGAACCAGGGGCCAGGGAACCTGCCTGGAGATGGGCAGACTAGGAAAAATTCCACCTTGGGAAGGGAGAAGGCCCAGGAAAAAGTTTCCACTTTGGATGACCAAACAGAAATCTGTTTTCATGAGGATCTGGGGTCTGAATTCGTTCTATAGACAAGATAAGAACTTACAGTAGCTCTGAGTTTGAAGTATCTTCGGTTATCTAATGGAAACAAAAGACATTCCTCCCGGGAAGGACAGATTCTCAGCTCAGAACACACTGGATTCCCAAAGATAAAGTTTTGACCAAGTTGGAACACGCGATCCAAAATTACAGAACACGCGGGGAAGCAGTCACCACGAGTGAGGGTCGGCAGACTCAACGACCAACAGAATTAGCAGGGACTCGAGATGCTGCAGGGACTCGAGATGGTGAACCAGTATCATAGCACAGAGACCAGGAGACAAGCAGAGAAACAGGCACGCCGTCTTTGAAAGTTTGGCCACGTGTAGGTTGGGATGTGGCCACTGGTTGCAAGATATTTTCTTTTCTACACCCAGTTTCTTTCATTCAACAACAAACATTGGGGACCTGAGGGTTAACCATACAGGGGTCCCCGAATTCTAAAGGAGTGGGATCTGGGACCAGAATACGGAGGTCAAATTGATGTTGTGACGTTTATCAGATGTATAACCTTGAGCAAGGCACTCAGCCTTCGCCTGCTTCAGCTGTTCCTTTATCTGTGAAGTGGCATAAGAAATGCTAGCAATCTGCCTCTTAGGTACCGGCCAGGGTTTCCGTGAGAAAATTCAAATCACCTACGTGGTGCGTAGCGGGCATTCAGTAAAACAGCACCTATCCTGATTCCTCTATAGCGAAAGCTTAAGTCACCTGCCGGCTGGATTTCTTGCTTGGCCTGAATTCTGGACCACAGCCGTAGCATCCCTCCCGTCCCCTGCCATAGCCGACCCTTAACTGTGCCTTGCGCTGATCTCGGTAGGGGCAGGGCCCACTCCCTTCATTTCTCCCAAGCCTTTCCAACACAGGTTGTTGAGCAAAGCAGACTCTTAACCAAAGACTGGGGGATAACAGATGCGCTCTCCTGTATCGCAGCTCGGAAACCACAAACATCCCGCTCACACTCACATCAGCGCTGGGGTTCCCAGGCCAGCCTTCTCCCCAGGCCCCCATGCGGCTGGGTGGGCTTCAGTCCCTCCCTCTCTGGTTCCCTCTGCCTCCCTTCCCCTCCCCCACATCCCCTCCCCTTCCAGCTGCTTCTGCCGAAACCACATTTCTCCCTGAGTTTCTTACCTCCCCGCCTCTCCAGGTCCTGCCCTCCCCTCCCCAGTGAAGCCTGAGCCTCAGCTTTTTACACCCAAGTAGTCCATCGGGATGTTTTGCTGAATAAAAAGCCAGAATTCTGCCTCTAGCTTTAAAAATACCAGTGTTCCCTCCCTGCTCCGTATTTCCAGAGTGTTGATCTCAGAGGACGTGGGAAGAGGGCTGGGGACACTGAGACCCACAGGGAGGTCCCGTCTCGCCCGCCAGGCCCGAGTTATCCTGCTGGGTTCCGGCCTCAGCCTCAGCCTGCATTTCCCTGGCACCCTCCGACAGGCTGGCGGCAGAGGTGGCCACACACAGCATCCCAGGGGACCCCGGGGTGCAGACCCACCCGCCCATGCACAGCGCATCAACGCCAAAAGCTCACACGCTCACACACGCACGTTCACTCCATGCTAATTCCTGCCTTTGATCGCGGCCTCTAGTCTGTCATCACCACTCAGTGTTGACAAAGCAAAAATAAAAAATAAAATGAAAGAAATCCGCCCTGTCATTTGGACTGCCCCCCCACCCACCCCCGCGGGCTTGGCAGCCCCCGCCCCCGCCCCCGCCCCCGCCTTTGTATTATGGGTTTATGTCAAGGTATGTTGGATTCTAAATTAAATGTCAGCCCACTGTACGTTTCTGCCTCTAGCCGCAGAAAATGAAGAGCCAGCGCTGGAGACCATCCAGTTGTTCCGCTCCCCGTGCCTAACCGTGAGGGGTGACAAGCCCATTGAATCACTGCACGGTAGCTTTCCATGCCATGGGAAGCCAAGGTAAATTTATTTTTAATGATAAATGTGACTGTCAGAGTGAAGTTGAGACAGCTTTACGGTGAAAGTCAAGCACCCTAGGCAGCCCGGGGCAGAGGCTGGGTGGACAAAGGCCAGAGGTCCCAACCTCCCGGTCAGCCGGTCCCCAGGGCCCCATGAGACAAAGCATATTCAACATTCAGCCCACGTGTGCTGAGCTCCTGCCACAGGCCAGCTTCGTAGTGCTGGGCTCAGGCCCAGCGCTGGCCAAGCAGGAGGACAGAGGCGAGGAAGAAAGGAAGACGCGCTCCAGCAGTGGGAGACTCCAGTTCGCATTCTGGCTCCGTCAGCTGCTGTGTGATCTTGGCTGAGGGACTTAACCTCTCTGAGCTTCAGTCGCCTCATCTATGAAATGGGTATATCAATAATATCCACGGGCTTTTGTGGAGAACCACATGAATTAAGATCTATTGCTAATGAATGGTACACAGCACATGAAAAATGCTTTCTGAATGGTAGCTATTATTTATATCATTTTTGCTAATAGCACTTTTACCCAAGTTATGTAACTTACCTTTGGGAGTCAATTTTGTCATCCGTGAAACAAGGATAACAATAGCTCTCACTTATGAGGGTGGCTGGGAGGATGCTCTGTGCCCGGAGCAGGGCTGAGTGTAGGAATGAAGGGCAATGGATTCTAGCCAGTCAGACAGCAGTAACCCTGAATGTTGTCACCCGGCATCTCTGGCCACGCTCATCTCCTTGATGAGAGGGTCTCTTCCTTTCTATCCCTCTCAGGCTGGCAGGCCTCACAGCCTGTCCTGTACCCCCTCCCTACAAAGAAAAGGGGGTACCATGCATCAGGACCCCACAGCCATCCCCTCCTTCACACTACGGTGGGCACCTGGCCAAAGACAGCTGATGACCTATGAGTGACATGTCCTGGCTCCAAAAGATGAGCAGGATGAATCAGAGCACTTCTTTTGGGAATTTAAAAATCCCCCACGAGGGATTTCTGTTGGTGCGGCCATCATGTCCAAGTGGCCAAAGGCAGGAAAGACAGGAACACGGGGAATCAGTGAACCAGAGGGAGAAGGGTGAGGCGATGTGTAAGGAGTGGGCGGGGTGCCGGAGCAGCCTGGGGGTCCCGGGTTCCAGCTTCCCTGAGGTCCTGGCTGAGGTCCTGGCTGGAGTGCCCTCCTCCAGCCCTGAGTCCACTGAGCACACCTGGGCTCTCCTGGGGGCTCTGTGGACACCAACTGTGCCCAAAGGAAGTTAGAGGCGGGGGCACTGTCCCTTCTATGGGGTCAGCTGCCCTTTTGCTCACATAGATCTGGAGCTCACAAACAGAGGGCAGACCCTCCTCTCCCCCAGACAGGGCATCTTGTAAGGCGCTGAGCAAACGCCGGCGGGCTCCTTCTTCTGGGTGGGCTCTTCTCCTGGGGGGGCTGAGCAGGGGCCATCATCACAGCGGGGGTCATGGGTGAAGACCACTCCCACACATGCACTCACCACACCCCCGCAGGCAGGAAATTGAGGAATCTGTGGCCCAGCGTGTGAGGCAGGCTGACCGCAAACAGTGCCATGAGCAGCCGCTAGGTGGCCCCCGCTTACCTGTCCAACCGCCCTTCTGCAGACCTGGGAGCAGGTCCTCTGGCTGGTGTCCTCTGGTTGGTACCTGCCTGTGCCGGGGAGCTGTCATTTTCCATCCTCTGCCTTTGCTTTGCGGCTTTGCTGCCTGGAATGCCTTGCCCCCAACATTCCAGGTGTCTCCACCTTCACAGCCCAGTACCCCACCCCCTCCTCTAGGATGTCTTCCCCGCCCATCCAGAGCAGATACCCCCAAAACTCTGCTGGCCCTTAGCACCCCCTCCACTCAGAATCTCAGCTCAGGGTCCTCCAGAAGGGTGACCTTCTGTCTGTACAGAAACACTTCTGGAGCTTACCTCCTCTCCCCAAATCGGACTCAGGTTTGCAGTTCCCGCCTCACGTCTACAAACCTCATAAGTCCCCATTTAGAAGGGGGAGGTGGTGATTTCTTGTTCAATGAGGAGACCCAGGCTTGGAGAAGACAGGGAATCTGCTCAAGGTCACAGTGGGAAAGTCTGAGGTCTCATCCTGCCAAGTGTTTCAACGCACTCTCAGAACTTCACAAGAGCCCTCTGAAGAGGGTGCTGTTGGCCCTTTAGCAACCGTGGGGAAACCGAGGCTCAGAGGCACAGCTGCTTGCCCCAGGCCACTTGGCCACCACACGCCTCTCCGCAAGGCTGATGGCCCCCCCCTGCCAATCCATTTAACCTACTGGAAAGGCCTCAAGTGAGAGATGACATCGAGAAAGAGCCCAGGGACCAAGACTCCAACCCAGGTCCCCGACTCCCAGTCGATGCTGGGGGACCCAAACTCCCAGGTGGCCCGACTGCCTCCCTTGGGCCTGGGGAGTGGGCTGCAGGTGAGGCCGGCAGACAGCTCTGGAAGGAGGAGGCGGCTGGCAGGTTGGGAATCCACCTTCTGTGGGTGAGTGACAGTCCACTCGGATTCCAGGGGCAGCGAGTGCCCCCCAACCCCAGCTTTCTGGGGCCCCCACCCCCAGGCAGTCTGCTGCACTCGTGAGGGCCCCGGGAGAGGGACGAGTACGGGGCGACAGACTGGCAGCCGGTGGGAGAGAGACGAAGACGGTGCCAGGGAACAGCCTGGTGGGCCAAGGCGCCCCGGGAGCCTGAACACAGCTCTGGGGAGAAGCGTGGGGAAGGGAAGACGGGAGTCTATTCTGAAGCTGGGGGAGCCGAAGATGGGGGGCCCCCGCAGGGAGGGGCGGGGGAGGGGCAGTCGGTGGCCCGGGGGAGGGGGCGGCAGGCCGGGAATGCGGCCTCGGTCGTGTGGGCGCCTCCCGGTCAGGAGTCACAATAGCAGCTCGTTAACAGCGCAGATTAAGGACTTTTGTCAATTACCTCTGAAGGCTACACCGGGCGGATTAAATGCTTTTTAAAGTGCTGCCGGTGGGAGGGGGCGACTAAGAAGCCCCCTCCCGGCACAAATCCCTCCTCTCCCGGACAGAGGAGGAGGCGGGGGCCGAGGCAGCGCTAGGCGCGCCCGGGGAATGCGGGCGATCGGCCGCGAGCGCGGGCAGAGCGCGGAGCGGCTCGCACGCGACACCGCGGGCCGCCTGGGCGAGAAGGCGTGGGGCCGGCTGTCCGTCCGCGAGCACCGGACGCAGCCCTACCGGCTCTGGCCGAGGAGCCCCCAGGGCCGGCCTCGCGGGTCGGGGTCGGGAGCGGGCAGTCCCTGGTGACCGGACACTCCGGGCCTGGGCGCACTTGCCCCGGGACCAGGACCCATATCTCGGACACCCGAAGGGGGCGCCCTTCGGCTGGCCCCCACCCCCCGGACCCCGACGGGTCTCAGGGTGAGCCCCTGCGCCTTGAGGGGGCCGGGAGGAGCGCGGCGCCACTCCCCGGAGACGGCCGAAGGCCCCCTCGGGGGCGACCCCGGGGCCTGCCCGGCGCCGCGCTCCCCGCGCACGGTGAGTTGGCGCGGGTCCGGCCCGGGAGGAAGTTTGCGAGGAGGCGGCCCCCGGGGTTCTCAAGCCCCTCCGGGCCCGGAGAGAGGAGGGCTGGCCGCAGCTCTTTGCTATCCTCCCGGGCTGGCCCCGGGGGTCTCGGCCCGCCCGCGTCTTCTCTATTAATTAGCCTTTGGGGAGGTGGAGTTTCCCCATTGCCGTCCGCGGTGTGTGCGTGTGTATCAGAGGGAGAGCGGGGGAGCAATAAAAGGCAAAGAGAGTCCGAGACAAAAAAGACACGGAGATTGAGAAGGAGGGAGGGAGGAGGGAGGAGCGCGCAGGGGAGGCGCGGGAGCCGGGAGCGGGGACGGCGCGCAGCGCGAGCGGCGGGCGGGCGGCGGGCGGCCGGCGGCTCTCGCGCTCCCGCTCCCGCTGTCGCCCGCACACACCCGCGCACACGCCGGCACGCATACACACACGCACACACACACATTCGCACACCCGCCCGCTGGCCCGGGCCGTCCAGGTGCGGGGCACCGAGGCGGGAAGCCGGCGAACAGAGCGAGCCCGCGCCCACCTCGGCGCCTTTGCGCTCCGCAGCGGCGCGCCTCGCCCAGCGTCCCCGCCAGCGGTCCTGCCGGAAGATGGTCAACGACCGGTGGAAGACCATGGGCGGCGCTTCCCAACTTGAGGACCGGCCGCGCGACAAGCCGCAGGTACCCGCGGGCCCGGGGCGTGGGGATACGGGGGTCCCGCGCGGTGGGCGAGGCGGTGGCGGCTGCAGCCGGCGGGCTGGGCACCCGGGCTGGAGTTCGGGGCGTACCTCCCGTGAGGCTCGACAGGCCCGAATTGGGGCGGGCACCGTCCTCGGCTCCAGAGGAGACACTTGAACTTGGGGTTCGGGCTGCCGATGGGGGCGGCACCCCTGCAGGAGCCCCCTTGCTCCTCCAACGGACTCAGGTGCACGCCTGCACAGAGAAAGTAAGGGACCCACAGAGTTTACAGTGTCACCAGCCCTTGAGCGCGAGCCTCTGTTTCCTCATCTCTACAATGGGCATCTGAACCATTTACTAAGTATCCCACCCTGGGCAGCACCCCGTGCCAGGCGCCTGGCATGCGACCCCCTCCCCTTCATCTCCTCTGAATCCTCACACTTTAGCCAGCCTATCCCTACCCCCATACAGCAGAGGATCAATAAATATTTGCCTCTTGTAAGAACACTGGATACTGTGATTCTCCAGCCCTAAGACAAGGGAAGCAGGATTCAGAGAGAGTTGCTTCTGCCCCAGGCCTGTGGCTCTGCTGGGATTTGAACCTCAGGTCCTTGGGCTGCAGGTCTGTTCATCCCATGCTTTGTGCCCCCTCTTCAGGGGGCCGTGGAGGATGCCCAGGGCTGTGCACTGGAAGGGGGGTGAGGACAGAGCTCCAGGGCTGGCCGGAGAGGGGGCTAGGGATGGGAAGCCGAGTGGAGGGGCAGCCCCGGGGCCGCCCCAGGCTGGGCTGCCAAGGGACTGGGGCAGGCAGGCGAGATGCCGAGGTCTGCTAGCCAAGGAGAGGAAATAATGGAGCTGCCCGTTTTAAATTTCAAATTTCTCCCAGACAGATGTCATTGGGGAAGGAACAGTTCTTGTTTGCAGAGGCAGGAGGGGGGTGGCAGGGGCGGGCCTTGGCGGGCCCCTCACTCTCTTGGGAGCGGCAGCCTGAGTGAGCGTTGTCTGGAGCCACATGCCTCCACACTTTGCAAAGCCCTTTCCCAACCGTCTGCACAACCTCGCTGTCGGCAGCAGCCTGGGTGGGGAGGCAGGGGTGCACGTGCCCTTGTCGCAGGAGAATGGTGGTGCAGAGAAGTCGAGGCATGCACCCAAGTCACACAGCATGTTAGCGGAAGAGCAAAGTTTCAAAGCCGGGACTGACTCCATGCCTCTCCCAATACCTCCTGGTCCATTCCCCTTTCCTGTGAGCCCCCTTACAGGTACTGAGTGCTTGTCATTTGCCAACAAGCAAATGACACCAGACTGCCTGTTTCCAAACGTTTGCTGCCTCATTGTCCCCCAAACACACACACACAGAGACACACACACACACACACATACACTTCATTCAGGGAAACCCTACATATACTTCAAAACCAACTCAGATGCCACCTCCTCCAGGAAGCCCTCCCCGATGCCTGATGCCCCGTGGGCTTTAACTTGATTCCCAGCAGCAGTTAGCCTGTGCCACTCAGCTGCCTTTATCTCCCTGCCTTGTTCCCTAGCCTTGGTCCCTCCTCTAGCAGGAGCTCCCTTTGGACATATGCTTCTTCTGGGCCCCCATCCTGGGGTCTCCCCCTGGGTCCAGGCTCCTGTCTTTCCATGCAGCTCAGACCGGGAGTTGAGGGATTTTTGCTGAATTGAGCTGCATGAAGCCCGGCCAGAAGGAGCTGGGAGAGCAGCGAGTGCTGATGTGTCTCAAGGGGAGGTGGCTTCTGGGGGATGTATTTGAAATGTGGCTTTAAGGCCTCCTGGGTCAGCCCTGGCCTCTCTGCTGCGTCGTGGGGTGTATATTCCAACTGCCACCAGGCCAGAGCTCAGCTGTCTGCCCCTTGGCATCGGAGGCTGCCAAGAGCTTGTGGTCCCAGCGGCCTGGGCCAATATCAAACACCACCTTCTCACTCCACCTCTTTGGTGATCCAGCATGTTAGACAGGCTATCCCATTGCCAGCTCCAGGCTTGTCTGAAACTTCAGGTAGGAGGCAAGCCCTTTCCTGTGCCCACAATCAAAAGGGAACCAGGGTTCCCTTGGGCCTGGCCTTCTTGCATCCATTGCTTCTAGTTTCATCTCCACCACTGACATGCTTTGTGACTGGGTAAGTTATGTCCCCTCTCTGAGTCTGGGCTTTACCATCTGTAAAATGGGAACAGCAATCACTGCTTCCTCCTCACTTCACAAGGACTTAACAAGAGCTGAGTGAAATAATGGTATGCTTTACAAACTGTAAAGCGCTGTACACCCTTGAGGAAGGTGGTTCTCAGAGCAGCCTGACCCCTTTGCCAGGCTGTCAATGTCCTGATCACCCCTTTGCCCACCAGGGAAAGCAATATGACCCCCCAGTTCCCTCCAGAAGACTCTGACTGAGGTTCTCTAACAAGGCACTTCCTCCAGAAAAGGTGCCAAAGCCACAGTCTGAGTGCCAGCTGTGCTCATCTGCATAACTTCTCGTTTCTGAATCAAACCACTCTCAGAGTTTGGCAGCAGGAATGATCAACCCATTAAACAGATGAGGAAACTAAGGCTGAGAGTTGCAACCAGGACTTGAACTTGGGTGGCCGATGAGCCTTTTTGGGAAGACTAAGGGAAGAGAGGCTGGCTGCCCTTGGCTCCTCCTGCTCGGGCACATTATGTAATTCCCAAGGAGAGGGCTCTGGTACCTAGTGCGTGGTTCCCCAGGGCACACACCGTACCCACTGCCATTGAAGGGCCTACATCCAAGTGTTGCTGTTTCTGCGGACAGCCTCAGGCCGGCTGTGTCCTGGGCCTGTCCGGCCTCAGCTCCTCATTTGCCAAGTGACCTTGGACAAGGTGCCAACTTCATTAGAGCTTCACTTCTTCCCCTGTGAAACCAAGGGGCTCTCACACCCTTAGGGCAGCAGGTGATGGTGGGATATTTGCCAGGAGTTCGGAGTTGCTCAGATAAAAGGACCCAGAAATAGTCACAATTCTCCTAATCTTCTAGTGTGGGGCAGAAAGTCACCCTGTAACTATCTCCTCTTGTTGCAGGGGGGCGGGGGGGGGGTGGCGGGGAGGCTCATTTCTGAGCAATCCCTGAGTCAAAGCACCCCACAGGGAGGTCAACCTCTGAACCATCCCAGGCAGTGTCTCTTGATATTTTCAAAACTTCGAAAAATATTCCAGACAGGGAATACAGTTCTCATTGGGAAGTTCTTCTTGATGTCTAACCTAAACCCTGCTGCATTTAATTCACTCAGTGGCTATTTATAGAGTCTCTCCCTCCTCTAGGAGAGACAGCTGTAAACCTGTGCCTTGGGAACTTCTATAGAGTCTCTTGGGAGGAACACACTCGCATCATGGGATTATGACAAACCTCGATGGGCACTGTAAAGAAAACCATGCAGCCTCGGTCCTCATTGCCTGGGCTTTGGGCGGAGGTCACTGTGTCCGGGTTGGATGAGAAGGAGGCTGAAGAGAACAGGGCCTTCCTTCTCCTTCTGTTTCCTGGGCCCCTCTCCATGGAACTCACCCCCAGACCAGCGTGCGGCAGTGATGAGGAGGCCGGAGGCTGGGGTGGGAGGTCAGAGACCACTTGGGCATTTAAGCTGGACAGCATCTGTCGGATCTGTGACACCAACGTGTGTTGGGGGAAATGACAGAGGGGGCGTCCCAGGTGATGCTAGTGGTAAAGGGCCCGTCTGCCAGTGCAGGAGACGTAAGAGATGCGGGTTCGATCCCTGGATGGGGAAGATCCCCTGGAGGAGGGCATGGCAACCCACTCCAGCGTTCTTGCCTGGAGAATCCCATGGACAGAGGAGCCTGGCGGGGGGATATGGTCCATAGGGTCGCAAAGAGTCGGACTTAGCATGCAGGCAGGCGGCTGGAGAGAGCTGGGCAGGAGTGGGGGTTGGGGGAGGGTGCAATAGCGGAGGCTGGGGGTGGGGCGGGACCTGCTCCTGAGGCCTCCGAAGCCCCGAAGTGGTCTGGCCGGAGTGTCCTGGGCTTTTTGCCATCAGGAGGGTCCTGGGCCTCTGGGTGGGGTATTGGTTGGTAGGGCTGGGAGGAGGTGGGGAGGCTAACGGGGAGATGGTTGAGGTGATTTTAAAGCAGACGATGGGGCTTGGACCATATCAGGGCTGGGGGGCCATAGGAACAGAGGGGCCCTGGGGATTCGAGGAGGTAAGAGTGTACGCAGCCAGGTGCTGGCTGGGGATGGGGTGAGGGAGGGGAGCCCAGGGAGGTCCCCGGTTTTGGAGGGGGCTGGTGAGGCTGATACCATCCCTGGGTGGAACTCTCAGGAGGGCTCAGGTTTGAAGTGGAATGAGCCTGGTTTAGGGGTCAGTGGGCTGGAGGCCTGGAGATCTGGGGGGTGGGGAGGGTGAGCAAGACCCTCACAAGATACATCAAGAGACCCTCCCTCATCGGAAATGGACTCAGAGCTGAGTGCTCTATGGGGAGTGACAAGGCTGGCGGCTCAGCTCCTTCGGGAGGGGTGGACGCAGGCAGTTCCCAGACCCTTCTCTTTGTCCCTAGAACACCTCCGGCCAGTCTCCTGGGGACTTCCTGGTGGCCTGAGGCTTCAGATGGCCTTCAACGTGGGTCATGTTCAGAGGCCCCTGGCAAGACAGGGAGCTCTTCCCCCAGGACTCATAGAGTGAGCCAGCAGGCCCTCTTCCTAAATCTTTGGGACCCCACCCAGAATTTTAAACAGAACAACCACCTCCTCTTTTTAAGTGGTCTCTGGGACCCTCCTTCTGCCAGGGCCAGAGCATCAGAGCCCAGCCCAGGTCAGGCGCTGTTTGCCTGGCTGGGGCAGCAGATGTGTGTTCCTGGGGAGAGAGGAGGAAGACTCCCCCAGGGCCTTTGGGCTGGGCAGGGGCTGGGCTGCCCCGCTCGCGACGATCCACGAGCCCAGGTGCAACTCTGAGTTTCTGCCAGGCTCAGACCACACTGCCGCACCTTGGCTTTCTCAGCATAGACCCACACAGTGGGTTTCTGGGGCTGGGGTGCTCCTAGGAGATGGGGGGCTGGGAGCGGCCTGCACCTGGATCTCACCTTGCCTGGCCTCCCCCTCGGGGAGGTTTTCTTCTTCCCACTTTGCTACAAGAAGTGTAGTCTCAGCCTACTCACGGGACCACAACCCAGCTCCCTTAAAAAAATAGGGAAAGGGACTTCCCTGGTGGCCTGGTGGTGGCCCCCTGCACACTCCCAGTGCAGGGGGCACAGTTTCAATCCCTGGTTGGGGAACTAAGATCTCACATGCTGCACAGCATGGCCTTAAAAAAAAAAACAAGAAGTGAGGTGCAGTGCAGGCAGAGCACTGTAGCCGTGAGCCCTTCCTTCTCTTAGTCTCAGCCAGACCCCGTGGCCATCCCTGGAGGCTGGGGACTCAGAGGAGGCAGTCGGGACACATACCACCCCTCTAATGAGGCAGCTCCGGGGCTTTCTCCTCCTGCCTCCCCTGGCGTGAGCCCACCATGTCCTACCCTGGCTGGGGCGTCCTGGGCCGCCTTGGACCACGGGCCAGCACTAGGGCTGATGCAGGGGACGAAGCCACATCCCCCCAGCCAGAAGCTTGCACAGGCGTTTAGCACTAGCAGCAGGTCTCAGACCCTGGGGTTCCTCGAATGCCCCCCACCCCCCTCCTGGGATGCCTTCCCAAACTACAGGCTCCTTGCCCCGGGAGGTGGGGACCCCAGGCATGCACCGCTCTGCCCCGGCCAAGGGCTGATGAGTTAAACGCCAGCCCCCCACACGCTCCGCCGGGCAGCACGCACCCGAAGCCCCCCTTATGGTCTCGGATAGATTTCTTTGCAAGGCACGTAAACTGCAGCCTATAAAAGCGAACAGCACTTCACGTTTAAGGTGATCTCTGAAGACTGGTTCTCCTCTGCTGAGTGGCCGGTTTCATCTCCAGGCTCCGGCATCCCCCTGCCCCTCGGGGGACCCCCTGCAGCCTTCTGCAGCGCGCCCCCTCTGCACCCTTGGCCTTCCCGCCAGGGACCAAGGGCCTGGGTGGAAGCAGATGCCCAAGAGGAGCTGGGGATGCACATGGGGGACGTGGCTGGCTGCTCTGCCTCCCCAGCTGGGGACCTTAACGCTCTCCTGTGGAGGACGGCGCTCAGAGCTGCTCGGGGCAAGGTGTCTCTCGATGGAGTCCGGGAGGGGACTGACAGGGACTCACTGGCTGACACAGGGCTTTGTTTCAAACCGGGCCAGGCTTCCCACAAGGCAGGACTGTGGTCAGATGGCTCAGCAACAGCCGCACAAACAGGCGATGGGTTTGAACCCAGTCACCCAGGCCTGGGTTCACATGCTCCTGTGACCTTGGGCAAGGCTCTTCACTCTTTGAGCCTCAGTTTTCCCATCTGCAAAATGTAACCAACCTCAACAAGGGGATGTTTGGAGGTTTCACTGGTGGGAACACAGCATAAACTCAAGTAATAGCGGTGATGATGCAATGCCCGCCCCTGTGGATCCTGCCGACTCGTGGCAGGGTTGGGGCAGCCTGGAGGCAAACTTCATTCTGTGCCAGGCCATCCTGGGTGGGCACAGGGCTCAGCATGGAGGTCATGATCCCCTGCCCTGCCACGCACCATGGGTCCCAGGGCCTTCACCTCCTCCCACGCCAACAAGGTCATGGAGAAATGACCTAGCCCGTCTGTCCTGCCCTCCATCCATCCAACAACCAGCTGCTCTATGCCTTTTGGGGGAGTGGGGGGGCTCACGGTTTAGAGCAGGTTTCCTAGATCTGGGCTCTGCAGGCCCCAGAATTCTAGCTTTCTTGTATCCACAGCTTTCATCATCTCCAAGGGGACCCATGCCCCCAAAGAGGGTAAGAGTCATAGTCCATGGGACACGAGGTCCCTACGGGCAAGGCTGGCATGACTGTCCACTGCTACCCCTCAGGGACTGGCTTGGACGCTGGCTCAGGGGGAACACCAGGTAATACTGAATGGATGTTTGAGTGAATGAATGCAGTCAAAGGTGATGACTGTATTTTTCAGCCGGGAGCAAGAGCTGTGGAAACACTGAGGAGGAGCCTCACCCAAACTGGGAGGAGGGCTGAGGAAACAGTCTAGGAAGGCTTCCTGGAGGAAGTGACATCTAGCTGAGCCCTGAAAAAAGAGAGTTTAGCTGTGGAAGAGAAGCAGGGGAGGCTGATGCCTCGGGCCGAGGGAGCAGCCTGTGTAGAGCTGACGGAGGGAAGCTGACGTGTTCAGGTCTGGCTGGAATAAATTGTCCCACTGTGTGGAGTCCCAGCATGTCTGGGCAGGTGTGGGGAGAGGTGGGGTAGAATGTTGAGTCCCATCACTGCAAGGACAGGCTAAGGAACCCTCTCCCTTGTCTCTCCAACAACACAGACCCCTGACCCCTTCCTCCTCTGGTGCCAAATGGGAGATTCAGGAGTTACTTGTAGAATTTGAATTTAGGGAAAAGTAGCTATTTGCTCTACCATATTTTCTCATAGAAAAACACTGTATATAAGAGGCTGTTTTTTTTTTTAATTTGGCTGCATCCTGCTGCACATGGGATCTTAGTTCTCTGACCAGAGATCAAACTTGCACCCCCTGCAGTGGAAGCATGGAGTCTTAACCACTGGACCACCAGGGACGTCCCTAGAGGCTACTTTATGTATCACCAAGAAAGAAAGTTGTCAATCACAATTGTAAGATCCTCCCATATGTCAGAGATGTTGAGATATGGAGATAAAAAAAAAGGGGGGGGAAGGGACATTCTAGCATCAGTGACACAGAAATAGCACTTTGGGTGGAAAATAAAAAACCCGACACCTCCAGATGCTCTGTGCACATTGATCACGAGATAATAAAAGCCGCTAATATTTATTGCGCAAACACAGTATGCCAGGCATGGCTCCAAGTGCTTTAATATACTAACTCATTTAAAGATGCCTCTTGGATTCAGAAAGTTGAAAATGTGGGGCAAATTCAGCGCTTGGACATTCCTGGCCCCGGGAAGAGGCGGGAGGTGGGGGGTCCAGTCCAAGCCCAGCTTCTCATCTGCAGGGTGACCGTGGGCAAGCCCCTGGCCTTCTCTGGGCCTCGGTGTCCCCGTGTGTCAAAGGCTGTGATTGCTCTGCAGGCTTCCCTTGGGCCGTGAGTGATGCGGGCCAGTGAGTCTGGATTTGTGCTCCATCACGGTGCCTCCTTTAATTACAAGCTGTACTGGGTCCAGGGGGTGGCGGGGGTGCTTTGTGAAAGAGGGGGAGGAAGGAAGGGCAGGCAGGAGAGGAAAGGGGGTGGGGAGGTGCTCGGGAGGCCATCCCCGGCCTGGGGACTCATGGCAGCCTCGTGGGCCTGCAGTGGCTTCAGGACGCGGGGTGTGGGTGCTCTGGGTTGAAAAGACCGTCAGTGACAGCAGCCCATGACCCCAAGGCATCCATTCCGCTGAGACAGCGCGATGATTTGCAGCATCGCTGTGTCACCATCGCAGCTCCCCCTTCCCGAGTGTGCACGGCATCGGGCGCCTGCCTATGGGGTAGGCGAGTCATCATTGCCCCCATTTCACAGATGAGGACACCGAGGCTCAGGGAGGCAAAGACCTTCACTCAAGGACACCCTGCAGAAAATGACAGCTTGGGGACCTGAGCCTGGCCTGTCTGGCTGCAGAGTGGGAGTCCACCTCCCGCTCGCCCTTATTAGACCTGGGAGGGCTCCATGTGGGGCGATGTGCCCACCTGGGGCAGGGGCAGCGAGGGAGAAGGGACTGTCCCTCTATCTCCTGGCTCTCTGCCCTGGTTCCTCTTGTCGCCATCCCCATCTCTGTCTCCCTGCCTCTCTTGCTGTCTCGAGCTCGCCGTCTTTGGTGGCAGCGGGTGGGAGCCTGTTTCTCTGTCTCCCTTCTGGGGCTGTTTTTCCAAGACTCCCCTCCCTCATGCCCCAGAAGGAGGCTCATCCAGGCTTCACAAAGGGCAGAGGGCCCCGTCCGAGGGTTGGAGCCGGAGGCCCGGGTCTGCCCCTGACGCTGTTCCTTCTCTCTCCTGTCTGTCCCCTGTCCGTCTCTGCGTCCACGCGCCCGGGCTGGCCCGCAGCGGCCGAGCTGCAGCTACGTGCTGTGTACCGTGCTGCTGTCCCTCGCCGTGCTGCTGGCTGTGGCGGTCACCGGTGCCGTGCTGCTCCTGAACCACGCCCGCGTGCCCGGCACGGCGCCCCCGCCCGTCGTCAGCACCGGGCCCGCCGGGGCCAACAGCGCGCTGGTCACCGTGGACAGGGCCGACAGCTCGCGCCTCAGCATCCTCATTGACCCGCGGTGCCCTGACCTCGCCGACGGCTTCGCCCGCCTGGAGGGCGCCCAGGCCTCCGTGCTGCAGGCACTGAGCCAGCGCCAGGCCGAGCCGCGGCTGCCGGGTGAGCAGGAGCAGGAGCTGCTGGACACGCTGGCGGACCAGCTCCCTCGGCTGCTCGCCCGGGCCTCGGAGCTACAGGCCGAGTGTTCTGGGCTGCGGAAGGGGCACGGCGCCCTGGGCCAGGGGCTCAGCGCCCTGCAGAGCGAGCAGGGCCGCCTCATCCAGGTAAGGTGGGGGTCTGTGCCTCCCTCGGGGTCTGGGCAGGGGTGGGTGGGGTGGCTGCCACCACCTGCTGGCCCTGCTGAGTGCCTGGTGCCCTCAGCGTCACTCCGTCCCAGGGCCAGGGGCTGTTGTGATTCCTGTCTGTGGACAAGCAGATGAGGCTCAGAGAGGTGAGAGTCTCACCCAAGGTCACACAGCTCGTGCAGCCATCCTGGTGACCTGGGTGTTAGTGTAATCTCCATGGCATGCAGTGGTCCTTCCATCGGTCAAATCCATCCATCGAGTCAAATCCAGGCCTGGAGGGGCTTCCCAGGTGCTCCCGTGCCAGGGGACACAGGAGAGGCAGGATGTGGCCTCCATCAGGCTAATAGAAGTTCACGGTCATCAGGCTAATAGAAGTTCACGGTCATGTGGTGCCCAGTGGCAAGCCCCCACACCCTCGGCTGTGCCATGTGGCCAGAGAGAGCCATACCCCCTCCGCCAGGTCACCCCATCCACTGCCATTTGATGCCCACAGCCTTCCAGGGAAGGGGGGACCAACTGAAGAGCTCAACCAGACCCTTAGTGTGTCCCCAACACCTCCGCCCCACTCCAGCCCCCACCAGAGCCCAGCCAGGTAGGTCCCAGCAAGCACCAGGTGGATCTGGGTGAAGGGTTTCTAACACTGACCATGCTTGCAGCACCAGCAAGAATCTTCCCCCTCATAGAATCAGGGTTCAGGATCAGCTCACTGGCCCTCTGCTGTTTTCCAGAAGAGAAAACTAAGGGCCTGAGCGGAGCAGTGATTTGTCCGGGGTACAGTGGCCAGGTCTCCCCAGGTGGCGCTAGTGGTAAAGAACCCACCTGCCGATGCAGGAGATATAAGAGACACAGGTTTGATCCCTGGGTCGGGACGATCCCCTGGAGGAGGGCATGGCAACTCATGCCAGTATTCTTGCCTGGAGAATCCCCTAGACAGAGGAGCCTGGCAGGCTATAGCCCATAGCATCACAAAGAGTCAGACACGACTGAAGCGACTCACCACATGCTTGTGCACAGCGGCCAGGTCAGGCCTGGCATCTGGCCTCTGGAGCATTGCCCAGCCTCCAGCCTTTACCCTGCTGCTGCCCATCCCCCACCCCCATGACTTAGGTCCTTAGGGACTGGGAGGCGAGCCCCACACCTGCCATGGGTCCAGCCCATTCCGGACATGTGAGATGGCCAGGCATTTGGTCACTCACCAGCTCAAGAGTGACGGGCCTTTTCCCTCCCCCGAAGGCTGCAGCTGGAGAAATTACAGTCCTCGTCATCCTGTCTAGGTGACTGATGGGGAAGCGGCCTCCCCATCCTGGGGGGATGTTCAGCTGCCCTCCTGCTGCCCCTCCATCTGCAGCGGCCCTGCCCCTCATCCTCAGGACTCGGGGAGACCTCCAGACTTTCTGGGGCATCTGGGCGCCTCACTCTGCTCTCCCCGTGGCTCAGCCCTGGACAGCCTGGCCTGCCCGCAAATGCTCACCTTCAGGGCAGGGGCGGGGGACTGGGTGGGAGCCCTGGGCCTCCCACCCGCTCACCTGCATGGAGGCCTAAAGCCGTCCCCGGAAGACTAATGGCTCTTCTGGGGCCCAGCACTGCCTCAGCTCACCTGATATATTCACTTCTCACAAGAATGTTTAATTTGACTCATTTCCCACAGACTCAAGGTGATTTCAGAGACCATGTGTCTTGCAGAGCTGTGTTGCCATAGCTCCTAGTTCCCCTTCTACGAGCTTCCCAGACCCTCCTCTGTCAGTCCGAGACCTGGGCTTCTCAGAGGAATGCCCACGGCACTCCCTGTTGGAGTGACCAGAGCTGCTCATTAAAAGGCGTGTCCCTGGACCTCACCCCCAAACCCCCGGGTCCCAGCAGGTCGACAAGCACCTGGGTGACTCCTGTGCACTGATGCAGAGATGTCTAAGACCCATTGGCCCAGGAGCGGCAGAGCTGAGTGTTCCTGCCCTCACGGTTTGAGTCAGTAGAGTCAAGGCTTCACCGAGGACCAGCTGTGCGTCCCTGAGCACCTCCAGTGCCCTCTCTGGGCAGGGCACTGCCCTCCTCACCAGTAACATGGGGCTAGCACGGTCCATGCCCAGTAGGATGCTGTCACTCATAGCTGTACTGGGCCTGGTGGGCGTGTGGCACGTGAGAGATGTTGTCTACACATTCCCACTTCTTTTATTATGACGGTAGAAACTTTGTAAACTGAAGTTTCAGCCTATGGGGAGCCACCACTGAAAATCTTTTTTTCGGTCCACACTGTGTGTAATCAGCACTTTGTAATACAATAGCCCCAGGAGGTGGTGAAGTGAAAGTGAAAGTCTGACTCTTTCAACCCCATGGACTATACAGTCCATGGAATTCTCCAGGGCAAAATACTGGAGTGGGTAGCCTTTCCCTTCTTCAGGGGATCTTCCCAACCCAGGGATCGAATCCAGGTCTCCCACATTGCAGGAGATTCTTTACTTGATGAGCTACAGGGGAAGCCCAGGAAGTGGAGGGAATCATTATCCCCATTCTGCGGAGCGGCAGACTGAGGCTCAGTGTGGCAAAGCGACTTGTTTAAGCTCCAACAACTGAGAAGTGCTGGAAGCAGCAGCTCCGATTTCACTGCCTCCGAAAGTCGCCAAGTCCTCTTGAATGCAGCTGTGCGGCTCAGCGAGCAGGGACTGACTTTCCCCATTAATTCGGGGCATGTTTTTATGTACATTTTCAACTTTAATCATTTGTTGGTTTAAACTGAGGTCTTCCTTGCCCGTTAGCAAGAGCTGGCCGTGCCTGAGTTTCTCGAGTGTGTCTGCCTCGTCACAGAAGGATGGGCAGTACAGATTTGACTGAACCGATGGGCTCGGTGATCTTTCCTGCTTACATCCTGTAGGGCCGCCCCCTGCCCCTGCTCCCTGGGGCTGCCTGCATCCCACCGCAGGGCTCCTCCAATGGGGCTTGTCTCCAGGACACTGCAATAAAACCCCGGGAGAAAGCTGCCACCCCGCCTCAATGCTCTCTCCACCCATCTGGGTGCCTGTTCCCCGGGCCTGAGCCCCCACTGAATCACCTGCTCAGCAGAGGGGAAACTGACAAGGAAACTAAAAGCATTGTCGGGCCCCTGCTCCCGGACAAGCCGAGAATCATATTTTGTGAACTGCTGGCACTGTATATTTCTATTTCCCTTCCTCGAACGAGCTATTATCTGGCCAGTGACAGATTCGGTGTATAAAGACCCAGCAAGCTGCATGCTCGCTGGCTGGCTGCAGTCTGCCCGTGACCCTGCCTCCCTCCCCCTGGAGCCCTGGGGTGGGGAGGTGACAGACCACAGAAGGCACAACCGAGAGACCCCAGGTGGAACAGAGCTGCACTAACTGAGCCCCAAACCTCTGGACCGCAATCACAGTGGGGATGGTACAAATCGAGAAAGAAGACTGAACACATGCTGTCGTGAACCTTCCCCCCTCCCCAGAAAACAGGGGCCACTGCGGTGGTTCGTGGGGAGGAGAGTAATGTGAAAGGGGTTTGGTTACCCTTCCAGGGTTATTTGAAAGTGATTGGAGGAGGGTCCTGAGCCAAAACTCAGAATCAACACCAGAGCCTGGGTCCAAATCACCGCCCGGCCTGCCCCCACCTTAGGCTCCCTGCACGATGGCACAGCCCTGGGTTCCTTTCCTGCCAGTCAGCCCGCGGGTCATGGCCTGAGTGTGTCCCCCACAGGGACCTCCCCTTCTGGGCCTCAGTTTCCCCATCTGTAATAAGGGATGACACCTCAAGCCCTTCCACCTGGCACTGCTATGGGGTCAGGTGAAGGGGTGGACATCAGAGAGCCCTGGAAAGTCAAAGCCGGGTTCTCATGGGGTGGTGCAGGCCTCCAGGGTCCCACCTGTGGAGTGCAGACCCAGCACCCCTGCTTTGTAGCCTTGCTGGGCAATAAGAAGAGATGTTGAGTGAAGGTGTTTTGTAATCTGGAAGGTGCCTCATGAATTCCCATACTGAGGCAGGCACCCAGGTGCTGAGTGCTGAGTCCCTGCTGGGGGCCGCACGCTGTGACTGATCCCCAAGACAGCTGGGCCAGGGAGGCTAGGTTAGCCCCATCTCAAGGTTGGGTTAATCACTCACCTGCAACCGTGTAACTGGCAAGTGGGTGAGCTGGGATTTGAACAGCGGGGTCTCCTTTAGTCAGCTCAGCTGGGCTGAAGGCACAGAAATGGATGAAGGACGGGGCCTGCAGGCAGCAGCGGCACAGGTGTCCCCTCCCACCTGAGCCCCCTCCTTTGCACACCGGGGCTGAGACCGCCGTGGGCGGCGGCCAGAGTAAATCAGGGGCTTGCACCAGGGGAGTGCCTCCACCTTGAGGACTAGTGTGTGTGCGCCAGAGGTGTTGCCGGGTGCTCCACTCACCCAGGGCTCCATCCACCAAGAGCTCCACCCACCTGGGGCCCTACCCACCAGGAGCCCCACCTACCCGGAACTCCACCCACCCAGTGCTCCACCCACCAGGAGCTCCACCCATCCAATGCTCCACCCACCAGGAGCTCCACCCACCCAGTGCCCCACCCACCCGGAATTCCACCCACCCAGTGCTCCACCCACCAGGAGCTCCACCCACCTGGGGCCCCACCACCCAGAGCCCCACCCACCAGGAGCTCCACCCACCCAGCAATCCATCCACCAGGAGCTCCACCCACCCAGTGCTCCACCCACCAGGAGTTCCACACCTTGGGCCCCACCCACCCGGAGCCCCATCCACCCGGAGCCCCATCCACCCGAAGCTCCACCCATCCAGCGACCCACCCACCGAGTGCTCCACTCACTAGGAGCTCCACCCACCCAGTGCCCCACCCACCAGGAGCTCCACCCACCTGGGGCCCCACCACCAGGAGCCCCACCCACCCGGAACTCCACCCACCCAGGGCTCCATTCACCAGGAGCTCCAGCCACCTGGGGCCCCACCCACCAGGAACCCCTCCCACCCGGAGCCCCACCCACCAGGAGCTCCACCCACCTGGGGCCCCACCCGCCAGGAGCTCCACTCATCCAGCGATCCACCCATCAGGAGTTCCACCCACCCAGTGCTCCACCCACCAGGAGCTCCACCCACCCAATGCTCCACCCACCAGGAGCTCCACCCACCCAGTGCCCCACCCACCCGGAATTCCACCCACCCGGAACTCCACCCACCCAGAGCTCCACCCACCTCTGTGCCCCACAGCTTCTCTCTGAGAGCCAAGGCCACATGGCTCACCTGGTGAACTCGGTCAGCGATGTCCTGGACGCCCTGCAGAGGGACCGGGGGCTGGCCCGACCCCACGTCAAGGCTGACCTTCAGAGGGCACCTGCCAGGGGATCACGGCCCCGCGGCTGCGCCAACGGTGAGTGAGGTGGGGACTGCCTTCCTTGCATGACCTGGGTGCCCAGGTTCATTCCCACAACGTCCCCCACCTGCCCCACTGACAAGGCTACACTGCTTCTGTGTGCCGAGGACTTCCTGCTGCCGGGCAGCCCTGAGCACCCTACCTATACCCTCCTGTTGACCCCTCTCCCTGCCCGATGAGGTGGAGCTCACTGCACCCATTTTCCAGATGAGGAAATTGAGGCTCAGAGAGGGTGCTCACTCACCACATCCACCAAGGGAGAGGCAGAGCCACAGTCTGCCCCCAAGGCCAGTGCTCTGGAGCCCACCTGACACTGCTGGACAGACAAGTCAGAGACCCAGGGACACAGGAGACAGGGGAGGAACGTGGGTGCGGGGCCCAGTGCCCTGACGGCCTTCCCTGTCTCAGGCTCTCGGCCACGTGACTGTCTGGACGTCCTCCTGAGCGGACAGCAGGAGGACGGCGTTTACTCCGTCTTCCCCACACACGACCCCGCCGGCTTCCAGGTCTACTGCGACATGCGCACAGATGGAGGCGGCTGGACAGTGAGTCTCCCCGAGTGTGCGGCCGGCTGGGCCAGGCCCCGCCTCCTCTGGGCCCTGCAGATGGTCGGGGCAGATGCTGGGGTGACCCAGGAGGCTGTGCACGTGAGCCGGGGTGCTCTGCCTGGCCCTGCCCAGAGGCTCACCAGCCATCACAAACCTGCCCGTAATCTCACCAAAGCCTCCACAGGGCAAGTGGGGGGCATGTGCTGACACGTGGGGGCCACTTGGGAGCAGGTGTCAGATCCCCATGTCTGAGTGGAGCCGCCTTCCACTCCCTGAGCCTGCAGCCCCCGCCCCCACCCTGGACAGTGGTTCTGGAGGGGTGGGGGTTGCTGAGATTGGGTCCTGGAACTAACGGCTGCTAATGTGAGGGCGGAGGTTTTCAGTTACTCAGTAGACGGTGCGTGTGCAGGAGACACAAGGAGCAGCACAGTTGCTGTGAGCAGAGAGCCGCCCCCCCACCAGGGTCTCCTGGCGAGGGGCTGTCGCCATCTCCTTGCACCTCCTGATTCCTGCCCTGATGGGAATTGGGAGCAATGGAAAGGGAAGGGTGAGAGCCACAGGTGGCCCGAGACCTCCCCGGGGCCAAGAGAAGGAGGAGGTGGCGTGGCGGGGCAGAGGCCCTGGTTTGAAGACCTGGAGGTCTCCTGATCGGACAGCGGAGAAGCCCCTTCTACAGCAGGGTCGACACACAGGTCTCCCCTGGTCTGCGCCGCAAGTCCTCAACTCTGGCTTTGCAGGGGGAATGTAGCCACAAAACTAAAACGCCTGGGGGTGCGTGCTGGCATACAAGGGTGAGGGCAGGGGGGTTGGCCAAATGGAGCAGGAGGCAAGACGGGGAGGCCCGAGTGAGGCAGGTGGGCAGGGCCCAAGCGGATGCTCTCGGAGGGCAGAGCTGCCATCAGGAGCTGGTGTGAGAGCCGCTGAGAGCCCCCCGAGGACCCCAAGACAAACATTCTTCTAAATATCCCTACAAGCTCCGGAGAGAGGAGCGTTTAAATGCACTGGACTCACATCTGAGCCTAAAAGCACTTTTGTTTTCCTATCTCAGAGCATCTGAGTTATGGCCTCCACCTCTGGGACCCCCTCGGCGGGCAGAACAGCTCTGATACACCAGCCAGAGCCCAGAAATCAGAGTTAAGGGTTAGGACAGGCTTAATGAAAGACCAGGATGCCGGCCCAGACCATGCATCTTCCACTCGGGTGGAGTGGAAGCCAGTCTCCTGGGAAGTGAATCAGGGTTGGGGTTGGGAGGCGAGTAATTTCTTGGGCCTGGGCTTCGGGGGCGATTAGAGGGGAGTCGATGAGGTGCACAGGTCTGCCCAGCCCTCCCACCCAGACATCTGGATCAGCCAGCCTGGAAGAAAGGCCATTCTCAGCAGAGAAGGGCTAGCGAGGCCCACAGACGTTAATATCCATTTGGGCTTCCGTCAAAAGCAATCTTTTCCCGGATACCTCTGGGCGTCTGTCAGGATCACCTCTCTGCCGCACGGAATCTCTCGGAAACTCAATTGCTGTTTGGGAGGGAGCTGGCTGCTGCTTTGCTGGATCCGAATACCATCCATCCTCATTTAGGCTCCATGTCCAAACTGCCGGGCCTCAAGTGCCAACACTCGGGGACAGGGTGCCTGGGGCCAGACACACCAACCAGAACCTGCTTCTCAGAGAGCCGGAGCTGCAAGAGGTTGGCAGGCAGCATCCCTGTTTGCCTAGGGGCACTTTACACTTTATATACTGTGGCCCTGCTGGCACTTTTCCAGCCCTCCTCCAACCCCTGGAGACCCACAGGGCAGCCTCAGAGAGGGCAAGAGGTTTGTTCAAGGTCATCCAGGTGGTGCTAGTGGTAAAGAATCTGCCTGCCAATGTAGGAGACATAAGAGATGCAGGTTCATCAATTCCTGGGTCGGGAAGATCCCCTGGAGGAGGGCATGGCAACCCACTCCAACATTTCTGCCTGGAGAATCCCACAGACAGAGGAGCCTGGCTGGCCACAGTCCACAGTGTCGCAAAGAGTCAGGCACAACTGAAGTGACTCAGCATGCACGCACCTGGCAAATAAGCAGCCCAGCCTCATGCAAGTTCGTGGAACCAACTGTCAACGGTGTCACTTGTCACTTTATGGCTCAACTATGGGGTGCCAACCACGGGCCAGAGGATTCCGCAGCAAGGTGCCAGCCTTGCAGGGAGCTAGACAAGTCAGCCAACCTGTATGGAGGCTGCAGGGCTAGGGGTCCAGGGAGACCCCAGAGGAGAGCCCCCTTACCCTGCCTGGGGCGGCCAGAGAGGCTCCTGGACTGGGAGGTTGGGGCACAGGGAGATGAGGTGAGAACAATGTCCAGGCAAAGGGAACACGTGCGGAGGTGGCACGGAGTGGGGCAGGGCTTGTTCTGGGACCATGGTGGCTCCGTTCTGCTGGCGTAGCCCTCGGGGGGCCGGGCATGGGTTGGGAAGCAGGCACGGCCTGGTTAGCATGGTTTTGCAGATGCTATAGGAGTCTGGCTTTCTCCCTGGGGGCACGGTGGGCTCTTGGGAGGGAGTGACCCAGAGATGTGGAGCCAAGGTGGAGAGTGTGCGAGCAGCTTAGGAGCTGGGGTTGCAGGGGCCTTGAACCCTTGCAAAGGGCGTGGGAGTCGCCATGTGGGAATGAGGTCGAGGGACAGGGGGACACAGGCCTCAAGGTGGCCTCTCTGCTCACTGGCCCTGGAGGAGCCCCAGCCCCTCTACACACTCATCATTGACCAGTGACCCAGGCCACACGGGGTCAAGCTGATCAGCCAGGCCACTGCTGACCCTGCCCCGTGCACCCCACCGACACCCGCCCCGCAAAAGGAGGAGGAAGGCAGGATGCACAGTCTGCCCCTGCTCACCTGTAACCCTGGGCAAGGGGCCCAGCTTGGTCGCTGGGTCATTTGAGAGTCCTCCCGGGTCCCCCACTCATGCTCCCTTTCTGCACCTGTCACGGGTTGTCCGTCTGTGTCCCCACCAGGCTAGAGCTCTGCAGGGGGCAGCTGGTCACCTGGTGGCCCCTGTAGCTCAGGCGTCCACATGGTGCTTCCATACCATCTGTGCTCCTAAATACTTGCTGGATGGGTAACCATTGGCATCTTCTGGCAGCATAACTTCCCCTCTTGGAACCTCACTTTTCTCATCTGTTAAATGGGAATAAAGTAGTGCTCTTCATGGTGGGGGGGCCATCAGAATCCCCCACAGGCTGCTCACTTGTGGGGCAGGGGCAGAGGAAGAGGGAGGGGCACCAAGGGTCCTTGCTGAGCCTAGGGATTCCCTGAGAACAGAAGAACTGGCTCTACCCTGTAGGATCTTATAGTCAAAGTGTCTTTCATTATTTTTTACCATTTTGGCTGCACCCCACAGCACGTGGGATCTTAGTTGCCTGACCAGGGATCGAACCCACGCCCCCTACATTGGAAGGCAGAGTCGTCACTGCTGTACCACTGGGGGAATCCCAAGCGGTGTTTTTAAAGAGGAGGAAGATGTGTTAAAAACAGAAGCCAAATTTCCTCATTTGGAAGGGCGATTCGTGGGATGAAGCAGCCGTTTCCAGCTCATCCCCGGGGCCCTGAGAGACTGGAAAGGTCACATTCCCTCTGGGGCGTCCCCTTCCTCATCTGGCCAGTGGGGTGGCCCTTGTGTTTTACGTGGCCACCTTTCAGGGCTGGGGAACAGGGTGACCAGGCCCAGGGCCCGGTTCGGGTTTTGTGGTTGGAGGGAGGGTCCAGCCAGCGTCTGCAGGCTGGATCCCCCACTGTCCTGCCCTTCGGCCCCGGGGACACAGCCTTGTCCCCATCAGGGTTGCTTCAGCAGAGCTGCCAGCCGGCGTGATTGCCAAGCCCTCATCTTTGCATAATCACCAGTCGAGGTCAAGAAATCAGGTCCAGTTCAGCGTCTCCTACCGCGGGGACCTGCAACAGGACTGACTCTGCTCTGCGCCCCCCGCTCAGATCCACGGTGCCGCCAGCTTTCCCCCGGCCCCACCAGCCGAGTGCCCGAGCCTGCGTTCTCTGCCAGGCATTTTTACTGCCGTGCAGGGTCAGCTGGCTCAGACGGGCCTCTAATTGGCTCCACTGCGAGAGCAAACCTCCCCTCCTACCGTGTCCATTCCCTCCCTACCTGTGCTCCCCAGGCTGAGGAAAATCCTTCTCTTACTGGGAAGACATCAAAGGAGCTGAACCCCTGAACAGAGCCCAGCCCAGCAGGGGATCAGGCTCAGGAGAGATGAAAGCTCCCAGCCTCAGCCAGGATGCCAGGATGCAGGTGATGGGGGGGTGTTGCTGTGGGACACACTAGGGGCGCTGCCTAGCAGGACCTGGGGGTCCGCCAGGGTGCGGTCTCCTCCTTGTGTCCCAGGGGCTGCGGAGGCAGGAGGAGACCTGCCGTGACGTCAGTGGCTGTCGCCCGGCTCCCCAGTGTTCCGGGGGAGTCCTCCAAGCGCACGCTAGTAATGACCACGTCCACTGCTGACGGCACCCCTCTGGTCCATGAGTGATCCGCTGGGAGCGTTTAGGATTTTTCAAACTTTGAACGTAGACGAGGTGGGGGGGTACACGTGGAGCTCAGCCCGGCGCCTCAGCATCTGATAAATGGCAGCTCTGAGCGCTGTTTGCCTGGAGCCGACAGCCACCGCCTGCCAAGCCTGGGAAACATGGCGGGGCGCCAGGCCCAGGGGTACCATTTGCAGTCACAGACAAGGAGTGGGCCCACTTCCTTCTGGGTTTTGGTGGCTGGTTCTGAAGAAGAGGGAGGTTAGACATACCGTGCCTCTCCCCGACCCCACCGGGCTCACACCTACCTTTTCCTGCATGGCATCTTCACTGTGACCCTGCAAGGCTGACAAAGGGGTTGCTGATGGGGCCTTTGAAAATATATATATTTATTTATTTGTCTGCCCAGGTCTTAGTTGTGGCCTGCGGGATCTTGAGTCGTGCCGTGAGGGATCTAGTTCCCTAACCAGGGATCAAACCCAGGCCCCTGCGTGGGGAGCTCGGGGTCTTAGCCACTGGACCCCCAGGGAAGTCCCTGTTGGAACCTTCTTTTTTTTTTTTTACAGAGAGGGGAACTAAGGCTCAGAAAGGGTCCTGTGACTTGTCTGAGGTCACACAACCCATGAGAGGCACAGCCAGGATTTGAACTCAGTTCAGCCTTATTCCAGCAATAGTGCTCTTGCTAGCAAGCCCAGGCTCTGGGAGCTGCTGCCCAGAGGTGTCCAGAAAGGACTGGAGGAGCAGCTGCCTCCTGGGAAAGCCGGCAGAGCATCCCCAGGGGCCTGCTTTGAAGGGCTGCGTTTGTTCCACGTCTAAGTTCTTTGTTCTTTAGAGACAAGAATCCGCCTCTGCCATCGCCTGCCACCCCTCCTCCCGGCACCGCCTGCTCAGGAGGCCTGGGAAGGCTGGTGGAGCACAACCAACACAGTTCTGCCTGTAATTGGTTTCCGCAGCAACTTCATCAGAGTTGAGGAGAAATCTCAGATGCTGCCTCCTGGGGACCCTTCAATGGCGGCAGAGACCGCCCCCCCCCACCACCTCATAGTGTTTGGACCCACCCTGTGCCTGTCTCTTGCGCCTCAGCTCCTCTGACCACCTGCCAAGACCCTGCTCAATCTGCAGTTCACCCAAACGTCTCCTCCTCCGAGAAGCCCTCTAGGACCCCACCCTCCCAACCATCCCAACAGGTGGCTCATCCTCCTCTGAGCTCCGGACAAATGTAACAAGTGTGACCCTTACAGACTCTTATCAACCAGCCCATTTAACCACGTCACCCGTATGCTGCTGAGTTGGAGCTGTTACAATTCCCGTTTTACAGATGAGAAAACTGAGGCACGAAGATCAGAAGAACACCTCAGATTGGGAGCTGCTCTGCCCTGAGGCTGCTGGTTTGTGCATCCCTCTCTTCTGGGGCTGTGAGCTCTCTGAGAGTCAGAGTCCCTCCACCAGTCCAGGCACACCACACGGGGTCTGCAGCAGCAACCCTATCATTTTGCGGAAGAGAGAAACCAAGACTCAGATGGTCGCATGGCCCTCGGCTGGAGCCTGGCTAGAACTTGGATCTCCTGGGTGCCAGCCCAGTGCGTTTCCTGGGACCCGCTCAGCTCAGCTATGATGAGGAGGGATGGGGGGCTCACAGGCCTGGGGGGCAACGTCCACCCCCTTAGCCATGGGGCCCCCCTGGGCCACCCTCAGCTTTGTGTACTGTCAGTCTCCCTACTTCAGGTTTCAGTGGGCCCCTGCCCTGAAGCACTCCTACTCTGCAGAGGTGGCCCCACCTCTCCAAACCTTAGTCTTCTCATCTGTCAAATGGGAGCATGAACCCCTCCCTCCTGGGCTGTGGTGGGGAGGACTGAGATCATCCTTGAAGGCACTGGGGTGACCAAAGAGCCAGACCCTGACTCTCAGGAGGTCTCCGCACTCTGGGCGGCGTGGCTAACGAGATCAGCCGGGGCCTATCGGAGGAAGAGGCCCAGAGGACACTGAACCTGTGGAGCGCGAGACAGGCCCCAGGAGCCTGTCTGACAAACAGGGGACAGTCGGCCGCTCTGCTCCTCCCCCCACCCCCTCCTGCCGCCCAAATGCAGCGGCTCCTTCCTTTGAAACCTCCGGGCACCATCTGCAGGACCATGTGGGCCCAGCGCTCCCTTGGCAGAGCCTCCCTGAGCGGCACTTGGAAGATGCCGGGCGGCAGGCGGCTGGCTTCTGAGAATCCGTACCAGAAAAACGCGCCCGTCTGTCTTCCCACTCGTGGCATCTGCCCAAGAGGCCGCAGAAGCGTTTCTCCATCAATCACTTTGCAGCCAGAACCCGAGGGAGAGGCCCCAAGAGTTGGGCCAGTGGATATTTTAGCCCTAAAATTAATCGTTTGTTTCCCCACTTTTCCCCCACCTTTTGTGCCTAAATGGAGACTCCTGTTCCATGGCTGGGACAGAGGAGGGGGAGGTGGACGCCTCAATCCTTTACCTGCCTCTCCCCTTTTTTTCATTTAGCTGTACCAGGTCTTACTTGAAGCACGTGGGACCTTTTAGTTGTAGCATGGGGGATTTAGTTCCCTGACCAGGAATCGAACCCGGGCCCACAGCATTGGGAATGCCGAGTCTTAGCCACTGGACCACCAGGGAAGTTCCAAGAGGTCTTTTTATTTTTTTTTCCCCCTGCTACACTGAGCAGCCTGTGGGAATCTTAGTTCCCCGACCAGGGATTGAACCCAGGCCTTTGGCAGTGAAAGCGTGGAGTCTTAACCACTAGACCACCAGGGAAGTCCCTTGCTTTCTTCTTTGTATCTTCTTGTCTGGCTGATCCTTGCTCTGTAATTGAAGGCCTTCTAGTGGGTGACATCTGGCCCTCCAGGGTCCCCAAAGCCCAGCTGGTTTCCAAAAATCTGAAGCCACAACTGCAGTTCACCCTGAACCCCGAGTTAGAGAAAACACTCCTGGGAGCCTGGGAGGACCTGCGGATGACCTGTGGCCTGTGCCGACCTGGAACGCATGGCATGCCGTGGTCAGCTCAAGGGCAAGACCAGGGCTTCCGAGTCTGAGATCCCAGCCATTGCCCAGCATGCTCGGTCACCCAGAGTTGGAGCTATGGGATCAAGACAGCCCATGGCAAAGGCCGACAACTTCAAACTGCAGGTCGTGATCCATTGGCTGGTGGAAAAATCAATTTAATGGGTTGTGAGCAACATGGGTTTTTTGTTTTTTTGTTTTTTTTTTTAATGAAATGGAGTGGAATAGAACAGAAGAACAGGGTGGAAAATATTAACACCCCTCCATCTGAAGGACAAGTATCGTTTCGGGAAGCTTTTGTTTCAGATACAAAGAGCTGTGAGTATGTGTGTCAGGATGTCAACTACATTTCCCTGGGTCACGGTCCAAGAGTCTAAAAGCCACTTCTTTGGAACTGCGCCACAGCTGTGTCTCGGCCCTGGAAGGGGTCGGTCATGGTTTGTTACCACTCGGAAGAGCGCCCGTGTTGGCAAACGATGCTCTGACCTCTGAGCTGCGGCGGACTGTCAAGACATCTGCTGCTGTCAGTGACGGCAGGTGCTTCCCAGGTGGAGGAGAGCAGCCGGGAGGCCCCGTGGTCTGGAACGTGTGCTCACCACCTCTGATCATTCCCAGACCGAGCCCCAGCCGGGGCCATGCCTGCCACCGGCATCCAACCTGGAAAGGGAGCGGGAAAGCGGGGCTGAAGGTGGGAGGATGCTGAGAGATCAGCTCTTGGCCTGAGAGGCCTCGCAAGGAGACAAGGGGGCAGGTTTGGGACGCCCCTGGTGGGTAGCAAGTGAGCATGTGGATGTGGGTGGTGAGACGCGGATTTCCGGGTGTCCAGCATGGCCTCAGGCTACGGAGTGAGGGGTGAGTCAGACTGTCCACCCATAGCTGCCTGACTTCTGGCCAGTGTCCGAGCTTCTATCTCCTGGAATGGAAAGTGGGGCGGGTCAGGGGACCCAGAACCGGGCTCCTGGGTTAGGGGTAAGGAAGTGCGTGCACCGGACAAGGAGAACTTAGCCTGAGCGTCGGCTGTGGTCAGCTCTCAACCCAAGCCGGTCTGTCTGTCCCAGCGGCTAGGGTTCATGTTCTGCCTATGCCTGCAAGCGTGACACCCCCACTTTCCACTTCATAATAGCGGGAACAGGAAAAACAACAGTGATGGCAATAATGATACCACCTACTCTGTGATTTATTCCTCGCTGAGGTCCGGGGGGTGAGCTGAGGGTGGGCGAGGCAAGCGTGGCCCCGGGGGCAGGAATGATGTTCCTGGGCCACACATTGGGACATGCGGGGGCCAGGATGGGCCCTTGCTCCAGGGTCACCCTGGATCTCCTCCCAGAAGCCAGCCCCTCTGGCCATCCACTATTCCTCTGATCTGCCCTGCTTCCAGCCTGGGCGGGAATCCCCTCAACTAGGCCTCACTCTGTGTTTCCCTGCCCCAAGGGCCCTGACTTGGATTTCCCAGCTGGTGCCTGACATGGATGTGCTCAGTGGGACATTTGGGGGAATAGACTTGGGACAGGCCCCTGGGACAGTTCTGGAGGAGACACGCCCAAGTCTGGGAGGAATATGGCCTGGGGCGGGGGCCGGGAGAGAAGGGAGGAGGGGAGGCCCTGGTGGCCCGTGTCCTGGGGCTGTGGGTCTCCTTGGCTGGTATGGGCTGACCACCGCCCATGTGCCAGGCCCTGAGCGGACTGTCTGTGGGTGAAAGTGTTACTTCCTCAGTCCTGTGCGACTCCTTGCAACCCTTTGGTCTGTCCATGGAATTCTCCAGGCAAGAATACTGGAGTGGTTGCCATTCCCTTCTCCAGGGGATCTTCCCCATCCAGGGACTGAACCCAGGTCTCCTGCATTGCAGGCAGTTTTTGTTTTTGTTTTTTAACAATCTGAGCTATCTACAGCCAGTGGTCACGGGGGTTTGATGCTGAGATCCCCATTTTACAGATGAGGAAACAGGCTCAGCGAGGCAGCGTCACTGGCTGGCACTCTAAGTGGCAGAACCCGAGCTGTAGAGCCCAGATTGGGAACCACTGTTCTCCCCGCCCCGCCCCTTTCCTCGGCCCCTGCAGCCCTCCCCCCACCCCACCCCCAGCCCGGCTCTTCTTGTAGAAACAGGCTCTGCTGTTCAGGCCTTCTCGGGGGAGTGTCTGAGCTTCTGCCAGGATTAGGCCTTTCAAAGGGCGCGTGCTCAGGGTCCCAATCCGCAGCCATCAATACCCGCTCTCCACCGGCTCTCTGATCTCCGAGCCTGATCGAATTTCCTTCTGCTCGCGTCCCTTCTGAGGGCTTTCACGTGTCAGGGCCAGGCCGGGCTGAAGGTAGCGAAGCAAAGGAAAAAGGTGTCGCCGCCTCCCTCCCCTCCCGCCACCTGACGTCAGAGCTGCCCAAGCAGCCGCGGTGATGGACGGTGCCCTGCGGACAGACCTGCAGTTGCGGGCAGACGCCGCACAGGGCGGTTCCAGGCGGCTGAAGCCCGGCTGCTTAGTAATGGATCGGGTGGCTCTGTGCCGCGGCCAAACCTCTAACACCTCAGACGCGGGCGCAGATGGAGGCGGTGGGGGCGAGTGCTGCCTCTGCAAATGAGCAAGAAAAAGGCTTGTTAGACAGAAAGGCTTGGGGGCGGAGGGGGGGCGGGGGGCTGCGAGCTGGGGAACAGGATTGTCAGCGGATCCTGTAAATACTCAAGGCAGCTCTGGCCTGGACCAGCGTGCTACTTATTTCAAAGCAATTTAACCGATGGGATTCCGGACTCCCAAATCAAGAATGTTATTAAAATGAAGAACAGAAGCGGCCCGGAGGCTGGCTGCGGACTTCTGGTGCTCCCCTGAGAGGTGGCCGGGGCTCAGCTTTCCCAGGGCCCCCTGCCGATCCCCTACCAGGGGCTTTTTAATAGAGTTGGTGGGGATGTACATGAATGCAGCAAGGGCGCATTGAGAGACCCAGCCAAGCCCGGGTGTGTGTCTCTGTGTGTGTTACGTGAAGTGTCAGTCGCTCAGTCGTGTCGGACTCTGCAACCCCATAGACTGTAGCCCGTCAGGCTCCTCTGTCCATGGGATTCTCGGGGCAAGAATACTGGAGTGGGCTGCTGTGCCCTCCTCTGGGGAATCTTCCCAACCCAGGGATCGGACCCAGGTCTCCTGCATTGCAAGCAGATGCTTTGTCATCTGAGCCACCAGGGACACCCTGTGTGTGTGTGTTATTGGGCTTTAAAAACTCAAGAATGGGCTTTTGTTCAGTGTTGTTTTGACCCAGGAAAAGGTACAGAGACCCTTGTTCACCCGCTTATTATTTGACCAGTGGGTAAACTGAGGTCCCCGCAGGGATGGGACCAGTCCAGGGTCACACAGCAAGGCAGCAGAGTGGGTCTAGAAGTCTGGCTTTCTCCACTGCACCCCAGTCCACCCCAGTTCCTCCTCGAGGGGGCATTTGAGGGCCTGGGGGCATTTGGTCAGTCCCCCCGCCTTGGAATACCATGAGCCTCCCAGGTCCAGGTCCCAGCGAGAGCTGTTGAGAGACTTGAGGCTCAGCCCCTGTGCTCCCCAAGTGGGCAGGTGAGGTGCAGTGGGGGGCCAGGGGACGCATGTGAGGTCCTGGGAAGGCTGGGACCAGCTCTCCATTTTCATCCGCTCTCAGGTGTTTCAGCGACGGGAGGACGGCTCCGTGAACTTCTTCCGAGGCTGGGAGGCATACCGTGATGGCTTCGGCAAGCTCACGGGGGAGCACTGGCTAGGTGAGACCCCTGCCTGAAGCCTGGCCCACCCTCTCCCTGTGCAATGCACGCTGTCAGGCATGAGCCCCCTCCTCACATGGATGCCAGCCAGGTCTCCATGACCTCCTCACGCCCAGGTCAGCTCCCAGGTTCTGCATGGAAAGGGGACCTGAGCGTCCAGTGGAATGTGCTCTAGGAGCAGGAAGCCCAGGGCAGTGCGCTCGCCGTGGGTGGGTCCCGCGAGGATGTGTGCTTGTCCCGCTGGGGGCACCCTGGGACCTGGTTTCTGTCCCAGCTCAGGCCTCTGTGGCCGATGCAGGTGCTGGAAGACCAGGACAACCCTCACGCTCCCCTTGAGGGTCAGCACCCACCTCCCCAGAGCAGCACTGGTGCCCCTGCCACTCCTGGCATCTTAACTGAAGTCTGTCAGCAGCCACTGAGTGCAGGAAAAGCATCTAAGTGGAGCCTTGGCCAGCTCCTGGCAGGCAGGGAGCCCCGATGAGAATGTCGGCGGGAGCCCAGTCCTCAGCTGCCCTGTGATGTGCCCTGCCTCTGCTTTTCCACATTCCCCTGCCACCTTTTCATCCAGTGTTTTCTCTTTTCCTATTGAGTTATGAGAGCTCTTTATATATTAAGGTTATTGATTCTTTGTCAGATACCCCTGATACATAGTTACTCCCAGTCATTTGTCATTCAGCCTCTCTATTTTTGGTAACATTATTACTTATTTCCTAGGAGTTTTAACTTTTTTTTTTTTTTATGTAGTTGATTGTGCTAGTCTTTTCCTTCATATCTTCTGAGTTTTAGGCCCTGTTTTTCTCTCTCAGTGTCATAAAAATGTCTATTTTTAAAATGCCTTTTCAGTTTTCGATGGTAGGTTCAGCTCTTTAATCCACCTGGGAGTTCACTGGGGTGACAATGGGGGTCTAAGTATGTTTCTGCATCTTCCTCCTCACGCGCTGTGATCTGAACTCTGATGGATGGTGGGGATGGAACTCCAGTCACCCAAGGGGCCCAGGGAAGTGGGGGGTTGTGAGCATCTTGGCAGATCAACAAGGACTGGAGAAACCCAGAGAGTAAAGATGAGGGAGGTGGAGGCAGGGGGAAGGGGGCCTTGAGGGGAGGAAGGGTAGAGAGGAGGGAGACCCCAGCCCCTCCTTCAGGACACCTGCCCCGGGGCCCCCCGTAGGCACTGGGCTGGCCCATTAAGGAGTGGAACTCTGCTTATCCCGGCAGAGTGCTGTCCAAATGGGGGTCCATGGGGCCCACTCGGGGGTGGGGAAAGGAATCTTCCAGCATCCCCTGGGGCTGGGCTCCCTCTTGCCCTATACCTGGATCAGATCATCTGTCCTGGGCAAGAACTAAATGAGTTCATGGAGTCTGGGCGAGCCTGCCTGGGTTGAGCTCTGCCACTTAGCAGCTGTGTGACGTGGGCCAGTGACTTCACCTCTTGGTGCCTCATTCTCACCTATGCAACATGGATAATACTAGCAGCCATCTACTGGATCACGACAGCAGTGGCAAACACCTGGATCATGTGTGCAGTGGGCCAGGCGCTGTTCTAAGAGCTGTACAGGGACCCTTTAATTAAATCGGACTCACTCGAATCCCCCCGGCTTCATTAATCCACGTGAAGCGCTCATAGCAGCGCCTGGCATTTGTAAGTGCTGTCTGGGGGGTGGGGGCTTCTGTCGGCGGTGCCTATGGTCTGCCCTTTGCAGCTTGGGAGGCCTCTGGCCCTCACTCCACAGGCGTGCAGCCTGGGGCCCAGAGAGGGCCAGCAGCTGCTATGAGGCTCTAGCCCAGGGAGACGAGGCCCCTGGGCTCTGGCAGCCGGGTCCTCAGTGGATGCAGGAAGGTTCTGGCTGTCTGGACGGCTTTTGCTCTCGTCATGGTTCCTTTTTCTCTGCCCTGGACCTGGACCGGAGTCTTCCCTCTGGGCTGGTTGGGGAGGAGCCCACACAGCCCTCCCGCCCTGGGGGCATGCACACACTGACCCACGCAGGAAAGGAAGGCAGGAGGGACAGGCTGATGAAATGTCACTTGGTGCTGATAACTTGTAAGGCGTTTAATTAAAAGCCCTCTTAATCAAGAGGTAATCAAACTGGCAGGGAAGCACCTTGAGTGTGAGTGGCGGGAGTGGGGTGGAAGGGGAAGGGGAGGGCGTGGCATGAGACCCTAGGGTGGGCACAGGAGAGCGCAAGAGGGGAGGGACAGTGGAGGTGGGGGAGGAAGTAGGACAGGGTATGCTGAGGGGTGTCCAGAGCCAGGCATGGTCTTCTGCCTCTCGTCCACTAGGCCAGCATTTATTGAGCACCTATTGTGAGCTGGCCCACCTCAGATGCTGGGGTTCCACAGTGAGCGGGACAGTCATGTTGATCGCATGGAGCTTCCACACTGGTGGAGTGGGGGAGCCCGACATGGAAATAGGCAGCTGGGACCAGAATGATAAACACCAACAGGGGGCACCTGGGTTGGCAGAGGTCCTCCACCTCGACAGGAAGTCAGGCAGTCTTCCTGAGGAAGTGAGATCTGAAAATGAACAGAAAATAACCAGGTGACGGGGCTTCCTTGGTGGCTCAGCAGTAAAGAATCCACCTGCCAATGCAGGAGATGTGGGTTCTGTCCTTGGGTCAGGAAGATCTCCTGCAGAAGAAAATGGCAACCCACCCCAGTATTCTTGCCTGGGAAACCCCATAGACAGAGCAGCCTAGTGGGCTACAGTCCATGGGGTTGCCAAGAGTTGGACAGAACTGAGCGACTAAAGAACATCAAAGCAGGTGACGAGAGTTGGGAAAAGTGTCTCAGGCAGAGGGAACAGCATGTTCAAAGGCTGTCAGGCCAGGGAGTGCATTTGAGGACCAGATCCCATATGGCCAGAGCCCAGAGTGTCAGAGAAGATAAAGGCACCATCACCCCTAACCCAGAAGGTTTTCCAGACTCCTCTTGACTCCTGCAGCCTTTCTACCAGCCTTCAGCTTAAAACATTTGGGAAGCACAGCCTGATTTAAAGCAAACACAAAATATGAAAAACCGTCAGTCCTGTTTCCTGCCAAACAGCTCTGCAGGAAGAAGGAAGTAGCCCAGGGCTGAAAGTACACCCTTGGTGGTGGTTGTTCCTTTCTGTCACCAGCCACATCAGCTTAGCTCTCATCTCCCCTTGGTTCTTTACAGGGAGGTCACTTCCTCAGCCCCCAACTTCTCTCATCATTCTCTCCTGTATTTCAGGGCTCAAGAGGATCCATGCTCTGACCACTCAGGCAGCCTACGAGCTACATGTGGACCTAGAGGACTTTGACAATGGCACAGCCTATGCCCACTATGGGAGCTTTGGTGTGGGGCTCTTCTCTGTGGACCCTGAGGAAGATGGATACCCGCTCACCGTGGCCGACTACTCGGGCACGGCAGGTAGGGGTCCAGGCTGCAGTGGGGGGTGGGGAAGGGCCGGGGCAGCCCAGCCACCTCCCCAGCTAGAAGGACAAAGGAAGTCTTTCTAGGCCAGGGGCCAGCATCAAGGCTTCTCATCACCACCACCAAATCCCCAGCTAGTCCTCATCCCAGCCACATAAAGCTCGCAGGGCCTGTCTCACAGAACCACCCATTTTGCAGATGAGCAAAGAGCCCAGAGCCAGGAATCAGGACATCTGGAGTTTGAGCTCTGCTGAGCCTCTCCACCCGCTCTGGGCTGGGTTTCTCCTCCCAGGGCCGAGGCAAGAAAACCCGGGAAAGGGTGTGTGACAAAGCTAGAAGGAGGGAGAGGCTGCGGGGACAGCCGCCGGGACCATCAGGGGGGCGCTGGGGCTGCCTGTGGACACCAAAGGTGTGGGAAGGGGCAGGTGCGCGCATGCTCACGTGTGTGCATCGTGCACGGGAAGCACGTGCAAGCACCTGTGCCCCACTGAACACACACCTGTGTGCACCTGCGCAGGGGACTCCCTCCTGAAGCACAGCGGCATGAAGTTCACCACCAAGGACCGTGACAGTGACCACTCGGAGAACAACTGCGCCGCCTTCTACCGCGGCGCCTGGTGGTACCGCAACTGCCACACATCCAACCTCAACGGGCAGTACCTGCGCGGCGCACACGCCTCCTATGCCGACGGCGTCGAGTGGTCCTCCTGGACTGGCTGGCAGTACTCACTCAAGTTCTCCGAGATGAAGATCCGGCCGGTCCGTGAGGACCGCTAGACTGGCACGCTCCGGCCCCGCCCCACCCCTGCTTCCCCGCCCCTCGCCCCGCCCCACCCCGCCCCTCGCCCCAACCCAGTCACCAAGCCCCCACCACGCCCTCTCCCCGCCCCCAGTCACCACGCCCCACCCCTCGCCACTGTAGCCACCAAGATCACACCCCTAGCCCCGCCCCCCGCTGTCACCACGCCCTAGCCCCGCCCCCAGCCGTCACCACGCCCACCCCAACTCTGCTCCTGCCCAGATGCCCTTCTGCCCAGATGCCCGCCTGCCTGTGCATGACTGACCTGCTCTCGCCATGGGGTGGTCCAGGCCGACCCCGACCCGAAGCACCCCCTGAACGAGTGAGGCCACACAGCACCTTCACAGTCCCCACCCCCAATTTGGCCCTGCTGATGAGGGCGGGGCAAATTTGACCACCCCAAATTCTGCCTGCCCTGACTTTAGCTCCATGGGCCACGTGTCTGCCTTGGCCTTGGCCAGGAGTCGGCCACGTGCCCCTGGCAGCCCTTCCACTTTGCCAGCCCAAACATCTGGAGTCGTGGGCGGCGGAGGAGGGGCAGATGGCACCCCTGGAGCCCTTTTAGCAGACAGAGGGAAGGGTCAGATATTTCTACTTGGGTCCGACGCCAGCCTCCTCTGACCCTCTAGACCCTTGCTCAGTTTCTCTGGTGCCTGAAGGTCCCCTTCTCTCCCAAGGACTGGGGAGTCGTGGTACTCAGGGCTGCCTGTGCCCACAGGCTAGGTGGCCACATCCCTCCACGTCCCAAGGCCAGGCTGGGGTACAGCTGCCTTCAGGAACTCACACCCCAGGGTGACTGAGATCTGTTTCCTGGAGCCCTCCCTACTCACCCACCCTGATTCCCAATGTCTTTCCAGGCCTGGGAGGCCCCCATTCCCCTTGGCTGCTCTGCCCATCCTCCTGCCTTCCGGGGGCAGCTGAAGTCTGGCCCCACCCCATCCTCCTACCTGTGGGAGGCACGGGACCTATGCTGGGCCAGTGAAGACCTCTTGATTTTCGGGGCATTGGCGGGGCTGTGTCACCCCCACCATCAATTTCCAAGCAGGGACTCTGGGATCCTAGTCCTCCAAGGAGCAGGCTGGACGGAGAATGCTGGACCCAGAGGGGTTTGGTGGCTGGTACTTGGTCAGCCTGGACATGGCTGTCTCAGCGGGGAGGCTGCCCCCTGCTGCTGACTGTGGGTGTTGCCACCTTGGATCAGGGGAAAGGGAGGGAGTCACTGGGCAAGTGGGGGAGACTGAAGCACCTCCCAGGCATTCAGAGACCTTTCTCATCGAATCCTCTCAACGCTCAGTGCATTGTTACTGCTCCTGCGTAACAAGAACCGCAGGTTCCCCAGGCCAGAGGCCGGGAGGGGCAGAGCAGGGACTTCAGCCCATGATCCCCTGCTCAAACAGCCTTGGGGTCCTGGTGTCAGAACCAAGCCCAGGGCTGTTTTGCTGAGTTTCCGCCTGTAGGGACCTGAGAGGGCCAGGAGATCAGCCTGGAAAGCGGCCCAGAGGGTGGGCATCCCAGCGACCCCCTCCTCAGGCAGGGGCTGGGAGTGATTCCTAACCAGGACACCTGAAGGCAGTTGAGTGGGGAGTGTGGGAGCCAGCCCTCCCTTCCCCTCCCACCAAGGTCGTGCTTCGAAAATAATAAACCAGAGTTGGCCACGGACTGCAGGAAAGGCCCCGAGGGCCTCTGACGTGCTAGGGGACCTGGCCGGTCCCCTCCAGCTTCACCTGGTTGTTGGGCATTTGGCAAGGTTTTCCGGACAAGATCCAGTCCCTGCTCTCCTGGCCCTCAGCTGGAATCAGAGACAGCCAAGGAATTGGCGATGACAGCCCAGAGTCACCAGGGTGGTAACAGGAGTGCCAGGTGCAGGCAGGGTGGGGGCAGTGTGCTGGAGATGTGTGTAAGATGACCACACGGGCCCCCCTGCTGGCCCCTTCCCCATCCTCTAGAAACCAAGAGAGCCAGCCGCCCCCGCTCCTGGCCGCTGGGACCCCCAGCCAAGGAGCAGAGGCCATGTGGAACCCTGCGTCCTCATCCTGGGGACCCCTCTTCCCCCTCCAGCTCCAGACCAGAGCCAGCTTCTGCTGCCAGCCTCGCAGTGCCAGCCACTGTTTAGAAAGTGCCAAGCGCTTTCTGATCTGTCATCAAACACGCTCCTGGTGAGCGTGATGTTAATGGATTCACAGATGTGCGTGTGCGTCAGAAGGCTCAGGGGCGCTCATGCCAGGGCTTGGCCCAGGAACAGACGAGCCACAGCTTTGGCCTGGTTGGGGGCCAGGCGAGGGTGGCTTTTAGGAGTGTCGAACCAACCTGGAGACACTGGTTCCTTCCTGCTGGAGATCCCTGGTCCCCCTCCGGAACCCAGGTCTGGCGTCACTAGGGACACAGCCGCACTGAAAGCTGGCTGAATGGGCACACGGCCCGTCATGGTGAGGACAGCCAAGGCCAGTGCACCCCTCTTCCTAAAGGGCACCCCTTCCCAGGGCCAGGAGGCTGAGGTGTGCGAGGCAGGCCTGGACCCCCGCTTGGAGGAGCCCACAGTGTGATTCCAGTGCACGTGGCTGTCACCAGAGATGGGAGTGACCACAGAAGGAAGGACATGCCGGGGGAGCTGGAGGGGCAGCCACAGCACAACAGAGACGGAGAGGTGACAGATGCATGTAAAGGCCGCCTGGGACCCACGGTCACTGCACCCGAACGCTGACCACCATCACGATGATGGAGTCGATGGCTTGACAGTGGGCTACCTGTGACCCAGCCATCCATGTTGTCTGATCAACCCCCTCCTGCTTTCTCCTTCCTTCTCTGATGAGGCGAGAACCAAGCAGGGGAGGGGGGGGCTCTCTCTACTGGGACCCTCAGGCAGGGCATTCACCCTCCCCTCTTCTGAAAGTTCCTTTCCATAGGCATAGGCAGGTTTCATGGGATAAGCCTCAATCCTTGCCGCTCAAACTCTGGATCCATCTCTGAGACGCCACCCAGCTGGCCACCCCAGCTCCCCGAGTTCAGAGGGTGGACAGGCCCTGGGTTTCCAGCCTGAAGGCCTCAGTGCGGTCAGCAGGAGTTGAGCACGGAGCCGGGGGCCGTTCTCAGATGGCATGCTCCCCCTGCAGCCACACGTGAATAGGTTTTGTCACGTTGGTCTTGGAGCAGAAGCGACAGCCACACACCCCAGCACCCACCGCCTCCGGGTCCCCCACGGCCACTCACCCTCATCCACGCAGACCTCTGGCCCAGGAGCTGGGAGCCCCATCACCCAGGGTTCAGAGGATTCGTGAGGTCCGTCGACAGGACCCGCCGGTCGTGTTGCACTTCAGCAGAAGGGGAGGGAGGTGGGGAGGCCGTGTGTGCTGACGTTGGGGGACCCAGGACAGGGCCCTGACATGGAGTTTGAGGACTGACACACTCACGGGAGAGACTGTTAAGGGACGTGCAGACAAGGACACAAGGCTTTGGTCCAGTGGGCTGGCCGGCACCTCCCTAGGGCCTGGTTCTTCATCTGTGAGAAGGGAGAGGGCTGCCCCCAAACCCCGCGTGCCCACACAGCTGGCAGGACTTGGCAGACCCGGGGGCGCTGACATTGGACCTTGGTGGGGATGGGGGGTAAGGAGTGTACACTGGGCTCTGACCTGGCCACGTCGGCCTGCTGCCGTACCCCCAGGCTGCCTGACTGTCCACACGAGGGACAAGCCCAGCCCAGGACGGGTGCCCGTGGGGCCCGTGTGCACTTGGCGTCATGTGTGGTCCTGTCTCCAATAAAAAGTCTCGTGGTGACCGACTCGGGCCTCCGCCTCCCGCCTGCTCGGTGCCCCACAGGGTGGGTCAGACACCCCAGGGTGCCAGGACCGCCTTGTGCACACTCCCCAGCATGGCTGTTTTGACATGGGCAACCCCTGTTCCCCAGACAGCTCTGTACCCCCAGGAACCGCACGAGACCCTGGGCAGAACCGGCCCCACTCCTGGCCAGCAGCCTGGGCATCGGGGTGGGAGAGGGGAGGCCTTCTCCCCTCAAGAGTGCACCTCCCGGGGCTGAAACTGGGCCCTTGTTTCCCATCATGGTCCCCAGGGTCCCAGTCGGTCTCAGTGGGTCTCTCTTGTGGCCGGGCTTCAGTCCTGAGTTGTTGAGACTCTTCATTCAGAAAATCAGTCACTGTCTCAAGCACTCAGTTGTGTCCGACTCTTTGCAACCCCATGGACTGTAACCCGCCAGGCTCCTCTGTCTATGCGTTTCTCCAGGCAAGAATACTGGAGTAGGTTGCCATTTTCTCCTCCTGGGGATCCTCCCGACCCAGGGGTCAAACCCACATCCCCTGTGTCTCCTGCATTGGCAAGTGGATTCTTTACCACTTCCCTGGTGGCTCAGCTGGTAAAGAATTCGCCCACACTGCTGGAGACCTGGGTTTGATTCCTGGGTTGGGAAGATCTGCTGGAGAAGGGATAGTCTACCCACTCCAGTATTCTGGGGCTTCCCTTGTGGTTCAGCTGGTAAAGAATCCACCTGCAATGCGAGAGACCTGGGTTCAATCCCTGGGTTGGGAAGATCCCCTGGAGAAGGGAACGGCTACCCACTCCAGTATTCTGACCTGGAGAATTCCATGGGCAGAGGAGCCTGATGGGTTATAGTTCATGGGGTCGCAAAGAGTCAGACACGGCTGAGCAACTAACACAATACTTCTTTACCACTGAGCCACCTGGGAAGCCCCATTCAGAAAATCAGTCCCTAATGACTGTTTATTCATAAAACAAATTTGAAGCTTAAGGATATAGCGTTCCCTGAGTTGCTGTAATGAAATCCAGTATTTATCAAGTGCCTGCACTGGGGACCGTGGGCGCCAGGGGAAGTGAATGTACCTAGTGTCCTGCCTTGGGCCGGCCTGAGAGGGGACCCCCAGGCTGGGGCGTCTGCACTGCTGGCCTGTGTAGATGGAAGTTGCGGCCCAAGACTCCCTGGAGCGTCCTTAGCACTGGTCCCCTCCACAAAGTGTCCTCGCTGACGGGCATGTGGTCCTGCCCTCTGACAGCTCCGTATCAGGCCCATGGGGACACCGCGGGGTGAGACCCCTGAGCCAGGCCGTGGGAAGTCACCAGGGTGACCATGGCCGCCTGCTTTCCCACAGGCCACATCCACCCCCCAGGGGGACCCCTCTCCTCTGCCACCCAACCCAACTCCTCTGGCCCGGCTCACAGCACCATTCCGAGGTCCGATGACTCAGGCACACGGAGGTTCTCGGACCTGACGAGTGGTGCTGGCATTTTAGTGACAAATAGTGAGCTTCCCTGGTGGCTCAGTTGGTAAAGAATCTGTCTGCAATGCAGGAGACCCAGGTTCAATCCCTGGATCATGAAGATGCCCTGGAGGAGGAAATGGCAACCCACTCCAGTATTCCTGCCTGGGGAATTCCATGGATGGAGAAGCCTGGTTGGGCTACAGTTCATGGGGTCTCCAAGAGTCAGACATGACTGAGTGACTAAACCTACCCAGGGGAGAATCCACATGGTAAGAGTCCCAGGGCAAGGAGGGTTCAGCTGGCATGCCCGGGAGCTCTCAGGGGGATCAGCTGACCTGGGAGGCCGATGCTTGTGAAGAGGGCATCGTCTGGGCTCCCCTGGACACCGGCAGCCTCCACCCTGGGCCCACCTGCCTTGTGCCCTGTGGCTCACCCTTCCCTCCCCACAGTGTGGGCTCTGCTGTGGGCCCCCATCAGGAGGAGTTGGAGGTTCAGGCAGTGACGAGACTTGCCCGAGGCCACGGCTGCCTTGTTGCTGAGCAGAGGGGAGCCTGACCCTAGGGGCTCTCATGAGGCTGAAGCATGGCAGAGGGAGGCATCCGAGATCCGAGGCAGGGGCCTGGGCTCAGCACAGCCAGGCTGTGTCACCCCGCGGGTTCCTGGCAGGTTCTGCCAGGGCAAAGGCCGCTGGTCAGCTTGGACATCCCGGGACACAGCTCCGCCACTCTGCGGGGGGCGGCTTCCCAGGGAGCTTGGTGGCCCTGGGACCCCCTCCCCCACAGCCTCCCGCGCTCACCGGGGGGTCCAGGGAAAGCCTTTGCTTCTGGAAGCTGACCCTGACAGACCCCACCCACTGTCCTACAGAGTGTCACAGTTGTCACCTCCACGTGTCACAGTCACCCCGTGTGTTACAGTTGTTACCCCCTCCTGCTCAGGAGTGGGGCTCGTTCCCTGGAGGAAGTCAGGGGTTTTGAGGAGCCCAGGAAGGGACTTGAAACCAATATTTTGGGCCAGGTGTCCTGGGGAACTGCTGGCAAGCCCCTGGGGTTGGGATGTTTGGCACCAAATCTGACATCAGACTTGCTTCCGGGTGCCCCTGCTCCAGGGCTGGGGTGGAGGACTCCTGATTGCCCCCCAGTCTTGCTCCCTACCCCACCCACGCCCAACACTTGGGACCTTCTGTGGCCACTTCTCAGAGCCCTGGGCCCCCAACCTGAACCACACCAGGGGCTTGTTTTCACAGCAGAATTGTCTTGGGCCCAGTGTGTTAACAGCCAGGTGGAACTTTCCTCCTTGGCAGAGGGGGTGGCCCTCAGGGCTCACCCCCACCTCTGCCGTCCCCACTGTCCACAGCCGTCCCTGAGGAATTCTGCAGGGCACAGCTTGGGAACCAAACTGTCTCATTTGATGCCCATGGGAACTGGGGCACAGAGAGGGCAAGCATCTGGCCCAAGGCCCCAGAGTGAGTCAGTGACTCCACTGCAGGCTGCGCTCCGTCGTCAACCAGCACCCAGCGTCACGACCAGCCAGCACTCACCAGGGAGGTGAAAGGACACCGCACCTCCCAGCTCACTGCACACGTTCACACACGTGTGCACAGGTGCACGCACATACACACAGCTGGCTCTGCACCTGCTTCAGTCGGCACAGGGTGTGCCCTCTGCCTGCGCCTGCCAGCAAAGTCCTCGCCCTCGCCAAGGAGGCTGAGCACACCCTTCCGAGGGGCCCGGAGGCAGCCCGCACTGCCTGCCTGCTCTTGACCTCGTTCCTGCCACAGACGGGGCTGGAGACAGGAGCGCCAGGACACAGCTCTGATCTCGGTGCCTCTGTCCCCCCACCCCGTCACCATGAGGGCAGTAAAGACTTTAGCCCCTTCCTCAGGTCTGGGGGCGGGGAAGGGTCTTCAGGGCAGTAAAGACTTTAGCCCCTTCCTCAGGTCTGGGGGCGGGGAAGGGTCTTCAGGGCCGTCTGTTCCCATATGCGGTGATTCCCACCCGTCCTTAGCACCTCAGTCGCTCAGCGATAGAGAATCCCCCTGCAATGCAGGAGCCTGAGATGCAGGTTCGATCCCTGGGTCGGGAAGATTCCCCTGGAGGAGGGCATGGCAATCCACTCCAGTATTCTTGCCTGGAGAATCTCATGGACAGAGGAGCCTGGTGGGTTATCGTCCATGGGGTTGCAAAGAGTCAGACATGACTGAAGCGACTGAACACTCACGCACACCAGCACCTCACAGGCAAAGCCAATACAGGTCAGCGGGGTGAGAGCCCTGGAGCCGGAACCCGCTGGGCTCAGTCCTCAGTCCGGCCTGAACAGCCACCCCTAGACAACTGCCATGCGGCTGAAGCCTCACCAAGCCCCTGCTCACCTCGCCGCCTGGCGCGCTCTGGGAAATCTAGGCTGGGTGAGACACAGAGGCTGGGGCTGTGCTGGGCACCTCCTCCTGGTCTCCCCAGACACTGGTGGTGGACGGGGGAGGGGCGGGGGAGGGAGAGGGACGGGAAGGGATGGGGAGGGATGCTCCTGGGTCTGTGGGCTGCTACGGGCCAGTGGGGGCCCCCAGGAGAGCGATTCCCCATGCTGGGCACCGGCCATACCCCTTTGGCTGGTGCCTTGGGGAACATGCTGCCCAAGGGGCCCCGTGCCCTGGCTTAGCCCGCAGCCCACCCCCTCCCCGCCCCGTACCCAGCAGGCCCCAGGGCCACTCAGCGATCACACACAGGGCAGGCGGAGGGGCGCACCGGACTTTGTGGTGAATAGTCGTGGGGTGAGTGCCCTGAGGTGTGAGCAAGATGCCGAGGGACCAGAGTGGATCCCACAGGGACCCGTGCACCCACGGCGCACCCCCTCCAGCCCTGTACCCCGCTGTGGGGAAGTGGTGCAGGTGACCACATGTGCAGGTCCCCACCCGGGCCTCTGAGCTCCCGGGGAAACTATCAGGGAGTGAGCGGCTGGGGAGGGACGAACGCCGGTGCCCTCCATGACCGTGACCTTCACCCAGGCCTCGACGAGCCCCACACCAGGCTCACAGCCTCGTCTCCATGGCCTGCGGCAGAGAGGCGGACGAGGTTTGAGCACACTCGCGGGTCCGTCCGTCCTTCCCCAAGTGGGGCTGGCTCAGTGGGGCCCACCGAGCCGGGCAGTGGGGCCTGGTGGGACTGAGCCTCCCTGCAAAAAGGCACACTCTCCAGTGTTTTATGGGGTGTGGACTTGAGAGAGGGGCTGGTCTCGCCCCCCTCTACGCTCTCTCCTGCTGCCTAGGTCAGCCTCTTGGCACTGATGCCCCTCGTAAGGCTCCAGAGCAGGTGACCTGTGGCACTGAACACAGCTCCTCACCTCGCCCGTGCAACAGGCCGGGGCGGGCTCCAAGCCGTCTGGCCTCCCGAGTCTCCTCGGGGTGGAGGTGCTGGCCCGGCAAGCAGATCTGACAAAGGCAGGGCCGTTAGGGTTCCTCCGGGCCGGGTGGGACCCCAGGGCCACGCCTGTGACTCACAATGAACGAGGCGCCCTGGCTCCTCCAAGCAAGGCTGCCTTTGCGCAAAAGGCGGCCCTGTCCGGCCTCCTGTCAGATCACATCCTGTTTGTGTTGGGTCTTTTATCAACGTGGTCCGCGCAGTCCCATCCTTCACTACCAGGTCCCCAATGGAATCCCAGGGTCAGGAATGCGCAGCAATCAGGAGTGCCCAGGGCACGGGCCCCCTGGGGGGGTCACTATATAAAGCAGGGAGCACCCGGGAGCCGCACCTCCTGGACAAGAACCCAGAGCAGCTCTGCCCAGCCTGGCCCAGGTCCAGCCGCCCAGCTGGGAGCAGACCCGCAGCACCGTGAGTATGGCCGCTCCATCCCCGGCAGGAATCGCGCTCAGGCCTCCTGCAGGTTGGGAGCTGGGCACAGGCGGCGGGAATCCTGGGGACCCACAGGGCTGGGAAGGCCCTGAGGGGTGGAGACCCGCACCTCATCTTGCTGCCTAGAGCAGGCAGAGATTGGCCACGGGCGCCCTCCAGGGCTCGGCACTGGGCCTCCTTCTGTCTTCTCCTGCCAAGTCCTGGATGTTGGGGCCTGAACCCCAACTTGTGCTGGGGTCCAGTTTTTGGTGTGGAGTGTTCCAAGCTCCCATTGGATTCCTGAAGGGGTCCACGGGTCCCCCCAAAAGGAAGGAGAGACGGCACCCCACCCCCCCTTTTGAGACCCAGAGGCCATTCCCAGGTAGACTCATCCACCGGCTGGACTCCCACCTGGTCTCAAAGCTGTCTGCCTCGCTTTCTGTGGGGAGGAAAGCCCTTGAGAAAAGCCCCCACCCCACCCAGATGCTGATGGAGAGGCTTCCCTGAGGCAGGTAAGAGGTTGCTCCAGCCTCAGGAGATGAGAGAGGCGTAGGAGGGTTGGATTCAGGAAGAGGAGGGAGGACATGCTCTAAGATTTTTTTTTTTTTTAAGCTTTTTGGGCTGAGTACACTTTGAAATGTCTTCAAGGGAGCCAGTTCTGGAAAGAGCTCTGGGAGGCCTGGGCTGTCTTCTCCAGAACCCGTTCCCTCTATTCCAGCCTCAGCTCTCCTCCTCAGAGGACCAGCCAGCTCCCACCCACCATGGTCGTTACCAAAGAGGCTTCCTTTGCGAGGGAACGAGCAGTTACTGCCAAGGCAGGGGCACTGAGGGGAAGCTCTGTTTCTGTTTCTCATCCCCCACGGACCACCATGCAGGGGGTAGAGGAGCCATTCCCGCGTCCAGCCCAGTTAGACCCGGGCTTGCATCTTAGCTTTGTCACTTACAGAACTGAGATCTTGGGCCCGTCACCCGTTTGCGGATCCTGCCTCCTCTGTAGAAGGGAATAAGGGAGGCCCTCAAGGACAGTATCAGGTGGGGATGGCCCACAGTCCAAGAAGCCCCCTGGCCATTAGAATTGGGAATCCTAGAGCCTCTACTTTCTAGCTGTGGGGCCTGAGCACAGTCTCTTAGCTTTTCTGATGGTTCTCTTGCCTGTAAATAAAAATGTTCGAATAACAGGGCTTCAAGTTAGGTTTACTGTGAAGATAAAGTGCAACCATGCAGGCAAAGGTTTACCTTGCAGCCAGATTACACAGTTGGAGAAGGAAATGGCAACCCACTCCAGTATTCTTGCCTGGAGAAGTCCTCGGACAGAGGAGCCAGGCGGGCTACACAGTCCATGGGGTCACAAAGAGTCGGACACGACTGAGCAACTATCACTGTCACTCAGGTACACAGTTGGTGCTCAGCGGGCACTGGCAAGCGCTCCTCTCTGGGAGGACGTCTGAGTTAGGCCGGGCCGTCAGATCTGGTTCCTGCTTTCGGGAGAGACTGGCTTCCACGTCGCAGAGACATGAGCAGAGCATCCCCGCTAAACAGCTTAACCAGACCCATTTATTATCGAGTTGAAAACGAAGAGGGGTAGCTGCTATTAACTCTACCCTATGGCTCTGAGATGATATGGCCCAGGAGTCAATAATTGTAATAAGGGAAGGACGAGCCCAAATTTGCTCAGCTCTCCCGGGGCCGCCTGTAAGCCGTCCCAGTGGCAGTGGTATTAGTGTGCTAAGCTGCCAAAGCCATCAAAAGATTGCAAGAGAGGGAGAATCAGCCTAATTGGTGTGGCTGGCTCCTGAACCTGCTAAGAAAATAAAGGCCTGGTTCCCGCAACGTGGTGACACTTCCTCTCGCTGCTTGCAGGCTGGGCTCAACCAAGCCGCCAGATCACGCCTTTGACGGCGGCCCGGGTTCCCGGGAAGCACGCGCATGGCTGTGCGTGGCCTCAGGGTGCAGCCCGTAACCCCCTCCTCTCTCTCCTCTGGACCAGATGCGGAGCCCTTACTCCCTGCCCTACCTCCTGTTCCTGCCCCTGGGTGCCTGCTTCCCGGTGCTGGACACAGAGGAGCCTGTGGATGCCGTAGGGGGCACCGGACGTGAAATGAGCTGGATGGACCCGGCGGGGGGACGCCCCTTTCCGTGGGGCTCCCCTGGGTGGCCGAGAGCCCCGTACCCACACGCCCTGCTCGTCACGGCCAAGGAGCTGCGGGCGTCAGGCAAGGCGCGTGCTGGCTTCCAGCTGCGTCTCGGGAGGCAGGACGATGGCAGCGAGGCCACTGGCCTCCTCCTGGGGGAGGCCGAGAAGGTGGGGGGCCTGTTGGGAACCCTGGCTGAGGAGCTCAATGGCTACAGCAGGAAGAAAGGGGGCTTCAGCTTCCGTTTTGGCCGGGGGTGAAGGGGCCAGCATCCTGGGAAGGGCCCCCTCCACCTGACCCCTCTTCTCCTCTGGCCTCAAAAACCAAGATACTGAGAAGGTGTGGGGTGTTCTTATAAAGGACGACAATAGGAATTATAAAAGCAGCAGGATTGGTTAGGTGGGTGCTTACTTTTGATTTCCAACTTTGCTGAAGCAAAAAAACCCTGGATGGTGTCAAAAAGGAGCTCAAAAGACCAGAAAGGCAAGGTAACAAGAGATACCACATCTGGCACAGCCCCGTGGCAGACTGCTGTGTTTCAGCCCCCTCCTCCGGGGGCCTGGAGCCGAGGATGCCCTTGGACCACAAATCTGAACAGGCAGAGCTGGTTGTGCTGGCCCTGGCTTAAAGGTAGGTGGCCTGAGTGATTCTGTAGGATAACTGAAGTTTTGACAGTCTCCACCAGGACGTCAGGGGTTGACATCTGAAGTGCGACTGTGAGCGAGCACATTCCACTGGGTACAGACTGTGGTTCTGAAAGTTAACAATGGAAAAAAAATTCTTGTTCTCCATCCCATTAAGACAACATCCCTCTGGCAAGAAAACCTTGCTGCGGTGTTGCGATGCCACCCGGAACCCACTGCCCAGCCCTTCTGACAACTGTCCTCATCGGTGGTACGTTTGCCAAGCTGAGAAGTCTCGTGGGAGGTGAATGAGGAAGGAATACATTTCTTTTTTTGCTGCAGCAAGGTTGAGTGTCCAGTGTTCAGAATGTGAATGTGTTGTTGTCTTTTGAAATAAAAGTTGTAGCGACTGCAAACTGATGGGAAGCCCGCCTAACTCTTGCCTGCAGGTGCTCTGTGCCCTGGGAACTTTGCTTCCTGAATTGTGAGTTGCCTTGACTTCGGGGAGATGGAAATCATGTCTCCTGTACCCCACACCTCTCCCGGCATCCCCTTAATTGGCAGTTGGTGAAATACCTGTGGTCAGAGGTACAGGGAAAGACACACGGGGTGGTGCATTTTTCCTTTTGCGCTAGACAGCTCTTGCCCTGGTTTTCTCCAAGCGAGGAGAATTCTGAAAGCAACTGCTCTGCCCCCGAGGGAAGCCCGCGCTGGGCAGCCCTGGGGCGAGGCGGAGCATCTCCTTCAAACGTGGCTTTGGTGAGTCCTGCGTTCCGACCCTAGTCAGCTTCGGCAGTCTGATGCCCTTCACTCCCCAGCTGGCTTTAACTGCCAGGACCAGAACCTGTATCGATGTTGCCATGGCAACACCTCTCCTCCCTTGGGAGCCACGGCTTGCCCCTGTTCACAATTGAATAATTCTCCATTGAGCTGTCACAATTAATTGGTAGATTCTTATTAGCCTTTTTAGAACCACACTGGGCCTGGGCCCAGCTTGGCACCTCAGAGCATTTCACAGTGTTTTTCCCGTTCTATTAGAGACTTAGGTTCCCCGGTAGCAGTTCTCAATCCTCGACAGCCTGGAAAGTCACTTCATTAAGGGGTGACAGATCTGAGCCATAAAAAGAGGCGGGCTGACTGGGGAGCAGAAATGGGATGGTGGGGTGGGACGGGGATGCAGGAGTCGGAGCTTCGCCTTATGCTGAGGCGAGCTGCTTGGACCATGCGTCCTGGGCTCAGGGCCGCAGTGACGGGGCCGGCAGTGACGCTGAGTCTGGGAGGCACGGTGTACCCTTTGGCCTCTGCCACTGGCGAGGGAGGGAGGAGCCGGGAGGGCTGCTGCAAATGTGGCAGGCTGATGCGGGGGGGCGGCGGGGGGGGCGGTCTTTGTGGGCAAAAGAAGCAAACACTCGGCCCTGAAGCCACAGAGGGAAAGCTCACGAAACCAGTCAAGGACAGCCCCGCTGCAGAGGCCGTACAACACGGGGTGGCCAGAGGAGGCAGGCGGGGTCCTAGCCTGGGCTCTCACCCTGGCACGTGCTCACCTCCACTCTGATACGGGGAGAGGCGAGGCAGCGTCCTGGAGTAAGTACTCCAGCCGTAGCTCACTTCCGCACACAGAGAAGCCAGAGAATGTGCTCATGACACATGGGGGAAACAACAGACCAAGGGCAGAGGGACGCCCTGCAGCAAGGTGCCCTGGCCCACACGCGCTCGGGCCTTCTACTCGGGACTGAAGGACTACCCCCGCAGTCACCAACGGTGAGAACTGAGAGCCTGGAGGTCACCGAGGGGGAAATGCTCCCGCACGTGTTCACGCGCGCTGTGGGTATGCACCGGTGGCTTTTAATTTACTAGGCTAAGGTTAACCTCGATGGAGAAATCCGAGATAAAGCGGGGAGAGGGAGAGGGGAGGGCCTTCAAACAGTGGATAACCTGTCATTAGGCTTTCATCATTAAACAGAAATCAACAACAAAGCTGTCCTCTCCAGTTGCTTGTACATTCGAGTTCAATAAACCTGAAAATCAGAACAATCAAACTGCTATGGGCGCTGATCTGTTAAATCCACTCCCACTGAGTTTGGCTAACCTTCCTCTTTAACCTCCCCACACCTCTCGACCCCCCAGCTCTGTAAAGGTTTGGGGGTCTCTCGTGCCATCCCCACATAGCACCCCCCCAATCCTTGAAGGAGATTACTCTCCAGATTAGTGAGGGTGAGGCTCTTCGGAAAACACCTGCTTTGGAAGCAGGGCGATTGCGCTCCCTGGCGGCCCGGCCGGCTGCACCCGGTGTAGCCATGCTGTGCTCTGGCCCAGGCACCTGGGAGCTGATGCATTCTCTCATGTTACGCATTCAAGACACACACACAAAACGCTCCATCTTGGTGTGCAGATCTCCAGGTATTTAGCTCTTAAAATGGATGGGGAATATTTGCCGATATTTTCTTGCATGTTTGAAATATTAATAAAAATGTCCAGGAAAAAAAGAGGTTGGGGGTGGGAGCAATAGCAGACCATCAGGCAGCAGCTGTAGTGAGGCATCAACTCGTCCAAACAGTGCCCCGGTGCCAAAAATGCTGCAAGACACACGCCAGGGGAGACCCGGACCCAGGCAGGGGGCTTTCACCGTCCAGGCAGGGAGCCGGGGCCCTGGCCCGAGATGGGGGGGCGACCACGGAGGAAGGCTGGCACCAAAGACAGGGGACACCATGGTTGGGCAGTCTTCTCCCACCTAACATCTTCTGTACGAAGACAACACGTCGACATGGGCCCCCCAGAGTGCTCAGCTGAGGAGCGCCGTCTATAAAACACCCCTGATGCCGACAGGGCTGGGCGAGCTGTAGCTCTCGCCTCCCCTCTTTCACGATGGAGGAGGGGAGGCGAGCCTGGCCCTGGAGCCCACCTGGAATGTCGACAGATGAGTCCGGCGCAGTAGGCATTAAGCAGGCATGTGCTGTGTGACCTCGGGCTGGCTGCTGCACATGTCGGAACCTGGCTTTCTCACCCATGAAATGAAGATGGTCACAGAACTTCCCTCGTTAATTCTGAAAAAGGTGTGGGGTTTCCCACGGTGGTGCATTCGTAGAGTAGCTAAAAGCAATCCCCTGTGAGCTGTAATTCTAAGAAAATCTTCAGTGAAACCTAACACACATCTGAAATGCGCCCCAATTCCAAGCGTGGTTGGATGAGTTTCCAGCCAGTGACACACCCATTAGCCGGCACCACCCAGGCTACACACCCCACGTTGCCCGCCTTTCTGACCTCTTCCATCAGACCACGTGCCCATTTAAACACCACTGTGCTGGGTCTGGCGGCTACCCGGCACTGTGTACTGTAGAGTGGGGTGAGTCTGTCCCCTCCCACTCCCAGTGCCCCCCAATATTCCATGGCGTGCACACACCACCCCTACCTATTCCGTCCCCCTCTTGATGATTGCTTTCAGTTTGGGAATCTGAAAGGTTTTAAAATTTTTGAGGCTGGAAGCTTATAAATTTTGAGGTAACCATGTCAACAGCAGCTGCCAGCCTTCTGGGGCTTGGCCCTTGGGTGCCCCCTCCTTTGTTCTGGACCTCAAAGGCACGACTCAGACCTTTGGCCACCGTTGTGTGTACACACAGATATGTCTTCCTGGGGCTATATTCGAGTCCTCACTAGGTTCTCAAGGGGTTCTGTGACCAAAGAGGTTCAGGACCACTGACCTAGAACAGTGAGACCCAAGTAAGCTTCTTCAGCTCGCCTGACACTCGTGGAAGACGCTACTTTGGAGAAGAGCCTTCTGAGTCCCCTGCCTCAGGCCGGTATGGCTGCCAGGGTGGCTGGCGCGTACACGAGGCCTCGTCCTGGTCTCACCACGTGGGAGCTGTGACTGGACGAGCTCTCTGCTGGGAGCTGGGAAGACAGGACAGCTCACCCTGTCTGTGAGGCTGAGTTCGGGACCCACGCACGCCTGACCCAGGGGAAGCAGCTGTCAACGGGGACCGTCACTGCAATCCCACATCCTCTTTCAGACTTGAGAGCTGCCACTCAAAGGAAGAGCCTGCTCTCCATGGAAAAGTCCCGACTCGGGAGCTCTGGTGTCCTGTGACAGCTCTGCCACTGACCCACCCTGCGGCCTGGGCCTGTTTCTGCCTCCGTGAGACAGGGAGACCTGTTCCCTGGTGCCGCCTGGGGCCACGCCATTTGAGCACACACCGCGGGTCCTGCCGACCTCTTCCCCGGGCTGGCGTTTCCACTGCCCCTGCTGCGGAGCGGCGCGGCCCGCTGCCCAGGTCTCTGGGAGAGAGGCTCCGCTGGGCTGTCTTCACTGGGCTCTGGTGGACAGGATTTGCGTTCTCTGACAGGCCTGCTGGCTTAATAAGTATCATTAGCAAGGGGCAGCTACTCACTTCCCCGACGTCCACTTTCCGAGCCACCAGCTGGCGTCAAATGGAGAACGGATATTGAGTACACGTCAACACCCCTCAGGAGGTCCCCGTGGGAGAAGTCACGCTGTGGCCCTGGCCTGCAGCTCCATCCCCTCGCAGGCCGGCACACCCTGCTCGTCTTCATCCACCGAGAAATAAGACGCCTGGTGTGCTGAACTAAAGTGAGCGGACGGCACTTTGGGGACAGATGACAGTGCCCGAAAGTGAATTCAAATGCAAAGAGGAAAAAAAAAAATCCGTGGGGAGGGCTGAATGCTTTCAGGCCAGAGAGGCATCCCGGATGTGACCTCCCCCTTCCATTCCAGGGACGGGCGGCACTGCTGACGGTGGTCTTCCTTTTCCACGCCAGATGGCCGTGGCCTGCGTGGGAGCACGGCCCATTCTCGGTGCTGCCGATGAGCCAGGCCGCTGGCGAGCAGGGCTCGAGGGTGCAGAGGGGCCGACGTGAGGGCTGGCTGGTGACACAGCCGGTGCGGGGTTCTGCCACACTCCTGTTCTCTCCTGTCATGTGAGACCCGACACGGCGTGGCCCCCGGCCACTTCGGGAAAGCCTAGCTCCCTCCCGGCCCACGCGTGCGCCGGGACTCTGAGGATGACAGGGAAGAATTACGGACCACAGCAATTCGCCCAAGGTCTGGTGTTGTAAACATTTATTTAAAAAATACTACGGAGGGGAGACGTGGATTCAAAAAAACACAGAGTCATATACAGAAACAAAATGTACTGGACCAAAAAAAAAAAAAAAAAGACACCATAGGCATTCCAGAAGGGAGGACAGTGGGAAACTATTTACAGTCATTTATAAAAGGGCGAGTCTATAAAAGAGTGTAATATCAAAGTATAAATGCAAAATATAGTGGCACATCGTGTGAACGGGAAGAGACAAGTACCTCAGAAACGGGCAGTGGAGGGGACCTGGTGGGTTTCGTTCCGCTTCGTCTGCAAGGCCACTGGCGGTGTTGGGGCACCCTCCCCCCTCGGCCTGCACAGCACAGCAGCCCAGGGGGAGCAAAGAGGTGAGGCGCTGTGAAAACAGCATAAAACGACCCAGAGGAAACCATCTCTATCAGAGAAATAAAAGACAAACTCAGGTGATTAGTGTACAAACGGGGCCAGAGTGAGGTCATGGGCACAGGGTGGCCTGGGGAGCGGGTGGGAGGCGGTCTCCTCCTGGTTTCTCCACCGGTTCTCCTGAGCAAGGCCCAGGCAGGTGCCAGCCCACTCTTCAGTAGCTGCTCCAGGTCAAGGGCACACGGGCTCCTACCCCCGAGCCTAGTCCTGGGCAGCCCGAGGAGATGATGCTGAGGACTGCTCTCTCAGACACTTCCTGGGGTTTCCTTTGTCTGATTCTCTTCATCCCTGATGACTCCCACTGGAACATTAGGTTAAGCGTGCTCATGGTAATTAAATAAGCTATGTGCCCATCGGGGCATGGCCCACGCTGGGCGGGGCTTTGGTGCCCCAGTCCTTTCCCTCCTGCATGCTTGCTGGGCGCCTGATGGCAGGTCCTTCTCTCTGGAGAGGCAGCTGTGCTGAGGGCAGTTTGGAAATGCTTCAAGAACTCTGGAAAGCTGAAGACTGGCTCGTCACCAGGGAAAGAGCTCTGCAAGAATCTACTTTGCCTTAGAGGAGCACAATGGAATGGAAAGAGAGCAAGTGGAAGTAAAGACCAAGCACCTTATCAGGGACCCCGGGAATTCGGAAGGAAGGTAACTGTGCTCACTGCCGACCTGCCAGGCCCTGCTCTGGGCCATCCTGGGCCTGGCTGCGCCCCCAAGCTCACCACCTCCTCCTGCCTCTGGAGCCCCCGTGTGCTCCCCCGTGACCCTGCTACCCTCCAGACTCAAGCTTTCTATCCAGGATTAGCAGTGCACGTCACAGGAGAGCAGGTGACAGGGCCCTGAGGACCTGGAGAGGACGACAAGGAAACTCTCCCCATCGCGGACTCCTTGGCTTCCCCCCCAGACCGGGACCCAGAAGCTGGCTGATGGCGGCGCCCTGGCCTGTCTCAGCCCCTAGTCAAGAGCTGTCCTTCACATGGGGGGATGGTGCAAGGAGGGGGGGGTGGGGTGACCCCTGGGCCCCGCTTCCCGGGGCGTGGCTCTGGACACAGGTCCTCAGCAGGCGGCCCGAGCGAGGGGAGTGTACACTCGCTGCCTGGGGTGAGTGGAGGGGACAGTCCCCAAGCTCTGCTGACTTAGCTCCCGTTCAGAGTGCTCCTTCCTTGGGACAAAGGGGGCGAAGGCAGAGCCAGTGGAGGTCCTCCAGGGAGGAAGATGGAAAGGAAATGCTCATCGACCTTCCCGCCTGGCCCCGAGGGCTCAGTTTTGAAGCCCCACGTGCAGGGAGGAGGCTGGGATGCCCATGGCGGTCCACAGAGTGGGAACTCCACAGACAGAACTTGGATGAGGCTCCGGGGGCCAGGAGGAGGGGGGAGGCGAGCGCAGGAGGACGGCGGGTAGGACAAAGTCGTGGCGCCGCGTTCCACGGCGGCAGCCGCTCTGCCCAGTGCAGAGCTACAGGCCAAGGTCCCCACGTGCGGGTCCTGCTGGCCGCCTGCCCGCTGCCCCAGGCACACACAGGGAGCCCTCATGCGCCGCCGGCTCCTGCTACCTCTGCACGATGTCGCTGATCTCCTTCACGGAGCTGAGGAGTTTGCTGAAGTCCTGAGTGGCCGCTGGGCCACCACCTGCTGTTGCTGGGCAGATCTGCAGCTCCCGGAGGTTGTTCTCCAGTTTGTTGATGGCCTCGCGGAAGGCGAATTTGTTCCTCATTTGCTGGATGGAGTCCACGTAGCTCACGCAGAATGTGTAGAGGTTTTTGCCGGCTTCGAGCACGGCGCTGTGGCTGGCCATCTGCTCTGAGTTCTTGGAGATGGCCAGGCACAGGGCCTCCGTGCCATCCAGCACCATGCCCTTGGTGATGGCGCCACTGGCGATCCGTTCAGGAGGCTGCCGGGTTTTCCGAAGAGACACGCGGGTCGATATGAGTGGAATGAAGGCGGTGGAGGACGGCTGGTCCCCTGCCAGGGCAGAGGGTGCTGACGGCAAGGTGGCGGGGGTGGGGGCGGGGCTGGTCGGGGTCCCCGCCGGCTTGGTGGATGCCGGCGGCTTTGGCATGGATGGGAGCACGGGCTTCTTGGCGCCCTCTCCCAGCTGGCCAGACTTGGCGGTGTCGCTGTTTACGGCATCCGCAGCCAGAGCTGCAGGTTTCACCTTTGCCCCGGCGCCTGCCTCCCCGGCCGCTTCCTGGCTCGGGCTCTGCGAGGACTTCCCGGCTTTGCCAGCGGAGGTGGGTGGCGGGGGTGGCGGGGCGGGTTTGAGCTTGGACAGCTTCCCCCTGTCTCTCCCTGGGGACTCAGAGGTGGGCTTGTGCCTCCTCCCCCGGGGCTCCTCTGCAGCAGTGGCGGCAGCCTTGCTGGGTCCTCCGGAGGCTCCTAGCCCGGCCCGGCTGGTGGGGGGTGCCGGCTCAGCGGGCATCCCCGCGGCACTGGGCCTGCCGGCCTCCTCCTTGTGGGGAGGGCTGGAGGGAGGTGCGGCCGCACCCTGCCTCCGAATTGGTTTTGGCGTCAGGCTGGGTGGGCTGGAGCCTGGGCTGGCCTCAGCCGCATCCTTAAAGACCTCGTCGGCGGCCTCCTCGGTTTTCTTCACCAGCCGGGGCGGCGGGGTAACCGTGCCTCTGGTCATCTGGTCAGACCTGTTCTCGCTTGCCCGTTTTCGAGGCAGGGCCGGCTTCTCGCTTTTGTGGCCTCCAAAGGTGGACGAGTCGAACTGCCTGCCGGTGGACTGCAGGTCCCGAGGCAGGGTGACTGACCGCCACTCTGTGTCCTTGGCGCCGTGGGGCACGCAGGAGGCCGAGCAGGACCTCAGGAAGCGCTTGCTGGCGCCGCTGCCGCTCTCCTCTTCACCGGCAGCCAGCCGGCTGCTGGTCAGAGTGCTGGACTTTTTCCACAGGTGGGGCGACCGGAAGCCCGCGCCCCCAGACTCCCGGAAGGCTCCGTTGGGGACCCCGGCCCCGCCGCTGGGCTTTAGGGACTTGGCCGACTCCACTGCATCCGGGGGTGCCGGTGCCAGCGCCCCGTTGCTGATTTCACGACCTTCCTCCTCGCTGGCCGCTTTCCGCTCAGGCGGGCCATCCATCTCCCGGAAGGAGCTGCTGCGTTTGGGAGGGGTTGGGGCGGTTTTCTTCTTCTTCTTGATCAAGGCGCTGAACAGGTTGGTCTTCTTGTCTTTGGGAAGCAGGCGCTCATCCTCATTGAGGCTGCCATCCGGAGGACCCCGTTCTTTTCGAGGGAGCAGTGGAGATACAGCGGGTTCGTGGTCCACAGGATCTGAAACACACAGGGAAGAGCTGAACGAGTCCAGGCCAGAAGCAACGAGCCCGGCGTCACCTGGGCCGGCCGGCCTGTCCTCACAGAGCGGCTCTGCATCTGGGCTCTGCCAGGCTTGCGTGTGTGGTTGGGCTGCTCGCCCCTGGCGAGCGACTTCTCTCTGCTCACCCTCAGCTTTCTCATCGATAAAACGGAGCACAACAGAGCTACCCAGAGTGCTGCCGTGAGAATGGAATGGATGTGGGGCATTTATCACAGCTCTTGGCACGAAATCCTCAGTAGCTATTGTCACTGTATGTTGGTGTTGTTATTATTGGGCAGAGCTAAAGTCTCTCTCCTTGAAGACAACAGAAAAGCTGGGGCACCCAAGCCCACCGCCCCACCCCTGTTAAAGCCGCAGAGGCCCCTGCACACCACCATCTGGAGGGTACAAGGCAGACGAGGCCAAGCACAGGGTCAGGAGCTGGGCCTCTCTGACCAGGCGGCTGCTCGCGGCTCCTGCGAGGCCGGGCAGGAGGGAGGGGGGCCGCGTGCCACGGAGTGCAGTGACAACGGGCTATTATGCTCGGGGAACTATAAGGGTGACCTTTTAAAACTTTTAAATGGGCATTCTTTAAATATGAATAACAGTGCCTAAGAAATCTTTCTGGCGTTGCCAAGCTCCCCGTGAGTGAGTGACAGAGCTCTCCCTCCGAGGGCGGCAGCGGCGCGGTGGCCGTCAGCACCTGGGACGCTGAGGGACGGGGCATCTGTCAGAACAGCAGGCGGCACACAGGACTCCCGGATCCGGGGAAGTCGAGGCCCCCCACAGACCTCAGCCCCGTCGGAGGAAGGCGAAGAGAGTGAATTTCTAATGAATTATGCACAGCTCTGTTTCACGGGCTGAACAGCTAATTGACTCTCTTGGCGCGCCATGAGATTACATATCAGAATGCCCCTCAGATGAATACTGATGGGGGGTAAATGAACATGATGGCTTATCACTGGCCTTTTAATAAGCCGCAAGTTCTCAGAGTGGCCCCTCCTCCCCACCGCTGTCCCACTTCCTGACGTCGGGATGACTACCAGAAGGATGAGGGGCCAGGTTCTACATAGTCTACATGCTGTCGAAGCAGGGTAAGCACAACGGTCCCGGGAGTGTGCAGAAAGCGCAGCATCATTTATCTCTTAGGTAAACCTTTTAAGTGTATATTTTTGCTATATTTCATAGTAAATATATTTGTGCAGCAGTACCTATACAATACCTATATATAGGAGCTACACATTCAACTTTTAAAATATGGGTACATGATTAAAGAATAGCAAGGAGAGATAAGAAATCCGAAAACTTCCAAATGTTCAAGCTGTATTTAGAAAAGGCAGAGGAATCAGAGATCAAATTGCCAACATCTGCTGGATCATAGAAAAAGCAAGAAAATTCCAGAAAAACATCTACTGCTGCTTCATTGACTATGCTAAAGCCTTTGACTGTGTGAATCACAACAAACTGTGGAAAATTCTAAGTGATCAATGTGAAGAAATAGAGGAAAACAATAGAATGGGAAAGACTAGAGATCTCTTCAGGAAAATTAGAGATACCAAGGGAACATTTCATGCAAAGATGGGTTTAATAAAGGACAGAAATAGTATGGACCTAAAAGAAGTAGAAGATATTAAGAAGAGGTGGCAAGAATACACAGAAGAACTGTACAAAAAAGATCTTAATAACCCAGATGACCATGATGGTGTGATCACTCACCTAGAACCAGACATTCTGGAATGAGAAGTCAAGTGGGCCTTAGGAAGCATCTCTACAAACAAAGCTAGTGGAATGATAGAATTCCAGTTGAGCTATTTCAAATCCTGAAAGATGTTGTGTGAAAGTGGTGTACTCAATGTGTCAGCAAATTTGGAAAATTCAGCAGTGGCCACAGGAATGGAAAAGGTCAGTTTTCACTCCAATCCAAAAGAAAGGCAATGTCAAAGAACGTTCAAACTACTGCACAATTGCACTCATCTCACACGCTAGCAAAGTACTGCCCAAAATTCTCCAAGCTAGGCTTCAACAGCACATGAACAGAAAACTTCCAGATGTTCAAGCTGGATTTAGAAAAGGCAGAGGAAACAGAGATCAAATTGCCAACATCTGCTGGATCATAGAAAAAGCAAGAAAATTCCAGAAAAACATCTACTGCTGCTTCATTGACTATGCTAAAGCCTTTGTGTGAATCACAACAAACTGTGGAACAGCTGGGATATAACAGACCACCTTACTTGCCTCCTGAGAAACCTGTATGCAGGTCAAGAAGCAACAGTTAGAACCAGACGATGCAACAACAAACTAGGTCCAAATTGGGAAGGGAGTATGTTAAGGCTGTATATTGCCACCCTGCTTATTTAACTTATATGCAGAGTACATCATGCAAAATGCTGGGCTGGATAAAGCACAAGCTGGAATCAAGATTGCTGGGAGAAATATCAGTAACCTCAGATACAGCACCTTTATGGCAGAAAGCGAAGAGGAGCTAAAAAGCCTCTTGATGAAAGTGAAAAAGGAGACTGAAAAAGCTTGCTTAAAACTCAACATCCAAAAAATGAAGATCATGGCATCGGGTCCCATCACTTCATGGCAAATAGATGGGGAAACAATGAGAGACTTTATTTTCTTAGGCTCCAAAATCACTGAAGATGGTGACTGCAGCCATGAAATTAAAAGATGCTTGCTCCTTGGAAGAAAAGCTATGACAAACCTAAACAGTGTATTAAATAGCACAGATATCACTTTGCCAATAAAGGTCCATATAGTCGAAGCTATGGTTTTTCCAGTCATCATATATGGATTTGAGAGTTGGATCATAAAGAAGGCTGAATGTTGAAAAATTGATGCTTCTGAATTGTGGTGTTGGAGAAGACTCTTGAGAGTCCCTTGAATAAGCAAGGAGATCAAACCAGTCCATCCTAAAGGAAATCAAGCCTGAATATTCATTGGAAGGACTGATGCTGAAGCTGAAGCTCCAATACTTTGGCCACCTGATACCAAGAACCGATTCATTAGAAAAGACTCTGATGCTGGGCAAGATTGAAGGCAGGAGGAGAAGGGGACGACAGAGGATGACATGGTTGGATGGCATCACTGATTCAATGGACATGAGTCTGACCAAGTTCTAGGAAATGGTGAAGGACAGGGAAGCCTGGCGTGCTGCAGTCCACAGGGCTGCAAAGAGTCGGACACAACTGAGTCACTGAACAACATGATGAAAAAAATTGGAATCATGGGGTCTTGTAGATTCTGGCTTTGTCCTGTCCCTTCCAATTCACCCAGAGTGTGTGGCCCATCACACCAATCCCCTAGAAGCAGCTAAAAACCCAGACACCTGGCCCACTGCAGACATCTCCACTCAGTTGGTCTGCTCTGGAATCCAGACTTCTGTATTTTTTTTTTTCGGTTGCAGCAACTGCAAAACCAGAGCAGCCTCGCTCAGAGCAGAGCCTGGCACACAGGAAGCATTGGATCCATGTTTGCTCCTGTTAACCCCTCCTGCAGTGCTCCCACCGCCCTCGCTCGTCAAGGGGACAGCACCAGAGTCTCTTCTCAGGGACCACAAGAGGACCCCAGCTCTGCCACGGGGGTCTCATGGCTCCGTCAGCACCAGTGAGCTTTTCGTATCAGTGCTTTCACAACGAGCTGCTCTTTGTTTGGTTCAGTGTTTATTATTGCTTTATCTGTCCACAATGCAGAACAGCCACAAATAATGTGAATGATACATGAAAAGGTGGGTTTGTTCCTGGTAGGTTTTATGAATGTCTCTGCCTATCTGACTAGACTGACTGCCAAAGCAATGGCTCCTACCTGATGGGGGCAGGGGTGTGGTGGGTAGAGAGTGCAGAGAAAAGGAGAACTTTCCTCTCTTTGCAGCTGGCCCACTCATGAGGGATGTGCCTGCCTTTCAGTTTAGAGTCGACTCCCTGGAGCCCCCGAGGCGGGTGGGGGGTGGGCACATACCAGTCTCTCCTGGGCCCTTGGAGTGGGGTGTCTCGGGCATGTCGGGGCTGTCTTTGTGCTCAGCAGCTCTCCTGGAGGTTCTCGTCTTGGTGGGCAGTTCTGGGGCCTGCAGCAGGGTACCTGCAACCCCTCGCATGCCTTTCTTCCCCAACTCCTTTTCCACTTCTAAGAAACACCAAAAAAATTAAGAACAAAAGCAGCAGTCATCAGCAGCAGTGTCACTGTGGTATGTTGGCTTTTTCTTTTTAAGGCAACAGTGGAAAACTATATACGGTTACAGAAAAGGGACACACACTCTGAAGAAACACTACTTGAGCGATTTTCAGAACCCTGGCTTCAAGAGACGGAAAGCCACCCTCAGCAGCCCTGCTCCGCTTTCTGGTCTCCGGCGAGATGCTGGTCTACGTGCTCTAGCAGGAAGCGGACTGAAGGCCTGGGCTGGGCCCCACACGGCTGTCCCTCCCAGGTTGACCTCGCTCCCCACCACGGGCACCCCAGGACGGGCACTTTACCGTCTGATATGCTGGATTCCTGGAACATCGTTTCAAAGGCTTGGTGGATCTCAGCGAAGGAGGGCCGGTCAGAGGGATTCCACTGCCAACCTGCAGATGAGACCCAAGTCAGACGGCCCACGAGGCCTCGCTAACATGGGGGGATGAGACATTCTCAGTGGAAAGTCTGGAAATTAACATTCCAATCCTGCTTAAGCATCTTTTGCTATGACAAGTTAAAGTGACGAATGTCACTGTGTCCTATTACAGACATTGAGAATTTGAGAAAATTTTACATACTGGCAGGAATATGGAGTCTAAAATCCCAGAGACAGGCTGACAGCAACAACTCATTTACAAATAGGATTTTACCAGCCTGCCTCCAGCAAATGTAGAAAGTTACTAAACCCAGTAGCTCGCTTCCTACCTTACCCTTACTTCACGGTTATCAAAGCCCAAATTCCTCATCAGAAAAGACGTACTAATTAAAACAAGGTTAAAATGGGGATTAAGGGATGACTAAATCCTGTTAGTGAAGACACAGAGTCCCTCTCGGAAACTTCTGTTGAGAGTATCAATTCATATAGCCTTTTTGAGAAAAAGATGATAAAACCTATCAAAATTTAAAATGCACTTAGCTCCCTGAACCAACAGTTCAACTTCTAGAAGTACTAGCAAAGTGCAGAGAGGTCTATGTATGAGGGTGCTGGTTCCGCCTTGTTTAAAATGACAAAAAACCCCAAAAAACCAACAACAACAAATGTGTAAAACAACCAAATGCTCATCAAAAGAGGACTGGATGAATGAATAAATCATGCGATAGATACCAGAGAGCTACATAAAGATATGAGACAGGAAAGTGGGGGAAAGAGAGTGCACCTGCTCTGAATCACAGACATGGAAAGACAGGCCTGTTCCACTGCTAAGTACAAAAAAAAAGGTGAGGTGATAAATTTTTATACGTTTTATATATGCACACGTTACATACTTATACACACACAACCTGTAACACACACATAACATACATATACACACGCCTATAACATACATACACCGCACGTATAACACACACACACACAAACACACGTGTGTATGTATATGTATGTGCGTATGTAAATTGCTGAATAATATATATGGGCTTCCCTGGTGGCTTAGCAGTAGAGAATCCTCCTGCCCATGTAGGAGATGCAAACTGGATCCCTAGGTTGGAAAGATCCTGGAGAAGGAAGTGGCAACCCACTCCGGTATTCTTTCCTGGGCAATCCCATGGACAGAGGAGCCTGGCGGACTACAGTTCACAGGGTTGTAAAACTTGGGGTTCTTATTAATAAATGCAAATTTCTTGTATAGTAGGCAAATATTCTGAGTGACTTTTATCCACACAGGCTTGGTAGCCATCAGTCTCATTTTGCATGAAAAACAAACAAAAAACCCTCACATGTAAAATACTATGCATGAATAAAGGCACAGAGAAATATGCGAAAAGTTAAGCAAAAAAAAAAAAGCACCAAACTGTACAGTAGTTGCTTCTGAAGAATGGGAAGGAAGAGAGGAAATGGAGCACTTTTAAGCCCTGACTTGACACACACGCCCCGCACCGGGTTGCCTACAGAGCCCATATCGGAACCGGCGGGGAAGGCTCACATGCTCGCATGAGTTCGTAGACCTTCTCTGGGCAGCCTTCCGGGCGCTCCATGCGGTAGTCTTTCTCCAACAGCTCATACACCTGGGACAGGTCAATTCCTGGGTAAGGTGACATGCCATAGGTAGCAATTTCCCAAAGCAACACTCCAAATGCTAAAAGAAAGAAGAAAGATCAAGACTGTTCAAGGTGCGTTTAAGATTTGACTGCACCACATTCAAAACTGGCTAACTGTGCAGCAGACTTCAGAAGTTACGCCCTCAGAAGCAGCCCAGACACTCTGACATTTTATAAGGCTCTTAATTACCAACAACCCTGGACAGAACAGGACAGAATGAGGCTTTCCAGTCACTCAAGCCCACGGACTAGCACATACTGTAGGAGAGGAGGGGCCTGGGGTGACCAACCCCTCCAGGGTCTTTAAGGGAGCATGGCCATCTTGTTGGGAGATGTGGTGGAAGGTGCCTAGGACTGGAATTGAAGAGGCCATTTCTAGTCGTGGCTCTGTGACCAACTAGCCACGTGCCTCCAACAGGCACCTCTCTCTTCTGGGTACATGAAGTGATCTCTAAGATCCCTTCCAACTCCAAAAATTCCATTAAAATCTAACGAAATCACTGAAATTCCAGGTCCCACTAAGGAACCTAATTCCTTGGAGAAGTGAGTGCTACAAGTCAGGGGCAGAGAATGAACCTGGAGTATTTCACCCATTTTAGATAGCACAGATGCTATAGAAGACTATAGGGTTTTGTCAGAAAGAACCAGGAATAATTTGAAGTCCCCACAGGCCAAAGTTGAGACGATCTGAATATCAATTTTAAAAAACTCCTGCAGTGGATTAATCTATAATATACTCAAATATAATTAAATCCAAGAGCTTGTAATAATACTACAAAAGAAAAACAAAACCTAATTGGTCACCACTGGAGGGTATTAAGAACTCAATCTGTTATCATGGCAACTGGTAAATAATGGCAAGGAAGTTTATATTTATCTTGTCTTTCCTGTATGAACTGTTTACCCTACTGTAATCAGACGGTAGGAGAGAGGAAGTTTCTTCTTAGAAGTATGGAGCTCATAAATGAGTAAGGAATAAGAGAACCTGGGAACTGTCACTTGGCAAGCCCCTCATCAATCAGTGGCTCTAGACAGAGAGGGAAAATCAAGAATTACGGGGATACTGATCAAAGGTACCTTCCTTCCTATGAAGTACTCTTACAAAAACAAAACAAGTCAAACCTGAATGTGATCAAGGTGCCTAGGTCCAACTACCCATTTTCTGGGAATAGTGAAGACTGAGGAACATGAGAAACAGTGAGCAGAATCCAGAATGTGGGAGACTTTAAAGGACAAATGGCAGGATCTCTTCCACAAATAACCAGCGAGACACACAGAGAGATGAGAAAGGAGTTTACAGATGAGAGGAGACCTAAAGGATGTCATCAACTAATTGCACTGGGAAATTTGTATTTTCACCCCAATTCAAACAGATAAAAAAAAAGGGGGGTGACTTTTATGATTAACTTGAAATTTGAACATTGATATTTGCTAATATTTAGAAACCGGTTCTTTGATGGCTCAGCAGGTGAAGAATCTGTAATACAGGAGGCACGGGAGACACGGGTTCGATCCTTGGGTCAGGAAGATCCCCTGGAGAAGGAAATGGCAACCCACTCCAGCATTCTGGCCTGAAACATCCCATGCACAGAGGAACCTGGTGGGCTATAGTCCAAGGGGTCGCAAAGAGTCGGACACAACTGAGCGACTAAGCACGCAAAATCCAGAAACTAAACTCAACTTGCGGTTCTACAAATACAAAAGCCGTCTTTTAAGAGACATATGAAATATTCATGGACAAAACATTATGCTGTCTGGAATTTGCTTTGAAATAACAAGGGTTGGGGCTGGGCGGGGGTATAGGGTGAGAGGGTACCACAAGGTGAAGACAGCAAAGCTGGGGGTGGCAAATGCCTGGAGTCATCAGGCAACTCTGCCTCCTTGACTGCCTGCTGACAATCTGCATAACAAAAAGTAAAAATAAAATACTGTCACACAAGGCTTCGGAGAGGAACATTCTACTTGAATCTCAAACCAGACTCTGCAGCATTCTCTCCGCAGAGGCAGACCCTGGGTGCCTGCAGGGTGGGCTGGCTGCCCTGCACATCCAGGCAATCTAAGAGTGAAGAAGACATAAAGTTGTTAAGTGGGGGAAAGAGTTCATCTGAATTATTTTCGAAGAGGAAAAAAAACCTCATTTTTACCTTATTTAGGAGAGAAAACACGGGAGAAGAGATTTTTGAAATTGAAAAAGAAGTAAAAGAAACAAAAAGAGAAGGAAGCAATGAGAAAGAAATGAAAGAGCAAGGGAAAAGGAACTCAAAAGGCAAGGAGAGAAAGCAAAATGGGGACACAGCCCCCCCCCCAAGACGAGGGCGAGGACAAAACCAGAGCGGTGGCCCTTACCCCAGATGTCCGACTTGATGGAGAACTTGTTGTAGGCCAGGCTCTCGGGCGCCGTCCACTTGATGGGGAACTTGGCCCCGGCGTGGGCTGTGTAGGTGTCCCCTGTCATCAGCCTGCTCAGGCCAAAATCAGCCACCTTCACCAAGTGGTTTTCCCCTACCAGGCAGTTTCGGGCAGCAAGATCTCTGGGAAAGGAAACAGTTTATCTGTGAGTTCCTGGCTGGCTGTCAGCTTTACAAATCTTCCACCACTGCTTACCAAGGGGCAACACCCACAATGGGAAAATGGAGATCCTAAATAAATACATCTGCTTGTAAATAGTAACCACCAAGCTCTACCTGCAGCGGGTGGCGGGGGAACAGGCTCCCTGGCCCCACGACCTGGAGTGAGTGAATCACCCCAGGACTCGGTTCTCTCACCCATAAGATGATGATAACGGTGCTTGCTTCTTAGGGTGGTTGTGAGTGGTAGTGAACTCACAGTAAAGCACCGATGATGCCTGGGGACAGTGTCCTTAAGAGTCTGTTCAGCTACTCCTGCCCTGTGCCAGGCACCAGGAGCGGATATCCAGGCCAGGCCTTGATCTCGAGAAACGTACATCAGCGTGAGTCTCTGCTTGTCCTATTTAGACTCAACAGGATAAAATAGAGCCCATGACATTCTTTATCCAAATTGTATTTCCCACTTTCCTATTTCTTCCTGATGTGTATCCAAATGTATCCTATGGATTCTCTCCTGTATAATCAGCTTCCTTTAGCCTCCTGATTCTCCCACGGAGGCAGGAGCCTAATCTCTGGTTCACGGACATTAAGCATGAAATCGCAAGGCAACCTGGAAAGCGGGATGGAGAGAGGCCCCCGCTGAAGGCGATGGCTGGGAGAGATAGCCTGATCACCAGCAATGAGAGGGAAAGGAAATTCAGGAGGGTGGTGCCTAATAGGATTTCGGTAAAGCATTTTAAGTTTGCGTGAATGAAGAGAGAATGAACCGAGCCGTGCAAGGCAAACCAGAAGTCAAGAAATTTCAATTTGCAGCCTCAGAGGGTTCACTTTCCTGAGTGACAGGAGCCTCTGAAGCAGACTCTCATGGACCAGAGAAAAATCTGTTGTACAAGGCACCGCCAGCAGTTCACACACGCTCCTCTTACTTCTCACTATGAAGTCCCGTGTACAGGTTTCATACTTGAGTTAACTGGGAAGGAAAGGTCACCACGGTGGCTGGAGAACATCTTGTATAGAAGACTCTGGCAAAGCCCATCAGGCCCTGTCCTGCACAGGCCGTCACTCTGCTAGGAAGCCATTTCCACCAGCAAAGAATGTGGAGACCAAGATAATTGTGGCATGTTTGAAGGTCAGAACACTCCAGGCTTTGAAGCAGCCGAGATGCTTAATTTAGAACTACGCATACACAATCCTGACAATGGTGGAAACATCCCTGAACCAGATGACAGCAAGTTAAGTGGAGAATGAAATGATAATTACCAGAAGGGAGGGGAAAACACATACACACACAACACGGGAACAAAAGCCACGCAGGGCCGTTTCTGAGAGCTTGTGGGGGAGAAACGCCCCAGCGGCTGCTGGCAAGAGGTCAGGACACTACTGATGAGCCCCAGCCCTGGAGGAGCAACAGGTGCCTTATGTCACAAGGAGCCCTGCCAACGAAAAGGGGTGCCTTCTGACAAACTTCACCCAGTATTCCTCTTAGTCCAAAATGATTCTGCAGTGACATACTTCTCAGCCTGGGGATAACTGCTCTGTGGGTCCAAGGGCCAGGCCGGGCTGAGTGCAGTCCTGGACGCACACCCGAAGCTGGCAACGTCAGGAACATGGTGTTCGCCTTTGCTCCAAGGTCCAAGGAGCTGCCGACGCTAAAAAATTCAGAGGCCGAGCCACAAGACCTTGTAGGTTGGGATTTTTTTTTGTAAAAGTATGCCCGGTCCCGTGGTTGCCCCGCGACTCCGCTGGTGCGGGGAGGGCAGCCTCGCGCGGCTCCTACCTGTGGATGAAGTTTTTCTTCTCCAGGTACTCCATGGCGGACGAGATCTGCGTGGCCATATACAGCAGCACCACGGCGTTCACCTCCTGCCGGTTACAGTCCCTCAGGTAGTCCAGCAGGTTCCCATAGGTCATGAACTCAGTGATTATGTAGAATGGGGGCTCCCGGGTGCAGACCCCTGCCAACGAGACAAGGCTTCAGCGTGCCGCTCCGCTCCCAACGGAGTACACGCCAGAAAAGATGAGCCCTGAAGAACGAGGCTTCTGAGACGGATTCTCTCTCTGCCCCTACATCCCGGGCCCACGTCCTGCGATGACTCCATGCACTCGTGGGTTCAGATTATGTTCCCTCGGGAGGGACGTGCCCCACCCCCTCCCTTTTTTCTTCCTCTCAAGCCCATGGGCTTCAAGGAAACAAGCTGCCACTGAGTTCAAGAGCAGAGGCTGAGCCACATCAAACACACTAAGTCATCACCCCAATGGATACATGGATATTTCTATGTACAGAATCGCTTCAGGAAGGAACTTCTGAAATTCTTAGGTTTCAAGATATTGATTTGAGACTTGTGCTTGACCACTTTTGAGTACCAGCTTAAAAGTTGTAACATTCTCTCTCACGCGTGTGGGCACATGGACACACACACACACACACACATACACACCCCCATTCCACACAGGTCTCTTTGCACCAAGGGCTGATACAGGTGGGGAACAGATGTACAGACCAGAAACCTTAAGGCAGTGAGCCATTCACCTCTGCTTCAACAGCGCCTGTATCGCTCGGAGAGTTTAATTCAGAGCTCAGCGCTCCTCACACTCACCGAGTAACTGTACTAAGTTGGGGTGCTTGATCTCTTTCATTACTGCAGCCTCTTTCAAGAACTCCTCCACCTCCATGGTATCCTCCTGCAGGAAAGAAGGAAGTGATGAAATTATCTCAGCAAGGAAAGTGTTCAAGTGGGGAAGTACGACTTGAATGGTTAACACAAGCTGGAGCTTCGACAGGTAATCATCCTGGTCCACCGGTTTCAACCACGACATCCTTCTTGACAGGTTCCAAGGCACAAAGTTCCAAGGTTCCAAGGCATCAGCCCGATGGCACAAAGAATTTTCTACTATGGCGCAGAGCTTTTGAATTCTCACCCTGAGCACAACAGCGAAGCTGGCTGGGTATGCTGGTGACTTGCTCTGGTGGCTCCATGCACACTACTTGTTTCCTTCACCTAGTGAAGTTTACGGGGAGGGAGGGAGATGTGTGAAGGCAACCACCACAATCATGGTACCACTCCCCTAAGGAACGGCTGGTTTCCAAGGACTCCCAAAACGTTTAACATTAAAAAAAAAAAAAAAATCACTTGAAGAATCCAAAAGGTACTTGATTCAAGAGAAGAGACCTTGATGACACAAAAAGATGTATAGCACTACCAAAGAACAGGGCCTCAAGATGTGGCAGCAAGAGAGGACGCTGAGTTTCTTAAGAACGTGGTCTTGTGCGGCCCTTAATGAAGCAATCGCCACTACCTGTCAGGTCAATTTACTCAGACCCTAAAACAAGCCTCACTGGCAGCTCCCCTAGCAATGGGTTCATAAATGTGATCACCAGCCCACACCACGTTTCAGCGAGCTCACAGCATTTAAATGCCAAGGGGAGACAAAGATATTAGCACACGCCCAGAGCAAATGTGACAATATTGCTACATTTCCTCACCTATCAGGGCGGAGTGCTGTGGTGCTGGGTCCTGGGGTTGGCCCTGTTATCAAGATCGTGGGGGTGGGCTTATGTCGGGGAGACTTCTTTTCTGACCACCAAAGGAAGAAGCCAGTGGATGAGATGTGACGTAGTCTGTTGCTATAAAGGCCAATGAGGGAAGTGAGACCGTCCCCTCCCAGGTTTCAACATGGAGTCTGAGTCTGTCTGAAGAGCAAGACTGCAGGGGAGACGGGGAGAGCACGTCTTGAAAACTAGATTCCCCAAGAAGAAAGCTTTATCGACTACTGTAAAAGTGGAGCTTTCTTTACACTGTACCTGCGGCCCCTCTGGGAAACAAAGAGCTAAAGTGTCCTCCTCACCGTAGCTGCCGGTTCCCACCCTGGCACCTGGGGATGACCTCCCGAGGACAGGTCACCCTCTACTGGGCGCTGTCCTGCTCTGCTCAACATGTTTACCAGTGAAGCAGGACCAGTGAGGATGTGCGTCAGCCCCTGAATCACTCAGCTCAGGGCCTGGTGGGGCTGAAACGTAGACGCAGTTTACTGCCCTATCGAAATGGTGAGGGCTTCCCTGGTAGCTCTGGGGTAAAGAATCCACCTAGCAGCAGCTCAGCATCAGAAAAACAAACAACCCAATCAAAAAACCGGCAGAAGACCTAAACAAACATTTCTCTAAAGAAGACATACAGATGATTAATAAAACAAAAAGATGCTCAACATCGCTTATTACTGGAGAAATGCAAATCAAAATACAATGTATGAGGTGATGGCCATCATCAAGAAATCTACAGACAAATGCTGGGGAGGGTCTGGGGAAAAGGGAACCTCCTTGCACTGCTGGTGGGAATGTAAATTAATAACAGCCACAATGGAGAACGGTATGGAGATTCCTTAAAAAACTAGCAGCAAAACTACCGTATGACCCAGCAATCCCACTACTGGGCACATACCCTGCGAAAACTATTTTAAAAGACACACGTGCCCCAACGTTCACTGCAGCACTATTTACAACAGCCAGGACCTGGAAGCAACCTAGATGTCCTTGACAGATGAACGGACAAAGAAGTTGTGGCGCATACATACAAGGGAGTAATACACACCCATAAAAAGGAACAAATTTGAGTCAGTTCTAGTGAGGTGGATGAAACTAGAGCCTGTTACACAGAGTGAAGTAAATCAGAAATAGAAAAACTAATATCATATATTAAGTCTTACATATGGAATCCAGAAAAATGGTACTGAGGCACCTATTTGTAGGGCAGTGTTAGAGACACGCAGACAACAGACTTGTGGACACAGTGGGCAAGGAGAGGATGGGACAAACCGAGATAGAAGCACACACAGCACCATATGTAAAACGGTCGGTGGGAATTTGCTGTATGAAGCAGGGAGCTCAACTGGTGCTCTGTGATAACCGAGGGGTGGCATGCGGTGGGAGGTGGGAGGCAGGTTCAAGAGCGAGGAAACATATGTATGCTTATGGCAGATTCACGTTGCTGTATGGCAGAAACCAATACAACATTGTAAAGCAATTATCCTCCAATTAAAATTAGATAAATTAAAAAAAAGAAAAGAATCTACCAAACAATGCGAGAGGCCAGAGTTCCGTCCCTGATCTGGGAAGATTCCACATGCCCTGCAGAGCAACTAAGCCCATGAGCCACAACTAATTCCTAGTTTTTAAAGAAATCTCCACACCGTTCTCCATAGTGGCTGTATCAATTTACATTCCTACCAACAGAGCAGGAAGGTTCTCTTTGCTCCACACTCTCTCCAGTGTTTACTGTTTGCAGATTTTTTTAAGCATCTACTGAGCCCACGAGCTGCGACTAATGAATCCTGCGTGCTCTAGAGTCTGTCCTCTGCAAAAAGAGGAGCCACTGCAATGAGAAGCCCATGGACCGCAATTCTAGAGTGGCGGCCCCACTCATCGCAGCTAAGGAAAAGCCATGCAGCAACAAAGACCCAGCGAAGCCAAAAATAAAGAAAGAAAATTGCTTAAAAAAAAAAGTGAGCCATTCTAAAGTCAGTTAAACATCCTGGGTGGACTCTGTGTCAAGCTGCATGGGTGGGAAAAGAATACACCCCTGCCGCCACCTTCCTGGCTGTTTAATTCTTTAAGTCCTCTATGTTCCTGAGCATGCTGAACAGACCACGCTGTCTCTGGTGTGGTGGGTTCTGATCTACCAGGGTGAAAGTGAAAGTGGCTCAGTCACATCCCACTCTTTGAGATCCCATGGACTACACAGTCCATGGAATTCTGCAGGTCAGGATACTGGAGTGGGTAGCCTGTCCCTTCTCTAGGGGATCTTCCCAACCCAGGGATCAAACCCAGGTCTCCCACACTGCAGGACCACGCTGTCTCTGGGGCGGTGGGCTCTGATCTACGAGGGTGACACACTACTACGGATGGCTGGAGGGCAAGTGCCTGCCGGAACCACAGGTTCAACGCCACTCAAAGGAAGGACCCGGGCCTGTAAGACTCTTGCTCAGCCAACAGTATGTTCAATAAGCAGCCCTCGAATGAAGGCTCATGGGCGTAAAGGCCCCCATAACGAACCACGCAGAGTGAGATCATTTCCGAAGTAACACTGCTCTTGTAGTACTGACTCTTCTACAAGAACCACGTTCCAGGTCTTGAGGGGTGTGGACGTGCAAAGGAACACTGCGGCTTTCAAAGGCATCCTTCTCCTCTCTCTCCATTCATTCACTTACTCACTCATACACACGCACACACGGCATGTGGACAGTATAAATAACTCCTTGTTTTTTGTCTTTCAGGACAATCTTGTGTGAACTTGTCTCCCCCTGCTGGAAGCAGGCCTGGTTCAATAGCATCCTACACTGGTAGCTGTGTTCAACTGGAAATAGCCCTGATGCTATCCTGCTATAGTCCTTTCATTTTAAAAATCTCCATCACCTTTTTGAAGAGGATTCTTCCATTTACATAGTAAAATAAAAGGAATTCTGAATGATTAGGGCGAAGGCCACACTCTGAGTAAAGGCTGTGAATTTCAGTCCTGTCTGTCAAGGAGGGAGATGGGTCCCCTGGCCTCTCTTCACGAGGCCTGACTGGATGCGGATGAAAGCTGTGGCTGGCCCAGTGGTTAAGAGGATGCTCGTGAGTTATCCCTACCGAGCTCTGCTGCTGCGTCACCACGGTCAGTCACCTACATGACAGGAAACAGTATCGCTGGACTTGCTCTCTCGACTACCGCATGGAAAGAAGAGCATTACCTGGCTCGTACACAGAGAGCGCCGAGGGCAGCACTTGGAACACGGTCATCACCACTCTGGGGGATTCACTGTCACTATTATTAAGACAGCTGATCTCTATTCCTGAGAAGCAGGCTAAACATATCGCTTGTATGGAAGACTTTACTTAACACTGGTTTTGGGGTCTTTTTCACATTCTCTCAGACTCAACATGTCACAGGTAGCTTCATCCTTTTTGCTCACTGGCCTCATCCCCAAGAGCAGGAATTCTATGGCACAGGAGAGTACACCATTTTTAAGTCCAGCCCAGCTCTCAGTCCTCTCCAGACCTCCCTCTTGGCTGAGCTGGGCTCGTGTCTAAGGTAGATCAGCTTCCACATTTCGTGTTTACCCAACGTCAGAGAAGGGCAGTTACAAGCACACTGAAGTGCCATCCCGCACCACTGGCTCAACCAGGATCAACACATGGGAGAGACAGGGGAGGTTCTGAGCTAGAGTGAGGAAGGCAGCTGGTTCACAAATCAGGTGGGGAGCTTAAAGCTCAAGTGAAAAGTCCATAACAGACGATCTCGGAGAGGAACCCCAGACTCTGGTCCCCAGTAGGGTAGCCGTGTTGAGCTCCATGGCCAGAGGGAACCCATGCGACAGGGCAGCAGCCCCTCTCCCCAGCACATGGCTCCTCACGAAGCCAGAGCGACCGTGGAGACTGGACGGGGTTCCTGGTGTCCTGGGGCCTTCCCTTCTCTGCTCGTGATTGGAGCTCTCCAGTAAGACCAGCTTCCTGGGGGTGGGCGGGGCAGTAACGAATGTAAAACCCAAACCGAACACATACTGTGTTGGTGCAGGTGGGGAAAACGGGCACTTCCTCCACACGGGTGCTGGAGTGCACACTGGTACGAGCACTTGGATCCAGCAGTTTCTGCTCTGAGGAACTGACCTACCAGCTCAGTCTCCCACATGTGCAAACACGGAGAGTCCCTGTACACTGCGTGTAACAGCAAAGTAGTGGAGAGGAGACACACATCTACGGAAGGCTGGTAAGATACTAAAATACCAACCAAAAACAAGGCCACCTTCCAAGTACTGTCAAGGAGGAACTTCCAAGATACAGTAACAGAAGGTTCAGAGCAGTGTCTATAGCAGGCTACCACGTGGTTAAGAAAGGTAACACAGGTGTGGACTATTTCTGGAAGGACGTTAAACTCAAGGGTGGAGGAAACTATGTATATATATCACCTACTGGAAAAACAGGTCAACAAGTGAGTACAGGCTAAGCTTCAACTTTTTTCAACAGTGCGATTTTCTGCTATTTTAACAGTAAATTTGTCAGCTAGCTTATGAGTCAATATTAACAAAATTAGATCAATGGCAGACTTTTCCAAATTATATTACTTACACAGCTGTTTTATACAAAGATGACTGATGTACAAACTTTTACTAGACAGCTCAAGACTGAAGACTGTCAAAATTCAAACTAAACGTTCCCCATCAGGAGGCCTTTGCTGTAGTTCCAGTTTCCCACCACAGGGGTCAACCTGCTGCTACTGCTGCTGCTGCTAAGTCGCTTCGGTCATGTCCGACTCTGTGTGACCCCATAGACGGCAGCCCATCAGGCCCCACCGTCCCTGGGATTCTCCAGGCAAGAACACTGGAGTGGGTTGCCATTTCTTCCTCCAATGCATGAAAGTGAAAGTGAAGTCGCTCAGTCGTGTCTGACTCTTAGCGACCCCATGGACTGCAGCCACCAGGCTCCTCTGTCCATGGGATTTTTCAGGCAAGAGGGGTCAACCTAGGGTCCCCTTTTTCTCTCTTCTGGTCTTCCTTTTGCCCTGAAGGGAAGAGACCAGTGTTGCCTGGAGGAGCAGTACAGAGTGGTGGTTAAGAGCAGGGCCTTGCTCCCCCCGCTGGTTAAGGAGGGTCTGGTTCTGTCTGCAGAGGGCCCCGCGGTACCAAACAGGAAGGACAAAGAGGGCCTCAGTGAGAACTGGCTAAATGGACAAAAGCTTGGGCTAGAACATGAGGACTTCCCAAGGCGTCTTCAAGAGAAAGGCAGATCACAGCCTGTGGGGGAAGGGAACGGGGCGGGGGGGACTGGGGAAAGGTGACTTTTAAGGTGCGCAACTGTAGTTTGTGTGTATTCTTCATGGTATACGAGGAATCGGATCCTGTGTAACAATTTTTAGAAAGACCTGGGCTTTGCAGCAGGATGTCTGGGTTCACGCCCTGCCTCCGTCACTGCCAGCCATGCAACTGACGCCAGGCCAGTTAGTGAACCTCCCCCTGCTTCAGGTCTCTCAACTCTGAAACGGAAGGGGTAATCAGCAGCCTTCTCTTCAGGTTGGAAGGATTAAATGAGATGCTCAATGCAGAGCATGAAGCACTCAGACTGCCAGGCACGTTGGGAGCATCAGTAAACAACAGCTACCACTGCCACTTAGAGCCCACACAAACTCTCCACGTCTGTAGTGGGGATGAACGCCCCAAATGCTGACAGCAGGCTGATCTGAGAAGCGGGAAACATACTGCGCACACGCTTTCTGAGCAGGGTGTGCTGGAAGGGAGGGATCGTTTATTTAGCCATTGCTCAGTACCTTATTACTGGGTTAATCCACCTCTAGAAAATGACGCACTCCCCCTTCCCTAATTAGCTGCCACTGGGAATGACTGACTAGTCACAGAAATCTATGCAACTATATTCTGTAATTTCTTTTTCATGAACTATGGGATCATAAGTTAATAAGGCTCTTAGGGAAAATCATTAAAAGTATAAAAAGCTTAATAACACATCATTAGAGAAGTACGTTCTGGAAGGCACCCACTTCCAGTTAATTGTGATATACGGGTAGAATAAAAAACCCCCCGAGCTCCAGGGAGCCTCTCCTCTAGAAGCATCTTCTTCAGTCACTCAGAAAACAACGGCTCGGCACAGCTAGTGGGCTACGGTTTTCCCAAGTGCAACTGCTACCTCCTCAAGTTTTCCAACAGGCCTCTCCCAGACTGCCGTCTATTTGTGCTTTTCCTCTTGTTTGGCTTTGGCAAATCCTGGCAAGCGTGTGGGTAGCGCCTGGGCCTTGACCAGTTCTGCAAGCCAGCCGAGGCCTTGTCTCCCGGGGCCTGGTCTGCAGCTGTGGTCACATGGGGACGTGGGAGCATGCGTCTCCCCGCCGTCGCCAGGCCTCCGTTGAGCTCATTCGAAGCCTGCTGACAGGGCTGCCCCAGGAGCGGTGAATCCAGTCACCTTCTTCCTGTGCATCAAAACCTTCAGGGTGCCCCACTGCCTCCGGGACAGCACCCCAGCTCCTCAGGTGGGCTTGAGGGCTCTGAGACATGCTGAGTCTGCTCTGCCCCCTACCTCCCTCTCCCAGCTCCGTCCCTTCGCTCACCCTGTTCCTCCTCTGTGGCTGGCTCGGGCCCGTCCTGCCCTCTCCCTGGCCAGCAGCGCTCACCCGTCCCTCCTCTCGTCCCCCACGCGGCACTACAGCTCTGAGCTCCTGTCTCGATCACAGCCTCCGTCACACGTGGTGCAGTGAGTGGCACACCGACCCATCTCTCCTACTAACTAGACTACCTAAGTAGGGCTTCCCTGGTGGCTCAACAGTAAAGAGTCTGCCTGCAGTGCAGGAGACCCAGGTTCGAGCCCTAGGTCAAGAAGATCCCCTGGAGATGGGAATGGCTGCCCACTCAAGTATTCCTGCCTGGAGAACTCCATGGACAGAGGAGCCTGCTGGGCTACGGTCCATGGGGTCGCAAAGAGTGGACACAACTGAGAGACTAACACTTGCACTTTTCAGACTACCTACTTCCAGCTAGACAACTCTAACTACCTAGACTTAGCCCAAGGCCAAGAACTCTGTCCGATTCCTTTGTCACAGTCCCAGTGTTAAGCTCAGGGTCTGGCAAATAAGAGGATTTTTAAAATCTGATAGGCATTTACCAAATTCTTCACTATCTGGAAAACATACAGGAGTCCTCAAAACACCCATGCCACCCCCTCACCAAGTGTATCAATCCTGCATCCAAGGACCAAGCTAAGGGGACGCAGTCAGTACAAAGGCCAGGAAGCCACCTTTGGTATCTGGGACTAAAGAATGGGATCTTTTCTCTAAAGTGTCACTTCGTATCAACCAGAAACCACAACTTCTATTTTGTCATGCCTTTGAGTGAGGGCATCAGGGAATTAACTGGGTCCCGAAAGGGCAGGCGTTCTGGCCACGTGCACCCGAACGACCTTCGAGAAGAAGCGCGTACACACTCGGGTTCATTTCCCCAGGGGTGGGTGTTTCAGTTCTGCTTCTCTGCCAATAGCTGCAAAACGGGGCTCCCCTCTCTCCCATTCCTGGGCACAGCTCAATGGAATTGGGAGTTTATTTAAAACAAGTGAAAACCACGCAGGTCAACACTAGGGGACACTCTCGCCACAGCTAAAACTGTGGGTCACACTTTTAAGGAGGTGGAGGCCTGGAAATGAAAACTTCTCCCTGGGCGTCCTAAGAGCTGCCTGGACATGAAAAACACTAGGCATCAGCTGAGAGGGAAAGCCACAGTAAGGGCACAAAACAGACGGTATCTGAGTTAGCAAGAAGCCCTCGTGTTTTCATAACGCCTCCTGGTGGGGCAGCCCCACGCTCGTCTTTCCAGGTGTCTGGACACATAATACAGAGAACTGGAACCAACTAGAAACACCTGGTGCATCTGCTCTCACATCTAAAAAAAAAAATCCACAGATTTGGTTTTGTCTCCTACAAAACTCAAGAGATTCCCTGCCCACCCGCCCCCGCCCTCTTAACTCAATAGGAAGTGATTCAAATGCCACACAAACTGAACGGAAACCCGCAGCTTTCAAACACCCTTGCCATAGAATGAAAAAACTCCTTCAAATGACTAATCGTTTTACACCAAAAAAAAAAAAAACCCACAGCACTTCTCAGCTCTCAGCATATGTGGAAACACGTGGAGAATAGGCGAATGAGTCAACCCGCTCACAGAAACCCAGACGGCGTGTGCCGGGGAGTCAGGCCCGGGGCTGGGCGTGCAGGCAGGCGATGGAGGGCACGCGGCGGGGCCCCAGGGGATAACAGGCCCCCCGGAACTGAGGCTCCGCAAGCGCCTGGTCTCGCTGGACAGCCCGCCGGGCAGGTCCCGGGCTTACCTTCAGGGTCTTCACGGCCACCGTCAGGCTGTATTTCTTCCACACGCCTTCGTACACCTCCCCGTACTGGCCGCCCCCCAGCTTGTGCTTCATGGTGATGTCCGTGCGCTCCATCTCCCACTTGTCGTAGTTGGGGGACACGCCGTAGACGGTGGGCTTGTTGCGCTTGGGGGCCGGGTAGTGGAGAGTGGTGATGAGCCCGTCGGCCACAGTGGAGTGATGATGGACCAGCTCGGCCAACGTGTTGAAGCGGCTCTCGGAGGAGACGTAGAGCTGAGGAGACAGGGACAGCCTTCAGCCAGCGAGCAGACAGAGCCCAACGACTCAGGAGGCCGGCTCTGTGTGCTGGGCCTTAACACACAGCAGCCCCTCAGAGCAACCACCCTCCACACAGGACCCCGGGTGGAGAAAATCACTCACGCTGTGTTTCTCTGTGAAATCCTCCACCTGCCTGACTGCCACACGTCTGGTTCTCTGTGACCAGCCTGAGTACACTGGCAGCGTCCATGAAGTATTCCCTGACTGGCCAATGCAAAGTCACGGCTCAGCATCAGTCTTCTCATCACCTGTCTTACTTCTCTGTACTGTACTCACCTCAGGCTGATGATTCCTGGTCTACCTGCTTGGTTACTGTCTGTCTCCATCTACCAGAATGCCAGTTTCATAAGAATAGAGCCCTTCGGCCGTCCGCTTTTATCCTGTGTCCCCAGTGTCCAGAAAAAGATACAAGCACATAACTGATACTCAGCAAATGTTGTTGGTTAAATTAGTAAAGATGAGAACTTAGTATTTGCTGATTAGAAAAGAAAATGAATTATAATAATTATGTTTATTACCCTAAACTTATAATGATATAATTGTCTAGAACTAAACAGTGATCAGGCTTCCCTGGTGGCTCAGTGGTAAAGAATCCGCCTGCCAATGCAAGAGATGTGGGTTTGACCCCTGGGTTGGGAAGATCCCCTGGAGGAGGAAATGGCAATCCACTCCAGTATTTCTTGCCTGGAGAATCCCATGGACAGAGGAGTCCGGCGGGCTACAGTCCATGGGGTTGCAAAAGAGTTGGACAGGACTTAACAACTGAACAGCAACAACAGTGATTAGAGGTGAAAATCACTAAATAAAACGTAAATCTCCTTCTCATTCCTACTCCCTCGATTTGGGCTGAGCAGGAAGCATCAGAGGCCAAGACTTGCAAATGCCCGTGGCGTGCCCATGTGGGATGTTCTGCCAGCTCTCTCTCAGGACAGATTGGGGGTGTGGAGGGCTACACAGAGTCCACACGGCCCCCTCCAGCACAGGGAAGTAGGAGAAGGGATAGAGACACAAATACACGTCAGTCTGGAATTGAGACTGACGGCCGGTGAGCACCCCCACAGCGAACCCCTCCGTGTGGCGTCCTGGTCTGAACGTGCAGAGGGGAGGAAGGCAGAGGCTGGCAGAGAGCAGCATGAGGACAAGACAGCTCTCTTTCTTCCTTCTTTTCGGTTCAATGAGGCAGTGAAGGGGTATTTCCTTACCAAAACCAATTCACATTAAAATTCACAGAGAACACTCGGGATCCAGGCATATAAGTGACTCTGCTGGCTCACTAAGGGCAGCTGACAATCGCTCAAGGTGGAACGGATCTTTAAAATCACAACTAGGTGTTCGTAAGCCTTGGTCAAACTGCAAAGATGTGGGAAGGAGGAATACAGATTTGGGACAGTGGTGATGCCTGAGGCAAGAGGGACAGAAGGAACAGGATCAGTCAGCTGCAGCTGTATTAACTCCCTACTTAAGAAAAAAAAAGAAACAGGAAGAGAAAGCCCAGAACACCTATGACCGGGCCACGGCCTCGGCTGTTGGCAACAGAAGGCTCCGTTACTCTCTGCATGTCTGCAATTGTAGGCAGTAAAAACAGTTTAAAGGAAGGAAATAACAACAGATATAACAAGCTGATCCCAGCTATAGCTCTCAAGAGGTAAACTGGAGTCCTTAATAACAGATCTTTCTTTGCTTGGGAAGATGACAAAGTTTTAAAAATCAGGCAAGCCAGTGGCAAACTGTGGCTTCAGTTCAGTCGCTCAGTCATGTCCGACTCTTTGCAACTCCATGGACTGCAGCATGCCAGGCGTCCCTGTCCATCACCAACTCCTGGAGTTTACTCAAACTCATGTCCATGGAATCAGTGATGCACCCAACCATCTCATCCTCTGTCGTCCCCTTCTCCTCTTGCCCTCAAGCTTTCCCAGCATCAGGGTCTTTTCAAATGAGTCAGTTCTTTGCATCTGGTGGCCAAAGTATTGGAGTTTCAGCTTTAGCATAAGTCCTTCCAATGAATATTCAGGAATCATTCTGGCTTAGAGGTTTATAATCTGTAATCTTTTTGTAGCAATTCTACTAAAATAAAATTCTAACCCCAAGAACTGTGCAGAACGATCCTGCAGCCCTGGGGAGCTTGTCCCCCAGGAAGAGGGCGCCTCTGGGTGGGAGGATCAGTCAGGGTGAGGCCCCACCTTCACACCTCAGACTGCCGAGGACCAAGCCATGAGTGAACCGCTCTCGGGAGAGGCCATGGGCCACCCGCAGGTCCCCTGAACCAGGCGGGGTCGGGGCGGGCAGAGGAGGGCACTGCTGAGCCTGCCCTCAGCTTAATGTCTGCACACTGACGACACGGCACCCCAGTCAGTGTTAAGTCACCAGTGCACCTGCCATTCAAGAAGATGACGGAGTGGGGGATGCGGGGAGAGCTCCTAATCCCTGTCCTTCTCTGGAAAAGTCTGACTGCACTACTACAGGCTGCAGACCACCCCCAGCTCCCCAAGTCCTTTCTCTCCGGCTGCTCAGCTGGTGGGCACTTTTCCTACCAAGGAGTGACGAGAGGAGGGAAAAGCCATTCCAAGGAGGCACCCCCCTGGGACCAGAGTGACCCTCCCAGCCTGGAAATCTGTGCATAGCACAGGCAGAAGGAAAGCCTGTTCTGCCTGCTGGGCTCCCAGGGGCAGGTCGCCTGGGAGCGAGGCTCGTTACCCATTTCTTCCTGTCAGCTTGAAAGCGGTGCTCCCCAACCCGAGGATCAAGTTCACTCAGTTGCACAGAATGCTAATGGCTCCCCTAAGCCCTAGTTTATGCAGAATTTGTTCTTGGTCTCAGCTGATTCCCTCTCAGGCTCCTTTGTTAAAAGATTTCAGAATGATGGGAGGTTTCACTGACTGGGCAAACTTTATCCTTCTCAATAATTAAATTTACAGACCCTGAGACTGAGTTCATCTTTCAACATAAAATTTACATCCTGACATTTATTAAATATTGACACTGCTCTCCCTTCAACGTACGGCACAGCCATCTTCTAAGAGTCAAGTCTGGGGGCCTCCTTCTGATTAGGGCTGGTCTGTGAGCGGCATGTTGCTTAGTGAACTGGGGGAATCTTCATTAGGAATTCATGGCATGTGCACAGGAGAAAGTGAAATGAGCATTATGAATGGCATGTCACCATGCTATGCGCCCAGTTACGTAAACACTCTGGGTGCTCAGCCAGGGCTGCACGTCTTCCTAATCACACGGGGACCCGAGAGATGGGGCCTGTCAGAGACACTCACCAGGAACAGCTCTCCTCCTGACAGCCAGGCTCACGGGCTCATCGGGCTTGGGCAACCTATGGCTGCCTTAGACCTTGGCGTCCCACCTCGGACGTGTTATTTACAGGCTGTGAGGCTAGGAAGTGACACCTGCCCAGCAACTCCCAAGCGCCTCAAACAGCAACAGGAAGGCAGTCCTTACTAATAATTCCCCCTGGTCTCCTGGACTAGGGAAGGTCAGCTTGGTTCAGCAGGCTTCTCACCAGGTGCCTGCACCTGCTGAGCCAGTGTCAGGGCGGGCAGGTCTTAAAGACACAAGAGGGGATACAGGTGGTGCCCCATCATGCCACCTCTGCTAAAGCCCAGATTCTGCTCCTGCCAACTCCGAATCTGTGACTTCAGCAGCCCACAAAAATAAACGCCAACTGGGCGGCTCGTTGAAGAAAAGAAGGAAAGACTCTTACCGAGGGCTGTGAGGAACTGTGGGGCTTGGCAGTGGCGTCCCCCCAAGTAAGAAAGATAGAGACACAAATAACCAAACAACGGGAGAATGACGGAGGTGGGTGGTGGAGGAGGAACAGCGGCCTTTAATTCTGCTTTAATTCTGTTGGCAAAGGGTTCCAGACTTTAAGAAAGCATCAAGAACAAAAACCAAATCCCAGGGTATCTGGAGATTGTTAAGCCTCACAGGACACCCAGGAAATAGCAATGGCTGTTTGGTATGGCCCTTCCAAGAGGCTAGCCTGAAACTCCTGGAGTCCTGGGCTCTGGGCCCCCAGGCTGACTGACCAGCCACAAGGGCTGCTGAAACCAGAGCCAAGAGGGTGGAGGCAGAAAGAAATCCTTTGGGGCCTGAGAGAAGAATCTTCTAAAAATTCAGTTGTTTTCTAAAGATTAGCTAATTTGAAAATAAGAATTAAACTTATTCAACCCTGGCCTATTCCTCCCACCAAACTTTAAATTTTCCCCTTCAAAATCCAAAAAGGATTGCATCAAAGCTCTGCTATGCGAGCAGCGTTTTTCAGTGCCGAGCCACGTTGTCCCACGCGCCGCTGTAATACCTCCCCCTCCCTCTGACTCTGAGGCTGTTCCACTCATTCCAGGAATACGACCCCACCCAACGGAGTCCCCTTGAGTGTGACCTGATGACCCCATGGGCTGAGAAGTCTCCAGGTGCTGGGACAGCTGAACAGAGAGTCTTTGCGGAGGAGGGGAGGGGAGTCAAGAAACCTAGGACACGCTCATGAGCTGCCCAGCAGTGGACACTGCCTGGTCAGCTCCCCATGGACTACCTGGAATGAAAGGAACCCACCTGGCACACATCAGCTTCCAGACAGGGAGCTGGGCTTCCTCGTTAGATGACTCTCAAATGCTGCAGATTATGTATCCACGCAGGCCTTGCTCTCTCTCCCGCTTTAACAATATTTTAGACCAACCCCCAGCTAATGAGTTGTCAAACTAGATCATGCCTGCCCTGCATCTGTTCCAAGGATGCTGATTAAACAACTCCAGGGAAAAGAAACCATTATCCTGTTCAGTACAGACCTCGCCTGATTACTGCGGTGCAGCATGGCTCGCCCTGGGTAAACAGCACAGATGGGAAGCAAGCTGTCAGCTCCAGGAAATCACCTCCCCGCCATGGGTGGTGCACTCTGTTCTAATTCACTGAAAAGGCTCCCCTGCGGCCTGAAGGCACGGTTGCAAAGGGTCCAGCACCCTGGAATGTACCCGCGGAGTGGAAGGACCTGGCTCCACAGCTGGGCTGAGAACAATGGCCGGCGAAGCATGCTGATGAGGCTGCACCCTGGTCGCCCGCCAACAGCAGACTTTGCTGTTTGTCATACAGACTCCGGTGCTGGTGTAAAGACATGGGCAGTGACGGAAAGGATCAGAAAAACATCAGATGAGAACACTGAAAAAAAGACACGTACTGTGCGTCTATATGGTACAAATGAATGTGTGAGAATAGCCGTGAAGATGCTAGCAAGATTAAGAAAAGGGGACTAGGAACTTCCCTGGTTGGTCCAATGGTTAAGACTCTGCCTTCCAATGCAGGGGGCATGGGTTTGATCCCTGGTCAGGGAACTAAGATCCCTGCTTGCTGCCAAGGTTTGGCCAAAAAAAAAAAGGACTAGCCCCACCAGATATTAAAATATAAAGTCGTACAATTAAAAAGTCTGGTATTGGTATATGTACAGACAGACCAATGAAAGAGAATATACCTAAATACAAATGTAAATTTGGTATACTTCAAATCTATAAGAAAAGATGAATTTAGGAAGCACAGGTATAGTAAATATAATGAGGTATCATCTTTACCAGTCAGTGATAGAGAGGTTTTTGCAAGTCTGAGAACATACTGCTGAGGAGGGGAAAGGGAACACGCTCTCACAACACTGCTGGTGAGAAAATGCATCTGCACAATTCCTAAAGAAAGTAATCTGGCACCATCTATACAAGTTTTAGATACGAATAACCTTCAATCAGTTCTAGTAACTTATCTTGCATAACTTGGACCGTACACAAAGAAGTATGTGCAGTGTAATTTCAAAATGCTGGTCATGACCCACCAGTGGGGTCTACGGAATAAATTTAGTGGATTATGTCCAGAATGTTTTAAAATGGAACAGAACAGAATGGTATACAAAATATCAGAGTGCATTACATACAGTAAGAGTAATGAGTAGGGTTTCCTGAACCTTCTGTTACTAGTGTGTATATGGGATGGTGGTGTAAAGCTTTTTTTTTTTTTACAGGGAGCTGAGATTTTTTTTTTAAAGGCTTGAAATCCACCTCATAACGGCATTATAATAGCAGAAGACTGGAAACGGCCTAAAAATTGGCCAACAGGGAACTGCTTAAAAAAATGACGGTTCGTCCATACTATGTAGTCATTAAGAAGAATGAGGCAGCTCTGAATGTGCTGCTATAAAACAATCTCCAAAATATATTATTAGATTGAGAAAGCAAGATGCAGAACAGTGTATATTATGGATCACTTGTGTTTCTTAAAAAGTATAAACAAGTATACGCAGGGGAACTATGGGAGAAACTGGTCACAGTGGTTGCCTCTGGGCAGGGGAACTGAATTAGGGGACAGAATTATGTTTCACGGCAATTGACTTTCTTTTTTTTTTGTTTTTAAACCATATGCATGCATTACACGTTATTAAAAAATACATACACCATCTGGACCCATGCCAACAATCCACCTATCTACACCCTCAATGACAGCGTGAAGCAGACAGTGGAATCTGAGCCTGGTTCCATCGATGACTCACTATGTGATCTTCAACAAAGAAATTTTATCCCTCTAAACCTTCACTGGGGGTTTCCCTGATAGCTCAGTTGGTAAAGAATCTGCCTGTAATGCAGGAGACCCCAGTTCGATTCCTGGGTCAGGAAGATCAGCTAGAGAAGGGATAGGTTACCCACTCCAGTATTCTTGGGCTTCCCTTGTGGCTCAGCTGATAAAGAATGTGCCTGCAATGCGGAAGACCTGCGTTCAATCCCTGGATTGGGAAGCTCCCCTGGAGAAGGGAAAGGCTACCCATGCCAGTATTCTGGCCTGGAGAATTCCAAGGACTGTCTAGTCCCTGGGGTCGCAAAGAGTCAGACACAACTAAGTGACTTTCACTTTCAAACCTTCATTTCCTTAATGCAAAAATGCAGATAAAAGCACTATCTGTCCTGAGGACTAAAGTGAGGTTTAAAAGAATAGTAGGAACTCAGTAAACGTTAATTTCTCCTTTCCCTTCATGGACTCTTAATGACTGTTTATAGGAAGATCAAGAAACCATATATATCAACTCCTTTACAAAACTATAGCTCAGGTTTGGAAATATATAGGTATAATGTGATCCCATGTTTATTTTAAAAGATCTTTTATTTTGTTTATTTTTTGGTACCTAGACAGGGACTTGAACCCTCCCGTGTTTATTTTAAAATATTACACATACATGTGATTTTATCGACAGGAAGAAGGTCACGTACCACACTTGTTTTGGAGAGGTACTATTAAGGTGATCTTTCACTTTAAAAATAATAATCTATTGTGTGAATTCTCACTAAGGATAAATTACTATAACAAGAGATTTTCTAAAAAGGGAGAGTCTTAATGTAAGAAGTATGCCCACAACCCAACAGACAGTCCACCTGTCTTATGAAACTGCTGACCACACCACTTCAGGACAATGAAAGAACATCACGCTGCAGACCTCTAACTGCATACGACTGCTCCTCCACAGAGGGTCTTTGACCAGGTTAGTGGGATGATGCCTGCTGTTTCAAACATCTGCTTGCTTTGCTGCAAGAACTTAGCAGCCCAGCGGCAGGTTCTCTGGTCCCCGCCCCGGCCCATTGCTATCCCTGCCTAGGGCCACCTACCTTGCCATCAGAAGCAGTGTTGATGCGGTAGTGGTACACCCTTCCTTCGTATCTCAGTGAGATGGACCTCTGCCCAGGACTACTCTCGCTCTCCCGAACCAAGAAGCTGCCGTTGATCCCGCTGCTCAGAAGGTACTCGGCGGCGTTGCGGGACACAGGCCCATGGTACCAGGAGTGCTTCTCCAGGCTGTTGACCGGTGTGATGTAGTTGCTTGGGACCCAGCCTTGGCCATTTTTGGTTTGGGCTTCACACCACTCCCCATTGTGATTGTAGCCTAAGACTCGGAGCTTTTCACCTTAGAAGAAAAACACCCGAACTGGACACGTCAGTTTTAAAAGCTAACACGTTCGTTTTCATTCACTCTTCTGTGATTACTAAAAAAAAAAAATCTCCAAATTCCTAAATATCTACTTCATTTTAACAGGTCCATATAAATATATGCATTTAGAACTGTATGAGTATACAGTTTCCTGTTTACAGTGAATATGTAGATAAATACATAGCTACAGTTTTTATAAATCTATTATTCAAGTGACCTAGTTTCTAATATAAGCAAGCTTTTTGTAGAAAAATACTTTTTCTTTAAAAAAAAAAAAAAAAAGGGTTTTCAGTGTTTGGTCCAAATGTTTTTTTCAATACAAAATAGAGAAAGCTCTGCTTTTGCTAAGAACTATACAAGAACTTTTCTCCTGAAGGAAAAGTGACTCTCATAAAGATGCTCTTAGTTTTTCTGGCTCTCTTTGCACTTCAAACAGCTCTTTCAGCAAGCAAAGGTGTGGCCAGTCAAGCCACATTTCCCCTGATCTCTGTCTCCTGCAACCACCAGCAGCTGCCCACAGCTCCTTTACCTTTAGTTATGCTTAAAGTGTTATCCCCACTGGCCACAAAGTCATACAGTGCAACAAAAAGGTTGGGGTCATTTTCACTGGGACCAGCAAGAAGGTTTTCCTTAGAGTTCCAACGAGCTGCTTCGCTCAGACCTTGGGGCTCGAAGTCAGATGCTACTGGCCTCTGAAGGGCTTCTGGAAGAGAAAGAGAAGAAACAGGGAAAAAAGTTTCATTATCAGGAGCAAAGTCTGTGTTTCCAACGTAATACATTCCTGGTTTACTTTTACTTCTTAACATCCGTACATACTACTTACTAATAAAAAGGGGGGTTAAAAAATGGGACTCTTCCATTCCCAAATCTTGTGAAAAATCCTAAGCATTTACATTCCTGAGAGGTAACTACTTACTGCTGCCAAACGGTTTAAACTTTAAGTTCTTTAACTCAAAATGAATTATATGAGAAAGAGACGGTCCATCCTCACACCTCTTTGCCATTGCTAATTTATGTTATAATATGGAGCAAAAGCCTCCTGCTTTAAAACGTTTTCAAATGTATGAATGTTAACATACATACATGATTTAAAAATCAAATAGCGTGGAAGGGCTTATAATGAAGGACAAACATTTTCCATCCCACTCTTCCGTTACCCAGAGGTAACAGCTGCCTTATTTTGGTGATCCCCTCCATCTCTCTAAACACAAGCTGTCCTATCATTACAACTGCCCCTCCTTCTCCCACACCAGGCTCTACTACTTACCTTTCTACTTTCAGTAACAGACTTCCACTTTAATTTCCTGTTCTCCCTGCTAGAGTCGGTCTCTCTCAGTGATTTACCTCACAAGATAAGGATGTTAACACCCTACCCTTCCTTCCACCTACCCCCACTTCCCCACATACACACTCCAGGTAGGCCTTCTTTTCATTTTCTTTTACTTTGTGTAAAAGTTCTGTTCTTCTATTTTGTCAACAAAGTCTTCCATTTTTGTCTATGCTGCTGCTAAGTCACTTCAGTCGTGACAGACTCTGTGTGACCCCAGAGACGGCAGCCCACCAGGGGTTCTCCAGGCAAGAACACTGGAGTGGGTTGCCATTTTCTTCTCCAATGCATGAAAGTGAACAGTGAAAGGGAAGTCGCTCAGTCGTGTCCAACTCTTAGAGACCCCGTGGACTGCAGCCTACCAGGCTCCTCCATCCATGGGATTTTCCAGGCAAGAGTACTGGAGTGGGGTGCCATCGCCTAGGTATATTCTAAAAGTTGAAAACCAATCAACATCTTTTATGTTAGGAAAGTGTGATTATTACCCACTAAGGGGTTAAACACAGTATTTTTTTCCTGAAGTTTCTTCTATTTTTTTTTTTTTTTTCTCGAACTACATTCAAACTCTCCACAGGTTATTTCAAGGCAGCAAATCTACTCCAAGTAGATCTTTACAGTTGTAGAATATTATGGGGTGAAATCTGATACTCATTTAAGGACACTACAGTAAGAAATCAAACTTTTAAAAAGCAGGAAAGTGGGAAATTCTAACTTTATGCCAAAAGCAAGAAAACAAAATTGTTTCAGTTTTTCCTTTTTATGGATTTGGAGGACCCAAACATGTCTTCTTGGGGAATGACACCCATCTCCGGGGTGGGCATGATTTTCCAGTAGTCACTTCAAAGGACACACTAGAGGCACCTACAGTATCTGAGAAACTAGGCTAACCTTCCACAAACATGACTGGAGAACTTTCAGAAACAAACACTCTTTAAACAATCTCTTTGAAATAAACCAACAGAACATAAATAAGAAGCCCTTTCTATCCTAGTTTTTGTACTACTGACCACAGTGAGTCTTCAGGAATTGTTTTTCTAAAGAGTAAGTCCCAAATTACGTCACCACCGCGCTTGGTATTTCATCCTGTGAATCATGAGGGCAAAGAGAATTTCAAGGAAGAGGGTCTTGTGACACTACCATTTCCTAGAATGTGCAAAAGGCTTAGTGAGATGTGTTAGGCCCTGTTCTCTGAGTACTTACAATATAGACAGCTCTAAAAGCATATCTAGTGCCATTGTGATCAGAGGCTGACCAATCAACCAAAAAAGCTGGTTAAAGCAGGGCATTCTTGAAAACTAAAACATGAGATTCCCTAGCCCTGCCTGAATGTACACTGATTTGCTAGTCTTGACAATAGGGCTGAGGACTGTCCTGAGGGTGGGTGTGTGATTAGAGCTGGATGCTGTCTTACCATCCTACCCACGATGCCTCATCTCAGTTCCAGCTCTACATTCCTGCAGGTGGAGGAAGAGGGTGGGCTACTCGCTATAAAATCCCAGTACAATCCCTTCCAACTGTTCACAGTTGTGTCACTCACACCTAGTCCTGAAACAATTTTTTTAAAAGACACCTGCATTTATAGTCTCTCTAAAACACTGACCTAAATTTTCATAGACAAATCTCTTCACATTTGGATTTCACTGGTTTCATATGAACCGAGTAATAAAACAAGTATATCTGAAAAAAAGGGACGTGGGAAGAAATACAAGTGGCTCTGGGTGTGCTTGTGACTCAGGGGGTGGGAGCAGAATGTGACACAGGAGCGGCTGCTTGACTCTGTGGGCACCAGAGAGGCGTGTGTTATGAAGGGAGCCAGGCTGCTCCACGCTGCAGTGAGTCAGTTAAGTGAAAGTAAGTCAAAAGAGCGTCTATGGTCGTTATATTAAGCAGACTTATTAGGCAAAGGATCCTTAACATAAAAGAACTCTTGCAAATCAAAAGGGAAAAGATAAACCCTCCTCCATGGAAAAATGGAGAAGGAAAACGGCAACCCATTCCAGTATTCTTGCCTGGAGAATTCCATGGACAGAGGAGCCTGGTGAGCCGCAGTCCATGGGGTTACAAAGAGTTGGAAATGACTGAGCGACTAACATACACACTCCCACTATGGAAAAACAGACCAAAACTATGAATAAGCAATGCACAGAAAATTTAAATTACTACTAAACAAGAAAAGCATGTTAACCTTTCTTGTAATCAAAGAAAGGCCAATTCTCTGTCATGTTGGGCAGGGACATTTTCTGGATGAAATGGGCATTCTCATACAATGCTAGTAGGTGATGTAGACACTGCTGGAACATTTTAGGAGAAAAACTGGAAACATGAACTGAACTGAGTCTTTGAAGAATTCCATCACCTTAGATATACCTCGAGGAATTTGTCCCAGGAGACCCAAACAATGATTTGGATATGCTCAATCACTCAGCTGTGTTGACTCTTTGAGACCCCACTGACTGTAGCCCGCAAGGCACCTCTGTCCATGGAATTTTCCAGGCAAAAATACTGGACTGGGTTGCCATTTCCTTCTCCAATGATTTGTATGCACTGATTTTTAAAATGACAGCACCAAAAAGGAAAAGCACAAAATATTTATCCATTCAAGATAGGTTAGTTTGTGGTCCATCCATAAAATAGAATATAGTCATAATGTCATTCAAAATATTTCTGGAAAAACATATCTAATAACTTGGAAACATACTATAACAATCATAATTTTATAAAAATTGAAAAAAGTCCAGAAGGAACTACACCAAAATGTGAACAGTAGTTAATGCATGGTAGTTGTCAACAGTACCATTAACAGTAGTTTAACACAGGGTGGGGGGATTACAAACATTTTAAATTTTCTTTTTTCTTTTCTATATCCTGGCATACTTCTCATCATGAATGTGAATTGTTTCCATAACCAGAGAACAATTACAAGAATAGAAAAATGGTCATAAAGAAGCCCGCTGACGCTTATATAATTGATCATCTAACATGAAACATCTATATATAATCTTATATATATATATAACATCTTATATAATTGATCATCTAACATGAAAAAGTACACAGGAGGAGGATGGACTCTTCTCTCTCTGTCCTGAAAAAGTCCATGTGCGTTTCCCTGCAGGATCCCAACCTCGTGGGCGTGAGCACACGACTCTGGCAGACCAGGGCTACACAGGAAATTAAACCAGAGTCATGAATACAGAAATGCTTTTCTTCTCAAAGGCCATCTGACCTCTTCTATCAAACATTCTGCAGCATCTGGATTTGATCAAAGTTACATAATCGGGGGAAGTGGCCTGGAAAACACCTGGAATGGGCAGAACACAGACACCGGCCCGGGGGTGACTATCGATTTAAAGTGTGGATTATTAAAGGGGGACTGTCCCTCACATGGAGACAGATGCTGAGAACTTCATGTGAGGGGATGAGGCCTCTCTGTCAGGAAGGAAAGGGCCTCCCACTGCTTTTTGATTCAACAGGACGTCAGGAAATCCAAGGCAGCCTCGAGATTTTCCTCTCCAGTTCTTGCTCCATTCCACAAATTAATGGCCAAAGCCCAAAGGGAAGTATTGCTCATGCATGCCTCTGGATAGAGACGCTGAAGTGCAGCCACAGTCCAACACCAAAACCTTCCAGTCAATTCCCAATCCAGGCTGATGTCAAAATTGACTCACGATGTATAAATGCCAAGTTCCTTGCTTCATTTCATAGTGAACGATGCTCGTCAACCTTAAAAATGATCACAGCTTACAAGGCCCAAGTTGCAGAATGTACTTAAATCTTTCTTGCCTAATACATGAACTTCCTGCCAGTCCCCGGATGGACCCTCAAAGGAGCTCAAAGGACTCATTAAAAAAACGATGACCAAAATAGCTCCTCTCTTCTGTTCTGCCAACGGATAAAGAAATCCTTGCATCTATTCTTCTTAAAAATGTTAGTTTAACATTTTTTGCGGCATTCTGAGTCATAGCTTTAAAATATTTAAGATTTTTATCTTCAAGAACGCCTCTTACCTCATTGGAAATCCTTTTGTTATTACCATATCCTTCACGAAAAGGTTTCCACTCACCCACAAAACTCAGGAAAAGTCATTAATTAGCCAGTTGAATACCAAGAATGGTGCTATCTAAATGTGCTCCAAAGTTACGGCTCCAACTGTGACAACAAACTGAAAAGTCTGTAAGAACGATGCCACAGAGTTCACTGGATCTGTGAGTGATTAACTTATTTGGACGGCGTTCGAAGAAAAGAGCTTGGGTCTTTAAAGTATAATTTAAAGATCATTTTATACAAAAATAATCCTTTCTTAAAAATTGTGAGTCACTGATCAAAAATGTTTACAAAAGATTCTCCCATATGGCATGTCTGGTCTAGACTCTCAGGGGCTGCTGCTAAAGCTGCCACTGCCAAGGAGGAGGGGAACAGGCTACTTTAGTCCCAAAGCGGGAGGGGATAGGAGCTGGGGGGGGGGGGGGGGAGGGGCAGAGGGGAGGGGATACGAGTGAGGAGGGGGTGGAAGGGGAGGGAAAGGGAGGCTTCACCTCCAGGAAAAACATCCCAGGGAAGCTTCCCACCTTCTTCTTGGTGATCGTGCAAGCTCACGGTTCCTGCTAGAGTCAGATAGCCGGGCTATGTGGCAGTCATTTCTGTTCACCTCATGGATGGCGGGGGGCGGGGGGGGGACGGGGGAGGGAGGAGGACGGGGCATGTCGCACGTGATAAACACCCCCTTTATTTTTGCTCACATTCCATTATTTAAACCCTGGTCGCTTTAGTCTTATTTCCTTTGTGGGCCCTTCATTATGATCCTCCAGTTCAAGGAATCTCTGTAATTTAAAAATCTATAAAACAGATCCTTCAAAAAAGAGGGACGGCTTCGTGTTTTATTTCACACTCAGTTCCAACCGATGAGATCATGCTCAGACTATTCTCAAGTCAGTTTATAACAGTCTGATACAACTTTTTATAATATGAGCTTAGAGGAAAAGGATGATTTCCCACAATCTGAACTCGATGAAAGTCATTTTATCTACATTCTACATGGTCCTTTATTTTGTAATTTACACCCTCACCCAGAGCAGTTAAACCTAAAAAAACAAGTTAGGCTGAATACAGCCTTGGCATTAACTTCACGCTCTGAACACAATGTTCCCAGCGCCCCCAAAACACTGTGTCAGCTGCTGGGGAGCAAGGGTAGGGCAATGAGGTGAGGATGCAAGGAACACAGCCTCTACTTCTTGAAGGAGAAACACCCATTCAGAAAATGTACACACCCTCAAAGCAAAAAGTCTAACAGAAGACAAGCGCTGTCCTGTGCATTAATTTTTAAGGACACAGACATGGACTCCCAGGAGTTGTGAAGGGGGGAGACAGGGTTAGGAAGAAGTAGACTCTGAACGAGACCATGCCCAGCAAGAGAAGCCTGATTAACACAGGGACCCAAGGGCAGCCTGACACATCAAGCCTACTCAGGGAGGGGGCTTCATCTCTGCTGTGCTGTGGGCCCTGTGGTGATGCAGACTATTCTGACTTTACTCCTCAGAACAAAGTCTGCAAACACATCAAATACATATGGAGCACCGCAGAGAACAACTGTACTGAAACAGTCCTCAAAGTATCTTTTGAAAGAAATCTGTAATACGGTGTTTCTCTACTATGCATTAAATATACGCTCCTTTATTAACACATTAAATTGCAAGCTCAAGTAGTAGCTGTCATTTCAAAGTAGTGATGAGTTTAGGTAATAATCACAATTGTTATGTAATATGAAAATATCTGAGTTCTACTGCTGGCAAAGTCACAAGCACTGCTAATATTACTGTGGTTATATACATTTATAAAAAAAAGATAAAATACTAATTTTCAGTTAGCACTTAGTGAAATAAAGTCTTAAATATTTTTCCATCCAAGGACATGGAGCCTCTGAATGTCACCCCAGACCCCAAGGGCCTTGCAGGTCCACGTCTACACCACCGACGTAGCTCAGCAGAACCCCAGCAACCCGACAGACACAGGCCTAGAAAGGGGGCCGCTGTGAGTTCGTGTGAAGTCCAGATTATGCAAGTTTCTTTCGTCTTAAGTAAAAAGAACTAATAATTTTCTTTCCATTACTTCCCATCTAGGGGTGTTATAGGCAATAAATTGGATGGGCTTCCAGAGAAATCCCCTTTAAAAATTAAAAAAAGTTTTTTAACAAGTTATTTAAATTGGCCCAAGGTGTAACTATTGCTGAGAACCTTTTTATATTGTGATACTCCTAGGCAGTCAATTTTAGAAAACAGAATTCTCCATCCTAACCTCTGTCCCGATAGGCAGTTCAGATACTAACTCTTCTGAAGATACAGTCCCCTGTCCCCCTTCGCTCAACCAGAAAGCAAAACCAAAGGAATTTCGTGTCACTTTCTAAGACTCTACTGTCAATGAAGTCTACGACGACTAAAAACGGAGTACAAGGACCGACAAAAGAAGACTACTACCTTCACACCATTCTGAGCCCAACATTCACACCCCTCTCCCTCTCAACCCGGTAAGCGCAAACCCACAGCCTGGCCACTTTTCCTCCCAAATCTCTCAGCAAACCTGTATTTTCCACACCCTTGACTGGTTCCCAACTTTGATCTGACCCCTCGTTCCACCTCCGCACTGCCACCAGAGCGGTCTTCCTGAAAAAATGCAGATCTGACCCAAGTCGCTCTTCTGTTAAAATCCACCAAGATGGCTGCCGGCCGAGAAGCCGAAGAGAAAGCTTGGGAGGCGGCCCTCCCTGTGGGCCTCGGTCACGTTTACTGGCGCGGTCAGCTGAGGCGATGTGAGGAACAGGGCTATCCTGTGCCTCACGGGGAAGCTGGCAGTTGGCTGACAATGTAGGAGACACTGTTCCCCCAGACACCGGCGGGGGCTGTTGCTGCTGCCACCTCTGCGGGAGAAGTCCGAGCTCTAGAAGGACCGTCTTCCCCCAGGACGCTTGCTCTTCATTCAGCCTCCTCCCATATGCCCCCGTCGGTTCCCCCTTGCTGTCTCAGCGGTGAGCACCTTGGCCAGGGCCAGTCATGCCCCCTGGAATGCCTAGTCCCTTCTCATCCTCCCGGCGGCACCATCCCCAGCAAACCTCTGACTGGTCCTTCTGCCTCCCCACCCATCTCTGGTTGATTACTTCCGGTTCGCCTCACACTCGGGAAGGACCTGACGTCCGTTAAGAGTGCCGTGAGGAATCTGCCCCCATGTCCCTCGTGGGACACTAAGCCTGGGCTCCAGGGTGCACAAGGCTTGTTCAAATCTCAGCCCACCATGTCTTTAAGATACTAATTTCTGAGCCTCAGTTTCTCAACTGCAATGGCTTCAAAACCGAGTCGGGCCGTCAGGCGGGATCAACGCATACTTGCGGGTGGAGATGTTCTCGCACGGATGCGGGCATGGAGCCTGGCACCAGGGCACCGCAACAAAGGGTAATCATCCCTTCTCTTATTATTGTTACCACAATAATGTAAATTCCTCTGGGGCAGAGATGGAGCGTTCTTCTCACAGAGTCTTCAGTCTCACCTGCCTAATATGACTCAGCCCTGCTCAGGGTTTCTTAGAAGGAACTCAGTTTTAAGAACATCCTGCATTTGTTTGTCTTTGGCAGCAAGGTAAAAAAATTAGGTCATGACTGAAGAGTGCACCTTAATGACCTGTCAACCTTAAGTAAGAACAGCAGAAGTGACAGACGGGAAAGATGAGAAGCAAATGCAACCCAACCAGGAAACCTTAGCAAGATTTAGGAAATACAGTAACTTTTTAAATGGAATCTACACCACAGCCAAGAACCTAAAACAAGGTGTAGCATGAAAGTACCTTTCTCTGTGCTTTCAAAAGAAACAGGATTCATTACTGTCTCATAACAGGCCGAGATGCCTCCACAGACTTCTTGTTTGAGAGGGAAGAAAGGTTTCCCGAGTCCCCAGACTGGCCCAGAGTCAAAGTGGCCACAGTGAGCCAACTAACCTTAAAAGCCTTTTTATTCTGTCACAGGCCATTTGCAACAGACTGAAAGCCTCCCCCTCTGCCTGCCAGGCTTGGGAGGGTATGTAAACCCTCATTTCGCATTTCCTGTTTTCTGTTATAGCATCATCAAGGCTCCTGGGTCACTTAGACCCGAGTGACTGAAGTGAAGAGGCTGCCCAATGGAAGGCAATTTCCCTAGAACGTCTCATCGGCCATTACTATTGGAATAACTTTAATTGGAGTCAATCCTAAAGGAAATCAACCGTGAATATTCACTGGAAGGACTGATACTGAAGCTCCAATAGTTTGGCCACCTGATGCAAAGAGCTGACTCAATGGAAAAGATCTGATGCTCAGAAAGATTGAAGGCAAAAGGAGAAGAAGGTGACAGAGGATGAGGTGGCTGGATGGCATCACTGACTCAATGGACATGAATCTGAGCTAACTCCGGTGAAGTGAAGAACAGGGAAGCCTGGCGTGCTACAGTCCATGGGGTTGCAGAGTGGGACTCAACTTAGGGATTGAACAGCAAACAACAAAAATTGGAGTAACTGAATGTAACCCCAATAAAGGTATTTTGTCTCCAAAACACAATGGTCAACTCTATTTATTCATGGCCCATCTTTAAGTTAAATTAAGGTATTCAGTGTATAGCACTGTTGGCTAAATTTGAGGACTGATAAGACTGATAGGGATTAGGTAGAATTTAAGAGTAATAAGGCTGAAATTTTTGCAGCTGAATGTAAGGGAACAACAGCTAGTACTTATTGATCCCTGCTGACTGCCAGCACTGTGTCAAGCACTTTATCTGCATGAAATCCCCACAACCCATTAAGTAGCCTCTATTATGAGGGTACTTGAGAGGGCAGGAAATGGAAGCAGATGTGAAGCGCCTCACATGCTCTCTCTCCAGGAACCCCTCCGTCAGCTCCCTGTCTGACAGTCTCACTCAGTCTCAGCATTGCTCTCTCAAGGTCTGGCTCTTTCTTTTCCTTCTCCACTCCGGCATCTCTTGTCCCCCTCCCCCCACCCTCCCTCTGCCCGTCCTAGCCCCTAACCCCCTCCTCTCTCATCTTTCTTTACACCTCTCCTGTCTCAACTTGTCTTGTCTTTGTCTTCCAGTCTGTACCTCCTCCTCCTTCTGTCTGTCTGCTCTATCTCCACCACCTAACACCGACAGTATAACAAAGCATCGAAGGTGTGGATTAAGACAGAAGCATTCGAAAGCCAATTTCAGAGAATAACAACTGTCAGTATCTGAGGACAAAGTTAAGTCTCTCAAAAGTCAGCAACTAGCAAGCTATTTTTCCGAATGGCTTTGGAACTTCACTAGGCAAGAAACAAGACTCACCATAGTGCTAACTATTAAAGATGGACAAGGAGTACAAGGGGCTTCACTATGCTGTCTGCTTTTGTTACAGGTTTAAAATTTCTCCACTAAAAAAAAAAGTAAAAAACACGAAAATCCCCTGGTGGTCCAGTGGTTAGGATTCTGCACTCTCAATGCCAGATCACCACTACAGAGGAAAAGTTAAATTCTTTCAATGTCTCATCTGATCTTTGGTTCTTGGTTACATATACTTCTGGTTTTATTTTTTCCAGTTTTATTGAGATGGAATTGACATACCTCATTGTCTAAATTTAAGGTGTACAACATACTGAGATGATATATGCACATTTTATGAAATGATTACCACAGGGAGTCTAGTTAACATCCACCACCATACACAGTTACAGATGACTTTGCTTGTGAGGAGAATGTAGATCTACTCTCTAAGTCATTTTCAAATATACAATATAGCATTATTAACTATAGTCACCATGCTGTACAATGTTACGCATTTTTAAAACCTATCCATCAATAATTTTTCATGTTTCTATTTCAGATCAGTGATTACGCTGATAAAATTGCGGCCTGATTTTACAATAAGGTAATAAGTAGTACGAAATTTTAAGTTTTCACATGTTTGGAGCTGTGGAAATGCATCTCTAGAGATGAGAAATAAGATGCCAACTACGGCATCTATTCCTGCCAACAGGATTTTTCTTTCACAATTAAAACATTCACCATGGGAATAAGAAAGGGTCAGAGGAAGAGAAGATACTCTTCCTTAGAACCAAGGACAGGAAGCATTAATTATAGGCATCAAAGCAAACTTGGAAACAAATTGTTTTCTTAACAAGAAAAACTATGAGTGGGTTTAGTTCAAATTCTATCATCACACTTCAGCCATTACAGCAATTGGCAATGCCAACATTTTAGACCGTGAAATATTTAAATTAACAACAGCTAACATTTGCTAACATCTTGCTCCGTGCTAAACAGTTTAAATGAAATGTCTGATGTGAATCTCCCAACTCAAGAAGGCAGGGACTACGATGAGCCTTATTAGAAATGAGAACACCGAGGCTCAGGGAGCAACATGCCAGTCACTTCACTGGCAGGATGGCTGACATCCGGGCCAGGTGGCTGGCTTGGGAGTTGTGTGCTTCCCAGGAGAACAGGACCTCGGCAACATTCTAGCCATAATACTGCCTGGATTTAAGGACATCCCAAAGGAGGCTCACATCAGTATAAATACATACACTTAGCACTTCATTGGTCTCAAAGCTTTCCTGTGACTCATCTCCTGGATCCTCAGAAACAATCCTCGAAGGTGGGCTGGCCAGAGAATGTTTGTTCTCTTGGTCTTAGAGGTAAGAAGGCAGAAAAGTTGAGACATGAAGAAAACTGGGTTCGCCTGACTCCAAATTCAAATGTTTTTCCTACCCAACTGAACTGGGGCCCTTCTTCTTCCTCCTCTCTAGAAACCTCATAGCATCAGTATGAGAATGAAGTGAGGATGTCTATGAAGTGCTTGGTGCCAAAGAACTGTCACCTCATTGATGCTCGACAATTTCAATGTAACCCTCAAATGAAAAGGACTGACTGGCTTTCTATTTGGTTACAGAAAGAGCTTCAGATTTTTCTTTGTTACTAAACAAGGGAAGTATTTGATGACCTCAGAAGAGAGTATTTAGAAAGAGAGCATGAGCTTCTGTGAGGCAGAAGTTCTAAAAGTGTATCTGTGTGGCTGGCACCACACAAAGCCTCCACCAGAAAGTTAACTGCTGAATAGAAGCGTTTCAAAGTGGGCCCTTAAAATAAATGCGGACGGTTCACAAAGAGTTCACTTCACAGAACTCACGCGTCCGCATGTAAGATTCATGCACAGTGTACGCAAACACAAACACACGAACAAATCAAAGTAAACTGTGGGGGAAAAAAAAAGAATTCAATTGGCGAATGTTCATGTTTTCTTTCACACCTCTAGGAGAGAGAAGAAATTAATCAGAAAATTCAGTGCTTGAAGTAGACCTAAGATTGTAAAGTTCAGTGTGGCCATAAAGGACAGATACACCTATAAACATACATTTTTGCAAAGCTGGAACATGGAAGTTAAATGCTATAAATGCCTATGTGTGCATAAAATGTTTCTAAAAGGATACACAAGAAACTCAAGTGAGGTTTCTGGATGAAGAACAGAATTGCTTCTCACTAACCTTTAAGAATTTTTTAATGATGTACAGCTATTCTAATAAACATTTAAACATTTAAAATTTCACTGCTAAAAGTAGTCATTTTTAATCAGTATTAGAAAGAAAAAAAATCCCTGTTTCAGGCTTTAGAGTGTTTCTGAAGATACTATTTTAATATCCACAGAGAGTTCCAAAGGAGATGAACAGTCATAGCTGGTAAAGCATATAGTGGCTAAAACTGGGCTTTTTGAGGCCAGACAGCAAGGGTTCAAGTCCTAGCACCACCGCTTGCAGGCTCTGTGACCTTGGACGAGTTTTCTAACTTTCAGATGCGTCAAGTTTTCTTCATCTATAAAATGGAAGCAACCAAAGGGCTATCATGAGAAATAAGCAAATAAAATCATATAGTATGCTCAAACAGTGCTTGGAATACAGTAAACATTTAATAATTGTTGCTTTGGCAGCTAGGCCTAAATAGCAATAGATGCACGATCAAGTTGCATATATGGCTGAACTTACTCTCAATGGAAAACTTGATCATACTCGATTTTCTCGGGCACTTGGGACACCTGGGCCCCCAGTTTGTGTCAATAAACACTGACTGACTGATTTAGGATGTCGGTTAAAAACAAAAAGGCTGGACTACTTATCCAGATGTTAGAAATATTTCTCCCAAGCAGCTAATAGCACATCCAGTCTTTAAGAAACGATCACTTAGGTCTGTTAAATTCCCTCAACTACACAACAATGATTTCATTTACTTTCTCCAATTAAACGTAACAATGAAAGAAGGAAAACTCAGTAACAGAAAAGAATTCCTAGAGTGATACCTTCCTAGATGGAGACTTAATGCCAGGTGGTCTGCTGTAATCAGAATTTTTTTTTTAAACTTGAGAGTCAACATCATTTCAAGACACATTAGATTTTGTAAACCCTCACCTCCAAAAAAAAAAACAAAACCATAAAAGCCATCCAGGTAAGAACTAAATCTACTGTTTACCCTCAGGGAATACAAAACAATGTCACAACAGTGCTGTGACCTAAACCTTCCTCCATCTCTGCAGCTACAAAAGTCCATTCATCTACCCTGCCTGAAGCATCATCTGCAAAATGGATGGTGATGCCTAACACTAACTCGTTACAGATGTAAATGAGCATGTGCTCAGAACTCTGAGCAACTTGGAAAATAAGCAGCATATTAACTGAAGATGATTTTGGCGGCTCACATGCCAACTTCTAGGGACAAATAAACCATCTTCTCCCTCTAAACGCTAGATCTTGTGAGCCCACTCCATCTGGATGCGCCTTCTCCCAGGCGGCCAATATACACGTCTCATGGCAAGAAGGGCCAGCTGATTTCATCTGTACCACTGGTGTTTATGGTTTGAGCTGCGCACGTGACTTCATGCAGACCCTCAGGTCAAAAAGTTGGAGAGAAAAGAAAAATAGGTGAGACAATGAACAAGGCCTCGTGTTCATTTCTCCTTCATTTTAAAGAGAAAAACGTTACAACTCTGATGGCACTTGTTCTAAAAAGAGCTTTACATTTCGACTCCTGTTTTAAGTCCTAAATAAAAAGAACAGACAAATGTAAGCAGATTTACATCCCTAAAGTACAATTAACTTTTCTGCTGAAAGGCAATAGTCTGGGGCCACGAGTCCCCAAGTCAGATAAATTTCCGCTTCATCCTGAAGCTACAAAATGAAGGCCACTCATCATAGTCAATTGGTTTCTTGGGTTGTTTTTTTTTTCCCAGTTGTCACCTTACTAGGACAGAAAACAAAGACACACAGGAAAGGGGAAAAAAGGGGTGGGGGGCGGATTAGAGAAGAAAAGGGGAGTAGAATGGGAAGAGGGCAAATGTGAACCGCACGGGCTCTGGGGCTCTGAGGCTTTACGGAAGGAACTTAACACGAGCTGACCCTCCTCCAAGTGCCCTGGACTCATTCAAAATCTTCCTAAAATGCGGTGGAACTTCTCTTTTCTCCCCGCAGAAGTCTTAAGAATTCTTACGACCTCTACGTGGTCCGTAGATAAGATGGAGAGTGTGTGTGTGTGTGTTGGGGGGTGGGGGGGGAATGGTGTAGAAAGATCACTTCAAATTCTGTATCCATAAATGGTAGAGCCGTGCTCCCTTTTGTCCACGAGACTTTAATGAAAATCGTCTGTTTCGCAAACACGGGTCGACCTTTTGGACGCGTAATTCCCAATTAGCGGTGGAAATTCCACGACGTGGGCTCACGAGGCCCTTCGGGCCTGTACGCTTCGCTTTCTCAAACTTTCTCGGGGAGACCCTGGAGGCCTGGGGGCCCCGTGACTTGGCCCTCCCGGTGTGGGCTCCCCCCACACCCCTGGGGTTAGTGCGCGCGGGGGTGGGGTGGGCTGGAGGGGGCCCGACGCCCCGCACCCTCCGGGCTGGCGGCGGCGCCCAGGGGCGGGCGAAGGAAGCGGAGAGCGGGAGAGGGCGAGGGAGGAAGGCAGAGGGGAGAGGGGGAGAGGGCGGGCGCGGAGGGAGCGCGCGCGCGCGGCCGGGCGAGGCCTAGGAAAGCAGGCAGGCCGGCAGGCCGGCCGGCCGGCCGGGCGGCGGACACGCGGCCGCCCTCGGCCCGCTCCCCCGAGCTCACCTTCTAGGTAGCAGCTGGAGGAGGACGAGAGCCCCTTCTTGGATTTGCAGCCCACCAACTTCAGGCAGATCTCCAACATCTTGGCGCGCCGGAGGCGTCGGGGAGCCCGCGCCCCGGGCTGCCCTCCGCGGCGGGCTCAGGCCCGGCTCGCCCCGCGCGCCGCCCCGGGACCCCGCGGCCCCACCATGCCGCCTGCCCCGCCGCCTGCCCCGCCGTCCCACGCCCGCGGCCTCTCCCGGTCTCGGCTCCGGACGCGCCTGTTAACAAAGGGCCCCCGAGCCCGGCCCCGCGAGGCCCGCCCCCGCCGCCTTAACCCTCTGCGCGCCGCGCCCGCACCCAAGGGCTGCCCCGTGTTCCGACCGGCCCGGGCCGCCGTCCAAAACCGACGCCTCGCGGGTTTCGACGTTAAGCAAAGCGGGGGGATGGAGATTTTAAGCGCGGCATGCCTTGGTTCTCAGAGTTGCGAAGTACTGTCCTGACGCCCCAAGGAAAGACAGCAGCAATTATGGCAGGCAAGTCGGGGGAGGGCGGGCCTGCTCAGCATCACTTTGAGGAACCTCCTGCATCTCTGGGAGGAGATCCCCCCCACCAACCCCACCCCACCCCCAACTGCACCGCTGCAAGCCAAGCGAGTTGCACCGGGCGCGGTGCCCTGGCCAACCCCGTGTCCCCTGACTGTTGGTGAATAAGGCAGATTCCTCTGCAGTTATCAATACTGGTCTCATTTCTATTCGGTGAGCTTACTGTGATTAAGGCCAACTCAGTGGGTGTCTGAGGAGTGAATAATCAGAGAGCTGCAACCCACAGTACAACTACACAAGTTTGCAACACATTTGTCAAGTCATACATCCAGACTAGGAGACAAAGGAGACGTGTGAGGTCAAACACAATGTCTGATTATTAACAAAGGAGTTTAGTCTCCTCCATGAGAACTCATCAGGGGCATGGCCTATGCCCTTTCTTTAAGAAGCCTCATTTTTCTTTGAGAGAAAACCCTTCTCTTGTTTGGTGTGTGCCACGGGGGGAAGGGGAAACACATTACTTAAAACCCATTTCACCCCTGGAGAAGGGATAAGGCTACCTACTCCAGTATTCTGTCCTGGAGAATCCATGTACAGTCCATGGGTCGCAAAGAGTCAGACATGACTGAGCAACTTTCACTCACTGCTGTGCTTGGCTCCAATAGACAATATCATCACATATAACAACATAAAAAATAACAATAATGTGTGACTTGGCACCAAACTGGAAATCTACATCAGTGGAATACGAATCCAGACATACCAAATAATTTAACAAAATCAGAAACGTTTTAGCAAGTATAGGAAGGAGAAGTTGTTTAAACAGTGTTAGATAACTAAATTGCAACAGGGAGAAAAATCAAGATAGCGTCCAGGAATACTAAGAGCTGAGGGGTACTGAGATTCTACTACGAATCAGACTCCTGTGAGAAACACCCTCCAATCGTTACCTGTGCACAACTATTCTGTACGGAAAACAGAATTATCATCCTGATTCTTCAGGTGAAAATCTGAAATTCAAGAGGAGTCAAGCACCTTGCCCAAAGTCTGAGCTGGACTACCCCGGGGTCTGCCTGGCTCCAAGGATCAGGCTCCTAACCAGTGGATTATGCAGTCCCTTCTCACCAAAAATAAATCCCAAGTAAATTAAAGCTACATATATCTTTATCTTTGGCTAATAACTAAGGTTACCATATGTTTCAGAAGAAACCTTCTGAAACAAGAGACCCTGGCTACAGTCATCAGTTCCACAGGCAAAGCTGGACTCATCTGTGGTCCAGCCTATCCTGTAAAGACGAAGCCTGGGTATCTTCACTATACTAGGAGTGGCAAAGTAACAAGACCTTCACTCACACTGCCAAAACCTGACCATTCAAGGCTGGACTAGATACGACTAGTGTGTATCAGTGTTTCTCAGCCTCGGTATCATTCATTTTTCAGAGATGTCCTGTCAAATTCTGATTCACATACAAAATGTGTTTTTACTGCAACCAAGTGACCTGTGGTTTGTGTTGTGGTACCAGGTCAGACCTCATGAGCAGCTAAGAAGACACAGCACTTCCCACTGCCTGGAGACAGGGCTACAGGGCTACGAGGTGACACATGACTGTGGATGCCATCTATTGATGGATGCTGGGAGACACTATCATTCTGTCAAACAGCCCATGTGTAATGACGGCCAACTGTTCCTTGAACCTTTCAACCTCCAAGTATAATGCCAAAAATAAAATCCCAAAGGGTGCCACCAATACAAATAAGCTGAAAACTACTGTGTTGGTACCTTTTAGAAAGTTCAAGGGCTTTGGATCAGACTATAATAAAGTCTGTCATATAGCATTTCAGATGTAATGTGATGGCTATATTCAAATAGGCACCTTAATGACAAGAACAGTGGGCATTTTTGCAATTTTAACCATATCCTTGAATTCTATCAATTAATACAGGCCCAGATATTTGCCTGCATGTGTTAAACTTTATATTAAGACGTAAGTTGATTTTTAAAAGTTAATGACTATTACTAATATTCTGCTCTTGAGTCTAAAATGATCTTATCCCTTTAAAACATCTTAAAATGAGTAATGCTTATAAACTGTGTCCAGATCTTTTAAAATAGTTACAAAACCATACATCATCAGGTCTGGGAAAACACTCTGAATTAGCAGCAATGAACACTGAAAATATCGCAGAGCTCCCCACTACCAAATTAAACTAGGACTATTCTTTCCAGATCTAGCTTTTGATGCCTTTGAAACTCACTCACAAGTACAAAAAACATTCTGCTACAAGCAGATAGGAGAGCTCCAGTCTTCTTACTAGAACAAACAGAAGCCTGAGAAGGATTCCTTCCAAGTAATCTTAAACCTAAAGGCCATTAACTTTTTTTTTTTTTAAGGAAAACAAATCTAAAAGGTTGTGAAGTAACTTGTTTGCTATGTTGTACTCAGTTTGGGAAAGGAATAACCTTTTAATATGTGCCAGGCGAAAACCTTCCAACAATCCTATGGATTTCCTGTAGTTTAACTCCATTTCACAGGTAAGGAAACTGAGGCGTAAGCAGGTACAGGGATGGGTTAACAGTCTGTCTAGGTTCACATAGCTAGGAAGTAGTAAGGTCTAAAGCCCTTGAACTTTCCAAAATGGACATAATTTGTAATTTAAGTGAAAGGTGGATAATTGTAGCAAAGCCAGAGGATGAAATAAAAATCAGTAACTATTGAAAAATGTCTTGAAACAGCTGATGGAATTAGAACTATTTAAGAATATTTTAAAATATATCAGAATAGTGAGAAAGAATAAAAGTCCTTACTTACATTAAAATATGTTATCTGTGCTGTGTTTCTAAAAGCACGGTCCACGGACAACCTATTTTTAATTGCCTGGGGTGCTTGTTTAAAATGCAGACTCTCTGGAGAAGGAAATGGCAACCCACTCCAGTATTCTTGCCTGGAAAAGTCCATGGACAGAGGAGCCTGGCAGGCTGCAGTCCATGGGGTTACATGACTGAGCATGTGTGCATGAGGGTGGAGGGTCACGGGTTGGTAGCAATAAACTGGTAGAACTAAAAAATAAAAAAATAAAATAAAATGCTGACTCTTGCTCCAGTCTAGACCTACACAATCAGCATATATGGATGGTGGTATCTTAACATGATCTGAAGATGATCTGCATGCATACGTAAGTCTGACAACCATTGTTTTGGAAGAAGGAAGAGTTCCTCCTTGTTTTCCTTGGAAATAGGACAAATAGGGATGGATATTTCTAAAATTTACTCATCTGAAAGCAATTTCTGCATTTAAGAAATTGTATAACTCTAAAACAAGTTACTTTGTCAACAAAGGTCCCTCTAGTCAAGGCTATGGTTTTTCCAGTGGTCATGTATGGATGTGAGAGTTGAACTGTGAAGAAAGCTGAGCGCTGAAGAATTGATGCTTTTGAACTGCGGTGTTGGAGAAGACTCTTGAGAGTCCCTTGGACTGCAAGGAGATCCAACCAGTCCATTCTGAAGGAGATCAGTCCTAGGTGTTCATTGGAAGGACTGACGCTGAAGCTGAAACTCCAATACTTTGGCCACTTCATGCGAAGAGTTGACTCATTGGAAAAGACTGATGCTGGGAGGGATTGGGGGCAGGAGGAGAAGGGGACGACAGAGGATGAGATGGCTGGATGGCATCATCGACTCGATGGACATGAGTCTGAGTGAACTCCAGGACTTGGTGATGGACAGGGAAGCCTGGTGTGTTGCAATTCATGGGGTCGAAAAGAGTCGGACACGACTGAGCGACTGAACTGAACTGAAAACAAGTTACCAAAAGAGGACTTTGCTCTGAAAATTTTGGATAAAGAATGAACTTTTTTAAAGTCTGGAGTTCAGTCCTTTTTTTTTTTTTAAATAGAGTTGCAGGGGGTGGGGCGTGGATAGGCAAGGGCCCACCACAGAAGTTGCTCGAGGGAAGAAAGCAGGATATGGATGCAGGAGGCAGGATGTGGAAGCTCTACCTGGGAGCAGCAGGATGGGGGTGGGGGTTTAAGGGAGACAGATGAAATCTGATATGGTGCCTGGTTTGGGACCCCCAGGACCAAATGATCCCAGATCTGACTGACCCCTTCCCTGTTTCCAGCCCAGTTAATAACTTTAGGAGGAAAGAGCAAAGATCTTGAGGTATGTACGTGCTTACTATTCCACTATTTCACGTGCCAACAGACTACATCCTCTGATTTGCAGACACTGTCCAGTGAGAGCCTGCCAGGTTCCCAAGTGATGGGTACAATCCACAGGAAAATGTGGCTTAGAAGAACATATCAACCATACCTGCTTTTGCCCCGGTAAAGGGCATGCATGCATCTCTTTAAGTATCATAGATTTTCAGTGAGATAACACTGTTTATTGGTCAAGTGTCACAAAGGTCCAGGTACTCTGGTGTGGGGGAACCAGGTGAGACGGGAGGCCGTGCAGTGAGGCTGAAAGAGCTATGACATCACGCGACCTTATTCTCAGATTTTCCATTCACCGTGGTGGCATAGCCAAGTGACTCAATTTTCTAGTCTGTAAAACTGTGGGGTGGTCTTAAGAGTAGCCATCTCCCTGGGTGATGAAAATGAGAAATAGTGTATGAAAAGTGCCCCACGCAGAGAAGGTGCTCAGTGAACAGTATTTTTATTTCCAAAAGAGGACTCTTACTGTATCAGGTGATGCTCTGTGTTCCTGTCTAAGTCTTACTAGGACCAAGTCAAGAGCTAAAATTAACAAATGTGATATGTGAAAATGATTCCAGAAAACACAGTCTGAGGGAGTGAAAGCAATCTGGAGGTTTTCCAAGGGACAAGGAAATCAACTTATTTTATTAAGGGAAAGAAACACTAGTTATGGGGTAAGAGGAGCAACCAAGGTTCAAATGTCACAGGGAGTCCTATCTTTAACTTCTAAAGACTAAGTTTTACAACCACAGCTCGGTGGCAAAACACAAACTCCACGCCGCACATCTTTAGTGAAAGCCTATTTCAGGCCCAGAACTCGAGAGCTTGATGTGCGGTCTACACATGGGACTGTCTTTCGCAAAACACTGATTGTTTTGTTACTCCCTTTGGTAGTTCCAGACCTGCAATTCTCAACGGGGGTGGGGTGGAGAGGCACATCTGAACTGCTTTAGGGTAATTACATCCACTTTCTAGAAAACCTCATTCGAGAAAGATTTTACTATATTTTTATAATTGACAAGTCAAACATTACTATTAAGTGATTTTTCTCCCAGAGGAAACTAGTATTACTGTTGGTATGCCCTAAATAGTCTTATTTTTATTTTTAATCAAAGTAATAAAAGTACATGGTTAAAAACAAATAGTACTAAAAGTCATATAATAAAATCAGAAGTCCCCTGACTCCATCCCCTTGTCTGTTTCTCCAAAGGCAGCCTTCTTCAGATTCTGAATATCCTCATATTGTTGTTTCTGGATTCATCAACTTTCCACATGCTATATTAACTGGTTATAGTAGTATCATGCTATCACCATCTCCAATCTCCCATAACAATACAATCACAATTTTTGGTTAAATCAACAACGGTCAGTGTTGATCATTATTACAATGACATAAATATTGTTCATTGCTCCACCAATAATATACTGTGAATGTTTCCTTTATTATATAACTTTGTTTATCCTGGAAATATTATTAGGTTGCAAAACTAATTGCAGTTTTGCACTGTTAACTTTGCCATTTGATATTGGAATACATTCTTAAATGTGGTTATTTTATACATCATTTTAATGTGCACCTCTCACTTTTTTTTTTGCTAATGATTTATTACTTGCTGGGAATTTTATCTTAGACCATGGAAATGATTTAGACAAAAAGCAAATTCGGGTGATTTTTCTTATTTGAGCTCAAAATGGGTCATAAAGCGGGCAGAGACAATTCGCAACATCAACAATGCATTTGGCCCAGGAACTGCTAAAGAACGGATAGGATAGTGCAGTGGTGGTTCAAGAAGTTTTGCAAAAGAGATGAGAGCCTTGAAGATGAAGAGCGTACTGGCCAGCCATCGGAAGTTGAGAACAACCAATTGAGAGCCATCATTAAAGCTGCTCCTCTTACAACTACATGAGAAATTGCTGAAGAACTCAACATTGACCATTCTACCTAAGGTTATTTGGCATTTGAAATAAACTAGAAAGGTGAAAAAGCTTGGTAAGTGGGTATCTCATGAGCTGACTGCAGATCAAAAAAAATCATCGTTTTGAAGTGTTGTCTTCTCTTATTCCACACAACAATGGTGAACCGTTTCTCAAACGGATTGTGACGTGCGATGAAAAGTGGATTTTATACGACAACCAGCAATGGCCAGCTCAGTGGCTGGACTGAGAAGCACCAAAGCACTTCCAGAAGCAAACTCACACCTGAAAAAAGGTCATGGTCAGTTTGATGGTCTGCTGCCCGTCTGATCCACTACAGCTTTCTGAATCCCAGCGAAACTATTACATCCTTACATCCAAGAAGCATGCTCAGCAAACCGATGAGATGCACCAAAAACTGCATTGCCTGCAGCTGGCATTGGTCAACGGAGAGAACCCATTTTTTCTCCATGACAATGTCCAACCGCACGTGGCACAACCAATGCTTCAAAAGTTGAAAGAGTTGGGCTGTGAAGCTTTGCCACGTTCACCTGACCTCTTGCCAATGGATTACCACTTCTTCAAGCATCTTGACAGCTTTTTGCAGGGAAAATGCGGCCACAACCAGCAGGAGGCGGAAAATGCTTTCCAATAGCTCATCAAATGCCAAAGCACAGATTTTTATGCTAAAAGAATAAACAAATTTATTTCCCGTTGGAAAAAATGTGTTGATTGCTACAGTTCCTCCTTTGATTAATAAAGATGTAAATATATAATGATTTAAAATTCATGGTCCAAAACCACAGTTACGTTTGCACCAACCTAATAAAGGCCTTGTTTTTTTTTTTTCATTTGATTAGTCTTCTGTATACCTATTACTGTTTTTTCCCCAAACATTTCAAATATCTGTTAAACAACTAGTAGTATTTTTTCCAAATATTAAAAAACATTTAAAATATCCTCAGTTCTATTTATTGACTCACATCCTCAGGTGGCTGGAATTCACCATCCAGTAGCTTCCTGGGGGTGGGGAGAGGTGCATGTTTGAAAAAAATGCCTTTCCATTCCAGTAAGTTTGGCTGGGTATAGAACTGTAGGTTGAAAATCATTTTCCCTGCTTAATTTTGAAGGTATCTCTCTGCTATCGTCTAGTTCTCAGTTCTGTTGTTTAGAAATATAAATCCACTGTGACTCCTGATCTTTTATATATCACCTGCATTTGTCTTTGGAAGCTTTTAAGATCTTCTAATATTCTCAGTGTCTTGAGATTTTACAATGAGATGGCTTGGAGTGAGTCTTTTTTCATATATTATGCTGTGCACTCAGGGAGCCAATCCAATTCAAAGATTTCAGTCATTGAACTCCAGAAAATACTCACTTCATTAAGTTCTGAAATTTTTCTGATATTTACTGTTTCCTAAATTCTCCTCCACTTGCTCTCAGTTCTCTCTTTCTGGAAGTCCTGCCAGATGGCTACTAAAGCCCTGGGACTGAGCTTCTAACCTTCTTACCTGTCCTGTTTTGTTGTCTGAGTCTTTGCCTTATGTTTTGCTTTCCGAGAGGGACTATTTCCAAGTCTCCTGTACAGTTCTTCTGAACTCTTCCTCTGTTTCCTACATTGTCTTTATTTCCACCACGTTCCCTTTCTCTGTGAATTTCTTTTACCCTTTATCTATCATGCAGAGACTTTTAATTTGGCTGTCCATTCATTATCCATGGGAGAGGAACTAAAAAGTATGCACAGAAAGGGTACAACACGTGGACTTAGATGAAGGGAGGTGGTGAGCTTACTTTTCCATCAAGAGAATGCCCAAGTCGGCTTTTCTCTGAGACCATTCAGTTTTTTGTTGTTTTTTTCTAGAAAAGATTCTTTCTATCTCTTCTCTGTTAGGAAGAGGGCTGGAGAATCTCATTATTCAGTATGCAGGCTCAAAAAAGAATCTGCTCTTGCCCACCCCACTGGTTTCAGCCCAATGGTGTACCCACACCTCTGCTGGGATAATACCCCAGAGTCTGGAGCCTTTATAGGGCAATTTCTCAGTAATACTTCTAGTCTCATGAAAGTGGGAAGGAGAAGTGGTGATCTGGCTGTACAGGGAGGGGGAGGGGTATGAAGAATCTAAAAACTCCTTTACAAGCTTTCAACTGATCCGCTTGATTTCAGTTAAGAGCCTCACCACCCCCTGCTTTTTGTAGTACTAAAGACTCCAATTTCTTATTTTTTTCTTCTCAGATTCTTATAACTGGCTTACTTCTAATCAGTGTCTCTCTCAGAAGAGGTTAGGCTTTAGTTTCTTTGATTCTGCTAGGTCTATTACACATTTAAAAATATATATATATATATGAATTTCTTTAATTGTTTTTTATTAATGAGTTTATTCATTTATTTTTGGCTGTGCCAGGTCTCCATTGTGGTACTTCTCATTGCGGTGACTTCTCTTGTTGTGGAACACGGGCTGTAGGCACGAAAGCTTCAATAGTTGGAGCACGCGGGCTCAGCAGTTGTGGCTTCTGGGCTTAGCTGCTTTGTGGCATGTGGAATCTTCCCCATCCAGGGATCGAACCTGTGTCCCCGGCATTGGCAGGTGACTCTTATCCATCGTACCACCTGCTGCTGCTGCTAAGTCACTTCAGTCGTGTCCGACTCTGTGCGACGCCATTGTCCCTGGTATTCTCCAGGCAAGAACACTGGAGTGGGGTGCCATTGCCTTCTCCGATCGTACCACCAGGGAAGTCCTATTACCATGCTCTTGACTGCCTTCCATTTTCAAAAAACATTTTTGTCTTTCTTATCTGCTTTTCTTATTGGGTTCTTTTTGTCCTTATACATTTTCACTTAAAAAAAAAAAAAAAGAATCATCTTACTGCTGTTCCAGTAGGCCTTGGAGGAGGTAGTAGAAATGAAAACAGGTCTGCAAACTTTAATCATTTTAAATCAGAGTCTCATTTGACCATTTTACAGATGAGACTACTGAGGCAGGTTAAGTAACTTGACAAGGTCTCATAGCCAGTTAGTGGCAGAGCCAGGGAAAGAGCCCGGATCTCTGAATTACCTTGCTAGAGTTTTTCCATTATATGACACCCACGAGGCACCCATAATCAAGAGCTGACAGACTAATTTTAGGATATGAGGCTGAAAAAGTATTTAAAATTTGTTGCGAGCTACAGGTCTCAAATCTTAATATTGCTGGTAGTGAAGAAACAACCAAACCCTGAATTCTTAAATCCAGTCACATAACTTTAAATTATAAACAGATATGTTATTAAACAGAAATAGTTTGGGATATTCTTATTAAACTCTTAAGTGCTTGAATTCAATTTAAAGAGGTTTCGCATGATTTCATAAATTGTCTTTGTCCCTTTCACTTTGGTTAACTTTTAAAATAAATGCCACGGAATTTTATTTTAAATCGTGGAAAGTCTTGTTTGTTTTTAATCAGAATATTGAATAAAAATTGAGAAATCTACAAGACAAATAAAAAAGAGCAATGTTGCCGAAATCTAAAGGATTCAAACTATTTTCTTTATAATCAAGTAAATTTAAGCCCACTTAAGTAGAACTGGTTGAAAAAAGAAAAGCCCAAGCACCGGTTATTTATAAACAGTACTCCTTTTATTTTCAAACACTAGCACTGCTTTTGGCTTTTATAGTTTTGTTCTGTCTGAACTGGAAAATCAATGGTTAATCTTTTTTCCTCTCTTTCTGTAAGACTAAAAGAATCTGCGAAAGCAGCAGACCAGGCCTGGGGATCACGTTACTTTGGGGGTGGGGGGAAGGAGGCAGCTGGAGGGGAGTGTAGAGAGAAGGGCCAGAAGGGAAAGAAAACAAGTTGTCTGAACCTCCCCACAGTGTAAGACCCAGCAGGGATTAGGAGGTACGTGGAGGAGCCCGTGTTTATCCAAGTTATCTCTGGGGCAGCTGAAACGGGCTGTGAACGTATGGGCTCCCTCGATATTAAAACCTTCTCAGCAGCAGAGCTGCACCCGGGAAAGCGGATTTCTTGGTAATTGTTACCAAGGCCTGAAAACCTAGAAATGAAACGCTCAGGGGGCGTTAATGTTTGTTTCTTCCAACATTCAGTACCAATTTGTTTTGTTGTCAAGGTTTTAAACACACAAAGGACAAACGGATTCAGAAGATTTCTTCCCTACACTTGTTAGAAATTACCGCTGTCCTTAGAGAAGCAATGACATCTCTAAATGAAACACTGCTGCTCTTTTTCCTCCTAAAGAGACAGATCTGGCATATTAATACAGAACTACAGACTCACCAGAGAAGAACAGCCACAGTTAACATTGGAGAAACTGCTCATTAAACGGCACTTCTGGGGGAAAGAGCCACTTGAAAAGCTACAAAACGAAGCTGACCTGGCAGAGGCTGTCCTCTTGTCTGCCACCTCCCTACCATTGGTATATAAAATCTATATTCAGTACAGCAGCTCCAGAACTGTATTTGATCACTAGGGTATTTTCACATTCCCTAAGTAATAATTATTCATATTTAGTATTTATGGCTACTTCACCATTAAGAACAATTCTAAAACAATAGTAAAATGAACTCCTCCAAAAGGTTTAGGCCAATAACAGCATATCAACTAGACTTTCTTTGATGAAAAAGTCATGGGAATCCCACACAGACTAGTTATAGGAACCGCCAAGCCCAACAATGGCCCCTAACATCTGTTCTCCTCTCTCACCCTCAACCTCTTAAGTTTTAGATGGACATACGGCCCCTAGTCCCTCTTGTACCTAGTCATTACCATGTAACTAAGTTTTAGCCAGAATCAAGATTGCCGGGAGAAACATCAATGACCTCAGATACGCAGATCTGATACGCAGACATCACCCTTATGGCAGAAAGTGAAGAAGAACTAAAGAGCCTCTTGATGAAAGTGAAAGAGGAGAGTGGAAGTTGGCTTAAAACTCAACATTCAGAAAACTAAGATCGTGGCATCCGGTCCCATCACTTTATGGCAAATAGATGGGAAAACCATGGAAACAGTGTCAGACTTTATTTTTTTGGGCTCCAAAATCACTGCAGATGGTGACTGCAGCCATGTAATTAAAAGACACTTGCTCCTTGGAAGAAAAGCTTTGACCAACTTAGACAGCATATTAAAAAGCAGAGATATTACTTTGTCAGCAAAGGTCCATCTAGTCAAAGCTATGGTTTTTCAAGTAGTCATGTATGGATGTGAGAGCTGGACTTTAAAGAAAGCTGAGTGCCGAAGAATTGATGCTTTTGAACTGTGGTGTTGGAGAAGACTCTTGAGAGTCCTTTGGAATGCAAGGAGATCCAACCAGTCGATTCTAAAGGAAATCAACCCTGAATATTCATTGGAAGGACTGATGCTGAAGCTGAAGCTCCAATATGATGGCCACCTGATGTGAAGAACTGACTCAATGGAAAAGACCCTGATGCTGGGAAAGACTGAAGGCAGGAGAAAGGGATGACAGAGGATGAGATGGTTGGATGGCATCAACGACTCGATGGAGATGAGTTTGAGCAAGCTCTGGGAGTTGGTGATGGACAGGGAGGCCTGGCGTGCTGCAGTCCATGGGGTCGCAAAGAGTCGGACACATGACTGAGAGACAACTGAAGTTTTAACCAATGATAATGGGGAGCAGAGGTGGCGCTCTGCTAGAGCCAGATGGCGCCAGTGGCAAAGAGCCCACCTACCAGTGCAGGAGATGCAAGAGACTGTAGGTTCGAAGATTTCCTGGAGGAGGAAATGGCACTCCACTCTAGTATTCTTGTGAGGAGAATCCCACAGACAGAGGAGCCTGGCAGGCTACAGTTCATGGGGTCACAAAGAGTCGGACACGAATGAGCCTCTGAGCAACATGGCGAGCAGAAATGATGCATGTAACTTCTGGGCCAGGTTCTTAAAAGGAATGAGGATGGCTTCCCTCCCATTTTCTACTTCCCACTGCCTGCAAGGAGACAGGCTAACTGGAGTGGCCGTTTGGATCATGAAGTAACAAGAGAGAAGGTGTCTGAGTCTGTGGAGTCCTCATACACATGCAGGACTGCTAATGCCAGGCTGTTACAGAAGCCAGAAATAAACATGCAGTTGTTTAAACCACAGATATTCTGTGTCTGTACGACAGCCATTTATTCTTTACCATAATACTAAAAGACCAGTTCTAACTCCTATAAATCGAAGAATTTCCCAAATCAACTGTTTCTTTTCTTTATCTAGTAAAAACTGTTAATCAGAGAGCAAGCATTTGAAATTGCCCTATATCCTTTAGAAAATGAGAAAGTGTTTTAAATAATCGCTGTGAAAAACACAGTCCAGTATCCAGCTCATAGCAAAGACTCAAATATTACACATTAACTGTTATTACTAGTATTTAACTGTCCCTTTCACCTTTCCACAGTCTCTGGTACTGGTGTGAGAAAGATTAAAAGATTCTGTGTTCTATGACATATCTGAGAAAGAATTTGTATCCAGAATACAGAGAACTCAACACTCAATAAGACAGTAAGCAAACCAAATAAAAAATGGATATAAGAGTTAAACTGGAGTGTCACCAAAAAGGAAATATGAATGGCTAATAAGCATGTGAAAAGAGGCTCAGCATCATTGGTTGTTCTAGAAAGGGAAACTAAAAACACAACGAGGTACTTCTTCACAGCCACTCAAATAACTGATCAAAAAGACAGACAAAACCAAGTGCTGGTGAGAATGTGGAGAAACTAGGAGCCTGGTGTGCTATAGTCCACGGGGTCGCAAAGAGTCAGACACGACTGAGCGACTGAACAGGTGTTACAACGCTGCTGGTGGGAACATAAAATGGTACGGCCCTACTATAGAAAATACTTCGGCAGTTTCTTAAAAAGTTAAACATAAATTTACTATAAGACCCCAAAATCTCTACTATTAGGAATCTACCCTAGAGGAATGAAACCGTATCCACACATGAATGTCCACAGTAGCATTGTCTGTAATGGTCAAAAACTGGAAACAATCCAAATACCCATCGATGATTGATGAATTAAACAACATGTATATCCAAAGAATGGAGTAATATTCAGTAACAAAAGGGAATGAAGTGCTACAATAGAAATGGCAACCCACTCCAGTATTTTTGCCTGGGAAGTCCCATGGACAGAGGAGCCTGGCAGGCTACAGTCCATGAGGTCACAAAAGAGTCGGACGCTGTGGAGCCACTCAACAACAGCGACAAAGAATAGATGAATCTCAGAAACACACTGTGATGCGAAAGAAGCCAGTCACAAAGGCCGCATAGTGTATGATTCCATGTATATGCATGTGCTGCTGCTGCTGAGTCGCTTCAGTCGTGTCCGACTCTGTGCGACCCCATAGACGGCAGCCCACCAGGCTCCCCCATCCCTGGGATTCTCCAGGCAAGAACACTGGAGTGGGTTGCCATTTCCTTCTCCAATGTGTGAAAGTAGAATAAGAGTCAGTTCCTGCTTTAAAGAGATCTGGGTATTTATCTTCACTTCTTGATCCTTGTCTGACTCTTGACTTAGCTCTCATAAAACTCTTATTACTTGTCAATCAAAGATTAGACTTGTCATCAGAGATTTGAGAATGGGCTGCTCATGCAACAAACATTATAGAGCCAGTGGTGATGAAGACGATAAAAAGGAAGAAGACACACTTCCAGCCTTCTCAAGATGCTGGTCTTGAGAGAGACATGGGAAAGAGAGGAGCAGACACTGAAACAAGGAATTAAAAGGTTGTGGTTGGTTTAGTCACCAAGTCGTGTCCAACTCTTGTGACGCCATGAACTGTAGCCCCCCAGGCTCCTCTGTCTGTGGGATTGTCCAGGCAAGAATACAGGAATGGGTAGGCATTTCCTTCTCCAGGGGCTTTTCCTGACCCAGAGATCGAATGTGGATCTCCTGCATTGCAGGCGGTCTCCTGCACTGCATGTGGATTCTTTACCAACTGAGCTATCTTTCAGTTTAGAAAACTGCAATAATAAGTATTTGCATAATAGCTACAGGAGCCCAGAAGAAGTGGCTAATTCTGTCTAGAAGTGAAGTGAAAGTCGCTTAGTCGTGTCTGACTCTTTGCGACCCCAGGGACTATACAGTCCACAGAATTCTCTAGACCAGAATACTGGAGTGGGAAGCTTTTCCCTTTCCAGGGGGGCTTCCCAATCCAGGGATTGAACCCAGCTTTCCTGCATTGCAGGCAGATTCTTTACCAGCTGAGCCACCAGGGAAGTCCAAGAATACTAGAGTGGGTAGCCTATCCCTTCTCCAGCAGATCTTCCCGACCCAGGAAGATCCTAGACATTCTGCCTAGAGATGTCAGGAAAGGTTTTCCAGTGGAGAAACCAGTAGTACAGTACTATCTCCTTTTAGAATATAGAAATCAACTAAAAGCATACAAGTGGCCCACACATATGTGTTGAGTTGCTTCTCCACAGAGGCAGTACAAAGGCAGTTGAGTGGGGATCAGTTCAGTTCAGTCGCTCAGTCGTGTCCGACTCTTTGCGACCCCATGAATCGCAGCACACCAGGCCTCCCTGTCCATCACCAACTCCCGGAGTTCACCCAGACTCACGTCCATCGAGTCAGTGATGCCATCCAGCCACCTCATCCTCTGTCGTCCCCTTCTCCTCCTGCCCCCAATCCCTCCCAGCATCAGAGTCTTTTCCAATGAGTCAACTCTTCGTATGAGGTGGCCAAAGTACTGGAGTTTCAGCTTTAGCATCATTCCTTCCAAAGAAATCCCAGGGCTGATCTCCTTCAGAATGGACTGGTTGGATCTCCTTGCAGTCCAAGGGACTCTCAAGAGTCTTCTCCAACACCACAGTTCAAAAGGATCAATTCTTCAGCGCTCCGCCTTCTTCACAGTCCAACTCTCACATCCATACATGACCACAGGAAAAACCATAGCCTTGACTAGACGGACCTTTGTTGGCAAAGTAATGTCTCTGCTTTTGAATATGCTATCTAGGTTGGTCATAACTTTCCTTCCAAGGAGTAAGCGTCTTTTGAACAAATGGAGCTGGAACACTGTGCCATCCATACGCAAAATAATGACACTTGGTCAATAAGCACCATATATGCTAAATGAAAACTTACAAAACTTCTAGAAGAGTATCTTTGTGACCTTGGTGTCAGCAAAAAATTTTTAGCTACAATACCAAAAGTATAAACCTTAAGAGAAATAACTGATAAACTGGACTCTATCAAAATTAAAAATTTCTGCTCTTCTAAAGACACTCTAGAGAGAATGAAAAGGACAAGACTGGGAGAAAATGCCAAGCGCTGGTGAAAATGTGGAGCAACTGGTGTGAACTGCTGATGGGGAATGCAAAGTAACACATTCACATCGTAAAACAGTTTGGCAGTTTCTCAAAAGCTAAGCATACCCTTAACATATGGCCTACTGATTCCATTCCTATTTAATCAAGAGAAATGAAAACTAATGTTCACACAAAAACCGGTATGTGAATTTACATGCAGTATAGTGGCTTTATTCATAACCATGAAAAACTGGAAACTCAAATGTCCTTCAACAGCTGAATGGATAAACGCACTGCCACACCATCACACAACAGGACGCTGCTCAGCAATAAAAAGGAATGAACCATATTGACTACATGCAACAGCACAGATGAATCTTAAATGCATTCTGACTCATAATTCTGTTTATGATATCCTATAGCAGACAGAATCTTCAGGAAAGAAAACCGAAAAGTACTTGCTGGGGCTGGGAGGATATGTTGACAACCAAAGGAATCAGGGCTGGAGGCATGGGTGATGGGACAGTTCTCGATCTCAAGGGTGGTGGTAGTTTTATGACTGTGTGTGCTGGGCTTAGTCACTTCGGTTGTGTTTGACTCTGTGCAACCCCATGGACTGTAGCCCCACAGGCTCCTCTGTCCACGGGATTCTCCAGGCAAGAATACTGGAGTGGGTTAACATGCCCACTCCAGGGGATCTTCCCAGGGGATCTTCCTGACCTGGGGATCGAACCAGGAACCAGCGTCTTCTGCATCTCCTGCATTGCAGGCGGATTCTTTACTGCTGAGCCACCAGGAAAGCCCCACATGACTATAAGCACTGTCAAAACTCAAAACTCTAAAAGGGGCAAATTTTACTGTAGGTAAATTATGCCTCAATAAAAACATTTCCTTCTTCCTTCAGGGAATCCACTCACTGCCGGAGCCCCAGCTTGGTGCTTGCCTGTGAATAACACCCCTCAGGGGCTGTGAGAGGGCACTGCATTACTGGACTTGATTTGGCTGGTGAGAATTACATTAATGGAACTAAAGGAGTGGTCCTAGAGGGGTGAGAACAGTCTATACCATTTGGTTTCTTTGCCTTTGTTCCTTCTACCTACAAGACTCAAAGATGAATATATATCAGAAGTACACACAGCACTGATAAGCAGCTTTATCCACTGTCATTCCAGGAGGCAGAAATCCATGCCAAAGGGTTGTCTTTCTCTAATGCAAACCGCCCTGCACCTGTATGGGAAGGCACTGGTGACCACAGAGGAGAGGTAGCTGTGGCGGATGGAGAGAAGCCCTGCAGGACAGTGGAACCCTGGGTTACAGAGGCTTCTGTAAGGCTCGGGAAGGCACTTCACCAGCTCTGAGCCTCATTCACCTGCAAAATGAAGGCTGTACCATGGCTGTTGTGATACGTCCAGGCTCTCGGTCGATAAGCTGGTTCAAGGTCTAAGGTAAATCTTTCTGCTTCTCCTTGTCAAGGGCTTTTTAAAAATGACCACAGGCATTTTCCTGACCAGGATAAGTTAGGTTTGCTAACTTACAAATGCCAGCACCATACCGAAAGACTGGCTTCCCTTGTCTAGACCATGTCCACAGCCAGTCAATCTTCACAGATGGACTTAGGAGCACTGGGGCCACAGGACAATGAAGGGCAGGTCTCCAGCAAATCACATCAGAAGTGTGGACGGTCAGCCCTGGCTGGCTGCAACTGATTGCTCTCAACATTTCCAGAGCAAGTGAGCCAGAAAGCTTTATGAAAAACAATGTCCAGAGCCCTGGGCATTCAACTTCCTGCTGGTAAGGTGTACAAAGACGAGGATGGGGTGGGGCTGAGCAGGTTTACAATCTCCTAAGGATTGAAAGCACTGTTTAATTAATTCTGCAGCTTTCCACTCTTTAAGGCCATAGAATTGCCTTTAACTTCGTCCCATAGTTGTGGGCTCTTGACTCTGCCTAGGGTTTGCATATCTGATTCCCGAGTCTCAAAAAGCCCCATAAGGGAAATTTGACAATATTCAATATCTATCAAAACTATAAATTTATTTACCCTTTGACCCAGCGATTATATTTTGGGGGGTTTACTCTATATAGCCATCCATACACACACAAGTGGATGCGAATATACACATATTCATTCAAATATACATACATTCATTGTAGATTGTTTAAACAGCAAGTATCCACCTTTAAGTTAAAGAAACTTTGGTCTTAGCCTTCAAAATGGGGTACATTTATGCCTGGATGGGGGTACACATTAGCTTTCCAAGAAATATGCAAGTATTTACTTAAAAAGGAATAAAAAATAAATAAATAAAAGGAATCAACTTTCAGAGCTTCAATTTCACACGTTATCCTTTTTACAACTGATCTGCCTAAGAACGCCTCTGTCAGTTCTCCTTGACTAATGTTGCTCTCATAATGACCCCTCACTTTCGCCACGAAGGAGAGGAATACCCCTCGTAAGTCCATGGGTTTAAAAATTCCTGGTTATAAACCATGGGACAATATGAGAATATATATCTTTAGACAGGAAGTTGGTTTTCTTTAAAAAAATATTTTTTTTATTTTGTATTTGAGTATAGTGGATTACAATAAACTGTGGAAAATTCTGAAAGAGATGGGAATACCAGACCACCTGATCTGCCTCTTGAGAAATTTGTATGCAGGTCAGGAAACAACAGTTAGAACTGGACATGGAACAACAGACTGGTTCCAAATAGGAAAAGGAGTTCGTCAAGGCTGTATATTGTCACCCTGCTTATTTAACTTATATGCGGAGTACATCATGAGAAACGCTGGACTGGAAGAAACACAAGCCAGAATCAAGATTGCCGGGAGAAATATCAATCACCTCAGATATGCAGATGACACCACCCTTATGGCAGAAAGTGAGGAGGAACTCAAAAGCCTCTTGATGAAAGTGAAAGTGGAGAGTGAAAAAGTTGGCTTAAAGCTCAACATTCAGAAAACGAAGATCATGGCATCCGGTCCCATCACTTCATGGGAAATAGATGGGGAAACAGTGGAAACAGTGTCAGACTTTATTTTTCTGGGCTCCAAAATCACTACACATGGTGACTGCAGCCATGAAATTAAAAGATACTTACTCCTTGGAAGGAATGTTATGACCAACCTAGATAGCATATTCAAAAGCAGAGACATTACTTTGCCAACAAAGGTCCATCTAGTCAAGGCTATGGTTTTTCCTGCGGTCATGTGTGGATGTGAGAGTTGGACTGTGAAGAAGGCTGAGCGCCGAAGAATTGATGCTTTTCAACTGTGGTGTTGGAGAAGACTCTTGAGAGTTCCTTGGACTGCAAGGAGATCCAACCAGTCCATTCTGAAGGAGATCAGCCCTGGGATTTCTTTGGAAGGAATGATGCTGAAGCTGAAACTCCAGTACTTTGGCCACCTCATGTGAAGAGTTGACTCATTGGAAAAGACTCTGATGCTGGGAGGGATTGGGGGCAGGAGGAGAAGGGGACGACAGAGGATGAGATGGCTGGATGGCATCACCGACTCGATGGACGTGAGTCTGAGTGAACTCCGGGAGTTGGTGATGACAGGGAGGCCTGGCGTGCTGCGATTCATGGGGTCGCAAAGAGTCGGACACGACTGAGTGACTGATCTGATCTGATCTGATAGTGGATTAACAATTCTTTTCTTTCTTTTTTTTTTTGTGTGAGAACAAAACAAAGAGATGCCCATTAAGAGATAAATATTAAATATTCTGCAAATGTTTATGGAGTACCTACTAAGAGCTAGGTACTGTCCTACACGGCAGGGTTACAACAGCTAGAATAGAGGGGAAAAAAAATCCCTGTCCCTTGACAGTTCACACGCCTGGGGTAGGGGTGGGGGTGGGGTGGCGGCAGACAACAAAATAAACTAGTAAATTACAGACTCCATAGAGGGTAGGGACCACTAGAGAGGGCTTCCCCGGTGGTTCAGTGGTGAAGAATCCGCCCGCCAATGCAGAAGACACGGGTTGGATCCCTGGTAAGGGAAGATCCCACCTGCCATGGAGCAACAGAACACAGCTAACTACTGAGCCGGGGCTCTGGAGCCAGGGAGCTGCTGCTCCTGGGCCCACACGCCGCAGCCACTGCAGCCTGCGTGCCCTGGAGCCTGCGCTCTGAAATGAGAAGCCACCGCAACAAGAAGCCCGTGCACCTCCGCTGGAGAGTGGTCCTCGAGCCCCACAACTAGAGAAAAAGCCCATGCGGCAACGAAGACCCACACAGCCAAAAAATAAATTAAAAACAAACAAAACAAAACACTAGGGAAATAAAGCGCATAATAGGGGTGGGGATGCTGAGGTTGAAGAGTAGGGACTGAGAGCAAAATTTTAAATAAAGTGATTAGGAAAACCATCACTGGAGATGACAACTGAACAAAGACCCAAAGGAGGCAGCGTCAACTATGGGGAAGCACTTTCCTAGCCCAGGGAACAGAAAGTACAGTCAGTGGGGCAGGGAGGATGACTGCGGAAGGTTCAAGGAAGAGCAAAGATCCCACGAATTTTTCACTGCATTTTCACTTTCATTCAGTTCCAAATACTTAAGAATTTCACTTTTGATTTTTTTTTTCTTTGACTCACGGTTTTACTTAAAAGTGTGTTATTTCATTTGCCAACAGGTGAAAGCTCTTCCAGGTATCTTCCTGTTATTGATTCCTCGTTTAACTCCACTGTGGTCAGAGATCATACTTTCTATGAATCGAATCAACTTACATGTATTGAGACCCTTTAAATGGCCCAGAAAACGACTTGTCTTGGTAACAGTTCCATGTGCACTTGAAAAGAACGTGTATTCTCCTATTTGGAGGCGGGGCCAGAGTGTTCTATAAGCATAAATTAAACCAAGATAGTTGTTTTTATTGTTCAAACCTCCCATATCTTTATTGATTTTCTGTCTATGTGTTCCATCAACTGAGTGGGAAGTATTAAAATCTCCAGATATAATTGTGGATTTCTCCTTGAAGTTCTATCAGTTTTTGAGTCATGTATTTCAAATCTCTAATACATATATGAACACTTAGGATTATAGATTCTTATTAGACTGACCTCTTTATCATTGTGAAATGACTCTCTTTACCCTTGGTAATATGTTTTGCTTTGAAATCTACTTTGTCTGATAGAGCCATTCAAGTTATCTTTGAATTGGTGTTGATATGGTACATTATTCCCTACCCTTTTGATTTTAGTCTATCTGTATCAAAAGAGTTGGACATAACTTTGCGATAAACAACAACACATCTTTATACTAAAAGTAGGTTCACTGTAGGCAGCATATAATTGGGTCTTACTTTTTTACCAAATCTGACAATCTCTGTTTTTTATTGGGACATTTACAACTTTTCTATTTAACATAATATCAATGATAGAGTTTAATCTATCATCTTGCTATTTTATATTTATCCAATCTATTCTTTTTCAAATAGTAAGCTTCAGATGTACTGCTATGGTTAGACAGCATCAACGACTTAATGGACATGAATGTGAGCAAACTCCAGAAGATAGCGGAGGACAGAGGAGCCTGGTGTGCCTCAGTCCATGGGGTTGCGAAGAGTTGGACACGACTTAACAACTGAACAAGACAAGTACTGAGGTGTAATTGGCTCTGTGTTCATTTTTCCAAGTTTTTCTGCCTGTCCTTTTTTTGTGGTAAGTAACTTCATGATTACAATTTATCTCTGTTGGCTTATTAGCTATAACTCTGCTGCTTTAGAGTTTATCATGTACATCTTTAACTTATTACAATCTATCTGCAAATGATATATTAACTTCACATATGGTATAAGAATCTTGAGGCTTCCTGGGTGGTCCAGTGGTTAAGAATCTGTCTTGCAGTGCAGGGGACATGGTTTTGATCGCTGGTGGGGGAACTAAGATGCCACATGCTGCAGAGCAGCTAAGCCTGCGTGCCATCACTGGAGAGTCTGTGCACCAAAATGAAAGATCCCACATGCCACAATTCAAACCCCACACAGCCAAATAAATAAATAAATATTAGAAAAAGAATCTTACAACAGTATGCTTCCATTTCCCCACTCCCATTTGTGCTTTGCTTCTACATAAGGTATAAATGCCACAGTGTGTTATTTCCGCTTTTGTTTAAAAGACATATCTTTTAAAGAGAGATTTAAATAAAGAGAAGAAATATTACATATTTGTAATAATAGTTGTCCTTTTTCCAGTGTATTACTTTCTTTCTGTTGCTCTGGTTTCCACCAGGTATCAATTTTCTTCTGCTTCAAGAACATTCTTTTAAACATATTTTTAGTGGTAGCCCACCAATAATGAATTCTTTTAGCTTTTACTATGTCTGAAAAAGATTTTATATTGCCTTTGTTTTTGAAAGATATTTTTACCAAGAAAAGAATTCTAGGTTGACAATTTTCTTTTTCTTTCGTTACTTTGAAGACGTTCCTCCACGGCTGCCTGGCTTATACTGTTTTCCAAGAGGAATCTGCTGTCATCCTGAGCTTCATTCTCATATACGCAATGTGTCTGTTTCTATGGCTGCTTTTCACATTCTTCTCTATCACTAGTTTTAAATAATTTGAGTATGATGTGCCTTGAAACCATTTTTCTTCATGTTTTTTAATGCTTGGAGTTTCTTGAGATTTTTCGATCTGTGGGTTTATTACCTTCATTACATTTGGAGATTTTTTTTTCCAGTTATTCTTCTCTTGTGTTATTTCTTGTGTCCCTCACACTCCCTTCTTTGTCAGGCATCCCAATTACATACATACTTGGCACAACACTTCAGTGATGCCCTGTTCATTAATTTTTTTCAGATTCTTTTCTTTCTGTGTTTCATTTTGGACAACTTACATTGTCTTCGACTCCCCCAGTGGCTCAGACGGTAAAGTGTCTGCCTACAATGTGGGAGACCTGGGTTTGATCCCTGGGTTGGGAAGATCTCCTGGAGAAGGAAATGGTAACCCACTCCAGTATTCTTGCCTGGGAAATCCCATGGACGGAGGAACCTGGTGGGCTACAGTCCATGGGGTCGCAAAGAGTCCTGCCTTCAAAACCACTAATCTTTACTTCCATGCTGTTTATTCTGACATTAATTTCATTCAGTATATTTTCATCTAGAATCTCTAGAAGTTTATCTTCCATGTCTCTAACACAATCTTTCCTCTAGCTTCTTAAACATATGGAATACAATTATAATACTTATTTTAATGTCCATATTTACTATCTGTACCATCTGTGTCATTTCTGGTCAGTCACTGGTTGTCTTTCTTACTTCCTTACATACCTAGTAACTTTTGATTGGATGCAGACATTGTGAATTTTACCATATTAGGTCCTAGGTATTTTTCCATTGCTAAAAGTATTCTTTAGCTCTGTTCTGAGATACAGTTTGGAAACAGTTTGACCCTTTGGGGTTTTGCTCTTAAATGTTGTTAGGCAAGACCAGGGTAGCATTTATTGTACCGTTAACTGGGGCAAGACCCTTGTGATGGTTAATTTTATGTGTCAGCTTAACTGGGTCACAAAGCACCCAGATATTTGGTCAAAATGTTATTCAGGTTCTTTCCATGTGGGTGTTTTTGGATGAGATTGCCCTCCTTAATGTGGGTGGATTTCATCCAATCAGCTGAAGACCTGACTAGAAAAAAAGGGCTGATCCTCTCCCAAGTAAGACAGAATTCCTACTGCCTGACCACCTTTGAACTGGTATTCTAGCTTTGTGTAAGAATGGGATTTACAAGTATATGAATTCATTTTTGCTTATGTTTACACAAAGAAGTGATGGGAAGACATCTAACAAAACTGACTATCGTGTTTATTCACGCAAGAAATGAGAATGGAATAACCAAGCAGTTCCGCACAAGGGTCAGAGGAAGACTTCTCAATCTACTTTTTTTACACATTAATTTTTAAACTAGCAAATTCATTATTTTACTTTTATAAAGTCATCACAGGAAATAGGGCTGGCCTGGCTTACTAACATATGAACAGGGATCTTAATATTCTGCAGCATGCTGGAGTCCAGTAGGGCGTTCTCTGGAATTTAAGTCTTACTGGAGCAACTATTTCATAGTAATTAAATCACCTTGGATTAATTCCAAGGCAGATTTAGCCTACCATTAAGGCAACAACTTAAGTAATATTTTGCTCAAAAGAAGAGCTATACTGTGAATTCCCCAGGCAGCTAAAACCAAGTCTTATGTCCAATTCACCTTTGTACATACTTAGAGCCAAGTCCTATAGTTATTCATTATTGATTGGTTGGGTTGGTTGAATTAAGAACCTAATTCCACTGTTAAGCAAACAGTGTTAAGGTGAATTTCCATAAGCCCTGTTTTCTAAGGATAGTGATAGATATCTATTGTTGAAGGAAGGGTTCACTGGAATTCCACTTGTTGGTTTCCTGGCTTTTGACCAGATTCTAGAGTTATGAAGTTTACATAAGCACCATTTCTTTTTTTTTTTTTTAATTGAGGTATACACCAATAAACTTAAATTCCAAAGAACCCCCTACTGGATTCCAGCATCCTGCAGAATATTAGGATTTCTGTTCTTATGTTAGTAAACCAAGCCAGCCCTATTTTCTGTGATAATGTTTTTGATAAAATAATACATTCACTAGTTTAAAAATTAATATATAAAAAAGATTCTTTCACTAAAATTTTTTTGAAGTAATACAAATTTATTTTAGAAAAGTCAGAGTAGAGAATACTAGTATCTTATTTTTTATTTCTATTTAGTCTTTTTAAAAATTTATTTTTGGTATTATAGTATCATACCTAAAATAGAAATTTAAACCAACACTTTATTGAAAAGCAATTATCCTCTAATTAAAAATAAATAAATAAAATTTCAAATAATTAGAAATTTACATCCCACTTGAAAATATACTGATTGCTTAATCAGCCCAGCCATGGGTTTTTATTAAGAATTTTTCATATTTATAAAGTGAAAAATACCTATTTTGTAATTTATCTCTTCAGCCAGCTGCAATTTTTAGACATCAGAGTCCCTTACAGAGAAATGTAGCTAAACAAAAAATATCTGGCCAGTTATGCAAAAGTAAGATACCAAATTAAATCTTTAAGCTATGAAGTCAATAATCAACATATCATATGTGGACACAACTGTATTCATAAGTGCAGTAAGTTTAAGCACAATTTTTGAATCTGTCATGCTCATGTACTTATGATATTATTGGGAAAACAATTTTAAAAATAAGAGCAAAGAAACAGCTACAAGGAACAGACTATTCTGAAACCATTTCCAGGAATAGGGTTTGTTTAAACAAAATGTATTAAGTGAAACCAGCTGCATTAAGGGTCAATGCCATCTGAAGTGGACTTCTAAAACCACCCACTTCATAATATCTGGGTAATTATTCCTTCCTGTTGCTACAAAGGAAACACTCAATGGCCAACTTGGTATAAGAAAGCATGGCAAGGAGCAGTGTACCAGTGAACAAAAGGCCCAACTGTAGCATAAGTTGGATGCCCTCAAAAACCTTGCGTCTCACTAGCTAGTTCAAATAGCTTTATGCCTCCATATCACGCATCAACGTGCTGAAGAAATGTGAAGGGAGCCGCTCTTTTGAGGGTACCAGGAGAGAGAGGCCTATAGTCAGGAATAACAACATTCTGCCAGTGGGTCAACTAATGATGCTTTCACACAAACTGGTTAAAAAAAAAAAAAACACTCCTTGAATTAAAATATGCTCTAGGGAATTCTAAAAAAATGCATACTTATTTTCCAATCTGAAAACTAAAGCAGATCTCAAGAAAAAGGGGAGTCTGAATCATAAACAAGGTTTCATTATTTAAAATCATTTTCCTTAACTTATAACAAAAGCACAAAAAAGAGCTTGCTTCTTTGAAGACTTCCTAGTGGCAGTATATCAGGGGAACCCTTCGTGAAGTCACGTGACCCAGTCAGGACTATCACCCGTTATGAAAGTGTTTCCCAATGTGTCATCAGCAGTGGTGGCAGGACTGTAATCAAAACAACGCAGTTGAGAAATGCAGCCATTAATCATTTTATTTTGGAAACCAATTAGGATGAAGGAAGAAAAAACAGTGATTCATTTGTTTTGATGAAATCTGGCCTTCAAAAGACAGAACAGGCCAGGAGACACACACATTTTTATGGTCCAAGGTATCTTAAACTAGACCTTTAAAAAAGATTCTTCCCAAGCTCACTAAATGAACAAAATAAATCAGTTAGTTTATGAACCTGACTGTGATGTATTCTGCTAAATTTACGGATGTAAGCTTACAGGTAAAAAATAATACATATGACCTAAAGGCAGTCACAAACTTAAACTCAACAAGATAGCGAGGTACCACCATCCAATGTCACCCGCAAGGTAATGGTGGCCCAGGTTTGAAACTGCACTCATTAGCTGGGTTTACCTCACTCTTTAAAAAGCAGGAAAAGCTCAGTATTAAAATCCAAATCAAAATGTACAGTTCGCAACACAGCTTATATGGACCAGAGCTGTTTATCAGAGGGAATAGTCTGAACTTCTAAACTCCACCCAGAGGATAATATCAACAATGTCCTGAAAGGTTTTAAGAACATTCCAATTACAGGGATTCCTGATTAGTATGGCTGCTGCTGCTGCTGCTGCTGCTAAGTCACTTCAGTCGTGTTCGACTCTGAGGGACCCCATAGACAGCAGCCCACCAGGCTCCCCCGTCCCTGGGATTCTCCAGGCAAGAACACTGGAATGGGTTGCCATTTCCTTCTCTAATGCATGCAAGTGAAAAGAGAAAGCAAAGCCACTCAGTCGTGTCTGACCTGCAGCGACCCCATGGACTTCAGTTTACCAGGCTCCTCTGTCCATGGGATTTTCCAGGCAAGAGTACTAGAGTGGGTTGCCATTGCCTTCTCCGGATTAGTGTGATTACCACCCATTAAAAATTCATGATAACTTGGGCCCAGGTTAGACTTCACAATACTTATTGAGAACAAAGCGGGTAGAGGCTGAGTACTTGGAGGAACTGGGGGAATGCGGAGCAAAGTAAATCTATGGAAGAAACTTTTGAAGAAATTCATCAACAGTGATAGGAATACTAAAAATAAGCAAATTGCATATGGTTCTTGGTGGCTGATTAAAAAGTGCTATTCCTTAGCAACATCTATGAGCCATTACTATACAGAAGCAAGATGGTATTGGTGGAGAGTATCTGATTAGAAACCAAGAAGACATGAGCTTGAGTCCTGGGACTCTGTCCCTTCATGAACACAGGCAAGTCAATTAACCTCTCTAAGCCCAGCAGCCTTTACCCATACAGCTGAGATAATATCGGCCATCTCATATGATACCAAATGAGATGATGTCACATGACCAGTGTTGCCAGCACAACCATGTAAACAGAAGGTACAGTATTATTTGAAATAGCTCTTAAAAATCTATTTTTCTTAATTTGATTCTAGTTGCTAATTGCTAAGTCGATTCAGTCGTGTCCGACTCTGTATGACCCCATAGACGGCAGCCCACCAGGCTCCCCCATTCCTGGGATTCTCCAGGCAAGAACACTGGAGTGGGTTGCCATTTCCCTCTCCAATGCATGAAAGTGAAAAGTGAAAGGGAAGTCACTCAGTCGTGTCCGACTCTTAGCGACCCCATGGACTGCAGCCTACCAGGCTCCTCCGTCCATGGGATTTTCCAGGCAAGAGTACTGGAGTGGGGTGCCATTGCCTTCTCCATGATTCTAGTTGATTTTCTCTTAAAATATCCTATTCAACATGTTTCACACATCTTAACCCATCTCATACTCTCCCTATTCGCTATTTCCACTCTTTGTGCTGCCCAGGACCCTACGTCAGAAATCTTACTTGACGCAGCTACTGGTCTGTGGAAGGCTGGGAAAAGGATGAAACACTTGAAGGGTGGTCAGTGCAAGAAGAAGCTGATGGAAACTGGAAAGGAAAAAGAAGAAAATCAAGAGCCCAGGAGTGAAATGAAAGTGGTCACGTCCCTGGCAAAACAGAAGAGGCTTTCGGTTACTTGTGGCCTTAGGCTACCATGTGGCCTCTTAAGGGCAGAAAATAAAGATAAGAAAGTTCTGTTTGAGCAACCAGTGTCCAGAGAAAGGGAAAATAACACATGAGCAATGAGAAGCTCAGAGCAAATTCCCAGAGACTGTCTCAACCTAAGTGATGGTGGGTCCTGGCAAACATGCAGGCTTTACCTCACAAGTGAACCCCAAGGCACCCGAGGTCTACTTCCTAGACAGAAATGGTATTCTGTTTTCAACTTCCTTAACTCTCATTCTGTCTGGATGGAAGAAAGATGATTTGGAGGTTTAAGTCCTGGCTAGGCTCTAAACCCGGAGAAGGCAATGGCACCCCATTCCAGTACTCTTGCCTGGAAAATCCCATGGATGGAGGAGTCTGGTGGGCCGCAGTCCATGGGGTCACTAAGAGTCGGACAAGACTCAGCGACTTCGATTTCACTTTTAACTTTCCTGCATTGGAGAAGGCAATGGCAACCCACTAGAGTGTTCTTGCCTGGAGAATCTCAGGGACGGGGGAGCCTCGTGGGCTGCTGTCTATGGGGTCGCACAAAGTCGGACACGACTGAAGCGACTTAGCAGCAGTAGCAGCAGCAGGCTCTAAACCACCTGGGATCTTCAGGCAAGTTAATCCACCTTTCTGGGTCGATTCAGCTTCTTAAATTTTATCTTTTTTTCTTAGAGTCATTTCCCTTTTGAAATATATCCTTGGGGATGTCTTTTAGTGCCGAGTTCTCAGTGGTAAATTCTTTTTATTTACCTGAAAATGTCTTTATTTCATTCTCATTCTTGAAAGACAGTTTCATGGCTATGTAATTCTAGGTTAACAGTTATTTTCTTTGCCTACATTGAAAATACCACTCTACCATTTCAGGGCTTCTCTAGAAAAGCCAGCCATCACTCTAATCTTTTGTAGGTAATCTGTCTTTTCTCTATAGCTATTTTAAGAGTCTTTTCTGTTTTTGATGTTCTGTAGGTTCACTATATATTTAGACATGTGTTTCTTTCCTTCTTTCCCTTTTCTCTTTGACTGCTTTGGACTTTAATAGGCTTCCTGAACCTGAGAATTTTTATCTCTCTACCACCCTTACTTAGAACTTAGGACAAGAGAGGCTCGTCCTCAATTCCACGATTTAAGACTCCAGCTCTCTCCGTAAGGCAAGGGGTCTGAAGGTTCAGGGGATATGTCCACCCAGAGCCTGAGTAGCATATTTCAGGTACCCAGGACCCCGGAATCCCCTGCCTAAACAGCTCCAAGCCCACAGTCAGGCTTTACCTGGATCTCTTCCCCACGTCTACTCTAAAAGTGGAAGGCACCAGCGGTGTGGAAACATGCCAGAGGTGTCCTCAGGTGGCATGTCTGTGAGAAGTGTGACCTGAGATCATACACGTAGGGTGAAACATCCATGCATGTGTGCTTAAGGCCCCTCGGCAGCGCAGAAAGCAGCCGGGGGAAGAAAGAGAAGGGGGTCAGGCCACAGGCCAGGCTTTGGCTCAGTGTGTGCTGCTCCACGCCAGTGCAAAACTCTGTGACGTCTGGACACTCTAAATTCCTAGGGTACTGTGGCATGTATATCCACCGAGAAAGGAATACAGAACATATTTTATTTAATAGTTTGTTACATTTGTAACTTCTAAATATTTAGACATATGGTGTGTATGTTTCCATTTATACTGATGCACTAGCTCTCACAAATGTTAAGGGATGGCCTGATTTCATCAATTATAAAAGTTCTCACCCATTGTCGATTTCAGTATTTCCTCTAGGCCATAGCCCACAGCATGTTTTTCTTAGAACTCCAATTAAACATAAGCTGGATGCTCTCGCTATGTACTCTCTCTCAACCAATCGCATTGTCTGCCTCTTCATCTCTCCAAACTGCACCCTCTGTTCCGCCTTCAAATTTATCTTCCAGTTCACTAATTCTCTCTTCAGCTAGGTCTGTTTCCATATTCAATCCCTTCTTGAAATTTTTATTTCAAAGATTACACTTTTCACTTCCTGACATTATATTTGGTTTTTAAAATAAATTTGCCTGGTTCTGCTTGATGAGATCTTTTTATTTACTCATACTTTCAACTCCTCCTTTTTGTTTCCAAAAATTACTAAGTGATTTTTTTTTATTTTCAATATCCGATATTTCAAATATCTGAAATCATTAGATGTCAGAGTTGACTATGATTTCTAGTGACGCTTGCTCATATCTTGTTTCTGTGTGTCTGCCTGTCGGCTTTTTGGTGTGTTCACATTGGAATGACCCAAAGGAACTCTTTTGAGTCCAGAGAAGACTTCGATTTGCTTCTGTCAAGTGCCCAAGGCCAATGAAAACCTAGGTCCACTTTAAGTCAAGATTTCCAACTTGTAGTTATTGGAGGGGGGTGGGGATCACAGAAATAGTATAAAATCAGTTTCCAAATCCATGTGAGAGCAGGTCAGTAGCCACAGTTCTTATGTTACTTTTTTTTTCAACTTTGTCCTCCACCCGAAGCCAAAAGTGAAACAGAAACTTTTCTTGCTGCTTGATATTACATAAAGTCCTTCTCTCCTAGTCCACCTTTCCTCTGCGAGTGTAACCTCTCGCAAGTCTTGGCTTCACAAGAAATGGTCCTGGATCACCAGTGAACTCACTTCTCTATCCTCAGAGAGCCCAAGGCTTGTCACAGGCACACTACCCCCCTACCTCCCCCCACCACAGTTCCAGGTCATCTGAATCTATGTACCAGGGTATCATCGATGGATGCTTATTCTGGGGGTGAAGTTTTGTAATAGCAGATTATTTACATTGTCACAGAAGGTCTTCCCCAGATTGCTTTTTAGTTGCAGGAGCAAAGCCAGCAACTAATTATCCAAACCACGCACTTCACTAGGTAATCAAAATCAATGTCACGAATGACAGGCAGAAGGACACGGTGGGTACCTGGAAGTCACACCATGAGAAAGACATGACTTTACTTTTGTAGTATTCTAACCAGGGGTGCGTAACCAGAATCTAACAGGAAGGAAACAGGCCAGAACTGAAAAACATTCTATAAAATAACTGGCCTATATTCATTAAGAAATATCAGTGCTGTGCAAGATAGAAATACTAAGGAACTGTTTGAGATTACAGGAGATTAAAGAATATGACTGCTTAATGCAATCCATGATCCTGGGCTGGATCCTACACTTGGGGGTGGGGGTGGAGAGATGCTCTAAAGGGCATTACTGGGACAGCTGAGAAAACTGGAAACATGGATTATAGATTAAACAAAAATAGTTATCAGAGTTAAAAATTTCCTAAAATTGGTAATCAAACTGTAGTTAAATAAGAGAATATCCTTGTTGTAAGGAAATATATTTGAAACATTAAGGGACAAATGTTACAACCTCAACTGACTCAGAAAAATGAATTTTATATCCACATACACATATGGGGGGGGGGGCGGCGAGAAAGAAGGATAAAGAAAATATAAACTGATAAAAATCCTAAAAATCGATGAATCTAAGTAAAGAGCGTGTGGGAATCTCTATATACTATCCTAGTAAATATCTTGTAAATTTTGAAATAATTTCAAAATACAAAGTAAAAAAAGTGGGTGATCCAACTCGAGCCAATGGCAGCCGTGGAAAACAGAATAAACAGACATACAGTGCTTGCATTAGCAAACTATACTGATCTGTGAGGAACCTAAAACTCCATTTTACCAAGTATTCCTGCTGAGGAGCAGGTGAAGAAATAATATAGAGCTCTGCTCCTGTTTAAGATACAGAAAGTTGTAAGAGAACATCTCTCTCAACCTAACAAGAAAAAGTTAAGAGTATCTATAAAATCATAACATTTCTTGAGCTAATCAAAGAGACCTGAGGTCACAAGGTAACCAAGTGAACTGAATTCTAAAGAGTGACAAGTCCCTCCAAGGAGAGACAAGACACACAAACTCTGCGACCTTTCACAGAGCACAAGAGAAAAAGCTGGATGCCATAAAATCAGGTAAAAGGGAAACAGCTTAAATTTTAATAAGTTTTTATAAAGCCAGTTGTGGCTTCATATAACAGATCTCTGGGGGGTCCAAACATCACTGCTGTCTGAACTGACTTGCGAGCTCCTTCCCATGAGGATTCTACCAGATGCTCATGAGAAAGACTGGGAGCAGAGAGGAAGACTGGAGAGCCCTTCATTCCCCCAGTACTGACTTGGGATAAAGTCGTGCCCACTTCCTGGACCATTCTCTCAAATAGTGCGTTTTAATCCACCAGGGGGAAGGGCAAGAAACCTTCCCTGCACTCCAGGATCCAAGCAAAGATCTACCATTTCTGGGGGTGGAGGAGAAGCAAAGACATTGTTGGCTGACTTGGGCATTGATACAATATAGAGGTCTGCTATTGCTGGGGAGGAGCGGCCCGTGAGAAATTGTATTCCACTCCTGCCACAGAAGGTAGAGTTTGTGTGCCACAGAGGGTGGAAGTGCTGGAATGCTAAGAAAGCCCCACCACAGGACTAAGGGGACCGAGAAATTCCCTGTCCCAAGCAACCACGCGCCTGTCTCCAAGTAGAAAATTACAGCAATTTACCACTTGGGTAATAATAAAGGTAGGTTAAAAGTAAAAGAATAGGGGAAAAACTACACAAGCATTATCAAAAGGAAGCTGAAGTGGCTATCAGAACAAAAAGTATTACCAGGGATTAGGAGGGATGATACATAATGATAAAGAGGCCCATTCAAGTCTAAACAGTCCTAACTGTGTGTACACCTAATAACACAGCTTTAAAATATAAAAAGAAATAATCTAAATAAAAGTAATTTAGTCTTTCCTTTCATTCCAACTAGTCATTTCTTTGTCCTTCCTCCATCCTTACTAGTCCAACTTTTATCACTCGTTACTATATGGTAGGTAACCAGCTTTGAAAGCTAATGACTAATTTCAACATACGCCCTATTTTCATTGCAGCACTGTTTGTGTTAGCAAAACAACTTAAATGTCCTATGACAAGTTGGCAGAGATGTTTACTGCATTAGGGAAGAGGGAGGAGACGATATCAGAGGAGTTAAGTCCCACCAGAAACAAGTAGAAGGTCTAAACCTCCCATTGTATCGAAGTGTGAAGAGAATAAGAGAGAAAGAAGCAAATAGACAGACGTGTCATCACCTCCCCTTCCTGCAACATTCTGAGGGCAGGGATGACCTATCAGTCAGGGACAGACATATCGGTCGAGACAGAAACCACAACAGTAATTTGTACAGGGCAATTTTAATATAAAGAATTAACTAACAAAAAGTTGTTAACTAGTAAGAGGGCTTTCTAGCTGTGTGTTCTTAAGAGTCTCTACGTGTCTATTTGGCATCCATTAACTACAGGGCCAAAGTACCCAGCCAAGCTGCTTACATCTGCCCCGTGATCCAGAGCCTTCACTCCAAACCACATCCTTATCCAGCTCTCACACACCCAGCTGGTACTTCCCCTGCCCTAAGTCATCCAGGGCCAAGGGAAAGCACACGAGGAAGGAACTGACAGCTCAGAAGAGCCTCTCCGCCACTCCAAAGATGAGGCTCAGACCCTGCACAGAGAGGTCCTGCTGCACTGCAGGAACACACAGCCAGCTGTGTGTCCCACACAGGACACCTGCCAGGGGGAGCAAAGCACAAAGGAAGTGGGCCTCCGCGCGGTGGGGAAACCTGTTGGGAGAGTGTGTGAATGGGTTGGAGCCAGTCCACAGTATGGCCTCTTGGGTGGTCTGGGAGGGATGCTGAGTGTCACTGGGCGTAGTCCACGAAAAGCCACGCCCCACTGAAAATCAGCACACCGGAAATAGGGAAGGAAACCCCTTCTCCCTCCATGGCCTTGCAGGGTCCCTTCAACTCTGTCCCTCTACTGACAAAGCCTAACATGAAGCCAGCTGGCAAAGGAGAAATGCTTACAGAGTCCAGATCCCATCCAGATCCCATGTCACAAAGCAGGGCAAAGAAAAACAGATTTGGAGATGAAAGGCAATAAATGGGGATCTGGCACAGAGAGGGGAGGGGAGGGCAGGCTAGTAGGTGGAGGGGAAATAACAGGCTTGTGCCCCACTTGAAACTCGAGAGGGGACCACCTTGCAGGAGGCAACCTCCCATCATACGCAGGGATGGCCACAGAATAAAAGTGGGGAGTAGCGTGGCAGGATGAGACACAGGGAAAGTCTGAACGAAGCACTCTGAGCCTCCCTTAGTTTCTGTGTGGGAAGAAAGGGACTCGGAAGTTCTTTTCTGCTTCACGGAAAAAAAAAACCAAGTCAAGGGCCATGTCATCTGCCACAGGGTGAATGCACTGAAAAGGCAGAAAAGGCTAGTCAGCCGGACCTGATGGAAACAAAAGCATAAAACAAAAACACAAGGTTACCAAACACACCTCTGGGGACGTCTGCACAAAGGGCCCAGGGACCAGACGGGGCTGGATCAGCAAAGGCGGCGAACAGGGAGCCCGCCCTCATCATAAGACCTTATTATCCTCAAGCCGCTCAGATGTCATTCTCTCCTGGGGAAGGGCGGGGGAGGGGGAGGAGGGAAATGTGGACGCCTCAGAGCTTACCCAGAAGGTAATTTTTAAACTGAAAGGAAATCAGACCTTGTTAACTGGCTAATTAAAACGCTTCTCCCCACTACAAGATGGCAATTTATGAGGAAGACAGATTGGTGATTTAAAGGAAAAAAAAGATTCTCATATCTCTGCACAGTAGGTGGTAGTATATAAATCTATGACTCGTCTACATTACTCTATGTCTTTAAAAGAGACGGAGAAACCAAAAGGAACACACTAACTCCTATATGCATACAATATTAAACTTCATCAAGCCTAAGACGCCACTGTGAGATACAGTTTTACTTTCTGTATCATTAAACCATGGCATTCTAATAGAATTCTTATAAGATCCATCCTGATATTAGAGTTTTTCTTCTCAATTTTTAATTTTTTAACCATTTTTTAAAACTGGCATACAGTTGATATATATGTTATAGGTGCACAATATTCACAATATCTAAAGGCTATATTCCATTTATAGTTATTATAAAATATCTGTTATAGAGCTTTTTAAGTGTGAAATAATGGACATTTTCACAAAGTAGCTCTGAAAAAACACAGGAGAAACCAGCAAGGTAGACCTTGCTGCTGCTGCTGCTGAGTCGCTTCAGTCGTGTCCGACTCCGTGCGACCCCATAGACTGCAGCCCACCAGGCTCCTCCGTCCGTGGGATCTTCCAGGCAAGAGTACTGGAGTGGGGTGCCACTGCCTTCTCCAATGCATGAGTGTGAAAAGTGAAAGTGAAGTTGCTCAGTCGTGTCCGACTCCTAGCGACCCCATGGACTGCAGCCCACCAGGCTCCTCCGTCCGTGGGATCTTCCAGGCAAGAGTAGTGGAGTGGGGTGCCACTGCCTTCTCCAGGCCTTCCTTTGTTGCTTTCATTTTCTCACTGTATTTAAAAAAACACACATGCACAAACTTCCCTACTATTCATCTTAAATTCTCTCCTTCAAAGACATCCTGGTCACTCTCAATTTGAGGGAAGAACTTAAATTTCTACCCAGACACATTCTAATTCCAACAAAATATGTGCTCCCAATTCACAGCTGTCTAAATTCACATGTAACCTGCTGCTCCACCTCTCTGCATTTTGGCGGGTACCTTTCTGGTGCTTCACTTTATTACCAGAGCACATCTCTGTGAACTGGCTGAGTAAAGGATGCTCTCTCTACTGCAGGTGTGATGGCTGTCCCCACACAGAGGAGACAACCCCCGGCTCCATCTCATCTCAGCAGCTCTCTGTGGTTCATATAAAAGGAGGCCAGCAGCTGATTTAATATTCCACATGAGAGTTACACTTTGGGTGTTTATTTTCATCTTCACAGGAGTGAGGACCTTCCTAGGCCATCTGGTTCATCCTTAACTCTTTTGAATGGTTCATCTTTAAAACCTTCCTTTGTCAAAGATAAGGTGTCCATAGGTGCGTGGATTTATCTCTGGGCTTTCTATTTTGTTCCATTGATCAATATTTCTGTCTTTGTGCCAGTACCATACTGTCTTGATAACTGTGGCTTTGTAATAGAGCCTGAGGTCAGGTAGGTTGATTCCTCCAGTTCCATTCTTCTTTCTCAAGATAGCTTTGGCTACTCGAGGTTTTTTGTATTTCCATACAAATTGTGAAATTATTTGTTCTAGCTCTGTGAAGAATACCGTTGGTAGGGACCTAATTAAACTTAAAAGCTTCTGCACAACAAAGGAAACTATTAGCAAGGTGAAAAGGCAGCCTTCAGAATGGGAGAAAATAATAGCAAATGAAGCAACGGACAAACAACTAATCTCATAAATATACAAGCAACTCCTACAGCTCAACTCCAGAAAAATAAATGACCCAATCAAAAAACGGGCCAAAGAACTAAATAGACATTTCTCCAAAGAAGACATACAGATGGCTAACAAACACATGAAAAGATGCTCAACATCACTCATTATCAGAGAAATGCAAATCAAAACCACTATGAGGTACCATTTCACGCCAGTCAGAATGGCTGCGATCCAAAAGTCTATAAGCAATAAATGCTGGAGAGGGTGTGGAGAAAAGGGAACTCTCTTACACTGTTGGTGGGAATGCAAACTAGTACAGCCACTATGGAGAACAGTGTGGAGATTCCTTAAAAAACTGGAAATAGAACTGCCTTATGATCCAGCAATCCCACTGCTGGGCTTACACACTGAGGAAACCAGAAGGGAAAGAGACACGTGTACCCCAATGTTCATTGCAGCACTGTTTATAATAGCCAGGACATGGAAACAACCTAGATGCCCATCAGCAGATGAATGGATAAGAAAGATATACACAATGGAGTATTACTCAGTGATTAAAAAGAATACATTTGAATCAGTTCTAATGAGATGGATGAAACTGGAACCTATTATACAGAGTGAAGTAAGCCAGAAAGAAAAACACCAATACAGTATACTAACGCATATATATGGAATTTAGAAAGATGGTAACAATAACCCTGTGTACGAGACTGCAAAAGAGACACTGATGTATAGATCAGTCTTATGGACTCTGTGGGAGAGGGAGAGGGTGGGGAGATTTGGGAGAATAGCATTGAAACATGTATAATATCATGTATGAAACGAGTCGCCAGTCCAGGTTCGATAGACGGTACTGGATGCTTGGGGCTGGTGCACTGGGACGACCCAGAGGGAGGGTAGGGGAGGGAGGAGGGAGGAGGGTTCAGGATGGGGAACGAGGGTATACCTGTGGTGGATTCATTTCGATATTTGGCAAAACTAATACAATATTGTAAAGTTTAAAAATAAAATAAAATTAAAAAAAAAAAAAAACACCTTCCTGTGAGTTGGGCAATTTTGCAAATGGACCACACATTGAACAATGCCACTGGATCCATGCTGATTTTCTTATGCACGACATTGGTACTGTGTTGGTAGAAGAGAGAGGGTCCTTATTCTTGGCTATCAGGCGTTTACAGCCGATTTCCAGGTGGCTGGGTAAAAAGGAAGTTTTGTATGTAAAGAGAGACAGAGAGGGTGTGGCAGTTGTTAACAGCTGATGAATCAAGGGGAGGGATAGACTGGTTGTTCTCTGCACTTATTATTTCAAGTTTTTACTGGTTTGAAAATTTTCATAATAAAAAATTAAGAAAAGAAAATAAATGTTCTTGATAAGTACAATCTATCCTTCTTAACATCTTCAGGAAAGGAAATTTCCTGACTTCCCTTGAAGCCAATACAGCTGGAGCATCTTAATAAGGGGAATCCTGACCACCGCTGAAGCAGCCATTAATACAATTACCGGGGAGGTCTCTGCAGGCACCGTGTTAAGAGCTTTAGCCGTGGCCTCTCCTCATCCTCTCAATAATCCTTTGAGGTGGGAGTGTGTTATCACCATTCCTATCTCAGGGGAGTCAGAGCCAAAGCTTTCAAGGGGTAACCCAGTGACTATGAGATCCCACTCCAGTTACGGTAGAGTCAGGATTTCTGGGCAGAGAAACTCTGGGGCCCCTACTCTTTATACCGTCTCTTCAAACTTGGATCAGGACTCATTCCTGGTCATGAAATCCACTAGTAAGTCATAGTCCAGCATTTTTCAACTATGAAATAAAATAGAGAAATCACTGTGCAGGATAAAGAGTGTGCGTATTAATTCACAGATTTTCTTCATACACACAGAGTGAATCGTACTAGAGTATATGTTCCCCACACAGGTTACAATGTTTGAAAGCCACTGCGTTATTCTATATTGCTGCTGCTTCTTTCATTTCCTGCCCAGAAGCCTGTTTAGGAGACTAGAGAAAAAAAAAGCAATGCAGATTCAGAGAGTTAAGAGGGAAAAGTCCATTGGGAATTCTCTAATCTCAATATAAGCCAAAATAATATACTTGTAGTACACACTAATAGATAACAATGCAGCTGGCAAATTTGCTAATATAAAAGACATTTTCAAGTAGGAATCTGGATAATCCCCTTGATGTTTGTTACAGTAAGATGTTATCTGCCATTCTATTAAAAGATACCAATTTAAAGTTCCGGCTGAAATAGTACATATAAATACAGTCAGTTTTTAAATGAAAATTCTTCTCTGGTGATTCTTGTCCACTGAAAATCCCATTGCATGTCAACAAGACTTAGGTCAAGAATGAAGAGTGAAAACTACACTGAGAAGTCCAAGGTGAGGCGTGTATGGCTATGTGTGTGTGCTGCTGGCAGCGTGGGACTGTGCAAATGAGTGGTAGAGAATTATATCAGTAGCGTCTCCCCAAACCAAGTACCCAACCTTTTTTAAAAGGTTAAATGAGAAAAGTGAAGGGGGAAAAAAAAAAATTCCAACTGTGTGGAAGGACTACCATTTAAAGAGGGTTATCTGTGAATTAGTCTTACCAGCACCAAATGAAGTCATAGGAAGAAAGTACTATGTCTTTAAATCCACAGCTATTTTTCATTCCAAGTTTCTGTTTAAGGCCATTACTGCTCCCTTGGGACTGTACTGACTCACTGCATCTTCAGAATGACGCAAGTGAGCTTCTCTGTACAACTTCAAAACAGACTGTGAACATATCCAGGCAAAGGCTGTCTGGGGAGCCAACAGGTCCATCAGGCACCCATTCGCACAACCACTGCTAGGACCGGGCCAGTGACGAGAATGCTCTGCCTCTCATCTTCAATTTAGTCACGGTCTGAAAACTTTCTTCAACTGGTAGAAGACCCTGACCACTTTTTCCACATCTTTTCTTAACTTGCCTATCCTCTTCAGGACCTCAGAGCCACCTTCTCTGCCCATGTGGGGTCCAGTCTACTTTCTTGGACTTACTTGGGTATATAGTAAGAGAAGAATGAAAACAAGAAATCCAGTTCAAATTTCTCCAGTGCTGGGTCTCTTACACATCTCCAGTTCCCTCCTCTAATCTTTTTTTTTGTGTGTGTGGGGGGGAGTGGGAGAGCAACTTCAATTATCCATGCTCTCCTGCCCCATTATTAGAAAAAACTGAGAGCTGGCTGTAACTCAATATTTCTTCCAGTGCTAACAGAGACAACACCGAATGGTTCCCCTCAACTCCTGCATCAGTCCCCGTCTGCATCCACCAACCATGGGCAGAGTGGGGAACGGGAAGGACTGGCCGTGGCGGACCTCCATGCAGCCATTCAAAATCCAAGAGCAGCAGCCCATGGCACGCGCCGGGCGCCGTGCAGGCACCAGAGATGGAGCAGGCCCAGACAGCCATGGGCCTTCCCTGCACAGAGCTGACATTCTAGTGAAGGATGGAGGCTTTAAATGACTGTCACACTAATAGGGTTCATTGTAAGCACGGAGAAGTGCTGACAAGGGCTAACACAGGCGCTAGACAATCTGGCTGAGAGTGCAAAGGCCTCATTGAAAGTGACAGGTAAGATGAGACCTGGAGGAAGAGGTGATGTTTGCCAAGGAGAGGAGAGGGTGGGATATGAGAAATGCGGGGAACAGATCACCTAGCAATAGCAGGGACAAGGGCCCGAGGCAAGGAAGGACTTGCTACAAGAATCAATATGAGGTGAACAGAACGCAAACCTGAAGCTTCAAGGGGTTTCATCTGGAGACCAGTCACATAGACAGTCCCAATCACAGCCAACGTGACAAAGGCAAATAAGGCTACAGCTGCCTGGCCTGAAAACCAGGTAACTTCAGGGTCACCTGGTTCAGCACATTTCCTAAAAGCCCTACTGCTTCCTTCCCAAAACGCAGAGAGACTGAACCAACATAAAATGTGCGTGCTTTTTAAAAAAAAAATAGTTTACATTTGGGGCTGATCATTTTCACACAGTGTTCTTTCTGAGAACATTCAAATTATAAAAGGTATCCGTGGTGCCAGAAAGCAGAGTGGGGTCTATTAATACAACAGCTGAGCAGCTGTAAATAATAAAACCTCAAGTTATCAAGCTAAATGTCAGGCTTTGCCTGTAGTATCTCTCAAAATCAAACACAACTTCATCATACTTCTATTTTATCCTTACAACATGGGCGGCGATAGTGGTAAAGAATCCACCTGCCAATGCAGGACACAGAAGAGACAAGGGTTCGATCCCTGGGTCAGGAAGATCCCCTGGAGTAGGAAGTGGCAAGCACGCCAGTATTCTTGCCTGGAAAATTCCATGGACAGAGGAGCCTTGCAGGCACGTTAGCCACCTAAAGTATCAGAAGTATGACAGTGTTTTAAGCCCAGAGAAGCTCCTCACATAACAGATTACTCACATGCTCTATATTGTTGGGAGCTTAGTTGAGGCACCCAACTAAGATAGTTCACTATCAAATGCACCACTTTGAACTCATTTCTCTATATAAATGTTTATGCTCTCCCTCCCCAAGCATAAAGGGATAAACAGTACAAGGCCCTTTCGGGATTTACTGTTGGGGACTAAAGTCTTTAACACATCTCAAGACTTTACAGGACTTTGTATCAGAGGTGAAATTGTACCCCATTAGGCCGTAAGTCAGCAAGCTCTAACATAAAGTAAAAAATGGCGGAGGGCAGCAAAGAGGCAACGGAGGATGGAATGTCTATAGTAAACAGCTTTGCCATTGTGAATAATGACTGTTACTAAAATGTGCGGCTGCTTTTCCAGTATCTCCCTCTTTCTCCCTCTGTTGATCTCCGTTGCCATAACTACTATTTGAATCATCTTAACAACTGCATACACATCTCCAGTGCTGTTACTGCCGCTCTGTCACTCCAGCTCGGCGTTTGTTCACCTGGCAGCTGCTTAGACCAGAGGCTGCTTAGCACATCGCACGAGGGGCTATTTTGTGAACTAGTAGTTAGGAAAATTCCTAAGTCCTAGTTCTCAATATACGGTAATATTTAAATCTCAATCATAATTTTCAATCAACTAGAAAGTTTTTTCTTCCCTAATGGCCACAACTTTTTAATTTTCAAGGAGAAAATGACAAATTTTCAAAATATAAGAAACTTCTAAAAAATTCTAAGCTCTATATTTGGCTTCACGGCCTATGCTTTCCTCTATCTGCAGTCATCCATCATCATCAAAGGTGGTAAAATAACGACTGGGTTTCTGGGGAAAGATGATGGACTGAGCACACGTGCTCAGCTCCTCTCCTGACGGCAGCCCCTTTAAATTGCAATAAAGGAATTTTAAAGGAAGTCTAAACCCACGGCACGGAGAAGGCAATGGCACCCCACTCCAGTACTCTTGCCTGGAAAATCCCATGGACAGAGGAGCCTGGTAGGCTGCGGTCCACAGGATCGCTAAGAGTCAGACACGACTGAGCGACTTCACTTTCACTTTTCACTTTCACGCAATGGAGAAGGAAATGGCAACCCACTCCAGTGTTCTTGCCTAGAGAACCCCAGGGACAGGGGAGCCTGGTGGGCTGCCGTCTATGGGGTCGCACAGAGTCGGACATGACTGAATCAACTTAGCAGCAGCAGCAGCAAACCCACAACAAGGAAGAGAAAAGATAGGGGGGTTGTCATCAGACTAGAAGTTCTAACTAAATTTTTTTAAAATCTGAAAGTGGATGGGTACATGTTGCCTGGTGAAGCAGAGCAGAAGAAATCACCGCTGCACGGAGTCTTGAAAGAGGAGAGTGGTTAAGAGGGAGCCCGTGTGCCAGGAGAACTCTGAGCACCAAGATGGCAAGCAGAACGTAGGGTGGAAGTGAGACAGGGGAGTGAAAACTGAGGGATGCAAGCCTGAGCACAAAACGATCCGCAGCCAAAACCCACACCTGACCCACCTCTGTACCCCCGGACATTCACCCCACCAGCAAGGAGGAGTCTGCTCCAAAGGAGTTAAAGGCAAGTCTGCAGAGCACAGATGCAGCCCACTGATGCCCCGATGTCACATAAGCCACCGGAGAAGGTTTCTTCACTCCCCTACTCACCCACATACACAGAACACACTCAACCTCCCAATTCCCACTTTTCTATGGACAACAAGGATCACCAGACTCTTGAGGAAAGCCTAGAGCATCACAGAAAGAGATCAAGACAAACTGATTAACCCTGAAGGGAACAGATAATTTAGGGGGAAAAAAAAAATTTAAAGCACCAAAACACAAGACCCTCCAACTCCTCTAATTCATACCCTCAGAGTCTCCTAAGGATTACATGTTGAGAAATCAAGAATGTCATGCTAGGGATAAGATTTAAAAAATTAAAGAAACCCTCTGGTAGTTAAAAACATGACTGCCAATATTAAAAAAAAAAAAAAAATTTAGTTAAAAAAATAAATGAGGCCTTCTCTGGTAGCTTGGTGGTAAAGAAGCTGCCTGCAAAGTGCAGGAGACATGTTCAATTCCTGATCCGGGAAGACCCCACATGCCGAGGAGGAGAAGCGAAGCCCGTGCTCTGGAGTCTGGGAGCTGCAACCACTGAGCCCTCGAGAAGAGAGCTGCCTGCCCTCGCTCACTACAACTAGAGAAAGCCGGTGCACCAGTGAAGACTCAGCACAGTCAAAAAATAACCAACTACATAAATAAAAATTCTTAAAAAAAAAAAAAAAAAAGAATGAAAAATAGGGACTTCCCTGGGGGTCCAGTGGCCACACTCCCAGTGGAGGTCTGATCCCTGGCGGGAGAGCCAGATCCCACATGCCACAACTAAGAGCTGGGGCAGCCTAATTATTATTATTATTTTTTTTTTAAAGAGTGAGAGGTAGTCAAGGAAATTTCCCAAAACCCTAGAAAAAAGGCAAAGTCCAGGAGGGCAAATATGAAATGAATACAAAGAGCCCTCGTAGTAAACACAACCCAGATTCACGGCTTGCGTGGTGGTCCGCACTCTCCCTACTCTGCCCAGCCCCTCCGGGGCTTTCTCCTGCGTGACACCATCCTGGCCACCAGGGTGCCTGGAAATGAGCTACCACAACTTGTCACCTGAGGTTCACTTGGAGCTCACCTGATGCAAATTTCACAGAGACCACCTAGAGCAGACTGACCCTCAGGTTTAACTCCTGTATCTCACAGTGGCTATACCACTCAGGCGCACACAGTCTCTCTTGCATTGCAGACATCTGTTCTACCTTTTGGGGTCCTTTTCCCTTTTTCCTTAAAGTATAAAAGTTTCTTTGCGAGAGTCTGCTGCAGGTCAAAGCTCAGTTTTCATTTATCTGAAAACGTTATTCCCTGATTATTAAAAAATTACATTTTAGCTGAGTTTAAGAGCCTAGGTTTGGCAATCATGTTCTCTCAGCCCTTTTAAAACACTATTCCACTGCCTTCTGGTTTCCATTGCTGCTGCAGAGAAGTCTCCCTGGGAGGCAATCAGTTTTCTTTTTGACTGCTTTAAGATCATCTTTATGCCTTTGGTGGTCTATTACACTAATTTGTCTGGATAATGCTTTTTCTAATTTTAATTCTACTTGGGATTTACTCTGATTCTTAAATCTAAATATTTCTGGGTTTCAGTATTTTTGGAAATTTTTAGCATCATTTTCTCAAATACTGCCTTTTCCTCACTATCTCTTTTATCTTTTTCTGCCTCGCTATTTAAATTATCTCATTCTGTTTCTTTAGATTTAATTTTCACAGTTTTCATCTTTGTCTTTCTATACTGTATTCTATGGAGTTTCTTCAGCTTTATTCCCAGTTTACAAAAACTCTCTTTAGCTCTGTCTAATACATCGTTCGGAGAAGGCAATGGCACCCCACTCCAGTACTCTTGCCTGGAAAACCCCATGGACGGAGGAGCCTGGTAGGCTGCAGTCCATGGGGTCACTGAGGGTCAGACACGACTGAGCGACTTCACTTTCACTTTTCACTTTCATGCATTGGAGAAGGAAATGGCAACCCACTCCAGTGTTCTTGCCTGGAGAATCCCAGGGACAGGGGAGCCTGGTGAGCTGCCGTCTATGGGGTCGCACAGAGTCGGACATGACTGAATCGACTCAGCAGCAGCAGCAGCAGCAACACATTGTTTGACTCATCCACTAAGGTTTAATTTCACTGATTACGTATCTCTGCTTTCAATTCTTCCAGATCTTTCTTCATAGGATTTTAGCTCTTATTTTCTATTTCACGTTACTCATCTAAATGTTTTTAAGCTATAATTTTATATTATAATTCTAATATCTAAAGCTCCACACCAGTTCTGCTTTTTTTCTCTCTCTTGCACTCATAGTTGCTTATTTCCTCATGTTTTTAAATTGAGGATTATGAGCTAATGTTTGGAGAGGCTTTATCTGTGGGAATCCTGGGCTAAGGCTAGAATAAAGGCAGCTATATCCAAACAGGATATATATTGACTACTGCCAGTATCCGGGAACTCTATCAACCCAGGATCTCTTTAAGATAATTTCTCTTTTTGGAATTCTCCAGACTACATAGGTCAGGTAAATTCAAACAAAGTTCATGAGAAAGCAGGCCTAGGGTAAAAACTATCCAAGGAGAATCCCATCACCACCACAAACCTCTGCCCCAGCAATTCAAAGTACAGGCCAAATCAGACAAGTTTAAAAAAAAAAAAAAAATCTGCCAATGGGCTTACTTTTTCATTCTACCATTTTGCTAGAGATACAGGTAGCACTTCAATAACCCTAACTTTATACAGTAGTCTCAGTTCCACCTGCCTGTTTAACACACGCTCCAGACTTTGTCTCCTATTCCAAAAAGCCTTTAAAATCCAGGTCTCACAGACGCTCACCATATGAGGGAACCACTCCACTTGTAGCTATATACCAAAGGGAAATAAAGCATATGTCCACACAGACTTGTTCACAAATGTTCTGGCAGCTTTATTTGTAACAGCCCCAAAAGGGAGACAGCCTGGATGTCCAATAACAGGTGAGCAGATAAACACAGTACGGCATGTCCAGACAATGAATCGCGTTTAGCAATCGAAAGGGACAGACTTCTGATACACACAACAATACAGGTGAATCTCAAAACAGGTAACAGTATTCAGGATATGACTGCATTGTCTAGAATTTTATACAGATGAAAACTAACACATGGGAATAGAAAACAGGTAAGTGGCTGACAGGGGACAGGGCAGTGTAGACGGGGAAAGGCTGCAGGAGGTCATAAGAAAACCTAATGATTGATATTTTCATTATTTTAATTATGGTGATGATTTCATGGGTGTATACGTATGTCATAATTTATTAGATTGTACACTTTAAATATTTGTAGTTGCAAAGAAATAGAGGAAAACAACAGAATGCGAAAGACTAGAGCTCTCTTCAAGAAAATTAGAGATACCAAGGGAACATTTCATGCAAAGATGGGCTCGAAAAAGGACACAAATGGTATGGACCTAACAGAGCTGAAGATATTAAGAAGAGGTGGCAAGAATACACAGAAGAACTGTACAAAACAGATCTTCACGACCAAGATAATCATGATGGTGTGATCACCTAGAACCAGACATGCTGGAATGTGAAGTCAAGTGGGACTTAGGAAGCATCACTACGAACAAAGCTAGTGGAGGTGATGGAATTCCAGTTGAGCTATTTCAAATCCTGGAAGATGATGCTGTGAAAGTGCTGCACTCAACATGCCAGCAAATTTGTAAAACTCAGCAGTGGCCACAGGACTGGAAAAGGTCAGTTTTCATTCCAATCCCAAAGACAGGCAATGCCAAAGAATGCTCAGACTACCGCACAACTGCACTCATCTCACACGCTAGTAAAGTAATGCTCAAAATTCTCCAAGCCAGGCTTCAGCAATACGTGAACTGTGAACTTCCCGATGTTCAGGCTGGTTTTAGAAAAGGCAGAGGAACAAGAGATCAAATTGCCAACATCCGCTGGGTCATCAAAAAAGCAAGAGAGTTCCAGAAAAACATCTATTTCTGCTTTATTGACTATGCCAAAGCCTTTGACTGTGTGGATCACAATAAACTGTGGAAAATTCTGAAAGAGATGGGAATACCAGACTACCTGATCTGCCTCTTGAGAAATCTGTATGCAGGTCAGGAAGCAACAGTTAGAACTGGACATGGAACTACAGACTGGTTCCAAATAGGAAAAGAAGTACATCAAGGCTGTACATTGTCACCCTGCTTATTTAACTTATATGCAGAGCACATCATGAGAAACGCTGGGCTGGAAGAAGCACAAGCTGGAATCAAGATTGCCAGGAGAAATATCAATCACCTCAGATACGCAGATGACACCACCCTTATGGCAGAAAGTGAAGAGGAACTCAAAAGCCTCTTGATGAAAGTGAAAGTGGAGAGTGAAAAAATTGGCTTAAAGCTCAACATTCAGAAAACGAAGATCATGGCACCTGGTCCCATCACTTCATGGGAAATAGATGGGGAAACAGTGGAAACAGTGTCAGACTTTATTTTTGGGGGCTCCAAAATCACTGCAGATGGTGACTGCAGCCATGAAATTAAAAGACGCTTACTCCTTGGAAGGAAAGTCATGACCAACCTAGATAGCATATTCAAAAGCAGAGACATTACTTTGCCAACAAATGTCCGTCTAGTCAAGGCTATGGTTTTTCCTGTGGTCATGTATGGATGTGAAAGTTGGACTGTGAAGAAAGCTGAGCGCCGAAGAATTGATGTTTTTGAACTGTGGTGTTGGAGAAGACTCTTGAGAGTCCCTTGGACTGCCAGGAGATCCAACCAGTCCATTCTAAAGGAGATTAGTCCTGGGTGAACTTTGGAAGGACTGATGCTAAAGCTGAAACTCCAATACTTTGGCCACCTCATGTGAAGAGTTGACTCATTTGGAAAAGACTCTGATGCTGGGAGGGATTGGGGTGAGGAGGAGAAGGGGACGACAGAGGATGAGATGGCTGGATGGCATCACCGACTCGATGGACGTGAGTTTGGGTGAACTCCAGGAGTTGCTGATGGACAGGGAGGCCTGGCGTGCTGCGATTCATGGGGTTGCAGAGAGTCAGACACGGCTGAGCGACTGAACTGAACTGATAGGTCAATTATACCTCAATAAAACTATCTGGGGGGGTGTGAAAAGGCCTCTTGGTTACTGAAAACAGCAAATGACGCCAAGACAGCTGTGGTTTCAGCTTGCGCCTCTAATTTTCAGGTTGTCCATTATTTTTTAGGCCTTGAGGAGTTCCCCCTTTTCTTGCCAGTTACTAAAAGATGTCATCTATTTAAGCATTGTGTCTAAGCATTTTTATCAGGTGGATTTTCAGAACAGTTAACCTGTCACGTCACCAGTGAAAGTCTCCCTTGTATCTGTGCTTGCAGGCGATGCTAAATTTCCCTCCAGTCCTATGACATTATGCCGTCCCATCCCAGATCCTTCAACAATAAAACCCGGAGGGCGAGCAGAGTTGGATCACAACCTAATCCTTACGGGCCTTGTATTGTCCTTTCCTCGGGCTCTTGACATGCACTCTGCCCAGAAGCTGTGTCTTCGTCCTGTACCCTTAACTCCTTTCAACAGTCCTACTTGGGCTGTAGTGAAATCCCACCCCTTTACTCCCGGCCTTCGCACATGCCCCAAAGCTCTCTCTCACCTCCCCCCACCAAACAATACCACTCCCAAATCTCTCCCTGACCTATCACCCTAGTGAGTGGCAGGCTCTCCTTCCTCTCGACCTCTGTAATTCTTCTCACCAACTCTCTTAATGGGAACTAAATCATGCCTAGCATTTGAATTAAATGCTTGGGTGTTTCATCTTCTCAACTTGGTTCCTGAAAATCAGGACCATCTTTGAATCTCCCACAGCTCTAGCACAATGCCTTGTGGTCCTGTAAACAAACAATAAACACCTGGCAAATGAATCACTGAACGCACTCGGGAATGAAAATCCTTAAGGGCAAATTATTAGAATGGGAGAGATCTCCCAAAGGTGCACAAGGGCCGACCGTGGGCCTGTGTCCGACTCTTTGTGACCCCATGGACTATAGCCCGCCAGGCTCCTCTGTCTATGGAATTCTCCAGGCAAGAAATACTGGAGTGGGTTGCCATTTCCTCCTCCAGGAGATCCCCCTGACCCAGGGGTCGAACCCGAGTCTCCTGCATCTTCTGCATTGGCAGGAGGATTCTTTATCACTGTGCTGCCTGGGAAGCCCAACCAGCCTGACATTCTGATACAAATCACTTAAATCCAGACAGTCAGAGCAAGAACTGTTTGGAAGTATCCATTTCAAATCTACAGGGCATGTACAGTTTGCTTCAAGAGAATCACAACTAAAATGTTAAAACTGCACTCCCTAGAGTAACTATCAGGTAGCATTTTTAATACCAATTTTTGAAGGAGAAATATCGATGATACTTTCTTTACAGATGTATTTTTCCCTCATAAGCACACACGCTTCTGAGTGAAGGTATCTGCAGCATTTCAAAAGTCTAGCACCGGTTAATGTACCATGAATATGTCACAGTGCTTAAGAAAGAACAAATGTTCCTATATTCTGACATCTGCATAATTTGTTGAGCCAACAGAATGAAAGGGCTCTAGGCCCCGATTTGTCCCCCCAAGCTCAAAGCACAAATGTATAGAACATAAACTGGCATTCCAGCTGCCCGTACTCATCCACGCCCAAACCTCGAGCTTTTCCTGGTCTCACTTTCTCAGGGAGTGCCACCATGCGGTGACCGACTTTAGCACACTTCTAACAGATGCCACTAAGGTGCGCTGTGTGCTCGAGAACAGGAGGGGAAGGAATAAATTATCCAGGCCGCATTTTATAACAGATCACTTTCACAAATGATCAGACTTTTAAGTCTAATATGATATTCTCTGTTCTTTTCAGGAGGGTTCAGGTTGGGACCCTGATTTCATGTTAGTGAGACCCAGAGTCAATAATCCCCACAGCAACTGGGGCAGGGCTGAGAGGTGGGGCAGGAACATTGCTAGGCCCTGCAATCCTGGTCTCCTGCCTGGCTGTCCCAACCCCACAGCTCCTCTGTATAAGACGCAGGTTATCTGGCAACTTTCAATTTTATTTATTTAACAAATACGTACATGGCGCTTACTATGTGCCTGCGACTGTTGTCAGCACTTTATAAATATTTGTAAAGCAATATTTAGAGCAGTGCCTGGCACACAGTAAACACTACACGTGTCAAATAAACGAAAAATGAAAATCTCCAAATAATTTGTATTTAATGCAGCTCTTCTCATCTGAGGAGTCTGAAGCAACAGCCTATATTATAGAATCTCAGCAATCTTCTAGGGTTTTGTTTTTTTTTTAAAGGATGCAAAATTCATAGAAATTAAGCTAAGAGCAAAGGAGAAGGCAATGGCACCCCACTCCAGTACTCTTGCCTGGAGGGTTCCATGGACAGAGGAGCCTGGTGGGCTGCAGTCCATGGGGTCTCTAGGAGTCGGACACGACTGAGCGACTTCACTTTCACTTTTCACTTTCATGCACTGGAGAAGGCAATGGCAACCCACTCCAGTGTTCTTGCCTGGAGAATCCCAGGGACAGGGGAGCCTGGTGGGCTGCAGCCCTTGGGGTCACACAGAGTCGGACACGACTGAAGTGACTTAGCAGTAGCAGCAAGCTAAAAGCAAACACCAGAAGTCTGTGCTCTAAAAGGCTGGAGCACTGTCCTTCAACTGGTGACTGGAAACACGAGCAGCAACACACCCACACAGAGGGACAGCACTCAGACATAAAGGGAGGGACTCGCATGACACGCAGCACCATGAATGACTCACGATGCTGACGCTAAGGGAAAGAAGCCAGACTCCAAAGGCCATAGGCTATATGCCTCTGCTATAGGATGTCCTGTACATATAAGGACAGAAAACTCGCTGTGGTTGCCAGAGGCTGAGGAGGAAGCGGGGCGGGGATGACTCCAAAGGAGCAGCGCTTGGGGATGTGGGGGATGAGGGCAGGGCTCCGTGTCTTGAATGAGGTGGTAATTTCACAACTGCACGCATGCGTCACAGTCCACAGAACTGTACCCTAATGAGTAAGTTTTATACTATATGGAAATTATACCTCAATAAACCTGACTAGGTCCATAGTTTAGCTTTTCAAATTACAAGACTGGTTATATTTTAAGAAGCTAAAGAAGTTGCGTTTTAGAAAAATGAAACAAAAACTGGCCAGATTGTTTTCTCTGTCACGGACCTCTGTCCTTTATTAACTTTATAACTACCCTTCACAATAGTATGGTTTGCGGAGCTAACTATGTAAAAAGCACTATTCTGTTTCTTCCCCTTTACTGCTGCTTCTTCTATGGCAACTTCAGATACATATGAGATAAGGAGGGGAAAATGCCCCTTCACTTCTCCATAGCATGCTCCCGCACCCATTCCACTCCCAGGACATAACCACCATCAACAGACTTTTTTCTACACATGTTCAGACCCACACTTTTCCCTGTGGTATGAGTGGGATTGTATTCCATCTTACACTTGCTTTTCTACTGAACGCTTTAAACGTTGCTCCGTGTCTGTGTAAAGCTGCCTCAATCTCTTTAACAGCTGCAGGATGTTACACAGAACCATACCATAATTTATTTAGCCATTCCCTAATAACGTGTACCTAACTCCTTCCAAATGCTCTAAGGTAGGTTCCTCATAGAGAGTTTAATTTTCCCAATGACCCCACAACGAGAGGGCGTATTAAAGATAAGTACCCCAGGGCTTTGGAAAGACGCACTAAGTCCTTCCTTCCACAAATCCTGCTCTGTGCCAGGAACACAGCAGTGCACAGGTCAGACACTCCTGGCCACCACCTAAGTCACTACCTTTCTTCTTCACTGGCTGTAACCAGTAAAAACCCCCTCAGTCCTCCAACTAGTACAAGTCAGGGCTGATGGGAGAGGGGCTCTGGGGGCATGCAGAGGGACTCTCGGCCTGGACTGGGTGCAGAGTGACCGCCGGGGGAGGCCTTCCCGTTCCTGATACTTGTTTCGGCCTTTCCTCCATCCCCATCAGACGGAGGACACACAGGGAGAGTCGTCTCGGACTCTATCCCAGAGCGGCTCTGCTCCCAAAGTGGAAGTCGTCCATCTGCTGCTGCTACATGCTGGCTCACACCAAGCCTCCCAGGAAGTGGTACATTCGGCAAATCATAAAGTAGCTCACAGGTTCACCAATGAGGCCACCGAGTAAATCTTTCTCTCAACGAGGAAACAGAAAAAGAGGAGGCCGTGGGCTCTGACATGAACGAAGACATGAACGAAGGGCACAGGGAAAGATCCCCATTTTAAGAGATGTAACTGAAAGAAGCAGTGATTCAGAGCCAGCAGACAACTACAAGTAGAAATGCAGGGTCTGGGGGTAAAATCTCACAGTTTTTTTTTTTTTAAAGGTATTATGGGAGTTAAAAAAATGTATCTCAAAACAGAAGAGCACTGGAACCTCCAGGCACTCCACATACTCCATGTCCCCACATGCGACTCTTCCTGGCTCCAGCAAGTATTGACGCACAGCTGATCATCTTTCACTTAGACCCTGGCCCACTCCTTTGGCCCAAATAATTTTGAAGCATATATCTGATACTATATAATTTCATTCATTCATAAATATTTTAATACACACTTCTAGAAGATAAAATCTAATTTATAAACATAATGATCCTTTTGGTTATAAGATCTAAAAATTAACAGTAAATCTTAAATATCATGCAATATTCAGTTAAACTTCAAATTTCCCCAATCAGCTCATAAATGCATTTCCACCACTCCAATTTTTATAGTTTGCTTGAGTTCAGATCTTAATAAGCTCCATGTACTGTGGTTACTTCTCCTTTAATCCACAGGTTCCACTTAATCTTTTTCTTCCAATTCACTTTCTAAATAAATCAAGACCTTTGCTCCAGTATTGCCCTCTGTCTTAATTTTGATGACTAAGTTTAACATGTTAGGGGGCTGAATTTTAATTGTTTCTTTTCCTGTGAAAACTTCCTTTGCTCATTTGCGGGTGACGACTCCTGTTTAAAAGAGGTGCTTTTTTCTGCGTATAGAGGGTGGGCGGGGATGGATAAATGTGCACACTTTATTTTGGAGGGCTGTTCTGTGGCTGGTTGGAAGAATCAAATGAGTTTCTCAGACAAACTGCAACTCTTTCACAACTAAAACTTGGTATTCCCTCATGAGGTCAGACTCTCCAGGGCATTCTGAGGCCAAGCAAGCCTCTAGAAGAACAGGACTATGGAGGACTTCCCTGGTTAACACGCTGTGCTCCCACTGCAGGGTGCCTGGGTTCAATCCCTAGTTGGGGAACTAAGATCTCACATGCAGTGCAGTGTGGCCAAATACAAACGGTAGGGTTATGAAGGGGTCCTCTGCATTATACGAGTATAGACAGAGGGGAGACCCAGGTGGCGCCAGTGGTAAAGAAGCCGCCTGCCAGTGCAGGAGAAGTAAGAGGCACAGGTTCGATCGCTGGGTCAGGAAGATCCTCTGGCGAAGGCAATGGCACCCCACTCCAGTACTCTTGCCTGGAAGATCCCATGGACAGAGGAGCCTGGTAGGCTGCAGTCCATGGGGTGGCTAAGTGTCGGACACGACTGAGCGACTTCACTTTCACTTTTCACTTTCATGCATGGGAGAAGGAAATGGCAACCCACTCCAGTGTTCTTGCCTGGAGAATCCCAGGGACAGGGGAGTCTGGTGGGCTGCAGCCCTTGGGGTCACACAGAGTCGGACACGACTGAAGTGACTTAGCAGCAGCAGCAGCAGCCAGTGCAGGAGAAGTAAGAGGCATGGGTTCGATCCCTGGGTTGGGAAGATCCTCTGGAGTGGGCATGGAAGATCCACTCCAGTATTCTTGGCTGGAGAATCCCATGGACAGAGAAGCCTGGTGGGTTACAGTCCATGGGGTCTCAAAGAGTCTGACACGACTGAAGCAACTTAGCACACACAACCATTTCCATAAATAAACAAGGTTGAGTTTGGATGGCATGAGTTGGGAAGAAATTAAAGGGGGAGAAAGTGCTGGTGCTAGCATGGGCACTCTGCTGGGATGGGTACTCTGGCTAGGTCGCCGGGGAAGGTCTTTCCTAAAGGTGCCATGTGAGCTGGGCCTGCATGATCTGAAAGGCCAGTAACCAGAGCCAGTGTACTAGTACCCAGCAGAAGGCAGAGCAGGGCTGGGGGGCAGGTACTGACAGGGCAGAGCACCCGAGTGGGCAGAGGGAGGGAAGGGAGCGGGGGTCTGAGCAGGAGACCAGGCGCAGACCACACAGGGCCCACAGGCCGTGGAGGGAGACTGGGGACTCCCTTCTGAGGTGGGCACCCAGCAGAGGACGAAGACTGGGAAGTGAAAAGGTCTGACACGGATGTCTGCAGAAGGGTCTTTCTGACAGCAGGCGAGCAGACACCGAGGGGAAAAAGACCTGGCCAGAAGGCGGAGAGCTTTTCCAAACAGAGGTGGGGGTGAGGGGCCAGGGTGGTGCGTACTTGCTGTTAGCCTTTATTCTAGGATGCTAGGATTCTTCTAAGATTTATTCTGGGAGTTCTTCTTCTTGGAGCTTTTGCTGCCACCTCAGATGCGGGAGTGGGGATGAAAGAGAGGTCCAGGTCGACACCTAAGGGAGAGTGGGCTGGAGACCTGGGGAGACGATGCCATGGTCACAGGCTGTCATCTCTTCCCCAGGCCCGAAGCCATAAAAAAAAAAAAAAAGGGGGGGGGACAGGACCACAGTGCGAAGACCAGGTTTGGGAAGAACGGATTAACGCAAAAAAAAAAAACACCCAACAACCCTGAAAGCGCCTGCGCGTCTTCCTCTTCACAGTCACAAGGTTCACTCTCATCGGCGCGGCGCCCTAACGAGCTGCGTCCGACACAGCCGCCCGGGGGAGCCCACCTATGCGGCCCTCCGGCGTCCCACCAGAAGCCCCCACGGGCTGGGCGGCCGTTCACCACAGGTTTCTCCTTCTTTACTCCAGATCCTTCTCAAGAGTCTGTCTGGGGATCACCTTCTCTCCCTGAGCCAATGGTTCCGCCCGGCCAGACCCACCTTCCGCGCTGGCGGTCACGCAGCTTGCGCTGGCTGTTCGGCCTGATGGGGAGCGGGCGGTGGGGGGCGCCGGGGGGAGGACAAGTGTGCTCGGCATGCGTGTGTGCAATGCCGCGGCCACGGCCGCATTCCTCGGCGGCGCGCACCAACGCACCGGAAGCCCCTGCTGGGCAGCCGTTTCTTGGCAATCCCAGGAAACTTGTCGTGGGCGATGACCCGCACCCACTTGGTCTCCGTGCTGCCAGATGCGCTCTGATGAATTCGCCCAGTTCTCTGCTTTGGCTTTGCTCTCCTCGGGGAAGCGCTCATCAGGCAACCAGCACCCGGTCCCTGTGACGTCTCCGTCTCCGTACCTAACTCTGCTGATAAGGGTTGTTGTTAGGTTTTTTTTTTTCCACCAAGCGAATGCATACGACTGATTTTTTTGGCCCATGCCAGGATTTGGAAAATGTGCCAAACTATGATGCCCTGCTAGATTTATAACGCTTTCAAAAACCTCAACATTTGTTAAAGCATTAAGCTATGGTATAAAAAAGAAGGGAAAAAAATGCAAAAGGGGCTCTTGGGGGCCTAAGAGGCAGATCAGAAACACAGGGGCCGTCGGGTGGAATTATGGCTCCACACCACAAAGTGATGTGAATTTCCTCCTTCATAAAGAGAAATAAACACTGCTCTGTTATTGTCAGTGCACAGGTAACTGTTGTACTGGACACACCTTCCAGGCGGCACTCCCAAGGACATCTCCAAAGCCTTTAAAAGTACCTATTCTTTTGATGCAGAAATCCCACTTCTAAAAAACTTATCCTGAGGAAATAATAACATACAAAAATGGATTATGAAGACAATCTTGGGGAGAAAAACTGCAAACAGCATTCAGTGCTCGTAAATGGCGATTAGAATAGGCCATGGCGTGGCCACATCTACCAGGCAGATGAGATTTCCATCCTGCCACACGTGCGTGCAGTGCTCCCTCCTCCCCTGAGAGCACTCGGCAGAGAAGCAGGTGAGCAGAACCCAGGTGGCCCGGGCTGCCGGCTGCAGCGCTGTCATGACTGCAGCAAAGCCTCTCCATGCGTCTCTAACAACCGCCCTGAGAAACCAATAAAGGCCTTCTCACACACACACACACACACACACACACACGCAAAAGCCACGTGAATATACAAATGTCTGCATATAATTTCAAAAAGGCCTACAAAATCCAAAGAGAAGCATATCGTTTATATTTAAGAATAAACAAACAAAGCATAAACAATCATCTTGGCAAGGTAACAAATTCTGAATATGGGCAACTCTGACCACAAAGAACAGGGGTAGGGGAAATTGAGTCTTTGGAGGCAGGCCCCAAGCACACCAGGAACTCTACCTGGATCTTCTTTTTCAATTATTTATTTTAATTGAAGGCTAATTACTTTACAATATTGTGGTGGTTTTTGCCATACTACCTGTTATCTCCTGAAATGATTAAACCAATCCACACAAGGTGTCGGGAACACAAAACACAAAATGCCTGGCCCTACAACACACAAGCACAAGGAATGAGAAATCTGTAGCGATTTCCAAGATTTTTGCATACATTCACTAGAACAGGAGTCTGATCCTGCTAAGTAAACCCAATACATCGTTGAGACAAAAAGCCCAGACCCTCTAATGAGAGAAGGAACCTCTGACACGTAGAAAGGTCAGCGACGGAGTTTAGTCCAAACCAGAAGACCCGGACATACGTTCCTCCAAGGTTAACGAAAGAAAACAAAGAGCTCTCGGGAGATGCATGGTACACAAATACCTCCCTTTGCAGGATAAACACAATCCAGAAAGTTCAGCTCTTACTTTCTCTGCTATCTTCTGGATAAACGCAGCTGTTCTTCTAGAGAAGAAACTCTCCCTAAAGAGCACGGTGATGGCGCATCCTGGCCTCTGTAGCTGGGTGTGACCTGCTCTCTGCCCCTTCATGGCCACTCTCCCTTCCCCGTTCAGCAGCCTGCCCACTCAGGACCTTCGCATGTGCTGCCCCTTGGCCTGGAAAGTTCTTACTGCTCCGAAGCCTGCCCCTTGGTCCAGTCTCGGCTTAAACGTCTCCTCTTCCTGCCCTCCCCCCAAACCCATTATGTTAGGACGGTATCTCATGTGGGAGGGCAGAGGAGGTAGTGGTGGTGGTTAATGACAAGACACAGTCACAACTGAGATGCCCGCAGTGCCTGCTGTGTCCTGGGGAGTTTTCCTCGTTCACTTTACCCGTATAATCTCGTTTAATCCTCACTATAACCCAAGGATGCGAGTACCATTAGGATGGTCACTGCAGGGCCGGTATAGCAGTCAGCATCCAACATGGTCCCCAGTGATTCCCACTGCACCTTCAGTTCAGTTCAGTCGCTGAGTCATGTCCGACTCTTTGCAACCCCAAGGACTACAGCATGCCAGGCCTCCCTGTCCATCACTAACTTTCGGAGTTTACTCAAACTCATGTCCATCGAGTCGGTGATGCCATCCAACCATCTCATCCTCTGTCGTCCCCTTCTCCTCCTGCTCTCAATCTTTCCCAGCATCAGGGTCTTTTCAAATGAGTCAGGTCTTCGCATCAGGTGGCCAGAGTATTGGAGTTTCAGCTTCAGCACCAGTCCTTCCAATGAATATTCAGGACTGATTTCCTTTAGGATGGACTGGTTGGATCTCCTTGCAGTCCAAGGGACTCTCAAGAGTCTTCTCCAACACAGTTCAAAAACATCAATTCTTCGGCCTCAGCTTTCTTTATAGTCCAACTCTCACATCCATACATGACTACTGGAAAAGCCATAGCTTTGACTAGATGGACCTTTGTTGGCAAACTTTAGTCCCCTCCCTTACTGAATAATGCTGGCCAGTATAACCGACAGCATACAGCAGAAACAACAGTGTGACTTCTGCGGCCAGGTCGTAAAAGACACAGTGGTTTTGGCCTTGTGGTCTCTTGGACTGCCTGCTCTGCAGCCACTCAGGTAGCCTGTGGAGAGGGCCATGTGGCGAAAAGCTGAAGCCTCACGCTAACATTCAGCATCACCCTGCCAGCCCTATGAGGGAGCCTCCTTGAAAACGACCCCCCTTTCCCCACCAGCCCCAGTCAAACTGTCAGATGGCTGTAGCCCCAATTGATGTCCAGACTGCAGTCTCACTGAAGATCACAAGCCAGACTCAGCCAGCAAACCCACTTCTAAATTCCTGGCCCACAGACACTGTGACGTGATGCTTGTTGTTTTAAGCCTCTACACTGTGAGGAGATTTGTCATGCAGAAATAGATAATACTGATGGGAAAACTGGGATGCAGAATGAAACACGGTTATACAACTTACAAGTGGTGCGACCAACATTTTTGAATCCCACTAGTCTTCCCTGAAAGATTCAGTTGGTAAAGAAACTGCCTGCAATTCAGGAGACCCCAGTTTGATTCCTGGGTTGGGAAGATCTGCTGGAGAAGGGATAGACTGCTCACTCCAGCATTCTTGGGCTTCCCTTGTGGCGCAGCTGGTAAAGAATCCGCCTGCAATGTGGGAGACCTGAGTTTGATTACTGGGCTGGGAAGATCCCCTGGAGAAGGGAAAGGTTACCCACTCCAGTATTCTGGCCTGGAGAATTCCATGGACTGTATAGTCCCTGGGGTTGCAAAGAGTCAGACATGATTGAACCACTTTCACTTTCAGTCTGACTCCAGAACTTGAGTTCTGAATCATTCCACCTGGCAGCCTTCTCCACAGCAGGATTAATGACCCCAACTGCTAAGTCACTTTAGTCGTGTCCAACTCTGTGTGACCCCATGGACTGCAGCCTACCAGGCTCCACTGTCCCTGGGATTCTCCAGGCAAGAACACTGGAGTGGGTTGCCATTTCCTTCTCCAGTGCATGAAAGTGAAAAGTGAAAGTGAAGTCGCTCAGTCGTGTCCGACTCTTCGCAACCCCATGGACTGCAGCCTACCAGGCTCCTCTGCCCATGGGATTTTCCAGGCAAGAGCACTGGAGTGGGGTGCCACTGCCTTCTCCGTAATGACCCCAAAGGACCCCGTAAAAGCAAGAATCATGACTGTCTTTTTTCTTTTTAATGCTATAACCCCACCAAACACCAGTACAACAGAGCTGGCATATAGCAGATATTTTGTCAAAAGAAAAATAAATGAAAAGAATCACCAAAATGTGGAGTCAGTAGTGGAATTTATAAGGTGGCATGCTCTAGCCTACATTTTGCTAGGTTTTTAATTGTATTTATTTGTTGTGTTTATTTCTGGCCGTACTGGCTCTCTGCTGCTGCGCAGGCATCTCACTGTCGTGGCCTCCCTTGCTGGGGAGCATAAGCTCTAGGGGCAAGGGCTTTAGTCGTTGCAGCTCCCGGGCTCCAGAGCACAGGCTCGACAGTTGTGGCACGCGTGCTCAGGCGCTCTGAGGCATGTGGGATCTTCCCGGATCAGGGATTGAACCTGTGTCTCCTGCACTGGCAGGCGAATTCTTTACCATTGAGTCACCAGGGAAGCCCCTTGGCTAGGTTTTTTGAAGTGTTCCTACCAAGTACATGTATTCTGGGGTTCACTTCACTTGAATTCAATTTGCACTGGGATCTGAAAGGAAGGAAAGCCCATCACCCAGTGTCCCAGGGCAGAGGAACTAGAAAGCAGGGCAAAGACCCTCTGGTTGAAACAGATCTGTCCTGTTTAATGAATAGCAAGATGGGGCCAACGTGGCTGTGGGGGGAGGCTGGGGACATGGATGGGGCAGATCTTGGTTAGGCGTTTGGCTTTTAGCTGAAGTGAAATGAGAAGCTACTGGAGGGTTTTTAGCAGAGGAGCAATATGATCTCATTTGCATTCCTGAAAGATTATTCAGGCTTCTGTATGAAAAATAAGTTGTACAGCATAAAGTCCGAAAGCAAGAAGAGGCCAGTGCGCACGGCCGGATGAAATGAGGATCTGATGCGGTGATTCCTGTATGAGTACGGGGCACACCGCCTGGCAGACTTTATGCACCCAACTGTTCTTTTTTCCTTTGGGAAGGCTCAATTTGAAAATCAGTATAAACATAGGCAATCACTAAAAAGTACACACCCGTGCACCCAACACAAAATAAAAGTTACCATATTCTACATTCAGTGGCATGGAAAAATATTTACAATATATTGTGAAAGGTTTTTTTAAAAGTAAATGAACAGTTTCTATATGTGAGTGGTATGGCTCTGAGCAGAGAAATAAATCTGAAAGGTTTCCACAGAACAAAGAGTGGGTTATCTCTAAACAGGATCGGAGAGCTCAGTGAAATTGTGGACGGCTTTTACTTTCTTTGTGATCCCTTTCTATACTTCTGAATTCTCTTTAACAGTATTTATTAAAAATTCGTATATGCACACCCTATGGCTAGCAGTTCAAGAATTCTTACCTGTATTTACCAAAAGACACGTATAAATACACACTATTCATCATAGCCCACAGGGTCGCAAAGAGTCAGACACAACTGAAGTGACTTAACTAACACACACGATAGACCTGATGGAAAAACATGCATTCTCTTTTTTAGTAATGAGCACTCATTTAACAGAGAGAAACAGAAAATTGTTTTCATTGGTAAGGAAATACTTAACTTTTCAAATATTTTTTTTAAACATTTGAAGAAATGGCTGGATAGCCCACTAAATGAAGATTTATATTATTTCAAAGCAGAATAATTGAACTGGGAGAATCTTCTGGCCACATGGTAGCTGCGAGATGTGATGTTCGTGACAGAGCATGGAAGAAATCTGTTAATGTCTAACAATGATTTTTCAAAAAATTAAAGGGGGAGTTGGTTAAAACAGGATATTTCAGCATTTCTTGATTTTTTTCCTCCTGGTCTGAAAATGCTTCCCAAAAAAGACCTTTCCTTCACAGAGGAAAGAGAAAAGGCTGGGAGAAGCTTCAGGGTGGGGAAGGACTGACAGGTTAGAGGTGTGATTTGCTACTCCAAAGTCAATTATCAGATTTCAATGATATGCCAAAGCCCATGAATAGTCATAAAAACGGGGGTGGGGGTGGGGGTGGGGTGCGGGGCAGATACATTTAGCCACCGAGAAAATTTCTTCCTTAAAAAGTAGAGAAGCAGTATGTTAAGGATGTGTTATCCCAATATTTTAGCAGAAAAGCTGTCACCTAATATTTTTGGGTCTTCTTACAAGGATCAATTATGCAGCCACTTGGAAAAGAATGGAGTATTTCCTGCTTTCAAGAACCCCTGACATTTGTAAGAGTGAATGTTAAGAGAACGGAAAGAAATTCAGGAACAACAGGTCTCCTGTTATAGGATGGCACTGTCTAATACAAACCCAAGAATAACAGGAATCCACTCGATAGCAGCCACTTGGAAGTCGCCACACCAAAGGACTGCCTTTAAGGAGGGGGTAAGAGACCAAACACAGCCACTGCTTCTCCTTGGCACAGCAAAATGACGTCCCGACAGCCCCAGGATCTGCAGGCAAGGCAGTGACAATCCTAAGGAGACCACATTTTAACAAGGCTAAAGTGGGGAAACTAAAGAGCCGCAAGGTGGCCAAGGGTGAGCCTTCCAAGTCTGTGACAGGAGCCTGGGCTCTCGTCCAGGCCCACCACTGAGAAGATGGGAAGCGTGGCTACTTAGTGACACTAGCCCTGCAGTGTGATTGGGAGGATTAAGCCAGAGACTAGGAGAATTCCAGACACGATATGCTCAATAGTTATTATAATAAATGGCAGACATCCTGGGAAACGCTCACCCCTTGCTCTACGTGAGACAGCAAGCTCTGCGGATGCCCCCAGGCCTCCCCAGCCCTGGAGAACTGCTGTTAGGCACTTACCAGGCCTCCCTCTGCTCTACTGAGTGAGAGAATGCCCTCCCAAACCCAAGGAAACAGGTATGATTTTAGCTGAAACCACCAGCCAGATCTGAAGCTGGTAAAGACAGGGTCAGAACTCCATCCCACGTCTGACTCACTCCTGGGCCCAAACTCTTAGCCACTCTGCAAAGCAAAATGGGCGTGAGACATTGAGCAGCCAGCAGCAGGTCGCCCACTCAGAGTAAGCCCTCAATCTAAGTCAGGGAACCACCGAGGTAATGTCAACAATATCCCTTCAAGGAAGGGAACTGGGGTAATGCTCCTGGGGGAGAAAAGACAGTGCATGGGGGCGTCCTGGAGAGACCATGGCTTCTCAGCTTTCTCAGAATCTTGCCCAAACTCTCCAGTTTCTTGTACGACATTAGATTCTCAACAGGATCTGGCGTTCTCCTCCATGAGGCGAGCAGACTTCCCCAGTGGGCTGAACTCAGAGCCTGTCATAAGCCTGTCATAAGAAAGAATGCTTGAGCCAATCTCAGTTTCTTCCCTTACACGGCAAGTTTTGAGGGCCCCAGACTGCCTTCCCACAAGGTCAGAAGGAAATTCTGAAGAATAAAACGGCCTGAGACCCCCCTTTCCACCCAGCATTCAGGATTCTCCCCCTTTTCCTGAGGTCAACTGTGTAGCGAATCCAGCAGGTAACACCAAGAGAAGCCCTGCTCTGCCCAGGCTGAGGTTCTAGAGGATTCCAAATGCCCTGATCCCACAGCCATGAGCATGGGGCAAGAAAGAGCTTGGTTCCAAATGCCCACATCCCACAGCCATGAGGACGGGGCAAGAAAGAGTTTGGTTTTCATTCCCTTTTAAAATGCCCCAGGCACACACACCTCAAAACCTCCTTATAGTCAAGGCAAAGTGGACACAGATCAGTTATCACATAATAGAATGTAGCCAGCCAACGCTATTCTGCAGAGGCCAGCGGCAAGCTGGCACCATGGGCACAAAAGTTCCCTTAGACATCTGAAGATAAGTTGGCAAACAGCAGCAATAAAACAACATCTTCCCCTCAACTCCCACAGCCCTAACTATTTCTCTTTTTTGGTGAAACACTATCGGGCGGCCTTAGACACTGTCAAGGTAAGTCTAAAGGTGAAGAGGAAATGTTAAGAGTGAAATGGACTTCAATGGTTTAGAAGAGAAAATGGCCATTTATAGCAGTGCTGAAAAATTGCTGAAAAAGGCACCAATTTTGTTGTGCCTGCATTCGTCAAAATGTTTTAAAAGTCGTAAAGAATTAAGTGACCCACTGAATAAGCTAGCTGGAAATCTAAAGTCTGTTGCAATTTCATACGGAATATCTGAAGTAAATGCCTTTCATTTGACCACATAATTAATTAAACTCCCCACCCAGATGCAGAAAGCCGGAGAAGCAGCTCTCTGCAGGAGGAAACCTGGGGCAGGGGGGCAGGGAGAGGGGGCTCTGTGTGAGCCCGGTGTGACCAAAGTCAAGGAGAAAAGGAAGTGAGAAAACACAAAGCCTCCCAGACTCAGCTGCTTTCCTAAAGCGGTATAAACTTGGAAGCAGGCTACGACAGCAGGGAACCAGCTTCTATTTGTTGATCTTTGCATTTCGAAACCCATTCGTCTTCATAAGAAAAGTGGTTGCCTCTTCTCTCACAGAGAAATACTAAATGGCGTACACAGTGAAACAACCACAGTCTGCAGATCACTTTTTAATAAAGGAGAAGTGTGGTCGACACTTGGGTATCCTGACAGAAACTTATCCTGACGCTAAAGGGTGTTCTTCCTGCACAATTAAAGGCGTGAAAGGCACAGGTCCTGGAACGAGGCCCGGCCTCCTTGGTCAGCCGGGGCAGACATCGGCAGATGGCAGGTCACAGACCCCATCTCTGGAGACCAGGCAGAGCAGCAGCTACGCAGAGGCCCCTGGAGCTGGGTTTGCAGAGACAGCCTTCATTCCACAGCGCCGCATGCCCAGGGAGAGGAGCTCCAGGGTGCCCAAAACACAAGAAAATACAGTTTTGCTTAGCTTTTCCAAAGTAGAAAAAAGGAGAGAATTGCTCAAAACGGTCTCCTAACTTACACACTATTATAGCTAACACATCAAATACACCTTACGAGTGAAGAGGAAAACCACGTGAAGGGGTGTGTCTTACTGAATCTTCAGGAAGTAATCCTACCAGGCACTTATTCTCATCATTACAGTTGATTCTCTCCAGAGACCTAGACTTCCCAAGTCAAGTGAGAACCATGAACACCATGGAAATAAGTGGTGAGCGAGTGCAGCTGTGTACAAAACAGTGAGAAGAGTGGATGCAGACTGTCAACCAACAGCATTACTAAAGCATGCCCAGAACAAGGCTCACCTTCTGCTTACGTGAGAAGTGCAAGGAACTGCCCTATTTCTGTGATTTCACTGCTGTTTCTGGTTACCAGACTGAAGTTCAAGAAAGTCACTTTTCCCTCTTGCCCATCTCTGCCCACTTGACCAACCCAGTCGGGCCCATACCCAAGATGGCTCTTGGCATCACTGCTGTTCATCAGGCCCTCCTTACCTCCTTCTCAAACTACAGACTGATTATGCTAAATCATGGCTCTGATCTTTTGACAAACTCCTTCAACAAACATTTATTAAACATGTACTCTACTGTTCTAAGTACTGGGGATACTCTCATGACGCTAACAGATTAATGGGAATCCTCTGTAACTTTCATTGGCTGCCAAATATCCCCAGAATCTTTGGCTTGGCATTTGAGGTCATCACTGAAGCAAGCCCAACGTGCCTTTCTGCCTTAATCCATGTACCACCCTAAATACTGCAGCCAAGCCATTCCTAACAAGTTTTTTCCTTTGCCACCTGAAGACATCTCCTCTCCCTTATTAAAGAATAATCTCCCTGAGACTGTTCCCTAGGGCACTCAATGAAGATACTCAGAGAAGGAAGAGTCCTGAGAGGCCCCACTGAATTCGAATCCCTCTTTACCGTCACATCTTGCCTCCTTCTGAATAACCCCAGTGATAAAATGATCCTGGTTTTCCAAGGCTCTCATGCTATTGCTCAACTCCTCTCCTGTCTGAAAACTCTTTCCACACTGAGCCCAAACACATTTTACTTTGTGACTGCCATCAACTTCTCCTAATTCTGCTTTCCAAAGCAGTGTAGGGTGAGACCCGCTTCCTCTCAATAACCATCCTTTAAATATCTTCAGACAGCTAACACACCTTCCCTTGGTCTCTTCTCCAAGCTCAAAACATCACCCAGGTTCAACTATTCCTTACACACTCAGTCACTGAATACTTACTGAATATCCTATGTGACAGGCACTAAACACAATCTCTGCTCTAAAGACATGTAAGAGGAAATGACAGAGAGGCAATTATAAAACAGAGTGATAAATGCCACAGTGATAAGCAAAGAATGCAGCTGGAGCAGGGGAAGTGATACCTCTCTGGAGGGGGTGGATTCTGGCAGGTAGCAAGGAAATGACATGGAATCCCATTTTCTGAGCCATGACCATTTTTAGGTTAAATAATGGGCTCTTCAATTTTCAGAGATTGAAACTTGGTGCTATTTATTTATATTAAACCCCAAATGTCATATTAAAAGGAACACAATTAGACTAACATAATAATATAAAGATATGTCATTTATTTCGTATCAGTTCATTTATTCTACTCTGCCATGCCTTTCTGAACTGAGGTTTTTTTATTCTCAGATAATGGTTACCAGCATTCATTTAATTGCCCCTCATAATTCAATAAGAACTCACACATCAGAAGCTCGTGTGTTGGACTTAATCAAGGACCAAAACACAACTTAGCACAATTTATTACGATAAATTACCACTGCTTCAGGAGGAGATAAACGGTTGTACTTCAAATCTAGTCTAAATGATGATTAAATGTCCCTAAAAGTGATCTATAGCAACATTAAACCAGTGTGAACTGCAGCCTGACAGCAGGAAAAAGATACACTCATCATGCTTGGGGTCATGGTGGAGACAGGGTTTGGTAGAGATTCTTCATTTAAAAAGATAATTAGGTAAAGAATCAACATGTTTTAGATTTTTAAAATTATTCATTAGAAAGCTACATAACATTCACCTCTTATAACACAATCAAGAATGTCATCGACTCAGATAACATTTTATAAAGAAGTCTGAGAGAAGACGCACTAAATGGAATAACAGAGATCCGCAACGTGGTATTGCACTGTTGTTGTTGTTGTTCAGGCACCAAGTCATGTCTGACTCTCTGCAACCCCATGGACTGCAGCACACCAGGCTTCCCTGTCCTTCACAATCCCCAGAGTTTTTTCAAACTCATGTCCATTGAGTAGGTGATGCTATTTAACCATCACGTCCTCTGCCACTCCCTTCTCCTTTTGCCTTCAATCCTTCCCAGCATCAGGGTCTTTTCCAATGAGTTGCCTCCTCCTTGCCATCAGGTGGCCAAAGTATTGGAGCTTCAGCATCAGTCCTTCCAATGAATATTCAGGGTTGAGTTCCTTTAAGATTGACTGGTTTGATCTCCCTGCAGCTTAAGGGACTCCCATTCTCCAGCACAATTCAAAAGCATCAATTCTTTGGTGCTCAGCTTTCTTTATGGTCCAACTCTCACATCAGTACTTGAGTACTAGATAAACCATAGCTTTGACTATACAAACCTTTGTCAGCAAAGTGATGGCTCTGCTTTTTAATACACTATCTAGCTTTTATTCCAAGGAGCAAGCATCTTTTAATTTCATGGCTGCAGTCATCATCTTCAGTGATTTTGGAGCTCAAAAAAATAAAGTCTGTCACTGCTTCCACTTTCTCCCTTTCTATTTGCCATGAAATAATGGGAATGGATGTCATGATCTTAGTTTGTTGAATGCTGAGTTTGGAGTCAGCTTTTTCACTCTCCTCTTTCACCTTCATTAAGAGACTCTTTAGTTCCTCTTCGTTTCTGCCATTAGAGGGTATCATCTGTGTATCTGAGGTTGCTGATATTTTTCCCAGCAATCTTGATTCCAGCCTGTGATTCATCCAGCCTGGCATTCTGCATCATATGTTCTGCATATAAGTTAAATAAGCAGGGTGACAATATACAACCTTATCATATTCCTTTCTCAAGTTTGAACCAGTCTGTTGTTCCATGTCTGGTTCTAACTGTTGCTTCTTGACCTGCATACAGGTTTCTTAGGAGACAGGTAAGGTGGTCTGGCATTCCTACCTCTTAAAGAATTTTCCACAGTTTGTTGTGATCCACACAGTGAAAGGCTTTAGTGTAGTCAATGAAGCAGTAGTAGATGTTTTTCTGGAATTCTCTTGCTTTCTCTATGATCCAACAAATGCTGGCTATTTAATCTCTGGTTCCTCTGCCTTTTCTAAATCCAGCTTGTACATCTGGAAGTTCTTGGTTCACGTACTGCTGAAGCCTGGCTTGAAGGACTTTGAGCTTAAACTTCCTAGCATGTGAAACTGTACTGTATGACAATGCTGTTAGGCCAGATTCTGCTCCAAGACGATCATGTTCTTTCTTTAGCTATCATTCAGTTCACCCTTTTCTTCCTCATATTTATAAAGGCAATAAAAAGAGCAAAATTAAAATGTATAAAGTTTTCACATGAAAAGATTCTCAACATCATTAGCCAGCAGGGAAATGCAAATTAAAACCAGAAAGAAATATCCAACAAGAATAGCAAAAAAAAAAGATAGTACCAAGTGTTGATAAGGAAGCCAGGAATTTTGGCACGGCAAGGTACTGGTAGGGATGTCAAATGATAGCTCCTCTGCAAAAGAGTTTGGAGGTTTCCTATAAAACTAAATAAACTTATCAGGTGACCTAGTAATACCCACACTGAGAAATAAACCCACACACTTATGGTTAACCTACAACAAAGGTGGCAAGAATATATAATAGAAAAAGACAGTCTTTTCAATAACTGGTATACTCAGTTCAGTTCAGTTCAGTTGCTCAGTCATGTCCGACTCCTTGCGACCCCATGAACCGCAACATGTAGAAGAATATAATTAGAACATTTTTTACATAATATACAAAAATAAACTCAAAATGGATTAAAGACCTAAATGTAAGATCAGAAACTATAAAACTCCTTGAAAACATAGGTACAACATCCTTTAACATAAATTGAAGGTAGTTTTTTGGATCTGTTTCCTAAGGCAAACGAAACAAAAGCAGACATAAACAAGTGGGACCTAATTAAACTTAAAAGCTCTCGCACAACAAAAGAAACCAGTGACAACGTGAGACGGCGCCCTGCAGAACCACAGAGAATACTTGCAAATGACATGACTGATAAGGGTTAGTATCCAAAATATACAAACAGCTCATAAAACGCATTATCAAAAAGGAAAACATTAAAAAAATGGGAGGAGAGAGTGAATAGACATTTTTTTCTAAAGAAAACATATGGACACATGAAAAGATGTTCAACATCACTAATCAACAGGGAAATGCAAATCAAAACCACAGTGAGGTACCACCTCACACCTGTTGGAATGACTATCACCAAAAAGATCACAAGTAACAGATGCTGGCAAGGATGTGGAGAAAAGGGACCCCTGGACACTGTCAACGGGAATGTAACTGGCCACTACAGAAAACAACGTCCAGGTTCCTCAAAAACTGAAAACAGAATCAGCGCAGGATCTACTGATTCCACTCTTGCGCATATATCCAGAGAAAACAAAAAAGCTAATTCAAATAGCTACACGCACCCCAGTGTTCACAGCAGCAGCATTTGCAACAGCCAAGATATGAAAGCAACCCAAGTGTCCACCAACAGAAGAGTGGATAAAGAAGGTGTGAGATATATATACACACACACACACAGACACACACACATATGTGTGCATACACATACATACATACGGTGGAACACTACTAAGCCATAAAGAAGAACGAAATTTTGCCATTTTCAAGGAGATGGATGGACCTGGAGGGTATCACGCTTAGTGAAATGCCAGACAAAGACGACTGCTATATGTTATCACTTATACGTGGAATCCAAACAATGAAACAAGCAAACGGATATAACAGAAAAAGAAGGGGGAGGCTGACGGAAACATGACTACAAAACAGGAGAAGAAGATGGAAGTGAGAGGTTGGAGGGATTTGAGGAAGGAGTTACTTCCATGGAAGCCATTCCATGGCTTGCCAAGGAGTGCTGGTGGCCTCTAAAAGCTGGAAGAGGCAAGGAAGAGGTTCTTCCCTAGAACCTTGGAAGGGGCAAGGCCCTGCCGACACAATGACTTCAGCCCAGCGGTACTAGTCTCAGACTTCTAATTTCTAAAACAGTGGGGAAAGAAATTTCTCTTGCTTGTGGTAATTTGTTATAGCATTCATAGGAAACTAACATGCTATGTGAATTGAAAGCTTATATTCCCATTAAAAACTGTACCCAGAGGTTTATAACAACTCTATTCATACGCATCAGTAGCTGGCAATGACCCAAATGGCCTTCAACTGATGAACGAATAAACCACTGCGGTACGTCGGCACAACAGACTACTACTCAGTAACGAAAAGGAGCAAACTAGTGCTATTCGCAACACGTGGGTGTATCTCAACGGTGTTATGCTCAGTGAGAGAAGTCAGCCTTCAGAGCTCATACACTGCATGGTTCCAACAACGTGGCATTCTCAGAAAGACAAAATACGGAGACGACAACACATCAGCGGTTGCCAGCGGCCAAGGATGAAGGGAGGGAGTGACTGCAAAGGAATCGAAAGGGGAAGGTTACTGGGGCACTGAAAGCATTTTGTGTCCTGTTGTCATGGGTGGTAGTTATTTATAGTTTACTCCATATCTTCCCTCTTATCTTCTCTAATTAAATCAGCACTAACACAGTAATAAAGAAGAATGAAATAACTTTTGAGCCCAAAGCATGCTCCAAAGACATTTGGGTCAGTCCACATTCACTATGTAACTAAACATAAGCCTAAGGACCATAAGGTCAAAAAATGATTCTGTATTGGAAGAGCCTCAAAGAAATTCACCCGTTCCCTTCATCCTTCACCAGCAGGTGAAAATGCTGGTGAAAAATAACATGGCTACATAGTATAAGAATGGAGGAAGCTGAAAGCAAGGGCCTGGAAAACCAGTTGCCAAATAACCAGCAGAGTGTAAGCTTTACTTCAAATCCCTACAGACTTCTTTAAATTGACAAATGCCCAGAAAGTCATGAGGAGAATCAGCCATCACAACAACACAGAGAAAAAATGCAAATACTCTGGTGTGTGCGTGCTAAGTTGCTTCACTCATGTCGAACTCTTTGCGATCCTATGGACTGCAGCCCACCGGGCTCTGGTAGACCACTAAATTCCTTAGGCTTTTACCCATGCAAGAAATCTTTCTAACCTAGGAGAATTGAAGGCTTGCAGGGTTGCTTATAAACCTCAGAACTTAATCTCTAGCAAACTAACCACAATATCTAAATTTAAATATTTTATAAATTGTTTTATTATTCTCATTTTTATTTATTTATTTTGGCCGTGCTGTGTGGCTTGCAGGATCTCAGTTCCCCGAACAGGGATCGAACTCATGCCCCCCTACACTGGAAGCGCAGTCTCAACCACTGGACCGCCAGGGAAGTCCCTATCCACAACACGTTACACCAAACCGTGCCTCACGAACTAGCAAAGGTTCACAAATAAAACCTATGCAGACTCTGACAAAAGGGCTGAAAAAAAAAAAATGTGTGCGAAATGACAAGCAGTAGATTTAAGGATTAGAAAACTGTCCTGAAGAAATATGAAACTACAGGAGGGAAAGAAAAGGAGGCGTCAGGTCAGAGGACGCTGCCACTACAGCAGGAATGGCCCGAAGGCCCGAATGACAAGGAAATCCTCAGGGCAGGTGATTAGAGGCACACAAATCAAGTAGCAGGAATGGAAAGATCTCTACAGTTCACATCCTCCAACCACCCTGAAGGAAGTACTTTTTTTAAAAAAAAGTATTTACAGTTTAAGAAGGGTTTTCTTGAGAATTTTCTTGAGGCATTGCATTCCAGTGTCATCATGTGTTCAGATACAACCCATGGATTTTACAGATAAGCCATAATTACCAACACTGTGCAACCTTGTCTCTGGCAAACTGCTCATCACAACATTATCACTACTAGAGTTTATCTCTTAATTTTCCTCTAGTTTAGTCCTTTTTGGCCTGCTCCTTATGACTGACAGGTATATTATTCTAGAATTATAAATAATAAGAGCAGCAATAATTAACATTTGTTAGAGGCTAAGTAGTTGTGTTTTTCCAGTAGTCATGTATGGATGTGAGAGTTGGACTTTAAAGAAAGTTGAGCGCCAAAGAATTGATGCTTTTGAACTGTGGTGTTGGAGAAGACTCTTGAGAGTTCCTTGGACTGCAAGGAGATCCAACCAGTCCATCCTAAATGAAATCAGTCCTGAATGTTCAATGGAAGGACTGATGCTGAAGCTGAAACTCCAATACTTTGGCCATCTGATGCGAAGAACTGAGTCATTGGAAAAGACCCTGATGCTGGGAAAGATTGAAGGTGAGAGGAGAATGGGATGACAGAGGATGAGATGGTTGGATGGCATCACTGACTCAATGGACAGGAGTTTGAGTAAACTCCGGGAGCTGGTGATGGATACGGAGGCCTGGCATGCTGCAGTCCATAGGGTCGAAGAGTCAGACACGACCGAGTGACTGAACTGAGAGGCTAAGTGCCAGGCTTTGTTAGACTTTTTATTATCTCATTTAATTCTCCCATCAACAGTACAATCAAGGTGAGTACTATGATTCCTATTTTGCAAATCAGGAACCAGAGACTCTGAGAAGTTAAAAAGACTTGCTGGGTCTCCTTGGTGGCTCAGTGGTAAAGAATCCACTGCCAATGCAGGAGACACGGGTTCGATCCCTGGTCCAGGAAGATCCCACATGCCTCGGCACAACAAAGCCTGTGCGCCACAACTATTGAGCCTGTGCTCTAGAGCCCGGGAGCCACAGTCACTGAAGCCCTCGCACCCTAGAACTTGTGCACCGCAACAAGAGAGGCTACCACGATTAGAAGCCCATGAACCACAACTAAAGTAGCTTCCGATCTCCACAACTAAAGAAAAGCCCAAGCAGCAGTGAAGGCCCAGCACAGCCAAAAATAAATAAATAAAATTGTAAATATATATATTAAAAAAAAAAAAACACTTGCTGTATTGCTCAGTATAGTTCAGTCACTCGGTCATGTCTGACTCTTTGCAACCCCATGGACTGCAGCACGCCAGGCTTCCCTGTCCATCACCAACTCCCAGAGCCTACTAAAAAACTCCACTAAGTTTTCATTGTCCATTGAGTCAGTGATGCCATCCAACCATCTCATGCTCTGTTGTCCCCTTCTCCTCCTGCCTTCAATCTTCCCCAGCATCAGGGTCTTTTCCCATGAGTCGGTTCTTTGCATCAGGTGGCCAAAGTATTGGAGTTTCAGCTTCAGCACTGCAATGAATATGCAAGCTTAAGTCCTTGCAATGAATATGCAGGATTGATTTCCTATAGGATGGACTGGTTGGATCTCCTTGCAGTCCAAGGGACTCTCAAGAGCCTTCTCCAACACCACAGTTCAAAAGCATCAATTCTTCGGTGCTCAGCTTTCTTTAGAGTCCAACTCTCACATCCATACATGACTGCTGGAAAAACCATAGCTTTGACTAGAGAGACCTTTGTTAATCAAGTAACATCTCTGCTTTTTAATATGCTGTCTAGGTTGTTCAGGAGAAGGCGATGGCACCCCACTCCAGTACTCCTGCCTGGAAAATCCCATGGATGGAAGGCTGCAGTCGATGGGGTCACTGAGGGTCGGACACAACTGAGCGACTTCACTTTCATGCATTGGAGAAGGAAATGGCAACCCACTCCAGTGTTCTTGCCTGGAGAATCCCAGGAACAGGGGAGCCTGGTGGGCTGCTGTCTATGGGGTTGCACAGAGTCAGACACAACTGAAGTGACTTAGCAGTAGCACCAGCAGGTTGGTCATAGCTTTTCTTCCAAGGAGCAAGCGTCTTTTAATTTCACGGCTGCAGTTACCATCTGCAGTGACTTTGGAGCCCCAAAACATAAAGTCTCTCACTGTTTCCATTGTTTCCCTGTCTATTTGCCATGAAGTGATGGGACCCGATGCCGTGATCTTAGTTTTCTGAATGCTAAGTTTTAAGCCAACTTTTCCACTCTCCTCTTTCACTTTCATCAAGAGGCTCTGTAGTGTTTTGCTGCTGCTGCTGCTGCTAAGTCACTTCAGTCGTGTCCGACTCTGTGCGACCCCATAGACGGCAGCCCACCAGGCTCCCTGGGATTCTCCAGGCAAGAACACTGGAGTGGGTTGCCATTTCCTTCTCCAATGCATGAAAGTGGAAAGGGAAAGTGAAGTCGCTCAGTCGTGTCCGACCCTCAGCGACCCCACGGACTGCAGCCTTCCAGGCCCCTCTGTCCATGGGATTTTCCAGGCAAGGGTACTGGAGTGGGGTGCCAGTGCTTTGCTAGTACCCAGCAAAACGTGTAGCACAGAGGATGTCCTAAGCTAGTACCAACTACACCAACGCTGGTGTCGGCAGTCACACTGCTCAGAAGTGGTAAATAGGGATCTGCATTCAGAAAAAGTCATGATTTCAGTATCACCCTTATCTCTCTGTTGGGACAAGGAGGGAGACACAGAAGCAGGAAATTGTCAAGGAACAAAAGAACCCCTGTATATTCCATAGTCTGTACTTTGATTTCTGGGAAGGCTTGGTTTAACATATACTCTTCATTCACTGAAGCCTTACTTTTCCAGGTTCACTTTAAGTTATTAACTTAATCTTCAATTTCTCTTTCAAAAACAGAACCAGCCACAATCAAACAAGAAGGAGTTCAATAATTAGACAATTTGGGGAGTTTTATGAGATCAAAAATGCCACAAATTTCAGGATTCCCCTGGTGGTCTAGTGGTTAAGACTCCATACTTCCAATGCATGGGGTATAGGTTCGATCCCTGGCAGGGGGAACTAAGATCCCCATGTGGCAGACTGTGGCCAAAACAAAAGGAATGGAAAAACGGGCCAATTTCCACGCTGATAAACATTTTCCACATGCATTTCAAAGAACAAGAGCTAAAGTCTGTTATCAAAAGAGTTCAGGCTGAAATCTGAGGGAAAGAACTTCAGAATGATCAACACAAATGTGAAAGTCATTTCCCCCTCACTCCGGGAGTTTCCATTTCCTATCGTGAGCCAGAATTCACAGGCAGAAGGGAGGAAGGGAGAAATGAGGAGGTATCAAGAGTTACGCTGTTGTTTATTTTTTTCTTTCTACAGAAAAATACAAATCAAAACTGCAGGGTGGTCTATTAGGCAGGCCAGTCTAAGCCACCTACACAGCAGACAGTTAAAAGGTCCAAAGCAACAGTTAGAACTGGACATGGAACAACAGACTGGTTCCAAATAGGAAAAGGAGTACGTCAAGGCTGTATATTGTCACCCTGCTTATTTAACTTATATGCAGAGTACATCATGAGAAATGCTGGGCTGGAAGAAGCACAAGCTGGAATCAAGACTGCCGGGAGAAATATCAATAACCTCAGATATGCAGATGACACCACCCTTATGGCAGAAAGTGAAGAGGAACTAAAAAGCCTCTTGATGAAAGTGAAAGAGGAGAGTGAAAAAGTTGGCTTAAAGCTGAATATTCAGAAAACGAAGATCATGGCATCTGGTCCCATGACTTCATGAGAAATAGATGGAGAAACAGTGTCAGACTTTATTTTGGGGGGCTCCAAAATCACTGCAGATGGTGACTGCAGCCATGAAATTAAAAGACGCTTACTCCTTGGAAAAAAAGTTATGACCAATCTAGACAGCATATTCAAAAGCAGAGACATTACTTTGCCAACAAAGGTCCGTCTAGTCAAGGCTATGGTTTTTCCAGTGGTCATGTATGGATGTGAGAGTTGGACTGTGAAGAAAGCTGAGTGCCAAAGAATTGATGCTTCTGAACTGTAGTGTTGGGGAAGACTCTTGAGAGTCCCCTGGACTGCAAGGAGATCCAACCAGTCCATCCTAAAGGAGATCAGTCCTGGGTGTTCATTGGAAGGACTGATGCTGAAGCTGAAACTCCCATACTTTGGCCACCTCATGAGAAGAACTGACTCACTGGAAAAGACCCTGATGCTGGGAGGGATTGGGGGCAGAAGGAGAAGGGGACGACAGAGGATGAGATGGCTGGATGGCATCACTGACTTGGTGGACATGAGTTTGAGTAAACTCCGGGAGTTGGTGATGGACAGGGAGGCCTGGCATGCTGTGATTCATGGGGTCGCAAAGAGTCGGACACGACTGAGCGACTGAACCGACTGAACGAAGGGAGAGGACCTTCTCAGCTCCCTACCTCTATTCTTGCCCACTTTTGTCTCTGTAAAAGCAAAGAAGTGAAAACAATTCTACTCTAACACAACTTCAGCAAAAGGAAAAAAAATGAATATATATATATATGTATAATATGTATGTACATATATATGGTTTACCTGCTCAATTTTTAGATAAGACTATGTAATTTTTCACAAAAATAGAGACTGTTTCACTATATAATGCGAACCACCAGAAGTTTCTGAGCTACACAACGGCAGATTGCACCTTAGCACAAGGGCTCTGGTGTTTTTTGGGAACTATAGTTTGCTTGCTCAAAAATTTTTGAGAGATAAAAGTACGTGATATTTTACAAAAATAGAGACTGCTGCTCTACATAATGGGAACCACCAGAAGGTTTTAAGCTACAATGCCCCACACTTAGATTGTTCTTTAGCATAAGGGCTCTGGCTTTATTTGGTAAGTTTTAAAAATAATATGCCAGGTGGGAGGGGGGGTTTCAGGCTGTGTGTGGGGGGACACATGTATACCTGTGGCTGACTGACATTGATATATGGCAAAAGCCATCATAATATTGTAATTATTCTCCAATTAAAATAAATTAATTGAGAAAAAGAATACACTTTGACATAAATCGTAAAAAATAATAATTTTAAAAAGTAATACACCAAGGGCTCTGCACAGTGCTTTGCACAGAGAAAGCACTCCAGGGGCAGGTACAACAGGTAAGGGGTATATGACGACGCCTAGTGTCCAAGCCTCCACTTCACCTAACGCCCTTCAGAGATGGACGTGCTTTGCTGAAATAGGGCTCAGCCTCCAGCCAGGGGAGAAAAGGTTTTGCATGTAGTCATCAGGCCTTCTCAGAAGTCTGTCCAAGTGCACGGCATTGGTTAATGACTGAAAAGCCCCGGTGTGCGTCCTGTCTGACTCACTGCTGAGCGCACAGCCTCAAAATGACTGACATCCACACAGCTGGAGACATCCCACATATGTGGGAAAGAGAACTGCTATTCCTCACAGATGGCCCTCCTTTGAGTTCAGCCAAAGCCAAAGACAACCAGAGAGTACACGTGACCCTGTAACCTTTGTGGGCCTAGGAGTGAGCATCGCACCACAGCAGAGGACCCAGGCGATGGGGCTGGCGACTGCTCTGTTAACAGCACGGAAGGTCTGGGTCCAATTTATCGCAGCCCTCAGAGCCCCGGTGCTGTGCAGTGGCCAAGCAGCTGGGCGTCGCCAATCCCAACAAACCTGCTTTATCCCTTTTCTTAGGCTCTCATCCAATTCCCTTTTTGCTGCATTTTCCTTACCCTGTTCTTGTTTTCCTCTGTGCTGGACTGTAAATGGCTGAGGACACGTGTGGTCTTGCCCTCTTCTGTGTAACCCACAGTTCTTGGCCAACATAGGCACTCTGGTGGGCTCACTGGTATCCCTGCTCACGGGTCTCCGGTGGCGTCTGTGAGAGCAGCCAGCCCCATGACTAGCAACCACACAGAGCAGCCGCCCACTTAGCTTAGGAACTTTGTACCTATGCACAGAAAAGGAGCCAATTTCCAGTTCTTTCCAGCCCTGCAATTCGAGGGTTCTTTGGGTTGTGTTATCTGTGGCCATTCATTATGGGATTCATTATTAATTTACTGGTAAGTCCTCCCACAAGTCAATTTAAACAAAACCTTCATTTCAATTAAAGAATCATACGTTACTGACTCCACTGACTCACTATCTACATCATGATTACACATTCTTACAAAACAATGATGTGAACTTAGAAAGTCATACCAGAGTTTGATCAACTTACAGAATCCATCCCATAACCATGACTTCATAATTTGGAAACACTAACCCAAATGCACCCTGAAAACTGTCGCAGGACACCTCCATTTTTCTTACTTGGATCATGTATTGCTTGTCCCAGGAGAGTACTAATTTTTCATTTGAACAATGCTGACTGAATTTTAAATTACTTTCTGAATCAACTCTTCTTTGAATAATTTACAGAAATACATGTTGTTTTTGTAAAAAAAAAAAAAAAGCTATTTTTAAAGTAACACCTCTTACATTTCCTGAAGGTGTCTCTCCGTCATGTCCTTGTTGATGTTGTTCAGTTGCTAGGTTGTGTCCAACTCTTTGCAATCCTATGAACTGCAGCATGCCAGGCTTCCCTGTCCTTCGCTGTCTCCTGGAGTTTGCTCAAACTCATGTCCATTGAGCTGGTGACGACACCCAGCCGTCTCATCCTCTGTCACCCCCTTCTTCCTCTGCCCTCAATCTTTCCCAGCATCAGGGTCATTTCCAGTGACTCGGCTCCTCTTTGTTATCAGGTGGCCAAAGTATTGGAGCTTCAGCATCATTCCTTCCAATGAATATTCAGGGTTGATTTCTTTTTAGATTGACTGATGTGATCTCCCTGCAGTCCAAGGGACTCTTAAGAGTCTTCTACAGCAATACAACCTCAGCTCTTTCTCTGTTATGCCCACATCTTAATTAAACTTTTTTAAAAAATAAGAGCCCTAAAAAAGAAATTCAGGAAACGCTATGCATTTAACTTAACTGACAATGACATGATGGCATGATTGTGAATTAGACAACGCCAAGGCAGGTGCTACTAATTAAACATCACATGTCATGGCTCAGCCAAAGTAAGACAAGGCTATACAGGCAGCTTCCTGCTAACACATAACAGAAGCAGTGCTCTTTTCTGTATTTCAATAGCTCCATTTTCCCTGCTAGGCTGAAAAGGCTTACATATCACCAATGAAACACATATTTTTCTAAGGATAAAAACTTTTCCTTACCTTGTAGCCACTGAACAATATATTTTGTTTTGAATAATGGGGGGGGGGTGGAGAGTAATAACTGTCACTATTACTTTTAACAACATGATTTAACATTTTTATGTTATCATTCACCCACGCAGACCACCTGATCCCAGCAACTACGTCAAATGTGCTTCTCAAACAAAACAAACCTTCCAAATGTGCTAAAAATGATCACTTCTTAGTTTCCATTTTTTCCTTGCTGTTAAAAGTATCTGAAACTGTAGTTGTATTAAATAACTTAATGTATCACAAGTGACTGGACTCGTACCTGAATGTCCTCATCAAATGTCGCCAGTTCCTACTGTGGAAGGAAGGGCAATTGAAAGATAAACACTACTGTGACATTTCTTTCCCCTTCGGCAATGTTCTGACTGTATCTTACACTTTGAGGTTCTTTGCCTTATGACTGTATCTGGTTTTCCAACTGTCATCGCTCAAGAACAGATAGTGTTGGGAGGCAGAGGCAGTTTTAATACTTAGACAAGAGTGGCCACCAGTAAGCCTCAAAGAAGGCACTGAAAATGAGCTGAGTCCTTGACCAGTCTTTACCCTGGGCACTCAGCACACTCTACCACATGGCTTCCATGTAAAATGGTCCGGAACAAACACAGTAGCTCCTTAAGCCAGAGGTCCTGGGTTCTTTAAACTGACCTGGAGCTCAGCACGTTAGCTGGGGTGCTGACCACAGGAAGAGCCAAGCACAGGAGGGCCAGGCGCTGTGCCAGGGCTGGCACTGGCTGGCCCAGTCAGTCTCCAAGAAGTGGCAGTAGCCAGGCCGCACTACCAACCCAGGACTGGGTTTAAAGGCAATAAAAATAACCTATTATCTTTAACAAAGTGCTGCTGTAACAAGGCAGTCCAGCAATATACTTCAGGGATATAATTAGTATAGTGTGGTAGGGAGAGTGAAAGTTGCTCAATCGCATCCAATTCTTTGTGACCCCATGGACTATACATATACAGTCCATGGAATTCTCCAGGCCAGAATACTGATATGGGTAGCCTTTCCCTTCTCCAGGGGATCTTCCCAACTCAGGGATCAAACCCAGGTCTCCTGCATTGCAGGCAAATTCTTTACCAGCTGAGCCACAAGGAAAGCCCAAGAATACTGGAGTGGGTAGCCTATCCCTTCTCCAGCAGATCTTCCTGACCTGGGAATTGAACCAGGGTCTCCTGCATTGCAGGTGGATTCTTTACCAACTGCGCTATCAGGGAAGCCCAAATATGTGAAAGTCTCTCAGTCGTGTCTGACTCTTTGCAACCACATGGACTATACAGTTCATGGACTTCTCTAGGCCAGAATAATGGAGTGGGTAGCTTTTCCCTTCTCCAGGGCATCTTCCCAACCTAGGGATTGAACCCGGGTTTCCTGCATTGCTTCTGAATTCTTTTTTTAAACTTATTTTTGCAGGTGGATTCTTTACCAGCTGAGTCACAAAGGAAGTCCGTGGTAGGGAGAAGCATCCTTATAAGACAGAATTTTGCCAGTTTCACAAAACATAAAAACGAATGTGAAAGTAGAATACAAACACAGAAGTGAAGCCACTCAGTCGAGTCTGACTCTTTGTGACCCCATGGACTGTAGCCTGCAAAGCTCCTCCATCCATGGGATTTTCCAGGCAAGAGTACTGGGATGCGTTGCCATTTCCTTCTCTAGGGAATCTTCCTGATGCAGGGATCAAACCCAGGTCTCCCGAATTGCAGGCAGACTCTTTACTGTCTGAGCCACCAGGGAATCCCTTAGACTAAGGCAGAGCCTAACAAATATAATTATGATTTGTCAATGGAATCTGTCATTTTTCTTTCAAAAAATGGAAAGGTGAAATAACTGATCACCTTAAAATGTATCGCCTTTTCAGCAAGAACACCAGTGGTATAAGTTACAGGAAAGCGCAGGCGTGCTCAGCTGTGTCCGACTCTTTTCAACCCCATGGATTGCAGCCCACCAGGCTCCTCTGATCGGGGGACTTCCCAGACAAGAGTACTGGAGTGGGCTGCCATTTCTTTCTCCAGGGGCTCTTCCCAACCCAGGGATCCAACCCTCCTATCTCCTGTGTCTCCTGCACTTCAGGTGAATTCTTCACCACTGCGCCACTGGGAAGCCCAAAAGTAACAGTAAATCCAACACAAAACTGGCTTAAACAATCAGGAAACAGTATGATGTCACAGAATTCAAAGTCCAAAGGTCAGCTGGCAGTAGCAGCCCTACACTGTCCCCCTCACTCCCCAGCTCCACCACAATGCCAACCCTCCCAAGGCTTCCGGGCTCCCGCCTGAAGGTGGCTGCCTCATGGTTTACACTGACTGCCAGAAGCAAAGACTGTCCTCCCACAACTTCAGGGAAGAAAAGGCCTTGCTTTCCATCAGAGGGCCAATTCAGAATGCTATGAGGGTCTGAGGGCAGGGGTGCTCATCCTGGCTGCTTGTTAGAATCACCTGGAGAGTTAAAAACAGAAACGAGGAGACACTTTGCAGACCTTATGGTCACGGTGTTCTCTCTAGCACAACAGCCCCTTTCCCTCCCTCGAAGTAATCCTTTTGTATAAAATATTTCTCTGCTAAAAAACAAATTAAAAAAACTGATGCTCCCCAGGGTATCTCCCCAGGCCAATTAAATCCTCCTGAGTGGTGGAACCTAGATGGAAGTCTTCTCAAGCCCCTAAGGAGAAGGAAATGGCAACCCACTCCAGTATTCTTGCCTGGAGAATTCCACGGACAGAGGAGCCTGGTGGGCTACAGTCCATGGGGTCACAAAGAATAGGATGCGACTGAGTGACTAACACACAGGAGATTCTAATGCAGAGTGGGGGCTAAAAACCGCCTGGTGAGAACCCCTCTGGAGGCTGGGGTGGGGCTGTTCCTTGAGAGGTGCAGGGCAGTGAAGGAGCCGAGGGCAGTGGGGGCTGGCCAGGCAAGCAACCCGGCCCTGCAGTTACCTATTCAGGATCTGCCACACAGTGAGCCTGCTGAGATGGTTCGCAGCAACATAAATACATATATCCCTTAAGCATGTTAAAAATGCTCAACCTCACTCAGAGGAGAGCTACTAATTAAATTAAACCCATAGTAAATCCAAGAGACTATTTCCTACTGAAAAGTCCCCAAATTTGATAACACAGGCTCTCAGCTAGGCTCTAGGGATACAATTACCCTTGTGCATTACTAGTGAAGAGAGTGTAGTATCAACATAGTATCCACCTTAATATCTACTACCTACCACTATCTATTGATACTAAGTAATACCTTGGTATAGAGATTAATTAAACTGATTCTAAAATGTATCTAGAAATGTATCTAAAAGGTACTTGGAACAAGAATAGCCAAGGCAATCCTGAAGAACAAGTCTTGCTCTGTGCTAAATTGCTTTAGTCCTGTGCTACTCTGCGACCCCGCGGACTGTAGTCCCCCAGGTTCCTCTGTCCACGGGACTCTCCAGGCAAGAAGACTGGAGTGGGTTGCCATTTCCTTCTCCATCCTCTACTGGCTAGTAAGACTTACTTTAAAGCTACAGTGTTTAAGACTACAAGACACTGGTGCCAAGGACAGACAAATCGCACAAATAAGTAAGCAATTCCCACACAGACCTCAACACACGTGGACACCTGATTTATGCAGCAGCAGATGTTCTTCTCAACTAAAGAACTAGTTAAATATGGGGGAAAAACAAACAACCATCGTCTCTACATAGAAAAAAAATCAATTCCAAGTGAACTATAGGTCTAAATACGAAAGGTAATAGAATAAAACTTCTCCATGACCTCGCGGTAGACAAATATTTCTTGTATAGGACCAAAAAAAGCACTAATCATAAAGACTGTTAAATTTAACATTAAAATTAAGAACTTTGGTTCATTAAAGATACCATTAAGAGAATAAGAGGAAAAAAAAAAAAAAAAAAGACAAGCCACAAAGTATAAGAAGATACTTGCAATAAATGCATTCAAAAAGAGATTGAGAATATATAAACAACTCCTATAAATCAATAAGAAACACATATATGTATGTGTATATATGCATGATACCCAAATAGCCAATAAACATATGAAAAGGTACTTAATATCATGAGTTACAAAAAAGTTCAAATGAAACCCAGAATGAGACACTACTGCAGAGTCCCACAAAAAGTGGACATTTAAAACACTGACAGCATCAAGATTTGAGAAGAATGTAAAGAAACTTAGTCTCCTCTACTGCTGATGGGAACTTCGCTGATGCAATGACTGGAAAGTTCTTTGACGGGGAACATGCCTATACCATGTAAACGAGCGATTCCACTTCTAGGTTTATAATAAGAACATTCGTAGAAGCATTATTTGTAAGTAGCTAAAACTGAAAGTAATCTGCACGGCCATCAATAATAGCATGTGTAAATAAATTCTTGAACGTTTATAGACCAGACTACTAATTAACAATGAAAATGAACAAACTACCAATACCTGCAACCACATGGGTGAATCTTACAAAAACAATGTGGAATGAAAGAAGCTCTCACAGCACAGAAATCTACACAGATATATCCTGCTCGGGTTGAACACACGCAGACCTGAGCCTCTGCTTCTGGCCATAGTGCAGTTCCAGATATCCTTTCGCCCTAAGCAAATGCAAAACTGAACAAAATAAATGAGATAACTGTTTTCAGGCATAAGACAGCAGGCAAGGCAGGGCTGTGACCCTTAGAGAAGAGGAAAACAGCAGGGAAGCTCCAACTTCCTGCACTGGGCACTTTCCCAACCATGGTGCAGGGAGACGATGGTAGCCAAGCTGACAGCAGCAGTCCCTGTGAACTGTGGAAGACAAGACTGGAGCTCCAGACTGCTGAGGTAACTAGAACTGCAGGGCAGGACATGAGGGGGGAGGCTTTGGGAAGTGGAAAGCATCAGACAACAGCAGGTGGCTGACACACACGCAAGGTGAGATGCCATAAGGCTCAATAGGCAGCATCAGCTGCGAGGTGAGAAGTGAACAGGGGTACCAAGACTTCACGGCGCCCGGAACATGCACGTGCAGCCGGTCCAGAGTGGAGAGGCTTTGCTAAACACCTCTTTCATTTAGCTGAGATTCCAGAAAAGTCAAGCATTAGTATCAAGAATGTCCTCTACAGTAAGGGCCATGCCTCTGGACTAAGGATAAATCCCAAAACAGACTCACTCTAACAAAATACAAACAACCTACGGGGTCAAAAGAGCATGTCAGTAACTTAACCGCCTGTCAGAGCAAAATGAAAACCTCTCTAAAGTAAGACAAGACTGAAAATCCCTACAGTGTAACATCCACATGTCTGACATATAATCAAAAATAATTAAACATGCAAAGAAGCAGGAAAAGGTGACTCCTAAGGCAGGGAAAAAGCAATCAATCAAAACAGACCCCAAGATGACCCAGATTGGGATTCCCCAGTGGCTCAGCTGGTAAAGAATCGGCCTGCAGTGCAGGAAACCTGGGTTCGATCCCTGGGTGGGGAAGATCCCCTGGAGAAGGGAAAGGCTACCCCATTCCAGTACTCTGGCCTGAAGAGTTCCATGGATTGTATAGTCCCTGGGGTTGCAAAGAGTTGAACATGACTGAGTGACTTTCACCTCTTTCACTTTCACTTGACTCAGATATTTGAATTAACAGACAGGTCTCTACCTTCAAGGATTTGGAGGAAAAGATGGACTTAATGAGTGAAAAGATGGTGAATCTCAATAGAAAAATGTAAACTATAAAAAAGAACCAAATGGAAATTTCAGAATTTAAACTGATCATATCTGACATGAAAATTTTAAAGAAACTGAAGATTAGAAACTGCAGTTAGTGAACTTGTAGATCAACAGAAAGTATCTCAACTGAAAAATAGGAAAAAAAAAAGTCTGGTGACTTAATAGAGTTTCAAACTATATGACATGAAAACTAACACAATATCTATAGTTATATTTTCATTCTAAATATTGCTCTTGTATGCCTTTTCTTTTTCTTCATCAATCTCACTAGATGTTTGCCTATTTGACAAATTTCTTTCAAAGTCAGCTTTTGGTATATTTTAAAATTTTTTATCTATTTATTTACTTATTTGGCTGTGCTGGGTCCTTGCTGTTGCACGTGGGCTTGCACTAGTTGTGGTGAGCAGGGACTACTCTTCATTGGGGTGCACGGACCCTAGGCGAGGTGGCTCAGGAGTTGCGACGCACGGGCTTAGTTGCTCCATGGCGTCTTCCAGGACCAGGGATCAAACCTGAGTCCCCTACGTTGGCAGGAAGATGCTCAACCACTGGACCACCAGGGGAGCCCCAGCCTGTGGTATTTTTGATCATTTCCATCTCTCAGCTTGTGTTTTTATTTTTGCCACTCTTCTTCTTCTGTGTACTGTGGGATTACTCTGCTTTCCTAACTTCTTTAATTAAAAGCTTAGTTACCTACCATCTTTGTTTTCTAATAAAAACTTTTAAAGCTAAAAAATAAAAAAAATTAAGATAGAATTAAAAGCAAAAAACCCCCCAAATCTATCATCATAGCTGTGCTTTTTAACATCTGAGGCTCGGCAACAAAACACACCAAAAAAGAAGCTGAGCAAAAGTACAGATAAAATAAGTATCAAAAAATAAGTAAGGCCATAGAAGATTTTAGACAACACTGTCAACCAACTTGATCTAATTCACATTTACAGAAAATTACAACCAATGACTGCAGAACACATATTGTTTTCAAGTACAAATGGAACATTCAGTAAGACAGGTCAAAGGCTGGGCCATAAAATTAATCTCAGTAAATGTCAAAAGACTGAAATTTTACAGAGGATGTTCTCTGACGACACGGAATTAAGTTTGAAATCAGTAAGATATCTAGACTCTCCCAAATATCTGGGAATTAAACCCTTTAAAAACAACACATCAAAGTCTGCCTTTAAGAAGGAGGGGGGAGTCAAGCAGAGTTCTGAAGGGCAGATGGGTTTTGAACACACAGAACAGTGACGTCCGGGGCACAACCACCACGTAGAAGATGTACACAGAAGGCCCTAAGGGAGTGCTTCCCCTTACTGCAGCTCATCTTCTGAGTAGCAGTCTTCATCTTTTTAGCCCACAGACTCAGATAATATGCCTGACATACTCCTTTGGGTGTAATTCCCAACTCAATCATGTTAACTCATCCTTCTCCCTCCCACTCATTAAATGCATCTCTTTGCAACACACTTCACAACACACCAGTGGTTATCACATGGAGATCTGTGGCACAGGCAAAGTCCCTAACCAATACAAAGTGATTTCTTCTTTCCTCCAATTTCTATTATTTTCTTCGCTAGGTTGCTTCATTTAAATAAGGTAAAAACTCTTTCAGTTAAATCATCTTTGATTATCCTCCGTTACTAATTCCATTTTTCTGTTTTCTGAATTTTCTGTTTTCTTCTACATTATTAGCATATTTCTTAAAAAGGGGAACAAGGGACTTCCCTGGTGGCTCAGTGGTAAAGAATCCACCTGCCAGTGCAGGGCACATGGGTTTGACCCCTGTTCCGGGAAGATCCCACATGCCGCAGAGCAACTAAACCCATGTGCCACAACTACTGAGCCTGTGCTCTGGAGCCCTGGAGCCGCAGCTGCTCAAACCCAAGTGTCTAGAGCTGCACAAACCACCGCAATGGAAGTCCGTGGGCTGCAACTAGAGAGCAGCCCTCACCTGCTGCAATTAAAGCCAGGTGAGGCTTTAATGAGAAAGCCAGCATGCAGCAACGAAGACCCAGTGCAGCCAAAAATAATTCGGCCAAAATAAATAATAGGTCAATAAAATTTTTAAAAAACTTACTTGTAATGCCAAAAATAAGTTTTTTTTTAAAAAAATGGGGAATAAGATTTGATGAAAAACAAGAAAGCCATACAAAATGTATTAGACTATGAAAAATAACAGGATGCCTTGAAAAATCTACAAACATACAATTTTGCATTTTCTTAGTTCATGTACCACAACCCCAATCACTAACATAAAGTACATGATATAATCTTTCCAAACAACCTCTTTATTTAAAGACCTAATTGAACTTCAATACCTGTAAGACTCAACAGCTGTACTTCTTCCCACCTTCTAATCTATATGGTTGCATAATACAATTTAACAACAGTAAGAACTATATTGTTGCTCTATGAAGTTCCTATTTGATTACTTCGAATAAAGTTTTATTTGAAAACAGTGAAATAGTTTTAAACTGAGAGTAAATAATTTCTTACAATCATTTTTCAGTTAAGCTCATAGTAAAACATCTGATATGTACAAATTAAATAAGTAATACCCTGAAAGACATAGAATGTAATAACTTAAAATTAGAAAATCTAGAAATAATTTAGAGGGGAAAAAACCTTCCATTTTTAAAAGTACTAACTAGAAAAGCATTACAAAGCTTTACAAATTGAAATGATTTTATATTAACAACATTCACTACCAAGAAAAACAGGAAAACTCGTGTGCAAATTTTTTTTTAACTCCGCAACTTTCTGATTTAGGGTGGAAAAACCTAGAGAAATGGGATTTAAAACTTAAACATGAGTTAAAATCATTCTCTTGTAAAATTTTGAATATCACCACCCTGACCTCCGCAAAAGAAAAAAAAAAAATTCAAACTAATCCTACAAAAAGGTGTCAAGTCTTAACTTCATAAACCACCGAACAGCAACTTGCTTATGTAAAACACACATGGAGGTCCTCCCTTGGGGATGTCATCCACTCTCGTAGCTTTAAATGCCAGCGAGAACCTGGTGACCCTCGGGTTCCCTCTCCAGCCTGGACTGCCTCCCTGAAGTCAAGCTTGGGTGTGCATGTACGCATATCTGACAGAGCCACGCACAGGCGCCTCACACACAGCCAGTGCAAGCAGCAGCTCCAGGTCCCTGCCACTTCCTCACACTCCCACCCTCTGGTTCACATTTCAGGAACAGGCAGCTCCATGTTTCCAGTCACTCAGTCCCCGGACCCTTGACTTCTCTCACATCCCACATCTAAGAACAAATCTAGTCAGGAGTGCCTTCAGATATTCACAGAATCTGACCCCTTCACCGCAGCCACCACCCTGGACCAAGCCAGCGCCATTCTCACCCAGACTAGTGCCATCAATGGCCAGTGGACTCCCTCCTGCCTCCTCGGCTCCCCTTCAGGACGAAGCAGCCAGAGAGATTTCATTACAGCATGAAGCAGGTTGTGGTCCTCCTCCCTCGAAATTCTCCCAAGACCACATGAGGAAAAGCCAAGATCCTTGAAGTGGACAACAAGGCCACTTTCTTCTCCAGCCAACCTCCCGGCTCCCTCACTTCATCTCCTGCAACCCTCCTTCACTCTCTCTGCTCCAGGTACTCTGGGCTTCTCGAACCTGCTAAGCAAGCTCTACCTAGGGCCCCCATACGCCTCGATTCCCCTCCTGCCTGAAAGCCATTACTTCCATGGCTTGCTCCCTCATCTTCCTCCTCGGGTCTTTATTCAAACCCCACCTTCTCAAAGAGCCTCTCTGGCCACCCTAACTAAAGTCACCCCCTAACAGTCCCTGTCCCTTTCGGTGTTATTCAGCTCCTCAGCAACTCTATGTTTTACTTGTTGCTGGTGTTGAGCTCCTTATTGCAAACTTCAGGCTTAAATTGAAGAAAGTAGGGAAAACCACTAGACCATTCAGGTATGACCTATGTCAAATCCTACTTATGAGTATACAGTGGAGATGACGAATAGATTCAAGGGATTAGATGTGGTAGACAGAGTGCCTGAAGAAATACAGACAGAAGTTCATAACATCATACAAGAGGCGGTGACCAAAACCATCCCAAAGAAAAAGAAATGCAAGAAGGCAAAATGGCTTTCTGAGGAGACCTTACAAATAGCTGAGAAAAGAAGAAAAGAGAAAGGGAAAGATATACTCAACAGAGATAGCAAGGAGAGACAAGAAAGCCTTCTTAAGTGAACAATGCAAAGAAATAGAGGAAAACAACAGAATGGGAAAGACTAGAGATCTCTTCACAGAGGAGGCAATGACAACCCACTCCAGTACTCTTGCCTGGAAAATCCCATGAATGGGGGAGCCGGGTGGGCTGCCATCTATGGGGTAGCACAGAGTCGGACACGACTGAAGCAACTTAGCAGCAGCAGAGATCTCTTCAAGAAAACTAAAGATACAAGGGAACTTTTCACACAAAGATGGGCACAATAAAGGACAGAAATGGCAAGGAACTAACAGAAGCAGAAGAGATTAAGAGGTGGCATTAATACACAGAACTATACAAAAAAGGTCTTAATGATCCTTTTAACCAGATCTAGATAACCACAATGGTATGATCACTCACCTAGAGCCAGTGTGAATTTAAGTGGACCTTAGGAAGCATTACTGCAAACAAAGCTAGTGGAGGTGATGGAATTCCAGCTGAGCTATTTCAGATCCTAAAAGAAGATGCTGTTAAAGTGCTGCACTCAATATGCCAACAAATTTGGAAAACTCAGCAACGGCCATAGAACTGGGAAAAGATCAGTTTTCATTCCAATCCCAAAGAAAGGCAATGCCAAAGAATGTTCCAACTATCATACAATTGTGCTCATCTCACATGCTAGCAAGGTAATGCTCAAAATCCTTCAAGCTAGGCTCCAGCAGTATGTGAACCAAGAACTTACAGATGTACAAGCTGAATTTAGAAAAGGCAGAGGAACCAGAGATCAAATTGCCAACATCCACGGGATCATAGAGAAAGTAAGGGAGTTCCAGAAAAACATCTACTTCTACTTCATTGACTATGCTAAAGCCTTTGATTGTATGGATCACAACAAACTATGAAAAGTTCTTAGAGATGAAAACAACAACAACAACAAAATTCTTAGAGATGGGAACACCGGACCACGTGAGCTGCTGTCTGAGAAACCTGTATGCAGGTCAATAAGCAACAGTTAGAACCGGACATGGAACAAAGGACTGGTTCAAAATTGGGAAAGGATTTTGCTGTATATTGTCACCCTGCTTATTTAAGTTATATGCAGAGTACATCATGTGAAATGCTGGGCTAGATGAATCACAAGCTGGAATCAAGATTGCCGAGAGAAGTATCAACAACCTCAGATATGCAAATGAAACCACTCTAATAATAGAAAGTGATGAGGAACTAAAGAGCCTCTTGATGAAGGTGAAAAAGGACAGTGAAAAAGCTGGCTTCAAACTCAACGTTAAAAAATCAAAGATCACGGCATCTGGTCCCATTACTTCATGAAAAATATATGGGGAAAAAGTGGAAACAGTGGTAGGTTTTATTTTCTTGGGCTCCAAAATCACTGCAGACAGTGATTGCAGCCATGAAATGAAAAGATGCTTGCTCCTTGGAAGAAAAGCTATGACAGACCTAGACAGCATATTAAAAAGCAGAGACATCAGTTGGTTGACAAGGGTCCGTATAGTCAAAACTATGGTTTTTCCAGTAGAAAAAGAAAGAAGGCTGAATGCCAAAGAATTGAAGTTTTTGAATTGTGGTGCTAGAGAAGACTCTTGAGAGTCCCTTGGACAGCAAGAAGATCAAACTAGTCAATCCTAAAGGTAATCAACCCTAAATATTCATTGGAAGGACTGATGCTCAAGCTGAAGCTCCAATTTGGCCACCTGATGCGATAAACTGACACACTGGAAAAGACCCTGATGCTGGGAAAGATTGAAGGCAGGAGGAGAAGGGGTGACAGAGGATGAGATGGCTGGATGGCATCACTGACTCAACGGACATGAGTTTGGGCAAGCTCTGGGAGATGGTAAAAGGCAAGGAAGCCTGCTATGCTATAGTCCATGGGGTCACAAAGAATCAAACACCATTTAGTGACTGAACAATGAACAATAACTCCACCAACTAGAACGGAAGTTTGAGGAGGGCAGGGAGGTGCTTTTACCCACTAATGTATCACCAACGACTAAAACACTTCCTGGAACGTAGTGTGAGCTCAATAGATATTTGCTGAGAAAAGGACACATTAAGGTAAACAAGTTTACTAGGGAGTGCTTTCAATCCTGCTTTACCAACTTTGACAAAAGTGAATTTTCTTAGTCAAGACACTGAAATTTGGAAGGAACAGAAGGTCCATGAAACAATACGATGGTTTCCTTCCCCCGTTGCCTGTACATATGACTAGCCCTTTGACCCTGAATAATCCTAGCAAAAAGCTGCCATCTGCCCATTCCATTCAGGTTCATCACCACCACCGTACCACACACTATTCTTGGCTTCCAGATTCACGTCTGGTCCAACACTGTATGTTACGGCTGTGAGTTTTTCAATCCAAACTATATGGATATTAACCAACTCTAGAAAGATCAGCCTGGGAGAGATCAAGAACCATTTGCTCCCCTAGGAAAAGTATACCCAAAGTCCAAAGAAATTCACTTGTCTTCAGTTAAAACATGATCTAGGCAATTTCTTTCATTAAACAATATGTATTACAAAGAATTGACTATTTGGTTGAGATGCCATCAATTTGTTTTTTAAACCCTAATTTGGGTATTACAAAATAGAACAAATTTTTTGTAAGAAGTCTGAAACATCACAAATGCAAAGTAAAAAGTGTAAGTTTTCTGCTATTTCACCTAAATCCCAAATTCCCTAGAGATTAACAATTATGTCAGTCTAAATGCTTCTATCTTTTTTCCATACATGTACAAATAAATAGTTAATTTTTGTTTTACAAGAATGGGGCCACACCACGTAGACTGATCCCCAAACTGCTTTTTTCCACTTACCAGTACATGGACAGCTTTCCGTGTTGGCACTTACAGTATGTGGGGCAATAAACATCCTAATATGATTTCCTATTTCTGTTTGTTTGCTCACTCCCTTATATGACTTCTTGATAGACTTTCTATAACAATAGTTTAAAAACTTTTATCTCACCTCTTTACACTCTTGAAAACTATATAGAACCCCAGAGTGCTTTTATATAGATTACCTCATCAATATTTACTGTAGTATAATTTAAACTGAAAATTTTAAATAATTCATTTGTTCACCTAAAAATAAACATGTCTGTTTTCACTGGGAAATGGCTTGTTTTCCCCCATGTGTAGATAACTGTAGATACTGCTCTTTGAAGCTACACCAAACTCGGTAAGTGGTAGTTTCCTAAAGGCTAGTTTTGATATAGAATCTAAAACTCGTATCAATTAATATTTGTATTCTGTTACATGAAAATTCAATGGTCCTTCCTGCCCCTTGAATGAATCTTTTTTACCTGTGCTTGACTTTATAACATCATGTATTGTCATTTACAAAATATCAGTTCACTGGATCATGCAGGTCTTCCAAATAATGTAGTCCATTATAAGACATCAAAATAGTGTGTTTATAAATATTACCACCAATCTCTACTTCACAGGAGCAGATACAAGTTTTCCAAAACCCTAATTTTTGCTGGAAAGCAAAGATGTTTTCATTGACAACAGACACTACCAGCTGTTTTCCTTGAAACACTTTTTAAAACATTTTTTTAATCTGAATAACCAGTTTGTCAGTAAAAATGGTAGTCTATGAAAAAAGCAGCAAGTTCAGCTCGAACTAACCACTGCCCAAAGCTCTTCCTAGAGACAAACAGCACACAGAAGTACTTTCCAGTTCCTTCACTGAAGATTACAAAGATATTAACAGTTGAGAATTGACAAAATTAATAATTTTTGCTGTTTCATCAGGAACATCCTTAAGTGAAAACCAAAAAATATATGTATTTATTATTTTTACTAGTCTAGTCAAGGCTATGGTTTTTCCTTGGTCATGTATGGATGTGAGAGTTGGACTGTGAAGAAAGCTGAGTGCCAAAGAATTGATGCTATTGAACTGTGGTGTTGGAGAAGACTCTTGAGAGTCCCTTGGACTGCAAGGAGATCCAACCAGTCCATTCTAAAGATCAGCCCCGGGTGTTCTTTGGAAGGAATGATGCTAAAGCTGACACTCCAGTACTTTGGCCACCTCATGTGAAGAATTGACTCACTGGAAAAGACTCTGATGCTGGGAGGGATTGGGGGCAGGAGGAGAAGGGGACGACAGAGGATGAGATGGCTGGATGGCAACACTGACTTGATGGACGTGAGTCTGAATGAACTCCAGGAGCTGGTGATGGACAGGGAGGCCTGGTGTGCTGCGACTGATGGGGTCACAAAGAGTCGGACACGACTGAGCGACTGAACTGAACTGAACTAGTTTACTATGAGTGCATGGCATGAAGAACACAATGGCTACCATGGTTAGTTGCCACAACCTTGATTCATGCCTAGAAGCCTACATTACTTTTGCACCATTACTGCAAAGATCGCAAATAACGTCTTGTGTGAGTGCATGCTAAGGTCAGCTCAGTCGTATCCAACTCTCTGTGACCCCATGGACTGTAGCCTGCCAGGCTCCTCTGTCCATGGGATTCTCCAGGCAAGAATACTTGAACGGGTTGCCATTTCCCTCTCCAGGGGAACTTTCTGACCCAGGGATGGAAACCTCGACTCCTGCACTGCAGGTGGACTCTTTATTGCTGAGCCACTGGGGAAGCCCAACATCTTAGTATTGTGTTAACATGAAAAGTTTTCACCTCTGGACCCCCTGAAGGGGTGAAAGGCACACCAAGGGCACTACACCGTTCCATGCTAGGACCGCTTCCTACAAGTGAGATTACTGGGTCGCTGCTATGTACATTTTAAATTCAGATATGTTTGGCCAAAGCTCTCCAAAAAGTCTGTACCAATTTTCACTGGGGGTGGCAGAGGAGGAGATGGGTGGATGGCATTACTGGCTCAATGGACATGAATATGAACAAACTCCGGGAGGCAGTGAAGCACAGGGAAGGCTTGCAAGCTGCAGTCTATGGAGTTGCAGAAAGTTGGACGTGACTCAGAGACTGAACAATTCTCACTACCTAAGGTTGCATGATCATCACTAGTTGAAATGCAAATAATTCACTTATAAATCTTGATCGTGGGAAGTGCCATAATACATTACTTTATTTACCTGTCTAAAACCAATGCTAAAATACAACTCGTGTTTCAAGGCAAAAGTAAAATCCAACATGTTTCAAGGCAAAAATAAAATCCAAGTACCCAGATTACTCAGAAAAATCAAACCTCAATTGTCAAATACAAGTTCACTGAATAGAGAACTTTGTTTATTGTAGTCACAGATTGTTAAGGGTATTTGTGACTGAATTTCAAAGTATATGCTACTTGCACACGTCGTCCATTTGCTTACAGAGGGTGGGTGGGCTCAACTGATATTTTAATAAGTACTAGGTCTGAAAAATGTCAGGCTGTGACAGTACAAACAGGATGCTAATTAATTGGTGCGTGGCTGGCCCCTGGCACAGACATCAGTCTAAGCTGATCCTTAGCGTTAAAACTTCACGCAGAATTACTGGACGTGACCAGTATAATATGTACTGTCAGCACTCAAATGCCAGTGGTGTTCATAAAAATGTCAAAGACAACCTTTCTTGCCCCAGGTGTCATGTGAAACAAAGAGAGAAGGAATAAAAAGCTCCATTCTGAGGAAAGGACTACTCCCTGTCTCAGGTGGAACCACTGAAAGTCGGGGCTCCTCAGTTCACAAGGAATGTGGCCTCCCCCAACTGTTTCCACGTAGCTCCAAAGTGAGGATTTTCAAGTTCTATTTATGACTGAAAAGATCAAGGTTATTAGTGTCAACTAGGGCCTGTGGTTTTCAGCTCTGGGGGGTGCACAAACCCCTTTGAGGATAAGATTGAAATCTTCCCACAGATAAAGCAGTGAAGGATCCATGTACCTCAGAGGAAGGAAGAGCCCAGGCCATAGGTCAGAGCAGAATCATGGACTATGGATCCTGAGAAATAGCTTATGTCCAACCTCCTCAGGAAACTGGAATAGTAAAATGGCTTGTCCAAGGTCAACGGTGAGTTAGAAAGGCAATCAGGCAAGAAATAATCAGTAAGACTTTGAATAAAGCCATCCAGTGTCACCAAGTAACTTTTTCTTATACAAAGAAAGTTCCACGTGAGACTAAAAGATAACTACAGGAACTGAAGTTTTAAATACAGCTGGAAGGAACCAACACAAGCCCTGTGGTTCGAAAGTTCCTTACGCATGGCAAAGCAGAAAATAGGACCAGAAATCTGGAAGAGCACTCACCGTGTTCCACAAAAACATTGCAGTGTGGACCCCCGTGCCTTGATGGCTCCTTCTTGCCTGCTCCTTTGATAAAGTGCAGGGCAGGCAGACTTGGCCTCCTTTGGTCCCCAAGAACTTTTCCAGGCTGCTGCCCCATAAAGCAAGGATAGGCACCCCTTTCCAGAAGAGGGTTCAAGATCTTTCAGAATGATCAGTGAGCTGAGAAGGAAACGGTCTTTACGTGGGATTTCACATTCCCCGCATCTCCACCGGTCAGTAACTGAGGTCAATCACAAGACATCTTCCATAATAAAAGGAAGCGAAGATTTTAGGATTTTAGGTTGACGTGTGCAAACAGGAGTTCCGATTATATTCGCAGTTTATCAATTCGAAGTAATGTAACTGCAGTGCGACCTCAAAGTTCCTGGATTTCACGTGTCTTTTACTGGCTACGTTTCCTTCCTTTCAAGGAGAAAAACCTAAAGAGAAATATTCACAGGGGATGCTGTACAACGGTCAGTGAGGCTAAAGTCGTGTCGATTTCCACACATCGAGGAAACGTGGATCGGTCTTTGAATGCTCCTCCAGAACTTTTCCTGGGGAAGTCAGCCACCCCCTATCTTGGTGTCTCCATCTTCCAACAAATTTCCTGCCACACTAGCTGCCGCTCCTGCTTTTTCTCTACCCTGCTCTCCGGAAAAGGACACGGGTCACCCCGACTTCAGCGAGAGCTGGCCCTCTGACGAGAAGGAATGCATGGCCAGCAACTTTTTAAGTCCGCTTTTTAAAAGGCCTGTGAAACCAGTCCAGGCTTTTCCTCTGCATTAAAGTTTCTGGCTGGGCTGAGGCTGAGGGGGCCGTAGGTGACATTGGAAGAAGTCAGGGCATTACAGGCTCACGGGAGCAACGTGGGGGGGAGGGGGGGGGGGGAGGCTGGGAGCGGGGGGAAGGGGAGGCTACTTGACAGCAGGGAGGGGATTTGAATGAGGGGGGCCTCCGAGGCCAAACTTGAGGCCGGGATTCGGAGTTAAGGGGCGGCTCGGGGGTAAAGAGGGAGGCTGCCGGGGCGGGGGGGCATGGGCGGCTTACTCCGGGGGGCGACGCTCCTCCAAGCCTCAGGAAACGGGGTGTCCCCAGGTCTGGGGAAAGAGACCACAACCCCAGGGTCCCAGAGCCGGGATGGAGCTGATAAGGGACGACGGGCTCTCGCGGCCCCGAAGGCGGGTAGAGGACAGAACGGGGAGGAGGCCCGGCCGCCTCAGCTGCCCCGAGCCTGGGGGGGGGTCTCTGTCCGAGACACCCGCCTCCCCCGGGCCCGAACGTGGCTACGGCCGCCGCTGCCAGGCAGTCACATCCCCCGGGCTCCGTCGCAAGACCCGGCCTCCCCGCCCAAGTAGGGGCCGTGGACAACGCAAGGCGGGCTCCTCAGCTGCAGGACCCAGGAACCGGTTCCGGCTCCGGCGCTGCTCAGGGACGGTCACCGACCCCCGCGGCCGCCATGATGGATTACTAGCCGCTCCACAACGAGGCCAGGCCCCGCCCCGGCCCCGCCCCCCGATGACGTCCGGTGCGCGCCTCGCGTGGGGACCGGGACCCTCCAGACACCGCTTTCGGAGACACTGCGGCGTCTTTCGGCTCTGGTCCCCCTGCCCTCCAAGGTCCGGCCCCGTACGACCTGTTAAATGTGGTTCTCCAGAGGGGCAAGGTGAATGGTAAGGAAGCTCCCGCCTCCCCTGCACTGCCATTGGCCCCCGAGAATCCGTGTCAGCTCCCTCTCCTGCACCCCATTGGCCGACGGAGCTAGAGCTCCCAACCAACCACTTTCGGCGTAGCCCGCGGGGCAGGCCGGAATTTGTGGTCCTGCTGCGCCCCCGCCCCTGTCCGCAATCGCCCGAGACTTGCCCTCTGCTCCAGGCTCCTGAGCGTCGGTCCCGCCCTCCTGGGAGCCAGAGGACTCTAGCCGGCCTCGCGCAGGGCTGGCCAATGTCTCCCCTGAGCGGGTTGGTAAGGCCGGCGAGGAACCAAAGCAAGGGGAAAACTGCGGATTGGATTTCCCCAGAACCGGAGTTGGATCGCTTCCTTGAGCTTCTTTAGAATTTAGCTCGCTCCTCGAAACCTACGTTATTTGGTGCCTCCACTGCCGCCCCTCACCAACTTCCACCTTGAGTCCAAGAAGCATAAATATTAGAACGAGCGAAAAATAAAGAACTGGAGAGCGTCGACATATTGCTAACGAATTGTTTCTTTGGAGTATCGGGGAGCCCACTCATTAACAGCATTTTAAGAACTTTTCGGAGGCGAAGCATGATCATAGGTGTTTGAGAGAGAAGGAATCTTTAAACTTGTCCAGTGATGTCTGTCAACTTTTTCTCAATAAAACTGGGGAGGGGGGCGGGGTAAACAGTAGAAAAAGATTACACGATCTAATTTCAGGGGTGTACGCATAGTCACATGAAAACATGTTAGCCCAAACTGTTGAGTTTACAGAACTAGCTAATGACCCATGCAACCAGATCCACACATGCCATAACCCATTTTTATGCAACTAAAATGTACCCTCCTGGTCCCCTTCTTCACTCTCCACGTCTCCCCAGAGCAATGCACCTGCCAGGATATACCCATCTCTAAGGGAATATACTCATCACAGCTAATCTACACTGTGGTCTTCCGCTCTTCATAAACCATATTCTCATTTAGTCCTTACTGTATTGTAGCCCAGTAACACAAGTAATGTTATCCCCTGTATACAGATGAGAAAACCAAGTAAGATGTGAGTTACTGAAGGTCACTGGCCTAGTCATGTGACAATTTGAGCCCAGACTGATACTACTCCAAAGCCTTGAATTTTCTGTTGTATCATTCAATATCAAGTAACTGTTGATCTAAAGTTAGTTGATATTTTAGAAGTTGCTACTGATAGTAGGGGAAAACCAGTTGCATTATAGGTGTTCTATGTTCAGTTGTGTATTTTAGAAATATTTCTGCTGGATTGGGAAATGGTGATTTTATAGATACTGGCTTGTAAAAATAGAGTTCCTTGGAGGTACTGAATGTGAAGCAACTTCAGAAGCAGAATTTATATTTAGATGTTAACTAGGTTAGCTTTGCTCTATCACTGAGTAGTCTGGCTGATGAACATCATCCTGGCTTATAGATCAGTCTTCAAGTGTCAACACCCTGTTCCCTTAATTTACCCATCACCTTATCCTTACCATCATCCTTTCTCTTTGAAGATTTCACTTTTTATTCCTCTTCACCCTTTCATCATTTCCTACACATCTTCATTCTTCACTCTCTAGCTTAAAATTGACCAATCAAATCAGAACTCTAACCCACACTTCTTGAACTAATAATTCACTCACAAGCATTCAGCCCGTGTGCCAAGCATCGTCCTAGGTGCTGGGGTACAAATGAGGCGTGGGGGTGGAGGGACTCATCCGTCTCCCACAGCAGACATGGGAGGGACAGGCAGTGTACAGAATGAGTAACAATCCAAAGTGTAGTCTCCATGCTGGGCCCCATATCCTTTCAGTGTCAGTCCAACCCCTTCTCTCGAGGGTTGCTTCATGATCCATCCCGAGAGCTTAAGCCTACCGATCCATAGTAGCTAATGAGCTTTAATGAAGTCACTTTAATTATCTGAATGGCTTTCATTTATAAACGAGGGTCATATCAAACTTTACAGGTTACCATGAGAATCAAATGGGATTTTATTTCCCATAAATACTGAGACTAACTGTGCTTTAGAGGCCAGCAGCACTTGATTTAAAGGTTTATCCTACTTGCCATTTACTAACTGCCATTTTCTAGTTTTAGGTGAACCCCCAAGCTAGACTATATTTTTTTCCAGAGATGCACTGTGTAACACTATAGAATGATACTCTTAAGGACTTAAAGCTAGAATCCAGAGCCCAGAAAATGCCTGACAGTCAGAAGTAAATAAATGTTGCCAAATTTGAATAAATCCCTTTAAGCTCATCATTAAGAGTGATGCAGTTCAGCCTAATTTTGTGCTCACGCTTATAAAGCAAAGCAACCTACACATTGCTAGAGGAATTCAGAACCAGTGTAAAAACTTCAGCTTTATTTTTTTTTAAAATACCTACTGAAATTACGCTTAACAAGGGCACCCTCTAGTGGACCACAAAAAAAAGTAGATACTCACCAAAAAGGTGTTTTGAGACTTAGGTAATCACTATTCAGGAAATACTGAGTGAACAGTATGGGCTGGCAGCTTGGGAGACCAAGTGAGAAGGGCAAACATTCAACGAACCCACTTATGGCTCTGATCAAAACCAACCCAAAGCAGGCATGCAGGCTCCCATCCTTCCCCATTCCCTTCTCCACAGGGACATACAACCTAGAACATGATCTCAAAAACAGGGAGCAAACCTACAGCTGCAACGTCCCCTGTCCAACTCAGCTGATTGCACTCTTCAAAACAGGTGACAGACTGAATAATATTATGAAGACGTACAATTTAACAAAAAAGAGCTGAGTTATGTTTCAAAACCGCCATATGCTCCACATTACTACTGAAACTGTCCTAGGTTTAAATTTTATTAGGTATTCTAGGTTTAAATTTAAGGTCCTCTGTCAGAAGAATTTCAATCTCCTAAGTCATCCTTCACCTGTACTTAACTCCCAAGTATTACACAGAATACAAGAACAGAAACAGTGATACCACATATATAAATTAGAAAAAAAAAAAAAAAAAACAGCTCACCAAATAGCACTCTCATATACTGACTTTAAAAGAACTGTTTACCCCAAACCCAAATCAGGGCACCATGTTTAGAAAGTCATTTGAAAAAGAATGCATAGGAATTCTAGCCATTCTCAGTGAGACAGAACTTCAATATCTTGTTTTCATCTTTCAACCCTGAATTATTCAAAAGTAAATGCATTGCTGCTTCAGTTATAGGAGGAAAACCTTTTCTTTTTCCATCTCCACCTTTTTACTTTGTTTTCATGTTCATCAGAGCACCCAAAACATTCATTCTCTCTCTCCTCAATTATTCAGCTTCTTATAGATCATCCTCAAAGGCAGAACAGATTAAGGCAACCTGGCGGGGATGTACTTACATCTGTCACTAGGAGGAACATGTAACAGGAAATGAGATTCCAACCAAGCAAAAGGCTGCTTGGTCGCTGTGTTCTTCCACTGACTCTTGGGTTCATTTTACCAAGCTACACTCTTCAGTGTCATTCTCGCGCTGCAGAGGAGGTGGGAATGGAGGCCAAGACAGACAACTGGGGAGATCAAACTGGGGGGATCAGGGAGGCTATGTTTTACATAGGGGCAGTTTCATGGGGCACTGTGCCTGGTGAGTTGTCGGTGACTACAAGACGAAAGATTCCCCGTATGATTCCAGGATAGGAGTGTATTCGGCTGGAACTCGGAATGCTTTTAAGGGCCTGAAACTACCTGTAGCACCCGAAGTCTGTGGGCAACTCAAGGGGTGGCAGCAGTAATCACCTGCCCCCTCGCTTTCCATTAAAACAGGAGAAAGCAGGTCTTCAAGGCAGAGGCAGCCCGATGTAGGTCCAGTGATTAATTTCCCGGTTCTTCACTGAGCTGCACGCAGGGACTGCCAGTCAGATTCTCCACCTCCAAGGACTGCTCTGCTCGGGTCCACACAGTCCTGGCCTTCAGGTGCTTCTTCTTACCCCTCCTGTTCCAAAAGCCTCTGGCGTGTTTCCATCACAATTTCCTCCATTATTTCTGGCTTTAAGATGTCTTTGATCTGAAAAAGAAAGGACAAAAGGTAATTTGTTCAACCAGTAAGCACACCATCAAGCCAACCCAAATGTAGAAACCAAGCCTGGCTAACACGAGCCTTCTGTTCTTTCGTTTATCAGAGGCTACCTATTGCAAGAAAGGATCTGCTAGTACTAGCTTAATAAATCAGCAAAGTTCTCTGGGATATAGCTAACAAGAACAACAAAGCTATTACTCCAGCATTCACTAGAAAGGGAGCTAAAACTGGGATGGCCAAGATGAAGTCCAGGGGGTCGCTGTCATAAACCAGCCCCACCTGGCACCGCCAACTGCCCGCAAACCCTCACATGGACATCAGACAATGAGAATATTACTAGCATCTCGGGTAAAGCTCTACCAGTCAACAAGGGTGTCCACCAGGTGAGTTCACATTGATGGGCATGGTGAAGGTACGTGGCGGGGACATGGAGCGGATGACACGCCACGCCTGCTCACAGATCAGCAAGAAGGGGAGCCCTGGGTGGCATACCTGATGTGGAAGGGATGCTTCATAGCAGTACAGGATGCTGGTGTCATAGAGCATCATCCTCTGAGTTGCCAGTGAGACGATGCAGTTCCGGAGCCGGGAGATCACCTCTCGATCAGCAAGGGAGACCGGCTACCAGGGGAGGCAAACAGAATCAAGACCAGAACGAGTGAACGGTTACAGCAGATCACAGGACCCACTTACAGCTGAGGCGGGATCACGCTGGGACTCCAAACCAAGCAAACTGCTGACTCCAAGGAAGATGAAAAAGGATGGCACCTCCAGTGGCTTTTTGGCTGTTACCCTGCAACTGCCATCTGGGCCAACAGAGATCAAAGTCGCTGATTTCATCTCTCCAGAACAAGAGAGGGCAGCACGATGTTTTGAGCAGACTTCAGTGGAAATGCAAACCAGCTCTAACTACCACCACACAGCAGGGAGAAACAGAGAGTGCCCGCCCCTGCCGCTGAAGCACAGTACCCATTCAGTGCCTCTCCATCCCAAAAGGGCAACGGCGGGCGGAGTGTGCTCACCTCCAGGTTTGCGATGAAGCCCCCTGCATCGTCTTCTTTGTGCTCGGGGGTTGGGTATACCCAGATGAAGCCGTTGTTGCCCAGGATCACTGAGGCGCCGCACGGCAGGTCATGGAAGTGGGTCTTCTGCCGTTTCACCAGGGAGGGGGAGACCTGAACCAAAACGCCCTGACCTAGCTAAAAAAATATATATATCGTACATTAAGTCACTGTAGGATCCCCAATGAGGCGACTATAAAGCAGAGTACAGACTGTGTCCTAGGGAGGCTGGAATCGGGCTCCTTGCTGGTGACAACTGCCATGACACGCACATGCAAAATAAAGAGACTTTCCAGAGACATGTGTCATTTACACATCCCAACAGAAGGTGACTTTCACTCTCTTCTCCACCATTTATTCTCCTTTGCGAGCGTCATCATGTTCTGATCCAGGGCTGGTGTGACGGCTGAGAGAGGGTGGAGCCAATGAGGATGTGGGCTTGAGCCTCTTGAGGGCCAAGGAGCACTGCTCTGTTCCACCTTGACCCCAACCGCCTGTCCTGCCCACGAGATATGCCACTGGAGAAGGGGACTGGCTGAGGGCTGGGCACAAATACATCCCCGGTCCTGGCAGGTGAGCTCAAGGCCCACATCCTGCAGAAGGCGCGTCTGCTACAGGCCCCAGGCCCACAAAGATCAGCACAGGCAGTGCGCCTGTCTCCCCTCCTGATTCAAGGGTTCGGGTGTGGCGGCTGCAGCCACTCCACTGACAGGGAGGTTTCTTTTCCACTCAGGAATGAGAAAGTTCACCCAGACAAAGCCAAGACTAATGAGTCATCATTTGTTTGGGAAAACATGCTGTCATTAAAAAAATAAATAGCCTCAATAATGTCTGTCACCTTATAGCAAGAAAAGCAACAAAATTTCCTTTAGAGGCTCAAGTGACAAACCCATCTTTCCTAACAATAATATCCATTTTCTTGACCAGACGTTTGTCCAAGGGCCGGGGGCCATCGTGTTTCATCAGTCCATGAGCTCCCTTGGCTGCAACTCAGCGCTGAGGCCATGCAAAGCCACCGCACCCCTTGGGAGAGAGCAGAGACAGCCGCGGGGCCAGGACCCAGGGTCATAGGGGCTCTTTTGCCAGAACAATCTCCTCCGCAAAAAAAGGGTGAGTGTCGTCATGCTTTACTATGCTACCAGCCCACAACCGTGTGAGTCAGCACGCGCAATGCCAGCCTGTCAGTGCTTAACTTCCAGGTGCTTTAGGCCAGAATGCCAGAGACAGCTGGAGACCGGGAAATGGATTTGAAGTCTCACTCATCCAGAGAGAACACCCAAAGACCAACTTACTTTTCCGTATTTGAGACTCCTCGTGTGCAGAGAGACGGCTCCATCAGAGAACACTGCCTGGACCTCAGCCTGGTCGATGATGAAGGAACAAACACTTTCTTATCACCTGTGTCCCTGGTTCTCCCTCCACCCTCGCATCTGTGTCCACCAGTCCCGCCTACAGCTGTAGGTGGACTCGGAGGTCACACTGCTGTGACCTAATCTCTCCCCCTTGGCTGTCGTGAATATCCTGACATGAACGCCACCTTTTCTCCTTCCTGGGATGAAAGTTAACATCACCAGGAAACTTGGAGCTGGCTTCAAGCATGAGCCACCGTAAGTTACAAGACCCAAAAACCCGACTGAGCAGCAGCAGGTCTGAAGAAGAGCTGGAGCGTAGCCTGGGCTGAGGAGATGGGGTGGGGAGGGATAAATGAGGAATCTCGGAATAACATATACACACTGCTATGCATAAACAGAGAAACAAGAACCTACTGTCTAGCACAGTAACTCTACTCAATATTTTATAATAATATATATAGGAAAACAATGTGAAAAAGAATATACATATACTCATACATGTGTGTATATAACTGATTCACTCTGCTATACACATAAAGCTAATTGTGAGCATGCATGCTCAGTCGCTTCAGTTATGTCTGACTCTTCGCAACCCCCTGGACTGTAGCCTGTCAGGATCTTCTGTCCATAAGATTCTCCAGGCAAGAATACTGGAGTGGATATTCATTGCCTTCTCCAGGGGACCTTCCCAACCCAAGGACTGAATTGAATCCTCGTCTCTTATGTCTCCTACATTAGCAGGTAAGTTCTTTACCACTAGCACCATATGGGAAGCCCCCAAAACTATACTTCAATTTTTTTTAATGTATATTTTTTAATGTAAAAAGAAAAGAAAGAGACAGGCTGCAGCAGAAGCCTTGGCTCTTGGTCGAGGCCAAGATGACAAGTTTCTCCTGTGAGAGACCGACAATCCAAGCCCCATTCCCCAGCTCCACAGCAAACATAAAGATGCTGGAATGCAAGGTGAAGGATACACTGATAAGGTCCCCTTCCTGTAAGAAACCTCTCATGGCCAACTCATCTTCTGCAGATCTTCGCCTCTGAAACACACAAGGAGAAGGCCACGTTAGGGAGTCCGACCCTAAACCAAGATCTTGCTCCACCTCTTCTTTTTCTTTCACTTTCTCCCAAGACCTCCGAAGGCAGCCACGGTGTACACACACCAGGGTAGGTAACCCGTGCCACTCAAAGAAGACAAAGCCATGACCACTACTTTCTGTCTTACAGACCTTCCCGTGGCTCCTCTTCTTTGAATAATATTCAGACTCCTTACGTGATTTGCCAAACCCCAATCGAGCCTACCTACTTGCCGTGGTGGCCCACCACGCTCCAGTATGACCGGCTACCTCCAGCTTAACTATATCTTTGCTCACACATTTCCGTTTATCTCAGATTCCTGAATTCATTGTTAAAATTCTAGCCATCCTTCAAGGATAGAATCAACTTCAACATTCATTTTTCCTATAAGCTTCTCGCGGGGAATTTAATCACGCCTTTTGTACAATCACACACTTGTTTACTCTTGGACTGCCGGGTATTTAGACCAGTTATCTCATAGTCCCTGCTCGTCTAAGCTCTTTCAGGAACTGAATCACGCCTCCTGGATCTTGGCATTCTCCAGACAGCTAAGCACCATGAGCCTCTCAGTAAATAGATGCTGGCCTGAAGATAAGGCTGAATCACAACATTTTACAAAAGCAAGCAGCTTAGGTACTATGGTTGTCTGGAATAACCCAATGTCATTCGATTCACATAAAGCTGATTTGTAAACACAGTTTTTCAAGCAAGACCTTCACTGAGCAAAACTGACACACCCAGAAAAGGAAAATTATTAGCACCAAGCATCTGAGAGAGCTTCTCTCAACTCTCCTTTGGGATCTCCCCACAGACATCCCAGATTCTACCACACACCAACTGCTGCCTGAGTTGGGAGGCCTGGGCCAAGTGAAAAGCCTACGTGTACACCCAGACAGCAAAATTCACAGCAGACGAACAGGAGTACAAGTGACAGCCTCAGTATAAAGCAAAGTCCTCTGGTGGCGCAAGGGACCCAGCACTCTCACCAGCAAGCTATACACAGTCCTAGCTGGAGATCCTTACCAGCTCTCCTCCGGGAAGGTTCATGGATGAGAGAAGCAAGACTGAATCCAGCCTGGAGTTGGTCTCCACCTTCCACCTCTTCTGTTGAACCTACAAAACAAAGGAACCCCACACCTGGACACATACTCCAAGGCCAGAGCTCACACTGTAAATGAACAATAACCCCCGATGGGACAAACCACTTACATCCAACTGTTTAGAAACAAACCATTTACATCAAACTGTTTACAAACAAACTGTTTTCATCAAAGGTAACGTAAGAGCCAAACACAATGAATCCTTCTTTCGTGTAATTGCGTGTAATAGGATGACTATCTCATTCATTAGATCACCAGCTCACTTTTACTTTGTGAAAACCAATCTGCTAAGACTTTACCTCTGTGATTCTCCCCACTACAATGTCTCCCACTTCACCATTATATCTGAAAGAAAAAGCAGAAGGTCCTCCATCAGTGAAAAGACTCCATGACAAGACCAAGCATCATTTGAGATTTCAGTTAAAGAGCACGCAGGCCTGGATCAGGCACCACATTTGGTAAATTCACATTCTGTTCGAACTTAGTTTCAGGAACTGACAACTTCCAACGTTCCTATGCATATAAAGTCTCCATCAACTATTCTCACACCATTTATTGCAAGGAGTGCATTAAATCTGAAACCCCTTATTTTGTTAATTGCATGAAAAATGGATACGCGTGGGATATTTTCTGGTGGGCTCTGGAACACAGACAAATTCCGCATCAGCCAGAAAAGGAGAAAGGAAAGTGAGACAGGCACCACCCAAACCGGTCTACTCATGTCTCCCCCACCCACTGGCTGCATGTCTCGGACCCCTTTCCTAATTCCTCCTCCCAACTCTAATGATGAATTAGAGCCTCCACACTGAAGACTAAGTCCTTGGGCCTCTTCTCTTTCCAGCCCACACTCACTCACTTGGTGAGCTTACCCAGCTCGATGGCTTCAAATACCAAGGATGAGTCCACCATTCCCCTGAATTCAGGCTCTAGCTTTAGTCAACCACTGGCTACCCAGCACCTTCACTTACGTGACTAACAGGAATCTGCATAAGTTACAAACCTCAAACAAAGCTTTCTAGCAGCCCCTTCAATTCCACTATAGCAAATGGATCCTCTCCCAATTGTCACCAGCCCAGGAAATAGCAATTCCACCCCTCTAGTTGCTCAAGCCACAGTCCTTGGAGTCTCTGGAGGAACCCTGTGTATTTCCCGCCTCCCCTCCCTCTCCTGCTCCAGGACAAGTCCAGCAGCAGATTCTAGAACCTCTATCTTACCAATGTAGGCAGAAAATAAAAAGCATCCCAAAGGAAGAAGTAAAACTATCTCTTCTCACAGACACAGTCCTACATGTAGAAAAGCCCACATACAAAATCCTACAGCTTTTCACGATAAATACACTCAGAACACAAAATACACGCAGAATTAATCACTATTCCCCACTTCTATGGCTATCACCTTAGTCCAAGCCACCATCAACTGAGATGATGAAAACAGAGCAGGAATCTGTCCCCACCCCCCAACAGCAGCCAGAGTGATTTCATTAAAACAGAAATCAGATCATGTCCTTCTTCTGCTCCACCTGCTCCAGGGCCTTCCTAGACTGCACAAAGTGGAAGTCAGAAACATTCATCGTGGCTTCAAGGCATGCAGACTGCCTACCTCACCTCTCTGCATCTGCTCCTACTACTCGCCTGCTCACTCTGTTCCAACCCCACTGGCTTATGTTCTGGGGCTAACCTTTATTGAGCCCTCAAGGCAGGCGGCTCTCTGTGTACTTTATACACACTATTTCAGTGAATACCAAGGAAGATCCTACCCAGGAGGTCAGGCAAGATCTCATTTTGCAGAAGAGGGAACCCAAGTTTGAAGAGGTCAGATATCGTAGGGAAACCTTTGAAGCCTGCCCTTACCTAGTCATCTCTACCCTTCCTCCAGTCATGTTCCCGAAATCCCAGACCTACAGCACGACAGGGCAGGGAGGGCTGTGGGTAGGGGGTGTGTCATGGCTGAAAAGACCTGGCTGTGCAACTCAGATGCCACAAAATACACACCTTTTGCTCTCACCTGGTTTTCAAAGCTTTTACACAGATCAACTTGTTTACTCTCTCCACGGAGCCAGCCACAGATGCAATGAGCTTCTCTTCCCCCATATAGGTTCCATGGCCCCTGTTGCAACAGGAAGATACAAAGGATACCAGGGTAATGCTTGAGGTGACCTCTCGCAGCCAGAACAATGTGTTCCTCAAACCTGATTCCTCCTGCCTCAAAGACAGGCTTTTGTGCTGGCTGCCACCTCTGCCTAAACACTCCTTCTTTAGAGTCCTATGTGGCCATCTCCTTCACTGTACTCAAGTCGACTCAAATGGCACTTTTTCCACCAGGCTTTCCTCGACTTTCCCATTTGTAATAGTCACCCGCCCTGTGGCTGCCACCCACACCATATTTCCAACTTATGCTCCACTTACCCTGCTTGACTTCTTAATTTTTTTCTACTGAATTTACCAGCAAATATTCTGAATAACTTGTTTGTTGTGCTTATTTCTCTTCTGTCTCTCTCAGAACATAAAGTCCACCGGGACAGAGATTTCCTCTTTGTTCAATTTATACCCCAACCACAAATAATATTTATTGACTGCATGAATAAAGGACTGAATCTTAAGATTTCCTGGGAACCAATAATGCCAAACTAAGAGGTTAAAGGGCAATGGAATAAATGCTGTACCTCTCTCATATGCACATGGGGGGAGGGTGGAGGCTGGCTTATCAGCAGTGCTGACCCCTGTGATGGTGATAGAACGGTGAGTCTTTACTTTTTTCCATAATCATTATCCCTCATGTAATCCTTCCCTGGTGGCTCAGACAGTAAAGAACCTGCCTGCAATGCAAGAGACCTGGGTTGGATCCCTGGGTGGTGAAGATCCCCTGGAGAAGGGAATGCAACCCACTGCAGTATTCTTGCCTGGAGAATTCGATGGACAGAGGAACCTATCGGGCTACAGTCCACCGAGTGGCAAAGCGTCGGACATGACTGAGGGACTAACTCTTCCACACTTTCACTTTAATGGAATCCTCACCACTCTCTGGAATAGTTATTATCATTATTTTACAGACGAGGAAAGTGACCTCGGAGAGGTGATACAGCTAATATTGTGATGGCAGCAGGGCTGGAACCCCAGCTGCCCTTAAGTTGGAGCCTGCCCTCAGACTCAAAGTTATCTATTCTGGTGCATGTAACGTAATATATTTGCATGCCCCCTAAGCCCAAAATGGCAACCCACTCCAGTATTCTTGCCTGGAAAATCCCATCGACGGAGAAGCCTGGTAGGCTACAGTCCAAGGGGTCGCAAAGAGTCGAACACGACTGAGCGACTTCACTTTCTTTGTTTAAGCCCAAAGACTCGTTCCAAAACCGTGCCCCTGACTAGGAGATGGAATGCCGAGGGCTAAGTGGACGAAGTCAAAAACGCCCACTATCCCTTACGCCGAAACCTGTGAAGAGGCCCCAGCTCCAGGTTCAACGAGGAAGGCTCAGAATCGGGGCCTGGGACACAGGAAGGTTTCGGGGCCGCTGAGGCAGCTGCAGACGGGGACATACAAGATGCAGGGAGTAGGAAGTCCGAAGTCTCGAAAACAAGGCAACTGAGATGCTCCGCAGATGCGCGGCGGGTACCGCGGGCACTTAGATGCAGAACACAGGCCCAGGTTTCACGTGGAGAGAGAGCAATGCAGCTGCCCCTTGCTGCCCAGAGTCCCCCACAACCCCACGTACCGCATGAAGCCTGTGTCCGTGGTGATCGTGTCCCCTGGCACCACTAGGTGCTTTTTACTCTCGCGGCCCAGGCTCTCGCTAAGGGGCTTCCGAGCGACGGGAAGCCTCATCTCCAACGCCATCTTGGCGCCAATAACTCGCGCAGGCGCAGCCCCACTCGGAGTCACGCTTTCCGTCTCCGCAATTCCCAGCCGTCGCTCGTAGGGGCGGGGCCTCAGAACAGCCGCCAATGGGAACTCACAGCCTGGCCTCCATGTTGGCTATTGGCAACCATTAGGTTAACACGAAGGGAAGGAAGGAGTCAAGTTGCCATTTTTACTATTGGCAAGGCTGCTCTTGTCAAATAATAAAATCTCAGGTTGCACAGCATTTGACTTTTCAGCAAAACTCTTGTGCTCATCCCACTTACTGTTTTCCAGGTTAGAAATAATTGTGAAATGGGCCTCTGAGTTTCCTTCCAATTCAAAGCTGCTGAAATCTCTCTCTCTCTTTTTTTTTTTGGTATGCGATTGACCAGGAGGATCAAGAGAAAAAAACACTATTTGGACAGAGGAAAGAGCCTCTTTTCGTACTGTTACTAGTAGCCCTTGAGTGCTGGTTCAGCACCAACCATCACCTACACCCCCAAACAGTGCTGTAGGTGCTGCTTCCATTCTTTCTTAAGTGAGCTGATTTCCCTGGTATTTCTTTTGGAAAAAGCAGGAAACCGTCTAAGAACACATTTGAATCCTGCCAAGCGGGTGTATTTTGACAGGGAGGACAAATGGACACAATACAAAGATTTTCGCCTATATTTACTCACACAGAGAAATGAGCCAGGAGCTGTCCTAAGGGTTTAGTGATGAACAGATGGAAGGATATGTGGTTTTATCTAGGCGTCAGGAGTATTTCGCTTGTCCCTCTCTCCAGGTCCTACCCTCTCCCTCACCCTTGCCCTGCATGCTTTATAGCATTCACAACAGACTTAGTTTTAACCTCAGGGAATTGGAGGTGATAATTCTTCATGCAGGCGTCCCAGGTAGCTCTAGTGGTAAAGAACCCGCCTGCCAATGCAGGAGACATAAGAGACACGAGTTCAATCCCTGGGTCGGAAAGATGCCCTGGAGGAGGGCATGGCAACCCACTTCAGTATTCTTGCCTGGAGAATCCCATGGACAGAGGAGTCTGGTGGGCTGCAGTCTGTGGAGTCGAAAAGAGCTGGGCAAGACTAAAGTGACTTAGCACAGCACAGCCCAGCACAGGGATTCTAAACAGGATGAAATGAAATAACTTGCATCAGCACCACTCACTGAGACCAGTAAATTAAGTCTGTTTTCTCCTGAAGATCCATCAGACCAATAGCCTGGTAAATCTTCAAAAGGATAGCATTTCTTTCACCTAAGCGTGGCTACATTTGTCTAGAAAGCCAACCCTATAAGGTAGTCAGTGATATAGATTCTAATTGCTCACAGGTAATCGGTAAGCAGACAGCCAGACACTTGCCCTCCTCCTTGCCTGGAGAAGGGGCTCACTTCAGTTCAGTTCAGTCACTCAGTCATGTCCGACTCTTTGCGACCCCATGGACTTCAGCACGCCAAGCCTCCCTGTCCATCACTAACTCCTGGAGTTTACTCAACCTCATGTCCACTGAGTCGATGATGCCATCCAACCATCTCATAAGACAGCGGACAGAGGAGAAGGGGCTAGAGTCAAGAAAAGTATGAGAAAGGGTGCGTCTGTTGAGTCTGCTCTCGACCAGAAGAGGGCGGTGGTGTCCTTTGAAGCAGTATAGCTCAGTCAGGCTGCCAGGCCTGGGAACGCTCCTAGACCAAGTTCTAGTCTTAGGTTATAGATGTATGCTGGGTTATAGTCTTGACACTATCCAGTTTCAAGGAAGGATGGACATAACCATAACCCCTCCCGTTCTCACGGCACTATGCTTATGGAGCCTTTCACAATATTGGGATTGTGGATCTGTCTTAGTATAGTGGCAGATTCAGTGTCTGGTTCGGATAGGGGGTACCTGTGACCCCTGCATGGTGGAAGGGGCCAGGGAGCTCTCTGGGGTCTCTTTTATAATGCACACAATCCCATTCAGGAAGGCTCCACCTTCATGACCTAATCACTTCCCAAAGGCCCGCACCTCCTACTACCATCACCTTGGGGTTAAGATTTCATTTAGTCCACTGCAGGTCCCTTTTTAAAGAGGAGGAAACTGAGGCCCCGAAAAGGACTGGAATTCACACAGCAGTTGGTGGCAGGACCATGTTCCTCCTGACTGCACCTGCTTCACCCTAGAGCTTGCACATCCTGAGCGTCTGGTGCTTTGCATTGAGCAAACGTTATGTTATGGGAATTCCCTGGTGGTCAAGTAGTTAGGACCCTGTGCTTCCACTGCCAGGGTCCCAGGTTTGATCCCTCGTCGGGGACCTAAGAGTCCATAAGCTGGTTGGCGCAGCCAAAACAAAAACAATAAAACATCGTGTTTTACATTCCTCCAAGTCAGCTCATCTTGGAGGTAGGCATTATGATCCTTGGTGGACGACTTTGCATCACATCCCCAAGAGGCTTTTTAGAAATACTGATTCTTGAGCCCAGATTTAAGCACTGGGGTTTTGTAAGAGGGGTCCAGAAGTCTGTGAGTAGGTGTCTGAACTTCCAAAGTGATATTAATTGCTGAACAGGTCTAACATTCACCATTTCCTCCCATATCCATCTACCGCCCCATCTGTGCAGCACCAGGGCCATCACCCCAAGCCAATGGCATCACCACCTCACTCAGTTCCCTAATTCTACCTTTACCATGCCTACACCCAATTTCTGTACAGCAGCCAGAGGTAGCTGGATTTATCCACAAAGCAGAAACAGACCCGCAGACCGGGAGAGCAGACTTGTGATTGCCAGGCGAGCAGGGGAGGGATGGATTGAGAGTTGGGGATTAACAGACGCAAACTATTATATATGGATAAACGACAAGGTCCTACTATATAGCACAGGGAGCTATATTCAGTATCCTGTGATAAACCATAAAGTGAAAGTAACCCAGTCGTGTCCGACTCTTTGCGAGCCCATGGACTATACAGTCCATGGAATTCTCCAGGCCAGAATACTGGAGTGGGTAGCCATTCCCTTCTCCAGGGAATATTCCCAACCCAGGGATTGAGCCCAGGTCTCCCACATTGAAGGCACATTCTTTACCAGCTGAGCCACCAGGAAAGCCCGATGAACCAAAATGGAAAAGAATATTTTTAAAAAAGAATGTATACAAAAGTAAAGAAAAGAAGAAAGAGAAAATTATTTTATGGCAATGTGACTAAATAATTAGTTAATTAAATTTTAAAAGAATGCATACATATACATATATGTATAAAATGGTACATGTTCATATATATATGAACTGAATGGGGCCTACCAGGTGGCACAGTGGTAAACAACCTGCCTGCCAACGCAGGAGACACAGGAGACACAGTTTCAATCCATGGGTCAGGAAGATCCCCTGGAATAGGAAATGATAATCCACTCCAATTTTTCTTGCCTGAAAAATTCCACGGACAGAGGAGCCTGGTGGGCTACAGTCCATGGGGTTGCAAAGAGTTGGACACGACTCTGCAACTGAGCACATAAAACTGAATCACTTTGCTGTACAGCAGAAATTAACACAACATAATAAACCAACTATACTTCAGTAAAGCATGTAACTAAAAATGAAACAAACAAAATGAGCAAGACACATAAAGCAAAAAAAAACAAAAAACAAAAAACAACCAGTTCTCCTGTATAGCACAGGGAACTATATATAATATCATGTAAAAAACCTTACCAGGGCCTCACTGGTAGCTCAAATGGTAAAAGAATCTTCCTACGATGCAGGAGACCTGGGTTCAATCCCTGGGTTGGGAAGATCCCCTGGAGAAGGAAATGGCAACCCACTCCAGTATTCTTGCCTGGAGAATCCCATGGACAGAGGAGCCTGGTGGGCTACAGTCCATGGGGTCACAAAGAGTCCGACACAACTGAGCGACTAACCTTCACTTTTTTGAATAAACCATAATGGAAAAGGGTAAAAATAAATAATTAAGTCTTTTAGGATATTCAAAAATAAAATAAGAAATAAAAACAGATCAGACTAAATCACTTCCTTGCTTAGAACACTTCTGGCAGCTTCCCTTTCCCAAGAATAAAATGCAGATTCATCTTTGCCTGACTCTGCCCATCTGTGACTGAACCTGCTCCCTCTCCCAGTACATACGCGGCAGCCAGAGGTGTTAACACCAAGGACGTGTGTGTTTTGGCGCTGTCTGCGTGGAATGCTCTTCCTCCCAGGTCTTCGTGTATCTCCTCCTCACTTAGATTCCAGCTCATATATCACCTCCTCAGAGAAGCCTTCCTGACCACCTTATCTAGACTAATCCTGTTTCTGTCACTGGATCCTGTTTTATTTCTTGGCATTGAATTTTCCCCTGGTTAGGGAACTAGATCCCACATGCCATGCAGAGCAGTCACAAGATGAAAAAATAGAAAAACAAACCCAGGTACTCTCAGAACAGCACTCAGCAAATATCTGTGGAATGAATGAATTTATTCCGCAAGCATTTCTGGAGCCTTTCTACCCCAGGCATCAGGGTGTTTGGTCAGGAGCTCAGGGATCAGAGGGTCGAGAGGAGGACAGAAAAGACCTCCTGACAGCAATGGTGTTCGAATGAGCCTTGAAGGCAAGGAACTGTTGATACTCAGGAGTTGGGTTGAGGGCCACAGAGAACTCTGAGTGAAAGTAACCAAAAAGGAAATTAGGAAAAGTGTGAAAACAGAGGCAGCAGGAACCCTCTAGCCCTGAGCTCTTTGGAAGCATGGAGTCCTAACCACTGGACCGCCAGGGAATTCCTCCCCCCACCCCCCGATCCCCAGAAGTTTTGCAATCAGAGATGTGCACAAAGATTTCCACCCAAGGACCTCATGTTTTGAGGACTGCCTCTCCCCAAAATATTAGAAACAGTTTTGATGCCTATGGCAGCTCTTAAGCATGTCCACGAATTTTAAGAATGGCAGTCTGTGCCTCCTTGTCTTACATCTGGCAGACTTGTGACTAAGGCAGCTGTCCATCACCTTGATAGCACATGTCAGAAGTGCCTCTACAGGACTCCAAAGACCAATCAGAACAGACCAGGTAGCCTGGTTCTTCCACAACACCCACCCTTGAAGCCCTGAGCCAACACGCACGAAGTTTGACTCCCCCAAGGCAGCCATGCCATGGGAAGCAGTCAGGATGGGTGCTAACAAGCCATTGTCCTTAATCTGTCCCACCCCGTCATGGCCATGCAGCCTAGCAGACCAGCCCCAAAGTGGGAAGGAAGCTGAGAGCTTAGAATATCTGTTCCTCCATTGCAAGAGCTCCAAGGATAATGGCTAATGGAAAGGGCAGAAGATGGGGTGATGGACAGCTTCCTTGGATGCCCCTGGGGGATGCCCAGAGAGGTGGGTGGTAGAAGAAGCCACAACCCTTTACTCCACCAAAGGCATCCTTGTGTTAACAATGGCTTCCATTTACTGAGCACTTACCACGTGCCAGATCCCAAGTCATGTATTTCACTTACATCCATTGTCCCACTTAGTCCTCGCAATCTCCTTAGGAGCGAAGTATCACCACATTTTTCATTTGAGGAAGTTGAGACACACAGACATTAATTCACTTGTCCAAGGTCACCCAGCTAGTGAATGGCCAAGTAGAGTTTCAAACACAGAGCAGTGACCTCTATCTAGAACTCTCTATACACAAAGGTCCTGAACCATGCAATAAAAAAAGACATGAAAGTCATATTGATTGGAAAAGAAATAAAACTGCCTTATTCACACACAACATAATCATGTACATAGAAGTCCTAAGGAATCTAACCTCCCAAAGCTACAAGAATGAATAAGTGAGTTTTCCAAGATTAAGGCTACAAGGTCAAGACAGCGCCAAAAGCACATACATCCGTGGTGCCAGCACCTCTGGCCGCAGCGTGTGTACTGGGAGAGGGAGCAGGTTTGGTCGCAGATGGGCACAGTCAGGCAAAGATGCATCTGGATTTTATTCTTGGGAACAGGGAAGCTGCCAGAAGTGTTCTAAGCAAGGAAGTAATTTAATCTGACCTGTTTTTATTTTTTATTTTATTTTTGAATATCCTAAAAGACTTAATTATTTATTTTTACCTTTTGATCACCTGGTCTATACCGCAGGCCTACAGGATACGCAGCAAGCCCTTCAGATTGAATCTGCAGACTGACTGGGAGGTGGTGTATTTGTGTGCCTTTGTTGGGAGGAGGGGGACGTGCACTCTTGGGAAAGGAGCCCGAGGCCCCTGTTGGAAAAGTGAACAAAGTAAGAGATTAAGCTTTGAGTATCAAGCCTCCCAGCGAGGAGTGAAAGTCACTCAGTCGTGTCCAACTCTTTGGGTTGGGACATGACCCTTTGGGACACGACTCTTTGGGTTGGGACATGACTCTTTGGGTTGGGACATGACTCTTTGGGACTGTATAGCCCATGGAATTCTCCAGGCCAGAATACTGGAGTGGGTAGCCTTTCCCTTCTCCAAGGGATCTTCCCAACACAGGGATGGAACCCAAGTTTCCCACATCGCAGGCGGATTCTTTACCAGCTGAGCCACCAGAGAAGCCCCCACCTGTGTGCAGTCCTTCCGGCAGCCAATGCCTCCCTGCTCATCCTGTTATCTCCAGTATTATCTCCAGCAACACTATCGAACACAAGCACTTTAGTCTGCAATTACAGCCTGCTGCCACCAGGTGGGTTCTGGAGCAGGAGCTCTCGTTGCCCTTCAGATCTGCCGGTTGGAATTTCGTAAAATTACCTACAGAAAGCAATTTAGATTTTTGATCAAGGGCCGGCGCACTGACTTTTATGAAGTCTGACACTGCCATTGCAGTGAGAGGAGGGGAAGGCCAGGGGCCACCAGAGGCATCGGAAAACGTCTCGCGAGGAATCAAAGGCGAAGCAAAATTTGTAACGGGATGAAGAGGAAGAGTACGAAGAGTGATGTCCCCGACTGGCCCCAAAGACCTGCAAGCGAACAACTTGCAGGACCTTCAAGCAAGATCAGCCCCCCGAAGTACTGGGTCTTTGGGAATACCTGAAGCTCCAAATGGGAATGGCCTGTACGTACAAGTGTGAATTCCAGCATCTTCAGGGGTGTGTGTGTATGTGTGTACACAGCTAGAATGCACAGAGAGGCGGGCCTGATGGGTGCCAGCAGGTTGGAAGGGTGATAGCCTCACGGCTGTTACATGCCAGAGCACAGGCGTGAACTCACACTTCCCAGTTTGTGCACCTCCTCCTGGCCAGGAGGTCCTGGAGAGGAGAGCCAGGGCCTGGCTCTACACTGATGGCCTCCCTGCCCTTTGTTCTTCCTGAAGGAGGATCTGGAAATGGGCACCAAAGCATTTTGAAATTCTAGGCGTTGGGAGGGCACTTGAGGTCCATCTTGGTCCACCTGCACAGGCTGCATGGATTCCTTCAAGCTGTCCATGAAAATTAATAAAAAAAGCAGCAAAGATTCAGGGGCAGTAACAAAGCAAGACACTGATATTTGAGAGTCATCTGGAAACCAGGAGGAATCTGCCCAGCGCCTTGTGAGCTTTGACTGGTTTATACTGTGGCCTTCTCTTCCGGGAGCTGATGGCCCAGCTGCGACAAGGATGGTTATTTTAAAAACCAGTAGGTGAAACAACTCTTCCTGCCCGCTCTCCAACTCCTAGGTATTTTCCACATTTCCCTTTCATGCAGACAAAAGCGTCGACCCATTCAGATGCTAAGTGGTAAATGTCCCAAGTAATTTTTATTTTAGAATACAAGAGAGGTACAAATGTATTTACAGTTGTACATGTACAATCAAATAATATATATCACAGGTTCGTAAATATCATTTAAGATAAATATTTACAAAGTTAAAGTGACCATTTTCTGGAAGTAGAGCACAGGTTCTTGAAAACTCTATACATTTTATACTTTTCATCAATATTATAATTAATTTTACAAAACGCCCTAGGCGGGATTCTAGTAAATGACTGCAAGGTGGGGAAAGGCGACACTAGAGGGCGCCCACGGCCCGGAGCGTGGGGAAACCGGACAGAGCCCAGGGCGGAACCTCCTGGCATCCCGCACAGCTCGGAGATGCTTTCCGGGCAGAAAACCCAGTCTTGGCCTCCTGGTACCGAAGGGTGGCGAGGAGGGCCCGGCATCCCCTTTCCAAGCTTGACGTTAGAGCTGAAAGCGAGGCGGGGTTGGTCCAGTTCTCTCATTTTACAGATGGGGATAGGGGAAGCGTAGGCCCAAAGAGAGGCAGGCCTCATCCCAAGGAGTGGATTTCTATTTTGCCTTGGTGCGTGCTTAAGTCGCTTCAGTCCTGTCCGACTCCTTGCAACCCTGTGGGCTGTAGCCCGCCAGGCTCCTCTGTCCATGGGATTCACCAGGCAAGAATACTGGAGCGGGTTGCCATGCCCTCCTCCAGGGGATCTTCCCCACCCAGGGATCGAACCTGGTCTCCTGCATGGCAGGCAGCTTCTTTACCGCTGAGCCACCGCGGTTTCGCCTTCCTTCTCAGCCTGTTTGGCACATTTGTGCCTTGTGTGTCCCCAGGGAGCCCATGGCGGGGGGCGGGGGGGGGGGGAGGTGGCCCGAAGGAGAGAAGCCCCCCAACCCCGTCCTGGCAGGGAAGGGCAGGTCTCTCTGGCCTCCTCTAGCTGCCCCGGAGCCCGCCAGCCCCCAGCTCTCAAGGAGGGGGCGACACTGCAGGATAGCAGTCCCTGAGGAGGGAGGAGGAGAGAGATGGCGCGTGCCAGCCCCGCTATGCCCACCCTGGGACCGGGAGTTCACTCTCCATTCCCAACACGCGGCTCTCTGTGAGGATGGTGGGGGTCTCCCTTTCCCCTCCCCCTCGCTGAGGACCCTCGGAGGCTTTCAGTCCCCTCTCCGGCCACTCACAAGGGGGCTATATCATCCCAATCAGCCGACTCAAGAGGCGTGCGACTCGGGGACCGTCTGAAGAAGAGGTGGCCGAGGTCGGGGAGGGGGTAGGGAAAGCCCGGGAGAGGAACTTCGCCCCTCAGGGTCCTCGTGTGCGAAACTGGGGCGAAGAGGGTAAGCCTCGGCGTCATTTCTGGGGCGCGCCTACTGAGCCGGGTCCGGCAGCCGCGTGCGGCCGAGAGGTCGCGTCAGGAGAGATGACAGCCGCGTGTTGCGCGGCGGCCTGGGGTATGGGGGCGCGGGCGCGGGGTGCGGGGGCGCGCACGCAGGCGCAGGCGCTCTCAGCACCAAGGCCGGCAGGTGTCTTGCGGCGACCTGGGGTCTGGGCAGCGGGGGCGCGCGGGGGTGAGCGGGGGCGCGCGCGGGGAGCGGGGCCGCGCACGCAGGCGCAGGTGCTCACAGCACCATGGCCGGCAGGTGGTGCGCGGCGGCGGCAGCGGCGAGCGCGGGCGCGTGCGCGTGCGGCGCTGGCAGCGCGGGCGAGTGGGCCTGCAGCGCGGCGCTGGGCGGCCGGTGGCGCGCGCTCTTCTGGTGGGCGCGCAGGCCCGCCAGCTGGGAGTAGGCGCTCTGGCACACCTGGCACTTGTAAGGGCGCTCGCCCGTGTGCAGGCGCACGTGGTTGCGCAGCGTGGACGACTGGCTGAAGCGGCGGTTGCAGAAGCGGCAAACGAAGGGCTTGTCCAGCGTATGGATGCGCATGTGCGAGCGCAGGTTGCTGCGCGAGTTGAATCCGCGGTGGCAGATGACGCAGCGCATGCGGCCCGCCGTGCCCGTCGCCGAGTCCGCGGGGTGGAAGTCCTCTGGCCGCGCGGGCGGGGTCCGGGTGGGGGACGGGGAGGCGGGAAGGAGGAGAGAGAGAGAGCAGCCTCGTTGGCATCCCCGAGGCCGGCGGCTCGACACCATGCCCTCCCCCCGCCCCCGTACGCCTCCCCGAGGGTCCCCCTCCCGGGGCTCAGCCGCCTCGGATCATCGATCCGTCGGGGTGACCGCTCCGCAGACTGATTGGGGCCACCGCACAGGGGTTGGAAGGGGCAGCGAGCGCCCTGACCTGGCATCCGTTAGGAGTCGGACTCCAGACCCATGCTTCGAGATCTCGGGGACTTAGTGACTTAGCCTCTCGGGGAAGCCTCAAGTTTCTCATCCAGTACAATGAGAACCTACGTGAAGGCAGGGCACCCAAAGCCAGGTGCTTTGTGACAAGCTGGAGGGATGAGGTGGGGAGGGAGGTGGGTTCGGGACACATGGATGCCCCGTGGCCCATTCATGTTGATGTAAGGCAAAAACCATCACAGTATTAAGTAATTATCCTCCGATTAAAATAAATAAGTACATTTTGAAAAATAATTTTTTAAAATGGGAACCTACTACGACCTCACGGGGATTACGCACAGCTACACCTGAGTGCGTGTGTTCAGTTCTCAGTCGTGTCAGATTCTTTGTGACCCCATGGACTGTAACCCACCAGGCTCCTCTGTCTACGGTGTTTTCCAGGCAAGAATACTAGAGTGAGTTGTCATTTCCTCCTCCAGGGGATCTTCCTGAGATGATCACAAAAAAAGCTGACATCTTCAAAGGCTACTCTGTATAGAGCACTTTACCTGCCTAAGCCTGGACTTAGGAAGTACCAGGCTTACAGCAGCCATCCATAAATGGTAGTAACTGTTATAACTACTCCTCTTCCCCCAAAGCCTCTCATTTATTTATCCCACATTTATTTACTGAGTGCCATCTATGTACCTGGTGGCCTTGATGGTAAAGAATCTGCCTGCAATGCAGAAGACCTGGGTTTGATCCCTGGGTTGGGAAGATCCCTTGGAGAAGGGAATGGCAACCCACTCCAGTATTCTTGCCTGGAAAATTCCATGGACAAAGGAGCCTGGTGGGCCACAGTCCATGGGGTTGCAAAGAGTTGGGTTTGACTGAGAAACTTGCACTTTTTCAACCATGTACCAGTGAACTGTACCTCACTTTTCTCATCCCCAAAATGAAAGCAATGATGACATTGTTATCATTGCTTATCATAGCAAAAAGTTGCTATGAGGATCAGAAAAAATGGTTTGTGAAACATTAGAGCAAGGGCTGTATAGACAGTAGTTCCTGAGCCTCAGATTCATCCTTTAAAAATAAAAATGACCAAATATCACAAAGGTTTTATGAGGACCCGAGTGGGATGATACCTGTAAAAGGTTTAGCCCAATACTTGGCAGGAAATAGGTTTTGAGCAAATGGTCTCTACCATGGTGATCAGTGCTGCGCCCCCCCGCCCCCAGCCCCCACCGCCCAACAAACACACACGCGCACACACTCTGCTCAGACTTCATTCAACACAGGCACACTGAGCACCTACTCTGTGCCAGGTCCAGCACCATGGACAGAGCGGGGAGGGCACTTAGACATCATCTTGCCCAACAAGCATCCTTCTTTTAGAGGTAGGGAAACCGAGCACAGAGCCATTTCCCAAGATTGCACAGCAGAACTGGAATTCAATCCAGTGTCCTTACTGCCTGGCCCCTTGCTTCTCTGCCACACCCTGCTTCTCCCTCCACCCAATCTGCCCCCAGACAGTCTATTTTGTCCAGAATAAGAACTGTCTTCCATCCATGCCTGGACCATGGCAGCGGCTCCAGGGGCATCAGCCTCCTTAAACCAGGAAGTGTCATGTGCTTGACGCTGCTGAAGATGGAACCAAGGTCCCCAGAGGCCAGGAGTTTCCCTGCCAAATACACACACACACACACCCTTACTTTCTCACTCTCTGAGTTCTGTGGGTCCGTTGTCTTTGTGGACTCATGGGACTACCTACCATGCTTGTTCTTTTTCTGCTCCTCCTCCAGTCCGGGCACACCAGGGATCCCCAGGAAGGTGTTGTGTGAATTTCCATACCACACCAGCAGCTCCTGGTCTGGAGGGATCATCTATAGGGAAGGAGGCAAGAGGAAGTCAGGGAGGCAGCAGTCCCCTGTCCCCCCACCAGGGGAGAATGTCCCCTCACAGCCAGGAGGAGCTGTCCTAGCTCCCACCATGGACATGTGGATACAGTTGCAGCCCCAAGAGAGCCACACTGGGGTCCCTTTCTACCAGGCTATCTCCAACAAGCTTCACAGACACGGGAGGCCCTGGGATGCTCCGCCCCTCTGCTTCACTCTGCCCAGGCTTCTCACCATCTCATCCTGGCTCTGCTGCTGAGACCAGAGCTGTCTCCTGGCCGCTCTCCCATACTGACAACAATGGGATGGAAACCATGCTTCAAGCAGAAATAACTGAAGAAGGAAAGCTAGAAAACTTGTCATTTCTCTCCGAGGGGAATCAGAGCCAACCAGCCCTCAGGTCTGCAGGGCTAAGCCAGACATCCCCAAGGAGCATGGGCTGTGGGGCGCCCTGTGGTTCTCAGTTATACCCTGCCTGACGGTGTTCTGGAAACATCTCTCAACCAGCGCACCCAGGAGGCAGCACCACGTCACATATACTTCTCTCCCCGTCACAGGCCTCTGTATGACTCCCTGCAAATGGCTAAAAGAGAAGCATTCAGATCAATGAATGCTTCCGCCTCCAGACATACCAGGGCACCCAGCCTTAAATGGGATCTGTCTCGCCATGTCATAGGCCTGTGGCACAGCTCCCCAGGTGGCTCAGAGGTAAAGAATCTGCCTGCAGTGCAGGAGACGAGGGTTCCATCCCTGGGTCGGGAAGATCCCCTGAAGAAAGAAATGGCAACCCACTCCAGTATTCTTGCCTGGAGAATTCCATGGACAGAGGGGCCTAGTGGTCTATAGCCTATGGTTTGCAGAAGTGTCGGATATGACTTGGGAACTAAGCAACGATAGGTCTATGGCAGAGAACTCCACAGTGACGGGGCTCTGCTGCTGCCAGGGGAGGACCTGCTACAGGGGCCTGCCGTCGGGAGAGCTCTGCAGTGACAATCCAGGGAGGCTGCGGAAGGCTCTTGCCTGAGGTGGCGCTGACCCCTTCCTCTGGGACATCCCAGGGTCCCCCACCCCTCTGGTGGCAGCCAGTTACTCAAGGTGAAGAACCCTCTGGTCCTAGCCAGCTAGAGCAAAGGTGAGAGGGCAAGGCCCATCACCTCCTGAGGCCTGGACCCCAGAGGAGTGACTTTGGCACCCACTGGGTGGATCCCACTGGGGGTCACTCTCTGATCGGCCCAGAGCAAGGTAGACACCTCCAGGCAACAGCTGGTTGTTTCCTAGTGGGCCCTTTTTGGTTTTTTGGCTGTATCACGTGGCATGTGGGATCTTGGTTCCTGGATCAGGAATTGAACCCGTGCCCCCTGCAGTGCGAGCTCAAAGTCTTAACCACTGGGCCGCCAGGGAAGTCCCCAGGTGAGTCCTCTTTTAGTTGAAGTGAATACAAAAAAATCACACAAGACTCCATGTAGGCTGTCTGAAATCACCCTAGAATGGACCCTTCTCCTTGGCTTCCAGGGTCACAGAGAAAGCCCCCACCCCTTCCCTTTGGTTCTGGCCTGCAGACCCCTGCCAATCACAGAACCGTTCTGCTTGCCACACCTGCGTTCCTCTGGTCTGAGCCAGGAAGAACCTCTGACCATCAGAGCCAGCTCTGCCCTACCCTGCAGGGGAGGGAAGCAGGGAGAGGAGAGAGTGGAAGAAGCAAAGTTCCAGGGGGCCTAGGCGATGTCCATCCTCCAATGACTTGGCCTGAAGTCCCCATGCCCCTTTCTAACAGACCCCACAGCCCTTGGGGTGTCATGGCAAGCCACATGGTCACTGAGTGACAAGGAGCCTGGCAGAGGGTACCACGCCTGTTCAGATTGATGGGGTTTAAATATGGAAAGATCAAAGGCAGTCTCAGAAGCCAAGGGAAATTAGGCCATGCCTAAAAGCAGATAGATGAGAATCTGGCACTGCAGCAAGAGTCCTCATGGCCTCTGATCATTCACAGGCACGGCCACTGTCAAGGAGGCCAGCAGGTCAGAGCTGGAGGCCCTGCTGGAAAAGCTGAGAGAGGTTCAGTGAACCCCTTAGAAAAGAGGGCGATGGAGCTAAAGTATTCAGGATAAATTCACTGTGAAGGAAGCTGCTGAGAGATGGTGCCGGTGGGCCTTCAGTCCCTGGGTCCCTGGGTGACCTTAGGCGAGCATTCGGCCTTCCTAAGCTGGTCTCCTCAAATGAGGGTGGTGGGGAGCATGATCTCTGAGGTCCCCCCAATTCTAAGACTCTGTCAGTCACCTCTGACACTGTTCCAGCCACTGGCTTCAATATTCAGACGACACCAGATCTTTGTACATCATGGTTCTTCTAAAGTGACCAGCTGTCTGGTCCAGCTGTCCAGCTGTCTGTACATGCCCCTTCTTTCAGGAGGTGGTATTGCCAAGGGTTCCGGCTCAGGTGCTGGGACCACAGAGGTCAGGGTCCACTTGGGCTCCCCGCCTGCTGAGCGTGCCCCCTTGGGCAAGTGGCCTTTTATACCCAGTCCTCACTTTCCTCAACTGTAAAACAGTGACCACACCTCTGCTGGACATCCACCTCTGGGGTATTGGGTCCCCCGGTTGTCCCCACGGAGCCTGCAGTGTGGCGAGGTGGGGCCCAGGATGCCCGTGGCTCTGCCTTCAGTGACCATCAGAAGCACAGGCTGGGGAATTCCTCAGCGGTCCAGTGGTTAGGACTTGGTGCTTTCACTGCCGAGGGCCAGGTTCAATCTTTGGCTGGAGAATTAAGATCCCGCATGCCACGAGGCAGAACAACAAAAAAAGCACAGGCTGGCCCGCGTGCCCCCAGGAAACCAATACCACGCTGGTGCCACCGTGTCCTGGCCCCATCTGCCCTGAGCGGGAGGGGAAAGCCCAGAGGTGGGGTGAGAGGGGTCAGCAAGCCCCCACGATGTCTCTGAAAACTGCATCGCCATCTCCAGACTTGCAGTCCGGGAGTCAAATACCTAAGTCAACACCAGCCTTTTCATTTGAATTGACAGTGACAACCATTATGAAACATAAAACAAATATAACAGTGATAGCAATCATGGTGGTGAATGAAGAGCCAAGAGCATCTGGAAATGCATGAATTCTGAAGATTATTATTCAACATGGTGGTTGGGGACAATATTTTTAAAATAAGAGCTTTAATATTGACTGTTTTGAGTCATTTATTTATGGACACGTTTTTCAAATGGACTAAAATTAATTTTACTCCTGGATTTTAAAAATTAGAACAGTGACACAGACACAAAGGAGCATAATGGGAAAAGTAATTCTCCCAACCAAGGTGCCCAGCCACGTTTTCTGGTTTTCTGCGAATCTTTCCTCAGACGGGTTTGTCATTTTGAGACTTTTTTTTTTAATGTTGATAAAAATTGACTTACATCTTCTACATGCTGCATCTGATGTTTTAAGAATTAATGAGCACATATTACTTTTATACAAAAATAATATATATTTTTTAATTAATTAATTTGGCTGTGCCAGGTCTTAGTTGCAACAAGAGGGACTTTTTTATTTTTATTTTTTTCAGTTGCAGCATGGGGGATCTAGTTCCCTAACCAGGGATCGAACCTGGGCACCCTGCGTTGGGAGCGTGGAGTCTTAGCCATTGGACCACCAGGGAAGTCCCAAAAAAGAACAGTTTTTAAAGAAAATCTATTAAAAAGAACCTGCTAGAATTGACAATGACACACATCCCCTGACAGCAAGAAGTTTCCAGTGTGGGGGAGAATGGATACATGTGTATGTATGGCTGAGTCCATTTGCTGTTCGCCCGAAACTATCACAGCACTGTTAATTGGCTGTACCCCGGTACAAAATTAAACATGTTTAAAAAATAAACTAATCGGAACTGATGACATGAGCGTATTTGAGGTTATCCCGGTCAAGACAAAAAAAAAAAACAAGCATCCAGTTCTCAAGGCAGCACTGGGGAAGGCAGCCTCACCTCTTGGAGGCACTGAAGGTTCTCTCTACCCATCAGAGCTCCAGGAAACTAGCAGCAGCTCCTGGCCTGGACCTCTGGCCTCTGCCTGCTCCCAGTGGCCCCAGGGATGGAGACCAGGAGAGCCCAAGAACCGGCAGCCTGTTCCCTGAAAGCTTAGTACCACTGGCGGGAGGCTCCTGGATGCTGATCGCCTGAGAGCAAAGAATAGCCACGGTCCTCTGCAGGGCCCCCCAGTGCCCTCAGAAGCCCTATTTCTCCTTTTTTTGAAGAGATGCCCACTGCACAGCATGTAGGATCTTAGTCTCCCAACCAGGAATCGAACCCACACCCCGCCCCCCACAGTGGAAGTGTGATGTCTTAACCCTTGGACAGCCTGGGAAGACCCTAGCCCCATTTCTTTCCAGTCAACACTCTGGCCTGGCCCAGCCGGGGCTCTCCACTAGGGCTCAGAGAATGAGAATCAACTGCTTGTTCACTTTTCTGGAGAGCGGAGACTAACTCGGGACACACAATAAACAAAGCAATTCCCAAAGAGACGAATGCCGCACCATAAAGTTCGCATCATCAAGACTCTGGGTGAATTTCAGAGCCTGACTCTTTAATTGACAAATTACATGATCTCCCAACGCGTGCTTCTTCACCTTCCCTATCAGCCCAGAAGTTTTGTCCTGACCCATTTCTGAATTTTTATTATCAGTTGAAAATGTGTGGGGGTTTGGGTTTGTTTTCCTAATATAAATTCATGTCACAACATGGAACATGCTCCCAGGAGGCTCTAATGCCCCCTGTCCCGGCCCCCGGCAGTACAGAAACCCTAGTCCAGAAGGACCTCGGTGTCATCTGGACGAATATCAATTTCCATTGTACCACAGATGTCCTGACATAGCAATTAATAGAGTTCCAGCAAATAGATATTGGCCAGGGAGGTCCCATGGCGCAGTGACCAAGGGCTCCGCTCGGGGATCAGACAAATTCAAACCACAGCTCAACAGTCTCCCAAGATCCCCCTGAACCTCAGTTTCATCGTCATTAAAATGGGGATAAGGAAAGCCCCAGGCTGAGGGGATGAAAGTTGCGAAAATCCTTAGCATGGTGTTGGCACATGGTAACTGGTCCATGGATGGTAGCATCATTAATGATGCTTAATATTAATAATCAAAGTCCCTTAACTGCACCCACCAGTGAGCAAGGTTGAAAGGAAAGTAGAGCCTGTCCTCACAGAAAAAGAAGGATGGAGAGACGGAGCTGTTGGGCTCCAGGGGGAGAAGAAGTTCAATAGCTTGGAAAGAGAATAAAAGTCGCAAACAAGCGAAGAGCCCACATTTCAGGGCTATTTGGCATTTGTCCTATGCCAAAACATAGGGCGAGGAAAGCCTGAGAAGTTTCTTCCCAGTTCCCAAATCCAAAATTTGCATAAATTATTCCTAAATACTTTATTTGTATTGAATTTGGGGGTCAAATTTCTTGCTTCGCAGGGCAGCCAGTTTTATTTACCGGTTTTGTTTTCCTGGGAGAAACAGGTCTGTGTGTCCACTTTCAAGCCAGCTCCCATCACCCAGAGAAAGACTTATGCATTAACATGTAGTGCCCATGTGCCATGTGCTGGGCAATTTCTAGAAATGTCATTTTAGGCACCTGAGGTTACAGTAAATTCTTCCGTGGTAGAGGACAGCAAAGGGAGGAGGGTCCTAGCATAACATGCCGGCAAATCCAGCCAGATACCAAATCCACCTGGACCGGCTGGCCCCAGAAACCCATCACCCTCGTCTCCATTTGGACAGCCTTCCTTTTGAATTTATAGAAAATTTTAGAACCACATTAGTATATTCTGTTATTTTCTGAAGATGCTTCTTTCCATTGTTTCTCTTTTATTCGCAAGAAACGGGTTACTGTTATGAAATAAACATAGCAGTTCTGGGTGACAGGAAGATTAAGAAAACAGGTCATGGCACAGAGTCTTCTTGGCCCCCTCACACAAACACAGGACAGACAGCCCCCACACTGCAGAGGCGTAGGGGGGAGTGGCCTGGGGCAGCAGGAATTTCTTCCAGCCGAGCCCTGCTGCATGGCAGTCAGTCACACACACCCAGACGCACAGCTGGTCCGGTAAGTGGCATCTGACATTTTGGCGCATCACTTTAAGAAAACTGCCACCACCAAAAAAAAAAAAAAAAATATGTGTCCAACATCACTTGTTTAAAGTAAAATGGGTGATATTTTGTGTTTTCTTATCCCTCACTCCAGCACTCGGCTTGCCAATTCTGTAGAAGCATGGATAGCCAAATTGCTGATATCCACTAATCTAGATCATATCCAGGAGGATATATTTGCCTAATCTTCTTTCTTCAATGTTTAAAATGTATTTTATTCTGTTTTGTCTTTTGGTCGCTCCAAGTGGCGGCTTTTGGGATCTTAGTTCCCCGACCAGGGACTGAACCCAGGCCCTCGGCAGTGACAGGGCTGAGGCCTAAGTACTGGACCACTAAGAAATTCCCTTCTTTTCTTCAATTTTAATTCCCCGTCAAATGTAGATGACTTTTAAAAATCTGATAATCTTAGATTCCTCTGTGGAGACACATCTTAGCCACGTTGTCCTCTGACTCTGAATTTCTGTACAAATGTCTGTTAATATTTCCTGACTCTGCTCAGCGCTCAGCCAGTGACCTGAACAGTGAGAGGAGATGCCTGTCTCCATAACTGATGCTGTCGGGAGTCCTTTGCTAAAATCACGTTGGCATCCTTACCCTGTTTCCCGTGGGTGTGAGTGTGTGTGTATATGAGTCTGTGCGTCTCTCCGTGGGAGGGATGGAATGAATGTGTGTCCCCCATCTCATCTGTTTCAGTGTAGCCAAGAAGCAGTGCACAAATGTTAAGGATGCATGTGAGGTCGAGCAGGTGAAAGGGGGTGCTCTCTGCCAGAAGTGGGGTTCAGCCACACATGAAACCAATCCTAGGGTTGGCCTTTCTCCTGTAAGAAGCACCTCCACCCTCAGCCTGGGTTCGGATCAGTCCTGTCTTCACTCTACCCCGTCTCATGCAAACTTCAGTCTAAGAACTGCTTACCTTCCTTTTTTTTGCACAGCAGGGCGTGTAGGATCTCAGTACTGAGACAGGGATCAAACCTGGGCCTGGCTTTGAAAGCGCCGAGCCCTAACCCCTGGACTTCCAGGGCATTCCCAACCTCTCTTTACCCTTCCTGGTCCTCCTCAGGTCCAGCCCTCGGAACACACTTCCTGGCCACACCAGGGCCCAAGCAAAGGCCATTCTGTTGACACCCCTGGGAAATTCCCTGGGGTTTGGTTATTAAGCGACAATTATCCAGTGCCCGCTCAGAGCCTTAGAAAGACGTGAGGCTCTGAGTTGCAGGAAGAAAATGGACTAAAGGAAGGGCGAGTCATTCAGAACACCCCCAAACTCAGCCAAGCCCAGCCCCACCCCAAGAGGCACAGTGCCTCTTTCCACAAGCATGGGATCCAGAGGATTGTGGGCGCACAATCCCCCCCCCGACCCCCCACCCCCCCCACACACCACTTGCTGCCAACCTGCCATGGGGAGGCGAGGCTGCTAGCCCCCGTCCTGGGCCAGACACTGAGCAAATTTCCTGCCAAGGGACAAGGTCTTAAGGGTCCCAACAGCCAGGCTGCCTCAGCTACCACCCCTCGTGCCATTATCCTCTCCCCAAAAAGCATGAGCCTGTCTGCCTCTGCCTCTGCCCAAGCATTTCACACCTCCTTTCCATCCCCCTTGAACCTCCTGCCCTGGGCCTGGCCAGCTCCTCACCCCACCCCCACCCCCATCATGGGAAGCAATATATATCTGCCTGCTATCTCTCACTTTCCGTCTTGTCTGAGAAGCTTCACTCGCTCAGATATCAATGCTAACATCCCCGTACCCCCACCCCACTCCAATGCCCATAAAAGCTCCCGAGTCTGCCAGTCTTATCAAGTGAGACCCAGTAAACTGTAGATGATCACAGAAGCCTTCCTCGCAGATTAAATGCATGAGGATTAAATGCGATCACGCTCGTACCACATCTAGGAAAAGCCTGACGCCTCAAGTGATGAGGATGTGATAGCTGAGGCTAGAGTCGCGATCCACACCATCCACACGTCACTGGTGGCCCATGCATGTGGGACGATGGGCAATGCACAGCCAAAACACTGCTGACGCGGTACCCTCTCTCCCCACCAGATGCTTTCCCCGGACTGGACTGCTTTCTGATGACTCTGCATCTCTGTGGCTTCTCAACCCCGGGACGCCCTCAGCAGGTATCCCGGGACCTCGCTGTTGAGGCACCCATGACGTTCACAATGGCATACAGTCAAAGGTTCTGTTCTTTCTGATCTGCAGCAGGAAGCTTGCCCTGGAGGTCATGCTCCCAGAGACCATGATGCTCGGGCTTCAGTCCTCCAGCCTGGGCAGGGCCAGCTAGGCCAGCGTTTTCCCCAACACTCCCCTCTTGCTTCCACCTCAGTCCCTGGACACAACTGCCCTGCACCCCAGCCTGGCTGCTCCCCGACTGCCCCCTACACAATGATACACACACTCACCTCAATGGCTTTGTAGAAGATGCTGGTGCCAATCTGGACCACCTCCAGGTTCTGCTCCTGCTCGTTACGCGCGCATTTGATGTAGGTCATCCAGCTTCGGTGGTCCTCCTGGCTGGCATCGATGAAGTAGCGCACCGTGCCGTCCTCATTGAACACCTGGGCGCAGGTAAATCGGGGCCCGGGTGAGGCAGGGCTATGTGGTGTGTGCTGCCTGGGGCCAGGGCTAGGCCCCACACCAGGCCCATCCACACATTGTCTCTTTCCAGCCTCCCAACACTCCCAGGAAGTGGACACAGCTATTATAATCCCGGTTTTCCAGCGGAGGAAAGGAGGGCTCAGAGCAGTGTGGCGACTTGCCTGAGGCCAGCTGGCTAGAAGTGGCCAACAGGGAGTCAGTCTCCAGGACTCCACAGGCTCCTGCTGCCACAGCCTCCCCATCCCTGGACGAAAAGGGATCTCCAGGAGATCACTGACCAAAACGGCATCCCCTCTAGCCAGCTCTCTGGGGAAGTAGTGGAGAGCGCTGGCCAGGACCTCAGAGGGGGACACAGAGGAGCCTATAAAGGGAAGCCTGGCCCACTTGGGGACCTTGGCCTGGCCTCTCTATGTGGGAGTCACCAAAAGTACTTCTAGATCTACTGGAGCCCAACTTACTAACCCAGCAACCAGTGGAGAAAGGAACTGCTGGCTCAGGCCTCCAGAGGTGTGGGAGGAGGTGAGGTTAGGAGAGGCCGCGGGGCATCCCGTGGCCTCTTTCCCCCGCTCCTGTGACCATGTGTAACATTTGTCCCACTCGGCTCCTTGAGCATCTGCTAGGAGGGGGTTATGGTGGAGCCTTGGGGAAGGGAGGGGAAATGACACTAGGGAGTGGGTGCATCAGCTGACCTCCTCCAAGTGAGAGCCCCAGGAGGCGGAAGTGCTCTCGGAGTGGCTTTATCCTGAGGCGGGTTGGGCGGGGGGAGCGCTTTGCTGGCATCTGGCACTGTTGTAGGGAGGAGAGACAGAAGACCTTGGATGGAAGGTCACTTTCCTTCTCTAAAATGGGAATAATAATACATTGGGCTGCTGAGACAATCTGGTGGAATGCAGGCCCGGCACTCAGAAAGCTGACTCCATGCTCAGAAAGCGGACTCTGTGCCAGTTCAATGGCATTCATGTTCACTGTCATTGTTCCACCTGGTTTGAGAAGCTGACTCCCAGGGAGCACCCTCTCCCTTCATCCTTCCTTCCAGCCATGATCACCCCAAGGCCAAGGCTGGCTCTGAGGGGCTCTCTTTTGCTGCTGCTGGAATGAGGGGAAAAATGCAGGTGGCTGGGAGATGGCTCCCAGGAATGGAGGTGGCTCCCAGGAATGGCTTCCCAGGTCTCCAGTGGGACTCTAGGCAAGGCACATGACTTCTCTGGGTCCTGGCGCCGCCCCACCCCACCCCCGGAAGTGCTCCCCAAGGCTCGCAGGAGGAGAGAGGCTTCGCCTTGTGATTTGGGGAGGAACCTCCAGACATCGGGCAGGTGTAGAAATCGACCTCAGGGACCAGTCATGGCCCAGCCCAAAGCGCCTACAGCTTCCAGCAAGGGAAGAACCAGCGGTGGGTCAGGCAGGCCGCCAGGGCCCCACCCACATCCCACACTCCACAGTCCACGCTGCTCTTCCCCCCACCCCCACGACCCGGAGACCCTGCCTACCTCCCACATGAGGTTGTTGTTCTTGCAGATGTCCACGTGCTCCGGAGCGATGACACGGCCAGTGAAGGGGCCCATCTCGGTGCCGGCCTTGATCCACGTCTTGGAGAAAATGCCAAGGCCCTCGCCGGGGATGGAGCTCTGCGCGATGATCACCTCGGCCGGCAGCACCAGGCTGGACAGCTTCTGAACCTCTGTGGCCGCCAGGCAGGGGGACTGAGTCAGAGTGGGAGGCAGGGAGGCCCGGCTCTTCCCCCCCCCCCCCCCCCCGGGGGTGGAGGCTCAGCAACCCGTAGAGCCTCCGAAAGCAAGAGGTGCCTTTGGGATTCATTTCTAGGAGGGTTTTCTTGTGTTTGTTTTCGTTTGGGGTCTCTCCACGAATTCTCAGAACATCCACAACCGCTCTTTGCCTCCACTTCGGCCAAGTTTAAGAACTGCTGGGCCGATGGCAGTTTAGGCCTTAACCAATGAGTAAACTGAGGCCCTCTCCCACGAGGAGGTGACGGTCCAGCCAAGATTCTTTCGCCGGGCTCGGATTCTGGGCGGTTCTCCCATGGCTCCGCGCGCGCTGCGCTTTCCCGCACCGAGCGCAGGGCACTGTCGGAGGACCCGGAGCTCGGCCAGGGGCTCTGACTCCGCTCGGGGTGCGGGGAACCTCGCGGCCGCGGCGCGCCGACCGCGCTGGGAAAGCAAGTCGGGCTCTGAGGCGGAGGCGGCTCAAAAGAAAGGCGGACGACTGCCGCGGGCCGTGTTTCACGCTTTCTGGGTGACCCTGCGTGCGCCCGGGTTCCTCGCTGCCCGGCGAGATCCGGGGGTGCCAGGAAGGGCAGTGCCCGGACCTAGGCCAGCCGCGAAGTCGCTTCTCAGGGTGGATAAGAGCCGGGGCGGCCCGCAACCCCCCGGGGGGGTCCTCCTGCCTTGGCCGGGCAGCCGGGGTGGGAGCGGCGAGGCGCACAGGGGCGGCCTTCATGTCTTACAAGGTTCCCCTCTAAGCTACCTGGGAAAATACCCGGCGAGCGGGCCGGCTGAAAGAGGGGGTTAAACGGTGTCCATTGCGGCGCGGCCGGCAATTTGTCACGCTGTTAAAGTGATCGCATTCATTCGGCTCCATTCGAAAGAAATTGCTAATTCTAAATTCATTAGCCCTGGAAGAATGCTGTAGCAGTAAATTGTAGCTCAATGCGGAGGGGACTTGTTTAAAAGGGGCCGAGGAATTCCCCTTACAAAAAGGGGGGATTAGACGGTTGACATAGCGTGAATGGAAGTGGAATTAGTCTGCACGGTAAATTAAGAGAGGAACAGAAATCGTAAAGGGGGAAAAGGGGGCGACGCGCAGAGATGCCAGCGCCGGGGGAAGATATTGTTTGCGGGTTGATGAATGAGGAGTAAGAACTTGAGACATCTTAAAGAAAAGAAACTTTTCTCCCTCTCTCATTCTCTCCCTCGCTCTCTCTCCGCCGCTTTCTCTCCTGTCCGCCCTCCTTCGCCCCCTCCCCAGCCCCCGCTGCCTTTTAAAGTTCTTGGTTTAAGTGGGAACTCTCGCGGGTCAAGCCCAAGTTAACTAAATGAATTTAAAACCCCTTCTTTTTGAGTCAACTGCTATTACACGCCTAGTAAGGCTTTAAATGCCGGGAACCCGCCGGCTCAAAGGGGATGAGGGGCGGCTGGGGAAGCGCGGGGGCGGCGGGCCCGACAGCCGGAGCGCCCAGATCTCGGACTTCGAGCCGAGCGCGGTGGAGGCGTCCCCCCGCCCGGGCTTGGCTGCTTGCGCCCCGGCTCGGCTTACGGGAAACTGAGTCACGGGCCGCGTGTGGAACGCCCGGATGGGCGCGAATGGCTGCCACCGTCCTCTGGTCCCCGCCGTGGCCCGCGCGTGTGGGCCCGGGAACCAGAGGGCTGCGGGGAGGGAGGGATGCGATCGGCCCCGACGGCGCGACTCACCGCCCGAGAAGGACTGCGCCAGGACCTCGGCGGTGAAGGCGGTCTTGGGGCTGGCGTGGTGGCTCTTGTCTTCGAAGAGCTGTTCGCCCAGAACGTTGCGCCAGCGGCCGTACAGGAAGCTGTGCAGGATGTCGGAGGTGATGACCTCGGCCAGCGCCAGCCCCGGAGCCTTCAGCCCGGTCTTGAGCACCAGGGCCTCCGCCGGGAGCACGGAGCCCATCATGGGCGGCCCGGGGCTCGCCGGCGCCGAGGACGGAGGGACGGACGGAGGGACGGACGGACGGACGGACGGCCCGGCCGAGGCGGGGGATGTGTTGGATGAGCTGGGGGGGGGGGGGGGGGGGAGCCCAGGAGCGGGAGAAGAGGGTTGTGATGGGGAAGGAAGAGGGGCAGGAGGGAGCGGGAGGCGAGGGGGTGGTTGGGAGGGAAGTGAACGAGGGAGAGCGAGGCAGAAGGCAGAGGGAGACGAGAAATGTGCAGCGATGGCAGAAGCGGCGCGAAGGGCTGGAGAGCCAGGGGTGGAGGCGGAGGCGGGTGCGGGAAGGCGGGGGCGGGCGGTGCGGGGTGGGTAGGAGGCGGGTGGCTGCAGAGAAACGGGCGGCGAGGGGCTCTCCGCCGCGCGCTCGCCTCTCACACACCCGGCCCGGACGGTCTTCCCCTTGGCAAAAAATCTCAGCGCCTTTATAGGAGCCGCAGTGACCCTCCTAATTGGTTATTAATGACCCCCTGACGTCGGAGGACAGACTTGTTGTACCCGGCCCAGGCGCGAGGAGCCTTTGCCGCCAGAGCTCAAGGGGCGGGGGCGCTCGGCCGCTCGGATCGGTACCCACCCCCCCCTCGCGTTCCTCCCGGCCCTCCCTGGCCCTTCCACCCCCCCCCCCCATCCCCCCCGCTTCTTTCTCCTCCTCTCCCCGTGGGAAGCGCCGGGCCAAGCATGAGGCTCGGCCCGCGGCGAAGAGAGGAGGTGAACGGAGCAGGGCAGGGGGCGCAGCGAGGCTCGCTCGGACTCCAGGGACCAAGACTAGGCAAGAGGAGACGCCTGCCCTCGGGCCCCGCGCTCACCCACGATCCCAGGCCGGATCTGCGCTCGGCAACCCGGCCGGGCCAGGCCGCCACTCACCTCCCCTGCGCTCCCTGGCCCCGCCTGGCCCGCCGGGTGCCGCGCTGTCCACGCCCCAGCGGTAGTTGCCCCGGAGCCAGCCGGCCCGGCGCAGGCCGGTGCTGAACTCCTGCGCAGACGGCGCTGCGGAGACCGGCGCTTCGCTTCAAACGGGCCTCTGCAACCGCCCGGCTGGCTGCCGGTAGCCGGTGGCGAAACTCCTCTCTGGGCGGAGAGGGCTGCGGGGCGGAGCTGCGGCCGCCGTCGGGGCTGGGGCTGTCCCGAGACGGCTTCGCGGGAGACATCTCCCGGTCCTAGGGGGGCTAGATCAGGGTTGGGAAGGGCACACCAACAGACCGAAATTCGCGGGTCGCGTGGCAAAGGCTTTTTCCTGACGGATGTAGAGAGATCAAAAGAGGTCCCTGGAGCATCGCCAATGGGAACGGCGGTGCCCTGGAGCGAACGCCCTCCGCATATCTGCCGGGAGCTCCCCGGGGCCGGGCCGCGCTGCGCCCTTGGCTTGAGGCTCGAGCCCCTTGATTCCTTCAGTTCAGCTGCGACCTAGGGAAGCCCACCAGTGTCCTGCACCCCTTCCTGCCTCCTACCTCTTTCTCTTCTGGCCTCCCACTTCACTCCCTCCCTCCCTACTTGCTTCCCCACCCCACCTCAACCTGACCCGGCCAGCAGACTTTCTTCACGAAGATTCCAAGGCTTCCCGTAGGGCCAGCGCAGTCTCTCTCGGGAAACCGGGAGCCGGGAACCAAAGCGGGAAGGCCACCGCTAACCTGCGGGCTTTGCTACCGCCCAGGGTTAGTCTCAAGTCCCGCCCCGCCCCCCAACCCCTACCAGCCACAGACGAGGAATGGGGAGCACCGAGGGCACCCCAATCTGCTGAACTCCGCACCCTCCCCACCAATGTCAGATTCCAATAACCAGTTTTCTGGACCTTCAGGCCAGTGCCTTGGGCTCACTGGTGAGCTGGAGGAATGGGACCCACCCCCCCTACAGGCCTTGTCCTCAGAGAGGGGACTTGGGCAGAGGGTCAAGGGGGCCTGGTTTCCTACAAGGAGTACTGTTTTGTGCCCCTTGGCAAAGAGCTCCTTTCACAGCCAAGTCCTGTCTTTGCTAAGCCAGCCCCGCACCTGGCCACCACTGACACACTAAGACACACCCTGTTTGGCCCAGTGGTCTCCTGTCATCCCAGGGTGCACATCGGGGCATAGAGTCAGGAAGGCGGGAACCCCTATTCTTCAGACCCAAGGCCTGAGGTCACCTCGAGTCTGATGCCTCAGGGGAAGCCGCAACGGGCAGCAGGGGCGACCGTCGGGCGTGGCGCCAGCAGAGGGCAGCGCGGCGGAGGAGCGAGCTGCAGCCCGCGCGCGGGTCAGGGTCCCGGGAACCTCGACTTTCTTCCAGACGTCGCCAGAGAGCCACACTGGCTCTGGCTTGAGCCGAGAGTTCGACTCCGAGGGGAGCGGAGGGACTCAGGGCGTGGGAGCCTCCCCCGCTCCTGGGCCTCTGTTTCTAGGAAGACTCGGTGGAGAGCAAGATGCGCCCAGGATGGAGGCGACTACGCCGTCGGGGAGAGCCCCCAGGAGCCGCAGCCAAGCTCAGCGAGCGCCTCCGGGAGACAGCGGCGGATCGACGCCTGCTGTGCGTCCTTGGGAAGGCCCTTCTCCTCTCTGAGCCTCGATGTCCCTGTGTGTGCAATGGTTTGCGTTGGACTTTGTGAACTGAGGCTTCTTCGCGCCTTGTGTCTCTCTGGGTCAGGTCACTTTCCAATGAATACCCTGCGAATTTTGCCGATTCCAGGGGCCACACCCCACCGAGACAATTCTGTGCGGTCCCTCTGTCCTGGGGTGCAGCATTTAGGTCCTGGACCTTCTTGGCTCGGGGTCAGAAGATGAAGTGATGGAGGGTTCGGACTGCAGCTAGAGAGCCCTATTCCCTTCGTCTGCACCCAAGAACGCAGAAAGCGGTGCTGTGGGCGGGGCGGAGGCGGAGCGGCCTGGGAGCATCTCCACCGCGCGCTCACATTTTGTGCCTCGTGTCTAGGCGCCGACCCATTCAACCGCGCCCCAGTCTTAGGGCCCCTTGGAATTGGGGAGCAAGGCCCCCGCACTTGCATCTACCCTCGCTGAGATTGAGAGGGAAAGCCCTGCATTTCCTGAGGTTTCTCCGCGGATGAACCGAGTCCTTTTTCGGGGGTCCCGGGCGCGGAGTGTGTCCGCTCCAAGCCCCCTCCCCTAGCTCGGGCCTGGCCTGAACTCGCAGGCGCGTCCCCCCTCCCCCCGCCACCTCCGCCCTCGCGCCCGCGGGCCGCCGCTCCGAGATCTCTTTAATATTCATGGGCGTTAATAGAGAGGCCCCCAGTATATCGGTCCATTGTGGGAGGCTCGTAGGGCTTGAATAGGCCCCGGCCCCCTTTCTTCAGCGCGGCTTCCCCAGGGGCCGGGCCAGGAGTGAATGGCCCCGCTTCCCGCCCCGCGCCCCCTCCCCTTGGCGGGGACAACATCTTTATCCCCGTCGTCGCCACCGCCGCCGCCGCTGCAGCCCGGGCCCCTATTCACGCGGCCCGGGCTCCGGGCGGAACGAATCAATCGGCCGCGGCTCTTCGGAGGTCATCCTCATAGCCCGGGGTCCCCCCTTCTCCGCGCGCCCACGGGAGTGAAGAGAGGGAGGCGGCGGCGAGCAGGCCGACCCCACGGACTGAGGGGCACTGGGCGGGCGGGCGGGGCAGATGGACATCCGGGCAGGTGAAGCGGAACTTGGCGCACTGCGGCCGCTGGAGGCTGGCTGGTGATTTCTACTTGTTGACCCGCGCTGGGCGGATCGCGGAGAGAACCCGGGCCACAGCCCGACCCCAGAGACCTGTCCTACCTCCCCTCGAGGCACCCGCAGGAGCCCCTTCGGGTGCGGTGGCCGCATCTGCGAGGCCCAGGGCACAGGGTTGGAGGGGGGCCGCCTAGGGCTCCCCAGGCCCCGTTCCTCCGCCCGCAAGGCACTTTCGTTCTCGCCGGTGCGCTCAGGTCTGGTCTGTTCTCTTCCCGGGGTGACCGGAGGGGAAGCCTGTCTCCCGGCTTCCGCGGCCTCACTCGGCGGCCCCGGTCCGGGCTGGAGGGGGCGCTCGTCTGTCAGGCGGGGCCGCGGCGCACGGGTTCCCGCCCCTCCCGCCCCGCCGGCCCTAGGAGGCGCAGAAAGGAGCCCATTGTCCGCCGGGAAATACATTTTTGGGGGCCGAGTGAAAGCCCGTCTTTCTTTTGAACTTTAGAAGAGAGTCTTCTGCCTCGCCCCTCGGAGGGAGAGATTTGTCCCCACCTCCCAGGGGCCCCGCGCGCCTCCTCCTCCCGAAACATCTGCCAGGGGAAAATCCACCCTGGAGGGCAGCTCGCACTCGCTCTAAGCCCCGCGAACTCATTAAAAAGATATTAGCGGCGGGGGCAGGGCCCGCGCAGGTATCGATCGGCAGGAATGAGCCGGAGGAAGAAAAGACGAAGAATGCGGACCCGCGGCGCCCCGGCCGCTTACCCCGGTCCCCTGGCCCCCTGAGCTGCAGCCCCGAGGCGGGAGTGGGGCCCCTGCGCGGTCCGCGCGTCCGGCGGTCGGCGGGTCCGGCTGCCTCTGGCTGCTCCTCGCCCCCTCCCCTGCCCAGCGCTCCCGCCCCCGCCCCCGCCCCTCTTAGTCCGCACGCCGGTTCCCGTCTCCTCCTGCCACGTCCCTGCTCCGCCAGCTCTCCGCAGCCGTCGCGCGCCCCCATCCACGTCTCGCCTTCTCTCCCGCTCCGTCCCTGGCGCTCTCTCCTTTTTCTCCTGCGCTCCGGCCACCCCTCCAGCTTCCTCACACCGTTTGGGCTTCCTCCCCAAATTTCTCTCTCCTGCTAAATCTCAGTCTCTCTGGTCCCCAAGCCCGCGGGGCCTAAGGAAATTCCTTCCTCGCCTGGGGCCCGTGTCTCCTCGGTTCCCGCAGGCCGATTTGGGGGTCCGGGGTGCGTCCCCGCTCGCGCGCGCAAACAAGCTACCACTGCGGAGATGGGGTGGGGGGCGCGGTCCGCCGAAACGGTTTCAATAGACGTGACTCAGGCTGGCTAGCGCGGGGCTGTCGGGCGGAGTGGCGGCCTCAGCACCGCCGTGAAAAAGGACCGCTCCCCCCATCTCCAATCTAATTAGCCTCCGTGGCCGCGGGGAGACAAAGGCGCGCCCCGGGGGTTCCCAGGTCGACCGCCGTCATCTGCGCCCAGGCCGGCAGGCAGGTGACTGGCACGCGAGTCTCTCTGGGCGTGGAGGCCCGAGTGCCCCCTCCTCTGCGCCTCCTGGAACTTTCCCCCCCTCATCGCCCACGCCCGGGGCCTCCAGGCCCGCCGGTTGGAAGCGGGGAAGTCCTGGCAGATCGATGCGGCGGGGCTGAGGGGTGAGGCACGTGGGCAAGCTGCAACTCCAGGAGGGGCGCGGCAAGGCACAGGCTTTGGGAGATAGAGTCCGGTCGAGATGGAGGGAGACGGAGGCAAAGAGAGGCCGAGAAGGATCCAGATAAAATTTAGTCTGAGACTTTGGAGATCCAAGGATGCAGAGAAATGAAGGAAGTGGAGGCAGGGATTCCAAAAGAGCCTGGGGCTTGGGGAGACTTCTGAGAGTCAGAGAAACGGTGGAGAGGCAGGAATGGGGGTGCCTGGGACACAGAGACTGGGGTACAGGGAGAGGGTCTGGAGAAAGCAGGCAGGAAGGATGAAGAGAGGAGGCTGGGGCAGGGGTAGGTGGGAGATGGGTGGTACCCTTCTTTGCCTGTCTTTCTCCAGGCCCTCTGGCCTGGCCCCTCACCAGTTTTCAGCCCCTCCTGTGTGCCTAGGACCAGCCCCAAGGAAGGGTCCCTGACTCACTCATACCCCCTTCTTTCTCCAGAGGCCCTTCCTCCACCATCTCTGGGCCCCTGCACCTGCTCACCTTCCCTTCTGCCAGATTCACAGCCTGATGATCAGACTGGGAGCTCCTGGAAGGCAGAGACCTTGTCTGGATCTTCCTTGGTCTCTGGGGCCAGCTCTGGGGCTTAACACACAGTGGATGCTCAGCCAGGGAAAGAATGAAGGGGGTGGATGGAGGCAAGATGGTGTTCGGTTCAGTTCAGTCGCTCAGTCATGTCTGACTTTTTGCGACCTCCATGGCTGCAGCATGCCAGGCCTCCCTGTCCATCACCAACTCCCGGAGTTTACTCAAACTCATGTCCATTGAGTCGGTGATGCCATCCAACCATCTCAGCCTCTGTTGTCCCCTTCTCCTCCCGCCTTCAATCTTTCCCAGCATCAGGGTCTTTTCCAATGAGTCAGTTCTTCACATCAGGTGGCCAAAGTATTGGAGTTTCAGCTTCAGCATCAGTCCTTCCAATGAATATTCAGGACTGATTTCCTTTAGGATAGACTGGTTGGATCTCCTTGCAGTCCAAGGGACTCTCAAGAGTCTTCTCCAACACCACAGTTCAAAAGCATCAGTTCTTCAGTGCTCAGCTTTCTTGGTGTGGACTAATTCAAAGGACCACGAGGCCTCTGAACTCGCTCACCTTCTCTGGGCGGCATGAGGAAGCCTCTTTGTCCCAGCGAAGTGACATCTAGGGATCTCCAGGTGCTATCGAGCCAGCATAGCCAACAGGCTAGGGCAGCCCAGATCCTCAGAACCCTGGGCCCCAGTTAGGATGTTAGGGAGGAGATGCCAAGGCTCAGCCTCGGATGCTCCCATCTGGGTAGACACGAGGCTGTGGGATGTATGTCATCAGACCTGAGAGGCTGAGCCAGAGAGACCCACGACTGCAAGCCAGGCCCACTCCTACTCATCCTAGCTGGGGCCTCAGACTCCCTGGACCTTCCTGCCTCCAGTCCTATATCTCATCCACGGAGAGATGCTGCTCCCGTAGCATTTGATCATCATCGTTGCTGTCCTAGCTCCAAAACCGTCCACAGCATGGAGTATAAAGTGCTGAGGGCTGCTGCTCTCTGAGAGCTTCTTTTGCACCTCTGCGGCCTTGGGTCAGGCAGTGCAGAGGAGACTGTGAAGAGCTTATGTAGCAACTTTGCAAGATAGGTTTCCACAGTCACCCCATCCTACAGCAGAGGAAATGGAGGCTGTGCAAGAGTAATGGATGCTCTCCAAGCCTGGACCCTTCCCTTCTATGCCTTCCTTGCTCTCTGCAGCCAGCGAAGAAAGCCCTCAGGGTGGTGTCTTCATATCTGTGTATAAGCCCGAGTATAAGCCAGAGAAGAAAACCCTCCATGTGCCCCCATGCTCAGGCCTCTAGATGTATCAGAAAATGGGTGTTCAACTGGACTGAATGGAGATTTTTTTTAAGTCTTTTTATTTTGTATGGGGTATAGCCAGTTGACAATGTTGTGATAAAAAAAAATTAAAAAAGAGAAAACAAAAAAATCCCATAAAATAAAAGAATAAAGAAAAAAAGAAAACAAACACCCACCCCCCCACACACACACACAAAACAATGCTGTGATAGTTTCAGGTGAACAGCGAATGGAATCACCCATACACGTGCACGTGTCCATTCCTCCTAAACTCCCCTCCTGTCCAGGCTGCCATATAATATGGAGCAGAGTTCCCTGTGCTATACAGTAGGTCCTTGTTGGTTATCCATTTCAAATTGGGATGGAGATTTTTCTTAACGTTAGACTCATGTCTCTCCTCCCACCCCTCCTCCTCTTTGTCTTATGGCAGACTTTGGCAATCAGGAAAAACAAACTCACTTGCAGACCAGTTAAATAAGGTGTGTGCTGTGCACTCAGTCGTGTGCGACTCTTTGCGATCCCATGGACCATAGTCCACCAGGCTCCCCTGTCCATGGAATTCTGTAGGCAAGAATACTGGAGTGGGGTGCCATTTCCTTTTCCAAATAAGGTACAGTTATAATGAAAGGAAAGGTGCCGCTCCAAGTATCCAGGGCTTCCCTGCTGGCTCTGCTGGTAAAGAATCTGCCCAAAATGTAGGTGACCTGGGTTCAATCCCTGGGTTAGGAAGATCCCCTGGAAGAGGGCATAGCAACTCACTCTAGTATTCTGGCTTGGAGAATTCTGGGGACTGTATAGTCCATGGGGTTTCAAAGAGTTGGACATGACTGAGTGACTTTCACTTTCAGATATCCAGTAAGTCACAAATTGGATTTTTTTTCTGGAGGTTTCTGGACACCCCAGTCTCTCAGATCATCATGTATTTATTTTATTTATTTATTTTTAAGATTTTTTTTTGGTTGTGGACCATTTTTAAAGTCTTCACTGAATTTGTTACAGTATTGCTTCTGTTTTCTGTTTTGGTTTTTTGGCCCAGAGGCGTGTGGGATTTTAGTTCCCCGACCAGGGATTGAACCCCTGCCCCCTGCACTGGAAAGCAGAGTCTTAACCACTGGACAGCCAGGACAGTCCCTCATGTACTTATTTTAATTATGCAAATGTTTAATGCATGCCCGCTGGGTGCCAGGCTGGACCTGAAGATCGAGTGAGGGTTGTCCCGTCCTGCAGGGTCAGCCTGGCCCTGGTGGCTTCTGGTTCCAGAGACTTTGGTTCAAGGTCATTTAGTTCAGCCAGCATCTAAGGAGCACTTGCACACACCAGCCCTGTCCAGGCACTGAGAGGCTAAAGAGGACCCAGCTGGTTTCCACCCTCAGCATGTTGATGCTTCCGGAGCAAGCCAGGCATATCCACGTGCCCACACCAAGCATGAGATGTTAGCCAGAGATGGAGACTCCTTCTCCATGCAGGTTCAAGAAGAAAAGCTTCGTCTCCTTGTTCTCCCGCTGGTCGAAATGTCCTGTTCCTCCCTACAGCTCCCGTGAAGGGAGTGCTTGGAGCCACCAGCCCACCGTGCCCATTTCTTCTCACCATGAAGTGCGAAGCTGTACTTTCTCTTCTTTTTTTAATATTTATGTATGTGTGTATTTGGCTGTGCCTGGTCTTACTTGAGGCACATGGGATATTCAGTCTTCATTGGGGCATGAGGGATCTTTAGTTGCAGCACGTGGACTCTTAGTTCTGGCATGTGGGATCTAGTTCTCCCATCAGGGATCGAACCCAGGCCCCCTGCATTGGGAACATGGAATCTTAGCCACTGGACCCCCAGGGAAGTCCCAGAAGCTACACACTCACACCCCCAGATGGGGGGCTTTGAATGCTGGGTGAGCAGTGAAATACTTTCTTTGGGTGAGATCTTGGGAAGGAATTTGATTAGAACACAGTTACAGGGCTTTCAGTTGCAGCTCTGCCATGTGGAAAACCTGGAAATCATCACCTTCACCATTTTTTTGTTCTTCATTCGCCAAGTCGTGTCCAGCTCCCTGTGATCCCATGAACTGCAACACACCCGGCCTCCCTGTCCTTCACTATCTCCCTGAGTTTGCATCACCTTCCCAAATGGAAAATCAGCAGTTTTTCTTGGGCCCATCAGAGAACTGAGGTTGCAAGGTGAGCTGTCACCCTGCCATCTGGAGAGACGGAACTCTGGAGGATCACAGCTGAGGTCTGTTCAGTTTTAACAATCCCTGGGGCCACAGGCTGGTAGGAACACTGAGTGGTAATTTTGATGAATTGCTGGAAGGCTGCGTGTGGACCAGCTGAGAAACTCCCAGGGTTTCCTGTCTTGGCAGGGGGGGAGGGGTGGGGAAGGCTCATACTTTCATGGGTTTTATCTCCAGGAATCCCACCAGGTTCTCCAGGAGAAGATCTGTAAAGACCCTCTAGAGTCCTTGGTGGGAGGACAGGAGAAAAATCCTGGTGAAGAGGCTTATCCCATGTGTGTGCATGTGTGTGTGTTAGTTACTCAGTCGTGTCTGACTCTTTGTGACTCCATGGACTGTAGCCTACCAGGCTCCTCTGTCCACGGGATTTTCCAGGCAAGAATACTGGAGTGGGTTGCCATTTCTTTCTCTCGGGGATCTTCCAGACCCAGAGATCAAACCCAGGTCTTCTGCATTGCAGGCAGATTCTTTACCATCCGAACCACCAGGGAAGCCCAATCCCATGTGGGGAATGGGAATTCTCCCTGCAGCCACCTCCAGACTTCCCAAATCACCTCAGGGGGAAACAAACAGGATAGGAACTTGCTTGGAATTGCTGCAGCCAGAGAAGTTGGGGAGGCAGAAGGTACAGCTCTACCACTGGAAGAAATAACCCTGAGACACAGGTGCACTAAAAGACTGACATTTAGGGGACTTCCCTGGTGGTCCAGGGGTTCAAAGTCTGTCTTCCAATGCCAGGGTTAGTAGCAACTGCTGAGCCCGTGTGCTCTAGATCCCAGGCACCACAAGAAAAGCTCAAGCTGCAACTTGAGAAGCCTGTGTACTTCAGTGAAGAGCTTGCAGGCCACAATGAAGACCCAGTGCAACCAAAGTATAACAATAAAGAAAAGTCTGATATTTAATTGGGAGATGCTAGGGTACTCCCCATCCCCCACCCCTCTCTAGGGCCCCAGCAGGGCCCTAGTATGCTAATTGCAGATGGTGACTGCAGCCATGAAATTAAAAGGCACTTGCTCCTTGGAAGGAAAGTTATGACCAACCTAGACAGCATATTCAAAAGCAGAGACATTACTTTGCCAACAAAGGTTCATTTAGTCAAAGCTATGGTTTTTCCAGTAGTCATGTATGGATGTGAGAGTTGGACTATAAAGAAAGCTGAGTGCCAAAGAATTGATGCTTTTGAACTGTGGTGTTGGAGAAGACTCTTGAGAGTCCCTTGGACTGCAAGGAGATCCAACCAGTCCATCCTAAAGGAAATCAGTCCTGAATATTCATTGGAAGGACTGATGCTGAAGCTGAAACTCCAATACTTTGGCCACCTGATGTGAAGAACTGACTCATTGGAAGAGACCATGATGCTGGGAAAGATTGAAGGCAGGAGGAGAAGGGGACAACAGAGGATGAGACGGTTGGATGGCATCACCGACTCAATGGACATGAGTTTGAGTAAACTCCGGGAGTTGGTGATGGACAGGGAGGCCTGGCGTGCTGCAGTCCATGGGGTTACAAAGAGTCGGCCACGACTGAGTGACTGAACTGAATTGAACTGATGCTAACTGGTGCATTGCCACTGAAAGAGCTGCAGGTCTCAGGTTCTATCTGAGGAGGAGCGTGTAGGGAACCCTGAGGTCGGGGAGGAATCTGACACTCGAGAATTTGAAGCTTCTGGCACGTACGTCTATGGAGAGCTTTGCATATAGCCTTACTCCTAGGCAGATGAACGTGTACCCTCATTCTAAAAACCCATCAATTCCTATCCTTTCATACAACCTGTGCAGCTTTCAGCAAAATATTGCAAAGCATGCCAAAAGGTAAGGGAAAAAAAATCACAATTTGAAGAGACAGAGCAATGATCAGCACGAGACTCAGATAGGATACCAGCCTGAAACTATCAAACAGGAAATTTATTGATTGATTGATAGGCTTTTGGCTGCACTAGCTCTTCATTTTGTCTGGGTCTTGGCTGTGTCCTGTGGGCTCTTCGCTGTAGCATGTGAGCGTTCCTGCCCCGTGGCATGTGAGATCTTAGCTCCTCGACCAGGGATTGAACCCACGTCCCCTGCATTGGAAGGTGAATTCTTAACCACTGAACCACCAGGGAAGTCCCTCTAACAAGGAATTTAAAATAACTGATTAATACATAAAGGGTTCTAATAGAAAAAGTGGGCACCATGCAGGAACAGATGGGTAATTTAGGCAGAGAGATGGAACCTCTAAGGAAGAATCAAAAGGAAATACTAGAGATGGAAAACAACGGAAGAAGTAAAGGGTGCCTCTGGTGGGTTCATCTGTGGACTGGACACGGCTGAGGAAAGACTCAGTGAATCTGAACAGACGTCAAGAGAAACTTTCCGAACTGAAGTGCAAAGAGAAAAAAACAGGAAAGGCAGCCAAGAACTGTGAGGCTGTCTCCAAAGCTGTAACATCTGTGAAGCTGGGATCCCATGAGGAGCAGAAAGAGCGAGAGAGCAGAATATCTGAAATAATGATGGCTGAGAATTTTCAAAAGTTAATGACAGGCACCTAGCTTATCCCTCCTAACTCAGGAACTTGGGATCGATATCTACACACTACTCTGTATAAATTAGATAAATAACAAGGTCGTATCATATAGCACAGGGAACTATGCTTAATACATCTTATAATAACCTATAGGGCTTCCCAAGTGGTGCAGTGATGGAGAATCCACCTGCCAATGAAGGAGAAGCAGGAGACCCAGGTTCCATCCCTGAATCAGAAAGCTCATCTGGAGGAGGAAATGGCAACCCACTCCAGGATTCTTGCCTGGAGAATCCCATGGACAGAGGAGCCTGGCGGGCTACAGTCCGTGGGGTCGCAAAGAGTGGAACACAACTGATCACACACAAACAGCACAGCAGCTTGTAAGGAAAAGAATCTGAAAAAGAACATATATACATACGTGTGTGTGTGAATCACTTTGCTATATACCTGAAACCATCACAACAATGTAAATCAACTCTACTTTAATTTAAAAAATTGACAGGCAGTCAACCACAGATCTAGGAAGCTCAGAGAACATTAAAAAAAAAACGCAAACAAAAAGAAACAAAACAACAGAAACAAATGCACAAAAACACCACATCTCGGCACGACACAGTCACACTGCAGAAAACCAAAGAAAAGACACTCAGTGGCATTTAATAGTAAGAGCTAAATTCATATTTACATATTTACTCGCCAGACGTGACACAAAGGCCGACCTACTGGAAAAGACCCTGAAGCTGGGAAAGACTGAGGGCAGGAGATGAAGGGGACGGCAGAGGATGAGGTGGTTGGATGGCATCACTGACTCAACGGACATGAGTTATGAGCAAACTTTGGGAGATAGTGAAGGACAGGGAAGCCTGGCGTGCTGCAGTCCACGGGGTTGCAAAGAGTCAGAGATGACTGAGTGATTAAACAGCAAAAACAACAGTCCGTGGCTAGTGATAGAATCTAAACTAGGAGTTTGGGGATGAGTTTCACGGAAGCCACAGCATCCACGTTATTTCTGCATCAGTTGCACAGTATGGGCATGACCTTGACTCAGACAAATATGCAGTTGTTAATGACAATGGTATTTGAACTGCTTACCTTGTTATCTTAGATAACTCTTTAATAAAACCGATGAAGAAGATTCAAAAAGAACGTGTGGGAAGAACTTTTTGTTTCAAAGTTGAGTTGCTAAGTAACCACGGCCAGTGGTAAAGGAGCCCCTCTCCAGCAGGGCAAGCTCTATAGGGGGAGGAGCTCTATAGGGCGAGAAGGTCTGTAGGGGGAGAAACAGGAGAACTTGACCACCAGGGTCAAGGTCAGTGCCTTGAGTATATAGGTGGTGCTCCAGTGCTATTAGTTGTGAATATTAACTGCACAATGTCTACTGGCCATGCTGAGATGATCTGCTTGCTAGAGTCTCGTGTGTTTGGTCGCTCAGTCATGTCCAACTCCTTTGTGACCCCATGGACTGTAGCCTGCCAGGCTTCTCTGTCCATGGGATTTTGAGTGGATTGTCATTTCCCTCTTGCCTGGCTTCTAACCGAGCATGGAACTCAGTAATAAACTGAGTGATAAACTTTTGGGTACGATTTTGCTAGAGTAGATAGTGGCAGTCTGAATTCCAAGACCAAGTCCGGAGTGAGAACTTTCCTCATCAGGAATGTGAACAGTGGGCGTATAACCCAAATGGGAATGAGTTAAGCTAGGAGCATGGGTGGGCACGTTTCTGGTCTTCAATGGGTTAAGTTATGGTATAGATTATAGATTGTTCTCATGAATATGCACACAATAATCCTAAACAAAAATATTAGCAAATCGATCCAATGATATGCAAGGATAGGTAATACATTACCACCAAGTGAAGTTTATTCTAGAAATGCAAGGCTAGTTTAACATTTGAAAATCCGGGCTCGCTTAGGCAGCACATACACTACAATTGAAATGATATAGAGAAGATTAGCAGTCCTTGCACAAGGATGACAAAGTCATGAAACATTCTATATATTTATAGACTTCCCCGGTGGTAAAGAATCTGCCTGCAATGCAGGAGACCCAGGTTCCATCCCTGGGTTGGGAAGATCCTCTGGAGTAAGAAATGCAACCCACTCCAGTACTCTTGCCTGGGAAATCCCATGGACAGAGGAGCCTGGCGGGCTACAGTCTATGAGTCGCAATAAGTCGGACATGACTAAGCAACTAACACTTTCGCATTTCTTTCAACTGACTCATTCGAGGAGACCCTGATGCTGGGAAAGGTTGAAGGCAGGAGGTGAAGGGGATGACAGAGGATGAGATGGTCGGCATCACCGACTTGATGGACATGAATTTGAGCAAGCTCCAGGAGTTGGTGATGGATGGGGAAGCCTGGCATGCTATAGTCCATGGGGTCAGGAAGAGTGGGACACAACTGAGTGACTGAACCGAACCGATAGCTGATTCACTTTGCTGTACAGCAAAAACTAACACAACATTGCAAAACAGCAAACAATTAATTAAAAAATTGAATACTCATCAATGTGATTCATTTCATTAAAATTAAAAAGGAGATAATTCATGTGATGATGTCTATGAAAAAGTGTGAAAAAAATGCAGGAAAAGCATGTGAAAAATTCCACACTCATTCATGATAAAACTTCTGGCAACACAGAATCAGAAGGGAACTTCTTTACCTGATAAAATGTATCTATGACAATTGTCCAACACACATAATTAATGGCGAGTTATTGAAAGTGTGCCCTAAGACTGCAAACAAGACCACTCTCCCTCCTTTTGGCTGACAGTGTACTGGCAGTCTTGGCCAGTAATAGGAAGAAATAAAAAGAAACAAATGGCATAAAGATTGGAATGCAAAAAAAGACACCATCATTATTTATAAATGACATGATTCTGTACATAGAAATGCTACATAAACCTACAAGTTATTAGAATTAATAAAGAATTCAAGTAAAGTCACTGGAATCAAAGTCAATGTGTAAGCATAAATTATATTTCTATCACCAGCCAAAAAACTGAAATGGAAAATACATCATTTTGGATAACAGCTAGATATCAAAAACCCAGGAATCAATGGAAAGATGTGCAAGACTTTTATACTGAGAACCATGAAAATTATAGAGCAAAATCAAAGAACTAAACAAGAGACAGGGCTATACCACGTTCATAGACTGGAAGACAATGGTGTTAGGTTGCCGATTCTTCCTATAGATTCATTGCAATCCCAATCAAAATCCTAGCAGCTTTAAAGTCATTTTTGTGATCTGCCTGCCATGCAGGAGACACAGGAGTCCTGGATTCCATCTTTGGGTCAGGAAGATCCCCTGAAGGAGGGCATGGCAACCCACTCCAATATTTTTGCTTGGAGAATCCCATGGACAGAGGAGCCTGGCAGCCTACAGTCCGTGGGGTTGCAAAATGTGAGACATGACTGAGCGTGCATGCATCTCCTATAGCTGCCCAGACTCCGGGGAACCAATGAGCTGGGCCTCAGATCATGTGTCTTGGGGAGACCCAGAGACCCCAGGGGAAGCTTAGAGGGTCTGTGCTGAGGCTGAATTTGTTTCAGATCTCAGCCTGTCCTGGCCCTCAGAGAGGAGCAGAAAATACCATCAAAGCAGTCAAAAGCTGTGGACTCAGTTTCCACAGTTTCCACAATTTCCCAGTGACTCAGTGACTCCTCTAAGCTGCTACTTTCTGAGAGCTCAGGATAAGCCAGGGCTTTACATACAGTCATGGATCCCCCCACTCAGCCCCAAGATCTGGGAGGTAGCTGTTATCCCCACTCTGTGGATGACTGTTGAGCATTGGAGATGGAAGCTTGAGTTTGTATCTTTAAACCTTCCACTCTGCTCCCCATGTGGGCTGAACCTGTTAGATCTCTCTAGAACGAACTTAGGGGGCCCTCGAACATGTCTGTTTCTGTCCTTGGCGGGGCACAATGGACAGGTTTTACAGTCGGACTGAGGTCTGAGCCCTGCTCTGCTGTCTCCATATCTGGGGTGTGACTTTGGCAAGAACCTACTCAAACCTGTTCCTCATCTCCCATGTGGGTACCCAGAGCCATGGGGCTCTTGCAGGAAACTGAGATACAGTCTGTTCTTGTTATTTGCAATGTGATGTTCTATAAAGTTGCAGAGACACTGAACCTGTGAATACTGAACCCTTGCTTCTTGGGGAAATATAGGCCCACTGCATTTTTTCATCAACTGACCGGCATATAACTTTGCTTCATATACAGTTGATGTTCAGTCACTAAGTTGTATCCACCTCTTTGCAGCGACCCCATGGGCTGCAGCACACCAAGGTCCTCTGTCCTCCACAGTTTCCCAGAGCTTGCTCAGACCCATGTCCACTGAGTGGGTGATGCCATCTAACCATCTCACCCTCTGCTGCCCTCTCTCTTTTTGCCCTCAATCTTTCCCAGCATCAGGGTCTTTTCCAATGAGGTGGCTCTTTAAATCAGGTGGCCAAAGTATTATTGTTGATTCATTAATATTGAACTCACAGCCAACAGCACCTCATGCTTGAGCAAAGCTTACCTCACACCTGTATTTCCTCTGTAAAGCACATCATTAGACAGCGCTACCTCAGGGGTCGTTGTAAATGCAAAATCACCCAGAGAAAGCGCAAAAATGCAAAATACACGGCACTAAAGAGAGTGCTGGGAGGAAGGAGCCTTGCTATGGGATGAGCTGGAACTGGAAGACAGACTGTTTGCCTGGTTCATCTCAGCTGGGAACATGGGAACCAGGCAACTCAAATTTTTTTTTTTGTTGTTAGGAATAACCACAAAAGTATGGTGAGTGTTGATCTTAAGGTTATAAACACATTTTAGTGAGTAGGTGGATTTGCAAATACAGAATCAGTGAAGATGGTTGACTGCAGTGCACCGGCAGGGCCTCGCCCGTGGCTGTCACGTGGCACCGACTTTCACGACCGTTTCTTCCTCCTACCAAGCATCTCACTTGGTGGCGATGGCAGGGTCCCCGTTCCTTGACCATGAGGTCCTGGTGGGCAATTGTGTTTCTCTCGATTGAAGTCTTAGGGGAAGCAGAGCAGAGAACCCGGCATGGAAGGCCCATGATTTTGGGTGGATAAAGGCGGTTGATTCGCTTCTGACTCTGAGCCCTCATCTGGGAAAGGGGAAGCACGGACCTGCCTGACTCCCCAGGTGTGGAGACCCCAGCAGAGGAAATGCCTGGAAAAGGGCCAGAACCTTCTCGGGAGATGCTACTCACAGGCCCTCAAGACAAAGGCCAGCAAAGATTCCCATTGTTTCAGGGCTGTCTTCACTTGCCCTTCCACCCAAGATGTGGACCCGGACCAGCACCCCCTGCGGAATTGAGTGTCAGTCCACTTTCTGGCCATTAATCTCGAAGAGTCTATCAGGAGCATTTGCATTAGCCCATCTTAAAAAACCCCAGCTGGGTCCCAGCAGGCCAGACATGGGCTCAGGAAACAGTACTGCTGTAGCCAGCCAGAAGCAGAGGCTCCATGGTGTCCAGACTCCATCTTGGACCAAGCCCTGCACCACGCTGTCTGTACCCCAGCCAACCTGAATGCGTGAGGATGTCATAGATGATCACCCCTGGAGAAGGACGCCTCCTACCTGAGACCAGGGGTATGATGGAGGCACCCTGGCTGGAGGACTCGCCACCCCGAGCCCAAACTCTTGGATGGATGGGGAACAGCCTGGCTGGGTCCTTGGAACCTGAGCTTAGGTGGCTGGCAGAAACTAGGCATACTCGTGTGATGGAGAACAGAGGCAAGGCGAGAGTTCTGCAGACAGCCTGGGCCCCCGCCCCGCCTCCGCCGCCTCCCCCAACACACAGACTGTCCTTCCCGTGATGACCATGCAGCTTTCTTAATGGAACACAATCGCTGAACTTGGTACATTTCAAGCACTTTAGCCTTCCAGGACACCAGACTGCTGATGAAAACCATCTTCCGTGGGCGCCATGTTAATGAGAGGCCAAATTTCATATGCTTGCAAACTTTCCCCCCTCCTCCTGCTATACTGCACCCCACCCCCTCTCAATAAAAGGTTGCATCAGAGAGAGAGAGAGAGAGAGATTTCCATAATTTATAGTATGGGCATTTCACTGGGGACAAGCGCTAATCTGTACTTACCGATACATTTAAGAAAATGCATCCTCCCGCAAGCCTGCGCCATTTATGACTCTTGGCACAAACCGCAATGCTCAGTCTTCAATTAAGGGACACCTTAGGGTTCATTATCACACAATCGCTCCCTGTGAACCATGCCAAATGCTGTTTTGGCACGGAGCTTGGAAGATGAATTAGAAGGAAGTCTTCTCTGTAATGCCGTCTCCCTAAATCCCATTCCCACCATCAGCGTTTATGCCCTTCTCTGGCGCGACCCCCTCCTTCTTTCCAAGTGGCTTTTACTATTCAATTTCTCAACGTCAAAGTCGATTCTCTAGAGGTGTAGTCAGAGATGCCACGTCTCCTTTTTGTCTTCCGGCTCTCAACAGGCCTCAGAATGGCTACAGATGGGCGGCTCTCCACACCCCTTGTTGGCCTAAAGGAGCCACAGATGCTTTTTTTCCCCCTCCTCTTAAGCGCCTGGGGTAGAGAGAAGAAAAGGGACCAGAACGGGAGTCACATGCCATGAGAATGAGCCATAAGGAGGTTCTAAACAGGGTCCTCCTCGCAGCCCTGTGTCTAAACCAAGAGGTGCCTCACGCGCACGGCTCACAGCAGAGGGAGGAGAGTTCAGAGTCAAGGGGAGAGCTCTGTTCAAAGCTGGTCACTTCCACCAATGGGAAAGGAGGCAGGAAAAGGAGAGTTCAAACGCCCATCTCCTTACCCCCTCAAAAACTCTCCAGTCCAGGGCCCACACTGTGCCCATGTGTCCTGAATCCACAGGACCCTCCCTGGCTTCAACCCGGGGGTAGGGGCACCCCTTTTTGTCTCCTTCATAAAAACACTGAAACAGAACGAGCATGTTTCCTGGCACTTTCCAGCTCTCCCAGCTGCCCAGGTCCCACCACTGATGTGGGCTGACAGAAAACGGCACCCATCCAGGGAAGGGGCAGGCCCCGGGCCGTGGAAGGAACTGGCGGGCGGCCGATGCACCGGGCCACATCCAGGCTGCCCGTTTAGGTTCTGATTTCCGAGGGGTGTGTGGGGAGGTAGGTGGGCGGGAGAGAGCTGACTCAGGTGCGGGGATGTGCCTGGACCCCCGCCCCGGCCCCCCCCCCACCCCCATCTTGACTGCCCTCGATGAATCTTCCGGCTCCACTTACGATGACAGCACCCCTGCAAGGAGACCCGTTATTGACTTCTTGGTGTCAAACCCACATTGAGAGATGTGTAGATGTGACAGGTAAGGGGGCTGATGGTAACCCAGGCTCTAAAGTCAAAACTGTCAGATGATGCGTAGCCATTAACGTAAAGTTAGCTTAACGAAGGAGTTGCAAACGCAGGCTGTGCTCGGATCAGCTTGGGCCAGGCAGCACAGGTGATGGGACCGAGAAGCCTTTCTTTGGAAGGGTGGGCGGGGGCGGGCAGCAGGCAGGGGCCGTGGGAGGAACAAGACCGGAAGCAAACAGACTGAAAAATACTTTGCCCACAAGATGTCTTGTGGAAATTTTATTATGTAGAGTGTAAAATGAATTGTCAGTCAAATAAAAAGAACACGTCTTTTTTTTTTTAAAAAAACAACATGCATAACATTTTCCAATTGCCTTTTTTAATAGTTAGACATTTCAAGCATTATAAGGAAAAAAAGGAGAATACCTCCCAGACACTGTAACTTCAGTACATCTCAAACGGAATGTCCCCCAGGTCAATTGAAAAATGCAAGAAAAAAAAAATAGCTTCAATTCCGTTTTTCTTTCCTTTAAAAATACATGTTACCTGTACAAGATACACTACAGTAAACATTGGAAACCATATTATCCCTTTTATTAAATCAAAATTATTTAATTCATATTGCGGTTAATGCTAGATTTATTTATTCATCTAGTTAATTTGACAAATATTAAGAAAATATTTAAAAGAAAAAAGCAAAAAACACCTTGGAATTAAAAAATAGTTACTACATTTTTATGCGGTTTAATGTTCCACAGTGTTTGTTAAAAGTTATATTGAATTTATTTTTAATATTAAAAATAACAGTATTTATATTTCTGAGAGAATAGAGAAAGGTTTTTTTGTTTTGTTTTTAAAACAAGCTTGGAGGTCTTAGATACACAATTGCAACCGGTAGATAATGGAGACATGAAAAAACATCTGCTAAACACACAAAAACATTTTTATATTATTAACCCCCTTAGAACTCTAGAAATTATACAAACCCTAAAAAATGCCCCCTCCCGATCCCTGTTGGACAGCAATACAATTATCTGTCTCAATTCAGAATTCACATAATTAATTACAATACATAATAGTTCAGTTTTTTAAAAAATGCAATAAAACCAGACAGCCAAGATACAAGAAATTAGAAGTAAAACATTTAATGAATTTACACATTTAAGAATATTTAAATACTGTTTAAAAATTTTTTTAAAGAATTTGTTACAAACCACCTAAGACTTCCAAGCCACTTTTTTCTGTTGCAACAGAAAAAACTGTAAATAAAGAGACACACGAACAAAACAAAACAAAACCAGAACACACCACGTTGAAATGTCACCGCTCTGAGGCACATTCTGGTACCAGAATCTGCAGGTATTGCTCCAAAAAGATTCCCAGAGCTTACGCATTTGAAGTAACGAACAACGATAATGAAACAAAAATTGTCAGCAATTTTTAGTAACTAATTCTCCTGATTTTTAGAAAAATTCTGTTAATCTAAATATAGTGTTTCACAGAACAAAACAAAGGTTCTTCATCAAAGGGTTTGCAAATCCAAAAACCTCTGTTACAAACAGGTCTTTGCTCACAATGCTTTTGAGGGAGGGGAGCCGCGGGTCCTACTGCTCCTGTGGAAGGAAGGGGGACAGGTTAGTCTGAGGGCACAGTCTCAGGTGCTGATGTGCCGTCTGGGGCTCTGTCTGCAGAGAGGTAATGGGCACTGGCACACGCGTGCTTGGGCGTGCACACACACACACGTGTGTGAGCGCCAATGTCTCAGCGCCTTCTTGCCCTCGCACCCGGGATCTGGCCCAGACAAGCTCTCACACATGAGGCCTTGGGCGCCTCCTTCCACAGGGGATCCTGGGCGGGGAGAGGGGAGTGAATGACACTTCTCCTTGGTCACCTACCGCCTCCCCCCCTCAACTCCTGTCCCCACAGGGCCCAGTTTCCCAGTGAGATGACAGACTGGTCTGGGGGTTCAGGGCCTGTGGTCACCAAGGGACTGTGCACAGGGACCTGACTGGCATCAGGTCACCTAGAATGCGGCTTGCAGGAGTACTTGGTCCCCCGTCTTCCCCACATTTGGAAGAAAACTTTCTGGACAGAGCCCTCTGGTTTCCAGCCTTGGAAGGGGGGGACTTGCTCTCCGCCTGCTGCCCCTCACTGCTGACTGGGGACAAAAGTGACAGCCTGGCCACCCCACCCTCTTCAAGAACAGCACTGGGCAGTGGCCACCAGTCCCCAGGGGCAGTGCCATGCCTGCCCAGGGCCGGCTCAGCCTGGCAGGCTCACTTACAACTGGGAGCCTGGGTCCAGAGGAAGACACCGAGGCCGCTCAGCCCGGCAGTCTGCCTAACCTATTCTTTCCCTAAGAGGCTCCAATTTGTTCCAGCAGGGGCGAGGAGGGGGCCAGGGTGGTGGCTCTGTACCACTGGGGCCCGAGGTCAGGCACACACAGAAGGCTTGGGGTGGGGGAGTGGAGGCCTGGGTGGTCCCGGCGTCGCGGGCGATTGGCTACAGACCTGGCTAGGGGCCTGCGCCTGCCCTAACGTCTGCCCGTAGAAGGCGACCTGCTGCCGGTAGTACTCCGCCCAGGCCATGGTGTAGTCCGGTGGGGTGCTGGCCTGGGGCGCGGCGCTGGCGGCGTGACCTGACAGGCAAAGCAGAGCGCCGGTTACTGGGAGGCAAAGGGCACAGTCAGCCTGCAGGAACCCCTTCCCAGAGCCTCTTGGGAGGCTTCCCAGGGGGCGCCTGGACGAAGTGCCTGATGCCCACGCTGTCTGGCCAGACGTGGTCTGCCCAAGCATGGCTGCAGACAGCATGGTTATCAGAGCTTTCTCGCCTGGGCCCCGCTCCACACCTACAGTCTGCTTCTCTCATCAGCCATGTTCTCGGCGTCCGTCTGTCTGTCCAGCCAGCTCCCTGCCAGTGCCCGGGGCCAGGGTGGGAGGAGGGAGGGCAAGGAAGCAGGCGCCCCAGCAGGGGTGTATGTGCGCGCGCCTGCACGGGGCATCGCAGCCCATGGGGGTCCAGGATCTGGACCGTGGGGGTTGGGGGGGTCTGGGAAGACTGGGCACAGGTGCCTTCACCAGCTGCTCCAGGGGACGGTGACCCCTCTGACCCCTGCCCCGGCCCCTAGAAGGGCTATGGGCCTGGTAACAATCGCAAACACAGGATGACTGCTTCTCTGACAGTGTCCGAGCCGCGCTCTTCCAAGCAGCAAGTGAGATCCTTCAGACTCAAGACACGAGACACCTCTTCTGACCACACCTGAACGCGCTGGTTCAGCAGTTGTGGGATGCACACAGAGGGCTCAGGACTCATTTTCAGTGATTCACTCGAGGTAGTTTTTATTGGGGGGAGGGTTGCCGTTATGAAGTTTTCTCCTCTTTTTAAAAAAACTGGGTTAGTGGAGAAAACTGGCACAGCGAGGAGCTTACTTTGGAAGAAAACATCTCAGTCCCTACTGCAGCCTCAGAGGTCCCGCTCAGTTTCACCTCCTCCCTGCCTCACCTGCCCCGTGATGGCCAGGGAGAGCTGGGCAGTGGCTGGGTGGCGAGATGGCTGACGGCCCCTGGCCGGCCTGGGCCTAACCAAGGGTCCTCACATGGACAGCCCAGGCTGAGGCTCGCCCCATGTGGAGCCCAGAAGGGAAGATCGAGCAGGGGAGGAAGACAAAGACGCCCGCGCAACTCGCTGACAGGGTTGGGGCAGGTGGAGCAGATACAGGCAGACGCCCAGATGGACGCACACAGGGCACGCGGCGAGGTGACGGGAGCCACGGCTCTGGAGCCCGCAGGCGTGGGCCCCGGCGCCGGGGCCTCCCTGTGGAGAGGCCGAAGCACTCACTCTGTTTTTTGTAGTAGTCCTCCCAGGCCTTGCTGTAGTCGGGCTGGCTGCTCTGCGGCTGGCTCTGCTGGCCTGTGCGGAGAACACAAAGGCAGTCAGGCCTTCGGGCTCCCCGGCCCACAGGCTCCGGGCCCTGCTCTCCACTCTCGCTCACTGGCCCGGGAGGAGGGAGGCAGGCCGCCTGAGGGAGGATGCCACTGAGCCCCGCGAGGCTAGGGCAAGCAGCAGGAGCGGCCTCGACTCCCGTGGGTCAGAGACCTGGGCTTCCGGGGCCAGAACCTGAGGCCCTGAGCGTTGTCTGCAGCTCCCTGGATTGGCCCTCAGATGGACAGAGAGTCCAAATGGCACTGACCACTCCCTTCCCCTGCCCTTACTGTTCAAAGACTGATGGCTGCCTCTGGACAAGGAGAAAATTACAGGAAACACATAGGGAAAGTTCCAGAAACTATGTTCAAGATGACAAGATGGAGTACACGCAGCGAGGGGCTGACGCCAAAATGCACACCTGACCCCCACCCAGCCTCGCGCTGTCCAGGGTGGGCTGGGGGGCAGAGGATGTGTGTAGGGGGGGCCCCCGCCCTCCTCTCTGAATTACTGGGTGTGGAAAGGCTGGGGGGGGGAGGCGCAGAGCAGCAGCAGTCTGTCTGGGGCATGGGGTGGGGGGTGGTTACTAGACTTGACCACAGACAAGGCGGGACCTTTCTTCTGCTGAGGGCTGGCCTGTGTGTCCCCCTGTGAAGGCCCCACCAATGTCCTTCTTTCGGTTAGAATCACCGCCTGCAGCAGGCGGGAAGCTCAGTTCAGTCGCTCAGGTGTGTCTGACTCTTTGCGACCCCACGCCAGGCTTCCCTGTTCATCACCAACTCCCAGAGCTTGCTCCAACTCATGTCCACTGAGTCGGTGATGCCACCCAACCATCTCATTCTCAGGCAGGAAGGACATTCTCAGGTAGGAAGAATGTACTCAAAATCAGGTTTCATGGTCAAATGCTTTCCCCGAGTTAATTTACTGAGGACTGAGAGGGGCATGGGTTTGGGGAAAGAGCCCCCTCCCTACTGGGGCAGGACCAGACTCGGACTTGGGTGCTGATGACAGGAGGCCGTAGATCGGAGAAGGCCAGGCATGAGGAACGGGTCAGTGGGGGCGCCCCGCTCAGATGTGGAGGGTGTGGGCAACAGGATTTTTCTTCTCGACAAGATGGACCAAAATCAATTCTCAATTCCTGAGTAAACAAGCAACAGAACAGATGGAGCCGGCGAAACACCAGGACGAGCTGTGCTCCGCTTACTCGGCCCGAGTGCCTCTGCTGACTCCTTACCCACCTGGGCCTGGGGCAGCAGCGGGGTGGGTTCTGCAGGAACCCCAACCCCCTCGGAGACGCACGTGAACCCTGCAGCTTTACGGGACAGTCTCCCCACAGTCGGGGGCTCCTCCCGGGTTCTCTGTCCTGGGTGATGGGCACGGGAGAGCCCTGACCCAGGCCGCTTCCCATGCTGGGGGTGCCTTCTGATGGAACAGGAGGAAAGGAAATGTGCTGGGCTGTGGGGTGAGCGAGCACTGTGCAATGGGGAGGGGAGAACCTGGGTGGTGGGAAGGTGTTCGTGGTGGAGTTCTTAAGGATATTCTGCACGTTTAAAACGTTTTGTTAAGAAAATGCCAGAGAAGAGAAGGTAAAGAACACAGCTATGCAGTGTCAGAGCTCACGTGTGCTTTAGAAATCAAATCCAAATCTTTCAATTCACTGACAAAAGAAATGGAGCCCCAGAGAAAGGGGGACACGCCTAAGGCCATCCAGCCAGGCTCCGGACTCCTGGGTGCTTCTCTAGCTATGGATCTGACAGGTGCCTGGGGCAGGGTTCACAGCCAGTGCTCTGCTGGGGGGCAGGGGGGAAGGGGTGGAACCCCGGGGCCAGCTCCTGAGAGCAGCATGTCCAGTGGCCTGGCGCCGAGGGAAGCCTGCCGACGCGCTGAAGAGCGCTTTCCAAATACCGCCAAGCTGGCCCTTCAGATGTCCCAAAACAAAAAGAACCTAAGGTAAGCAATTTCGTGGGGCTTTTGGTTTTTTTTTGGGGGGGGGAAGCCTATGAAAAATAAGCTCTCCCGGCAACTGAACTCAAGAACGAGTTCCTGAAGCTGATGTGGGCTAGAGAGAGGGCGTGGGTATGATTCCAACAACCTTTCTCTTTTACAATCAGTTTTCTTAAGACAGCAAATTCTCTTTGTGTTTTCTGAAAGTTCAGGAGATAGAAAGAGTCCCTTCCTAAGATGGTGCCAGAAAAGAAGACAGGGAGGAGGCCGCCTAGAGACCAGAGCGCGGGAGTGGGTGGGCACCCAGTGGGGGGGAGGCGGGGTGCGGGGCAGGGGCACTCAGGCCAAGCCGCCTGGAGACCAGAGGGGACAGCGGGTGGGCACCCAGTGCGGGGGAGGCGGGGTGCGGGGCGGGGGCACTCAGGCCAAGCCGTAGGCCTCTTGGACCCTTGGCAGGGAACAGGGGTGAAGACTGGAGCCCGGAGGAGGACGGGGTTGGTGGGACAGAAAGGTTTGAGGAGTCGTCAGGCCCTGTGTCCCCGCCCAGCTGGAGATGTGCCCGAGGCCCCAGGAGGCCTGTCTGGGAGCGGGGGTCCTGCCTCCTCCTGAATCACTTACTTGGAACCTGCTGTGTGGGCTGCTGCCACGCCTGGTAGGTGCTGCCCCAGCCCTGGGTCAGAAAGGCGGGAGGACCACTGCGGAGGACAAGGGCCATTCATTCCAGGGCAGACCACACCCCCTCCCCACCAGCGTCCCCACCCCACCTCCCACCCCCAGGCAAGCACCAAGGTCTCCGGAGAAGCCAGTGAGCAGAGTAAAGGCGGCCACCCACCTCACAGGGGCGCTATGGGGGTTTCCGTTCACTTTAGCAGCAATGTTTGGGAAGCACCCTGAGCTCCTTGGAGGAAAGGTGCTGAAAGAAAGTGGGAAACAGATAAAGACAAGAGCTGAGGACCCAACATACGAAGGGCTTTCACAAAAGACACCCTTCCCTGACCCAGCTCAGGGCGGGAAGCCCTCCCTGGGGATGCTGGTGGGCCAGGGGACCCTCTGCCCTCTGGGCAGGCCCTCAGCCCAGTGCTGGTCAGTGAGCCATGGACAGGCCAGAGGGATGACAGGGATGCATCTTGCCCACACCCCGGGCTTCCGGCTGGCATCCCCAGAAGCAGCGGCAAAGGAGGGCCTCCTGGGTGGGCAGGGAATTCTCGCAGTCCAGATGGGTGCGGAAGACTCACTTTTGATGAGGTGCGGCAGGCGGCTGGCTGAAGGGGCTCTGTCCAAAGGGTCCAGGAGCTCCAATACTGGTCCCCTGTCAGGGCACAGAGGGGACTCTCACTGCCCGCCGGCCGCACCAGTGCCCTCTGCCCAGGCCCGCCCCGGGACGAGCCACAGTCTCCGGGAAGACAGAGACTCGTGGGGTAAAGGCACCCTGCGGCACTCACTAGCCTTCCTTCCCCGCGGAAGGGCCTGACTGCAGGGGTGGCTGCTGCCCCTCCGGTGGCCGATGCGCCACGCCGCCAGTCTTGCACCACCGCACCTGCCCTGGCGTGCCGCCCTGGGGGAGGGACCAACCTGCTGGACTCTCCCGTCAACTTAGGCCGGCCCACGGCTCTCTCTGCCACTCTACGGCCCCTCTGAGGTGAGCAGTGGCCCATCTGTCCTCCATCAACACTCCCTTTCTTTATCTGCTTTGAGGCGCCTGAAACTAAAGCCAGAGTCAATGAACGCTGCCTGAGGGGCTGGCCTGAGGGGCTGGCCGCCAGGGCGAGGCCGTGGGGGTCCGGGGACAGAGCTGGGGGAGGCTGCCGCCCGGCTGCTCCTCTAGCCTGCGGGGCCGCGGCTCGGGCCTGAGCAGCGGTGGCCAGGGGAGCCCTGCGCGTCTGGGCCTGGCCCGTGTCCCTGCACCATGACCTTGCCCCTCGGCACCGGGGGAGGGGGCCGCGGCCCTTGCATCACCAGAGGACCCAGAGGCCCGGGAAGTGTGAGGTTCTGGGGGGAAGCAGGTACCTCGGACAGACAAAAGAAACCCCCGCGACTCCCGAGCCAGGCTGCAGGGCCCACGTACGTACGCCGACTTTCTCATCTATGAGGTGTCTGGCCACCTCGATCTGCGGAGGGAGCCCCCGGATGGTGAATATCCGCAGGTTGGGGTCAGTGCTGGGAGGGGGGTTCCGCTGAAGCTCCACGTGTGCTCCCGACTGCTGGTTTATGCTCTTGATGTTCTCGCCCCCTGTGGGCGGCAGGACAGACACAAGGGTAAGCGGGCAACTGTGTGGCAAACCCCAAGCTTGGAGCTCACAGAGGAGCAGGGGGAGCTTTCCACCCACCAGCGCTCGTCCTAGGAGTTGACAAGTCCTGTCCACTTATGCTTGAGAACGGTTCTAGTCAAAACTAGGGCTGTCTCACGCGTGAAACCCTGAAGCTGGTCTTGCCCTCTGAGCCAGGCTGAGGCAAGGACCCCAACAGAGAAGCCACTGGTCCCCGTCTGTGTCCTGGGCTGAGGCGCCCGACTGCAGATTTACACACAATGAGCTCAGCTGGGGAAGGCGCTCCCTCCCGCTCGGCCCTTCCCTGGCACAATGGGGGCCTTCGGCCCCGCGGGGGGTGGGGGCGGTGTCACCGCAGGGCTGGTCCCCTCCCTCCACAGGTCAAACTGACAGCCACAGGCCCAGCGACACCCAGAGCCCATCCGGCCTTTAATACCCCCATCCTGTCGCTCCTCAAGTCTCTGTCTTCACCGTGGGTGGGGGCGGGTCTAGACGGAGAGGCAGGCTGAGGATGGGGGTCACAGAGGCCTGGGTGGAGCAGGGCTAATGAAAATGTAGTTGGACTCTTTGAAAACCTGGGAGAGTCCCAGTCTCTTAATGAAATTTGCGTAACAAAAGCTCCACCGGCATTAACAATGGTTTGATTCTTCCTTTCAGATTTCACAGAACTTACAGATCCGCTCTGCTCTTTGGGGTAGGGTAAAGCCAGAATACAAGGAGAATTTGGAGCACAGGATTTTATAAAACCGGAGGAGGACAGTCTGTATAAAATCTGGAGTAGGGTACCAGGGAGCCCCAAAGGATCAAAGCGAAGACTAGAGGCCAGTCTCTGTGTCACCCCTCCCCACCCAGAGTCAAAACTAACCTCCAACTGTCATTTCATTGTAACGTGTCCACAACCCTTCCCTCCCCAGCCTGCCCCTCACCCGCACGGCTGGAAAGCCACGTGTACACAAAGCATCAAGGCGAAGGTGAGCAGGGGCCTGGCCAACAGGCTCGGCCTGCACCGGCTCATCTCACCCTGAAAGCACAAGGGGAGTCTACGAGGGCCCAGGAGTAGAGACGGGGCCTGGGTCTGCCGTTCTCCCTGAAGGCAGCGTGAGCGGCCCTCGGCATCACAGGAAGGAAACCAGGCGGCTGTGGGCATTCAGGAAAGCCTGGCTCAGCATCAGTTTGGGCAGGATGCTAGTTGGGTTTAGGGTGGTGCTCAATTTAAAAGGAAATTCATAAAAAGAGAAGCCCAGCTGACCCAAAGGCTGAATGGATGATTTTCTTGAAGATCCGCGACAGTGTAAGGACAGCGTCCCTGCATTTTCTGCCTTGAGCAAACACGTGCTCCTGGGGGCAGCGCTAGCCAAGGGTTAGGTTAGCTGTAGTCTTCAGCAGCTTTGCTCTACTTCCGGGTCTGTACAAGCCCCTCCCGGCCCCCGAACTACTGACCTTTACCCACAGGTTGTGAATTTTATCTTCTCTGCATCGTGAAAGGTAAGCAGCTTCGCTCCTAGGCAAGAGTGTTTGGGGGAGTGATGAAGAGCTAAGAATAGGTGGGAGACCCTTCTACTGCACACCCCACTTCTGCCCAGACCGCTTGGTCCCGGAGGCAAGAGCACGAAAGGGCGTGCATGCCTGGGACTGAGAACCTGCAGGCCCTGCCAGGCCCTCCTTCAGGTCAGGGACTCGGGCCTGCAGCCCTAGACTTTTCCTCGAGGCGCCGGGCGCATGCTAATACAGTGAGGAGGCACCGAAAAACTGCGAGGGGCCGGAAGGAGTTAATTTAAGTTCATCTTCCTGCAAAATGAGGTCACCAGCTTGGCACATGGTGGCTGTCTCCAGGCACATTCAGCAGCCTGCTCCATTCTTCCACCTGATGGGGGGCAGAAGCGACCCACCAGTGGCCCCCCGGCCGGACGTGAAATCGTAAAGCAATTAATCAAACCTGCTAAAAGGCCTGGCTGACAAGAGCAGGGCTGGCCACACTATCTGTCACCATTGCTGTATTTATCATGGAAATCCAGCAGGGGCCCAGGGAGGCGCAGCGTCTGTCCAAGGGCTGTCGTGGGGGGTGGGGGGTGGGGGGTGGGAGCAGGCCTGCCTGCGTGTGGCGCCCCTCACCCTGGCGCCTTTCCCAAGAAAACAGGAAGACCTCAGACTCAGCCCTTGCAGGGAGGGAGTTACAGAAAGACCCCAGCTCCTGCCCCAGTGAAATACATCCTGGCTTCCTGAGGCTGCTCCTGGAGCGGTAGGGCACAGCGTCTGTGACTGCTGCATTCTGCCGCCTCCTTCCTCTGGGGATCGCTCAGGAGGACCTTATAGAGGACAGAGGACAGAGAGGCCGTCCTGTGAGCGCCGAGGCGTCACTGACTATAAGCAACTGTCACAGCACCGGCAGCAAGGCTCCGCCAGCTTTGGAAAAGACACTTTCCGTGAAACCTTCATTGACATGACGGTTCTCGAAAAGCACAGAAAAACCTAGATCTGACTCTCGAACTCCAAGGCGTCAGCTGGACTTAACGTCATGGCAGAAGGCCAGCTGACAGTCTGGGTCACATGTCTGAATGATCGCAGCATTTGGGCAGCTAACAATGTCCACTGAACACCTCCCAGCATGAATACGCCCTGCCAGAAAATCAGAACAAACTCACGTCACTCCTCCCACCTCTGAGAGGCTAATAACCAAGTGACAGCACAGATACAGGAGATAAAACGTTTTAAAAGAGCATAAAACACACAGCGTCCGAGAGCGGGGCCCAGAACAGACTCTGGGAGACGACCGAAGGCCGGCTCGGGGGCACTGGCCACAGCAGCCTCGGCTTTCTGGGGGTGAAGATGTCCCTGGGCCGTGTTCCGTGGGATGCCAGCACCCCTCCAACAGCTACAAGATGCCTGGTGATCACAGAAATTGGGGAAACTCTGGGAGAAAATGGTATTTTTATCTTCCATATGTTGTCAAATACATACAAAAGGAATGAACTGAGAAGCAAACAGAAAGCCCGACGCTGAACAAGTCTCCTGCCAGCTCAGGGCTCTGCTTAGAGGGTGGAGAAGCCGGGCCTACTGCTTCAGGCCCCAGACCTGCTCTCAGCAGCCTTTCTTGCCAGCTCAGATGGCCCAGAAACCAGTCTGCCCTCTCCCTTGCTTTTCACTGAAGGAAGGAGCCACATTTAGCCAGTAACAAGGGCTTCTGACCCAATGTTCTCTAAAACACCTAGAAACAACTGACAAGTCAAGGTGTGTCTCCCTCCACAGGGTGTCTGTCACTTGCGGTGAACGCGCTGAAAAGATAAAGCCTTTCCCACGCGTCGTGTCAGTGCAGACCAAACACCCACATCCAGTGAGGCAAAAAGGAACGCACTCTTCGCTGGCGGAAATGATCTGAATGCTTCCTCCAAGCTCCCTGGAAGTGAGTTAATCCCCAATCAGTCCACTGACAAACACTCAGGGGCCCCTCACCTGTGCATTTCCAGCAACCCAGGCTGCTTCAACAGGCAGCCGGTCTCCCTTATATAACATCTGTTTCCACACGGTGATGAAGTACTCGCTGTGCCCTGGCTCGTGAGAAGGCCCAGGCAAGGGGGGTGCCTTGGAAGGCCGCGGCAGCCTTGCGCCTGGCCCCTTTGGTCAAGTGTAGAAAGCGGTGTGAACCTCGTGCTTCGGAGGTACTGGACGTGTGGCCTGTCTGCCTTCAGGCCAAGCTGCCAGAGGGGGAGCGCCAACCCCTCACAGCACGGCTTACCTTTGCCGATGACGAGGCCGCACTTGTCGGCCGGCACAGTGTAGGTCACCTCCTGGATGCCGCCGGGGGTCCCCACGCTCCAGTCGCCACGGCCGCGGCCTCTCCCCCTGGCCACCGCCAGGCCTCCGAAGCCGTCTCTTTCCTGGGAAGGAAGCAGAGCTCAAGTGACGTTTCTGCCGCTGCCTCCAGGATTAGTTTTCCTCTCTGGGGAGGAGGCTAAGTGACAGGATGCAATCAAAGCCACACATTAGGACCTGAGCACCTCTCCCACATTTCAGATTCTGAAGTGCTCTTTTAAAACCAGAATTAACACAAATCACAGGAACATTCACGGAGATGTGTGCAGACAAATCACATGGTTACATAAACAGCACAAACACACCCAACTAAAACAGGCAGTCAGGTATAAATTCTGAAGTCTGAAACCCAGTGCCCTGATCCCGGGAGTTTTAATCACTGGGCCCCAGTCTACAGGCATCAGGAGCTGGTTTTCTCAGTGCTGAGCCTACCAGAAGCCTGATATTAGATGCTGAAGAGCTACGTGTGGGCTTTTGAAAGTGACACGTGAGTGGCAAGCGTGACTTCGGGCCCTCCCCCGACAAGGTTGCTATAAAGAACAATTCAGACACTGCTCTGAGAATCAGAATACCTTGCAATTCCAGGTGGCGCGAGTGGTAAAGAACCTGCCTGCCAATGCAGGAGAACCAAGAGATGCTGGTTCAGTCCCTGGGGTGGGAAGGTCCCCTGGAGGAGGAAATGGCAACCCACTCCAGTATTCTTGCCTGGAAAGCCCCATGGACAGAGAAGCCTGGCGGGCTACAGCCCATGGAGGTCACAAAGAGTCGGCTAAAGCTCGGCACCTTGCAATCCAACCAGCAAAAGGAATAAAAGGATTAAAAACAAGAGCAAACCAACCAAAACTGGTTATCTCACTCCTCAAAAGACGGAGGGGAAGCCAGGCACACCCGCCCGTGTCTGGGGCTGGAGGGGCTCTCACCGTTCACCCAGCAGATAGAAGGCCCACATCCGGCGGCCAAGAGAGGAAGACCCCCTTCTCTCCAGGGGGAAGCAGCCCTTCTGGCCTCTATCCTGTGAGGCACTCAGGAGCGGCAGCCCTGAAAACCTTTTCAATGTTGATGGCAAACCCGGTGGAGCTGAGAGCTCCTTCAGGGAAGGGGCAGCTCGACAGACCCGTGACACAGTGCAGAGTAAGGGAACCGGATGCCGTCGGCCAAGAGTGAACTGAATGTCTACCTGGAATCTAGACCAGCAGGAAGCCGAACTGACGAATGCCTCCTGCGGCACTCTGCTTTTATGAGCGACAGACGACCAGCAAACAAGGTGATTTAGGGATCTACATGAGAACACACACACACAGCCGACTTGCTAAAAGGGGTACGCCTCGGGCTCTGGGAGACAAGGCTGTCTCCTCCTCATCTCACAGTTTCGCAGTTCCGGGATCATCAGTTCTTACCACGAAGAAGGATGTCAGAAAGGAATCCGTGACTGTTCTCTGAACCTGCCTCATCCTAAGAACTGCCTGGGGACTATGGGTGAAGCCCAAGCTACTCCTGGATATTCTGATTCAGGAATCTGGGGTGGGGCGGGTGTGGGGGGTGGTCCATAAATCTGTAACCTCAGCAGGTATACCCCCAGATGACTCGGGACCATGTGGGGTGTACCACCAGGTACAAACAACCTCCTTGGCTTGCTGCTGAGAAAACTATACCCAGAGGGGCTCAATGGCTAGGCTGCCAAAGGCCACATGAAAGACGGTAGAGCTGGGATGATGGCTTCTAACCTCTTGCTTCTTTCTTCAGCTCCTACTGCTCTGACTTTTCCTACAAACCTGGGGGACATGACATGACAGCCGACCACCAGCTATAGTAGCTCCCCAGAGCAGTGTGTAACACAGGGGGGAAGGTGTCACACGAGCCCGCTCTCATTCCAGAGAAATGTGAATATGAGCATGGACTGTGGTGCCTGAAGACAGCTTTAAAATCCTGGCAGATCACGAAGTGCCTTCTAAAGCTAAGAGTAGATTTGACTTGTCTTATAATAGGTGTGCCCAACTGTTCGAAACCTGGCCAGCTACACTGTGAATCCTCCAAGTAGCTTAAACAGTCAGGAACTTACTTTTGTGAAGACAATCTAGATTCTGCAATAATAAACAGGTAGAAGAATAATAAACTGGCAGGGAAAAAATAAAATGAAGGCAGTTAAAAGACAGACGGAGAGAAGCCACTGGCTATAATCCTGGAGGGAGGTAAATGACGAGAGTACTGGTTTTTAGAAATGGGACTTGAGAGGGGGGCGACTGCTCCAGGCTGCTTCTCCAGGGTGAGACAGGAGAACTCTGGAGAGCCAGACCCACCTGTGCTGTAAGAATAAGCTCGCTGATGACATGTGCTGCATGCTGGCATCGATCCGGGGGTCCCATCACCTGTGCAGCTCTCTCCGGACTAATACCGTCATCTGTGGAACAAGATGGGAGAGATGGGATTAGGAAAAGCCCTGCTTCAGAAGGAAACAAACATCAATCTGATTTGCAGTCAGTGTTCCTACCACCACTGAAGGGATGATAAGAACACACCTCTACATTTAGGACACGTTTTAGGTAGGGAAACATGTACGGCTACGTCTTTCTGCACGGTCTCTGTCAAACCTCATTACGCAATTACAGCCATTTAAAAGGGGCATCATAGAACTTCCCTGGTGGTCCAGTGGTTAGGGCTCCATGCTCCCAGTGCGGAGGGCCCAGGCTGGATCCCCGGTCAGGGAACTGGATCTCATATGCCACAACTAAGACACAGCACAGCCAGATAAATAAATGTTAAAAAAAAAAAAGTTACAGAAACTAAACTTGAAAATAGACTTGAGCTATGGCAATATTTTCCAAAGATTTTCCTCATGCGATGAGGAAAATAAAGACACTGTAGATAACTTTGCTCATAAAAGTAAATTTGTAACACTTAAAGAACTGTCCTTAAGATTTTTTTTTTTGGCCATGCCACGGGGCTTTGTGTGATCTTAGTTCCCTGACCAGGGATAGAACCTGGGACCCCCTGCACAGAGCCTTAACCACTAGACCACCAGGGAAGGCCAAGATTTTTTTTTAAATGGTTTTATCTTTAATGTTATGAAATAAAAAATAAGGTGTTTGCTTTTAAATCTTTAATTGGCAAATTAAAAGCTGGAAATGCTAATGTTGAACCCCACTCCCTTAACTTTTACTGGTCTAAAGAAAAAAAGAAAAAGGCCTGGACACTCCTGGGCTAGCGTGTTCTGGTACATGAAGGGTGACCCTGCCAGCAAATCCACAGAAAGAAATGAGGGCCGGAGGAGAAACTGGATTGGAAATCTGGTAACAGAACGTTGCTAACGAGAGAAAAGGTGAGAGAGAGAGCAAAGAACACACAGCGGGCTAACAAAACAAAGTCCTTGTTCTGTGAGGTGTTCTCTACTTCTTCATAATGCTGAAGATTTCGAGAATCATCAAAACCAACCTGGTTTGAACTGAATTCTCACACCGGCATCGTTCTGGATCTTTTTGATCATTTCCCCGTTTCTTCCTATTACAATCCCGACAGCAAACCTAGGCACAGACACCTGAGCACAGAGAAACAAAACCTCATCAGCATTTCCTTGCAAACCTGTCTTTTCTGCAAGTCTGGTGTAAGTGTGTATGCATACCATTTTTATTACAACATATTCCTGGAAATGATACATAAAGCATATTTTTTTTCCTCTTAGGAAAAATGTTGTGGTTGATGACTGTATTCCTGTCCATTAAATGCATCTAGCAGGTATGAGACTTGATCAAAAATAGTTACAAAAATGAAGTAAAGCAAGAATAAACCTGATAAAGAGTTTAAAAAATATTTAAGATTAAAACTTTATCTTCCAAATTCTATGAAATAAGCATAAATGCACCACACACATTGGTACATGGTCCTTCACTCTTTTGTGGTAACACACGTAACACAGTGCTTATCACCTTAACCGATGTAAACGCGGCGTTTCAATGGCACTAAACCCCATCACAGTGTCCGACGCCTATGCCCCAAGCCTTTTCATCACCCCAATAAGCAGTCAGTATCTGTGAAACCACACTGCCCTGGTAACCTCTATTCTATTTTCTGTCTCTCTGCCTAGTCTAACGCTTCATGTAGGTGGAACCATATGATATCTGACCTTCTGCATTTGGGCTGAGTTTATCAAGCATCATGTTTGCAAGATCCACTCATGCTGTAGCAACATCAAGGATATATTACAATCCCATTCCACCTCATCAGCAAAATAGGTTTAGCGGTTAGATACCATCACAACACAGGTCACCGCGAAAACCTGGACTTTGGTCTTTATCTGGGCAGTGGGGTAAGCTTTGAAGCACAACCCCAAGCCAGGGGGAAAGACCCCAGTCCCTGAAATGCACGCAGCTGGCATCCCTCACTACACCTGACACTCGTTCCATACACCCCCAGGGAAGCAAGCATACTTGTCGGGTTTTGCAGATGAGATAGGCGTTAAATAACTTGCTCAAGGTTGAATGCTAATAGAACATGACCTTCAACCTTAAGCTTGCCTACTAACCTGTAACTCAAGCATACCTCTATACTGCCTCCTCCCATTCGAGAGCTGAAATCACCGCGCACACCTCGAAAGTCAGCTTGGTCTTTCTCTCGGATGATTTCTAAGACCATTTCTCTCGCTTGCTGCATAAACACAGATAAAAGGCATTAAGGAAAACAATCCTGAAAAAACACATGACCCCAGGTGAAAGATTAAACCCTCTTACGCTAGGCTCAAAGCCTCAGAAGGTGCTCAGCTGTGGGAAAACTCACTGTGTTGTATGATTATTACTGTTACCTGGGACAGGGGCAGGCTGCTGCCGAGCAGCATGGCGTGCATATAAAATCTCAAGTGTCCACACAGACAAGGGTTCACTGTCTGCTACAGCCGCAAGTGGGTCAGCACACTTGGGCTGGGTCAGAACTCGATTACGGTTGTCCCACTATGTTCCAGTATGCCATCTCTTTCTTGTGGGGAGAGGGTGTATCCGAGAGCTCTGACTGTGGGGTAGCTTTCTCAGCAGAGAAGTTCTGGGGAGGTCAAGGGAAGAGGTCAGCCTGGGAGCCTGCAAATACCTGCCGGCTCGCAGAGCTCGAGTGTCTCTTCCCAACTGGCAAGCCCACGCCCCACACCTGACCATCTCTAAGGCACATCCAGGGTCCTCTCCCCGCGGAGGTCCCTAAGTCAGTCCATCCCACCCGGGCCAGCACCAGTCCCAGAGGAGCTGGGGCGAAGGAGCAACCACATGTAACAAGTCAAGGTCTTGTGGGAACCCAGAAAGGATCAGAGTTCTGAAAAAATCAAATCAAACAACAAGAAAAACCAAAACAGCAATGTCCGAGGACATTTGGAGAAATCGAAATACGGACTGACTGTAAGATGATGTCATGGTACTACTATTATTTTCCTAGGCCGCTTTATAATAAAAAAGGACGCTTTATTCTTAGAAGATACATACTGCAGGATTTAGAGGTAAAATGTCATATGCGTGTGCTCAGTTGCGTCTGACTCTTGGCAACCCCATGGACTTGTAGCCTGCCAGGCTCCTCTCTCCATGGAATTTTTTAGGCAAGAATATTGGAACTGGGGTGCCATCTTTCGTCTCTAGAGGATCTTCCCAACCCAGGGGTTGAACCCTCATCTCGTGCGTTGGTGGGGGGGTTCTTTACCACTGAGCCACCTGGGAAGCCCAGAAAAGTTACATGGTACCTGCCATTTACTCACAAATGGTAAAGCAAAAAAATAAAAAATACACACACACACACATAAATGGTATAAGCAGGTTGAGGGTGTTCAGATGTTGATTACACCATCTTTTCAACTTTTATATTTGCAGTTTTTCATAATAAAAAATTTGGAAAATTAAAAAAAAAAACCAAACCCAAAGAACAGTTTACCCTAAATACAGCAGACAGCTTCTCCCAAATAAAAAAATAAAGTTTTAAAATTAAAAAATAAATACTAAAAACTTTCCATTATAATAATTTTCCTGCAAATTCATCAATGAAATAAGCTCTCTGCCCAGGTATCTTTTCTACAAAAGACAAAAGCCAAATGTTCCACTAGCGAAGGAAAGAGTGGAGGTTTTCTGGGAGGTGGCTTTTCTCCTGTCCAGCCAGTTCTTCCCTCCATCCAAAGAGCTCTACGACGCACAGCAGTGGAGGCCACAGGCTGGACTGGATGAGCCAAGTGCAGAAGGGTTAGATACAGTCCTTCTACATTTAAAGAGGCTGGAAACTCTGGGGGACCTGACGGGGCTGAGTGAAGGGAGGGCGTGAAGGGCCGTGTTGCTGACCGGAACCTAAGCAGAGCAGCCACCATAATCACCTCAATCCTGTTTTCAAATCATTGTTTTATATGAAGACCTTGACCAGAAAAAAGTATTATCAGATGATATCTACCAGGGACTATCATCTGAGCTCAGCTGAATGACCATGTTAAGAACTAGGGGAAACCTTTTGTCAGAGACTGGTAGCCTTGGCCAGCTCGAAGCCCCAGAGCCCCTACAGAGGAGAGCTGTTGCTGCCAGGCTGGCTCTCCAAGATGTATTGCTCTGGAGAGATTCAAAGTGCAGTGAAGGCTGGCAGAAAAATGAGCGTTCATGTCTCTCGGGGACAGACGCGCGCCCACGCCCACTCCTGCCAACAGTCACAGAGCTGGAGGGCAGAGCCCCTGGGTGACTGAGACCTGAGCCCCTGCCCGCTTTCAGCACTGGGGGCGATCCTCGGAGGCACATGGGGCGCCTGCGATGATGGCATGCACGTGCCTTCCGTGGTCCAGGCATCTTTTTAGTCACCTCCCACCTCAGCCAGCTGTCTTATTGAAATGGGTTGAGGGAACAAATAAAAGCCACAGGGAGCCTGCACCTGAGCTGACTACAGGTCAGCACCAGAAACTGCATCGGATCAGAGTTGCCTCAGCCAACAAAACTGTCTGTGCTGTGGACAAGCTCTGTGCATGCGTTGCCCCTGCCGCAGCCTCCATGGACGGGCTGGCTCTGAGCACTTGAAACACGGCCTGTGTAAATAAAGGACTCATTTTTTATTTAATATGAACGATTCCAACAGCCACATGTGTCCAGCAGCCCTGGTACAGGGCAGAATGACCCAGTTCTCTTCACCCTCAAACTTGGAGTGAGAACATAGCTTACCTTAAATCAAGGACCACCCCCCTTATGATTTCCCAAATGACAAAAACACAACAAGCATACCACCAAGTGATGCCACCACACCTGGGACCTGCCTGACCCACGGTTTCTCTCCTACCTGAACTTTAAACGGGTCTCCGGTGATGCGAAGGGGCTTGTCTGCTCCTGTGGGCAATGGGCCGTCCTGAATCATGACCATCTTCACACCGGTCCGCTCCTGTGGGGGCACATGGGTCCTCAGCAGAAAGCCTTCTGCCTCCGAGAACTGGGCTCTGAGACAGCACATAAGCCACAACTCCGACCTGCAACTTCAAAGGCCCTGAGCCCTGAAATAAGAGCTTGTTCCTAACGAAATCTGGCAGCAAAACGAACTCAAACTCACGGAAGCATCCTTCTAGTCCTCCTCTCAGTGACTGTGACTATGCTCAGCCGTGGAAATCTCTATCTGATTACGCGGTGCAGCCCTGGAACTTGCTGGGGGTGTTAAATCCTAAAGCACGCCTGGCCCCACATGTCTCAGATGAGGGAATCTGGAGCTCAGAGCAGTTCATGAAGCATTTACGCAGTAGTGGGCACCTCGCTCAGGGTCCCACATAAATAAAGATAACGGGTACTACTTCAGTTCACGACAACAGTGAGGGCAGCGCCTCCCTGCTCTTACAGACGAGGACCCTGAGCCTTAGCAAAGTACACGGCTGCACCTATGGCCTGACAGCTGATGAGCAGGAGTGCTGCCAGCTCTGGACACAGGGTCTTCATCTGAGTCTCTACAGGGCTTCACTGCCACAGTGGGTGCTGCCTGTTCCGGGGGACCCCAGGCCTTGGTGTCACAGCTGGCATCAAGCCTGGCCACAGTAAATGTTCAGAAGTGTGGAAGCCCCTGGGCAGAGGTTCGGGGGGAGCCCTGCGCCGTGATGCACAGCCAGCCCAGCTCGGGCAAGCCAGAGCCATGACCAAACCTCCCGAGCTGGGAAGACGAAGGAAGTGGAGGCCTGCTGAAGTGCTGCTTGGCCGGGGGTCATGCACCTGCAACTGCTTTATCGTCTCCCCGCCTTTGCCGATGACCAGACCCACTTTCGACGCTGGGATGGGAATCTCCTGGACCGTGCTGTTGCCGTCAACATCATTGTGAAAGCCGGGTCCGTTCCGACAGCGGTCCACGATCTGCCCCAGGAGCCGTTTGGCTTGTCTTTGGGAGGGAGAAGAACCACAAGAGAACCAGTGGTTAAGTGAACGCTCCGGGCGCCCAGGAAGGGACAAACAGCACCCAGGAAACACAAGAAGGGGTCAAGGCTGCCCTCCAGCCAACTCCAGCTGTTGCCCCCACTACCCGGGAGGGCTCTGCCATCCGCCAGGCTACTGGGCTGAAGTTGAAAGCAACACGCACCACAAGAGCAACGTCCCGCCACAGCCCCTCCACGTCTGCCCTCCGCTTGCCCTCGTGTCTCGTGTGCATGCCACACACACGCCTGTCTCCTATTCGAATGTCAGCGGCCTTGGTGGCAGAGCCTACCTTTGATCCCCCTGCGTCTCTCTGCGCCCCAGTCCAGCACAACCCTCCTCACAGAGCACACGCTCAACGGACGGTGGTTAAATAAGGGCAGAGGAGAAAGCAAGGAGAAAGACAGGATGAAAGAAAGAAAGCAAGGGTTAGTAGTCGTCATCTGAATCCTCAAACTCGGAATTTCTTCTCCATAACCAACCAGACTGCTTGGGTGACTTTTCAGCTAGGGCTAGGAGTCACTAGCTCAGTTTCAAGGGTGGGGAAGAAAAGGAGGCAGGGCCTTGGTGCAACTGCATGGCCATGTACACCTTCTTGGGGCTTTTTCGATGGTCAAAAGCCTGCATTCCCCTGGAATTTTATGCTGATGTACCTGGAGACGGGGGGAGGAAAATTGTACTGGTGAAGTAGTACAACCCAGCCTACTGAGGTCCTCTGTCGGGCCAACCTCCTTTTCTGCACCAGAATCTCCCCTGGCTGTTATTTGCAGTGTTTGTTCTTTGAATCACCACGTATGATCTATTTTGTGGTTCCTTTAATAGCTACTGAACAGGCTGGCTGGACTGTGCACTGAAGCAAAAAAAAAAAAAGGTTTTCTACTCAAGTTATAACCCTGCTGCCTTGACTGCTTGGGCAGAACAGGAAGCAGGAATGTTTAGAAGAGGAGGAAGAAGGCGAACAGCAGGAAATGGATGCTGCCCGCTGCAGTCCTGAGCCTCTGTGTAGAGCCAGCCGTGGGCATCTTCTCAGTTACAGCAGCCTTTTAGTATTTTGCCTGTGCACTAGATTGACCTGCGTTGGAAGAAAAACGCCTGGACTCCAGCAAAAGCGTCCTGCCTGCCTCTAATGCACACCTGCCAGTGGTGTTTATTCTGGTTCACTGCTTGCGATGTTACAGCAGAACAAGAGAATTTAAACTCATCTAGACTCCCTGAGAAAGGGAAACAATAAAACAGCCCTACCTACTGAGCCAGACATAATCTCGGCACCCCTGTCCCCCGACGCGACGCTGCTTGGTAGATGGAAAGAGGAGACGGAGCAGACTTGGGGTGAGCACCTCCCCCTTCCCAGGAGGTTCTGGGACTTAGGAGGCTCGCATGTGGTACAGGCCTCTGGGCATGCATGTACGAGAGTGAGGCTTGTCCCAAGGCTGCTCTAAGGGCCCCAAGAGGCAAAACACCCTCTGGTTGGTCCACAGGGCCCTCTGAGTGGGGCAATGGCCACCAAGAGAATAGACTCATTGGGTTCACAGATAGCAGAAGGGCGACGGGACCAGCCCCAGGCAAGAGACGTGATGCCAGGCTTCTCAACGCTTCCCAAAGTGAGAGAGGCTTAACTGATCCAAACCTGCTCAGGTAAAGGAGGTTATTAACAAGGAAGAAGTGAGTTAATGAGAGCATTCAGGCAGGGTGAACGGACACTCTGGAGGACCTGCTTTAGGAAGCAGGTGTTATGACAGCTGTGAGAAATTCTGTAGGGTTTGAAAAAAAATCGGTGATACCTTATGTGTTTAAAATAACAGAACAACTCCCCTGGCGTGGCAGCCTCCCAGATCCTTCCCTGAGGAAGCATCTGTGTTTCGCAGCCAGACTGCAGTACAGATCGACAGTATTCAGTAACAATTCTGCCCTTCCATTTCTCCCCGGCTGGGGACGGAGGAAGAAGAGTGAAAAGGAGAAAGTAAATAAAATAAACTTACTCAATACTTTCTGGGGTTCCGGTAAGTACACAGGGCCTCTCTGGAATCCCAGAACTCTCTACAAGAAGAATCAAGAAGACGAGGTGTGTTGGTGGGCATCAGGCAACCGTGCGCCTTTGCCTCTGTGCAGAGACTGTCTCTCGGGCTGGTTCCTACACCAGCCCCACAGAAGCCCCGGCTCCCAGAAAAACAGTCTGCTCCTGCTTGCGGAGAGAATATGAAGCTAGGAGCTCCAGCCTGGATTCTCCAAATAAAAACAAGTCCTGCAGGGGGCAGTGGGAAGGACACAGCCGTGGGCTCTGTGTTGGTCCCAATTACCAGCCTCAGCTTCGTACCTGCCCCATGAGTGTGCTAGTAAGTGCCAGAGTCACTGAACCCACTGCTCCTCAGTTTGTCCACCTGCAGGGAAGTTTAAAGGGTACCTGCCGGCAGCTCTGAGGCACACTCGTGTGGGGTTTAATGGTATGCATGTCAGAGTTATTACCAGTAATCGCACAAATATTACAAGGGAACAGTGACATCCAAGCGGAATTGGTGCTGGGCCATTTGATGAGGGGAAAAAAAACCTTACTTTGCAACACCACACAGGACCCTTATTCTGTTCCTAAAATAAAAACTGCCTCGGGAGAGGGGTTCGAGGGGGAGGGGACATGTGTACATCTATGGCTGATCCATGGTGATGGATGGCAGAAACCAACACAACATTGTAAAGCAGTTTTCCTCCAATTAAAAACAAACAGACAACAACAACAAAAACCTGCCTCTGAAAATTCATATTCAAAAAATGAAAGACAAATGGCTAACAGCAGCAACTGCCCTCGAGACACGGTAGAAGTATCTTTTAAAATAACAAACATGTCCGTCGTCAAATGTCCTCTAAATCCTGTCCTCTGCTGTGGAAAGTGGTCGAACTCAGATGATGAAATTATAAATCAAAGTAACAACTCTTCTTCCTGTTTGTGTCTCTCCATCTCACGTGGGGAAGGTCCTGAGCTGAGCTTCACACGTGCTCACAGAGCCAGAGCCTCTGGCCGGCCCCTTTCCACGAAGGGCAGGGACCATCGACTCCAGGGCAGTGGTGAGCAGACCCCCGCAGTGAGCCCAGAGCCACAGCAGCACTCCCCCAGGCCCCACTCTGCCTGGCATCACATTCTGGTGCAGAAAACAGAGGTCCGGGACCAGCAGGTGCTCGGGAGGGACCACACTGGGCCCAGAGCCGCAGAGGGTCTGTCTCCCCAGACGCCAGATGGGCGGCTTCGCCGGGACCTGCTTCTGCTCTGGTTTTTCTGGTTCTCACCTGGGAGGCCAGCTCCACTGCAGGGAAAACAGCCATCGCGTATACTTACCAAGCCCCTATAGGCTCCTAAGCAACAGGCAGAGGTACTACATCTGACTTTATAATGAAGTCTGGTTTTTACCACACTGAGATCTATGAAAAAAGCAGCCCTTACCTGACGCAATCTGAATTTTGCAACCAGATTCTGCTTGAATCCGTGAGATCTGCTCACCTCCCCGGCCGATAACTGAAACAAATGAAACCGGGTGAGGATGCACCCCTTACTCCACAGTTAACCCTGCACGGACGACTTCATTAACTCAACAAACATTTATACTCGGCTCGCGGCACAGCAAACCAGCGAGCCACAGGACTTGTGCGTGAAACACAGCAGACAAGACAGGTACCCCAGCTGACGTCAGTGGGGAGCCCACGGCCCAGCACCCCGCGTGGAGCCCGCTTCGGGGCTCCGGAGAAAGCAGTGTGCAAAGCACTGTACTACACGTGACAGACACGCGAAGGGGATTACAGGGAACACGAGGGACAGGAATCAGGGAAAGAGGAAATGACGTGGGTACTTACTAAATCCAACCATTTTATCAGGCACTTTGAATTCTTCTGTTATTACTGCCCTAAAAACAACAGAGAACATTTTGGAAAAATACATAGAATAAAGAATTCTGCAATCATTTTCGGCTCCCCAAACTTCCCATATTGGCAATCTTAAGAGGATAGAGGTGTCAAATAAATCATGCCAACATGGCCAACAAGTCTACAACCATCTGCAAAGGCGGTCCCCCTAAAGACCCTTTTGATCAATCACTTCTTGCAAAGACCCAAGCCTCCCCTTTCCCTATGTCAGAGCAAAAAACCTCTTTCATGAAACCATCAGCTCCACTAACAACTGACTTTTCTTTCTACAGTTACCCTCAGCAATGCTGAACACCTGAAGGTCCTCTGAGGCGTGGGGTGTGCTTAGCCTTCGATTCTGGTCTCCCAGATGAAGAGAGACAGCTACTTGTCAACAGTCCTTGTTTCCCCATCTTTTTACTGCTTTCTGGCCACCCTCTAATTTATCTGCCTCTTGGGATGAGACGTCCCAAATGGAACCAGTGTCCTGCTGAGGCCTAACTGGTGCTGACCAGTACAGAATGATTACCTTGCTTATTCCGCAAGGGACTTCTGTTAAATGCTACCCCATCCATTATGTGCCTTTAAAAAAAAAAACAACAACCGCTGCACTGGTTCTTTCAAACAACTCTTCGAATTTTGCCATATAGTGTGTTGTGGACAATATCCAATTTGCCCAACACCCCAGAAAGCAATTAAATCTAAACATTTACCTTAGGAGGAAAACTAAATGCAAGTAGTTTAAAAGAAAAAAAAAAAAGCCAGCACTTTCAAACCTCCCTCACACAGCTGGATCTTTACCCATCACGTAAAGCACGGGATCCAGTGCGTGTGCTCAGGGAAAGCACAGCACTTAGAGACGCAGCGGCATGAACAGCGCCGCCGCTGCAGCCCACCGGCTTCTCGTGCCTTCATCCTCATGCTACACATGCACGAGGGTTCTCTACATCTCTGGGGACACGTGAATCCTGGCTTCCTCAGCAGTAAGACTGTAAACGCCAATGCCAGGCCTCAGCTGGCCTGAAGGGTCTACTGGACGAGAGACCCAGGGCCCTGCTGGGACGTCCCCTGGTGGTGGTGAAGGGTAACCATGCTCCCGGATGCGAAGCCACCAGGCCGCTGCCTGCGCACGCAGCACAGAGCTGTCTACTCTTGGGAGACAGTCCTGGGGAATGTCCTAGAAGGTGTTCAGCACCAGCCCCACTCAAAAACTCAGGCAGCTCCTCGGCTCGCAGAACAATTTTAGCAGACTCTCTCTGAGGGAAAAATGTAGTTAAGATGAGCTGCCCTGGGCTTTCGGGAAGACAAGGCCTTATTACAAACCCAACGCTGAAACTGCTCTAAGGTACAAAGTAAAGTAAAGCTTTGCAAAGTAAAATCCTGACGAACTATGGCTTTATAGGAAAGTTGTGATCCTAACACAACCTCAGTTACATGACTGTATTTCAATTCATTAAAAAAAAAAAAAAAAACAAGCAAACGAAGCAAATAAAGAAACAACAAAAAAGTCACTGGGATAGTGCCTGGTGATGTCTAGAAACTCCCAATATGCAGAGAATAAAGAGGCTCTTAACTGTATCACTAGGGCTGAAGGTTAAGGATAATATGCTATAGTAACAACATGCAGCATACAATTTCACCCCTTAGGGAAGGGAAGCCCTCCCCTGTGGTTTTCCTGTATATTTTGTTCTTTTAGAAGGGTAACATTGTGACCACAAATATCCTGTCTTACAGATTGGCCTTTTTAAAGCCCAGAGGTCTCTGTATCTCTCTAAATCCTCAACGTTGATGGGAAGGTGGTCGGGGGAAACTGAGGAAGGGAAATCAACGGGGCACCCATCCAAGGTTCTGGGGTGAGGCTTCTGACTAGTGCGGGGGGGGGGGCACCCAGACTCCCACATCCTGGGCCCTGACTCCCGGAGCAACATGAGCTTCATCTTGGGAAAGCCTAGTCAAGTCACACTTCTTTAGCATGGCTTTTTTCAAGCAAAGAGGTGAATGATTCACAGAACACGGGGAAAACCATCAAATCAGGAGGATAATTTTCACATTCTCTACTTTTAAATTCAACATATGTGGGCAGAAAGAACAGCTCCAACATCCCAGAAGTCTTTTAAGTTCAGTTTTACAATAATGGTTGATTTTTAATACCAAGTATCAGTTTATCCCTTCAGCTTACACTGTCTTGGAAAGGGCTACAAAAAAAGTTGAGTCTTAAAAAGAAATCTAGCCCATGGTTTTTCACACTCTCAACCTCTGACTTTCTAACACTCTAGTACAGATGGTGGATCAATAAACAATTAGAAATGATCAATAAATAATAAAACATAACCCACCGCTTACCTTTGATGTACCAAGGCCCCTAACTGGTTACCTACTGTGGCAAAGAGAAAGAGAAAAGAAAAATCAAAGCATTAGCACGGATAAACTAACTTCATCCTTACACGACTTCTTACCATTTCAGAGGGGGAAAAAAAAGAAAGGCAGAAAGAAAGCAAACAGTAATTTAGGCTCAGTGGCTGAAATGAATGCGTTACATGATATGAAACAGGAGGGGATGTCGTGATCAACAGTCTCTAACCCAGTGTCCAGCTGAACGCAGGATAAGAAATTGATCTGTGTGTCCACATGCTGAGCAGCCTGGGAGAAAATCCTGCTTGCTAAATCCCTCTCACTTCCTACCTCCCTCCCGCTTGGGATCCAAACTCAATGTAAAGATGGCCAGGGTCCCTTCTTTCCCTTTTTAAAACAAATGAGAAGATTTAACCTCCTAGTTCAGAAGCATTGTTAAGGACTGCTCCGTGGCAGCTGCAGTCGCTAAGAACGTGCACATATGTTCCTGCTGGCCACGCCACGGGGCATCACCCCCGACGCTGCCTACCTTCCCAAGAGCATAAGCATCTCAAGGAGAGGAATGAGGAGCTGGCCTCCTCCCTTCTGGGGCCTCTTCGGTGAGCCACCCTCGCAGTCTGGACGCCACGGACGCTAGGAGTCAGCAACTGTCTTTCAAGCCCATTTCACAGAGACAACAATGCCCAACAGGCTCTAATTATGAAAACCAAGTCTGCAGTTACACTCCTGCAACGCCACTTCAGCTATGCTTTTTGTTCATTTCTCCTCTTTCAGCTACTGATGAGTGTCTCCACCAGCCATCAGCAAAAAATGAATCTGCGGTATTTCTCTTTGGAAAATGCAGCCCAGGAAACACAGTCAACAGACAATGAAAAAGTATAAATCCCAAGTGCATCACAAGGAACTGAATGAATCTTACAAAATGCTAACAAGAGCATTCAAAACTATGTCTCCCGGCAAAGTTTTAAGAAGGACAGATACACGCTAAGTGGGGAAGAATCAATCACATCAGCCTCAGAACAAAGAGGGACACGTCTGACATCTGAAATCTAGGGCTCCAACAGCTCTTCTTTCTGCTTGAACTTAACTCTGTCATTCTCGGACCGCAGAGGAGCTGGTCATAAAACAATCAAGGAAAAGAAACCAGATCATGATGTTTTAAAAGGAGAGGAGAAAGCCTGGAGAAACACACAGCAAAAAAGTACACAAAGCTACTGAGTCAATACCACATTTCTCCTTGATCAATGGCACAGTAACGGTCCACAGCCAAAACCCTGACCTTATAGACCATTACCCTCCTTATCTCAGAGATAACAGCATTGTTTTTTATCGACTCTTAAACATTTTCTTTTTGTGCTTCCAGTCTGAATATGACAAATGCCCTCACTCCGCACAGGCCGCGTCCACGATTCCCATTCCGTGTGAAAAGCGGACAAGCACCAGCTCGAGAGGAGTCCTCGTCACCCACTCAGGCCCTGGACGCTGTGAGAGAGGATCACCCACAGCAAAGGCAGCAGGCGGGAAGACAACACATGGGAGGAGAAGGTCCAAGACACAGTGCCGCTGAGTCTGGTCACCTGTTCCTATTTAAGGGTCATGCTCAGCATCCCTGCTCACGGTCGGAACTCCTTCTCTTAGGGGTAAAGTAACCAGTGAGGACAAAGAAACTGAAATGTCTTGAAATGATGCAAATACTGAAGAATGGGGACTAGTCCCTGCTTGGGGCCACGTGGCCGGACCTTGGCTCAGGGTCTGCCGCGCTATCTGGTGAGAGATGTCACAAGGCTGATGGTCTCCCGACACTTCAGCTAGAAAAGCGGCAGCACAGTGAGGGTGACACTGCCACAGAGGACTTCATGAGATTCACGAGGACGTTCGGAGGGCTCCTGGTCAAAAGCCATTTGAAATTTTGTTCTCATCAAAAAAAGGAAATTCCTTTTTGTTGGCAAAGTATGTGTCACGGGTGTCACGCACACCGTATCATTTCTGACAGCAAACTGCTCTGGCGACAAGTGGAGGTGCTTAGAGAGATGGAAAATACGAGGGCACACACTGTCATCCCACCAACAGACGGGCTGCTGGGAGCCCCCCACTGAAGAGTGAAATCAAATTCACATCCACACCCAACCCTTTAAGTTGCTGAATTCTTATTTAACAGCATGGATCATCTCTCTCCTCCACGCAAATGCCAGAGCTCAAGGAGGAAAAAGTGTGATTTAAAGTTTCACTCCCTTCTGAAACATTCCCATTTGGTGCCTAAAAATAAAAGCCAGCAGTTAGATAAGGGACACTGGCCACACTCATATGGCAAACAAACGGGGGGGCTTTTCTTCATCTTCAGGATGAACAGGGTCAGACGAGGGAGGCATATGGGGACGTCGAACAACCTCGATTTAACAATTATAGTCATTTTACTGTAAAAAAAGGAAAAATGCTGAATAAAATCAGTCCTACTTCCTCTTAATGGCACATGCTGGTCAACCACGGTTCACCTGGCCTCCAGACTTCCTGGCACATGTGTGCAGGCACACACACAGGTGCGGCTCTCACTTATCCTGCACGCTGTACAGTGGGAGGCCATCTGGGCAATGCAAAGATAAGCTTCCCAGAGAAGCATCCATGAGAAAATATGAGAACTCCTTTCTGGAGAGTCATCCGCCGCCAACTTCAGTCATGATCTTTGAAAAAAATAAGGCACTGGACACATTTTTTTCACCTTAGAGAGGAGGAAAAATAGTCTCCATTCACCCCCCACCCCCGACCCGCTCCATAAAAGTGCTAACAAAATATCACTGGGGAATACACCCGGCTTTACAGTACACACAATCTTAATGGTTAGATCCCCAAGCCCCACCTCAAAATAGCCCTAGGGGCCCAGTGCCCGGCATCGCTTGTAACACCGAAAACACGCACGCAGAGCAGCGGACCCGGGGCGGGTGAGAGGGCAGGTCAGGGAGGACATGCCCACAGTGCTGCAGTGACTGGCAAGATAAATCAACCAAACCTTCCTCTTCAGCCTCAGAATGCAATCCTGCGCCCGGGCTTGGATTCCCGACTCCGCAACTCTGACCAGTGTCAGCCACAGCAGCAGTTAGCTGCGGCCACTTCTGCAGTTTTCAAAGCAGCTTGAAAAAGCTCTTCTCCCAAGGACAACACAAAGGCTTCCTGTGTTCTAATGCAGCAGCTCATGCCCCAGGGCCCACAACACACTGACAGGCTAAATTCAGCTGGGAGTCCCTAGGCAAGTAACCTGCTACTAATTTGGCAAATTAGTATTTTTTTTAAAAGTGAGTGTACATCCAGTTTATCTCAATAATAAATATCACTCTCAGCTGCAGCTGAATATGCCCCGTGATGGGAAAGGCCCAGCACTAGTCTCCGAGGGTGCTTCTCTAGGTGCCTCACGGATACAAGCCCATTCAGTCCTACAAGTGCCCTGGGAGGCAGAGGCTGTTACCACCAGTCTCATCTGACTGATGGAGGTGCCTCAGCAAAGGGCACAGGTGAGTGAATGCCTATGCCCAGGTGACCCCTGTACCACCTTTCGGGTATTGGGTGCCACACTGGGTCCTGGGCACAAAATGGTGAGCAAGGTCATATTTGCCTTCAAGAAGTTTCGAGTTCCACCTTCCCTGGTGGTTCAGCGGTTAAGAATCTGCCTGCTAATGCGGCTGACATAGGTTTGATCCCTGATCCAGGAAGATTTCACGTGCCTTGGGGCAACCAAGCCTGTGTGCCAGGACTACTGAGCCCGAGCTCTAGAGCCCGCGAGCCACAAGAAACGCCACCACAACGGGACGCGCGGGCACGGCCACTGGAGACGAGCCCCTGCTCTCTGCAGCCAGACAGCCCGAGCACAACAACGAAGGCCCACACAGCCACAAACACACCAGCTGAGAGTCTGGTGAGGACAGCAGACGGCGCACGACGAGCGGCCGCTACCCTCGTCTCCAGGGCACAGAGGTGTGAGGCGTGCGCCTGCGCCCCTCCCCAGAGCCAGTGCCCCGCCAGGGCTCTCTGGAGAAAAATTAAGAGGAAAAATAAGTGTGCGATGCTTATTTACAGCACTCTGGCTTATTTCCATTTCGTCCAGTAGTAATGAAACCAGTTTAGGGGGCACAACCAACTTTATTACAAAATGAAATAGAAAACAGAAGGGACCATATGTGTATACGTATTTGGGATACGTATTTAATAAACTTTTTTATTAACACAGTTACACACGTTTTAGTAAGTGTGCAATGACTAGTTCTGATGGAAACATGGAATCCACGTCCCTTGCACTGGCAGGTGGATTCTTAAACACTGGACCGCCAGGGAAGGCCCACAGACTCACCCCTTTTGAGGTGTCTGAGGACTTTGCCTCTCCTGGTGATGAGCCACCACAAAGTAAAGAAGGGTGCTGTTAGAAAGGGTGTGGAAAGGGGAAGGTCCCACGTGGAGTCCCCAGCAGACACGATTCTCAGAGACCCATCCATTTAAGGGCAGAGGGTGCACAGAGGCGCAGGAGCTGGAGGAGGATCCGTGAGCCCGTCCACCCCGGGCAGACGTCACACACCTCGGCCTGAAGACTACTACTTAACACCCCTGATTTCTTCCCCTGCGACTCTTAGGAACCAAGTTTTAGTCTCCGCTCTTCACACCTGCAGCATCCACTATGACCCCCCTGACGTGGGGAAAATAGCAGCAGCTCCGAGGTACATGTTCCTGTCTGTGCAAAGTAGACGGCTCCACCCTGAGGAGAAGGGGCAGGGGTCTAGACACACCAGCCAGGCGGCTGCAAGAACCGGCCCTCACCACTCCCAAGCACAGGCACCTCTCAGCCCTCTTCTCTCTCTGAAAAGCCTGGGACCTCAAACAATCTTTCCTCCTCACTGTTTTTTCCTCCTTCTCCTTGCCTTATGCCACCAGTGCTGAAATGAAACTTGGAAAGGACCACACACACACACACCCCTTCCAATCTTCCCGTAAATGATTCATTTGGCAGCGCACCTAAAAACTCTCCTTCCTTCATACCACACGAGGAACAGAAATGGTGGTGAATCTAAAATGGTCTTACAAAAGTACCAGAGGTTTACCTACCAAAGGCATATTTTCAAAATCTCTAGTGTGACACCCCCCCCAGCCCCGCCCCTTGCAATGGCAGGAACAGCTCTTTACTTACCCCAGGTTCTAATTCTGGTGCCACTCTTCACAGAAGAGACAGGGACAGTGTGGTCTTTTTGATTCAACTAAAAAGCTCACAGGGACGTGAGGACCTAAATCTCTCCCAGGGTAAAAACCTGGGTAAGATGCTCTCGTTGCCCCTGGAAACACGGAGGAGACAGTGGGAGGGGTGTCTCGTCCATCTGTCGACAGCTCCACAGAAATGCCAGCAATCACCTGCTTTCTCTGGCAGTCAGGAGTCGGATAGGGGAATCTGAGACAGGGAGGTTTAAGGAAACTAGGGAGGGGGATCCCCCGCACCCCTTCCTAACTGAGGATTAAGCAAGTGTTGGAGTTAATTATTCGACAAGGCTGGCCGGAGGAGGGCCGGCTTCCCGTTCTTGTAAACAACCAGTTAGGGGACACGGTCCCGCTCACTTGTTTAGGAGCGGTCCAAGTGCTTCCGAGTGCCAATGGCAGAGCTCAGTGAGTGGTGCAGAGACCCTATGGCCTACAAACCTGAGAAAAAGTTTGCCAACTTCTGATGTAGATTAAACTGAAATCTGCACTTCTAAATCACTTACCTAGTTCTCTTCTCTTAAATTTGGAGCTTACTCTTCACAAAATTTCCTACATGCTCATCACAGGATGCGCAGAGGGAGAACTTGGACATGGAGCGTTTACTCACTGCAGGAGCGAGGCAGGGAAATCAAGAAACCATCTCTCTGACCATGGCAAGCGGAATCTGGAAGGAGCCAGGAGGTGACAGTCTCTGCCTCCTAAAGAATGCATACGGGACGAGCCCCAGGAAGAGGACAGGCGACCTGCTGTCAAAGTTGAGGGCGAAGGTGAGGGCGGAGCGCTGTCTCTGACCCCCTCCCGAGGCAGGTGTGTGAGAATGGGGTGGGGTGACCAGGAGGGCTGGGGGAACCAAAGAGGTGAGGCGGCGCCGGAGTGGGACACTGGACAGAATCATAGAAGAGGAGGAAGACAGGACTCTAGGAGGAAGCCACGGCCGCTCCAAGACTGAGGAGTCAGCTAGGCAAAGAGAAGACCTGTGAGGAGGCGGCCAGAGCACAGAATGGGGGAGCCAGCCTAGAGGGCAGGAGGTGGTGGTCACGTTTGGGAGGGCTGGGCCCCCAGTTATCGGAAGCGGCCACGACTCTTAGACCAGAGATGGAACTGGTTCTGTGAGTCCAACGGAAGCCTGAAGAAAGTACTAGATGGGAACGCTGTCACATGGAGACCTGCGGGGCCCTTCCCGAATCGGTAGGCACACCTCAAAGACCGTGAGAAAGCGTGGGTGCCACGACAGAAGATGTTCAGAGTTTAAAGGACCTGACCTGAAGCTGGAGGACAGCAGAGTGCTGCGCTTCCCAGGCCACGGACCGAGGCCAGCCCTGGAAGCTGGGCTTGAAGCTCTTGGGTTCCAAGTGGCTCCTAAACCGGCAGTCTGACGGACACCTCCAAACTGCCTTGGAACACAAGGACCCCAGATTGCTTTCCGCATCAGGAACAAATCTTTCTTTCTGTTTCACTGCCTAGCACTGTTGAAAATCTTCCCGTTCATACATGAGCTTGCATATCCCAGAGTCCCGAATTAGCCCTAAGCTCAAGTTCTTTCTGGTTGACTTATGAGTTGCAGTACTTTTAAACAGACCCAAGTAACACCTCCAAAAAACCTCTAGGGGACTGCACTTTAACCTCCTAAAGGTCAAAGAACCCGGCTCCACAGGAAAGTTAGCAAGTTCACACTGCTGAAGCGATCTGCTGAACTTCTGTCAAAAAATTTCCGAGCCAAACCAAACAAACAAAAAAACTGCAAAGTCCCGGGAAATCTTTATGGCTAAGAAAAAAGTGCCAGGATTCCTGCCTGTTGGTCGTCTCTGCTTTTCTAAGCTTTTACCTCACAAATAGTGAGACTGTGATCCTTAGAACGCTGTCTGATAAACATGAGCATCTCTTTCCATGATGGGCTCTATTTATCCACATATTTATTCACGAGGACAGAACTGGCCCAGTGACCTCAGCCCTGTCAGGGGAGAACTGACAACAGCCTGGGGCAGGACCCAGATGCCAGCTCTCCCTCAGCGCCTCAGAGCAGAGCAGATCAGTTGCCCAGTCGTGCCCGACTCTTTGCGACCCCATCAATCGCAGCACGCCAGGCCTCCCTGTCCATCACCAACTCCCGGAGTTCACCCAGACTCACGTCCATCGAGTCAGTGATGCCATCCAGCCATCTCATCCTCTGTCGTCCCCTTCGCCTCCTGCCCCCAATCCCTCCCAGCATCAGAGTCTTTTCCAATGCGTCAGCTCTTCGCATGAGGCGTGAGGAGTTTCAGCCTCAGCATCATTCCTTCCAAAGAAATCCCAGGGCTGATCTCCTTCAGAATGGACTGCTTGGATCTCCTTGCAGTCCAAGGGACTCTCAAGAGTCTTCTCCAACACCACAGTTCAGAAACATCAATTCTTCGGCGCTCAGCCTTCTTCACAGTCCAACTTTCACATCCATGCATGACCACAGGAAAAACCATAGCCTTGACTAGACGAACCTTTGTTGGCAAAGGAATGTCTCTGCTTTTGAATATGCTATCTAGGTTGGTCATAACTTTCATTCCAAGGAGTAAGCGTCTTTTAATTTCATGGCTGCGGTCACCATCTGCAGTGATTTTGGAGCCCAGAAAAATAAAGTCTGACACTGTTTCCACTGTTTCCCCATCTATTTCCCATGAAGTGATGGGACCGGATGCCATGATCTTCGTTTTCTGAATGTTGAGCTTTAAGCCAACTTTTTCACTCTTCGCTTTCACTTTCATCAAGAGGCTTTTGAGTTCCTCTTCACTTTCTGCCATAAGGGTGGTGTCATCTGCATATCTGAGGTGATTGATATTTCTCCCGGCAATCTTGATTCTGGCTTGTGTTTCTTCCAGTCCAGCGTTTCTCATGATGTACTCCGCATATAAGTTAAATAAACAGGGTGACAATATACAGCCTTGACGTACCTTTTTCCTATTTGGAACCAGTCTGTTGTTCCATGTCCAGTTCTAACTGTTGCTTCCTGACCTGCATACAAATTTCTCAAAAGGTAGATCAGGTGGTCTGGTATTTCCATCTCTTGCAGAATTTTCCACAGTTTATTGTAATCCACACAGTCAAAGGCTTTGGCATAGTCAATAAAGCAGAAATAGATGTTTTTCTGGAACTCTCTTGCTTTTTCCATGATCCAACAGATGTTGGCAATTTGATCTCTGGTTCCTCTGCCTTTTCTAAAACCAGCTTGAACATCAGGAAGTTCACGGTTCACATATTGCTGAAGCCTGGCTTGGAGAATTTTGAGCATTACTTTACTAGCGTGTGAGATGAGTGCAATTGTGCGGTAGTTTGAGCATTCTTTGGTATTGCCTTTCTTTGGGACTGGAATGAAAACTGACCTTTTCCAGTCCTGTGGCCACTGCTGAGTTTTCCATATTTGCTGGCATATTGAGTGCAGTACTTTCACAGAATCATCTTTCAGGATTTGAAATAGCTCAACTGGAATTCCATCACCTCCACTAGCTTTGTTTGTAGTGATGCTTTCTAAGGCCCACTTGACTTCACATTCCAGGATGTCTGGCTCTAGGTCAGTGATCACACCATCGTGATTATCTGGGTCGTGAAGATCTTTTTTGTACAGTTCTTCTGTGTATTCTTGCCATCTCTTCTTAATATCTTCTGCTTCTGTTAGGTCCATACCATTTCTGTCCTCAGCACATCTCAAATTCTACACAGAGACCAACTTGGGGAAAAAAAAAATTCTGCTATCTAAACAGAAGAGAGGATTAATTTTATCAAATTGCAGTGCTGAGGGAAATCTCTTGTAGTTCAAAATACAGTGCGTTGTTGTGGTAAGAGACACAGGCCTGTGGATGAGGGAGAACCCAGGCCCAGGTGAAAAGGTACTGTCTCAGTTCTTTCCTACTAAAAGTAGACTTAACATTTTGGAGGAGGAGAGAAACTGCATTCATTCTCTGATCATAAGAACTGAGTCCCCCAAAGGCAGACATGCAAAAAATTATGGTTCTCAAAAAAGAGGTGACGATATACATATAATAATGGACTGGAGTTTCAAATGAGAGTCTGGACTTGCTGGTGACTTACTAGCTACATTCTTCCAAAAGGGTGTGCAAAGGATTGCATGCATGCATGCTCAGTTGCTCAATCGTGTCCGACTTTGCAACCCTATGGACTGTAGCCTACCAGGCTCCTGTCCATGGGATTCTCCAGTGAAGAATACTGGAGAATACTGGCAATACTGGGTTGCCATTTCCTACTCCAGGGGATCTTCCTAATCCAAGGACTGAACCTTTATCTCTTACTGGGAGAAAAAAAGTCTGCAAGATGCTAAAGGTTCCATTTGCCAATTTTTAGGCCCTCATCAGGCAAAGGACATAGCCATACTATTCTCTGTAAGCACAAGTTCTACACTTGAACACCATGCAGTAGGTGAAAACAAGGCTGAGAGTTGTGGAATGCACTGATCTCCATTTCTAGAAACGGTGGCCTGAGAGACACTGTCCATTAACGATACATATGCTCAGAGTTGTATACTTCGTGTTATTTTTACACTGATGTCCTGTAAGGGAAACTGAAACATGATTGCCCCGAAAAGGTAGAAAAGGTTACTTTGCATGACAGCTTTCTGCTAAGGCAAAAATGCAGACAATGAAGTCACTCATATTTAGCCTAAGATATCACTGATACCAATCAAACGTAAGACGACCACAGTGTACTGTTTCAGAGGAGCAGTGTAAATGGTCACCTTAGTTCCAGTGGCCTTGGGGAAGAGTTTGTGTGTGTGATCATAAATACTGATAATTTTCTTAAATAGACAAGAATTTCGATACCCAAATTGAGTGTTGTGCCCTTAAAATCTGCACTGTGAGAGTCTATACAATTACTCTGCTTATAAAACCCATGGCCGAGCTCTTTTAGAATCCTCAGAGACCAGAGCAATCAGTCATGCCACATTACATGTTTTTTCCGAGAACATAAAACATGCACTTTTTTAAGAAAAGAAGATTACACAATATATACTGCTGGCACCCCACTCCAGTACTCTTGCCTGGAGAATCCCACGGACTGAGGAGCCTGGTGGGTGCCAGGGGTCGCGAAGAGTCGGACACGACTGAGCGACTTCACTTTCACTTTCATGCATTGGAGAAGGAAATGGCAACCCACTCCAGTGTTCTTGCCTAGAGAATCCCAGGGATGGGGAAGCCTGGTGGGCTGCCGTCTGTGGGGTCCCACAGAGTCGGACACAACTGAAGTGACTTAGCAGCAGCAGCAGACCTTGATTTTTTTCATTTAATGCTGTATCACAGAAATATGAACATCCCGACACAGTTGGCACACGTGCAGACTGAGGACAGGGAGAGCAGAACTGGCCCAGCCACTGCGTGCACATTCACACGTAAACTGGCATATTACAGGGTCCCTTCAAGTCCTACTTTGCGGGAGATGAAACATGATAAAGGAAGTCCATGTGCTCTGCAGAAACCCATCTGAGTCTCTTAGCCAAAGTGCTGGTAATACGCACTTCTGAGTGTCTCACATCCTTCTGGGGATGAGTAGGGTATATAAACAAACCAGTGAAATAAACAAAGGAATGAATGAAAGGGAAATGGATGCTGCTAGCAAGAGCCTGTTATAAAGGGGAGTGCTGAAGAAGAAGAAAAACAAACAAACAAACCCAGCAGAGAGACTGAAGGAAGGTCATGACTCCTCTTTCCTTTCTTTAAGGTCAGTATGTAGTCATAGCTTCCTCAGAGCCATGCCCCAATCTCAGTTTTTCTTTGGAGAAAAGTGGGAACTTCAATTCCTACATATGCACTAGAATAACAGAGGCTAAATCAAGCAAAACTCCAAGCAGTCAAATTACTTCCAAGCTGATGCTTTAAGACTGTCTTTTACCCTCTCGCCCAGCTGAAAAGATTTCCTGTATTATCAAGGCAAATAAGAACTCAAATGCTGCAGAATTGCTGAGAAAATCATCTTAAATATTTCCCCTCAACCACTCTACTTTAGAGTGACGCTGGAGAAAGCTGTTAAGGAAATGGCTGACACAGCTTTCAACTGAAGCGGCAGGCTCACCACCACCTGAAAGGCCAGGGCGTTTACGGCAACTTACCTCCATCATCCAAGGGCCGCTTCTGCACTCCGTAGCCGTACACTGAGGGGTCCACCAGAGGTGTGGAGTTATTCAAGTGAGGGATTGAGTCAATTTTAGCAGCAATCTACAGAGAGAACCAGATTTAAATACTCAGTAACAAGTCATGGCTCCATCAAGGGAGGAAGACAGTCTTCTTTAAAGGGCTTTACCCCATTTCTCCACCCGAAGGAGATTAATTAAAACAACATTACAGGACAAGGACTTTGCACTCCTGAATTTTCTTTTAGTCTTAGTAATAAGGTGTCTTTTGAAATGATACTTCCAAAAACGTGTCTTCCACAAGCAAATTTTTAAGTCATCACTTAAAAAAATACAGCTATACCACATTTTAAGGAAAAAAGCAGGCCAACAATATGAAGAACTTTGTTCAAAATATTTTAACACAGGGTTTCCTTAAGGAGCAAATTCCCAAGCAATATTTAAAAGGCCATGAATTTGTTCAAATCTGACAGCTCTTTAGAAATGTTTGTCATCTTAAAACTTCAACCCCTATAAACTGATGATGGAATACATGGAAACATAAAACAAGCTGCTCTTCACTGGAAGTCCAAACAGCAGGGGGGTGACCATCTGTCCAGACTAGTTTGGAAGGATTCCTGCACTGGAGAAATCAAGATAACCTGTGAGTGCTACTTAACTTTTAATATTTACCTGTCAGTTAAAGAACAGAACACAGCTATTAAACTTCCACCAGAAACAGATGCTGTGGACAGCTTCCTACATGTATCTACTAGGAATTAGGGAATAAATGTCATGGTCACATAAATTAACTCTGATTCAATCAATGGAATGTTTGCAACTGCTCTTGATGTTAGTCCCTCAGTTAAGCCTAACAAGCCAGGGTGGATTAAGGGACAGCCAGCACAGATGTCCCAGAGCAGAGCCTTTCAGAGGTAGTTTTCCTGAGGTTGTCCAAATGTGCCCAGAAGTCTGAGAGCTTCCGGAACCAACATAAAGTACTTTAGACAAATAAACAACCAAAGACAGTCACGATACTGCAAACCTAAGGCAGAATTTAATGTTAGGTACCCTGGATCAGGTCTCATCCTTTCATTTACTAGTTCTGTGATGTCGGGCAAGTACTTTTCCTCTCTGCCTAAGACCTTCCAGGTATAACACCATCTGCTTTGTAGTTTCTGGAAAGATAACAACATACTCTGAACACAAATGAGCTTTGCACATGAGAAAGCACTTCGCAAATATCAGAGCTGTAAGACAAGGCAACTCACCCAACAAAGAGCTGAGGGCCTACTATGTCCCAGGCTCAGTGGTGAAGAGTCAGGGGGGAGTCACAGGTACACAAGCTAATCAATAAGCTGATCGTTCCAGCTGCTGATACACAATACTAACTGAAAGGCAAGGACACACAGAGCCTTCAGGAGGTGCTGCTTTAAATGGGGTGACCAGGGAAGGCAGCTGGCATCTGAGACCTGCATGATGAGGAAGAGCATTACAGGCAGAGGAAATAGCTTGTTCCAAGACCCTGAGGCTAGAGCAAGCTTGGCAGGTGTGTGCCTGAAAGAGAGATTGATGTCACTAGAATAGAAGGAACCAGATGTATTCCAAGAGGTGGGCAGTGGCCAGTTCATGTAGGGCTTTAGAGGTCATTGGAAGGGGCTTGAATTATATGTATATATAGAGAATTAATTTATTAATTAATGCTGCACCCCCTTGGGTTGCAAGATCTTAGTTCCCTGACCAGTGATTGAACCTGTGCCCCAAGGAGTGGAAGCGTGGAGTCCTAACCAATGGACTGTCAGAGAAATCCGGGGCTTGGGTTTTATATAAAGGGTGATGGGAGGCAACTACAAGACTTAGTAAAAGAAGTAACTTGCTAATTTATGATTTTAAAAGATTCCCTTGGACAAAGAAAATAGATTCAAAGGGGACAAAAGTAGCAAGGCCATTTAGGAATTATTCTAGGCCAGAAGTCAGCAAGCCATAGCTGATGAACTACCTATCCTGGTAAATAAAGATTCATTAGAACACAGCCACACCCATTTCACAGAGATCATATGCTGTGCAGAGCATATACATGTATATAATTTAATATCTGGACTTAAAAAACAAAAAAGAGTTTGCCCTGTCGAGGCTACAGATGATGGTAGCCTGGATAGGTGCTTGTTTTAAAGTATTATTTTAAGTTAAACACTCAAAGTTAAGAGAGACTGCTGATAGAAACCTCATCTCCTATATTCAAACTTCAAGGCAAGTGGCCATTTGCTCTAAAACAAAATACTGTATAAATCTTGCCTAACAGCATTTTACCACCAACTCACAATCTTGCTCTCCATATTTGTTTTGGATAAGCTAGTGGAAAGTTGGCTACTTAAGATGCAAAAATTATCTTTAAGGACTCAGCTGGGAAAGCAAGTGATTAAAAGGCGAGAATACTGCAGCAGTTTATGCCCCCATGGAGACCCTTTCATTTGCCACAATGGACTGAGCAGGTACATGGCCGATGCGGGGCTTTCCAAGATTATTGGTTTAAAGACAGACCAAAATATTGGCAAGAGACAGTGAGGAGGACCCCGAAACACAGGGGAAAAGGGTGTGAGTATCAGTGGAGTCCCTCAACAGCATGCATGCCGAATCACTCTCAAAGAGAGGATAAGCTCTACATATTTGGCACACTCTATCCATTTTTTTTTTTTAATGTGGACCATTTTTCAAGTCTTTTCTGAATTTCTTTCAATATTGCTTCTGTTTCATGTTTTGGTTTTTTGGCCACGAGGCAAGTGGGATCTTAGTTCCCCAGCCAGGGATCGAACTGGTAACCCTGGCACTGGAAGGCAAAATCTAAACCACTCCAGCACCAGGAAGTCCCTTTCTACCCTCTTCTGCTGATGCCTCTTGGCTCCCAGAGCTTCTTCCTTCCTTCCAAAGTAGCCAAGATGTTATTCCTGAGTCCTTGGCCTTCCTTATAATTTATATACTATGTTTCACATATTGCCAGAATGTCACTTTCTGCCAAAGCTGAGATATTAAATCATTACGTTACAGTAGCTTTTCTGCTCCTACCTTTGATTAAGTCAACAAGCCTCCTAAAACATGACTGAGAATTTCAGATTTGTTTTTAAATCATGTTTGCTTCGGGCAGCTATAAATTTGGGAAATTTTCACTAAGAGAAAAGTAGTACAGGATAATGGTTAAGAGTTGTAGCCCTGAAGTCAATAACTGCACTTGAACCCTGGCTAAACAAACGTTAGAAGTATTTGAACATTATAATACACAATTATTTCATAGTTTACATTGATATTACATTGTATATTACAATACACTTTGTAATTTTTATATTTATAATGTAATATTTTGCAATAATCTGTAATATCTCTTTACAGCAATAAAGAAACAATGTATTCCTTTATTCAAACAAATGCAACCTTGTTCTAAGAAGTGATTTTAAATGCCTTCTAAAATAGTAAGAGTTTAAGTGTTATGAGTGCTTACTATGTCCAGGCACTCCAAGAGCAGTTTAAAGATGCCATCTCATTTTCTCTCACGATGATTCTTTAGGAGGTTAGCAGTATTATTTCCATTTCAAGACAAGGAAAAGCGAAGCTCAAAAGAAGCTGAGTGACCTGCCCAGAGTCACACATCTTCTAAGTGGCAGAAACATTGCTGAAGCACAGGCTGCCTGACTCGAGTCCATGCTACTAATCACAGCACTAGGCTAACTATCCCTCTTACTTCCACCTAATGCTTTCTTAACCAGAGTCACTCCCCGAGGACTTAAAGCCTAATGGGCTCCAGTACACAGAACTCCAGCAATTCGTCATGCCTGTAACTGACCATCCTGAACAGCAGCTGCTTAAGGGAAGCAAGGTACATCTTCAGTTAATAATGGTGTAGGTCAGAAAAGAGCCACAGAAGCCAGGATATTCCAAGAACAAGGCCATGCCAACGCTTATCTGAAAGCACGACCTTGAGGGAACGCTGGTACTGATTTTCTGCTACTTGATTCACTTTCCTCCCTTCTGGAGGGAAGGCGGCAAGAGTGGGTTACCTCACTACCTGTGCTATTTTAAGCACCATAATAGATGAAATATTTATAAATCAATGCCATGACACTTAACCTCCACTGCCAGCCGCTAGTGGAAATGTGGAGACGCGAAGGGGAGCACTGGACCGGCGGTCAGTCATGATCCGGCCTTTCCAGCTGGCCTTCCAGTGTACGACCTTGGGCAAGACCTTCAGTGGTCCACCTTCAGTGGGCTTGCTCCCTGAAAAATGCAGGGGCGAACTAAACCACTGTTTTCTAAGGAGCACAAGGCAATTTGGGGAGGTGCATGGATGAATGTTCAAAACATTTTAAGCAAATCTAAATTTTACAATGATTTTAAAATATGAAGTAAAAAGAATATTGAAGGTTCACTTAGAACCAGGGCAATTAGTTAACCCCAGTGCACATCTTTAAGTTCTGTCATCAGAGTAGCTCACCCTATAAATCCAAACAGAAAGCTGTGTCTCTTTTCACAACTTCACATTCAGTAAAACTTCACACTAAAGGGAAACAGGCAAGGCCATCTGAGCCGCAGCAAGTCATCCACACGCTGTGTCCGTGCTACTCAAGAGTCACTGCTGATTCTCATGGGGCCAGCAAGCAGAGGTGACAGCTCACACCACCACTTGCAGAGAAGGAACCCAACTTGCGTCCTCTGCTCTAAAGTCGCCCCGAGTGGCCCTGCCCTGGAGAATTCACCCCTGGTGAATTCACAGGCTGGATGGAAAGTCTCTACTCCCCACAGCTGGAAGAAAACAGTATGTGGCCAGAGCAGTGGAACCCAGTGGCCAAGAGTGAGCAAGTCCCAGAGAGCAGGGTCTAGAGCCGTGGATAGAGTCAAGACCACTATCTAGGTTACTACGAAGACAGATTGTATATTAAGCTTGCTGTGTACTAAGTGTCTGATGGTGCCCTCATTTAATCCTCAGTGACCTCAGAAAGTAGCTACTAGTCTCAATTCTATGGGGTTTGGAGCCAATCTGCTGGAACTGTATCCAAGGGGATACCAAGATAACAATGTAAGGCACCCGGAACAATGCTGGGCACACCGTAAGGAAAGAGAAGTGCTTGCTATTTTAATCCTTTATTGAATTAATAATAACACGGAAAAGTACATAGGCAAGTTGTTAACCTGAATTTTCATATACAAAAATGCCTGTGCAACTAGCATCCTGATCAGGAAACAGTACATGACTGGTACCCTCGAAGCTGGTCTCAAACTCCTTTCAGTCACTACCCACCTCTACCTCCCAAGCTATTCCATAAATATATACATATATCTATATGGTGGTTTTATATGTATGTGTGTATACATATAAACCACCACCCACGACCTCCATTTTACAGATGAGAAAAATTGAGGCTTAGATGTTAGATAACTTGTCCAAAGTCATTAACCGAGTAATTTTCAGAACCAGAATTGGAACTCATATAGAATGAATCCAGTCATCTTAATAATCACTTCACTACCTCCTGTGTATTCCGCAACTATCAAATGAGAGAATCTGTATCAAAGTCCTTGCCTGGCACACACCACAACAAGCTCACTGAATGGGAGCTACTGCTGTTGTCATTAGAGGTGGGGCCCTGTCTGATCCTGCCCTATTAACTGGCATTAACCAAAACAATCGAATACGATATCAGCTCTTCTTGGTAGCTTTTCCTGACAATACAGGCCACCCACATTTGGTGAGAATTAAACACTCTATTATCTGTTTGCAAAGCACTGTGTAAACTACCTTTAAGTGGTTTGATCTCATGGAGGAAGTTATTGATTATACTCTCCTCACTGTAGGGAGCTCTTTGAGGCATGGACCTCTCAATCATCCTGGTACTCCAAGGACAAAGGTCCCTTGACTGGGAGCTCCAGGGGTTAGCTTTAGAGAATTCATAAACCTCCTGAAATAAGACAGAACTATTTAAATATTTCTGAGACATAGTTCAAAGTTTTCAGGAGTCTTGTAAAGTTCCACGCTCCAAAAAAAGTTAAAGAACCTCCCTAACACACAGCAAAATGTTTGGCACATAGAAAGTACTCAGTAAATTTTGCTAAATTTAATATAGAGAAGCCTCCTGTAGGCAAAATGCTACGATGACCAGCTGAGGCTCTAGGCCAAAATACTTTTCCAGCTAGGAGCCCCCCTCAAAGGCCCTAAAGATGACATGACCATTACTTTTCTCCTGTAGTGTTAGTTGTTCCATCATGTCTGACTCTTTGGGACCCTATGGACTGTAGCCCACCAGGCTTCTCTGTCCAAGGAATTCTCCAGGGAAGAATACTGGAGTGGGTAGCCATTCCTTTCTCCAGGGGATCTTCCTGACCCAGAGATCAAACTCAGGTATCCTGCTTTGCAGATGGATTCTTTACCTTCTGAGCCACCAGGGAAGCCCTCTCTTCCTTATTTTCCATCTAATTGCACCAGCGTGCTTTCAATGCTTTAAGACCCTGCTGCAGAATTCTCATTGAAATTGAAAACTACCAAACTACCACTACAAAGGAACCAAGTCGCTCTTAGAACGCAGAAGACAGGGTCCAAGGACTATTGCGTATGTTAATTATTTGCGTGCTTCTGAGAAAACTGCTTTATCTACCTTTGGCTTATTATTTTCAAATATAAAATGGGAATTATAACCCTTATCTTGACTATTTCACTTGGTTGTCGTGAGGAGCTGATACTGGTATGATAAAACCAGTGGTAAACTTGTCTTATTAATCATTACAATGGCCCAGCACCCAGCAAGGGGCCCTGGACTCAGCAGATCCTCAAATAATGGCAGGCAATCTGAATTACATCACAATTTCCATGAACGCTACTCAGTCTTGCAAGTGATTTGCTATCATCTGACATTAGGATAAAAATGCAGTTCATGCTTCCAAAAGTATTGGCTATTCTTTCCCAAGTATCCTTGTAACTGAACTCTAAACGCAAAACATTTTCAAGAGGGATGATTCTTAACAGAGTGAAAGAATTGCACAGAAAAGCTAGGGAGAGGGGAACCTTGAATAGACACCCAACACAACACATTAGAAAGGAAAAGAATCAAAATAATACCATCAAAATTTTTTTCAGATCTAGCTAGACAGAAGCTCTGAATGTTTGTGAGCTTGAAGGGGCCATTGAGATTATCTAGCTTAATGTTTCCTAAAGTCTGATCCACAGGAGGTGATCTGGTTTCATGAAAAGAGGGTAAGAAGTGACAGATCTTCTTAGGCATATTTACAATGCATATCCCAAACCCTAGTATGACCTTATGAATAGAAGCAAACTTAGGGTTCCAAGAAATGGCAACCCACTCCAGTATTCGAGTCTGGAAAACTCCATGGACAGAGGAACTTGGCAGGCCAGAGGGCTGCAAAGAGTTAGTCAAGACTGAGCGTAACAACAAGGGCTCCGACAAGTCCTGAAGTGAAGAAGCCAATTCACCTTTATTTAACCCTGTATCCCCCAGACCTCTCTGGCCATGAGCCCTTTCCATGGAAGACCTATGAACAGCTTGTAGATCAAACGCTGGGAAAGGCCAAGCTGGCCCCAGGTCATGTAGCTATTTGCAAAAGACTCAGATGTCCTAACTCTCCACCCAGAGTTCTCGCCATTAGAAATTTCAAGTAACAGTATGGACTTACAATTTGGACAAAGATGAGGGGACAAAGCTGCTGATCAGGCAATCCAATGGGCAGCATAAAGCAAGGTGGTGGGAACCCAGGCAAACCAGAGAGTCAATATCACGTCCAAAGGGGCAGCTGCTACTGAGCTCCTGCTACTCAGCTCCAGCTCACTGCAGAACATGGGAGCAGTGTGGCCAAGGCTGAGCTGGAAATTTCCATTTTCGCATGGAATTGTTCTGGTTATCAAGTGGTGGACCCCTGTGGTCAAACAGTACAGGCCTGCAGGACCACTCTGAGCCTTCTCCAGTCCACAGGCCACCAGTTTGAAAACTCTGGTCTAGGCAAATTTGAATTTGGGACATGTAACAGAAACATTAATTTGATGATACACATGGGCTGACAGATTTTACAAGAAAGATAAAGAAGCCTCAGCTGAAAATGAGAACAGTGTTAAGAGGCATCCAGTGTAATGCATTCTTTATCTACCCTTTTTCAACACCAAAGATGAAGTCTGGTGACCCAAAGGGGCTCAGTCGCATCATGAAAACCCTTACCCAAGAACTTGCTCCCTGTAGGGTCCTCTATATACCTCTAAATACCGAGCAGCCCACAGATGTCCTGCAGATACTGCTTTTCTTCACATGTCTGAGAAAGTTCAAAAGAATGCACACATCGTAGTTAGTTCCTTGTGAAACGATGACTTGAGCTCCTCAACCAGCGGGCATTCCTGAGATGGTCTCAGTGGAGTAAACTCACAGCAACTGAGCATTGAGTACCCATGACTCTGTTGTGAGGTGCATACATCACACATGAGGTGAGCAAAGGCGTCCCTTCTCAAGGGGTGTGCAGCGGGAAATGAACACAGGCCTTTTCTTTAAATGATGGACACACAGTCTGTTAAAGGACACGCAGTGTATCTCCACAGCACAAGGGCCGAACCATCAACTGCTCAGGCTCAAAGTGTGAACTGGTGGCACTGGAAAGCATGTCCAGGAGGACTGTGGAACTTCTGAGGCTCCGTGCCGCCCACCAGCTCCCAGAAAAAGTGCTGGTAAGGAATGGGTCCTAGGTCTTAAAACTGGTCAAAATGTTACTTTCCACAGACTCTCCACTGGTTTGGTCACAATCATTTGGAAGGAGAAGCACCCAGATGCCCAATGCCATCAGCCACCATACATATGCTGTATGTATGGGAACAGAACCCTTTCGAGTTATGCAGTGCAGAGGTGCTGATTGGGTTGAGGGCAAAATAGGACCTTAAAGCCTTAAAAAGCCCTGGCAGTCTGGCAAAAGAATGTCTATTTGGGTGACGACTGGCAGGCGGTTGGCCCAGCTCATAGAAGGCTGCTGGGGACCTCTAAGACACAGTGGTGTGACACTGTCCTGGTAACATGCAGATGGATGAACCTGGACATGGATGCTACTGAATCATCACAGTGGGCTTTCCAGGAATGCTTTTATATTTTTAGGAAAATGAAATAAGACAAAACAGGTTTGCATCTAATTTGTCCATCATTTCCACGAAGTTCCCTTGAAAGCCTGAGAGACAGCAGTCAGGGTAGAGGTGCAGTGGGGCCACAGTACAGGATAACCTGGCTTTGAGTCCACATCCCATTCTTATCTGGACCCTGTGCTCTCTAAACAATGAGCGGAAGACACACTTTCATTTTGCTAACCAATCAATGACTTCTGAGAACTGGACATGATTTTTTTTTAATATCCAGCAGTTTTAGATCTTCACCAGTGGGATCGAATTGCAACACTTTTCTACATGTGTGTGTACTTTCCTACAAAATGGCTATGTGAGCCCTTTGGCCAAACACTATTAACTCACTGGACTTCATGCTGCTGCAGAGATTTTAAATTTTATATGACATCTTCAGAGATTCCCTTCAGATCTAGGAATGCCAGGCTCAGGGCAAACTAACAGCAACAACTGGCTCCCTTTGTTGGAAAGCGTCCAAAGGATATGAAAAGAGGCTTCAAGAGGCTAGGAGGGAAGCTTAGTGGATTAGGTGCTGGACTCCACATACCAGACTGAAGAGAAACCACAGGTTCAAATCCAAGCAGGGTCAACTCAGACTCTACTGTGATATTCTGGATAAACTGAGCATCAGACAGCTCAGTGCTCCCTGACTAACTTAGGAGGGCTTTACCAACAGACCCTGGTGTTTACAAGGGTACCTGAGAGAAGGGAAAGCTTTGCAATCATTTAAAGAAATTCACTGTCTTTTATCTCCAATTACTGGGGGGGTGGGGAGGTGGGGGTGGTGGGGCAGAGATCACACCTCTGTAACATGCTGTGTATACAATGGCAAAGTAGAAACACCACCATCAGATACCCAAATAGTATGAGGCCCTTTGAGGTAAGCTTTACTGTAAGCACACAATATTTTAGATTTCTAACATCCCATTCGTGCCCAATGCAAATCTATAAATAAACCTAAAATTAGCCACAAACCTGTGTTTTCTTTAGTTTTTAAGGCCATCAGTCCTTGGAGATAGTATCGACCTCCAGCTGTTAACATTCAGAAGTGATACACTTACAGCACTGTCTCCATTGGGCTTACAACTGCTCCAGTCAATGGTGCATTTCAGAGCTGGGAACAGTTCCAGTGAAGTTTCCTCTGCTAGTAGTAAACACCACTGCTTCAACAATCCACATTAGGTCAGCATATAAACAGAGGGTCTCTCTCCCTCTTGAGCAGGTTGTCCAAGAATACGAGTTCAACCACTGGCTCAAGAGAAGCAGAAAGTCTTCTCAAAGGTTCAAAATTCATTTTATGTTCAACTATAGGCCTTCTGCAAACTGAGGATCTGAGCTCTTTAGGGTAGTGACTATACTTCTTCCTGGATACAGAGGCCGACAAGGTGATTGTCACACATCAGCACAGAGTGAAAAGCCATTACATATTAGTAGCCAGTGAGAAACAAGGTTCAGGACCCTGTACTGTAGAGAGCAGTGTAACACGCCGGCAAGCAGAGTGGTGGAAGGGGAGCTGGATGGCACTGTTCATCCATTACAGCCACTGGCTGGCTCTGAAGTCTAAGTAAGATGGATACTCACTAGCATATTGCTTGGTGCCTAGGCAGTAAGTAACAAGTCATCGGATAAAATTTTAGGCTGAACCACAGGTTTGGAAACTTCTGGGATCCAATGTAATGTCTACAGGAGCATCAGTATTAAAATGAAAAGTCAGTATCTGGGAAACAGGTAGGGTTCCCTCCCCTGGAATACTGGAAAGAGGTGTAAAGACCATATCTTCAAGCGACCAAGTTGAGACTTTCTTCTAATACAATGGGTCCTGTAGCTTTCTGTTAGGAATCAAGCAGTAATTAGTTATAGCCCAACTTTTAAAGAATTCGTTAGTATGCCTACAATTAAATAGGAAGAGATGATGAGTATGAGACACTCAGCAAAGAAGTTTAAGTGTTAGAGCTAACTTATCGCTAAGTTTCACACACAATACAGGTTCTGTTCTAAGCATCATACCAGAAACCAAAGAGTATTTCTGGCAGGTCCCATATTCATTCTCCAGGGAAGCTTGCAAACCTCTTAAAAACCAGTTTATTTAACTCTGACAAAATGCACGACATTGTCAGATGGTCAAATTTCACTGCTGGAATGACTCCATTATCACATGCTCCCTGAAAGAGGAAAAACTATTGCCCATAAGGAATGTCTATGTCTTATGGACCATCCACATCTACTTAATAACCTCCCTCTCCCAGAGCGCCCTCAAAAGTAAACTACCCTCTAATTCCTAGTCTAAACAGGCTGTTTCCCCACTTTTAAGAAGCTACTGGGCCTGAGACAGGCCCCTTCTGCCCAGACCCGGGTTCACTCCGTGAGCCCCCCAGTTCCCTACCCCTGTAAACCTCAGAACCCCAGGCTGGCTGCGCTGCGGGTCCAGCCCCCACCCCGGCGCGAGGGCGCGACAGGGCCCAGGCGTCCTGGGTCAACCCTTTCCCAGCAGCTGCGGGAACCTAGGAGACCCGCCCGACAGTCTGGGCCTTGGTCCTCCCACTGGTGCCTCATCCCATGGCTCCTCCCGGCTGCAGGCGTCCCAAGAAACTGCCGAAGCGCCCAGCTGGGGCGTCAGCCCAGGTTTACGTCCCGCCCCCAGGACAGACCCCCCTCCTTCTCCCCATCAGGCCCGACCGGCCCCGCCTCGGGCTCCCGTGCTCCCGCCGGCTGGCCGCGCGCGTACCTGCCGAACCCGGTGCAGAGCGTCCACGAAGCCCTCAGCCTTCATCCCCACCGGAGCGCTCTGCCCCTGCACCAGCTCCGCCATTACCGCCCCCGCCGCCGCCCGCCGCCGCCGCCGCCGCCGCCGCCGCCGCCGCCGCCGCCGCCGCCGCCGCCACCGCCGCTCGGCTCCCCTGTCCGGCCTCCCGCTCCACTTGGGGACCCGTAGCCGGAAAGGGAAAGTCGCCCCACTTCCGGCGGAAGGGAAGCCGGGACGCTCGCCGACGCGAGAGGAGCCGCGTCTGCGGGGCTGGGTCGGGGCACGTGACCGCGGTCCGGCCGGAAGTGGAGGGGCGGGTCCTGTCGTCTGGTCTTGAGGGGACCGGTCGCTCCCTGGCCATTTCCAGACGCGACTTCATCTAGGGCCTTCGAGGATGTCGTGACAGACTTTTTGAGGCGTGTGTCTGTGGTCCGAGATGCCCGGCTGTCGGCTGTTTGGAAACCCAGAGGGGAGTGACGTGGCTTTCCCTAGACGGCACCCTGGCTGTCCCTCTCAGAAAGTGACCATCGATTAGGAATATTGAGACTAAGCGGTTTGAAATGGCACCGTGAGGACACAGAGGGTGGCTGGAGGGCAAGCAACAGCACCACAAAAATGTCAGTGCCCCACGTTTGCAGAATCCTGGGCCCGAGTTCTTGCAGCGTCATCAGTTTGCAGTAGGATGAGCTAATGCCACACCTGGCATTGCTTAGCGACACGGCTCTGAAAGGACGCTTCTGTGGAAGCCAGCGGTTGTGTCTTCTGACACATTCCTTCACGAACTCGGGCTCAGGGGAAACAGGAAATAGCACCGGACCATCGTTGCTTCACTGCTTGCTGAGTCAAAACAGTATTGCTAGAGGGCTTCTTGGAACGCTTAAGTAACTAGATAACGGATATTTCAAAGCGAGGGACGGAATCTTAATACTGGGACATCTTGAGCTTTTGAGGTGGATTTTTACAAATGAGCAAACGTCCTCCCCCTGCAAAGAAACAAGATTTAGGGGCTTGACACGCATCTTGTCGGTGATGGCGGTGGTGGTTTAGTCACTAAGTCGTGTCCGAGTCTTGTGACTCCATGAACTGTAGCCTGCCAGGCTCCTCTGTCCATTGGATTCTCCAGGCAAGAAACTGGAGTGGATAACCTTTTCCTTTCTCCAGCAGATCTTCCCAACCCAGGAATCCAACCGGGGTCTCTTGCATTGGAAGCGGATTCTTTACCAACTGAGCTATCAGGGAAGCCCCAAGAATACTGCACTGGGTAGTTAGTCCCTTCTGCAGGGGCTCTTCCTGACCCAAGAATCGAACCTGGGTCTCCCACATTGCAGGCAGATTCTTTACCATCTGAGCCACCAGGGAAGTCCCATCTTGTCAGTGGCAGGTCCAAACTGGGGTGCCCCTCTTTGGCCTAACAAGATGACCCTCGTGATTAATATTTCCAAGCCCTATAGTGCTAAGGAATTGAATTTTAATGGAGAGTCATGTTGTCAACCATTGTGTGCACTATCTGAAGTTATGAAGGAAGATGAGCACTAAAAAAGGGAAAATAAAGATAAAAAATCAAGTGTGACTTCTCTTGAGCCTTTTTGTTAAACTAATAGGAGACTGTAGGTTTTGCAAAGTAGTAAGAGACATAATTGGCCAATAATCCAAGAGCAATTCTTCCTTTATTAGTGACTTCACTATTCCACTATGAGTCCCTTTAGAGCAGAGACTGAGTCTTATCTCTCCCTGTATCCCTAGGTACTTAGAAACTTATTTTGAATTGAATAAAACCAAGTTGGATGAATTGCTAGGTTATGGTGTGTAGTGTTAGTTGTTCAGTTACATCCAACCCTTTGTGACCCCATGAACTGGAGGCAGGCAGGCTCCTCTGTCCATGGGCTTCTCCAGGCAAGAATACTGGAGTGGGTGGCCATTTCCTTCTCCACAGGTTATGGTAAAATAAAAGAATTCGGCAAGATTGCAATATTGGAGATGATCACTTTTGGCCAAAATGTTGGAAATCACATAGCTGGCTGTGTCACTGCTGTTTAAGTGCTGTTATGAGGCAGGCCAACACATCTATTTGTGGTCCAGCCTGGGTTTGCTAGTGTTTTAACTTTCTTATTCTTACAAAAATTAAGGATATGGCATCAACCTTCCCAAATGTGAATAGCTCTACTGACCCAGTATCAGTGATACTTGTGTTTTGAATATTTTTAAAAATTCTGAGCTGAGTACGTTGATTTATGGGCTTCTCCCATGGTTCCTTTCCTGATGGCTCAGATGGTAAAACATCTGCTTGCAATGCGGGAGACCAGAGTTTGATCCGTGGGTTGGGAAGATCCCCTGGAGAAGGAAATGGTAACCCACTCCAGTACTCTTGCCTGGAAAATCCCATGGATAGAGGAGCCTGGTAGACTACATTCCGTGGGGTCGCAAAGAGTCGGACACGACTGAGTGACTTCACTTTCACTTTTCTTTCCCGTGGTTCAGTGGTAAAGAATCCATCTGCCAGTGCAGGAGATGCAGGAGACCCAGATTCAATCCCTGGGTCTGGAATCTCCTGAAGGAGGAAATGGCAACCCATCCCAGTATTATTACTTGGAGAATTCCATGGACAGAGGAGCCTGGTGGGGTACAGTCCATGGCATCGCAGAGTCAGATACGACTGAGTACCGTGTTGATTCATCCAAATTCCAGCTGGCTTGCCCTTTGAATGAAAACAGGATGATTGGTCCAAATATAAGACACAGTTCAAGGTTTATTCCAAAGACCACAGAATGCCTAAATAAGATAGTGAGGTTCCCATTCTTCCCGTTTAGTGATTGAGTAGCTTTGGACAACTCTCAATATTTCTGGGGGCACCAAAAAAGAGAATGACCCAGACCTAGTCAGGTCAGTGTTCTATGTTCTACTAACTCCCTAGACTTCATCATCCTAGCTTGTATTGCAGTTGCTTTTAAATCACTGTGTACTTACTATCTGTTTTTTTTTTTTTTTTTTTACTAGAATAAAACACTTCTGCTGAGACCAGGACTGTATCGTCTTGTTCATCGTTCTCCCTAATACCTAACACAATGCCTGGCATTTGGTTGGCTCTCAATATTTCTGAAATTAATGAATGGGAATGATTTTGCTTATATTGGGTAGGAAGAAGATTCTCGGAGGTTAAAAAAAAATCACATATTCTGTGGTTACTCATTGCATATGAGACTGTCATGTAAATAGGCCATTCCCACTCTGTCTTTTCTGTTTCCCTGCTCTTTGTCTTTTGCTCTTCTTTATGGAGATCTCCTCTCAACGTGATCTTCCTGTCTTTCTGTAGGGTTTTTCATCAATGCTTTCACGTTTTTAATTCCTAAGAGCTCTTCCGTGCTTTCCCAACATTCCTTTCTTTAAAAAGTAGCATTTTGTTCTTGTTTCCTGGATAGGATATCTTTCCTGTCTCCCTGAGGATGATAAAGATAGTCTTTAAATAAAAGTTTACTCTCATTGCACATTTCATGTGGCTTACAGGTCACTGTTTTCATATTGTATGTATGTATGTGATTATCTATCAATCAAGTAGGTAGGCATTATGGCCCCTATCTTTCATGGTGCAGACTTTCCTCAAATGTTTGGGAATACATGGTGGCCTGTTCATGCTTCTGAGTGGGTGATTAAGTGAGCATAGGTGAGGATTGTTGACTGTGGACTTCAGTGTAGAATGGTCCAACTGGGCATCTCCCAGTGTCAGCATCTTTAAGCCATTCCTCTTGGGCCAGTTAGACTCCCCATAGAAAATGCTCAATCCGCTTTCTGGAAATCCAAGCACCTATTTTAAATCATACATTCATTCACCTGATGATCTGACTAATGCTTCCACGTGACCATCACTGCAGAGAGAGCAGCGCTATGTCCACGTTTGCCCCTGTGTCTCCAGTATTGAGCCCAAGTACACGTTCAAAGAGCAACGATTTCTGTAAATTAATGAGTAGACCCTTTTGGCAATGTCCCATCATATTATCTTAATCTCTGATCTATTATTTTTATTACAAAATGTTTCAGAGAGAGATCAGTCGCTCAGTCGTGTCCGACTCTTTGAGACCCCATGAATTGCAGCACCCCAGGCCTCCCTGTCCATCACCAACTCCCGGAGTTCACTCAGACTCATGTCCATTGAGTCAGTGATGCCATCCAGCCATCTCAACCTCTGTCGTCCCCTTCTCCTCCTGACCCCAATCCCTCCCAGCATCAGAGTCTTTTCCAATGAGTCAACTCTTCCCATCAGGTGGCCAAAGTACTGGAGTTTCGCTTTAGCATCAGTCCTTCCAAAGAACACCCAGGACCGATCTCCTTTAGGATGGACTGGTTGGATCTCCTTGCAGTCCAAGGGACTCTCAAGAGTCTTCTCCAACACCACAGTTCAAAAGCATCAATTCTTCGGCACTCAGCTTTCTTCACAGTCCAACTCTCACATCCATACATGACCACAGGAAAAACCATAGCCTTGACTAGACAAACCTTTGTTGGCAAAGGAATGTCTCTGCTTTTGAATATGCTGTCTAGGTTGGTCATAACTTTCCTTCCAAGGAGTAAGCATCTTTTAATTTCATGGCTGCAGTCACCATCTGCAGTGATTTTGGAGCCCAGAAAAATGAAGTCTGACACTGTTTCCACTGTTTTCCCATCTATTTCCCATGAAGTGATGGGACCGGATGCCATGATCTTCGTTTTCTGAATGTTGAGCTTTAAGCCAACTTTTTCACTCTCCACTTTCACTTTCATCAAGAGGCTTTTTAGTTCCTCTTCACTTTCTGCCATAAGGGTAGTGTCATCTGCATATCTGAGGTGATTGATATTTCTCCCGGCAATCTTGATTCTGGCTTGTGTTTCTTCCAGTCCAGCGTTTCTCATGATGTACTCTGCATATAAGTTAAATAAACAGGGTGACAATATACAGCCTTGACGTACTCTTTTTCCTATTTGGAACCAGTCTGTTGTGCCATGTCCAGTTCTAACTGTTGCTTCCTGATCTGCATACAGATTTCTCAAGAGGCAGATCAGGTGGTCTGGTATTTCCATCTCTTGCAGACTTTTCCACAGTTTATTGTAATCCACATAGTCAAAGGCTTCGGCATAGTCAATAAAGCAGAAATAGATGTTTTTCTGGAACTCTCTTGCTTTTTCCATGATCCAGCAGATGTTGGCAATTTGATCTCTGGTTCCTCTGCCTTTTCTAAAACCAGCTTGAACATCAGGAAGTTCACGGTTCACATATTGCTGAAGTCTGGCTTGGAGAATTTTGAGCATTACTTTACTAGCATGTGAGATGAGTGCAATTGTGCGGTAGTTTGAGCATTCTTTGGCATTGCCTTTCTTTGGGATTGGAATGAAGACTGACCTTTTCCAGTCCTGTGGCCACTGCTGAGTTTTCCAAATTTGCTGGCATATTGAGTGCAGCACTTTCACAGAATCATCTTTCAGGATTTGGAATACCTCAACTGGAATTCTATCACCTCCACTAGCTTTGTTTGTAGTGATGCTTTCTAAGGCCCACTTGACTTCACATTCCAGGATGTCTGGCTCTAGGTCAGTGATCACACCATCGTGATTATCTGGGTCGTACAAAAATTATATAGAATAATGTAATGAATATCCATGTCCCTAATGTCAACATAAGAAATCAGCACTGCAGTTACTAGTGAAGAGCCCTGTGTAAGCCCCCATGGATCCTTGCCTGTTCCTTCCCTCTCCAGTAGTAACTGCCTTCCTGAACTTGGTGATATGCATTCTAATGGTCTCTGTATTCATGTGTGTGTGTGTAATGCCTTTAAACATTATACAAATCCATTCTAATGGTCACTGTGTTCGTGTGTGTGTGTGTGTGTGTAATGCTTTTAAACACTATATAAATAGTATCACGCTCTATATATCCTTCTGTCATTTGTGTCTTTTTTTTTTTTTTTGGCCCCACATGTATTTTTGAGGTGTATGCAAGTTCAAATATGTAGCCATATTTTAGATACTTCCACTCTGTGATTCCCTTATATGAATAAACCAGAAATTATATATTCTTTGTCCTATGGATCACCATTTAAATTGTTTCCATGTTTCTTTTCTCTGTGACAAAATGATGTGGCAATGAGCTTTCTTGAACTTGTCTGCTTATGTAGTGTTTGGCAGATTCTCTAGGATGTACGCCCAGGGGTGAAATTCCTGGGAGTTGGGGGAAGTGATAGGGAATACACCTCGTCAGCTTTGGTAGGTGAAGCCCAATTGCTCTCCAACGTGGACAATATTTCCAAAGGAGGACCCACATCCCACCAGCCGCAGATGAGTTCTTGTTACTCTTCCTCCTGGCTGACACTTGTTTATATCACTATTTTTAGTTTTGGAAATCTGATCAATTTTAAAATAAATATTTAATTTTTATATTGTGATTACATATATTACCATTTAAACTATTTTAAAAAGATTTTTTAAAGTCTTTTTTTAAATTTGTTATAATATTGCTTCTGTTTTCTGTTTTGCTTTTTTTGGCTCCCCAAACAGGGATCCAACCTGCACCCCCTGCATCAGAAGGCAAAGTCTTAACCACTGGACTACCAGGGAAGTCCCCATTTAAACTATTTTTAAGTGTACGGTTCAGTGATATTAAGTACATTCACATTGCTGTGCAACCACCACCTCCATCCACCTCCAGAACATCTCAGTTCAGTTCAGTTCAGTTGCTCAGTCATGACCCCAGCTGCCACCCCATGGACTGCAGCACGCCAGGCCTCCCTGTTCATTACCAACTCCCAGAGCTTGCTCAAACTCATGTCCATCAAGTCAGTGATGCCATCCAACCATCTCATCCTCTGTCATTCCCTTCTCCTCCTGCCTTCAATCTTTCTCAGCATCAAGGTCTTTTCCAATGAGTCAGTTCTTCATATCAGGTGGCTAAACTTCTGGAATTCAGCTTCAGCATCAACCCTTCCAATGAATAATCAGGACTGATTTCTCTTAGGATGGACTGGTTTGATCTCCCCTCTGTCTAAGGGACTCTCAAGAGTCTTCTCTTACATGAAAGTTCAAAGCATCAATTCTTCGGTGCTCAGCTTTCTTTATGGTCCAACTCTCACATCCATACATGACTACTGGAAAAACCATAGCTTTGACTATACAGACCTTTGTCATCAAAGTTATGTCTCTGCTTTTTAATATGCTGTCTAGGTTGGTCATAGCTTTACTTCCAAGGAGTAAGCATCTTTTAATTTCATGGCCGAAGAGACCATCTGCAGTGATTTTGCAGTCCAAGAAAATAAAGCCACTGTTTCCCCATCTATTTGCCGTGAATTGATGGAACCAGATGCCATGATCTTAGTTTTCTGAATGTTGAGTTTTAAGCAAGCTTTTTCACTCTCCTCTTTCACCTTCATCAAAAAGCTCTTTAGTTCCAGAAAGTCTCTCATTTTTCAAATGAATAGTCTGTACCCATTAAACACAAATCCCCTGTTTCCCCCTCTCCCAGGCTCTGGAAACCTCCACTTTATTTTCTGTCTCTATGAATTTAACTATTTTAGGTGAAATTATACAATATTTGTTCTTTTGTCACTGGCTTATTTCACTTAGTTTAATGTCTTAGAGGCTACTTCATGCTGTAGCATGTGTCAGAATTTCCTTCCTTAAAAAATTTTTTTTTATTGAAGCATAGCTGATTTATAATGTTGTGTTAGTTTCAGATGTACAGCAAAATGATTCAGTTATATATACACATGTATCTACTTTTTTCAAATTATTTTTCCTTATGGGTTATTACAAAATATTGAGTATAGTTTTCCTGGGCTGTATAGTAGATCCTTGTTCGGTCAGTTCAGTTCAGTTCAGTCACTCAGTTGGGTCTGACTCTTTGCCACCCCATGGACTGCAGCACACCAGGCCTCCTTGTCCATCACCAACTCCCAGAGTTTACTCAAACTCATATCCATGGAGTCAGTTATGTCATCCAACCATCTCATCCTCTGTCATCCTCTTCTCCTCCTGCGTTCAATTTTTCTCAGCATCAGGGTCTTTTTCAATGAGTCAGTTCTTTGCATCAGATGGCCAACGTATTGGAGTTTCAGCTTCAGGATCAGTCCTTCCAGCAGGGTTTGATCTCCCTGCTGTCCAAGGGACTCTCAAGAGTCTTCTCCAACATCATAGTTCAAAAGCATCAATTCTTCAGCGCTCAGCTTTCTTTATAGTCCAACTCTCACATCCATACATGACTACTGGAAAAGCCATAGCTTTGACTAGATGGACCTTTGTTGGCAAAGTAATGTCTCTGCTTTTTAATATACTGTCTAGGTTGGTCATAACTTTTCTTCCAAGTAGCAAGTGTCTTTTAATTTCATGGCTGCAGTCATCATCTGCAGTGATTTTGAAGCCCTCCAAAATAAAGTCTGTCACTGTTTCCACTGCTTCCCCACCTATTTGTCCTGAAGTGATGGGACTAGGTGCCATGATCTTAGTTTTCTGAATGTTGAGTTTAGGCCAACTTTTTCACTCTCCTCTTTCACTTTCATCGAGATCCTTGTTAGTTATCTATTTTATATAGCAGTGTGTATATGTTCATTCCAAACTCCTAATTTAGCCCCCCTCCTCCCTCTTTGGTAAGCATAAGTTTGTTTTCTATGTCTATGAGTCTATTTCTGTTTTGTATATAAATTCATTTGAATAATTTTTTTAGATTCCACATGTAAGTGATATCATATGATAGTTGTCTTGTTTTCTGACTTACTTCACTTAGTATGATAATCTCTAGGTCCAACCATGTTGTTGCAAATGGCATTATTTCATTCTTTTTATGGCTGAATAATATTCCTTTGTATAAATATACCACATCTTTATCCATTTATCTGTCAGTGGACACTTAGGCTGCTTCTATGTCTTGGCTGTTGTAAATAGTGCTGCGGTGAACATTGGAGTGAATGTATCTTTTTGAGGGGGTAAAAAGAAAATTAGACACACCACAAAGGAAGATGAATAAATGATCAATACCCCCCAGAAAATGTGCTCAACATTATTAGTCATTAAACAAACACAAACTAAAACCATTACACACCCAGAATGGCTGGGTGGCTAGAATGGCTAAAACTGTAACTGAAAAGATATCAAATATTGACAAGGTATGGAGCAACTGGAATGCTCACACATGGTTTTGGGAACTGTAAAATGGTACAACCAAAGAAAAAGAGTGGAAGTTTCTTAATAAATTAAAAATATGCCCACTCTTTTGCCCAGCAATTCCAGTCCTACATATTTACCTAAGAGAAATGAAAACATGTGTCCATTAAAAAAAGTTATACAGTAACTATCACAATAACTTCATCATAGCCTAAAACTGGAAACAGCCCAAGTGGAAAAATCAGGATGGTAGTTGCCTCTGAAATTGGATGGATGGTTGACTGGAAAGGAGGATGGAGGTTGACTGGAGGTTGACTGGAAAGGAGAATGAGGGAACTTTCTGGGGTAATGCTAATGTTTGTATATTCATAGGAATTGGGGCTGCACAATATGTACAGAATTTAGCATGTGTCAATACTGGTGTATTTTATTGTATGTAAATTTTATAATGAAAGAAAAAGCATGCAGACAAATATTGTACTCTAATCAATGATACACATTTAGGAAGAAATGTATTGAATGATACAGGTTTATGAGGAAATGTATTGATGTCTTCAATTTACATTGGGAGGCAACAAAAATAAGATGGACTAATTGCTTAATGGAGGGGCAGGTAAGTGAATAGACAGGAGATAAAGCAAATGTAGTGAAATGTTCATAGGAGAAACTGAGGTGGGATTAATAGTTGTTCACTATTAAATTCTTTCAATTTTGGTCTATTTGAAACTTTTGTTATAATACGCTGGGACAAAAAGATTACATCAGCCATCTTGGAGGAAGAAAGTTGAGCCATAGATCTCAGCCATAGTGTTTTAAGATCTCAGAGATCTCAGAGCCGTAGACCTGAGAAGGGAATGAAGGGCTTGAAGAAAATATAGCTGATACCAGAAGAAAAGTGGTTACAATGGAAAAAAAACAACTCTTGTCCACTAAAAATAGTGACCCCAAAACAGTTTGAGTGTGTGAGAGAAGAAACAGATTTGATTGAAAGAAGATGAATTTAAATGGGTCATGCTCAGACAGCATTCAAAAATATACATGCCCTCAGGGACTATATTTAACATTCTGTGATAAACCATCATGAAAAAGAAGATGAAAGAGAATATATATGTGTGTGTATGTATGTATATGTATAGATACATAAAACAGTCACTTTGTTGTACAGCAGAAATTAACACAGCATTGTAAATCAACTATACGTCAATAAAATACATGTACCCCACTAGACACATTCAGCCCTCCTCATCCTTAACTATGCATTGAACAGACAGCTTCTTTCCTGGCTAGACTTTCTCAAAATCATTTGATTGCCTGTGAAACTTTTTTTTCCTGCACAGAGAGTAATTAATGACTATTAGGGTGGCACCCCACTCCAGTACTCTTGCCTGGAAAATCCCATGGATGGAGGAGCCTGGTAGGCTGCAGTCCATGGGGTCGCTAAGAGTCGGACACGACTGAGCAACTTCCCTTTCACTTTTCACTTTCATGCATTGGAGAAGGAAATGGCAACCCTCTCCAGTGTTCTTGCCTGGAGAATCCCAGGGACGGGGGAGCCTGGTGGGCTGCTGTCTATGGGGTCACACAGAGTCGGACACGACTGAAGTGACTTAGCAGCAGCAGCAGCAGGGTTTGTTACATTAAACCTCCTTCCTTCCATCTGTTCATCCACCCAACAAAGGCTCTTCCTGTGTATAGATTATTGAGGTATGGCCTCTGAAAGGCCCTTCCTGCAATAATCCATCCTCACCAAGACAGCATGGTGTCAGGAACAAGATAGTTAGGACAGGGCCTGGAAACGAAATCCAGGAAGGAGTCACAAAGGACAGAAGATAATCACCAAACCATAAAGAAAGCCTATAGTTGATATCTGTGATGGGAAAGAGACATGAGTCAGCTGACAGAAATGGTCTGGAGTGCCGGTGGTAGCAGTGATGAACACTGCAAAGGATAAAGTAGGCATCTGGTGTGGGGGTGGGAGGGGGCCACTTGCTGGTTATAAAGGAAAAGAGCAGTTACTGTCAGAGCATATGCTCTATTTGTTACCTGGAGATTTCTAGAGATTCTCAAGTCTTTAGCTCCTACAGATTAGGGATAGAGTTAAATGTGTGTGTGTGTGTGCTGAACCTAGTGAAGCCTGGAAATATCTGTCAGGCTTCTCTCCCAGTCACATGGCAAGCAGGCAGGTTTCTCTCTCCCAGTCACATGGGTGTCCTGCTCCTATGTTACCTCCATCTTAGAAATACCGGTTTTCTGCTCTTCAGCTTGGTATTGTACTTGGCTCAGCTCTGGATTTGGAGGCCAGGGGGAAAAACAATGACCACTTCTCTAGAACCAGGCTGCCATGAAGCAGGAAAAATGTGATGCTTCCAAAGAAAATTCTACCCCATGTGGCAGCAGGAAGTAACCTGGCTGCATTTTCACCAAAATGTCAGTCCTGGTTAAGGGCGCTTCATCTTGGAAACAAAATCAGTGGCTGGGATTGCCTTAAAGGTCAAAAAGTCCTAAAAGCCAGGTGGTGGGTTATCTTTCTCACCACAATCCGCAGGACAGGGTCTGACTCCAGGGTCAAAGCACAGGCTGCTTTTTAACCCTTGGGTGAGTATTCCATGCTTCCCAGTGACACATGTCTTTCTGGTTTTTCCTGTTGATCATCACAGCTTCCGAAGACTTGGGGCTCAAGAAAAGAGGCTTTGACAACAGGCCTGGGCCGCGTACCCACAGCCCCTGAGCTGTCTTTTCATAATCTTGTAAAGAAGAAATAAATGCTGCTCATAGAAAGCTTTCCTCCCACTGGTAAGGTCTAATGGATAGTCTGGCCTGACAGAGTGGAGAGACAGATGTTTTCATGTTTCAGAACCTGAGGCTTGCAGGTGATTCAGACACAGAACAATTGTGGTTTGTTTGTAAAGATAAAATAGATAAGCCACGGGGAGAGCAAAGGCGAGCCCAGCAAATTCAAGTGCCCCAGTGAAATGACTAGTCCGAGTTGCAGGCTTTGGTCTTGAAATTTCCAGACCTGGGAACCCTCTCCTCTCCTCCTTCCTTTCTCACTGATATCAGTGAATCAAGAGGTGTTACTGAGAAAAAAAAAAAAAAAAGCAAATAGTAGAAGAATATGATCTGTACGATCCCTTTATGTAAAAATAAATCAGATGTACTGCACACACAAACCACCCAGTTTATTTCAAAGGATAAGTATATGTGCTTGCAAATGCAAGGAAAAAAATCACCCAAGGGAGAGTCAGCAAAATGATAATAGAGATTACCTTTGGAGAATGGTGGGTGTCCCTGTTGGCTCAGATGGTAAAGGATTTGCCTGCACTGTGGGAGATCTGGGTTCGATCCTGGGGTTGGGAAGATCCCCTAGAGAAGGAAATGGCAACCTACTCCAGTATTCTTGCCTGGAGAATTCCATGGACAGAGGAGCCTGGTGGGCTACAATCTATGGGGTCGCACACTTTAGAGAAGGATGGGGAAGGGAGGGAAGGTGTGAGGAGATGGGAGAACCTACAGGACAGTCAGTAAAATCGGCTTCCCTGGTGGCTCAGCTGGTAAAGAATTCGCCTGCAATGTGGGAGACCTGGGTTCGATCCCTGGGTTGGGAAGAACCCTTGGAGAAGGGAAAGGCTACCCACTCCAATATTCTGGCCTGGAGAATGCCATGGACTATATAGTCAAAGGGGTCACAAAGAGTTGGACACGACTGGGAGACTTTCACTTTCACCTATTTTTTTTTCAGTCTTACCGATAACACCACCTTTTGAATTTTCTTTCTTTTTGGCTCTCCCGGGTCTTCATTGCTGCCTGCAGGCTTTCTCTAGCTGTGGAGAGTGGGGGTTGCTCTTTAGTTGTGGTGTGTGAGCTGTAGGTGCAACAGCTCCAGTAGTTGCATCGTATGGGCTCAGAAGTTGGGAAGCCTGGCCTTAGTTGCTCTGCAGTATGTGGGATCTTCCTGGACCAGGGTTCAAACCTGTGTCCTCTGCACTTGCAGGTAGAGTCTTAACTCCTGGACCACCAGGGAAGTCCTAATGGTAGCTTTTGAAAAACAAGCAGTGTGTATTTGTGAATTGCTCATATAATAAAAAAATTTCTTTTTCTTTGTTAATCGAAGTATAGTTGATCTATAAGATTGTCTTAGTTTCAGATGTACAGTGAAGTGATTCAGTTAACACACATGCATATAGAAATCTATTCTTTTTCAGATTGTTTTCCATTATAGGTTATTACAAGACATTGAAAACAGTTCCCAATTAGAAATCAATTTTGAGAAAAGATGTTATTCTTTAAGGCATAGTGAGAATATCTTAGTGGGTGAAAAATGTATATTGGAGGTCAGATAACAAAAGGATGGAAATGAACACTTACCTGTCATTTTCCCCTCATCGTAAGAAGTGATAATGATGGTGAGGGTGTTGTCAAGTTTACTGAACTAGGAGCAGCCTTGTGTTAAATCGTTTACTTACATTATCTACGTTTTATGACCTTATGAGTTGGGTGCTATTAATTATTCCCATGTTACAGATGAGGAACCTGAGACTCGGGGAGCTAAAGGGATCTGCCCAAGGTCAGTACAAGGTGAGCACATCGCAGCTGCACTGGACCACCAGGGAAGTCCCCCTCGGGATTCTTGTGGCTTCACCCCATAGGATTCCCAGCACCTCTTTTCTCTGATGTATCTCTCTTTCTCCTTCTTTTCCTTCCTCCTTTCCCCATACCCACCACTCTCCTAACATTCTTAGGAGATACGGTAGTCTGAGTAGCAGATGGCGTAATTCCTGGTGGCCCAGTGGTTAAGAATCCACCTGCCAATGCAGGGGACTGGGGTTCAATCCCTGGTCTGGGAAGATCCCACATGTCTTGGAGCAACTAAGCCCGTGTGCCACAAATACTGAGCCCTCGCACTCTAGAGCCTGAGCTCCGAAACAAGAGAAGCCACTGCAGTGAGAAGCCTGGACAATGCACTAGAGAGTGAAAAGAAAAGAAAAGTGAATCCCAAAGGCCCTGAGCTGGTTGGAAACCTTCAACAGATGCCCTACCTGGACTGAGGCAGTCCGGGTTACCCAGTGGTTAGGAGCACAGTTTCTGGAGTCAGACCTGGCCCAGTCCCAGCTCTGTCCCCTTAATAACTGACTCACCCTGGACAAGTCCCCTAAGTCTCTGATGAAGCCACATGTCCCTCCTGGAAAATGGCCATGTCCCAGAGACTCTATGGAGCACACGTGGGATGCACACAGAGCACTCGGGCAAACCATGGCCAGAGGATGCTCGGAAGTGCCCATTACTAGGATTGGCATCACTGAGGGGGCTGTGGGCTGTGTCCTAAGGACTGAACCCCCAATCTGTGAGCACTTGCACTCTGTAGCAGAGACCGAGGAGGGTGGAGCGTGGAGCACGGCAGCAGGAAGGTGCTCCCAATCCAGCCAGGCCTGCCTCTGTTGCTGGAGGGTTCTGAGAGTGGGAGCTTGAGGGCAGGGGCTTGTTTACACTGTAGCCTGTGCCTGGAACAGTGTGCGGCACAGAGTAAGTGCTCAGGAATTATTTTTACAGAAGGAAGAAGAGTGGATGCTCAATTAGGTTTCCCATGGGAATAAATAAACACATGAGGAAATAAAGCAAGGCTTCTCGGCAACAGCCCAGTCCTCATAGCCTTCTACTTCTCCCAGGAGTTTTTAGCATTTAACATCTATGAAAAGGCACAGCTCTACATCCTTCTGGTTTATCCCTGCGGCCTTGGTTTTATCTCTAAATAGTAAGAAGCTTCCTCCACAGCAGCGCCTGTGTCTACATGAGATGAGCTATCACACAAATTTTGTTTTTCTTTCTTTCTTTTTATTTTGGCTATTCTGAGTCTTGGCTGTGGGGTGCGTGGGCTTCTCTAGTTGGGACGTGTGGCCTTCCCTTGCTTCGGAGCACAGGCTCAGTAGTCACAGCCTCTCTAATTGCTGTGCATCAAGTGGGATCTTAGTTTCCCAAACAGGGATCGAACCCATGTTCCCCGCATTGGAAGGCAGATTCTTAACCACTGGACCACCAGGGAAGTCCCCACACCAACTTTATAGTTCACATTTTTATATCCCTTTCATGCTATTTTCAATATAGACATGCTTTTAAGCATTTTAAGCATAAAAGCACTGAACATTTTTTTTTAATTTGTACGAATGAACCTATTCACAAAACAGAAATAGAGTCACAGATATAGAAAACAAATTTATCATTGCCAAAGGAGAAAGGTGGGGTAGGGGAGGGATGAACTGGGAGATTGGGATTGACATGTACACACTGCTGTGTATAAAATAGATAACTGATAAGAACTTACTGCATAGCATGGGAACTCAATACTCTGTAATGAACTATACGGGAATAGAGACTAAAAAAGAGTGGACATATGTATATGTATAACCTTTTGACTTTGCTGCACAGCAGAAACTTATACGACATTGTAAATCAGCTATACTCCAATAAAAATGTATTAAGAAATTTTTGAAGATGAATTCCTGATTTGCACAGGTAGCAAGTTATTAAAGGAAAAGTAGCAATGATTGTTGCCAAATCCTGATTTTATGACCATAATATATATGGATTGTCAGAATTTATTTCATGACTTTTGCATATATATTCATAAGAGACATAGTCTCTGGTTTTCTTTTTTCAGTGCTGTGTTATCACCACTTGGTAATGAGGTTATACAAATTTCATGAGATAAATTGGGAGGCTTCTTCCATTCTTCTCTCTGCTATGGAAGAATCTGAATCTTGAAATTACCTGTTCCACGGATGTCTGAAGTAATCCAGACATAAAACTCTCAGGGCCTGGAGACTTTTCCCAGGGAGAGAATTTTTTGAGAAAATTATCTATCTCTTCCTTAGTTAATATGTTATTTGATTTTTCACTTCTTTAAAAGTCAACTTTGGTAATTTTATAATGCCTTGGAAGTCATAAATCATTCATTCCATCCAGATTTTCAATTTTATCAGCCAGATCTGTACATGCAGCTCTCTTCAATTTTTTAAAAAATTTTGGCTGTACTGGGTCTTCACTGTGGTGGGTGGGGTCTTTGCTGTGGCTCTCAGGTCTTCTTTAGTTATGGCTTGTGGGGTTAGTTGCCCAGAGGCATGGGGCATCTTGGTGGCATTCCCTGACTGGGCATTCCCTGGTGGCTCTGCTGGTAAAGAATCCGCCTGCAATGCAGGAGACCCAGTTTCGATCCCTGGGTTGGGAAGATCCCCTGGAGAAGGAAATGGCTACCCACTCCAGTATTCTTGCCTGGAGAATTCCATGGACAGAAGAGCCTCGTGAGCTTACAGTCCATGGGGTCACAAAGAGTTAGACAGAACTGGGCAACTAACACTTTCACTTTTCACTTCATGGGAGACCTCAGTTGCCTAACCAGGCATCAAACCCAGGTTCCCTGTATTGGAAGGTGTATTCTTAACCACCGGACCACCAGGGAAGTCCCCTCTATTCATTTTTGAAATCTCCTCCATCATTGTATTCCCTTTCCCAAATGTTTATATTTACATTTATAAATGTAATATATAATTTATATAAATATATTCTATATTTAGACTTCCCTGGTGGCTCAGATAGTAAAGCGTTTGCCTACAATGCGAGATTAAAAGACGCTTGCACCTTGGAAGGAAAGCTATGACCAACCTAGATAGCATATTCAAAAGCAGAGACATTACTTTGCCAACAAAGGTCCATTTAGTTAAGGCTATGGTTTCTCCAGTAGTCATGTATGGATGTGAGAGTTGGACTATAAAGAAAGCTGAGCGCAGAAGAATTGATGCTTTTGAACTGTGGTGTTGGAGAAGACTCTTGAGAGCCCCCTGGACTGCAAGGAGATCCAACCAGTCCATCCTAAAGGAGATCAGTCCTAGGTGTTCATTGGAAGGACTGATGTTGAAGCTGAAACTCCAATACTTCTGGCCACCTGATGCGAAGAGCTGACTCATTTGAAAAGACCCTGATGCTGGAAAAGATTGAGAGCAGGAGGAGAAGGGGATGACAGAAGATGAGATGGTTGGATGGCATCACTGACTTGATGGACATGAGTTTAAGCAAGCTCCGGGAGTTGGTGATGGACAGGGAGGCCTGGCATGCTGCAGTCCATGGGGTCTCAGAGTCAGACACGACTGAGTGACTGAACTGAACTGAACATTCCACTGTGTGCTTACCACATTTTGTTTACCCATTCATCTGTCACTGGGCACTTGTATCTACCTTTTGGCTGCTGTGAAAAACGCTGCTATGAACATGGGTGTGCAAATATGGAAGCTGACTTTTGCATCCTTTGTTATGGCATGTGCTAAGTTGCTTCAACCGTGCAACCGTATGTACCATAGCCCACCAGGCTCCTCTGACAATGGGATTTCCCAGGCAAGAATACTGGAGTGGGTTGCCATGGCCTCCTCCAGGGAATCTGCTGGACCTAGGGATCAAACCAGTGTCTCTTATGTCTCCTGCATTGGCAGGTGGGTTCTTTACCACTAGCACCACCAGAGAAGCCCTGTCACGGCGGGTGGTAAGGAATAAACCAAGAACTCCCCCTACTGGTTCTTTGCTGGGAAAATCAGAGTTAAAGGAACCATGGGTCGGCAAAGACCTCATCCTCTCTTCCATGGACGAGGAACTGAGGTTCAGAGAGGACAAGCAACCTGCTTGAAGTCACACAGCTGGGAAGTGGAGGACTCAAGGTTTGAACCCAGAAATGCTGTTTCCTAGCCTCCTGCTCTCTCTTGTCCATCCCTCTGGGCCAACTAATGTCTCTTCAGTAATGGGCTTGGCCCAAAGTTATTCTGGGGAGAGCTGCGTCTCAGTGCTGGGCAAGATGGCTGCAGGAGCCTGAAACCTGTTTTGCTTATTACGGATGAAAAGCAGATAAGATTTTTTTAAATTAATTAATTTTTTTATTGAATGATAATTGCTTTACAGAATTTTGTTGTTCAGATAAGATTTGAAATGTTATGCTTCTGCAGCCAGTGCGGGGTGGAGCAGGGCCCCTGTGAGCAGTCACACCAAATGAAACATATTACTTAGGAGTGATTGGAAGGCAGACAGGCTGAAAACATTGTGCACAGAAGGACTACTGCTGTCCGCTCATGAGGATCAAAATCACTTTCCCCAGGCTCGCAGGTGGATTCACATTTAGAGCAATTTCCCTCATGGTAGCGCAACTCCATAACTAGGCTTGGGCTTGTGGACAAGTGATTTCCCAGCTGAATGACTTCCCGCCCCAGCACAGGGAATGGGGCTTGGTTTTCCTGGTTCTGTCCTGACGCTGCTTGCAGAGATGTCCACTCAGCACTCGAGATCCATCCTCGCAGTACCGGTTGGGATGAGAAGGGTGAGCTGAGCCTTGACCCCAGGCACTGGTTGAGCACTTACTTGGTGCGCCATAGCCAGCAGCCTGGCCCTAGTAGCAGCAAAGCAAGAAACTGACTCTCAGAGAGGTTGAGGTGCAGGTCCAAAGTCACACAGCGCTCCCAAGGAGCTCCTAATAGCAGGAAGTCAGGGCTGGCTGGTAGGTACAGTCCTGTGTGGTACTAATGCCCTGCCTGCAGACATTTAGAGGGAGGAGGCAGGGCAGCACTGCCCACCTTATGGCATACGACTCAGGGGGTTCTCAGCTCCTCGAAGCCAAATCCAGGGAAGGCTCTCAAACTCCAGCAGAGGGACCCTGAGCCTGGGTTCTGAGGCACGGCCACAGGCTGGGGGGTCCTGCAGCAAGTGTTAGCACATTTTTCTCACACTGTGAGTGGAGGCAGGGCTGAGTCTGCAGCTATGGGAAGGAGGAAGGCCACAGCAGCCAGGAGCCGCCAGCTCAAGGTATTGACAGAGTGACAGACGGCCCAGCTGTTAGAGACTGGGGGTCTGGGAAGGGAACACTGACCCAAACGCCAGACACAGGCACACCAGCCCTCTGATGTGTATTTCTGAACACCCAGTTAGTGCTGGGCCCCTGGAGCTCCCGCTCCAGCAGGAAGCAGACGTGGAACAAGGATGGCAACGTATTAGCTAGAGGGTCACAGACACCAAGTGCTGCGTTGAGCACTTTGGAGAGATTCACTCTTCAGTCCTCAGGAGAGCTGATGAGGAGGGTGGTCTAACATCTTAACAAATAACCCCACCATAAGAGCACATTTCCTATTCATTTCCCATTCCATGAGGTGCAGGGGGGTTGGGTAGGGACTGTTCCATGTGGTCATTCATGGGCCCAGCATAGAGAGTGGAAAGAATGGCACAGGACGTTTTAGGAGCCAGGCCTAGGAGCTGCAACATCACTTCCTCCTACATTCCATTGTCCAGAACTCTGTCACATGGTACCTGCAGGGGAGCCTGGGAAATGTAGTCTGGCTGGGAGTACCTGGGAGGAAAAGGGAAACAGCTTGGTGGACAGCAGTCAGCTTTTGCCCCTGGTAGGAGCCACTAGTGTTCCACTTTTGCACCGAGGAGACCAAAGCTCAGAGCGGGCCAGTGGCTCAGCTGGGCGGGGATGGAGGTGGGATTCAGCTGCAGGCAGCCTGATTCCAGGGAGCATACCCTAACCACCAGGTACACTGCCCTTCTGGAAGTGATGGCATGCTGTGTGTGTTGAGAGTGAGGGCTCTGCCCAAACTTCCTGGGTTCAGTCCCGACTCTGCCTATTATCAGCTGTGTGACCTTAGGTAGGTCATGTAACCTCTCTGCGCCTCAGATCCTCCCACTCCTGGAGGAGGGCCCTGGCCTTTTCTAGCCCCTTCTCTGCTCTTTCCCAGGGGCAGCAGGACAAGAGAGGAAGATGGAACAACACAGGAGAAAACCACACAGCTCACGCTGGGAGCCTGGGTGGACCAAAGAGGAGGAGAGGGGACTGAGAAGCAGAGGCCTGGCCCTCCACTTTATCCACCACCATCCTCATCTTGGTCCCAAGGTGGCTGCTTCTCTGTCTGTGTTTGCACATCAGGTTCTCCGTGAGGGCTGTTAACCAAGGGGGCGGCAGAGGAAGGGGACCCTGGAGCTGCTAGACTGTGTATTCCTCCGACAGACTCTGGGTGGGGCCCATGAGGAACAGGCCAATTTGTGAGCCCCAGAACCCACTGGTGAGTAAGGCAGGCCCGGCTCTGGAGCGCTGGTGCTCGGGGAGGAGATTCAAGGGAGTGGGAGAGAAAGACGCCTCACCCGCTCAGTGCTTCCTCTGTAACCAGGGTGCGCATTTAACAAAGCTCAAGCCAAGATGCAAATCCAAACTGCAGTGAGGAATTGCCTCACACACTGATCAGAATGCCCATCATTAAAAAGTCTACGGATAACAGATACTGGAGTGGTTGTGGAGAAAAAGGAATCCTACACCGTGTTGGTGGGAATGTTAACTGGTGCAGTCACCATGAAAAACAATGTGGGAGTTCCTCAAAAAACTAAACATACAGTTGCTGTATGGTCCTGCAATCTCACTCCTCCAAATGTATCGAGACATAACTAGAATCCGAAAAGATCTATGTACCTCAATGTTCATGGCGGTGTTATTTACAATAGCCAAGACATGGAAACACCCTAAATGTTCATCGACAAAACAATGGATAAAGAAGATGTGCTGTACATACATACATATGTAGACACACACACACACACGCAGTGGAGTATTAGTCATAAAAAGAATGAAATAATAGCATTTGCAGCAATATGGAAGGACTTAGATATTATCATACTAAGCGAAGTGGTCAGAAAGGGAAAGCCAAATACCATATATCACTCGTATGTGGAATCTAACATACGGCACAAATCAACATCTACAAAACAGAAATAGAACCATTGGCATACAGAACAGATGGCTGGTTGCCAAGGGGGAGGGTGTTGGGGAAGAGATGGAGTGGGAGGTTGGGGTTAGCAGATGTAGGCTTTTATGTACAGAATGGATAAACAATGTGGTCCTACTGTGTAACACAGGGAACTATACTCAATATCCTATGGTAAACTATAGTCAACAAGAATGCATCTCTACGTATAACTGAATCACTTTGCAGTACAACAGAAATTAACACAACAGTGTTAAGTATAGTTAAAAACTGTACTTCAGTTTTTAAAAATTGAGGGCTTCCCTGATGGTTCAGTGGTAAAGAATCATCTGCTAATGCAGGAGAGACATGGGTTTGGTCCTTGATCCAGGAAGATCCCACATGTCATGGAGCAACCAAGCTTGTGCATCCCCACTATGAAGCCTGTGCTCTAGAGCCTGAGAGCTGCAACTCCTGAGCCCATGAGCTGCAATTCCTGAAGCCCTCACACCCTAGAGGCTGTGCTCCGCAACAAGAGAAGCCGCCGCAATGAGAAGCCTTCACGCTGCAATTAGAGAGCAGTCCCCACTCGCCACAACTAGAGAAAAAAGACCCATGGAGCTCCGAAGGCCCAGCACAGCCAAAACTGATAAACAAATACATAAATACAATTACTTCGTTGTTCAGTCGCCAAGTCGTGTCAGACTCTTCGTGACCCTGGGGACATAAAGCTCGTCCCATCTCATCCCCCTTGCTGCTTAAAATGCTCTCATGCCCTCTCCCCACCCCCCACCTCCACTCCCCAGATAGTGTCCAAGATTCTGCAGGATCTGGCCTTGCTGTACCGCAACCCCACCCTTACAAACTCCCAGCACCCGCCTTGCTGAATCACACGCACATCCCAGAACATGTTGTTTCACGCTCTCCACTCATATTAGTTTGCCGCGGCTGCTGTCATAAAGTACCCCAAGGTGGGTGGCTTCACCAGCAGCAATTTACAGGCTCTCAGATCCTGAGTCTGGAAGTCTGAGATCAAGGTGTCCACAGGGCTGGCTCCTTCTGAGCGCTGTGATGCCGAACCTGTTCTCTGCCTCTCCCAGCTGGTGGTTTGCTGGCAAGCGTGATGTTCTTAGGCTGGTAGGAGCCTCCATCTAATCTCTGCCTTCATATTCACATGGCATCTTCTCCCTGTGTGTCTGTCTGGATCATATAGGATGAGGGTCCCCTCCGATTCCAGGGTAGCCTTACCTTAACTAATCCCACCTGCCAGGACGTTATTCCTAAATAAGGTCGTATTCTGAAGAACTAGGGGTTAGGACTTTGGCTTATGAATTTGGGGTGGCAACTCAACTCTTAAAAAAAAACTTTTTATTTTGTATTGGAGAAATTCTGAAAGAGATGGGAATACCAGACCACCTGATCTGCCTCTTGAGAAATCTGTATGCAGGTCAGGAAGCAACAGTTAGAACTGGACATGGAACAACAGACTGGTTCCAAATAGGAAAAAGAGTACGTCAAGGCTGTATATTGTCACCCTGCTTATTTAACTTATATGCAGATTACATCATGAGAAACACTGGACTGGAAGAAACACAAGCCAGAATCAAGATTGCCGGGAGAAATATCAATCACCTCAGATATGCAGATGACACCACCCTTATGGCAGAAAGTGAAGAGGAACTCAAAAGCTCTTGATGAAAGTGAAAGTGGAGAGTGAAAAAGTTGGCTTAAAGCTCAACATTCAGAAAATGAAGATCATGGCATCTGGTCCCATCACTTCATGGGAAATAGATGGGGAAACAGTGGAAACAGTGTCAGACTTTATTTTTCTGGGCTCCAAAATCACTGCAGATGGTGACTGCAGCCATGAAATTAAAAGATGCTTACTCCTTGGAAGGAAAGTTATGACCAACCTAGATAGCATAATCAAAAGCAGAGACATTCCTTTGCCAACAAAGGTTCGTCTAGTCAAGGCTATGGTTTTTCCTGTGGTCATGTATGGATGTGAAAGTTGGGCTGTGAAGAAAGCTGAGCGCCGAAGAATTGATGCTTTTGAACTGTGGTGTTGGAGAAGACTCTTCAGAGTCCCTTGGACTGCAAGGGATCCAACCAGTCCATTCTGAAGGAGATCAGCCCTGGGATTTCTTTGGAAGGAATGATGCTGAGGCTGAAACTCCAGTACTTTGGCCACCTGATGGGAAGAGTTGACTCATTGGAAAAGACTCTGATGCTGGGAGGGATTGGGGGCAGGAGGAGAAGGGGACAACAGAGGATGAGATGGCTGGATGGCATCACTGACTCGATGGACGTGAGTCTGAGTGAACTCCGGGAGTTGGTGATGGACAGGGAGGCCTGGCGTGCTGCGATTCATGGGGTCGTAAAGAGTGGAACACGACTGAGCGACTGAACTGAACTGATAGCCGATTAACAATGTTGTGACAATTTCAGGTGAACAATGAGGAGACTCAGCCATACAGATACATGTAGCCATTCTCCCCAAACCCCCCACCCATCCAGGCTGCCGCATAACACTGAGCAGAGCTCCTTGTGCTATACAGTAGGTCCTTGTGGGTTATCCATTTTAAGTATAGCAGTGTGACCATCTATTCCCCAAACTCCCTAACTGTACCTTCTCCCTGTCCTGTCCCCCGGCAACCATAAGTTTGTTTTCTAAGTCTGTGAGTCTGTCTGAAGTTCATTTGTGTCACTGCGCACAATTCATCTCTTACCACTAGACTTTGCCCACGCTGTTCCCTCTGTCTGGAATGCCCCTCCCTAGCTCATCTGGCAGGCTGGTTCCATTTGCTTCCAAACATGGCCTCAAGCGTGGCTCCTTGGCGAAGGCTTCACAGTAGCTGAGCTGGAAGCGGTCCGCCCCGTGCTGTGCCTCACTGTCCACACGGCCGCCAGCGAGGACATCAGAGGCTCTGTACCATCCTGCTCTTGACCTGACTCCCCCAGACTGTCATTTCCTCCAGGGTAAGGATTGTGCCTGCTGACCTTCAGGTGTCCAGCACCCTGGCAGGATGGGCACAGAGGAGGAGACCCTGGCTCAAAGCCCACTGAATTAATGCACACATCAAGAGGGAAATAAAGACGAGAGAAAAGATGAGAGAGATGGAAAAAAGTGGCTGCTGCTAAGTCGCTTCAGTCGTGTCTGACTCTGTGCGACCCCACAGACGGCAGCCCACCAGGCTCCCCCCGTCCCTGGGATTCTCCAGGCAACAACATTGGAGTGCGTTGCCATTTCCTTCTCCAATGCATGAAAGTAAAAAGTGAAAGTGAAGTCGCTCAGTTGTGTCCGACTCTTTGCGACCCCATGGACTGCAGCCAACCAGGCTCCTCCGTCCATGGGATTTTCCAGGCAAGAGTGGAAGTGGGTCAAATCAGGTCACCTGTCCCCTCGGGCCCCTCTGAGACCCTGAGAGCTTCCCGTGGTTCTGATAGAACCTCAAGAATCAGTGTGGTGTTTGAGGTCTGAATTTTCTCAAGTGGCTGGTTGGGATCAGGGTTGGGGGGTTGCCTAGAAGACAGTGATGGGGGCCTAAGGTGGTAGAGGTGGGGAGGTGCATGGGGGAGGGGTCGGAGGGAGGCTGGAAACCTACCAGGCCAGGCCCCACTTCTGCCAGAAGCAAACCACAATCCTTAAACACTCCTCAAACAAATTTATGATGTCAATCTGGTTTTGAAATAGTAACAATAATGATAAATAAAAAGAGTGAGCGGATGCAAGAAGGAGGGAACGGGGGATTCAGCCAGGCCCCTCCCCCGGGGACACCGAGGGGGGAAGAGCACATGGAAAAAATTGAAATTAGTTGTGACAGCTGAAATTCTCTGCTCTGCAGATGACATTTGACAGGGTACTTAAAAAAAATAATAAGAAAAGGGAAAGTGGATTGGGCTGCTAGGGGAAGGGGGAGGTGGGGGATTTCAAGTGACACAAGACGCATAATTCAAGCTTCTTAGATTGCAAAAGCTCTTCTTACCTAAGGGGCCTGCTGCCTTTATTTTTATCCAAATGGCTCAATTACCGCAAAGCCCCACAGAGAAAATTACGGATGTTTGCCTCTATTTTTCTCCTCTTGTCTCGACAACTGTAGATATTTTGTTTTCCTTCTTTCTCTCGCGCTTTCTCTCTCGCTCTCTTTTTTTTTTTCTCCAGTGGTCGGGGTTGAAGAGAGAAGCGGGGGTGTTCAGATGGGCTAAGGGGCTGGAGATTTTTGAAATTGCTCCTCCAAGCCTGACTCTCTCTCTCTCACACACACACCCCACAGTCTGAGGCCACACCACAACTGGTCTTTGTGTGTGGCCATTTTGACATCCGTCCTTCCCACCTTTGACCGAGTCCTTACTGCTCCCTGATCCTCCCTGGGCTTCTCTCCCTCCTTGGCCTCCTACCCACCGCGGGTACCAGCAGCTTCCTTGGGCCTCTTGGCTGCCCCGTGGGCACCCTGCCTTGCAGGTCCCCTCTTAACTCAGCTATTTCCAGACCCTGCAATAGACACACGGAGGCGCCGAGGTGCCCATTTTCCAACCTTCTTATTGGGTCTCCATTTGTCATTTTTGGAATTGGCGCATCAGGGAGCCAGGCCTGGAGGCTGCAATGCTCCCACCTGTCTGCTCTGAGCCCTAGAACCTGCTGCCAGCTCCAAAAAGCTCTCTCTGGGGCTCTGGGAGGTCCAAAGGCTGATATCCGAGCATATGGCCCAGGATCCTGTGGGGCAGGGGGTGCATATGGGGGGTTGTAGCTCTCATTTGACCTGTCACTTGCCTGGGGGCCTGTGCCTCCCTCTCCAGCTCACTTCCCCAGCCTTAGTTGCTCCATGGCATGTGGGCCATCCTCATCAAGGACTCAGCTTCCCCTCACTCATATCTCCCTTCCCTGGTCTGGCCCCTGCCACCAAACCAGGACCATCCCTTTCCTTGACCCTCTTCTGGTTCTTTGACCTTGGGATAAGCCCTTCATTGGCCTGGCTTAGGGATAAAAACCTCTCACCCTCCCCTCCCTGCAAAAGCCCTGCTTCCCTCCAGCTTCATCACAGTCTCTCCTTCCCTCCCTGTGCTTTTCTGCCCTGGGCCTTTGCAGCTGTGTCTCCTTCCACCTGGCTTGCTCCCTGCTCATCTCTCTTCACTCATCTAACTCACACTCAGCCTCAAGAACCCCTGAAATGTTACCTCCTCCAGGAGCCTTCCCAGCTTACTCCTGTCTGCCATCAGGGTCAGGATTAGGGTTAGGGTTAGGGGCCCTGCTCAGATCTCTCTGTAACCATGTGGGAGTGACTCAGAAAATCCTGAACAGCAGCATGGACCAATCAGATGGGCCCTGGCCACAGTCCTGTAGCAGGGACATGGAGGCCCCAGGCGGGCAGCCTTTTACCCTTTAGTTGAAGGGCTTGGTGAAGCACGTGGGTTCCAGGGAAGGGAAATGGACACAGAATTGTCCCCATAGGTCAGCCACCATTCCTGCCAGTGGCCGTCAGCTTGTCTGTCCCTGTCCAAGATGGCTGTCCACCCACTGGTCATTCTTGGTTTGACATCCACCACCTCCACCTCCATGAGATATAAATTGGGTGAAAACAGCTCATGCTCCCTGTTGCACCTGCAGGTGTTGGATAAATACTGGGTTGGCCAAAAAGTTCATCCAAGTTTTTCCATAAGATGTCATGGAAAACCTGAACAAACTTTTTGGCCATTCCAATAGCTGTTGATGTACGGAAAAGTCATCGGGACCAGTCCCCTTCTGGGGACCCCTGATTTCTGTGCCCATCATTCCCCTCCTACGCTTGCCTGTGGGCGGCCAACACATGAGCCAGTCCAAGCGGAACAGGACATGGTGGGACACGCGACATTGTGGTTGTACTTCAAAGTCAGAGGACCTGGATGCAAATTTCAGCCTCAGAGCTCTCTCTGTTTGGGCGCCCTTGGGCAACTGATTGACCCTCTGTGCCCTCACATGTAAATGGGCAGGGAAATGGTACTGTGTGTAAGTTACTTAACACTTTGTGCTGGCTTATAACATTTGATGATTGCATGCAGGCTAAATCGTTTCAGTCATGTCTAACTCTTTGCGACCCCAAGGATTGTAGCCCACCAGGCTTCTCTGTCCATGGGATTCTCTAGGCAAGAATACTGGAGTGGGTTGCCATGCCCTTCTCCAGGGGATCCTCCCAATCCAGGGATCAAACCCACATCTCTTATGTCTTCTGCACTGGCAGGCAGGTTCTTTACCACTGGTGCCACCTGGGAAGCCCATTTTGATAACTGGATTAGCTTATTTCTTATTTTTTAATCCTCTTGTCTTCCATAATCAGGAGGGATTCCTGGCTGATTCTTGCTTCTCTCTCCAGTCCACCATCTGCTTCTCTATTCACTTGGCGCGTATTTACTCTGTGTCTGTTACTTCCTGGGTGTGAAGACACAGCAGTGAGCAAGTAGAGTGAAAAGTCTGCCACTAGCAGTTGTGGTCCACGAGCACCCATCACGTGTGGGATCTGGGCTGTTGGCTTCACGCAATGTTTCATTGACTCCTCTCTGTGTCTCTTGATGGTAGAACCTATGATTGCTCCCATTTTATCGCTGGAGAAACTGAGGCTCAGAGCTTGAGCAATTTACCCAAGATAGATAATCATCTATCAGATGAGACACATCAATGTGTCAGAATTGAGATTTGAACTTAAACCCTTCTGAAGCCAAATCCTGAACTTTCCTCCACTCATCTGATTGAGCCACTCCTGAATGTATAATCCTCTGTGGCCTCCATACTCCTAAACTTGGCCCAAGTGTCCAGCCAGGCCTGACCCCTGCCTTTATCTTCTCCCTCAAGTCTCTCCTGTCCCCTTTGAACTCCTTCACTCTGGCTGGATACCTCCCTCCAGCCACACTGATCGTTCAGCTCCCCACACAGACCTATGGCTCTCTTACCTCCTAGCCTTTGCACATGCTGTTCCCTACACCCAAGAACACCCTTCCCCTCTGCTTGGCTGGTTAACATTCCTTCTCCTCCACGTCCCAGCCAGACCTAACCTCCTCAGGGATGCTCTCCTCTTCCCCCTGAGGCTTTATTTATTTTTGGCTGTGCTGTGTCTTTGTCGCTGCTCTGACTTCCTCTAAGTTGCAACAAGCAGAGGCTACTCTCAGTTGCGGTGTGGGGGCTGCTCGTTGTGGTGGCTTCTCTCGTTGCAGAACTTGAGCTCCAGGGCGAGAGGGCTTTAGTAGTTGTGGTTCTTGGGCTCTACAGCACAGGCCAGTGGTTGTGGCACACAGGCTTAGTTGCTCCAAGGCATGTGAGCGCTGGAGAAGGAAGACTCTCGAGAGTCCCTTGGACAGCAAGGAAATCAAACCAGTCAATCCTAAAGGAAATCAACCCTGACTATTCAGTGGAAGGACTGATGCTGAAGCTGAAGCTCTGATATCCTGGCCACCTGATGCAAAGAGCCAACTCATTGGAAAAGACCATGATGTTGGGAAAGACTGAGGGCAGGAGGAGAAGGGGGTGACAGAGGATGAGATGGTTGGATGGCATCACAGACTCAACAGACTTGAGTTTGAGCAAACTCCGGGAGACAGTGAAGGACAGGGAAGCCTGGTGTGCTGCAGTCCATGGGGGCTGCAGAGTCGGACACGACTGAGTGAGCACCAACAACAATAACAACGATATGTGATCTTTCCGAATCAGGGATTGAACTCATTATCTCCTGCATTGGCAGGCAGATTCTTTACCACTGAGCCACCAGGGAAGCCCTTCCTGAGACTGTCATACTAACTGGCTAATCCTCTGACTCGCCTGTGTGTTCCCGAGGTCAGGGTCATTTGTTTGCCTTTGTCAAAGTTGTATCCTGAGGTCATAGCACAGGGCCTATCTGGCACACAAGAGGAACTCAACAATATTTGCTGAATCCACAAATCGATGAAAACTTGCAGAAGCCACTCTCCCGGCCTCCTCTTCTCACCCAGATACTGCAAAAGTCAGCTGTAACATAAACACAGGGGATATTTTTCATGAGAGATGAAAACGGCAATTGTTAACAGACTTACTGACCGTATATAAACTTGATGTATCTGGGGAACAGGACTGAACTTGAGCATTCCACTAGAATAAGGGTTGGAATAATTTTTTCCCCCTTAGAAAAGGAGATGTGGGACTTCCTGGTAGGCCAGTGGTTAAGAATCCACGTGCCAATGCAGGGAACACGGGTTCGATCCCTGATATGGGGAGAGCCCACCTGCTGCTGAGAAACAGAGCCTGTGTGCCACAGCTACTGAAGCCTGGATGCTCTAGAGACCGTGATCTGCAACAAGAGAAGCCCCCACAATAGAAGCCTACACACCACAACTAAAGAGTGGCCCCCACTTGCTGTAACTAGAGAAAGCCCACGCGCAGCAATGAGGACACAGCATGACCCAAAGAAGCAATGAATAAATAAAAAAAGAAGATGTGGACAACCCGGGAAAGATTGATGAGCTCCCTCTTGGAGAGAATATTCCATAAAGATGTGCCCGTGTTGACACCCTTTGTAGGGAGTCCAGTGCTGAGAGGCAGAGGCTCCTGCAGAGGGGAGCACAGTCCCTGATCGTGGTGCCCAGGTGGGTTACCACGGAGCTCCATCCAGCATCCCTGCCTTTCGCCAGGCAACCTGCTGCAGGGTCAGACTTGCTGGAACCGCTGTGCCAAACCACGTAGCCAACTTCTTGGGTTGGGGCTGGTTGAGACTTCCAGCGGGGCCCCAAGACATCAGAGGGTGTCAGGAGGTGACTTGCATAGGAGAGGAAAAAGAAAGTGGGGGACTTTGGGGCTGAGGATGAAGAGCAGAAGTGTGGGGGCAGCAAGGGCTTCTCTGGGACCCAACCCCCCAGCCCAACTATCTCCAGGAAAGGCCACAAAATCCACAGATGCTGGTGTGAGCGACTACAGCGCGGAGCTGAGGACAAGACCAGGGCTGCTCCTTTTGGGACTGATGTGAGGGAAGGTGGACCCCCAGAGACAGAGCAGAAGGACCCCTCATGTGACCTGCAGCGCAGACATCCGGGCCAGCCTCCAGTGCCCCCATTCTGGGATTGGAAGTGATGGCCCACCATCAAAGGCAGGGAGGCGCCCGTAGACACCCACAGGGTCACCGCAGAGCTGGGGCACACAATTGGGAAGGAGGGACAGCAGAGGTGTCTCCACATGGAGCCCAGGTGTGGAGTCACCGGGTTCTCCCAGAGGCTGGGTGGTCCAGAACTAGGGTGGCGGGGGAGGGGCCCGCTGGGCCGCTGGGGTCTCCGCTTGCAGGTCCCGGGCCTTCCCATGGAGGAGTCAGGAGTCAGGGTGAGCACGAGGCCAGACTAGACCCCAGCTCCGAGTGGTCCACCCTCCTTCCCCTTCCGTCCAGCACAACCTCCATCCTTCCTCCTTCTTAGAAATGCTGCCTGGCCGACCTGAGGAGGTGGGTGCCCAGCCTCAGGTGGGCACTCATGGCTGCTGCCAGCCCACCACCCTGACTTCTGCTGGCCATGAGTGCAGACGCTGGGGTCACAGGCCTTGGGTTCGAGTCCTGCCTCCACTGTGGAGTTGCTGTGTGTCTTTGGCAACTGACCTCACTGCTGAGCCTCAGTTATTCCACCTGTAAAATGGGTGGTTCTGAGGATTCAGAGGGACGCGGTATGAGGGGTGCTTGTCACAGAGCAAGTGCTGGGGACTGGGGACTCGCGGTGGTTTATTGGGGTTATTTTTCCCCTCTGGGAGGCTCTGTCCCAGGCAGCCACTGCCCAAATCAAGACTGGACATCCAGGAGACTTCCCTGGTGGTCCAGTGGTTAAGACTCTTCGCTCCAATGCAGGGAGCCCAGATCAAGGAATTAGATCTCATACACTGCAACTGAGAGCCCTCATGCCATAACTGAGACCCAGAACAGCCAAATAAATACATATTAAAAAAAAAAAAACACAAAAAACAAAAAACAGTGGGCATCTGCCCTGAAGACAAGCTACAGGGGATAAATTTACATCTGGCTTGTGGCCACAGGCACAGATCAAGTTCAAGGTCAAGGGGCAAAATCTCCAGACCCAGAGAGGGGCACTTGTGCCCGTTACAGGCAGAGCCAGGACGAGGGTCCAAGGATCCTGACCCCAGTCCTAAGACACGGCATCCCTAAGACTGGAGCTCCTGAACACACCCTCTCTAGGGCCTGGGGCAGGGAGGGTTAAGGGTGGGGCTCAACCAAGGTTTTTGAAGAACAAACAAACCATAAAAATCTGGTCCTGTCACTCCCAGCTGAAAACATCCTGCAGCCTGCTGGAGCGATTTCAGACATGTTTGCTGCAGAACCCTTCAAAAGGAACTTTACACTGAAAATCTAAACTCATGACCAATGAAAGCACAGCTTCGCTACCCGAGACCAGGGGTGGGGGCTGGGGCCACCTCCCTTTGGTTCATCTTCTTCCCGGTTCCTGGGGCACCTCTGAGGAAGCGCTAGAATTCCAGGGAGCTGTTTGAATCAAGTTCAAGTTCAAATGCCTGAGCACAGTGTATAAGGCATTCACGGTTCAGGCTTACGCGCTCCCCACTCACCTCACCTCCCAGCCTTCCCCATGTGCATCCTGCAACGATCAGAACGGCCCATGGTTCTCCTGCCACGACTGCCTCGCACCTTTGACCAGCCCTACACGCGGTCCCCTCTACTTTCAATTCTTCCCACCTGTTTCCTGTTTGTCTCACTTCTATGCACCCTTCAGAACTCACCAAGCATCACCTCCTCCAGGGAGCCTTCCCGGGGCCCTGTACACGATGGCACTCTCCTTCTGGTCCTGCACATGCCTTGCTGAGAGCATTTATCACTTGCCTTGTACTGTTTCTGGGTTGTGCCAGGAGGCGGTCTGGTGTAGGAGCTCAGAGCTGGCCCAGGAGCCTCAGAAACTTGGATTCAAATCCTGACTCTCAGCTCATCTGCTGTGGTTCCTTGGGTAAGTGTCCTAACCTGTCTGAACTCAGTTTTCTCATGTGCCAAGTGGGAGTAACAACGACAGCCACATCCCATGGCAGACAGGAGGAGCAGATGAGCTAGAGTGGGCAGAGAGTGTGGCCTGGTGCACATGTGCTCAGTCCACATGGACTGAGCTGAAGGGCAGCCACCCTTCCTGCAGGCGCCCAGGGAGTCCTTGTTGCTATTGTTTAGTCACTTGGTCATGCCCGACTCTTTGCGACCCCATGGACTGTGGCCCCCAGGCTCCTCTGTCCGTGAGATTTTCCAGGCAAGAATACTGCAGTGGGTTGCCATTTCCTTCTCCAAGGGATCTTCCCAACCCAGGGATCAAACCTGCATCTCTTGCATTGTCAGGTGGATTTTTTACCACTGAGCCACCGGGGAACCTGGGGAATCCTACTCGGAAATAGTAGATGCTAGGGGTGGGGCCACAGTGAGACAGAAGCTGTGGATCTGCCCTCACGGAACTGACAGTCCAGGCAAGGCAGCAGAAGTCTAGACTCGAGGCAATGAAATAATGCAACACCCGTTAATCACAGGCTGAGAGGGTTGAGTCCAACTTGGCTGGAGCATGAGTCTTGGCCCAAAACAGACGCTTCATAAATGCTGAAATGAAAAGAGTTGAGTTCAACGGAAGGAAAAAGTACCTAGTCTAGAGAGCATGTGTGGGGAGCAAGAACTTGAGAGGGGCCTTAGGGGGTGTGTGCTGAAGCCAGGGAGTCCAGGCAGGGCTGGGGGGCAGGTGGGGAGCACCCCAGCTTTATTCCAACTCTGTTACAAAGGACTCGAGGCTGCTCCAAAATCATCCCGTTGTTTCTCTCTTCCCTCTGCCTTTCTGTATTGTCTGGATGTTTTTCCTTGAGCATGTGTTACAGAAAAAGCAATTAAGTTATTTTCATTTGCAAGATTTTTTTTCCCCTGAAATCACATGCACCAAGGACAGTTCAAGTTTTCAAAGCAAAAATAGAGGAGGCATCAGGAGCGATGATGAAGGGGGCGGTGATTATACCAGGAACCTGGAAAGAATGAGTTATTTTGACCAATGGTTCATTTTGACTTTGAGCTTCCAAAGACAAGGCCCAAAGGGAAACCGGCAGAAGTGGAAGATGGGGTGATAATAATAGCCAGCTCCTTGCAGTGCAGAAAGGCAGCTGAAAGAAGCAGGGAATATACAGCGGCTCCAGTTTGCTAGGCACTTCATGGAAGCCTTGAGCCTTGCTGAATCTAGCCTATGGCCTCCTGGGGTGGGTGCCACCTCCATCGTCACTGTGCAGATGAGAGAACTGAATTTTGGAGAATCCAGCATCCCATCTGATGTCCAGGAGCAGTAAGCTGCTAAAAGTGGAGATGCTCAGACCGGAGCCCACACCCTCCGGGAAAGCTGCAGGTGGAGGCTGCAACCTGGACCGGTGGACTGGGCGATCCCCACACGCAGGCACAGTGGGGGAAGGACCGGCCATCCGCACGCCCCTGGGCCTGACAGCTGCAAGCCAGCTTCTGGGCCTCCTAATGGAGTCCTGATACAGTGCATGGCAGTGACAGTTGAGCCCAGAGATAGCAGGGTGCGTCATGTCTGTCTGACAGAAGGGACAGGTCACCAGCAACCCTGTAATCCTCTGATTTCTGCAAGGCTGCTGCACTTAACCCCTGCCTCTCCAGACTGGGCAGTGGCCACACCAGCCAGTGGCCAGTGAGTTGGGGGTCCTGAGAATCCAGAGCGGGAATACTGGCTCCTCCTTCTTCCCATCCCCAGGAGGACCTTTCACTCCCACTGCCCTTCCAGTGCTTGCTCGGGCATTTGGAGCAGAAGGAGAGAGCCCTGTCTCTGCCCTCAACCCCTACCTCCCAACTCCTTCTCCACCTGGAGGTCAATCAGGGTCTTTGAAAAAGAGAAATTTCATGAGAATGTCTTGCTGCCCTCATCCCTTCAGTGACTCCCCATTGACCTCAGGATAAAGTCAAGCTCCTTATGGTGTCCTGCAGGCTCCCTCCAGTCCAGCTCTTGCCATTTCTCCAGCCTTTCCCTGGACTCCTTTCTGGTCCTCCAGTTCAGCCTTGCCTCAGGGCCTTGCATATACCATTCCCACCAATGCCGACTGTGATCCTGCCCTGCTTCACCTCTGCCCTCACGGTGTGCCGGCTCAGCTTTCATCCTTCGGGTCTCAGCTTAATTTGCTTGATTTCCTGAGACTGGGTCAGGGTGCTGTGTAACCAGCAGCCCCAGTCATTCAGACCGTGATTCTCTGAGATCCACACAGGCACCACCTCCGTGAATTCTCGCAGCATCCGTGAAGGCTAGGCATTGCAACCATCCTGTTTTCTCCACCAGGAAGGTAATGCTCTGAGAGACTGGGGCTACAGGTCACACGGCCAGTCTGGAGCAGAGTCATGATTCGAACCCAGGTCTGTCCGAGGCCCTGGAGTGCTCCTCCAGGCAGACTTTGGGAGCTGGAAGCCACCTTAGATGACACAGTCCAAAACCCTCCAGGGACGGATGTGGAAACTGAGTCCTAGAGAAGGGTGATGACCCTCTGCCACCCCAGGGGTCCCCTAGCAAATTGGTGGGGAGCTGGGAGAGCACCCTGGCCCAGGCCTGTATTCTTCTCTGTCCCCCATCCAATGAGCCTTGCCACGTCTCTCCTAGAGGGAGCCTCTGGGGGCAGCAGCAGAGAAGGGAAGCGATGCCCCGGCTAGGCACCCTTCCCCAGAAGCTAGACTGGAAGCAAAGAGGCTTCTCAGAGAGGTGCCCTGCTCACTCCTCCCCCAACCCTGCCGGCAGCTGCTTAGCACAATTAGCCAACAAGTGGCTGTTTTGTGGAGTTACTGCTGATGTGTTTTAAGTGGCTTTCTGAGTGGGAAATGTTTAGTAGGAGAGTCAGGCAGACAAAAGGAGAGCGAATGCATTAGGTTTTATCGGTCTGTTTTGCACACATCTGACATCACTCTTTGAAGCAAGTTCTCTTTAGCCCTGGGAGCATGATAAAGAGACAAGAGGGAGAGAGTGCAGACAGGCAGACACACTCGCTCGCTTGCGCACGCACCCGTCCTCCTCCGAGTGGAGGCATAATGGCCGGAGACATTGGAGCGAACTGTCCGACAGATGGGGCCCGCCCTGCTCCGGAGGAGAGGCTGGGGGTGGCAGAGACAGTCTTCAGGTGAAACAGAATAACTGAATTAGCCAACCATTGTGCGCTGAGACGGTAATGCGTCTGCCGCTTCCTAATGGCCACCCAGTTGCTAGAGAACGAAACCTCTTCTGATCACGCAGCCGGTCCAAGGACAGAAGTCACCGCCTCACTGCCGAGAGATGGCAGAGGAGGGAGCGGGGAGGAGGGAGCCCTCCTTCCCCGGGCAGGGGCTGGGACAAAGGGTCCACCTCCTGGCCACTTCATTGATGAGGCTTCTGCTCTACTTTGCTGAGAAGTAGAGAGCAAAGAAGTAGGTACCTGTGTGGGCGATGCTGGAGTCGGGAACTGGGGTCCCGAGATCAGGAAGGCATGCGGCAGATAGGCTATTGACACAAGGGTAGGCAGTGAGGTATAGTCTGGAGTTAAAGCTGCTTTCCTTAACCTCAGTTCAATGCAGGCATCTTTATTACTCCCCCTTTCTCCCAGGTCTTGTTTCTTAAAAGGAGAGGATTTGATTTTACCCGTTGTCCATCTATTCATCATCCATCCAACCACCTACCTGTCCATCCATCCATCCAGATGGACAGTCGTTCCTTGAATAAGTATTTTTGTTCAATAAAGGTTAAAGACATTTTCCTTTCCTCTGCGTACATCTCTGAGGACTGAGGTTACATACACTTTCTTACCATCATTCCTTTTTCATGGTGAGTTCTTTCCCTGGAAACCCTCATCTTTCTATATTTGTTTATTGACATTTTATCTACTTTCAAAGCCCATTTTGCATGCTAGCTCCTGGGTGGGGCTTTTTCAGATTCACTTGTCTCTATCTGAGTTATAAATCATTTAGTAAGTATGTTTTGAGCCCTGATTCAGGGTCAGGCATGCTGCTAGGGGCTGGGAATATTGAGTGAATGAGAAGCTTATAGGTTAGCAGAGGGCAGATGATGATTTAAAATCCCAGATAATTATTAATTACAGTTGTGATGTGCTATGTGGAGGAGCTGCATGGGCTGTAGGGCATCTTGGTGGGGGATCAGGAAGGCTGCCTGGAGGAAGAGAACCTGTGGGGAGGGCTGGAGGGGTGGGTCAGGAGGAGAGGCATGGGGGACACTGAGAGCCTCAGGTGGGCAGAGAGAGGAGGAAAGGAGATGTCTGGGCAGCAGAAGAGTAGTGAGAAGGCTCTGAGGAGAGAGAGAGAGCCCTGAGGAGTGGGAGGGGACACACTGGGGGCCAGTGAGCCCATGTGAGCCTGGGCACAGGGGTGAGACCAGAAGGGGCCTGATTCTCCAAGCCTCAATGGTAAATACTGGAGTTGACAGAGGGGAGGATGAAGGGAGGTGCCAAGGACAGTCCTTGGCCAGGAGGAACTGGGCATGGAGGGGAACCCAGTCTGGACTGGGAACCTATTGGGCTGGCCTATTGACCTATTGATAGAGGAGAAGGATGCTCTTTTTTACCAGAAGCAAGGATTTCATTCAACTCACTGATACCTTCCTGCTTCCCCGGTCCTTCACCCGACCCCCAGTCCTCTCTTCTGGGCCGTCTTCTGCTCTGTCCATTCCCGCCAGCCCTGGTCAGAAGCTGGAGGACGGGAAAGGCATCGTATGAACAAGAAGACTGAGAGACTGACTTGCAGAGCAGGCAGGTTTGGACCCCCCCACCCCGCCCCTGCCACTGCTTAAAGTTCCTTAAGTTGGATAAACCATCTTCAAGGGGCCCCCGGAGAAAGACTGTGCCTCCCACAATGTTTCCTGCAGGATCACTTTCAGCAGAGAGGATGACTTCTCCCTTGAGTAAAAGATAGACTTTCTTTTTTTGCTCTTTATTTTTAAATTTACTTTTAATTGGAGGCCAATTGCTTTACAGTGTTGTGTTGGTTTCTGTTGTACAACAGTGTAAATCAGTCATAAGTGTACATATATCCCTTCCCTCCTAAATCTCTTTTTTTTTCCCCGCAGACAGCAGGGACTACTCTTGGTTGCGGTGCGTGGGCTCTAGGTGCATGGGCTTCAGTAGTTGTGGCCCGTGGCCTTTGTTAGTTGCTCTGGCGCACGTGGGATCTTCCAGGATCAAGGATGGAACATGTGTCCCTGAACTGATGCTTATCCACTGCACTACCAGAGAAGTCCAAGCCTCTTTTTTCTCTTTCTCATTACAGTAGTAATATGTTCTTGCTGGAAAAAAAAAAAAAAGTTGAGTCACAGAACTCAACAGACACAGAACCTTGGCCCCCCCTTGGCTCCGCCCTTCCCCCCACCCCCACGCCCAGTCCATCAGCTCATCTTGCTGTCTCCACCTTCAGAATCAATCCTGACTCCAACACCGGCCACCCCCTCCATCCTGCTGCCTGATCCAAGCCCCCTCATGGATCTTGCAGACCCGGCAGTAGCATCCTAATGGTCTCCAGATTGAGCCCCGGCCTCAGGCTCTTCACTCAGCGGTCACTGGAGACTGTGCCTTTGAGGGCAGTGGTGCAGCGAGGAACCACGACGCATCTCTGCCTAAAAGCCTCTGGTGCCTTTTGTCTCACTCAGAGCAAAAGCCAAAGTCCTCATGTCTGTCCACAATATGCTATGTGACCTGCCCTCCATCTCTCCTCTCTCCACCTGCCTTCCTCCCCTTCTGTCCTCTATACCTCCCTTCCCACTAGCAGCTTCCTCGCTGCTCCTTGAACCCATGACCGCACCCTCACCTCAGGGCCTTTGCACCTGCTGCTTTGAGCATCCCTCCCCTGCCTCCTCCATCTGGAGGTCTAGCTCAGGTTGCTCTCCAAATGTCACCACTTCAGAAAGTCTTCCCTCCCAGCCTTGTTTAACAGTAACCCCTTCCTGGGATGAAGGGAGAGGGAAATGGGGAGTTCTTGTTAATGGGCGTAGAGTTTCAGCTTAACAAGATGAAAACAAGCTTAACAAGTTCTGGAGGTGGATGGTGGTGACAGTTGCATGAAAATGTGAAATGCCACCAATCTCTACACTTAAAAATACGAAGAAGGCCATAAAAAAGGAAAAGGATAGTGCCATTTGCAGAGACGTGGATGGACTTGGAGATTGTCATGCAGAGTGAAGTAAGTCAGAAAGAGAAAAGCAAATATCGTATAACTCATATCATATAGCTTATATGTGAAACCTAGAAAAAAGATCCAGAAGCCCATGATGTTAATGGGGTCTCTCCTTTCTGGCTGGACCAGAACTGCCAACCTCTCCCAGCACTGCTGGATTTCAGTGTCTGTTCCACTCCCCACCCCATAGCAGCTGCTCTCTGGAAGGACTCAGGCAGTCTTGTCCTGAGCTTGTACAGCCCAGATCACTTGCTTAGAAACCCATTACTGCCCAGCAACATCTACTCCAGCCCCACAGATTCCAGCTGCTTTAGCAGTTCCGCATTTTGACCTTTCCCTCCCCAGCTCAGGGGAATGGCTGTATTCAGCTTGCACCCCAGGTCTGTGGTATGTGGTTGGGGCCCTGCCTCCCAAGGCTGAGTGAGTGTGGAGCTTACCTCACAGGTTTCCCTTCTCCCAGGAATTTCAGCCTTGCACTTCCTGAAAATAGCAGCCTCATAAATTTGGTCCAGGGCTACCCAGGTGGCTAATCAGTAAAGAATTCGCCTGCTGATGCAGGAGATGCATGTTTGATCGCTGGGTGGGGAAGATCCTCTGGAGAAGAAAATGGCAACCCACTCCACTTTTCTTGCCTGGAGAATCCCATGGCCAGAGGAGTCTGGCGGGCCACAGTTCCTGGGATCCCAAGAGTGACATGACTTAGCGACTAGACAACAACTACATATTTGATCCTGTTTTACAGATATTTATGGTGGGAGGGCTAGCTGATACCCATTACTCCACCATGGCCAGTAGCAGATGATTGCTAGCAGTGTTATTCGTTTGCTTCTTAAATATAATTTTTATTTTGGAATAATTTTAGCTCCATGGAAAGGTTGCAAAATAGTACAGAGAGCTCCTCCATATCCTTCACCCACTCCCCCTGGAGTTAGCATTTTATATGCAACCATGACACATTTGTCAAAACTAAGAAATTGTTGTTAGTCCAATATTATTAAACTACAGACGTAGATCTGATTTTTACCAGTTTTCCCATTAATGTCCTTTTACTACTGTTCTAGAATCCAGTCCAGAATCCTACACGCTGGTGGCTCTGTGTGAAGAGCAAACACCTGGGAACGACAGAAATAGCCCCATCAACAGAACTTGGGCGGATAAATCATGGTACAGTCATGTAACGAAATATTATGCAACGAGATGTGGGACAAATGCACACAAACGACTATGACTCAACCATTAAGAAGAAGGAAATAATGCCATCTGCAGCAACATGGATGGGCCTCGAGAGTGTCACACTGAGTGAAGAGAGCCAGACGGGAGTTGGAAAAACAAATATCGTACGGTGTAGCTTATGAGGACTCGAAAAGGATTATGCAAATGAACTTATTTACAAAACGGAAACATACTCACGGACTTAGAGACCTAACTTATGGTTACCAGACTGGAAGGGTGGGAGGAAGGGATAGTGAGTTAGGGATAGAGAGGGAGAAGGGAGTTTGGGATTTCCATATACACATATATCAACAAGAAGGACCTACCATATAGCACAGATGAACTTGGTTCAATATTATGTAGCAACCTAAGTGGGGAAAGAATTTGAAAAAAATATATCTATACATATGTCTGACTCACTTTGCTGTACACCTGAAACTAACGCAGCGTTGTTAATCAACTATACTCCAATATAAAATAAAAAGTTAACAGAGAAAAAGGTACTATGGTAAGAGTGAAAAGAAAGAAATTATTATACAGGCAACTACATGGATAAATACCGTAGACACAGGGTTGAGTAAAAGGAGCCTGACACAAAGAGATGCTGATTCCATTAAGGCAAAGTTCTACTTCATGATGATAGAGGTCAGAACAGTCATTACCATCTTTGGCAGACAGACCCCAGGATGACCCCTGGGGTTTACTCCTGTACAATCCTTTCCCCTCGTTTGTGGGTGGGACCAGTGGTTTGCTTTTAGCCAGTAGACTATGACAAAGGGGGAGGACTTTTGTGGATGAGGTTAAGGTCCCAAATCAGTTGGATGTCGAGTTCCTTTTAAGGGTGGGCCAGACTTAATCAGGGGAAAGCCTTAGGAGGAGAGATTCTCCTGCCGGCTGGAAGAAGCAAGCTTCTGTGGTGTGAACTGCCTGCGCGAGGCCACGTGGCAAAAGCAGCCAAAGCTGATGGCCAGGAAGAACACAGGGACCTCGGCCCTATGGCTGCGAGGAGCTGAAGGCTGCCAACAACCATGAGGTCTTGGAAGACAGCCCTGGGATCCAGAGAGGAAATGCAGCCTGGCTTGACACCCTGATTGCAGCTGCGGGAGACCTTGAGCAGAGGACCATGAAGCCATGTCCATTCCTGACCCACAGAGACCACGAGATCACAAATGGATGTTGTAAGTTTGTGGTCATTTGTTATGCTGTGATAGGTACCTAATATGCCCTTGGAAGGATAGTGACTGGGAGAGGGTATAAGGGGCCTTCCAGGATACTGGACATGTTCTATATCTGGATTTGGGTAGTAGTTATACAGGTGTACTAAGTAGTAAAAATTCATCAAGTCCACTTAAGATTTGTGCAATTTACCATATGTAAAGTGAAAGAAAGTGAAAGTCGTTCAGTTGTGTCCGACTCTTTGCGACCCCATGGACTATACAGTCCATAGAATTCTCCAGGCCAGAGTACTGGAGGGGGTAGCCTTTCCCTTCTCCGGGGGATCTTCCCAGCCCAGAGATTGAACCCAGGTCTCCCACATTGCAGGTGGATTCTTTACCAGCTGAGCCACAAGGGAAACCCAAGAATATTGGAGTGGGTAGCCTATCCCTTCTCCAGTGGATAGCCTATCCCTTCTCCAGTGGATCTTCCCGACATAGAATCAAACCAAGGTCTCCTGCATTGCAGGCAGATTCTTTACCATGTGTAACTTACACTTAAATTAAAAAAATTTCATTGGTGAGCACAGTGGATGACTAGCCTTGGTTTTCTCTCTCTCCCTCCACCCACCCAACACCTTCTTTTATCTATCCAGTACTCAGAACCACCAAGCCTCCTCCAAGTGTCAGACATCCCCTCTCCTATCTCCCTGTTAGTCACTGCTTGCAGAAAAATCTCACTTACTCAGGTGCCATTTAGAGAGCAGAGGTGGAAGCTCTTTTCAAGTGACCATCTTTCCAAAAATTTAAATTGAAACATGTCACCCTTCATCCGAATCCTCTAGTAGCACGAGACCCTGAGTGATTGGGGTCCTGCCCAACCTACCCCCTGCCACCAACTGGGCCTACCCCGGTCTCACTGCTTCCAGGACCACTCTCCTGCCTCTTGCAGATGGAATCTATTTTGTTTTTCTTCTTTGTTTGGCTGCGCCACGTTTGCAGCTTGCAAGATCTTAGTTTCCCAATCAGGGATGAACTCCAGGGCAGTGAAAATGCTGAGTCCTACCACTGGATTGCCAGGGAATTCCCTACTTTGTGTTTCTTTAAATAAATAGCTATGTGCTGTTCTGAAGTTACTTCAAATACTTTTGGACACAGGTAGGGTATCCTCCCCGCTTCCCCCAACCCCCCTCTTCCCTCCCTTCTATGTTCATCTTTAGGCTCTTTATTCCGGGTAAAGATCTTAACGTGTACACATGTCGCCCCTCCCAACCTCCTTATTTAACTTTATGAGACCAGCACCTCTCATACCTTAACATGTATGCAAATCAGCTGAGGACCTGGTTAAAATACAAATTCTGATTAGGACATCCTAGGGAAATGTGCCCCTAATTCTGTTTTCTAGTAAGTTCCTAGGTGACCCTTTTGGTCCCTGAACTCTGCTTCATGTAGGGGGTTGGAGAACCACTTCCTGCTGGTCCTGCTGCTGGATGTAAGGGTCCCATGATGACTGAGGAAAATTTGGCCTCCTGGGCCTCCAACTTTTGGTGACCCTCCTCCTGAAATAAGCCGCTGTTTTCTCTCGGGGAGTGAGGAGTCTGAACACAGGCTGGCTTGATGCCTCTGGCTTCTGTCCTTGGAGGGCTGTTTTAGCTGAGACAGAAGACTGTCCTTGGGTCTGACTTCTATATGTAGAGTCAAGAGTGGGGAACTCCATGCCGGTGGCACTTGGATCCATTGTGGTCTGATTCGAAGGTTTTAGGAGAGACAAGCTTGGCCTTCTGAAGTGCCAGTGACACCCCAAATGCCAGCACAGCCACCTTTGCCCACAGGAGATGGCAGAAGTGCTGAGCAGGGAGAGGAAAAATCAGAGACCTCTTTGAACTTGGTCTGTGACCTTGAGGAGCCCTCTGAGCCTCAGTTTCCCCATCTGAAACCTAGGTGGCTGGACTCAGCCATCCCCAGCTCTTAAAGGCTCGTGCCTGAAACACTTTGGTGGACACGCCTGGGGTTGTCCTGCGCCCACACGTGCACGGAGACCTCAGCTCAGTGGCTGTCATGGTGGGGTTTCCGGGGTGGGGGTAGTCCCTCTCTGCTGTCCTAACTGAGCCACTTGGGGCTGTTTTCCACAGCACCATTGATCCAACTAAACCAGGGAGATACATTACATCTCCTCCCGAGGTCAGGGGTTGGGCAGCCCAGCTGGTAAATCGCCCAGGGGCAGTGTTTTAAAGCCCTGCTCCATGTTTTGGCTCCTTGGGACCTAGCTTGGGAGCAGTGAGGCTTGGGGGAGGTTGCTGAAGTTTGATATGGCTTTGGGGACTGGCAGGGGCAAAGGGCTCCAGCCAAGGGAGGGACAAATAGATCGATGGGAAACTGCCATGACCTCATGACCTCAGAGATGGCTTCAAACCATGTTCTTAACATGCCCTAGTAAATCTGGGGGTGGGTCTACGTTCCCTGGGGACAGTAGGGAGTACGAGGACAGGGGCAAGGGGTAGGAGAGGCAGGAGATGCTAGGGATGCTTAGACAATGGCCCAAGTGGCTAGATGCCCAGCCTCCTCGGGCAGCCCGGCCTTGTCTGCTCTCCTTTGTCCCGTACAATGGGGGCACAGCACTTTACAGTTTGCACAGAATTCTCCACGCCCTGTCCTTGCTACAGCAGACTCCAAGGGGTGGGGGGAACATGGCCCCATCTGACCATGGGGAAACTGGGCTCAGAAGGGGCTCAGCTTCCTGGTCGTAGAGCTTTTAAGGAACTGCGAAGGGGCCAGTTTGGGGGACAAAATACAAAGGCGTCTGGACAGGTGGGGGTGAGGCTCCAGAGGCTGCTGAGGACCAACTTCACTCCTTAAGGAACCACAGGAGGGTGTCAGCAGTGGGGAGGGAAGGGGCACGGCATGACGCGCTTATTGCTTTGAAAAGCTCTCACCGAGTGGGTGTGGAGAAGGCTTGCATGGGCCTCTGGCGCTGGCGTGATGGACGACGGGGCTTGAACTTCTCTCCCGGCCCCCACCATCTTCCTAGGTAGTCGCACCGAAGTTGCCGGAGTGTGACAGACCTGAGTCCCATCTCTGCCCTTGGCTTGTTCCATGGATGTGGGCAAGTGACTTCACCTTACAGTTTCCCCAGCTTTACGAGCGTGCAAGGTTTAACAGCACCTGGGGCGGAGCATTGAGGATGGCTGCTGTTATCACCCCATTTCCCCTTCCAGCGGCCTCAGTGGTCCTCCTCGGGATGCCTCAGAGCTCCTGGCCTTGGACTGTAAAGACATCACACCTGCAGGTCCCTGGTGGCCACACGATGGGCTGTGAGCACAGATGCCATGCAGAACAAGGGGGCTTCTGCCCCTCTGCTTCCCGGTGGTGATAGCTTACGGTGAACGGTGTCGGATTCTTCATCTCCAAAGAAGATTTAGCTTCGGGACCAGGGACCAGGCTTGATCACGCAAGAGCTTCTGTGTAGCAGAGTTTTATTAAAGGATAAAGAGGGCCAGAGAAAGCCTGTGACACAGACATCAGATGGGGACAGAGAGTGCCCCCCCTTGCCAGTGTTAGCAAGCGAGTTACATACTTTATAAATTGGTTATGACGATAAGTCGAAAGAATGTCTCAAGGTTGTAAAGATTTTACCAGACCCACTCCCATAATTTACATTTTAAGATATTAGGACTAGTCAGAAGGTTTCCAGGAAGGAGAAACTGTCCTCAAGCAGGATACAATGTTGCTATATAATCGTTAGTACAGAGTTTCAACTGAGTTGTTTGCTGTATAATCATCAGTTCCCAGCTTAAAGAAAAAAACATTTTATGTGACTAAGACTAAGGAATGTAGAGGGAAAAAAGGCATTTGTCCTTTCCTCCTCTTAGAGAACTCCAGACCCCTCTCTCCTCCTCAGGGACCCCAGGCTTCTTATCAGCCTGCCTAGGAATTGACTCTCTCAGCAGCACTAACTGTCCTTGCTGGACCCTGCAGCCCCCCCGGGTGAGGTGCATCTGGAGGCCAGTGGGCGCCGGTTTCAGCCTGGGCTTTGCTACAACTGGCTCTGCATTGCATCGCCTTTCTGTACCTCAGTTTCCCCACCGGTACAATGACTGGTGTTTCCTCAAAGCAACAGGCCCAGTCAGTCACCCACAAGGTAAGTAAGGATTTTGCATGTAGTTACATCAGACCCCATTGTGATAAATATACTCTCCTTATAATTCTCCTCCATTTCTCTCAGTATGTCAGGGAGACTTGGGTTGGTGTTGATTTGTCTTCAGTGCCTTAAAAAAAAAACTTTTCATTTTATATTGTAGTAGAGTTGATTAACAATGCCATGAAAATGTTGGGTGTACAGGAAAGTGATCCAATTACACATATACATGTATTGATTCTTTTCCAAATTATTTCCCCATTTAGGTTGTTATATAATACTGAGCAGGGTTCCCTGCATATACAGTAGGTTCTTATTGGTTATCCATTTTAAATATTGCAATGTGTACATGTCAATCCTACAAACGCCCTACTATCCCTGCCACCATAATCATAAGTTGGTTCTCTAGGTCTGTGAATCTATTTCTGTTTTGTAAATAATTTCATTTGCATCATTTTTCAGATTCTGCATGTACGTGATATCACTGGTATTTGTCTCTGTCTGGCTTACTTCACTCAGTATGAGAATTTCTAGGTCCATCTATATTGTATTGCTGCAAATGGCATTATTCATTCTTTTTAATGGCTGAGTAATATTCCATTGAACATAGGCTTAGCGCCTTTTGAAGCTTTGCTAAACTCACTTTTAAAAAATGTTTGAGTATTAAAGCTTTTATTAAAAATGTGATAAAATACACAAAACACAATTTACCATCTTAACTAATTAAGTGTACAGTTTGGTGGTGCTAATGATCTCACTTTTTGTCAGAGAGAACAGAGTCCCTTAAAGATGAACTGCTGCTGCTGCTGCTGCTGCTAAGTTGCTTCAGTCGTGTCTGACTCTGTGCAACCCGATAGATGGCAGCCCACCAGGCTCCCCTGTCCCTGGGATTCTCCAGGCAAGAACACTGGACTGGGTTGCCATTTCCTTCTCCAATGCATGAAAGTGAAAGGGAAGTCACTCAGTCGTGTCCGACTCTTTGCGACCCTATGGACTGCAGCCTACCAGGCTCCTCCATCCATGGGATTTTCCAGGCAAGAGTGCTGGAGTAGGGTGCCATTGCCTTCTCCTAAAGAAGAGCTAGTAAGTAGATAATAGCAGTAAGTGGGTCCCTGCAGGAGGATGACCAGGTGTCCTCCTGATTCTTCTACCTGGTGTGTCCACAGATGGAGCTGACGTGTGGCTTCTCCACCCCACTGCTGTCGTCTGGCGAGCAGACCCAGCTCAGCTGGGAGGCACGGCACTCAGGGCCTGGGCTGTGGCCTCAGACATTCTTGGGTTCAGATCCTGGCTCTGCTTCTCCCCAGCTGGGTCCCTTTAGGCAGAGTCTAACCTCTCTGCCTAAAGAGGTTGCATCCATATCTATAAAATGGGACTGCCCTCCCCTGCACAAAGGTGTGGACCTCAGAGGTAAACCCAGGGAGGAATGTCATGGACATCATGACCATGGTGAATATTAACTGGGGCTAAGCAGGGATGGACAGAGATGCTGCTGGAGGAACTTCTTTCTTGTTCTCATCCTCACCTCCAGCCCGCCAAAGGGTGGCTTAGGGCATAGGCCTTTCTTTCTCTTTAAAACATATTTTATTTAGTATTTGGTTTTGGCTGTGTTGGGTCTTCTCTGCTGTGCAGGCTTTTCTCTGGTTGCGGTGAGTGACGGCTGCTTTCTCGTTGTGGTGCGCAGGCTTCTCATTGCCGTGGCTTCTCTTGTTGCACAGCACAGGCTCTAGGCATGCGGGCTTCAGGAGCTGCGGTTCCTGGACTAGAGCGCAGGCTCAGTAGTTGTGGCACACAGACTTAGTTGCTCCGTTGCACGTGCGATCTTCCCGGATCAGAGATGGAACCCACGTCCCCTGCATTAGCAGGCAGATTCTTTATGAGTCACCAGGGTGCACAGGTCTTTCCTGAAGCTCCTTTTCATTTGGAAGGCTGCCCTCCCCGATGGTCTGCTTCCACCCTGATGCTTCCCAGGATCAAAGAAAGGGAGTGGGGATCTGGGTACAGGCGGCTCAGCCTTACCTGCCTCCCTCCTCCCAAAGGGCAGGGGCTGCACAAAGGGCCATGTCACTGACCAGTGCCATGGAGGGAGCAAATTGCAGGGGTGGGGAGGGGGGACCGGCATGCCTGAGGAGTCCGCTTGTCCCCCTCTGGGGCGGGGCTTTGACAGGCTGTACCCTCCCAGGGCAGTTGTCAGTCCCTGGCCTCTTTCTGCATCTGCGGCCCCAGGAGTCAGGCCTGAGGCTGCTGCCCGGCCCGTGTGCCAGCCTTGGCCGCCCGCTTCCCAGGAACCTGCCCCGGGACACAGATAAAGCCGCCTTTCAGAGCTCCGTTCAGGCTGCTGCAGAGGGCTTAGGGCAGAGTGCTGGGGTCCTCCGAGCTGTCACACAAAGCCGCCTTGTTGGGAAGGCTCAGACAGAGCAGGGACCGTGCCCCGCCTCCCGCCCCCCATCCAGGGAGACGCTGCCCCTAAGGGCACATGGGGCCAACATGCTCCCAAGGGCAGGGCAACCAGCCTCCTGAGTCCTGGACGCAGGAGGGAAGGGAGGATGGGGCTAAGGGGCTCGGATCTCTGAGAGCAGGACTCTTGGGTTTGGGGATGCTCTTCTCAACCACGTGAGCCACCCATTGTTCTGGATGCTGTTAGAGCAAACCCAGGGGCCATGGAGCCCTGGGCCACCCGGCTGCACCCACCTCCTCGGCCCTCATTCCTTCACTCCTGAACCCACTCAGCCCTTTCAGATGCTTGAACCTCCAGGGTACGTGCTGTTCCCTCTGCCTGGAATGCCCTTCCCTGAAATTCTCACATGGCCGCCCCTGCTCGTTGTCCTCGGAGGCAGCTCGGACCACTGTCCAACATGATGGCTCAGCAGTAAAGAATCTGCCTGCATTGCAGGAGATGCAGGTTCGAGCCCTGGGTCATGAAGATCCTCTGGAGAAGGAAATGGCAACCCACGCCAGTGTTCTTGCCTGGAGAATCCCATGGACAGAGGAGGCTGGCCGGCAACCGTCCATGGGGTTGCCGAGAGTTGGACATGACTTAACAACTAAACCACCACCAGCACCGTTCCTCTGGGACAAGGAGGTAGGGGGTGTCTTCAGGTATGTCCTTGGCACCTAGAATAATGCAGAGCCCCTAGGACATGGGGAATAAATAGTCATCGAATAAAAGCAGCAGCCCATCGAATAAAACAAAAAGCCTTGTTTCTGACTTACCTTACTTACCATGTGATATCACACACTAGAATCTAAACTATGACCCAAATGAACCTACCTTCGAAACAGAAACAGTCCCAGACCTGGACAGCAGACTTGCGGTTATCGAGGGGTGAGGGTGGACGAGGGGAAAATGGGTGTTTGGGGTTAGGAGACGCCAACAGTTACAAATAGGATGGGTAAACGGCAGCGTCCTCCTGTGTAGTGCAGGGAACTAGATTCAATAACTGGGGATGAAGCATAATGGGAAAGAATATTAAAAAAGTATGTATGTATGTGTATAACTGAGTCACTTTGCCATGCAGCAGAAATTAAAGCAGCATTGTAAATCAGTTACACTTCGATACAGATTCTTTTTTAAAAGAAACGAGGAAGCAATCGTATTCCCCCAAGAGGGATCACCTGGTGAGTGGAGGCAGTGCCCAGCGTGGAGGCCACCTGTGTTTATTTCCAAAGCTTTCCTGGGGCCTCACAGTCTCTTACCCACTGCTGTAAGAGGGTCACCCTTGGGTCACTCCCACCCTGAGAAAGGGGTGGACCCCTACGCCTGTCTCATCACCCCCACCCCAACCTCTGAGTGGTGCCGAAGGACTAGGGGCTGCCTTGGCTGCAGCCATGGTGGGGACATCTGTCTTCACGATCAGGGCCTGGCAGGAGCAGGGCGAGGCCCCAGGGAAGAACGCTGAGAACAAACGGAGACTGGAGCCGGCCTGTCCTGTGCGCCATGGACATAAATAAACGATCACACCAGGCATAAACAGCCGGGCTGGGAGTTCTGGAGTCCGCATGGCGATTTCTCAAACCTCAGGCAGGAGTCGGGTCAGCTGGGGTCCCAGATGGGAAGACCTCCTGTGTTGCAGCCGCTTCATTACCGTCTTAACTGAGTGGCCGGCTGGGTCCCTGGGAGCCCCGGTGGGGGTGACTAATGTCGTGATTAGTCACAATTGGTGCCTGTGCCCACCCCGGAGTCAGGGTGTGGGGGGAGGAGCCCAGGAGGAAGCAATTGTGTGGTGGGGTGCTGGTGGAGTTACCATCATTAATAATAACAGAACGAGGACTTCCCTGACGCCCCAGCGGTCAAGACGCCAGGCTTCCACTGCAGGGGGGCGCGGGTTTGATCCCTGGAAGCGGAACTAAGATCCCGCTTGCTTCGCAGAATGGCCGAAAAATAGAAGGTAGTAATAATAATAGAACGTGCAAGCACATTGAATTGCTTCAGTTGTGTCCGAGTCTGTGCGACCCCATGGACTGTAGCCCATCAGGCTCCTCTGTCCATGGGATTCTCCAGGCAAGGATACTGGAGTGGGTTGCCATGCCCTCCTCCAGTGGATTTTCCCAACTCAGGGATCGAACCCTCGTCTCTTAACGTCTACCTGCACTGTCAGATGGTTTTGTTTTTTTTTTTTTATTCCACTGGTGCTACCTGGAACGGAGAAGGCAATGGCAACCCACTCCAGTACTCTTGCCTGGAGAATCCCAGGGACGGGGGAGCCTGGTGGGCTACTGTCTCTGCGGTCACACAGAGTCGGACACGACTGAAGTGACTTAGCAGCAGCAGCAGCAGCTACCTGGAAAGCCCAATAATAATAGAACACCAGTTCTCATTTCCTGGACAGTTACCAGGGGCCTGCCCTGTTTTAAGCTAAGTGTATTATTTATTCCTCAGGCCAGCCTCAAACAGTAAGTACGATTATTGGGCCCATTTTACAGATGGGGAAACTGAGACTCAGAGAGATGAAGTAATTAGCTCCAAATCCAGGTCCACCTGAGTTCTAACTGGAGTTTGCAACCACTGTGCCCTCCACTGTCACCATGGGTCTGCCGGGAGCACTCCAGGGCCCTGGAACCTCTGTCCCTCTTCCTCAGGGAGGCTGGTAAGCATGGCCAGTGCAGCTGAGTCTGCAGAGTCCTGGTTAAACACACAGGCACTCGGCCCCTCCCAGTCCGATGGAGGCAAGGTGGGAAATGAGGAACCATCACAGAGCCCATTTTACCAGGCCTCCCCTTCGGTAGATGCAATTGGCCTCTGTCTCTCCAGGCCTATGGTTTTCAAATTTCAGCAAGCATCAGAATCACCCAGGTGGCTTGTAAAACAGACAAGAAGGGCCCAACTTAGGAATCCGCCTATTTATCAAGAAACATTGCACCCCCTGTGGCAAAACACAGCTCCAACATTTCAAAAATCAACAACAAAATGAGCCTGGAGTCCTTTCTCGCCTGGGCTCATCTGGAACTCAGACAAATGGGCTGGAACCACGTCTAAAGTTCTGATCTGACCTCACTGAGATTTCCTGGCTGTCACCCGCAGGGACCCTGGAGCTACATGGAGAGGATGCTGGAGTGGCTTTCACAGCTTCAGGAGCTGTAAAAAGGACATTTGAAAAGAAAGGGAGGAAAAACAAAAGAAAAGAAAGGGAGGGACTTCACCTTCCAATGTACAGGATATGGGTTCAATCCCTGGCCCCGGAACCAAGATCCCACTCGCCAGAAAATCAGAACACAAACAACAGAAGTAACATTGTAACAGATTCAATAAAGATTTTAAAAATGGTCCACATTTTAAAAAAAATCTTAAAAAAAAAAGAGAACCCAGAGGTTGTGAAATCCAAGTCCTTTGTTTTACATTTGGGGAAACTGAGACCCTCAAAAGGTTAAGGAATCTGACTAAGTCCACCCAGCAACTGAGTGGCAGAGTCAATTCAACAGCTTTCTAGGACATCAAGCTGCTTGAGGCAACAAGCGTCTAGGACTACACCCCTCACCAACCCCCTGCCCCCCAGAGGGTACTAACCTTCTGCCGAGTTCCCGCTGATGCAGGTGAAGCTGCTGATGTTAAAATTAAGATCAGTTGCTGGGTGGACTTGGATTCCTTAATCTTTTGGGGCCTCAATTTCCCCCAAACGTAAAACAAAGGGCTTGGATTTCACAACCTCTGGGTTCCCTTTCTTTTTTTTTTTTAAAGATTTTAAAAAAAATCTTTATTGAATTTGTTACAATGTTACTTCTGTTGTTTATGTTCTGATTTTCTGGCCATGAGGCATGTGGGATCTTAGTTCCCTGACCAGGGATTGAATCCACACCCCTTGCCTTGGAAGGTGAAGAAAGGGAGGGACTTCCCTGGTGGTCTAGTGGTTAGGACTTCTTAGTCCCTCCCTTTCTTTTCAAATGCCCTTTTTACAGCTTGTGAGTCTGTGAAAGCCACTCCAGCATCTGTGTTAGCTGGGCTCTGTGTTAGCTGGGCTGATATTTTCCAGGACCTGGCATGGCGCCTGGAATATAGAAGCTGCTCAGTTAATGTTTTTGAAACGTGCCCTTGAAGGTCATCCACAGCTGTGGGCGAAACAGACACAGCCCTTATTTTCATGGGGCTTACAGCCTATCAGACCTCTGTGGCTTGTGAGCCAGGGTAAGGAAGGTGGGGTAGTGGCTCCTCTTCTCCAGGGTAGGAGGCCGATTCTCTTCCTCCTCACCCCTCTATACCAAGACCTTGGCTTCAGTGATCTAAGGTCAGATGGGGAATGAGATGTGTAAAGCAGGGGGAAGCATGAGACATTGGGGAGCGGTAGCGACTATGGCCAACAGTGATGGCATTTGAATCTTATTTATTCTTTTTAAGAAGCATTGAGCCAGACAGTGGAAAACCCTGACATACCTAAAGGCCAAGTATGGCCCAAGGCTGTAGTTAGCCGTGGCCAGTGTGTCGTGTAGTACTGGATCAGGAGTCTAAAGACCAGAATCTATTTCTGGCCCTTGGCTGACTGACTGAGTCACCCTGGGTGAATCACTGGCTTCGGTCTCCCCAGATGTGCCCAGAAAAACAGGATTAGGGTCACCTTCGAGGCGTGCCAGGAAGCTGCCGGGAAACCAGGACAGATGCCAGCAGGCAGCGAGGCCGCTGTGGCTTTAAAAGTGCCTGGACGGCCCCGGGCGGCAGCAGCCAGTGAGCAGCGGCAAGGCCACCTGCAGAGCCCACCACAGCTGGGAAGATTAGTCTCTTCCACTAGACAACACCCATTACCATGTTCCAATAGCCATCACTTCCGCTAGGAGGGCTACAGATGAGATATCGATTGCACTGACCCCAGGAGAGCCCTTTCCCCAGCCTGAGACGCGTGCAGATCAGCTCGGCGCCTGGCTGGCGGCTGCCAGGGCCTTGCTGCCTCCTCCCTGTAGCCGCCCCGGTGCTCGGGATCCAGGGGAAGCCAACTGTGGCCCCACCAGGTGGGCTGGTTTGGGCTGTGGCCATGGCCTGAGCTCCATGGGCTCTTGGCTTTCAGGAAAGGGAGTAGGGAAGGGTGCAGTTCACGTGAGCAAAGGTGTGAAGGTGGGAAAGGACAGTCAGCAGAGAGTCTCGAGCGTAAGGTCTGGCTGGGGTCCCGGGGAGTGGGAGAAGCAGGGGGCCAGGCTGCGGGCGGGGGCGGGTGCCTGATGCCGCCATTTGGGCAGGCAGTGCCAGCTTTGGGACCAGGCGTGATGCGACCCTGACCTCCTTTGCTCTTTGAGGGTCCAGCCTCCGCTCCAGGCAGTCTGGCCTGCTGGCAGCTTCTGTTGTCTGTTCCTCCTCCCTCTGTTTGGGCACTGGAGCACCAGAAGTGGAAAAAGGGATGCCCTCCATCCGGGTCCCAGAGGTGGCTTGGTGAGGGCAGAAGCGGTGTCCTGCCCCCTCCCTGCCCAGCCCGCCATGCTGTGCCCCCTCCCCAGAATGGGGCAGGGAGCATGGTGCACTGGGAGCTGGAATGTCCCAGGAGAAATCAGCTGAGAGTCACAGGCAGGTGCAGCCTCCTTCACCCAGTCACCCATTCTTGGAATCCTGCGGGGCAGGAACCAATCACAACGCGGAGCTCTTATCGGACAAGCAAGATGCCCTCGCTGACCCCCGGTCATCCAGGGACGCTGTGGTAGGGGCAGCCCAGGTGGCTTGAAGCTTTCTTATTTGCCCAACATGCCCCCATATATTTTGAAAAGAAGGAAGGTGGGCTTCCCTGGTGACTCAGTGGTAAAGAATCCGCCTCCCAATGCAGGAGACACAGGTTCGATCCCTGATCCAGGAAGATCCCACATGCTGCGGACCAACTAAGCCCACAGCACAACTACAGAGCCTGTGCTTTGGAGCCCAGGAGCTGCAACTCCCGAAGCCCTCACACCTAGACCCCGTGCTCTGCGACAGGAGAAGCCACTGCAATGAGAAGCTCGTGCACCATATCTAGAGAGCAGCCCACGCAGCAGCAAAGACCCAGAACAGCCAAAAATAAATACATAAATAAATATTTTTTAAAAAGAAGGCAGGCATTCTTCTTTCCTTTTTTTTAACCCTATGGTTTCCACCCATCTCATCATGGAAGGCTTCTAGTGCACTGGGAAGATTCCATAGCTTTATCTGGGTGATGGTTACACAGGTCAATACATAGGGAGAAATTTATCAAGCTGTCCATCTCAGATATATGCACTTCTGTGTGTGTGCATGTCTATGCATGTCTACACATGTGTATGTGTACATATAAATGTGCACATGTATAACATTTATATCGGAGAAGGCAATGGCAACCCACTCCAGTACTCTTGCCTGGAAGCACCATTAAAAAAAATTTTTTTTTTAATTTTTAAAAATAATTGTATCTATCTATTTTTGGCCGCGCTGGGCCCTTGTTGCTGATGGGCTTTCTCTAGTTGTGGTAAACGGGGGCTTCTCTTCCTTGTGCTGGCTTCTCTTGTCGCAGAGCACAGGCTCTAGGTGTGTGGGCTTCAGGAGTCACAGCACGTAGGCTCAGTAACTGTGGCCTATGGGCTCTAGAGCACAGGCTTAGTTACTCCAAGTCACGTGGGATCTTCCCGGATCAGAGATCAAACCCGTGTCCGCGGCAGACGGATTCTTTACCACTGAGCCACCAGGGAAGCCCCGGGTGGGTACTACTGTTACCCTGCTCTTATAACCGAGGATACTGATGCCAGTAAGAAATACTAAAGAAGTCACCCCAGGTCCCTAGTTAGGAAGTGGCAGAGGCAAGATCTGAACTCAGATCTGTGCAGCCTCATTCCCCTCTGCACCCTTCTCTCACTCTGATGGTTGTGGTGCCCCCACAGCACGAAGGAGAAAAAGAAAGGGTCTTCTGAGCTGATCACCCAGGGCATGCATGAAGGGCAGCTTTTATTTGCTTTGACCAGATTCCATGATGCTGCAGTGCCTCTGCGTGGAGCGGTGACTGACCAGGCTCCAACCCTGATGGCCCACTGGGTCCATCAATACCCCAGGGAAAAGGGCCCATTAAGATCCCATCCTACAGGGTCTTCCCTGATGGGCCAGTGGCCGAATCCGCCTTCCAATGCAGGGGATGTGGGTTCTATCCCTGGTCGGGAAACTAAGATCCTGCATGTTATGGGGCCACTAAGACCAGGCACTCAGCACACTGAGTCCACAAGCTCTGGATAATAGAAATTGAACAAAACACAAGGGAGAACTATTTTCAGACATTCGACAATGGGGAGTCCAGTACTGCGAAAAAAGAACGAACAAGGTGAGACCTACTATTGCCGAGCTTTGTGCCTGAATATAATCCCCAAACTGCAGAATAGAGAGGAGAGGCAAAGAGTCTAGTGAGCTTGCTAGGAAGGCAGATGGGGTTTGAGGGAGACCAGGACAATTAGAAATTATGGGGCTACTCCTCATCTCCCAGAGAAGAGGGAGCTACTGAGGGAGAGAACTTGGCCATCTGCATAGAGTTCAGCTGAGACTTGGGCAAGTGCAAATCTCTGGATGCTGAGAAAGATTGAAGGCAGAAGGAGAAGGGGACAGCAGAGAATGAGATGGTTAGAGCGCATCACCAACTCAATGGACGTGAATCTAAGCAAACCCTGAGAGATTGTAGAGGACAGAGGAGACTATCGTGCCACAGTCCGTGGGGTCGTAAAGAGTCGAACACAACTTATTGACAACAACAAATCTCCCCAAGTACAGCGTGAAATCCCATGAGCATACATAAGAACAATTTTCACGGGAAAGAAAAATTACCAGGAATCTCATAAAGGACTGGAAACTGTTTGCTTCCTCCAGCTAGAGAGGAGAGACCTCACTGAATACAAGTCATCAAGTAAGAACCCTAGAAAGACTACACCTTAGAAGCAGAGCTAAATTATCTCTAGAACAAAAACTAGAGCTGCCCTAAAAGAACCTAAAAACAAATCTTTGAAGGCTCAAACTAATCTGCACGCGTGCGGGCTAAGTTGCTTCAGTCACGTCCAGCTCTTTGTGACCCTATGGGATTCTCCAGGCTAGAATACCGGAGTGGGTTGCTGTGCCCTCCGCCAGGCAAGCTAATCTATAAGTAACTAAACTGCCTTCTCTAAAGAAGTCTGATACTCTTCAAGGGAATACAAGAGAATCTGACTAGGCAAGGCTACAATGCCCAGTGTCAATATTTTTAAATTATGAGCTATACAAAGAGGTAGAAAAATCCCATAGTTAAGAGAAAAATCAGTCAATAGGAGCAGACCAAGCAGTGACAGGAAAGAGAGTATTAACAGAAAGGACATTAACACGGCCATTATGAATTTGTTCCGTATGTTCAAGGGGGTAAAGGAAAACATAAGTTTGATGCAGAGAGAAACTGGATATAAAAATGACTGCTGTACGGATGAAAAAAAAACCCTGAAGTGAAAAAATACACTTGATGAGATGAATAGCAGATTTGAGAGTATAGAAGAAAGATCAATGAACTTGAAAACACAGCAGCAGACACTGCACAAAATGAAGTTCAGAGAGAAAACAGACTAAACAAGAAGAAGAATGCCCCGGGTCTCAGAGATTAGGGAGCGATTCAAATGGTCTATGATATGTATAATTAGAGACCCAGAAAGGAGAAGGAGGGTAGACAAACCAATTTGCAGAAAAAATCTGCAAACATTCCAAATTTGATAAAAATCCACAGGGTCAACTCAATGAATGCCAAGTTGAATAAGCATAAGAAAATCATAACAAGGCCTATTGTAATCAAATTGCTGAAAATCAGCAGAAAAGAGAAAGCCGGAAAAGTGGGAAAGTGTAAAGAGGAACAACAACAGCAAAAAGCTTTTGGTTACTTTGATCAAGAATAAGGGAGGGGATTTCCCTGGTGGTTCAGTGGTTAAGAATCCGCTTTCTAATGCAGGGGACATGGGTTTGATCCCTAGTCAGGGAACTAAGATTCCACATGCCATGTGGCATTTAAGCCCACATGTTCTAGAGCCTGCGCCCCACAACTAGAGAGAAGCCCATACAGAAGATCCAACACAGCCATAAAAAATTAAACATTAAAAACAAGAAGGGAGGACAGTCTACTGTGTACTGGGTGCTATGCTAGACCCCTGAGCCCTACTAATACTTACTAATGCTCTGCTCTTATCTGTGACTCTGTTCTACAAGTAAAAATAAATGTTAACATATGTGGTAAGTAAAAATTCTCTGCGTGTCTCAGCAATCCCTGAAAAAATAAAAATAAAAAGAATATGGACAGACACAAGTCACCAAGGTAAGTAAAGAGGAACATTACTATCGATCCTATAGACAGTTAAGGGTAACAAGAAAATACCTCGAAAAGGTTTAATACCAATAAAATTAACAATCTAAACGGAATGGGCAAATTCCTCAAAAGATATGAATTACCCAAAGTTGATCAAAGAGACAAATGGATGACAGCAGTGCGTGCGTGTGCTAAGTCACTTCAGTCGTGTCTGACTCTTTGCAACCCTATGGACTGCAGCCTGCCAAGCTCCTGTCCATGGGATTCTCCAGGCCAGGAATACTGGAATGGGTTGCCATGCCCTCCTCCAGGCGATCTTCCCAACCCAGAGATCGAACCAGCATCTCTTACGTCTCCTACACTGGCAGGTGGATTCTTTACCACTAGCATCACCTGGGAAGCCCATGACATGAGTAAACCCAATATAAATCATAGAAACTGAATTTATACCTTAAAAGCATCCAACCAAAAACCACTTCATGGCAAATAGATGGGGAAACAGTGGAAAGAGTGGCTGACTTTATTCTTCTGGGCTCCAAAATCACTGCAGATGGTGATTGCAGCCATGAAATTAAAAGATGCTTACTCCTTGGAAGGAAAGTTATGACCAACCTAGACAGTATATTCAAAAGCAGAGATATTACTTTGCCAACAAAGGTCTGTCTAGTCAAGGCTGTGGTTTTTCCAGTGGTCATGTATGGATGTGAGAGTTGGACTATAAAGAAAGCTGAGCACAGAAGAATTGATGCTTTTGGACTGCGGTGTTGGAGAAGACTCTTGAGAGTCCCTTGGACTGCAAGGAGATCCAACCAGTCCATCCTAAAGCAGATCAGTCCTGGGTGTTCATTGGAAGGACTGATGTTGAAACTGAAACTCCAATACTTTGGCTACCTGATGCAAAGAGCTAACTCATTTGAAAAGACCCTGATGCTAGGAAAGATTGAGAGCAGGAGGAGAGGGGGATGACAGAGGATGAGATGGTTGGATGGCATCAGTGACTCAATGGACATGGGTTTGGGTGGACTTTGGGTGGACTCCATTGGCGATGGACAGGGAGGCCTGCCATACTTCGGTTTACGGGGTCTCAAAGAGTCGGACACGCTGAGTGACTGAACTGACCTGAAATGAAAAAACATTCTAGGCCTGGATGGCTTCCCTGGTGAATGCTATAAAATATTTATAAAGAAATATTACCACTCTTACACAAGGATAAATAGAAAACACACACCTTTGTTATTTTTTAATCTTTTAAAAATGATATTTGACTATCTAAAGAAAAATAGCAACATATTGTGGGCCTTTGTAGAAGCAACGCATATGACAACAAAAGCACAAAGTGAAATGTTTCTAAGATGGTATACTTTTATAACATCCTTACATTACACATGAGATGGTATAACATTCATGAAGGTAGACTAGATAAGCTAAAGATATATGAACATTGTAAACCCTAGAGAACTCACTTTAAAAAAGGCAAAAGGTTTAGCTAATAATAAGCCAACTACTAAAAATGTTCAATTCAATCCAACAAAAGGCAGGATAAAAATTTAGAACGGAAAAAAAGAAATCTACAAATGAGAAAGTGGGCTTCCCTAGTGGCTCAGCGATAAAGAATCCGCCTGCCAATGCAGGAGCCTCAAGTTTGATCCGTGGGTCAGGACAATCCCCTGGAGAAGGAAATGGCACCCCACTCCAGTATTCTTACCTGGGAAACCCCATGGATTGAGGAGGCTGGTGGGCTACAGTCCACCAGGGTGCAAAAGAGTCAGACACGACTTAGTGACCGAACAACAGTATAAATGAGGAAAGGTTAAATAAGTTATGGATTAATGATATAATGAAATGTTATGCAGTGGTTGAAATAATTTGAGTTTTTGATGTAGAAAACTATGATATAAAGTTAAAATTAGGTAAAATACTTGCTTTTAAAATACTTTTAACCTAAATAACTCTACAAAATATTTAATCATAGAAAAATATGACTGTGAAGAAATACACTAAGTATAAGCAGTGTTTATAATTCAGTGGTGAGATGATTGGTGATAGTTATTTCTACAAGGTTTTTTAAAGTAAGACGCAGCCCAATGATGATTAAGGATATAAACACACAAGATTTTGGGGTCAGCCAGGCCAGGGTTCGGTTCCTGGCTCTGTCACTTGCTAACTGACTGAACGTTGCCAGATCAACTTCTCTGCATCTCAATTGCCTCCTCTGCCAAACACACTTAAAAGCATTTACCTCAGTGCCATTTGGGCTTCCCTGGTGACTCAGATGGTAAAGAGTCTGCCTACAATGTGGGAGACCCAGGTTCAATCCCTGGGCCAGGAAAATCTGGAGAAGGAAATGGCAGTCCACTCCGGAATTCTTGCCTGGAAAATCCCATGGATGGAGGAGCCTGGCAGGCTACAGTCGATGGGGTAGCCAAGAGTTGGACACGGCTGAGCAACTAACACACATACAGTGTCATTTTGAATTTTTAATGAGATAAGGTGAATAAAGTGTGTAGCCAAGTGTCTGGCACAAAGCTAAGATTCATTGAGGAATTCATTTGTAACTTTCATAAAAAGAGTAAAAAGTTTTAAAGACAAATTTTCTTTTGAAAGAAACCCTCATTAACAAAAGCACTGGGGGTAGAGGTCAGAACCAGGACAGGGTTCAGAACAACCAGCACTCAAACCTTCCCAGTATCTCACCAGTTTAACTAAGTTCTAAAGAGTAATCAGTTGTGAGAAAAACAGTGTCTCAGAGAATCCAAGTTAAGAAATGCCACCAGCTCCCACCATACCTACCAGAGCATTGTGGTATCTGGGATTCTGTATCTGGGGTTCTAAACCAGAGATTCTTGCTTCCCCTCACCTCCCTCTTGCTTCCTTTTCCCTCTCTGCTGGTCCAAGCACAGGGCATCCCACCATGTTTAAATTCACTCCTCACTTCTGGCCGTTTCCCCAGGCCCAATCCCTGGGACTGAGATTCTGATTGGCTCAGCTCTAGTCAGGTGTCCAGCCATGGTCCAATCAAATCTGATCAAGGTGGGTAGAGTCCAGTACAAACATGGCGGCTTTGGGTTCCTGGTTTGGGGAAGAAGGATGGAGGGAACCTTGCAGGCTAGATGGACTATCCGCCCCCAACCCCACCTCCAAACCACCGCCAAATTGTCTGCAGCTGTCCTCTCTGCTCAAGCTTTTCTTCTTACTCAAGTTCTTCCTCCTCCATGATGTAGACTACTCAAGGCCACCCAGCCATGTTAGGGGGGAAACCTGCTGTGGCCGGTCATGGCCACCGTTCCCAGGAGTTCATTGTTGGCTGTGGGCTGGACTGCCCCCAGCTTTGTCACTTAAGCTCTCCTGGGTTTCCCTGGCATGTGCCACAGGGCCACAGTTGCTAACAAATTGCCAGGCTACTGGGCTAGAGTCTGACCGGGGTGGTCTCTTCTGGATTCCATGGTTTTTGCTAAAGAGAGGGGTCAGTTCTTCCAGGTAAATGGGTTCTCTGGCAAATGGCCTTCGGCAGCACTTTAGTCAGAAAACACAAAGGTTGGTCTAAGAAAAGCATGATCTGCCACACACACACACACACACACACACATTCTTACCCCTCTCTCTGCAGAAATAAAGAAACAAAAGACTAATGTATAATTTTTTTTTAATTCTCCTCACTGCAGCCCCCCGCTCCCCGCCCCATCCCTCCGTCTGTGGACCACTTCTGTGGGCTACAGGGGACTATTGGAACAAAGCTGAGGCCTGGCACCCCCACTACGCTGCCAGACCCAGAGAACAAGTCACAATCACAAATTATCACAACAATTAGCAGCTACACTTGGGAGATGGGTAAAGTGAGGCGGCCCAGCTCTGCATTGTCAGCTGGTCTATTTGGCGGTGACCTTGTTCTGGAGGCGATGATATTCCTTCAGCCTGTAAACCAGATTCAAAACAAAGGAAAATGTAAATTAACAATAACAACATGCACTCAGTTCAATTAATTCAGGCAGAGCCGGGGTGGCGGGGGGCAGCTGTTTGTTAAGACGTGTGTGAAGTTCTCTTTTTATTCTCCCTCTCTCCTCTCCTGCCCTGGCCCCTCCTGCCCTCCAATCAGGATAATGTAATTAATTTATCTTAGGGGGAAAACATTGCTTGTCATTGTTGCAGACAAAGCGTTTAACTGGCGATGGGAGAAGTGAAGAGGCCATTATGAAAACCCAGTGTGTTTGGAGCCATTTGAAAGGGTTAGAGTCATAAAACACAGGGTGAAGGAGCCGGGGAGGTGGAGGTGACGGCCTGCCTGGATTCGATGTCTCTCCCGGTCTTGGCTCCAGGGACGGGAGGCTGGCTCTGGGAGAAAGTGGGTCTGTGCTGAGGGCACATTATCAGGGAAAGGAAAAAGACTCGTGCCTTCTTTTTGACCCCGTTCCCCCAGGAGAAGGAAGCTAGTGATTAAGAACCCAGAGCCTGATAGACCGGTTGCCAGGCACCGTGCCCTTCCTGGGCACCAGGGTCTGGGTGGAGTGCTTGATTTCCATGGCCTGGACTTGAACTTCCACCACACCTGTGAGGCAGGTATGGTTAACACCCCTACTAGTGATTTCCAGAGGTTTGGAAAGGGTCTGAACCCAAACTGCAGAACCAGGACTTGAACCCAGGTCTGAGTGGCCTCAGTTGGTGTGTATCACGCACCCTGGGCCATGGAGATCCGTGTCTCCAGTTAGACCTGCATGGGGATGAGAAGGCAGGAGTTGGTGACCTTCTGTGGCTCCTTTCTACCTCTTGGCTGTCTCCCTTGCTAAGCTGCTCGGGAAAGGGGCTCCTGGTGGAGTCCCTGTGGTTGGAGAGGATGGGAGTGAGTGTCAGAGGCAACTCAGAAACCCGGAACTCAAGTGCCCGGGACTCTGTTGCCCTTGGCTGTCAGCAAGTGTGCCTTCCGGTCCTGCAGAGGCTGGGTCCAGAGCAGGCACTGAGGATGCTGTGGTTGAGGGACAGGAAGGTGGGGCTTGTCTAGGGCACAGCAGTGGTCAGAACACTGAGGTCCCTTCAGAGCTGGCTCCCCACACCTGGAAGGTCTGAGGGCCCATCAGGGGCCAGGGCTTCTCACCTGAGGGAATTGATGTTGATGAAACCAGTGGCATCAACCGGCTCGTAGTCTCCCTGCACGTTCATGCTGCAAAAGAGTGGGAGCTCGTCAGCATCCGGGGGACCCCAGCCTCACAGACACCCAGGTGTTTCCTGTGTGGATCCAACCCTGCCTGCACTCTGGCTCTTCACTGTTTTCCTTCCGGTTCGGGGAGCCCTACCCTGTCCCGGGGCTGGAGAGCAGGGAGCCACAACCCTGCCATGCAGATGGGCGGGCTGGGTCCTGGCCCTGCCAGTGCCAGCCGGGTGAACTCCTGCCACCAACCAGAGCACTGCACCCGTACCCTCAGGACACGCATCGGAGCCACCTCTGCCCTCAGGGTGTCCAGGAGGAGCCGATGATGTTCAGCGGTCTGAAGGCCTGGGAGGCCGAGGTTACACACCAAACAGCCTCAGACATGCGTGACGGTGTCCCACAAGCTGCAGGGAGGCCCCAGCCTTCAAGATTTGCCCACGAAGCCTTTTTGACCTTGTCTGCCCAGTGAGTGAGACTGAGTCTAATCCATCTTCAAACCTGGGCACCCACCCCATGCCAGCTGGTCGTGAAAAAGGCACCGTCAGCTCCCATTGCCCTCAGCAGAACAGATTTTTTTTTGTCCCCATATACAGTTTCCATCGATTCAACAGCCTTCCTCTTTTGATTGTTCTCGCTTAGCTGCCCTTCGGAACCCTTCGCAACCACAGTCGTTCAGATCCGGTCACCTGGTTGTGCATCCTGGCTCCACCCCCAGCACAGACCTTAGGGCAAATGTTTTTGCTTTTTGAGTTCCAGTCTTTCATTTGTGAAACAGGACCTTCATCGTTACCATTTGTTGTCATCGTTGTTTAGTAGCTCAGTCATGTCCGACTCTTTCTCGACCCCATTGTAGCCCTCCAGGCTCCTCGATCCACAGGATTTCCCAGGCAAGAATACTGGAGTGAGTCGCCATTTCTCCTCCAGGGGATCTTCCGGACCCGGGGATCGAACCCCACATCTCCAGCATTGCAGGCAGATTCTTTCCTGCTGAGCCAGCAGGGAAGCCCCTCCAGCATTGTCACGGGCTCCACATAAAATGATGTAGCTGGCATCTGGTAAGCACTCAGTGCCACTAACATCATTCATTCACCTGTTCATTTACTCAGGTATTTATTAAGCACCTACTACCCGCCAGGCACCGAGCCAGATGCTGAGGAAACAAGGACCTGGCAGGAGCAGCTCCCACGTGGAGGGGCGGCGGGTGCAGACATAAGCAATCAATCACCCACCTGCCCTCGATAATTTACTGGCTGTGATCCGCTCTTTGAGGACAAGTTCAGAGTGTTGTGGCCTCACATCTGACTCCACCAGGCCACCCTCTGAATCCCCCCGGGGGAAGGGGTCCCTCCTGTTTCTCACGGGGCCCCTGTTGCATCCTGCCCTGAATTAGCCCCTTGTCTTCATGTCTGCAGAACTCTAGCCTCAGGATAAAGCGGTCTCAAGGTTCTCACTGACAAGGAGGTGGCCTGCCCCCTCAGAACCCTTCTCCAGAGAGGTAAGATGGAGGGGGGGGTGGTGGGGGTTTGAGGGGTGGGGGGAGCTAAGGGGATCTGCTGTTTTTCCCAGACCCCGAGGCTGTGCCTTTGACTGGCTCTTTGTGGACTGTGGGCTTGTACTGTGGGCTTGTAGAGCATCAGGGGAGGTTAAAAAAAAAAAAAAAAAATCATTGTAAACTGGAGTCTCTGCACCCGGCTGCACTGTGGCTTGTCGGGACGCGGGCTCTGGGCCTCCCCCCACTATGCCCTCGCCCTGACCTTCACGGGACCTTGAAGCTGGCACATGGAACTCCCACGCTCCCTCCTTTTCACCTCCACCGGCTCCTCTAGGGCTCAGGTGGCCAAAGTCACCAGGAGCCGATTAACAGGAAGCGGAAAAGATTCTAGGGGGCTGCTGCTTGGGACCCTTCCCTGGGCAGGGAGAGGCTGGACCAAACTAAAGCATCGGCCTCCTGGAATGGCTTTTACAGATGTTGCTGGGGTGATAAAGCTTAACACGAGCCCTTCCTGAGCCACCCACCCCCGGCCCCCACCAACCATCGAACAGACTTTGGACACCTGGCCTCACTCCTGCTCTCCAAGTTGCCTTGCCCCTTTGGAAGAGTCCCTGTATTCAGCCCAGGGAGAAAGCAGGGCCGGATCCTGTTCCCCTTCTCCCTGGCTGGCCAGCCATCTCTCATGAGTCAAAACAAACTCTCCCACCCTCTTCCCCCAGACTGGCCCTTCAGACCACCCCGGCAGTCCCTGCCAAAGAGAAGCCCACCTCTGGGACAAACCTGTCCCACCAGACTGCCTAAGAGTCCCCGAGGTGTTTCTCGGGAACTGAAAAACCTCTCTTAAAATACTGAAGTTTGGGTGGTGTGGTGGTGGGGGGGTGCACTGTGGAAAAAAGAGTTTACAATGAATTTTTTTTTTTTTTACCTCCCCTGACGGTCTACAGAAAACCTCTGTGCTTTTATTTTTGTTCATTCGAGTGGCTCTGACCTGCTCTGTAATTACGTTACTTTCTACCTACTGTGCCGCGGCATTTCCAGTTCTGCTACCTCTAGGGGCTTCCTCGCCAGTCCCTGTGACGCTGTCACTCAAGGGCTTTCAAGTCAGCGATGTAGAAATCAGAAAGAAAAGGGAAATGGTCGGAGACACAGTGAGAATAAATGCTCCTGCTTTTCTCTCTTTTTTTCCCCTTTCCCTTTTTACTTTATTCATTTAATCTCCCCGAGTGAGACTGTAAGGCTTAATGAAGGGTTGGACAGATTATTAGAGGCTGTAGATTTGGAGGGGGAGGGAAGAAAGAGCCAGAGAGAGAAAGAGAGAAGATAATTTGACATTTACCCCGACTGATCTAAACTGATTCGGTTATATTTATGGCTTATAAAGTGTTTAGAAAGATTGAAGGGGGGGAGAGAAGTGCAACATGGCAAAGAGAACAGAGAGAGAAAAATAATATTGACTGCCAAACAAAACTCGTACTTTAATTCCTGACTGCCTTCCGGGAGGGGCCACACAGGGCCTGGGCCTTGCATCAGGTGGGGTTGCCTGTCCCCACCTCTTGTTTGACCAGGTGACCTCCAAAGGGGCCACTTGGCTCCATGGTCAAGGCCAGTCTCTCATTCAAGATGCAAACACAGGTACAGCTAATAGGCACCTGCTAAAGAATCTGCCTGCAGTGTGGGAGACCCAGGTTCGATCCCTGGGTCAGGAAGATCCCCTGGAGAAGAGAATGGCAACCCACTCCAGTATTCTGGCTTGGAGAATTCCATGGACAGAGGAGCCTATTGGGCTACAGTTCATGGGGTCACAAGAGTCAGACTCAGCGACTAACCCTTTCACACTTTCACCTTTGACCCAGCCTGCCAGGGCTCCCCAACCTCTCCCACAGCCATTCAGCTCCCTCACCCTGACCCATCGCGGGAGGCAGCTCTTCAAGGCTCCCTCCTGGCTCCCTCTCACCCAACTCTGTTGTTCCCCTTGGCAGTCTCCTCTTGGCCTTACCACCCAATGTCTTCAGCCTATGTTTCTCCTTAACTCTAGCCCTGTGTGTCCAACCGCCAACTATAGTTCTCCTGGCCCAAATCTCAAAGAAAACTAACCCTCAAGATGTCCAAATCCCAATGCGTGATTTTCTCCCATTCTCTCAACTCAGTCATTGCCATCAAAGTCTACCCAGCGGCTCATGCTGGAAAGCCTGGGGTGGTTCTGAACTTTTCCATCTCTCTCCCCATCCAAGCCCTTTTAATTCCACCTCCTAAATATCTGCCAAATCCATCTGCTGATCTCTATTCCCAGATCCAGCAGACTGGTCCAAGCCTCCAGCAGGTCCCACTGGGAGGCCTGTGTCCATCCCTGCCAGCTCCCACCTCGCTTAAATCCAGAGCAGCCAGAGAGGACCAAAGCCACAGTCCTTTACAATCTGGCTCCAGGGCCCTCCCACCCTGGAGTTCTTCTTGTGCCATGTTCTGGGTTCTTCCATGACTTGGACTCTCTGCACAGGACAGTCTCTCTGGAAATGCTCCGGCCCTGCCTCTCCCCCTGGTACACTCCTTTCTTTCAGAGACCAGCTCAGAGATGACTTCCACAGGGACGCGTCTCCCCACCCGCGTTATTATACCCAGCCCAGGTATCCTATATCTCTGGGTGGTCCAGCACCAGCTTCCCTAATCCTACACTCGGATGATCCTCTGACTGGGGCTTTCTCCCCATCTAGCCTGTAAGTTCCACGAGGACAGAGGTGGTGTGAATGCTCTTCGGGACTGTCTCCTCCACACCTTGCACATGCTTGGGAGCATCCTTGCTGAGAAAGACAGTGAGAGGAGATGCTGCACCCGAGGGTCTGTGCCCAGCTGGGGGCAGGGGTGGGAGGCACCTACCTCACGAGCTCCTCATTGTAGAGGGACAGTGGGGACTCCCGGCCAAGGATGTACACCTGGCCCTTGAAGACGGACACCTGCACTTTCCCTTCCACGCGCTCCTGGGACTTGGCAATGCAGTGGCGGACAAATTCACACTCGGGGCTGTGCCAGAAACCTGTGGGGAGGAAGAAACAAGGGTGCCAGTGAGGCCCGCTGTGTTGCTGCCCCAGGATGTGGACGGAACTGGATCCACATGGGGCCCCGTCGTGGCAGACGTGAGCCTGGGAGGGAGGCAGTCCTGTATCTGTGTTGTTCAGTGCGGAGTCCCGGCTCAGTGTGCACTTGTAAATGACCACACTGAGGAGCAAGCCCAGCTGCCCAGTCCTGTGACCTTGTAGGGTTCTGTCCCAACCCCTGCTACAATGCAGTCACCTCTCAAGGGTCAGGAGGAGGGGTTTTAACCTACTGCTTCATGCCACAGATATTCAGGGAGCTCCAGAGGTCAGGTGCTGGGGAGACAGCGGTGAAGAGACCCCCATCTTTTGCCCATGGGGGCTCAGTCTTCTCAGGGCAGCGGACTGATAAATTAGGCAGAAGACCTCAAGTAGGACTCAGATATATGTCACCGAGTGATGGGGGTGCCCAGCTGGGTGGTGGGTTTGGGGTCAGCAAGACCAGGTGTGTGGGGCCTTCACCTCTCTGTGCCTGTTCCCCCATCTGCTAAGGGGGAATGACCCTACCTTCCCCCACTCCCAGGGCCAGCAGGCTTATTGTGTGGAGGCCATGGACTCAGGACTGCTGTGAACACTGGGCCAAGAGCCAGGCAGAGCCCCACCCCTCAGGATGGGCAGACCCCTTTGAAAAAAGTGCCCTGTCTTTGACCAGGGATCTAACCCATGCCCCCTGCATTGGAAGCTTGGAGTCTCAACCACTGGACCACTAGGGAAGTTCCTGGACTAGCTCTTTGAATCCTCCCAAAGAGTCTTAGTCTTGGGGCTAAATTTCTCTTAGCTTCTCTCTTTTCTGTGCGAGGAAGTTAAGCTCAAGGACTTGAGACTTTTCCCCGATCACACAGGCTGCAGTGGTGGGGGCTGGACCTGACCTCAGTGGGCCCGAGTTCTAACAACTCTGCCTTGTATGATTGTCTTGCAGCTTTGCCGTCTGTACCTAAAACAGGCCCGAGGTGCCTGAGAAACGCATTGCACCCCCTCCTCCCGCCCCGAATCCCTCAGGCCGGGGAGGGCTGTGTGTTCAGTCCCGTCTTCCCAGGGTCTGGACAGTGGCTCCTCTCAGTCTCTGCCGAGGGCAGGGGGGCCATGATCGGGGTTGGGGGAGGGACAGGGCGAGGGGTAGGATTTCTCTGAAACGGAGCTGGAAAGGTGAGCCCACCTGGGCAGCTGCGGGGCCAGATGGTGTGTGATCTCCTGCCCTGATAAAGGGTCAGGTCAGCCCCAGGTCTGTGGCTATTGTTGGAGACTCAGGCCTCCGGGGGCACCTGCTGAGGCTGTCCGTGGGAATGGGGAGCAGGCCCTCCCTGTGATGGGTCCTTGCAGACTTCAGGGAGGGCCGGGCAGGGAGAGAAGGGGTTGGGTCCTCCCTCTCCTATGCTCACCTCCAGCTCCACCTTGGCAGGCCGTGTGGCCTCTGTGCTGTACGTAGTCTCCTTGTTTGCACAGTGAGGTGCTACCAACCACTCTCTAGGGGCTGTGGGGATTCAGTGAGCACTTCTGCTTTTGAGATCTGAATGTGGCCTCTGCCGGTCCTCACTGTATCCAGGGCGACAGACACCCGAGAAGGAGAGAACCTTTCCAAACCACACAGCACGGTCCGGAGTGCTCCTGCCTGTAGCCCAGACTCCCGTGGGAGGGGACACTGAGGGCCATGCACCCCTCCCTACCCCGTGCCCCAGTGGCTCGGCCATCTTTCTAAGTCAGGGTAACTAGCCCATTAGGTTCACAGGTTGGAAGAGAGGCAGCGATGTAGCCAGATAAGGGGGCAGAGAACCCAGTAGGAGCTCCTGGGCTTTTATCTCAGGTCTCCCCCGCTGCCTCCACAGGGGTCTTGCGCTCAGGTTTCTCTTCTCAGCAGACCCAACCCAGGGTGGGGGTACAGTGAGCCCTGAGAACTGCCCTGGGGAGACCCTGAGTGTCCCAGGCTGGGGGTGCATGGTGGGTGGGGCTGAGCCAAACTCTGTGTTAATTAGGATGACAATCCTCTGTGTATTATACCCATTTTACTGTCGAAGAAACTGAGGTGAGGGGAGAGGTGACCTACACCCCCTAAATGGAGGGGCCCTGAAGCTGGGGTCCTGCCAGGATGACCCTGCGGGGTGAGGCCCATGCCTGGTCCTGGAGGGAGGGTGCCTGTGCAAACTTCATACAGCCACATTAGGAAATTTGAGAATGGCGTGAGAGGAAAGACAGTGGTCACAGAAGCTGGGGCAGCTGGGAGTGGGCCCGAGACAGAAGGGCTTTCTTGGGCCTCAGTCTCCCCGGGCCCTGAGACCACAGTGGCTCCAAGAAAGCCAAGTGCCAGAGCAGAATGATAGATCTTCAGGGGGGAGCTAGACAGAACAAGAAGGGATCTGGCCCAGTGCCCTTTATCTTACAGGAGAGGAAACTGAGGCTGAGGGAGGAGACAGATTCAAGATCTACCCAGCCAGAGGCAAAGCCTTGTTCTCCTATGTTCACATTCGGAGACCACGTCAGGCACTCTCCTAGAGGCTTTGCAAATATCTATGCAATGCATATGTGCTAAGTTGCTTCAGTCGTGTCCGACTCTTTGCAACCCTATGGGCTGTACTCCACCAAGATTCTCTGTCCATGGGATTCTCCAGGCAAGAATATTGGAGTGGGTTGCCATTTCCTTCTCCACGGGATCTTTCCAACCCAGGGATCAAACCTGTGTCTCTTGTATCTCTGACATTGGCAGGCGGGTTCTTTACCACTCATGCTACCTGGGAAGCCCATATCTATGTATTGAGTCCTCACTGTAAGACAGGCAGCCTCATCTCCACTCTTCAGAGGAAGAAACCGAGGCACAGGGGGCTTAAGGAACATGCTGAAGCTGAACCCCACTCTCTAACATTTATGCATCCCTAATGAGAGAAATCCTATCACACAGCCCTTCGGAGCTGTTGAGGGAACAGGCTGGTGCCGAATGCCAACCTTGACATCTATGGGGGCCTGGACATCAGAGGCACCTGGCTGAACTTAATAACAACTACCTGGCAGGAGCCTCCACTCTAAGGTTTCATTTCCTTTGAAACCTAATCACTGTAACCTTTGGGGATTTAGGGGGCTCAGTGGGTGACAGCAAGGACTCAACACAGGCAGCCCAGTGCAGAGGCACCAGCCCCTCAGCTGGGGGCCAACCTGTGCCCCAGACACCCAGGGTGGGCCTGTACATGCCAGTGACCCTTAGTCACCCCTCGCAAATGGGCTCAGCCCACCTTCCCATCCCCCAGCATCTACTGAAGTGGCCGAGAACTTGGCCTCTGAAGCCAGCTTGTCCTGGGCTCCAAGCCACGGCTCAGCAGCTCTGAAACCTTGGACAAGCATTTTCATCTCACCTCTGTGCAGCTGAGATTAGGTAATACCCGGTTCAGGGCTGGGCAGCAAGAGTCGGCAGCCAATCTTGTGTGGGGAGCCTGGCAGCCTGGTCCCCGCTCAGCCCCACGGACGCCCCAGAAGCAGCCTCGGCCAGGTGCTGTCCCCCATCACAGCCTGCCACAGCTTAATGACTCTCCCACTTTGTAACCAAAATCCACCTTTCAGCATGGAAACCCCACTGAGCACAAGAGTCTGCAGGAGACAATGGTATTTAAACACCTGTCTGTACCTGGGAAGAGGGGGGCCCTGGGGTTTCAAAGCTGCTGGGAACAATGGGAGGGAAAAATAATGCCAGCCAATAACCACCATGTCGCCCTGAAACCCCGTGATGAGTTATAGCTATTCCAAGGTTTCAGAGGAAGTGAAACCTCCAAGTGGAGGACCAGTGGAAGAGGTGAGACTTATACCAGGCTGCTGCTATGAATATTAACTTTCCCGAGGTCCTTCTGACATCTAGGCTCCCAGAGAACGGCAGGCCATCCTCCCAACAGCTGAGAGGGTCTGTTATGACGTGATTTCTCAAATTAGGGAGATGTGACTGTTATAGAATAGGGTCAGCCCTTTCTAGAAAGGGCCAGATAGTAAATATTTTAGGCTCTATGGGCCATGTAGCTTCCCTAGCTACTACTCAGCTATGCCAGAGCCGTTCCAAAGTGGCCACAGACAGCAACATGGACACAAATGAGCAAGGAGGTGCCAAAAAAACTATTTGTTGGTGTTTAGTTGTGAAGTCATGTCTGACTCTTTTGTGATACCATAGATTGTAGCCTGCCAGGCTCCTCTGTCCATGGGATTTTCAAGGCAAGAATACTGGAATGGGTGGGCCATTTCCTTCTCCAAAAAACTATTTATGGATGCTGAAATTTGAATTTCTTATGATTTTCATATTAAATGAAATACATATTACTTAAAAAAAAATTTCCTCAACCACTGAAAAATGTAAAAATTGGTCTTAGTCTATGGGCTGAACAAAAACAGGCAACAGGTTGGATCTGCTCACTCCTGTTACAATGTCTGGGATGGATCTGGAGTCAGGAGGCCTGGTCAGATGGCAGATGAGGCATGGAAACTCAGTCTCCTCACCTGTGAAATGGGTATGTGTGGCCCTGGTGGCTTCTGAGTGGGGATCTGGCCCATGTAGTGCTCAGACCCTATTCTTGGTCAAGGTAGGCTTTCTCTGGCTTGAGGCAATTCATGGAGTGGCTCTGGGTTCTGCCTGGAGACAGGCTGACCTGAAGTCCAGCCCAACTTGGCCACTTCCAGTTGGGTAATGCTCTATAAGTTCCCTTTGCCCGGAGCCTTGGTTTCTGGCTGCAGCTCTCTTAGGAACTTGGGGGAGGGGGCCCTCCGGGATGGCTCGTGTCCCCACATGGTGCCAGGTACCCGGCACATGCTGAATGAAACTTGGCAGGATGCTGCCCTGGCCCCCTCTGCAGTCCCATGGGCTGCAGGCAGCAGAGCAGCGAGACGCCCCCGGGGAACTGGCGCGCTTCCCTCAAGACCTCATGAACAAGGCAGGTCCCACAGTCCCCTCCTCGCTCCTTGCCTCCTGCCCTCTCTCCAGCCCTTTCAACCTGCATCTTCCAGGCTCTAGCGCAGGTGGCAGTGGGTAAGTTGGGACTGGAGGAGGAGGGTGCCCCTGGGTCAGGGAGGGGAGGCAGCCCCTGCAGGCTCTACGCACCCGTGTAGACCAGCTCGGCGAATTTCAAGCCGAGGCCTTGCTTGATTTTGCGCACTTCCCGGTCCATGGTGAAGGCCTCGATGTCTAAATGAGCGTGGTAAAGGATCGTCCCCGCTGGGGTCTCGTAGATACCTAGCCATTTTTCCAGGCAGGGGGAAGAGAAGAAAAAAAGAGAGAAACGCATGAAACCCAAACTGTCAGCCAATGACAAAAAAAAAAATAATAATAATGACTCGTCTGACAGGAGACAAGCCGGTCGGACCCATTCACTCCCAGCTTGCTGCAAAATGCATCTGCCATTATGTTCACGCTGGGGCCACGACAGTCCACTCTGCGGCTTGCGGAGAAAATGTCTAGATGCCCCCCTTTGCAGAGGCCCTCAGATGCTGGAAAATGACAGGGTTTCAGAGCCGTTCCCCCCTCCTCCCCAACTCATGCCCACCGGCCCGCAGCTGAAAACCTGTAATTAAACCGATTCTGCTGGAGCCCAGGGCCCTGAACGTCCCTTCCTGCCTTCCCCTAGGGAGCCAGGGGAGGGGACGGCTGTTCACACACATGCACACGCGTGGACACGTGTGCACACACATGCCAGTTTCGGCTGGCGGCTCCCCTGCAGCCTCGTCTTTGCTGAGAAATCCTCGCCACCTTGGTCAACTCGGGGCTGACCCCACTGTACCGATGGGGAAACTGAGCCTCCTGGGGGGAGGGACGTAGCTGGAGTGGAGCTGGGGACGGTCCCTGAGTGGTGCTGTCTGCTTCCCTGTGGACCAGCAGGTGATGAGACCACACCTGGAAGGTCGCGGGAAGACGGTCTTGACCAGCGTCCTCCCCATCATCTCTGGCCTGAATCTTCCATCTGCTAAACAACCTGCTTGGACCACACCACCTCCTCGTGACAAGGGGGCTCCTGGCCCTGCGCTGAGTGTGGCCCTGGGAGGGAGATCTGATGAGTGGGCACCATCCTAGGTTTGGGGACACTGAGGCACCAAGAGGTGGAATTGGCCCCGGCAATCCTGGCAGTGTAGCCCCATGAGTCAAGTTCGGGTGAGCACCTTGGATAAACCTGCCTTGTGTCTGCTGTCCTGATGAAGCGGTCATAACCCTCCCCGACGAACGCCACCCCCAAAAGTCCCTTTCTTCCCACCAAATAGTGTTATGGCGTTAAAGGGACAGAGTTTTGGTTTTCCTCAAAATTTACGTGGTCATCTTTCCACAGGAGGGATTCATACGCCCACGTTCATGGCAGCATTATGCACAAGAACCAAAAGGTGGACGCAATCAGAATGCCCAACAATAGATGGATGGATAAACAGAAGAGATATTTCCATAGTGAAACATTCAGCCTTAAAAGGAAGTCCTGATACATGCGAAGACAGGATACATGGAAATCAACCAGAGACAAATCACCAAGAGACAAATACTGTGTCATCCTGCTCACGTGAGGTTCCTAAGAGTCCAGTTCATAGAAACCAAATGGAAAGCTGGGTGCCAGGGGCTGGGGAGGGGGAGAGGGGAGCTGGTGTTTAACAGGGCCTCGCTTTGAGAAGACGAAAGAGTTCTGGAGATGCAGGCTGGTGCTCACACAGCAACATGAATGTTGTCCTTAATACTACTGAACAGGACCCTCAAAACAGTTTAAATGGTAAGCTTTATGTTTTGTGTTTGTTGTTGTTCAGTTGCTAAGTCATATCCAACTCTTTGCAAACCCATGGACTGCAGCATGCCCGACTTCCCTGTCCTTCACCATCTCCTGGAGTTTGCTCAAATTCATGTTCATTGAGTCGGTGATGCTATCTAACCATCTCATCCTTTGCTGCCCCCTTCTTTTGCCTTCAGTCTTTCCCAGCATCAGGATTTTTTCCCAATGTTTTGTATATTTTACCACAATTTAAAAATGCTTAAAAACAAAAAAACCAAAAACCAGAAAGGAAGAGATTGTTTAAACTCTGAAGTCCATAGGGGACATGACCAAGGTTGTGTCTGATGTAAGTAGCCAGAAATTTTCTCCTCTGAGAACTTCTCTGGTCTTTAATCTAAGTCTGGGAATCCATAGAAATGTCAGGGCCCATAACGATGGCCTGTATTTTCCTAACTCAGCTGCAAACTCAGGATTCAAACATCCTTAGGCGGAAACTCAACATATACAATTAAAGACGAGGTCCAGCTGTGGGGAGCAGAAGTCCCCCTGCAAACCCTGGACTCCACAAGCGGTCCTTAAAAATCCTGATTTGGCACAACACACCCATTTCACAGATGGGGAGACTGAGACCTGCCTCTGAGTTTTCCATCTCTGCACTTGGTTGCCTCTTAGGCCTTTTGCAAAGTGATCCAGTGCTCACCAAGCATGAAAGGGACACCCAAATCTGAGGTGCTGTGGCCAAGAAAGAGTGTTCCCAAGGCTCTGAGGTGTTCCAGAGTGGAAAAGAGCCTGTCTATGGGGAAGCGGGTCTCTTATCTGCAAACCCCCCACATCCTGGGGTTCGGGGACATGCGCAGAGAGGCAAGGCGTTGCTAGGACACGCTGGTCCTGTTTCACTCGTGTGCCTGCAGCTCTTGGGCCACTTCTGCTGTCCTGAATCAGTTGTGGGGGTAAACACAGCTGTTTCCCCGGTAGGAAAACACCACCATCCCTCAGTTCACGCAGCAGGCCCAAGCCCTCGACTCCCCGGGGAGCGCCTCAGGCCCTCACCACCCCTCATCATGACTCTCATAAACACAGTTCAAACCGGCTCTGTCATCCGCGTCCACAAACTGCCTCAGAGACACAACCCCGAAGGAGCTTAGAAGGGCTGACGAGGTGGGAGACAGGTGGGTGGCTGAGAAAACGACAGCGTGAGACTGGGGACACTGGACACAGAACGCCTGTGAAAAGCAGACAAGCACTCAGCACAGGCTCTGGGCTGGCGCCTTCTGGGGACAGTTGTTCAGTCGCTCAGTCATGTCTGACTCTTGGTGACCCCACGGACTGCAGCACGCCAGGCTTCCCTGTCCTTCACCATCGCCCGGGGTTTGCTCAAATTCATGTCTGTTGATTTGGGGACACTAGGGAGCCATAAACAAGTGGCTTCCGATGACCCCAGGCCACTGAGAAAGGCCTGATGTTTACAGCAGTCTGTTTACAATGTTAGAGGGCTGCAGAGTTTTTGGAAACATCTACTTCCAAAAAAAAATAAAAAAAGACAGAAATAACCACAAGGTAAAAGGGGCAAGCTTTCAGTTTTTCTAGAAACTTTATCACCAAGAGTCACCAACAGCAAGATAATGGCAAAGCCTTATTTGTCTTCTCATTCTAGCAACTCAATATATATATCTAGCAACTCAATATATATTTACTATATACCGGGCTTCCCAGGTGGCTCAGGGGTAAAGAATCTGCCTGACAATGCAGGAGACGTAAGAGACACAGGTTCGATCCCTGGGTAGGGCTGATCCCCTGGAGGAGGAAATGGCAACCCACCCCAGCATCCTTGCCTGGGAAATACCATGGACAGAGGAGCCTGGTGGGCTATAGTCCGTGGGGTCCCAAAGAGTCAATCAGGTCCCAAAGAGTCAGAACTGAACTCTACATACTAGGAACTCAGTATTTACTGGACTAGAAATGGGCCTTCTAATTCTTCCTGATTGTTACTTTTGCCACATTTTGGAAAAACCCAGAAACTTTCAAAGCCCGTTCTTACACACACAGTCACAACGGCAGGCCAAGGGCAGGAGCTGCCCTCATCTTTAGCCCCTGGGGAACCCAGCTGCCTCCTTGCTCTCCTGTCCACACCCGGCCAGCTGAGTCCAAGCTGTATTCGTAGATCAGGAGTGCGGCCCAGAAGTCCCTCTCAACTTATACCTTTACAGTTGTTCAGCGCAAGTCACTTCTGCTGTGTGACCTCGGGCTGCCTCAGCCCCCTCTGTGGCCTAGGCAACCTGCCTGTAAGAGGAGAAGGTGGCAAGTGTCGACTGCTCTTTTGCCTAAGTCCCACTGAGACGCGCCTGAAGGTGAGCACCCAGACACAATGGCCCTGGTGCGCATGCGGTTTCATTTCTGGAACGCTGTAGCCAGCTCCCTAGCATCACCTCCCCACAGTCCAGAGACGAAACAGGACCAGTCGCTGGCAGGGTGAGAGGACATCCATGCTTTCCATCAAGGAAGAGCTATGACTTGTCCTAGCCCTCGACCCCCGTTGTTATTTAGTCACTCAGTCGTGTCTGACTCTTTGTGACACCATGGACTGTAGCCCGCCAGCCTCCTCTGTCCATGGGATTCTCCAGGCAAGAATACTGGAGTGGGTTGCTGTTTCCTTCTCCGGGGGGTGGGGGGGGGTGTCTTCCCAGCCTGGGGATTGAACCCGCATCTCCTGCATTGGAGACCAGTTCTTTACCACTGAGTCACCTGGGAAGCCCCTGTCCCCCACCACCACCCCCAAACTGCGCCATCAGAGCTGTCCCCAGGAAAAGAACAGAGAGTGTCTGGTGGACAGTCACCCACCGCTGAGCCCTCAGGACCAGCCACACGACCGTCAGCCCTCCGAGGGCGCTGCGGGAGGAGTCATAGGCGAGAAGAGAAGCCGCAGCCGTGAAACACACCAGCACAATTAATATTCCCGTTCCTTGCCTTAGAAGGTGTTAAAGTTAATTGTGACTGATCAAAAAGCTTGTTTGCAGGTTGCTGTTGTCGTGTGTGCGTGTGTGTGTGTGTGTGTGTCTTAAAGCTTTCCTTCTCCTCTCCACAGGGGTAGGGGGTACAGATGATTTCTGTGTATTTCTTCTGGGGAAAAAAATGACTTAAAAAAAAAAACCCAGTGACAGAATCCTGATGCTTAAAGACTATGGATTTGGGGCTTTTGACAGTCGGCATACAAACCACTGCGCAAAAAGAAGGAGGAAATGACAGCTGAGTCTCGGTGTCGCTGGGGAAGAGACAACAGACATCTTCCGAGTGACACGCACAGCGGATTCAAGTGTCTATTTTCATCTCCCCGTGTTTACAGGAAAAAGACAGAGGTGTCAGCGGTTCTCTGCGGAGCGGCTTCAATCACACCATAATTACTGCCGAGGAGCGGGTGGGGAAGAAGGGCGAGGAGCTGGGGGGCGGCCGGGGTGGGGGGAGAGTGGACCGAGGAGGAAGAGGTGGGAACCAAAACAGCTGCAGCCGCTTAAATTTTTCTCATCTGTTTTCCCGAGGCTGCCAGGTTAGCCCAGAAATTGAGCAATTTGGCAGAACTGAGTGGGATCGGCCAACTCGGTCGGAGGTTCGGGTGGGGGGCGGTGGGAGGGCAGAGGTGGAGGTTAAGGCACCTGGACCACTGCCTCTGGTCGTTTGGGTAAGCAGTGTCCAGAGGAAGGGATTCAGAAAGGCCAGGGGAGGGGAGCTGGGCTGGAGCCCAAGAGCTCCCCACTTAGATCCCATGGCCAAGAAGAGAGGCAGTTGCCATGGTGATGGGGAGGCAAGTCCCTGTGGGTTGCTAGCCTTCCTCTATGCTCACGGTGCCCCGCGGGCCCTACCCTGGGAATCAGGGTGGGCCTCTGATGCTGGCCACTCCGGGCTTCTGGGAATGCGAACACCTTTGCCTCACAAGTCTCCCTCCAATCTGGAATGTTCAGTCTGAGCGGAGACTCTGGGAGGTCTGGAGAGGCGGGCGGCAACTCGTAAGTCTTTCTTCGCCAGAAAGTGATGGAGTAAGGAGGAAGTGAGAGAGGAGGGGAGGATGCGAGAGAGATGGGAAGGAGTGAGGAAGATGGAAGAGAGTGGAAGGGAGGAGTGGAGGGGAGAACAGAAGGCAGGTGAGGAGGCGAGTGCGGAGGGAGTCACCGAGGGAAGCGGCAGAGGCGAGACCCATGGGGCCGGGCTGGGGGGAGAAGGTGAGGGACGAACCAGCGCCAGCTCCTTCTCAGCTTCCCTCCTGCCTGCCTCGCCCCCCTTCTCCTCCCCACTGATTTCATTTACTTCACTTAATTAGCCCCCCTCCAGAGTTAAAAAGATAATGTGATAATGACGATGTGAACAGCCACAATACAGCGAAAGCTACTCCATCTGCGGCTTCCCCAGCCCCCGGCCTGCTGACCCCATGGCCCCAAGTGCCACTAACCTGGCCACCCCAGACCTGATACATTAGCACTGCCAGCTTCCTACCCACCCACCCTCCCCCAACCCGGCAAAAAAAAAAAAAAAAGCCTTTAACCAATTTCAACTCTAAACTTTGTAAAATCAATACAAATGACATTTCCCCCTTGTACATCAACCTACGAACAATAGCACCTTCCTGCTCTGCCCTCCATATAATTGACAATTAACAGCTTTTCCCCTGACCGTAGACCTAATAAAAGTCTCGTGGGCGAACCGACGATGTCTTCCTCTATTGCCCCTCTTTCTTTCTCACAGTGACTTATTGGGAGTGGAGAAATAAAAAACAAGACCTCCCCCTAAAATTAAGAAGCAACTTTCTTTTCTCACTCCCCAAGTCAGAAAACAGGCAAGGTAGAACTTGCAGAGAGAGAGAAGGTGAGATCCTCTAGCATGCCCACCTTTGCCGGTGGGAGTTGCAGAGCCGGAAAGCAACTTGTCTGAGGATACACAGCAAGCAACTCTCAGGCTAAATGCTATGCTTTTAGAGAAAGCCCCTCAAAGGTGCACACGCAGTGCTTGCGCAGAGTGAGGGCTATGCTCCAGGAATCTTCACCTCAGGTGGATGGTAAGAAGCAAGGGAGTTGGAACTGAGCGCTAACCTCATGGCTCCAACCTTCAAAGTTCAATCTGGGAACAGGTAGGAAGCCTACCTCCAGGCACGGCACCCACTATAGGTCAACACAGAGGTGTTCAATCTGCCCAACAACCCATTTCATGGATGAAGCCTCTCTGAAGAGGCTACGTTGCTTTCCGAAGGGTGATGGAGCCAAGGCAGGCAGTCGAGTCTGGTGCCCAAGCCTGGCCCCTGACACCCGCCCTTCCATGCGCCTCTGCCAGGCCTCCAGGAGGCCGGCCAGCCTCACACCTAAACCACCACCCATCTGGCCACTTGGGGCTGCTCCTGCCACTCACACTGGAAGGCTCCCACTCCTTTCTATCCCACCTTCTTCTACCAGGTAAAGTCTATCCTTCTGCCACCTCTTTCAGGATGCGTTCCCAGAATAGTCCAGTCCACTTGGGTGCCATTTCACAGAGTGATCTCAGGCGATCTGTCCATCGTCAGCACTGTTGATTTACATCCACAATCAGTGATGCCTGCCTTGGACAGAGAAGGGACACGATCGTGGTGCAGACTGGACAGTTCCCAGAGGGCAAAGGCCGCCTTGACCCTTTCAGCATCCCTATGGGACTGCTGCATTCAAGAAGCTCTTCCACTGGGCCAGTTCCTGCTAACATACATGGGCTAGAACCCGGATCTACCCCAGTGCAGAGTTCAAGCCCTCAGCCCTCCACCCCATGCCTCTCTGGGACTCGACATTAGTCCTGATCCTACCACCAACGTGGCTGTGATTTTGAGCCTTGGTTTCCCCGCCTATAAAGCAAGGGCGCTGGGCTCTGGCTCGCCGAGGTCCCTCCGGAGTCTGCCTCAGATAATTTGCGTTGTGCTGCCTCCCAAGGGCAAAGTGAGACAAAAGGACGTTTAATCAGATGTTGGTATAGGTAAGACACAAAGGTAAGAGAGGGTACAAGGGAGCAGCTAATTAGTAATATTGTTCTCCACAAGGTCTTCTGAGACTTTCAATTAGGTTGTTTTTCACAGTAATAGTCTTGTCAAGGAGGGAAAAAAAACACACACAGGAGGCAAAGCCACGTTGCTTCCTTCTTCCCCTTTTGAGATAAATTCAAACAGGTCAGAACCAGAATGATCCAACTCCTGTTCCAACGCCTGCCACATTGCACCTGCAGAAACTGAGCTACCAAGTCCAAGGTCATCAGCCAGGAGCTGTGAACCTGAACTCCATGTGAGAGCCCTGGCATCCTGCCTCAAGGACCAATGCCCTGACCTGAAATCTGCCATCAGTTCTCTTTGGATTTTAGAGTCTCAGTGAAAAACATCCCGAGGGACAAAGAGCCATGACCTTGGCCTGGTTTTCTTTAGCTGTGCCGTCTTTTTAAATTGACCTTAGCAAAGCGAGCTGAACACCTGCTCACACAAGGGACCTTAATCCCACCACCGGTACTCTTAACGGCTGGCTTGCCCCTCCCTCATGGAAGTCAGAAGCACGCACATCACTTCATCACGGGGGACATGAGATCTCCTCAAACGGGATGGGGGTTGGGTGCAGTCGAGACGACCCGATGAGGGACCGAGAGGGAACCATGGGCTCTGCACCTGCTTGGGGACCAGCCTCACCTCCTTCCAGGCCCAGCCAGAGGTGGATATGGGCCGGGCAGCCACTCAGCACCAAGGCAGAGCCCCACCCCAGCATCATGCAAAAAGTCCAGTCCTAAAGGAAATCAACTCTGAATATACATTGGAAGGACTGATGCTGAAGCTGAAGCTCCAGTACTTTGGCCACCTGATGTGAAGAATCCACCCACTGGGAAAGACCCTGATGCTGGGAAAGACTGAAGGCAGGAGGAGAAGGCGGCAACAGAGGATGAGATGGTTGGATGGCATCATCAACTCAACAGACATGAGTTTGAGCAAGCTCTGGGAGATGGTGAAGGACAGAGAAACCTGGTGTGCTGCAGTCCATGGGGTTGCAAAGAGCCAGACACAACTTAGCGACCGAACAACGACCATGTCATGCTCATGTCATGAGACAGGCCCTCAGGCCCTGACTGGCTCATAGCGCCCACCCCTGGCGAGATTCCCACCCTGCCGGGCCCTCTGGCCTCCTCAATGTCACCTTAATGACCACGAAATCGGCCCTACGTGGCCTGCCTCTAAGCCTGGCTGACCCGCCGCCCAGGGCATTGGAGTGCCTGACCTCCGGGCCCTGGGCCCGCCTCCTCTCTCCTCTGTACCTCTCCCTGCTCTGGGGACAGCTCTTCTCCTGATGCCATCAGAAATCAGTGGCCAAGTGTTCCTCATCCCCACTTCACATAAGGGAAACTGTCTGGCAGGGTGAAAGGACTTGCCCAAAGTCAGCCTGGGAGTAGCAACGCTGGAACATGATGGTGGGTGTCAGGGGCCTCTGGGAGCCGAGCCATGCCCCCAGGGGTGGCGACCAGACTTACCCCGGGACTTCATCCCGATGAAGCGGTTTTCCACGATGTCGATGCGGCCCACGCCGTGCTTGCCACTGTGAGAAGAACCATCTGGTCACTGGGGGCCATGTGCAGGGCGTCAGGATTCAAGACTCAGAGGACATCTGAGCCGGGTGAGTTGTCCAACCACCCATTGTACAGGTGGGGCAACTGAGGCCCAAGGAGGGAAGGGATTGCCTGGGACGCACAGCGAGCTCAGTGTGCAACTTCCGTCACCCCCACCTGGGCCTGGCCTGGCGTGGCACCCAGCCTTCCCCACTGCTCAGCTGTCCTTCTAGCCTGGTCCCCAACCCAGCTGAGACCTGGAAAGGCTCAACTGGACCATCCCCGGGGGCAGAAGATGCTCTGGGGTTGTTCCCTTCTAAGGCCCAGGGCCACCGGGACTCTTGTACAGAAGCAAAGGGCCCTACGCCTATAGGGCTGGTGCCAGGGCTGACTGCAGGACGCGGGCCTGTCCTCCTCGGCCCCTAAGGCTCGGGCCGGGGCCACCAGCCACAGCGGTCCAAGCAGGGGCTGGCCAGTGTGTTCCCAGCAGACACTCACGCGACTTCATTCAGGTACAGGAAAAGCTCCAAGGCTGTGCTGTGGGTGGTGCCATCCCCGACGTTGGTCACCTTCACGGGGACCCCTAGGGCAAGAGGAGAGGGCAGGGGGCCCATGGTCGGAGCTCAGCGGAGGAGTCTGTGGCTGCCACTCCACCCTCCCCCTCCGCCCGCAACGCCTTAAATGGATGTGACAGATATGGACTCCAAATGACTCCTTGAGAAGCCCAGTGCAGGTTGAGGCCTGCTGGGGAGAGAGAAGGGGCGAGAAAGCCCCCCAGAATGAAAGGGAAAATGCAATAAAAACGCTCTCCCCCACCCTTCCCATTCTCTCTGCCCCTTTTGCATTTAGGGGCTGTGAAATTGGAACCAGGCCCTGAACTAATTGAATTTCACGCTCCGCCATTGTCTTACGATGGAGGACCTTCTGTCCCACCAGTTACCGGGGGGCCCGCCTGGCCGAGGTGTGGCTGAACTCACACACACACACACACACACACACACACACGGCCCCCTGCCGCGTCTGTCAGGCAGACCCCCACGCCCCGACCCCGCACCCCAGATCGGGGTGAGAAGATGCCTGTTTCAGCCGGCGAGCTTTTGGAGGCGCCCGTGAATTCTGAGAAGTCGGGTCTGGGGCGGCAGGAGGAAGGTGACCGCTCGGGAGGGAAGTCAAGGGGGTGGCGGGAGGGGGGCGGTGGGTGGGTTCGGGGTTGACTTTGAATAGCAAGGGGCACTTTCTCGAGCAGTGTGAAATGAGCAATAAATGTATTAGCGGCCTAACAAGAGAGCTGTAACAGTGACAAAGAAAAGCTGTTCAAAGTTGGCGGCTAATCTCCCACCCATCTGCCCAGCTCATTACCATGGAGCCAGCGATCGGATGCCAATCAGGCCTCAATAGCGGCTTTCGAGTCTTTATTAGCCGGGCGCCGCTTGGAGGGGCTTCGCTCAGGGGCTGTCAGCCTGGCCATTCTTAACCCCCATTTCCAGGGGTTTTATAACTTGGTTGTAAATTGCTATTAAATGTAAGTCTGCCCAATAATGAACCTTAAGCCCCTCTGCCCACCGCCCCGCCCCCACCCGCCTCTCCCCTCTCAATTCTCTCCCTCCGGTCCTATTGTCGTCCTTGCAGGGCCTTGGATGAGGCCTGCCCCCAGAGACGAGCAGACATTGCTGCTGCCGCCGCCGGAGAAAGCCTCTTAGCCTTTAAAATAGTTAATAATTAGATTAAAACTTCAAATAAATTAACTAGAGAGTGAATGGGGAGTCGTCAGGGAGGGTTCCTCCGTCTACTTTTTTTTTTCTAGACAGTCCCCAAATCATTAAAATGGATCACGTTTCTTCTCGGGCTCAGCCCTTGGGGCTGGCCTATCTATTCCTAGAGGAAAAGGGGCCCAGAGCTGGTGTCCAGCGTGCAGGACCGTCTGTGGCCTCCGGCTTACCTCCCACCCTCACCGCTCTCCCCGGCTCCAGGGGATCTGTGAGGGGTGGGGTGCGGCCTGGGTGTACCCCTCATCTTCTCAGAGATGATGCTCAGAGGCCCCACATCCGCACGGCCCTGGGTCACAGAGGGTGGGCATAAGACGGACTCAGTGCTCCAGCTGACCTTAAGGGCCTTAGACTTTAAGGGCTTTTGGTCCCCAGGGGGCCTGACACTCAAGTGTCTGAACTGATGGCAGAGGTGGGGCCAGAACGATGAAAACGCCCATTGGCGCAGCCAGGCCCTTGAGAAAGGCCAGGAGGCCAATGATTAAAGTACCACCATGCTCAAGCACCTATGAGCATCATTTCTGTGGCCTGTTTTACAGGTGAACAAGCCTGAGACCCAAGGTCACACTAGCAGGGGGGAGCTGGGATCTGTCTCTGAGTCCCTCTCCTTCGGCCCCATCCCTGCCTGTGGCTGGAAGGACCAGCCTCCCTGCCTGGAGTCGCCCCCTTCTTGGCTCCTCCAGCTCCTGCCCAGCGCCACTTCCTCCAGGAAGTCTCTCCGATTTCTGCAGCCTCCTGGAAAAGTCCTCTCCTTGGACATCCTGAGCCCTCACCCTGAAGCAGGTCCTGCTCCTTCCATTACCCAGCATGTCTTGCCTTCCCCTCTGTCTTCCAAGGCAAGGTGGGGGTGGGGAGGGTGTCTCTCATGCCAGGCTCAAGGCCGGGCTCTCAGGCCAGGCCAGCAAACATTCATGTTGGTTGCAGAGAAGATGAGGAGGAAATCAGAACACAAGCGAGTGTGGCAGCAGCTTTGAACCCAGGGTGGGGAGGTAGGGAGATGCACCAGGCAGCTAGCTTAGGAGTAGCTGTGGGGTCAGAGGGGACCCCCAAGGCTGGCTGTCCTACTGGGTGAGCACCTCCTTGGTGACCACTCCTGCACCAGATACACCCCATCCAGATCTCACTCTGTACCGTGAAAACACAAGGCAACGAGTGCTTTTATTCCCAGTTTACAGATGAGGAAACTGAGGCCCAGAAAAGTGGAGTGACTTCGCCAGAATGCTTCCTCCAGACCTGGTGTCCACCCACCAGAGGACAGCCGCTGGGGTGTTTTCCTCCCAAATCTGAAGGCTTCCATGGATCATGCCATCCGGGGAGGGGGTAGCTGGGAACATTTGAAGACCCCATCTGAAGCCTGGCTTCCGGGAAACACAGGAGGAATACAGAAGGCTCATGCCCAGGGGGCTCCCAGGCAAGGAGGGGCAAGGAGCCAGGGCCCCAAAAGTCCACTACGTGGAGTCCTGACTGGGCAGGCACCTACCTTTCTTGAACTCGATCTCGAGCATGTCCGGGCTGTTGGGGGCTTTGGCCGGGTCCTGGGTCTTTGTGTAGAGGCCTGGAGGCGCTTGGTTCTGATAAGACAGAAAGAGGTTGGAGGACAGTGTGTCTGAGCCGAGCTGTGCCAGGTCAGTCTCTTGCAGCCCTCTCCAGAGCCAGGGTCCTGCTGGCACTTGCCATCGGCTGGCCAGTCCAGCCAGCAGGCCGGCCTCCCAGCCCCCCTACCTGGAGCCAGCCCCACTTGCCAGGGGCCTGGGAAACAAAGGGCTCGAGAAATCAGACAATTTTTCCCCTCAACTTGATCTCATCTTTTTCTTCGACGCCCCCACAGCTGGAGGTGGAATAGCAGGAGGAGCCAGTCAGGCAGGAAAAGCGTGACTTTGGGGGAGTGAGGCACTAGGTGGGCTTCCCGGGAGCGGGCGTGGGCACACCCGCGCTCTCTCTCTCTCTCCTCGGCACCGGGAATTGGGGTTTATTCTGCACTGACCGCAAAGCTAATGACTGTGCCTGACCCCAGCAGGTGCTCCGGCAAGGAGAGCCGTCCCTGGGGTCCCCGAGGTTAATACACACAGGGAGAAAAGAGAAGAGTGAAGCAAAAACCCATTTGAAAACACATCAACCTTTATGTATATTTTTTCTTGGGCGTGTTGGAAATTGGGCCTCTTTCTCGACTCGATGCGGTGGTGGAGGGGCGGCTGGCTGCCTGGAACTCCCTAGGTCCCCGCCCCACCCCCACCCCTGCAGGCTGCGGCTTGGACCCTTGCCATGATGAGGCCAGGGGGGCTCTTGGGCCTGACTGCTCAAGTCTGTCCCGTGGGCATCCCAGGGCCCAGCTGTTGTCCACCTGCTGACATCCTGGGAAGTGCAGTCCCTTCAATCCCTGGCTGTCAAAAGCCTGCAAGCATTCCCATGTCACTTTGCATCTGCAGTTCCCTTTGCGTTTTCTGCAGCCCTGGTGGGTGAGGTCAAGAACTGTTTCCCCACCTCCTGAGGAAGAACTAGAGGCGGACAGGGACTGTTGGGGCTGTGACGTAGGCTGTGTGGGGGTGGCGGAGACCACATGGCCCAGGGCAGGAAACCCATGAGGCCTTGAACAGTGATGTGATAGATTTCAGAGTGGTGGAAAACACCCCAGAGCCGGGAGTCGAGATGTCAGGCTGTGACAAGTTGCTTTGCCTCTTTGAGCCTCAGTTTTCTCATCTGTAAAATGGGTGGGGAGGGGGAATGATACCTGCTTTTGACTGCCTTGGGCTTCCCTGGCGGCTCAGACAATAAATCTGCCTGCAGTGTGGGAGAACCAGGTTTGATCCCTCAACTGGGAAGATCCAATGGAGAAGGGAATGGCTACCCACTCTAGTACTCTTGCCTGGAGAATCCCACAGAGGGAGGAGCCTGGCAGGCTACCAGACACAACTGAGTGACTAACACTTTCTTTTGACTGCCTTACAATTTAAATACATAGACAGTTTCTATTTCTTACTGGACATGAAAGTCATCCAAGAAGGTGCCAACTAGGGCCTGGTGCCCTGCAGGTGACAGGATGACTGGAACAGCCTCCTGGTGACACCTGCCTCGGAGAAGAGCTGCTCAGGTGGGGCAGAGAGGTGGGGCCACCGGGACCCCTGAGGTCACTCCCTGCGGTTAGGATGACCAACCATCCTGGCTCCAAACTCGGAGACCCTCCCCCCACCACCCAGTCCTGGGCAAACAGGGACAGTGATCCTTCTAGCTTTACTCCTGGGCTCAGATGGGACTGGGAATAAAGCCCTCGTGCCTTCAAAGCTCCTCCGAGGCCAGCTGCCATCCCTTCCCGTTTCCCCTTAGCGGGCAGGAGCAGGGACCCAGAACAGACCTCCAAGACAGACCCAAGGAGGGGTGGGGGGCCTCCTTGAGGACCTCCAGCCTGATGGCTCCATGGACCAGGTTGAAAAACCAAGGCCAAAGAAGCCGCCTGTCCCCATCACGCCGCCCCGCCACTGGCCACCCCCCACCCCCACCCCTGGTGTGGGAGTCAGACTGAGGACTCTAGAACCCCCGTCCAGTGCTGTTTCCCGCCCCCACCCGCTCCATGAGAGACAGCACGAGGGATACGGTCAGAGACGTGCCCGGCTCCCCAGACCTAACCAACCGCCACCTTCCCTGGGACCAGGGCTATCCTCGGCCAAAAGGCAAAGTGAAACCAGGGCTTGGGGCCTTTGGGTGACCAACAGGACTTCACAGGTCCTTCCCCACCTGCCGGGGGCTCCTCGCTGACTGTCCAGCCCGGGTTGAACTCCGAGCTGCCTGCCAGGGCTGAGACCCCAGCCCCTCCATCTGAACTCGCCTGCCTCCCACCTCCACCCGCACTGGGTCTTCAGACTCGGACCTGGGGCTTGTCACTTTCTCCTGCCGCACTGGCCGCGAGCACTTAACCGGCCGCGAACACCGCGAGAATGGGACAGGATGAGAGTGCGTTCGGGAGGAGAGGGGAGGTAGGAAGACCAGGCGGGTCCAGCATCCCCACTCTCTTTGCAGTGGGAAGCAGGACACCCTGACAGCACCGATTAAATAAAATAACTAAATAGAAATAAAGTGACATTTGCTTTGCATTCCGAGGTGGTGGCTCACGCCTGCCTTCTTTTTACTCTGCCTTCCTAAAAGCCCAGTTCAAATGACAAATAGTTTGTTGCTGAGTATCAATACCACCTATTTATCCATCCCAGCGGGAGGGCTCACTTCCAATGTCATCTTGGGTTGTGGGGGGGTGGGGGTGTTGGGGGAGGGAAGAGAGTGAAGGAAAAAAAAAGGAGAGAGAGAGTTGGTGGGGAGGGAGGGGGGATGGGGAGAGGGCGAAAGAAAGCATGAAACAGGGCTGAGAAGGAGAAATTGGAAGCAAATGGCCCATGAAGTAAACCATGATGTAGAGGCATGATCGATGCGGCAAATGGTTTATTCATCCATCAGATATGGCGGGCCGGCGACTGAATGAACTCTTTCACTGTGGGCCGTATGAAGTTAAAGCAAGTAAATTTCTATCTTTCTTCGCATTAGCTGCCTCATTGCCCTTCAATCAGCCCTCATGGAGGCAGAAAATGGCTCCACCATCTGCCTTCAAACCCTCCCCTCGGCAGGTCTCAGGCTTTTTTTGGAGCGGGGGGTTGGGGAGGGAGGGGGCCACTGGTTCCCTGAGCTCGGTCTCCCCAGTGCCTCCAGAGGGGGCCAGGGCTGCCCAGCGTGCAGAGTTCCTCCCCTGTGGGGAGTAGCACCTACCTGGGGCCCTGGGACCTACTGGTGGCAAGGGGCTGCCCTGGCCGCCACCTGCAGCAGGGCAGCCTGGGAAAGCGGAGCTGGAGTGGGCCAGCCCCTGGGTCCCTCGGCCTGGCCCTGCACGTCTCAGCAGGAGTGTGGTCTCCCTACTTCCCCTGGGAGGGCAGAGCAGAGCATCCACTCCTGAGGGAACCTCATCTCCTTCCTCCCCCAAAAAATCTTAGCCGGCCGGAGGAGGGAGAGTGGGACCCCTGGTTCCACGGCTGAGGCCTTGGGCCCTGTGCCAGGACAGGCCAAGGGCTTTCACATCCCAGGAGGCAGGTATTGCCTTGTCCAGCTGTTTGCTTAAGAAGCCAGAGGCTCAGAGATGTTGGGTAGCTTGCCCAAGGTTGCACAGCCATAGAAGCAAAGCCAAGATTCAGACCCAGATCTCTGGGAATGCACTCACCTTCCCACTTGACTAGTGGGTAGAATCCTGAAAAATACACTGGCTAGCACTTCCTTGTCCATGCACTGGCCTCATTAGAAAGGAGGCCTGAGAGGGGAAGGGACCTGCACCCTGCAGTGAGGTAAGAGCGTCATCATAGGCCACAAGAGGAGCCGCTGGGCTCTGTTCAGCCTCCCCGAGCCCCCTGGGCGCTGACTGACTGGCTAATTAGGGGTGGCTGGCCTGAGTGTCGTGGGGTCAGCCAAGCATGAACTGGAAAAGCCTGTGACCAGCAGGCAGCGGCCTTGTGGGGCCATCAGCCCCCAGGGGACGAGGGTGTGGGCTCTGCTGAGTGACACGGCTGGGCTGAGGGCCGAGCGGGTGGGGAGGGGAGGTGTGCGGGCCATTGGGAACCAGAGGCTGCCGGGAGGGCGGGTCATTCCTCTGGGCCTCAGTTTCTTCCCCCAGGACATGAGGAGGTTCAGAGCCGAGGAGAATACAGACCCCAGGCTTGGTTCCAGAAACAGCCCCTGGTACAGGTTAGGTTATCACCAACACCCATCCAGAGGGCCCGGTCCCCACGGGGAGCTCTCCCCAGGACCAGGCTCACTCCACCCTCGCCCAAACCATCCTCTCCAGCTGGCCTTCCTAGATCCTGTGCCCCCCAGCACCCCCCCGCCCTGGCCCAGCTGCACAAGGGCCCCTGCCCACCCCCAGCCCACCCCACCCCCAAATCAGCCAGGGAGTGGAGGCAATCCCTGGGGGGACAAAGAGATTTTTTTTTTTCTTTCTTCCCAGGATAGAGTTCATCCTGCCTCCCCCATCTCCCACGGTGGGTAGGGGGAGACACAAAGGAACCCCTCCACCCCTCCAAAAGAGAGAAAAACCTTAACTTCAAACAGGGCCCCGAGGTCCAGCGGGAGGCAGCTGGGGAGGCTGGGGACCCGGGACCAAGGCGGGCGGGCTGGCGGGTACGAAGCCCAGGCCCAGACAAACGGGTCCTGAGGCTCCGATCTGTGCCACCTCCCCCTGTGGCAGCAGCCGAGGCAGCCCAAGAGCTGGTGGGCACAGACTGGGCCCTCCCACAAGTGTCTCATCTGCCTAATTGCTTCTTTATTGTCTCACAATCGCACTCTCCGTTCCCTGAAATATTTCCTTCCCCTATTCATCGTGGCAGCAATTAAGAAAAAAAAGAGCGCCAGGGAGGGGGGAGGATCTGAAAAAACGCAGTGAGGAGTGGGCAGGCGACAGGGAGCCCAGTGGGGAGGGTCGGGGAACACAGGCAGGGCTCAGCCCCAGCCCCATGCTCGGCCCCCCGTGAAATTTCAAATTAGGCTACAAACACACCAGACCGCGTCGGCACGGAGCAGCCACCACCAAAAGACAGTGGGCTCGGGGGAACGGGGGATTACCTTGGGGTTCTCCAGGATTCCAGCCTCGTAGCTACAGGGGAGAAAGAAGGAAGACAGAGGAGGGGAGTCAGTGTGGGAGGAGCAGAGGGACACACCAAGAGGCGGTCTGCCCTCCCTGAGGTCGCTGGGCTCCGTCCATGAGGGTGGGGACCACAGGTCGGTGGGTCACCACTCCAACATGACCCAGACGGGTGGGTGCTCACCGAGGCCTGGCAGAGCGGTGGACAGGCAGGTCCGTCTTACCTGATATGCATCAGGTTCTCGTCCATGCTCCACGGGTTCTTGGGGGTGACTGGGACAGGGATTCCATGTTGCTGCAGATAAGAGGTTAAGACAACACAGGTAAGACAGTGTTGGCACGAGGCAGCTTGAGGGACACGAGGGTCAGACCTGCTTGCCTCAGTTTCCTTTCAAAGTCAAGGCACCCCCAAACTCTGGCTCCCAGGCCAACAAGACCCTGGACCGCCCCCTGCCCCCACGTCTCCTTCTCCCCACCCCAGGCTGGCCTGGGGAGTCATGGCCCCATTTCTGAACACGCCCAGGCAGAGACTCTAAGACCTAGTGTCTGAGACGCTGTGGAGTGCATGCTGACCTTGGAGGTTTCTTCCAGAAGATTCTGAGTCCACACTTCAGGTGCTGAGGGTCTCCCAGCACCGTCCGTGGACTGCCACCCTATGAGCTGGGCGGTGGAATGGACCCAGCTTTCATTGTGGATTTCAACCAAGGCACGTGCACCCACGGGGGTGCTTAATGCTCACCCAAGGAAGCAAGAGGTGCCCACGAGAGCCTCTGGTTCAGGACACTTGTTCCCAGGGTGTGGCTGGGCACTTCCTGGGCCCACGTCTCCCCTGCTGCCTGTGGTTACCACGTACACCACCCTGCAGCCCTGCAGAGGAGTAACCCTCCGTCTGATGACGCTTTGCTTCCCAAATGATCCAATTCTTTGTTTAGGGGGAGACCCCCTGGAGACCCTGGGCCTGAAAGGCTGTGGGTGACACGTTGAAGGTCTTTTGTATTAAAGACATATTTGCTCCCTGAGCTGTCCCTTGCCACTCAGGCTGACACCTGGTTGGATCCAACACAGTATACCATCCTGCTCGCTTCTCCCGGGTTTACCGAGTACAGAAGACAGTTAAGCCAGCCTAGCCCAGCCCCTCTAAACTAGCAAGACTTCCGCTCTGCCTCCTAGGCCCCCCTTTTCAGCACCTCGCCCAGGTGGCTCCCACCTGTCTCCACTAGCAGTACCCCGTCTTTCCGACAGCTCTCTGCCCTGGCTCAGCTCATACCCACAACTAAGATTCTAGAGGCTTCCTCCAGGGACCTGCTGTTTCCTTCACCACCACCTTAAAATTTCAAAATAAATTAGGTTAAACCTTCTGGATATTTTTCCAGCTTTACCATGACACTTTGTTTTTAAAGCAACAGCCCACATCCACTCAAAAACCTGCACCCTCTTCAGTGGAGACCACACGGGCGAGTGGAGCACTTCACTTCGCGGCTGATCAATGTCGGGGGCTGCTTGCCGCCCACAGAGGTGCCCAGAGTCAAATCCACGTGATCGCCCTGTGCTGTCTCCAGGCAGAGGAGGCCCGGTGTGGGGACCATGACCCTGTCTGTGCCAACTGGGCTGAAATCCCTGCAGAGGAGACTCCCCGGGCAGGGGGCTGGGAAAGCCAGTGGGCAGGTTCCTTGGAGGCTTTCTTCTGCGGGGTGGTTTGGAAACACCCTGGCCTTTTCTCTCTCCCACTGGGGCTCTGCTGGAGCAAGGAGAGAAGAACAGGACGGGCAGCCCTTCCTCGGCAGGGAGATACACACGAATGCCAAACACAGGCCCTCAACCAAAGAGGCTTGTTTCCCCTCCCTTCTCTGTCCGGAGCTCCCCGCCAACACACACACCCACGCCCCGGAAACTCTGGACGCAACTGACAACAGAAAACAAAACCGCCTTTCGCGTGTACACAGACGATGCCCCGCTTTCCGGACCCGACCTTGCGTGTTGGCTTTAAAAGAATTACGGTGACAGTGATAAGGATGGGGTGATTCTGAGCGGTCTTCGCGTTGGATGATGGATTTGGGTGGGGGGAGATGGAAAGTGATACAAATGCATGTTTGCCACGAGTCTCCCTATAACACCTTGCGGCCTGGGCGACTTAACGGATCTCGAAAGCGGGGGTTTTTCAAAGCCCCATTGATTTTTGTCTCAGCTGAAGCAGCTGCGTGGCTCTGAGTTTTGGACAGTCTGGCTGCTGCTCAATTATTCCGGTCACTCCCGGGTGCAGAGACACTGCCATCATTCTAGAACGTGGTCAGATTTTTCAGAGCTCAATTCTGATACCAGCCTCTGAGGGAGGCTCAGTGGTGGCGACCCAGACTCTCTCGCCAGGGCAAACTTTCCTGTTTAAAAGGTTATTTGAGACAGAAGCTGAGCCAAGAGCCTTGGGACAAACAATGACTTCAGAAATTCTGGCAAAACCCAGGAGCTGCTTCTGCTCGGGAGCTTCTCAGAAACGAAGAACAGTGTTACGGGTCAGCCCTTTCTCCAACCACGACTGCTGGCGTGAGAACGGGGATGGGCCGGGGCTCCAGATTCATTATTCTTCAAGATAAAACGTGCTTCAGATTCTGTATATCCTCAAGGAGACCAAGGAGAGGAAGAAAGCCTCTAACCCCGTTCCCTTAATAGCTCTGCTATTTGAAAATTTGTTTGGCAACATATGGGCTTGCTCTTGTAAACTCCCCTTTTAATAATAAAACAACAGATGGTCGAGGAGATCTTTCCTCCAAGCTCTCCAGGTCTTAATGGGATGCTGGCAGTAGGGGCAGGGCTGGGTCCCCGCCGCGTCCCCTGCCACGCGGCACCTTGGCTGCAGCAAGAGCTCACAGCCAGCCCCAGCGACTGCTATTTAAAAACCCGAGCAATTTTCTGGTGCGTGCACCAGGTTGCTTTCCCCTGTCTGATTGATTGAGGCTGTTTGTCAAGCGCTGCCATCGAGTCGCTAAAAAGAAAGGTACCCTGGGGAGTGGCTAAGGATCTTGATGCAAAACTTCTAATCTGTTTTATTGCAACTTGTACTTCAAAAAGGGCTGGTGCTGCAGAAGTCTTTGTCTGCTTCTGGCCCTCGGAGCACTTACCTGCTTCTGCGAAAGCACCGGGGACAATTAGTCAGGTAATTAGGGGCAGAGAACAGCCTCGCTCACAGGCCCCGTCTGAGTGACACACACTGCAGAGGTGGCAATCTGAATGGGAAGTGGAGGGGCACCAGTGCCCTCCCGCTGGGTGGACTGGGGCGGGGTGACCTGAGAGATGCTCAGTCCTGGCGAGGACCACAGTTAGTTCTGTGGGGCCGGCCCAGGGAATAGGTGCTGGGGGAGGGCACCAGGGCTGAGGTTTGGTCCCCAGGCGTGGGTACCAGCCCCATCCTTGAGCCTTTGGAGGGACGTGCCTGGGGGGGCAGTTGACGAGGGCCGGGGTGATGGTGGAGTCCGGCCTTACCTTCGCATACTCCATCAGATCGTTGCGGCCCTGGAAGCGGTTATAGAACTCGGGCATCCTCCAGGGAGCGATGACCTGGACACGAGACAAGGAGTCAGGCCTGCTGATTCCTCCAGGCGCTGAAGCTGCAGAGCCCACCTCTCTGATAAGGGGCCTGAGGGTCCACCGGTGACCTGGGTGGGGGGTCTGTGTAGCCCACGGGAAGGGCTTTGGGCAGGGGACCCCATTGGGCAGGGGAAGGACGTGGCCTGCTACCCCAGAAGGTGGCTTGGGAGAAAGCTTGAGTTCCACGGCAGAATGGCTGGGTGTCCCCAGGCAGGTCCCTATCCTTCTGGATCTCGGTCTCCCCAACTGAGACACGAGGGTTTGAACCAGACAAGCCTCAGGTTTCCTGATGCACCCCTGTCCAGAGGTCCAGAACCGCCCCCACTCCTGGTGACTAAAGCCACCCAGCCTGGCCTTCCAGGGGCTCAAGCACATCCTCCGACCCACCCCTCCTGCCACCCTCCCACCCCTAGGGCTGTTCTGGGTCGGGGAAAGGAGGGGAATTGGAGCCTGATTGGAGGCACAGAACTCATCCTACCAGCCTGGGGGTGGGGGGATGGTCAGGGACAGGTCCCCCAAGAAGAGCCCCCACTCAGCCTTGGACTCAGCCAGGCCTCTGCTCAACTGGGGGTGGGGAGGTGTCATCTAGATGGAGAAGCTGGTTTGATTTCTAGGCTGGGGGTGCCGGTGGGGCTGGGGTGACTGCGCCCCCCCACCCCAAGTCCTGGAATGAGCAGAGCCTGGGCGGACCACCCTCTGGCCTCATCCTGGTTCCCAGAGACCTGGCGCCCCATCACCAAGCCCCATTCCACCCCTGGGCTTAGCTTCTGCAGACAAAGACCCAGAAACCAGACACCCTGGCCCCCCAAGTTGCTGTGGGAACAGAGAGTGGGGGTCAGGCCAGAGCCCAGGCCCACACGCCTGCAGCTTTAACAGGCAGCTACTGTCTGGGGGGCTTCTCTGCCTCCTGGTGTTTGGGGTCAAAGCAGATCACTAGAGCTTATTACTGCTCACCTCCGGGCCACTCTTACCCCCTAAGCAGCTGCTGGCTGGTCGGTTAAAGGGGCAGAGAAAGAGGTTCCACTTAAAAGAAAAAAAAATGAAAGCCCTGAGGGCCCCTGCAGACTTGGGAAGGGCACATCTTTTGTAGCTTTAGCCAGAAGTGGCCGCAAAGAAGCTTGGAGCCACGCCCACCCACATTGTCCAAAATGGGAGCCAGGGGCCACACGTGGCCACGGAGGCCCGAACTGTGACTGGTCCCGGTTGTAAGTGGAGAGCACACAGCGGGTCTTAAAGACTTCGTACCGAAAGAATGTAAAATATTTCAACATCGATAACATGTTGAATGATACCATTTTGGATATATAGGGTTCAATAAACATGTCATTAAAATGACGTCACCTGTCGTTTTTCATCTTGGTTTTTTGACGGGGCCACTAGAAAAATTGAAATAATCACCCTGAGACTTGTGTCTGCAGCGCGCAGTGTAGTTCTGTTGTGGGCTTTGTTCACTAGACGCCCAGAGGCCTGGGCCTGGTTTTCCCCATCCCAGGAAGGAATCCAAGAACCCGGGGTCAGGGTTCAGGCAGCCGGGGAGGAGGGGGCCTGAGCTGGTGGCCCCCCGCAGGGGTGGAGGGTTGTGAGCAGCCCTGAAATCAGCCCAGAACGGTCCTAGTCCACACATGGGAAGGCAGGGCTGGACCCACAAGGATGCTGCTGGAAGGGCAGCCTTGTCTTTCTGTCCGGTGCCTGACCTACCCAGGCGCCGGGGGCAGCCTCTCCGGGAAGGATGAACGGTCAGGGACAGAGTGCTGTCCCCTGCGGCTGGAGTAAGTGAAGGGAGTGTCCCATGGAAGAAGGGCACCACCCGCCACAAGGCCCCTGTCTGGGGAACCTCCCAGGGAGCCCCGCTCCCTGCTCTCCCCACCCTGGGCCTCAGCCACCAGCACCCACCCTTTCAGGGGAGAGAAGCAACATCCTACCTTGATCTGTGGGGCCAGCGAGTAGCAGGTGAGCTCAAACCGGATCTGGTCGTTCCCCTGAAACATACAACGGGGATTTCAGGAGCCACAGAATGGGGACTGGTTGGGAGGGTTCAGGGGAGAGGCAGTGCTGGGCGACCTTCGACGGTGCCCCCTGGGTGCTCCTGTCTCCGCACAGGCTCTCCCCTCCTGAACTGGGTGCTACAAACCTGTCTAAAAGATGAACACTGGGCTTTCTTGGAGCGGGCTTTCTGCCCTGGACTCGAACCCGGGTCTCCCTGAGTGCAGAGCCGAGCTGTGCGGGCACACGAGTGTGCAGGATGTGTATGCACAAGATGCCCATGTGACAGTGAGTACTGAGTTGCGACGATCAGGACCTCTGTGTGCGCTGGTGTGAGGGTGCGTCCGTGGCAGGTAGGGGATGTAGGCAGGGGCTGAAGGCCACAGCGTGCATAGGCATGGGTGGGTGTGTGCCTGGGACGCGACAGGGCACGCACATGGGTCATCATGTATGCCCGCTCTTTGGCAGGGTTGGGGGGCGCATACACCTGCTGGGCTGGAGGCCTGGCTCCGATGATACCTCAGGCAGCCTCCTCGAGGTTGCCACGCCTCAGCCTCTTCCTGCCTGGCCTCACCAGCCCTGAGATCAAGCTCATTTCCGGGGGTTTCATGGCGTTGTGTCCACTGAACTGGGAGCCCCCTCTCCTCTGTGAGCCTTGGGTGTCTCATCTATGCAGTGACTGTTTGGTAGAGGGGTTGGATGCGGATGACCACCGAGGCCCTTTGCTTCTCTGCACAAACGGGTCCGGAGGTAGGAGGGGCTTGTCCAAGGGCACAGAGCCCAGCCCAAGTCGGGGCACGGGGCCCCACTGCCCCATCCCCCTCGGGTGAGTGGTCCACGCCCTCTCAGGCAGGAGGAGAGGGCCCAGCCCGCCAGCCCTGGAGACAATGGCTTCCAGCCACCCGCCTGCCCCCCATCAACTCGGCGGCCTGGAGGGAGGCTTAAGCGCTGTGGAAATAACAGAGGGACCTCTCGCCTACTGTGAAAACTGCACGGGCGCAGCCAGGCAGCGGCAGGAATAACATGTTATTTTCCAGAGTCTTGTCAGGCGACGCGGAAATACTGGTTTCAGCCCCTCTCCTCGGAGCCAGGAGCCGAGGCTGCTCCTCTCTGATCGCTCCCCAGGCCCATGGGCCGCGCCAGACCAGCCGTCCCCATTGGCCTCCGTCCGGTCCCTCCAGTGAGGGCCTACTATGTGCTGGCTTTCCCACGGGAGAGCCACCTGGCACCAGCGGGGGGTTTCTAACCCTGTTTTGCAGATGAGGCGATTCAGGCTCAGAGAGATGGAGCCGCTTGTCCAGGGACACACAGCCAGAAGGCACCAATCCCACCCTGACAGCTCACTGTCAGGTCATGGGGCTGAGCTCCATACACAACTCCACAAATCCTTACACAGCAGCGCCCCATTATTATCCCCATCTCAGAGGATGGCGTTACCGACTCAATGGATGTGAATTTGAGCAAACTCGGGGAGAGAGTGAAGGACAGGGAAGCCTGGCGTGCTGCGGTCCATGGGGTTGCAAACAGACACAATTGAGCGACCGAACATCGAATAACAACATGGATGGGAAACTGAGGCACAGGTGGTAATGCCCGCCCAAGGCCCAGTGGGCTGCACAGTTCCTGGAGCAGCGGCGGTGGTACTTGATTAGAGGCAGGCTTACTTTAGACTCGTAAAGCATATGGTCTAGTGTTGCATATCATGGTGATTATTCCTCCAGGGCTTCAGGTTTCCCCAGCACAATGGTGGCTTGTGCTTCCCTGGACCGGCATGTCGGGCTGGGGTCTGCCTAACAGGATCGCCATGGGGACACCCATCTGTTCCTGAGCCAGATGCCCTCGCAGGAGCCAGAGTTGAAAACTCTGTCCCAGACAGGCTCCAAGACCTGTCCGGTCCTTCCCCTCCCTGACTCCAGGACCCCCAGCCCCAGGGAGGCCCTGGCAGGTTCCAGGGGGCCAAGGGGGGATGTGTATCACGTCCTGCACACCCGCCATGTGTCCACGTGCACACACACGTGTACAATGCAGGTGCTGTGCCCTCGGGGACCGCACGGGGCCCTCCCATCTGCTCCCGAACGAGCCACACAGATGGCGCTGTCTACACAACTGCTGCCCACGGCCCTCCGGCTCCTATTCCCAGGCCCCTCTTCCAAAACCAGGGGAGGGAGGGAGGAGGCTCGGGAAGGGCCACCCCAGCTCCCGTGCAGTCCCCGAAGGGCTGTGAAGGGGCGGGCCCCAGCCCTCTCTGCACCAGGTGCCACCTCGGGCCTCTGGGTCTTTGCACAAGCTCTTCCTGCAGCCTGGGGTGCCCCTCCTGCTTGACATCACTGCTGACTCCTGTTCCCTCTGACGCCTCAGGGCCACCATTACCCCTTGCTGGATTAGTCCCTGATACGAGCTTCTGAGGTGGCACTGGTGATAAAGAACCCGCCCGCCAATACAAGAGATGCAGGTTCGATCCCCGGGTCGGGAAGATCCCCTGGACGTGAGCATGGCAACCCACTCCAGTATTCCTGCCTGGAGAATTCCACAGACAGAGGAGCCTGGCGGGCTGCGGTCCATGGGGTCACAGAGTCGGACACGACTGAACTGGCTTTGTCCATATGGACATCCCAGGGCATGGAGGAAAGCCTGTGCTGGGTAAGGGTTCAGTGGGTGGAATCAGTGAGCCAGTGCAAGAGACAGGCTGGAATGAGGGCCCGAGGCCCTGGGTCTCTCCACTGCCCAACTTGCAGAAAGTTCGGCTCAAGTGTCCCATGTGGATCTGACTCTGGGTTGCCAGCCTTCCGCAGGCTGCCTCGCTCACTCTGGATGCTCATCTCATGTGTTCAAGTCACTGATGCCCCCGTCCCGGGGGGTGGCAAACAGACCACCAGCTCCTGCAGGTGGGTGGCCCCTCTCTCCCCAGCAACCCCATCTCGCGCCTGGCATCCTCTGGAACCCTCCAGGCCTCCCTGCTCCTTCCCTGTAGCTTCCCTCTTGTAGGCAGCTATCTTCAGAGGCTGCTGGGGGCTTTCCCAGGTCATGTAAACAAGGGGAAGCCAAGGCATGGGAGTAAGTCATGCCCATCAACCCCCAGAAGAGATGGGAGTTGTTGGGGTGGAGGGCAGACAGGGACCCCCCGTCCCCTGTGGCCTTCCTGCTGCTGCTCTTGGAGCCCCCCAGTGATGTTTAAAATCTGTCTCTCTAATGGACACTGAACTGCAGGACTGTCTCCAGATCTCCAGAGACCACAAAACTACTGCAGACAGTATTCTTCTCAGAACCCAAGCCCTGCAGGACCAGAGAGGGAAACAGAGGTTCCCTGCAGGGTCAGCCCAGGAAGGCCTGAAACATGAGCCTCTGGTGCCCTCTTGTGTCCAAATGGAGCAAAGCACACAAGTGCTGGCAGCTGTTTCCACCTGTGGGCTTACGTGCTCAATTATGTCTGGCTCTTTGCAACCCCACCCACTGTAGCCCACCAGGCTCCTCTGTCCATGTGATTTCCCAGGCAATACTGGAGTGGGTTGCCATGTCCCCCTTCAGTAGCGTCTGACTCTTTGTGACCCTATGGACTGTACCCCGCCAGACTAGCTCACAGGTAGCTGGGAATGGCTTCCCAGGTGGCATAGTGGTAAAGAGTTCATCTGCCAACCTCGTCCCCAACACGTAACACTTCCAGACCCTGCCACCATGGCACCATTGAACTTAGGAAAGTTGGAAATGCCACAGACTCTCTTAAAATGAAATTGGCCTTATTTTAAAAATAATGAACCTAAGCTGCTTTGATGGGCTTTCCTGGTGTCTCAGTGGTAAAGAATTCATCTGCAGTGCAGGAGCCCTGGGTTGTTTGATCCCTGGGTCAGGAAGATCCCCTGGAGGAGGAAATGGCAATCCACTGCAGTATTTCTTGCCTGGAGAATCTCCGTGGACAGAGGAGCCTGGCGCGCACCCCACCCTTCACAGATACGCACACAAGCTTGCTGACTGAGCACCAGGCGAACGAGTGAGCTTCCAGACACACGAGCCGGTGCCGCCTGGTGGAGTGGCTGTTCGGCAAGACCACCCCCAAACGGCGCCTCGTCCATCATAATCTGAGTGTGACTCATTGTCACACTGAGCCAGGGGCTGCCCCCTCCACCCTGCACTGCCTCAGGTGGGGGGCTGCATCCAGTCTGGATGTGTGTGCTGGAGCACCCCATCCCTGTTGGCGGGGTGTCCGCTGAGAGCTCAAGAGTCTCCAGTGTGTGCGTGTGTTGGTCGCTCAGTCATGTCGCTCAGTCGACCCCATGGACTGTAGCCTGCCAGGCTCCTCTGTCCATAGGATTCTCCAGGCAAGAATACTGGAGTGGGTTGCCATTTCCTTCTCCAGGAGATCTTCCTGAAACCTGGATCTCCTGCATTGCAGGCGGACGCTTTACCACCTGAGCTACTAGGGAAGCCCCAGAGTCTCCAGTAACACCGCCCAAAGGCCGCTGGCATGGTTAGGAATTTTGTGTCTTGAGTCTGCCACCTGCGGGATGGAGTGCTGAGGGCTTTTCCTGTTTTATACCCCTAGGGTCCCCCTTCTGTCTGCCCTCCTGCACACAAGGGCTGGAAGGAGAAGGTGTATCTCAGATTGAACTATGTCCCCACAAAAGGTAGAAAAAAGAAAGAAAAAAATATGGTGAAGCCCTAACCGCCCCCCACCCCCACCCTCAGCCATTCAGAACGGGACCTTATTTGGAAATAGAGTCTTACGAACATCATCCAGTTAAGATGAGGTCATTAGGGTGGGTATGACTGGTGTCCTGGGATAAAGGAGAAATTTGGACACAGAACCAGACATGCAAGGGGAAGACAAATGTGAAGATGCCCAAGGAGATGGCGCGTGGACATGGAGGCCTGGGGTGGTGCACCCACAAGCCAAGGATGCCAGGGGAGAGCCTGGAACCCTTTCCTAGCACCTTCAGGGCGCCAACACCTTGGTTTTGGACTTCTGGCCTCCAGAGAGGCTCCATTCCTGGTGTTTACACCTCACAGTCTATAATGCAGTCGCCCTGGAAACGAAGACAGGGCCTCCTCTCCACTTTGCAAGTGAAGAAACTGAGGCTCAGCAAAGGCAGGGGCCTTACTCAAGGTCACACAGCTGGGACTCAAGCCCTCTGGGAATGGGTGGCCTCCTGTCCACCGCATTGCACAGTGACTCCCGCTGTGACCTTGGCCAGATGTCCACCTCAGAACATATCCTGCTGTTCAGTGGGATATTATGTGCTGAGCTCACACTGGAATACTTCTGTCTTCTGTGTGATGACGTCACAGACTGGACACACAGTAGGTTCGTTTCTTTCCATCTGCTTTCAGTTTCTCGAGATAGATGGCTTAGTGAATTTTATCTTTTAAATTCAACCTTGAAGTTTTCAAAATCAGATCTATGCAACACGTTATTAAGAGGGATTTCCCTGGTGGTTAAGAATCCACCTGGCAATGCAGGGGACTCGGGTTCCATCCCTGGTTGGGGAACTAAGATCCCACATGCCACAGCCAACTAAGCCCTTGCTCTGCAATGAAGACCCAGCGCAGCCAAAAAAACCAAACACAACAGAGACATCTATTCCATTCCTGCCCCTTCCACTCACTGTGGAGAGTTTTCACTGAACTTTCCAGTATTTCTTTCTTATGCAAAATGTAGTATATGGCATCATGCAGCTGTGCACCTTGCCCTTTTTCGCTTACCATGTGCATTCTGGGTGATCACGCTCGTTCCTTTTCATGACTACATTGCATAGCATTGTGTTATTTATGCAGCCAATCCCCTATGTATGGATATTTGATGGTTTTTCATCTTTTAAAATAGTTTTGAAATACATAATACTGGGCGTGAAAAAAGAAAAAGATGAGCCTGAGCCTCAGAGGCAGATTTGCAAAAATGGGGTGACACGGCTTCCACCACAGCGGGAACATGGGAGACACACTTGGGTCGCAGAGTGGAGCTGTCCCTGACTCGCTGCTGGAAATATTCCTCTTAGAGTGGACGGGCCGGTGTGTGCACATAGTCCCCTTAGTCGTGCTGGGCGGGCCAGTCTGTCCACGGCACAGCAGACTGTTCTGGGCGGGAACCAACGATTGTCCGAGGACCGCCCATCAGGCCCCGCTGCCCACTTCCCCCTGGCAACCCCCCTCCTCACCCTCTCCAGCCACACATGCTGGCCTCACCTTTCCTGTGGCGCCGTGAGACACATACTTGGCTCCTTCTCGCTGGGCGATCTCCACCTGCTTGCGGGCGATGCAGGGCCTGGCGAGAGAGGTGCCCAGGAGGTATCGGTCCTCGTACAGTGCGCTGGACTGGATGGCCGGCCAGATGAACTCCTCCACAAACTCTTTGCTGATGTCCTCAATGAACACCTGTGGGAGAGCAGCCCATGGGAGGGAGCCTTGGCAAGGACAGGGCACCGTCAGAAGACAGAGTCTCCGATGGCCTGTGTCTAAGGCAGACGCAGCTAACAGGGTGGTCTTGAAAATGCAGTAGAAGACAATTCACTTTTGTTAAATCTCGATTCTTGAGTGCATGCTATGTCACTTCAGCTGTGTCCGACTCTGTGACCCTATAGACTATAGCCCACCAGGCTCCGCTGTCCATGGGATTTTGCAGGCAAGAATCCTAAAGTGGGTTGCTATGCCCTCCTCCAGAGTCTTCCTGACCCAGGGATTGAACCTGCGTCTCCTGTGTCTCTTGCATCGCTGGTGGATTCTTTACCACTGAGCCACTGATGAAGCCCCAACTCTTGAATACAAAATATGATAAACACACACGAAGCATTTCTGCTGCATGCCCAAGTGAGTTGCTAGCTAAATTAGCCACTCTTCTCATAAACCATCATTCATACTTGACTGAAGGACTGACAGGCAAAACAAGATCAATCAGACTTGGGTTTTTGGCCACGATTTGCATAAAAATGAAGTGACCCTGTCACTTCAAGGAAAACTGAGTATTTGTTGCCAGTGATAAAACTCAAGCTTTCCAGCAAATAAACTAGAATTATGGAAAACTTGTATCTGACACTGTGAACTTGACAGCTTCCTAATACTTCTGATGTGAGTTTTATTGCACTTCACAGATACTGTGTTTCCTTCGTACTGTGAGCTTACATGAGCAGGGACCATGATGGCCATGTTCATCTGATGGCCCGCTCACTGATACTGTTGAGTGGATGGAAGGATGGGAGGGTGGACAGGTAGATGGATGAGGGGTGCACAGGTGAATGGATGGATGAGGAAGAGGTAGACAGATGGGGAGGTGGGATGGGGAGGTGATTGGGTGCAAGAGAGGCTAGGAGAAACTAGAAGATGGTTCACACAGCAAAGTGAAAGTCGCTCAGTCGTGTCCAACTCTTTGTGACCCCAGGGACTATACAGTCCATGGAATTCTCCAGGCCAGAACACTGGAGTGGGTAGCCTTTCCCTTCTCCAGGGGATCTTTCCAACCCAGGAATTGAACCCAGGTCTCCTGCATTGCAGGCAGATTCTTTACCAGCTGAGCTATAAGAGAAGTTCTCACACCAACAGCGGAAGGAATTGACCTCACACTCTTGGAAGCAAGAGGACCAACTGGAAGGGGCGTAGGAGGCAAGGAGCTCTGGGACAGGGACCCCCACAGCTGACCCCAACGTGTCAGATCCCATTTCCAGCCCCAAACCCTGCCCACACTTGGTACCTTTTTGGCCCCGAGCTTCAGCGCCTTCTTCCTGGCTTCCTCAAAGTCTTCCTTCTGGCCGATGTTGGCCTGACGAGCAGAAGCAGAGAGGACCCATCAGCCCAGGGGCAGAAAGAAGAGCTGAGAAGAATGTCACCGCCACCTCGCCCCACCACCCGAGGTTGAGTCCTGGGCAGGTGTCTTTCACACACAACCGTCTTCAGATGATTTCTTTGGATGGCTGAGGTCACGTAGGAAGGAGAAAGGACAAGAACCAGGGTCTGGGGATGCTGTACTCCTTGGAGCTGCCTGAGGCTCTGGAAAGCAGTTTCAAGGAGCTGGACAGGCTGAATCTGGGCCTGTGCACCTGGGCTGTGGGGTTGCAACATTCACTGTCACTGCACTGAAGGTCTAAAGCTGCCTTTGAACCCATCAATCTTTTCCCGAAATTCCCCCAAAGCCAGTACAAAGGTTGGCTTGTCAGCAGCTGCCAGATTCCCTGCTTACTGCCCCAGCCAAGTGCAGCAACTTGATTGCCCCGGGCACCAGAGCCGGCGGGAAGCAGAGGCCCAGGCTAGGAGCGCCCAGCTGTCCCCCTGCTGGAGCCCGACCTCTGGTTCCGACAGCCCCATCTAGACACAGTCATGTTTTCTGCTGGCTACACTGTGGCCTCCTGCCCAGACCTTGACCCTGGATTCTGCTCAGCAGATTCCAGAGTGTTCCCAGAGTCCAGCTGCAGGTGCTTTTTCTGAGGCCACTCAGCTTTTAAATCTGCCTGGTGATAGTCTGGGATCCGGACCACCCATTGGTGCTGCCATGGCTCAAAGCACACACTCCAGGCTCTTTGCATTCACTCAAAGTCACCGCTTGCTCTCAGCAGGGGGCTGTGGGCCAGACACCTCCCCTCCCTGGGCCTCACCCTCACCCTCCACTTGAGTGGCGTGGGGTCGGCACTGTTACCAGTGGTAGACTGACTTTAACTGCAAACCATTCTTGACAAGAACAAACTTCTCCTGTCCAGTGCCCCCTCCTCATTTCCTCTGGGAACAGAACCTTCTCTCCTGGGACCTCTTTCTACAGGGATGCTTATGAGTGCTAAGTCACTTCAGAGACCACGTGGACTGTAGCCCGCCAGGCTCCTCTGTCCGTGGCGTTCTCCAGGCAAGAACACTGGAGTGGGTTACCATTTCCTTCTCCAGGGGATCTTCCCAACCAAGGGATCGAACCTTCATCTCTTACATCTCCTGCACTGGCAGGCAAGTTCTTTACCACTGTGCCACCTGGGAAGCCCACACACAAGGATGGATGAGAGCAGGTGTTTGCTGCTCACTATAGGGACAAGCCTCCAAGGGAGCACCATACTGACAAATGAGTGGTGAGCAGGCACTCGGGCCAGTGAATGAGTGTTCCCTTGGCCTTTCCATCAGAGCCTCTGGGGAAAGCTTTCCTTTCTCTCAGAAGACTAGGGGATGATGAGAGCCTTGCCTGCCCTGTGGAGAGGCCAAGAATGACACCAAGCCGAGATGGAGGCAAATCTGGATAAGCACCTGGATTCAGCCTTGCCTGAAGCCATCTTACCCTGGCCTTCTTGGTTATATGAAAAACTGATTTATGTTGGTTTTCTTTTTTTTTTGGTTTTGTTTGGCTTAAGCTGGATTTCTAGAATTTGCCAGTCTTATGGAGAAAGACTCAGAGGTTATGTCCAGGTTTATCAGAAGTGAAGCTGGTTTGATTGGGCATATCTGCTGTGGACCCTGGATGGGGGAGTGGCATCTTAGTTAATCTATTACCTGTGGCCTGTGGCCTATTTGCTGTTCCAGAATTAGGTGATCTCCAATCATCTACCTTAGCCCATGTAGGAGCCTAGATCTTTGCTGAATTACTGAGGGCTGCAGGAAAGGGGAAGTTTCTGTGACTTTCCATGGTCTTCAGCAGACCCGAGCCAAGCCCTTGGTCCCTCCCTGGACAGGCTGGCTTAGCAGCTCCACCACACTCACTCCTGGCGCCCCCACTCCCGCTTCAGCGAGTGCACGGAGAGCCAGCCTCCTTTATGCTCTGGGGGGCACATCTCAGACCTGGGGGACATCAAAGGAGCTCACTTAACAGATAGAAAGATACAGTAAACAAGAATTTATCTACAGATTAAGACAGGCTTGGGTGAGGGGGCAGGCTTGGATTAGTAACAGCGGGCAGGTAGGCAGCAGGGCCAACAGGTAGAAAGACAGACACGCCGGGCGCCCCTCACCAGGTAGGCAATGACGTCATAGCCTTGCTCCTTCAGCCACACGAGGATGCAGGAGGTGTCCAGGCCCCCACTGTAGGCCAGAACCACGGAGCCTTTGCCGGACATCGTGACTGGAGGGAGACGAGAAGGAATGTGAGTGACCCAGAGGCAGCCCCCCACACCCCGCCTGCCAGCCCCTCCCAGCAGCTCCCTCCTGGCCTCAGGCACCCTTATCCCCCAGACAAGCCACCATGGGGTTCAGAACAGGATGTTCAGCTGTCATCAGGTCATCAGCATGAGGAGCTGACCCTTCATGCAGCCACACCTCTTTCACCCCCCTGCCCATCCCCACAGACCATGCTGGGGCTTGGCAGGGGGAGGCATGTAGCCAATCTCCCACCAGCCGGAGAAGAAGACAAAAGACTGAGCTGCTGGGACCGAGGTCAGGATGCCAAGGTCGCAGTGTCAGGAGACGGGAGGGGCCGTCTCCTGAGTCTCAGGCAGCCCACACATCTCCTTGCTAAGCTGGGCCAGGGCAGGGCATGGCCCTGGGAGCCTCATACAGATCACCCAGCACCCCTACTCTGACCCCAGGAAGTGGGAGTCATGCCTGCCGCTGGGGAGGCAGAACTGAAGCTCGGAGAGGTAAATGGCTAGCTCGAGGTTGCAGAGCACACGTCTGTGTCTGGCTCCAGAACCTCAGCTCTTCCCAGGAGGCAGGGCGCCCTCTCGGCTCTATGGGGGACAGGATGCTGGGGGCAGAGCCCTGCCCCCACCAGACCTCTTCCACCTGGGCCCAGTGAACCTTCACACAAAGGGGTTTTTGGCTCTTTTCAAATGCAATTTCCTCTGAGAGGGGAAACACAAGCCCTGCACCCCCAACACCTCAGAGAACTCAACTCCAGAAAGATTAGTTGGGAGGAGCTTGGAGACCTTCCTCTCCCTGTGCAGAGGGGGATCCAAGGCCCAGAAACTGTCTGTCCCTGTGTGCTCAGTTGCGTCTGACTCTTTGCGACCCCGTGGCCTGTTGTCTGCCAGGCTTCTCTGTCCATGAGATTCTCCAGGCAAGATTACTAGAGTGGGTTGCCATTTCCTATTCCAGGGTATCTTCCCAACCCAGGGATCGAACCCACGTCTCTTGCGTCTCCTGCGATGGCAGGTGGGTTCTTTACCACTAGAGCCACCTGGGAAGCCCATAACTCGTAACTCCGAGGCCCAGAGGGAGAAAGTAACTGGGTGTACAGATGACAGATCTGTCCTTCCCAGCAGGACGGTGTGTTCTCCCACCAATCTCTCCCTCTCCTCAGCTAAACCGAAGTTTCCAGAAGGTACCAAGGCCTCCTCACTCCTTGCCTTTGCAGCCTCTGTTCCTTCAGTCCAGAAGCCCCTCCCAGAAGCCTCAGGCTACATTCGGGCTTGCCCTGCTTCCCTTGCACTCTCCATGAGCATAGATGCTGTTATGTGCCCACTTTGCTGAAGAGGAGATTGAGGGTCAGAGAGGCAGGGTCACTTGCTTGAGGTCCTACGGTCAGCAGATGGCAGGGCTAGATTTGGATCCAGGCCATCTGGTTCTAGCCTCTGTGGACACGGTCCCAGCTTCCTGCACTTACAGGGAGCGTGCTTGTTTCTGGTGGGAGTATTTACACTAGAGACTGACCAAGGTCAGGGTCCTTAATAGATGCCATTGGGAAAAACTGTGGATACCTCTGCTTTGATCCACGTAAGCCCAGAAGGGGTGTCACCTTGCTTCCAAGGATGCAGGCTCCTGCATCCTGAAGGGGCCTGGAGGTTTGGCAGCAAAGCGGTCACCCAGCCCTCTGCGGCAGAACACAGCCCAACTGAGGGGCAAGAGCATTCATCCTATGAACTGCAGCAGCTGCTGCTTAGTTACGAAGTCTTTGCAACCCCACAGACTGTAGCTCACCAGGCTCCTCTGTCCATTGGATTTCCCAGGCAAGAATACTGGAGAGGGCTGCTATTTCCTGCTCCAGGGGATCTTCCTGACCCAGGGATCGAACTTGCGTCTCATGCATTGGTAGGCGGATTCTTTACCGTCTGAACCACGGGAAGCCCTATGCCATATGCAGTCCTGGCATCTCACCAGACCGCCCACCAGCCAGTCCCAGGGCTCACATGTCCTTCCTGCCCCTAGGACTAGGAAGGGGAAATATCTCACAAACAGTGAGGTTGGAGGCAGTTCTGATGGATAAATATCCAAGACTCCCCCTTCAGTGGGCATTCATTCAACCACCTGCCAGGCAGTCCCAGGCAGGGTAGGGCCAGCAGATGTGCCCATGGCAACCGTAGCCAGGCAACAGGCCATCTGGGAGGGAGGGAGGCAGGAAGGACTCAAGGTAGGAAATGCCTGAGGTTGAAAGAGTAGATTGTCGCTTCCAGACACCTTTCTTGGCCCAGTGGCTGGGTGACAGCAGAGGCCGTGAACCCAGCGTACCCAGCCCCTGGACGCCCCTTTGGGCAGCCTCGCTGAGCAGGGAGACTCAGGACCCCCAGAGCCACCTAGCTCCTAGTTGTGTGCCTGTGTGTGCTGGGGCTGCTTGGGGTGAGGAGAGTAATGTTGCATTATTTGTACAGCTCTATTGAGATATAGCTAACCATAAACTGCATATAGCTAAAAGTGTGCAATTTAGTAAGTTTTGGTGTGTCTACACCCATGAAATCACCACCACAATCAAGATAATGGACGTATTTGTTATAAGTGACAGCCTGCATTTGTTTCATCCCCATTTTAGAGATAGGGAAACTGAGGCTTGGGTTAAAGAACTTGCTCAAGACCTCATTTGACTGCTAAGTGGCAGAGCCCAGATTCAAACTCAAGTCAGCTAGACTCAAAAGTACAAGGCTACCCTCTCTGGGGTGGGGTGGGGGAGGGCATGGATCCCTGGGACAAGGTGTGGGGTCTGGGAAGCTGCTGGTGGCCCAGACAACCCAGAGTGACAGGGAGAGCTGATGTGAGCCCAAAACTCACCCAGCTTCTAGGGGTCACCCCCACTTTGCCAACCCCCAAAGGCCCTGGAGCCAGAGGATGGGCCCTGGAGTAGGGGAGGGGCGGCTCCATGGAGGCAGACCACCTGTGACTGTCTGGTTCTGCCTCAGTGACTGTCCCCCCGCACCGTGCCCTGCGAGTGTGGCCCATCACAGCACAGTCACGATGCACTCTGCCCCCGCCACCCACTGTGAGCTCTGTGGAGACAAGGACCATCTCTCAGTGGCTGGCAGGTGGCAAGCACTCAGAACAAGGCTGCTGATTTTGCTATCTGGAGGCCTGCTCCTCACCTATAAAAATAGAGGGTTAAAATCCCCTCCACGTCTGGAATTCCGTGCACGCTGTCATCTGGAAACTCTCATCCGGAAACTCGTGAACCTCTTCTGCTGGCCAGGCCACAGGCGGAGGGCCTCAGCCTCCGGGTCTGAACCTCGTGATGGAATGTGTGCACCCTGGAGCGTGTGCCTGCAGGCAGGGATGTGTGTGTATGTGTGCACAAGTGTGCCTGCATTTCCCCAGGAGCATGTACCTGAGACTGCATGCGTGTACCTCTGTCTACACACACACACACACACACACACACACGTGTGTGTGTGGCATGTTTGGGCCTGCATGTGTACAAGATTAGCAGGGCAGGTGGGCTGAGAACATGATGCAATCTGACACTGGCTTTGCTCTTGCCTTCCTGCTGAAGCTCTCCCCTTCCCCCACCAGCAAGGTCCCGGCAGCCTGCTTGCTGCAGAAACTAAAGGAAGCCAAGCAAGCAAGGAGGCCTCGGTTTAGGGGAGGAGGAGTGGAAGAGACTAGGGCAGAGAGCAATGGCGGGTTCTCCAGACCTGGAGTCCAGGAGCTGAGAGCAAGAACAGCCCATCCCCCCACGGAGCAACTGTGAATTTGATAAGATTCAGAGAGGAGCCCAGAGCCCAGAGCTGGGCACCACGCCTCTGCCCACTGAACTCTCCTACCACTGACGGGCAAGCCCCTCACTCTCCAAGCCTCAGTATCACCATCAGCACAACCACCTGAAAGTCCTTCTGGTTCTGACACCCCAGGACACAGGGCTTCCTGCCTGAGGACTCAGCCATCCTCCCAGCTCTGGCCTCGCAGTTGCCCCAACCTCCAGGGAGGGCACAGGGTAGGTGCCCCAGCTCCCAGGCACACGACCTCTGCTGAGAACACTCATGCCCCTGGTTTTCGGGGCCAGTCTGGCCAATCGGCTGCCAAAGAGGGACACCTGGGAAGGGAAGAAGGGGGTCTCGTTCCAAGATGCCTGCCAGCCTGACCTCAGTTGGCAAGGCAGTGGACATTCTCCAGGGCTCCAGCCAGAACCATCCTGCCAGCTCCCAGTGAACGAGCCTGGCCAGCCAGGGCAGCTGCTCAGAGCTAGGAACATTCATGTGGCTCTGCAGCATCAGAGCTAGGATGACAAGAGCAGTTACTATGTTTAGTGCCACACGGGATCATTTCAAGGTGGGGCTATTATTACCACCTGTTTACAGATGATGAGCTGGGGCTCAGAAAAATTATAAGACTTGCCCAGGTCTCAAGCTAGCAGATGGCAGTGCTGGGGGATGGAAACCTACGCCGTCTGCAGACCACCTGCTCTTTGCTGCTCTCTGTCCTATACGCTCTGGCCTCAAGGGGACCACAGACTGTCTTCTCTTCACTTTACTTGTCTGTTGTTTAGACACTCAGTTCCTTCTCCAGGGGATCTTCCCGACCCAGGGATCAAACCCATGTATCCTGCCTTGAGCCACCTGGGAAGCCCATGAATCACCACCAATCACCAATTTTCTTTCTCTGTATGTTGTGGCTACAGCCACCTGACTCTTCCTCAGGAACCCCTCCCTCACATTCTAACTCAGTTGAGCTGGGTTCTCTAGTTTTTAAAAACGTTTAAAAAATATTTTTGGTTCTACCTAAGCCATAGAATTCTCTCTGACTTAGGGGTTTGCTCATTTCAGGATTGCAACTTGAACCATTTGGCTGGCTGCCGTCATTCATGTCTGATAGAGCCAGGCTGCAATTCCACACTTTGACCAGGAGGTGCCGCTATCAGGATTCAGCCTGAATGTTCGGTTGATAAATTCAGCTCATTTCATCTACAGACTTGGTGAGGCACAGAGAACTATTTCTGTATCTGATGGATGAGTTGAGAGCATTGCGGGTGCTCTAGGCTACATACGGAGCTGGCTGTCAGCTGCAAATTCCTGGGGCCTGAGGATCGATTCAGGAATGCTGGGCTTTCTTGGGAAGACCACCAGCGCTCCAGCAAACTTCTTCCACCAGGGAAGAGGGGTCACCGGGGAATGCCTTGACTTAGCAAGATTGAAACTCCAGTTTTGATAAGAATGTCTGGAGGCGGGAGGTAGGAAGATTAAGGAGACCTCACCAGGCCCTGGTGACAGGCACTCACTCAAACCCTCTCCGAACAGCATTTGGTTATGGAGCAAAGGTGAGTTCATTCATTTGTTTATTCTGCTCTGTCAAAATGCCTTTGGGTACCTGGCCTATCTCAAGTCAGGGGAGGGCATCTGCCACACAAGGAGCCAAAGTCTGGAAGATCAACTTTGCCCAAAGTGTTTCAGCAGAAAATCAGGGCCTTAGACCCTGAATCCCAGAGAGGTTATCTCCCTCCACGTGGATGCCCACAGGCAAGGCTCTCACTTTAGAGGCTGTGTGTTCAGCGTTCCTTCAGATGAAGGCATCTGGCAGTCCTGGCTTGCCTCCCAGGACTCACAGGACCAAGATGAGATGGGGTGCTAGGAAAGCCCTTGCATAGCAGGTGAGTCTGGGATCGCCCCCCACCCCCAAGTCAGGTTCCTGGGGCCCTGGGCCCAAGTTACCATCCCAGCCAAGGGACCACACAAGCCCAGGGGAAGCAGGCAGCTGATGGGAGCACAGGTGGGTACTCAGGGGAGCTCAAGAGTGTGCTAAATGGGGGTCTCTCTCCTTTACCCACCCCAGGCCTGGCCTGGGATCTAGGTGCTCAGTGGGCAGGATTCACCAACTCACTCTCGAGCACTCAACAGAGCTGGTATTACTTGGCATAACCGAGCAGGACTCAACAGAGCTGGTATTACTTGGCATAACCGAGCAGCTGGCTCCACCTGGGGCAGCCCCCACCGCTACAGTCTCCCTCCCCCACCAGAACCTAAGATAGGAGGGCAGGGACCCCCACTCCTGAGCCCCTAGCATGGGAGCACCAAGTGGGTCACTCCCCAGACAGTGAGCAAATGGACCCAGGACCTGCTCTCAACAGTATGCACCCTCCTAATTTTGGGGGGCTACCCTGGGACATGTGGGCGGACTTCCCAGGTGTCGCTAGTGGTAAAGAACCTGCCTGTCAATGCTGGAGACCTAAGAGGGTCAGGAAGATCCCTTGACGGAGGGCATAGCCACACACCTCAGTATTCTTGCCTGGAGAATCCTGTGGACAGAGGAGCCTGGCAGACTGTGAGTCCACAGTGTCCCAAAGAGTTGGACACAACTGAATCTACTTAGCAGGCACGCAGTGGAAGCAGGGAGTCTCAGGCACTGGACTTCCAGGGATGTCCCCTAACAGTACACATCCTGTTACTGTTCCCTGAGCCCTAAACCCGTGTCAGCCGAGACGAACGGAGAAACTGAAGCTTGGGAAGCTGCGAGGCTGACCCAAAGCCTCACCCAGTCGTGGGGTTGTGCCTGCCTTCAGGGCTGGGTCTGCAGGGGCCCAGAAACCGGCCCTCTCCTGTCCCTCGTCTGGGCGTGGAGGGGAGGGATCGAAGCCCAGGACCTATTTGATCCATCCCTGGGGAAAGGACAGGTTTGTTCCTGCCCGGGAGGAGCAGCCAGACGGCGCTGTCGGGAGCAGACGCCCCCACTTCGCAGAGAGGAACACTGAGGTGGTGGTCGGATGGGGGGGGGGGCACTGAGGTCACGGGACCTCCTCAGGAAGAGCTCTGGCGGGCTGGGAGAGGAGTTTCCTCCATTTCAGACTTTCCTTCCCTGGAGGGCGCAGCCGCCCAAGGGGCCAAAGGCAACAGCCACCAGGACGGCTGACATTTCCTGCCGAGCGGCCCCTCCCACAGTCCGGTGCCAGCCGGAAACCGGGCACCGCGGCCGGCGAGGCGGCCGACCCCACCGGCCGGAGAATGCAAAGCCCTTTCAGAAGGCAGAGGCGGGCGACCGATCGCCCCCAACCCCGCACCTGCGGAAGAAGGAGCCCAGCCACACCCGAGGCCCCCCGGGGCGGGCTGCCTGGAGCCCCCGAGCCCACCCGCTCGGGGAAACTGAGGCGGGGCTGTGGGAGGGGCCAAGATGCCCAAGCCCCCGGGGCGCGCGCGAGGGGCCCGAGGTGAGGCTGGCACTCTGGTTCTAATTGAGACAGAGACGGCGGTCAGAGCGGGGGCAAACAAGATCGGAAACCGCACCCCCCCAACACCCTCCGGGTTCCCGAGGTTCTCCATTTGTGGGGTTCGCGGCATAAAGGAAATTGGATCAGAGAAGGAAGAAGATCCAGAAAGGACCTCGGCCCGCAAAGGCGACAAGTAACCCGACCTGCTCCCCAGCACCCCCCCGCCCCGGACTCACGCCCTGGTCCCATCCCCGCGGCCCCAGGGAGCCAGGAATCCTGTCGTCCGGCGTTTAAGCAACAGGAGTCGGGGCGTCCGCCCCCTTCCCTCCGGTCCGGGTCCGAACCGGGGTCTGGGCGGGGGGCGCGCGGTCCGCTCCGCCTCCTCCGCTGGTCCTCGGAGGGATCCGGGCAGAGGGCGACCTAGGCTGGGGAGTGGGAAGGCGGGGGGCCTCCTTACCGGGTGACCAGCGGCGGCAGCAGTCGGCGGAGCAGGGCGGGTTTCGGCGCGCATCCCGGGTTATAAGCTCGGGGCCGGGGGGCAGGGCCCGGGGGGTGGTGGCCGGGGGACAAGGCGGGGGACCGTGCGCGCAGGCCCCGCCCCTGGGCCCGGCCCCCTCGAGAAGCCGCTCAGCGTTCGCGGCCACCTGCGGCCGGGGCGGGGCCAGGCGCTTCCTTCCCTCCTCGCTCCTCCCCCTTCCCTCCTCCCCCCTTCCCTCCTCCCCCCATTCCCACCTCCCAGCCCACTCCTCCTCCCGACAGGTCCCCCGTCCTAGCCGGAGGCTCTGACCGTTCCCGGCCCGCGGGCTCGCGGCTCCCCTGGGTGCGGCAGTGGCTGGAACCCGCGCAATGGACAGGGTGACAACCCCTCCTGCCAGACTTGCCGCCTGGTCAGTGGGGAACGCAAAGAGCTTCGTCGTGGTTGTGGAATTAAAAAAAAAAAAAAAATCCCTTAGGCTCATGAGTTTCAGGCCCATTTTTGCCCAGTGGAGGCCTTGCTGCTAAGTCGCTTCAGTCGTGTCCGACTCTGTGCAACCCCATACATGGCAGCCCACCAGGCTCCCGCATCCGTGGGATTCTCCAGGCAAGAACACTGGAGTGGGTTGCCATTTCCTTTTCCAGTGCGTGAAAGTGAAAAGTGAAAGTGAAGTCGCTTAGTGGTGACCGACTCTTAGCGACCCCATGGTCTGCAGCCTACCAGGCTTCTCTGTCCATGAGATTTTCCAGACAAGATTACTGGAGTGGGGTGCCATTGCCTTCTCCCCGCGGCCTTGCTACAGACCCACAATTCCCTCCCTTCCCTCCACTCCAGCCCCCAGCGAGCCCACTGTATTGGTGAGAAAACAGGCGGAGGGATGGTCCTAGAAGGTCCTAGCTTCATCCTTCAGTCCAGGGTGGGTCCCTGGCTGTCTCCCCAGAGCCTGGCACCTGACCCGAGCACACCCAGTAAAGAGTGGATAAAAAAAGACTGGCTCGCTGCTAACCCATTAAGCAGAAGGGAAAATTGAGGTGCACAGACGCGAAGCTTCTTGCTTGCAAAATAAACTGGCCTTCAGAAGGTTCTGTGTCAGGAGTTTCTCAGCCTGGTTTTATAGGCCCTGAAGCATTAATCACTGGAACCGCAACCCAATAAAACAGCGGGTCCCAACCTGTCAAAGGCAACGCCTGGGTTAGGACTGACCCCCAGAGGGCAGCTTCCCAAGTCCTCCCTGCCTTGGACCCTTCTAGGGGTGGGAACCCTGAGGCAGCTGTGCTGGGTTAGCCATTCAGTTGTCTTGGAAAAGAGGTAGGGTGGGGAGGGGGAGGTCATGGTAAGGAGGTTGCCCTGTCCCAGACCCCTTCCTGCAAATAAGAAGCAGTCAGAAAAGGGGAGCCTTGGCAGAGAGGGGTGAAGGCTTAGTCACTCTCAGCTCCTCGGCTCGCTGGTCCCCTACCCACCGCCCCACACTCCAATCAGGTCACCCAGGCACATCAGCCAGTTGAGTAGCTGTGAGTCCTTCAGGAGGGCGGAAGCATCAAACCAACTTACTAGCAGAGCTGCAGCTCTCTGTACACCCTCAGCCTCTGGTACCCAAATCCCACACGTGGCTGTACGTGAGTTCTGTGGGGCTAGGCAACTGGGGTGAGTTCTGTGGGGCTAGGCAACTGGGGTGACTTGAGTCACTTCCTGCAGGAAGACAAGTGGTGGAGTTCTGTGGGGCTAGGCAACTGGGGTGACTTGAGTCACTTCCTGCAGGAAGACAAGTGGTGGCTGGGTCCCCTTAGCCCGTTCACAGGGCCACCTCTGGGCCTCACAGAGCCTCTGGCCACAAAACAACACACCCTCAGGGCTCATGCAGCCTTGGGCGGTTCCTCCCCCCTGCAGCCTTGGTTCCTCACTTGTACTGCCTCCCAGACCAGGGACCGAACCCATGTCCCCTGTAGTGGAAGTGCAGAGCCCTAATCACTGGATCACCAGGGAGTTCCCTCTGGCCTGTCTTTACGTCTCCATCCTCTGACTTTGTGCTCCATCCTTGTTTCTTCCTCTAAGATGTCACTGCCCCTCAAGAAAATTGGGGTGGGGGCGTGGATGGATGGGGGCCCCCCTCTGTGGAGCTATTACAGAAGAAGTGGAGGGGAAACTGAGGCAGCCAGATCTAATGTTCTCCCAAACTCTTCAGAGTCATAGTGGCCCCAGAGAGAAGCCCCAATCCCCGGCCCTTAGGAAGAGGGTGGGGTGGGAGCTGAGCCCCTCCAGTCTAGGATGGATGGGTGGGGGGGAATGGGGGTAGAAGAGAAAATAAGGTTAACAGTCCTGAGGACGTCTGGGTAGACTTGGGACATAACCACAACCCTCGTGGTTCTCACTAGATGCTTTTTAAATCTTTGATTGACTTTTGTATTTGGCCGAATACAACTAAGACTTTAGTTGCAGCACACGGCATCTTTGTTGCAGTACACGGGCTTCTCTCGAGGTGTGGCACGCAGGCTTAGTTGCCTGGCGCCACGTGGGTTCTTAGTTCCCTGACCAGAGATCGAACCTGCGTCCCCTGCATTGCAAGGCAGATTCCTAACCACTGAACCTCCAGGGAAAGTGAAAAGTGAAAGTGAAAGTCGTTCAGTCGTGTCTGACTCTTTGCGACCCCACGGACTGTACAGTCCATGGAATTCTCCAGGCCAGAATACTGGAGTGGGTAGCCTTTCCCTCCTCCAGGGCATCTTCCCCACCCGGGGATCAAACCCAGGTCTCCTGCATTGCAGTCCCCCTTTAAAAAAAAAATTAGCTAAGCACTTTTTTATGCTTACATTCACTTGGTTTTCATCCTATATGAAGTCACTTTTATTGTCATCCTCATTTTACAGACAGGAACCTGCAGCTCCGAGTGTGATATCTTCCCCAAGGCTACACAGCATGTGAGTGGCAGAGCAGAACTGGAATCTGGGGTCTGTAGCTCTGGCCCAAACCCTCTGCTCTAGCTCAGGCTTAAGTTGAGTTGATAGAGGAGCCAGAGTCTTGGTCCCAGGGCTGTGGGGACGTTTACTCCTGCTGCAGAACCAGCTGCAGCCCAGGGCACTGTCCCTTCCTGATGAATAGGCAGGGTGCTGTGAGGAGGGGTGAGGTCACAGCCCTCTGCGAGGAAAAGAGAGGCCCGACTGCTAGCAGGGGCCCTGCCCTTGGAGCACTGGGTGGATGGCTGCAGAGGCACAGATCAAGGTGAGAATAGACTGAGCTTGGACGGCTCATTTTCCCGTGTTGTTCTAGCAACATTAGTTGAAGAATTTCCTTTCCCTATCAAATTGTGTTTAGCACCTTTGTTGAAAATTAACTGACTGTATAAATGTTGCCCGATTTCTGGATTCCTTCTGTGCCACTCCTCTATTTATGTACATCCATGCCAATACCATACCATCTTGATTGCTACAAGTTTACAGTAAGACTCCAAGTCAGATAATATAGATCTTCCAATTTTGTTTCAAAACTGTTTTGACTGTTCCAGGTCCTTTGCGTTTCCATTCAAATAGTAGAAACAGTTTGTCTGTTTAGGTAAAAAGCCTGCTTGGATTATTGTTGGGGATTTGCAATAAATCTGTTTATCAGCTAGGGGAGAATGGACATCTTAACAATATAGAGTTTTTCAATGCATGATCATGGTATAGCTCTCCATTTATTTATATCTCTGTACATTCTCCAACATTAAAAAAAACCTTAAAACTGTTTATTCAGAAATATTTGTGGTTGTTATACTTTGGCCACCTCATGCGAAGAGTTGACTCATTGGAAAAGACTCTGATGCTGGGAGGGATTGGGGGCAAGAGGAGAAGGGGACGACAGAGGATGAGATGGCTGGATGGCATCACTGACTCGATGGACGTGAGTCTCAGTGAACTCCGAAAGTTAGTGATGGACAGGGAGGCCTGGCGTGCTACAATTCATGGGGTTGCAAAGAGTCAGACGCGACTGAGCGACTGATCTGATCTGATCTGATACGAGCAAAGAAGGAGAAACTCAGGCCAGTCTACAATTTGAGATGATATTCACTTGTGGTGAATCAAGTTTTTGTTTTAAACCAGAAGTGTATCTCTGAGATAATGTTGAAATACACTGAGTCACAAAACAGTTCCTTTATTTGATGTGATATCTCAGTTGAGAATCTTTTAAGGATATAGACCAGTAGGACCCAGAGCTAGAAGACCTGAAGTTTCCCTTCTGAATGTCTTTTCGTGTGTTTGTTGACTATCTGCATGTCTTCTTTGCAGAAATGTCTGTTTAGATCTTCCACCCATTTTTTGATTAGGCTGTTTGTGTTTTTTTGTTATTGAGCTGCATGAGCTGTTTGCATTAGTCCCTTGTCAGTTGTTTTGTTTGCAGATATTTTCTCCCGTTGTTCTGAGGCTTTTCTTTTCATCTTGTTATGGTTTCCTTTGCTGTGCAAAAGCTTTTAAGTTTAATTAGGTCCCATTTGTTTATTTTTGCTTTTATTTTCATTACTCTAGGCAGTGGATCAAAAAAGATACCGCTGTGACTTATGCCATTATGTATTCCTCTAAGAGTTTTATGATATCTGGCCTTACATTTAGGTCTTTAATCCATTTTGAGTTCATTTTTGTGTGTGGTGTTAGGAAATGTTCTAATTTCATTCTTTTACATGTAGCTGTCCAGTTTTCCCAGCACCACTTATTGAAGAGACTGTATTTTCCCCATTGTACATTCTTGCCTCCTTGGTCAGAGATTAGGTGGCCATAAGTGTATGCGTTCATCTCTGGACTTTCTACCCTGTTCCACTGATCTATATTTCTGTCAATCACAACTACAATGAGGTGTCATCTCACACTGAAAAACCTACAAACAATGAATGCTGGAGAGAGTGTGGAGAAAAGGGAATCCTCCTACACTGTTGATGGGAATGTAAATTGTTACAGCCTTCCCTGGTAGCTCAGCTGGGAAAGAATCCACCTGCAATGCAGGAGATCCTGATTCAGTTCCAGGGTTGGGAAGATCCTCTAGAGGAGGGCATGGCAATCCACCCCAGTATTCTTGCCTGGAGAATCCCCACAGACAGAGGAGCCTGGAGGGCTACAGTCCATGGGGTTGCAAAGAGTCGGACACGGCTGAACAACTAAGCAACTAAGCATAGCACATCTACTATGGACAACAATGTGGACGTTCCTTAAAAAGCTAAAAATAGAGCCATCGTATGACCCAATCATTCCACCCCTGGGCATATATCCAGATAAAACCAGAATTCGAAAGGATGCACGCACTCCGACGTTCATTGCAGCACTATTTACAGTAACCAGGACATGGAAGCAACCTAAATGTCCATCGACAGAAAAATGGATAAAGAAGATGTGGTACATATATACAATGGAATATTACTCAGCCACAAAAAGGAACGAAATAGTGGCATTTGCAGAGACGTGGATGGATCTAGAGATTGTCATACAGAATGAAGTAGGTCAGAAAAACAAATATTGTTAATATCACTTACATGTGGAATCTAGAAAAATGGTATGGATGAACTTATCTGCAAAGCAGAAATCGAGTCGCAGATGTAGAGAACAAACTTATGGTTACTAAGGGGAAGTGAGGGGTGGGATGAATTTGGAGGGGGGTGGGATGAATTGGGAGATTAGGATTGCCATATATACATATATACAATGCATATATGTGCCATATATACACATTGCAGGCGGATTCTTTACCAACTGAGCCACAAAGGAAGCCCAAGAATATTGGAGTGGGTAGCCTATTCCTTCTCCAGCATATCTTCCTGACCCAGGAATCGAACCGGGGTCTCCTGCATTGAAGGTGAATTTTTTACCAACTGAGCTATCAGGGAAGCCCCCATATATACACTGCTGCTGCTGCTAAGTATATACACTACTATGTATAAAATTGGAGGAGGCAATGGCAACCCACTCCAGTACTCTTGCCTGGAAAATCCCATGGATGGAGGAGTCTGGTGGGCTGCAGTCCATGGGGTCGCTAAGTTGGACATGACTGAGCGACTTCACTTTCACCTTTCACTTTCATGCATTGGAGAAAGAAATAGCAACCCACTCCAGTGTTCTTGCCTGGAGAATCCCAGGAACGGTGGAACCTGGTGGGCTGCCGTCTATGGGGTCGCACAGAGTTGGACACGACTGAAGAGACTTAGCAGCAGCAGCAGCATGTATAAAATAGATAACTAATGAGAACCTACTGTATAGCACAGGGAACTCTACTCAATGCTCTGTGTTGACCTAAATGGGAAGGAAATCTAAAAAAAGAGCTAAATGTATACACATAACTGATTCACTTCGCTGTACAGCAGGAACTAACACAACATAGTAAAGCAACTGTATTCCAATAAAATTAATTTAAAATAAAAAGGATCCCTGCTGCTGATGGACTAGGTGAGTGTGGACATGCTCCATTTGGGAAAGAATATGTGGCTATCATGAGGAGCAGCTGGAATCTGGAGGAGGAGACAGAGCTTCTCAGGGCCACAGGTATGGCTGCTCCAGAGCCCAGCTCTGAGATGGATATTTTATTGGGCACCTTGGATAACTTGCCAGGTGGAAGTCTATTCTCAGGCAAATGCCCAAGTCTTTCATTTAGAGAAGAGTAATGCCTGACAGGTTGGGGCATCTCTGATGGGTGGTACAAAAGTCCTCATTTTCAACCGGAGTGCCAACAGATCCATCTTGACTCAGATGTCTGGGCATGTTTTATAGTTTTTAGTGTGTGGGTCTTGCTTCTTTCATTAAATTTGTTTCTAAGTATTTTAAGGTTTTTGATACTATTGTAAGTGATATTTAAAATTTTATTTTCCAATTGATTGTTGCTAATGTATAGAAATACAACTGATTTTTGTATATTGGATTTGCCTCCTGCAACCTTGCTAAATTTGCTGATTAATTTTGGTAGACTTTTGTAAATACCTTAGGGTTTTCTATGTGGACAATAATGTTGACTGTGAACAGAGACAGTTGTACTTCTCCCCTGTGTTATCTTTGTGCCTTTTTTTCTTGCTTTATTCCAACGGTGAGGACCCTAGTACAGTGTTGAATAGAATTGATCTGAGTTGATATCCTTCACTTGTTGATGATCTTTGGGGATCATTCATTCAGTCATTCACCATTGAGTATGATGTTAGTTGTAGTTTTTTATTAGGTGAAGAAATTCACTTTTCTGTTTTTGTCATGAGTAGGTATTGAATTTTGTCAAATGTTTTTTTCTGCATCTATTGAGATGATCATATAATTTTCTCTTTATTCTGTAAATGTGGTAAATTACATTGATTTTCAGATGTTAAAGCAACCTTGCATTCCCCAAATAATTCTATTAATATCCCGATAAAGTTTATTTTTAAGAAAAAAAATACTAATGGATTAAAATGATTTCTAAAAAGACTCTGATGGTCCCCCATCCCTCTTAGGATAAAATCTAGCACCCTATACTTCCTTTTCTGCCCTCACCCACACACTCCAGCAGCACTGGCCTGCTTTAGGTGTCTTCAATATACCAAGCTGTTCCTTGTCTTATTGTCTTTGCACACACACACTGTTCGTTGGGGCTGCTTCTCTGACCCTTCCCTTCCTCCCACCAGTTGGTCCCTTGTCATATGCCGCCTCTCACGTTGGTACCTAGTAGACACCTAAAGTCCCCAGTGACAAAATGCAGGAGCATGAGGGCTCTGATCTCTTCTCCCCCTCCCCACTGCTGGTTTTATTTCCCCCCCCCCAATATTTATTTATTTGTCTGGCTGCATCTGGTCTTAGCTGTGGCACTCAGATCTTCATTGCATCATGTGAGATCTTTCATTGTGGTGCACAGACTCTCTAGTTGTGACGCACAGACTCCTCTAGCTGTGACACACAGACTCCTCTAGTTGTGACACACAGACTCTCTAGTTGTGGCTCGGGTTCAGTAGCCTCACAGCATGTAGGATATTAGTGTCCCAACCAGGGATCAAAACCGAGTCCTCTGCATTGCCAGGTGGATTCTTAAGCCCTGGACCCCCAGCGCAGTCCCCTCACTGCTGTTGTCTTAGATCACCATCCCTTTGCACCTGTACCTCTGCAGGAGACACCTCACCTGTCTTCCTGCCTATGCTCACTGCACCTTCCACATTGCAGCCAAGGTGGCTTTTCTAAGGGTCAGCTCTGACTGTTGAGGTCCATTGTCTGAACTCATGCTTAATGGCACGCTCAATGGACGTGATCTTGTTAAATCCCCCGAGAAGCTATGAAAACAGATGCAGCTTGTGACTGTAGAGTAGGTCCTTCTTGCCCCCCATCTCTCCTCTGAGATGGGAGAGCTCTGCATGTGCAGTTCATGGAGGGGCCTGAGTATGTAGAGACCCCAGCCCTGCACTCTGCGACGATCTCATGGTTGGCACCAGAAGCTACTTTGCTGCCGTCCGGATCTGGGCACTGGCCCCAGGAACAGGGAGTGCCCTCTGGGCTGGACCCCGGGTTGCCTGTCCCCGCCTAGAGGGAACACGGAGTCCGGAGTGGATTCTTGGAAAAGCTGCATCAGGGAGTTTAATGAGTGACCTGCAGGGCTGTTTTCCACCCCTGATGGTTTAGAACAGCCTCAGAGGTCAAGCAGCAGCAGGAGGCTGGGCAGCTGGATGTGGCTTTGGCCAATGGCAGCGGCAGCTGGAAAAGCAGAGTGGAAAACACCCCTCTGGGGCCAGCTGAGCTCCCTTGGGAGGCACCTCCTCCCCTTGGCGATCATTCTGCGGATGAGGGTGGAGTGGGAAGCACCGGACTCAGCATCACAGCCTGGATTCCAGGCCAAGTCTGCCCCTGGCTGGGGTAGACTTGGAGCAATCGCTCCCTCTCACCTGCCTCTGTTCCTGAGCTTCAGGGTAGGGGATAGGAGATGGGGGTGGGAGGAGGTCAACGGAACACACCCTGCTGTGGCAGCTCCTGCGGTCTGGAGCTGCTGATGTCTCTCCTCTTCATCCTGCTTCTGGCCAGCCCTCTCCTTCCCACCCGCCTTCCTCGGAGGCTGGAGGCAGGGGAGCCTGGAGGCTGCGCTGAGTCCTTCTCTTCCCCTGTGTGCTGTGTGAGCTTGGCCGAGTGGCTCACCTTCTCTGAGCCCCCCCTTCCCTCATCTGTGAAATAGACATACTACTTTTTTTTTTTTTTTCAATCTCTGGAGTTCCTGGGAGAATTAAATAAACTCAGGTCTATAGGGCACTGAACAGTCAACAAATACTTTGACAAACACGAAGGGCCGGTGTGAGTCTGGGGAGAGGAGGCGGGAGAGAGCAGCAGTTCTCACCACTCAATGCCACGTCCCCAGGATCGACCCTTTCATGAGCGGCCAAGTCCCTGACTCCATAAAACATTAACAGCTCAGCAAAGGGCAGGGCTTAAGTTGTGACCCGTGGCCCCTAGGGTTGCACAAAAAAAAGGTTGTTCAGTCCAAGGATAGTCTTTACAGGTGGGCCCTGGACAAAGCGGGTATGAGGAGGAACTGGGAAGCTCCTCCCTCCTTTCTTCCCTCATCCCTGGACTCTCTCACCAACCCGGCCTCAAATTCCACCATTGGCAACTTCTGTGCTTTAAGCCAGCAATTGGTAAACTATGGTTCCTATTTGTTCTCATGAAGCCTGCAGGCTAAGAATGGTTTTTGCATTTGTAAACAGCTTAAAAAAAAAAAAAAGACTGTTCTGTAACACATGAAAATTGCGTGAACTTTAAAACCTAGACAGTATATTAAAAAGCAGAGATGTTGCCAACAAAGGTCTGTCTAGTCAAAGCTATGTTTTTTTCCAATAGTCATGTATGGGTGTGAGAGTTGGACTATAAAGAAAGCTGAGCGCCCAAGAATGGATGCTTTTGAACTGTGGTGTTGGAGAAGACTCTTGAGAGTCCCTTGGACTGCAAGGAGCTAACCAGTCCATCCTAAAGGAAATCAGTCCTGAATATTCATTGGAAGGACTGATGCTGAAGCTGAAACTCCAATACTTTGGCCACCTGATGCGAAGAACTGATTCATTTGAAAAGACCCTGATGCTGGGAAAGACTGAAGGCAGGAGGAGAAGGGGACAACAGAGGATGAGATGGTTGGATGGCATCACTGAATGAATGAACATGAGTTTGGGTGGACTCCGGGAGTTGGTGATGGACAGGGAAGCCTAGCATGCTGCAGTCCATGGGGTCACAAAGAGTCAGACACGACTGAGCGACTGAACTGAACCGAAGTTAAAACACAAATGAAGTGTTATTGGAAGCCAGTCACTCCTTCTCTGTGTGTTGACTGTGACTGCATTTGCAGGGCAATGGCCAGGGGAGAAGTTTAATGTTTTCCCCAAAGCCAAAATGATTCACTATTTGGTCCTTTATAGAAGATGCTCACAGACCCCCAGTTCAAGAGAAAATGAAGGATTAGTTGCTCAGTTGTGTCTGACTCTTTGCGATCCCACAGACTGTGTATGCCAGGCTCCTCTGTACATGGAACTCTCCTGGCAAGAATACTGGAGTAGGTGGTATTCTTCTCCAGGGCATCTTCCCGACCAAGGGATCGAACCCAGGTCTCCTGCATTACAGGCCGATTCTTTACCATCTTCAGCCACCAGAGAAGCCTGGTTCAAAAGAAACAAACTTTGAAATTGGGAGTACCCTGGGGAAGATTCATTTGGGGCTGTTGGTGGGAGTCCCAATCTAACCACTAACCAGTCACCTATCAGGCAAGGGACTAGGCCCTGTTCCCTCCGAGTGTCCTTTTCTCCACCTATAAAATGCACGTAGAGACTCCTCTGTTCACCCCAGCCTGGCTGGAAGGGCTCTGTTTATGAAGTCTTATCTCCATACATCCCTTAGTGGGAAATAACTCTGCTTTTCTTGTTGCCCAGATGAGAGGCTGGGGGTGCTAAGGAGGAGGTCAGTGTCACACTGACCAAAGGGAGCTGGGACAAAGGACCAGAAGCACATGGAAGAGAAATGGCCTCTTTCTGCCAGAGGCTGTGTTTAGGGGCAGCTGGCACAGAGCGATCACTGAGGCAGGGGGCTGCGGGCAGCCCAGGCAGGAGGGCAGGGATGGGGGGAGCTCGAGGAACAGTATTGCTGGGCTTCTGACAAATCCTCTCCCAGCTTACTGGAGACAGGTCCATACAAACACAGACATTCCAATCGTGTCCCTCACCAGCTTACCCTGTCGAAGCCAAGACCCCTACAGGGGCCCCACAGGCCCCCAGAGTCTGCCTGACCCTCTTTGGTTTCTGATCATACTCCACAGCCCCCCACCCCTCCTCCCGCCGAGCTGCCGCATCCTTCTACCTGGGGTGGGGGGACACCCTGGTATTTGTCGTTCCCTCTGCCAGAATGCCCTTCTGCCGACTTCTGCACGGCTGTCTCCCTCACCTTCCTTGGGTCTCTGCTCCAATGCCACCTACTCAGTGAGGCCTACCCTGACGGCCTGTTAAAAATTGCCCCCTGAACCCCCACCGTCCCAGCTGAGTTCTTCTCCCCAGCACCCTCGCTAACTGACAAATACACGTTTCACTCACTTCCTTGCCGTCTATAAACCTTTGCCATGAGAACATAAGCTTCACGAGCACAGGAATTTTACGTTCACTGTCTGGCACATAAGTAGGACCTAATGACTCTCTAGTGGATGATGAAATGATCAAATGGCATTAATTCATTAAATACGTCGACTTAAAAGTATTTACAACCTAAAAGTTGAGAATTATGTTTTATTCAGTGGCAACCCTTGGGACTTCAAGCCTGGGAGGCAGCATCTCAAGTTAGCCTGAGAAAACTGCTTGGAGGAGGCGAGGGTAGGAGCCAGGTTATACAGAAGTTTTGCAACAGAGGGCAGGTATGCTGCTGCTGCTAAGTCGCTTCAGTCGTGTCCGACTCTGTGTGACCCCATAGACGGCAGCCCACTAGGCTCCTCTGTCCCTGGGATTCTCCAGGCAAGAATACTGGAGTGGGTTGCCATTTCCTTCTCCAATGCATGAAAGTGAAAAGTGAAAGTGAAGTCGCTCAGTCGTGCCCGACTCTTAGTGACCCCATGGACTGCAGCCCATCAGGGGGATGCCATTGCCTTATTACTGTTAAAGGAAACCAGATGTCCCAAGTTAAGGAATGGAGTGTTTTCTACGTATGGGAGGATGCAAGGCTCACTGAACTCAGTCCTTTCATAGGCACCTCAGCCACCCGGGGTCAGTTTCCTGTGCTTCCTTGGGGCTCGCCAGCTCACACTGGAGGGCTGCCATCACTGATTGCGACATCCTTGTTTAATGATATGGCAGAAATATTCCATTCCTCAAATACAGTTAGCAATTATTTTTAATTAAGAATTACTCTTTGCTACCAGGGATAGCTGCTGTCTGTGTGATATATCTCCTTCTTCATTTAATTATCCCCACAGCCCTGGGTTGTGGGCACTCTCATATTTTCGTATTTTTGGCTGAGGACACTGCGCCCAGGGCCACCCTATCCGTAAGGAGCCTGGGCTCCATTGACGGGGAGGGCCGCGTTAGCTCCATCTCACCAGGGGACTGAACCACCAGGACCTAAAGGGTGGTGGTCTCCCTCCCAAAGCCCCTCCTTACCAAAGCAACATAACTGGAGGAAGAAGCCAAAGTGGTAAACACAGACGTTTTTATGGTTTCCATACACACACCCGGTTCAGGATGACAATGCCAGGTATGGGGGGTGACAGCGGCTGCGGCCCCCGCTCCCCTCAAGCATCTCAGGGCGCTGTGTCCCCGCCCGGGGTCCCCTGCGGCTTGCGGAAAGCCCGCAGAAGCCCGCCAGGCTTCATTTACCCAAGCCTGCCTGCTGTCTTCGCCACCTAAGGACAGCGTCTGTCACCTCCCTGCTGGGCTCCACCCCCACGGCGGAGGAAGCTAGGCGAGCTCGGATTCTCGCTGTCCTGGGGTCAAGGCTGCCGCGCCGAGGCGTGTTTGCTGAAGGTCTCGCTGACGCACGGGGACAGGAGAAGATGACGTCGCTTGCCACGGCTGGGTGGCATGGGCAAGGGCACCACCTGGGTGGCGGGGGGGCGGGGGCGGGGTCCAGTCCTCTCTGGCCCCCATCCCCGGAGGTCGCTGCCCCTGCCCGCGGCCCTCAGTAGGGGTAGGGGGACACGGCGATGAGCAGGACGAAGACGCTCTGGTGGCGCGGCGCTGCGGCGCGCACGGTGAGCCGGTAGAGGCCGGCGCGGGTGAGCGCGCGGCGGGTGTAGATGGCGCCATGTCCGGCGCGCAGCGGGCGCAGCGCGAAGGGGCTGCGCGGGTCGGGCTCGAGCACGCTGAGCTCCGTGCGGTTGGCGGGGATGCCGGCCTCGGAGAAGGCGGCCAGGCGGGCCACGTCGTGGAGGGCGCGCACGCCCAGGGGCAGCGGCAGCAGCTTGTACTGCAGCGTGGACGGGCCGCCCGAACTGCAGTCCTGTGAGCAGCGCCGGAAGCACGTCCTGCGGGACAGACAGACCGACCGACTCCGGTTTGCCATCCGCGTGCCCGGCCGCCCGCATAAAGCAGACTCCACCCCCAACTCCCGCAGTTCAGCTGTGAGCTGCCCGACCACCACCTCGCGCGCCCCATGCCTCTACAAGCGTCACTGTCAGCCCATTTTAGAGAGCAGCAAACTGAGGCCTCAGGAAGCCAGAGACCTGCCCTTTCCCACCCGAACAGGTCCCCCATCAGTGATAAGCCCTCTAGGCACTCCGGAACCCCAGAACTGGCTTTGGATTTGCAGCAGGGTAAGGGGGGCTTCTCTTGTAGCTCAGTTGGTAAAGAATCTGCCCGCAATGCGGGAGACCGGGGTTTGATCCCTGGCTGGGGAATATCCCCTGGAGAAGAAAATGACAACCCACTCCAGTATTCTTGTCTAGAGAAACCCATGGACAGAGGAGCCTGGTGGGCTACGGTCCATGGGCTCGCAAGGAGTTGGACACGACTTAGCAACTAAACCATCACCACCACCAAGGGGGTTCAACCTTGCCAAGGGTGCCCCCCTCCCCCCACCACCGGCTCCAAGCCTCAGCCTAGGCTTCGTGATTAATAGAGCCCCCGGCAGGTCGCCACCCAAAATCCTTGCCCTGACAGCTGCATCTCTTGCCAGCCAAGGTCCCTTCGTCTGTGCATCTTTATGAGTATCTGTAGCCACAGTGAGAGACCTGGAGGAAATGTGTTTCGTGTTTGTGTGGCTGTGTGTGAGTCCTCAGGTTTTGCCTGTGGTTCTGGGTGGAGTTTATGCGCCTGCGCATGTGTTCCTGTGTCCGCTTTCCTGAATGGACTCACGTGTTCCCATGTGTCCCTGTGTGTCCATCGCCCAGCACCCCTGCCTCCCAGTTCTCTCCCGGCTCTGGCCTCTCCCTGCGCTCCGTGCTTAGCGGACGCAGCGCTGTGCAGGAAACGATAACCGTTCAAGTGAGTTCACATCCCAAATAGCTGCAGGAAAAGTGTTTTCCTTGATGGCATGTTGCCCTTGAGCTCAGGAGCCCCGCCCAGGAGTTCTGGCAGGGTTGACCCTCTGGCCCTTCGAGGACCTCTGGCCCGAGACAGGGCCTTCCTGGAGAAGGAGGAGTCGGGCTCTCCAGGAGCCAGAGTGTCCCGCTGCCCAGCTCTTAGCAGACCATCTGCCCACACCCCCCAACCCCCAACCAGCTCAGCCCTTACCCGGGGCTGGAGCCCTGCCGGTAGGTGGCGGGACACGGCGTGTCCACACACTGGTAGCTGCCACGGGTGTTGAAGCACATCTGGCTGGGCCCGCACTCGATGCCGTCCTCCTCACACTCGTTGATGTCTGGGCAGGCAGGTGGGTGAGGAGAGCAGGGTGAAGACATGGGGCAAAGGAGAAAGAGCCCAAGGCAGGAGCCAGGGAGGCGTGGAGGGGAGGGGTGGGTTAGGTGGGAGAGCGATGCCCTCAGAGGACAGCAAGGTGGGTAGCCCCTTGCCTGGTCCCCAGCTGACACTGTGACAGCCCAGCTGGCAGGCCCCTGGCACCTCCCCTTTTCCCCAGGTGGGCACTCTGGGGACCGCTGAGCCTGGAGCTGGCGTAAAGAGGCTGAGGGAGACAATTGCCTTAGGACCCCGAGAGGCCACGGCCGGTGATCCTTCTCTGCCCCCCATCCCCGTGGGAGCCCCACCCTCTCAGAGGCCATTCGGTGACCCCCACAATAGAGTGAGGCACGAAGACTAGAAGCAGCAGCTTGACCCACTGCAGAGCACCTTAGGGGAAATGTGCTGGCCTAGGGCTTAGAGGGCTTCCCTTCTACTCCCAGCAGCCGCCGCCTTGCTGAGCATGGGCTCTGTGGCCACCCTCCTCATCCAGACATTTATTGGAGGGGCCGTGTGAGCCCCACCTCGCCAGGAGGCCAATACACAGAGAGGTGAAGCGAGTTGTCCAGGGACACACGCCCAGCTATGTTCAGAGCCTGTCCACAACAATTTCTTAGCTCCCGCTGGGATTGTGGGTGCTGCTCTGGCTCTGGCCACCTGGGTGGGGGAGGGCAGCACGTACCCCCTCCCTGCCCCTCCATCACAGGAGATGGTTGAGAGGGGACTGGAGAGAGCAGACTGGGTGAGAGACGCCCCTTCCTGCTCACCCTGGCAGTTCTTCCCGCTGGGGAGGAGGCGGTAGCCTGCAGGGCAGAGGCACTGGTAGCTGCCCTCTGTGTTTCGGCAGGCGTGTTGGCACAGGTTTCTCACGCGGCACTCGTCCAGGTCTGGCCCCGGGGCGGGGTAGGGGTTGCGAGCAGAGAAACACTGAGTCACAAATACCCAGGTGGCCGCACGCCTGCCCATCGCCAGGCTCGGGACAAGTCAGGGAGATCCCCTGCTTAGGCACCAGGGATTTCTCCCTGCCATGCCCCTTTCCTGGTGGCCCAGACAGTAAAGCGTCCGCCTACAGTGCGGGAGACCCAGGTTCAGTCCCTGGGTCCAGAAGATCTCCTGGAGAAGGAAATGGCAACCTACTCCAGTATTCTTGCCTGGAAAGTCCCATGGATGGAGGAGCCTGGTAGACTACAGTCCATGGGATTGCAAAGAGTCGGACATGACTAAGCGACTTCACTTTCATGCCCCACCCAACCCTGGATGGGGAGGTTGGGAGAGTCCCTGGGCTCCATGTGCACCAAGCCATGGGGTGGGTGTCGGGGGCAGATAGCGCTCCCAGGACAGACGGTTCTGTCCAGGCAGTGATGCTGAAATACACCTGCCTTCCATGCCTTCCCCTGTCTGCAGCCCAGCGCCAACCTGCCTCCACACAAGGGCCCTCGACCCGCATGACTCTGTAGCACTCCCCAGTCCCTGTTGACCTTCTCAGGTCAACCTGGACCATTCTCCTTCCCTCCCTGACCGCTTCACCTCTGCGCACCGGAGGAGAGTTCCTCCAAGTGGGTTCCTGGGAACACTTGCCTTCCCTCTGGGTAATGCGAACGTGAAAGTCACTCAGTCGTGTCTGACTCTTTGCGACCCCATGGACTGTATAGAAATTCTCCAGGCTGGAATACTGGAGTGGGTAGCCTTTCCCTTCTCCAGGGGATCTTCCCAACCCAGGGGTCGAACCCAGGTCTCCTATATTGCAGGCAGATTCTTTACCGGCTGAGCCACAAGCGGTAAAGAAGTCCTGCAGTCAAAGGTTTGGAAAACACTCCACCCACTTTGGAAGCCCCCTGCCCACTGGCACAGCCGGGGTTCCGAGAAACCATGTAGTGAGGAGGCAGCCGTCTGCCTGCATCGCCATCCTACTTGCCTGCACCCTGGGTTTCTGAACACGGGCGTGGTGCCCACACGCCCAGCCCGGGGGCCTGAGTCAGCACAGCGGGGTGTGTCCCGCGGGGTTCATTCTTACCTGTGCAGACGCCGTTCTGCCGGATGAAGCCGGGCGGGCACCAGGCCCGGCCCATGCTCAGGGCTCTGGGGCCCGGTCGGAGGGAGACCCAGGCGTGGTAGGACCCTCTGGGCTTGGGGCCACGGGCCTGCAGCCAGGCCACCAGGGGGTCCCGGTGGCTGACGGTGGTCACGTTTGGTCCACTGCGCTCCAGTGGGGTGCAAGTCTTGCCATCGCGGAGGAGAGTCTGGCCCGGTGGGCACAGGCAGCGGTAGCCGCCCTGGAGGTTGTGGCACTGGTAGGCGCAGGGCCCGGGCAGCTGCAGGCACTCGTTGATATCTGGAGGGGAGCAGGGCCAGGCCAGGCACCCAGGCGGCTCAGAGTTGTGCTGCTCCGCCTGGCTCTGGCCATCTCTCTTGCCCTCCAGCCTTTCCCAGAATCCAGCTGCCTCGACCCCTGCACACCAGCCTGCCACCAAGCCCTCCCTCTCCGCACCCCCAACCTCCTCTCCCCTTCCAGGATCTAGTGCTCCAAGAGGTTCCCATGTCCCCCAGCCCCGAGCCCCAGACCCCACGGTCCCTTAATGGGTCCCTCAACACTCCTCCCTTCGGCCCCCAGGCTCATTCTTGGCAAAGCTTCTCTGAGACCCACCCGCCTCTCACCACCCTCCTCCCACTCCTAGGCCCCCAGGGAAGGTGACCTTGCTGGGCAGGGGGTAGGAAACAGCAGGCGAAGCACAGATCAGGCGTGTGCTGGTTGCACACTTGGTTTTGGCTCCTATTTCTATTCACTGAACTCAAGTGTCATCCTTGTTATGATGGCTCCCTGCCTGTGAGCTGGGGGTGCCGACCAGGGTCCCAGCGAGGGGGTGGCTCTCCCCGTACCTAGGCAGGGCAGGCCGGGGTCCTGGACCTGGTAGCCCCTGGGGCAGCCGCAGCGGTGCCCGCCTGGGATGTTCTCACAAGTCTGGTTGTAGTGACACTCATCTGTCTGCTCCAGACACTCGTCCACATCTGGAAAGGAAGGAGCAAGGGTGGGCCGGGTTGTGGGGCAGGGGGACGGTTGCTGAGCCCAGAGCCCCTCTCCCAGGACACATCACGCCTCTTAACATCTGGGCCTCATCCCTGTCTCCTTCTTCAACTTCAGTGCCAGCTGGTGGAATGCCAGCCTTTGCAACCACTACGTTTAATTATACCAGGTTTGGAGGGTAAGAAGGGTCTGGGTTCAAAGGAAGGAAGGGGCTTAAAAGGTGGGCTTTGGAGGCACGGGGCTTCCCTGGTGGCTCCGACAGTGAAGAATCTGCCTGCAATGCAGGAGACCCAGGTTCCATCCCTGGGTAGGGAAGATCCCCTGGAGAAAGTGATGGCAACCCACTCCAGTATTTTCACCTGGGAAATCCCATTGCCTGGCGGGCCGGCTACAGTCCATGGGGGTCATAAAGAGTCAGACACGACTGAGTGGCTTAACGCTTTTGGACGCAGAGCCCCAAGTTTGGACTGAACTCTGCCATGTTTCTTGATCCTTGAGTCAGGAACATCCCTTCCCTGAGCCTCAGTTTCCTCATCTGTAAAAAGGGGTCACGACAGGACTGTTTCATGGAGTCACGGGGAGAAAACTGGCTCATGCACATGAAGGGTTTAGGACCCTGGTGTATGGGCAGAGCTCAAAATATGGTGAGAAAGAAGGAAGGGAGTGCAGGAAGAAGACAGGAGGCAGAGAAGTCCTACGAACAGTCACTGAAATGGAGTGACTGCCTCTTCTGAGTCCAAACTGATCATACTCTCCCCACTCACCGATGGCCTCTCTCGGAGAAACCAGAAAGAAAGTGAAGTCGTTCAGTCGTGTCTGACTCCGCGGCCCCATGGACTGTAGGCCCCATTTTCCAGGCAAGGGTACTGGAGTGGGTTGCCATTTCCTTCTCCAGGGGATCTTCCTGACCCAGGGTCGAACCTGGGTCTCCAGCATTGCAGGCAGATGCGTTTACCGTCTGAGCCACCAGGGAAGCCCAAGGACCCAGCATTATGAAAGCCTAGAATGCTAGGGCAGGAAGGACCCTAGAAGTCACATATCCAGGGCTGGCACCTAGGTTTCATCTCGAAGGGCAGCTGCAGTAGTCACTGAAGCTGGAGAAGCTGTGTTAAGGATGCAGAGGCTGGACCACGACCCATGAGGGGAGATGGTAGCAGAGGTAGCCTGTGTTTGCCATCCCTGACCTGCCCCCTCTTTGTCAGGCAGACAAACCTGGGGCCCAGAAAGGAGAAGGGTACTTGCCAAGGGTACGCGGACCTCCTGTGCCCAGCTCAGGCTTCCTCCCCAGCCTCCCTGGGCTCCAGCTTCCCTGAAGGCCCAGCGTCCCAGTGACACACGACAGGCCCTCTGCTGCGCCCTGGCAACGACTGGGCTCCCAGGAGCAGGACAGTTCAGCCCCCTGGCCTTATCACCTTCACAACTGGCTCCATCGGCGGCCACCCGGAAGCCAGGCCTGCAGTCGGGCAGGCAGTGGTAGGACCCCAGCAGGTTCACGCAGCGCTGATCCTCTTGGCAGAGGTCGGCCTCCCACGCACACTCGTCCACATCTGGGGGCGGGGGGCGCATGAACGCTTGTCCCCAGGCCCAGCCCACCCACACAGGCTTTGTCCCCCCGGGCCCAGACGCCCCTGGCACGAGGGTCCCTGCCCCTCCTGCTAGCACTGGCCATCATCTCAACACCCCTGGGAGCACAGAGCCCACCCCAAGGGGCCCTGGGCCTTGGCCTGGGGCGTCTGAAGTGAGGCTGCAGACAGTGCCCTTTGGGTGCCCCAAAGCAGACACCCGGCAGTGCCAGGCCCCACTGGTGGGATAGAAGACACAGGCGGGGCATCAGTGTCTAGACCGCAGCTCACGGTCAGCTTTGTCATCCAGCAACTTCGATAAGAGGGGGGCAAGTAGAACAAGAGGGAACAGGTGGGTGCCAGCTCACTTCCAGTTGACCAGAAATGCCTGCTGAGGGCCAGGAAGGCTTCTCAGGGCATGTATATCTTTGAGGAACCCCTTCACCCCCAAGTACTTGAGCCTCCCTGCTCCGAGGCCCTCAAAACAGCAAGTTCTCTGTGATAAGAGGGCATTGGAACCCCTCAGCTCACGTTCCCTGAGGGGTGTGCCCCCTGGCCCAGGGTCCAAGCCCGGAATCTCCCTGCGCGCATCTGGGCCAGGTCCCCAGCGAGCCTCTTCCCCTCGGGGGCCGCTCACCTCTGCAGGTCCTTTCGTCCCTGGCCAGGGCGAAGCCAACCGGGCAGGAGCAGGAGAAGCGGCCAGGTGCATTGTGGCAGGAGTGGGAGCAGGGCCGGGGGCTGTCGGAGCACTCGTCCCTGTCTGCGGGGAGGGGAGGGGTCTGACGGTCCGTGCTCCCAGGCCCTCCCGCCAGCTTGCCCCTCCTAGGCCAGGAGACCTCCCTCGTCCGTGCCAGGGAGGGGAGGGTGCTCACCCACACAGAACTCTCCCTGGGCGTCCAGCTCAAAGCCCTCCGGGCAGCCAACCTCATTCTCTTCTGCAAGGCAAAGGGGACAGGCCTTGAGTTCACGTGGGCCCCAGGGCCCAAGGGGCCTGGTGAGAGATGGCCCAGGCTCATCTGGGGGCCCTGGCTGGGGCCGTGGGAGCTGGGGAGACTGACAGGGCCTCACCAGCTTGCAGAGCCGTGGAGAGCTGGAAGTGCAGGGCCTCGGCCTCGGGGTCGAAGGCCGAGCTGATAGCGGAGGCCCGCAGGTGCTGCACCAGCTGGGGCTGGGGGCCCTGGGCCGCGCTGTACCGGATGCTGTGGTTGCAGCGCAGGAACGAGCGGAGGCTATCCTGCAGGAAGCTCTGCGTGGAGCCCACGAAGAGCCGGCCGGGCCCCGTCTGCACATACCGCTCCTGGAAGTCCTGGGCGGGGTGGGGGGTGGGGGGACAAGGACATCAGGGTACCAACTTCCAAGGGGTGAGGGACCCTCAGTCCCCAACTGGGGGGCGTGGGCCTTTCAGCTCTGCTTCCAACCAGCTGGGCTCCCTCGGGCTCTCGGGGAAGCTGGACCCAGAGCATCTTCCCACTGGGGGGCTGGTCCTCCCCTAAGTCCAGCCAGGCCAGGCTCAGCCCCTGCTGGGGGTCCAGGAAGGAAAGTGGCTTGGCTGCTTGTGGGTGACAGTGGTGGGGGTGAGGGGCATAGGGACAGGACCTCCCACTCTCTCTCACCCACCCCACCTGCACACCCCAGGGCTCGCCCCGCTCCCCCCTACAACCTGCACTTGCAGATCTGCATCCGCTAGGCTCTCGGGGACGATGCCATTGACCACCACATCGAGGAGCAGGAGGCCGTTGGGATCCAGGCCCCGGGCCACCTGGGTCATAGTGAGCAGCTCCCCTGCAACCCACCCAACCCCCCAAGGCTGGAGTCACCGTGGGGGAGAGGCCCAGGGCTCAGACCTCAGCCCCACCCGGCCCACCTCCGGGAAGACCACCCCCACCCAGCACCCCGCTTACCTGTGGCAAATTCCACATGTGACTCCTGCTGGAAGCTGCCACCCGTCAGGGAGTGGCCGTTAAGGGCGTCTCCACTCTCTCCAGCCAGGGCCCAGTAGATGGGGGCGATGGTGACCACGAGCACCCGCATCAGAGGCCCTGGATGGGGGTGGACACACAGGCTGGATCCTAAGGGCAGCTGCTCTCCCGCTCAAGGTCTCTCTGTGGCTCCCTATTGCCCCAGTAGGAGAGATCGGTCCCTTCCCCCCACCGCCCAGGCCCAGCTTTGTGATTACCTGGGCCAGAACCTGGGAAGTGGTGAAGACAATATCTACTACATGGACTAATTGTGAAAATTAGCAAAATATATTTATGCAGAGAAGTCTATTTAGTATTCAATTGAATTCAATAAATACTCAGGGCTACTGGGTCACCACAGAGCCCAGAACAGTATAGACCATCACTGTATACATGCCGGACCAAGTTGAAAATTAACCAGGTCTCCTAACTTGTAGACACCTTCCATAAGAGCCTGGGAGACACAGGATTTTTCTAAACCACTGACTTGGAAAAAGGAGCCAAAAAAAAAAAAATTCCTGGACAAGGATTCACAGATCTCTTATGAAGCTCAGCCTCCTCTTGGGGCAGGAGGGATCTGGGACTGGGGGAAGGGGGAACCCTGCTGGCTTAGGGCCAGGGATGGTCCAGCTTCTCGGCCAAACTGCTGGCTCAGAAGAGGCGCAAGAGGGCTGATGTTCACGGGAGCTAGCTGGACCCCCCTGCCTGGGAGCAGAACCTTCTTGGCCTCTTTGTCTCTGCTTCCACTAAACAGAGCCTGAGCGCCTGGCCTGGAGCCAGAGGCTTCTCCATAGCTCCTGCTCCTGCAGCTGGAAGAAAAGCAGCTGCATCTGGGCTGTGTCTCACTCGCTCTCTACTGACAGCAAGCAGCCTGGAGTGACCCCCTGCAGCTCCGCCCTATTCCCCCCAGCCAGGGCTGACACAGTCTGTGGTCAAGGGCAGTGCTGGAGGGGCTGCTTGTAGCAAAACCCCTTTCAGCACGACCCTCTCCCCGCTCTGGACCCCCATGAGGGGATGTAGGAGCCCCTGGGCTGGGTGAGATGGTAGGGTCTGTTACAGCAGCGTTTATAATGTCTCTCCAGAACATTCCATCTGCGTGCATGTGTGCTAAGTTGCTTTAGTCATGTCCCACTCTTTGTGACCCTATGGACTGTAACCCGCCAGCCTCCCCTGTCTGTGGGATTTCCCAGGCAAGAATGCTGGAGTGGGTTGCCATGCCCTCCTCCAGGGGATCTTCCCGACCCAGGGATAGAACCTGCGTCTCTTACATCTCCTGCACTGGAAGGTGGGGTCTTCGCACTAGCACCACCTGGGAAGCCCATCTGCTTAGAACACACCACTTTATGAATCTGTTTGTGAGTGGACATTTCTTGATTCTCCAGGCCTTCTAGATAATTTTATTCTCTACGTTCCCCATGTCTGTCCCCTCCATCCTGAATCCCTCACTTCTTACTGATGATCCCTCGGCTTCCCTGGCAGCTCTTGCCTTAACAGTGGAGAAAACCTCCCACGGCAATCAATGGGGGCAAAAAGGCACGATCTGACCCTGCATTCATATAAACCTGGTCATTTCACACTCTGTCAGGCTGATTTTTTAAAAAAATATATCTGGCTGCTCCAGGTCTTAGTTGCAGCATCCAGGATCTAGTTCCCTGACCAGGGATCCAACCCCGGCCCCCTGCATTGGGGGCGTAGAGTGTTAGCCACTGGGCCACCAGGCAAGTCCCCCTTGGGCTGATTTTAAATGCAGTTTATTTTGTTTGGTTGGGGGCTGTGGGGTGGGAAGGAAGTGGTCCCCACCTCCACCTACTTTGGTTTGGATTCAGCTGGAGTCAGAGGGTCTTCTGGCCCCCACTTACCCACACTTGTGGGGATGTGGCTGATGCTGCTGTGGATTGTGGGGACCCCGGAACGTGCCTCCTGTTGCACGCTGGTGTTGAGGACGGCTGCACCAAATTTCTGGCCGTTGATCACCCCGATCATGCTGCCCCGGCTCCCCCGGGGCTCTCCTGTGAGGAAGGAAGAGAACGAGAGGGACACTATCCGCCTCTGTGCCCTCAAGGCTACGCAGGTGCTGTTGTCCATTTTCCTGAAGGAGTAACCTGAGGCTCAGAGAGAGGCAGGGACTTGCTCAAGGACACACAGCTCGTGGGTGATGAATTCGACACCTAGGGGGTCCTGGCTTCGAGAGAGACGGGGGGCATTTAAGAGGAAGCCCTTGCAGAGATGGTTCCAGCTTCTCATTCCAACACCTTCTTGAAAAGCTGGGCAAGTCAGGCTCCCATGCCACACTGGAGTTGGTTCCTCTATAAAATGAAGAGGTGGGACCACAGATGTGCCAAATACCTGTTGGGTTCTAAAATGCCAGGTGATGGGGGGTGGTGGCTGGCACACCGGAGGAGCCAGGGTGGAGAGGCAGGGCACCGAGCCAGGAACTAGATGCCACCACCGGAACGCCTCCCATTCCATCAGTGTAGTCCTGGCTCCAGCCACCCTGCCGCTGGCCCCGCTGGGGTGGGCTGGGTTTCTAGCAGCCGCCAGGCAGTCTGCTGGCAGACGCTCTTGAACACTAATCAAATGGACGGTACGGGCACAGGGGGGTGCTTCCTCTGCCTAATGGGCCAGCTGTCTCGTCTGGACAGATGGCATTCCAGGGGGCAAGAGAACAGAAGCTAGTCTGACTCTCCACTCACCAGCCCTCAGGGGAAATTAACAAGAAATTGCCAATGATCTGTCGAAAAAATAACATAAAACACTCAACTGCCAAGATCCTAAGTGGGTAAATCAGGGGGCTGGTTGATTTTGGATTCCAGGAAGCAGTGCCATTGCCTGCTGGGGTTTGATGAGATTTGATGCCCATCTGGGATGTCTCCTGTCAATATCTGCAGCTCTGGGGTTTATCGGGGGAATAGGGAAAGGCCATGAACCTAACCCTGGCCTTGTAATAAGGGGGCAAGGAAGGAACTGGGAGCAGCAGGTAAAACGGCAGCACTATGGCCCTGGCAGCTGTAGAAGGGGACAGAAACTGGAGGCCAGGGATGACAAGCCACTGTCAACTTCCTCAGATGCGGGGTGACTCAGCAGCTTCTTGTCCCCCACAAGGCCAGGATGCTCCCCCCATCCTGGAGAGGGGTAGTGGGCCTCAAAGCCTTTGGACATCTTTTACCTAGCAATGTCTCCTGAAGGAGTGTATCCTGTAGAAATATTCAGGCCAGCACACAGAGATGTGTACTACAGGATGGTTTTCAGAGGGGAAACTGGAAAAGAAAAACCTGTTGCTTGTTTAATGAAGCCAACAGCAATTATGTTTTAAAAAATGTTCCTGTGGGACTTCCCTGGTGGTCCTGGGGTTAAGACTCAGCACTCCCAACTCAGGCAGCATGGGTTCAATCCCTGATCAAGGAAGATCTCACTGCCGTGTGGTGCAGCCAAAAAAATTGTTTTCTATTACAAATGAAAATGTTCCTATGAAATGATATGAAACCATCACAGGTGTGGACTAGGCTTACTGTCACGGAATATTGTCTGTAATAGAGTAAGAAAGATGGCAGTTTGTAAACACAACTTGTACATTTGAACACATTTGTAAAAAGAAAAAAAATGTATATCTTTACATTCAGAGAAAAGGGTACAAATATACACCCCTAATAATTACCTGAGCTATTTCTGATAACTGAATTATCAGAGATAACTGATCACTATTTTTATCTTCATGGATTTAAAAAAAATTTTCTGGCCTTTCTACAGTTAACATATATGAGTTAATATAATAATAAAAATTAGTTGTTTCCATCAAAAAAGTAAGGAAGCTGTTATGGATTGAACTGTGTCCTCCTAAAAAGATGTGTTGAAGTCTTAATCCTCAGTACCTGAGCGTGTGACCTTATTTGAAGATAGGGTCTGTACAGAGGTAACCAAGTTAACATGAGGTCAGGAAAGTAGGCCCTAATCTGATATGCTGCTGCTGCTAAGTCGCTTCAGTCGTGTCCGACCCTGTGCTACCCCATAGACAGCAGCCCACCCGGCTCATCCGTCCCTGGGATTCTCCAGTCAAGAACACTGGAGTGGGTTGCTATTTCCTTCTCCAATGCATGAAAGTGAAAAGTGAAAGTGAAGTTGATCAGTCATGTCCGACTCTTTGCGACCCCAGGGACTGCAGCCTACCAGGCTCCTCAGTCCATGGGATTTTTCCAGGCAAGAGTACCGGAGTGGGGTTCCATTGCCTTCTCTGAATCTGATAGGACTGGGATCCTTATATAAAGGAGAATTTTAAGACAGACATGAGCACAGGAGGAATGACATGTGATCATAGAGGCAGAGACCAAAGTGATGCTTCTACAACCAAGGGGGTCTAAAGACTGTCACCAGGGACTTCTCTGCTGATCCAGTGGATAAAACTCTGCACTGCCTTTGTGGGGGCCTTGGGTTTGATCCCTGGTCAAGGAATAAGATACTGCAGGCCATGTGATGTGGCCAAAAAATCAAAATCAAAATAAAGACTGCCAGCAAACTACCAGAAGCTAGAGGAGAGGGCTGGATAGATTCTCTGTTACAGATTTTAGAGGCAACCAACCATGCTGACACCTTGATCTTAGATTTCCACCCTCCTGTGAGATCATACATTTCTGTTGCTTCAGGCCGCCCAGTTTGTGCTATTTTGTTATAGCACATTCAGGAAACTAACCCAGAGGCCATGTGAAGAGCTCTGTGGTTGGGGTGGGAGCTTTTCAACAGGACAGGGTAAGAACTGAAATAAAGGGAAGGTCTGCTCAGACCTGCAGTTGCTCTAGAGACAGCATCTGTGGCTGGGTGTCAGAGAACCACTGGGTTTTCAGAACTTCATGTGTCTGTGTTCCATCCCCTGCAGGAGATGAGGAGACCAAAAAGGCCAGAAAGAGTCCCACTGTTGGTTGGCAGTGGGTTTTGAGTGGGTTTTCAAGTGGTCAAGTGTCGATTCCCAATCAAGTCAGTGAGGAGGTGCTGCATGGAGAGGTGCTCTGTGGAGAAGGAATCTGATGTTGTGGGTGGTGATAGATTAGTGATGTCTGCCATGGACAGGGACAGAGCTACAGAGCCACAAATATGGAGTATTTCCTACAGATGCACAGAAAGAATATATTTTGTGACTTTCTTTTATGCAATCTCAGTCATTTTAGTGCAGTTTCTCAGCATAGTCCTTTACCAAATTTTAAAGTTTGATCTGACCTAAAGGAAACATAAGCTGACTGAGGAGACCTGAGATGTCAGGGTTTAGTTACAGCAGGAGGTAGCATCCATTACTGACCACCTACCACGGCCAGGCAGAGCTTGGAGCAACTCTAATTCACAGACTTCACCACAACCCCCAAGGTGGGCACCATGGACACCCTTGCTTTACTCTGCCACATTATAGGATCGTGTGTGCCCAAAGGGGCTTTCCAGGTGGCTCAATGGATAAAGAACCCGCCTGGCAATGCAGGAGATGCAGGCAGACGCAGGTTCGATCCCCGGGTCGGGAAGAATCCCCTGGAAGAGGGCATGACAACCCACTCCAGTATTCTTGCCTGGAGAATCCCCATGGACAGAGAAGCCTGGTGGGTTACAGTCCATAGAATCACAAGATACAACTGAAGCGACTGAGCACGCACATGTTCAATCCTTTGTGTCCAATCAAAGCACACCAGTGAGTGCCAGTTAAGCTGGAAGGGCTAGGATCCAAGACGAGCGGCAAACACCCAGCATTTCAGAGCCTCAGTTTCTCCAAGTGTAAAGGGTAGGGTAGACAAGATGACCATTAAGGCCCTCTGAGCTGGTTCATTCTAAGTCTGTGACTCCAGGCAAAAAGAAGAGTCAGGGAGCTGACAGGATATTGATCCAAGAGCCCCCCAAGCAACACACAGATCCCCATCAGGCAAGGGATCCCACCCCCATCCATGAAGACCTGGGCAGGGGTGCCCCATACCTCTCACGACCAGGAACGCCCGGGCTGTGGCAGAGCCCAGGAGGTTGTGAGCAACGCACTCATATGGGCCCGCATCTCTGGCCTCCACTCGCTCCAGCCACAGGCTCCCGTCTGGCAGGGTCTGGAGCCGCTGGCTGGCCCGCACGGGCTGGCCCGCTCGCAGCCACTCCATCGTGGGCGCCGGCTCTCCGGAGGCCTGGCACCGCAGGGCCACAGAATCCCCAGATCTCACTGTCACGTCCTGGGGCTTCACCTGGAACACCGGGGCACCTGCAGGAGGCCCAGGACAGCTTTCAGGAACATTTCAGTATTTTTGCACACAGGCTCAGCGCGCAGATATTGAAGGTTCAGTTCTAGACCATGGCAACAAAGCAAGGATCACAATAAAACAAATCACGTGAACCTTTTGGTTTCCTAGTGCATACAGAAAGTATGTTTAGGGAATTTCCTGGCAGTTCAGTGGTTAAGACTCCACACTTCCACTGCAGGGGGCACGGGTTTGATCCTTGGTCAGAGAATTTAAGGTCCCGCATGCCATGTGATGTGGACAAAAAAAAATAAGAAGGAAAAAAAAGTTTACACTATATACTGTAGTCTTAAGTGTGCAATAGCATTATGCCAAAAAGTACAATCTATATATCTTAATTTCAAAATAATTGATGACTAAAAATGCTGACCATCATCTGAGCCTTCAGTGAGTCACAATCTTTTTGGTGGGAGAGTTTGAACTAGTTCGAGAATCATCATAATGTGACCCAGAGATACTAAGTGAGCCAATGCTGTTGGGAAAGTGGTGCCAGCAGACTTGCTCGACGCAGGGCTGCCACAAGCCTTCAGTTTGTAAAAAATGCAGTATTGGCAATGTGCAATAAAGTGGAGCACAATAAAACGAGGTGTGCCTGTATTCAAGTGGCCGGTATTCATTCAGACAGACTAGAAAACACGGAGGCAAAGCACCCTCCCACTCTAATACTCGTTTCGGAGTATTTCCTTCTTGACAGTGTTTCCTGATGAGAATGTGCTCAGATCGCCCTTCTTTCTCTTTCTTCTTCCTTAATTCTATAACAGATCATAAGGACCTTTCCTGGCATTCAATATGCGTCTTTAGTGACCACTTGGTGTTCCTGTGTGGGCAGGTTACAATTTGCTGAACCGGGTCCCTATTAGAGGACATTGAGCTTGTTCCCAGCGAAGCCCTGCCATCTGCTAGAAGTGCCTCTGCTTGACACCAGGGTACACGGCAGACGTGGACTCTCTCACCCACAGGTGAGTGGTTCTCACGAGTCACGCCCTGATCCTCAGGTTTCTCCTCTGAAAATAATCATTCCTGTCTACTCACTACTACGGACCCCCTAGAGCGGCTAGAATGAAAAGGATGGAGAATGCCCAGTGCTGGTGAGGCCCAGCCAAACTCTCACCCTGCAGGGGGAGAAGCTGTCATCACCACGGAAACCGTTTGCCAGCGTATTTGTTTCCCGTGGCTGCTGAAACAAATGGCCACAGACTGAATGGTTTAAAACAGCAAAAATTTGTTCTCACACAGTTCTGGAGGCCAGGAATCCCAGGTTAATTGTTTCAGGGCTCCATGTGAGGAGCTGTTCCTTGCCTCTTACAGCTTTCGGGGGGCTTCTGGCAATCAGTGGCTTGAATCCCGTAGCTGAATCACTGCACCATCTACCTCCATCTTAACATCTTATTCCCTCCTCTTGCTTCCTCCCTGTGTGTGTGTGTGTGTGTGTGTGTGTATGTGTGTGTGTCTCTCTCTAATGCCCCTTTGCTTCTCTCTTACAAGAACACTTGCTAGCATTCAGAGCTCACCAAGATGATTCAAGACAACCTCCTTATCTCAAGATCCTTAACTTAATTGCATCTGCAAAGATTCTTTTTCCAAGTAAGATAATATTACATGGGAAAAGGATCCGACCAAGAAGAGATACGTGTATATGTATAACTGAATCACTTTGCTATACATCTGAAATGAACATAGCACTATCAATCAACTATATTCCAATATAAAATAAAAAGTAAATTAAAAAAATAAGAATCACAGGTACTGGAGACTAGGATGTGGCCGCATCTTCGGGAGCCACGTGTAGTCTCCCGCAGCCAGCACGGCAATTCCACTCCCGCGTGTGAATTTTCTCACTTGAAAACCTGTGGGGACTTCCCTGGAGGTCCAGTGGTTAAGACTCCATGCCTCCAGTGTGGTGTGGGTTCGATCCCTGGTCAGGGAGCTAGGATCCCACATGCCACGCAGTGAGGATAGGAAAAAATTGTGTAAAAACCATATAACATAAAATTTACCATCTTGCTCATTGCTAAGGACACAGTTCAGTCGTGTTGAGTGTATTTGCATTTCGTGCAACTGTCACCACCGTTCACCCCCAGAACTTTTTCATTTTGCCAAACCGACACTCTGTATCCATTAAACACTAAATCCACATTTCCTGCACCCAGCCCTTGGCCCCCACCGTCTTACTACCCGTTTCTATGAATCTGATTACTCTAGGGATCTCATACAATTAGAATTACATAGTATCTGTCTCTTGGTGACTGGCTCATTTAACGTAACGTCCTCCAGGTTCCCCCATGCCATAGCATGTGACAGAGCTTCCTTCTTTTTCAAGGGTGGGGCATTTTTAATGTGAATGGGTGGATTTTATGGCATATAAATTGTGTGTCAATAAAGCTATATTTTTTTAAAAGGCAAAGCTCTGGACAGTGATTCCCTTGGGAGGGGGGTAGAGCCCGGAAGGTGGCGTGATGGGGGGAGGGTCTGGGAGCTGACACTGCTCTGGTTCTGGATCGTGTGACGAACATTCACTGAGCTGTGCTCTTGCAACATGTGCCCTCCTCCTTGTGTGTTAATCTTCACACAAGAGTTTCATTAAAAATCCCTATTTATTTCTGTTTTGTAAATACATTCATTTGTACCATATTTTTCTGATTCCACATATAAGCAGTACCATATGGTATTGTCTTTCTCTAATTTACTTCATTCACTATGACAAGCTCTAGGTCCATTCATGCTGCAAATGGCATTATTTCATTCCAGAGTTGGGGGGAGGGGCAAACTGAGAGATGGGGATTGACGTATACACACTGCTGCTGCTGCTGCTGCTGCTAAGTCGCTTCAGTCGTGTCTGTGCAACTCCATAGATGGCAGCCCACCAGGCTTCCCCATCCCTGGGATTCTCCAGGCAAGAACACTGGAGTGGGTTGCCATTTCCTTCTCCAATGCATGAAAGTGAAAAGTGAAAGTGAAGTCGCTCAGTCGTGTCCGACTCTAGCCACCCCATGGACTGCAGCCTACCAGATTCCTCCGTCCATGGGATTTTCTAGGCAAAAGTACTGGAGTGGGGTGCCATTGCCTTCTGCACATATACACACTACTACATGTGAAATAGATAACTAACAGGGACCTATTGCATAGCAAAGGGCACTCCATACTCCATGTGGGATGACCTACATGGGAAAAGAATCTTAAAAAAGAGTGGATATATGTGTATGCATGACTGTTCCACTTTACTGTACAGCAGAAACTAACACAACATTATACTAGTAAATCAACTATACTCCAATAAAAACTTTTAAAATTCCTATTTAGACTGTTTCATAAGGTTATTTTGAGGCTCACAAGGTGCTTTGTTAGTTATAAGCTGCTTGGCAAATGTAGGAGCTGTCATGATCATCTTGGTGACAGTTTTGAGTTCTTCTTTTTAACTTTTTATTTATTTGGCTGTGCCTTGCAGCATGTGGGATCTTCATTGCCCAGCCAGGGATCAAACCCATACCCCCTGCATTGGAAGCGTGGAGACTTAACTAGCGGACCACCAGGGAAGTCCCTTGAGTTCTGCATAACAGGTTCCCCCAGGCCTGGCTGCTGGGTACCCAGGACTCACCAGCCTCTGATTCCCATCCCATGTTGCAGAGACAATTCATGGGACTTCAACTGTGTGTTCTGAGTAAATATTCAGACTGGCCTTCCTGTCCCATCAGACAGCCACAGCCTCAGCACAGCTGCCCCCTGAGGACTCCCGTCACCTAGTGCCCCCCGCCCAGGGCCCAGGACATGTGGGCCGGAGACTCACTCTGCAGCGCAAGGACCACCACTTTCTCCACCGCGCCCAGCTCATTCTCTGCCAGGCACTGGTACTGTCCTGCGTCGTCCATCTGCAGGCAGGCACAGGAGGGGGCATGGAGTTCAGGAGAGGAGGGCGAGGGTGGTGGGGAGCATCTGGGGACAGCTGGACACAGGAAGGGGCCCCTGGAGCAAGGCCCACCTAACCGGGAAGGAGCTGAGAGCCCAAACCAGCCAGGGGCCCACGCATTCCATCAGCTGGGCAGACGTGGCCGCTATGCTGTAGAATCCAGAGAGGAAACCCCTGCCCTTTCATACTTGCAGCTTAAGGGTGGTGGCGGTTCATGGCTCTAAGTAGAGCCATATGCTGCCAAAGCATGCTTGAGATCCACCTCTTCTAAATTACGTACATTAAAGTATTATGACACCACAGCACATTATTAGGGATGCCTTTTTAAAAAAAAAAGTTTGGGCAACACTGAGTTAGAAAGAACAGGTTTCTGAACTGCAGGCTCCTTGGGTGCACAGCTGCAAGACTTCCGGGGTAGGAGGGAGGGTTTGCAGCACTTCCTGGCCCTGGTGAAAGGGAAGACTTCGTCCTAGGATATCCATGACCACGGCAATGAGGCAACTCGGGAAGAATGCTGGCTCAGATTCACTTCCGAGGGGCAGTACCGCCATGAGATGGAGCTATGGGCAGCCAAGGCCAGGGTCCACACCCAGAAGATCATATCCGGGAGGCCACTCCCAAGGGACTCTAAGCGGGAGGCATGGCATGCAATTAAGAGTGCCGAGTTGGGCGTCAGTCCAAGATGAGACTGGCTCTGGCTCCCCTGCTTAGCACCTTGAACCCATTACTAGAGCATGACCATGTCTCTGGAGACTCAGTTTCCTCATCTCTAAAATGGGGATGATAGGATCGTTGTAAGCATCAAATGAGATCACACTTACTAAGTGGAGGCACAGTGCCTGGCCCCACAATGTAAATATGCAGGTCACGGAAGCCCTGTCGCTGCTACTGTAGCTGTCTTGATACCAGTCTGAGACAGGCTCCCAAATGAGTGAGATCAAGGACCTCTAAAGTGAGTCCATGACAGCCCCGAACTGTGGGTTTCTGCGCAGCCACTGGGACTTGGGACACAGAAGCGAAGGTGAGCAAGCAGAGACTGCCTCTGAGCTCGAGGTTTTGGAAACATCGTGGAATAGGAATCAGGCTACCTGGGGTGGGGTCTTGACTCAGGTGCTTATTGACTGGGAGCCTTTCTGACCCCAGTGTCTTCATCTGTAAAACGGGGCACTCTTATCTGCTTACTCTGCTCCACGGGGTGGTTGTCAATTATATGTATTAGCATTACCGAGGGGCCAGTCACTAGCAGATACCTGGTGTGGGTCATCTCACTGCACATCTATGAGGTGGGACGATTATTAGCCCCATTAAATGGATAAGGTGATTGAGGTGCAGAGAAGTGAAGTCATTGGCTGGAGGTCGCCCTAGTTAGTCGGGGGAGAATCTCTGGGTATGGGCAGGAAAGTGCTTTGTAGACTGTATCAGGTGGTGCCAACCTACTGAACAACTGTCTCGGGCCATCAGACAGAGCAGAGGTTGTCCTGGGTGGCCCCAGCCCAGCCCCGGGCCCCGCCTTGCCTCCGTCCTGCGGATGATCAGTGAGCCATTCTGCAGCCGGTGCCGGAGCCGGCCGCCCCGCAGCGGAAGGCCATCTTTGATCCAGTAGATGTCAGGCGTCGGGTCTCCACGGACCACACAGTCCAGCCGGATGCTGCCTCCAACGGGTTCCACCAGGTAGGAAAATGACTCCCCTTGTAGGACAGGGGCCTCTGTGTCAGGTGACATCAGACAGGGGCTCAGAAAGGAGGTTCCCTTTAGGTTAAGCCTCCCACGAATCCATCCCCAAAGGCCTGCCTGCCAGACCCCAATGACCCACAGAGGCTTCTGCTGGTTTGGCATGGCTGTGTAAAGTTAACGCATTTGGGATAGCAAACAACTTCCGTGTCATGGGTCAAGTGCACTAGCTTGGCAGTGGCTGCCAGGAACACCGTGCTGAGAAGGATTTGAAGCTGAGTGGGAATAGTGCTACGATTGATTAGTGATGCCTGAGACAGGCACAGGAGGCGAGAAATGGTATGAGTGTCATATACTCGTAGGGTACTTTGGAAAACAAAGACGACATGATCATTAGGACACCTCTGTCAGACACAGCAACACTAAGACATCTCCGATCCTCATTCCACGCAACGCTTAAACCACTCTTGGCTGCCCTGTGCCGGTTTTCACCCTTGCTGTTTCCCGAGGTTGAATCTACCAACAGTAGAGTCCTGGTGCTGTGGGCAGCTCAATCTGTCCATTGGGCCCCATCCTCCCATCCTAAAGTTGAGTCTACAAGTCATGGTGCCATGAGGGTTACTGGGCTGCTCCTGGGGGAGAAGGGCTGTTGGGGGGCAACTGGAAGACTGGCGAGATTCTCACCCTCCCACACTTACCCTGTTCAGCTGAGGGTAGTGCTGAAGGTCAATGGGTCAGATCTCATTCTACCTACACTCGGGGCATCTGGGCATGCTAAGCCACTTCACTTGTGTCCGACTCTCTACAACCCTATGGACTGTAGCCCATCAGGCTCCTCTGTCCAAGGGCTTCTGCAGGCAAGAATACTGGAGTGGGTAGCCATGGCCTCCTGCAGGGGATCTTCCTGACCCAGGGATTGAACCCTCATCTCTTAGATCTACCTGCATTGGCAGGCGGGTTCTTTACCACTACTGCCACCTTGGAAGGCCCAAGACATCTGGGGAGGGTAAAAAATACTGATGCTGGGGCCTCGTCTTTACTGGTCAGGTGAAATCTGGGCCTCGGGGTTTTATGAAATCCCCCAGGAGATTCCAAAGCCCAACCAGGGTGGAGAGGTACTGATTCAGAGATTAGGAGGCTGGTTTCTTAGAAAAACCACTAAACTGGGTCAGCAGAAGTCTGGAGAAAGACCAGGGGGTCACTCCCTACCCTTCACGTGGACGAAGCTGACCGCCTGCACGCGGCCCACTCTGTTCTCCGCCCAGCAGACGTAGGTCCCGCTGTCCTCTCTAGTGACTGCCACCCGCTGCAGCGTGCTGCCCCCGTCCTGCTCGGACACCCCTTCTGTGGCAGAGAAAGAGACGCCCCGTGGAGCTCCAGGCTCAGGGTGCCGGGACCTCCTGCCTGGAACACTTAACTCGGGCCTGGGTATCCAGCAGGTGCTTCATGAAGGCCGTGTCCCTTTCCCTGCTGGAAGCCTAAGCAAGTCAGACCTGATGATGGCAGGCACAGGCCATGTTAGAGGATGCAGCTGAGGACCTGCCTTTTCTCATTTTCAAGTTCACGCTGAGTTTGATGAGTGGCCCGGGTTAGGTCTTTGGGGACCTATTAACACAAGACACTTGTAGAGATGATGCCATGATTTACATACAGATAGGTGCTATGGCCAGCCTTTGATTTCCCTATCATTAGACACGTCCCTACATTAGGAATAAGGGCAAGTGCTTAGCAACTCATCCATTCAACAGACACTTGTTGAGCACCTACTCTATATACCACGGGGCCTGGATAGACCTTGCTGTTGCTCAGTCGCTAAATCACATCCGACTCTGTGACCCCATGGACTGAGGCATGCCAGGCCTCCCTGTCCCTCACTATCTCCCCAAGTTTGCCAGGTTCGTGTCCATTGAGTCGGTGATGCTATCCAACCCTTGGGCCTCCCAAAATAGAGCCTGAGGTGCAGGTGGAAGGAAAGAGCCCCCCAGGAAAGGAGTTTGCTGAGGGGTTGGGCTGGAGCTTGGTCCCTGTTCCTGGCCCGGAGGTCTCCAGGGTTGAGTCTTTTTTGCAGGCGGCTTCTTGTCGGATCTGACCTGTGACTGGTCACGTAGGGCCACGTGTGTTTGCCCTGTTCCCCCAACGCAGGGCCAAGTCTGGAGACCCAGAACCCACAGGCTGACTGGCACCCTCTTCCCCATCCTCCTCAACCTCCCAGGGTCCCGGGTCCCTGTCCCGCCCGCCCCCAGCAGGCCGAGACCTGTGACCAGCCGGTTGTTGACGGTCCAGCCTATTTGGGGTGTAGGGCTGCCCCTGGCCGCACAGTGAAGCCACAGCCTGTCCCCGAGGCGCAGGCTGCGGTCCCCGGGCAGGGTTGTGAAGACAGGCAGGGCCAGGATGGTGAGATGCACTCGGCGGCGGGCACGGCCCACGGCGTTCTCAGCAGTACAGGTGTAAGTGCCAGCATCCTGGCTCTGTGGGCAAAGGTACGGGTCAGCCTGAGATCTGCTCCCTCTCCAGCACTGGCCAGCATGTTCCCTGGGGACCTGCTCCCTGGAAGGTTCCCTTGGACCATGCTGCCCAGAGAGGCAAAGTGACTTGCCCCAGGTCACACAGCTGGCAAACGGCTCGGCTTCACCGTTGCACCTCCCTGCCACCTTCATATGGCTAGGCACTGGTTTTCTTTCTGTGGGCCGTGCCATGTGCGGTTTGCCGGATCTTAGTTCCCCACCCAGGGATGGAACCCGCGCCCCCTGCTCTGGGAGCACAGGGTCTTAACCACTGGACCACCAGGGAAGTCCTGGCTATGTGCTTTGATGAAATAAGTTTATATTTTAAGGCCAGGACAAGAAAGATAAAACACCAGATTCTCTCTCCGTGTCTTTTTGGGCCTCCCCTTCCCCTCCCTAAAGTGCTTTACTCATTAACCAGACCTCCTCAAAGACGGATGTGCATGCTTGGCGTAAAGACCAATCTTTTTTCTTTCCTCTGATGCTAGCAACATAACTTCTTAAAAGAAAAGCATTCTTTTACAGCTCTCTAAGCGCGTCACAGTGACTCGCTGCTCACTTTGTATGTGCTTACCTGGAGTATGTGTCTTTGGTGAATTTTATCTACAATACCTGTATCTCATTTTGATGTATGTTTTTTTTGTCCTAAAAATGTATGCGACTGTGTCTTTGATGTCTAACAGGTCCCCTGGGTTATAATCCTCAGTTGGGCTCAAATAAAATTCCCTTTTTAAAAAAATTCTTCATTTGATTGTTTATTGAATTTTCAGCCTTTATCATCCAGGCCTGACCACACACTTGTAACAGTCACTATTTGCTGAGCACTTCTTATGTGCGCAGGACGGGACCTGAGCTCGCTCATCCATCACCCCTGAGGCCAGTCCTCTGAGAGGAGACGTCCCGACGGGGATCTCAACAGGGCTCACCACTGCACATCTGGTTCCCTGTGTGGCAGGATCCCTGGCCCTGAGACTCCCTTAGGTTTGCCCACCCAGCAGCCAGCCGCCCATCTGACTGGAGAGCAACTTTTCTTCATTATAGCACATGATGCATGCTGACAGGGAAAGGGGGCCCGGGTCCCGTTCACGCCCGTGGCTCGGGTTGAGAACAGTAGGGGCAGTTTGGGGACATGAAGTCATTGCCACGCATCCCTCTCCCTCCCTCCAGGGCTCCTTCCCTCCCCAGGAACTAGCCACAGAGGCCCTGATTCAACTCCATCCTGCCTCTTGGCAACAGCGTGTCTTGGACACCTGGGTACATGCTGAAGCTGTTTCCTCATCTGTTCTTGTTTAGTCACTAAGTTGCTTCTGACTCAGACCCCGCGGACTGTAGCCCACCAGGCTCCTCTGTCCATGGGATTTCCCAGGCAAGAGTACTGGAGTGGGTTACCATTTCCTTCTCCAGGGGATCTTCCTGGCCCAGGGATCGAACTTGGGTCTCCTGCACTGGCAGACAGATTCTTAAGCACTGAGCCACCGGGGAAGCACTTCCTCATCTGTAGCGGGGGTGATAATACCTGCTTGCCCAGATTCTAGGATTGAGAAGCTGCGTGGGGCTCAGCACAGAGCATGACACACAGTCGGTGCGCAGCAGGCGTCTGCTGCTCCTGCTGTGACTATCATCTCCCTCTGCTCCCAGGGGCCAGACCCTCACCTTCGAGTTTTTCACCAACAGCTCCCCGGAAGGCTGGATGGTGAACTTCCCCTTGGCTCCGGACACAGGCTGGCCATCCTTTTCCCAAGTGACCTTAGGCTCGGGGCTGCCGGTGGCCGTGCAGGGCAAGAGGGCGTGGGCACCCTCGGTGATGGACAGGTCGGGGAGCCCAGTCTTGATCGCGGGCGGGACTGTGCAGGGAAGGGGAGTCTGCTCAGGAACTGGGGCTGGCCTGGGGTGGCTTGCCCCTGTCCCAGTGCCCTTGGCACTTGGCACACCCTCAGCCCCTTCTTCCACCTCACCTGCTGCCTTCCCCCTCACCCCCGACTCCGCTGTCCCCTGGTCATAAGCCATTGCCCGTGGTCTGGCACAACCTGGGGATTTTCTTGCCTTTGGTGAAGCTGTGATGCAGTGACCCCATTCACACACACGCACACACAGGGACTAACACCACAGAAATGACTGTTGCTACTGCAAAGCAAACGTGAACGAAGAGCAACCAGACTCGTTTCCCATGAGAGGTCAGAGGAAGCAGAGAGGACCGGAGTTTCTGTCTGAAGCCAGACCTTGGGCACGAAAATAGGAGATGTGTTCCTTGAATTCCTTCTAGAACCACCAGCCATGCTGGAATAGGCATGGACGCAGGGACATGCCCCACCTGGGACCAGAGCCAGGCAGAGACTGGAGGGGCTCTCAGGAGTCTCAAAGCCCTTAGCTCACTGGGATTCACTTTGGTCACCCCCCCGGGCCCACCTTGCACCACCAGCCGAGTCTTCCCCACGGCACTGCCTGCGCTGTTCTGGGCGAGGCAGAAATAGTTCCCAGCATCCTCTGGGCTGACATGGATAATCCGCAGCTGTCCACCGGGGAGGACCTGGGTACCGGCCCCTGGATTTGGTGGGGAGGAATTGGGAGCTGGTGGCTGAGGCAGCAGGACCCTTGGGGAGGGCAGGAAGGCTGCTTGGGTGGTTTGGTCTGACCAGGCAAGTGACTTGCTGTGGCCACAGGCTGACTGGGGGACAGGGTAAGCCTGGAAGCTGGACCCAGAGCCCATCTGGGCTGTCCCCCTCCTCAGTCCCCCATCCCAGCCTCTGAGCGCTCAGGCAGAATGAAGGGCTCTGGGCTGGTGAGGGAAGACAGGAGGGCAGGAGGTGAGTGCCATGCCTCTGGGCAGGGCACGGGCTTTCCAGACCTCTCTGCAGGAGTGGGCAGCCCCAGGACAGGAAGGAGGACCCCAAGAGGGGACTCACCTGCAGGCACACTGAGCCCCTCCTTCTGCCAGGCGATGCTCGGCCGAGGGATGCCCGAGGCCTCGCAGGGCAGCAGCACCTCCTCCTTGGCCACCGCCCAGACCACACTGGGCAGTGGCTTCACCACGGGGGAGGCTGCAAAGGAACAGGGCAGCAGAGGTCCCTGGGGACACCTCCAACCGGGGGGGGGGGTCTGAGCACCAGAGAGAGAGGCTTCTAAAGGGAATAGGGGGCTCCGGAAACCTCGGAACGGAGGACGTAGGCAGGCTGAGTCTTTTCTCCCAGAGAATCCCCTAGCCCTCCACCTGCTCCCTGCCTCCAGGGCACGGCTGTCTGGCCCGGGGATGCTTACCTTGCACAGTGAGGACCACGTGCTTGTGGGCCATGCCTGCAGCGTTGCGGGCCGCGCAGGTGTAGCGGCCAGTGTGGATGGGGAGGGCCTGCCCGATTTCCAGGGCCCCTGTGGGTGGGAATGGGGCACAGAGAGGGATGAGGGGACCCAGAACGGACATCCCAGGGAGGAAGCCACCTGGGCTCTTACACATCCCACCCTGGTGTCGCTGTTGCTGGCCACTCAACCCGCCTCCCCGCCCATTTGTAAGGAGAATGGGGGAACCTGGGCCTGCCTCTCTCCCTGCCCAGAGCGTAACATGGGAAGGTCCCTTCTGCTCTCTGCATCTTCCAGTCTCTGGGCCAGGTGTACAATGTAGAATCACACAGAATGATCTTTAGGCTTTTCTAGGTGTGATGTGCCTGAATCTGCCACTGCCCCACCTGGAATCCCTGGCCCACCTCCACCTTAGCAAGGTTCCACAGGCCTTCACCCTGCTACCCGTGTGCTCTGCTCAACATTTGCCTCCTTCAGGAAGCCATCCTGGGTTACCACCTCCTCTGTCCTCCCTTTGCCCTCTCTCCCTCAGTGCTGCTCAGTGAACACCATTTTAACCTTCCCAGGCTGTAAGCTGCACCTTAAGAGTCAGGTAAGGTGGTTTCTAAATCATCCCCTGTAGACCCCTGAGGGCCTCCTGAGTGGGCAAGGGAAGTGAGGCCCGCCTGACTCTGGACTACTCTGCAGCACCCACCCCAGCTCCAAATGGAACCAGAACCTAGCTTCTCTCATGTGTCCGGCTTCCTCATAGCCACTAGTCAGAAGGAAGAGGTCTATTGCTTTGAAAGAGCTGGACAATTACAGATCTGGCCAACGGTTCACATACTTTAGGATTTCCCTAACCAATCAGCTAACAAATACATTTAATTTGGAGAATCCCCGTAAAGTTGCCAACTTTTTATTTTGACAAGCAGACACTTAAGTCACATCTACTACTACTTAAGTCACATCACATCTACTTTCACCTGAATCTCATAAAAACTTTCGACCCCAAATTATTAAGAAAAGCACGGTTTCAGGATAAAGAACAATTCTAATGAGCTAAAACCAGCTGTATGAAAACTCTCACATAGCTCTTATCGTTCTCATTTTGTCATTAAGCAGCACGGATTTACCAGCTAGCATCAAGGACCGACTGATGAATATCAACACTCCACTGATTGGACGGGGAGACTCAGAGAGGGTCAGAGGGTTCTCCCAGGTCACACAGTGAGGGAATGGCAGAGTCGGGCCAGAACTTTCCATCTTGCGCAACCACCAGGCCCCAGGGGGCTGCTTTCACGGCCTCTGCCTGGGTTCTTTAGTGTCCCCTCCGCAGAGGTCCACGTGGCTCAGCCTTACTCACCTGAAGGAGACACACGGTAGCCGTTGCCTCGCACCCCCAGCCGGGTGCCTGCTTTGCTCCAGGACACGACCGGGGCTGGCACACCCGTGCTGTGGCATGTGAGGACCACGGGCGCCATGATGGTCGCGGTGAAGTCTGTCTGGTCGTCGGCAATGGCGGGAGGCACTGAAACACAGGTCAGGGCTTGCGGTCCCCTGGGGAACGCAGAGCCCTGGGGCCAAGCGGATGAGAAGGACAGACGGACCCAGACACAAGGGCACAGCAGGGATGAGGTCTGAAGGAAGAGCAGGTGCGCCTGGGTGAAGGGAAGAGTGTTCACTGCAGAGGGAACAGCATGTGCAAAGGCCCCGAGGTAAGGAGCAAAAAGCTGAGCTGAACCTGGGGGTCAGCAGGGCTGACTTTGTGAGCCCAAGTGACACTGAGCTTTCTATCCTGAGGGCAATGGGCAGCCATGGTGGGAGGGGCTTTTATCTGGGGTGATGACAAGGTCAGATTTTGGTTCAGAACATTCTGGATTTAGGGAGAAGCCTCTCCTACAAGCTCCCACAGGCTGTGCTGGAGTTGGGTTATGTCAGTGTGGGAGGGAACGATCAGAGAGGGCTTCCTGGAGGAGGTGATTCAGGAAGCAAAGAGAGACTCGGGGGAACCCTCAGGTCCTTGCAGGCAGAGAGCGCCCAGGAGAGGGAGACACTGTCCTCAACCTTCACCCCTGACTGTGAATTTCCCATAAGCTGTCAGCCCTGACCCTGAACTCACCATGAACCGTCACCCAGTAGAGCTTGCGGGCCTCGCCCACTCCATTGCTCACCACACATTCAAACAGGGCTGAGTCCTGGGGGCTGGGATCTTCAAGGAGCAAGGCATTGGAGGGCAGGAGTCTGGATGGACAGACAGACAGTCACCTGCTAAGTGACTGGCTTGGCTGACCTGAAACCAGCCGCCATGGCTTCCCCGCCTGGGGAACTTGGAGGCAGGGCATGTGTCTCCAGACTGTTCCCCTTCCCGTCTTTGGCCCCCAGTGCCGACTCAAAAAGTTTCTCCTAGAATTTTCCACCTTCTAAGGTCTAGCTGTTGAGTTTGTGGGCGTTTTAATGTCTGCGCCTGGGTTTCTCCATAACTCTAGAACGTTTTCTAAAGTCACCACCTAGGATAACTTCTGCAATACAACCACATCCAAAGCCCTGATTAGAACTGCTTGTGTCCACTGAACGCCTGTTTCATCACAAAGCTCCACGATGACCCGGCACCTAATACAAGAAACACCTGGTGAATTCACTGCTGAACCGGCTCCCTCAATCCTCCCAGGGATCTGTTCAGGATCACACTTGAGAAACAGGGAGACCAAGGCTGCTACAGGCACTATACGGGTTCAGTCTCAGCCAGCATGAACTTAAGCTCCTAGGTGGGTTTTGAAATAGTGACTGAAGTGGTTTCAAAGGCCATATATTCCCCATTTGGCTGTATGTCCCCAATGCCCCCACCTCCTACCGAGCATCTCCTGTAAAGACCTCCTTGCCCCCTGAGGTCCGGACACAAAAGTTCTGGTGCTGGCTTTGGTGAGTGAGACCCAAGCACGTCCCTACCTCGGTTCTGACCCAAGCAAGTCCCTACCTCAGTTCTGACCCAGCTCCCCGTCTGTGAGATGGGCAAGCCCTCTTCCACCCTGAGGATCTCACAAAGTCCCTGGAAGGACCGGCTCAGCACCTGTAGGCGCCCTGCTGCAGGCGGAAGTCCAGCTTCTGTCCGTCCTTCCACCAGGCCACGAGGGGCTTGGGGGAGCCACTGGCCTCACAGGGCAGTGAGGCTGGGGTGTAAGCGGTCAGGGTCAGGTTGGAGGGGCCGGGGGCGATGGCTGGAGGCTCTGGGGAGAAAGCAGTGATCAGGAGACAGGGTGCGGAATGTGGGCAGGGGCAGGGGGTCTGGTGGGGCTGTGCCCAGAGATGAAGTCGAGGAGCAGGGTTTACTCTTATCCCCTGCAACCCATCCCCGAGGAAGCAGGGACCGGGAGGCAGGAGAAACTCCCCGCGTGGGTCTTCCAATGGGCTCCCAAAGCTGGGGTGATGGGACCTTTGCTCACCCTTGAGGTTGGCTTCTCCCTAACTACCTCTCCTTGAATGGGGCCTCCAGGGCAAAATTCCCCAGCAGCCTGCCTGAGGCCAGGGCTCAGCTGCCTCCACCAAGGTGATCAATCAGATTGAAGAGCAGATTAGAGCTTCTGGCTCAGTGATTCTGAGTGTGATACAGCTTGTACATCTTTTATCACTCAATATAATAGTACAGTAGTAACTGTTCCCTGGTGGCTCAGATAGTAAAGCGTCTGTCTACAACGCTGGAGACACAGGTTCAAACCCTGGGTTGGGAAGATCTCCTGGAGAAGGAAATGGCAACCCATTTCAGTATTCTTGCCTGGAAAATCCCATGGACGGAGGAGCATGGTAGGCTACAGTCCATGGGGTCGCAGAGTCGGACATGACTGAGCGACTTCACTTCCTAGTAAGTGTATATGTTTGCATAAAAATAAATATGCATCTTTGAGTATACACACTCAAAACTTTTAACCAATGGGCTTCATAGTCAAAAAAACATTTGGAGGCCATTGCTCTTGGCTCCTGACAGCTAGGATGACCCAGAAGCTAAGCAGGACCTGGCCCCGACAGGGAGTGGGTGCTGAAACAAAAAACACACCTTCCCTCGTCTACCTACCAAAGACCTGGAGGTCACGACCCTGCCGATCGGAACCTGCAGGGTTGGATGCCAGGCAGAGATAGTGGCCAGCGTCCTCGGCGAGGACTGGCTGGATCCTCAGGGAACCTTCAGGCAGAACTTGAAACCTGGAACACAGGGAGGGGACCCCTGGTTGTGTCTCCAGCAAGACCCTCCCCTCGGTCCCTCACTTTTCCAGCAAGAAGGTGCTAGCTCAGGAGTCCTGCAGGTTTAGGCCAAGGTTGGGGTGGGGTGGGGGTCACGGCCGTGGGCAGCAACCCACATGGCAACCTAGAATCAGAAAGGGTGAGTGGGGCTGCTTCCAGCCTTCCATGCTCCCACCTTGACCCAGCCTCTCCCCAAGAGCCAGCAGGCAATGGTACCCCCACTCCTTCTGAGAACAGCCTCTAGATCAGATCTGGCAACTGCCCTTTCCTAGGGGCCATGTCTGTACTCTGTGATCCCACCCATGGCCACAGCCGATTGGACGGGGGACAAACACGCCCCGCAGGCTGGGCCAATGGAATTCTCTGCCCTGGGAATTTGGAACTGGGATTCACAGACAGCTCTCCAGGCTCTGCAACTTGTGTGAACAGAGGAGTTATAACTTGGGTGGTGTGGGAGGCTGGTGGGGAAGCATCCCTAACCTGTTCACAGAAAAAGAAGGTATAGAAAATTGATCTGAGGGACAGAGAGGCCTAAAACCTGCACACGGAAACAGAGATTAGCAAACAAGAGTCAAAACCAGACACAGACAGACAGACAGGGGTTCTCAGGCCCTGAGAACCTGCCCTTGGGTTCTGAGAAGACCCGTGTCCTTTCTGCTCCAACTGCCCAGGTGGGCTTCCATTTACAACCTGCAGAGAGGTACCTGAGCCCCTCCCTAAGGCCCTCCCTTGCCAGCACCCACCTGGTGCTCCCGGGATCGAGGGGGACCCCGTCCTTCAGCCAGCTCACGAGGGGCTGGGGGACACCGTCTGCCTGGCAGGGCAGCAGGGTCGTCTGGTTCACGGAGGCGTTCACTGTGGGTGGTCCTGACTGGATGGCGGGCACCGCTGGAGGAGGGGCACAGAGGGAGCGGGTGTTGGGAGTCCGTCACTCTCCGGACGGTGGGCAGGGCAGGTAGGGTAGGAGCACTCACTGTGGACCTCCACGTGGAAGGCCAGGCTGGTGCTGCCCGCCGCGTTTTGGGCGGTGCAGCTGTAGTCGCCGCTGTCGGCCGTGCTCAGGGCCTGCAGCTGGAGGAATCTGCCCTCCTCGGGGAACTGGGTGTGGGCATCCGCCTGGAGAGACCCCCCGCCCCCGGTGGCAGACCCTCATCAGTGCGGGGCTGGCCCTGCCCAGCCCCCTGGGCGGCAGGGTCATGGAACCAGTGGGACTGGCCCACAGCCCCTGCACTTGTGCCCAGCTGAGGACTCTCTGGGGAAACAGGCTCCTTTGGGAGGGAAGGGCATCCTCCCTGGAGCTCCGCCTTCGGGCCTGTTGCAGGGGGCTCACGCTTAAAGCAGGAGCTGGAGCCTCCCTCAGATCTACAGTCCTTGAATCCACAGCTGCAAATGGGCCGCATTTCAGGGGTGAGCACAGAGAACTTCAGGAAGGGGCCCCAGGCCACACAGTCACGAGGCCTGGCTCAAAGGTACAGTACAGATAGGCATCAAAAGTCCTGGGTGCAAACCTTAGCCTTGTCTCAGTGGCCCCATCACCAATATGAGGTAATGATAATATAACAATTTAACAGGGTGGAGATATAACTTAACAATCAGGAGAGCAGGTATGCACAGTGCTGGCACCAAACAGGCTCCTGGCACCTGGGAGCCAGTCTGCCCAGGGTCTGGGGCCCGAAAGGGACAGAAGGCAGTGCCCCAGGATGCCCAGCCTGGCACCCACCTGCAGCAGGACGCCTTCTCGGTGCCACTCGATCTCCGGTGCTGGGTCTGCCTCCACCGAGCACTCTAGAACCAGCTGTCCGGGGGCCAGGCCAACCACAAAGCGGGGGCCATGGGACCCAATGACATTTGGGGGGGCTGGTGGGGCAGGCAAAGAGGGCATGAAAGATGAACTCACCTCTGCCTGTCCCATCCTGCCTTCCTCTCCTGCCCCAACTCTGGCACCCCATACCTTGAACTCTTATCCGGAAGCTCTTCTCAACTTCTCCGGCAGGGCTGTGGGCCAGGCAAGTGTACAGCCCAGCATCGCTCACCTGGGGATGGAGCAGGGTGAGCAGCTGCCTCTGGCCCCAGCCTGCCTGGCTCCTGACCTGGCTTCCCACTTACACAGCTAAGGGCCCAGGATTCAGACTCAGGCCTGTTGCCTGCCACCCCACCTTTGCTAACAGCCTGTTCTCCTTTCTGGGACTTTCCTTCCCTTTTACTGCCTCGCCCTTATTTCAGGGCTAGGGCAGAGCTCATCTCCTCCAGGAAGTTCCCCTGGACTGTACCAGTTCTTTTCTGGTTGGGCTAGGGATTTATCTGGTTTCCGCATCAGCCTTGGGTCAGACCTGACTGGGGATTCCCAAGGGCATGGCCCCGGGCCAAGGGGATCATCTTCATATCCTCACACCCCAAACAAAAGTGGAGCTTGGCCGAACCTTGCCTAGTGCTGCTGGGCCCCGCCCTCCCCTCTGCAGCCTCGGCCCATGGCAGCTGGGGCAGCCGCACCTGCACACCCTCCACCCGGAGCACCCGCCTGGCCCCCTGGCCATCCTCTGGCCAGCTCAGGGCCCGCCCATCCTTGTGCCAGGTGATGTTGGGTGTGGGGGTGCCCCGGGCATCACACAGGAGCTCCAAGGGGGTTCCAGGGGTCAGCAACAGCTCTTCAGGCTGGTCTGAGTCTTCGATGTAGGGGGGATCTGCAAGACACCCCAACCTGGCTCAGCCTTGAGGGCCGTGCCGGGAGCACTGGGAGCTGGGGCTCGTCCCCCCCGCCACCACCCAGATGCTGACAGCAGATGAGGCTGCAAACAGGCAGTGGTGATCGTGTTACTGCTGCTGCTATTTAGTTCTTCATTCGTGTCCGACTCTCTGCGACTCCATGGACTGTAACCCACCTGGCTCCTCTATCCATGGGATTTCCCAGGCAAGAATACTGGAGTGGGTAGCCACTTCCTTCTCCAGGGGATCTTCCCAACCCAGGGATCAAACCCGTGTCTCCTGCATTGCAGGCAGATTCTTTACCACTGAACCACCAGGGAAGACCTGGTGATGGTGTTGGAGGGTCCTAAAAGCATCAGACCGTGGGCTCGTCTGCCTGGGGCAATTATCTGTGCTTTAAAACCAACCAGGAAACAGTATGAAGGGAGATGCGTCTTTTCAATGTGGCACAGCTCTTGCAAAATCTTGTGCTTGAGACCCAGAGCCCCGAAACCTCAGTGGCTTTTTTCCTGCTTTACAAGATTTGGGTGATGAGACGGGGGGGACACAGTCCCAGGGGAATGAAGAATCTGGGCCCCCAGCCACTGCAGCCAGGTCAGCAAGACCTGTTCCCTAAGCCCCAAGCCTCTGGGGTGCTCACCTCCCTCACCACCTTCTCCATTGTGCCCCCCACCCTGGGGACCCCCTGCCACCCCCAGCCCAGAAAAGCTGGCCCTGGGGGCAGGCGACTCACCCATCACGGTCAGCTGAAAGTGCCTCCTGGCTTCCCCCGCCTCGCTCACAGCCACGCAGGAGTAGGTCCCCGCGTGCCCCGCTTCCGCTACCTCCAGCAGCAGGCCAGGCCCGTGCTCCAGGCTCTGGGGCAACAATGGTTCCCCGTCCTTCACCCATGACACAAAGGGCAGGGGGCTTCCCCGGGCTTCACAGGGGAGGAACACCAGGGAGCCACGGACCACTGCCACGTCATTCTGAAACTCGGCCGGCTCCAGGACAGGGGGCACTGTGCAGAGCCAAAGAGTGAGCACGAGTCAATTCATTTGATGCCAGGTGGTCCCTGGACCTCTGCACAGACTAACTATTGGCCAGAGTGCCCTTCTCCTGGTCTATTCCTTCTCATCTCCAGTCCATAACTTAGACCTCACCTTCTCTAGGGAGACTTCCCTGAAACCCTGAGGCCAGGTGAGGTGCCCCCTCAGTGCTCCCTGGGATCCGCCCCTTCCCCTGGCATCACCAGTCGCCTGGAATTTTAATTGTCTTTCTACAGAGCTGTTTTCCTCATGGGCCTCCTAGTGGCAGCGGCCACCTCTGCTTACTGCCGTATCCCGGGGCCTGGTGAGGCCCTGGCACCCTCGTGTCCGAGAACCACTTGTGAGATCAATGAAAGAGTGACTGAATGAGCCAGAGGCTGAGTGTGTGCCCTGCCTTGACATCCCTGAGGGCCAACCCTCGGTTCCACTCAGAGGGGAGGGGCGGGGACAGGGCCTTGATTCTCAACCCTGAGGCCAAAGGGCCTGGTAACCCACCCCCTGCTCCGTACCGAGCACCTGCAAGATGAAGTGCCTGTTGGCCACACCTGCGGGGCTCGCGGCCACACAGGTGAAGGTGCCCGAATCCGCCAGCTGCACCTGGGAAATCCTGACGCCCTCGAGCAAAGGGAGGGACGAGAGTGAGGCGGGGAGAAAGAGAGAGAGGGACTCAGACCCCATTCTCTTCCATCCCATCCCTAACATCTCACCGGCCAGAGGGCGGGGCTCTGAAACATACACCTGACCAGGTCCTGCCTCTGTTTAAACCCCCAGGATGAAGCCCAGACTCCCCACCTCCACCCCTGCTGCCTTCTCTGCCCACCTCACTCTGCACCCAGACTTCCTGCTTCCCAAATTTTGAAGCTCCACCATCCCTCCCCAGGGCAGCCTGCTATTCCCACCCCTTTCTTCTAGACAATTCCACTCAGCTTTCAGGACTCATCAGACATCTCTACTCACTGTTTCCACTGCCTGAACCCCACTGTCTGTTGAATCCCCTTTCACCCTGACCACTCCTCCTGAGTTGCCTTTGTCAATGTCCACAGTGACCCTGAAATGTCTGTTATACCCGCCCTAATGCTGGCAACCTGGGCACAGCTCACACTCACTCCCTGGGGACTGCAGCCCATCCTGGCTTCCAACACCACCTGTTTGCAGACCATCTCCAAGCGCCTATTTCCTAAACTCCCAACTAGAGTATCCAGTGCCTGGTTTCCATCTTTCCTTATGTCCAAGAATCTCTCCAACCAACATGTGTGAAGAGAGCCCAGGTCTCAACCCTCAACCTGCTCCTTCCACTGTGGACCCGTCTCAGAAAATGGAAACTCAGCCTTCCAAGTTTCCGGATAAAGATCCCAGAGCCCTGCTCAACTCCTCCCGCCATCTCTCCTCTCTCCACGACACCACCAGCTGGACCACTGCCATCACCCCGTCATGGGGCTCTGACCCAGGCCCCCCCATTGTGTTTCCCCTAGATTATGACTGAAGCCCCAGAACACCCTCCTACTTAACCCTCAGCCCTACAGTCTGCCTACGGTACAGTCTGCCGTCCACGCTGCAGCCTAAGTCACAACCCCCAAAGAAGTGAAAGTAGAAGCTCAAGTGGATATGCGTACTACGATGTCCACGGCAGCATTATTCACATTTTTCAGCATTATTCACACAACTGCTGAAATGTGGATGCAATCCAAGTGTCCAAGAGTGAGTGGATGGATAAAGGAAATGTGTTCTACACATACCGCGTGACATTATTCAGCTTTAAATATCAGGGTGGAAACTTTGACGCAAGCTACAACATGGATGATCCCTGGGTCGTGAAGACCCCCTGGAGGAGCAAACGGCAACCCACTCCATTATCCTTGCCTGGGAAATCCCCATGGACAGAGGAGCCTGGAAGGCTCCACGGAGTCACAAAGAGTAGGACACACTTAGCAACTAAACAACAACATGGACAAGTCTTGAGAACATGATGCTAAGTGAGATAAAGCTGTCACAGAGGACAACTATTGCGTGATGCCACGTACACGAGGGACTCAGAATAAGGCAAATTCACAGACGGAAAGTGCGATGCTAGGTGCCAGGAGATGGGGAGGGGTGGGGAACTGGTGTTTAATGGCTCAGAGCTGCAGTTTGAGAAGAGGCAAAGCTCTGGAGAAGGACGATGGGGATGGCTGCCCAACAGCGTGAGTGTCCTCAGTGCCCTGGACAGTGCACGTAAAAACGCTAGATTCTCTTTTATGTGTTCAGTCAGTTCAGTCGTGTCTGACTCTTTGTGACCCCATGGACTGCAGCATGCTAGGCCTCCCTGTCCATCACCAGCTCCTGGAGCTTGCTCAAACTCATGTCCATTGAGTCAGTGATGCCATCCAGCCATCTCATCCTCTGTCGTCCCCTTCTCCTCCCGCCTTCAATCCTTCCCAGCATCAGAATCTTTTCCAATGAGTCAGCTCTTTGCATGAGGTGGCCAAAGTATTGGGGTTTCAGCTTCAGCATCAGTCCTTCCAATGAGCACCCAGGACTGATCTCCTTTAGGATGGAATGGCTGGATCTCCTTGTAGTCCAAGGGACTCTCAAGAGTCTTCTCCACACCACAGTTCAAAAGCACCAATTCTTTGGGGTTCTTTTATGTGTATTCTACCACAGACGCAAAAGTCGAGCCACATCACGAGGCTTCTCCGCTGAAAACCTTTTCAGGGCTCCCCTTCTCTCCTTAGGAAAACCCAAGTCTTTTGAAGCACTTACAAAGCCCTATGTCGCCTGACAAACCTTCCCTTCACCAACCCTCCAGCTCTGTTCCTAGAACGCACAGCCACATGCCCACCTCAGGGCCTTTGAACCTGCTCTTCCCGCCTGGGAACTCTTTCCCGTGGAATCCACTCATCTCCCCTTCTTACCTCCTTCCACATCTGCTCAAGTGTCATCTCCTCTGAGTGCCTGCCACCGGCCACCCTAAAATTGTGCTCTCCACGGGCACTTCCTACTCCCTTACCCGAGCACACATCTCTTGTGACATGTCACTTTTATACTCGCTTATTTTCCATCCCCACAACTGCAGGAGCAGAGGCTTTGTCTTGCTCACTGCTCCACCCCAGTGCTCTGGAACGGCACCTGGAACAGCAAGCACTCCAGAAGTGCTGCTGAATGCGTGAAGACTTTGCTCAGGCACCTTCTTCCAGGAAGCCTTCCCTGATTTCTCCTACCAGGGCTAGGCTGAGTCAGCTGCAACCGGATGTCATCACCCAGATCTGTGCCTCCCCTACTGGGCTGTGAAAACCTGAGGGCAGAGGCCACTTTCATTTCTGGAGTTCCATTTGGGTCCTCTTGTTCCCCTCATCAAAAACTTCTATATGTTTATATTATTTTCAGTCTAAAAGCCATTCAGTTGTGTTTTTAAGCAAGCTGCTTGAGCAGGATGTCTGGGGTACTGGCTGGTGGGCTGGGAAACCACTGCCTTACCGGAGGGTGCGGCCAGAGCTGTGGAGGTGGGTGCGGTGGGAGAGCGGAAGGGGCAGGCCGTCCTTGAGCCAGCTCACGTGGATAGGCGGGGAGCCCCGGACGGGGCATGCCATGCTCACCAGATCACCAAGCCTGTGAACCAGGGTCCCCGCACCCTCTGGCCCCTGCTCGATGGTGGGAGGCACTGATGGGAGGGCAGAGAGGAAAGAAGGAACAGTGATGGGGTCAGAGAGCTGGACCATAAAGAAGTCTGAGTGCCAGAGAACTGATGCTTTCGAACTGTGGCGCTAAAGGAGACTCTTGAGAGTCCCTTGGATTGCAAGGAGATCCAACCAGTCCATCCTTAAGGAAATCAAACCTGAATATTCATTGGAAGGACTGATGCCGAAGCGCCAATACTTTCACCTGATTCAAAGAGCTGACTCATTGGAAAAGACCCTGAGGCTGGGAATGATTGAAGGCAGCAGGAGAAGTGGGCAACAAAGGATGAGATGGTTGGATGGCATTGCAGACTCAATGGACAATGAGTCTGCCCAAACTCTGGGAGATGGTGAAGGACAGGGAAGCCTGGCGTGCTGCAGTCCACGGGGTCGCAAAGAGTCGGACACGAATGAGCGACTGAACAACAACAGCTAGGGGGTCAGGGGAGGGGAGGTGGGCTCCCCCCAGGGAAGTCCCAGCAGATGGCACTGATACCTAGACCTCTGCCACTGCAATCAGCACGTGGCGATCACCACGTGGTCCTGGAGCCACATCTACTCCCGGCAAGGATGACACCCCCGGTGTCTCTCCTTTATCCCCTGACTCGCTTGCTGTACACCTGGAGCAGTTGTGCCCCGGCCTGGGGATGAGGCAGAGGCCCAGAGAGGCCAGACGGGCCTGGCTCACAGAGGGGGCTTGGATAGGGGTTCACCAGGTGCCCCCCACCAGGGCCGTGTCTGCACCCTCCAGACGCCCCAGTGGAGGCCCCGTGTTGGCCGGGCTGCTGCCATCCTGGGACGGCTGGACTGCCTGCCGCTCCGCGCCCTTGGCCGCTCACCCAGCACATTGACGGTGTAGAGCTTGGCGTCCTCGCCGGCTGCATTGTGAGCCACGCAGGTGTAGGCACCCGAGTCTGAGGCCGTCAGGTCCTTCAGCACCAAGGAGCTGCCATTCAGGTAGAACCTGTCACGGGGAGAGAGAGCCGGGAGGCAGTTGTGTGAGGACATGGAGGCTCACCGCCTGGGACGGGGAGGGTGCCGGCCAGGCCTTACCAGAGGTAGGGGCCCACGCTTTCATCCAGCGGGCTGCCATCCTTCAGCCAGACCACATATGGGGGAGGCTGCCCGTCGACCTCACAGTCCAGCTGCACGTCCTGCCCCTCCAGGACGCTGTGCTCCTGAGTGGTGCCTGAGCTCTGGATCCGGGGGGCCACTGTGGCAGGGGCTGTGGTGAGGCCCTGGGGCAGAAGCTGGGGCTGGTGTGGGGGGCGTGGGACACGGGAGGGGCTCAGGGTGCGGACATACCCAGCACGGCCACCACGAAGTCCTTGTGGGCCTCAGCCTGGGCGTTCTCAGCCACGCACGTGTAGGTGCCAGCCTGGTCTGGCTGCAGGTGACTCAGCTGGAGGCGGCCCCCCCGGGAGACCACACCACGTGCCATGCTGCTCTCTGCAGGAAGGAGGGGCAGGCCTGGATGTCACCTGCTCAGACCCATCGCCCCAGGTGCCACCACTGGGCCCAGACACAAAAGCCACGTGACTCCCTGGGAGGGTGCTTGATGCCCACTCACAAGGCTGGAAACACCCCAGGAACCCTTGAATTACCCACCCCTTTCTTACGCTCACGGGGAAACTGAGGCCCAGACACATCACAGCCTTCCCCAGCCTGGGCGCCTTAGATTGCGTCAGTCCTTATAACCAACCCCTCCATACACCCTTCCACTGGGGACATTTCTCCCCAAGGGATCCCACTCCCTTTATTGTCTAGGACTTGCTCCTTTTCCTGTTGACTCTCAGGCCCAGCTCATTCCCACCTCCTTTCCAATTTTTCCCTCTGCCCCTGTGGATCACGGCAAACCAGCCACTCACTGACCTTGATATGAGTCAATCGAGGGGCTCCTCTGAGACTCTGCTCAGGCTGCACACCCCCCCAGACTGGAATGCTTCCCCCTTGTGTTCTCCAGTGGCACCTCTGCCCCAAAGCCTTCTCCAACTGCACCAGCCCAGGCTGATCTGCCCTCTCTCAGATCCTCATCTGTCCAGCCAGCCCTTCAGCACAAAATGTATTGAGCAACTACTACAAACCCAACAGCGAGTTCAGGAATCAAAGACGGGTGAAATGTGGTCCCTGTCCTCAAGGAGATCAAAATGCCTCAGAGACAGTGACACAGGCACACACCCGTGTGCCTGGCCCTGTGGAACCCTGACGGAGCCTGGAGAGACGAGGCCAGGCTTCTGCAGGAGGTGAGTCTCAGCTGAGACTGGAAAGTGGGTCTGAATCAGCCAGGTGAAAGTGGACGTGGTTCCGGGAGCCCAGGGTGGGTATTTCAGGAAAGAAATGGCATGTGCCAGGAGCTGAAGGCCAGAGAGAAGAGAGTCCAGAGCAATCCACCGCTAGGCATATATCAAAGAAGGAAAGCGTGCGCCACGCACTTGTACAAGAACATTCACCGTGTTATCCCTCACAGCCAAAGGTGGAAACAACACGAACATCCATCGACTGGCAGATGGACAAAAAACGTGATAGATTCACACAGTGGAACGTCCAGCCACAAAAATGAATGAAAAAAAGACTTAAAGAATGAAGAATGACATGTGCGACAACATGGATGAACCTTGAAAACACGGTGCTAAATGGAACAAGAGGCCACGTGTTGTGTGATCCCACATGTTACATGAAGCGTCCAGAACAGGCAAATTTATAATGACAAAGTAGGGTAGGGGCTGTCTAAGGCCAGAGTGACTGCGAGTGAAGGTGATGGGTGAGGGATTTCCTTTGGGTGATAAACATGTTCCAAACTTATAAACAGCAAGGTCCTACTGCATAGCACAGGGAATTGTTCAATACCCTGTGATAAACCATAATGGAAAAGAGTATTAAAAAGTATGTGTGTGTATATATATATATATATATATGCATGCATGCATGATCAGTTGTGTCTGACTCTGCACCCCATGGACAGTAGCCAACCAGACGCCTCTGTCCAAGGGATTATCCAGGCAAGAATACTGGAGGGGGCTGCCATTTCCTTCTCCAGGGGATCTTCCCCACCCAGGGATCAAACTCACATCTCCTGCAATGACAGGCAGATTCTTTAAGATTCTTTACCACTGAGCCACCTGGGAAGCCACACACACGCACACACACACACACACACATAACTGAATCCCTTTGCCATACAGCAGAAATTAACACAACATTGTAAATCAACTATACAACTATACTACAATAAATAAGGAAAAATAAAATATAAAGTTAAAAAGTGTTCCAAAATTGATTGTGGATATGCTGTGTGAATATACAAAAAACAACTGAATTATACATTTTAATTGGGTAAATTGTATAGTATGTGAATTGTATCTCAGTAAAGCTGTTATTGAGAGAGACAGACAGACACAGGCATATGCAAGGAGCTGAGAGCAGCTAGGTCCATCTGGAGCACAGAGCAGGATGGAGGGGGGCTGGCCCTGGCCAGTGGGCCCTGGCCCTGAAGGGCCTCCTGGGTTGTGGTCCTGAGGACTTCAGCCATGGAAGGATTTTCAACAGATAACTGACACGCCCAGACCTGCCCTTTGCCATCCTTTCTGCCCCAAAGGAGCCTGCACTGAGGTCCTGGACGGGGTCCAGGAGATGAGTGTAGGGGCTGTGCCCTCACCCAGGGGTGTGGGCCATAGGGGCTGAGATGGAAGAGGCTAAGGGGTGGAGAGCAGGGCTGGCCCCAGAGATGTTTACATTGACAAGAAGAGGCACCTACTGACTAATGGGCGGGTGGGTTGGGGGAGAGTAAGAGTGGGGCAAGGATGCAGACCTGGATGGAGGTGACCAACAGCTGGGCTAGACAGAGCTGAGGTGCTGGAGGAGGAGCAGCTTTGGGGGCCACTGTGGAGCCCAGGCTCAGGCCAGCTGTACCCTCAGCACCCACTCTGAGTTTCTGTTCTGTGGACACAAACACAGGAGCCACCAAGCCCCCATGTGAATGGTCCTCAGTGTTGGGATTTCAAGGCCAGCAGGGCTGAGAGACAAATGGGGGAACGGATCAACAAGGTGCTGCCGGCTTTTGATTTTGCCAAGCAAGTGAAGTTACAAACCCAACTATCCCCTTCTGCTTTCATTGCCATTTCATTAAATAAAGAAACTTGTTGCTGTTTTAGTCGCTAAGCTGTGTCTGACTCTTCTGTGACCCCGTGGACTGTAGCCCGCCAGGCTCCTCTGTCCATGGGATTTCCCAGGCAAGAATACTGGAGTGGGTTGCCATTTCCTTCTCCAGGGGATCTTCCCGACCCGAGGATCTAACCTGTGTCTCCTGCATTGGTAGGCAGGTTCTTTACCACTGAGGTACCAGGAGAACCCCAAACAAAGAAATACTTGGCAGCAAAATGATAAGGACTGATGGACTCACCGACAGGCATCCTGTCCTTCAGCCACGTGACAGCAGGTGCAGGGACCCCGGTCACGTCACAGCTCAGGACCAGGGGGCTCCCAGCCACCCGGCTCACCATCTCCGTCTCTGGGTTCTCAAACGTCGGGGGCACTGCAGGAGAGAAGCCAGATTCCCAGAATCCTATGACTCTGCCCCCTACTTCCTTCCTCTCGGGCCGATCAGGGAGGCCTGAGAAGCACTTCCCTGTGCTTAGGAGCTGACATTTTATGTTTTGCCATTGATGCGGATGTGAGTTGTTTTATCCACAAACGTAAATACGACCAGCAGCTGACTATTTCCAAACATTTACAAAGCAGAGCCCAGAGGGAGAACACTTAGCCCAAAGATGGTAAATATGTGACTATTGCACCAGCAGGCGTTAACCTATGCCAGGGCAGACATCACTAATCGATCCCAACACTCTCTCCTGCTCAGCCAGCATGAAGTCACGCACCACAGGCAGCCACTGCCAGTGAAACACAGATGGCTGTGCTCAGGATGAAACATCTTCTCTCTCAAGGACCAGACATTGCACCCTCTCCCTGTTCATCAAGGTGGCCATCAGGAGAAGGAGCTATGAGCTTTGAGCAGCAGCAGACCTGGTATCAATAATTTTCAACACTGGTATTCAGTATGGTCAGGGTTGGATCCATCCACTGTCCCGGTGGTACAGAAGCTGAAGGCTTTGGCATCTGTGGCAGATAGCTGGTGTCTCTCTACCTGTCCTTCCCATCTTGCACAGGGTCACTCGGGCAGAAACTACATTTCCCAGTCTCCTTTGCAGCTTGCTGTGGCCAGCTGCTCAAGTTCTCTATGTCTGCTCATTTCTGCTTCACCGGCTGGTATACAATGCAACGTGTGTATGCTGAATCACTTCAGTCGTGTCTGACTCTTTGCGACCCCATGGACTATAGCCTGCCAGGCTCCTCTGTCTGTGGGATTCTCCAGGTAAGGATACTGGAGTGGATTGCCATGCCCTCCTCCAGGGGATCTTTCTGACTCAGGGATCGAACCTGAGTCTCTTACGTCTCCTGCATTGGCAGGCAGTTTCTTTACCCCTAGCACCACCTGGGAAGGCCCAAAGATGGAATGCAGACAGGGACAACCCTCAGCGAATGGGAGATCAATACGATGGAAGGATCTTGGTCCCTAAATTAGCATTTGGTAAGTCCAGAGCTACCCTCCAGCCCAGATGCTCACTTCTAGGCTTTTGGATGAGAGAGGTAAACTTCTCTCTTCCTTGATGCACTATATTTTGGGGTCTTTTTGTTACACAGCTGAGTCTTTTCCCTAACTGACACAACATCTGACCACAAGAAAATCTGGCCAAGCCTTCATCCCTTGCTTCCCTAGGCAGTTCCGACAAGCTCTCCCTTCACCCCCAGCTTGAGCCACACCCAATGAAATGCCCATCTATGTTCCATCTTGGGCTGCTAGGGCAGGTGCCTTAGGGTTCAGGTGGGGATGACATGGTCCCAGGACTCCGAGGGTCTGATCTCTTAGGGCTCTGTCCCAGTGCTCCCATCCTGGGCCCTGTGCCCAGCCATTTCTAGACACAGTCATGGCAGACCATAGATGGAGCGCCTTCTGCATGCTTAACAGGCAGGTCCTATCTTCGGCTCCTTTTACTGAAGGTAAATCCGAGGCTCAAAGGGACAAGGTCACTCAGAGCAAGTCATCAGTGGAGTCCTGTTCTGATCCTGCTCTTTTCAATTCCAGATCTTGTGCCCTAAACACTCAGCAACACGCTTCCCTTTGCAGTCACTGCCCTTCCCATCCTTGGTAGCTCCATGTGCTGCCAGCGGTCCCACAGTGGCGCTCGCAGGCTGGTCCCCAGCTTACCCTGGACCGTGAGGCTGAAGGCCCGCATGGCCTCCCCGGCTGCATTGCTGACTCTACAGCTGTATAAACCTTTATCCGACACCTGGGACAGAGAAAGCACGTGATGACAGTGTGCATGCGGCTGGGGTGGGCTCCCCAAAACCTCCAGGCCCCAGAACCTTCCAGAGCAGGACTCTCCAAGTAAACCGGTCATGCCTGGGAGGCCCAAGGGGAGATGGGACCTTCTGGCCTTTCCCAAATCCTAGAGATGCAGGAGGGATGAGAGAAGGTGGGTGCAGAGGACCCAGACCTCACCCTTCCCTGGGTCTGCGTGTCAGCTGAGCCAGGGGGAGAAGGTTCCCTCGCTGTGGGGATGGAGCTGAACCCGGAGAGGGGAGCCCTGGGTACAGTTCCAGAGGAACAGCGAATATTCACCCAGTGAACACTTGTGGGTGTCTAATCCACACCAGGGACGGGGGTGGGCAGGTGGAACCGAGTCCCCGGGAGTGATAACCAGAGGGGCCTGGAGAGGCTTCTGGATCCCGGGGAAACAGGCAGGTGGCAGGGCCCGGATCTGCTTGAAGTCGTTCTATGGCTCAGTCCGAGCCAGACCTGGGGTCTGGTGCCCTTTCCGCATCTCCCGCCTCCAAGGCTGCTCATCACCTTGGACTGGGGTTCTCTGGGCCGAGGAGGAAGCAGGCCCCACATCCTGCCACCCAGCTGCCCGCCTGCCCCTGGCACACCAGGAGGTGACATCTCCAGGGCTGCCCAGGGCCGCCTGCACCTCCAGACAGCTCACCTGGGCGTCCTGGATCTCCAGCCTCTGCCCACCCAGCAGAGCTTGGATTCGCTCTGGCAGGACCAGGGGCTGCCCGTCCTTCTGCCAGGCCACAGTCGGCTCGGGGAATGCGTCTGTCTCACAGCTCAGGACGGCCTTGTCCCCTGCACTCACCAGGACCACATCCTGGGGTCTGCTGGGTGCCTGCCGGAAGGTGGGGGGAACTGGGGCAGGAGACGAGCCAAGTGAGGGGCCGAGGCCTTCCCCTGTCCTCCCCAACATCCCTGCAGGCTAACCATCTATGGAGAGAAAGGGTCACACAGCAGACCCCACCCCAGGGGATTGCACTGACCCCGGGGGCTGGACTAAGAGAATCCAGGCCAGCACGCCGAGGACCTGCTGGGTGACCTGGGAAGTGCCTCTTGGCCTCTCTGGGCTCAGCCTCCCAGTTGGGGTACACGTGTGTTGAGTCACTTCAGTCGAGCCTAACTCTTGCGACCGCATGGACTGTGGCCCGCCAGCCTCCTCTGTCCATGGGATTTCCCAGGCAAGAATACTGGAGTGGGGCTCTGTTTCCTCCTCCAGGGGATCTTTCCAACCCAGGGATTGAACCCGGCATTGGCAGGCGGATTCTTTACCAGTGAGCCACCAGGGAAGCCCTGGCACTGGATTAAATGCTCACATACCACCATCTAATCCTTAAACCAACCATCACCTTATAGTGATGGGAGACTCAAGGCTCAGAGAGGAAGAGTGACTTGCCCAAGGTCACAGAGCAAGGAAGCACACAGCTGAATTTCAAACCCAAGGGCGTCCGAGTCTAGTAACCAGGAACGTAACCCCACGGTGCCCCAGACACCACTGCAGCAGACGGCACGGTGTGTCCCAGGCTCCCCCGGGGCCGGCTGCCCCTCTCCTGACTGTGCTGGAGAAGGGGTGTGAGGGTGATGGAAGGAGTCGGGGACAGTGCAGGTGGGGGGACAGATGGCACGTACCCAGCACGCTAAGCTGCACCAGCTTATGGTCTCGGCCGGCGGCGTTGAGGGCCTCACATATGTACATCCCAGAGTCCAAGAGCTGAACCCGAGTCAGCTGCAGGGTGTGGGTGCCTGCGAGGGGTGGTGGTGGCGGGTCGGGGGGGAGCCAGCGCTTGGCACCAGTGAACAGGCCCCAATCCCCAGACCCTACGCCCACAATCCTAAAGCCCTCCCAGACCCCCAATTCTATCCCAGATTTGGGGAGGCCACTCAGCTTCCCCATAGAGTCTCCGAGCCAGGCCCTCAGCCTCAGTTTACGCACCAGGCAGGAGGAAGATCTCTTCTCCCAGGGAGAGGGTCCAGCCGTCCTTGTACCAAGTGACCTCGGGGCTGGGGTGAGCACGGACGTCGCAGGGCAGGGAGACGCTGCTGTTGAGGGTGGCGGTGATCTGCTCCGGGTTCAGACCTGCGATTCGTGGCGGGACTGTCCCCGCGGGGCCACCGAAATAAAGAAAGACGTGACAATACAGACCGGCAGGGAGCCGACGGCCACAGGGTGACACATGGGGCCTTCTGGGGCTCCTGGCACTTCAAACCAGCTCCTGTTCGTCTTCCTCATCTTGTAGAGGAGAATGCAGAGCTCAGAGATCAGAGAGGGAGAGTCATTTTTCCAAGGTCACTCAGCTGCTCAGTGGGAGGGCCAGAATATCCATTCAATTCAGGCTAAGTCCTAGACCTGAGTGCCCAACGCTGTCATCCCTCTGCCCCTGAGGCCACAGCTGCACTACGTCTGGAGCCAGAGATCTCAGCCCCTAAGATGCACATATCACAGGAATGCAGAGGTTGAGAGGGTCGACTCTGGAGGCAGGGAGACCCCCACTGAGTCTCCGAGCCTGTTTCCACGGCCCTAAAATGGGGCCCACCTCTCGGCTTTGAGCCCAGGAAAGTAAGTGCCCTTATAGTAAGTGATCAATAGTGGTGCTGGAAAGACCTTGTTCTTCTGAGAGCCTCCGAGGTTGCTTAAGATGGTCTAGTGGCCAGGGTCCTCCAGAGTTCTCTGTCCTGGGGTAAGGCTGGCACAGACCGAGGGCCCAGGATGCTGGAAGGACCGCAGCACTCTGCCTGCCTGCCTGGTGAGCCCACAGAGCACGCCAGGGCCAACCCAGAGGACCAGCCCTTGCTCATCTGGGGAACCCGCGGGGGCTGCCCACTCGCCCGGCTCACCTTGCACCCTGAGTGTGAAGAGCTTCTCCGTGGAGCCCGCTGGGTTCTCGGCCACACACATGTAGCTGGCGGCGTCAGCCACTTCCGCCGTGGAAACCTGGGGGTGCATGTTGCCAGCCCGATGGCTCTGGGCCCCCCAGGAACCGCGAGGGCTCCCTCCCACCCATCCCAGGCACGGCCGGCACCAGGTGGAGCCCCCTCAGAAGACCACCTTTGTCTACACGGAGCAATGCTTAGGGAGGTCACCCCACGTCCAGCCAGGGCTTTCTGTGACATTCGGGGCTGTGAGGCTGACAGATGAGTCCCTGTAGCAAACTGGGTGATGACAATGGTCCCCTCCCCAGCCCCGAGAAGGGTGCTCTGTGCTGTGCTGGGCTCCAGGGGTCCTGTGTAGGGGTGTCTGGATGTTGGGGGCCCGAGGTGCTGCCTGAGGTTCCAGGTGCCCACACGGCTCTGTGAGCATCTGATGGCCTTCCTAAGGAAGGCTGCCCTGTGCCACGCTGGCTGTGGGTGTGCCAGCCTCTGCTCCTTTTCAGGGGCCACGAGCAGCCCTATAAGGCTTCTCACATACGATTCTTCAGTGAATTAAATAATTAAGTAAAAGTGAAAGAAAGTGAAAGTGCAAGTCACTCAGTCGTGTCCGACTCTTGGCGACCCCATGGACTATACAGTCCACAGAATTCTCCAGGCCAGAATACTGGAGTAGGTAGTCTTTCCCTTCTCCAGGGAATCTTCCCAACCCAGAGGTCAAACCCAGGTCTCCCTCATTGCAGGCAGATTCTTTACCAGCTGAGCCACAGGGGAAGCCCAAGAATACTGGAGTGGGTTGCCTATCCCTTCTCCAGGGGATCTTCCCAACCCAGGAAACCCTGAATTAAATCCCAGGGGTTCCAACACACTTCCAAGCAAAGAGCTTCAGGTGATGGCAGTTCGTTGGTCCCCAGACAAACAGAACTGAGTCACTGCAGCAGCTATCTTTATTTATAATTTATTTTTTGATCTTGCCACAGGGCATGTGAGATCCTAGTTCTCCAATCAGGGATCAAACCCATGACCCCTTGCAGTGGAAGCACTGGAAACGCAGAATCTTTTTTGCTTTTGTTTTTAAATAAGTATTTTTTAAAAAGTATTTTTGGCCACACCCTGCAGCATGAGGGATCTTAGTTCCGCCCCCCAACCAGGGATTGAATCCAAGCCCTTTATGGGAAGGAAGGCAGAGTTTTAACCACTGGACCACCAGGGAAGTCAGCCACTGCCTTTAGCCTGAGCAGGGGTTGGGGGGGGGGGGTCGCCCTGACCTGTAAGATTCGCCCATTTTCCAGGACCTGCAGCCGTGGGCTTGGGGAGAAAGGCAGCCCATTTTGGAGCCATGAGATGGTGGGCGCAGGGTTGCCCAGGACTGGGCAATGCAGGCTGACGGTGCTGTTGGCATTGACGGTCACCTCCTCTACAAGCTCCTCCGTTTCACCCAGGATCACAGGTGGAGCTGGGGGCGAAGAGGGTGAGAAGCGGGCAGCCTCCTTGGGAAAGGCCCCAGGAGGAGCAGGGCGTGGAGACGAGAGGTCTTGGTGCCAGGTGCTAGCTGGGGCTCCTTGAACCCTGCCCACCAAGCCCTTCTGAGCCCTGGGACAGCTAAGAAGTCTAGGGCACAGAGAGGGCTATGATTCACTCAAGGTCACTCAGCTAGCAAGCAACTCATGTGTGCTGTCACTCAGCCGTGCCCAACTCTTTGCAACCTCATGGACCGCAGCCCGCCAGGCTCCCCTGTCCCTGGGATTCTCCAGGCAAGAATACTGGGGTGGGTAGCCATTCCCTTCTCCAGGGGATCTTCCCAACTTGAGGACGGAACCCACGCCTCCTGCCTTGCAGGCGGACTCTTTACTGTCTGAGCCACCAGGGAAGGCCCAGGAAGCAGCTCACTTGGAATCTGAACCTAGTCCAGTCTGGTTTCAGAGTCCGAGCTCGAAAGCCCTGCATCATCCATTTGGAGAAAGGCAAGACTACGCCTGCTCTCTACTTGGGCCCCCTTCTGGAGGTGGGGGGCCCTCACGGGGCCTTAGACCTGAGCCTCCCCCACTGCCCACCCCCAGGCCAGGCCACTCACTCAGTACCAGCAGCTCGTAGTGCAGCCAGTCCTCGCCCACCTCGTTGGAGGCCTTGCACGAGTACCTTCCCGCATCCTCCGCCCGTACCAGGGGGATCTGCAGGACCCGGCCTCCTGCAGGGACACGGGGGAGATAGAGGTCTGAGCAAGAACCAAGAAACCTGCCCTCTCCCCTGGAGGAGATCTGGGACACATCACTGCCCCACTCCCCCCACATAACCTGTGACATGCAGAGAAGCACCTGCTGTGCCCCGGTCACGGCACAAGAGGGCCAGTTAAAGCACAGTAATGGCTTGCTCTGCACCAGGCCCTGGGCTGAGCATTCCCCCAGCCTCTGACTCTGTGTGTTGTCACAACTCCCATCTTACAGATGGAAAAACTGAGGCTTCCTAAGAGTACTTGGCAGGGCTGAGCCCAGCTCCTTGATGAAGGCAGAGAGAAGAGGCGGAGAGCTGGGCACATGTCTGGGCAGAGGCTCTCAGGAGGCTGGAGTGGTTGGAGGTGGGGGCTCTTGAGGGGCATCACCTGGGACCCTCTGCGATCGAGAGCCAGCCAGGGCCAGACTCTGGCATCAAGGGGGCTGGAACTTGTGTCTAGCAGGAGTGGGGTTTGGGTGACTGTGCGCTCAGAATCCTGGGCTGGGGGGTGGCCAACCCAGAATGTGATGGGCTGTGAGTAGGATTCGAACCAGGGGCTCATTATATGCAGAGCCAAGGGGTGGTAGCCTGGACTAGGGAGGCTGTGGCCATGGTCAAGGGAGGGATCACTTAATGTGTGAGATTAATCTATGATCAGGGCCAGAATTAAGATCAGCTGTGACTATGAGCACTGTGTGCCCAGGATTAGGGGTTCTGTGGCCAGGGCAGAGACCAATGGTGGGACTGAGGGTCAGCATGTGACTGAGCTCTTTGTGTCCCCAAGCCAGAGGGCAGTGGCCATTTAAGGGGTCAATTACATCTTTCCGTAAGCCCTGCCTCTCCCAGATCTCCAAGGGGTCGCCTTCTTTCACGAGCACCAAAGTCCAAACCCTGGCATGGCTGTTCGCCCTACAGCCCCCTCATTCTTCCCTCCACCACCAGCGTCACCGCTGACCTGCGCCTGGCCGGGCACCGCGTGACCGTGAGCCGGGCGACCACCCCACCCGGGCTCTGTGTCTGGGATTCCTCCCAGTCCTGGACCCCTCCGCCCCAGGGAAGCCAGGCGTTTCTAAGCCCCATCCCCAGAGCCCTTTAATTCAAAGCCGTCCATAAAAAACTATTCTAAGATGAAGCAGTTGTTTAGGCAGGAAGCAACCTAGATGCCCATCGACTGATGAGTGAATAGAACACATGTGGTACATAAACACAATGGAATATATACTCAGCCATAAAAGAGGAAGGGGTTGAGTCAGTCCTAGTGAGGTGGAGGAACCTAGAGCTTGTTATATACATAGTGAAGTAAGTCAAGAAGAGAAAAACAAATATAGTATATTAACGCATATATGTGGGATCTACAGGGCTTCCCTGGTGGCTCAGACGGTAAAGCGATCCAGAAAGCTGATACTGATGAACCCACTTGTGGGGAAGGAATGGGGACGCAGATGTAGAGACTGGACTTGTGGACACAGTAGGGGAGGCAGGGAGTGGGGCAAATGCAGAGAGTAGTGTTGGCATAAATACAAAATGTCCATGCGATGGAGAGCCGGTGAGAAGTTGCTGTGTGGCGCAGGGAGCCCAGCCTGGAGCTCGGTGATGGCTTGGATGGATGGAAGGGGGGAGGGGAGGAGGCTAGGGAGGGAGGGGTGTACTCTATGATTATGGCTGATTCGCGTTTCACATGGCAGAAACCAGTACAGCACTGCAAAATTTTAAAAAATTTAGATATAAAAAAAGAAAAAGTGTTTATGTTTTTAACAAAAAAGCAAATAACTTTTAAAAGTTTCTTTACCAAATGAGCTATCAGGGAAGCCCAACTTTAAATAAACAAATACGTAAAGCAGGAAAAAGACAGAAAGAGGTCACATGACAACCTAGAGGGGTGGAAGGTGGGAGGGAGAGTCAAGAGGGAAGGGACATGCGTATGCTTACAGCTGATTCGTGTTGATATATGGCAGAAACCAACACAGTGCTGTAAGGCGACTATCCTCCAATTAAAAATAAATAATTTTTTTTTAAGGTCACATGAGCCATGATCTTGGATCCTGGGTGGGCATCAGAGCCCCATGAGAGCTTCTTCAACATTTGGGGTCTTAATAAAGGAACTGCCCCCTCCCCCCGGAAAAAGGGGCCAGGACATTACAGATCTCGAAGCCCAGAGGTGGGCGTGGTGCAGACGAGGACCTCTGTTCTAACCAGAGGCAGAAGGGGATCCTGTTCTTGCCTTCAAACAGGTAAAGGACTTCTAGCCCCAGTTTATGAAAGGCGGCTGAGGTCCAGAGTGGTCACATGCCCTGCCGGGGGTCAGACAGCAAGCAGCAGGCAGGAGACCTCAGGCCGCACCGAAAGGCGGAGGCGACCAGCCCTGGTGTGGGTGTGACCCTGGTGCCTGCCTGTAAAGGGCCCGCTCTTCCACGCAGCCCTGGCCTACCTTGCAGAACAGACACCCCGTCCTCGATGGAGAGGGGGCGGTCCCCTCTGTACCAGGTCAGCTCCGCGGCTGGCACCGCATTGGTGTCGCAGTACAGGTAGGCAGGGTTGTTCTCCACGATCTCCCGGTATTCCGTCACCCCACCCCGGGCCTCTTCACCCCAGAACGGGGTCTCAAAGTCTGCAGTGGCATCAGCCACCTTCTGGAAAATGGGGGGTACTGGGGAGCGGAGGACAAAGCCGTCAAGACACACCATTGAGAGATGGGCATGAACCTCTGTTCAGAGATTCCCGTCCCAGCCTCCCCTAGGCAGGGAAATTTCATCGATTGAGCCAATCCCTTTCATCAAAGCAGTTTTTTTTAAATGATCTTTTTTCCTTTATTATCAGCTAATTTTTTTTAAAGATCTTTTTTTTTTCTGATGCAGACCATTTTTAAAAAGTCTTTATTGACTCTGGAAAATTCTGAAAGAGATGGGAATACCAGACCACCTGATCTGCCTATTGAGAAATTTGTATGCAGGTCAGGAAGCAACAGTTAGAACTGGACATGGAACAACAGACTGGTTCCAAATAGGAAAAGGAGTTTGTCAAGGCTGTACATTGTCACCCTGTTTATTTAACTTATATGCAGAGTACATCATGAGAAACGCTGGACTGGAAGACACAAGCTGGAATCAAGATTGCCGGGAGAAATATCAATCACCTCAGATATGCAGATGACACCACCCTTATGGCAGAAAGTGAAGAGGAACTAAAAAGCCTCTTGATGAAAGTGAAAGTGGAGAGTGAAAAAGTTGGCTTAAAGCTCAACAATCAGAAAACGATGATCATGGCATCAGGTCCCATCACTTCATGGGAAATAGATGGGGAACCAGTGGAAACAGTGTTAGACTTTATTTTTCTGGGCTCCAAAATCACTACACATGGTGACTGCAGCCATGAAATTAAAAGACGCTTACTCCTTGGAAGGAAAGTTATGACCAACCTAGGTAGCATATTCAAAAGCAGAGACATTACTTTGCCAACAAAGGTTTGTCTAGTCAAGGCTATGGTTTTTCCTGTGGTCATGTATGGATGTGAGAATTGGACTGTGAAGAAAGCTGAGCGCCGAAGAATTGATGCTTTTGAACTGTGGTGTTGGAGAAGACCCTTGAGAGTCCCTTGGACTGCAAGGAGATCCAAGCAGTCCATTCTGAAGGAGATCAGCCCTGGGATTTCTTTGGAAGGAATGATGCTAAAGCTGAAACTCCAGTACTTTGGCCACCTCATGTGAAGTGTTGACTCACTGGAAAAGACTCTGATGCTGGGAGGGACTTGGGGCAGGAGGAGAAGGGGATGACAGAGGATGAGATGGCTGGATGGCATCACTGACTCGATGGACGTGAGTCTGAGTGAACTCCGGGAGTTGGTGATGGACAGAGAGGCCTGGCGTGCTGGGATTCATGAGGTTGAAAAGAGTCGGACACGACTGAGTGACTGATCTGATCTGATTGACTCTGTTACAATATTGCTTCTGTTTTATGCTTTGTTTTTTTGGCCAAGAGGCCTCTGGGATCTGCCTTCTTGGACCAGGAACCCACACCCGCTGCATTGGAAGGGGAAGTCTTAACCACTGGACCATCAGGAAAGTTCCCTGATCACCCATATATTACAAAGGTAAAACTAAGCCCTGGGGGGCAGTGATGTCCCGGTCCACCAGGGCTCTTGAAAGAGCCCAGGCCAGGGTTCGGGGGGCCAGACGTGCAGACAGCGATGAGAATAGAGCCCTCCTGCCAGGCCGCCCCAGAAGCACTGACACCCCCCAAGTCCCACTGACCCCCGCCCCGTGGCCCCACACACCCTGGATGAGCACGTTGAAGTCCTGGTCATCCTCGCCGGCCACGTTGGTGGCCACGCACAGGTATCGCCCAGAATCGGAGACCTGCGTGGGCTGGATCTGGAGCAGCCGTCCTTCGCCGAGGATGCGGACACGCTGGTTGGGGGTCACGGGCTGGAGGAGGAAAGAGAGGGGACAGGGATCAGGAATGAGGGCTAGAAAGCACCCAGATGAGTTACTTCCATTTTCACATGGGTTTTAAAACACCACATAAAGTGATCAGAGCACCCTGACAATTCTGTAACACCAGACCCACAGAACGTAAAAATTAGAAGAGAATTCAGTGAGTGAATATAGGGTTTCATGCATGTGAGACTTGTTTTCTATAAAGAGTTGAGCTTCTTATTAAAATATAAAGGATGGGGCAGGGCCCAGGACAGCTCTGGGGCCTGCTGCTATGACTGCCTTTTCTGGAAGGTTCTGCAGATGAGGGGGACCCAGACAGAATCTGAGGCCGCCAGGGGCTCCTGAGCTCACCTGTCCGTCCTTGTACCAGCTGATGGTGGGCGGGGGCACAGCCCAGGACTCACACTCCAGGGTCAAGGTGCTGTTGACCTTGGTCTTCACTTCCTTCATGCTGACCTCCCCGAAGAGGTCATCTTTGGAGATGGAAGGGGGTACTGAAAACCATAAAGGAGTCTGAGGAGCAGGCCGGGAGAAGAGGTGCTGAGACCCTGCACCCCCCAGCCCCTAAGCCCATCCCAGAAATGGAGGGGGCTGTCTCTCCAGAGCAGAGGAACAGGGAGGCTGGTAACCCACCCACTCCTGGGGAGAGATGGTTATGGGACAGGGCAGGTCTGAGGCAGGGGGATTCCTGGGGTGACCTCTGGGGACCCTTCCGGGAGTACCAGGTCTCCAGCTGTGGGCTACCGGTATTATTGCACCACAGTTCAAGTGGCAAAAGGAAGCCAGGACTGCTGTGGGTCTAGGCATCCACGTGACCCAGTCCTAACTCACTGGTTCCCTCCTCCTAAGTTCTAGGCCCTAAATGGACCGAGCTGGCCTGGCTGGCCAGGGGCCATCAGAGGGGACATGTCACATGAAGGTGCCTGGGGTGTCAAGTGCAGCCCCGGCACTCCCGGGCAGCCTCCTGCCCACGCAGCCGGTGCCCTGGCCGGTCCCTGACTCACTGAGGACTTCCACGTGGTAGTTCTTCATGGCCTCGCCCAGCTCGTTGGTGACCACGCAGGTGTACTGGCCTGCATCTTCCTTCTGGGCATTCAGAATCTGCAGCCCGTGGGTGCCTGCTTGGGGTAGGACAGCGGCCAGGGTCACCCCTGGCTGCCTGCCTCTGACCCAACCTGGTGACATGTTACCTCCTCCCCTTCCCCCCATCCCCTCGAGGGCATCACCTGGGAGCAGCTGGATGTTGTTCAAGGCCTCAAAAGGGACCCCGTCCTTCATCCAGGTGATGGTGGGGGTGGGAAAGGCCCGCGTCTCGCAGATCAGAGAGATGGGGTTGTTGATGGTCACAGTCACCTCCTCGTCCACGCTGTCCTCCGTCACTCCCAGGATGGTGGGAACCACTGCAGTGGGGCAGGGGGTGCGCTCCTGAACAGGGATCCCCCACCCTGGGCCCGAGGACCCGGAAAAGTCTGAGACCCTGGTGCTGGGCTTCAGTGCTGTTGCTGTTTGTGTTACACAGATGGGAAATGAGGCTCAGAGGAACCACGCCCTGTGCGGCCAGACTTCAATTCAGGCCTGGGTGGCCCAGAGCCCAGGCTCTCCCTTACTAAGCCATATCATAGGGGAAGCTGGTCAAGTCTGCCTCTATTTCCCCAATAAGCTCTTAACATCCATGCGTGTGCAGGCTCAGTTGTGTCCGACTCTTTATGACCCTGTGGACTGTAGCGCGCCAGGCTCCTCTGTCCATGGGATTTCCAGGCAAGAACACTGGAGTGGGTTGCCATTTCCTCCTCTAGGGGATCTTCCTGACCCAGGGATCAAACCCCTGTCTCCTGTGTCTCCTGCACTGGAAGGCGGATTCTTTACTACTGCGCCACCTGGGAAGCCCCTGTTAACATCCAGACATCTACTAATTTTTCCACAGTCTTCCCAGTTCTGTGTGTGGTTCCAATTTGTACCCTGCTCTGAGCAGAGGTGGGGGTGGAGTTTTGTTCTCTGCTGAGTAATATAGCTCTGCTTTCATGGGTCCCCAAATATTCTCTTTCAGCTCTTGCTGGGGACCCTCCTTTTTACCAACAGCAGTTTATTTCATTTTTCATTAATTAATTTTGGCTGCTCTGGGTCTTTGTTGCTACGTGCAGGCTTTCTCTAGCTGTGACGAGGGGCGGCTAGTCTCTGGTTACGCTATACAAGCTTCTCTTTGCGGTGGCTTCTCCTGTAGCAGACTTCAGACTCTAGGGTGTGCAGGACAAGTAATTGCAGCTTGCAGGCTCTAGACCTCGGGCTCAGTAGTTGTGGCACACAGGGTTAGTTGCCCCCAGGCCATGTGGAATCTTCCAAGAGCAGGGATCGAACCTGAGTCCCTTGCATTGGCTGGTAGATTCTTAACCACTGGACCTCTAGGGAAGTTTTGTGCGTGCTCTGCATGCTAAGTTACTTCAGTCATGTCTGACTCTTTGCAACCCCATGGATTGCAGCCTGCCAGGCTCCTCGGTCCATGGGATTCTCCAGGCAAGAATACTGGAGTGGGTTGCCATGTCCTCCTCCAGGGGATCTTCCTGACCCAGGGATCGAACCTGGGTCTCCTGTGTCTCCTGCATTGCAGATGGATTCTTTACCACTGAGCCATCTGGGAAGTCCTACCAATAGCATTTTGAGAAACAGATCTGTCTAATCTTCTAGAACCCTGCTTCTCCTAATGAGACAGTTCATGCTGATGGCTCTTGGGAGAATGACTGCCTGGGTGTAAGCCCCCACCCTGAGGCCTGGAGTCTTGTCACCTCTCTAAGCCTCACAGCTTCACTGGTGACCGGGGGACAAGCACATCTCCCACCTCCTAGGATAGTCAGGGGACGCCTGTGGTCCAGTGGTTAGGACTCTGCCTCCCAGTGCACAGGGCTTGGCTTCGACCCCCAGTCAAGTAACTAAGATCCCACGTGCTGCTCGGTGCCCCCACCCCCATTCAACTAATCAGGCCTCTCCACATGCCTGGCTCGTGGTAGGTGTTTAGCCAATATACCCACTGTTGTTACTTTTGTTGTTGCTGACATGGAAGAAACAAAAGTAAAGTGCTTTGTGGGAAGCTGCCTGTAAGGAGTTGGTCACGTTGGTTTTCCCTTCTGCTTGAACCTAGGGTCACCAGGAGATGTTTGGCACTTACCCAGGACGCTAAGCTGGAAATGCTTGGTCTTCTCCCCTATGGCGTTGGCTGCAACGCAGGCGTAGTGGCCCGCACTAGACAGGTTGGCGTGGAGGACCCACAGGAGGGCTCCATCTGGAGAAACGTGGTGGGCGTCTCCACTAGCTAGGGGTTGGCCGTCTTTGAACCATGTGACCTTGGGCTGTGGGTGGCCTGTATGCAGAGGGGAGAGGCAGGTGAAACGATTCAGTAGGTTTTCACCAGGTCAAACCAGAGGCCAGAGGCAGCTCCGAGATGGGGTGGGAGACATCGTTCTCCATTTCAGTCCAGAGGCCCGTGTGGCAGGGCAAGACACAGAAGCAGCCGTCAAACCTGGCCCGGACCCTTTCCTATGTGATTCGGTTACCGTTTCCTTTCCCAGGTTGTGGGCAGGGATGGCTTGGTACAGACAGGCAGGACATAAAGGCAAATTATTCTTTCCATCCATCCATTCATCATCCATCCATCCATCTACCCACCCCACCCCATCCATCCATCCTTTTATCCATTCATACATACACACATTCACCCATCTGTCCATTCATCCATCTATCCATCCATCCATCCATCTCTCCCAGGCCACAAGCATTAATGGGAGCCTACTTTGCCAGGCACTGGGGGAACCATGGTGACAAGATAGTCCTTGGTTCTCATGGAGCTCAGAGCCTGGCTGGGGTAGACAGATGTCACAAGGCCACTCTGGCCCAGTGGAGTCAATGCTGCGACAGGGGAACACTAGGACCTTGTAGGAGAACAGCAGAGAAATGACTCCAGAAAGAATGAAGACACCCAGTGACTGGTGATGGAAGCAAGGTCTGATGCTGTAAAGAACAGCACTGCATAGGAACCTGGAATGTCAGGTCCATGAATCGAGGTAAATTGGAAGTGGTCAAACAGGAGATGGCAAGAGTGAACATCGACATTTTAGAGATCAGTGAACTAAAATGGACTGGAATGGGTGAATTTAACTCAGATGACCATTATATACACCACTGTGGGCAAGAATCCCTTAGAAAAAAATGGACTAGTCCTCACAGTCAACAAAAGAGTCTGAAATGCAGTACTTGGATGCAATCTCAAAAACGACAGAATGATCTCTGTTTGTTTCCAAGGCAAACCATTCAGTAGCACAGGAATCCAAGTCTATGACTCTACCAGTGATGCTGGAGAAGCTGAAGTTGAACCGTTCTATGAAGATCTACAAGACCTTCCAGAACTAACACCCAAAAAAGATGTCCTTTTCATCATAGGGGACTGGAATGCAAAAGTAGGAAGTCAAGAGGTATGTGGAGTAACAGGCAAATTTGGTCTTGGAGTACAAAATGAAGCAGGGCAAAGGCTAACAGAGTTTTGCGAAGCGAACACACTGGTCATAGCAAACACTGTCTTCTAACAACACAAGAGAAGACTCTACACATGGACATCACCAGATGATCAATACTGAAATCAGATTGATTATATTCTTTGCAGCCAAAGATGGAGAAGCTCTAAACAGTCAGCAAAAACAAGACTGGGAACTGACTGTGGCTCAGATCATGAGCTCCTTATTGCCAAATTCAGACTTAAATTGGAAAGTAGGGAAAATCACTAGACCATTGAGGTATGCCCTAAAACAAATCCCTTATGATTATACAGTGGAAGTGACAAACACATTCAAGGGATTAGATCTGATAGACAGAGTGCCTGAAGAACTATGGACTGAGGTTAGTGACATTGTACAGGACACAGTGATCAAGGCCATCCCCAAGAAAAAGAAATGCAAAAAGGCAAAATGTTTCTTTGAGAAGGCCTTAAAAATAGCTGAAAAAAGAAGAGAAGTGAAAGGCAAAGGAAAAAAGTAAGATATACCCATTTGAATGCAGAGTTCCAAAGAATAGCAAGGAGAGATAAGAAAGCCTTCCTCAGTGATTAGTGCAAAGAAATAGAGGAAAACAATAGAATGGGAAAGATTAGAGATCTCTTCAAGAAAATTAGAGATACCAAGGGAACATGTCATTAAATGATGGGCACAATAAAGGACAGAAATGGTATGGACCTAACAGAAGCAGAAGATATTAAGAAGAGGTGGCAAGAATATACAGGAGAACTGTACAAAAAAGATCTTCACGACCCAGATAATCATGATGGTGTCATCACTCACCTAGAGCCAGACATCCTGGAATGCAAAGTCAAGTGGGCCTTAGGAAGCATCACCATGAACAAAGCTAGTGGAGGTGATGGAATTCCAGTTGAGCTATTTCAAATCCTAAAAGATGATGCTGTGAAAGTGCTGCACTCAATATGCCAGCAAATTTGGAAAACTCAGCAGTGTCCACAGGACTGGAAAAGGTCAGCTTTCATTCCAATCCCAAAGAAAGACAATGCCCCAAAATGCTCAAACTACCACACAATTGCACTCATCTCATACGCTAGCAAACTAATGCTCAAAATTCTCCAAGCCAGGCTTCAACAGTACGTGAACCGCGAACCTCCAGATGTTCAAGCTGGATTTAGAAAAGGCAGAAGAACCAGAGATCAAATTGCCAACATCCACTAGATCATTAAAAAAGCAAGAGAGTTCCAGAAAAACATCTACTTCTGCTTTATTGACTATGCCAAAGCTTTTGACTGTGTGGATCACAATAAACTGCGGAAAATTCTTTAAAAGAAGGGAATACCAGCCCACCTGACCTGTCTCCTGAGAAATCTGTATGCAGGTCAAGAAGCAACAGTTAGAACTGGACATGGAATAACAGACTGGTTCCAAATCGGGAAAGGAGTACATCAAGGCTGTATATTGTCACCCTGCTTATTTAACTTATATGCAGAGTACATCATGCAAAATGCCGGGCTGGATGAAGCACAAGCTGGAAACAAGACTGCTGGGAGAAATGTCAATAACCTCAGATATGCAGATGACACCACCCTTATGGCAGAAAGTGAAGAGGAACTAAAAAGCCTCTTGATGAAAGTGAAAGAGGAGAATGGAAAAGTTGGCTTAAAGCTGAATATTCAGAAAACTAAGATCACAGCATCCAGTCCCATCACTTCATGGGAAATAGATGGGGAAACAATAGAAACAGTGAGAGACTACTTTTTTGGGCTCCAAAATCACTGCAGATGGTGACTCCAGCCACGAAATTAAAAAACGCTTGCTCCTTGGAAGAAAAGCTATGACCAACCTAGACAGCATATTAAAAAGCAGAGACATAACTTTGCCAACAAAGGTCCTTCTGGTCAAAGTTATGGTCTTTCCAATGGTCATGTATGGATGTGAGAGTTGGACCATAAAGAAAGCTGAGCGCCGAAGAATTGATGCTTTTGAAACACGGTGTTGGAGAAGACTCTTGAGAGACCCTTGGACTTCAAGGAGATCCATCCCAAAGGAAATCAGTCCTGAATATTCATTGGAAAGACTGACGCTGAAGCTGAAACTCCAATATTTGGCCACCTTATGCAAAGAACTGAGTCACTGCAAAAGATCCTAATGCTGGGAAAGACTGAAGGTGGGAGGAGAAGGGGACAACAGAGGATGAGATAGTTGCATGGCATCACCGACTCAATGGACATGAGTTTGAGCAAGTTCCTGGAGTTGGTGATGGACAGGGAGGCCTGGCGTGTTGCAGTCCATAGGGTCGCAAAGAGTCCGACACGACTGAGCAACTGAACTGAGCTCTGCAGTCAGATGAGTAAGGAAGAGTGTTTGTGGCAGAGGCATAGAGAGTGAAAAGTCCAAGATGGCAAGGGACACCCTGCAGGGAACAGCAGGGCAGTGGGCAGGCACCCCAGATCTCTGAAGACCCCTCCTCCCACAGCTGCCTCTTCACCCTCCTCCAGTCCGCTGTGTGGCCCTTACCTGAGACGTTGCACATCAGGTGGGCCATCTCCCCCTCGGGGACCTTGACTGTGTCCTCCACGTCCTCCTTCTCAATACTGGGAGGAACTGTGAGAAGCAGGGAAGACAGACGCTCACTGACCAGGCTGAGCAACCACGGAGCAGGAAGCCAAGCGCCCACTGGTTCTGTCTTCCATTCTCCATTCCCTCACACCTGCTGCCATGGGGCAGGGGATCTAATAAAAATTTGCAGCTGGCTGAGGCAAATACCAGTGCCGCTGGGAGAAGGCCCCAATCAGAGGAAGGCAGTTGGGTGGTATTGAAAATCTTTGCCCCCTTTCATCTTGGGTTGATTCTGGCTGTTTCTGGAAAGTTCTATGGCAGCCTCAGAAAGAGGCTGCTGATGAGGCAAAGAAGACAAGGCTTGGTCTCTCCCTCCTGTCTGTGCTGGGTCCACTCCCAGAGGCTCGCAGGCTGGAAGGAAGGATGGGTGGGCGCCCGTGAGAACCACGCGGTGACGTACCCAGGACCTCCACGCTGAAGTCCCTCCGTGCCTCCCCAGCCTCGTTGCTGGCCAGGCAGGAGTAGAGGCCTCTGTCCTGCTCCTGCGCCCGGGTCAGCTTCAGCATCCAGCCACCTGGGAAGCGGGAGAGTGGGCTCCAAGCACAGCTGCGAGCAGCCTTCTGTCCCCAGCTGAACCCAGGCTGCCCACTGCGAGGAGGAACACGCTGGGCATTATATTTAGATGTTTATGCGTCTGCCTCCCACAGTGTTCCATTCCTCAGAGAGGGAAACTGAGACCTGGAGGGTCAACAGATGGATGGAGCCCTCTGGACATTAGTCCTTGCTGTTGTTTAGTCGCTAAGTCCTGTTGTTTAGTCGCTAAATCCTCCTCCGGAGGATTTTTCCAACCCAGGGATCAAGCCCTCATCTCCTGAATTAGCAGGTGAATTCTTTACTACTGAGCCACCAGGGAAGCCTGGATATTAGACCTACGCCAGGGTAAACTTCTCTTAAGCTTCCCGGGTGACTCAGATGGTAAAGAATCTGCCTGCAATGTGGGAGACCTGGGTTCAATCCCTGGGTTGGGAAGATCCCCTGGAGGAGGGCATGGCAACCCACTCCAGTATTCTTGCCTGGAGAATCCCCATGGACAGAGTAGCCTGGCAGGCTACGGTACATGGGGTTGCAAAGAGTTGGACATGACTGAGTGACTAAACACACATAAGCACGGGGTAAACTTGACCCTGTCCTAGTAAGAAGACTCTGTCACCTGGCTACCCTCTCTTCTGTGGATTGACTAGAGCTGAAAGCACAGCAGTGGTTTATGTAATCCTGGCTCAGATCAGAACCCCATTCTACTCTGATGGACCTGGTGAAAGTCCACCTTCTCCCAAGGACCTCTCAGAGGTGAACCAATTCCTCTCAGGGGAACACAAGGATTTCCTAAGACCAGCCCAAGGAAAGCAGATATACAGGACTTGCCATCACGGCTACTCCTGTACCCAGGGCAGACATCACTAATCGATTACCACTCTCCTTTCTGCCAGACCCAGATGCAGTCTCTGAATTCATCTCATCCGATGAATACTGCAGCCCCTACCAAGTGACAGGAAGTGATACACGAGGGGAAATTACCATCCCAGCTTGGGCTGCATGGAATAATTGATGGGTCATTGAGGCCGAGCCTCAGTGGGCCTGGAAGTCCCTGCAAGATTCTGATGGGATACTGCCTCCTGAGCCTCAGTTTCTCCATTTGTATTCCAGCAAGAACCATCACAAACCAGCTTTGTGAGGAAGATGAGTATTCAGAGGAGAAAGTGCTTGGACCAGCATTTCTAAAGTTTGCTACAGCTCTATGGGAGGTTATATAAGCTCTGTGAGAATTTTTTTTTTTGGCTGCAGGACTTATCAGAACCTTGACTATGCAAGTGATTCTTGTGGGTCTCCAGGAAAATCGAACAGGAAGCCTTTTCCAGACTTATTTAAATCCTTATTTTTTTTCCTGGAGCACCTCATCTGACCAGACTTTTGGGGTGCACTCTTGGGAGACTAATAGCTGAAACGATTATCCCAACCATGCCGGGCAAGGCAGGATCAGAGATCACAGGTACGTGATGGACAGAGGCAGAAGCTGAGTTTCAGACCTTACCTGCTAAGAGGTAGGTGTTCTCTCCAGGGCTGACAGGCTCCTCCCCTCGGAACCAGCGGATCCCTGGTGGTGGGATGCCTGTGGCTTCACAGAACAGTGACAAGGGGCTGTGCAGGGTGGCTGTAACATTGGTCAGTGGGCCCAAGTCGCCAATGAGCTCTGGGGGCACTAGATACAGAGAAGCCACATTCGGGATGCAAATGGGTGCTGTATGCTCTTTCCTACCTCCCCACTGGCCTCCCCAAGGATCCCCGACCCCCAGTCTCAGAGCTGCTCCCAGTGAAGGGGGTGAGTGGTGGCCACATGCTGGTCTCTGGCATCAGGCTGAGGCCTCAGTTTCCCCAACCCCTCAGAGGAACACCAGGAGAATCCGACAAGGACATGTGTGAAGCCCTTAGCTCAGACCCTGGTATGGAGCAAAACTGAGCAAAGGAGACAGAAATCAGAGCCACGGGGAACACAGACGGGACCCCAGACCCACACAGTAGAGTCCCATTCAGAAAGGAAGCCCCACTCTATCAGGCAGGGACAGGTCGGCGAGGCCTGGGGTCCCAGCAACGCTGGAGATATGATAAGAAGGCCTTCCCTAAAGGACCCCTGCCCACCTCTCTCCTTGTCTCTTCCCACTCCTCGCCTCCACCCTGAGGTATGCAGTAGGAGCTCAGTAAAAGACTAGAATCAGGAGGCTGTTCTAGCTACTCTGCTCCAGGCCTCTGCAGAGTCTGTTCCCTCCGTCCAACACTCTTCCTCTTACCCCAGCTCCTGATGAACTCCAACTTAGCCTTTACATTTCAGCTTTAAAAGTCACCTCCTACAGGAAGCCACCCTGACTTCCTAAGACAGATGACGGTCTAGCTGATCTCTTAGGGACGCCCAAATCCCAACATCACACACGAACCATGCGGAATAAAGACTGCCCAGAACAGAGCAGGAAAACAGCAAAGGAGAGAGAGAGTGAGGGACTTCCTGTGGTCCAGTGGCTAAGACCACAGACTCCAAATGCAGGGGGGCCCAAGTTAGATCCCGGGTCAGGGAACTAGCTCCCACATGCTGCAACTAAAGATCCCACGGGTGGCAACTAAGTTCTGGTGCAGCCAAATAAGTAAACAAATAACTTTTTTAAGTGGGGGGAGGGGAAGGGAAATGAGGGCTATTTGGAGCCGGTCCTGATTTTGAGAGCAGTGTTCGCAGCTTCCGCTGACAGCAGCATTAGCCAGAGGCCTGGCTCCTGGCAGAACAAGGAGGTGGCCCCCGGAACTCGGAGACGGAGGCTGCCTTGCCGCTTCCTGCCCTCCTCCCGAAGGCTGCGGGTCCTCACCGAGAACGGAGAGCGAAAACCTCCGCTCGGCCCTCCCGGCCTCGTTCTCGGCCACGCAGCTGTAGCGCCCGGCGTGGGCAGGCTGAGCCCGCTGCACGTGCAGACTCTGGCCGTGGTTCTGGAGCCGCAGGCCGGACTCGGGCCCCACGGGCCACCCGTCCCGCTCCCACGTCACCCTGGGCGCGGGTTTCCCTGTGGCGTTGCATTCCAGGCTGGCTTCCTCGTCCTGAACCACGGACACATCCGCGTAGGGCTCCAGGGGGCCGGCAATCCGCGGGGGAACTGGGGTGGGGAGAAAGCAGGTCGGGGGTGGGGGCGGGGAAGGGGGCCGCCGGGCACCACGCCTCAGGCCAGGCTCTGGGCTCGCCTCCATCTGGCATGTGTACCCCTGCCTCTCGCTGGCCGTGTGACCTTAGCCAGGTGACCTCACCTGTCCGGGCCTCCACTTTACATCTCTATAATGGGATCACCACGGTACCCCGGCCCCCTCTCCCATACCCTGGGAATCACGGGAGGGCCTGCCGTTTGGACAATGAGCTCACAGCACGGTCCTGAAGATTTGTAAGGACTTTTCTTCCTTAGAAATCAGGGGCTTCTAAACAGTTGTTAGGGCTGGGGGTGGGGGTGGGGGATAGTTCCACAGGTGGGATTCTCCTCAAGACGTTGGACGGCAGTGTTCTTGGTTGTATTTTCTGCTGCTGCTGCTGCTAAGTCGCTTCAGTCGTGTCCGACTCTTTGCGACCCCAGAGACGGCAGCCCACCAGGCTCCTCTGTCCATGGGATTTATTTTCTAGAATGATTTATATAAGGCTGAGATATTTAATTTTATCCCGCATAGGATAGGTAGATGGAGACTTGAGTTTCCATCACATATAGGAATTTTATATCAATTTTACATTTCTTTAGTTTCCAGCTGTTTCAAGCTGTCGTTTCCTTTTTCTCTCTGGGCCATTGGGGGTCTCTTGGCATCAAGCTGCTTGCTCTCTCACAGTCAGGAGCTATAAGAAGCTGACTTGGAGGGGACAGTTAAAATGGCACTAATCTAAAGTGGGACAGGAGAATCCAGCTTCTGTCTTTGCTTGGGTTTTGGGGGGTGAGGTCTGCCCTGCCAGGGTGCCTGGTTGCCCACCCTTCAGGCTGACCCCTTCCAGCCCCTTCCGCCTGGTCCAGGTCATCCCAGTCCGACTCACCATACACCACCAGCTGCTGGTCCTGACTGCTATTTCCAGCCACGTTGCTGCACTCACAGGTGTACGTTCCCTCCTGGGCTGGCTGGGCCCGTCCCAGATACAGCAGCCGCCCCACAGCTGACACCTGCGCAAGGCTGACCCCCTCCCCGGGCAGGGGCTGACCTGGATGCATGAGAAAGAAGCCCCTGGTCCCTAGTCCTTCCACCTTGAACATCTGTCCTCCCATCCATCCTGGCCAACTCCTGCTCATCCCACAGATGCCCACTAAATGTCACCTCCACCAGGAAGACTTCCCTGAGCACCAAATCTGATCCCAGAATCCCCTCTGATAACCCACAACTCTGAGCTTGTCCCCAACCCAGTTCTACCTACAGGTGGCACGTCTGAATCCTTCCCTGGCCTGGGCTGTCCTGGAGGGAAGACTCTGCCTCACTTTCCCCCTGGGGTCCTTGGAGGCTCTCCGGGGCCTGGCATATATTAAGGCTTAGTGAAGGCTATTGAGTAAATGACCCATCTGTCTAGCTACAGTGGTGAGGGAGGGAGACCAAGCAACAGGCACGCCTGGAACCAAGGAGACCCCAATGATGCAGGGAAGGATTTTGTAAGCCTGGAGGCGCTAACTTTCATCACCCTGCACCTGTCACGGAGGAGCAGCCCTCTGGACTCCCATCATCCAGCAGCACGTGTCCCAGCCGGGGGGAGGGGCCCGGGTGGCCACACGACACGCTTCCTCACTCTTACATTCTATTCTCTGTCCACACTCTCTCCCCTGGTGATCTCGGCTTGTCACTTCCGGATTTATTCTTAGCCCAGACCTCTCCTCTGAGCTCCGGACACCTCTGGCTGACTGCCCATTTAACATCTCATTGGATGTCTAACAGATCTGAAAATTAAAATGCCGCAAACTCCCAGTCTGACCCCGTAAACCTGCCCTCACAGCCTCTCTATCTTGGTGATGGTAGCAACTCTCTCGATTGCCAGGCCAAAACTTCCAAGTCATCCTCGACTCCTCATTCTCCTTAGCCCCTCATCCCAGCCATCAGGAAATCCTGCCAGCATTGCCTCTGAAATGCATCTAGAAGACTATGGCCGCCTCTCAGTACCTCCTGGCTACCCACCTAGTCCAGGTGCCAGTTTCTCTTGCCTGGAGTCCTTGCGGAAGCCCCCTCACTGGCATCCTGCTCCCACCCTTGTTCCCAACGGTCTGTTCTTATCATGCTGGCAGGAACCTGCTAAGCACAAACCAGATTGTGTCTTTCCTTTTTCCAGACTCCTAAAACAGCGCATCTCACTCAAGGTAAAAGCTGGGATCCTTACAACAGCCTTGGACCCAGCCATCACAGCTCATGTGACCGTCTCGAGCTGAATCTGCTGCAGCCCCGCTGACCCCTCTGTTGTTCTTCAACCACACCTGACTCACTCCTGCCCCAGGGCCTTTGCATCTGCTGTCACCTGCCTGGAATGCTTTTCCCTACAGTCGTCTCATGTTCATCCCTCACCTTCTTCATGTCCGCTTGGTCAAATGTCCCTGACCACTCAACTTAAAATTGCAAATCCCACCATTCCCCCAGCAGTCTTCTCCTCTTTCTTGGCTTATATTTTTCTCCATAGCATTTATCACATCAGGTATTAAGTCATTTACAGGCACACCTCAGAAATAGCACAGTTTCAGTTCCAGACTTCCGCAATAAAGCAAGTATCAAAATGAAGTGAGTCACATGAATTTTTGGTTCCCTGGTGCATATATGTTGATACTATAATCTGTTAAGTGTGCAATATTGTGTGAAAAGAAAACAATGTACACAATTAAAAATATTTTAAAAAGCTAACCATCATCTGAACCTTCAGCAAGTCATAAACTTTCTTCAGTAGTAACATCAGAGATCACTCATCACAGATCACCATAACAGACTTAATAATAACAATGAAGTCATAAATACTGTGAGCATTATCAGAATGTGACAGAGACCCAAAGTGAGCAAATACTGTTGGAAAAATGACACCAACAGACTTTTTGGAGGCAGGGTTGCCATAAGCCTTCAATTTGTAAAATACATAACACCTGTGAAACTCTAAACACAGTGCATTAAAACGAGGTATGCCTGTACTCGTTTTTCACTTATTACCTGACTGCCTTGATCCACTGATGCATTTCTAGCACCTAGAATGATGCCTCGCACAGACAGGCTCTCAATAAATACTAGTTAAATGAATGAATTCCAAATATTCACTGAGCATCTCTTTTGTACCAGGCACTGCTAAGCCACTGCTGAATTCCCAGACAATGCCTCCCGGGGCTCAGGGATTCATGGAGGAGCAGACACTGAGGGACTAAGGTGGGTGACATGAGAAGTTAACACAGGGGCGGTGTCAAGGAGGTCCTCTCCCTAGACTGGGAGGGAGGTCAGGGAGGGCTTCCTGGAAGAAGAGACATCTGACGGGAGGCCCTGAGATCAGTCTAGCTCTCACTGGCTGAGAAGGGGCTGGAGGGGCGTGGGGGGCTTCTGTAACCAGCACCTGCACCCGTCTCCATCTCAGCCAGAGTTGGAAGCAAGGGCAGGGAGCAGCCTCCATGGGTGGGGCAGTGAGCCTGGGGCTCAGCCAGCCTACCGTCCTTCTTCCAGGAGATCTTGGGGAAGGGAACGCCCCGACAATCACAGGAGAGCCTGGTGGGGTGCCCCTCAGTCACGGTTAGGGTGCGTGGCTCCCGCGAGGGGAACACTGGAGGGACTGAGTAAAAACAGAGCAGAGGTGAGGAGGGCAGGAAGCTGGGGACTGGGTGGGAAAGAGGCCCCGGGGAGAGGGCGGGGCGGGGGAAGGCTGTGTCCTGGACCCATTCAAGGCAGCACCGCCCTCCGCCCTGGGCTTGAGAGCCAGCCCTGACAGACGCAGCGGGGAGGGACCCCAGCCCAGCCCAGCCCGGGAGACCCTCACCCCAGACATTGAGGTTGTAGTGCTTCTCTGAGCGGCCCACTTGGTTCAGCGCCTCACAGGTATAGCGGCCCGTATCCCCCACCTCGGCTCTGTCCACCTGGCCAGGAGCAAAAACCACCCATCAGGGGTCCAGCGCAGAGATGGTGCCACATCTGTGTGACCCTGGGCCCGTCACTTTCCCTTGCCGAGCCCACGCTCCCACCTGGAACCTGGGGGTTGACAAACCAGTGGTAACACCCGCTGTACCTCCAGCACCGGGAAGTTTCTGGGAGCCAGGGGCTTGGTGGCCCTGCCAGCCTCACCCCACTTCACATCCATAGCCGTGTCCCAAGGGGCAGGCGGAGGGGGCCCTGTCTCAGGGGTCAGAGGAGCCGGGCTGTGGCTTTGAAGAATGAAAGAGGAAGGAGGGGGCAGTATTCCAGGCAGAGGAAGCCAAACTGAAGGTGCTTGGAGTTAGGAATGATCACATCACAAAGTGCAGGGGGCTGGGGGAAGGAGGAGCCGGCTGGAGCAGAGCGTGCTCCCCAAAAGCTTGGAGCTGTGCCCCCTTCCCCTAGCTTATGTGGATGAGCTGTTCTCTGGGGCAAGTGGGTCCACACAGGCACTCTCTGGAACTCTCCCGGCCAGCCCAGGAGAAAGGTGTCACCGTGCTCACAGGTGAGAGACCTGAGGCCAGAGAGGTCCAGACAGGAGGTGCCTGCAACAGTCAGGAGGGGCGGGATAAAGGTGAGATCTGGGCTCACTCTAGATGCCCCTTGACTTGCCGGGCCGGATGAAAGGCCTTAAATGCCCAAAGGCAAGAAGGCTTTCCAGCAAGGAGTGAAAAACGGGTGGAAAGCTTTGGGGGGAGGGAAGGGGCTGAGAAAGACTGATGCTGAAGCTGAAACTCCGATACGTTGGCCACCTGATGGGAAGAACTGACTCATTGGAAAAGACCCTGATGCTGGGAAAGATTGAAGGTGGGAGGAGAAGGGGACGACAGAGGATGAGATGGTTGGATGGCATCACCGACTCAATGGACATGAGTTTGAGCTGGTGATGGACAGGGAGGCCTGGTGTGCTGCAGTCCATGGGGTTGCAAAGAGTTGGATATGACTGAGTGACTGAATTGAACTGAGCTGAAGGGGCTGAGAGAAGCTCCCAGGGCTCAGTCCTGGGGCTTTGCTCTCCATCCCAGTTTGGCTGGAAGCAGCTCTGCTGGGTCTGGGGACTGGATGGGCTGCCAGTCGAGATGAGCTGAACTGATGTTGGAGGATGCGTCCCCGCCTGCCTGGGTCAGGGCTCAGCTCTGCTCATGGTGGGGCCCTCCTTGGTGGCCTGGGAGGCCGCACACCTCCAGCAAGGCCTTGTCTGCAGAGAGGTAGATGCCGGGCCGGGGCTCCAGGGGGCGGCCGTCCTTGCGCCAACTCAGCACAGGAGGGGGCACAGCGTGGCTCCGGCACTCCAGGGCCACGGACTCGTTAGCCACGACAGACACGTTCCGCTCTTCTCCGAGGATGCTGGGGGGCGCTGCGGGAGGGGGCGGGGTGGAGGCTGTCTCAGGCGGGTGAGTCGAGTCACGTCCTGAGTCAGAACCTCCCCCTTCCAGCAGCCAGGAGCAAACACGGGGTCGGGGAGGTGCCGTGAGGATGGGGGCCACCCCCTGAACTGAAGCCCTCTGCTCCTCCCCTCAACGACCAGCAGAGGAGACCCCAAACCTCAATAGGATGGTGGGTTATGACGTCAATATTCTGAATATGATTTTGTACTTTACTTTTATAATTTTTTTAAAAAGAAACTTTAATCTTTATTTATTTAAGGTCTTAGACCAGGCCATGCACAGCATATGGGATCTTAGTTCCCTGATCAGGGATCAAACCCTTGCCCCCTGCGTTGGGAGTGCAGAGTCTTAACCACTGGACCACCAGGGAAGACCCCTGATTTTGTACTTTAGTTGTATCAGATGTTACCACTGAAGAAAGGGCCCACCAGCCCACCTGTCCATGACAGGGGAGTTCATAGTTTAAGACATGGCTCGGGGGGGTCCGATGGACCCCTACATGAAGGCAGACGCAGTCTCAGGACAGACCTGGCACATCCATCCCCTGGGGATGCCCCAGCCCCACCGTCTTGAGCCTCCAGCCCGCACCCGGCAGCCTCCGGGGCCCGAGACTCACTGTGGACACGCAGGACGACGTCCCGGCGGTCCTCGCCCACTGCACTCACGGCCACGCAGGAGTAGCTGCCGGAGTCGGAGACCCGGGCACTGGCCAGCATGAGGACCCGGCCCCCAGGGAAGACCTGTACCCCAGAAGAAAGTCCACGGGTGATCCGTCCCCTTCACAAGCTGGCATTGCTGGCAGGTGCGCCTGGGCAGCTGCCCAGGCCCCCAGAGCCCCCCAGCAATGCACTGGAAATGCGAGGCATACCCGAACCTCAGAACCTCTGCTGGCTGGTGGGCAATTCTATCGGCCCTGAGAAAGGGTCCCCTGGGGAGTAGGGCTGGGGCTGGGAGCCCTTAAGATATGGCCGGTCCCCAGGTATAAGATACACAACAGATTTCAAAGGGTTTGTACCAAAAGGAGAAGGTAAGATGTCTGGTTAATGATGTTTTATAATGATCACTTGATACAGTGAAGCTTTTTGAATATACTGGGTGAACTAAAATGTATTTTTTATACAGCAGTTTTAAAAATATTCCCTTTTTATATAGCCAAAGGGTATCCTGTTTGTTTGTTTCTTTGTTTATTCATTCATTAATTTTGCCTGCGCTGGGCAGCTTGCAGGATCTTAGTTCCCTGACCCGGGATCAAACCCCTGGCCCTTGCAGTGGAAGCATGGAGTCCTGATAACTGGATAGTCAGGAGATCCCCTAAAATGTATTATTAAAATTGGCTTCACCTGTGTCTTTTTACTCAGTCTAATGCAGTTACTAGAAAATTGTAAATTATATATTTGGTTCCTAACATATATTACATTAACATTATGTTATGTTCAGTTCAGTTCAGTCACTCAGTCATGTCCGACTCTTTGCGACCCCATGGGCTGCAGCACGCCAGGCTTCCCTGCCCATCCTATGCATAATGCAATGTACATTATGTTACACTACGTTATATTATGATTATGTCTTATATTGGTGGTGGGCCTTGTTCCTGGAGACCACCTGGCCCCGACTCCTTTTAGCTGCTCTCCCTCCTCCCTGCAGCCAACCGTCCTGGGCCATCACTGTTGCCCCCCCACGGCGGTCCCAGGCCCTGACCTGCATTCCCAGCATCTACTGAGGCACCAGAGAGGTGAGCTGGGCCCCCCCCACCCCCACTGACCTGGAGACCGGCGGTCCCTGCAGTGGACACGGGGTTTCCATCCTTCAGCCACATCAGCATGGGGCTGGGCGCCCCGGCGGCGTCACAGGTCAGCCGCACCGGGCTGTGGAGCAGCACGGGGCCTGGGAGGCTCGGTGGCAGCGTGATGCGCGGGGGCACTGCAGGGCGAGGGCGACACGGGGCACGGGTTGACCCCGCTGAGGGTGAAGCGGGCAGGGCCCCTGGCCGGGCACCCCCGCAGGAGTGCATGGCCACTGATGAAAGCTCAGGGACAGCGACTCCCAACACGGGCAGGGCACGCCCCGGGTCTCGAGGTTGCTTGTTTCATCCTTCCGGCCCCACAGATGGGAAACTGAGGCTTAGAGAGGGCCAGTGGCCTGCCCAAGGTTGACCCACCAGGAGCTGGCAGAAGCAGCCCTTGAACTTGGGCCTCCTGGTTACCGTGAGGTCATCATCATTGCTGATGGTGTAGGGGTCACAGGGGTTGAGAATGCCTGTTAGGGTGATCAGTGATCTTTGATGTTACTATGACTCACCCAAGGCTCAGATGATAGCAGTTTTTAGCAATAAGTCCTTTTTAATTAAGATATGTCCATGTTTTAGACACAGTGCTATTGCACATGTAACAGACTACAGTACAGTGTATATAGGACTTTTCTATGCACTGGGAAGCCAAAAAAAACTCATGTGACTTGCTTTATTTTGGTATTGCTTTATTGTGGTGGTCTGGAACCGAAACTGCAATATCTCTGAGTTGTGTCTATACCCAATAAATGTGGTTGGATAGAAAATGGACAGATGGAGGAATTGATGTTTGAACAGAAGAACGGTTGGGGGATGGACAGCTGGATGGTTAGATGGGTGGGTGGGTTAGATGGGCAGAGAATTGAATGGTTGGTTGAATCGATGGATGGACAGTTGGGTGTTTCCATGTGTAGATGGAAGAATGGATAGATGAATGGATGGATGGATAAATGATAGGTGAAAGGAAGGAAAGATAAATGAAAGGAAGCATGGATGCATGGATGATTGATGGGTGAATGGATGATAGATGGAAGATAGGAAGGATGGATGAATGGATGAAGGATGGGTGGTGGATGGAAGAAGGGAAGGATGGATGGATGAGAGATGGAGGAACAGACAGGGACAAACGGATGAGCAACAACTCTGGGGACAGATGCCTTTAGTCCTGAGCAGCTCACCATTGACCCGCAGGCTGTATTGCAGCTCTGTGCTGCCCACCACATTGGACGCCACGCAGCGGTAGCTCCCGGCATCAGAAAGCTGGGCTTGCTCAATGAGAAGGACTCTCCCATCAGTTGACACCATCGCTCTGTCCCAGGCAGAGATAGGCTGGCGGCCCTTAAACCAGGAGATATCTGGAGAAGAGAAGAGAGATGCAAGGGTCCCTGCCAGCCTTTCAGAGTGTGCCTGTGTCCTGTGCATCCGAGGGGGGCTTCCAGGGTGCCCATATGGTGCGACTTTATTTCAGGCACTGGAGAAAGCCTGAAAGGAAGATGGATGGGAGCAGAATATGGCAGTTGTCTGAGATGGAATCGAAGGCAGAGAGGGACACAGGCTGGAGCAGCCAGGAGCGAGAACAGTCAAAGCCAGCCTGGCCCCTTCACATCTTACTCCTGCCAGGAGACCACCCATGAGGCAGATCTTTAAAAGAGAATACAGTACACCCCCAAACAGCAGGCTCATCATTATGGATGGACTGTGAATAGATACATGGACCCCAGGTTCATAGCAGTGCTACTCACAATAACTGAGATAAGGAAATGACCTAAATGTCCATCGACAGATGGGTGGATAAAGAAGACATGGTACATATATACAAGGGAATATTACACAGCCATGAGAAAAGAACAAACCAATGCCATTCGCAGCAGCATGGATGGAACCAGAGATTATCACACTAAGTGAAGTAAAGACAAATACCAGAAAGAGAGAGACAAATACCATATGATATCACTTATATGTGGAACCTAAAATATGATACAAATGAACCTATCCATGAAACAAAAACAGACTCACCGACATAGAGAACAGGCTTGTGGTTGCCAAGGGGGCACAGGGGAGGGAGAGGGATGGAGTGGGAGGCTGGGGTCAGCAGATGTAAGCTATCATGTATAGGATGGAGAAGCAAGGTCCTACCGTACAGCACAGAGAATTATATTTAATATCTTATGATAAGCCATAATGGAAAAGAATATTTATAAAGAATGTACATATATGTGTACAACTGAACCACTTTGCTGTACAGCAGAAATTAACACAACATTGTAAATTAATTGTACTGCAATTAAAAAATAAAGTTAATAAAGAGATTATAAATAAATAAGGACCGACTGTATCTTCAACTTGCTTCCATCCTGCCAGGGCCCATGCCAGAACAGGGTTCCCCCACGGCAGAGGGCCAATACCTCCAGGGCTCACTACCCTAGGCAAAGCAGGGTTGCCATGGTTCTGATGGGGGACAGGAAATGTATCGTCTTCCTAGGCCCATCCTGTCTGCTGGGCATTTACACCCAGTCCCAGCTCCCAGACCTTTCCTAAACTGCTGGTCTAGAGAAGATTCTCACCCTCCAGCCTAGGGCAGCCCCATGAATCCACGAACTCAGCAGAAATCCTGTAGGTTTGTTTCAGACACCAGGGCAAAGGCTCTGGGCCCTGGTGTATAATGGGCATGAGATAAAGAGCTGTTGAGAAGGACAAGGGGAGCGTGGGGGAGGGAAGGGGAAGGTCTGCTGATTTCATCCTCAGCCAGAGCAGTACCTGGAGCCCTGGCTGACCTCTTCAGATGGGAACTGGGGTTGGCTGGAGGTGGCTTTCAGACAAGGGGAGGGGTCTTACTTACCAGGAGGGGGCACGCCGGAAGCCAGGCACTCCAAGGTCACGGAGGCATTTTCTAGCACCGCCTTGTTGACCAGACCCGGCTCGATGTTGGGAGGCACTAGGGGAGACAAGGAGATCCTGGCTTTCCGGGTGAGGCTCCAGGCAGCTCATCTCAGCCACCCTAAGACCCCTCCCCAGCCTTCCCAAGGGGGCCTGGGCAATAAGGCACCCCAACAGCTCACGTTTGCTGATTAAGGAATCCCCTCCTGCCCAAGAACAAAGGCCCTGGGAGGCAAGCTTTATTTCAATCATACAAGGATGACCCTGGCACCCAACACCCCCCTCCCCCCAGGAGCAGCCAGCATCAGGCACTGTGGCGAGGTGGACCCCAGGGACCCCAGGCAGTCATGAGGGGTGACAAGGGCAAGGATGTGCCCATATACCCAAGGATCTAAATGAGCCCTCAAATGCATAAAACAAGCAAAGATACAAATGAACGAGAACAGGCTGTCCACTGAAAGTCTAACAGAAAGCAATCAAAAGGAAGGCTTCCCTTGTGGCTTAGTGGTAAGGAATCCGCCTGCCAATGCAGGAGACATGGGTTCGATCCCTGGTCTGGGAAGATCCCACTTGATATGTAGCAACTAAGCCTGTGTGCCACAACTACTGAACCTGTGCACTAGAGCCCGTGAGCAGCAACTGCTGAGCCTACGTGGCCACAACCACTGAAGCCCACGTGCCCTAGGACCCATGTGCCACAAGAAGAGAGGCCACCGCAATGGGAAGCTGACCGCAACTAGGGAGTAGCCCCTGCTGGCCCGCAGCTAGAAAAAAAGCCCATGCAACAAGGAAGAATCAGACAGCAAAAAATAAATAGATAAATAAAATTATATATGTATATATACACACACATATATAAACAACCAAAAGGGACCACAGTAAATGACTTTCTACTTATTTTATCTTATTGGCTGCACTGCATAGCATGTGGGATCTTAGTTCCCCAACCAGGGATCAAACCCATGCCCCCTGCAGTGGAAGCGTAGAGTCTTACCCATTGGATCACCAGGGAAGTCCCATCAACATCTAAAGTTAAGTATGTGACATTGATTTTAGGACCCCCAGCCATCTCGGACCTCTGGCGGTGGCCCCGCGGGCCCTCAACCACTCAGGCATAGTCTCCTTACCTAACACCCTGAGCATCACTTCCTTCCTGCTCTCCCCGGCCAGGTTAGTGGCGACACAAGCGTAGGTGCCTTCGTCCTTCAGGTCCACCTTCTCAATCTGGGGGGACAGGAGGAAGAGCAGGTGTGTAGCAGGGAGGTGGGCAGGGCCCGGGGTCAGGGCAGTCAGAGCGACACTGGGATATGGTGAGGGGACAGGCTACCGCTGACCCCAGGGCAGGAGAAAGTGAGGATGGGCACAAGCTTGGTTCTGGGGTGGAGTTCTGAGCCCTGCTTTCAGATTCCAGAGGATTCCTCTGATCTTGCGGGCTACTCCCCTCCCCCAACTTTCTCCCTCTGGCCACCCAAACTCTCGGGACATGGTCAAAGCTAAGGGCTCCCTTCCTTCTTCAGACCCAGCACCCCAGTGTCCACTGAGCATTTCCAGGATAAATAGACATTGTTTGTTCTGCCCTCAGGCTGCCAGGGCCCGTCTTGGGCCCTCCAGGACCCTAAAAAGCAGCCACTCCACCTGTGCAGTTGTCCCACCAGCCCTGGGGCCCTTGCACATACCTGCAGGCTCCCCCCTGAGGCTGCCAGAGCCACCCCATCCTTCCACCAGCGGAGGCTTGGGGTAGGCACCCCAGTCCCTGCACATCGGAGGGTCACAGGCTGCAGGAAAGGGGCTGTGATGTTCTCACCCCCAACTATGACCACCGATGGGAGCTCTGGGCAGAGGAGAGGCAGGGAGGCCCAGTCAGGTTCAGGAGGGGTGCAGTGGGCACCCAGAAACCTCCTCAATGCCTGGGTAGTGAGGGAGTGGCCTTGTGGGGCTGACCTCTACCTTCCTCCCACTCAACCCTCCAGACACCTGGCCTTGTGGGGAAGAGCACTAGGCTGGGAGCCAGCAGAGCAGGTCTTTCCCTTTGAAATTCTCCCATCCACCATCCATCATCTATCATCCATCATAGATCCATTCATCCATCCATCATCCATCCATTCATCTATCATCCATCCATCCACTCATCTATCATCCATTCTTCCATCATTCATCATCCATCCATCCATCAACCATCCATCCATCAACCATCCATCTATCCATCCACCAACCATCCATCCCTCATCCATCTATCTAACCATACATCATCCATCCATCCATCAACCATCCATCTATCCATCCATCATTCATCAACCATCCATCCATCATCCATCCATCCACAATCCACCATCCATCCATCCATCTACCATCTATCTATCCATCATCCATCCACTCATTCATCCTGCATCCACCGATCAACCATCATCCATCCATCCATCATCCATCTATCCATCCATCCATCATCCACCAACCATCCATCCATCCACTATCTATCTATCCATCATCCATCCATTTATTCATCCATTCATCCATCATTCATCATCCATCTATCATCCATCCAACAACCATCTATCCACCCACCCATCATCTATCATCCATCATCCATCCATTATTCATCATCCATCCATCCATCTACCATCTATCTATCCATCATCTATCCATTCATTCATCCATCATCTATCCATCCATCATCCATCCATTCATCTGTCATCCATTCATCCGTCATCCATCCATCCATCCATAAACCATCATTCATCCAGCAATTCATCATCCATCTATCCATCCATCAACCACCCACCCATCATCCATCCATCCATCCATCATCCATCCATCCACAATCCACCATCCATCCATCCATCTACCATCTATCTATGCATCATCCATTCATTCATTCATCCTGCATCCACCCATCAACCATCATCCATCCATCCATCATCCATCTATCCATCCATCCATCATCCACCAACCATCCATCCATCCACTATCTATCTATCCATCATCCATCCATTTATTCATCCATTCATCCATCATTCATCATCCATCTATCATCCATCCATCAACCATCCATCCACCCATCATCTATCATCCATCATCCATCCATTATTCATCATCCATCCATCCATCCATCTATCCATTTACCATCTATCTATCCATCATCTATCCATTCATTCATCCATCATCTATCCATCCATCATCCATCCATCTGTCATCCATCCATCTATCCATAAACCATCATTTATCCAGCAATTCATCATCCATCTATCCATCCATCAATCACCCACCCATCATCCATCATCCATCCATATGTGCACTGTGCCCCTCACTGCACTAGGCACAGGGACACAGAAGAGAAAGCTCTGTGCTGCCTCCAGAGCTCCCAAGCTGGGCAGGAGAGATGAACAACCAAACAAGCAATGGGTGCTATGGTCATGAAGGGCTGAGCAGTGCAGATTATAACCATGTTGGAATCAAGGAGGGCTTCCTGGAGGAAAGGAAGATCTAAAAAGACAGATCTAAAAGATAGAGAGGAGCTAAGCAAGCAAAGAACCCCTCTCCAGTACTCTTGCCTGGAAAATCCCATGGATGGAGGAGCCTGGTAGGCTGCAGTCCATGGGGTCACTAAGAGTCAGACACGACTGAGCGACTTCACTTTCACTTTTCACTTTCATGCATTGGAGAAGGAAATGGCAACCCACTCCAGTGTTCTTGCCTGGAGAATCCCAGGGACGGGGGAGCCTGGTGGGCTGCTGTCTATGGGGTTGCACAGAGTTGGACACGACTGAAGTGATTTAGCAGCTTAGTAGCAAGCAAGCAAAGAAGACTATTCCAGGCAGAGGAAACAGCATTTGCAGGCTTGAGGTAAGAAAGCCAATGTATTTAAAGAGTTGAATGAAGTTTGGTGTGATCAGTATAAAGAGAGCAAATGGGGTAGGAGAGGCTGGGGAGAGGGTTGTGGGCCTGTGGACTGGGGAGATATCAAGTGTAGTGAGAAGCTGAGCCTCTGCTCACATCATGTCTCTTTGGTGAACTGGGGAGTCCAGCCCAGAAGTGCCATCCTGGGAAGACCAGCTCCCACCCTGCCCAAGTCTACGAGGCCTGCCAAAGGCACAGAGGACCATGGCCCTCTGGCTTCATGCCCCCTAGCCCTGGAACCCCAGGCCCCCTCACCGTGCACAGACAGCTCCACCTCGGCCGCGGCCGTGCCAGCCTCGTTGGTGGCCTGGCAAGCAAAGAGACCCGCATGGCCCAGCTCCACGTGGTCGATGTGCAGAGTGGTCCCCTCCGAGGTCACGTGGACCCCAGGCAGCTCCTCGGCCGGGTGGCCATTCTGCAGCCACCTAGGGCATGGCGGTGGGGGATAGGTCAGTCTGAGGCCGGGGAAGGCGGGGCGATGGGACAGGCCAAGAGTCAGGCACATCTCTCTCCTGCTCTCACGTCCCTGGCTCCGTTGCCTCCTTCATACATATGAGAGGTGGAGTATCTCCCATCCCCACCCCTCCAAGCATGCTCTTTGCCACCCCCCATCCTCCCAGTTCTGGCCTCCACCACCCCATACGCACTGGATCGTGGGCACTGGGGAGCCCGAAGCGTAGCAGGGAAGGTACAGGGACTGTCCCACGAGGGTGGTCACCTGGCCCAAGCCTTCAGCCACCAGGAGCTGCGGGGCAACTGCAGACAAGAGCCACCGCTGGGTGTCTGGAGTTGAGAAAATGCCAGCCTCCAGCCCTCCCAAGTCCCTGTGCTGCCAGAGGAAGGCCCAAGCTCCACCTCACCCTTCAAGTCTCCCCATAAGTGGCTCCTCCTCCAGGAGGCCTTCTAGGACCACCCAAGTTCGGCCTCCCCATCAGAGTGGTCTGTTTATTCAGTGTCTGTCTTCCCACCAGACCCAGGGCTCAGGAGTCCCATCTGCCTGTTCCCTGACTTATCTCAGAGTCAGTGGTGGGAAGAAACAGGCAAAAGCCCCGCCCACCTGTCCTGGGACCAGCGCCCACCACCCAGCTTTGGACCTCAAGGAGTTAGTTCCCCATTGAGCTCCCATTGACCAGGAGCATCTCCTGGAAGACAAATGTCCTTCTTCCAGGGGTGGTGTCCTCCACCCAGGGGTCCTCCACCTCCAGCTAGGTGGTGACCCAGCCCAGAGTCCTGGGAGGGAACAGGGACCCTTGAACCTGGGAATTAACCCCATCCACCCGGTAGCTCTGAAGGGCCCCCGCCCAGGTCACAGAGACCTCATCTGTCTCAGGCCCTGGTCACTTCTCCCCCAGCTTCCACCCCCTCCGCACACAGCCAGAGTTCGAGGAGGGGCCCCCGGCCCAGTGATGTGGACGGGGCAGGCCTGGGCTCACCCTGCACCTCCACGGAGTAATGCAGCACGGCCTCCCCCGCGGGGCTGCTGGCCACGCAGCTGTACAGGCCTCCGGACGCCTCCCCCAGGCTCTCCAGGCTCAGCACGCCACCGCCCGCCCCCAGCCACGTCCCGTTGCGGTCCACCACGGGCAGCCCCTCGTGGTACCAGGAGACAGTGGGGGGTGGGTAGCCTCTGGCCACACACTCGAGGGTCAAGGGCCTCCCGGCCACGGCTTTCACCACTCGAGGTCCTTCGCCAGTGCCCTCGATGGTGGGTGGGACTAGGGGAGAGACAGGGGGCTGTTCAGGGGCCAGTAGCCCAGTTAAGCCCCTCCCCGACCTCACCCCGTGTGAAACGCCTCCTCCCTGCTCTGCTAGCTGAAAGCCCTGTTCAGACCTCACCTCCTCCTCCGAGTCTCCCCCAAACCCCTGGCTGGAAGCACCCTCTCCATCCTCTGTCCCTTGGTGGCAACCCGTGCCCACCATTGCCCCCTACTCTGCCTGCATCTTCCCTCCATGTCTTGTTCCCCCCACGAGCTCATCTTCCGCAGAACACTCATCTCTGCGTATCCCCAGTAGGTCTCCATATCCACTGAACCCCAGATGACGGGCTTCCCCTGGCCCAAGACCAGAGCTTCTGCTTCTACTGGTCCCCTTCTTGGTCCAAGGAAGTGAGCCGACCCTAGTCCAGATGACCCAGCCTGTGGGGGCTCCTGACTCAACCAGGGATGGCCAAGTGGGTAGCTTGGGAGGGGGGCTTCTCTCTTCCCGTTAGGGAGGGCCCTCCAAGTTGCTAAGCACATGGAGCCATTGCTAGGAGACATTGGCAACGAAGGACCAAGGACGGGCTTCTCAATCTTGTGTGGGTCACAAGCCCCACTGAAACATAATGAAAACTCATGTGCATTTCTTGTCAACTTCCAGGAGATCCTCAGATCCCTGAGCTGGCAGCTGGGCTCACTCTCGGAGGGGGCCCCAGACCCCAGACACCCCAGCTTCCCTTTGGGGTCCCCAGGGCTCCAGCACCCAAGCCGTTGGTGTCTTTGGGGACCGGAGCTCTAGAGCTGACCCTTCAAGAGGAACCACAAGGACCCTACTGGCCTACATTCTGCCCTCTCAGACTTCACCTGCTCAGACCCATCCCTGCCCATCGATACACACCCTGTCCTCTGAATTCTCTGTGCGCCCTCAGAGCCAAGACCCTCCATGCAGGCCAATGCCCAGGTTAACAGCACACCACCTATAGTTAGGGCTTTCCTGGTGGCTCAGACAGTAAACGATCTGCCTGCAATGTGCTAGACCAGGGTTCAATCCCTGGGCCGGGAAGATCCCCTGGAGAAGGAAATAGCCACCCCCAGTATCTTGCTTGGAGAATCCCATGGACAGAGGAGCCTGGCAGGCCATAGGGTTGCAAAGAGTTGGACACAACTGAGCAACTAACCCTTTCACTTTATCTATAGTCAGACCCTCTCAGTGTGAACCAGGTCCTCTCACCCCCTAGCGGGGGGATCTGGGTCAGTCCCAGAGCCCGCTAGACTCACCCATGAGTTGGGGGACCAGGGCCCTAGTCCCTGAGATGAAATTAGCTGTTGCTGTGACAAGCCCTGGGGGTCTGGACCACAGTAAGTGATTAATCAAGGGCAGTTAGTTATTAGTGGTGGTTTTGGGGGTCTGGGTGCAAGTTTCTGAAAAGCCCTAAACCACGAGGGGAGACCTGATTTCTCCACTGGGCTCTCCCTGGGCCCCGACACAGACCTGTCTCCTGGCTTAATTTCCTCTCTGGCCAGGGGAGGTTGGATGAGATGACCCTTCTCCCCAGGATAACTATTCAATCTCATTATCTTGGGCCTCTGGCTGCTCCCCTGGCCCACCTTTGGAGCCAGATGGAGGCCACCGTGGCCCAGAGTCCTCCCACCACTCACCCCAGCTGACCCTTGCTCCTGCCACGCCCCCGGGCCGCTCACCGTAAACCTCCAGCCGGGTGGTCTTCTCCACGACCCCCACAGTGTTGCTGGCCTTGCAGCTGTAGGTGCCAGCATCCGAGCCCTGGGCTCGCTCCAGCTGCAGCTGCCGGCCGCCTCTGCTGTAGACCACCTCAGTGCTGGGGACCAGGGGGTCGCCATCCTTGAACCAGGTGATGTCGGGCGTGGGCACCCCTCGGGCCTCGCACAGGAACCACACGGGGTGGCCCTCCATGACGGCCACCTCGCTCGTCTCGTTGGAGCCCCAGATGGTGGGGGGTGCTGAAGACAGCGGGGGCGAGAGAAGGTCACAGGGAAGCTGCCCAGCGCGGAGGCGGCTGGTGCACCGCCCTTTGCAGCGCCCAAGCCCCTGCCCATGGGTCACAGCACCACACCCGTCACAAGCTTCCACTGCAGGGGGCGGGGAGGGGCGGGGGACTCTGGGGACAGACGGGAGAGGCCAGCTCGGGACATGCTGACGTCATAGGCGAGCCTGGCCATTGCAAGAGGTGCAGGAGGTGGGGCAGGGGCCATAAGTCAGGCTCTGGATGCCCCCACCCCCCGCCTCTAAGTGGCTGCATGACCTGGAGAGGTCACTTTCTCTGGGGTTCAGCCTCCTCATCTGTAAAATGAAGGGCTGAACTGGATCAGGGGTCCCACAGGGCAGGTCACACACCACGGGTGGTACCCAAGAGGACCCTCGGGACACACGGACATGCACCTCATAACAGAACAGTTATGCCCTTCCCACATCTCCTTCTGGCCCAGTTATGACAGAGGACAAGGTGGTTTGGTGTGTCTGGTTCTTAATCTTTCTAGCACTTTTTATCTTGCACTTTCTACTGCAGGCGGGCAGCTCAGGCCTCAGGGGTTCCAACATCCCTCTTTGATGGCATTTGTTTTCACCGCTTCCTCCCACGAAGGCCAAGCAACCCTGGTTCCCACTTCCCTTTGAAATAGCCAACATCCTTTTAGGTAACTGGGTTTCAGTGGAAAGAAAAGTGATTTGATTTAAAGAAATGACCATCCAGAGTGTACCACGGATGGGAGGACTTGGAAAGCTCCGATGGGGACGATGGGATTTGGGGAACGTTTCAGATTCCCTCGGTCCGTCCCCCTCTGGTTTTACTGTACTGGGGGCAGACTCCTCAGAGACTCCCATTTCTGCCCTCACCACCCCTCCACACAGTGGGCAGCCCGTGGTGATGACGGGAAGGGGCTGGGCTCACCGTGGATTCTGAGCTGAAAGTCCTTGGTCTGCTGGCCAGCCGGGCTGAAGGCCACACACTGGTACCAGCCCTCATCTCCCAGGTGACTGTTGGTGATTCTGAGAACCTGGCCATCCTCCTGAAGCTGGACACGAGGCTCCCCCAGAAAGACAGGTCTGGAAAAAGACGGTTGAGAGAAGTAAGGCCAAGGCGCCAGCAGGGGCGGGCTGCACAGAGGGGGCCTGCTGCTTGGGAAAAGGAAGACTGTAAGACTCACAGTCGCTGAAAAGTACCAACAGTCAAGTGCCCATCAATGGATAAATGGATAAACAAAATGTGGTCCTTCCCTACAATGGAATATTATTCAGCCGTTAAAAGGAATGAGGTAGCGTGGTTGTAGCATGAAGGAACTTCAAAAGCTGTGTGCTAAGGGCAAGAAGCCAGACACGAAGACACATACCATATGACTGCAAGAAATTAATACAAAATAGAGGAAATTCCGTAGAGACAGAAAGCAGGTTAGTGGTTGCCAGGAGCTGGGGGCGAGGGACGAACAGACGAGTGACTGCTCATGGGTGTGGGGTGTCTTTTGGGGGTCATGAAATATTCTGGAACCAGATAGAGCTGACAGATTGCAACCCTATGGATGTACTACGCACACCAAATTGTGCGCTTCAGAATGGTAAAGTGAAGGTGAAGTGAAAGTCGCTGAGTAGTGTCTGACCCTTTGCAACCCCATGAACTTATACGGTCCATGGGATTCTCCAGGCCAGAGTACTGAAGTGGGTAGCCTTTCCCTTCTCCGGGGGATCTTCCCAACCCAGGGATCGAACCCAGGTCTCCTGCACTACAGGCAGATTCTTTACCAGCTGAGCCACAAGGGAAGCAATGGTAAACTTTCGTTTTAGAATGGCAAACATCATATGAATACCTAAAATTTTTTTTAAAAAACCTTTAAAAATACTTTTGAAAAAGTTTTAAAAGTAAAAGGAAGGCTGGCTGAGTAATGAGAAGACTCTGCCCGTGAAAAGCGGGGTTTCACCTGGGTGATCTCTGCCTGGGCCCTGGGTGGCTCACGCAATGCACGTCAAACCCCATCCCTGCAGAGTTCCACCTCCCCAGAGGACCCCCACACGCACACTCCATCCAGCCCCAGCTGCCCGCCAGGGGCCACTCACTGCCCGTCCTTGGTCCACTCCACCTGGGGTGTGGGGACCCCCGAGGTCCGGCACTCCAGCTCTGCCCCTGCGCCAGCCAGGCCCACCACCTCCTGGGCAGCCTCGGCTCCAAGCACCGAAGGTGGAACTAGGGTCGAGAAAGGGTTGGGAGGGAGGGGGCGGTGAAAAAACTTCAGGTCCTACAATCCCTGCCTGCCCCATGGCCTTTGCCTGTGCGGGTTCCCTGCCTGCTCAGCCTTCCCTTCTCCCACCCGGCCCTCATGGGAAGCTCCCCAAACCCCTGGCCAAGCATCCCCGGCTCTGTGCATCCTCAGCACCTGCTTTGCTGTTTTGTATCACATGGTTCAACAGCAGTGACACAGCTGTGCCATGGGCCCCTCTGTGCCCCAGCTTCCAGCAGGCAGTACCCACCCACCCCCACACACACGCCTAACAGGAGAGGGCTCGCAGGGCCAGACAGCCCTGGGAGCTGGGGGAGCTCCGCCTCACTCACTGAGCACGAGCAGATCGAAGTCCCTCTGCGCGGTCCCGGCCTGGTTCTCGGCCCGGCAGGAATAGAGGCCAGAGTCGCCCTCCTGGATTCTGGGAAAGTGGAGGGCCCGGGCTCCATCCAAGAGGCGGTGGCTGCCTACGGCGGGGATCTGAGCAGAAAAGGCCCGAGGAAGCTGATGGGGGGAGGGTGGTCCGGCCACTCCCTAGTCCCCAACAGCAGTGAGGAAACTGAGGCCCAGGGAACTGGTCAGTGACTGGAATCCAGAGTAGTGCTGTGCCCTCTCCACCATGCAGCCCTCCAGGCTTCATCGTGGGACCCCCGTGGCCCTGGGCCCCCAGTGAGTCCCCAAAGACACCTGTCACCTTGCCACATCTCCCAGCCACATCTGGTTACATGCAGGAACCCGTCCAGAAGGCCTGCACCCTGTCCATATCCCACCCAGAGCCCATCCACCCCTGGGGGACACCCACCTGCCGCCCGTTCTTGAGCCATGTGATCTCGGGGGCCGGGAAGCCATTGGCATCACACTCCAGCGTCAGGGACTGCCCGGCCATGCCTGACACGTTAGCCCTGCGCCCATCCTCCCGGAGGCTGGGGGGCACTTGGGAGAAGGAGAAGCAGAGGAGCCGCCCCTCCGCAGGTCAGCCACGGCCAGGGACCCCATTTGGGCCATTCTTCCTGGCCTCGAGGGCGGTCCTGACTCCCCCCCTTCCCCAGCTTCTGGGCTTCCAGGACGCCCATTCTAGACCCTGGCCGTCAGGAGCCGTGTGGACCTGGGAATGGCCATGGCGGCCTCGCCCTGGGACCTCACCCTAGTCGAGCCCAGGAACTCTCTACTTGCTCTGACATTCAGCTCTCCAAGATGCGGGAGCCATTGGTTCCATCTAGTTCTCCACCCAAATGGTTGTCATGGTCACGAAGGAGGGTACCTAGGGGACCACCCCACCCCCCACCCATGGAGTCAGAGCCTCTCTGGGTGGGGCCTGGGTATGTCTTTGAAACAAACTTCCCAGGCAAGTCATTACAGGACAAGTGGGTGTGGCTGGTTACGGGAGGCGGAAGGTGGTTCCATTAGGAGCCCATTATTAAAACGGCTTCTCTCACCCTCTCTGTGAGCCCAAGTTGAGGGAAGCGCTCCCCTCCCCCTGCACACAGCACCCTGGATGAGGGGGCCGGGTACCAGGGAGACACGTGGGCCTTGGGAAGTGGGCATATGAGCCTCAGGTGGTTTCAGCGGCTTTAGTGGGAGGTGGGCTTTGACCACTGGTGAGAATTGTAAAGAAGATTCACTCCTAGCCCATTTTAAAGTCATTTATGGAATTCCGGGGTCTCCTTACACTGTCTCCGCGGGGGGTTCTCTGCATGAAGAATGCACTCTCCCAACAGCACCCTCAAGCCCTCCCTGACAGGCACGAGGGACAGAGGAGCAAGGACCTGTATCCTCCGAGCAGTGAGCTCTGGGCCAGGGAGCTCACGCGGCCCCAGCCTGGCACCCCAGGTGCCATCACCCCCAGCTCTGGGGTCCCTACTCACCGTGGACCACCAGCTTGGCTCTCCTGGACGCGGAGCCCGCCTCGTTGGTGGCCTGGCACTCGTAGTCTCCGCCGTCGGAGGGAGAGACGGAGGCCAGGAACAGAGAGCCTTCATCCAGCACCGCCAGGCCGGGCCGGTCACGCAGCGGCTCGGACGACGGGCCCTTCCGCCACGTGACCTGCGGCTTGGGCGTCCCTGGCAGGGCACCGGCTTGTCAGGAGCAACACCCTGTCTCCTTCTCGGTCTACACCCTCACTGCCCCCACCCCCCGCCCGCCCAACCCAGGCGCAAACATCCCTGACCCTCCAAGAAGGGGTCGCCTCAGACTCCTCCTGGCCCCCAGGCTGGAAGAGCCGCTCCTAGAGCTGCAGGTGCCCCACACCCAGCCCCTCCAACCCAGGGCTGCGCATCCACCCGGCCTCCCAGCGCCCCCAGAAGCCAGTTCCCTTCTCAGAGGACCCACCCCGCCTGGAACTGCACCCTCACGGGCACTCCCACCGCCTGACCCTACCCAGCGTCTTCCTTTGCCCCCACCTACAGCTTTCTAATGTATATAAGATGCACTTTTTTTTTTTAACGCTATATATGTATTTTTTGGTCTATTGTCTGTCTCCCCCAACAAAGTCCGGGGTCTCTGCTTTGTGCCCAGCTGCAATCCCAGCCCCTAGCACCCGGTAGTTGCTACAGGAAAGAAACCAGCCCTCCATGCTCAGCCCTGGTTTCGTCCCATCGGATCATCACATAAACGGTGGAGGCCCCAGCTTGGCCTGGCCTGCACTTCCCCTCTGAGGCACGAGTGGGCACTGCTGGCCACACACCCCTGCCCCATGAGAGTCCCGATTCCCCAGAACGCCTTTCTCCATCATCCCCCACATTGCATTGTCCAGAGTCTGGCTCTGCCACCGGACTGTCGGCTCACAAGGCCTGGCGCACAGTGGGTGCGAGATATAAACGGCCGGGGCACACAGTAGGTCCTCAGATCAGTGTTGAAGGCATGACCCAGTCTTCCAAGCAGCACATGTGCCCAGGAGGCAAGGCGCCCAGTGGTCACAGCGGGGCTTGGGTCCCGTGAGCCCCAGCTCTGCAGAGGCGCTGAGTGACCTCAGGACAAAAGGCAACCCTTACTCACGGCCCTGCCCGCTGGAGCCTCACCTCCCTTCCTGCCTCCATCAGCGCCCAGGAAGAGGGCAGCCTGCAACACCTCTGTCACCCCCATCGGGATCACAGTCATCACCAAACACCGTCATCATGAACCGAACCGCCACTTCCTCTGCCCACTCCCCTGGCAGCTCAGGGCTCTTTACAAACACATTCTGCCTTACTTGCTCTCTTATCCTTGCTGTTGCAAGGAGGGGTGGGCCACCTCACTGGGGGGGGGATGGGGAGGGGTGACATCAAGAGGCGGCAGGTCCATGTTCCCCTGGTGATCCAGTGGTTAAGAATCCACCTGCCAATGCAGGAGACACGGGTTCGATCCCTGCTCCAGGAAGATCGCACATGCCGCAGAGCAACAAAGGCCCGTGCACCGCAGCTACTGAGCCCACGTGTCAAGAGCCCGTGCTCCGCAGCAAGAGAAGCCGCTGCAACGAGAAGCCCCTGTGCTGGGACTGGAGGGTAGCCCCTACTCGCTGCAACGAGAGAAAGCCGGCATAGCAACAAAGTCACAGTGCAGCCAAAAATGAATAATTAAAAAAAAAAGATGTGGCACATTCAAAGCATCCGGGGTGTTCAGGAGGCCCTGCCTGAACAGTACCGGCAAGTGCTGGGGACTCTGCCCGCTGGCCGTCTCAGAAACGGAGGGACCGCGGCCACCCACACTCTGTGATCTTTGGGCTACTTAATCCTCTGTGCCTGTTTTCTCATAGGCTCCTCTGCCGTTTCCTCTGTGCCTGCCTAGAATGCTCGTCCAGGTGACCCCCTGCCAGGGTCCCACTCCCCAGGGTGGGGACACGTGTGTGAACACACAACACACAAGTACACCCCACAAACACACACATGCCCCTCCCAGTGCCTCATCTTCTCCAAAAGACCCCAGCCCATCCTCCCCCTACCCAGAGACCAGGACCTCGGAGCTGCTGGCCTGGAGGGGCATTGCGTTTTGAACCCTGGAACTGTTTTTTTTTAATGCAAATGTCTAACCCCTAAACAAGCTCTAACCACTGAACTCCACCACTGCTCTGAATGAAGACTCCAGGGACTTGGGGCTGTTGCTGAAAATCACTCATTTCGTCTCCACTTTTAAGGGGGTCGAGAGAGGACCGGTGATGTCCCAAATCACCAGCAGGTTGGTGACCAGGCTCCTGGCCTCTGCAGCAACCCACAAGGAGGAGGCAGATGGTGCCCCTCACTGTAGGGGACCAGAGCTCCCAGGGGACACAGCCGGGTGCTCAGGGCTTTCTCCTTTCGACATCAGAGCCCCAGGTCGCATGGCTGATGAATGCTAGTGCCCAACAGACAGTCACCTGCTTGAAAGGGAGAAGGCCAAGGGCAGCTGGGCAGTCGGGGAGGGGGAGCAGGCAGTTTTAATGAAGGAGACTTGGATGATGCCGACCTGGCTGAAGTTAGGCCCAGAGGACGCCCTGGCTGACCAGAGATGATGCTGGGGTCGTGGGTGGCCGTGAGGCATCAGAGAAAGAGGCGGTGGTTGGTGGTCCCACGTCCCAAGGCCCATTATTGTTGTTTAGTTGCTAAGTCGTATTTGACTCTTTGCAACCCCAAGGACTGTAGCCTGCCAGACACCTCTGTCCATGAGATTTTCCAGGCAAGAATACAGGAGTGGGTTACCATTTCCTTCTCCAGGGGATCTTTCCGACCCAGGGATTGAACCTGCATTTTCTGCATGCGTCTATATCGGGACTCCCTGTACAAGAGCAACCGAAAATTTTTTTAATTTATTTTTTTAGGCTCCAAAATCACTGCAGATGATGATTGCGGCCATGAAATTAAAAGACGCTTGCTCCTTGGAAGAAAAGTTATGAAAAACCTATACAGCATATTAAAAAGCAGAGACATTATTTTGCCAACAAAGGTCCGTCTAGTCAAAGCTATGGTTTTTCCAGTAGTCATGTATGGATGTGAGAGTTGGACTATAAAGGAAGCTGAGTGCCGAAGAATTGATGTTTTCGAACTGTGGAGACTCTTGAGAGTCTCTTAGACTACAAGGAGATCCAACCAGTCCATCCTAAAGGAAACCAAGCCTGAATATTCATTGGAAGAACTGATGGTGAAGCTGAAACTCCAATTCTTTGGCCGCTTAATGAGAAGACCTGACTCATTTGAAAAGACCCTGATGCTGGGAAATATTAAAGGTGAGAGGAGAAGGGGCAACAGAAATTGAGATGGTTGGATGGCATCACCGACTCGATGGACATGAGTCTGAGTGAATTCTGGGAGTTGGTAATGGACAGGGAGGCCGGGCGTGCTGCAGTCCATGGGGTCGCAGAGAGTCAGACCCAATCGAGCAACTGAACTGAACTGAAGTGTGCGCGAGTGCCCTAAACATTCCTTGCTGTTACCAGATACTAACACAAGGTGGCGGCCTGCTCAAGAGCGAGACGATGGTCCGTTCAGGTGGTCGGTGCCCAGGGCTCCAGTGTTTAGTCGCTCAGTGGTGAATGTCTCTTTGCCACCCCATGGACTATAGCCCGCCAGGCTCCTCCATCCATGGGATTCTCCAAGCAAGAATACTGAAGTGGGTTGCCATGCCCTCCTCCAGGGGATCTTCCTGACCCAGGGATCGAACCTCTGTCTCTGGCCTCTCCAGCATAGCAGGCAGATTCTCTAGCAGCTGAGCTACCATGGAAGCCCATGGCTCCCACCTGTCTCCTACCTGCCCACCCCTCGTCCCTTTCCAAGGACTTCCCCAGGCCCTGAGCAACAAGGAAGTGCAGTGCCAGCTGGAATCCGTTTTCCCAGCTCCTGCCAGTCTTCCTGTAAGCTGTCACTTGCTCCCCGAACACCCAGACGCCTCCTCCCCAAGAGATCACTGTCCACCTACAGAGGAGACATTCAGGCCATCTTGGTCCAAAGCCAAAAGAAGCAACTCGGGCTGGCACCCACTGGGTGCCACTGGGAGGCTTCACGGATGGTAGAATCGCTCCACACATTCAACACGTTTCCCCAAGCCCCTACTGTGTGCCAGGCACGGTGCTGGGACCTAGTGCTCCTGCAGTCCATGGCAGCCCTCTGTGGAGGGGCGGGTGTGACCCCACTGGACAGCTGAGAAAGCTGAGGCTCAGAAAGGACACGTGACCTGCCCGGCACTGGGCAGTTGACCAGGGGTGGCGATCTTGACCCCGCACGGTGCTGTCGCCGGAAGAAGGCCCCCAAGGGACGGTCTGCCCAGAACCCTGTGGATCCATGCTCTGTGAGAAAGTCTGGGGCTGGGGGAGAGGCCGGAGCCACAAGCCCTGATCCCAGGACCCCAGGGCCTTCCTCAGCCCCAGTGTTACACCCCCTGGGCACAGAGGGACTCAGGGCTTAACAGGTACGGAGCTAGGGGTTAAAGCATATTAGGTCATCTTCCGGCTGTGTGACCTCAGGAAAGCTGCTTACCCTCTCTGAGCCTAAATTGCCCCTAATGAAAAAGAGCTAATGCTAATACCCATCCTATAGGGATGTGGATGGGATGAAGTGCCCGGCATGGCAGGCAGAAGTGGGGACCCCATAACCCTCCATACCCATGGGCACTGCCTACAGTGAGTGACCCAAGGCACTGGAATGTGGGTGGGTTTTCTCCCCCGCCCGGCCCACCCAGGGCCCAGCCTCACCTCTGGCAGGGCACGGCAGGCTGGCATTCTCTCCTGCTACCCTCTCCAGTAGGCCGCTGGTCTCATCAGCCCCCCAGTGTGGTGGCTCTGGTGGGAAGTGATGTAGCCACACTCACACCCCCAAACCCAAAGCCTGGCACTCCCTCCCAGGAGCCCAGGGCCTTGGGGGGAGGGAGCATTCCCTTCAGAGCCTCAGCTGGAATAAGGGGTGCAACCCCTGCACCCCAGCCCTCAGCCTCAGGGCCTAGGCGTCAGCTCACCCCCCCACCCAGGGTGGTCCATGGAACAGCCTCTAGGGCCACACACGACCACCCCGGGCTCAGGGGCTGAGCTCGGGCATCCGACCCCTCCAGCAGCAGCTTTCTGCATAAGTTTCAGATTCATCAGAGCAAACAGGCTAGCCCCAGGGATCCAGAACTTTCTAGGCACCAGACACTTCACATGCATTCTCGCACTGACCCCTCACATATTATTAGACACATTTTATGGGGTCAGAGAAAGTAAATGACTGGCCGATGGTTGTCCAGCTGGAAAGTGGGAGAAGCTGGCCTCAGGCCCAGGCGTCTGCTCTTCAATCAGCAGCCCCAGGGCGCCTGCAGCCCACCCCGAGGAAGGAACCCCGCCCCCGCAACCCGGGGCTGGTGAGAGCTGCCTGATGCGGCCTCAGGTCTGGGGGGAAGAAGCAGTCCAACAGCTCAGAAGCCCAGACTGCTGCAGGGGCTGCAGCAGATGGGGGGCCGGGGAGCTCTGTGGGTCGGGGGCCACTCACCCAGCACCCTGAGATCCAGCTCCCAGGCGTCTACCCCAGCGCTGCTGGACGCCTCGCAGCGGTACGTCCCGGCGTGGGAGGTTTGGATGGCCGCAAAGTGGACGGAGCCCTCGGGCCCCTCGCCCCGCAGGGCCACCCCATCCTTGGACCAGGTCACCCGGGGCTCCGGGCTGCCCTCAGCCACACAGTTCAGGTCCACGGCTTCTCCCACTAGCACCTTCAGGACCCGCGGGCCCGGCTGCACCTGGGGGGGCACTGACAGGGCCATGGGGAGGGGGGTCAGGGCAGGGGCTCGGGGTGTGGGGGGACGCAGAGCGCAGACCCACAGAGCAGGTCCGGCCGGCTCAGGGCTTCACACATCCCTGGGTGTCACCAGCCCGCAAGGGGGCAGGGCGTGATCTGAGGCCGATTGCGCCTCGGTTTTCAGGAAACGACACTGGGCCGCCTTGTGTGGACCCCTCCCCCTCCCAAGCGTGAGTGCCATCACCCTTTCTGCTGAACAACCGTGCTCTCAAGGAAGAATGCTCCTGCATGCTTGGCTTACTTCCCCACCCCACCCCGGGCTTGCCCCCAGCACCATGTGAAAATCACCAGCTCGGTGTGGGATGGGGACACCAGGGCCTGGGGGCAGCAGGCATGAGCGGGAGGCTTCAGATCCTAGCCCTGCCCCTCAAGGTCACAGGACCCTGCGTTGGCCGGGGCCTCAGTTTCTCCTCCTCACAAAGATGCCCCAGGTACAACAGGCCATGGCACCAGGGCGGCCAGCATGGAGCCTGGTCCACAGTGGCGCCTAAAACGTAGCGGCTTAGACCCACTCTCGGGGTTCCCAGGTCCCTCTTTTCCTTTCCCTGGGGTGGGGTGGGGGTGAGGGAGATGATGGGTTTCCTTTCTTCCACATTTTCTGTTTCAAGTCACTTTCCCATCCTCCATCCCAGTTGGCCCCTCCCACGGGTGGGTGATGCCATGCCCGTTTTGCAGATGAAGAAACTGAGACTCAGAAAGCTTATGTGACTTGACCAGAGTCATCCACTTCATATTGGCTAACCGGAGCTGGATCAGCCCCAAGCCTGGGTCTGGATGAGCAGGAATCCAAGTGGTTTCCACGCAGCCAGACTGGGTGAGCCTGGGAGAATTCTCAGAGACTTGGAAAAGTGTCCTGGGCCCTCAGGGGAAGTTGAGGACACCCACTCCCTTCCCAGCTTCAGAGGAGAATCCCGAAGATAAGACCATCCATGGGATCTGGCCCCTGGGCAGAGATTGGCTCCCCTACCCCCAGCCCAGATCCTCGCTGTCCAGGAGCAGAAGCGTGGACAGGGTGCCTACCACCCCCTGAGAACACTCACAGTTTCCACTGTGTTGAGTACCTGAAGTCATCAGTACCCTTACTGTGGGATAGGCATTATTGCCTCTACTTTATAGACAGGAATGGACTTCCCTGATGGCTCAGATGGTAAAGCGTCTGCCTACAATGCAGGAGACCCAGGTTCGATCCCTGGGTTGCCAAGATGCCCTGGAGAAGGAAATGGCAACCCACTCCAGTCTTCTTGCCTGGAAAATCCCATGGACGTGGGTGGTGGGCTACAGTCCATGGGGTCGCAAAGAGTTGGACACGACTGAGCGACTTCACTTTCTTATAGACAGGAATCCAAGGCTCAGAGAGGCCGAGCAGCTGGCCTGAGGTCACAGAGCCAGTTGGTGGCAGAGTCAGCATTCAAACCCGGCTCCGTTCGTCCTCCTGCCCTGCTTCCCTGTCTCTCTCCTGTGCTGTGCTGTGCTTAGTCGCTCAGTCATGTCTGACTCTGTGCAACCCCACAGACTGCAGCCCTCCAGGCTCCTCTGTCCCTGGGATTCTCCAGGCAAGAATACTGGTGTGGGTTGCCACACCCTCTTCCAGGGGATCTTCCCAAACCAGGGATCGAACCCAGGTCTCCCGCGCTGCAGGCGGGTTCTTTAACATCCGAACCACCTTCTCTCATACGCTCATGTAAACACACAGCAAAGCTTTGAGCCCCTTCCTCTCTGAACCTCAGTCTGTCCACCTGTAAAATGGGGAGTTAAGCTTAGAGCAGGGGTTGGCTCTTTCTGGAAAGGGCCAAAGAGTAAATATCTTAGGCTCTGCAGGCCAGATGGTCTCTGTCTCAGCTACTAACTTTGCCATTTCAGCGTGAAGGCAGCCACAGACGCTACGTAACCGAACGTGTTTGGAGGCGCTCCAATGAAGCTTGTATTAATGGACACTGAAGAACTGAGTTTCATATAATTTTCATATGTCACATTATTTGCCTTTTCTCCCCCAATCATTAGAAAACGCAGACATCATTCTTCACTTGTGGGCCGAATGAGAACGGCGTGTAGGCGAGGAGTAGCTAGGGCTGTGGTTGGTGGACCCGGGTCTCAGATGACTCACTGGGGCTCTTGGAGGGGACAGGCTCCCCGCCTCTTTGGTGGAGTGACTCCACTGGGTGGCTCCTGTGAATGGGACCTGTACCCCCCAGATGAATGCCCACTCCTGGGCCCCCAGCTGGGCTGGGACCCAGAATCCCCCTGTGGGTCGCCCTCCCAACCCCTAAGTCCCTGCCACCTTGGGGTCCCACCCTCGGTTCTCAGGGGGGAGCTCTGAACAGCCTGTCCAAGCTCAACCAAGGGGTTCAGGAGAGGGGAGAAATAGGGGTGGGGAGAAGGAGGGACAAGACTTGAAAAAGACAGGAAATAAGGTAGATGGAGCGCACACTGGAGGGCCATGAAAAGGTGAGAGAGCCTGGCATGGGGATGGGGAGGGACACCAAAAGGCCCGAGAAAGATGGGGGCAGGGGGCCACGTGGTGAGACGGAGGGGGCCAGCCAGGGCCCTACCTTGCACCCTGAGGATGTAGTACTGAGTAGCGGACCCGGCAGGGTTACTGGCCGTGCATTCGTAGAGGCCGCTGTCACTGACCTGGGCCTGAGCCAGATGCAGGGAGCCGGGCGGGAGGAGGTGGTGCCTGAGGAAATGAGGGACACTGGTGAGACCCCAACCAACCCCACATCTGCTGGAAAGGTCTCATGACCCAACCAGTTGCCTCCTCCAGGAAGCCAGCCAGGACTGAGGCAGTATCCACCACCCACCCTTCACCGTTCCCCTGCCCTGCTTCCAGCTCCCCAAACCACCAGGCCAAGGCCAGGTCCACTCCAACTGGTGTAAGAGACAAAGAGCATTAGGCTAGGAGTCCGCTGGCTGGGTTTGACTTTGAACTCCAATTTTGAGCTGGGTAAAGCAAGTCCCTTCATCTCTTGGAGCCTCTGTTTCCTCATCTGTAAAATGGGTACATTAAGGAATGCTGTGACTGGGGCTGGTGAACAGGTTCCATGTGGGCTGAGTCCAAGGCCTGGCACCTGGTCACCAGGCACACCCCCTCTTCTAATGCACACACCTTATCCCTCAACCCTGCCCTGAGAGGCGAGGAAGAGGCCTCACTTGGAGGACCCCTGGATTCCAGGGAGAAGCTGCAGGCCAGAGGCCCTCTGCGTCTAAGGGTCAGGCTCACCCAGACTCCGAAGCCTGTGCTGTTTGGTGTCCAGGTATCCGGCACTGGGCTCTCAGGAGGAAGCTGTGAGGCTCCCCCATCACTGCCCTCCCCACTCCAGCCCACCTGCTGAAGTCACCTGGCCCCCATCCCACAGAGATCTGGAACCCTCAGCCAGGCTCCTGCAGCTGGACCGGACCCCAGGGGACCCCCACAGACATGATATCACTGGCCCATATGTGCTGGCTCCGTGTAGCCCCTGCCCCCACAGAACTGGGAGGGCAGCTGCAGCCCCTGGCCCCGGCTGGCCCTGAGCGCAAGCAGCCAGCATAGGGGTGGGGCCCCTCAAGGGCCAGTCCCTCCCCCGCGTGTGCTCATCAGGGTCCAGCTGGGCTCCAATCCCGGTCCCCACTCCCCTCTCAGCTAAGTCTCAGATTCCTCCTATGCAAAACAGGGATGACAGTAGTCTCCCATTTACTAAGCAGCTGCAAGCAAAGTACTGGGCATACACTTATCCACCAGGTCGATATTGTTGGCAATTCACTCTCTGTGCAGTCTGGGGCCAGTAGCTTTGCCCTGCAGGTCCTCTGTCTCCCCATCTGTAAAGTGGGGTTGTAATCCCCCTGCCTAGGAACCCCCTCCTCTAGTTTGTCCTGAGCGTCCAGCGGGCACTTGGGGCAAGTTCCCTGAGGACAGCTGTGAGTGATACACCAGCTGGTGGTCTCTGGAGCCCGGGCACCGGGCTGGGGCCAACTGGCTCCGACCGTGTTCTGCCATGTGCCTGCTGTGTGATGTTTGCTAAGTCACTCAACCTTTCTGTGCTTTGGTTGTCTCCCTTGCAGGGCAGGGGGAGATAAGACAGAAGTGGTGCTTCTTCCTCATACAGTTGTCCAGAGAACCGAAGACCTGATTCACACCCCGGAGCCTAGAACAGTGTGAATGTGCGCTTAGACGCCCGGTCCTAGCCCACTCTGGGCGACCCCACGGACGGCAGGCCGCCTGGTTCCTTTGTTCTTGGAATTCCCCAGCAGGAAATCTGGAGTGGTAGTCATTCCCTTCTCCAGGGGATCTTCCAGACCCAAGAACAGAGACACACTCAATGAAGGTCAGCTGTTACCATGGTGACGACAGTGACATTACAATATGCAACATAATTTTGCGTTGTTTAAAACTCATATAAATGGCAAAGTGTATATGTGTGTGGGTCCAATTCATTCGTTTTTCGCCGTTGCATAGTAGTCCTTTGTGTGAGTTTACCGCGCTTCATTAATTAGTTCTCCTTTTGGTGTACATTTAAACATCTAGATTTTTTCCTTTCCTCCAGCCCTGCTTTCCTTCCTTTGTTCTTTCTTTCACCACCAGAGCTCTCTGCACACTGACGTGTGTCCCCCAGGCATAGGAGCCGGCCTCCTGGCCATACCTAGGCTCACACACCGTCAGCTCTCACAGAGGCCATCACCTCCTGCTGCAGGGCAGGGCTTCTTATCAGAATTTTCCAGCCACATGCAAAACAAACACATTCCCAGGCCCCAGCCAGATTTAGGGGGGTGGAGGCTGGAATCAGGGTTGTACCAAGACCCTCTGGGGTCCACCCCTTGGGAGCAATGCCCCGGGACACATGGAAGTGCCCCTGTCCCCCAAAAGTGACCTGGAGGAGCAGGCAGGAGCCAGGCTTTGACAGCAAGTGCCATCACCCCCAACCATGCCCTTTGGGTGGAGGACTCCCTCTCCCCGAGTCTCAGTGTCCTCACCTGGGGTCACAGGATACTGTGCGTACGAAGTGACATGATGCACACAAAGTCCATGGTCCCTGGGACATAGTAAGTGCTCCATACACAACCCCGCTGTTAGTAAAAAACCCACCCCCAGTGTGTCCATGTGCTCGCTCCCAGCCCCCAATCAGTAGGTCCCTCAGTCTTCCAAAGTGGAAGAAAAAGGAGCAAAAACACCACACAGATGTCTGTTTGTCCCAGTGACAAGTAAACATCTCCCCTGCACGGCTCCACTCCCCTGGCTTGGCTTTTCTCATCCACCGTGGTTGTGTTTTGTTTTTTTTTTTTTTTTAGGTTAAATAATGTCAACATCCAACAACACGAGCCAAATCAGCGTGAGGCTGAAACACACACACTTAATCACACTTGGGGCGGTGACATGGCTCCCTCGGGGACTTTATTGTGAACCTCGACTAGCCAAGCAGGAGCCCCTGCGTCAGTGCAAAGATGTCCAGGCTGAGCACCAGAGTTCTGGGTCCAAGGTCCTATTCTGCTCTAGACATGCTGTGCAACCTCAGACAGGGCAAGCAACGTCTCTGAGCCCCAACTTCTTCATATTTGAAAAGGCAGCTCTGGACTCCTTTTATCTCAGAGGTTGCCTTCTAGTCCTTCTTAGAACTTTAGAGACTAAAGGACCTCTTGCTCCTTCCCTCATCAAACCCTTAAAAGGATAGGAAGTGGGAGCTTCTGGGGAAAAAAAAAAAACAATAATGAAAAAAATTTCCAAAAGTGGAAACAATTCTCAACAATAAAAGAGGCCTCTCGTCTTTCTCACGATGAGCCCCAGATCATTTCCTAGAAAGGGACGCTGCTGCTGCTGCTGCTAAGTCGCTTCAGTCGTGTCCGACTCTGCGCGACCCCATAGACGGCAGCCCACCAGGCTCCCCCGTCCCTGGGATTCTCCAGGCAAGAACACTGGAGTGGGTTGCCATTTCCTTCTCCAATGCATGAAAGTGAAAAGTGAAAGTGAAGTCGCTCAGTCGTGTCCGACTCTTAGCGGCCACATGGACTGCAGCCTACCAGGCTCCTGCTCACTATATCACAGAGGAGGGGATGGAGAGAAGGGAGACTCCATCTTATAGATGATCAAGCTGAGACCTCTAGAGACCCCTCCGTCGCAGCTTTCACCACACTGGCCTGTGGCCACCCGTCGCCCGTGGGCCCTTAAGAGGACACATTTCCGTCCACCTTAGCTGCCTTTGTACCCCCAGACCCTAGCCCAGACCTGGCACAGAGCAGACCCCACTCAGACCAGACTCAGGACAAAGGTGTGGGGCCTGGGATGCATCAGAGAGGACCTGGAGGTCTGGGGGTTCCAGGGCAGCCCTTCTGAACCACCCACACCCCATGCCCCTTGCACGCTCTCTCCACGTTCCCAAGGCTCCCTGAGGTTTGGGGGCTACAACCTCCGGGCACAGGGATGGGCACGGGCAGGGGCAAGGTGGGAGGAAGCGGGGAGAGGGCTGCCGTGTGCTGAGTGCATGTGGTGTAATTAGCAGCAGACTCCCATCGCAGCGAGAGCAGCCAGATGGCTCCAAGCAGCGCCCAGATGAAAACACGGAGAGGTTCGAGGGGAATTTCCTGTTTATGACATGCACTGGGCTCAAGCCTTCGCTGCTGGCTGTGAGGTTCACACAGCCACGCAGATGGTGGGGGATGGTGGTGGGGAGATCCACCTACCCTGCCGGGTCCCCCTGGCCCTGAGAGCTCCAAGGGGAACATACCTGCCCGGAGAGACCAGAGGGCATTGGGTAGATAGTGCCAATCCCAGGCCACACCTTTGCTGCAACCCAGCTAGGGGTCCCCTCTCCATGCAGCTGCCTCTGCTGCCCATGGCATTTATCACACCTGCAGCCACCTGTCACTCTCTGATGGCTGTGTGGGGGGAGGGGCCAGGTGTGCCCAGGTTCCTGCCATGTCCCTGGCCCTTAGCACAGGCACTGGCCCATAACAGGTGCTCGATAAATATTTGATGGCAAATCCCAACTGTCCCTGTCCCCCCACCCACCCCTCCCCCGCCACACACACACACCTTCCCACCTTCGCTCTCAGTGTTCCCCACGCCCCATCCTGTCTCAGCACTGCTCTCCTGCCCCCCAGGTCCCCTTAAAGGCAGCACAGCCTCCAGCTCCTCTGGGAAGCCTTCCCTGATGAGACCAGGCAGGTTAGTTACACTTCCCCTGCTCTGAATGCTATGGAACCAAGTTCTGCCAATTGTTCATTCATTCACTGATTCACTCATCTGACAAAGAGCCACTGGGTTCAAGACGGGCCAGCTGCCGCTGGGGCGGAGTGAATGCCCCCGTCCTCAGGTTGCTGGGAGTCTGGGTGGTTTGCCCAGTCCCTCTTGCTGGGTCCCATGCTTGTCCTGCTGCCCTCGTTTCTAAGCCGTCCGTCCAACCTCCTCTGCGATCAGAGCCTTCTGGGAGGAGGTTGTCAAATGAATGAACAGCACCTGCCACAGAACCGAGCTGGCCAGAGGCTGATCCTCACGCATAGCGCACAGCAGAGCTGGGCAGTGCTCAATAGATCCCCACTGCATGTCACTACATGCTGGCCACGCATCTGCTGAGCCAGGGCAGGGTCTGAGACTGGGGGCAAGGACTGCCCCCCTCCCCCTCAGCACCACTCAGCCTGAAGAGCACCTTCACCCATCCACAGGGGCCACTCTGACCTTCAGGCATATCATAGACCCTTGTAAGGAAGTTCCAAACGGAAACCCCAAGCTGGAGCAATTCAGGAAGAGGGGCCTGACACCAACCGAAGGGCCAAGCGAAATATGTGAGCATGGGGGTAAATGCACGTCCCCCGAGCCCGTGAAACATAAACCCTGAGATGGCTTATAGGTGACGGCTGTCAATACTCAGACGCTTCCTGTGACCGCTGTGGAGCTAAGCACTTCCATGTACACTTGAAACTCCCCAAATCCAAACCTGCAAGGCAGGCAGATCACCCCAAGGCAGGGTTGATCCTGTCATCTCCCCTTTCACAGAGGAGAAAACTGAGACCCAGATGGATGAAGTCATGCTGTGCACGGCCACCCAGACACCAGGCTAGAAATCAGCATGAGTTATGAAGATCCAGCAAGGTAAAGACCCCCATGGGGAGGCCCTGGGCAGTCCCTGCCATGCCATTGGCTTGCAAAGGGGAGCAGCTTTTCTCTTGGATCATCAGAACCCAGTTGCAGCCCCCTCCCCTCCTCTGAGCCGGGACGGGGAGTGAGTGTCCCACCGCCCTGCAGCATCCCTGGACGCTCCATTCTTTCACTGTTCCCTCCCCTCCCCCCTCAACACGGCTGGCTTGGCCTTGTGTGGATCCTGGCCGGCTGCCCCCGGGAGCCAGAGCCGGAGCCAGGAGCACTTGCAGCTGTCCCAGCTACGTATCAGAACCACAAACAAACATTGTTGCCTAGCAACACCGCTTCGCCCCAGCATCCCCAGGCTGAGTCAAGGGATCGGAGCCACTAGGCGCTCTCTGGCCACTATTGCCTGTTCAGCTCTTTCATTTCTCAGATGGGAACACTGAGGCTCAGAGAGAAGGAAGGGTCTTGTTCAAGTTCACTCAGGGAGCTGGGGGCACGGCTGGGAGGGTACTCAAAAGTCTTTTGCCACCTGACGTCACACACAGCTTGGACCCGTCTTCTCCGTCCTAGGCAGTCCTGGGCACAAAGATGCTCAATAAATCCTGTAGACTTCAATTTTGACTTCACAACTCCAATGGTTTTTCCCCCAAATAGCAGTCCCACAGGGTAAGAGGCACCCGGTGACCATTCCCAGCCTTGGACTCAACCCTTGGTTTTTGGGGCTCTACCCCAAGGAAACGATCCAGGAGATAAAGAGAAGCATTTGTGCAAAGACGTTCCAACAGCCCCATTTATTATCACCAAAAACTGGCAACAGCGCATCTGCCTCAAACAGTGGAAGAGCTTAGCAACCGTGGGAGCTGAATGCCCGGAATGTTATTTTGCCCTTTAAATGAAAAGCAATGATATGGGTCAGGATGAATCTAGGAAATGGGTAAATGTGGGAAAATGCGGAAAAATCAGTGAGAGCAGGATAGAAGATGCACTCAGTTTAACTCTCTAAAAGCATCTATAAGAATATGTTAGAAGGGGTCGTGGACACAGGCGGGTGGTCTAGAGTTTCAGGGGTATTCAGGTTCCTACTACGTTTTCTTTCCATTAGGACTTTCTGACTCAGGAGGTCAAGGCTCCTTGAGTTCAGAATATTCTCTAAAATCTCCAGAGAAAGCAGTGGCCTGCCTGACCTTGGCCCAGAAGCCTGATGTGTGTGTGTCCACGTGTTCTCATGCCTGCCTCTCTGGTGTGTCTGTGTGCCTGTCCATAAATGTTTGCATCTGTGTCTATGTCACAGCTGGAATCAAGATTGCTGGGAGAAATATCAATAACCTCAGATATGCAGACATGCAGATGACACCACCCCTACAGCAGAAAGCAAAGAGGAACTGAAGAGCCTCTTGAAGAAAGTGAAAGAAGAGAGTGAAAAAGCTGGCTTAAAACTCAACATTCAAAAAACGAAGATCCTGGCATCTGGTCCCATCACTTCATGGCAGATAGATGGGGAAACAGTGGAAACAGTGGCTGACTTTATTTTGGGGGGCTCCAAAATCACTGCAGATGGTGATTGCGGCCATGAAATTAAAAGATGCTTGCTTCTTGGAAGAAAAGCTATGACAAACCTAGACAGCATATTAAAAAGCAGAGACATTACTTTGCCAACAAAGGTCTGTCTAGTCAAAGCTATGGTTTTTTCAGTAGTCACGTATGGATGTGAGAGTTGGACCATAAAGAAAGCTGGGCACTGAAGAATTGATGCTTTTGAACTGTGGTGTTGAAGAAGACTCTTGAGAGTCCCTTGGACAGCAAGATCCAACCAGTCCATCCTAAAGGAAATCAGTCCTGAATATTCATTGGAAGGGCTGATGTTGAAGCTGAAACTCCAATACTTCGGCCACCTGATGCGAAGAACTGACTCATTTGAAAAGACCCTGATGCTGGGAAAGATAGAAGGCGGGAGGAGAAGGGGACAACAGAGGATGAGATGGTTGCATGGCATCACCGACTTGATGAACATGAGTTTGAGTAAACTCCAGGAGTTGATGATGGACAGGGAAGCCTGGCATGCTGTGCTTCACGGGGTCGCAAAGAGTCGGACACGACTGAGCGACTGAACTGAATTGACTGTGTCTATGTCAGTGTGCATGGCCATGTGTCTGTGTCTCTGTGCCTGTCCTTGTGTATTCATGTCTGTGGGTGTCTGTGCACATCTATGTGTGTCTCCACACACACACACGTGTGTGTTAGGGCCCTGCCCAGGAGAGGGAAAAGTCAGGATTCTAGTTCCCCACCCTCCATGGCTTCTGTTTCCTCCCTCAGTGTGCTGCGCATTGACCCTGCCCACCCCACCCACCTCCAGGATGGCCAGCAGAAGAGGGCAACCTCTCGCCCAGATGAGGAGGCCTCAGAGGCTCAGCCACACTGTGGAATTCAACCCTGATTGCACCAGAGTCACCATGGAGCGCCAGCGCTGGAGGTCTCCTGGTGACCCTGACCACAGCCCCTTGGCCAGGGTCGGCACAGGATCAGGAAAGAGAGGCCCTGGGCAGCCCTAGTAGTTCAGGCCTCCCCCTGCCCTCTATCAGCCCAGGACAGAGGACAGAGGCAGACGACAGAGGCAACTGCAAAAGAGGGGCGTGGCTCAGCCAGGCAAAAGGGGTGTGGCGGAAGAGGGGCGTGGCTCAGCCATGCAGAAGGGGTGTGGCGGAAAAGGGGCGTGGCTCAACCATGCGGAAGGATCTCAGGTTCTGGAGGCAGATGGTCACCCACGACTCATCAGAATACGTTCTGAAGCAACCAGAATGCCAGCTTTGAAGCTGAGCCTTGGTGGGACGGGAGCGGCAGCATGTCCCTGGGAGATGGAAAAGATGGAGGAGGAAGTAGGGAAGAGCAGCGGACAGCAAGGCCACCCACTCCCCAACACCATCACTGTTTCGTGTGTGCGTCCCACAGGTTTTTGGTGTTTTGTTTTTTTTTTAACTTTTTATTTTATATTGGGGTATAGCCGATTAACGATGCTGTGATAGTTTCAGGTGGACAGCAAAGGGACTCAGGCATAGGTATACATGTATCCATTCTCCTCCAAATTCCCCTCCCAGCCAGGCTGTCTGGTAACATTGAGCAGAATTCCCTGTGCTATACAATAGGTTCTTGTTTGTTATCCATTAAATGTAGCAGTGGGTCCATGCCCATCCCAAACTCCCTAGCTATCCCTCCTCCAGACATTTGCCCTTGTGTGTGTGCCTAGTCACTCAGTCATGTCCAACTCTTTTCAAGCACATGGCTGACCAGGCTCCTGTGTCCATGGGGATTCTCTAGGTAAGAATACTGGAGTGGGTTGCTATGCCCTCCTCCAGGGGATCTTCCCAACTCAGGATCAAACCCAGGTCTCCCGCATTGCAGGCGGATTCTTTACCAGCTGAGCTACCAGGGAAGCCCATCCTCGCCTCATGGGTTTTTCAAATCTGCATTTTCTGGCTGAATGGCCATGGGACCAAGGGAACTGTGTGTCTGGTAAGAAAACTGAGCTCTATTCTGTTCGGGGAAGTTGTTGGATGCCACAGGGAGGCCCAAAGAAGCACAGGGACACAGAACCCGCGAATGAAACTCAGATACAATCAAAAGTCAGCGAAGTTATTCACAGTTGCCAGCAAGAGGACACAGACCAAGTGTCTATCAGCTGGTGAATAAATCGACAAAAGGCGGTCCATCACCACAACAGAATACTATTCAGTCATAAAAAAGAATGAAGTCCTGACACCTGCTACAACATGCAGAAACCTCAAAAACATGGTTCTCAGTGAAAGGAGCCAGACGCAAAAAGTCACATTGCTCATGATTACATTTATGTGAGCCGTCCAGAGCAGATCAATCCAAAGGCAGAAAGCAGATGAGTGGTTGCCAAGGGCTGGGCTGGGGTGGGGAAAGGATGAGAAGTGGCTGCCAACCAGAGTGGGGATATTTTCACGGAGGAGGGTGCTGGAAATGTTCTAAAATTAATTGTGATGATGGTTACACAACTCAGAACTTACTAAAAAAACATATAATTGGAAAGCATGTGAATTATATCTCAATAAAGCTTTCTTATTGAAAAAACTTGGTGAGAATTAAATGGGATAATAGATATGATGATGATAATTTTTAAAAGCTGGAAATGCTGCTTTAGTTTCCAGCAGCAGCAGGAAAATGATATCAAAGGGTGTGATTTTCCACCGCTCACAATGCACCAAACGTCGCACACTCATCACTGTATCTTGAAAGCAGGATTTAAACCGTGTCCACCTTATGGACAGAGAGACAGGCCAAGAGGAGCCAGGGGCCACCTAAGGCCACACGACTAATACATAACCAGTCAGCATTTGCACGCAGGTCTGATTTAATGCCAGAGTCTTTGCCCTTCACCCCAGCCCCAACCCCGCCCCCAGGCATATTCTGCCTCTTCATGTAGGTGAACTCCCGGAATCTCATAAATCTCAAGAGCAAGCCATAAGCCAGCAAGAAGTGGAGGGGGCAAGGGAGAAAGAACAGAACAAAACTCTAGGATTGCAAAAGCAGCTTTCCCAGATTTATGGCTCCCGGCTGATCTATTAACGTATCACAACAAGGAGGGGCGAACAAATGGGAATTGCGATTCTCCATTTCAGTAACAAGCCAGAAACAAACAAGCACCCGCCGGCGGCTGTCCAGCCAAGGAGCCAGGACCGGGCTTTCTGGGGAGAGAGGCAGGTTCCTCTGGCCCCCACTGCCACCCACGACACGGAGCCGCCAAAGACCCCGGAGGGCATGCGGGTAGGGGCGGCACGGAACCAGCCCCGTCACGGACCCCAGCAGCATTCAGGTGTGCAGGCTTCCAGGACTGGGAGGGTCACCAAACAGATGTTCGGAGATGCAGAGCCCTGAGTGTGGGTGTTGGGCCGGCGGGGGGAGGCTGCACCGCAGGCTGCTCTGAGACCTTCTCCATCTGGAACGTCTCAGAGACCTTGCCAGGACTGATGTCACCAGCTGGAGCTGCCCCCTCGCCCCACCACCACCCCACGAGAGTCAAGGGCTCCAGGAGTTCTGAGGCCTTCTTGTCGGGAACCACCCTGCCCTTCCTCCCTGTCTGAGGGTGGGGGTTTGGCCTGGCTTTGAAGGACAGCCTCCTTCCTCTCCCCCCAACTCTCAGGACCCCTGAAAGCCTGGCTGCCAGATACCAGGTCAGAGGAGCAGGAAAGGATGGAGAGCACGTGTCTTGCCCAGGAAGGCGGTCCCAACTGAGGTGTTCCAACTTTGCTAGCTGAGTGACCATGAGCAGCTCACCCCACCTGGCTGAGCCTCATTTCCACTCAGGTAGCAAGGGCTGCTGGCAGATAGGAGGCGCTCCTGCAGGCACCGCCTCTTGGCTGTGTGGGAAGGGCCATGTGCATGTTATTTCAGAGGCCTTGCTCCTCTAAAGGGCATCCAGGCTCCCTTAGAGGCCAATGGGTGAAAAGCACTGCCTGTGGAATCAGTTGCGTATCCCCCCCGGGGGTGTCCACAGGGTCCCACACACACCAGCTGGGTCACTGGACACCTTGAGGTCAGTTTCCCCAAGCATCAAGCTCTGTCCACCCCCAGACCCAAGGCCACGCAGCTGGGGTTACCTGTCGGTGATGGGCAGCATGTGGTGGGAGTCCTTGGTCCAGGTGACCAGTGGGGGTGGAGAGCCCTGGGCCTCACAGTCAAGGGTCACCTCATCACCAGCCTTGGCCGTGACCCTCAGAGGCTTGTCTGCTTCGTGTGACCCATTCACAAGGATCCTGGGCTTGGCTGTTGGTGGAAGCAGGCAGGGAGTGTGAGCAGGGTGGGAAGCCATGGGATGCGGCCTACAGAGGACCAGTGTGGCTCCCCTAGGAAGCTGAGGTGGTACTGCCACCCCAGACGTGCAGAGGAGGGTGGGCTCTGCTGTATCGGGAGAGCATAGGTTTAGGGTTGGACTCAGATCCGATGGTTTCCCCCAGCCACCCCTCCGCCTGTCCACCCCACCCTCCTTCTGGAAGCTCATCTCACTTTGCTGACCCCAGCATGGTCCCTCCTGCCCCAACGTCTCCGTCCCTCTAGCTTCTCTCCATCCTGCTCCACTTCCCCGGGGGCACTCTGGCAGGTTCTTTCCTCCCTCCTTTCTCTCCCTTCTTGGCCTGGATCATCCCATTTATCCTCAGGAATAAATGGGATTAACCATCAGCTGATGCCCAATCTCCCTCCGTGCTTGGGGTCCAAGAGGAACCCTGGCTCCAAACAGTTCAATACACAATTAATTATTTAATGGCAGTTGTGATGGGCACTAAGAAGGGAACATTCCAGAGAGTTCAGCCTGAGGGATCAGAAAGCACTGAGATCTGACCGATGGGAGAAATCAGTGGACCAGGAGTGAGGGAAGGGCATGCCAACAGAAGGAGCCGTGTGTGCAAAGGCCCTGAGGTAGGACAGGTCATTTAAGAAATTGAAAGGTGGCCAGAGGTTCTGGGCACTAAGAGTCAAAGAGTCATGGAGAAAGGTGGGCACGGGGGCTGCTGAGGGCTGGGAGTCCGGTGTAGGGCCTTGTGTCTTCCCCAGGCTTGTTAATATGAAGGTCTCTCCCTCTCCCCATCCAGTTCTGAGCTGGAACCACTCTTAGAGCATGGCCACACTGCTGGGGACAGTCCTCAGAGGGAGGGCAGCTTTGATCTTCAGACAGGAAGAATTTAGAGGCAGGGCTGCTGACAGGGTGCCAGGAAGATGCAGGGGAGGTCAGATTGAGCATGCCCCTGCCTCCACACCTGCCCAGCCCCTCTCCCAGGACAGGGGTGGCCTCACTCACTGTTGACAGAAAGCCGCATCTCCTGGCTGGAGAAGCCCACTGCATTGGTGGCTGTGCAGACATAGGCCCCCGCGTCCTGGACAGATGGCCGGGGGATGACCAGGGTGCCGTCCTTGCTCACGTTGTAGTGGGGATCCCTGGAGGCCAGGGCATTGGTCTCCTGCAACAGAGTCACAGGTGACATCAGCAGAGCCCACCTCCCATGGCAACTTGCATCGCTCCTCTCCCCATGATCACTGGGCCTACCTCTCTGGTTACCTTCATGGTAACAGGCTTCACCTACCTTGGTCCAGGTGATGGTGGGGGTGGGAACTCCTGAGGCTACACAGGGGAGAGAGGCTGGAACGCCTTCATTGGTGATATGGTGGGTGGCAGTGGGCTGGATTCTGGGTGGCACTTTTAAAAACAAACCAATTTCATAAACCAGAGTTCACAGCAGCATTGTTCACAATAGCCAAAAGGTGGAAACAATCCAAGTAGCCATCAGAGGGTGATGGATGAACGGAATGTGATGTGTACGTATGGAATATTATTCAGCCCTAAAAAAGGAACAACCGTCTGATACATAGTACAACATGGATGAACCTTGACAATATTATGCAAAGTGAAATAAGCCAGACACGGAAGGACACATACTGTAAGATTCCACTTATGGGAGATACCGTAAACAGGCAAGTTCATGGAGGCAGGAAGCAGAAGGGTGGTGGCCAGGGGCTGCGGGAGGGGAAATGCAGAGTTGGTGGGTACAGTTTCAACTTGGGAAGTTGAAAAAGTTCTGGAGATGGATGGTGGTGATGGTTGTGAAACTGTGTCCCATGGAGTTAAAAACCCATCCCCAAACTGAGCCCCATGGGGTTAACAATACCAGCAACTAGCAGAAATTCTTGAGCTTATCTTACAGCCTGCTGCATACCCTTTTGCTTGAGCCTGCCTTCACTGAGCAAGCTCGCTTAATTGTTTCATTGCAAACTGCATATCCTCCAAGCTTCGTGTAGCCTAAACAACAAGATGTTTGTCTGAGTTGTTTTCCAGGGAAACAACTGGAAGTCAGCTGTGTTTAGTTAGAGTACAAGCCAGCTAAGACTGCTCGGGACCACTGACCCTAAAACTGTGTCTACACAGGTGTCTGATAAGTGACTTTTTGACATCAGAGGGCCAAAAGCCCCACCCTCAGGTTACGCTAGGCATCCCCATTTTTGGACCTGCATCTCATGGAGAAGCAAGTCAGCCAGGCACACCCGCACAGAATACTGATGCCCTCGCCCTTTCTCTACCTGCGGTCACTTTTCCCATGTCTTTGGCCACCTCACGCAAAAAGACCCTGATGCTGGGAGGGATTGGGGGCAGGAGGAGAAGGGGATGACAGAGGATGAGATGGCTGGATGGCATCACTGACTCGATGGACGTGAGTTTGGGTGAACTCCAGGAGTTGGTGGTGGACAGGGAGGTCTGGCGTGCTGCGATGCATGGGGTCGCAAAGAGTCAAACACGACTGAGCGACTGAACTGAACTGAAGACCACCCTACTTCTTTAATAAATATCCTAAGCCTCTGGCCACTGGGGAGGCCAATCTGAGACTTATTCTCCTATCTCCTCACTTGACTGCCATGTGAACACACCTTTTCTCTGCAGCAAACCTCAGCATCTCAGTGTTCTGGCTTGCTGCGTTCTGGGCAAGGGTCTTCCCAGATGGTGCTAGTGGTAAAGAACCCGCCTGCCAATGCAGAAGACATAAGAGACTCAGGTTCGATCCTGGGTCAGGAAGATGCCCTGGAGGAGGGCATGGCAACCCACTCCAGTATTCTTGCCTGGAGAATCCCATGGACAGAGGAGCCTGGCGGGCTATGATCCATCGGGTGGCAAAGAGTCGGACACGACTGAAGTGACAGCACGCACGAGCACGCATGCTGGGCAAACAAACCTGCTGGCACAACAGCGTGAATGCCGCTTATGCTACTTAATTTACGCCACTGAACTGTACACTTTAAAATGGCTAAAACGGTAAGCTTTATATCATGTATATTTTATCATGATTTTTAAAAATAACACTTTAGCAGGAGAATACAGCTGCCACTGCTGTAAATTCGTGTCCCAGACAGAGGGCAGCCTGTGTCTAGGAACCAGCTGGTCCGTTTCTTCACTGCGGGGCTGCGGATAAATCACTTAGTCTTTTGGTACCCGTACGCCTTGATCAGCAAAAAAAAAGCTAAATTAACCTCAATTCCCTGCTCAGTCTCTGGGGATGGACAGATGAGAAGTGGCAGAAAAGAATGTTCACAGGACACAGTGAACTTGAAAACAAGTGCAGAATCCATCCTGGGAACCATCCAGATTTTCAGGCATTAAAACGGGGCAGAGCAGAGGGGTGGGGATTGTCTGCAGGAGCAGGGGAAGGGAATCAGGCATGGAGAAATCAGACCCAGGAGGGAAGGCCAGAAGCCAAGGGCTCTGATGGTAACACTAAGTTCCTTCAGGGGAATGCCTTTCTGGATTCTCCCAGGTGGCCAAAGCCTGCAAGTCAATCAGAATTTGTTGAATGGAAGTGAAATGAGCCAGGAGAGCAGAGCTTGATCGCTACTCCCACAGAGGGGGCTGTGTGTAGGGCAGGAATTGACGGGGAGGCTTTCAGCAGAGGCAGCCCTCGCTGATGCTATGATTTGCTGAGTAACCTCCATCTTGGAGCCTCAGCTTCCTTAACTGCAGAGTGTGGAGGCTCTTAAACCCTCCACTTGGAGCAGTTAGGTAAACTAACATGCGCAGACCCTCTTAGAGGTCTGGATGTGGCACATACCCCACCTTTGGTCACTGTATTTAATTGGAAGTATACAGAGACAGGACAGTTGGGTTCTAGACCCAGCCTCCTTCTCAGCTTCGGTTTTCCACTACTAAATGGGGAACGATGAGTTCTTCCCACTCATCCCTCAGGGGTTTAATAAAACAAGTCAAACAAACAAACAAAAAGAGGATATTGATGTATGCGGTGAATGAAAACATAACTAACTGGACTTCAACTTCTTGTTTTATGTTAAAAAGAACCTGGTTGGGTGGGGAAGGGAAACAGGGACCCTCCCACACTGTGGATGGGAAAGTAATTGGGCAAATACATGAAAAGCCCTAAAAAATGTGCAGTCTCTGTGAGTCAAAACTCAATTCCACATCAATAGTGTATCCTAGGGAAAGACCTGGGCACATGGGCAAAGGTGGGGCATCAGGACATTTATCCCCAGGGGTTCACGCAGAGGAGACACTGGACAGGGCTGGGGGGGCAGGTAAGATACACCTGGTTCATCCTAACAGGGGACACGCAGTCGGAAACCAATGCTTCTGAGTCTTCTTAGCAGAAGACATGCCATATATTGTCACAAGAAGCACTCGGGTTATAAGACAGTCATATTACTCCAGTTGGTTTCTAAATACGTCTATGTACATGTATATGAAGAATTTATACATATTTATATATAGAATATACATCATGCAAAAATAACTTACATACAACACACATAAAGAATATTTATAATGTAACTGTATATGTACATCTATAATATATAAACGGGTATAAATATATATACAGTGTGTATTGCATATATGTGTGCATGTGAAGCTCATGTGTGTATAAAGTATGAAAGATACACAACAAATGTAAGATTATTCCAGTTCTTCTTAGTTATTGGTATTATAGAAGGTTGGTTTTGTTTTGGAGTTTTTTCGCTTTTAGGGGGAGTTTTTTGGTCCAGACTTTAAATTTCCTACCATGAATATGTACTACGTGTGCAAGCAATCTCTTTAAACAAGGTGTTCAAAATCAAGTTCCCCTTGGGCACCTCCACCCATCCCATCCTGCCTCCCGCACCAGCCCGGGACTCACCCTGGACAACCAGCTGCACATCCCTATGGTGAGAGCCGGCCGTGTTGCTGACCACACAGCTGTACCTGCCGGCGTCCTCCAACAATGCCTGGTCAAGGTGGAGGCTGCCGTCTGCCCGGATGGAATGCCGGCTGCCTGGTGGGAGCTGGTGGGGGCGAAGAAGAATCAGCCTGGACCAAGGGCTCCACTCAGAGCTGCTAAGAGAACTCCAGAAATCTCACTGCCCACCAGCTCAGCAGGGAACAGCCTGGGTAGAGAGGCCAGGGGCTTGCAAAGAGGGTGGGGAGCCTGGTGGTGACACTCCCATCCCTTCCCGGATAGTCATGAGACCCCACAGACCCTCGGGGTCAGGTGGATCTGACCCCCAGCATACCCTTGACCCCGCTCACCCAAGGTCCACCAGTCCAGGGCAGGACACCTGACCCAAGGGTGCTGAGAGGAGCCCCTCCCGGGAGGGTAGGCTTGGGGTCAGAGCCTCCACTGGAGCTCCGAGGCCCATGCGCCCCAAGGCCACAAAGAGGAGGGATAGCCCGTCCTTGGGGAGAGAACCGAGCCACGCAGAGCAAAGCGGAGGTGCGGCCGCATCAGCTGTGGTCCCAGAGAGAGCGGCTCCTGGCAGCTGGCCCGGTGTGTCCCCATCAGGACCAGGGTGGGGCAGGGGAAGTGGGTCCAGAATGGGGCCTGGGGCCACCTCTGCAGAGATGCTCAGCCAGTCCATCTTTGGTGAGGACCATTCCGCCAAGTGAGCCCGCTCTGGGATTCCCTGTCTCTGTCCCTCGAGCCTGGCTGCACATTCTGCTCTTGGGTTCTGGGAGAGGCCGCTGGGCTGTCTTGGGATCCCTTGGGGCTGAGTGAGTTTGAGGGGGCTTCTGCTGTTTGCTCCTGGCATCTGGGCAGGTGCAGGCCCACTCAGTGTCCCCGCTGAGCTAAAACAGGCTCTGCATCTCCGGTCACTCCTTGTCCTGGCGTGGACGAGGCCCAGGGCCACTCGTTCCCCTCATGCCCATCGGATTCTACTGTGGAACCCTCCTCCTTGCCCCAGCCCGTGTGCCCAGGCGGGGTCCTCCTCCTGGTGATCCTGCAGAGGGGTCACCCACGTGTCAGCCTCCACAAAGCCTGCCTGCTCCGCGAGTTGGACACTGTCCGTCCAACTGCGTTAGGGGCCGGGACAGCAGGGACGGGCCCAGTAGTCTGGCCACACAGTTGCTGCCTCCCCTGGGTGTCCAGCATCTTCGGGGGTGAGGGCACCTTTTTTATAACTTCCTGGGCACAAGGACCTCAGATGTCTGAGGACAGACCAGAGAGGGAAAGGAGAAGTGAACGGAGAAGGGAAATAGAGGGACCCAGGTGGCTCAGTGGCAAAGAATCCACCTGTCTGTGCAGGAGCCTCAGGTTCAGTCCCTGAGAAAGGAAGATCCCCTGGAGGAGGAAATGGCAACCCTTCAGTACTCTTGCCTGGAGAATCCCATGGACAGAGGAGCCTGGCGGGCTACAGTCCATAGGGTCGCAAAGAGTTGGACATGACTTAGCAACTAAACAACAGCAACAACAAAGAAAACCAAATTGGTGGGAATGGGTGAAGCAGCCACTGTGCGCCCAGCAGTGTGCCAGGCAGCTGGGGCAAATGCTCTGTTGCGCAGACCTTGTCTCGGTCCTGGAACCATCAGAAGGGGGGCGATGGACAAATGCCTTGTGTCTGTGCCCCCACTAAACTGCTGCTCCCCGGTCGCAGCACAAATGAAGCACAAGCTCCTCCGGTCAAGGACTCGAGAGCGTGAAGGGTGCTATTAGTGCATTATCAGAGAAAGTTCTGGAAAGAGGCATGGAAGGGAGAATACACTCCAAAACAGGGGAACCGCAAAGCGGAGGCCAAGGTGTGAGGGTGACAGCTCCTTCCTCCCCACAACACTGCCCGCGGCACCCAGAGGGGCCCAGCACTCACAGGCATGCCGGCCTTGAGCCAGCGCCGCTCGGGGCGGGGCCTCCCAGCCAGGACGATACAGGGCAGGGACACCGGCTGCCTCTCCAGCACCCGGACGGTGGGGGCGCTGCTGGCGATCTGTGGGGGGACTGCAGGGAGAGGAGCCGGTGTCAGTACACTGGCTTCCCGTGGGAACCAAGGCCCTCAGTCCCCTGTCTCCCCCACAGGGAACCCAGAGACGCATCAGGATTGGGGATCCCAAAAGGGTCAAAGGGCACACTTCCTGGGGCACACTACCCAGAAAGTAGGGGTCCAGATGCTCCTCTAGGAGAACCTGGCTGTGGACACTCCTGTCCCAAAGGATGGGCAGCCATGGGGGCCTCCCTGGGGGAACCAGTGTCCCCACCAAACCCCTCCTCTCCAGATCCACCACGAACCATGTCCAGTCACGAGGAGGTAGGCCTCCGCCTGGACCTTCCCAAAGACATTTTCAGCTTCGCAGACATACAGGGCCTGGTCTTCAGGGACCACACCTGAAGGGCAGGAAAAGGCAGACCTGACTGCCAGAGCACATCCTGCCTCCAGCCCCCACAGGCTCCAGCTCCCCAGGTGCCAACAGCGCCCTTGGCACAGCCCGGCCCTGCAGAGGTCAGGCAGGAGGGCTGGAATGGCAAGGAGGAGAAGGATAGGGGATACAGCTGGGCCTTGGAAAGGTGAGAAGGCCTAGGCTTGCTCACGTGTAGAATGGGGATTTATCAATAACTGCACCTTGTAGTACGACTAGGAGGGATGAATAGATGATGCGATTATAGTGCTCAGCATGCGGCCTGGCACAGTAGTGAAAATGCTGGTGATGATGCTGGTGATGGTGGTGATGATGAGGGTAGTGATAGTTATGATGGTGGTGATGGTGCTGGTGGTGGCAAGGATGGAGATGATAATGATAAAGATGATGGTGATGGTGATTATCAAGGTGGTGACGATGGCGATGATGATGATGGTTGGGATGGTGGTGATGGTGATGGTGGCGGTGATGGAATTGATAATGATAAAGATGATAATGAGGAAGATGATGGTGACGATGGTGGTGACAATGATGATGGTGATGATGATGGTGAGGATGGTGATGGTGATGATGGTGGTGGTGAGGATGGAGATGATAATGATAAAGGTGATGGTGATGGTGACTATCGAGGTGAAGATGGTGAGGATGGTGATGATGGTGGGGATGGTGATGATGGGGGTGATAATGGTGATGATGATGGTGATGATGATGGTGGTTAGGGTGGTGGTGGTGGTGATGATGACGGTAGTGATGGTGATGATGGTGCTGGTGATGATGGAATTGATAATGATAAAGATGATAATGAGGAAGATGACGGTGATGATGGTGGTGACAATGATGATGGTGAGGATGGTGATGATGGTGAGGATGGTGATGATGGTTAGGATGGTGATGTTGATGGTGGTATTGATGGTGATGATGGTGGTGATGGTGATGGTGGTGATGATGGTGGGGATGGTGATGATGATGGGGGTGATAATGGTGATGATGATGGTGATGTTGATGATGATGGTTAGGGTGGTGGTGGTGGTGGTGATGATGACGGTAGTGATGGTGATGATGGTGCTGGTGATGATGGAATTGATAATGATAAAGGTGATAATGAGGAAGATGATGGTGATGATGGTGGTGGTGGTGATAGTGATGGTGGTGGTGGTGGTGATGATGGCAATGATGATGATGGTGAGGGTGGTGATGATGGTAATGTTGTTGTTGTTGGTGGTGGTGGTGGTGGTGATGGTGGCTATCACATAGAACGCGTAATATGTGTCAGACACTGTGCTAAGGGATTTACATGTATCACTCACATAGCAGCTCCTTGAGGTGGACTGTTGCTAAACCAGGGTGGGAGGCCCTGTCACTATCACTAGTGTGACTGGTCCAGAGGAAAGGCATGACGTGACCAGAGTCACTCGGCTGGAATATGACCCTCATCACCTGACCCATGGCCAGCTCTAAGGGTCAGTGTGCTGCTCCCAGTTGCCCAGTCTGGGGGCTTAGGGTGTCAGAAGCCATTCTGTCTCCCTTGCCCACCCTCCCCCAGCCCCAGTCTCTTACTTTCAAAGAACAGCACTCCTGAATCGGGCCACCCAGTCCTGCTGCCTGGCCTGGGCCCCAGAGGCTGGTCATCTCCACGGTGCCAGGTGATGGTAGGCAGTGGGTGACCCGTGGCCCGGCATGCCAGGAGGGCGCTCCTCCCCAGTTCCACGGTGACATCCTGGGGCAGCTCCAAGAGCTGGGGCGCATCTGCAGGGAGGTGACAGTCAGCCTTGCCCAGTGGCTGGACCCGCTCAGCCCCAAGGGCACTGTTCCAAGGCCTGCCTCCTCTCCCCTCACTGGGGGATTTCCCTCTTCCAGCCTCAAGAACCTAACTCATATCCAGGGCTCCAGAGCCAACTTGAGCTTGGCAGGGTGCAGCCCTGAAGTGCTCCTGGGGATGAAGAGACAGAGCGAGCAGCCTTCAGAGGGATGAAGTCCTCAGACCCCACGTGGCATCTCGGGGACCCTGCCCTGTCCAGCCATACAGGGGAGCAACATGCCTGCTCCTGCAGGTGACATCTCCCAGGAAGCCAGCTTGGAGGGGCTGCAAGTCATGCCTGACCACAGGAACCCCACCAGCTCTGAGGGCCCCGCCCCACCATGCCTTCCTCCTGGGCCACCAGAGCTTCTCTCCATGCATCTCCTGGACTCTGGCCACCATTTCCATGACCCCAAACAGCCAACTTCATAGGGAAGTTCTAGCTCATCTTTACTTCGCTACATCCTTCTCTGCTTGTTGAACATCTTGTAATAAGCATATAAATCTCTACTACAAAGTCAAAACAGGCCTATAAATAACTTGACCTTAGGCTTTATGGTCCAAATGGGGCACTGGAGAGTGAAAAGAGCATCATAATAATTACACCAGGATAACAGACGTAAACAAGGGTGCCTGAATTATAAAAAGAATTCAAGCATCACATAAGGGTTTAGCCTTCATTTTTGCTCCACACATTTCAAACCTCATGTCTCTGCCACTGTTAATGCTTTGTAGTGTTTCTTTCAAAGATTTTTTTCCTAAGCATTGTCTTATTTTTATGATGGGGAATGGGGGTATAGAAGTAATTTATTTCCCCAAACAGAGACTCATAATCCTTTCCATGCTTCTGCTGGCCAGAAGGCGGCCCAACTCCAGACAGGTCCAGGCCCCATTCCCTGCAGCTTCTGGGCACCGCCCTCACAGCCCTGTCCCCAGACCCTGACCAGGAAGGACCCCGGCCTGTTCCGAACCCGTCGCATCCAGCATGAAGGAAAATCCTCCACCCCTTTGTTCTTGCCGTCTCTCTCCAGAAATCTCCCCCATCCATCCAAATCATGACATCAAATTTCCCTCTTGGCCTCGGGGAGCAGGGGAGTTCCAGGGAGATATAAACACAACTTGGAAAATCGCTGCAAGGAGGAAGACAGTCTTGGACCTGAGCTCAGACACCACCCGCGAGTCGCTTTCTCACTGGGGCCTGGCAGCTGCGGCGATTGAGAGTCCAAGCAAGTATCTGCTCCGGGTGCCTCAGATGGGGTCACTGGTCCTGCAAAGCCCTTGACCTGGGGATACAGCTTTCTTATTCCCCTCCCCCAACCCTGAGTAGGTAGCTCCAGGGCCAGGTACCCTCAGAGCCTGCCTCCTCGGCTCTACCCAGCGCACTGCAGGGCCCTCCTCCCGCAGGCCTCTCAGTCCCTGTTTTTCTCACGCTACCTCTTGACCCTCTTCTTCCATAGCCAAAGAGCCCCGCTTTTTCTCCCAAATGTGGGGTATTAAAAAGCACACCCTCCCTCCCACTCTCCTCCCAATCCTGAACTTCACCTCCCTCCCCAAGAAGGGACAGTTGACTTATAATAGTAAGTGACTATCACAGGGTTCTGGGCTTCCCTGATAGCTCTGCCTGCAGTGCAGGAGACCCTGGTTCGATTCCTGGGTTGGGAATATCCGCTGGAGACGGGATAGGCTGCCCACTCCAGTCTTCTTGGGCTTCCCTTTTGGCTCAGCTGGTAAAGAATCTGCCTGCAATACGGGAGACCTGGGTTTGATCCCTGGGTTGGGAAGATCCCCTGGAGAAAGGAAAGGCTACCCACTCCAATATTCTGGCCTGGAGAATGCCATGGGCTGTGTGGTCCATGGGGTCACAAACAGTGGGACATGACTGAGCGACTTTCACATCACATCAAAGGGTAGCATCTGAAATGCCTGCTCAGTGACGGGCATGATGGTGGTACTTTAGAGGCATGACTTCATTCGTGGTCTCAATAAACTCACGAAGTGGGTATTCTTGCAACCCCATTTTGTTGTTGTCATTTAGTCACTAAGTTGTGTCCAGCTCTTTGCAACCCCATGGACTGCAGCATGCCAGGCTTCCCTGTCCTTCACTATCTCCTGGAGTTTGCTCAGACTCATGTCCATTTAGTCAGGGATGCCATCCAACCATCTCCTCGTCTGTTGCCCCTTCTCCTCCTGCCCTCAGTCTTGATCTTCCCAGCATCAAGGTCTTTACCAGTGAGGTGGCTCTTCACATCAGTGGCCAAAGTATTGGCACTTCAGCATCAGTCCTTCCAGTGAATATTCAGGGTTGATTTCCTTTAAGATTGACTGATTTGATGTCCTGGCTGTCCAAGGGGCTCCCAAGAGTCCTCCAGCACCACAATTTGAAAGCCCATTTTACAGATGGGGAAACTGAGGGTCAGAGGGATTAAGACACTTGCCTCAGGTGCAGTTCAAAGTCAATGGTAGGGCTGGGATCAGAGCCCAGATCCGGCTGCTGCTAAGATCCAGGCTCTCAGCTACTGCACCCCTGTGTCTCATTGGTACTCAGGGGCAACTTGGCACCTCTGTACTCTTCTCTCAGAGGTACAGTCAGCTAAATTCCAGAATCAGATCTGCCCCTAAAACTGCAACTCTGTCTCCTATGCAGCCTTCCGCCTGCTCATCACTGGAGCCTCCAAATAAGGTGGGACCCCAGAACCCTGCACACCAGACCAGGGGCCCTCCAGTCCCTTTACTGTGAAGATGGGAAACTGAGATGCAAAGCTGAGCCCACGTGGGGCCCACGCTGGTCCTGCAGCATCTGGAGGTGGGGCAGGCTGCCAGCCCCGTGCCCTTCCTAGGGTCCCATCCACGAGACTCAGCCACCTCTGCTTTCAGGCTCCAAGCCCCCTCCTCAGACTCTCAGGTGCCCCCCTGCAGGGACGGACCATGACCTAGTTCCGCAGCCCCCAGGTTTTCCCAGGAATGGCCCTGTTTGCCTCGACCTTGAGAGGTTTCCAGGGCAGGAGCTGTGAGTGCCCTGAGACAGCCAGACACACAGCAGCCGCCACGCTCTCTAAGCTCATCATCTGACAGCTGCAGTGTGTTTGCAAGGAGGCAGCTCTGTATGGAGAACCAGAAGCACTCAGGAAGAGAAAACTGCCCCATGAAGGGTGCCAGCCACCAGCCTGGGAGGGGGCAGGACAGGAGGCCCCCTGTCCTGTGCGGCCAAAGCTGAGACTTATCAACACTGATGAGCTATTCCCTCCACCCCCAGGGATTCTCCAAGGAAGTGACATTGACAGAGGTGATGACTTCTTCTTACTTGGCCCCCCGGGCAAGGGCCACCAGCCTAAAGGCCTGAAGCCTGGGCAGGGCCCCTCCCCACCCCCGCTTCACGGCCTCTGCCCTGGACACCCGTGAATGAGCCCCTTCACCACTCTGGACCTCAGATCCCCCTCCAGAAAGACATAACTGTATTCTCCCCAGTTCTAGTGCCTTAAAGTTCTAGGGTTCTTTATCATCATCTGGAGACCCTGCAACCCCCCAGTCTCCTCCACCATCCTCCCAGTTCCCATGGCCCAGAGCCCTGGGTCAGAGCTTGTGGGGATGTGCCAGCTTGGGAAACGGAGCTCTAATCAGTCTTGACTCAGCCTGGCCAGAAGGAGGGCGGGGGACCCAGGCCCAAAGACTCGGTCGATGGGCAGGGTGACCACGGGAGAGGCTGGCCTCAGGCCCTTCCCTGCTTATAGAGGGATTCCAGGGTCTCTTGGAAGGAGACAGGGCTGGGGATGGCTGCCACAGCCCCCACCTGGGAAGACCCCTTTCCCCACAGAAAGACCCTGTGGTGGAGCCTGGAGCCTCAGCTACACTGGCCAGAAGTGCAGGATGACTCTCTTCCCTAAAAAAAAAAAATCTTAAACTGTATTTTATGACTGTTTATAAAGACAAGCACAATCCAGGCTGGGTTCATTTTCATCTACTTATTACTCTTCATTTTTTTTTTTTTTTCTCCTGATGGCAAAAGAAATGAAAATCAGAGCCCTGTCCAGCAGCCCTAAAAGGGTCATGGGCTCTGGGCCCTTGCCTGATGGAGAGGCAGCCCGGATGCTGGCCCCAGAGCCCAGCTGTGTTTCTCTCCTGCTCCCCTTGGCTGGCCGGAGGGGCTTTGCTTTCATAGACGCACACCCGCCGCCCCTGCTCACCCACCCAGCAACCAGAGGCTTCCAAGTCAGGGATGAGAAGCAGAGACGAAAATGAGCCGATGGAAAGAGGGCTGAGTGGGGACTTCCCTGGTGGTCTGGTTGTTATGAATCTGCCTCGCAATGCAGGGGCCACAGCTTCAGTCCCTGGTTGGGGAACTGAGATCCCACACGCCGTAGCCCAACTAACCCCAAGCACCACGACTACTGAGCCCACACGCCGCAACTAGAGAAGCCCGCACACCCTAGCGAAGATCCTGCGTGCCACGCCTGAGATCCGATGCGGCCAGATAAATAAAAGTTCTAAAAATAAAGAAAGAAGGCTGAGTGAACATCCATTTCAAGAGAAACCAGCAGGACAAAGGGAACTTGGGTCAGAGCAGTTTTAAAATAGTAGAAAGAGCACTGAGCTCTGGTGGGGACGGGGGCTGGGGGGACTGGGGGCACTGGGGATAGTCATGGAGCCTGGTCACCAGCCACGTGACAATCACTCCGTTTCACTCTGCCACACAAGGCCCTTGTCACCTGGCCCGGACCCCTGTACACTGAATATTTATTTCAATCAAGTCCTGAGTGAAGCACATTCTCATTAAATCTCTCAAGGGCCTTGTGAATAAGCCTCTGTCATCAGCAGCCCCATTTTACAGATGAGGAAGGCAAGGCCCAGGAAGGTAACAAGCAGCAGGCCCTGGACCTTGATCCGGGACTCCTGTCTGACAAATGCCAGGCCCAGAGGAGAGAGACCCTAGAAGGCTGGACCACAGTGTGGGCACTCCCTGGCAGGTCAGGGGAAGACTGCCCTCCTTTCTGTACCCTTTCTCTCCCCACAGCCACCGATACCTCCAGGAAGCCAGTTCCCAGCTGAACAGCAGGAAGTGGGCACAGTGCCCCCATTCTCAGCCCTGCAAGGCTCTGGCAGCCTAGCCAGGAAGGCCGCACCGCAGCTGCCACCCAGATGGGCAGGAAATTCAATTTCCCACCACCGCTGCCAGGCCAGCTCTCCCCAGACACACAGGTGTTGGGCCACAGTCCACCCCGTCCCTGACCTCAAGGCCAGAGGCCACAGTGGCCCCGTGCCCCAGATGCCTGCCTCTGGGGTGCCCTCCACCTTGCCCCTCTGACATGGGGAAACGGCCTCCAGACCACCGGCTGCCAGGTGAAGGAACAGGATAAGGTAGGCGGGTCAGCCTGGGCCCCAAAGTAATAAGGCTTTGCTGAAAAGGCATCAGACATGGAACAAAGGAGGAACGCTTGTCACAACGCCCAGGGCAGCCGTCCCTGGAGCGCCTTCTCTGCCTACCCAGAACCCACCGACTAACCACAGTGACAGTGACATCTGTCAGAGCCTTTCTTGTCCAAAGCGTTTCCTATCTCTCACTCACACAACAGCCACAGACATTTTGTAGGTGGGCAGCTCCAGGCTCAGAGTGGAGAAGCAATGTCCAAGCTCACCCTGCTGGGAGCATCAGGACCAAGTCCAGGGACTGAAAACCCTGACCCTGGGTTCAGATTCTACCACTCCCCAGGTGTGTGATCCTGGACCAGTCACTTAACCTCTCTGTGCCTCGTTTCCCCCATCTATGAAAGGATAAAGTGGAACCCACTGCAAAGGGCTGTTATGAGGATGACAGGTTAGTACATGAAACGTGCTTAGAGCTGGCCTTGCTACAGGGCAGATTTCATGGAAGACTTATTATATTTTTATCATCAGGCCCTATGGCTTTCCACATCCACCCCACCCCACCCAAGAGCCCAGCCACACAGACAGGGAAAGTCTGAGCACATCATTCTCCTTAGAAACCTCTCACCACCTCCTCAGGACAAAGCCCAGACGCCACCGGGCTCCCTAGCCGAAGGCCGGGAGTGACCCACAGCTGGGCAGCTGGCCGCCTCGGCCTCACCCCTCCCCACCCTCAAGCCTCGCTCTCTGCCTGGCTTCTCTTGCCTGGGTGAGAGCTGCACATACTGTTCTCTTTGCCTGGAACACTGTCCCCGCAACTTGTCAATTCAGTTCAGTTCAGTCGCTCAGTCGTGTCCAACTCTTTGTGACCCCATGAACCACAGCATGCCAGGCCTCCTTGTCCATCACCAACTCCCGGAGTTTACCCAAATTCATGTCCATTGAGTTGGTAATGCCATCCAATCATCTTATCCTCTGTCGTTCCCTTCTCCGCCTGCCCTCAATCTTTCCCAGCATCAAGGTCTTTTCCAATGAGTCAGCTCTTCGCATCAAGTGGCCAAAGTACTGGAGTTTCAGCTTCAGCATCAGTCCTTCCAATGAACACCCAGGACTGATCTCCTTTAGGATGGACTGGTTGGATCTCCTTGCAGTCCAAAGGACTCTCAAGAGTCTTTCCCAACCAACACCACAGTTCAAAAGCATCAATTCTTCAGCACTCAGTTTTCTTTATAGTCCAACTCTCACATCCATATGTGACTACTGGAAAAACCATAGCCTTGACTAGATGGACCTTTGTTGGCAAAGTAATGTCTCTGCTTTTTAATATGCTGTCTAGGTTGGTCATAACTTTCCTTCCAAGAAGTAAGCATCTTAATTTCATGGCTGCAGTGACTATCTGCAGTGATTTTGGAGCCCCCCCAAAAATAAAGTCAGCCACTGTTTCCACTGTTTCCCCATCTATTTGCCATGAAGTGATGGGACCAGATGCCATGATCTTAGTTTTCTGAATATTCAGCTTTAAGCCAACTTTTTCACTCTCCTCTTTCACTTTCATCAAGAGGCTCTTTAGTTCCTCTTCACTTTCCGCCATAAGGGTGGTATCATCTACATATCTGAAGTTATTGATATTTCTCCCGGCAATCTTGATTCCAGCTTGTGCTTCTTCCAGCCCAGCGTTTCTCATGATGTACTCTGCATATAAGTTAAATAAGCAGGGTGACAATATACAGCCTTGACGTACTCCTTTTCCTATTTGGAACCAGTCTGTTGTTCCATGTCCAGTTCTAACTGTTGCTTCCTGACCTGCATACAGGTTTCTCAACAGGCAGGTCAGGTGGTCTGGTATTCCCATTTCTTTTAGAATTTTCCACCGTTCATTGTGATCCACACACTCAAAGGCTTTGGCATAGTCAATAAAGCAGAAATAGATGTTTTTATGGAACTCTCTTGCTTTTTTGATGATCCAGTGGATGTTGGCAATTTGATCTCTGGTTCCTCTGCCTTTTCTAAATCCAACTTGAACATCTGAAAGTTCACGGATCACATATTGGTGAAGCCTGGCTTGGAGAATTTTGAGCATTACTTTACTAGTGTGTGAGATGAGTGCAATTGTGTGATAGTTTGAGCATTCTTTGGCATTGCCTTTCTTTGGGATTGGAATGAAAACCGACCTTTTCCAGTCCTGTGGCCACAGCTGAGTTTTCCAAATGTGCTGGCATATTGAGTGCAGCACTTTCGCAGCATCATCGGATTTGAAATAGCTCCACTGGAATTCCATCACCTCCACTAGCTTTGTTCGTAGTGATGCTTCCTAAGGCCCACTTGACTTCACATTCCAGGATGTCTGGCTCTAGGTGAGTGATCACACCATCGTGATTATCAGGGTGGTGAAGTTCTTTTTTGTACAGACCTTTTTTTGCAACTTGTCACCTGACTGTTTCTGGGTTCAGCTTAGACATCATCTCCTCCAAGAAGCCTTCCAGCCCTCCAGTGCTGGCTCAGCCCCTCCTTGGGCATGGGCCCCGCGGATGCCACTCCAATCACTCAGTACACTGAGCATTCCAAGTGTCTGTTTACTGTCTGTCTTCTTGGCACCAAGGGCTGATGCGGTTGTATTCCCAACCCAGGGTCTGGGGCACAGGGCCTGGCCACCTGGTGACCCTGTGTTGGAGGATGGCAACGATGGAACAGATGAATGAACACTGAAGGCACCCCCAAGCGTGGGAGGATCCCCAAGCCTGATGGCACCGTCTTCCCCAGGGCCAGACCCTCCTGATCAAACGTCCCTGGGGAGCCCCCTGGCCATCCCACCCGGCCCATTCAAGCCTATTCCCCATTCTCTGCACTTCCCCCAAACTCTCAGCACCTGTCTTTCCCGTCATGGCCACAGCCGACCCTCAGAGCCCCATCTGCTCTGGCTCGGCACGCCAAGGAGTTGTGCCCACAACTTCCGAGCAATTCCCAGTGCCCGGGATCCAGGCCTGGAACCAAGACCTCATGGCAATCACAGCCAAGGCCATGTTCCAGCCGCAGAAGAATCCAGACTCCTCATCTGTAAAAGGGGAATAATCACTTCTCCATTTATTAAACACCCATGACGGGCCAAACCCAGTGCTAAACGTTGTGTGTCTGATTTTACTGAACCTCACAGCCACTCAACAAAGGAGGCAGTGTGGTCAGCTCCGCTTTGTTGTCACGTAGTCGCCAAGTCGTATCTGACTCTTTTGTGACTGCAGGGACTATGACCCACAAGGCTCCTCTGTGCACGGGATTTCCCAGGCAAGAATACTGGAGTGGGTTATCATTTCCTTCTCCAGGCGATCTTCCTGACCCAGGGATCAAACCCACTTCTCCTGTATTGCCAACAGATTCTTTACGGACGAGCCACCAGGGAAGCCCTCGGCTCCATTTTACAGATGGGGAAACTGAGGGTCAGTGACTTGACCAAAGCGTATAGATGGTCAGTGATGGAGACAAAACTGGAACTCAGGTCTCAGGGATGACAATGCCCAAGCTGGAGCCAAGCTATTTCCATGGTGGGCAATGTCCCCTGCCTCCTGGGACTCTCACACTTGAGGGGTCTCTCCCACCTACCAATACCAGGGCTGGTCCACGTGACCTATAGGATATACGATGGTATGTCACTTCCAAGACTGTGACTGGCTATAAAGACTTACTTCCCTGGTGGCTCAGAGACTTCCCTGGTGGCTCAAATGGTAAAGCGTCTGCCTACAATGTGGGAGACCCAGGTTCAATCCCTGGGGTCGGGAAGATCCCCTGGAGAAGGGAATGACAACCCACTCCAGTACCCTTGCTTGGAAAATCCCATGGACAGAGGAGCCTGATAGGCTATAGTCCATGGGGTCGCAAAGAGTCAGACACGACTGAGCAACCAAACTAAACTTTTCCATCTTGGATTCTCTCTCTCTATCCCTCTCAACTCACTTTCTCTAGGAAAACCCATGTCACGAGAAACCTTCCAGGGAAGACCATAAGGGTAAGGAACAGAGGCTTCCTGACAAAAGCCTCATACATGAACTTAAGGTGGATCCTCCAGTCCCAGTCAAGCCTTCAGGTGACCACATCCCCGACCAACATAATAAGTGCCTTCCTGTGAGAGACCCTGAGTCAGAACCAGAATCCTAACCCTCCAGGACTGTGCATCGATAGATGCTCACTGTTGTAAGCCAGAGTCTCAGGGCGATTTGTTACGCAGCAAGCGGGAGCACATACACCATCCCCCTCTAAAATCCCTGTCCCTCGTGCTCTGGATCCAAATGATGCAAACTCCCCGCTGGCAGGCTACAGGGTAGCATTCTCTCCTCCCTGCCCAGAAGTAGGGCAGGTGGCAGGGCACAGGTGGGGACAGGTGTACACTCACGTCCAACCTCCAGCCGGATTTCTGCAGAGGCGTCGCCCAACTCATTGACAGCTCGGCAGGTATAGACGCCAGCATCCCTCTCACGAACCACCGGGATCCGCAGCATCCCAGAAATGGAGTCCTCAGGGGCCAGAATCATCTCAAGATCCCCTGGACCAAAGATGAGAAAACATCAGGCAGGTACCCAGTGGTTGCCACAGGAGGCCCGGGGATCAGGCTACCTTCCTGACCCTGGGTTCCTGCAACTCCACAAGGCTGGGACCTCAGAGGGGTGTGGGTGAGGTAAAGACCCCCCCACCCTGCAATCAGGACCCCTATTGTTTAATGGGTGCAGATTTTCAGTTTTGCTAAATGAAAAGAGTCCTGGAGATGGGTGGCGGTGATGGTTGTACAGCAATGTGAATATACCTAAAAACGGTTAAGATAGTAATGGATATGTTATGCATGATTTACCACAATTTAAAAAATTTTCTTTTAAGTCAGCACCCCTGAGTCCAGTTCCCTGAGTCCCTCTGTTGGCAAAGAGTGAGTCTCAGCTTGCCCCCTTGCATGTGACAGGTTCATTACCCAAGAACGCCTCGCTTGGGTCTCCCTCCTGGGTCCCTGCCCTCTGCTCAGTGGCAGACTGAGGCTTGGGTCAGCTCTGGGAGAAGCCCCCCACCATCCCCCCTGCAGTTCTGCCTCTCTGATGCTTCATTCTCATTTCTCTTACTGTTCCCTGACTCCCACCCCTCCAGGCTCCTAAGGCCTGAGGGATCACCCTGATTTTGAACCTTTTTTACAACTTAATTTTTTGTTTTTAAAATCGTGGTAAATATACATAACACAAGATTTTACCGTTTTAAGCACTGAGTGCCCAATCCAGCGGGATCAGGTACATCCCCATGATCCATCCACAAAACTTTTTCATCTTCTCAAATGGAAGCCCTACTTATTAAACACTAATTCTCCACTTCCCCCTCCCCAAGCCCCTGGCATCCATCTTTCTCCTCTCTGTCTCTAAATTTGCACATACTAGGCATTTCCTATAAGAGATCCCACTCAATCAAGTGGAATCATATAATATTTGTCCTTCTGTGTCTGGCTTATTTCACTTAGCATCATGTTTTCAAGGTTCATCTATGTTGTATCAAAATTGCATTCCTTTTTTCTAAATTAAGGAAATTTTTTATCTTTTCTTTTAAGTTTTTACTACTTAATTACTCCATATTACAGCAAATATCTCTGAAAATGTCACAGATAAAAGATTTTTTTCTTCATTTGGCCAGTTAGAAGTAGGGGGAAATTTCTACACAATAGCTGCTATGGGCCTGATTTTTTTTCCCCAATTTTTTTTCTTTGTCATGAGAGTCAAATTAAAAAATTTAATTGTGGTAAAAAATAAAGTCATAAAATTTATTATCTTAATCATTTTCAAGCACACAGTTCAATGGTAACTGCATTCACACTGTCGTATAACTTGACTGTCATGCCTTCTTAAGGCTGAGTAACATTCCAAGGGGTGGTGTGTGTGCTGTACTCAGTCATGTCCGACTCTTTGCGACCCCATGGACTGTAGCCCGCCAGTCTCCTCTGTCCGTGGGATTTTCCAGGCAAGAATACTGCACTGGGTGGCCATTGCCTTATCCAGAGAGGATTTTGCTGACCCAGGGATCGAACCGGCATCTCTGGCGTCTCCTGCATTGGCAGGCAGATTCTTGACCACTAGTGCCACCTGGGAAGCCATTCCGCTGGGAGATCCCCCTTTAAAAAGGTGGCTCCTGGGCTGGGCTGGTAGAGCTCCCAGCCACGATAGGCAGTGACCACGCCCTGAGGAAGGAGTCCTGAGGCCTCTGCCACCACTAGCTGGTGACCACGGACAAAATGCTCAAACTCTGAGCTAACACTGCCTGTCAGTGTCAAGGTGAGGCTCTGCTGAGATCACAGGCAGGTGCTGCCAAGGCTGGAGTGCGTCTGGGTGGAAGGGGGCTGTGCTTGAGAAGGAGCCCAGGGTTCTGCCCTGGAAAGTCCAAAGCAGGACCCCTGGAACCCAGGTCCACTGATGTGGGAGCAAGAGCAGCTCCTGTCGATCAAACTCCAGCTCGGGGTCCAATACACAGAAAACCCTCTACACTCACTAACTCAGAAAAGCCTCACAACAGAACGCTCAGCACGACTGCCAGCTCTCTGATAATCACAGCATCTTCATCACCACCATTAAGGACACTGAGCCCAGGCCGTGGGCCAGGCTTGTTCTAAACAATTTGCACATATGGACTCATTTAATCCTCACACAACCAACCTATCTCAGAGACTGTGGTCCAGTGGCCAGGACCTCGAGCTCCCAGTGCAGAGGGCTCGGGTTCGATCCGTGGTCAGGGAGCTGGATCCCACCTGCCACAACTAAAGAGCCTATGTGTAGCAACTAAGACCCAAGGCAGCCAAATAAACAAGAGAAATGTTAGGGAAAAAACAAGCTGTCTTTGATTTCCCAGCTAAGGAAGCAGACTCACAGATGTCAAGCCACTTGTCCGAGGCCACTCACTGGGCCAGAATTCAAACCTGGGTCTATTCTAAATCCTGCTCCTGATCACAGAGCCAATCTGCATCAGTTATATATGGTTACAGGGCTAGGGGTGACGGGCGCTGCTTGAAACAGCCCATTCTCCCCAGACACCCCATTCCAAGTGCCCCCATGACCGTCCTGGAAAGCTGATCCTTCAGGCCCCCCCGCAGGCCCCTTCTGCAGGCCCTTCTCCCCACCCAATCCATGTACCTCGATACCAGATGACCCGGGGCGGGGGCACCCCGGTCGCCTCGCACTCCAGCACCGCCTCCTCCCCTTTGGCAGCCAGCACCACGCCGTTCACAGCCGACACGGATGGTGGGTCTGTGTGGGGAGCAGATGGGGAATTGGGGACCAACCCATAGACTCCCTAGAGCAACAGCGCCAGTTTCCCCAGCTGGGGGAGGGGCGGAGGGGCCAGGGTGGGGCCGAGCACCTGCCTCCTCCCCACCCCCCACCAACCAGGACAGTCACCCCCAGAAAGACTCAGCCTTGGCCAGTTTCTAAAAAGCCAGTTACTCCCGGGACTAAACTCCCTTCTTGTCCTCTTTTTTTTTTTTTTTTAACTTTTTATTTTGAAGTAATTTCACAAAGGAAAGTTGCAAGAATAATACAAAGGTTTTTCATGTACCTTTCATTCATATCACCAGATGTTAACATTTTTGCCATATTCATTTCCTTTTATCATGATGGAATTCTCTCTGTATTCTTTTTTTTTTCTAAATGGCTGAGAATAAGTTCCAAATATGATATCCCTTTACCTCTAAATACTTTAATGTATATTTCCTTTTTCTTATATATAATTTTTAAAAATAATTTTTATTGAAGTATAGTTGATTTACAGCATTATGGTAGTTTCTGCTTGTGGCAAAGTGAGTCAGATATACATACACTTTTTTTTATTGTCCTCTTTGAACCTGGTGTAAAAGGTGAAATCTTACAAGGTTCTAAAATGCACCACAGGGGCTGGCTGCCGCTCCCTGGCCCCTGACTCCAGCCAGCCTCCTGCTGCTTGCAGCCCCTTGGGGACCCCAAGGGCCATACCTACCTCGAGGCTTTGGCCCCACCCTGTCTCTCTCCCTGAAACGCTGTTCCCACTCCCGTCTGGGGCAAGGGTTTGATCCTGTGTGTACGTGTCCTTCTCTGCCCAGCCACACGTCGCTCCATCACACCACCCTGCTCTGTGCTCATCCCACACCTTCACCATCTGAAAGTACCTTATTCATCTGCTTGCATTTTGCTTCCCCATTAGAATATAACCTCTACCTGGACGGAGACCCTGTATCCCAGTGTCTGCCACACAGTAGATACTCTTAAGTATCTGTGGACGAGAGGGAGAAAGGGAGGTGGCGGGGAGGCAGGACTGGGGACCCTCTTCTGCAGATGCCCTTGACCCACGTACCTGTATAGTAGAGGGTGACCGTCTCTTCATCTCTGCCAATCTCATTAGCAGCCTGGCAGCTGTAACTCCCAGCATCCTCTGGGGCCACCCCCTGAATGATCAGGGTTCCCTGGGCATCCACGCGGACTCTGGAGTCGTGCCACAAAACGTGTTCAACAGGAAGGGGCCAGTTAGGTTGGGTCACATGGGGTTGCCCAAGTCATTATTAAAAGCAGATTAATTAACAACATCACCAGTGACAGCATTTTACACTGACTGCTTGATCTGTGCCAGGCTGTGGGTTCATCACTTTTTATGTTCCTTTTTCATTCATCGGGCTCAGAAAGGTAAGGTGAACTGCCCAGGGGCACACAGCCTGAATGGCAGAGGCAGAATGCAAGCACAGGTCTGCCGGATTCTGTGGCTGGAACACCTGACTCCAGACCCACATGAGGCATCGCTGTTTCCCAAATGATCTTGCTCCTGAGTCTCAAATCATCAGGAAGAAGGCAGGGCAAATGCCACGCCCCCATTTGCTACAATTAAGAAGACTGAGGCCCAGAGAGGCCCCTGAGGCCCTCACCTGCTGTCCTCCTGCAGGGCGCGACCCTCGCGGCTCCAGGAGATGTGGGGTGCAGGGTATCCAGAGGCCGAGCAGCGGACCCTCACCTCCATGCCCTGGGAAAAGCGCTGTGACCTGGTGTGGATGCTGACCTGCGGGGCCTCTGGAGTTCAAGGAGTGGATAGGTGGGGAGGAGCTTGTCAGAGCAGCCATGTTGTCCCAGGTACCCAGCCCTGGGCCCCCTGCTCCTCCCTGAGGCCACAGACAGCAGAGACACAGGAAGGAAGGGCCCCGAAGGACCTGCATCCTTGGGAGCAGCTTCTCAGGGAACCGGGGTTGACCAGGCAGCCCCCAGGCACATCCCCAGGCCACATGGAGACCTGAATTCCCAATAGCCCCTGGTGGGAGCCTTGAGCTCCTTGAATTTCTTCTCTGAGCTGAACCCCTCCTATACCAGCAGCCTCGATATAGCCTCAGAATCTTTCTCAACACACTCTAAGCGGCCAATCCAGAGTCACTGGCGCGAGTGAAATTTGTTCCAACACACTCACTTTTACACTTGGGGGAGATAGTTCCCTAGAGAAGCAGGATCCGTCTAAATCCTGTGAACCTAAATCCCAGGTGAGTACCTGATCCAGGCACTAACCCTCTGGACATGTTTCCTCTCACTGCCTTCTCCACCTCCAGCTGGTGGGTGCTACCCAAACCCTGCTGAGCACGTCTGATCTCTGGGCTTCCAGAAGTTTCCAGTGTCCCATCTCTGTCCTGCATATCGAGAGGGCTGGACAATGGATGTGCTCAATGGCCCGGAAAGAGGACAGGACACAGTGAAATTGGTTTGGCCAACTAGATATGAGGATGAACTTCCCAACAGTGCTGAACCACTACACTTAGGCTGGGAGGCTACAGAATCCTCTTACTCTGGAGGTTGAGAAAACTCTGGAAGGGCTGATGCTGCCTGCCAGAGCTGATGTCTGAGCAGAGGGATGGACAGATGGGCTCCTGGAGAAATGCCAGGTAGTGAGCAGCCTCACCTCGCACCAGGAGCCAGACGGATGCCCTCGTGACTCCATTGGAGTTGCTGGCCATGCACTGGTACCGCCCGCCGTCACTGGGGGTGGTGTTCCTGACCTCCAGGGATAAGTCGGCCAGCTGGGTGACTCTGCCCGTCGAGGCCGAGAGGACTCGCCAGTCCCGGACCCAGGTCAGGTTGTAGGGGGCCTCACTCAGGACCAGGCAGGACAGGATGGCGGTCTCTCCGGGGGACACGGTCACATTGGGGACAGGGACCAGCTGGGGTGGGGGGCCTGCAGGAACAGGAGCACAGGAGGCACTGAGGTGTTGGCATGGGGAGGGAGTCATCCTGCAGACCCTGGTGGCATCCAGACCCCAGAGTCCACTGTCTCCCCCAGCAGAGCAGCTCACCAGCATCTGCTCACCATGCCCGGACGATGCCACTGCACGGCCATCTCACACCCGCCCGGGGGCTGTGTGTGTGTGTGCATGCATGCGCACCTGATTTCCATACAACAGCAAACAGCAAAATTTAGCAAGAGTTAGCCCATTCTTCGGGGCTTTCCCAGTGGCTCAGTGGTAAAGAATCCGCCTGCCAACGCAGAAGACGCGGGTTCAATCCCTGGGTCGGGAAGATCCCCTAGAGAAGGAAATGGCAACCCATTCCAGTATTCTTGCCCGGAAAATCCCATGGACAGAGGAGCCTGGCAGGCTCCAATCCATGGGGTTTCAGAGTCAGACACGATGTAATGACTAAAATAAACAAACAACCCATACTTCATACCCTTTGAGGCAATAATTCCACGAGCGTCCATGCTCAGTCACTAAATTATGTCCGGCTTTTTTGTGACCTCATGGACTGTAGCCCGCCAGGCTCCTCTGTCCATGGGATTTCCCAGGCAAGAATACTGGAGTAGGTTGCCATTTTCTTCTCCAAGGGATCTTCCCGACCCATAGATTGAACCAGTTTATCCTGCATTGGCAGACAGATTCTTTACCGCTGAGCCACCTGGGAAGCCCCAATAATTCCGCACTGGTGGATAAAGTCTTGGAAATCACCCTCAACTGGAAAAGAGTAACAAGTACAGAGCTATTCTCTGTATAAACAGCAGCCAAATATGGACTAAGTAAGCCCACTGCCCCCAAAGAAGAAAGAGCTTAGAAACCCACACTCTCAATAAGAAAAAACCATTAAGAAGTGACGGCTCAGAGACCACCTGATCAGGGACGGTCTGCAGGACCTATAGGAAAAAAGCTGGATCCACATGCCAATGACCATGATATCCAATAGGGAAATTTGACTCCAGACACCAAATCAGGTTGTTGTAAGTATGTAGGATATTATCCTGTTTTTCTTAAAATGCACACATGGATAAAGATCCAAAAAGAAGTAAAGCAAAATGCTGTCAAAGTCATCTCTGGAGTGGAGGGGTCACAGGTCAGTTCCATCTTTTCTGTTGGCTTATATTTTCCAGTCTTCTTACAGGGAGCATGAGTGATTTTGAGTGGGTTTAGGAATGCAGAGTGACTGATTCCTCTATGTTCATCGGGCCCCTTTTCTTCAAGGCAGCTTTGTTGCTGTTTAGTTGCTAAGTCGTGTCTGACTCTTTTGCGACCCCATGGACTGTAGCCCACCAGGCTCCTCTGTCCATGGGATTTTTCCAGGCAAGAATACTGGAGTGGGTTGACATTTCCTCCTCCAGGGGTTCTTCCCAACCCAGGGATTGAACCTATGTCTCCTGCATTGGCAGGTGGATTTTTTACCACTGAGCCACTGGGAAAGCCCATCAAGGCAGCTTAGGTTCATTATTTTTAAAATAAAGCTAATTTCATTGTAAGAGGATCTGTGGCTTTTCCAACCTTCCTGAGTTCAATGTTGCCACGGTGGCAGGACCTGGAGGCATTAAGGGTTGGGGACAAGGTGGATGGTGGCCCTTGTAAGGGCCTGGGGGCTGATCAAGAAGTCAAGGGTGGGATTAAGGCTGGGGACTGGGAGGCAGAGCCTGAGCAGGGGTTCTCAACCTTCCTGCAACCGCAGGCCATTCATGGGGCAGACAGTCCAAACCGGAGGCCAGCACGCAGATGCAGTGTGGGCGTCGGGCTCCGGATGACGGACGGTGCCCCTAGCACCGTCACTCACGGACGGTGAGTGACGGCTGGCACACTCACCCACAGATGGGGAGAGCCTGGGAGGGAATCCTACAGGGGAGAGTCAGGACGGGCCCAAGGGGACAGACCTGTGACGACAATCTGAGTCTTTGCTCGTCCGGTCCCCGCCCGGCTGACTGCCGTGCACTCATACGTGCCTTCTTCGGCCTTGGAGGCCCGTGGAATCTCCCAGCTGCTGTTCCCTGACTCCCTGCAAACACAGGACAGCTGGAGACACACAACTGCACTGCCCCCACCAGGGTCCCCCGGCCTCATCCAGGCTTCCGGATGGGGGCTTGGCCCCCTGAATCTTGCCCAGAAAGAGGCCCCCAAACCTCTCAGAGACTGGTAAGAAGAGACAGGCAGCTAAGGACATGCAAATCCCAACGATATCCTGTGTGACTCTGAAAAAGGCCCTTCCCCTCTCTGAGCCCCGGGCTTCCAACCATAGGAGGGAAGGTCTCAGAGGGTCCTTCCTGCGCTGACCAGCACAGAACCAGGCCTTCGCGGGTTGAGTTTTCAGAATCTGAGGAAGGCCTATGGCTCCTCCAAGGAGTGATGGCCCAGCAGTGGTGAGAGCCTCAGGGACCCGCTCTCCCCCAACCCTGGCCAAGCTGGGAGGTGCCCAGCAGGATGACCAAGGTCTCAGGTGTGCCACCCACCACCCCTTAGGTCCCTCCAGGGCATCAGGCCCCCAGGAGCCCTGGGACTGGGGACAGTGGGCAGCCCTGAGCCACTCACCGAAAGCGCCTCTCCTCACCCAGCCTGGCTCCGTCCCGCCGCAGCTGTAGCCGGAAGGGGAGGGCGCTGTGCACAGAGCAGGAGACCTGCAGGGGCTGGTGTAGGTAGCCATGGATCCTGGGGGGCATGCTGACCAGGGGGGCACCTGTGGGCAAGGACCAGCACTCAGGATTCTTCCCTGCCCTCCCCCCATCAGCCTGCCCTCGACACACCTAGCAACAAGAGACCCACAAGGATATCCCACAAGGATACCCACAAGGATAACTCAGGGGCCAGAAGTCAGGGCTTCAGTCTCTGACTTCACCATCCAGTGGCCACCGAGAACAGGGGGCATCACCTCCCTAAGCCTCAGTAAAATGGGTTAATGGCATTAGTGACCTCATCGAGTTGTGGTGAGCTGCTGGTGAGAGGTGGTGAGTGGGAAGCCCTTGGCACACGCATGTGGCAGGGCCAGCTCCTTCCATGAAGCCTCGTGGGGGTTTTATGGCTTGTGCCTCTAATGTGTCAATTGTGTGGGAGACAGAGAAGTCAAACCAGCCCTCAAATCTGATGAAATGCTCCCCAGATAGGACTCTCCAGGGGCCTGGGGAGGGCTGTGCATCTCTCGCCTCTCCTGCAAGGTCAGTTTTACTCACAATCAGTGGGCGGGAAGCCTTAAAAAAAAAAAACAAAAAACAGCCTAGTTGGAGCATGGCTGTGAATACAGAGTTCACACGCATTTTCGAGATAAAATAAGAGATTTCCATGTAATCTCGCAGCTTCGGATGAGCCTCTGGGGACCCCCATCAGAGACGCCACCGCCTCCTCCTGCCTGACCCTGGCCTTGGGGCGGCACACGGTCTTTCCTTGGCTCTTGGAGTCACTTCAGGGGAAACGTCTGAGAACAGACCCGCAGTGTCAGTCTCAGGCCGTCTGTGCCTCGCTGGGTGATCGCAGGCTTGTGGGGAACCCTTACGCTGCCCTCTCCCTCATCCACCCCAGAGATGCTCCGAGGGTGAGACAATGGGCCAGACCTCCTCCGAGCACAGCGCTGGGGGTGGGAGGGCGGTGGTGACATCATGTTACGGGCTCCCTGCCACGTCCCAGGGGAGAGGGGTGTCGGACCATCCAGCCACGTCCTCAGCTGTGCGCGCGGCAGCCACGGCTCACCCCCACACACTGGAAGCCTCTGGCTCCCTCTTCCTTGAGCTGAAAGAAGCCCAGGGACTCCTGGGCCCCACCACCCCACATGTCTCCAAACCCAGTGTCTTGCTCCCAAACTCCCAGCCTTCCAGACCTGGGAGGTGGTGGGGGGGGGGGGGGGGCCAGCAAACCAACCCTCCCCTCTGCCAAACCACACCCTTCCCATACTCCACCCCTATCCTTTAATCTAGAGCTGACATGGAGACCAAAAGCCAGAACTTAACTCCCCAGCTCTGGGAGCCATCTGAGAAAAGAGAGAGAGATAGAGGCTGCTTTAGTCCCCCTGCTGAGATTCCTGCCTGAAAATGCCTCCTGAAACCTGCAAAGGCCAAGGCAGGAGGAGCCCCGGGGACCACAGCCAGGGAGTGGAGGCCAGGAGACTGAAGGAAGGGGTCCCAAGCCCCTAGCCCTGTGATGCCCTGCCCCATTCAGGTCTTCAAAGTCCCCCACCTCACCACGGGCATCTCAGCACCCTCTCTGCATCCCTAAGTGAAGTGGCCAGGGGAGTCTGAAACCCCAAGCACCATTGATGTGGGGTGTCAGTGTCATCCACCTCTGAGCTCCTCCTGGGTCACTACCAGCAGAGCAGGAAGCGGGCAGGAGGAGGGAAGCAAGCCCAGTAAGGAGGCTGGTACCCAGTGAACTCAGACCCCACTCCCCAGGACCAGAGGCAGATCTGGAAAGCCAAAGATGCCGCCCTGCCCTCTGGGAGCCTCCAGCCTGGATGCTGAGACCTCTGGGACACATGGGAAACCCGCAAAAGCCACACACGTGGGAAACACCACCACACAACCAAAAGCGGGAAACAGCACAACACAACCAAAGGCGGGGGCACAAGGTGACGTGCGCCTACAGTGACATCACAGTACCAGCAGCCACGTGGAGGGGCATGGTTCATGGTTCCTACATAGTGGGTATAACCTCTGAGCATCTGAGAGCCGTCCTGCTATGTACATTAGCTTATGCAGCCCTCCGAGCAACCCTGTGAAGTCAGTGGTCTGTTTCCCGGCAATAAAATGGAGACATATCTCAGAACTGGGTGTAAGAACACAGGGAGGTCAGCTCAGTGCTCTGTGATGACCTGGGGGTGGGGGTGGGGTGGGGTGGGAAGGAGGCTCTAGAGGGAGGGGATACACGCATACATATAGCTGATTCCTGTTGTTGGACAGCAGAAACTAACACTGCATTGTGGAGCAATTAAACTTCAATTTTAAAAAATGAAAAAAAAAGATGTTAATACAGGAGAAGGTAAATGAAGAAATTTATTACTATTATGGTAACCTTGGGCTTCTCTGATGGCTCAGACAGTCAAGAATCTGCCTGCAATGCAGGAGACCAAGGTTGAATCCCTGGGCTGGAAAGAACCCCTGGAGAAGGGAATGGGAACCCACTCTGGTATTCTTGACTGGAGAATTCCATGGACAGAGGAGCCTGGTGGGCTACAGTCCATGGGGTCCCAAAGAGTTGGATACAACTGAGTGACTAACACTTCACACTTTACTTCTTCAAGATCATTTCAAAATAAAAGGTTTGAAAAGATAGATTTTTCAAGGAGTATGCAAGAGATTATAAAAAGAAACCCTTTAGACCAGGAGGGGGAATAAAAAGGAACTGATATAAGCATTTAATGAACAAATGCATGGCAAGTGCTTGGCCCAGGATTGTCCCATGAGACGTGCTCAGAATGGTGATTAGGTTAGTGTTACCATCATTATGATAATGATAGTAACTATGATTATGCAAGGGCATACTTATATTCACTAACCTGCCCACTGTTGTGTCTACAGTTTCTAGAACCATGACTGATACAAAATGAATGTTGAATGCACAGGTGGATGGATGGATGGATAGATGCATGGATGGATTTATGGATGCATAGATGACTTTGCAGTAAACCCTAGAGCTGAAAACTGCATCTGAAGCATCTCAGTATTCAGCATAATGTATTGCAGAGCCTGCAGTTTAATGAATAAACATTTCCTAATCTAATTGAATCAGGAAAGCCTTTCAGGGAGAAATGAGCCTCCAAGGGAGCCAGGGAGCTGGGGGGCGGTAGGAGTCAATTACTCACCTGGAATCACCCCACGGTAGGAAACTCCGGAGACACGGAGGAGAGGGTTTCCTTCATGGTCCTTGCCCTTCACCTTGAGGTAGAAACGCTCCTGGGGGCTGTGGAAGGGCGGCCCACCCCACAGCTGGTGGGTTGATCCGTTGGAGAGGGGCTGCGTGGGCAGAGTCAGGAGGGACCGCCCTGAGCTGTGTGAGAGCTCCACTGAGTCCAGGAGGCCCGGTACCCGCAGGCCCGTGGAGTTGATCACCAGGGAGATGGGCACGCCTACAGAGGAAAGGGCAGGGAAGGAGGTGCTGGCATCTGTGCTGGGCTCCACGAGGCTCCCCAAGCAGGGGCCCCACCCCAGAGCCATGGTTAGGGACCCAGCCTCTTGGTCCACCTTCACCCATTCCCTCACCTTCTCTTCTCTGGGCCAAGGAATGCTGGGTGGGGTGAGGAGAGAAGGGGGGTTGCTACTGTCCGTGGTCCTGAAACACCACTCTCCTCCAACCCATGGCTTCCCATGATTGTGTCACCTCTGCTGTGCAGACTGGGCGCTCACGGAGCAGAACTGAGAAAGGGCGCCCTCCTACCCCCCATTGACTCTGGTGTTGGCTGTCAGCTGACAGGCTCTGGGACAGGCCGAGGTGAGATGCAGACCCCAGTTTGGGAATGCTGACTCCTGGTGGGCTTTCCTGTGGTTTCCCTTCCCATCTCATTGGAAATGTACTTTCCACACTATCTCAGGAAAGCCAGAACTGGACTTGGGTTTCACAGTCTTTTAAGTTGATTTGGAAACTGTTAGGTCTCTCCCTTTTCAGATAGCTATTCTTTTTTTTTTTTTTTTCTCTCTCTCTCTCTCTGATCATAAACTGGGAACCAGAAGATGTGGTAGACGTGATCCATGAAATGCCTTCCATCTTTTGGGAAAAAAAAATCAAACAGTCTAGAAAGGGCATGTATAAATCTAGAAGTCCAGATTTCTTTGAAAAATCAAGTGTGTCAGTGCTGGGCTTCCTTCCCATGTTGCAACAACCAGCCAAAGGCATGTAGCAGCTGCTCCCATGGCCCAGGCCCCCACTGTTCAGTTCGCTGCAGCCTCCCCCACTCCCTGGTGCCCTGGGGTCAAGTGCCAATCATTATTTATCATTTGCGATTGCCCTGCTGTTTTTCTCACTTTAAAAAAATGTCTTGGATGGAGCCACATCTTTATCAAAAGCAGAAACCAAAGAAGGTCACATATGGCCTCCGTCACCCTCTCCACTGGGGACTGTCCCTGAGGACCACTCTGCTTTCAAACTCTCCCCCACCACCCCCATAGCACTTCACTTAGGATTTCTCATCTTTCTTGGCTTTAGAATAGGAGTTAAGTTTCTCTGCCTCCCTCCCACCTCCCTGCTATTGGCAAAGACAAACACAGAATGAATAAGCAACCCACTTTTCATTTTGAAGATATCACTGCGGGTCCTGGCAGGGAAACCCATAAGGGCTGACAAGAACGAAAAACTGAGGGCATACAGACTCAAAAGAAAGCTCTAAGGACCCAGCATGCACCATTTTGGGGGCACTATTCAGTGGTCCAGAGTTATCTTGACCTTGCCTTGTTCTTATTCAGTCCCTGGGTCCCACTCTTTAAGACCCCATGGACTGCAGTATGCCAGGCTTCCCTGTCCTTCACTGTCTCCCAGAGTTTGCTCAAACTCGTGTCTGTTGAGTCAGTGATGCCATCCACCCATCTCATCTTCTGTCACCCCCTCCTCCTCTTGCTCTCAATCTTTCCCAGCACCAGAGTCTTTTCCAATGAGTTGGTTCTTCACATTAGGTGGGCAAAGTATTGGAGCTTCAGCATCAGTCCTTCCAATGAATATTCAGGGTTGATTTCCTTTAGGATTGACTGGTTTGGCCTCCTTGTATCCAAGGGACTCTCAAGAGTCTTCTCCAGCATCACAATTTGAGAAAATAAATTCTTTGGTGATCAGCCTTTTTTATGGCCCAACTCGCACTTCCATACATGACTACTGAGAAAACCATATTTTTGACTATATGGACCTTTGTCAGCAAAGTTATGTCTCTGCTTTTTAACATGCTGTGGCCTAGTCCCTCCCATCTCTTTGTTCAGCTGATCCCAGTAAAACCCTCCAAATGGCCCCATGGCAAGAGACCATATTTCTGAGCCCTGATACTAGGAAAGATTGAAGGCAGGAGGAGAAGGCGGCGACAGAGGATGAGATGATTGGATGGCATCACTGACTCAATGGACATGAGTTTGAGAAAACTCCAGGACATAATGGGGGACAGGGAAGCCTGATGTGCTGTAGTTCATGGGGTTGCAAAGAGTTGGACACGACTTAGCCCCTGCACAACAACAGCCTGATGTTCACTGGAAGAAGTGGGGCTCTAGACAGACAAATCTTGACAAAGAGAAAGGGAAAGGAGGGTTAGGGGAACAGCCTGAGCTTGTGGAGGCCTTGAAGGACAGGAAGGAAGTTCTAAAAGTAAACGGTCCCAGGGTCACCCTGGCTGGAACCCAAAGAGAAGGTGCTAGCCCTGGGTACAGTTCACTGTGATGTGAGAGAGAGGCTGGACCAACTCCTGCAAGCCTGCTCCATAGTCACAGGCTTATGGCTGCCCCCTGGAACTGCACCCTCCAACTTCCTAAAGGTAAGCCCCACCCCTGCAGAAGGTGGCCTTGTGTCGCCCCAGGGCCCAGAGCATCGTACCTTGTAGGGGCCACTCGATAGTGTGGTTGAGGTCCAGGGAGGGCTGAGTGGAGAAGCCAGCTCGGAAGTCAATGTTGCTGATGCCCGTGATCCTGACCGAATGGCGGCCGCTGCTGTAGATCTAGCCCAGGCCCAGGCTCACATCACCAGGGTGTCTGACCCCAGCCCCCCAGCTCCAGGTGGCAGGTGGCCGACCTGACCCGGCCTGGAGTCAGCAACTGGAATTCTCCCGCCTTTGCAGACTTGTGGGTAACTCACCCACTCCCTGGGGACCCAGCACGATGCTCCCCCCATGGAAGAGGAAGAGTCCAGCTATGGCACTGCCTGAGCTGGACTCTCTAAGCAGCCCTGTCGTTCCCGCTCCCCACCCCCAACACCCACAGGTCCCCCAACCCCTGCCTTGCCTTCCCTATTGGCATGAGAGCTCTCGGCCCAAAGATGCTCCAAACCTGAAGAACAGCAGTGCCCGCGGTGCCCAGCACTGTGCCTGGCACCCAGTTGCTGTTGGTTTAGTCGCTCAGTCGTGTTTGACTTTTTGCAACCCCATGGACTGTAGCCCACTGGGCTCCTCTGTCCATAGCATTTCCCAGACAAGAATAGTGGAGTGGGTTGCCATTTCCTTCTCCAGGGGATCTTCCCCACCCAGGGGCTGAACCTGCATCTTCCAAGTCTCCTGCTTGGCAGGCAGGTTCCTAACCACTGAGCAACCAGGGAAGCCCAGCACCCAGTAGGGGCTCCATAACTGTTTGCTGATCAGCTAAAGCCATGTGCTTCAGAGACAGCAACCTGCCCCATCCCAGGGTGCTTGGCCAGGAGCCCTGCACCCAGTCCCAGGCCCCCAGTCCCCGGCAGGTTAGAACAGACTCTGCTCCCCTGCCAGTCCTGTGCCTCTGAGCCCAAGGTCACCCTAGCTTCTTCTGTGCACTCTTCAAAGGACAGGGTCCTGAACCGCGAGCCAACCCTGTCGCCCACCTCTGGACACCCGAGTGGTTTCTCCAAGTCCTTCTTTGAAGTTCCCTCACTAACCCCAAACCACTCCACTTCTGTCACTGGCACAAAGCACAATACTCCTCCTCTGATCTTGCCCCCCTGCTTCTACTGATATGCCCACATCACTGCCCACGCTCCAACCCACAGCTTCCCAGGGCTCCAGGCTTCCGAGCGCCCAGGCAAGAGGAAGACGATGTCTCAGCTTGGTGAAGCTGGTCTCCCCAACCCCAGGAAGCCAAGGCCTCCTACCTTGATGGACCACAGCCCGGAATGCTCAGGTTTAAAGGCCACGACCTTGGCAGAGTCAGGGATGCTGAGGAGCACATTGAGGCCGTCATCCCTCTGCAGGATCCTCCCTGTGGAAGCCCCAAGACCTGCTCAGCCCCCGACCCTTTTCTGGGTTGACAGAGCCCCCCTCCCCATCCCCAGGAACCCACAGCCCTCCAACCCCAGCCTCGGGCTTCCTAGAGGAACTGACAATAGGCCTTTGGGGGTACCCAGGCCTCTCCTTCCTTGAGCTCTCCATCTTCATCCCTCCCCAGGTGCTGGCTGTACCCCTGGCCTCTGGACCAGAGTACTCAGGACATCCTTGGAGCACCGTGGCACCAGGCAGTTGGGTCCAAATCATATGGAGCCTGGATGACCCTGACAAATTACCCCACCTCCCAGAGCCCCCCCACCACTTCCCATCTCTACACTGTGCCACTAATTCTTGCCCCACCAACTCTCCAGGCCACTGAAGAGAGAACCTGGGGAAGATGCCACGTGAATCTGGCAGCCCCAGGGACGGTCATCATTTTAATTCCTCTCCCTGGGCTGCTAATGGCCCCGCTGCATCCTCACCCACTGTAGACACCCTCTCTGCCTTCCACTCAGCATCTCCCTTACCCTCGGTGCTCCTGGAGTTTTATGTCCAAAATCTCCTGGCCTCCTCTCTGTCCCATCCTGGACTTTTATTTCAGTCTCAGGCCCAAGGAGGAGGCCAGCCCCGGGGTGCACGTACCCAGAGGGTCTCGGACTTCGATCTCGGGCCCTGGGCCACTCAGGGAGATGGTGACCTCCTTCAGGCTGGGGTCAAAGGGGATCTTCCACGTGTGCTCGCCGCCCTCCTCGTGGTCCGTGGACAGCAGGTGCACCTTGGAGGCCTGGAGGGCTGACTCCACCCACTTCAGCACCTGGGGGGCAGGAATGAGGGGCTGATGCCAGCAGGTGCCCATGATGCCTTGCTTGCGTCTGGCACACCGGAGGTGGGTCCCAGCAGGCTGCCAGCTGTGGGCAGCGTCTGGTCCCCTGGTGAGTTTTAGGCAGCATGCAGGCTTTCGAGGTCACTTGAGGCCGTCACAGTCCCCCCTGCCCTACACTGGACCTGATTCACACACCACTTCCCTCTTGGCCTGTGACACCTGAATGAAGGCATCCAGAGGACTCAGCTCAGATGGAAGGAGCAGAGGGCACCCCTCTGCTGGGATGAGGCCCCTCCTTCGTCACATGGCCAATTTCTATGACATCCATCACTTCCTCCAGGAAGCCCTCCTGGTGCTTCCTACACACTGATGCACCCTGGAAGTCCGGGATCTCCCCCAGGGCAACGTGGTTCACCATTCCTGCCCAAGGGCCCTCAGCCCACAACCCCTACCAGGCACCATGCTCTCTAAGTAGGACCATGTCTTTAAGCGGACAGTCTACTCCTGACCCTTATCACAACACTGAGAAATCTAATATCCTTGGTTGTACAATTGCTTATTCTTACGTTTGGGGAATTCCCTGGCAGTCCAGTGGTTAGGACTCCATGGTTTGACAGCTGAGGTCTGGGATTCCATCCCTGGTCAGGGAACTAAGATCCCACAATCCCTGTGTGTGGCACGGCCCAAAAAATTAAATTAAAATAAAAAACAATAAAAATCTTATGTTTTGGACAAGTCCCATTGAAATATCAGGAGACATATAACTCTCCAGAACATCATACTCGTTAGGCACACATTTAGAGTATGATTTCAGGAGGTTCTCAAGTCCCCTCAAAGACCATCGCCCTGCGTGCATGGACCCAGGTTAACAGTCCTGGACCCAGTCTAAGATGGTCTCTGCCTGCCTGCTAAGTCGTTTCAGTTGTGTCGCACTCTTTGTGACCCTGTGGACTGAATCCCTCCAGGCTCCTCTGTCCATGGGATTCCCCAGGCAAGACTACTGGAGTGGGTTGCCACGTCCTCCTCCAGGGGATCTTCCTGACCCAGGGATCTGACCTGCGTCTCTTATGTCTCTTGCCTCTGCAGGTGGGTTCTTTACCACTAGTACCACCTGGAAGCCCAAGATGGTCTCTACTAAGCACAAAATTATCTTGTTTCTCCAAGACTTACCACAGTCTCTAAGTCCCTGTGTTCTCTGGTTCACCCGTTCAACCTGACCCAAGATCATGATGCTCCTGACGCCCCCATGCTTGCTGGGCTGAACCCCCATCCCATGCCCCACTGGGCAGCTCCCCCCACCAAAACGCTCTTCTCTTTGCAGAAATTCCTGCCCCTTCCTTAGCAACCAACTCCTGGTTAGTTTCACACCCGTCACCTCTCTTGGCCTGGGAGCCCCATGTGGGCAGACACCCTCTGTCATGTCCCAGGCTCGGGAGCTGTGAAGGATAAGGGGTTCAGGGCATCTGCTCTCTGCGTGTGATGCAGCAGAGCACTCACCTTTTGAACAGGGTCCTCAAGCTCGCCTCACAAAGGCTCAACTCCACCCGCCCCCTACCCCAGCTCACATCGCCTCTTTAGCAATAGCTGAGCCACCCAGGTTCCAGTAAGAAAACCAAAAAAGAGGGAAGTGGGAACCTCTCCAGTTTTGAAGCACCTCTTTTCAAGCCAAGTTATGTCAAGAAGCATCTTGTGCAACCCTAAAACAGAATCAAAATGAAACATGAACTGACTGTACAACAAATTGATACCATAACCCTAGTATGAGGGAAAGGATTAGCTCCAAGTAAATCAGAAACCGAGGGATTTCACTGTACTTTCTCAGTGAGGGGCATCCTGAGGACAAAAAAGGAAAGTGCAAAGAAACCTTTATTTAGTAGTTAGCAGTTGGCAGAGGAGAAGGCAATGGCACCCTACTCCAGCACTCTTGCCTGGAAAATCCCATGGACAGAGGAGCTTGGTGGGCCTCAGTCCATGGGGTCGCTAAGAGTCGGACACGACTGAGCGACTTCACTTTCACTTTTCACTTTAATGCATTGGAGAAGGAAATGGCAACCCACTCCAGTGTTCTTGCCTGGAGAATCCCAGGGATGGGGGAGCCTGGTGGGCTGCCGTCTATGGGGTCACACAGAGTCGGACACGACTGAAGCGACTTAGCAGTAGCAGCAGCAGCAGCAGCAGCAGTTGGCAGAACTAGTTGTATTGTGATTGTGAAATTGTTTTATGTCTCCTGTGAAGAGGAACTAAAGAGCATATTGATGAAGGTGAAAGAGGAGAGTGAAAAACCTGGCTTAAAACTCAGTGTTCAAAAAACAAAGATCATGGAATCCAGTCCCATTACTTCATGGCAAATAGAAGGGGAAAAAGCGGAAGCAGTGACATTTCATTTTCTTGGGCTCCAAAATCACTGTGGATGGTGACTGCAGCCATGAAATTAAAAGACGCTTGCTCCTTGGAAGGGAAGCTATGACAAACCTAGACAGCATATTCAAAAGCAGAGATGTTACTTTGCCAACAAAGGTCCGTATAGTCAAAGCTATGGTTTTCTCAGTAGTCAGGTATGGATGTGAGAGTTGGACCATAAAGAAAGCTGAATGCTGAAGAACTGATGCTTTTGAATTGTGGTGCTGGAGAAGACTCTTGAGAGTCCCTTGGACTACAAAGAGATCAAACCAGTCAATCCTAAAGGAAATCAACCATGAATATTTATTGGAAGGACTGATTCTAAAGCTGAAGCTGTAATATTTTGGTCACCTGATGCAAAGAGCCAACTCACTGGAAAAGGCCCTGATGCTGGGAAAGACTGAGGGCAGGATGAGAAGGGGGTGACAGAGGATAAGATGGTTGGATGGCATCACCAACTCAATAGACATAAATTTGAGCCAACTCCAGGAGACAGTGAAGGACAGGGAAGGAAGCCTGGCGTGCTGCAGTCCATTGGGGTCACAAAGAGTCAGGTATGACTTAGCAACTGGACAACAACAATAACAATCAGAACTAGCCATATTGTGGTTGTGAAACCATTTTATGTCTCTTGTAGGATAAAGCAAGGAAGGAAATCTCAACCAAGATTTTTCTCTTACGGCCAAGAGACAGCTGCACGGATTTTCTTTAAATATAAATTTATTCCAAGTGAATTCAGAACCCAGTGGTTTCTAACTACTGTTTTCCACCAGAGTTCCTTGGAGAAATGGCTGATTTCGGGTCTGGGGCAGGCAATATACAAAGAAAGCTTAGGACTACTGGTAATTTCATAAAGCAAAGAAGGTCTCAAAGACTAATGGGGACAGAGAATTCCCTGGTGGTCCAGTGGTTAGGGCTCTGAGTTTTCACAGCCGAGAACACAGGTTCAATCCCTGGTCGGGGATCTAAGATCCTGCAAGCTATGTGGCAAGGCAAAAAAATAAGACTAATGGAGACATATCAGAAGGATATAGGAATTTGGGAGACTTTGAGCCTCCAAAAGAATAACAGCATAATCAATTAAACCACACTGAATTATACAATCAAAGGTTAGTCACTCAGTCCTGTCTGACCCTTTGTCACCCTGTGGACTATAGCCTGCCAGGCTCCTCTGTCCATGGAATTTTCCAGGCAAGAATACTGGTGTGGATAGCCATTCCCTTTTCCAGGGGATCTTCCCAACCCAGGGACCAAGCCTGGGTCTCCTGCGTTGCAGGCTTATTCTTTACCATCTGAGCCACTGGGGAAGCACCATGTAATCTAGATGCCACAAAAATACTCAAAAAATAAAATCAAAATTCAAAACAATAAAACCTCATTTGCCACCAATAAAAGCAAATTCTTAATTAAAGAGAAAGAAGTGTGATCCCTATTTTTTTAGTAGGAACCATGACTTCAGAGAAACCAAATCACCCCTTTGGAGAAGCAAAAGCTCTTCTTCATGGGAGAACGCCCATTAACAAATGTGGAAGGAATGATGCAACTAGGAAATCATCATTTTGCAACCTCCTAATTAAATAATTGTTTCAGGCAAGCATCTTCAGTGAATGCTAAAACCATGAGATGAAAAGCTCCTGGGGAATTAGAGCCCTAGAGTGACCCCACTGACCCCTTGGGTCAGAAAGGAAAAAACAAAGGCTTGCAATGCAGAGAGCTGGCTGTCACCACTTTAACCAACCAAACTGGTCATCAGTAACGGGGACAATCAGACATCATTTTCCTCCTGGTGTGATGTAATAGAAAACACACACAGAGCACCAAGGAAGACATACTCCTGCCACAAAGGTCAGCCTCCATCTGATTAGTCATTTAAAGCTAACTTCCAGGCTCGGACGGTAAAGAATCTGTCTGGAGTGCAGGAGACCCGGGTTCAATTCCTGGGTTAGGAAGATCTGGAGGAGAGAATGGCAAACCACTCCAGTATTCTTGCCTGGAGAATTCCATGGACAGAGGAGCCTGATGGGCTACAGTTCATGGGGTCGAAGAGAGTCGGATACGACTGAGTGACTAACACTTTCACTTCCAGTTTAGAGAGAGTAAAGGAACAAGTGGAGGAGAAACGAACAACTTAGTGACACCATAAGGAAACAATCAGACGAATCCAGAACACAGGACATTGTGTCATCAACGCCTGTCCAACAAGTCAGTGGCATGAAAAAAGGATGGATCCCCTCCAGATTTAAGGAAACTTAACAGACATCACAACCTCATAAAACGCACAGCCCTTGATTAAAACCTGATTTAACAGCTTGAGGACAAATAGAGAAATTTGAATATGGACTTGGCATCAGATGATACTTGCAAAGTACTGTTCGTTATATTAGGTGATACTATGGGTTATGCTGGAGTCTATTTTTTTAATTCCACACTGAATTATTTATGGATAAGGCGTCATGATTCAACAAAAAGTATAGAAAGAGAGAGACGTAGCAGCTGGAGCAAAAATGTGAATTGCTAAATCTAGATAGTACCTTTTTTTTTTTTTTTTACTTTTCAATATCTTTGACACTTCTCATAAAAAAATTTTAAGTAAAAATCGTCTAAAAGGAACGAGTATATCTTTACAAGTATGACTTTAAACTATACCTGAGCAACCATAGTGCTATCCTGTCGCTTGTCAGCTCTAATCAACTGGAAGTGACTTCTTGGAATGCCATTTGGAGAAATGAGAAGCCACATTCAGATTCAATTAGAAAAAGGCCTGTAATTGATTAGCAATGTTTGCCATGGATATGGAATTAGAAAGTGGTGTCTGGCATGCTACATATTGGTCATCCTTGCCCTAAATCACAGTCCTTCAGCTCTGCCTACCACATGCTCTTCCATGGAAGAGAAAGGGAACAGAAGGGAATTGGAAGAATTGCTCGAGATTTGGAAAATGACTACATTTTGATGAGACCGAGCTGAAACACATGTGCCTGGATTTTACAGCTAGATTTCAGTCATCACGGGACAAGAATCCTGTGTTCTGAAACTTTTCTGTTTTTATATTTGGAGCTACTTCATTCTTCTGTTTTTGCCTGACTTTCTAAATAATGTTTCTCTTAAAAAGATCCCACCTGTTTGGGTTAAGAAATGAGGACAAGGTTATTCGTCCATGCGGGGGTGGACGGGACATAGCAGCCAAGGCTAGAAAGGCGGACAGAAGCTGGCCAAGTGAGGCAGCTCCCCCACAGCAAAGCAACAGCTCTGTGACCGATGTCCCCTTCCCCCGGGGCCGGGCCTTGTCAGGGGTCAGGAGGAAATCATGACCGAGCAAAGCTGGCAGGAGGTGGTGGCAGCACCATTTGGCAATTACCCAGACGCGTCCCACACTCGCTACTGTGTTGCAACTGTCATGACAAGCTCTTTCTAGGATGTTTTGATGGAGAGAAGATGCCCAAGAGTTCAGGCTACTGAACCACGCAATGGAGAGAGGGCTGAGGTGGGCCAGAAGGCCAGCGACCCCATCAGGAGGCGGCCCACCCACAAGGGCTGCCCTGTAACACATCGCCACTCCGGAGCTGGGGGTGCAGACCCTCTGGCCCACAGCAAGGTCAGACCCCCGCAGGCCCAGGCCTGGGGGCAAAGCCTGCTGGACCTGGCAGTGGCTCCGGGGCTCAGAGAGGAATCTAGGGACACTCCTGAGCAGAGAGGCTTCATCAAGCAGGCTTAATGTTTATTTGCAAAGGTAATGACTTCCAGATGTCAGCAGGACCAGGGGGCCTGGGAGCCAGCAATGTGCTGGGGCTTGTCTCTCTGTCGCTGATGGGGAAGGAATGAGAGAATCTGGCGCTGCTACCCCAGCCAGATGGTTGCTGCTCAGCCCTTTACGGCAGATAAATCACCACCACCACCCCCCAACCAAGGCTCCCCCTGGACATCTGACAGCCAGAGAGGCTGAGGAAGCTGGGGCAGTGAGGCAGGGGCCAACGGGGCGGGGCGGGGGGGGTCACTGAATGGACCTCAAGAGCCAAGGATCAGAAAATTGAGGGCCTCTGCCAACTGGACATCACGGGGCACTGTCCCCAGACTCTACTTTCCTGAGAATCTTATCTCAAGAGAGCTCTTAATCTTGAGAGGGGCTCCCTGGACCCCTGGGAGTGTGTATTCTGCACTCGCTATCGAAGCACGGGGCTGGAGATCCCGTGGCCATCACTAACTCTCACTCAGGGCTCCCTCCGAAGTGTGGGTCTTCCTCCCACCCTTGCCACCATCTCTCCAGGCAAGGGCCCTCATGACCCAACTGTGAACATGAGGAAACGGAGGCCCAGAGAGGTTAAGTGCCATGCTCAAGGTCACGCAGCAGACAAGTGGCAGAGCTAGGGTGGGGTCTGAAGCCAGATGTGACCCGGGGAAGGATCCAGGACAGGGTCACCTTCAGGACCTGTGTCTCCTCACCTGTTAATTCCACCTTCCCCCCTTCCCACTGTCTGAGGGATCAGTTCACCTTTCCCCTGGTTAATGCCCACCCCCACTGGCCATCGAAGGATGGCCAAAGCTCCAAAAGACGCCTGCCAGGGGGGAAAGGATCTTCACCTTTCTCTCGTCACTCCAGAATCTCAAAGGCAGAGGAAGTTAAATGCCTGAAAGCGTGAGATCTAAGCTTGATGGATGATCTCTCGGCGCCCCACACCTAAAGCTGCCCTGGCATGAAGTGGGTGCTCAATAAACAAAGAGACGAGTGAGTGCAAAATGTGCCACTCCTGGCACACTGGACATGCTCTGAAAAGGTCAAAGGACAAACAGGCAGGGTCTGGGCACTGTGGGAGCTTCTAGCCAAGCAAAGGCACCGTTCCCTCTCTCCTGGGGGTGGAGGTTGGTGGTGACCATTGCCAAATGTCTGGGGACATCTGGAAGGGGCCAGGTACAAGGCAAGAAGCTGACAAATGATGGCGCTCTTTCCAGGGAGGGGAGGGACCCAGGCCCCTACCCAGGAGCAACCAGTCCTGGCCATTGGAGATCCCAGTACATCAGACATGTGCTGCCCAGCCAGGCTCCCACAGCAGAAGGCTGGCACCAAGGCCAGGAGCCAGGGGCTCGCCCCAGGTTCCATGCCCTGAGTGAGAGACTTGGAGAGTTCAGCCCCACACCTGAGCAAGCCGTCCTCCACCAACTCATCTGCTGCCTGGAGTCTGACTTGCCACTGGCAGGAACCCAGTTCCCGAGCAACTGCCCAGATAAGATGCACCCCCAAAACAAGGACCAAGCCATCACTCCACTCTGAAACGCTTCCCACCTTCACTTGGGCGGCTTGGTGCCAGAGCAGACTGACATGCCAAAAGAAATAAATCCTGGCGTGTCGCAAAGAACCATAAACGCCATCTGTCAACAGGGAGCGAAGGCGCTAACCTAAACACGGCCCTGGAGACGTAAATACACGACACATGCACTGGCTGGAAGCCGCGCCGCGGCAGCCTCAGAGACGCTGTTCCTCCCATTCTCCTCTTCCTCCAGCCCGAGGGACCCCACGTCATCGACTCACCAGGTGTCTGTGTCCATCCACTGACCAAGCACCTGCTCCATGCTGGAGGCTGCGCCAGGTGCTGGGGACACAGTCGTAAATGGGACCTTAAGGGCCCTGCCCTCGGGGATCTCACAGCCTAACGGCATTAAATAATCCCACAGTTGTAAAATTATGATTCTATAAAGCCCCCCAGGGAGCTTTGAGGGGGTATTAAAGGAGAATTAATCTTGACAAAAATCAAGGAAGGCGTGATTCCGCTCAGACTGGAAAGATGAGGAGCCTGGGGAGGAGGAGCTGGAAAAACAAACCGCACAAGCGAAGGCCCTGAGGTAGAAAAGACACAGGGCATTGAAAGAGCAGAGAGGCAGCAGCAGGCAAGGGGGAGAATGAAGGCGGTGGGCTGGGAGAGGCAGAACTCAGACCAGCGTCGGGACCCTCCCTGGGAGATACCGGGGAGGGACCTATTGGTCTGATTTGTCTTAGAGGATCTGGTGGGATGTAGGAGCTGGCTCACACAGGCTCAAGATGGCAGATTGCAAGCATCACTTCCCATACTCTATGGCTTTAGGACAGCAGCTTGAAACCAGCCCAAGTAGGAGCATTTACCCCAGGGAAATGAGCATTCTTGTTCCTTCCAGAGAGAGATGGTCATGAAACATTTACCAGCATGCCACTGGAAGGATGCCTCTAGCTCCTAGGGAGGAATGGACGTGCGGGGCAGCGGGAGAGATGGGAGAGATATGAGCAACTGATGGAGCCTGGAAGGGAGGAGGGGCACCTGCTCCAAGACCGAGACCAGAACACAAACACCTGGTCAGCTGGGCCATCGGCGGCCCTGCATGTCGGGCCGCAGTGTCAAGCAAGCCCCTCCCTGCCAAGTCCCCAAGCATGGCTTGCTGTCCCAGCAACACTGCCTGAATCTGACGGCCCTGGTGATCCTCCAGCTACCCCTGGGCTCCTCGACTCTGGGGAGAAGCTCCCCTTAACATCCCTACTCTGCCGAGCTTTGCTAGATCCATCCTGCTAGCCTGGACTTGCTGGGGATCCCGAGTTTAAAACCCAGGCTATTCCTTCAGGCCCCAGGCTTTTTTACTGGCAAAACTAAGGAACCTGCAGCACCTACTTTGGGGGTGATTGAGAGGGTTCTACAAGACGGTGTCAAAAAGCCCTGAGCACCAGGCCTCCTGCTGTGAGGCGAGCACTCAGCACTGGTCCTGGAAGCCAGCCGATGGACAGAGCCGCCCAGGGATGCAGCATGTCAGGGCAGACTCACCTCGGTCACCTGCTGCTTGTCCAGGTGGAACACCTGCCCGGAGCTGGTGGCAGCGATCTCCTCGTAGGCCAGGTAGCCAGGGTGGGTGCGGTCACCACAGTCCCCTGTCAGCACAAAGACCACCTAGAAGACAGACGGGCAGCCTGGCTCACGGCGTCCTCAGCCCCTTCAGGTATGAATGGAGTGGGGAGGGGGAGGCCAGACCAGGAGGGAGTGACCCGGAGGAAGCCCTGTCATCTCTCTGGGCTCGGGTGATACACCTGTGAAATGGGAATGATGAGAGTTCCCGCCCCGTGGGGGTCAGGACCGATGCAGGTCACGTGTCTGTCACAGGGCCAGGAAAACAGTAGAAGCCATTATGAAATCTACAAGGGAAGGAGTGAAATTGACTCTGCTCCAAGTGGCCCCCGGATGCCGCAGAGCTAGAAGAACCGTGGAGAACCCACATTTCTTCTAGATGAGAAGACAGAGGAGTTCTCCCGTCTAGAGAGGAGTCCCAGCTCTTGAGGTCTTCCCCAGGGATTCCTCCCTGCAACCCCCACTCCCTCACACCGCCTCCCCCACCACTCGCTGTGACAGCCAGGAGCCAAAGCCCCAACTCATCTTCCAGACCCTGAGACAATGGGTGAAGAATGACATGACGGGGAGCAGAGGCGACGCCAGGAGGAAGATGGATTGCCCAGCCTCCGACGGGGCGTGAAGAGAGCGGAGGAGTGGTGTGGTCTGTATCAAAAGCGGGCCCCCCCAGGGAGGCGTGGGCCTGGAGGGCGAGGCCAGAGCCTGAGAACACACTTGGACTTCGCAGCCCAGCTCCACCAGTGGGCTGGCCGGTGCAGCTGGCCGGCACTGGAACCCAAGCTGTGCAGGAGAAGCCCCAGTTCCACTCTCCCAGCGGGGGCTTGGGGCTGCCCTTGGAGACCCCAGCAGCCCCCGAGCCCCTGCCGGTAGCTCACCTGTGGCTGTTTAAGCTGCAGGAGCCTCAGCACCTCGTCCTTTTTGTGGTAGTCCTTGGCGCGGGCGTCCGAGAAGACGTAGATGAAGGAGCCGGGGTTGGCCACCTCCACGGCAGCCTTGATGGCCCCCAAGCTCATCTCTGGGCAGTCCCCGCCTCCCTGCAGGACAGGGCAGGTCAGCAGCTGCTGCCCACCTCCTCCACATGGGGCCCACCCTGGGAGGTGGGAGGGGGGCATCCCCTTCAGTGGCTTCTGTCCCGCCTGTCCAGGGGTCAGGCCTGGCCCGAGCCACTCGCTTCCCTGAGACACACCTGCGCCATCTATCTTTCATTCATTCACTCATTCATTCCTTCATTCACTCACTCATGCCCAAGGGACATGGTCCCTCCCTCCCATGGAGTCTGGCTGGGAGGCAGACTTTACATTAATAAACATGACACAGTTATTTAATTACCATGGTGATGAGTGCTACAAGTTGGGGGAGAAGGATGGAGCCACGGAAGCATCTAACAGGTACGCCAAAGAAGGCATGAGTGAGCCAAGGTTTGGAGGCCAGAGGGGTAGAGGGGTCTCCAGGGAAGGAGAGGGGAGGGGTGGGCAGAGGAGAACATTCAAAGCCGCCTTGTCAAGCCTTCTCTTTAACCTGCCCTGGTGCATGCCTGCATGCTCAGTCACTCAGTCATGTCCAACTCTTTGCAACTCCATGGACTGTAACCCGCCAGGCTTCTCTGTCCATGGGATTTCCCAGGCAAGAATACTGGATTGGATTGCCATTTCCTTCTCCAAGGGATCTTCCTGACCCAGGGATCAGACCCAGGGATTGAACCCAAGTCTCTTAATTGATGGGTTCTTTATCACTGAGCCGAGAAGTGATATCACTTGGAAAAGCAAACACACCTTGGAGTCAATCTCAAAAAAGCACACGGCCCTCCCTCCCCGCTCACCAGCCAGGGGCTTTCTGCCTCCCCGGGTTTGCACACCCAGCACCAGAATCAGGATGTGCACAGGGTGACCTCAGTAAATGCTTCTCCCCTTGGTTCACTCATTCATTCTGTGTGCTGGGCCCTGGGGGACTTGGCAGTGAGCTAGACACATCAGAGAACACCCTGCGTTCAGGAAGCTGGCAGGGTTGAGAGAGGCTGAACCAGGGTGTTCAGTGTGGCCAAAAAACCCAGGTGGCATGGGATGTCTGACCCCGTCTTGGGCTGGGTTTGGGGGGATCTGAATTGACCTCTCTTGCACCTTTCCTGGGGCTTCCCAGGCAGTGCTAGTGGTAAAGAACTCACCTGCCAATGCAGGAGACATAAGAGACACAGGTTCGATCCCTGGGTCTGGAAGATGCCCTGGAGGAGGGCATGGCAACCCACTCCAGTATTCTTGCCTGGAGAATCCCATGGACAGGGGAGCCTGGTGGGCTACAGTCCATGGGGTCACAAAGAGTAGGACACAACTGAGTGACTTAGCACGCAAACATCTTCCCTTAGCTGTCACATACCTCCTCCCTCCACCCCTGCATCCATGCAGTCAATAATAAGACCTACTATGTGCCAGGCACAGGGACTCCTGTAGGTACTTGGTTCACTGAATAAAGGAAGAAACCCCAGGCAGTACGGAATCTCCAGGACCTCCAAGCTGAGGGGGAGTCCCAGGCAGAGTTGGGTGGAAGGTCATTATAGGAAGCACCATCTTGGCCCCGAGGTGTGGCAATAACCTGGGCCTCTGGCATGGACTGGGATGAAGGGCACAGGGGGCCAGCAGCCAGGGGCAGGGCAGCCCACCTGCACGTAGAGTTCTCTCAGCTCCCTCTGAAACACCGCTGGGTCCGATGTGAGGGTCACCGGGCCAATATCTGTAGGGAAGACAGAGAGGACCAGATGGGCTTGACCCCCAGATGCACAACCTCCGTGGACTGGGCAGGAACTGAGAGGAACCGAGGCCTGGACCTCAGAGATCCCCACAGAGTGGGGAGGGGTGAGGGAGCAGCTGCCAGGATCAGATCTGGAAGAAAATATTCGCAAATGAAGCAATTGACAAGGGCTTCATCTCTGAAACACACACATAGTTCTTGCAGCTTAACATCAAAAAAGCAAACAACCCAATCAAAAAGTAGGCAGAAGACCTAGACAGACATCTCTCTAAAGAAGACGTAGGGATGGCTAAGAGGGTCAACAGGAAAAGATGCTCAACATCACTAATTATTAGAGAAATGCAAACCAAAATGACAGTGAGGTACCACCTCACATTGGTCAGGTTGGCCATCAACAAAAAGTCTACAAATCTACAAACAAAATCTACAACAACCAAAAAAAGACAACCAACGGTGGAGGGGGCATGGAGGAAAGGGAACGCTCCTACACTGTTGATGGGAATGTAAAGTGATACAGCCACTATGGAGAACAGTCTGGGTGTTTCTAAAAAACTGAAAGTAGGACTAACACATGACCCAGCAATCCCACTCCTGGGCAAACCCTTGGAAAAAAATAGAATTCCAAAAGATACATGCACCCCAGTGTTTATTGCAACACTATTTACAGAAGCCAGGACATGGAAGCAAGCTAAACGTCCATCAACAGAGGAATGGATAAAGAAGATGTGGTGCATATATATAATGGAATATCAGCCATAAAAAGAAATGAAATTGTGCCATTTGCAGAGACAGATTCCCTGGTAGCTCAGCAGTAAAGAATCCGCCTGCAATGCTGGAGACACGGGGAGACTCGGGTTCAGTCCCTGGGTTGGGAAGATCCCTGGGAGAAGGAAATGGCAACCCACTCCAGTATTCTTGCCAGGAGAATCCCATGGACAGAGGAGCCTGGTGGGCTACATCATATAGGGTTACAAAGAGTCAGACACAATTGAAGTGACTTAGCAGTCATGCAGGCAGAAACCAACATGACATTTTAAAACAACTATACTCTGATTAAAAATTAAAAAAAAAAAAGAATTGGACTCAAATATTCATAACAGCTGTATTCACAATAGCCCAGCACTGGAGACAAGCCAGCTGTTCATCAACTGGTGAATGAATAAACAAACTGCGGTACATTCATGTAATCAAATACCACTCAGCCAGAAAACAGAACAAGCTACCAATACAGGCAACCAGATGGATGAGTCTCACAGATACAGCACTGCACGAAAGAAGACAGCCACAGGAGAGTGCCTACTATATGGTTTCATTTATAGAAAGCTCTGGAACTGGCAGAATTAATCAAAGCTGAAATAAGCCAGATCAGGGCTTGTCTAGGGGATAGGGAGATCAAAAGAACTGTCGGGGAAGGCAGAAGTGTTCTATATTGTGATGGGAATGTGGGTTTCCCGGTTGTCAAAAGTGTAAAGCAAAGATTTGCAGTACTTCAATGGTTGTAAATTTTACCTCATTAAAAAAAAAAGAACCATAAAAAGTGACCGTTGTGGAGGGGTGGAGTGGAGTGGGGAAGGAGCTGCAGAGGAAACAAGAATGGCTGGTTTTCAGGGTATTTGGTGATGCTGGGGGATGGAGATATATCCATGTGTGTGTGCTTCATCGTGGCAGACTCTTCGTGGCCCCATGGACTGTAGCCCTCCAGGCTCCTCAGTCCATGGAATTTTCCAGGCAAGAATACTAGAGTGGGTTGCCATTTTCTTTTCCAGGGGATCTTCCCAACCCAGGGATCGAGCCCACATCTCCTGTGTCTCCTGCACTGAAGGTGGGTTCTTTACCGCTGAGCCACATGAGATACAGGGATTCATTACACTATTCTGCTTACTTTGTATATACTTGAAATTTTCCCTAATAAAGTCTTTTATTAAAGAGAAGTCGCTGAAAGCCACAGCTAACATGAGACAAGGCGACCAGTGCACAGAGAACAGAGACAGAATTCCAACTCAGCATGTGGACATGTGCATAGTGGGGGGTTTGCAAGGTGATCTGGACATCTGATTTCTTTAGGAAATAGTTCGTCTGAGTTCTTGGTGAATTCTAGTAACGGGCTACTTTTAGCTCAAGAATTCTAAATTCCAATCACTCCTGTACTTGGCAACTCGTCAACCGGCCTTAGTTCTTAGAAAACGAAGCACATGGAATCATCCGGTATTCATCCACAATTATCAAGGAAGAGTCTGGACACCAGCTTTTCTTCTGCAACCACAAGTCTGATCTCTGTATCTGGGAGTCTGTTGCTGTTTCATAGATATATGTTCATTTGTGTTGTATTTTAGATTCCACATGTAAGTGATTTCACATGGTATTTGTCTGACTTTCTTCACTTAGTATGACAATCTCTTAGGTCCGTCCATGTTGCTGCAAATGACATGACTTCATTCTTTTTATGGCTGGCTAAATATATATATATATTATTTGGCTGAATATGTATATTTGGCTGCATATATATATATTTATACCACACTTCTGCCCCATGGCCCCTGCCTCTCTGCTGTATATTTACTCACCGTGTCCAACACCTCCTTCTGCGTCTGCTCTGGTCTTTACCAAGTCTTCTCCTCCGCCTCCCTCCTTCTGAACTCTGCAGTGACTAATTCAGCCAAAACCTTGGCCTTTGACCTCAGACGGGCTTCTCTGCTAGCTCAGCGGGTAAAAAAATCGCCTGCAATGCAGGAGACCCCGGTTCGATTCATGGGTCGGGAAGATCCCCTGGAGAAGGGATAAGCTACCCACTCCAGTATTCTTGGGCTTCCCTTGTGGCTCAGCTGGTAAAGAATCTGCCTGCAATTTGGGAGACCGGGTTCCATCCCTGGGTTGGGAAGATTCCCCTGGAGAAGGGAAAGCCTACCCACTCCAGTGTTCTGGGCCTAGAGAATTCCATGGACTGTACAGCCCAGGGGGTCGCAAAGTCAGACATGACTGAGTGACTTTCACTTGACCTCAGACAGATCTGATTGGAATTTTGGCTCCACCCTTCTCCTACCATAGTGCTTCTCAGAGCTTACTACATGGTTCCAAGCCTCAGTTTCCCCATCTGTAAAACGAGGTGTTTCTCCTCGCTGAGAACCAAGATTGTGAGAATCCAGTGAAGCCAGGCAGGGAAGCACCATGCTTGGCTCAGAACCAAAAGCTCAGCAACTGGGAGTTGGCCCTGATGAGCTGAACATACGATTCTTTGATCTTCCTTTTCTTTTCTTTAAATTTTATTGATGTATAGTTGATTGACAATGTTGTGTTAATTTCTGCTGAACAGCAAAGTGACTCAGTTACACATATGTATTCTTTTTCATATTCTTTCCCATTATGGTTTATCAAGCACTTGGTGCGCTTAGTCGCTCAGTCGTGTCCGACTCTTTGCAACCCCATCAACTACAGCCTGCCAGGCTCCTCTGTCCATGGGGATTCTTCAGGCAAGCACACTGGAGTGGGTTACCATGCCTTCTTCTAGGGGATCTTCCCAACCTGGGGTTTATCATAGGATATTAAACACAGCTATCTGTGCTATACAGTAGGACCTTGTTGCTTATCCAGGGATTCTCCTGGTGGCTCAGACGGTAAAGAATCTGCCTGCAGTGCAGGAGATCCAGCTTCAATCCCTGGATTGGGAAGATCTCCTGGAGAAGGAAATGGCTATCCACTCCAGTATTCTTGCCTGGAGAATCCCATGGACAGAGGAGCTTAGCGGGCTACAGTCCATGGGGTCATAAAGAGCTGGACACAACTGAGCAACTAACACTTTCACTTTCATATATTCATTTAAAAATACATGACATTAACGATACTGACATTTCCTAAGCACTTATTATGTATCAGCCCATGTGCTGAGATGTTGCCTGTATATTATTAGCTCACTGAATCCTCCCTCACACCTGGCAAAGCCAACTCTTACCTACATATTACAGAGGAGAAATGAAAGCCCAGAGAAGCTAAGTAACTTGCCCAAAGACAGAAAACCAGTAAGCAACAGAACTAGAATGTTAATTTTGTCATTGGTGTTCAATCACTAAGTCATGTCCAACTCTTTGTGACGCCATGGACTGCAGCACACCAGGCTTCCCTGTCCTTCACTATCTCTAGGAGTTTGCTCAAATTCATGTCCATTGAGTCAGTGAGGCTGTCTAACCATCTCATCTTCTGTCGCCCCCTTATCCTTTAGCCTTCACTCTTTCCCAGCATCAAGGTCTTTTCCAATGAATTGACTGTTCCCATGAGGTTGCCAAAGTATTGGAGCTTCAGCTTCAGCATCAGTCCTTCCAGTGAATATTCAGAGTTGATTTCCTTCAGGATTGAATATTAGCTTGCTGCTGCTGCTGCTGCTAAGTCACTTCAGTCATGTCTGACTCTGTGCAACCCCATAGATGGCAGCCCACCAGACTCCCCTGTCCCTGGGATTCTCCAGGCAAGAACACTGGAGTGGGTTGCCATTTCCTTCTCCAATGCATGAAAGTGAAAAGTGAAAGTGAAGTCGCTCAGTTGTGTCCGACTCTTATCGACTCCATGAACTGCAGCCCACCAGGCTCCTCTGTCCATGGGATTTTCCAGGCAAGAGTGCTGGGGTGGGATGCCATTGCCTTCTCCAGAATATTTGCTTAGGCCTGTACAACTCCATAATCTGAGCTCTTGACAACTGCTTCCTATGGAAATGTACATAGAAATTCCTGACACGCAGAAAAAGAAGGGAATTCTACCAACCAGAAAGCATTACTCTTATTTTTACACGTAACTTTCAAAATGTTCACGCATATTTGTAAATCTTATACAAATGTGTACTACTTATAGCAGAAGTCTGTTTATGTATAAATAACATACTCTTTTTAACTTGATTCCTTTCAGTGAACAACATATTGTAAGCATCTCTCCAGAAAGTAAAATACACCCACCCTTCAAAATCATTTTTAATGGCTACAAACTATTTCCTTTGGACTTGGTAGACTTGCCCATGTTGTTATGTTTCCCATTTTCATAATGAACAACATTATTAAGAACATCTTTGTCTGCATCACATTTAAGTGGTAGTTCCATCGTTTCCTTGGAATACACTCCCATAAGCAGACTTGCTAGGCCAAAGGGAAGGGCGTTTGTAAAGACTCTGAATACAAATTCACTAACCCCATCACTGTCCTCCTTATCCCCAGACATTCCTGCCTCTGATCCATCTATTGTCAAGGCCAGAGGAGCCACCTTCATGGCCAGTTTTGCTCATATCATCCTTGTTCAGGAATCATTGGCAACTGCTCCTTGCCTGGAAACCAAGAGAAGCCTCTGCAGTGCCCAGTTCTTTTTTCAAAACCTGATATATATAGTCTTATTTTATTTGGCTGTACCAGGTCTTAGTTGCAGGACAGGATTTCAGTTGCTACATGGCTGTAGTTCCTCGACCAGGGATCAAACCTGGCCCCCTGCATTGGGAGCACCGAGTCTTAACCATTGGACCGCCAGGGAAGTCCTAGTGCCTGGTTCTGAATCTGGGAGGCCCTGCCCCCTCCATCACAATCTATCAGAGGGAATCTCTCAGGCTCCCTGACAGTTCCCAAGGCTGGATCAGTGCTAGGCTGATCACATTGCCTCCCATTCACAGCAACACGAGAAACAGGGTTATCGTAAGTGTGCTCCAGTTGGAAGGACTGCCCTTTCTTCTGCGGTCCATTATTTCCTTCTTGGGGAGCTAAGGGTCGCTCTTTCTTCCATGGAAGGATCAATTCAGTTCAGTCACTCAGTCGTGTCTGATTCTTTGCAACCCCATGAACTGTAGCACGCCAGGCTTCCCTGTCCATCACCAACTCCCGGAGTTTACTCAAACTCATGTCCATTGAGTCAGTGATGCCATCCAACCATCTCACCCTCTGTCGTTCCCTTCTCCTCCTGCCCTCAATCTTGTCCAGCACTGGGGTCTTTTCCGGTGAGTCAGTTCTTCACAATAGGTGGCCAAAGTACTGAAGTTTCTTGGAAGGATAATAGTAGTCAAAGGGAGTTGATCCTCTCCATGGTTCTACTTGTCAAGTTAAAATGTAGGTCATCAGCTTCCTCTGGGATTTCCCCTCATTTTTCTTTTTTTTTTTTCAGTTTTTTTTTTTTTTTAAAACAACTTTACTGGGTGGAGAAAACCAAAATGGGCAGCCCTGTAGTGGAAGTTGGGGAGAATGCCAGACCTACAGTCTAAAGTCTGACTTTCCATCAAGGCTGTTCTGAGATATTCTGTACTGAGAGGAAAGAAGATTCTTTGGGGAACTGCCCAATCCCAACTCCCCCACACCCCTCAGCAACATTCCCCAACAGGAACCACCTCATCTAACCTCTGGGTGTCTCAGCCAGGGATTGTATGGCAAACACAAGACACAGGAAATTTCAGGAGCCCTGGAGGACCCCCTGGGCTGGAGATCCCTGGAAAGGACTTTACAGACTCTGTGTTAGTTTTCTGTTATTGCCATAGCAAATGACTACAAACTCAGTGTCTTGAAACAGCACACATTCATTTCTGGAGGTCAGGAGTCCTAACATCAAGGTGCTGGCAGGGCTGTGTTCCTTCCTGAGCCTCTAGGGGAGAATCTGTTCCCTTGTCTTCTCCAGCTTTTGGAAGCTTCCTGCATTCCCTGGATCATGGTCTTTGCCCTCCATCTTCAAAGCCAGTAATGTAGCATCTTAAAATAGCTTCCTCTCCATCTGCTCTGTCATCACATCTCCTTCACTTATTCTGATTCTCCTGCCTCCCTCTTAGAAGGACCCTTGTGATTACAACGGGCCCGGCTACACAATCCAGGGTCATCTCCCCATCTCAGGGTTCCTAACTTAGCCACTTCTACAAAGTCCCTTTTGCCATGACAAGGAATAGATGTACAAGCTCTGTGGGTATCTAGGGGGCATTACCTGGCCTACCTCAACCTCCACCATCCTGTCTCCTTCAAGAATGGGCTTGGACCCCTATGTTCATAGCAGGACTATTCACAACGGCCAAGATACAGGAACAACCTAAATGCCCACTGATGGAGGAGTAGAGAAGGAAAATGTGGTCTATATACACAGTGGAATACTACTCAGCCATAAAGAAGAATGAAATCACACCATTTGCAGCAACATGGATGGACATACAGATGATCATACTAAGTGAAGTAAGTCAGAAAGAGAAAGACAAACACCATATATCACTCATGCGTAGAACCTACAATGTGACACAAGTGAGCTCACCTGTGAAACAGGAGCAGACTCACAGACACAGCACGGACTTGTGGGAGGGGAGGGCTGCAGGACAGAGCGCTGGATTGGAAGTTTGGGATCAGCAAATGCAAACTATTATACATAGGATGGATAAGCAACAGGTCTACCGTATGGCACAGGGAACGATATTCAATATCCTGTGATAAACCATAATGGAAAAGAATATATCATGTGTATAACTGAATTGCTTTGCTGTACAGCAGAACTTCACATCATAAAGCAACCATACTTCAATAAAATTAATTTTTTCAAAAGAAATGGGCTTGGGGAAAAATGATTTGACGACCAACCTATGTGCCAAACATAACAATGTTGAGGATGAAGAGATCTGAAGATCCCCAGCTTTAAAAAGACAGTGAAACTGAGGCCAGAGAGGGGAAAGGAGTCCTTCAAGGTCAGGTGGAAAGATCTGGCAGAAGAACTGATTGACTACATCATGCCAACAGTGATCCCTTCTCTTGTTCATCATTGTAGACCTCCTGCCAACTTTGGTGCCTGGCACATGGTGAGTGCTTAAGAAATACTGTCCAAATGAGTTCATGAATAATCTTTATTTACTCATAACAAATCCTGTTAGAGTATACTGTTTGAGCAGCCTCAAGTCAGGACTGAAGTTTCATTTATCTTTCTATCCTACGCCCAGCACAATGCCAGCCATACAGTCAACACTCAGCAATTATTTGCTGGATGTGAAGCCTGTCTGATCCCCAGGCCCTCCATCACAGTATGCCGCTCGCTGCCCACCATTCAGAGAAACAGATCCAAAACGAGGCAGGAAACCAAAGGTGGTTATTCAGGGCATGCAGGGGAGTTGGCCGTATTAAGGGAGAGCTGGCCAGATGGACAAAAGTGTGTATCATTCCTCTTGAGGTAGAGGACAGGGCATTTTAAAAGCTCTGCCCCAAGTTCTGAACAAAGAAGGCCCTCAGGGGAGAGCACACTTGCATACACAGACACACTGATGCACAAAACTAGTCTGATTTCCTCCTTGCACTGAACAGATAATCCCCAAGCCACCTCCACGCTCTGACTGTTACTAACCAGTCCCATCATTCCAGGGCTGGACCAGCTATCAAGATGCCCAGACAGGAATGGGGACATGAAGGTCTTCTTTCCACCTGTCCTCCTTGCTGTCTGATTGTCCTCCCGCCCACCCATCCATCTACAGCTCCAGGCTGTGAGACAGAGATGGATGCCTTCTTGTCTTTCTTTGATGCTGGTCCACGGCTTTATTTTTCATTCCTGACACTTGCCGCAACATCATCACTCACCATCCCTAAGCTTCCAGGACACGGTGCTTTCAGCAGGGTGGTCATTTCAAGACCTGCCTTTCAGCAGGATAGAGTGAGGTACGAGGACAGGGCAGGATACCTGGCATGTCTCCATGTGAGTTTGCCCACTGGGAGGGCTTGCTTAAGCCTCTGTCCATCTCCTTCCCTCACGTGGTCCAGGCAGGGTTGGCTCTGGATAAAAAGCCCTTCCTAGCATGATTTGATGTGGGTGATGGTGGTGGTGGTGCTACTGCTGCTGATGGTGATGATGGTGATGATGGTGATGATGGTGATGATGATGGTGGTGATGATGTTGATGATAACGCTGATGCTGATGACACTGATGATAATGCTAGTGGTGGTGGCGGCGGCGGAGGTAGAAGTGGGTGATGACCCTAGCAGCAGTTTCAATGCATTGAGCACTTATTATTTCAGAGTTTAGCTCAGTCCTATTAACAGTTCCCTGTTAGAATTGAGGATGCCAAGACCTTGGTGAAGGTCATACAACTTTTAAGTGGTAGTTAATATCTGTACTAGTTTCCTGAAAGTGTTAGTTGCTCAATTGTGTCTGACTCTTTGCAACCCTGTGGATTGTAGCCCACCAGGTTCCTCTGTCCATGGGATTCTCCAGGCAAGAATACTGGAGTGGGTTGCCATTCCCTTCCTCAGGGGATCTTCCCCATCCAGGGATTGAAGCCAGGTCTCCTGCATTGCAGGCAGATTCTTTACCATCTGAGCCACTGGGGCAGCCCCACTAGTTTCCTGGGGTTACTATTAATATAATAAAAGATCACAAACTTGGTGACTTTAAACAACAGAAGTGTATTCTCCCACATTCCTGGAGACTAGAAGTCCAACACCAAGGTGTCAGCAGCCATGCTTTCTCTGAAGGCTCTCGAGGAGACTCTGCCCCATGCCGTCTGCCTCTTCACCTCTTCTGGTCCCAGCAATCCTTGGTGCTCCCTGACTTGCAGACACAGCATCACTCCAATCCTGCCTCCATTGTTGCAGGGCCGCCTCCCAGTGCCTCTTCTCTCCTTATAAGGACACCAGTCACATTGGATTAAGGGCTCACCCTACTACTGCATGACTTCATCTTGACTAATTACATCTTCAATTACCCTGTTTCCAAAAAAGGTCACATTTTGAGGTTCTAGGAAGGACAAGAATTCTGTGAGGACCATGTTCCATCTAGAATGATGTCCCAATCCACATAATTGGCTCCAAAGCCACCTAATTGGCTACACTGTCTCCTAGAATTATGGTGACGATGATGATAAGGAGAGCTACCATTGTTTTGATATTTATTAAGCCCTGGGATTTCTTTGGAAGGAATGATGCTAAAGCTGAAACTCCAGTACTTTGGCCACCTCATGCGAAGAGTTGACTCATTGGAAAAGACTCTGACGCTGGGAGGGATTGGGGGCAGGAGGAGAAGGGGATGACAGAGTATGAGATGGCTGGATGGCATCACCGACTCGATGGACGTTGAGTTTGAGTGAACTCCGGGAGTTGGTGATGGACAGGGCGGCCTGGCATGCTGCGATTCATGGGGTCGCAAAGAGTCGGACACGACTGAGCAACTGAACTGAACTGATTCTGTTCTAGGCACTTAATATACATTTGCAGGAAAAAAAAACATATAGCAAGCTATAGCCTCCTATTTATTATCTCTCTTTTATAGATGAGAACTCAAGGGCTAGGAAGAGAAAGCAAACTTCCAAAGATCTTACAATGAGGAAGTTGCAGAGATGGGATTCAAACCTGGGCCTGCCCAACCCCAGATCCAATCTCTCAACCACGCATGAAGCTGCAGACATTTGACACTTGTTCCCCAGCCCCTCATTCCTGTTCCTGGAGGGGAAGGGAGGTTCGTGACTGAAGGTGGGCACTTGCCAAAAAGCTGGGCAGATGTGGCGTGCAGTCTCTCTGAGCAGGGCTCGCCGGCCCCAGAGATGATTAAACCCATGACCTTGGCTCTCCTGGTGCTGTCCTGAAGCATGCAAGTCCTAGAAGCCTGGCCCGGAACCATCTCTCCATAGGGAAGTTTTTTCCACTCGACAAGAGGAGGGTGTGGAGCCTCTGGGACATGAGGATCACACACAAGAAGAATCACCCAGCCCTTCACGTGGGTGATGGATGGTCCAGCCCCTCACCCACTGTGTGCGTCCCAGTGGTCAAGGCCACAGTCAGGCACCAGAGGTCCAATCTCACAAAGATCTCACATCCAGGACTCTTCCCCGAGTCTAGAATAATGTCTAGAATTCCATCTAGAATAGTGTCCCAATCCACATAATTGGCTCCAAAGTCACATAATTGGCTCCAAAGCCACATATTGGCTATACTGAATCCCAGAATGAAGGTGACGATGATGATAAAGACAGCTATCATTGTTTTGATATTTATTAAGCATCCGATTCTGTCCTAGGCACTTTATATACATTTGCTCAGAAAAAAAATCATATTGCAAACTATAGCCTCCTATTTATTATCTCTGTTTTATAGATGAGAATTCTAGGGCTTAGGTGGGTAAAGCAAACTGCCCAAGGTCTTACAACGAGGAAGCTGCAGAGATGCTTCCCACCTCCTCGAAAGCAGCACTTAGATCCTGGGGTCACTCTGGATGTGCACATGGCCCCTCCTCCAGCTTCAGGGGCCCCATGCAGGGTCCCACTATCTGCCACCACGGTGGGCAAATTGTGTCCTCTCTCCGGAACTCAGTCCTTCCATGTCTAAAAGGCAGAGAAAAGGAAGTCTGGCCTGCTAGGACTATAACAGTTCCTGAGCCCAGGGTTAGGAACTCCCTTGAATGGACTCCCTTGAAGACACCGCTGAAGGCAGACAAGGCGGGGCAGGAAGCAACTGTGGTTCTATCCAAAGAGCTAAAGTAGCCCCAGAACCTCAGAACCTTCCTGGGCTTCCTCCTTGGCATCCAGGAGTCTAGAATCCGTGTCTCCTGAGAGTCTCCTGGGGCCCTGATCACATGATGGGTTCAGGCTCTGCCTTGAGCGTCCACATCTGCCAGTCCCCCCGTCTCCAGGGAGATGTTCAGATCGACACTCCCGCCAGCCTCAGAGCCATCATTTGTTCTATTCCCTTTGCCCACGGTGCTACCCCTGGTCCTATGTGGACCCCCTCCCCTCCCCACCACCTACACCCGGGGCTTCCCTGGTGGCTCAGTTGGTAAAGAATCTGCCTGCAAGGCAGGAGACCCAGGTTTGACCTCTGGGTCGGGAAGATCCCCTGGAGAAGGAAATGACAACCCACTTCAGTATTCTTGCCTGGGAAATCCCATGGACAGAGGAGCCTGGTGGGCTATAGTCCTTGAGGTCACAAAGAGCCAGACACGACTTGGTGATTAAACCACCACCACCGCCCCCACACCCAGCCCTTCCCCATCTCAACTCAAAGGTCACTTCTGTCTCCCCACCTCTCAGAGCAGCCCAGGCCTCTTTGTTACAGGGACTACCCAGTGGTTAATAGACCTGGGCCCTTCTCTGGGGGCCTGGCGGGATTGACTGAAGGTGCCACAGCCCAAACTGGCATCCTGCCTGGCCCATCCTTCCCGGGGAATCCCCTGGGAATCACATAGGAGCCAGTGAATTGTGAGTCTGTCAGGGATCCCTGGGGACCGGGTGGACCAAATGTACTCAGCCACCCCAGGCCTGCCGAGCAGGCAGCCTCCCCACTCTCAGACTCACCACGTCCCCATTCTCCTGCTCCTCCTCCCGGAGGCATGCCCAGCCCGCTCCTCTCCCCACACCCCTGCCCTGCACAGTCATGCTGGAAAGCTCAGGCAGGGACACGGCACTTTGATGAGGCGCCCTCAGTGACAGGGACAAGCCTGTCCAAGGAGAGATGCACTGGGGGGGCAGGTCAGAGGGCTGGATTTTCTGCTCAGGGCAAAGACTGATTTATCTACTTCATGATGAGAAGTTTGTCAATAGCAGTGTCACTCCAGGGTGACAGTATATACCGGTACACACACACACACACACACTCATATACACACACACACATTAGAGCATGTGGCAAGAAGCCAAGTCACCCCACCTCATGGGCAATTCTGCCTACTGAACACGTTCACTTTGCCTGCCTGCATCCTGGCTCCTGCCCTGGTGGCTCAGTAAAGAATCCATCCGCCAGTGCAGGAGACACAGGTTTGATCCCTGGGTCGGAAAGATCCCCTGGAAAAAGAATTGGCAACCCACTCCAGTATTCTTGCCTGGGAAATCCCATGGACAGAGAGGAGCCTGGTGGGCTATAGTCCAGGGGATTGCAAAAGAGTCAGACACGACTGAGCGACTAAACAACGACAAGAATCCTGGCTGCTGACCAGCTAAAACCACCTCTTCCCTGCGGAAGGCTGGCAGGACACCTGGCGACCCAGAGAAGATGCTCAAACTCACCCTCAATCAGGCGTATGCAAATTAAAACAGGTCAGCACTTCTCACCTACTGAATTAGCAAAAGCAGGAAGAGTAATGTCCCTGGATGCCAACAAGGTTGGGAAAAGCAGTGTCATACTCTCTAGTAAGAGGGCAAGATGGTACAGCGCTTTTGGAGGACAGTTCGCTGATCTCTATTAAAGTTAAAAATGCTCACATGCTTTAACAATGGCAATTGCAGTTCTGAGAACCTATCCAATAGCTACGCTTTTGCAAATGTGTGTGTGTGTTGTAAAGAAACTCAAAGCAACCTATTTTCCACAATATGAGAATGGCTGGATAAGTCAAGAGAAGATACATGAAAATCTCTCCATGTGGACATGGTGGGGGGAGGAGGGGGGGAATGAACTGGGACTGACATATGCTCACTGCCATGTATAAAACAGAGGCAGTGGGGACCTCCTGTATAGAGCAAGGGGCTCAGCTTGGTGCCCTGTGGTGACCTGGAGGTGTGGGATCAGGGAATGGGTGTGGGAGGGAGGTGTAAGAGGGAGAGGATATATGTATATTTATAGCTTATTCACTTCATTGTGCAGCGGAAGCTAACACAGCATGTAAAGCACCTATACCCCAATTTTTAAATAATTAATTATTAATTTAAAAAATTAAGATCCTTCCTGTAACACCTTCTGTAGTCATGAAAACAATGAGGTGGATTGGTATTTCCTAACATGAAAAGATACCCATGATATATCATGTCAGGCAGAAAAGCAGGTTGCAAAACAGTATGCATAATATCATCCTATTTTTATGTAATAAAAAAATGAAGTGTACACATGTATGCAAGTGAACGACACACACGCAGAGAGTCTGGAAGCACACAAAATTAAAGTGTTTGCATTTCTTGAGAGTAGTGTTATTAGAACATTTAACAAGCATGTGTTAAATTTGTAATTTTTTGAGGAAACAATAAGTTTAGTTGTTTACTGAAAGAGCTAAGCCTTGATGCCAAAATTTGACAAAGAGCACAAAGAAATATCACTTACTGATCACACATATTGAAATGAGCGGAGAAGCCCCAAACAAGACACTGGCAAATAGAATCCAGCTGTATACCAAAGAATAATCCCTGCTCAGTCATGGTGGATTATTAAGCAAGGAATGTGGAAATGGTTAAGAAGGAAAGAATCATATCAAGATGTCAACAGGCAAAAGATCTCACAAACATCTCAGCAAAGGCAGAAAGTCACTGGCTAATACTGAGCACCCACCCTCATTTGGCTTTTCTGGTTTGTTTGTCAGATTTCAGTTCAGTGCTCAGCTGTATCTGACTCTTTGCGACCCTTTGAATTGCAGCCCACCAGGCTCCTCCATCCATGGAATTTTTCAGGTAAGAATACCGGGGTGGTTGCCATTTCCTCCTCCAGGGGATCTTCCCAATCCAGGGATCAAACCCACATGTCCTGTGTCTCGTGCACTGCAGACAGATTCTTTACCCGCTGAGCCATTGGGTTTCATTTGTTTGGGGGGTGTTTTTTCCACCCTTGGTAAATTAAGGACGAGAGTATCTTCCTCCATCTGATGAAGAAAACTTCAAATCAAGAACCAACAAGAAAAAATACAATAAAGACAAGACCCAGTACTTAACACTGTTCTGAAAGCTCTAGCTGCTAAATACCACAAAACATTCCAAATGAGTGAAAAATTTGATTGGAAAAAAGGAAACAATATTATAATTTGGACAGGCTGTGGTTGTCAACCTAGACAACTCAAGACATTACTCCCTCAAAAAAAAATTAGAACTAGTCTTTTAAAAACCCTTTAGTAAGAAAGTTGGAAACAAAATAAATATATGAAAATAAATTGCTTTCCAACATACTAGCAATACTCATTTACAAAAAATGTAATGAAAAAAAGTCCTGGTCAAAATAGTCATACAAAACCCCGAATATTTACAGATGATCTTAAAAAGAATTGGGTGGAACTTATAAGGGAAAAAGACTACAAGTTTTCAATAAAGGAAATAAATATGCAAAAAAAAAAAAAAAAGGAAGAGGTCTCCAACATGGTGGTGCAGAGGTGAAGAATCCACCTGCCAGTGAAGGAGACACAAGAGTCTGGGCTTAATCCCTGGGTGGGGAAGATCCCCTGGAGAAGGAAATAGCCATCCGCTCCAGCATTCTTGCCTGGGAAATCCCATGGACAGAGGAGCCTGGAGGGCTGCAGTCCATGGGGTCACAAGGAGTCAGACTCGACTGAGCAACCTAACACAGCATACACACAGCACTCCTACATGGAAAAAATTAAATTTTTTTAATGATAATTCTTCCCCAAATCAAAATTTAACACAATTCTGAGCAAAATCACAGCAGGAAATGTTGGGGGGAAGTTGATTAAGTTTTTCTACTTTTCATCTGAAAAGAATCATGTTCAAGAATATTTTTAAAATGAAGATGAATAAAAAAGAACATGAAGAAGGTCCCGGGCCAAGTGACTCTGGAAATGAGTTGCATCTACAAGACAAAAGGCAAAAGAACGGTACTCTCGTTAATAAAGTTGTTTTCCATGGGGTGCAAGTTAGCTATGCGAAAACCACCACAAATGTGCACTGACACTGAACAGCTATGTCAGTGACAGTGGGTGGTGGATGAAGACAGCCGGGGTAGTCACTGTCGGCGTGGGAGGTTATAGATAAGCAGGAGTAGATTAGCGGGATCCACGTGGTAATGAAAGAGAGTTGGAGGCTGCAGAACGAACGCGTTCAGCTTAATCTAGATACAAACGGTAAATACAGAAATAGATATAGGTACATACACAAGTTACGTATACAACATGTATCTCCTGCTCTGTCAGCTGAAGAAACAGAAGCAGTGACAACCCAGTAGCAACAAGCACACCTCGCACTCAGAGAAGTGAGAGGTGTGTGTTCAGTCGTGTCCAGCTGTTTGTGACCCCGTGGACTGCAGCCTGCCGGGCTCCTCCGCCCATGGAATTCTCCAGGCAAGAACACTGGAGTGGGTTACCATTTTCTACTCCAGGGAATTTTCCCAACCCAGGGATTAAACCTACATCTCCTGTGTCTCCTGCACTGGCAGGCGAATTCTTTACCACTGTGCCACCTGGGAAGGACCTGGGTGCTGGTGTCTAATGCTGGCATCGAAACCATCTTTTAATAAACAGAACCAGGGTTCCTTGGAGAAACTGCTAATTCTACAACTAGGACAGGAAATACGTGAGTCTGGAATAGCTTGTAGAGCCAGAAAGTAAGAAAGTGCTTTAAAAACTAGCTCCCAACAGTAAGTGTATGTCAACGGTACAGAGGCCAAATGAAAGTGCTTCCAATGATTAAAGTTGGAAAAACTTGAGCAACAAAATAAACCCAGCAGTATTGGATTACAACCCAAAGAATAACACGATGAGTCCATACTGATACATACAAATGATCGAATAAGCAAATAAATGGAGAGGAGTCAACTCTCTCATGCAGAAGATTTCCAAACAGTTTTTGTAAATACTCCACATTCACGGAGGTGGATCACATCTCCCTACTTCTTAAGTGTGGGCTGCATGTAGTGACTTTCTTCCAAAGAGGATAGAACAGAAAGGGAGAAAGAAAAGAGTAAGCTTCCATGAAGACAATCGACAACCTCGGCCAGGTGATCAAGGTCCGCGTCAACAGTGATAAGTCACACTGATGGCATGTACCCTTGACATGATGGGACGAGAACAGCCTTGTTCCTCTGTGATCTTCCTCCCATTACCCACTCTAACTGGAGACAAACACCCGGCAGATTACGACGGAGGGACAAAACATCTGGGCAATACGAAACAAAACTGTCAAGGTCATCAAAAACAAAGGTTGAAAAACACCACAACCAAAGAAGCCTAAGGGACATGGCAGGGACATGTAACACAGGATCCTGGATGGGATCCTGAAACAGACGAGGGGAAATTTGAGGGAATCCGAATAAAGAATGGACTTTAGTTAATAATAATATTTCAATATTGGGTTGTTCCATTTAGTCGCTCAGTCATGTCCAACTCTTTGTGACTCCATGGACTGCAGCATGCCAGGCTTCCCTGTCCGTCACCAACTCCCAGAGGTCACTCAAACTCATGTCCATTGAGTCAGTAATGCCATCCAAGCATCTCATCCTCTGTCCTCCCCGTCTCCTCCTGCCTTCAGTTTTTCCCAGCGTCAGTTGAGATAAATGCACCATTATATGGAAGATGGTCATAATAGAGACAACTGGATGTTGGGTATATGGGAACCGCTGTACTATCTCTGCAGTAATTCTGTAAATTTAAAACTGTTCTAAAATTTAAAGTTCACTAAAAATTTTAAACTGTCGGGACTTCCCTGGTGGGGAAGTCTGCACTTCCACTGCAGCGGTCACTGGTGTCATCCCTGGTCAGGGATCTAAGATCCTTCTGCACACTGTGGCAAAAAAGATAAAAATTAAAGTGGTCAGCTGTGAATGGATAAAGATGATACAGCATACATACACAAAGGAAACTTATTTGACCACAAGAAAGAAAGAAATCCTGCTGTTTGGGACAACTTGGATGGACCTTGAGGGCATTATGCTAAGTGAAATGAGTCAGATAGAGAAAGACAAATACTGTATGATCTCACTTATATATAGAATCTAAAAAAAAAAAAAAAACCACCAAAATTCATAGAAACAGAGAAAAATGGTGGTTTCCAGGAGTCAAGGAGTAGCAGAAATAAGGAGATGTTAGTCAAAGGGTACAAACTTCCAGTTATGAGATGAATAAGTTCTGAGAATTGAATGCAGAACATAGTAATTATCACTAATAATACTGTCTTATGTACTTGAATATTGCCAAGAAAGTAGATCACAAATGTTCTCACCACAAAAAAGAAATGGCAATTATGTGACAAGTTGGAAGCAGTAGCCAGTGCTATAGTGGTAATCATTTTGCAATATACAAATGTATCAAATCAATACACTGGGCATTTTAAACTAACACAATATTATGTGTCAATTGCATTTCAATAAGGCTGGGGGTAAATTTTTTTTAAAGAATAGGAGGAAGGATTTGCCCCATTATAACCCAAATAATGAATGCAGTGTGCCCCGGGATAAGAACTGTCATACGACAGGACAGAATGGAAAGATAAATTAATTGATATAAAGTGATTTTGGATAAAGACAGGATCCAAATGAATGAAACAGAAAGGAATGTCTGATACAATGTACCCTAACCATTATCCTGTTCTAGAAGAATCACATCAAGTTATTTTTAATACCATATGCTGATTTTTTTAAATCCCAGGTTTAAAAAAGTAAACATAAAGAGAAAAAAAGAGAACAAATGAAAAAACCTAGAACATGTACCTAACTGATTTTGTGATAAGAAAAAAAATATCTTTCTAAGAATGCAAGTGAAGAAATTTACAAAGGGAAAAAGTCACTAGATTTAGTACATAAACATTTAAAACTTCAGAACATTAAGAACCACAAATATTAGAAGGCAAACAATCAGGGAAAATGCTACAACATACAAAACCGTACAACAAAAAGCAATAATATCATCAATATAAAGTCCTCATACTGACTGATAATAAAACCACTAAAAATCTCAAGTGGAAAAATGAATACAGGAAACGACAATTTACAAAAGAAGAAATTCACACACACAAAAAAAATCTAGTGAACACTTGAGAACTTACTGAAACTCACTAGCAACTGAAATCAGTAGAGATCATTTTCCATCTTTAGAATTAGGGGTGGGGGCTAGATATTATTATCCTAATCCCTAGGGCTGGGGGATTCCCAGGTGGTGCTAGAGGTAAAGAATCTGCCTGTCAGTGGAGGAAATGCAAGAGACTTGGGTTCAATCTCTGGGTTTGGAAGAGCCCCTGGAATAAGAAATGGAAACCCACTCTAGTGTTCTTGCCTAGAAAATTTAAAGAACAGAGGAGCCTGGCAGACTATAGTCCATGGGGCCGAAAAGAGTCAGATGCGACTGAACACACACAAAAAAAACAAAAACACAATGCCCCTTTCCAGTTTACTAGCTGTTCAGGCTTCCCCAGTGGCTCAGCGGTAAAGAATCTGCTTGCCAATGCTGGAGACATGGGTTTGATCCCTGGGTCATGAAGATCCCCTGGAGAAGGAAATGGCAACCCACTCCAGTATTCTTGCCCAGGAAATCCCATGGACAGAGGAGCCTGGCAGGTTACAGTCCAGCGGGTTGCAAAGAGTCAGACAAGACTGAGCATCTGAGCACACACACAGCACACTAGGGTTGAGGGTAGCTGCGCTTAAACGGTCCCCTCAGAGGCTTCTGGTAGAAGTTTAAACTTCCAAAACATTTTGGAAAACAATTTGAAGAGTTGCCCCCCCACTCAGTGTGTTTATATAATGACCTAGGAATTCTGCTTCCAAAACTTTAATCTAATGAAAAAACCAAAGATGCAGACAAAGATTTACACACCAGAGTGCTTTTTGAGACATTTTAATAGAGAAAAACTGAAAACAACCTAAATTTCAGCCAAAATAAAACCATTAGCAAAAGTCTAACTCTGCCATTTGGGAACATACCATTTTTTTTTTTTTTCCATTAAAAAAACATTTCCAAAGCACAGGTTCTGGTTTATCTCGAAGCATGTGCCACCCAGAACCACTTGAAACTTGCCTTGCAAAGTGTGGTCTCTGAGGTTTAATGTAGGGGTTTCCTTTAGGAAGACCCTCCCAGTACACAGTCCTGGGACCTGAGTGAGTAAGTGGCAGTCACTTCTGACTCTTTGCAACCCCGTGGGCTATAGCCTGTCAAGTTCCTCTGTCCATGGAATCCTCCAGGCCAGAATACTGGGGTGAGTAGCCATTCCCTTCTCCAAGGGAATCTTCCCAACCCAGGGATTGAACCCAGGTCTCCCTCATTGCAGGCAGCAGATTCTTTACCGTCTGAGCTACCAGGGAAGCCCTGAACTGTCAGCTAAAACCCCAATCTCTCAGCTCCACTTCCACCAAAGGGAATTCTACTGGCCGAGTCAAAAGACACAGCCTAACCTAAACCACAGCTCCAATCCTTGCTCAGAAACACTCAGTGTCTGCTCAAAGCCCATAAAAGGAGATCTAAGAATCCTCAGTTCCGCGGTCATAGTGAAATGGAGCAGGACGCTATGGTCCTTGCCCCCCGCCAACCCCCGCCCATGTCCTCTGCCTGCCTTTTTTCTGTGGAAAAACATTAGTCAAAAAATAAGTTTAATCAGAGAAGTGTGAATATGCAGAAATAAGGGGAAACAGTCAAAGGAGACCAAATAATAATAAGGTACTCATCAAGCATAGTCGAAGATCTTTGGTTCCTTCTCAAGGTCTCTAGATAATTTTCTGAGCCATATCCTGTGAGCTGTCTTATAGATATTGAAACCCCGACCAGGTGGAGAAGTTAAGTACATGATGACCAGACTGTAGCCATGACACAAGCTGCCCCAATTCTGAGAATGTGCCTCAAAGAAATGGAAACAGACCGACCCTGGAACTGAAGATTAACCGCACCCAAAACAACCAAGATGATGCTGGTCAGAACCACCGATGACCAGTTTCAAGACAACTGTCAGAGCCGACTGTGCTGTTTCTGCATGTAGCCCCTCCCTCCATCTACAAAAGCTCTTCCCCAGTGACTGTCCCTGGTGGTGGTTGGGGGTGGAGGGGTGTCGACCTCTGGACGGACGTCCACCCTCCCCCGCCCAGTTACTGGCATCTGAAATAAAGCAAACCTTCCTTTCCACCAACCCAGCCTGTTTATTGGCTTTTGAGCAGCCAGACCCTACCTTTTGCTAACAACAGCCCGGACCAATCTCGCCTCTCCCAGCTGCCCCATCTCACCCCTCCTGCACCCAGGCTCCACAGCCACAGACACCTGCCCCAACGTGTCAACCACCACTCAGCAAGCTCCATGTGTTTAGGAAGACCTCCTTCCCTCTGTATCCCTGGCACCTAGCATCCCCCGGCATGTGGTCAAAAGCTGATCAATTTCCCTTCATCTTCCTCAGGTCCTGCTCCAATGCTGCTTCCTCAGAGAGCCTTTGATGAGTCCCCTCCCACACTAACCAACAGTCAGGAGTGGTCAGGAGGGATACCTGCTACCCTCTGCCTGTCTTATCGCCTGCAGGCTGCTGGCTCCTTGACGTGAACCCTGCCTGCTTCACACTGACAGCCTCACAAGACTGTGCATACAGCAAGGGCTCAATAAACACTGAGGTTCCCCCTCCACTGGACCTGGGGTGTCTGTAGGGAGCATGGTTTGGGAAGCAGAGATGGGAAAGGGGGGTGGGATTTTTTTGTTTTGCAGAAGATGGAGTGAAGGTTAGAGGGTCACGCATGCGCTCAGCCTCCAGAGAGGAGAGGAGAGCTTGGGGGTGGAATGAGGGCTTCCAGAAGATGATGGCCAGTGAGGGGACGGTGAAGACACTACGGAGCCCGGAACACTGTATCCACTTCCAACAGGCTGCTCTCCTGCCCGCCAATGGAGCCAAGCATTTTAGAGACAAATATGGGTTATTGTTGTTCAATCACTCCGTCTTGTCCTACTCCTTGTGACTGCATAGAACTGCAGCACACCAGGCTTCTCTGTCCCTCACCATCTCCCTGAATCTGCTCAAACTCATGTTCACTGCATCAGTCAGAAATTATGCCAGCCTGGCAGGTGGCCTTGGGGAAGTCCTGTCCATGTCCAGAGCCTCAGTCTCTCCAATTGTAAGAGTAGAGGTGGATTAAATGATCGCTAAGCGCTTTCAATGCAGTACCTCTGGAAGCCCAAGAATGACCCAGAAAGGGAGTGAGAAAGTTAGGGGGACAGAGGATGAGCTGTGTTTGAGCTGAAGCCCCCAGGACACACCGCACACCCATGATGTCACAATTCCCCTAACCTTGCTCTTTCCTGACCTCCAGGTGGGAGCCAAGCTTCTGCTGTTCCCAGAAATCTTTCCAGACCCATGGCTTCTGGGCTGTGAGCTGCAGAGCTTTACAGAGCCCAGAGCTCCTGGAAGCGGAGGGACTCCACACTCAGCCTGAGGGCTGTAAGGGATTATGTCACACCCACCTTTTCAAAAATCTCTGATGATGCTGTGATTAATCAAGGAAAACAGGGCTTCTAACAGGGCTTCCTAGCTCATCCAGACTTGGGTGCATTTCCTCCGAACAAGAGCACTTTGTAGTACAATTCTGCAAAAAACTCTGCTATTTTTAGTTTAGTTTTTGGCTTTAGAAAGCTATCCTTCTGAACAGGGAGGTGCCGAATGGAGAGACAGGACAAAACTTTGTCAAATTAATCATGGGATCTGAGTGGTGGGCAGACAGGTGTTCGTGTATGTTTTTTTCTCCCTGTGTTACTGTAAGTCTGAAGTTTTTCACTAAAAATGTTGGAGAACAAGCAGTCCTGCCACTCCCAAGGTTGGGAATCTGAGCCCACCGCTCCACAGCTGCTTTCCTTGAAACTCCCCACAGTGGGGTCTCCCAGGAGCCTTTCAAGGGCACGGCCTTAACCCTGAGCTAAACGGTAGGGGGCGGAGTAGGGGTGCTGTAGGGGGCGAGGTGCTGCCCGCAGGGGAGAGAGGGTTGGGGGGGGGGCGCGGCTGGCAGTGAGGGGTAGGTGGAGGCCACCTGGCTGCTGTTTTTCTCTCGAGAACAGGTGAGGAGCAATATGCAGCGTTTGACCCCCGAATCCCGCGATGGGAGCAAAGTCTAAGAACCCAGTGGAGGCGCGCGCGGGCCAGGCCCTGGACACCAAAGCCCCAGTTCAACATCTCAGCGAGCCTGGGAGGTGGTTCTCACCCTGTGATGCTCCGGGAGGCAGGTTATTTGCTGAAGCCGCACAGTCGCACGGCGCGGCTTTTGAAGGTAGTGCACGCGCCTCTCCGTCACCCACCCGAGGACGCGGGCGGGGAGGCGCGGGAGAGGGGATCAGGTTCGGGGTTGCGGGTGGCGGGGTGGGAGAGGACGCAGCGGCTGCGAGGCCTGCCCCAGGTGCAGAGCGGACGTGTGGAGAAGGCGCCCCTGCCGGGCCGCGGTGCAACCGGCGGGCGTTCAGTGCGCCCCGGGCGCAGAGCGGGCGGGTGAGCTCACGGCGCCAGGGCGCCAGGCCGAGGGCGCGGGGGGCGCTACCTGGGTCGTGGAAGGGCACCAGCGCGTAGTTGGCGATGACCCGGCTGCCGCGGCTCAGACTGTGCTCCAGAATGCGCGAGGCGCCGTCCATCACCTGCATCAGGTCGTCCCACATGGAACCGGTGACGTCGAAGACGATGGCCAGGGTGGCGCCCCCCGTGGTAGGGGGCAGCGCGGTCCCGGGCTCGCCGACCACCGCCGCGGCGGCCGCGGAGACAGCCAGCAGCAGCCGCAGGAGCGGCGCCCGGGGCCTCATGCTGAGCGCGGCCGAGGGGCTGCGGCTGGCACGGTGGAGGCGCGCGGGTCCTGGGGAGCGCGACCGCCCTGGTGCACACAGCGGCCACCCGACGAGCGCTGCAGCCGGCCCCTCGCTCCGTCGCGCGGCGGCTGGTGCGCGCGGGACCTGGGTTTGCGGCGGGGTCCCCCTGCTGGGAGCCCGAGGCGGGTCCTAGAGCCCACCCCGTTCAGGGTCACGGGCCCGCCTCCTCCGCTCCCCCCACCGTGACTCAAACTTTCCCGGCCCCACTGTTCCGCCGTCCAGACCCGAGGTTAGAGGAGGACGCGGGGCGGACGGCAGAAGGGAGCTGGGGCCCGGCCAAGGCGGCGAGGGATGGGGACGCGCGGGACCCACTGGACACCTGCGCCTCCCGCCGACTGCGCGCCCCGCTGAGGGGGCAGGAGAAGGGAGCGGACCGCGCGTCCCCTGCCCTGGAGGTCTGCCCACGGCCCTAGCTTTTGTGGCTCCCTGCACTCAACCCCCTAAAAACTCTCCGACAGGCAGACGCACACGCGCACACACGCACAAAATGCAACTCCCTTTCTTTCCACAGGGATGTGTGCTTACCCGTTGTTATCTATTACGACGGTTAATACAATCAAGCCACAGGAGTTGAGCAGCAACTACGTTGCTAAGCTTATCACATAACTACTATTTCCTCAGGGGCTGGCTGCAACCCTAGAGGCAGGCATTCAGTTCAATTCAGTTCAGCCGCTCAGTCGTGTCCTTCTCTTTGCGATCCCATGAATCGCAGCACGCCAGGCCTCCCTGTCCATCACCAACTCTCTGAGTTCACTCAAACTCATGTCCATCGAGTCGGTGATGCCATCCAGCCATCTCATCCTCTGTCGTCCCCTTCTCCACCTGCCCCCTATCCCTCCCAGCATCAGGGTCTTTTCCAATGAGTCAGTTCTTCACATGAGGTGGCCAAAGTACTGGAGTTTCAGCTTTAGCATCATTCCTTCCAAAGAACACCCAGGACTGATCTCCTTTAGAATGGACTGGTTGGATCTCCTTGCAGTCCAAAGGACTCTCAAGAGTATTCTCCAACACCACAGTTCAAAGCATCAATTCTTCAGTGCTCAGCTTTCTTCACAGTCCAACTCTCACATCCATACATAAACACAACCCATTTTACAGATGAGTAAAGGAAAGCTCAGTCGTTTGCCCCAAAATCAATCAGCTCTCAAATAGCAGAGACTCGACTAGAAGGATCCTAAACCCCCTGGGCCTTGCTGCCTCTGCTAAGAGCTATAAGACACTGCCCATAGGTCATCTGATGACTCCAGGTGGTGGGGCTATCCCTCTGCCCACCAGTCTTCCTGGCTCCCACGTGAGGGTTCTGGGACATAGGTGAGATGCCCGTGGTGCTGTCTGGGTCCCTGTGGCCATTCTTTCCCAGACGGGGCTCCCTCCCACCACTGCTAACCCCATGCTGTGCTCTCATGGCTTCTTTCTATGCCTCCCTCCTGACTGGCCCATGAGTCCTTTGAGGGCAGGAATGCATCTTGGTTCCCTAGATCAGCACCACCCCCCCACCCCAGTTCCCAGCCTAGTCCCTGGCTCATGGTGGGGACTCACTCAATATCGACTGAATAAATAAAGAAGAGGGACTTCCCAGGTGGCTCAGTGGTAGAGAATCTGCCTGCCAATGCAGGAGATGCAGGCTCCAACCCTGGGTCAGGAAGATTCCCTGGAGATGGAAACGGCCACTCACTCCAGTATCCTTCCCTGGGAAATCCCATGGACAGAGGACCCTGATGGGCTACAGTCCATGGGGTCATAAAAGAGTCAAACATCACTGCTGCTGCTAAGTCATTTCAGTCGTGTCTGACTCTGTGCAACCCTGTAGACAGCAGCCCGCCAGGCTCTGCTGTCCCTGGGATTCTCCAGGCAAGAACGCTGGAGTGGGTTGCCATTTCCTTCTCCAATGCATGAAAGTGAAAAGTGAAAGTGAAGTCGCTCAGTCATGTCTGACTCTTAGCAACCCCATGGACTGCAGCCTACCAGGCTCCTCCATCCAAGGGATTCTCCAGGCAAAAGTACTGGAGTGGGGTGCCATTGCCTTTTCCAACTTAGCAGCTAAGCAATAAAATAAAGGAGAAACAGCTTTCATGGGCCTGCCCGGTTTGGAGCGCCATGGGAGGGAGCCATGGTCCTCTCAATTTTCAGTGCCTCCCGTGAGAACATTGTGCTCCCAGGACAGGCACAGGCAGCCCCACGGACCTGACGGAAGGTTCTGGTCTGTATGTGGGGCATGGTGGTAGATTTCTCCAGACCCTGACCTTTCGGAGCCCTCAACCAGGAAGAAGCCCCCCTCCTCCGCTTCTCCTCGTAACGTCTCCTGGCCCCCTCCATCTCAGGTCAGACCCCAGCTCTGAGGTTACTTCAGCACTTTGCTCTGTGACCCCAGAGCCCCCGCCTGACCTCTTGTCCTAGCACTGCCCACCGGTATCACCAGTGTCATCCCTGCTCCTCCCACCCCTACCGTGAGCTCCGTGGCAGCAGAGACCCCGTACCTGCATGTGCTAGGCACCCAGGGAAAGTCTGCCATCTAAATGGGCCAGAGGGTATCGGAGAGGCCCAGTGGCTGGGCACTGGCCACGGGGAGGAAAGCGACACGTATCCTCAGGGACTCAATTCTAGACCAGGGCTAGACCAGGAGGACTCAGTTTAGACTCTTTCATAAGAAGGACTAAGATCTGGGGAAAATGGTCCCTGGGGAGCTGCCTGTCTCATGGGATGTGGTGGGAACCAAGAGTCTAGACCCAGGTGACAACAGAACTCGTGGTCAAGCCCATGGGAGGCTGAGTCACCTGAACTTCTGAACACGGGCTCTTTAAATCTCCCTGGGATAGGCTGTGGCTGGCCCCCGAGTCTGGGCAGGGCTGGGCCAGCTGTTGGAAGGAGAAGAGAGGCCCCAGCTGTGGGAAGGCAAAGCGGGACAGGAGCCAGGAGCCAGGCACAGCTCACAGGCGCTGACGTTCCAGGCCACGTGCAGGGGGACCTTTGAGGACACATACGTCCCTTGGCCATTCACTCCATGTACACCGCCTGAGCCCAGGCTGGGCTTCCGGCACTCTGCTAGGCACTTCTAGGGGAGGAAGACATACAGATGTGGAAGGCATGCCTCCTACCCTGGGGAGAAGAGCCATGTAAACAAATCATTCTGAGTCAATGAGATAAGTGCTAATAGAGGAGTGATCGAGAGCTCTGGGAGCTCAGAGGAAGGAGTGGCTGAGCCTAGGGGGTCAGAGGAGGCCACGGGGAGAGCCTGAGAAACCTTCAAGAACAAGAGGGAAGGGCATTCGAGGAGCAGGAACAGCATGTGCAAAGGCAGGAGAACACGAGAGACCCACTGCCAGCCCGTGCGACTGGAGAGCAACGGCAGAGGAGAGGACAGAGGCCAGCTCTTGAAGGGCCTCACATGTCTTACAAAGGGCACACGTAGGGGTCTCTGCAGAGGCCCTGAAGCTGTTGAAGACAGCCCTTTGGGAAGCAACCTGCTCCAGTCTGCCTTTCAGAAAGGTCACGGCAGCCCAAGTTCAAAGTGTCTAGCTTGCAGATGCCAAGAAGCCGTAAGCCTTCTCCCCAGAGTAGCTGAGAGCAGACAGGACCCACAGAAAGCAAGATGCTTCTCAGGCAGATTGTCAGAAACTTGGGACCATGGATCTGAGTCCCCAGATAGCCCGGTGACCCCGAGCGAGGAGGCCCTTGCCCTCTCTGGCTCTCATTTCCCCAAGTAGGATTCTTTAGGTGGAAGGGGACCGACAAGATGACCTCCAGTGGTTCTTGCAGCCCCCCAACATCTAGAACCACTTCCAGGGTCCCTCGGAGACATAGGAAGGAAGCAAGGGAACTTGTCTGCAATCATCACGGCAAAGCCTCTCTCTCCCTTCCCCTTACCATGGAAAGGAGTCTTTGGTAGGCACCCAGCATCCAGGATGGCCCCACTGAGCCCCTCCGGGTGCTCAGTGCTCCCCAAGAATGTAACCATGGTCACCCAAGTGGAAAGGCCTTATAGCACCGAGTGTGAGCACGGAAAGGCCAGAGAAAACATAACCAAACTCATCAATCAGCTTCTATCCCACTACCTTGACTTTATTGGCCACCTGGGAGCCCACATTTTTGAACTCAAGATAATCCACATTTTTCCCCTGTTTCCAGAAGGAGCGGTCTCAGTGGGGTTATTTGTTTCCTAGCATACCACATGTTTGCTATGGAGAGCATCATGGGTCTGGCCCATCCACTCGAAGAAGGCATGCACTCTTATGGCTCCTCCCACCACTCTCAGCCTTGGCTTGGGAATCCAGGCCTGTCTACTGTGTCTACATTGGGATCCAAGACCGGCTGAGGGGCTGGATCAAAACCTGGGCTCTAGACACTTGGCTGGTCCAAGAAAAGTGGCCCCTTCCCCACCCGTGGGCCTTCCTTACCCTTCCTCACACCCCACTGCCTAAATGCATCCTAGTCTCAGCCATATTAGAGCCTCCCTCATTCTTTTTTTTTCTTTTTTAATGTGGACCACTTTAAAAGTCTTTATTAAATTTGTTACAATATTGCTTCTGTTTTATGCTTTTGCTTTTTTTTTTTGGCCAGGAGGCATGTGGGATCTTATCTCCCCAACCAGGGATCGAACCCATATGTTGGAAGGTGAAGTCTTAACCACTGGACCGTTAAGGAAGTCCCTAGCCTCTGTAATTCTAACACCCACCTCTCACCTTATCCCACTCCAGTCTTCTCCCTGAAGGAAACTTCTCTTTTCCTCTGAAAGAGTAAAAATACTAATGATGGAGAGTATTTGCTGCAATCTTATTGAGTGCCAGGCAGTCTGCATCATGCCTCCTCAGATCTCCTCTAGCAACCATGGAGGTCAATACTCACCCTTCACGTGATGGATGGGGAAACTGAGGTTCCAAGAAGCAAAGTCACCTGTCCAGGCTGGACTTGGCATCCACATCCACATTTCTCTAAGACCTGTGATCAGCTGCTCCACTCCATGCTACGTCAGAAACGTAGCATGTCAGTCCCAACAAGCAGAACTTCTAGAGCTACAGTGGACCCTGGTGGGCAGCCCTTGGGCTGGACTCGGACTTATCTTTCAGACTCTCAGCACCGTTGAAATGCCGTAAACTCATAGCCTACCATGTTTCACCAAACTACCTGGGGAAAATGAGAGGAGAGAGAGGAGCAATCTCGTAGATAAGTCTTCCCATCCTTGTGTGATCACACACCCAGGACCAGAGAGGTAGGAACCGTCTCAAAGCCTTGCTTCCCTCTTCTAGAAGGAATTGAAGAGTTGAGTGAGGGCCCTGGAGGACAGAACTATTAAGGAGTTGAAGGAACTGACAGACAAGTCAGAATGATGGAGCTACTGAGGATAAGAAGGAGCAGCCGGGGAGCCGGTATCATCACAGTGGTGTGTGGGCTCCAGGCAGCCAGGCACTTGAGTGATTTACTGCCGAACCCATCCCTCTGTGGGACCAGCCTCCAAGTCACATGTGCCCTAAGGAATGGTTTGGGATGGTCCCAAGAAATACTGGAGCAGCTTAAGAGTTACAGGAACTGTTACTCATCCCCATGCCTCCAAGACTGAACAATGAAAGGAGCTAAACCACAGCCAAGAGCTCCAAGACTTACTCCCCACCACCCGGACCAGACCATCACCCCCCCGATGGAGCTCAAGTGTCACCAAGCCCCTGGTGCTGTCATCAGGGGGGAAGGAGCCCGCCTCATTGGCAAGGGGTCATTGCTCACTGTGCTGTATGCTAAGCCTTGTTGTCACTTATGGCCATGATGTCCCCTTTGTCATTGTCATCAGTGGCTGGGAAGAATATCCAGGATGAATTGAGGTTTCCTGTCTGTCCCTTTTATTCTTTTGTTCTCTCTCTCTCCCCTAATTAAAAATTCCACTGACCTGCTTTGTGCATTTGGGCAGAATCTGTCGGCTTCTTACCCTACAGTTTCCCCCACTTCTTCCTGGAAAGCTTGGCTTTCACCTTTGACTTTTGAATTGAGGTGTCTACTCTTCACTCCCCTCTCCAAGTGAAGTTCTGACGGGTTAGCTCACTCATGTGGCCCCAGTCCCCTGGCCAGTGGTTGAGCTGGGAATGGGAGTTGATGTGGCTCTGGCCAGTGGGATGTGTAAGGGTATCTCCTGCTAGGGTGTTTTCAGAACAGACACACAAAAGAACAAGGTCACTGTCTGATTTGAAGGCTTATTTGAAAGCAATAGTAGATAAGACAGAGTGGTATGGGCAAAAAGAAAGATGATATCCTTCTGGCTGATTCACACTGCTCTATGACAGAAACCCACACTGTAAAGCAATTATCCTCCAAGTTATAAAAAAGAAAGGGGAATCGGCCATTAGAACAGAAAAGAGAGTCCTGCGATAGATCTGCTCGTCCATGGGCAACTGATTTTTTTTCAAACTTTAAACATTGTTTTGTATTGGGGTGTGGCTGGTTAACAATGCTGTGGTAGTTTCAGGTGAACAGCGAAGGGACTCAGCCAGACATACACATGTATCTATTCTCCCCCAGTGGAGAAGGCAATGGCACCCCACTCCAATACCCTTGCCTGGAAAATCCCATGGACGGAGGAGCCTGGTAGGCTGCAGTCCATGGGGTCGCTAAGAGTCGGACACGACTGGGCGACTTCGCTTTCACTTTTCACTTTCATGCACTGGAGAAGGAAATGGCAACCCACTCCAGCGTTCTTGCCTGGAGAATCCCAAGGACAGCGGAGTCTGGTGGGCTGCCGTCTATGGGGTCGCACAGAGTCAGACACGACTGAAGCGGCTTAGCAGCAGCAGCAGCAGCGTTCTCCCCCAAGCCCAGCAATTGATTTTTGACAGAGGTGCCAATGGGAAAGGGAAGTCTTTCTGAGCTAACAGTGTTGAAACAACTAGATATCCGCTATCTGTATGGAAAAAAATTATGAACCTGGATCCCAACCTCACACCATACACAAAAATGAAGTTGAGATGATTAGTAGGCCAAAGTGTAAATGTTAAGCTATAAAACTTCTAGAAAAAGAGGCACAAGGAAGAAAGAGCCCCTCTTCTTCCACTCCGTGATGTCGTGTCTGCTTAGACCCCCTGTAACTTTGCAGCCTGAAACCATGAGGAAAGCCAGCCTGCGGGGAAGAAAAGAGCAAAGAGAAGGGCTCTTTGGAACTGCCCTAGGTGTGCCTCCATCATAGTTAAGGATGCGTTTTCCTTCAGAGTTAAGCCAGTTGCATTGCATCCTCTGTTACTGGCAGGAAAAGCTTCTCACTGAGACATGCCTGTCCTGCAGCAAGGACACACATAGCAGCATCATTCACACTAAAAGGAGAGAACAACCCAAATGTCCATCACAGACAAGTGGATAAGCAAAATATGGCATGTCCCGTGCTTAGTCATGTCTGACTCTTTGCGACCCCATGAACTGCAGCCCGCCAGGCTCCTCTGTCCATGGAGATTCTCCAGGCAAGAATACCGGAGTGGGTTGTCATGCCCTCCTCCAAGAGATCTTCCCAGCCCAGGAATAAAACCCAGCTCTCCCGCATTGCAGGCAGATTCTTTACTGTCTGAGCCACCAGGGAAGCCCAAGAATACTGAAGTGGGTAGCCTATCCCTGCTCCAGGGGGAACTTCCCAACACAGAAATCAAACCCAGGTTTCCTGCACTGCAGGCGGATTCTTTAGCCATTGAGCTACCAGGGGAGCCCCAAATATGGCATATTGTTCAACAATGAGAAGGAAAGGAGTTCTGACACATGCTACAGTGTGGGTGAGCCTCAAAAACATTGTGAAAGTCGCCAGACACAAAAGGCCATATAATGGTATGATTCCACTTATATGGAACACATCTGTGGAATCTGGAAACATCCAGAATGTAAACCAGGCAAATCCATGGTGATGGAAAGCAGGCTGGTAGCCCAGGGCTGTGGGTGGGGGCCTGGGGGAGCCACTGCTTAGTGGCTAAGGGGGGTCCTCCTGGGGCGATGAAAACGTTCTGCAACTGGAAAGCAGTGATGGTTGTACAACACTATGAACTGTCACTGAACTGTGTGCTTCCCAATGACCAACATGGTGAATTTTATGGTATGTCTATTTCACCACAATAATAAGATTTTTTTTTTTAAGGCAGCACATGGCTGTCTGAGGAGGGTGAGTGGAAAAATAGAGTAAGGCATTCTCCGGTGGCTCAACTGGTAAAAAATACACCTGCCAATGCAGGAGACACAAGAGATGTAGGTTCAATCCCTGGGTCAGAAAGATCTCCTGGAGAAGGAAATAGCAAGCCGTTCCAATATTCTTGCCTGGAAAATTCCATGGACAGAGGAGCCTGGCGGGCTACAGTCCATGAGGTTGTGAACAGTCGGACACAACTGAGTGAGCATGCGTGCATGCACGCACGCACACACAGGATTAGGGGATCTAGGGAGGGCAGCCGGGGCCTTCCTCTGCCTCTGCATAAAGCTGAGCGCAACCTCTGGGGGCGGATGATGGATTCACCCACCACCCAGGACCCCTGCCCCCCGAGACTCCTTTTACTTCCTGCCAATTAGTTCGCCCTCAAGGGATCTCCAGCAAAAGATCCACAGTGTCAGGAAGACGCTGTCCATCAAGGAAACAGATTCATCCTAACAACAGAGCCAGGACAGCTGACCTTTGATTAAAACAGGGAATTGCAAAATGAATCAGATTAAAGATGTTTAAATTAATGGCGCCTGGAACTGCCTCCTAAGAAACCCCACTTGGAAAATCTGAAAGAGAGAAACGATGCTTGCCAGCCCAGACATCAAGTCATGACCTTCTCAGCATGAAGAGGAGCCGCGCGCCAAGCACCAAGATTTATGGGGTGGACTCCACTACAAAAGGCGATCTGTTGACCTCTCATTTGACATTCAGTAGATACAGGCTTACGTTGCAGGAGCAGAAGCTTTGGGAACAAAGTGGTTAGTGGCTGTTGCATGAATGCTCAATATGTACCCTGTGGTGGACATCTGTTTGGAGTTTTGGCCAGCCATAATATTAAAATACAGTTACCTGATCTCCTGCCCTCCCCTGCACTGAAGCACAGGTGCTACAGGCTGTACCCATCAGATACCCTCTGCTGGCCTTCGGGTTCAGAGCCAGACACAAAAAAGCTGCTGGCTCCTTGGTGGCAGTGGCAGCAAGATCAAGTTCCTGGTGTGGCAGAGGCAGTGGCACTAGCCACAGCCTTTAGTCATCCGACTGGGACCGGAAGGGCTTGTTTCCACCTGGTTAGCACCAAGTATGATTCCCTGGCTCATGTGTGAGCACCCAACTACACTGCTGAGATCAGCAAAAGTTCACCTCTGTTGCCTACAATCGACAACAGAGCTCCACTGCTTCAGGAAATGGATTTCAGCAGAGGTCGCCCAACAAAGAAGGTCACATGACCCAGGCTGAACTAATCATATTGTCCCATCTCTCCAGCTAGAGCCATTGGTCTAGAGATGGTAATGTGAGCCAAGCGAAGCCAATCGAAATACTTTTATGGGATTGGTCTAGAGATGGGCATGTGACCCAAGTGGAGCCAATCAACATCCTTCCCTGGGGTATTTCTACTGGGGAAGAATCTTGCTTCTGGGCTGACAGGGCTCAAGGCTGTGAGTAGGAGGGACACCAGCAGTCATGTTCTGCACTTCCAGGTGGGGAGAGACCACCTGCAGTAGGAGAGAGAAGCCAGGAGAGACAAGAAGCAGAAAGAGGAAGAGAAGGAAGCATATGACCCTTTGAGTCCTTGCTCCCCACCACCTACTTTCTGTGGTGTGATCATAGGAATTGATAAGTTCTCTTTTCTTGTTTAGGCTTGGTTGGGCTGGGCTTCCGCCATTTATAACAAAAGTCTGAAATACTGAAGGTAGAGAAATGTTGCTTTATTCAGGAGATGGCTTCATGGGCTTATCTTTCTCTTGAGATGGCAGCTGACTTATCGTTAAAAGGAGTGAAATACCTGAGCACTGAAGCATCTTTGGCAGACCTGGCTAGTGTTAGTCAGTCAGCAAACAGGTTTTGAATATCTTCCTAATGTCAGGTCCTGGCCTAGGTGCTTTCACTGTATGTGAAACGATCTGGCATTCAGCAAGCACTCAATAATTGTTGGGTACAGCAAGCTATTATTATCATTGGTTCTAATTCTCCCCATCCCATTTACAATTCAGAGAGCTGGCAGAGAGGGATAGGAGGAGGTGGGTTCAGGATTTGGGTGGGTAGTTTCCCCTCTTTTTCCCTCAAACATTTCTAATTAAAGCCCTCCCCCCCACCAAGTGATTCCTCCTAGTTCTGTGAACTTGACAAAGGGGAAAATATATTTTTTGATGTAACCAGACAACTGTGCGCTGAGGGAGTTGATGACCTGCTTTTGGAGGAAGTGATCCACTTTAAATACAGTACTTTCAAAATTAAGGAGTTCTCTGAATTCCAACGTGTAACCTTCTTGCCAAGTCTCCCCTGCTGGCGTAGGGAGCATAGTTCTGTGCCTTCTGGGCCTGGAAAGAAAGAAACCCTACTCTCCCAAACTCCTGTAGGGTGTCCCCTAAATTAATGCCTTGAATGACAGCTTGGCCTCTGACTGACCTTCAGGTCCAGTTCGGCAAGGTGTCACAGCCCGAAGAAATACAAGTGTGACTCAAAGGCATCATAGAGTCAAGTCAACCTTTACTGAAGGCTCTTGGAGTATTGGCAGAAGGGGAATCACACCTCCTGACATCTTGCCTAACTCTGTTGAAGTCCGCTTTCAACACGTCTCCCCTGAAGTCATTTCATCCTCACAGCTGCACCTCTAAATTTCTCCTCTCCACACCCTTCCATATCAAGTGTTTTCTCCTTCATAGCAATGAACTCTTTTTAAAACACAACTTAATTTAGCCCCTTTGACTTATCTCAACTTCTCTACCCATTACCTTTTATCAGCCCAGAGTCTCAGAGAAAACAGTAAAATGTTCCTTAGGCAGTCGGGGGGAACGGAAGTGAAGACCCAGACTCTTTCAAGTTCCCCTCCTCAAAAATGTCATGAGAGGAGTTCCTTGGTGGTCCGGTGGTTAAGAATGCACCTGCCACCGCAGGGGACAGAGGTCAATCCCTGGTCTGGGGAGATTCCACATGCCATGGGGCAGTTAAGCCTTTGTGCCACAACCACTGAGCCCACACACCCTACAGCCTGTGCTCGGCACCAAGAGAAGCCTGTGTGCCACGACTAGGGAGTAACCCCTGCTCCCTGCACCTAGACCTGGTGCAGCTACAAATAAGTAAATGGAGTTTTTAAATGTCGTGAGAGATGAAAAATAAGGTTTCAGGCATACATGTGTTTGGATGTCCATAGGTGACATCGGAAACTCAGCTGTTAGCCATGAGCTCCCCTTTAGGAAGCAGGGGGACTGAGGTCATTCAAACAAATACCTGTCTGCCTCCCAAGACAGTGCAATGAACACCACCAATGTAGCCGTGAGGACTCAGTCTCTTGATGACCAAGAGACTTTGGTCATCTCAACTTTGTCCCCTCTTTGAACAAATCCTCTATGTGGTCACTCAGCATATCTCAGTAATTCATAGAACCAGCAAGGATACAGAAAAACTGAACATCACCAACAACCACTTGGATCTAATTGACATTTACAGAACACTCCATCCAACAACATCAGAACACACTGTCTTTTTTATGGCAACTGGGACAGTCACCAAGAGAGACCAGATCCTGGGTCATAACAAACCTGAAAATATATAAAGTATGTTCTCTGACCATGGTGGAATTAAACTAGAAATCAATAAGAAAAATGAAAAGACAATGTACCAGAATATTTGGGATGCAGGTAAAGAAGTGTTTAGGAGAAAGTTTATAGCATTAAATGTTCAGACTGGGGAAAAAAAAGATCTCAGATCAATAATCTGGGCTTCCATTTTAAGAAACTAGAAAAAAGCTTAAGATAAATCTAAAGCATAAGGAAAGAAACAAAGATAAGAGCTGACATCAGTAAAGCTGAAATCAGAAAAATGATGGAGATAATCAGTGAAACCGAAGGTTGTTTCTTGGAAAAGATCAATAAAACTGGTAAACTGCAAGAAAGCTGACAAAGGAAAAAAAATGGTCAATATCAGGAATGAGAGATAAGAGATCACTACAGGCACACAGATATTAAAAGAATAACAAATAATAGAACAATTCTGTGCACATAAGCCAAATAGTTTAGATGAAATGGACAAATCCCTCAAAAAAAAAGTTTTCACAAAATCTCACTCCCAAGTTGAAATAGATAACCTGACTCATCCTATAACTAATAAAGAAATTGAATTTATAATTTAAAACCCTTCCAAAAAGGAAGCCTCCTTGTCCAGATAATTTACTGGTAAATCATACCAAATATTCAAAGGGATTCTACCCAATAAAAGAAAAAGGAACACTTTGTAATTCTTTTTATGACACCACCTGATACCAAAACTGGATAAAGATATACAATCAAAGACCAGTATTTCTCATGGGCAGAGATGCAAAACTCCCCAACAAAATATCAGCAAACAAATTCAGAAATACATAAAAGGAATAATATTCCAAGATCAAGCTGGGTTTATCCCAGGAATGTAAGACTAGTTCAGTGTTTCAAAGCAATCAGAGTAACTCACCATATGGTCAGCTGGAAAAAGAAAAGCCACGTGATTGGATCAATTGATTCAGAGAAAGAATTTGAGAAAATGTGGTATCCATTCTTGAAAAAGCTCTCAGCAATAGAAATAGAAATAAATTGACCCACCCTGATAAATGGAATCTACAAAAAAAAAAAAAACCCTCCAGTTAACATCAGAGTTACTGCTGAGAGATTGAACACCCTCTCCCTCCGATTGGGAGCAAGGAAACGGTGCCACTCTCACCACTCTTTATCAGCATCATGTTAGAAGTCCTAGGCAGCATAATAAGGCAAGAAAAGTGGGAGAAGGGGCTGGCTATAGACTGGAAAGCAAGAAATAAAACTGTTCTTCCTTTGAGATGACATGATTGTCAGAACAGAAAATTCCGATGAATTTTTAAACCCCCACTCCCAACCCCCAAAATCCCAGAACTAAGAAGTGAGTTTACCTAGGTGGCAGGGTCAAGACCAACACAGAAAAATTCATCTTATTTATATATACTAGTAATGAAAAATTGGAAATTAAAAATTTTAAATGCTATCTTACAATAGTGCCTCGAAATGAGATAATTAGATATAAATCTGACAAAACAGCTATAGGATCCATACACTGAAAACTACAAAGTGTGGATGAAAGGAAGCAAAGAAAATCTAAAGACATGAAAAGACAGGGGCTTCCCTGGTGGTCAAGTGAGTTAGGATCTGCCTTGCAATGCAAGGGATGCTGGTTTGATCCCTGGTCCAGGAAGATCCCACATGCTGCAGTGCAACTAAGCCCATGGCCACAACTACTAAGCCCCTGTGCCTAGAGCCAGTGCTCTACAACAGGGGAAGCCCCTGCAGTGAGAAGCCCACACACCACAAACCGGTAACCCCTGCTCTCTGCAACCAGAGAAAGCCCGTGCACAGCCAAAAACAAATAAATGTTTAAAAAAATAAAAGAAATGAAAAGACAGATGGTGTTTCTGGATTGGAAGACTCAGTGTAGCCATGATGTCAATTCTGCACAAATTGATCTGTAAACATAATGCCATTCCAACACAGATCCTAGCAGTCTCTAAGATAGAAACAAACCAATTCTAAAATTTATACTGAAAGGGAAGTAAGAGCCAAAACTATTCTGAAAAAGAAGGCTACCATGGAAAGACTCATGATAGTCAATTTTAAGACTTACTACACAGAAGTTATCAATCAAGTCAGTATGGTACTGGTAAAGGAATAGCTACATACATCAGTGGAGCAGGATAGAAGGTCCAGATACAGACACATATAATCATGGCCAGTTGGTTTTTGACAAAGGTGAAAAGGCAGTTCAATGGACAGTCTTGGAACAATTGGATATCCATATGCAAAAACTCGACAAATCCTTGACCTAAACTTCACACTTTATACAGAAGTTAACTCAAATGAGTTGTAGATCTAAACATTAAAAAAAAAAAGTATAAAACTTAAAAAATATATAAAAGATAATATATTCATGATCTGAGGCTTCTTCTGTGTTGAAGAAAACACAGATGGAGAGATAGTCCATGTTCTTGGATTGGAAGAATCAATATTGTCAAAATGACTACACTACCCAAGACAATCAACAGATGATCCAACGCAATCCCTATCAAATTACCAATGGCATTTTTTACAGAACTAGAACAAAAAATCTTAAAATTTGACAAAACTATAGTCATCAAGACAGTATGGTTGATCCTGGCACAAAAACAGAAATATAGATTAATGTAACAGATAGAAGGCCCAGAAATGAACCCAAGCACCTCTGGTCAATTAATCTGCAACAAAGGAAGCAAGATTATATAACTGTGGAAAGACAGTCTCTTCAACAAATGGTGCCAGGAATACTAAACAGCTACATATAAAAAAATTAAATCAGGTCATTTTTCAACACCACACACAAAAAAATAAGCTCAAAATGGATTAGAGACCTAAATACAAGACCAGACACTATAAAACTTCTAGAGTAAAACATAGGCAGAACACACTCCGACATAAATTGCAGCAGTATCTTTTTCGATCCGTCTCCCAGAGTAATGGAAATGAAAACAAAAATAAACAAATGGGGACCTACTTAAACTCAAAAGCTTTTGCACAGCAAAGGAGATCATAAACAGAATGAAAAGACAACCCACAGACAGAAGGAAAATATTTATAGATGATGTGACTGACAAGGGATTAGTTTCCAACATCTACAAACAGCTCATGAAGCTTAATATCATCAAAATAAACAATCCAATAAAAAAAATGGGCAGAAGACCTAAATAGACATTTCTCCAAAGAAAACATACAGATGGCCAAGAGGCACACAAAAAGACGCACACCATCCCTGACTATGAGAGAAATGCGAGTCAAAACTACAATGAGACATCACCTCACACCAGTCAGGATGGCTTTGAACAGAATGGAGCTTCCTTAAAAAACTAAGAATAGAGTTACTTAAGACCCTATAAGGAGAAGGCAATGGCACCCCACTCCAGTACTCTTGCCTGGAAAATCCCATGGACGGAGGAGCCTGGTAGGCTGCAGTCCATGGGGTCGCTAAGAGTCGGACACGACTGAGCAACTTCACTTTGACTTTTCATTTTCATGCATTGGAGGAGGAAATGGCAGCCCACTCCAGTGTTCTTGCCTGGAGAATCCCATGGACAGAGGAGCCTGGTGGGCTGCCGTCTATGGGGTCGTACAGAGTCAGACACGACTGAAGCAACTTAGCAGCAGGATCCTATAAAGCATTCAGTTGTGGTGCTGGAGAAGACTCTTGAGAGTCCCTTGGACAATAAGAAGGTCAAACCAGTCATTCCTAAAGGAAATCAACCTTGAATATTCATTGGAAGGACTAATGTTGAAGCTAAAGAAAAGACCTTGATACTGGGAAGAGACATTGATGCTGGGAAAGATTGAAGGCAGGAAAAGGGGACGACAGAGGACGAGATGGTTGGATGGCATCATTGACGCAATGGATGTGAGTTTGAGCAAACTCCGGGAGATAGTGAAGGACAGGGAAGCCTGGCATGCTGCAGTCCATGGGGTCACAAGGAGTCAGACATGACTTAGCAACCGAACAACAAATGCCCCTGTAATCCCACTTCTGGACATATATCCAGAGGGGGAAAAATGCCTGAAATGATACATACACCCCCATGTTCATTGCAGCATTGCTTACAATAGCCAAGACATGGAAGCAACCTAAATGTCCATAGTCAGAAGAATGGATAAAGAAGATACGCTATAAATATATAAATAAATAATGCTCAGCCATTATAAAGAATGATATAATGTCATTTGCAACAGCATGGATGGACCTAGAGATCGTCATCGTGAGTGAAGTAAGTCAGACAAGAGAAATATCGTATGATGTTGCTTACATGCAGAATCTAAAAAAGAAACTATACAAATGCACTTATTTACAGAATAGAAACAGTCTTCCATACTTAGAGAATGAACTCACTGTTACTAGTGGGGAAATGTGGAGGGAAGGGATAGTTAGGGAGTTTGGGATGGACATGTACCCACTGCTCTGTTTAAAACAGATAACCAACAAGGACCTACTGCATAGCACAGGGAACTCTGCTCAGTGTTATGTGGATGGGAGTCCACATAATGTTAGTCTGAATGGGAGGGGAGTTTGGGGAGAATGGATACATGTGTATGTATGGCTGAGTCCCTTTGCTGTCCACCTGAAACCATCACAGCATTGTTAATCGGATATACTCCAATACAAAATAAGTGTTAGCAGCTCAGTCATGTCTGACTCTGCAATCCCATGGACTGTAGCCCACCAGGCTCTTTTGTCCATGGAATTTTCCAGGCAAGAATACTGTAGTGGGTTGCCATTCCCTTCTCCAGGGGATCCTCCAAACCCAGGGATTGAACCTGGGTCTCCTACACTGCAGGCAGATTCTTTACTGTCTGAGCTTCCAGGGAAGCCCTCTTTTTTTACATAAAATTAAAAGTTTCTAAGAAATCAAAAATGTTCAGTCTGGGAAAGACAGGTAAGAGAATGAAAAGACAGGAACTTCCCTGGTGGTCTGGTGGTTAAGGATCTGCGTTGCGATGTAGAGTATGTGGGTTCAATCCCCAGTCTGGGAGCTAAGATCCCACCTGTCACAGAGCAACCAAGCCCACATCAAGCTAGAGAGTCCATGTGCCTAATGAAACGTCCCACACGATGCAATGAAGATCCCACATACTGCAACTAAGATCCAAGGCAGCCAAATAAATAAATTTGTTTTTGAATGAGAGAGGATGAAAAGACAAGCTACAGCCTTGGAGAAAGCATTGGCGAATTGCACGCCCATCAAAGGACTGATATCCAGAATGTATAGAGAGCTATCAGGGGGTATAGCTAGGGGGTAGAGCATTTGACTGCAGAATGCATAAACTCAGAATGCATAAACTCACAACTCAGCAGTAAACAAACAAACAATCCCAAGAGGGCATATGAAAGGTGTATGTTCAATGTGTTCAGTATCGTTAGACATCAGGGAAAGGCACATTAAAGCCACTGTGAGATGAACTACACAGCTACTGGAATAGTGCGTGCATGCTCAGTCCTGTCCGACTCTGCAGCCCCACGGACTGTACCCACCAGGCTCCTCTGTCCATGGGATTTACCAGGCAAGAATACTGGAGTGGGTTGCTATTTCCTTCTCCAGAGAATCTTCCCAACCCAGGGATTGAACCTGTGTCTCTTGTGTATCCTGCATTGCAGGTGGATTCTTTACCAACAGTGCCATCTGGGAAGTCCAGTAGAAAAGCAAGACTTAAAAAAAAAAAAAAAAAACCAACAACACTAAATGCTGGTGAGAGTGTGGAGGAACTGGAACTCTCATTCATTGCAGGGGGGAAAGCAAAATGGCACAGGCGCTCCGGGAAAGAGTTTTAACAGTTTTCATAAAATTAAACATCCACTTGCTGCGTGACCCAACTGTCCCACTCTGAGGTATTGACTCTAGAGAATTAAAGTTTATCTTCATACAAAAACATACAAGAATGCTTATAGCAGCTCTATTCATAAACACCAAATCTCAGAAAGGACCCAAATATTCTTCAGTGGTGAATGGATAAATAAGCCCCACACTCTTGAGAAACCTATATGCAGGTCAGGAAGCAACAGTTAGAACTGGACATGGAACAACAGACTGGTTCCAAACAGGAAAAGGAGTTCGTCAAGGCTGTAGATTGTCACCCTGCTTATTTAACTTATATGCAGAGTACATTATTGGAAATGCTGGGCTGGAGGAAGCACAAGCTGGAATCAAGATTGCCGGGAGAAATATCAATAACCTCAGATATGCAGATGACACCACCCTTATGGCAAAAAAAGTGAAGTGGAACTAAAGAGCCTCTTGATGAAAGTGAAAGAGGAGAGTGAATAAGTTGGCTTAAAGCTCAACATTCAGAAAACGAAGATCATGGCATGCAGTTCCATCACTTCATGGCAAATAGATGGGGAAACAGTGGAAAGAGTGTCAGACTTTATTTTGGGGGGCTTCAAAATCACTGGAGGTGGTGACTGCAGCCATGAAATTAAAAGACGCTTACTCCTTGGAAGGAAAGTTATGACCAACCTAGATAGCATATTCAAAAGCAGAGACATTCCTTTGCCAACAAAGGTCCATCTAATCAAGGCTATGGTTTTTCCAGTGGTCATGCATGGATGTGAGAATTGGACTGTGAAGAAAGCTGAGCACCGAAGAATTGATGCTTTTGAACTGTGGTGTTGGAGAAGACTCTTGAGAGTCCCTTGGACTGCAAGAAGATCCAAACAGTCCATTCTAAAGGAGATCAGTCCTGGGTGCTCGTTGGAAGGACTGATGCTAAAGCTGAAACTCCAATACTTTGGCCACCTCATGAGAAGAGTTGACTCATTGGAAAAGACCCTGATACTGGGAGGGATTGGGGGCAGGAGAAGGGGATGACAGGGGATGAGATGGCTGGATGGCATCACCGATTCGATGGACGTGAGCTTGAGTAAACTCCAGGAATTGGTGATGGAAAGGGAGGCCTGGAGTGCTGCGATTCATGGGGTCGCAAAGAGTTGGACATGACTGAGCGACTGAACTGATTCATCCATACCATTCTGCAGCAAAGAGGGATGAAATATTAATACAAATAAGCAGCAACTTGCCTGGATCTTGAAGCCATTAGGCTGAGAGAATGGAGGCAGCAGGGTTACATGCCACGTCTTGGTTCACACCCTCCAGAGCTTCCCAGGTGAAGTTGGAAACTGACGTCTACATGCAGGGCAGGAGAGACCTAAGAGGCAGGTCATTCTAAATTGGTATGTGACAGGGTGAACAAGGGGCTTCTCTGGTGGTTCAGGTGGTAAAGAATCCACCTGCAATGCAGGAGACCTGGCTTTGATACCTGGGTTGGGAAGATCCCCTGGAAAAGGGAACAGCTATTATCCACTCCATTATTCTGGCCTGAAGAATTCCATGCACAGAGGAGCTGGGCAGGCTACAGTTTGTGGTGTTGGAGAAGATTCTTGAGAGTCCCTGGGGCTGCAAGAAGATCAAACCAGCCCATCCTAAAGGAAATTAGTCCTCAATATTCATTGGAAGGACTGATGCTGAAGCTGAAACTCCAATATTTTGGCCACCTGATGTGAAGAAGTGACTCATTGGAAAAGACCCTGATGCTGGGAAAGATTGAAGGTGGGAGGAGAAGGGGATGACAGAGGATGAGATGGTTGGATGGCATCACTGACTCAATGGACATGAGTTTGAGTAAGCTCTGGGAGTTGGTGATGGACAGGGAGGCCTGGAGTGCTGCAGTCCATGGGGTCGCAAAGAGTTGGACACGACTGAGCAACTGAACTGAACTGAACTGAACTGAGGGTTAATAAGCAAGGGGTGGGACTTGCCTGGTGGTCCAGTGGCTAAGACTCCGAGTTCCCAATGCAGGGGGCCTGGGACCAATCTTTGGTCAGGGAACTAGATCCCACATGCCAAAACTAAGCCTCAGCACAAGCAAATAAATACATAAATATTTCTTTTAAAAAATAAGGAAGGGGATGGGCTTCCCAGGTGGCTCAGTGGTAAAGAATCCACCTGCCAATACGGGAGATGCTGGTTCAATCCCTGGGCCTGGAAGATTCCCTGGAGAAGGAAATGGCAACCCACTGTAGCATCCTTGCCTGGAAAATCCCATGGACAGAGGAGCCTGGTGGGCTATAGTCCTAGGGGTGGCAAAGAGTCAGACACTACTTAGCGACCAACCCACAACAACAAAACAAACAAGAGGACTGACTCACCAGACTCGTCTTGGGCCACAGGACAAGTAGATCTCCCCAACACCTGCCAGAAGCTTAAAGTTTATATGGAGAGCCTCCCTGGGTTCAGTCACTTCTGTTGTCCAGGTGGTCACAATTACACCTTACTCCAGGTCATGTCCTGGAGAACGGCTTCCGCTGTGGGAAAGGTGGACAGAACTACACTCCAAGAACACGGAGGGGGCAAGGCACCTCTGATGGCCTGGATCCAGCTGTTGGGTGGACCAGCCATCACGTCCTCTCGATGATTCTCTCCAACCCTGTTTGTTTCCATTTATGTGACATTCACAAAAAGACAAAACTATTACAGTGATATAGTGATGTGAACAGATCGATGGTTGCTGTGGGTTAGGAGAGGTGAGGGTGTGATTCCAAGGGGAGAGCAGAAAGGAATGTGTTTGGGTTTTGTTTGTTTGTTTTGGTCACACCACACAGCTTGCAGGAGTCTTAGTTCCCTGACCAGGCATTGAACCTGCGCCTCCAGCAGTGGAAGTGTGGAGTCCTAACCACTGGACTGTCAGGAAATTTGCATAAAGGAGTTTTTTCAGTGATAGAACTGTTTTGGATCCTGATGGTTGCCGTGGTTACATAAATTTATACGTGTGCTCTGGGAAAGATTGAAAGCAGGAGAAGAAGGGGATAACAGAACGAGATGGTTGGATGGCATCACCGATTCAATAGACAGGAGTTTGAGCAAGCTCTGGGAGTTGGTGAAGGACAGGGAAGCCTGGCGAGCTGCAGTCCATGGGGTCACAGAGAGTCGGACGTGACTGAGCGACTGAACAACAGCAAAACAATGCACAGAAATGTACACCAAAAAAAAAAGGCCAATTTTACTGCATTTCAATCCAAAAAATTACATTTAAAAATACAGAAGCCTCAAAAAGTTAATGTAGATTAGTAAGGGCTGTGGATGCGAGAGTTGGACTGTGAAGAAGGCTGAGCGCCAAAGACTTGATGCTTTTGAACTGTGGTGTTGGAGAAGACTCTTGACAGTCCCTTGGACTGCAAGGAGATCCAACCAGTCCATTCTGAAGGAGATCAGCCCTGGGATTTCTTTGGAAGGAATGATGCTAAAGCTGAAACTCCAGTACTTTGGCCACCTCATGTGAAGAGTTGACTCATTGGAAAAGACTCTGATGCTGGGAGGGATTGGGGGCAAGAGGAGAAGGGGATGACAGAGGATGAGATGGCTGGATGGCATCACTGACTCGATGGACGTGAGTCTCAGTGAACACCGGGAGTTGGTGCTGGACAGGGAGGCCTGGCGTGCTGTGATTCATGGGGTTGCAAAGAGTCGGACACGACTGAGCGACTGATCTGATCCGATCAATATATAGTTACAAATAGAACTTTAAATGGTGTTTTAAATAAAAATATCTTATGATTAAAAAAAGACATGCTCATTACAAAAAATTAGAAAAATGGAAGACACAATGAAGTTTTGGACACTCCCTAAACCAGTTTCCCAAGAATAAGCACTGTTATTATCTTGATGAACACAACCACAGACCTGTCTATGCCTGTGTCTCAGTCCTTTTGGGCTGCTGTAACAAAAACACCATAAACTTACAGTTCTGGACTCTGGGAAGTCCAAGATCATGGCATCAGTGGATTTCGGTGTCTGGTGAGGGCCGCTTTCTGGTTCAAGGACAGCCTTCTCTCTGTGTCTTCACGTGGCTGAAGGGGCAAGGGAGCCCTCTGGGGCCTCTTACACAGGCACAAATCCCATTTATGAGGGCTCCACCTTCACCGCCTAATCCCCTCCCAGAGGCCCCAACTCCTAATGGGGCCTAACCCTTGAGGGTTAGAATTGTGGGGGACACAGACTTTCATTCGATAGCATATTGGGTTTTTTGGGCGGGTGTTAAATATTTACTTTATTTCTTATTTATTTGGCTGCTCTGGGTCTTAAGTGCAACATGAGGGATCTAGTTCCCTGGCCAGGAATCAAACCTGGGCCCCCTGCACTGGGAGCTCACAGTCTTAGCCACTGGACCACCAGGGAAGTCCCCACATTGTTTTTAACAACAATTGCATCATTCTGTATCTATAGTTTTGGTTGTTTGTGTTTGTTTTTTTTTTTTTCACTGACAACGTGTCATTAAAGGGTCTTCTACCATCTGATTTTTAGTGGCTGCTTAGTAATCCATTGGACCATGAGTATACCATAACCTATTTAGCCAATGCCCTATGATTAGACATGTATGTTGTATCCTGTCGTTAATACTCCATATATGAAGGCCAACTTTTCAAAATGATGAAAATTCTCATTTCATGGGCAACTTCATTAGCAAGGGAATCGGCAGGATGAAAAAGATTGGAGTTGTATATAGCTGCTGAGAGAAAGAATGTGGATATAGATTGCTAAATTAGATACAGCCATATCCCAAAGACACAGGGATCATCTTTGAGGTTATTTTCTAAATGACAGAAAAGAAAACCTATGTACTTTATCAGCTGTCTACAAATTCGCCTCTAACTTCACAGAGCTGTAAAATGTCTGATCCTTGATTGATGGCAACTAGAAAGTCAAAGGAAATTACGACTCCTGAGAGCATTAGTTGACCCTCAGGTGGGCTTGTTAGAAAACGCCCTTCCATGACATTAAAATGATGCCCCACCCCCTTTTGCCTTATTTCCATTTATGGCTTCTGATACATATTGTAAATTGTCTGATATATACTTCTGTCTGCAGTGGGAGGAAGTGTTTACTCTCCTCCGCCCTCCCCAATATTGAAAGTTATCCTTAAAATCTGTACGAATATGGTAGATTAAAATGTATCAGGCTTATTTTTATCTATACTTCTTGACTTCCTAATAAAGTTGAACATTTTCAATGTGCGTATTGGCCAGGAAAATAGTGTTTTTAAGAAAATATAACTTTAGACCTTCCTGGTGGTTCAGCGGTTAAGACTCTGTGCTCCTAATGCAGAGGGCCAGGGTTCAATCCCTGGTCAGGGAACTAGATCTTCCATGCTGCAACTAAGGCTTGGTGCAGTTAAATAAGTATTTTTTTAAAGAAAATACAACTTACAAATCCAGTTATAATGTTAATATCCTCGGCCTCTCTGAGCCTCTATTTTCTCTTCTGTAGAAGGGTGATAGTAATGCTGGCCTCCAAGCCTGTTGCCACCAGTTGCCTAGAATCATCTCCCCAAATAATCCTTGCCCTCAAATTCTTAACTCACAATTTTTTTCTGGGGCGTTTGAAATTAAGACAGAGACTAAAGCACAAGTGAACCATGACACCCAGCACTGTGCAGAGAGGAAATTTCAGCTTTAGATCTTTAGAATTCCTAGGCCCTGAAGGTAAGTCCCTTGGCCAGGACTTTAGCCTCTGGCTCTAAGAGTTTATCTTAACAAAAGCCCTTCTGACCACAGTGAAGCTTCCTATGGAGGTCTGCCTGGAGGAGGAACGGCAATGAAGATCATTTGTTGAGTGTTTTCTTTCTTTCTTTTTTTCTTCCAGTTTTACTGAGGTGTAATTGACATACAGCACTGTGTAAGTTTAAGGTGACAGCTTCATGATTTGACTTACATGCATCCTGGAATGATGACCACAATAAGTTCAGCGATCATCCATCATCTCATATAGATACAAAAGTAGAGTGTTGGGAGAATTTCCTGGTGGCCCAGTGGTTAAGGCTCTGCCTCTCACTGTAAGGGACGCAGGTTTGATCCCTGGTCGAGGAACTAAGATCCCACACGCCACAGGGCCACTAAGCCCTTGCACCACAACTAGAGAAGGCCCACGTGTCCCAACTACTGAGCTCGCATGCTCTAGAGACCATATGCCACGAGAGAAGCCCATGTGCACCCCAATTAGAGAAAGCCCACAGGCTGCAAGGAAGACCCAGGGCAGCCAAAATAAAATATAACAAGAAGAAAGAAAGAATGTTGGGTGTTTTCCACGTGCAAAGTTTCTGCACATCATCCCTGTAGGTCTCACACTGACGGATCCCAGGAGCCACTTGGAGGCTCTGTCCTTCATCAAATCCACGCTGGAGTTTCCCGCCCTCCCAGAGATCTCTGTGGGCTTAAAGTGGAGTCAGTCAGTCATGTCCCACTCTTTGCGACCCCCACGGACTGTAGCCCACCAGGATCTTCCATCCATGGAATTTTCCAGGCAAGGGTACTGGAGTGGGTTGCCACTTCCTTCTCCAGGGGATCTCCCCGACCCATGGATCGAATCCAGGTCTCCCACATTGTAGGTAGACACTTTACCATCTGAGCCACCAGGGAAGCCCTCTATGGGCTTGGCGAACCCCATCTCGAGGCTTAGGGAGCACTTAAAAAGGAAGGACGTCCCGATACCTGCTACAGCGTGGATGAACCTCAGGCACATCATGCTGAGCGGAAGGAGCCAGACTCAAAGGAACCACTGTTGCATGATTCCGTTTATGTGAGACATCCAGAAGAGGCAAATCCATGGAGCCAGAAAGCAGGCTGGTGGCTGCCAAGGACTGGGGACAGGGGACAAGGAGAGTGACTGCGTAACAGGAACAGGGCTTCTTAGGGTGATGAAAACATCTTGGAACAAGACAAGAGGTGATGGCTACACGACGTCGTGAAGGTACTAAATGCCACCTAATTGTATGCATTAAAATGGCTCATGATCAACTTTATGTGATAGAAAATTTACCTCCATAAAAGAAGGTGACTCAGGGGACTTCCCTGGTGGTCCAGTGGTTAAGACTCCGTGCTCCCGTGCAGGGGGCCCGGGTTCCATCCCTGGTCAGGGAACTAAACTCCACCTACTGCAACTAAAACCCTGCACAGCCAGATAAATAAATAGTATTTTAATGGCTCAGGAGAGGACCAACTTTGCTGCCTAATGTCTCTCAGAGTTTATACTCAGTTAACGGCTGCAGATGGGCAGTCAGTAATACAAAGTATCAGCGGGTAATGCTCAGACTTCACGGGAATAAAATGATCTTTTGTCCTGAGCTTTTGGTATGGATCTGTAAGATCTCTGAAGCCCATCCATTCCATCGACATCACTTAGTTTGGTCTTCCACCTTTGTAGCGCCCTCACTGCACCACAGTGTTAAGTATACGATTTTTTTCAATGTAAAACACACACACAAAGATGAGGGACGGAAGCTGCTCAGAGTCACCAGCTGGTGCTCCCGCTGCATCTGAACCTTGTCTGGTTGACGCGAGGCCAGGGTGTGGTTACGAGGACACCCGGCTTGCGGTGGACCGCAGGAACCAGGGCTCTGGAAGTAAGAGGCTGTGTGTCCTCCCGGCTGGCGTTCCCTGGAGGAGAACTTGTAAAGAAATAGAGACAGTTCCTTCCACTTGTAAAGAAATAGAGACATGCTACAAATCACTTCATTTCACTTTATGGGAAGCATTTCATTACCCTTCTTCTATCCCCTGCAGTCTTTCGAAGCTCTCAAGTTTCCCTCTGGTCCTAGTGATGCTCAGCCCTCTTTGCAGCATGTATTGATCTGGGGAGTTTCCAAGAATTGATTCTCCTAACAGAGGCTGCCAGACATCAGGGCTGAATCTGAGGCAAACTCAACACAGGCCCCTGGGCCAGCTTCCCCTCTGAATCCTTCTGGCTCCAGAAAAGTTGGGGTGGGGGTGCAGGAAGCCTCAAGGGCAAGGTCAGGTCTAAACCCCTCCTTAGATGCACAGGGCAGCTTTGCCTGCAAGGCAGAGACTGTGGGCACCTGGGCCGCACTTGGGCGGGAGGCAGGGGCTTCCTCCCTGCTGTTTGCACAAAGCACCCCTTTTGCACATGAAGGATTTCCGGGCTCTGGGATGCTCCCTGGGCAGGTGTGGGGACACCTGGAAGCAAGGCAGATGTTAGCATAGTGGGAGGCTGCCTCTGCTACTGCTTGGCTCAGCTGGCACTCCTGACTCAAGGCATTTTCCTCTCGGACTCAGACCTGGCTAGAGATCTGGACTGCAGTTTCTCCAGGGGTTGGGGCAGCCAGAAACACAAGCTAGGAGCCATATTTCTGGACTAAAACTGGACTAAACGAAAGGGCAGCAACTTTGGGGCAGAGAGAACTGGATAATAACAACAATAATATTAACTGCTTCCATTTACAAAGGAGTTCAGACACATCATTTTTATCGATTTTCAAGCATGGCCCTGTGAGAAAGGGACTTCTAGCTTCTTTCAACCCCACTCGACAGATGAGGAAACTAAGCCTTGGCTAGGTTCATGATTCCATATTAACCCAGATCCCACAGCCGGTAGGGGTGTAGCCAGGACTGGAACCCAGGGAAAGAAACATAGCTATATTATGAGACTGGAAACTTTGGGAGAAGAGAGTAATCGTCCCTCACCCTTCGCCTCCCCGCAGTGTTTAATTTACAGCCAGATGGTACAGCAAGTGGGGTGGCTCGAAAATGTCTTGAGACTAGCCAAAAAATGCTGAAGACAGCGGGCTTTCCCAGGCCCCACCCTGCCCCTGGAATCCCAGGCCTCCCTGAGCCACGCGATGGTCCCTCTGACCCCTCCTTGTGGAAGAAATCATTCGCCTGCCTTGTCCCAAGACCAGCCAGGAGGCTGAGGGTGAGGGTCATGGGAGTGGCTGGCTTGTGGCCTCTTTTTCTTCCTAGAGCGTCCAGGGCAAGGAGTGGCCAGCCAAGGACGCCCAGTTGGGTGCCGGCAGCTCCAGGGAGCCCAGGGTCAGATTTGCCTTTGTGTTAAGAAAGTGAGATCTCTCCACGTTCAGACTTAGCCCATTGCCTGGTGGAAAATTCCAGACTCTGGGAAGTGCTGGTTCCAGGCACCCTGAGAGAGAGGACACCCGGCCAAAACTGGTGGGTCACAGTGGTGGCTCTGGCTTTGTGTTCGGAAGGCCTGGCCTCAAATCTCTGCCCTTCCACGTATTTGCTGTGTGACTCTAGGGAAGTCACTGACCCTCTCTGAGACTTGGTTTCCTCCTCTGAAAATGGGGATGAGAACAGGAGCTGTGGAGTGGCCAGAGTTGGGGAGGGGCAGCAGCTGTGTGTGGGCACTTCCTATTGCCCAGCCCCACCTAAGCCCCCCCTGCTCTGGTCACATGACACTCACAACAGCAGCCTGCAAGCTGAGTCCCATGATCAACCCCATTTGACAGCTCCAGGCCTGTCCAGGTGGCACCTGGGGACCCTATCTGGCTGACCCCATCATTCCCGCAGCCCGTCCCAACCCCTCCCACCTGCTCCTGCAGTTCATGCCCGACTGGCTTCCCTAAGCAGGAATGGGTTCTCAGGCTCGGATATTCTCAGGGTCCTCTGTCCCCAGCACCCAGCAGGTTGTGAGCGGGACCTTCCTCCCTGGGTCCAGCCCCTGCCTCCCTCCCCTTGTCACCCCCAGTCTGCTTCTGAGCTGCTTCTCTGTCCAGGAGAGAGGTCTCACCTCACCTCCATGGACCCCAGCTGGGCAAGCCCCGTTCCCTCGCACACCTCACCTCCCCAAGCAGCAGCATCTGGGAGACACCAGAGACAGCCATCCACTGCCCAGATCTGGACCTAACAGAAGCTACCTCCCCCCACACCCAGCATCTGGCCAAAGGCAGTTTTATTGGAGCCTGGAAGCCCTTTACAGACTGTAAGACGGGGACCTGCCGCTTCTCTCTGGGCCTCTATTTGTTGTCGTTCAGTTGCTAAGTTGTGTCCGACTCTACAATCTCATGGACTGCAGCACACCAGGCTTCCCTGTCTTTCGCCATCTCCCAGAGGCTGTGCAAACTCATTGTCCATTGAGTTGGTAATGTAATCCAACCATCTCATCCTCTGTCACCCCCTTCTCCTCCTGCTCTTAATCTTTCCCAGCATCGGGGTCTTTTCCAATGAGTTGGTGCTTCAAATCAGGTGGCCAAAGTTCTGGAGCTTCAGCTTCAGCATCAGTCCTTCCAGTGAATATTCAGGGTTGATTTCCTTTAATATTGACTGGTTTGACCTCCTTGCCAGTATTCTTAGCTGGAGAATCAGATGGACAGAGGAGCCTGGCAGGCTACAGTTCATGGGATCGCAAGAGTCGGACACGACTTAGCAGTATCTTTCTTTTCTTTCTTTCCTTTGATATTGACTGGTTTCATCTCCTTGCAGTCCAAGGGACTCTTAAAGAGTCTTCAACACCAGAGTTTGAAAGCATCAATTGGGATGTAATGCTACAACTGGCCTCAAGGGGGCACTGCTGTAAGGAATAAACAAGATGATGGCTGAGAACCTAGCACACAGTTCAGTGTGGTATTAGCTTTACCAAGATCTATTGTGTTAGGATCACTTTGTTGATGGAATGGGTGAGTTACAGAGAAGAGCCATGAGGCCAGGCTTCCCAAGAAGCACAGAAAGAGGGCTATAAACTCAGACGGCCCAGATCTGGGCTGGTACCGACTCCTGGAAGGTGGCCTGTGTTCCTTCTTTCTGTAGAGATTCATATCCTGGAAAAATCTGATGCTTCACTGACACGGAAGCAGTGGCCACTAGGTCCACGCGCCTTCTTCCCTTCCCCTGTGTGGCTGTCTCCTATAATCCTACCTCTGCAAATTCATACCTGCTGTTTCCTGCCTGGGGCACCCCTCCCTCACCTCCTCCCCACTTCAGTTCAGCCGCTCAGTCGTGTCTGACTCTTTGCGACCCCATGGACAGCAGTGCGCCAGGCCTCCCTGTCCATCACCAACTCCCAGAACTTGCTCAAACTCGTGTCCATCAAGTCGGTGATGCCACCCAACCATCTCATCCTCTGTTGCCCCCTTCTCCTCCTGCCTTCAATCTTTCCCAGCATCGGGGTCTTTTCCAATGAGTCAGTTCTCCGCGTCGGATGGCGAAAGTATCGGAGCTTCAGCTTCAGCATCAGTCCTTCCAATGAATATTCAAAACTGATTTCCTTTAGGATGGACTGGTTTGATCTTCTTGCAGTTTCCCCATCTAGATCCTGCCATTCCTGAAGGCCAGCCCTGCCCCTCCTCCTGCAGGAGGCCCCCGGGTGACTGCAAGTGGGGAGAAGGGCTCGACCCCACCCCATGGTGAGGTCCTTGGTTGACATCACCCATTTGCAGCTGAAGTTTATGACCCTCTGGGGTGTGTCCTGCTTTTGAGGCCTGAATTTGTGGCTGGACAGTATACACATATGAGCCTCGGTTCATCCCTGCAGAAGCCGGACAAAGACTTCAGTCAGCCTGAGGCTGCTGCCTGGAAATCTCTCAGAAAACAGCCAGCGCTGGGTGAGTTGGTTTGAGGTATGAGCTTTGGTGTAGAATTCAGATCTCAGAGTGGACTGGAGGTTTTCCCTGACAAGGAAGATGGTTCCTGCCTAGTGATGGAGAGCCTCTCCCTTCTCCTCCCAGGCCAGGCCATTGCCCCTTCACCCCAGGTCCCGGCTCTGGCTCTGACATTGCACAAATCTCCTCCTAAAGCAAGAAGGTTTTTGGATGCTTAACATATTAATTGAGTCCTCAGGATCCTCAAAAATCAAAGCATTCCTTCCACAATATGGCAGAGACCTCCCCTCACCTCTGGGGCAACCAACATTCCAAAGATTAAAAGAAGACACCCTCGCCAGATGGCAATTCTCCACTATTCTTTCCTGGTCTCTAAACAAAGCTGTTTTAGTTGTTTATTTTTATTTATTTTTTTTGGCTGCGCCTCACTGGCTTTTGGGATCTTAGTTCCCTGACAGGGTATTAAACCCAGGCCCCAGCTTTGAAAGGGCAGAATCCTAACCACTGGACTGCCAGGGAATTCCCTAAAGCTGTTTTCATCACATCTGTTACCTCAAAGATCTGCTTATGTGATGGCTTCATTTCAGGTATCTAGGGAAAGGGAGGTGGGGGTTTAAATGGACTGTGAGCTCTGGTGCCCCCCCCCAGTCTTGAAGCCCCTGGCAAGGTCCTTCCAGTGCCCAGTGTGAGGCCAGCCTGCATAGTACCCACCCTCACTGAGGTTTTCCAGGGAAATCCCAACTAATGAAGTCTTACAGGGCCTCCTGGCCCAGGCAGGGCTCTGCCCCACCCCCTAACTCCCTAGTCCTTCAGCAAAAGAAGGCACTTCTCCCAAGAGTCCTTCCCACTGGGACCCCCAGCCTCCTGAACTTGTGGAGGGGAGCACATCAGGAAAGGAAGAAGGGAAAGGAAGAGGGGGCTGGGAAGACACGAGTCAGAAGAGGCTGCATGGGGAACGTACGGCACTGCTGCTTTTTTACTAAATCGCTTTGGCAAACATTGAGAGTTTAGATGCAAACATTTGTAGGTGGGATCAGCTCATTTAAAATGACCCAGAGAATCACTCGGTGTATGAAGGTTGAATTAAAATGTTAAAATGTGGTTGTTGACACAAAGACCCTGGATGGCTTAATCATGTTGGAAGTGTGTTTATTTAGCTTGTAACAATCCCAGTGTAAATGACCCAGGGCTGGTGCAGCCCCTCCATGGGATCAGGGGCCCAGGCACCAAGAAATCTGTTTTGGAATTCAAAGTCCAGCCAGAGGTAAGGGAGGGGAAGGAAAGGAGGTTGTATTCATTGCTTTCTTTCCATTGGTCAGAACTGAGTCACATGGTCACATTCAGCTCCAAGGGAGGCTGGGAAATGTAGTTCTTTTGTCCATGCAGCCCAGGGCACAGCTAAACATAGGTGGCGGCGGGGGTTGGGGTGGAAAGGGGCCGGTAAAGGCTACAGGAATAAGCAGAAGTCTCTACCATACCTATGTGAGCTCACTTTTCCTAAACTCAGGAGGCCTTCAAAGCCTTTTTCCATGCCACTTCCCTGACCAGGCTTCCCTAGACCAGGGGACTAGAGGATATACAATTTCTATTCCTGGATGTGAAACACTCAAGGCAGGTCTGGCTCAGTCTCCTGTGGCATCACTGCTCCTTTCTCCTGAGTCCTGGTGTGCACAAGGTTTTGTTTGTGCCCTCCAAGAGTCTGTTTTCCCGGTCCTGGGGAAGTGCCTATCTGGGCCACCTGGTTTGCCAGGATGGCTCATACGCCAGGCCAGTATACTGGAGTGGGCTGCCACGCCCTTCTCCAGGGGATCTTCCCAACCAAGGGATCGAACCCAGGTCTCCCACATTGCAGATGGAGTCTTTACCGGCTGAGCCACCAGGGAAGCCCAAGAATACTGGACTGGGTTGCCATGCCCTCCTTCGGGGAATCTTCCCGACCCAGGGATCAACCCAGGTCTCTCACACTGCAGGAGGATTCTGTACTGACTGAGCCACCAGGGAAGCCCGGATGTGAAGCAGGCACTGTCATAGTGGGATGGGTACCAGTGACAGGCAGACTGCAGGGGGCACCCCCCCCCCAGGAGGGTGGCAGGGAGGGGGCAGCCACATCAGGGCAGGGGTCTGCATTGCATTCTCCACCCTCCATCCCACCGCCCGCTCTTTTTCTCTCCTCTTCATGCCTAGTGATACCCGGAGCTCAGCTCTGGGAAGTAAGATTTAGGGAGATGACTCTGACTCATTTCTGTCATGCAGACATGAGTTTGGGGTTTACAGAGGGCATGGGGAATGGGGTGGGAAAAATCAGCCCATCTTGGGGGGTTCACCTATGCTAGTCTGAGCCAGCAGCTAGTCTGAGCCATCCTGGTAAACCAGGTGGCCCAGATAGGAAGGAGTTGGCCAGATCTGGACCTCTTTTGGGCCTCAACCCACAGGAAGTTGCCCAAGGTAGGCTGGGCCAGGGGGAGGTCAGTGCAGACTTCAGCATGACCCAGAACAAGAGATTATGACCCACCATGTGTCTTCAGAAGCAGAGGCTCTGAACCTTGTCCCTGTAGACACTTCCTAAGGTTACCTGGAAAAGACCAGAGCCAGCGACAGCTTACACTCACTGAGAGCTCACCATACTCTGGCATCATTGCCCCAGTTGCTTTCACACCAGGCCTTTGAACCAGATCCTGGGCTTCCCTGAGAGAGGGTGCTCTCGTGCACACCCTTACTTTCAGTGCTTCCGTGGAATTGTGGAATCGGAGCATGTGTGCAGGTGTCAATCACCTCCAGTCCCCACCCCAAAGACAGTCCCTTAGGATTTGAAACACCCCGCTTAGGAATCTGCTCTCCAGAAGGGGTCATATTAGCATTTTAAATATGTACTACTATTAAAACCTATACCCCAGAGTTGATTCATTAACAAAAGGATGCTAGAAATCATTTTTTGTAGGAGAAATATGAGGTGATAGAAATTAATGATTGATAGAAAGATCCCCAGAACTCTGCATCTCTGTACCAACTGGGAAGAGAACCCAAAGCCAGAGACTGTACTCTGGGGTCACTGGGGTCCTGAGTCCCCCAACTCCCTGGACAGACAAATGTTTTTAACCTTTCGCACCTGCTTGCTAGTACATATTTGGACATTTGGCAGAATTTGACCTAAAACTTGTTTTTGTTGTAACATTTCATCTGGTGGGAAGACTGCTGGGAAAGGGCTGTGGGGTCATCACCTACATCTAATTAGAGCCCACATTTTTACCAGAAGACCCTGTTAGTTACAACTTGTGCCCAATGTCAAACGGTGGCTGAGAACCAGGGCTAATTCTAGAACCTGCACCCCTAACCACCACCCCACACTGCCTTCACATGCTGCCTTTGATTCACTCCCCTAGGTCTGGAGGACGGCTTCCCAGGTGGCGCTAGTGGTAAAGAACCCACCTGCCAATGCAGGAGACATAAGCGATGGGGGTTCAATCCCTGGGTCGGGAAAGATGCCCTGGAGGAGGGCACGGCAACCCACTCCAGTACTCTTACCTGGAGAATCCCGTGGACAGAGGAGCCTGGCGGGCTACAGGCCATGGGTTCGCAAAGAGTCGGACGCACCTGAAGCGACTGCGCATGTGTCTGAAGGAGCGCTAGTGTCTTGAGCGAGGCTGGATGCTGGGTGCGCGGTGCGGCCACGGAGAGCGCCATCTTTGTACCCTCTTCTCTGCGGCTGCTTCAGCCTCCAAGTGGGAGTTACGTCGGGCCGTCCTCCAGCTTTGTCCCCCAGGTGGTGTTGGTCTGACGATTCCTTTCACAAAACCAACTCGGAACCACAACCTGTTTTTGCAGGTGGCGGCTCGTTCTAATGCTGGCAGCTTGATCTCGTCAGCCTACACGTGGGCATGTCTTTCAGGAGCCTAGAGCCCAGAGCGATAACGTATTTCTAACCAGCAGTTATGCTCTTAATGTGACATTGCCTTTTATCGTCCTCCTAATTAATGCTTCCGCAGCAAACTCCAGAAAGCAAAGACTGTCCTCTCCTCTGATCCCTCCTCCCCCAAACACCCGGCACATGAAGGGACCACGCTGTGTGTGTCCAGCAAACATTTGGTTACTTAACTAGAGGGGAAAGAGGGGTTCCTCCAAGATCCCAGGTTCCGGGCAGAGGGCAGCCATGCCGACCGCCAAGCCCTGGGGTGCCTTTCTGAGAGCCCCCATCAGGGCTACTTAGCTACCTACCTCCCCTCCCAGAACACTCCTCCACTCAATAAGTGACAAGTCTTTGGGCCCTTGTGCCTGACAAATGACAGGTGCAAAAGTTACACACAGGTGAATATTTAGCCTGAATCCCTGGCAAACGGAGGCTGGACTCCTCTTTAGAATCCAGTTGGGGAGTTCCCTGGTGGTCCAGTGGTTAGGACTCAGCACTTTCACTATCAAGAGCCTGGGTTCAATCCCTGGTCAGAGAACTAGGACCCCACGAGCCACATGACGTGGCCAAAAAAATAAAACAGAACTCAGCTGGTTGTCCCCCAGTGTCAACAGCTCCCCAGGGGTTCCAGCGTGTGATCCCAGACCAGCAGCACCAGCAGGGTCTGAGAACTTGTTAGAAGTACATTCCTAAGCCCCAGCTCAAACCCAGTTAATCAGAAACTCTGGTGGTGAGGCTGGCATCCTGGGTTTCCACAAGCTCCCAGGTGATTCTGACAACACTCAGTCCTGAGCATCATTTGTCCGGGCCCACGTTTTCAAACATTGTTAAACCCTGTCGAGACCTGCAAGAGATGAAACAGGTGGGAACGGAAACACTGGGAGTGACTTGTGGGGTGGGCTCGAGGTTCATGCTGCTGAACCCATGCCTTCCACAGAAACTCTCCTGGAAACACTCTGGTTTGCTCACCATACCCAAGGTTCTCACTCTGCACATTCTTTCTCTCGGGGCAACTGGGTGGACAGCACCCAAAGCAAGAGAAACGGTGTCACAGGAGGAAGAAGAAACCTACAGTGAAACGAAAAAGAAACAGACAAAGCAACAGGTCCACACAAGGGAAGCAAAGACAAGTCAGGAAGCGTGTTTAATTGGCGTGACACGGACAACATACAACGGGAGCAGGAGAGGAGGCCTGGGCATGCTAAGTGGCTTCTGTCCACCCCGGGGTCACCCCACCCCCCAGGCGCACCACCAGGGCAAGGGCCTGCCCCTCCCCCAGAGACACCCACCAGCAGATTCAGACAGGACAGCACCCCGAAAGAAGTCCAGAGGGACTGGGGAGGCAAACAAAGGAAATCACCACCCAGGAAACATTCCTTTTCTTTTTTTTTTTTCTTTTTTGGTAAGAGTTGTCCAAATGCCTTTCCAAAGTCACAGGCTCTGGGGGGGGGCACCATGACCATTCACATCTCCACTGGCCTTTCACCTTGACCAAAGGCTCTAATTGTTCCACTCATGGCTGCTCCCCACAACGGCCCTGTGATAGGGCTTGAACAGAGACTCGCTCCCATCTGACGGATGGAGAAACTGAGTCCCAGCAAGCAGCAGAGACTTGCCCAGAGTCCTGGAGAAAGCTGATCGCTGAATCAGACTGGGAGCTTGTGGCCCTCCCTGGGGCCGCCGGCTGTGGCAAAGGCACAGGGAGCACAGGATGCACAGCTTGGGTGGAGGGTGGGGGTCAGGGGTGGGTGCGTGGGAAGGATTCTGAGTTCGTCCCAATCCCGGGGAGCAGACAAAGCCTGAGATGCCTAGATGCCAAGACAGAAGCTGGGACCAGCTGTTTATTCAACAAAAGCCTTTTTATTCATTCAAAAATCAACCATTGGGTTTATTCCGCAGATATTAAAAAAGAAGGGGGTGGGGGGCAAGGCTTCCCATCACAGTGCCCTTATGCTAATTCACTTGCTACCCCTGGGGTGGACCTAGAAGAGGGGCGTGTGGGACACATGCTGCCAATGAGGTGGGGCTGGAAGCCCAGGCCTGGGTGAGATCTTGGCCCCCCTCCTCAAATCCCCATCTGCAGCCTCCTTCTCAAACCATCCCTTTGGCTGAGCAAGTCCCCCAAATGTCTTTACTGCTCATCACCACCAGGGGGCGCTCCCTGCATTCCCCTCAATCAATATTTAGACGCTGAAATCACTGGGAACCCTGTAGCTGTCACCTTGAACAGTGAAGCTGCCACTTCCCAGGAGACCCAGGACTCCCACCCACCACCACCCCCCAAACCCCGAGCGAAGAGACAATGTCCTCGAAAACCCAGGTGCATCCGTCATCTAGGAAGTGTCTGTCAAAATGAAAAAACATTTCAGGGGATGGAGAGGACACACGTTTGCCTTGACCTTACTCTAAACATTGCTTGGTTGAATACTGGAAACGCATGGCGTTCTAAGTACCATCAACGCGGAGCGGGGAGCGGACACTATGAGGAAGGAGCCAGGGCTGCTGCAGACGCGCTGCCCGAGGCTGATTCCTGCTCCTGGGCCGGGGAGCAGGGGGTGGGAGGGGGTGGGGGGAGGCGAAGAGCCTGGCTTCCAGCCAGTCTGGAAGCCCCGGAGAGCAGCAGCTGATGGGGTTGGGCCTCGGGTGGGAAACGGTGGCAAGGAGACAGGCCCACGGACTGCTCGGGGTTCCAGGGTGCCGAGGCTGGAGGCCTGGTGAGAGGAGGCGACAGGCTTGTTGCTGTCCACAACCTCGGGCAAAAACGGCCAGTGTCCAGCACTCCCTGAACGGTCTCCAGGCAAGGACCCAAGGTGTCCTTGGGGCATGGGTCCACAGTACCTCCTGCTAAGCCACACCTGTGGCTCCACACTAAAGGCCAAAGGTGAGAAGGTGGGAGGAAAGTCTGGCACTCAGATCTCCCCAGACACCTGGGTATCAATGCCTCAGCTGGTGGGACCCACATGCTGAACCCTGGAGAATTCTCAGCCACAAGCCCTTTCCGTGATGCCCTCGGGACAGTTGCACAACCGCTCCTGACCCCTGGACGAGAGACACAGATCGAGTCTCAGAAGTCATCTGACCTCCAGTCCCAAGTCACCAAGCTCACCTCCCACCCTAGGCCCCCAGGTCAGAGCCAGGACGAAGAACTGCAGGACTTGGTGATGAATCCCAGGGCCTCCTGAGTCAGTGGCCTGAGCAGGAAGGGGACTGCAGGATCCCCAAAGAGCCCAGGTTTCAAAGTTCCCCTTGAAAACGGAACTACCGATCCCACTCATGCAGGGTCTGTGTGGGGGGCTTCCAGGGGAGGCGGAGGGTCCGCGAACGTCAGGAGGGAGAGGTGGGAGCTGGCTGAGTGGTCCAGCCTAGGGAGTGGACGTGCAAGGCCCACGCTGGCAGAGCTGCTCTCTGGCAGAGCGTCTGGTGGCTGAGGACTAAGGAGCAAGGGAATCTCTGGCCTCCTGGGAAAGTGAAAAGTAGAGGGTGAGGGCAATTCCCAGTGGGGGCTGAGCGCCAGCTCCTCATCTCCTGCGGCCAGGATAAGCAAGGAAGGGGTCAGCTGCTGACTGTGCAAAAAAGAAGCCGGGATTCTAGACTCCAGCCTGGCCCTACCACAGGCTGGGAGGCTGCTTCTGGCCCCCGAAGCCTTCCCTGGGGGAGGACAAATTCTGAGCCTGGAAGCTGGCTCAAGAGCCCAGGAGGACCAGGAAACTCTGCAGGGAGGGACAAGGCGTGTCATCGGACCCCACGCAACGCCACCAGGGGCTGCCGTGTCCCTGAAGAAATGTGCCAAGAGATGAGATGGTGGCTCAGACGGTCCCCGTGTCTGCTGGGGTCTGGAAACTTAGCCGCGACCACAGAGTCACAACAGCCGGAGACCCGGGCTTAGAATTAGACGGTGTCGGCAGGGATGGAGAAAAGCCTTCATATCCTCCAGCCCAGCCCCACCCCCGGGTCTGCAGCGACGGTGGAAGCTGGGGCCCAGAGAGGGCAAGGGGGTGCCCTCGATCACAGAGCAAGGGCCAGCCTTGGGCTCCCAGCCTCTGCTCCAAGGTCATCTGACTCTGGGGTTGCTCTGTCTCAGTGGCAGGCAGAGCTAGAAACTTCCGTGAGCACAGGCAGGTCACAGCTGGAGATGCCACCTGAATGGGATTGCCTGCAGCTCATCTCTCCCTGCCCCCTCCACCCTTCCTGGCTTTTCAGCTAAAGGAGGGAAGGGTACCGTGGTCCTCTGGACGAGGCAGACAGGGAGGCAGGAAAGCAGAGTGATCGGCGATTCTCAAAGCCCACCGAAGAGACAGAGTACCAGCCCTTAAACGCTGGCTCACTCCCTCATCACCTCTCCCAGCTTTGCGGTCTACCCCCCTCCCCCACCGGCCCACCTTCCTGGCTCCCAGTCTCAGCACAAACCTCGCAGCAGCAAACACCAGAGCGAGAACCAAGAAGCTCAGAGCTGTCCCCTGTCTGTCCTCAGAAAAGATGGGATGGACCCCGAGGAGGATACAGGACAGAGAGAGGTGTGAACTGGGAGCAGAGAATAGAGATCCAGAGAGGAGGCATTCGGGCAGAGGAAACAGTGCATTAGCCGTTGAAGAAGCCCACCTTTCCCCTCTCCAAACATCAAGCAAGCACAGTATCTAAATTTTAAAATTAAAAAAAAAAAAAAAAAGATTTTTGGCTTCTCGGCCGCTGCAGGCCACCATCCTCCCAAGCATGTGGGCAGGTGGGCGAGGGGTGCACACATGTAAACGGTGGGCCCCGCATCCCTGGGACCGTTGGACACACAGAAGCAGCAGCAACAGTTAACAACCAATAAATAAAAGATATCAATTATATATGTATATATATATATAAAAAAAAACCTCACTTTCCCCACCAAAAGCACAATACTGTTATCACAGAAAATCAGCATCATCGTAATTAACCATCCTAGCCAAGCAGGCGGTCTTGCTGCCCGAGGAAGGGGGGCGGCAACATCACATTACCCCCCACGCCCTGAGGCCCCGCAGCCGAGGCCAGGACTCCCGGGGCCTCTCTGGCTGCAAAGGTCAAGGTGGGAGGCAGGGTTCTCCGAGGCCTTCTCCCCATCTGTCAGTCGGAATCTTCTAGAACAGAAGGTAGTTTTGTTTTGTTGTTTTCTTTTTCAATGTCTGTTTGAAATAAAAAAAAAAAAAAAAACAAAAGCACACACGCAAGGAGAGCAGGAGAGACCGAGAGGCCCCTCCTGCGAAGCAGACGAGTCCTGGGTTCTGCAGAGGGCCGGAGCCTTTCCCATCCATGTGGTCGATTTCCGGACAAGCAGAGATTGTTGGCGATCGGAGCCGGTGGCTTCAGGCGGCGGGTGGGTGCGGGGAGGGGGGGAGCCGGCCTCGCGATTCCAGGGCAGCTCGGCTGGGCGTGGATGTGGAGGAAGGCTCGGTGGACATGGGAGTCGGGGGCGGGGGAGTCAGGGCGGAGGTGGCCTCATGGCACGGGAGGAGGTGAGTGGTTCCCAGGCATCTGGAAGACACAGGAGGCGGGGCGGGCTCAGTGCTGGCTGCCAGGGGCACAGAGCGGGCGGGAGTCAACTGGAGGGGCCGTCCCCAACCCTGTTGGCACCAGGAACCGGTTTCATGGAAAACAGCTGCTCACTACATGCTATGCAGCCCAGTTCCTAACAGGCCACCGACCAGTACCAGTCCATGGCCCAGGGACTGGGGACCCTGGAACTAGAGAATGAGGTGACGAGTCCTAAAAACGTGCATGCCCTCCGATCCCCACATTTGGTGCTAAAGCATGTGTGCTTAAGAAATAAACGCGATGCTTATGACAGTATCACCTGTAACAACAAAATTAAACAGGAGAGAACAAACAGTGTCCACGAGGGAGGGACGGGTTGGATCAATAAAGACAGAACCATGCGATCGCAACCGTTAAGAACAAAGTGAGCAGGGGCCAATAAGCACAGGAAAAGATGCTCGACAGAATCAGCCATCAAGGAAAAGCAAACCAGAACCACAATGAGGAACTGCCCTGGTGGTCCAGTGGTTAAGACTTTGTATTTCCAGTGCAAGGGGCCACAGGTTTGATCCCTGATCAGGGAACAAAGATCCCCACGCCTTGAGGAGAGGGGAAAAAAAAGAGAGAGAGAGAGAGAAAGAAACACCACTTCACAAATACTAGGATAAAACCTAAAACTAACAAGCGTTGGTGAGGGTGTGGAAAAATTGGAACCCTTGATCATCACTGGCAGGAACATAAAATGATGCAGATACTGTGGAAAAGTTTGGCAGTTCCCCCCCCACCCCAAAATAAACTCATCAAATGCATTTAAATCCCTAAACTCATAATTACACATATTGTTTTTATAAAACATCACTGGTCACTTCTAAAGGATGTGGGAAATCCAACTTGTTTTGAAAACTGATAAAGAATCGAGGATCCATCCTGCCCTCCCTGTGAACACTATACCCTGGGGATAACCCACGAGTGGATGAGGGGACATCTCCCTTTATAGAAGTGACGCAGCCAGCCATGAAGGAAAGACACCTGTAGGACATCACCATTTTGCACGACCTGATGAATGGATGCGGGTGGCAGTCAGCAAGAGCTGCTGATGTCACCGACATCACGGGTGCCTGCTGGACACACACAACCCCAGACACGAGACGGTCTCACCAAAAGTGGACCAAATCCAGTGGGAAGATCAACTGCCGTTTCCAGGAAGAACAGGAAACAGGAGTCTGTAAGCAGCACGCCAGGGCACCGTTAGCAAACCCCAGACTGCGGGGACCCAACAGAATGCGCTTCTCAACAAACAGTGAGATGGAAAGGGATGGGGGAAAACTTAGAGATGAAAATAAACTTAAGAGGGGGCTTCCCTGGTGGTCCAGTGGTTAAGACTTTGCCTTCCAGTGCAGGGGCTGCAGGTTCCATCCCTGGTCAGGAAGCTAAGATCCCACATGCCTCTCAGCGAAAACAAAAACAAAACCCATGAAACAGAAGCGATATTGTAACAAATTCAGTAAAGAATTTTAAAATGTTCCACATAAAAAAATCTTTAATAAAAAAGATAAATAAAAGAGACCTACCAACCAATTGCCATCTGTGGCTTTTATTCCAATTCTGACTCCAATAATCAAAGTAAGAAAAAAACTGTGAAATAATGGGAAACTGGAATTTAAATGCTGATGGGAGCGTATTAAGGAATTACTTTTTTCTTGGTATTATGGATTTTTTTTAAAGAATAATTACGTTTTAGAAATACATTTTGAAATATTTATGTATTAAATGATATGATGTCTTGAATTTTCTTCAAAACAACCCAGCTTGAGTGGTGTGTGGGGAGGGAATAGATGGTCAAGATTGCTATGAATTGGTGATTCTGAAGCTGGGTCAGCCCTGGGTATTCATTGGAGGGACTGATGCTGAAGCTGAAACGCCAATACTTTGGCCACCTGATGAGAAGAGCTGACTCATTTGAAAAGACCCTGATGCTGGGAAAGAGGAGAAGGGGACAACAGAGGATGAGATGGTTGGATGGCATCACTGACTCAATGGACATGCTTTTGGGTGGACTCCGGGAGTTGGTGATGGACAGGGGGGCCTGGCATGCTGTGGTTCATGGGGTCACAAAGAGTCAGACACGACTGAGCAACTGAACTGACTGATAGGTACATGGAGTTACATATTCTCCACTGTTGCCTGAGAATGTTTCCATAATTAAAATGGTTTTAATTCATCCTCAAATTTCCAACAACCTAAGTCTCCCATACCACAACACTGGTTAAAGTATGGTCCAGCCATAAATGGAATACTATGCAGCTATTAAAAAGGATGATCTCGAGCAAGATTTAGTGATGCAGAAAATATGCATGATCTCAGTTCCTGAATAATTCCATGAATTATATAACAGTAATTTATCTAAGAATTGTGATACATCAGGAATCTCAGAAGGCAAATAAATCACAAAAACGACAGAACACAAGTTGGATGTAATTACAATCAGACAGGATCTGGGAAAGCCTGAGAAGAAATAGGAAGGGCAATTTTCGGGAAGAGCTTTAGAAAAGTGAAACTTGTCACCCTGAAAAGCTTGTCACGGAAATAAAGTTACACCGTCTTGGCCAACGCGGGAGGGTGAGGGTAAGATATATGGCTACGTAAATTGTGTTAAGGAAAGCTAGTGCAGACAAGCTGGATAAAACACGTTACAAACCTCTTGGTGTTGAGTCTCTAAAAGAAAAAATAAGTGTTTCCTACAAGTTGTTCTTTGAAAACACAAAACAAAAAAAAGAGAAAAACAGCCAACAGCATATGGCTATGAACTCATTGTTGTTGAGGAAATATGTATATATATATATATTCATAGAAAACTGTGAGGCAAAAACAAATAAGGTAATTCAAAAATAATCACACGCTTTAAAGAAATGAATTACACTGTACAACTTGTCCTTGGCGGGGAATACATCAAAACCCATGTTTGCGCCACTTTTCCATGGTCTGGAGGAAGTGAAGCAGTTGTTAGGTGGCAGTTGCTAAGAAGGCCTCTGGTGGTAATTCACAAAAAGGGACCGTGGAAATTAGACAACAGATCAGGATGTGCTCCAGGACCCAGAGCTGCATACTGAGCATCTCTAAGATTACAGAAATATCTGTCACAGTTCCTTTACAAATTGGTTTGATTATTATGTTCCTATGTGACCTAGTTACTGAGCATTAAGTTTCTGTAAGTGTTCAATTCTTTCTGAATCATTCTAGACACAAAATGTTCACAGTGGTTATTTCTGGGCTATATGTGTGTATGTTCAGTCACTCAGTCGTGTCCAACTCTTTGCGACCCTTTGGACTGTAGCCCGCCAGGCTCCATTGTCCATGGGATTTTTCAGGCAAGAATACTGGAGTGGGCTTCCATTTCCTCCTCCAGGGGAATCTTCCCGACCCAGGGATCAAACCTGCATGGCCTATGTCTTCTGCATTGCAGGTGGAGCCCCCACTCACTGAGCCATCGGGGTTATATATGAAGGTGTTTTTTTTAATAATAATTTTTAATGGAGGTTTTCTTTTTAAACATATTTTCTAATGTCCCTTCAATGAAAAAGGATTTAGTATGCAAAATAACATTAGAAGTTTCAAAACAGGCCTCCTAAACAAAATATCAGCAAATCAAATCTGATGATACATAAAAGCTTATCATGAGTGGCTTAGCATGCAAAAATCGATTGGTGTTAAGTCAGAAGGGCCATCGTCACAAAATCCACAAGCAATAAAGGATGGAGAGGGCATGGAGAGAAGGGAACCCTCCTACGCTGTCGGTGGGAAAGTAAATTGGTACAGCTGCTCTGGAGGACAGTATGGAGGTTCCTTAAAAAACTAAAAATAGAGCTACCGTATGATCCTACAATCCCACTCCTGGGCATATATCCAGAGAAAAACATGGTTCCAAGGGATACATGCACCCCAGTGTTCACTGCAGCACTGTTGAAAACATCCATCAACAAATGAATGGATAAAGATGTGGTGCATACACACAATGGAACATTACTCAGCCGTTAAAAAGAACGGAATAAGGCCATTTGCCACAACATGGATGAACCCAGAGATTGACTGAGTGAAGAAAGTCAGACAGAGAAAGACAAATATCATGTGGCCTCACTTATATGTAAAACTGGAAAAAAATTATACAACTGAATTTATTTACAAAATAGAAACAGACTCAGAGACTTAGAGAATGAACTTTCGGTTACCCGGGGGTAAGGCTGGAAGGGAGAGACAGTTAGGGAGTTTGGGGTTGACATGCACACGTTTCTATATTTAAAACAGGTAACCAAAAAGACCTACTGTATAGCACAGGGAACTCTGTTCAATATTATATAGCAACCTAAATGGGAAAAGAATTTGAAAAAGAACAGAAAAAAAAAAAAAACATAGACTATCTAAAAAACATAGAATATTTAAATAGGCAGGACTCCATGGATGAGCCACACAATATATTCACACACACACACACACACACACACACACACCCATCACCTGGTGCAATTCATCGTCTTAACAACAAAGAAAGACAGAAAAGTCATATACGAATATTGATAAATGCAGAAAATTTTGATAAAATTCAACTCCACTAATGATTAAAAAAAAAAAAAAACTCCTAGAAGAAGAAAACTTCCTAAATCTGATCAAATCTATCTAACAACCTAACTAATAACAAATAACCTAACTAATGGGAAACCACTGAAAGCTTTCCCCCGACAGTTAGACCTTCATCACTCCTGTGTGACGGGAGGGCCCAACCAGCAAGGAAGCAGGAGAAAGGAACAAAGGCAGAGAGATGGGAAAGGAAGAAAGAGAATGGAAACAATCCAGAAGAATCTAAGGCAGAACCTAAGATTTAATAAATGAAGTTAGCAGGACCATGGTTATAGGATCAGTTAAAAAAAAAAATCACCTGAATTTCAATAAACCAGAAACAAATGGAAAATACAATTAAAATTACTACTTAAAACACCGTCAAAAACATCAAATACCTAGGGATAAATCTATTAGAGATGTGAAAGACCTTTTAGCTAAAAAGAGCAAAATGCTACGAAGACAAAAATTCAAAGGATGGCATCACCAACTCAATGGATGTGAGTTTGAATAAACTCTGGAAGTTGGTGATGGACAGGGAGGCCTAGCATGCTGCAGTCCATGGGGCTGCAAAGAGTCGGACACGACTGAGCGACTGAACTGAACTGCACAGAAACAGACAGATATACCATCTTCATGGATTGGAACACCCATCATTATAAAGCTGCCAATTTTCCCCCAAGTTAAACAGTAGATTCAACTCTTGTATGCATGCTAAGTCACTTCAGTCATGTCCAACTCTTTGCAAGCTTATGGATGTAGCCTGCCAGGCTGCTCTGTACATGGGATTCTCCAGGCAAGAATATTGGAGTGGGTTGCCATGGCCTCCTCCAGAGGATCTTCCCGACCCAGGGATTGAACCCAAGTCTCTTACATCCCCTGCATTGGCAGGCAGGTTCTTTACCACTAGCAACACCTGGGAAGCTGAGATTCAACTCAGTCCCAATCAAAATCCAAGTACGTGTGTGTGTGTGTGCACATAGGCATTTATAAGTTGATTCTAAAATGTATATAGAAATACAAATAGCTTAAAGTAGTGAAGGCATTCTTGAGGAAGAAGCAATGGGATCTTGCTTCTCAAGATCGGGTTATAAAAAGACTGTGCTTTCACCTTGGGTTCTCTCCCTCCCAGAAATCTCACCCTCAGGGAAGCCAGTCACCATGCTGTTAGGCAGCCTTGTGCAGAGGGGCACGTGGTGAGGCTGCCAAGCCAAGTGAGTGAGCTTAGAAGTGGGTCAGCCCCAGCCACACCTTCAGATGAGACCACAGCCCTGGCCAACAGGGAGTGATCACTCTGGTTTACCTAACACAGAGGGGTTTCCCAGGACATAGGGCTTTCAGTGCTAAATTCAGGATTCTCTTGGGCCAACTGCGATGGGTTATCACCCTCCTGACAGCTCGGCTGTATCCTCATGACACACTTTGATCCGAAGGCACCAAAAAAAGCTGTATCCAAATTCCTGACATTTATTCTTTCCGGCTGCTGTTTTGCAAGATCTCAGTATGCAGCAACAGACGACTAAGACAGCACTGCAAATAAGGTGATGGAAAAATGGAGGATGCACGCATAAGCTTCCCAGGTAGCTCAGCTGGTAAAGAATCTGCTTGCAATGCAAGAGACGCTGGTTCGATTTCTGGGTCGGGAAGATCCCCTGGAGAAGGGATAAGCTACCCACTCCAGTATTCTTGGGCTTCCCTGCTCAGATGGTAAAGAAGCTGCCTGCGATGCGGGAGACCTGGGTTCAATCCCTGGGTTGGGAAGATCCCCTGGAGAAGGGAACGGCAACCCATTCCAGTACTCTTGCCTGGAGAATTCCATGGACAGGGGAGCCTGGCAGGCCCAGTCCATGGGATCACAAGGAGTCTGACATGACTGAGCGATTTTCACTTTCACTTTCACATATGCCAATGTGCCCAACTTAAGCACTCATCAGAGACATGCAGAGAAAGATTACAACAAGCTATCACTACAGGCTCACCAAAATGGCTGAAATTTAAGAAGACAGAGAAGATCCAAGGCTGGCCAGGAAGTGGAGCACTAGGAGCACCCATACAGCACGAGTGGGAGTAGGGGATGGTACAACCACGTTGGAAAACTGTCTGGTAGTACCAACTAAAGCTAAATATATACACACATTCTATGTTCCAGCAATTCTACTCTTAGGTCTGTACCGACAGAACGCATCATCCAGGAGAGACGTACAAGAGTGCTAACAGCTGGACAAGACGTGGGGGTCAGTTCTCTGCCAGCAACAGAAGCCTCTGCAGGCTATCATCCAGCACTAAGAGAAACAAACCAAAAGCTTATGGGTTAAAAATAATAAGAAACCATGTCTGAGCTACTGATCAAGAGAGTCAGAAGCTGAGGTCTTCAGCCACCCTGACCGAGAAGGGAGGAGAAACTTCTATTCTCCTAGGCCCCTGGCCTTGACTGGGAACTGGGATGCTATTTCAAAGTGTTTTCAACCCAGGGAAATTTCTACTCAAGTCAAGTCTCTGGCTGAATCTAGGTATATAAAAACGACAAAAACAGGGGAGCCCTGGCTGATCTGAAGGCCCTGCCTCCTGGGCCTCCCCCTACTAGCTGTGTTTCACCTGGGCAGACCCCAAGGGCCCCTGAGAAACCCAGGCACTTATCTGCCAAACCCAGGTGTGCTCTGGCTGGGTGTGCCCCCTTGCCCCCACCCCACCCCCAGGCCCCCTCCACTCACCCCAGCTCTGGGCCTTGGACTATACCAGCCCATCATAGAGGGACAGCGCCTGCACGATGGACGGGTCCGCCTTGGATCCTTCCTGGAACTCCTGCAGCGTCAGCTTCCCATCGGCGTTCTGCAAGCAGAGAGGTGGGTAGAGGGGAGGGGGTGGCCAGCCTCCTAGGACAGGGGCCTCTGGCCCGGACCCTAAACACGCGCTCCCAAGCCCAGCCCAGGGCTGGTCCCCAGAGTGCTTCCCAAGTTAGGTCAGGAGGGAGGCAACGCCGCTCATTAGGTGGGAGGAGCTGGGCACAGACAGACCCGGGCACTTCCTGGCTGCCTCACCTTGGGTGGGCGACCCACCTCTCGGGGTTCCTGTTTTCGCATCTGGGGAGTGGAGAGAACTGCCCTGCTTCTTCGGGGCACTGGGTGAGCCATCCTTGGGCTCAAGCTGTTGTAAAGGGCTTGGCTGACTGGCAGCGCCCCTTAGGGCCATGGTTATCATCCTTGCTGCTGTTTGTCCCCACAAAGGGTGTAAATCCCACAAGGCTGAGGGCCTGATGCGTGTCTCTGGGGTCACCCTTGGAAGGGTGTTTAAGCCGTTCCCTGGGACCCAGAGATCGGCGAGGAGGCTGGGTGGGACCCACGTAAGAGGGCTTTGGTGGATCTCTTGTGGGAGGAAATGATTGGGGCCAGAACTCCTTCCCCTGAAGCATCTTTCAGGGAAACACGTGAGGGCAAAGGAGAAAGGCCTTGGAGGCACCCCCGACCCTGCCACGTCCCACACCCAGAGAGGGGAGGCGTGATGAGGGTTCCACAGACTCAGCAGGCAGAGCTCGAGGGGTGCCCACTGTGGGTCCCACTCATGCTACATGGGTGCTTGATCTAAGAAGAGGGGCTGGTCTTATCACCATCTTACCGGTGAGGATGCTAAAGCTCGTCACTGCCCAGGGCCCCCTGGCTGCTAACTGGGGAAGCCGGGTTTGCACCCAATCTGACCCCAGCGTGTGCTTTGCTTCCCAAAATAAGGGAGGCCTGACTGGGGGCGACGGAGGGGGATTTAACACCTTGCTGTTGAATAGCGCTGAACCTCTCCGCAAGAAACTAGGATTCTCAGCCCACGCTCTGTGGACGCGTCTTTTGATTGTCACCAGGAGCCCAGCGCCGACTGAGCCTCCGTGTCCGAGCCTCTCTGACATGAGCTGATCTCACTTTTTTAATTAAGGAAATCAGGCCTCAGGCTCAAAGCTTTCAGGACAAGCACCTGCACCCAACCAGGATGTAATCACAAGCCCAAGGTCACTCTCATTCGTATTCTTTTTTGAAGGCAAGCAGTCCTGGGTTTCCGTACCATCCTGCTATCCAATTACTATTTAAAAACAATGCTATTTCCGCTTTTAAAACTTTGGTATAAAGAAGGGTTTCTTATATGATATTGCTTATATGCAGAAGCTTAAAAAACTGATACAGATGAACTTATTTACAAAATAGAAACAGACTCACAGATTTAGAGAACGAATTTATGGTTACCAGCAGGGGAAGGGTCGGGCAGCAATAGACTGGGAGTTTGGAATTGACACATATGCACTGCTACACTTAAAATGGATAACCAACGAGGACCTGCTGTATAGCTCAGGGGAGTCTGCTCAGTGTCATGTGGCAGCCTGGATGGGAGGGGAGTTTGGGGGAGAATGGTTACGTGCCGAGTCTCTTTGTTGTCCACCTGAAACCATCACAACATTGTCAATCGGCTATACCCCAATACAAAATAAAAAGTTAAAAAAAGGATAAGAATGAACTTATTTACAAAACAGACTCACAGACTGAGAAATGAATTTATTCCCCCAGTGACCAGCTGGGGGGTAGAGTGAGGGCTAGACGGGAGTTTGGGATTGCCAAGGACACACTGCTAATATTTAAAATAGATAACCAACAAGGGCCTACTGTAAAAAATAATAATAAAAATAACAAACTCATTTTAAAAAGAAGGGTTTCTTAAACTGGGGTCTGTGGACAGAAATCAGCAGGTCTGTGAACTAAAATGGGAAAAAATGAGGCCGTCCTTTTTGCTAACTTCTAACTGAAATTGAGCCCTTCCTTCCATAATGAATCTAGGTGACGATCCCCCACGGGACCGGAAGTACCTGTGACTTTGTCAACCGTGGGGATCTCGGCATTTTCATGACACATCACAGCTGCTGCAGGACCACCCGTACGTATCGCCCTGATTCGGTATTACCGGATGCTTAAACCCACCTCTATATCTTATTATCCAACGTATTCATAAAGAAGCTCACATCACAAATTCTTTTTTAAAAAAGGTCTTGCCAGCTGTATTCCAAATAGCTCCCTTTGTAACCCTGTGGGTTTTATCTAATGCACTTAAAAATCATTATTCTGAGGAGTCCACAGCCAACTTGTCCAGAATGCCAACATCTCTGGTCCATGGCAAAAAATTTACAAGGTTGAGAATCTTAGTGGATCAAAGAGAAAGAGCTGGACAAATTTATTTAAAACGCTTGATGTTCAAAGGGGATGGCTGCCAGCCAGACCAGTGGACATCACACCAGTCATGACGCCTGCCTGGAGCTGGACCCCTAAGTGGTCAGTGGAGCCTATGCGAGGGGTCTCACCTTGTCCATCATGGCAAAGATCCGGTCCACCCTCTTCTCCGGGGTGTTCTCCTCCTCAGGGAGCTCCACAGTGTTCCCCTGCCAGGGACAGATGAGGTAGGGACTGGCCCCTGCCACACCTGACCTGGGGCCCCTTGTTCAAAAATACGCCCTCTCCCCCACCCCAAGACTTCCCACATGGTCCAGTGGTTAAGACTTCACGCTTCCAGTGCAGAGGGTGAGGGTTCGATCCCTACTCAGGGAACTAAGATCCCACATGACCTGGGGCACAGCCAAAAAAAAAAATATGCCCCCCAGACCAGGGCAGTTCCAGATGAGGCCTGCCTCTCCCTCCCTCCGATTCCCTACAATGCCCCCGCCATCTGTAATTCTGCTCCAGAACATCCCCTCCACCCCAGCCCCCATCTGCACAGAGCAACCCCGGGCAGTGACCCTCATCGGCCATCTCTTACCCCTGGCAGGAGAGCTGCCCCAGGGGGTGCTTCCTCTGGGCCAGGGCCAGTCACTAAATGTCATGTCCCTACGGCCTCCCCCCACCCCATACGACCCAAGCTTCTCACCACCATCTGGTAAATGGCGTCCACAATGTCCAGCATCTCATTCCTGGTGATGTAGCCGTCGTTGTCCAAGTCGTAGAGTTTGAAGGCCCCTGCAATCAGCCAGCCAGGACGGAATCACCCCTGGCCTGGGGCAGGGGAGCCATCCCACCCTGCATCTCAGCATGCAGTCCAGCCAAGAGCCCCATCACTCATCCAGTCAATGAATATCTGTTGTTTATTCGCTCAGACGTCTCTGACTCTGTGCGACCCCACGGACTGTAGCCCACCAGGCTCCTCCGTCCACGCAATTCCCCAGACAAAAATACTGGAGTGGGTTGCCATTTCCTACTCCAGGGGCTCTTCCCCACCCAGGGATCAATCTCACATCTCCTGCATTAGCAGGCAGATGCTTTACTGCTAAGCCACCTGGGAAGCCCATTGAATATTTACATCAACACAGATGGGAGGAGACAGAGAGACACACACACCAAAGGGACACAGGCACCATTTCAACCAGAGTTATTGAAGATATATATATGCAAAGGAGACACCAGGTCTGCAAGAGCCGAGGCCCCAGGAGGATCTCCCAAACCACCGCTCTCCCTCCCCACCCACCAGCCTCTGCCTGCTCTCAGTCACTCCCTCTCCACACTGATGCTGTATCCTGCTAGGGTCACCTTAGAAAATAAAATCATATGCCTGGGAGACAGGGAGGAGCTTCTGCATAAATAAAATCCTCTTTTATTCCTAAAAGAAACCGCTGCATTTTCTTGGTGCCGATGCAAAGCGGTGAAGATGTCTCAGTGAGAAGTGGTGTTTAGTCACTCAGTTGTGTCTGATTCTTTGTGACCTCATGGACTGCAGCATGCCAGGCTTCTCTGTCCTTCCCATCTCCCAGAGCTTGCTCAAACTCATGTCCATTGAGTCGGTGATGCCATCCAACCATCTCATCTTCTGTCATCCGCTTCCCCTCCTGCCCTCAATCTTTCCCAGCATCAGGGTCTTTTCTAATGAGTCGACTCCTCGCATTAGGTGGCTAAAGTATTGGAGCTTCAGGTTCAGCATCAGTCTTTCCAAAGAATATTCAGGACTGATTTCCTTTAGGATGGACCAGGTGGATCTCCTTGCAGTCCCAGGGACTCTCAAGAGTCTTCTCCAACACTACAGTTCAAAAGCATCAATTCTTCAGCGCTCAGCCTTCTTTATGATCTAACTCTCACATCCATACATGACCACTGGAAAAACCATAGCTTTGACTAGACAGACCTTTGTTGGTAAAGTAATGCCTCTACTTTTTAAATACGCTGTCTAAGTTTATTATAGTTTTTCTTCCAAAGAGCAAGCGTCTTTTAGTTTCATGGCTGCAGTCACCGTCTGCGGTGATTCTGGAGCCCGAGAAAATAAAGCTTGTCACTGTTTCATTGTTTCCCCATCTATTTGCCATGAAGTGATGGGAGCCGATGCCATGATCTTAGTTTTCTGAATGTTGAGTTTTAAGCCAGCTTTTTCATTTTCCTCTTTCACTTTCATCAAGAGATTCTTTAGTTCCTCTTCATAAGGGTAGTACCATAAGGGTGGTGTCATCTGCATATCTGAGGTTATTGATATTTCTCCCAGCAATCTTGATTCCAGCATGTGCTTCATCCAGCCCAGCATTTCACATGATGTACTCTGCATAAAAGTTAAATAAGCAGGGTGACAATAGACAGCCTTAACACACTCCTTTCCCAATTTGGAACCAGTCTGTTGTTCCATGTCCAGTTCTAACTGTTGCTTCTTGACCTGCATACAGGTTTCTCAGGAGGCAGGCAAGTTGGTCTGGCATTTCCATCTCTTTAAGAATTTCCCACAGTTTGTTGTGATCCACAGAGTCAAAGGCTTTTGTGTAGACAATGAAGCAGAAGTGGATGTTTTCCTGGAATTCTCTTGCTTTTTTCTATGATCCAACGGATATTGGCAATTTGATCTCTGGTTCTTCTGCCTTTTCTAAATCCTGCTTGAACATCTGGAAGTTCTTGGTTCACATACTGTTGAAGCCTAGCTTGGAGAAAGCGTGTGAGATGACTGCAATTGTGCGGTAGTTTGAGCATTCTTTGGCATTGCCTTTCTTTGGGATTGGAATGAACACTGACCTTTTCCAGTCCTGTGGCCACTGCTGAGTTTTCCAAATGTGCTGGCATATTGAGTCCAGCACTTTCACAACATCATCTTTCAGGATTTGAAATAACTCAGCTGGAATTCCATCACCTCCACTAGCTTTGTTCATAGTGATGCTTCCTAAGGCCCACTTGACTTCACATTCCAGGATATCTGGTTCTAGGTAAGTGATCACACCATCGTGGTTATCTGGGTCAAGAAGACCTTTTTTGTACAGTTCTTCTGTGTATTCTTGCCACTTCTTCTTAATATCTTCTGCTTCTGTTAGGTCCAAACCATTTCTGTCCTTTATTGTGCCCATCTTCGCATGAAATGTTCCCTTGGTATCTCTAATTTTCTTGAAAATCTCTCTCGTCTTCTCTCTCGTCTTTTCTGTTCTATTGTTTTCCTCTTTCTTGGCATCGATCACTGAGGAAGCCTTTCTTATCTCTCCTTGCTATTCTTGGGAACTCTGCATTCAGGGAGGAGTGAGTTCTAGCCCATGGCCTTTATCTTCTCTCCAGAGTCCCTCACTCTCTGCTCTGAATCCTTCTCTTGACCCTCTTCAGGGCCTCGCACATGCTGTTGCCCTGCCACGAGCGCTCTTCCCTCCAATCTCTCCCAGCTCAGCTCCCAGCACACAGCAGGGTCAGTTCCTATCCAGTCAGCTCACATCTCGCGCTTCCTGTCTCGGCTGCAGTTTTCTGGGACCTTATGGATAACGCCCCCATGCTAGACTGACAGCCACTAAGGCTGTCAGGCACCTGCCTGTCTATCTGATGCTCCAGTGGGTCCCGGTCTCTGTCCAGTACTGACACGTGGCCATGTTTGGTCAGTATCTGTTGGCTGAACCAGTACATAAGTGAATGAATTAGATCTGTCATCAAAACAGCCTCCAAAGCAGTGGGTCCAGCCCTGGAAGTGGAGCTCTTAGCTCCTCGCTGTCTTGCCTGAGGTCCCATGTCTGTGTGTGTTAGCCGCTCAGTCATGTCCGTCTCTTTGTGACCCCATGGACTATAGCCTGCCAGGCTCCTCTGTCCATGGAATTCTCCAGGCAAGAACACTGGAGTGGGTTGCCATTTCGTCCTCCAGGGGGCCTTCCCAACCCAGGGATCAAACCCAGGTCAGATTGCAGGCAGATTCCTTTACCACTGAACCTCGCATGTCAGCACCTGCTCAAATGTCCCTCTGCTCCTGCCCCATCTGTCCACCCGCCTAAAGAAGCCACGTTCCTCCTGCCTGGGCACCCCTGGGAAACCGCCTCTGACCTGGAAGGACAGGACATCTGTGCCACTGTCAGCCCCGGGCAGATGGCCTGGGCCCGGGTGTTTGGCCTCCCTCCAGCCTGGGACCTCCAGAGAGCGAGACTTACACCGCAGCTTCTCATCCAGGGTTCCCCTCGAGGTCACCGACAGCGCCTGGATGAACTCGGAGAACTCGATCCGCCCATCCTGCAGGAGAGAGAGGGGCGGGCGTGGCCTCAATTAGTGGTGGTCAGGCCCCTCCTCCGACGGGTGGTGATGGACGGACGGCAGCAGGTACCAGACGCCCAAGTGCAGAGCATGGGAGGGAAGGGATGAGGTTCGGAGAAGATGGGGAGGGGGAGGGGAGGACTAGAAATGGGACAGGCCAGTAGGAGGGACAGTGCCAGGGCAAGCCAGGGGGAGAGCCTGACTCCACAGCTGGTGGAAGGAACAGCCAGTGGCTCCATCAGCACAGCACATGGACCGCCAGGACCCCCTTCTCCTCAGCCTAGAACCACAGGCTCAGAGGCTTGAGAAGAAGGCGGGGCTCCGGACTGTCCGATCCTATTTGGTTTGCAGCTGAGGACACTGAGACCCCGGAGAGGCCACCGGAGCTCTTCCCAGGGCCAGGCAGCCTGCGGAGAAAGCCAGGGCAGGAAAGAGCAGAAACAAGCCTGAGTGCCCGACAGCGTGGAGCGTGGAAATAAGTGATGGGACATCCACCGCGAACACGGGGGAAGCCAGGACACATGCCGGCGTGGGACGGAGTCCAGAGGGCTGCAGACGCCCCGGCGGTGGGTACATGCCGACTGCCGGGCGGCCATCGCCTGGGGCGCAGGGGTGGACACCTACAACACGGATAAGCCTTGAAAACGTCATGCTCAGTGAAAGAAGCCAGGCACAAAGGATCTCATGGTATATGATTGTCAGTTTCCTCATCTGCTAAATGGGGGTAATTAAAAGGCATCCTTTACTGGTAGTCGATTGTAAGGTCTCAGTAAAAACAATGCACGTAAAGGGCTTAGTACATAGTAAAGGTTCAGTAAATGCCTGTTATGATTACAACTCCTATTATCATCCCTGGAGGCATTTGCCTTTCGTCCTTGTAAGAAAAGGGTCACAGCAGATGTATATGCGAGCATGTGTGTATACACACGTCTGTGCGGACGGTATGTGCGTGCCTACGTGGATCTCTGCGGGTGCCTTGTGCACACTGGAGCTCATGCAACGTATGCACGTGCATCATCTGTGTGCAATACGAGTGCACGTGTTAGTGTGTATATGCGTGCGTGTGTGCGCGTTTGTGTATAGGCATGTGTGGGCTGCATGAAGCGAGTGCATTTGTGTGTATGTATATGTGTTTCTTCTCCAAAGGGAACATCAGCGGGTAAGCGTGGATGTGGAGACACCTCAGGAAGGAGGGGACTCTGGGCTGGTTGTGGAGGGTGGAGGGGACTCCAGGCTGGTTTTGAGGGGGTGGGAGGGGACTCCGGGCTGGTGTAGGACCCGTCAATCACCAGCTCACCTTGTTCTCATCAAAGACATTGAAAACAAATGTGGCGAACTTGGTGGGGTCCCCAAATGGGAAGAACTGCTTGTAGATCTTCTGGAAGCCCGCCGCATCCAGCTGCCCGCTGGGGCAGTCCTTGATGAAGCCCTTGTACCTGGAGGTAGAGACCAGGCGAGAGACGGTGAAGGAGACTCCAGCACCACCACCTGCTGGGAGCTCCTGCCCAGTGCCCTGGAAGCCGGAGGCCCTGTCCTGGGAAACTGTCACATGGGGTCGTGAGCACAGACCTGGGCATCACAGGCCTGGGCTCATCCCACCCCTGCCTCTCGTTAGCTGTGTGACTGGCAAAAGGTGGCCACATCTCTCTGAGCCTCATCTCTCCCAGTGGGTGAGAGTCACGTGTCCACCTAACACCAAACTCACACAAACAACCTCCTCGAAGCCTCACTCTTGCGCAAGGCACTCCCGCCTCCCCTACTTTCTCCACTGAGCCCCTCCTAGAGCCGGGAAGGCTGGCAGCGCTGGTGGGCAGAGCCACCATCTGGGGCCTAGCAGCTGGCTCCTCCCACATGCCTGCACCCCCTCCGGTGTGCACACACCCGCTCCCCTGCCTCTGTTCCCAGGAAACTGGGTAAACAACGCAGGAGGAGCCCAGCAATCTCCCAGGGCACCTCGGGGGTTTCCAACTGGATCTGTCCCCCTGCATTCCCAGGGCCCAGCACGGGACCCTCCAGACAGCCGGCCAGCTGATGGCAACGTGGCTTCGCAGCCCGCATCCTGGCTCTGCCATTTGCGGGCTGTGCATCCTCGGGCAAGCGGCTTCACTTCTCTGAGCCTAACTTGCTCCTCTACGAACAGGCACAGGTGTCACATCCGCCATGCAGGGACTGTGCGAGATGCTGACATAGCATCCTTGGCACAGGGGTGGACATAGAAAATAATCGATGGCAGGCTCTTTAGTATCATGACCTCAGTGCTCTTTTAAATCAGTTCACCAGCTGGCTCCTGCATGGAGCTTGGCAACTCCAGCCAGGACATACCTTCCTCTGAGAAGGATTCCCAGCACAAATGAGGGTAGAGAGACGGATCAGCTTTTATCGGCTACCAGCTGTTACCTCCGCTCAGCCACTGTCTGCTGGGAGCTTTGCAAACCTGATTCTCTTGGGACACCCAAACAGGCCCACGAGCAAGGTATCATGAATTTGGCCCTCCCACCATTTCTTTTTTATGGTGTGGCATGTGGGATTTCAGTTCCCCGACCAGGGATTGAATCCCAGCCCTTGGCGGTGAAAGTGCAGAGTCCTAACCCCTGGACTGCCAAGGAATTCGCAAGGCCAGTTTAAAAATGAGGAAACTGAGGCTCCATCATGGAGAGATTTGCACGCAGCCTAGACTGGAGCTGAGGCAGGGTATGAAGTATCCACTGAGAGGGTCAGCTGCTCAGAGACACCAGCCCTGAAGATGTCCCCAGCTGCCCCACCCTTCTCCAGTCTTCTGGGGCCACTCTCCGATCAGGCCCTGGGAAAGTTACTGGAGACGTGTGACTGGGGGCCAACCAGGAGCCTGTGGGGAAGCCACAGTGCCCCCAGCCTTGGAGAACAATCTGAGGGGCTTGGGCTGGGGGAAGGGACGTGCAAGGCATAGGAAGGAGGGGGGCCTTGGCAATCGTGAAAGTGTTAGTCGTTCAGGTGTGTCTGACTCTTTGCGACCCCATGGAGTGTAGCCTGCCAGGCTCCTCTGTCCATGGGGTTCTCCAGGCAAGAGTACTGGAGTGGGTTGCCATTCCCTTCTTCAGGGGATCTTCCCCATCCAGTGACCGAACCTGGGTCTCCTGCACTGCAGGCGGATTCCTTACCATCTGAGCCACCAGGGAAGCCTGGGACCTAAGTGATTGAGGTCAGACATCAGAAAGAAAGCAAGACTCTTGCTAACATGTCAGTGTTCCTTCATGGGTGAAGGAGAGGCCGGGAGGAAGCCAGGAGATGGAGTAGGGCTCGGAATCCAGCTGGTGTGAGTTCTCATCATTGGCAGTGCCCATCACAAGCAAAGGGTCATAAAGGAGGCTGGGCCTCCATGTGCCCTCCCACCCACCCCCTGGGGCACCTCGAGGGGCCAGAGGCCCAGGGAGGCGTTCCAGGCTCAGTTGCCCTGTCTCATTACCTTTGACAACAGCCCCATGCTGCGCACTGGGCTAAGCCTTCGTGGACATTTCCTCCTGCAATCGCCACTCAGCCCTGCTCAGTGGGTTCAGTGACCCCACTTCACAGATGAAGGCACTGAGGCCAGGGCCCCTCCCACAGCAGGGACCAGGAAAGGGCTGGTCCCCCCCACAAAGCATCCTTCCCAGGTGTGTGTTCCAGGCACAAATCTCCACGCCTGGGCCAGGATGAAGAGCCAGGGAGGAGCATTTCGGAGCCGAGACCTGGTCTGTGACCCTCAGCTCTGGGTCAGGATGGGTCCCTGGGCATGAGGAGGGGGCAGGCCTGGCGCCAGGACGTGATGACCCACATCGGGGCACAGCAGGCCCTGGAGACCCAGATGGGGGCCACACTTCCCCTGGTGTCCCCCAGCGCTTCCCATTCCCCCCCAGGGGGCTGTGTGTTACTTGAGTGATTCTAAACGATTATTAAAAACAATAGAGGGAGACCTGAAGGTGCCCAAAGCCTTCTCCTGGCCGGGTCCCTGTGGCTGCCTGGCCCCTGGGAGAGGAAGGCGGGGCGGTGGGCAGGGAGCTGGCAGTGCTGTGTTTGCCTGCAGGGGGCGCTGGCAGCGGGGGCCCTGCAGCTTTCCTGGGGGTGCAGGGAGGCTGGCCTCAGTAGGGAACCTTGGGCTTGGGGGCGGGTGTCTAGTTTCCCTGGCAGAGACTGTCCCTGTCCCTGTGGGGCCCAGCCTCCTTGGTGCCATCAGCAGCAGCCCCACCCCAACCTGATGGCCCAGCCTCTCCTGCCCACTGTCCCCCCAAGGCCCATATTCCACACCCTGCGGCACTTTCCAGAGTTGTCCATGCCAGCCACCCCCCCGGTCTTCAGACCTGCAGGTTCCTGGGCCTGCAAAACACCTCCTTCTCCTCCTCTTCACCTGGCTAACGCCCTCATCCACCAGGTCCCAGCTTCCCTCCAGGAAGTCTGCCCAGGCCCCCCCAGGGGCTGCATTGCTCATCTGCTCCCCCAGCCCTGGAAAGACCCCAGAGCAGCAGGACCGACACCGTACCACGCATACCTTCAGGCTGTGTCCCCCATCCGACTGCGAACCTGACGCCACAGTGCCCCCGTGCCTGGCCCAGGGCCTGCACGTAACGGGGGCTCAGTAAATGTCCACTGAGCTCAATGAATGAATGAATGAATGAATAAACACAAATAAAATTAATAAAAAGAGCCGAGGTGTCGCGGGCATTCTTCCTGAGCCCCGGAGACCCTCGTTGGAATCTGAGAACTCCAGGCAGATGGTTAGAGAACTACAGGTACACTCCCACCCCGCCATGGATCGATGTGAAACTGGGGGCCCAGAGAGGGAGAGAGACGGGCCCAAGGTCACACAGCAGACACTGGGCTCCGTCCCGGGACTCCTGCTTCCCAGGCTTGCTCTTCATCCGCCTCTCCTGCGAGCCAAGCTGCATGAAAGGCAAGTGCTTGCTCTCCAAATACTGTAACCCCATCATCAGAAGATGGGGGCACCCCATCTCACTGAAGCAGAGAGGAGTCTGGGCCCAGACGCTCCAGTGGCCCCCAGGGCCCTGAATTTGCTCTTCAAGCCCTCATGGCTCTGAGACCAGGACTTCCTGCCAAGGTCCGGTTCTGAGGTGCAGCTCAGCACCCCTGGCTGGCAGAGCCGGGACACACACCCCAGGCACACACCCCCTCCCCACCGCGGGCACGCAAGGGAGCCGCTGCTTAATAACTGAGTTCCTGCCCAGGAATTCCATCCCAGGATAACAAGAGACATACGTGACTGCACCCCCATCCTCAGCCCTGGCTCAGGTTCCAACAGGCCCAGGGCCTCCTCCCTCTCCCCCCACCACCCCTCTCTCTCTGCTCAGACACACAGCTGCCTGGAAACCTGCTCCGGAGCCCGCCCTGTGCTCCAGTCCTGGCTCATCGTGTCTCACTGTAAGAGGGGCCCGAGGAAAGCCCTTTCCCGCAATCTCCCACAGTTTCTCTGCTGGTAAAATAAATGGCTTAGACTAGATCAGGGTTTTCCACCAACACTATTGACATCTGGAGTCAGATGACTCTCGGTCGTGGGGGCCTGTCCAATGAGATAGAATATTTGACGGCCTCCCTGGCCTCCCCCTGCTAGATGCCAGAAGCATCCCCACCCCAAGTTATGACAACCCAAGGTGTCTCCAGACAATGCCAACATCCCCCCTGGGGCAGAGCCACTCCAGGGGAGGACCAGAGGACTAGAAGGTCTCCGGGGAGCCCCACAGAGCAGAGAGAGGATCTTCCCCAGTGTCTGCTTTCCAGTGGTCCAGGATTCCTAACAACAGGGACCTGGGCTTCCCTGGCGGCTCAGTAGTAAAAGAATCCGCCTGCAATGCAGGAACCACAGGAGATGCAGATTTGATTCCTGGAAGATTTCCCGGAGGAGGGCATGACAACCCACTCCAGTATTCTTGTGTGGGGAGTCCCATGGACAGAGGAGCCTGGCAGGTTACAGTCCATAGGGCGGCAAAGAGTTGGACATGACTGGAGTGACTTAGCACGCATGCACAGACATGAGGCTATGTGATTTCCAGGCACCATTTCACCAAATCGTCCCAACAAACCCAGGAAGTGGGGACTATTACACCCATTGTATAGATGGGGAAACTGAGGCTGGGAACGGTTACATTTCCTCTTGGCTCAGGGCCGCCACATGGCATTTCTTCAGCCCAGCAGACTCCTTCCCTCCTCCTTCCCTCTTTTGTTCTTAGCTTCAGTGCATCTCCCCTAGAGAAGCCCTCTCTGCCCACCCCAGACAGAGCCAGGCTCCAGCACACACACTCACAGCACCCTGTCCCTGGCCTGGGCCTCGCAGTGGTGCCCGGAGCCTCTGTGATGACAGGCCAGTGAGTGCATCACAGAGTCTATTGAGGCAGGAACCCCACATCTTCTAGTTCACCCTGAATCTGCAGGGTGTTCTGACACACAGCAAAAAAATAAATATAGCGTTGTCATGTCCGACTCTCACGATCCCACAAACTGCAGGCCGTTAGCGTCCATGGGATTCTGCAGGCAAGAATACTGGAGTGGGTTGCCGTTTCTTCTCCAGGGGATCTTTCCAACCCAGGAACTGAACCCAGGTCTTCTGTATTGCAGGCAGATGCTTTACCGACTCAGCTACACAGGAAGCCCAAGACACACAGCAGGGGCTCAGTAAACGCCTAGCGAGTCGCACAGTGGGCAAACGGGGGGACCAAAGTGGAGCCCCACCACCACCTCTGTGTGCGGCCAGTCACCAGCCGTGGCCCCAAACCTCCACGGCCTGTTTTCCTGGGCGCCTTCTGCCTGGTTCCAGCCCAGTGGTGGAAGCGACAGAAGCCCTGGCGTTGATGCTGGTGAAGGTCAGGCCGGGGGAGGGGAGAGGCACAAAGCGTCCTCACACAACCTTGTCTCAGAGCAGGGGTCTTAGCTCCCTTTAGGAATCGGAGGAGAAGCCATGGAGCCAAATCCGGGACACAGCCCTGACCCGGAGCTCTGCACAAGCGACTTCCAGCCACCAGAGCACAGGTGTCTGACGAGGGCTGACTGTGCCTGAGAGTCAGCTCTCCACGACAGGGTGGAGACGAGCGAAGAAAAGCCTAGATTCGACAACTGCCTTCTGACGCCTCTTTAAGAGGGAAAGGGAAGGAAGAGAAATCTGTCATTTCATAAAAACACTGCAGGCTGAATACCACTTACAAAACACTCCTTCCTGTGCGCCTCCCACCATGGCACCAGCCTGTGTCTGCCCCCCACTGCGCCAACCTGGGCCCCCGGGAGACTCCAGCGCCTCGTCTCCCCCAGCCCCTACTGCCTCTGGTGCTGGGAAGGTGCCTGGCACAGAGTAGGTGCTCAGTAAAGATTTACTGAATGAATGGACCAACAAATGAATGAATGAATGAGGGAGTGAAGGAAAGGGGGAGTGGGTGAATGAATGAAGGAACAAGGAAGTAAGTGAATGAAAGTGAGCCAATGAATGAGAGTAGGGCATGGATGAGTGAATGAGAGAGTGGGCAAATGAACAAAGGTATAAGGGAGTGAATGAGAGTGAATTAATGAATGAACGAGTGGGTGAAGGAATGAGGGAGGGAGGGAGTGAATGAATGAGGGATGGTGAATGAATGAGTGAATGAGGGTGTGAATTAATGAATGAATGAGCGATGAGGGAATGAATGAACACCGGCCATGACCCGCAGGTCTGATTCCAACTCAGCTTCCCATTCTCTGCAGGCCCCGCGGCCCCAAGGCCACCAGGGTCTCATTCCCCAAGGCCCGGCCTTCCAGGCCTTCCTGGGATCCACTGCTCTCAGATCCCACAGAGCCTTGTTCTCTAGGACCCAGCTTGAAGCGAGTCCTGCCATACTCACCCACCTCCCTGCCAAGGGTTAAGTGTGGCGGACGCTGCCTTCTGCAGTGTGAAAAGCGGGAAATAAATAGGTGGAGGAAGAAGAAAGCATAACCCCCAGCTGCAATCAGCCAAACACAGCTGGGGCTGCCTACCGCAGCATCCCTGGCAAACGGTTCCCCATTATCTTTTCAAACACCTCCTTTCCCATGGCATTCCCCTCCCAGCTCCCTGGAGACCAGCCTTCAGACGATCCGGAGGAGGGGCTCAAAGACTTCCCTGTGGCTGGGGCCTCTTCCCTGCACCTCTCCCCTCCCCCTCCTAAGTCCTCCCACCCTCCCACCCTCCGCAGCCCTCAGCTTTGTAAGATTTGCCAAAGCCAGAGTGGGCAGGGCTGAGCCCCTGTACCCCTGGCCACGTAGGCCAGCAATCTGGACCCAGACTCCACACACACACCCACACACAGAGCTGGGTGACCCAGGCAAGTGTCTCAGAGCCTCAGTTTCTTCATCTGTAAAATGGGCTGCTCCTAACCTGACCTCACGGGATTGTTCTAAGCACCTGGCCCACAGGAAGCGCCCACAGATGTTAAGGAGAGGCAGCCTCCTGACCCAGGGCTGTGACTGCGGACAAGGATCCAGGATTGACAGCTGGCCCTTTCGAGCCGGCTGCAGAATTCTTCCTGCCTCGCCCACTGTCTCTGTCACAATGCCATCGGGCTATTTGGTTATCATAAACATAATAAAAAGCGTTACGGAAAACTTATAAAATAGAAAATGTGAGAGAGAGAAAATACCCATAATCCGTGAGGCCACCACCCCCAACACACCCACTACCAGCCTCTGGCCAGTTTCCTCCCCATCTGCTGTTCCCTCCGCACATTCTTCATCACAAAACTGTGTTGGGGGCACTATTTATGCCCTGTTGCTCCCATTCGGGATCATGTTCCCTTCACTCTCCAGGTGACCACGATGTCACAATCGATTGTAAGGCCTGGGGCCTGCTATGGCAGGGGTCCCCAACCTCTAGGCTGCAGATCGGTACCTCTGGTCTGGTCAGCGGCAGCATCAGATTAGAAATACAGCGCATGATAAATGGAATGTGCTTGAATCATCCCCAAACCATCCCCCTGCTTCCTGGTCCATGGGAAAACTGTCTCCCGTGAAATGGGTCCCTGGGGCCAAAAAGGTTGGGGACCACTGTCTGCGGTTTCCTATTCAGCCCCCATTGAGGTCTTCAATCTTCCATTGTGATGAATGGAGCTCAGGGCAGGAAATGAGATGGTCACGATGGTCAAGGGGATGGCTGTGGACCCAGACCTCACACCAGCCCCACCTCCCTGAGCCCCCAGCCTCCCTCTCTGAGAATACAGAGCTGGGGGCAGCCGAAGGGGCGACCAGCATGAAGCCATGTGGGTGGCGAGAGCCCACATGGCCCAGCCCAGCCTCGCATCACTGTGGCCTGGTTTGTGCTCCTGACCACCTGGGACCCAGGCCTGCCCGGGGGGACCTGGCACCTGCCCAGCTCTGCTTCTGCTCACTGCGTGGCCCAGGACCAGTCACAGAGTCACAGAAGACCCTGGGCCTGGCTCCTCTTCTGTGGAGCAGCTAGTGAAAGTCAGCCCCAGACAAGACCACCCTGGGACGGGCTGGAGAGACAGGGAGGGTGGTCAGTGTGACCTCTCCCACAAGGTGACGCTGCAGCAAAGATGCCAAGATCTGGGGCTGAGGGAACAGCAGGAATGGAGGCCCTGAGGCAGGAAGGAGCCTGGTATGGCTGGTGCCTGGTAAACCAGCAGATGAGGCCGGAGACTTCGGGGAGCCTTGAGGGCCAGGCAAGGGGTTGGGCCTTTATGTTAAGTGCAGTAAGAAGCCATGAGGGGCTTTTTAATATATATATATTCATTTGTTTGTTTGGCTGCCCCGGGTCTTAGTCGAGGCATGCAGGATCTTTGCTCTTCATTGTCGCATGTGGGATCTAGTTCTTTGACCAAGGATGGAACCCCCTGCCTTGGGAGCTCGGAGTCTCAGCCACTGGACCACCGGGGAAGTCCCCACAAAGGGGCTTTAAGCAAAAGAAAAACACAGCAGGAAGGCGGGGTGAGGCGATCCAGAAGGGTGAGCCTGGAGGATAACGACCTAGAAGCAGGAGTATTTCTGGAACGCCCACCTGGGGGAGTGGCGAAGTGGAAAATGAGGTCAGAGGTGGGTCAGGCCCACCTGTCAGGGCGGAGGACATGGGGAAGGAAGGAAGAGGCGGCATTGCTCCCGCCCACCCTCCATCCCTGCAGTCAGTTCACCGCCCAGGGGCTGCCCACCTGGCCGGGGTCTCTGGCAAGGGGTCAGCTGAGCTGGGCAGGGCAGCCACAGCTCTCCCCCTCTGCCGCCTGGACTCAGGGTCAGGGAGGTGTAGGCAGGGCTCCCCCAGGAGTCTCGGGGCCTGCGGCCTTCCCAGGTGTGGCCTCCGCGGCCTGCTGTGATGGAGTGCACGTCTGAACAGTGGACGGAAGACCACCGTCAACGGCTGTCAGCCCTTGGGCCCTGTGCTGTGACCTTTACAGGGACTACCACTGCAATCCCTCATTATTCCTACACAGAGAAACAGGCTCAGAGGCCAAAGAGATGGGAAAAGGCAAGGTTGGGACTCTAGAGTCCATTTCTAAGCCACCAAACTTTCTAGAAGGTCTCCAAGCTCCCCTCCTTGCTCACCTATCCACCCCCAACTCAGGTTCACCTAACAGTGAGCCTCCCCTGGGGGCTTCAGATTCACCATTCTCCCCTCCTCGCCCTGGGGCAGGCATCGCTAATCCATCACAGACCTCACTGATGCCTCACTGCAATACTTTCCATTTGCTCCATGATGTACGGCCTCAGAATCCTCCTTAACACACCACTCCAGGCAGCTACTGTGGACTGATCAGAGCTGGCATTCAAGAAAAAAACTATCTACCATCCTTGATCCAATCTATTCAATCACTTTACTAGAGAGAGTGGATGAACCCCAGAGAGGGGAAGAGATTTCTCAAGACCATGTGATAATCTAGTGACAAAGCTGGGCCTGGGATCCAGTCTCCTGACTTTTTTCTGGTTCAAACCCCTCCCTCGGGTGAGCAGCGTCTGAAATTAACACTGGTGGTCCTCAGAGATGCCATGGGGTCACCACCAACCCACCACCATCCCCAACCACAGTTCAACTGGATCTAAGTTAGTTCCTTGTGAACAAAGGAATCTGAACCCAAGGCTGCCTGGACCTGTTTGTGGATAAGCCCCTCTCAGAGGGCCCTCCATGTGCCCCTGACCTGGGCAGCTGGGCTGCCAGCCCATCAGCACGAAGCCAACACTCCCAACCCACCCAACAGTTTTGGGAAAATGCGGCTACTCACCACTGCTGAACTTCCTTCTCAGTAACTGCAAGAGAAAAGAGAAAAGTGGCCTTTTAGCTTAGGGAGGTGTCCTAGAGGACAGACAGACACAGGGGAGCCTCCTTCCTGCCCTCCCCGCCCCCACCCACGGCCATGCTGCCCATGTCTGGACATTTCTGGACACCAGCCAGCTCTGAACAAGAAGATGCCTGCAGCCCCCTACTCCCAGCTGGTGAGCAGTCTTAGTCTGATCATCCTGACCCCAGGGGGTGACCATGGCCCATCCCTTCCAGATGTCCACTGAGCTGCTGGGAGGACTGTCAAGATCAGCTTCTTGCAGGCAGGGGCTGGCCTCTCCCTGCTGTCCTGGGCAGGGCAGGCAGGACTGCGCGCCTGGGCCAACACGGAGGATTAGTTGTCCCCATCTGGCATCCCTGGGGACAGGATGGTCAGAGAAGTCACTGGTGTCCCCAGGCACTCAGCCGCCCTGCCAGCACATGGAGGGCCAGGGCAGAAAACCTGAACCCCCTCCTCCGCCCTGGAAGCACCCAGCACCCTCCCCTCCTCCACCCAGCCCTCCAGCCCCTCAAAGCATTCAGCCCCAGGTTCTTTTTACAGGCAAGGCAAGAACGGAGCCATGAACAAAAAGCTAGAACGAGCCATATAAAGTAGCAGAACCTCCAGCCGAGCCCAAATAGTCATTCTTTACTGAACCGTGAAATAAACAACAAAAAAAAAGTTTTTTCTGAAAAGTACTGAATCAGTTCAGGTTGGAACAAAACCAGTAATTTCTCTAAAGTCACTGAACAAGAACATCTAACCACCTCTAAGGCCTCACTCATTCCCAGGGTGGGGGGTTGACCTTGGGAGAGCACCTCCAGCACTCTGTGCCTCAGTTTCCCTGTTTGTAAATGGGAATAACAATTACAGTGCCTGCCACACTAGCTGTCCTGGGAATTCAATCAGAACAGGTGTGAATACTCCTGAGCCCCCAGCACAGGGCCTGGCACTCGGATGTGCTCAGTACAGACTTGGAGAATGAATGGATGAGTGAACAGACAGGAAGGTGGGTGTTGGGTGCAGGTCAGGTGAGTAAAAGAACTGAAATCCCTTCCCAGCGATGTGGGAAGGGAGGCCCAAGGGGGTCCACCTCACCATGTGTGCCTGATCAGACTCGACCGAGGTCACTTTTCAAGAAACCATTCAGAGCAAGCTCGTAACAGCTGCCAAGTCCCGAGCGCCCACCACGAGCCTCGATCTGGAGCAGGGCGGGCCTCTGTGCTTCGGTTCAGCCGCCCTGACGATGCTCCCAGGGAAGCCGCCACTCTGCCCTGGTTGCTGATGGGGAAACTGAGGCACGAAGGGAGGCAGGACGTGCCGCGGGAGGGCGAGGGTCTGCATTCGAGTCTGTCGCTCAGCCACCTGCCCACAGCCGGACCCTGGTGGTTAGACTCCTGGGGCAGGTGGCAAGACTCCGTCAAGCCCCCCTGGTCAGCACTCTCCTCCCACAAGAGGCTGGAGGAGATGCCCTGTCCACGGGCACAACGCTGAGTCTGCCATACCCAGTCAGGAAAACGAATGTCATATATTAACACACACATGTGGAATCCAGAGAAATGGCACTGGTGAGCCTATTTACAGGGCAGGAATAGAGACGCAGACAGGAGAGAACGGACTTGACACGGAGAAGGAAAGGGAGGGACGAACCAAGAGAGCGGCGTTCACATATATCCACGACCGTGTGTCAAACAGACAGCTAGCGGGAAGCTGCCATGTACATAACGCAGGGAGCTCAGCTCAAGGCTCTGTGACGACCTAGAGGGATGGGATGGGGTGGGGGAGGGAGGTTCAAGGAGGAGGGGATACATGGACACAAATAGCTAATTCTCGATGTTGTGCAGCAGAAACCAACATAGCACTGTAAAGCAATTACACTCCAATTTAAAAAGAGACAGACAGCAAGGCAACAGTGAGACTGTAGGTTACCAGGAACAGCCAGACCTGGTGTAAGAGAATGCAGTTTTCCAAGAGTTTTGGCAGAGGGTAGAGAGTCCCTTGGACAGCAAGGAGATCAAACCAGTCCATCCTAAAGGAAATCAACCCTGAATATTCACTGGAAGGACTGATGCTGAAGCTGAAGCTCCAATACTTTGGCCACCTGATGCAAACAGCCAACTCGTTAGAAAAGACCCTGATGCTGGGAAAGATTGAGGGCAGGAGGAGAAGGGGACGACAGAGGATGAGATGGTTGGATGGCATCATCGACTCAGTGGACATGAGGCTGAGCAAACTCCAGGAGATAGTGAAGGACAGGGAGTGCTGCAGTTCATGGGGTCGCAAAGAGTCTAACATGACTGAGTGACTGAACAACAGGAGAGTGGGAAGGGAATCAGGCAGGAGGGTGGCGAGGGAAATCGTCCCTGGTCTAACAGAGACTGGGCAGCCCTACACTCACCACCCATACTTGGTAGAGAAGGGCAGCGGGAGCCAAGGGACTGATCCTTAAATATTCAACCTGGAGACACAGGAGATCCATCATAGCGTAGCCAGGAGCTTAGGGTCTCATACTCTGGAGCCAGAATGGACAGCCTGAGTTTAAACCTAGCTCCGCAGCTTACTAGCTGTGTGTCCCCGGGGTGAAGTACGTCCCCCCACTCGAGCCTCAGTTTCTTCTTCTGTTAAATGGGCTAACTGTGAAGATTAAAGTGCTTGGTGCTCTTCATAGGCATAAAATCCCATAGATAGGTGTGATCCTGTTTTCCCAATGAGGAGATTGAGGCTCAGGCAGACCTGCTTACTTGGCTGAGTTACCTGAGGTGGCTGGGTGGGGCCAGGGGCAAGGGCTATGCCTTCAGCGCCCAGGACGGATGCCCAAGTGGACGCCTCCCACTACTTCGAGTCATCCAATGAGCTGTGTGACCTTGTGTGACCTTGGCATCATACGATATAAACAGGAGGAGCAGGGTAGCAAGCGCTGGGGTGCTGGTCCACTGCTGACCTTAGGCGAGGCCCCCCTCAAGGTCAAAGGAGGAGACTTCCCTGGAATCTCCCAGCTCAGAAGTCCCGACCCTCTCCTGACCATACCCCCTGCCCATTCCCCAGCAGCAGCCCCACCCCAGGGCCTCTCAGCCTCCACCTCCTCCCCCGTGCCCTTCACCAGCCCCCGTACCCAATAAGCCCTCAAGACACAGACACAGTTGGCTGCCCTTTCCCCATTACAAGGGCCCCCAAAACAGAGCGCAGAGTGGTTAGCAGGCGGCCAAGCTCTGTGGGCTGTGAGCTGGGAAGGGGGAGACAGGCCCTGCCCCTGCTTTATGCAGCTAATTAACCAGGAAACAGGTATCCCCTGGCCCCATGCCAGGCCCGGCAGCTGCCACTGCTTCACTGCCTATAGCCCTGGGGTCTGTTGCAGGGGGGTGAGCAGCAGGCAGATCTCAGAGGGGCTTGGCCACCTGCCCCCGCTCCACAAAGGTCAGGCAGGCCTGGCTCCAAATTCCAGCTCCCAGTCTAATCATGAAGATACAACCGGACAAACGCAGAATGTGGGACATTCGACAAGACAACTGTCCAGGATACTTAAATGTTGGTGCGAAAACGTAGAAAACAAGGCAGGGGATTGTTCCAGATTAAACAAAAAAAAAAAGATTAAAGAGACAAGGCCATCAAATGCAACTCAAAATGCCTGGCTTGTGTCCTGAATCTGGAGTCAAAGACCAGCTACTCTGGGTGCAGATGACACCACCCTCATGGCAGAAAGCAAAGAGGAACCAAAGAGCCTCCTGACGAAGGTGAAAGAGGAGAGTGAAAAAGCTGGCTTAAAATGCAACATTCAAGAAATGAAGATCATGGCATCCGGTCCTATCACTTCATGGCAAATAGAAGGGGAAAAAATGGAAACTGGCAGATTTTCTTTTCTTGGGCTCCAAAATCACTGTGTACAGTGACTGCAGCCATGAAATTAAAAGACGCTTGCTCCTTGGAAGAAAAGCTATGACTAACCTAGACAGTATATTAAAAAGTGGAGACATCACTTTGCCGACAAAGGTCCATCTAGTCAGTTTTTCCAATAGTCATGTATGGACGTGAGAGTTGGAACATAAAGAACGCTGAGCACTGAAGAACTGATGCTTTTGAACTGTGGTGTTGGAGAAGACTCTTGAGAGTCTCTTGCACTGCAAGGAGATCCAACCAGTCCATCCTAAAGGAAATCAGTCCTGAATATTCATTGGAAGGACTGATGCTGAAGCTGAAACTCCAATATTTTGGCCACCTGATGCGAAGAGCCAACTCATTAGAAAAGACTCTGATGCTGGGAAAGACTGAGGGCAGGAGGAGGAGGGGATGACAGAGGATGAGATGGTTGGATGGCATCACGGACTCAACGAACCTGAGTTTGAGCAAACTCCAGGAGATAGTGAAGGAAAAGGAACCTTGGCGTGCTGAAGTCCATGGGGTCACAGAGTCGGACACGACTGAGCGACTGAACCACAACAACTATGGATGTGAGAGATATGATGGGGATGGTGGGGGAAGCTGCCCACAGGCAGGCACTCAGATGCCCGGACAGACTCACTGCTCGTTTCGTTAGGAGCAGCTACGGTACAGAGGTGACATGGGACCGTGTCCTCTTCCCCTGGGATGTGCCCTGAAGTATTTAGGGGTGACAGTCAGGATGCCTGCAGCCTCCCTCGAGAGGTTCAGAAATACACATGCACATATTTAGAAAGAGACAGGAAGCAAACGTGGCAAATGCTGACAGCTGGCGCATCGAGACGACGGACACACAGGTGCTCACGGCCCCAGAGCTGCGCTTGAGCTTTCAAGACAAAAAGCTGGGGGGAAGCTGTGGCCTCATCAGCCCACCGCCTGTGTGCACCCCCTCACAGCGCCAGAAGAGCTGAGGGTCCTGCTGGGGGGCCACGCCCCCGGCAGCTCCAAGGACCACAGGCAGTAGGAGGGAGGAGAGGGCGAGGGGACAGTCATGGGGCCCCTCCGTCTTCGCCCTCTGCCCAGATACTAGAGAGACATTCCCAGGCTCAGGCTCCCTGCTTGGTCCCATCCCCCCATCCCTCCGAGTCTCCATTCAAGTGTGAAATTAACATGCGTCCACCGTGGACTCCGCAGGTCCGTGCTCAGGGCTCAGGGCCCAGGATGCATGAAGGTCATTTTCAGGGCAACCAACTCCCGGCCCCTGCCCGCCCCAGTCCTGTGACGCCCTCAAGCTTCTCTCATCGGTCCCACCTCCAGGCCTTTGCACCGGCTGCTCCTTCTGCCCAGAACCCTCGCCCTCACCTCTGTCACCTGGGTAACCTCTACAACACTTTTCAAGTCCCATCTAGGAAGCCCCCTCTTTGGGAACCCCCTTTGTGTGTGGGAAGCGCAGTTTACATGGAGTCTTGTCTTTCCATCAACTGTACAACAGAGGCTCAGACAGGGCGCTGCAGACAGGGCCATGCCAGGGAGAAGGGGTTACAGGACATTGGAAAAATAGGGCAGACCGCACAGAAGGCTCTGGCCGTGTGCCCCTGGGCGAATGAACTCACATCTCTGAGCCTTGGTTTGCTCATCTGCGAACGTTAAAGTGTTAGTCGCTTACTTGCGTCGGACTCTTTGCAACCCCATAGACTGTAGCCTGCAAGGCTCCTCTGTCCTTGAAATTTTCCAAGCAAGAATATGGGAGTGGGTAGCCATTCCCTTCTCCGGGGATCTTCCTGACCCAGGGGTCAAACCCGGATCTCCTGCACTGCACGGGGCAGTCTGAGCCACCGACGGGAGAGCAGCCTCTCTCTGAGAGAAGGGGTGAAGTTAGAGTGCTCGGTGTGACGCCTGGCACCCAGCAAGGGCTCATGAGAAGCCCTTTTCCCCCTCATTTTCCCAGATGGATGCTAAGCCCCCAGTGGTCAAACGCCTCTCCTAGCATCACCCTCAAAGCCCAGCTCCAGTGTCCCGACATGGGAGGCAGAGAATAGACCCTGTTGATTCCCACATCGTCACCACACCACTCGGCTGGGTTGGGAACGTGTCCTAAAACATATTTCTCACAACGTGTTTACCTTCACCATTACGACTGGCTCCGGCCAGTTTTAAAAACAAGCTTCCTTTCTCCAGCTTGCTCCCACCTCCAGGCTCATTAGGGAAACCGGTATTTTAAGACCACACGGCCCAAACTTGGAGAGGCTCTGGGTCAGCAGCCTGTCTCAACTGCTGGTAGACTGGCTGGCTCCAAAGCAAGTGACTTATCCTCTCTGAGCCTCGGGGTCCTCATCCGAAGGATGGGTACAGATGCCTAGCAGGCAGAGCCATCGGGAGGATTCTGGATAGAAAATTCCCAGCTTAGAAGACAGCTGGGTGTCCACTGGACTCCCTCCCGCTGACCTGCCCTGAGCACCGGGAGCAGCGGAGCTAGAACGGGCTCAGTGTGGAAGGCAGGGCCTAGCCCCTGCCCCCCAATCCAGTCTTCATCCCTGGCTGTGGTGGGGGTCCGCCCAGGCCCCCTGCTCCCCTCCCACGCCCAGAGCCATGTTCCCGGGCACTCCTCCTCCCTTGCCCACAGCTCTGTCTGCTGGGAAAGAACATGAGAGCCGGTCCCTGGAGTCCAGGATAAATGTTGAGTCTGATTTTGATTTCCCTAAAGCAAAATACCTCTCTCCTGATGGAAGCTCAGCTCAAACACGGTGGGAACAGACAGCAGGGGCTGCAGCCCCCACAGAGGCGCTTGGAGGACCCCCTGCGGGTGGCCTCCCCGGGCCGTTCTGCGGGGGTCCCTTTCCATCTGCAGGGACAAAGGCTGCAAGAATGTCGGTCATGCCTCCCCCGCCCCCACGGCGGCTGAAGGAAAACCCTTCAGCAAAGGGGCCTCCGTTTTGATTCACACAAAAAGAAAACCTCCAGTCTGATTCACACAAAAAGAGAACGTGGGGGCCGTTTGGACCCGGCCACCCGCAACCCCTCATCACAGAATCCCACCCTCTGACGTCACAGATCCTGCTCCTTCCGGAAGTGCGCCCCACCCCAAAGCTCCCCCCCAGGCCCCGGGCTTCCTTCTTTGCTAGGCCTCCAAATATTGGGGTTATCCAAGTCCCCGCCTAGAGCCGTCCTCTGTGCTCTCTGGGGGGGGTGGCAGCACATGCACCCCACACCCCTCCCTCCAGACTTCTAGCTCCTCTTGACAACCCAGGGACCCCTCATGGACCACATGGCCCAAATGTACCCCCATCCCAGACCAGACCTCCCCTCCTGGGTCCCCAACCTGTAAGCACTCCTTCTTCTTGCCTTACCAGGCAGTCCCACCCATCCTGGCTCCCTGAAGAACACAAGAACACCCCCACCATCCAGGGCCGACCCGGAGACCCCAACCCCAGCCCAGGGCTGTGCCAACCTTTTCCCATCCTCCCATCTGGGCCCCACCCGGCAGTGGCCAGAGGCCCTAATTTGGTCACATCCCTCCCCTCCCAGCAAAGCTTCTTCAGAGAAGGGAGGGAACGTGCTAGTGGGCCAGGTTGCAGCCCCCTGCACCGCCGGAGCCTGGCCCCCCCAGCCCAGGGTCACGGACGCCCACCCTCCCCCAAGGGGTAGTTGCCCGTAGGGAGGATGGTGGCCTTGGGACATTGTGGATTTCAGGGCTCTGCGGCTCCCTTCCTGAGTGACCTGTCACTTCCCAGGTCTGGGCCTCAGTTTTCCTGCCCCTCCTGCTGCTCATGGCAGCGTCACCTGCTGTGCCAAGTGTGAAGGGTGGCACCAGGGGGATGGGAAGACAAGAAAGAGCGTTCGATAAGGCCTCCGAGGTTTCCCACCGGAAGGGGCTGGCCGCCCGAGGGCTGTGTGAGCAGGGCTCTCTCTGATCCCCCAGGAACCACAAGCTCCCCGAGCCCCGATCACTCCCCACCTGAGCTGTCCCAGACCGATGGGTCACATACAGGTCCTGGGGTGAGCCCGCATAGACCCCATGGGCACATCCCGGTGCTCCAGAGAGGAGCAGACGAATCGTGGCTGCCCCCAACCTGGGGCCACCTGTGGCTTCCCCTCTGCGGGGGCAGGGGCGGGGGGGGGGGGCTCCTGAGACCTCCACGCCTCCACGAGTCAATGACCATGGAGGCTCACAGGCCCCCAGGCAGGAGGCCCCATGGGGGAACACCAGGAGGGGGCTGAGAGGAGACTGCAGGGTGAGCACCCGCCCTGGAGCAGATGACCTGGTGACCTTGGCCAGGGGCGGCAGGCGGGCTCATCCGTGACACGGACCCTCCAGCAGAGCCGCCGCTAGAGGAGAGGTAAGGCGTGCCTCCCACTGCCATAGCCCTGCAATGAGATCGGACCGTGCCTCTACCGAGCTGGGCACAGAGAGGACCGGGTGCCCTCCAGCCCGCCCTGCACCTATTTTCCATAAATGCCCAGATGCGGGGGAGCTGGGCTCCAGGGCCAGCCTGAGTTTCATCAGGAAGGAGGCCTGGCCTCCCGCCCAGGCCTCCCGCCCAGCACTCCCGGGCGCTCCGGGAGCCCCTCGCCCTCACCCAGAAGGAGCCAGTCTCCCAGAGCCCAGCCCACTCAGACCTCCCCAAGGGTGGGGGGCAGCGGCCCGGCCCCCATGGCTATTTCCACCCTCATTGGCTGAGCTCCGGCTGGTGGGGGCCCACGGCTCCCTGCAGGGCCCCCCCTCCCCCGCCTGCCTCACCACCCTGCACCCTCTGTGCAGGCTCGCTGAGGGGGAGGACCCAGGGCCTCAGACTGTCAGCCCTGGGGAGATAAAGACCAGAGCTGTGAGCCACTATTACAGCCGCCGGCCCTGCACCCTGCCCTCCACGTGGGACCCCGGAGACCCTCACAGAACCCCAGGCTCCTGGGGTGTGCAGGGAGCCACGTTTATAGTCACCCATGAGCTGACCCAGCTCTGACCGCTCCTGGCCCCTGCTCCTTACCCGCTCACGGTGCCCCCATCCTCCACACTAAGAGGGATCAGGGTGCCGGGTGGCAGGATGACTGAGCAGTCCTGGGGCTGCTTCGTCTGCCAAAGGGCCCACTGGGGGGTCTGGGGAGAGCGCCGGGGCCCCCTGACTTCAGGAACCCGGAGTAAATGTCAGTTCCCTGACCACAGAGGGTGGGTTCGGGCGGGGAGGGGCCCAGCCAGGCCCCAGGCTCCCAGACCTGTTCTTTGCTACCCTGAACTCAGGCCTGGAGGACCCTGACCGTGGCCCCAAAGAAGCTGGGCTCTCTACCACTGCGGGGACGGGTCCACCCACTATGTGTGACCCCGGTCAGTGCAGTCCCCTCTCTGAGCTGTGGTTTCTTTCTCCATCACAGGGCTGCTACTGCAGCCAACAAGAAGAGGTTGAAGGCGCTGAGCCCAGCAAGTGATGAGTGCTCCACATGGAGCCATGGACTCGCATGCCAACAGTCACGGTATCGGCAGAAAACGTCAGGGGTCTCACTGCGGTTGTGGCAGGATGGCACAAGTGGCTAGCGGAGCCAGGCGGTGGGGCCCGGGTTAAGACTGGACGCAGAGAGGAGAAGCCCTCAAGGGAACCCAGGCCTGAGAGGCTGCTCAGGCCACTCAGATCCCAGTTCAGAGGCCCCTGATCCCACCTGGCCCCTCAGGTTCCTCCCTGAGCTCCAGACCACCCCACTGGCTGAGTTCTCGGGCTGTACCAGCCCTTATGCTGAGAGGTGAAGGGTCCCCAACAGCCCAGGCTTCACAAGAGGCAAAGGCCCTCGTCCCAGGTCACGTTCATGGTCAGTAGTGGAGGAGTGGAGGTGGGAGGTCAGGTCGACGTGACTCCAGAGCCCAAAGGTAAGAAGGCTTTAGCCTGGAGATGGTCATCTCCAAGAAGAGAGCCACCCACCCTGTGCCCCCAGGCCACAGCAAGCCTCCCGCAAGCACCTATCGAGGGCCAGGCACTGGGGTGCATGAGACTTGGAGAGCAGCAGCTCCTGCCCATCAAAGTGCCCCTTACCTCTCCTGGAGACTAAGGCCCCCAAACCCCATCTTTCTCCTGGATGCTATAATCTTTCTGGCTTTCAGATTTCCCAAAGAGCTTGAATCTTTGTGATTCATTTCCCACTCCAAGCCTCAGTTTTCTCCTCTGACAAATGGAACAGGAATGTTCACTCGGACCCACTCACAGGTAGGTTTCCAAGGTCTCCCCAAAGGTGCCCTCCCCAGATCCCTTAAGGGAACAGGGCCAGGGCCCCCCACCCCAGGAGAGAGGGGCAGGGTCCAGGAAATCACCGAAAAAAGGTGTATCTCAAGTCATGTGTTTTAGTTCAAATTTTTCTTAGTTCAAACAGATTTTGCAGTCTATTTCATCATTTACAGATGTTTGTTTTGCTTTAAAATTAAAGTTTCAAAATGCACTGATTTTAATTTCTATGTAAGTTGAATAACTGTTCCCAAAATGTTCTCAAGTCAAACTGCAGGAAGATGTCATTTGTCTCGTGGCTTCCAGGAATAGCAAGATGAAAGAGCTGCCATATATCAGGCATGACTGTGTGTGTGTCCTAGACAAGGAACGTCTCATGCCTGAAGCTCATCCAGTGCCCAAATGATGCTGTGCGGCAAGGATTCTGAATATCCCCATTATACTGATCAGGAAACTGAGACCCCAGGGGAAAAGCCATTTGCCCGAGGACCAAAGTTAGCCTGCAGTGGAGCCGGAGCCAGAACCAGGGTCTGAGTGACAGCAGAGTTTGTCCGGAAGTGCGGTGTTTGAAACATTACACAGATGTATTCTGAGAATAACCTTGCTTAACATGCTGCCTGATTCCTGCACTTCACCATCTGTCCCCCTGAATCTTTGGCTTCTCTGAATCCCCAGAAAAGGGCCACCAGGGCTGGGAAGCAGAAGTCCATAGTATCTGCTGATCTGTTAATGACTTGCTTTGATGAGGGAACCAGACCAAGGCACACTGACACAGGTTCAAATCCCGGCTCTCCCGCGTCCCAGCTGTGCATCCTTGTATGAGTCGGTTAACCTCTCTGAACCTCATCTGAAAACTGAGCGTGCTAAAACCTACATACATAGCGAAGAGGCTAGAAGGAACTGGCAAAAGTGTTCACAACAGTGACATCAGAGAAACGGTACAAGGAATGCCTGTATCTTCCAAGTTTGTCCTTCCCCAGCGGCTGAAGCTGTGGGCAGGATCTGGGTCTGCCCACATCACAAGCATAGAACAGCATCCGACACACAGTGGATGCTCTGCGCGTGTTCGTCCTTGTAGAAGGCATGTGTTATGCTTGATTTAGGTGGGTAAGTTGGAAAGTAGACATGCCTACCTTTGGTGTCTGAAACTCAGTTATTTCTGGCTAATAATGGACTGACCTTGGTGACTACACATGTGTTCGCTCACTCTCTCACACACGCACACACACACCAAGGTAAGACTCCAATGACTCCCTGGTTCAAGTCCTCTCTACTGACAGCCTCTGAATCTTCCAGAAGAGTGGTTGATCCTGAGGGATGCGAACCACACCTTCTGCTTCCTTTGAGACCTTGAGGAAAGGCTGACATGCGAGATTTTCTCAGGACTCCTGGGGGAGAACCTCTCAAACATTTCAGAGCAGAGTGGAGTGCTCAGGGATTTGGTGCAGCCCAATTTCACGAATATTTTCCAAGCACCTGCCAAGGTCAGGGGCTTCCCTTGTGGCTCAGCTGGTAGGGAATTTGCCTGCAATGCAGGAGACCTGGGTTTGAGGTCAGAGGCTGCAGGAGGGACTGAAGCACCTGGCCAACAGGAAGGGTCTATTTCTGAGTCGAGTAATTCATTCTTTAGCTCCTATGTGACCTTGAGAAACTGAGTTCACCTCTCTGAGCCTCAGTCTCCTCACCTGTAAAATGGGGATAGTGGTGGTGGTGCCAAAACCTTCCTTCCAGGGTGGTTAGAAGGAGCAAACAGGATTTCTCGCCCCTTCGTTCATCCAGCAATTAATTTCTGAGTACTCATATGGGAACGCAACAGTGACCTAGACACCAGTCCTTGTCCTCCAAGGCCCTGATGGAACTGTAGATTCCGACCTACAGCAGGGGACTACAGGCCTGTCTAATTATCTGTCATGTAAAGCAGGAAACTGACCCAAGTAGGGGTCAGGGTGTGCTCCCCAAGGACAGGGCCCTTACACTGACCTATAAAGGCCACCAGACCTCAGCAGGCAGAGAGAAAGGGCTTGCCAGCACTGGGGCTGCTGATGTCCAAAGTTCAGAGCATGGTGAGATCTGGGGACCACCAGAAGGGGCCAGGGAACATTCAAGAGGAACAAAGCACTAAGCCAGAAGAAGCACCATGGGACACACCTGGTGGTGCAGTGGCGAACACTCTGCACTCCCAATGCAGAGGGCCCAGGTTCGATCTCTGGTCAGGGAACTAGATCCCACTTGCCGCAACAAAGATTGAAGATCCCACGTGCCACAACTAAGACTCAATGCGGCCAACTAAATATTTAAAAGGAGAAGCCTATGATCCAGGCAGATGGAGCACAGCAAAGACTCCAAAATGTTAGCAATTGCTACTATCATTAATAAAGATGTCACAACACACAAAGGCAGGGCAGAACCAGGGCTGGTAACATGAGCGCCTGGGAGGGGAGGGGGCAACAAGAGCCACGGATAGTCACCCTCCGCCTATCCACCCTGTCCTGGGGCACATGGTCTCTGCCTCCTCTGACCCATAGCCCCCACTTACTTGCTTTGTCCCTAGTCCTGGGAAAGGGAGGGACATGCGGGCTGGCCTTCATCACAGGGGCCCCCAAGGGTTCCAGGGCACACATCCCAGGGCCTGCGAGGGTGGAGCCCCAGGAGCCCAGGGTTCGCGGCCCTGAGGGTTCCGACTCCAGCTCTGGCCCTTTAAGAGCTATGAGTGGGTCATTCATTGTCCTGGACTCCGAGAAAGTCACACCCGCACACCCGCCAGCCTGACCAGAACCCACCAGAGGCAGGACCATGCCCCTGAGCACCCGCTGCTGCCTCCTCGGCCAAGGCGGGCCCCCTTTCTCTTGCCCTGCACCCCGTGTCCTCACCGGTTCCCAAGGCTGGCCCCGCCAGTGTGGCCTCTGGGTGGAGCCCTGCCTGCTGGTCAGCTGCTTCCCGGAAGGGCTCCCCCATCGGCCTCTGGCTCCGGGGCACCCCCTCTATACTCCCACCCCTGCTCCTTCGGGTTTCCAGGGCCTCCAAGTTGCCACAGCTTGATGCCTCCGGACCCAGAACACACTGTTCCTTCTCTGTGAAACACTCCCAGCATCTCCCATAAACCACCCCTCCCCCCAGATCTCCCGTGGCTTCTCAGCTCCTACGTCTCCCTCGGGTCACACTGCCAAAGTGAGCAAATCAAAATTTAGATTTCACATAAACAACAAATAACCGTTTAGCATATCTGGCAACCCTCCCCTTGCTGTTCTTCCGTTGCTAAGTCCTGTCCGACTCTTTGCGACCCCCCGGACTGCAGCACGCCAGGCTTCTCTGACCTTCACCATCTCCCGGAGCTTGCTTAGATTCATGTCCACTGTGTCGGTGATGCCATCCAACCGTTTCATCCTCTGTCGCCCCTTCTCCTTGGCCCTCAATCTTTCCCGGAATCAGGGTCTTTTCCAATGAGTCAGCTCTTCGCATCAGGTGGCCAAAGTATTGGAGCTTCAGCATCTGTCCTTCCAATGAATATCCAGGGTTGATTTCCTATAGGATTGACTGGTTTGATCCTGCTGTCCAAGGGACTCTCAAGTGTCTTCTCCAGCACCGCAGTTCGAAAGCATCAATTCTTTGGTGCTCAGCCTTCTTTATGGTTCAACTCTCGCATCCGTACGTGGTAACCGTCCCTCCTAAAACACTGCCTCCTCCAGGAAGCCCTCCCAGGTGCACCCTAGACCCGGTGGACTCGCGTTGCATCGCACAACACTCTATCTTGTTTCCCTGCCAAACTGAATACCAGGAGGGCCAGAAATCCATCCATCCAATCTACCCTATGTCTTGGCACTCCCATGACTTTCTGGATTGGGGAGTGAGAGGTAGCATAGTGGCCCAGGGATGCCCTTGGCCAGATTCGCCCACAGGGGCACCCAGGGCCTCCACCCGTTCTCGCACGGCGGGCTGGCCCTCCTTCTCAGAGATGTGCCCAGAATGCTTCTCATGACCACCCAGCCCCCTCCACGGAGCCAGGGCAGAGGAAACACGAATCAAGGTGGGAGCAGCTAGCAGGCTCCTCTCCTTTATTTTGACGACTACTGTTGGTTTTAATTAAGATCCCATTCCGCTCAGGCCTAGCAAGGAAACAATAGCTGCCCAACGTGGCCGTGTGGGCTAGCGAGCCATGGAGAGTGGCAGGGCCACAGGGGCCTGGGGCAGGACCCCCTCCCTGCCAGCAGAGGCTTTGAGCTCCGCCAAGCTCTCCGCCTGCCCAGCACACACACCATATATTTTTGAACAGAAGGGAAGCATTCGTTTTTTTTTCCCCCACAGTGCCAAAAATAGCCCCATCTCCTGCCTTTGAACAGGAATCTTGTGGTTCCTACAAAGAGACAGGGGCAGGAGGGGCCTCAAAGGAGGGGCTGAGCTGATTGGCTGGACCCCCTCCTTGTCTCCCCAGCCCCAGCAGGAGAGAGGGGCTGGGGTCCTCGCTAGGCCTGACCTGCTGAGACCCAGCCTCCCAGCACCTACCTTCTGAGGCCCACCTCTCCCCAAGATGTGGCAAGCCCCCTATCACCCAGGCCAGGAGGTGGGAGGAGGCCAGGCAAAGGAATAGCGAAGACAAGATGGATGAGAAGAAACGTCCCTCATCCACTAGCGTGTGAGCTGATGGGTTTGTTTCCTTCCTTTTGACAAACGTATTCCAGGCTCTGTCCAAGGACCAGGGATAGAGCAGTGAACTGTGAGACCAGACGCGGTCGCATCCACAAGGTGCCCACAGCCCGATGGAAGTAGGGTGGGTTACACGTGTTCTCATTGCCAGATCTGGGGCAGGCACTGGCTGGGCCCAGGGCACCTGTGTGGAGGGGACTTGGGCGCTGGTTTAAGCCGAGTGTGGGCGGGGGTGGGGGGTCCTGGGATCAGAGGAACGAGACAAATGGAAGGGTCAGATGAAAAGCTGTCCTAGTGGGCACTCATCCCTGGCGAGGACCCTCATGTCACCTGGCTGCAGGCCCGCAGTGGGGGGCGTTTTCCCATTTTACGCGTGAGGCCCCCAGGACTCAGAGAAGGGTTTTCGAGTCTAGGATGTCCAGGCCTTCTGGCCAATGTTTTCCACCTTCATTTCATCCACCACCCCGGGAGGCGGGGCTATCGTCACCGGCCCATTTTACAGATGAAGTGAGGAGGCTCCATAAGAAAGGGCTTGGCCCAGATCGCAAAGCTGACGAGAGGAGCTGGGAGTTGTACCCAGGCCTGGCTGGTCCCTGAGGGGGAACTCCTGACACTACTGACAAGCCATCTCAAATCCTGTCCCCTCCCCCGCCTCCACCAGGTCACTGGATCTCAGATCCTATTTCCTCCCCCACCCCTAGAAGAGAAAGCAGGTGCCAAGGTGTGAAGACCACAGGCCTGGGAAATGGAGTTGTCGTTGTCCAGTCGCTAAGTTGTGTCTGACTCTTTGCGACCCCATGGACTGCAGCACATCAGGCTTCCCTGTCCTTCACTACCGCCCACAGTTGGCTCAAACTCATGTCCATCGAGTCGGTGATGCCATCCAGCCACCTCATCCTCTGTCACCCCTTTCTCCTCCTGCCCTCAATCTTTCCCAGCATCAGGGTCTTTTTCAATGGAAATAGAGAACCGGGGATGTAAACCCAACCAACTCTGCCTTCCTCCAAATCCAGGGTCCTTTCTGGTTCCCACAGCAGCTTCCCAGTTTAAAAAAAAAAAAAAAAAAGAGGCCACTTTTTGCCCCCGAAGGCTAGAGCAGTCGGGGAGCCAGAGGCTGAAGAAAGAGAGAATGGCACTCTGAGCCCACTTCCTAGCTGAAAACCCAAGCTTGGAATGAAAAAAAAAAAAAGCAGAGTGCTATTTCTGCCTTGGGTTAAACATTCCTCAAAGCCACATTCCTCTGCCCTCCTCCTCCTCCCCTGCCAGGGAGTCCAGAGCTCAGTGTGGCCCGGACGCCCCGCCAGCTTCCGGGGCCACCTCGTGAGAGCAGGACTGCCGGAGCCAGCAGCTGGCCCGCACCCGTCCCGAGCACCCCGCTGGGCTCCCGAGGTAGGGAGCACGGCCTCCTTGGGGGCACGGTCAGTCAGGCTTCCCTGCCGCTGAGAAAAGGCCCATCTTACTGAGAGTGCAACAGATGGGGAATGGAGACCCTGAGAAGCGCCACCCAAGGCCACGGCAAGTCATGGGCTGGAACGGGGATCCCAGACTCTGACTCCCTGGCAACTCCCCGCCCCCATCAGATGGCAGGGCTGGGGCACAGATGGGTCCCACCCGGGTCATCGGAGGAACAAAACAAAGAAACACGTGGACAAGCACGTTGGGAAAACCAAGCTTTCTCCAGAAGCACACACAGGCCTGCACTGTGCTCCAGGCTGGGCACTGAGCAAAGCCCTAAATCCACCAGATGTGTCCCAGCTCTCAAGTCGCAGACGGTGACCCAGGGCCCTGCGACCTGGCCTCCAGACCCCACGGTCCTCTGTGTCACTGTGCCTGTGAGCCCCCGTGAGGACTCCGCGTCTTCCTTGGTCCAACAGACACTTCCCAACGCACCCCACCCATGCCAGGCAGGGGCAGGGCAGGGCAGGGTGACTGGGGCACTCTGGGCCTCCACGGCCTCACCTTGGGCTGCCGCTCCTCAGGCTGCCCCCGATCAGCTTCCCAGCCCCCAGTCTGTAGGCTCCCTGAAAGCAGGGGACACTGCACAGTGGGGTGCTCTGCTCCAGAGCTCACAGGCTGGGAGGCTTCCCTGAGGTCAGCACAGGGTCCACACACGTCAGAACCCAAGGCCCCCCCCATGGATGGGGCAGAGCTAAGAAAGCCTCAGAGACGGGGGTGCGGCTCTGCCCACTGCATGCACGCTCCTGGTGGGGCTCCCTGGACTCGTCCCAGCCCTTCTCCTGCCACCTGCCTGCAGGTCTCAGCTCTGCCCCAGAGGAAGCCGAGCGCAGCTGCCTCCAGTCCCCTGCAGAAATCAGAACAGCAAGACCAGTGGGGCTGGGAATTCCCTGGCGGCCCGGTACTTTGGACTCCACACTTTCACTGCCAAGGGCATGAGTTCAATCCCTGGTGGAGAAACTAAGATCCTGCAAGCCACACGGCACCATCAAAAATAAATAAGATCAGTAGGGCTGTGTGTGTTTCCAGCTGGAAGGATGCTACCACCACCCCACCATCCAACCTCCCATCCGGCCCAGGCATCCAGGAACACCTTGCAATGTCTGATACTCTGGCAGTTGCTTGAATGCCTCCACTGATGGGACGCTCACTACCTTCAGCAGCAGCTCCAAGGTTATAAGGCTCACAGAGATGGGATGCTGGCCCGGGGTGGGAAGGGCATGGCGTTGGCAAGACAAAGGTCTAAGTCTAAGCCTGAGCCCCATCTTGGCCGCTGACTGGCTGGGCGGTCTTAGGCATGTCCCTGAACCTGCCTGGGCCTTGTTTCCCTCATCAGTAAAATGGACACAATAGTTCTCACTGCAGTGAGAACACAGGAGGGAATTCTGTACTCAGCATGCTTGGCACTGAGTGTCCACTTGGTAAACAGGATGCATCCTTACTCTCATTCCTCCCAGTGACATTTCCCCACGGCTCGAGGGCAGGGGGCTCCCAGAGACCAAAGCCTGGAGGCCAGGGCAGGAAGGGAGAGACGTGGCAGCCACGTCACCTGGCCCTGGGGCAGGCAGTTGAGCAATGAGTTCTGGCCCAGCCCCAGCCTGTCTCTGCCTCCCACCCAAGTGCCCCCACCCCCACTCTCCTTGCACACCTACATCACAACCTGCTCAGACCTGCCTTCACACACACCGACATGCCGCTCACCCACTCCTGACACACGCCACGACCCCATCACTCACACTCGGTGCGTGCCCACGTGAGCCAGGGCTGAACACCCACTCCCGGCACCCACAGTCACTCACGCTCACCCACACCCGTGCCCTTAGCGTCTCGGCGCACCCCCACCCCCAGCCGCACAGGACCCCTCCTCCAGGCCCAGAGTCAATTTCCCCCACACCCCCCGCCTGCATCACTCACCAGGTGTGTGCCCTGGGCCAGCTGCAGTCCCCTCTGAGCCTCAGTTTCCTCATCTGTAAAGCGGGGACCACGTAGAGCTCCCAGAGGAGTGGGTGACAAACATGTGAACCCTAAGCTGGGCCTGCATCCCACAGACGTGATTTAAGGCCCAACTCTTGCCGTGGCGACAGCTTCTGATCCCCACGAGTCACTGCTCACGGGGCCCCCGTCACCAGTGACGCACTCAGAGGGAGCACCGAGTGAGCCACCAAACTCAGTGTCTCTGCCATGTCTGACCTCACACACAACACCCTGTGTTATGGGGGGCTTATGATCCCCTGGTGGCTCAGAGGTTAAAGCGTCTGCCTAGAATGCGGGAGACTAGGGTTCGAACCCTGGGTCGGGAAGATCCCCTGGAGAACGAAATGGCAACCCACTCCAGTACTCTTGCCTGGAGAATCCCATGGAGGGAGGAGCCTGGTAGGCTACAGTCCATGGGGTCGCAAAGAGTCGGACATGACTGAGCAACTTCACTTCACTTTCACTTATGATCCCCAGCTCACAGATGAGAAAACGGAGGCATCAGTAGAGGAAGGACGTGCCTGTGGCCAAGCCAAGTCATCAGACGCCGGAGCCCAAGCACATCCCATCCCTGGGGTCCAGGATGGGGATGGGAGGCACTTCCCCAAAGGAAGTCCCACCATCCGGCAACCTGAACACCGTACAGAAAGGGAAACCAAGGCCCAGAAGGGGCTAGCGACTCCAGTCGCTGTCCAGGCTGCAGCGGTTCTGGGACAGAACCCCAGGCAGATGTGTCTCCAGTCCCCCCAGGCCCACGTCCACGCAGGATCCTAAAACCCAGCCTTCAGGAGCCGGCCTACCCTCCCCACCTCCCAGAACAATCTAGCCACCAACCTGCCAGGCCAAACACGGAAGTCTTCTGCATTTGCCACTTACTCCCAATTCAGTCAAGGGCCCGTGACACTCTACCCCGTAACCTCCCAGGGGGGTGGCCATGAACTGTCCCCTGATTCTGATGGCCAATCAGCTTCCATCCCGTGAGGTCAATTACTGGCACTTACTGGCATCAATTCCTGTGCCTGCTGATGGGCACACACCAGGCACCCAGAGCTCAGAGATACATGGGGAAACACAGCCAACACACGCTTGAGCCCTCACCACTCTGCTGTCCCATCCCTGGCTGGGAATCTGACCCCAATTTCACATTATCTAGAAATTTGAAGTGTTAATTTATGATGATCTCTGCCCCGGCTTCCCTTGTGGCTCAGATGGTAAAGAATCTGCCTGCAAAGCAGGAGACCCAGGTTTGATCCCTGGGTCAGGAAGATCCCATGGAGAAGGGAATGGTAATCCACTCCAATACTCTTGCCTGGAGAATTTCACGGACAGAGGAGCCTGGCGGGCTACAGTCCATGGGGTCGCAAAGAGTCAGACACAACTGAGCGACTAACACTCTCACTTTCTTCCCTGGTAGATAGGCCACATGCAATACCAACTATTTCATCTCATAAGGACAGTAAGAAGGAATCTCTTTTTAATTTCTGTTTGTTTGTTTTTCCTTACCTGAGAGCAAGAGAGATTTAGGACAAGATGAACCCCATCAAATTCAATGACATCCTCATCTCTACCCCAAAGGCCAACTCATCATGGCACCGTGGGAGGGACCCGACGGGAATGAGCCATCCTAGGTTCCTGCCCTGTGTATTTGCCACGTGGCCTTGGGAGAGATATTTCACCTCTCAGGTACCCGACTGGTCCGCTAGTAAAATGAGAACATTGAACTGCCTGACCCCAAAGTCTCCTCTAGCTCAAAGATTCCAGGATTTTATTTTATAGTAATCAAAGAAATGAATATTGAAATAGCGAGCTACTTTTTTCTTCATCAAGTTGGCAATTATTAAGAAAAGAATAATACTCGGTGCTGGCAAGAATACAGTGAAATAGGCACTCCCTCATCCACTTTTGCTGAAAATATAAATGGGAACATATTGATACTTTGTGGAGAGCAACTGAACAATTTTTCAATCAAAAGCCTTTTAAGATGTTCCCAGCCTGTAATGCCACAACTTCATTTGGGGAAATTTATCTTCAAGAAGAGACACGTGCAAAAATTTACTACAGAGATGTTTATGCCAAGATTTGGTACAAAGATGGTTGTCACAGCACTGTTTACACTGGGGAGAAAAGAGCAATCTACCTGTCCAGCGGCCTGGGATTAAATAAAATATGCTGCACTTATATGATGCATCATTTAAAAATCATGTTTTAGAAGAGCAGTTAATGATGTGGGCAAACATTCACAATTGTCAGATTTTTAAAAGTTAAAGAGTATATAATCTCAAATTCACAAGGTAATGAAACCTATGTACCAAGTCCTATTGAGTCTTCCTCCTAAATATATGTAGGATCTGTTTTAACACCACCTCCTCTGATGAACCCCCAGTCTATCACCACAATCACACGACTTTGATTGCAACCCTCTTCTCCAATCCACTCACTGATAAAAGGTAAAGATGCTTGCTCAGTAGCATCTGACTCTGCGATCTCATGGACTGTAGCCCACCAGGCTCCTTTGTCCATGGAATTTTCCAGGCAAGAGTAGTGGAGTGGGTTGCCATCTCCTTTCTAGTGGGTCTTACCGACCCAGAGATCGAACCCTCGTCTCTTGCATCTTCTGCATTAGAAGGCGGATTCTTTACCACTGAGCCACCTGGGAAGCCCTCCATTCATTGGACTATGTGCTAAAACCATATCTAAACCCAAATCTAATGTCTCCACCACCTCCATCCATGGACTCCCATCCCACCCATCTCAGAAAATGTCCAAGTCCCTTCCTATGGTCTTTGGATGAGGGATGGCACGAGCCCCATGCACTGGCCGGCTATGTCGGCCCCAGAGGGGCTCAGGCCTGGCCTTGGGAGCAGAGGAGGCTGGGTCCAGTTCCGAGGCTGCCACCAGGAGAAAGAGCTTTCCCTGACACTGTGAGATGTGAGATGCCAGAACTCTCTGGGGTGGGGGTGGCGCCAGATGGAGCTGGAGGAGGCAGAAAGCCGGAAGAGGTGTTTGGAGGTGGCCCGGGCCCTGGGGGCATCCCTGCCCCTCCCTGGCCTCTGTTTCTCTCATCAAGGGACAGAATGTAAACCAGTGAGACTGTCCCGCTCAGGAGGACAAGGACTTGCCTCCAAGGACCAGCTGCGTCCGGGAGAGGCTTAAAGGGTCCCCCCCAGAACCAGGCAGCGTGCTAAACCCTCTGACTCTGGGGCCCCTGTGATGTCTGTTTTTGAGAGGAAAGTGAGGCCCCAGGACATGAGGCTTGCCCAAGGAAAGGACCAGAACCCCAGCACATCCGGCCCCTGGGGTCTACGGCCCTCTCGGAGACTCTGTGGCTAAACACCCCCCACTCCCCTCCAGCCCACGCTTGGACCTCAAAGCCCTCTCCCCTTTAGACCCACAGAGTCACTTGGGCAGATATTGCAGATGAGCAAACTGGGCTCAGAGAGGGTGAGCGACTCGCCCAAGGTCACAGAGCGTGAATGAGGACCCGGCCCCATTCTCCAGAATACGGAGTTTACAACGGACTTGATATTTCTTGCCCAAAGGCCCAGCCCAGCATTAAGAGTCTAACCTCGATTCCTCCTGCTGGTGCTCTGTTTAGTTTTCAGTGGAGTCAGGGAGCAGCCTCCTGGGTCTTACCCGCATGCACACAGGATGCAGAGGGTTTGCAGAAGCCACCTTCCTCCCTAAGGGCCTTCCTTGTCCTGAGTGGCTTATCCTTTGCCTGGTGGTGGGGCCCTCCACACCCCGACTCGCTCATTTATCTTAGATCCTGCCTTCCCCACGGCAATGTCTTGCTCTCTCTGGCCAAGCAGATTGGGAGGGGGAAGTGACCCTCAGAGAGTATCCCTTACCCTGTAGGAAGGGACCCTCTTGGATCCTTCCCAAAGCCAGAGAGACTGGTGACAACCAGCATCTCTCAACCAGACCTGGGATCCCCTTCTCTGCTCTGGGTCGCAGAGGCCTTAGCTGCTGGCTCCCCCAAAAGCCCAGCCAGCTGCTCCTCCCTCCACATTCTGGGCATCAGGGAAAAGGCCAAAGAGACTCCAGGCTGGCGACCAAGAATGGAGGGAGAGGTGACCTCCTTTGAGTCTTGGAAAGAGGGTCCATGGGGAGAGCAGTGAGCACCGTGAGGAGAGAATAAAGGGGGAGAGAGGTGGAGCTTTCTGCCTCTTGGAACCGGCTGGCCTGGGTCCAGAAGCCTTTAAATGGAGGCAGCTCAGATCACAACAAATGGCTGAGTCCCACAAGCTCAGATTTCCGGATGACCTGCCTGGTTTCCACCTGAGGGCAGGAATTACATCTCTCTCATTCACATTTCCATCTCTGGGCCTGGCACAGAGTGAGCATTCAGGGAATGGTAGATCAGGGCAGCCTCAAAATTAACAAGTGCTGGGGATGGGGGCAGGGAGACTGCTGCGGGTACAAGAACCTGCTAAGACTCAGGCCAACCAAAAGTCTCATCATTCTATGCCCCCTGAGTGCCAGGCACAAAGACCAGGGTCATGGAAGATTCCTCTGCAGAGAGATGAGAGGTACTTTGCCCACAAGATATATCTGCGACCAGTTCAGGATGAAGCTGAACTGTATAGTCAAAACAATGCATTAATTATGATCACTAACATGTATCCTTAAATCCTTGACAAGTGTGTGTCACATGTTAAGGAGCCAGGTGGCTCAGAGTTAAAGAATCCACCTGCCAACGCAGGAGACATAAAAGATGCGGGTTCGATCCCTGGGTCAGGAAGATCCCCTGTAGAAGGAAATGGCAACCCACTCCAGTATTCTTGCCTGGGAAATCCGATGGACAGAGGAGACTAGCGGGCTAGAGTCCATGAGGTCACAAAACAGTCAGACACAACTGAGCGATTAAATAGCAACAACCATTCACCTTGTATCATATTGTGTGTAAATTATCTTGTTGCCTTGTCACATACCCTCGGAATCAGGTACCATGAGCACACCCATTTTGCAGATGAGGAAACTGAGGCTCAGTTAGGTGAAGAGCGGGCCTGTCCCATAGCCTGGGCACACAGGGTTGACAACAGCCTTAACAACAAGCTGGACACGAGCAGGCCAGACCTCATAGAAACCAGGCCACTGGCCACACCGAGCACTGTTCGATGAGTCCCAGCTGGGCAGGGCCTGCACCTCCCGCAAACCCCCTGCTGCCCCTGGATGTGAACTGTGCCGGAAAGGGGTGAGGATTGGGTTACGGGGTGCTGATGACTTACAAATTCTTATATGCAGGGGAGGAAAAAAGTCTGCTTTGCAGTGTCAAGGCTGAATGATGAAGCGGTTCAGCTAGGCTGAATCCAGATGTGCCTAGGGAGGGCCGCATAGTGGGAGCTTCAAGACTGCCTCCTGCTTACACACATACATACACACAGACACACAGACACACACACACACACACACACTACCACCACCAAGATCGTCTCTTCCAAAAACAGGAGACTCCCCACCAAGGATGGCAGCTGGCACTGAGGCATGAACATCTGGGGATCCCCTGGGGGTCCCCTGTAGCCTTTGGCAGCGGGTTGTGGGTCACCCGAGGTGGTGACCTAGGCCACCAGGTGATGCTGACACATGCGGGGACCCCCAGAACCAGCTGTGGGTCTTGAGCCCGGAATCCTCGGAACCAAGGTCTGCATGACAGACACTCGTCAAGGAGACAAATGCCTGGGCCCAGCTCAGACTCTGAGAATCGGAAATCTGGGAAGCAACCAGATCCGGGCACCTTGGTATTTAACTGGGGCTCTCCAGGAGATTCTGACATTTGAGAGTCCTCCCTAAGTGCTCCTCTCTGGACCCTGTACAAAACACAGAATCCCTTGAACAAAGAGCAGATGGCTCCACGCCCTGTCACCAGGAGGCCCAGCTGGGGGCTTTAGAACCAGCTGGAGGCTTTCTCTGCTGTTCCTGCTGGGAGGTTCTTCATTCAATAGAGACCTGTGGCCCTACTAAGTGCCAGCACAATCAGAGAAGGAAGGGCCTGCCCTAGGGGAGCGGACACAGGCAAGGGAGACAGACAAAAGGCCCGTGAGCCCGCCACCATCTCCGTCAGCCCAAACCCAGTAAGAGATCCTGAGAAAAAGTACCCAGCTCATTCACTCCCTCAGCGAAACTGTTCCAGGTCTCCAAAGGCCTTTAAAAATAGCCCGGCCCGGCCCAGCACCACGGGGCTGGTTCCCAACAAGGCCTTGTTGACTCAACTTCTTCCGAACTTGCTAGATCTGCCCAGAGAGAGGGGAGTGGACAAAATGACCTCCCCAGGAACCTTCCCATCTGAGTCTACCAACATGAGCTTAGAAACCAGAAAGAGGAGAAGCGTCTCTGGATTTCTCAGGGTGAGTTTTGAGGCCTCTCGAAGGGCATAACTTGGGAGCCGGACAGCCCTGGGTTTGAGTCCTGGCATCGCCTGGTGACAGGGGTGCTGTGGGATCTTGGGTCCTGGGACCACTGTGAAGACAATGCATTAGCAAAGCAAGGAGCGTGCCGCGTGATGCACTCCAGGGGCAGGAACCTGGGCTTCACTCAGCTCACAGGACCTCCCCGCTCCCCTCCATGACGGAGACACCCTGGAGCACCCAAGCCCACCCCTCCTTTGAAGCCCACTGTGCTCTCTGCCTGGAAAGACCCTCCATGCAGCCTGCCTGCTGACAGCTATGGGTCACATCCAGACGGAGCCTGCAGGAAGGCCCAGCAAACCTCACAAAACCGCAGCCGAACTGGAAAGGACCACCTGCCCAGCTCGGAAAGAGGATGAGAGGAATAAGGATGGAGTCCTCCAAGCCTCACTCCCTTTGAGGAGCAGCTGCTGGGATGTGAGCACTGTGCTGCAGAATTCCACTGAAGAAGAGCCAGTACCTCTAGCGGACGAGCTCCCACTCAGGAAAGCCCCCTTCATTCCAAGCACATGGGGACCAAGGGGCACGGACTGGAAGTGTGGGCTCCGGCAGACCTGCAAACGTGCTCAGAAGATCAACGGAATGGGGTTGGGGGGCGGGGAGCAGAGGTTGTGCAATGCACCACCAGAAGCGGAGCCTCCATCAACGGTGCAGCTGGTGGTCAGTCTGCCACCTCCAGGGACGGCGCAGAGCTGCCGGATCCACACAGCTGCCCAGGTACGGGTTCTGAATTCCAACCCAAGCCCAGAATCTCTGCCCCCTTCCCAGTCAGATCCAGGCAGAAGCCCTTCCCCACCCCTCAGCAGTCTTTCTTGAAAGCCCCCAAAAGAGAACCTCTGTGGGTCAGGACCCAGCGCCATTAACCCTTGGCGTGCCAGGGGTATCTCCCAGAGGCTTGCAGGGAAGGGAGAAGTCTAGGATGGAGAAACTGGAGATGTGAGCGAACTGGAGAGGTGTGGAGTCGGACAAGTGGAGAGAGACACACTGGGACAGACCTAGCAACATCTGAGATGGGCAGACCCTCCTCTCAGGGGTGCCCCAGATGGTTACAGGATGCGTAGGGCCAGATCACCTGGGGCTGCAGAAACCCACTTCCCAGTCTGGCAAGTAGAGGTGGAAGCCAGGAAGATGAGACCAGGGCCAGAGGAGAGATCAGCGCCAGAGGAGAGATCAGCCTGGAAGTCCTGCAGCCAAGAGTGCGCCCAGGACCCTTCGCTGCCGCCACCTCTCTGGCAAGTCTCGCCCCTCCCCAACACCCCCTTAACACACGATCAGGGCCAGGGAGGGGGCGACAGGCCAACCTCGCAGCAGTGATAGCGGCAGTAGCAGCAGCGGCATCATGATGCATGAATCACCCGCCCCGCCGCCAGTCGGCTCAGCGCAGCCGGAGCCACCTCGCTAGCGGGCGCCCCCTCCGCGGCCCACCGCCCCTCGCTCGTGCCCATCCCTGCCCTTCTGGACAGCTCTGCTGGGAGGGGGCCGCGAAGGGGCCGGGGCCTGCCTCCCGTCCCGGGGGTGGCCCGGCGCACGCTGACAGGCGGCAGACGTCCGGGGTGCGCGTGGAGACGGGGTGGGAGGGAGGGGGTGCCCTAGAACAATAGGGCCAGGTGTGAGGCTGGGGGCGCGGCCGCGAGCTTCCGAGGGCCCCGGGGCGTTGGGGGGCAGAGCAGGGAACGGCCGAGGAAGGGTGGCTGCCTCGCGGGGAGCTGGCCCCTTGGGGGCGGACACGGGGGGCGCGGAGCGGGCTGGTGGGGGCGGGGGGCGCGCGTGGGGGGAGGGGCGCGAGGGGACGGAGGCAGCGCCCGGGGGCGCGGGGCGGGGGTCCCAGCGCGCGCACTCACAGTAGGTTTTCCTGGTCAGCTCCTCCACAACTTCAGGCTTCAACTTGCTGTTGGATTTCCCCATCCTCGGCGGCCGCGGCCCCCGCGCCCCGGGCCGGACCCCGTCGGGGCACCCAGCGGGAGCGGCTGGGCCGGGGCGGGGCGCGCGGAGTTGGGGGGGCGGCGGGCCGGGCCGGGCCGGGGCCGCGCCTTTGTCTGCGCCGGGCCGGCGGGGCCGGGGCGCGGGGGCACCTCTCGGCAGGCCCGGGCCGTCCGGCCGCCGCCCTCTCCGGGCGCCGCGGCGCGGAGCTGCGCTGGGCTGGGCGCCGACGCGGCCGCGCTGTCGCCGCGGTCGTCCCTGGTTACTGAGCTCCGCGGCACATGCTCGCTGCTGCGCTTTGCTCTCGCCGCCGCCCCTGCGCTCCCCGCCTCCCGCCCGCACCGGCGCGCCGGGGGTGGACCCGGAGCCGCCACTCAGCGCCCGGCGCCACCTCCCGCCCCGCACCCGCCCGCCCGGCCGGGCCTGCGCCGGCGGATCGGCGGCCCCGGGGAGGGCCGAGCCGGGCCCGCGGAGGGGCGCCCCCCCACCCCCGGCTTCATCGGTCCCCGGGCCGGGAGGGCGAGGTCACCCCCACCCCCGTCACCTCCCTGGCGGCGATCCGCGGCGCTCCGGCCCCCGCACCCAACCCCACCCAGGGCGGAGCCGGGCCGGGGAGGGCCCGGAAGATCTGACGTGAATGAGGCCGAGGCTCGGGCCCGGAGACATTCATTCATTCGACACGGATTTGTGGGGCGCTGGGGATGCCGTGGAACAAGACCGGCGCGGTCCCAGCCCTCATGAGGCGAGGGGTGGGAGAGGGGACCACAGGGCTCCGCAGGATGGCATGTGTGGTGGCGGGGGGCACCTACCTGCCCGGGGAAGGTGACCTCCAAGCCCGGAGAAAGAGAAGGGGGCAGGGTGGCTGGGAACGTGTTCAAGGCCCCGAAAACCTGGAGGAGGGAAGGAGGCCTGAGCCCCAGGAAGAGCGCCTCTCGGGCACATGCACATCCCGGGGGTATGATGAGCCAGAAGGGCGAGGGCCGGTGGGGACAGGCCTGCCCTCTCACCAAGGAGCTGGGCCTCCGCGATTTAACAGGGTCAAATCTGCCTTCTCTGCGCCTCAGTGTGGAGGGGCTCTCTGGGCCTGAGCTGAGGCCCAGACCAGTAGCCAGGGCTCCACCTGCGTGGACAGAGGCCACGGATGCGGTGGGGGGAAGTGAATGGTTAGGGAGCATCTACAGGGCCTTCCCCCGCCACCTCATCTCCAATGTCAATGTGATGGGATCTCTCCTCTCCCTTCCCCAGCTTCATCTGTTTTTCTCTTTAGCAACCATCACAGATTTCATTAGCAGATTTTTTTTCATCATGGTTCGCTGTCCCCTCTGCTAGAGTACCATCTCCGCGCCCCCTGCCCCCCACCCCCCAGGGAGTCTTGTCTTACCTGTAAATGTATCTCCAACACCTAGAAGGCCCCTGACTTGCAGTGGCCATTCCGCAAAGCTCTGTGAAGGACGGAAGGGCTTTCGGAGGAAGGACACCAGTGCTGGGGCCTGGGGGTGGACAGAGCGAGGCAGGAAGTGTGGCCCTCCCTTAGGCCCGAGGGGATAAGGTGGTGGGCTTGGTCTCTTTTCATCCCCATGTTGCACAGTGTTCAGACCTCAGGGGATCCGGGAAGCCCAGAGGAACTGGGGAGACAGAGAAATCCTGCTTCCCAGCCCCTCCAATTGCTTCCTCCTCCCTCCAGATATGTCCAATCCAGCTTTTCCCCTGAAGGCCTTGCCTGGGTCTCTGGCCCAGGAGGACTTGCTGGCCTCCTAGAGTTCATTCTGTCAAGAAAGTGGGGAGGGCATGGACCCCAAGATCTGGGCCCACAGTTGGAGGCACCTGGGTTAGACTTGGGAGCAGGATGTCTCAACTGCAAGGCCTGGCTCAGAATGGACCCCAGGGAGGGGCTCGGAGCTGACCAGCCCAGCCCGAGTGTCCTGTCTGGGAGGAGGGGCAGCCAATACGGGGACCAGGGGCAGATCAGGATGGCAGTGACCGCTGTAGCAGTTAAAGGACTTCCCCTGCTGGTCCAGGGGCTAAGACTCCACGCCCCTACTGCAGGGGGCTGGGGCTCCATCGCTGCTCAGGGAACGTAACCCCACATGTTGCAACTGCGAGTTTGCACGCAGCAACTAAAATTCCCATGTGCTGCAATCGAGACCTGGAGCAGCCAAATAAATACAGAAAAATAAATGTTAAAAAGATATCGCTTTACTGGGGGGAAAAAAGTACTCGATTCAGGGGAAACCTGTGGTCCATTTCCTCAGGGAGCTCAGGGACCCCCTCCTCCCCTGCCTGCCCCACAGCGGTCCCCAAATCACACTCATAACGAATGCCATGAAAGGACGTGAACCAGGCACAGAAATGCCTGTGGGGACAGGGAGGCTCCTGGGGGCTTCCCAGATTCACAAATGGTCACTCAGCAAATATTTACTGAGCACCTATTATGTGCGGGGCCCCACAGGATAGAGACCAAACTCTTCCTGTTGGGGAGCACACAGTTAACGAGTACTTTTCTGAGCTAAGTCGCTTCAGTCGTGTCTGACCCTTTGCGACCCTATGGACCATAGCCCACCAAGCTCTTCTGTCCTTGGGATTCTCCAGGCAAGAATACTGTGGGTTGCTGTGCCGGAGAGTGATATAAACATAAAATTCATGAGTGAAATATATAATGTCAGAGATGAAAACATAATAAGGCAGAGAAGGGAGATGGTAAGTGCTGGAGCGGGAAGTCAGGGGTGTTCACTAGCAGTGAGGCCTCACTGAGGATGCGCTGTTTGAACAAGGACCTGAAGGAGGGGTCTCCCTGAAGTGGAGCCCAGTCGGCCTCTGGGTGGCCTGGCAGGGGTGCAGCGAGGTGAGGCTTGGAGAGTATAGAAGAGGCAGGAGATGAGGTCAGACTCAGAAATCTGTTGATACTCACCTGGATCCCTGGGCTGCTGAGCACTGATGCCAGGCAGGCAGGGTGAAAACAGGGACCTTTGGGAGGTCACAGTCATCAACGGGGATGGTGGTGGGCGGGCCTAGCGCGGCGGGGAGGTTATGGAGAGAACTGGTTAGACTCGGTTATATTTTGGAGGCAGCGATGGTGAGATAGCTGAATAGATTGGGTGGGGGTGTGAGACAAAGAGAGAAGGGAGTCAAGGTCCAGGCTTGGGATTTGATCTGAGGAGTGGGGAGTGGTCGGGTTTGCAGGTGGGAAGAGCAGGAGTCTGGTTCTGGACGCTAGAGGTATGAGATGCTTCTTAGATGCCCAAAGCAGAGATGCTGAAGAAGCAAGTGATACAGGCACCTGGAGTTCGTGAGCAGGCCCAGGCTGCAGGGAGTAGCTGAGGAGTCCTGCTGGCAGAGACGCAAGTTAAAGTTCTGTGACAGGATGGTCAGTAAGGGAGCTAGTGTTGTCAGAGGACTGAGCCCCAGGGGTATAGGCTGGGGAGACAGGAGATGTGGGCAATGAGGTAGGAAGAACACCAGGAGCCTGGGGTGTCCCACAAGTCACCAGAAAGAGGGAAGAACACGTATTAGGAAGAGAAAGAGAGATACACAGGAGCTGGTCTGGGGCGAGGCTGGGCAGGGTGTTCTGGGTCCTCATGATGTGGGAACACACGTGGGGAGGTGCTGGGTCTTGAGGCCAGCCTTCCCCTCTTTCCTAACCTGGATTTGGGCCCAAAGGGTCCCCGCCCACACCCAAATGCCTTACCCCGAACCATGCTAGACTCAGCACTCAGATTCACTCTCTGAGGCCCTGGTCGTTCTCATGAGAGCACTGGTTCCAGTTCTTTCTGCCACAGGAATTTGGTGTTTAAGGTGAAGAAAAATGTGTAGCTGGGCTTCGAACCAGGATTTCACGACCAGATTTCCACCTCAGAGGTTCCTCTCTGCTGCTATGGATTGGAGGGGGCCAATGAGGGACAGAGGCCAGTGAGGAGCCAGGGAATCAGGCCCACTGATTAGATGGGGGTTGGGAGTGAGAGAGGGGAAGGGACCCAATGGATCCCTGGTGGAGGGGGAGCCCAGCAAGGAGCAGGTCATAAACCAGCGCATATAGAATAATCAAATTAGTCCCATATACCCATGTAGAAAGCAGTCTGAGGGGTATAAGGAGGTGTGTGTGTCCGGAGAAAGTCCGTTCCATTCCATCAGTCAGGTGGAGGCCAGTGAGGGCTGCCCAGGTACAGCCAGCTGCTAGGAGCGGGGGTATGCTGGAATCTGGCCCAGTGGAGGGGGAGTGGAAGGAGGGGAAGGGACCCACTGAACCCCCAGCCTTGAGCAGGCATCCTGAGGCCCAGGCTCAGGCCTGATCACGTTCCTTACGCACCACTCGAAAGTGTGTAAATGTTAGTCGCTCAGTCGTGTTCAGCTCTTTGCAACCCCATAGACTCTAGCCCGCCAGGCTCCTCTGTCCACGGGATTCTCCAGGCAAGAATACTGGAGTGGGTTGCCATTTCCTCCTCCAGGAGATCTTCCTGACCCAGGGATTGAACCCAGGTCTCCCACATTGTAGGTGGATTCTTTACCGTCTGAGCCACCAGGGAAGCCCCACTCACTGTGACTTTTGCAAATCATTTCCCATCTCATAGATGAAGCGGATCTTCTCACAGGAGAAGGATTTACAAGCATCAAAAATGCTTTGTACAGGCTCACAACAGAGTTAATATCTCTAACCTATTAAGAACTTTGAGGGGCTGCCCTGGTGACTCAGTGCAAACAGTCTTCCTGCCAATGTGGGGGACAGGGTTCAATCCCTGGTCTGGGAAGATCCCACGTGCCAGAAAGCAACTAAGCCGGAGCCCCACAGCTATTGAGCCTGTGCTCTGAGGCATGGGAACTGCAGCTACTGAAGTCCTCCCGCCCTAGAGCCTGCACTCTGCAACAAGAGAAGCCACTGCAATGAGAAGCCCAAGCACCTCAACCAGAGAGTAGCCCCCACTCGCCACAACTAGATAAAAGCCCTCGGAGCAACAAAGACCCAGCACAGCCAAAAATAAATAAAATTTTAAAAAAGAACTTTCAGAACTTCCCTGGTGATCCAGAGGCTGAGATTCCAACACAGGGGGCACAGTTCAATCTCTGGTCAGGGAACTAAGACCCCACGTGCTGAGAGGTATGGAGGCCAAAAAAAAAAAAGAACTTTCAAGCTAATAAGAAAAAGATGAGCCCTCAAAACCTCCATAGAAATTGGGACTGCATATATATGGAATCTAGAAACGTAGTATGGATGATTCTACGTGCAGGGCAGCAAAGGAGACGAGAACATGAAGAACATAGCTTTGGACACAGTTGGAGGAAAAAAGGGTGGAATGATTTGAGAGAACAGCACTGAAGCATGTCCATTACCATATGTTAAATAGATAGCCAGTGGGAATTTGATACATGATGCAGGGAGCCCAGAGCCGGTGCTCCGGATGGGGTGGGGAGGGAAGAGGGATGGGCTTCAAGAGGGAGGGGATATATGTATACCCATGGCCCGTTCATGGTGATATATGGCAAAAAGCATCATAATATTGTAAAGTAATTATCCTCCAATTAACAAATAATAAAAAATAAAGAAATTGGGGGAAGGGCTCAAAGAGGAAACAGGAGGACAACAAAAGCTGTCCCTGACAACTCATCAGAGGCGCACAAAACCAAAAAAAAAAGGAGTCAATGCCCACAACCCCGTGTTGGCAAAGGAGTGAGAAAGTGGGCATCCGGACACTGCCAGGCAGGGTGTGAGCTGGTACAACCTTTCTGAAGAACATTTTGGCAGTAAATAGCCATATTCTCTGACTCAGCAATTCCACTTCTAGGAAATTATCCGAAGTCAACAATTAGAGCTCTGTACAAGTGGTTAGCTGCAAAGACGCTACTGTGGCAGCATTTCTAACAACAACAACAACAAAATGGAAACAACTTACAAATCAAAAAAAACGAGGCATTCATTTATCCATACCATGGAATCCTGTCCAACGACACTAAATTCTAGCATGAATGGAAATCTGCTTATGTGAGACAGATCAGTTAACAGCACAAAATTTTCAAAAATCCTAGGATGATGCCAATTGTGAGACCGAAAAAAAAAAAGTGTTCCTCATTGTGGGTTTTTTTTTTTTTTTTTTTTTTGGCCATGTCGTGTGGCTTGTGGTATCTTAGGTCCCCAACCAGGGAGCCAACCCATATCCCCTGCAGTGGAAGTATGGAGGCTTGGGCTTTCTTAATTAAGTAGTTTTTAATCATATTTTAAATTGAAGAAAGTAGGGAAAACCACTAGACCATTCAGGTATGACCTAAATCAAATCCCTTATGATTATACCGTGGAAGTGAGAAATAGATTTAGGGACTAGATCTGATAGACAGAGTGCCTGATGAACTATGGACGGAGGTTCGTGACATTGTACAGTAGACAGGGATCAAGACCATCCCCGTGGAAAAGAAATGCAAAAAAGTAAAATGGCTGTCTGAAAAGGCCTTAGAAATAGCTGTGAAAAGAAGAGAAGTGAAAAGCAAAGGAGAAAAGGAAAGATATAAGCATCTGAATGCAGAGTTCCAAAGAACAGCAAGGAGAGATAAGAAAGCCTTTCTCAGCAATCAGTGCAAAGAAATAAAGGAAAACAACAGAATGGGAAAGACTAGAGATCTTTTCAAGAAACTTAGAGATACCAAGGGAATATTTCATGCAAAGATGGGCTCAATAAAGGACAGAAATGGTTTGGACCTAACAGAAGCACAAGATATTAAGAAGAGATGGCAAGAATACACAGAAGAACTGTACAAAAAAGATCTTCACGACTCAGATATTCACGATGGTGTGATCACTCACCTAGAGCCAGACGTCCTGGAATGTGAAGTCAAATGGGCCTTAGAAAGCATCACTACAAACAAAGCTAGTGGAGGTGATAGAATTCCAGTGGAGCTATTTCAAATCCTGAAAGATGATGCTGTGAAAGTGCTGCACTCAATATGCCAGCACATTTGGAAAACTCAGCAGTGGCCACAGGACTGGAAAAGGTCAGTTTTCATTCCAATCCCAAAGAAAGGCAATGCCAAAGAATGCTCAAACTAACACATAATTGCACTCATCTCACATGCTAGTAAAGTAATGTTCAAAATTCTCCAAGCCAGGCTTCAGCAGTACGTGAACTGTGAACTTCCAGATGTTCAAGCTGGTTTTAGAAAAGGCAGAGGAACCAGAGATCAAATTGCCAACATCTGCTGGGTCATCGAAAAATCAAGAGAGTTCCAGAAAAACATCTATTTCTGCTTTATTGACTATGCCAATGCATTTGACTGTGTGGATCACAATAAACTGTGGAAAATTCTGAAAGAGATGGGAATACCAGACAACCTGACCTGCCTCTTGAGAAACCTATATGCAGGTCAGGAAACAACAGTTAGAACTGGACATGGAACAACAGACTGGTTCCAAATAGGAAAAGGAGTACATCAAGGCTGTATATTGTCACCCTGCTTATTTAACGTATATGCAGAATACATCATGAGAAACGCTGGGCTGGAAGAAGCACAAGCTGGAATCAAGATTGCCGGGAGAAATATCAATAACCTCAGATATGCAGATGACACCACCCTTGTGGCAGAAAGTGAAGAGGAACTAAAAAGCCTCTTGATGAAAGTGAAAGAGGAAAGTGAAAAAGTTGGCTTAAAGCTCAACATTCAGAAAACTAAGATCATGGCATCTGGTCTCATCACTTCCGGGAAATAGATGGGGAAACAGTGGAAACAGTGTCAGACTTTATTTTTGGGGGCTCCAAATTCACTGCAGATGGTGATTGCAGCCATGAAATTAAGATGCTTACTCCTTGGAAGGAAAGTTATGACCAACCTAGACAGCATATTGAAAAGCAGAGACATTACTTTGCCAACAAAGGTCCGTCTAGTCAAGGCTATGGTTTTTCCAGTGGTCATGTATGCATGTGAGAGTTGGACTGTGAAGAAAGCTGAGTGCCAAAGAATTGATACTTTTGAACTGTGGTGTTGGAGAAGACTCTTGAGAGTCCCTTGGACTGCAAGGATATCCAACCAGTCCATTCTAAAGGAGATCAGTCCTGGGTGTTCATTGGAAGGACTGATGTTGAAGCGGAAACTCCAATACTTTGGCCACCTCATGCGAAGAGTTGACTCATTGGAAAAGACCCTGATGCTGGGAGGGATTGGGGGCAGGAGGAGAAGGGGACAACAGAAGATGAGATGACTGGATGATTCCCAACCCAGGAATCGGACCTGGGTCTCCTGCATTGCAGGCAGATTCTTTACCAACTAAGCTATGAGGGAAGCCCACTTAAGCTCCTTAAACCTCAGCTTCCATATCTGGAAAGTGGACATAATAAAAATACCACCTCCCCATAGAATCGTTAGGAGAATTACGTGACGTATGGAGATACTTAGTGCTCCTTAGTAAAGACGGGCTATTATTATCTTGTGCGTGAGTCTCTAAGTTGTGTCCAACTCTTTTGAGCTCATGGACTGTAACCCACCTGGGATTTCCCAGGCAAGAATACTGGAGTGGGTTGCCATTTCCTCCTCCAGGGGATCTTCCCGACCCGGGGAGGGCAGCTGTGTCTCCTGTGTCACTTGCATTGGCAGGTGGATTCTTTACCACTAAGCCATTTGGGAAGCCATTATTATTTTTGATGCATAATAATACATGTTTTAATAACATTATAGCTATTGTTATTGACAAAGGAAACGAGAAATCATTTAATGCCACTATCAGTGGAAAGGACCCTGAACCGAGTGTGAATGCTGGTCGTAGGGTCGGGCCCAGGGCCCCTCTGAGCTCGGTCTCCTCACTCGTAAATTGGGATGGTGGTGCCCTGGGGAGCCTGCTGCCCCTCAGGGCTGCTTATGGGCCTTGCAATGGGCTTCCCTGGGGCAGAAGGCGAGGCTGTCTGTCTCAGGAGCAGCTGAACGAGTGGGTCTGTGAACAAGAAGAGGGTGCAGAGCTCACCGGCCTGGGGACAGAGGTCTCCCTCTCCGGTTCTCATGGGCGCCCAGGGAAGTGAGAAAGGAGCTCTTTGCTCCCGCAATGCCTGTTGCTCCTGCTCGCCATTGACAGGCAGTGTTCTAGTCCTCAGAGTCTCTGCCCCGCGAGCTTGGGAGACATACCTTCTCTGAATCTCACCTCCCCAGGAAAGCTTTCTGTAAGGGTCTCAAGTGAGATGCTTCTTACAAGTGGGCAGCTAGAAACACACACTCACACACACACACACACACACACACACACTCCTACTGTCCCACGGTGAGCCTCATGCCCAGGCAAAGGGGACCGGTCTGCTGGCTGATGCTCCCCTGCCCTTGCCAACCACACTGAGGATTGGGGTCAGGGGAGGGTCAGAAATCCATGCTTGTCCCCGACCCAGCTGAAGCGAAACGAGCACTTAGGGCACCTCATGGTAAGGGCAGCCTTGGGGCAGTGCTGGTTCTTCACTGACATCCCAAGCCCCCAGATCCCAGAGACTGAAGCCCATTGATGGTAGCAGAACCAGCGATGTCTGTACACACAGAAGCGCTCAAGGAACTAGGGCAAACGACCAGAGACCCGGCTGCGGAGGGGCAGGAGCCAGAGTCTCCAGGGTGTGGGAGCTAGCAGCAGAGACAAGGAAGCCCTGTCTCCAGGCTGGGGTGTCCTCTGGCCTCTTCCTCCTGCTCTGCAGCCCTTTGTGCAAACTCCAGTCCCGAGAGAGACTGTGTGATGGCCACATGGGGGTTCTGGGGACCACACTGGGTGGGGGATGGGCAGGGCAGCTGGTCGGACAGCTCTCCCACTCCAGGAGGGAGACTTAGGTCTCCTTCCTAAGTAAACTGGATACGTTTTCCAGAAGAATGGGGTTTGGGTTAGCAGATGATGACCGGGACCCTGCTTCTCAGGGGGATGTTTCTGCCTCTGCTGACAGTATCCCCTGTGCCTGCTGCCCAGCTCAGCCTTCTATTCCCTCCTGCCCACCAGGCTGAGTCACAAAGCCCAATCCCGGGAGAGGATCTGATGGGCTTGTGTGAATCAAGTATTTGCCTGGTCCAATCAGCCCTGGCCAGCAAGGTTAGGTCCCACAGTTCCAGCTTCAGAGGTCCACCCTCCAGGAAGGGGAGCTGGACAGACTTCCCGAATGCCAGTGACCACTGCACTTGAAAATCCTCAAAACTGGGAGCCTCTATTTGAAGCTCACCAGGTCCAACGTGCCCACCTTGTGGATGGGAGAAAGGCAGACAGAGGCTTGCTTCTCTCTGCGGGGCGGGAGCTGGGTCCTGTGGCTTCTGCCCGGCATGGTGAAGCCTTCAGACACCAGTGGGCTCTTCAGGGTCAAGCTCGGACATGCTCAGAGCAGAAGTGGGAAGAGGGACAGCTCTCCTGGAGGCACAAACCCTGGAGCCCGTGATCACCCTGGGTGCCAGCAAGCTGCCCACCCCCTGGCCCACCCCCAGCACATCAGTGAGATGCCTGTTGGTTTCTGAGCCAGGCCCAGCCCCTCTTTGTCCTCGGGAGTGCCAGAGCCAGTGTCAGGACCCATGACTCCTGTGGGCAGATCCAAGAGACACTTCCTAGGAGAGGGCCTAACAGTCGCTGGGGCCTGGCCCAGCTCTCCCAGGGTCCCGGCCCCCATGCAGCAGTTATCTCTGTGCCAACCCAGCAGCCGCATGAGGGCACCAATGCTTGAGTCTTGTCACTGCTGCCTGGCCAGGGCCCAGTCCAGCAAAAGCTCAGACCACGCTGAGGAATGGGGGTGGTGACTCTTCAGCCCCTGATGCCCCTTCGGCCATGATGTTAGATCAATCCATCTCCTTGAGGTTGACCATGCACTGAATACAATAATGCCCAGGCTGGGCTCCAGCCCACCAAGCTCCTTCCGGTACAGACTTGGACAATCGCTCTCGCTCTCCGGATCTCAGTTTCCCATCTGTACATTGAGGGGCTTCACGGTCCCTTCCGGCTGTGACACTGGATGGTGTAACAGTTCCAAGTTGGGGCTCGGTTCTGAAGCATCGGAGCTGACCAGCGTGCAAGCGGGGCACGTGGCCATCTCATAGAGTCCTTCAGCAGCTCTTGCATTCAGACTTGAACTTGGTGAAGAGCAAGTCCTGCAGTATCAGTGGCAGCTACCGCTCACTGCGCTGCTGCTGTGTGCCAGGCTGTGCGCCAGGTGCTTCCGGAGTGCCAACTCATGGGCCTCGGCAAATCCTGCGGGTTAGGCAGCCAGGCCTAGAGAGGTTGAGGAGCTGGATCTTAGTCACACAGCTCTGGCCATAGGGATTCAAGTCAAGCTTGTCTGATCTCTGGCCTGTGAGTTCACTATGTGGTACAGAAACATTCTGAAATCTGGGAACTCAACCAGGGGGCTTTGAAACAACTCAGAGCGGCTGGATGGAGTGGGAGGCGGGAGGGAGGTTCGAGAGAGAGGGGTTGTAGATACATCTATGGATGATTCATGTTGATGCTAGGCAGAAATCAACATAATTATTCTGGATAATTGTGTTGGATAAAAGATAAAAACAAAAAACAAACAAACAAACAACCAAAAAGATAAAAACAATAAGGATAAGGCTAAAAGCAATTATCCTTCAATTAAAAATAAATACATTTAAAAATAAATAAAAATTTTAAAAATCCTGAAATCTGAGTACAAAGACACATGTGCTTTGCAGAGACCCATCTTCTGTAACTGCTTGGCTTTAGGGCTCACCAATGCCGGCAGAAGGCAGGGCATCCGCACGATTTGGGACTACCTACTAAGGCATGGTAGGTCATCCCTGTAGCTCAAATGGTAAAGAATCTGCCTGCAATGCAGGAGACCCGGGTTCGACCCCTGGGTTGAGAAGATCCTCTGGAGAAGGGAATGGCAAGCCACTCCAGTATTCTTGCCTGGAGAATCCCATGGACAGAGGAGCCTAGTGGGCTATAGTCCGTGGGATCGCAAAGAGTCGGTCACGACTGAGCGACTAACACTGCCACTGCCACTAAGGCATGGGGGCTTTCCAGGTGGCGCTAGTGATAAAGAACAAACCTACCATGCAGGAGACATAAGAGACGCGGGTTCCATCCCTGGGTCGGGAAGATCCCCTGCAGGAGATCATGGCAACCCACTCTAGTATTCTTGCCTGGAGAATCCCATGGACAGAGGAGCCTGGTGGGCTACAGTCCACGGGGTCACAAAGAGTCCGATACGACTGAAGCGACTTAGCATGCACACGTGCGCTGAGGCATGAATAAGTGAGCACCGCCACCTCTGCAAAGCCTCTTCCTCCAAAACTCCTGGGGGCCCAGGAGGGCTGCATCTGTTTGGCCTCTGACGTTTCGGGGAGGCAGCCTGACATCACCTCTTGGGGTCCAGCTAGCGGCAGACAATCATCAGCTGTGCATCTTGAAAGCCCTCAGTCTTCACGGCCGCTGGGTCATCACTAACGTGTCAATGTGCAGACCACGCACCCTCTCCCCCGGCCACGTTCCCTCACTGACCACTGGCCGAGGATGCCTGACCCAGGGCTCTATGCCCAGCACAGGATCCTTGCCTGCCCTTCGAAGCCCAACCCACTGGGCAGGGCAGGTGGAGTCATAGGAGGTCTTTGGATTCTGGGAACAGAGTGGCAGAATGCCATACATTAGGATGTAGGACCAGCCACTCTGGGAGGTGGGGGCACAGGGCCGAGAGCTTGGAGGTGGAGCTCTAGAACTGTCTTTCCTGGGCTCCCCAGCCCCCATCTCTCTGCACCTTCATTTATAAGAGAATGGCCTCTGTTCCTCCTAACTCCGAACTGCTTCTAGGGCTGACATCCAGCCCGCCCCCTGCCAAGCCCCAGTGGGTTAAATATGGGCTGGGGACATCCCTTCTCCCCCCACCTCCACTCCGAGACTGCGTCCAGCAACATACCCACCAAGCACCACCTCGCTGGCAGCTGGATGGCTCCCAGGCTGGGGGCGGGAGGGCAGAAAAGACCCGCGGGCCCATGGAAGTGGCCTCTCTCACTTCCTGCCTAGCCCAGCAGCTGCTGCTGCTTGTGGTTCTCTGCCTCCTCTCTCTACCTGAAGGACACCTGCCAACATCTAGCTGATGGCAGGGCCCTGCCGGAGTCAGAGCGCCCCTGGAGCCTGGGGCCTGGGGACAGACTGAAGGCAGCAAACCAGAGACAAAGGGAGGTGTCACTTTCGGCTCCTCCTAAACGGACTGCCGGCTCGGGGGTCACTTGTCTCCAAGGGCGAGGTTTGGCCCTTAGCCTGAAAGACCGTGGAAGTCAGCACAGTCTAAGGGGCGGCGGGGGAGGCCCTGTAAGGACTTGGCCCCCGACTGCCCGTGTAGCCCGAGGTTCTCCCTGGTCTGCTGCGTGGCTGGGTTTCCCGGCAGGCCGCTCTGGAAGAGTAAATAAAGCCTTGTTAATAATTCTGTCTGAATCACCTGGCATGGCCTCTGGATGCTCTGTGCTAAGAGTGGTTCATAGGGGCCTGGAGAGACTCATTACTGGGAGGTAAAATGATTGAACATCCACGAGGCCACCTGCTAATGGGTTTTATGAGGCCTGGACCAGGCAAAGGTAGGAGTCCCACTACTGAGGGCCACCGATATGCAGGGTGGGCAAAAGAGCCTGCATGCGAATTCCGGAAGGGGTAAAATGAGCTTTATCTCAAAACCAAGGACATCAGTTTTAAAGATCAAATCAGTCAATCCTAAAGGAAATCAACCTTGAATATTCATTGCAAGGACTGATGCTGAACCTGAAGCTCCAATACTTTGGCCACCTAATGCAGAGTCGACTCACTGGAAAAGATCCTGATGCTGGGAAAGACTGAGGGCAAAAGGAGAAGGGGGCGACAGGATGAGATGATAGGATGGCATCACCAGCTCAATGGACAAGAGTTTGAACAAGCTCCGGGAGGTAGTGAAGAACAGGGAAGCCTGGCATGCTTTGGTTCATGGGGTCGCAAAGAGTCAGACATGACTGACTGAACAACAACAAAACGGGCTAAAGCATAAAGGGAACTTTATTGACCCATGCAACTCAGGAATCCAGCAGGATCTGCCTTCAGGCAACGCTTGATCCAGGTGTACAGGCTCTGAGAGGATCCAGGTCTCCCCTCTCCATTTCTGGCTCTGCATCCTCAGCACTGAGACCATTCTCAGGAAGGTTCTCCAACCTGCTGCAGGGGGCAGTTTAGGCGGCCCACTTGGTGTTTGCATCTTGCTGAAAGTGACCTACTTCCTCCCCTGCTAGCCAATCTATGTGGTGGGGTGGGGAGACAAGGGATGTGCTGACCAGTCTAAACCAGTTGAGAGCTTCAAGCCTAGAGCGGGGAGTATGGGGTCAGTCTCACCTGCACCACAAGTCTGAGAAACCTGAGGTTCCAGTGTGGGATAGAGAAGAGGAGATAAAAGTGTGAGAGGCAGCAGCAAAGTCCCTCACAGCGCTCCTTTGTGCTGTAATTATCAATACACTGATGTGATCCGATACACAGATCTGGGTGCAGTCTGAACACGTTCAGTTCAGTTCGGTTGCTCAGTCATGTCCGACTCTTTGCAACCCCATGGACTGCAGCACTCTAGGCCTCCCTGTCCATCACCAACTCCCGAAGTTTACTCAAACTCGTGTCCATTGAGTCAGTGATGCCATCCAACTATCTCATCCTCTGTCATCCCCTTCTCCTCTTGCTTTCAATCTTTCCCAGCATCAGGGTTTTTCAAATGAGTCCGCTCTTCACATCAGGTGGCCAAAGTATTGGAGTTTCAGCCTCAGCATCATTCCTTCCAAAGAACACCCAGGACTGCTCTCCTTCAGAATGGACTGGTTGGATCTCCTTGCAGTCCAAGGGACTCTCAAGAGTCTTCTCCAACACCACAGTTCAAAAGCATCCATTCTTCAGTGCTCAGCTTTCTTCACAGTCCAACTCTCACATCCATACATGACCACTGGAAAAACCATAGCCTTGACTAGATGGACCTTTGTTGGCAAAGTAATGTCTCTGCTTTTTAATATGCTATCTAGGTTGGTCATAACTTTCCTTCCAAGGAGTAAGCGTCTTTTAATTTCATGGCTGCAATCACCATCTGCAGTGAATTTGGAGCCCACAAAAATAAAGTCTGCCACTGTTTCCCATCTATTTGCCATGAAGTGATGGGACCGGATGCCATGATCTTAGTTTTCTGAATGTTGGGCTTTAGGCCAACTTTTTCACTCTCCTCTTTCACTTTCATCAAGAGGCTCTTTAGTTCTTCTTCACTTTCTGCCATAAGCATGGTATCATCTGCATATCTGAGGTTATTGATATTTCTCCCAGCAATCTTGGATGAATGGATAAACAAAATATGGTATGTGTGAGTATGTATATAAAATGGAATGTTACCCAGCCTTAAAAAGGAAGGAAATTCTGAGACATGTCACAAACGAACGTTGAAATTATTACGTGAAGCCAAACGCCTATTCAGATCTTTTGTGCATTTGAAAAATGGGTTACCTTTTTATTGAGTCATATGAGTTCTTCATACATCCTGGAAACAAGACCATTCTGAGATATATGATTTGCAAATATTCGGGCTGTCTTTTCAGCTTCTTGATGATGCCCTTTGAATAAGTTTTAATTTGCATCAACTCCAATTTACCTTTTCTTTGTTGCTTGTCTCTGGTGTCATACATAAGAAACCATTGCCTAATACAGGGTCATAAAGATTTACCCCATGTTCTCTTTTAAGAGTGTTATAGCTTCAAGTGTATGATCCATTGAGGTAATTTGTGTATATGGTGTGAGGTACGGTTACAAATTTACTTTCTACATGTGAATGTCCAGTTTTCCTTAGCAGCATTGGTTGGGGAGGAAAAAAAGATCCTTTTCAGATTGAATTGAATGGTTTTGGCACCCTTCTCATGAATGCTTGGGTTTATTTCAGGACTTTGTATTTTATATTATTGAGCTATACATTCATACTTATACCAATACCACATTCTCTTGATCATGACAGCTTTGTAGTATGTTTTGAAATTGAGAAATGGGAGTCCATCAGCTTTGTTCTTTTTCAAGATTGTTCTGGCTACTGTGAGAGTGTTAGTCACTCAGTTGTATCCAGTTCTTTTTTTTTTTTTTTTTTTTTACAGGCCGGGGTCTGGATCCCGGGGCACCGAAGGGCCGCGGACTCTCTCGGGGTAGCCCCGCGCTCCGCCCGCTGGGGCCCGGCCGAGGCGCCCCGGGGTCCCTTCGCCGCCCGCACCCCCAGCGCCGCGCCGCTGTATCCAGTTCTTTGTGACCCCTTGGACTGTAACCTGCCAGGCTCCCTTGTCCATGGGATTCTCCAAGCAAGAATACTGGAGTGGGTAGCCATTCCCTTCTCCAGGGGATCTTCCTAACCCAGGGATTGAACTCTGGTCTCCTGCATTGCAGGCAGATTCTGCTACTATGAATTCCTCAAATTTGCACATGAATTTGAAGAACAAATGGTGAACTTCTGCAAAGAAAGCTGCTGGGATTTGGGCAGGGATTACATCGAATTCTAAGATCAATTTGGGGAGTACTGTCCTCTTTAACAATATTGTTTCCTGATCCATGAGTATGAGATTGCTTTCTATTTATTTCAGCTCAGTTCAGTCGCTCAGTCGTGTCCAACTCTCTGCGACCCCATGGACTGCGGCACACCAGGCTTCCCTGCCCATCACCAACTCCCGGAGCTTGCTCAAACTCATGTCCATCAAGTCGGTGATGCCATCCAACTGCCTCATCCTCTGTCATCCCCTTCTCCTGCCTTCAATCTTTCCCAGCAGCAGGGTCTTTTCCAATGAGCCAGTTCTTCACATCAGGTGGCCAAAGTATTGGAGTCTCAGCTTCAGCATCAGTCCTTCCAATGAATATTCAGGACTGATTTCCTTTAGGATGGACTGGTTAGATCTCCTTGCTGTCCAATGGACTCTATTTAAATTGTCTTTCAGAGCTTCCCTGGTGGCTCAGCTGGTAAAGAATCCCCCTGCAATGTAGGAGACCTGGGTTCCATCCCTGGGTTGGGAAGATCCCCTGGGGGAGAATGGCTACCCACTCCAGTATTCTGGCCCAGGGAATTACATGGACCGTATAGTCCATGGGGTCACAAAGAGTCGGCCATGACCGAGTGACTTTCACTAATTTCTTTCAATGCTTTCAGAGTATAAATTTTACACTTCTGTTAAATTTGTCTGTTTTATTCTCTCTGATGCTATTGTAAATGGAAATGTTTTACTTTCATTGTATGGACTGTTCATTCCAAGTGTATAGAAAGGGTTGATCTTTGCATATTGACCTTGCATCGCCCTTGCTTTTGCGTCTCCATGCTTTACACAGCAGGCAGTCACTGTGGCAAAGCCTGCGGGTGGGGCAAGACTCGGGGCCAGGCCGCCAGCCGCAAGGCAGCAGCTGATGTTGTAATCCAGGTGACAGGTGTGCGTGGCTGGCCTGGCAAAGTGGGGAAAGAGAAATGGGTGGGCTGGAGCCACAGGACTGGGATGGGGTGGGAGAAAAGGAGTTGTCGAGGATAAGGCCCATACACCCCACTACATATAAAATAGGCAACAGGGAATGCTACTCAGTACTCTATAATGGCCCATACGGGAAAAGACCCTAAAAAAGAGTAGATATGTGTGTATGTATAGCTGATTCACTTTGCCGTACACCTGAAATGAATACAACATTGTAAATCAACTATATGCTGATAAAATGTTTTTTAAATGAACAACAACAACAAAAAAAGGGTAAGGCCCTAAGTTTTTGGCCTGGATCACATTTACCAGGAATTTCATTTTGAAAATGTGGCTTTGAAGTGCCTTTAAAACAAGCCAAAGGAAGGGAATTAATTCCTGGCAGTCTAGTGACTAGGACTTAGCACTCTTTCTGCCAAGTACCTGGGTTCAATCCCCGTTGGGGAACAAAAAAGTTCCATAAGCCACGAGGCACAGCGAGAAGAAAAAAAAAAGCCACCAGTTCCAGAGGCAGCTGAATAAGCCATTAGTAGCTCAGGGCAGCTCTAGGCTGGAAATAAAATCCCGGGTGTCAGAGAGTGGGAAAAGACAGCTGGGCAGTGGCCGAGAAGCTAACACCAAATGCATGGACACAGGAAGCCAGCTGTGGCCAGGCAGCTGAAGAAAGCTGGGGGTGAAGCCTCCAGGGGGAGGGTCCCATGGTGCCGTAAGCTGCTGAAGTCACAGCAGGTAGTAACCCAGCCTCAAAGACTGCAGGAGACTTCAGCCAATGGAACCCAGACTGCACTGAGATGGGTGTGCGTGCGTGCGTGTGTACACACACTCAGTCGCATCCGATTCATTTCTGACCCCACGGACTGTAGCCCACCAGGCTCCTCTGTCCATGGCATTTTCCAGGCAGGAATACTGGGGTGGGTAGCCATTTCTTTCTCCAGAGCATCTTCCTGACCCAGGGATCAAACCCGCACCTCCTATATTGGCCGGCAGATTCCTGAACCTGTGCCTGGGAGGGAAAGCAGACCTAAGAAGCTTGCCCTGTAAGTTGGGGGTGGGGGCTGCTGCTTAGCCTGGGGAGACTTAGTTTTTTCCCCAAGATTTTTGGGAAAAACTTGAACAAGCTGTACTGCTGGTGGGAAGGGGTCAGTTAAACTGGAAAGGGTGGGAGGAAAGAGGGGAGGAAGTAGGGGCAGCGGTCATGTGCTCAACTCTGCCCCATCCACCCCCATTCCCTGCCACAGCTCTCTCATCAGGCAGTGAAAGCCAAACTATTTATACTCTAGTTCTGCAAATACTAGTGTATTACATGCCTTCAGCCCTTATTGAGCTGAAGACTAGAGCCCAAGACCTGAATGAGATGCCTGCTACACACATAATTGAGAATGGCTGATGCAGAGATTCAAGTTCAGTTCTGCATGTTCTCATGAGCAGTTTCGTTGGTTTTTATGAAGGTCAGCATCCCTGGCAACTGGGAAGGACTGGTGTAGGGTGTGGTTCCTGCAAGGGGCACGACCCCATAAAATCCAGCCCCCAAACCGCACAGGCAGCTGCTCCCCATGTGCAGGGCCGGACCAGCGTGAGGGCTGGATGGATGTTCAGCAGTGCCCGCTGGGCACGCAGCTCAAGCCGGGGACGGCTCAGGTCTGTAGGAAGTCAGCGCTTTCTCACCCCACTTAGCAGCCGCGTTGTTGCACAGCCTGAGGGACTGTGCACCTCTCCACCTGCTGACCTGACGGATTCCAGGGAAGGGAAGGGCGTCCGGAGGAGGTGGCTGCCACAGGGAAGCAGCCCACGTGGGCACCAGGAGGACTCCATGGGCTCCTGGGGGTGGTGGGCTGCTCTCCGCCAGCAGATCTGGGTCAGCCCTGTATGACCAGCTCGTTAGAGAAACCAGAAGGCAGCTCAGACCCACTGGCACGGGCCTTCCTGCCCGAGTGGCACCCCGAGATAGAGGGTCCAGGTAGTGTCTTCTGCAGCCTGTGAAGCTCGTGTGTAGTTGACTCAGATACCTGTGATTCTAACCGGGGAGGACGAAGCCTCCTTGTTCCAAGGAGGGGAGTGGTTCAGCTGGCACCCCAGCCCCTGCCTGTACCCTCCTCACCCGATTACTGCTGCAACCCCGCCAGGTGGGCCCAGAGGATGCCAGCTCACTGCTGTGGGTCCAGGAGTCTGCATGGGTGGGCACTCAACACAGCCCGTGAAGTCCTGGGGCAGGTCTCAACCAGGGAGCTGGGCTCTTGAGGTGTGACCTGGCACAGCTGAGGCGGCATTGCCTGGGAGCTTGTTAGCCATGCAACCTCTCAGGCCTGGAGGAGACCTACTGAATCACAAGCCCTGGGCCCTTCGGGGGACTCACGCTTGCTCAGGTCTGAGACGGTCCCTGGGTCCTTCCCGCACCTTCCCTCAGCTGTCCCCTTCCTGCCTCAGCACCTCGCGCTCTTGACAGCCTCACCTGACTCCTGAGCTGTCCACTGTCAGAACACCCTGTCCCCTCTCCTCAGGCTTCATTCCACAGATACCCCTGATAACCCAAGGCCTGGGTAGAGTCAGGAAGGCGCTGCGGGCGAGGCATGGCCAGTAACTGGAAAATCTGGGCCAGAGGACAAGGACCTGAGCTTCTGTGAGACAGCGAACAGAGGGTCATCCGAACGTTTCTATCAGCACAGCAGCAGTGCCTGAGGCCCGTGACTCTACCTTCATTACCCCAAGGCTGGAGTCAGGAGACCCGGGTTCTCCTTTCGGCTCCGACGCTCAGCAGGTGGGCGAGGTGGAGGGTGGGACACAACCTTGTCCAGGCCCCCATTTTTGCTGCTTTACAGCCAGGGATCTAAATGGACAAGTCACAGACATCTCCTGATGGAGGAAGCCATACACCCAAGTGGGATCCCATGCACGCGACCTTCCAGAATAGACCAAACCACGGCATAAACATCAGAGCAGCAGCTGTGGCAGCTGTAGAAAGGGGGTGGTGTAGACCGACAAGGGGCACAGGGGACCTTATGGGGTCGTGGAAATGTTCCATCCACCTCAGTTATGGGAGAGACTGGAGCTGTTTATACACACTTAAAACTCATCCAACTGTATGTCTGAAAGGTAAATTTTACTGTATGTAAGTTAAACCTCCATTTAAAACATTTCTAGTAAAATAAGGGATTTGGAATTAATGACTTCCAAAAATGCTCCAAGTCTAAAATCTTGGATATCCTCTGATTTGTCTTTTTAAAACCATTTTTTCACTTGGGCCGTACTGGGTCATCACTGCTGTATGCGAGCCTTTTCTAGCTGCGGCAAGCGGAGGCTCCTCTTCACTGCTGTACGGGGCGTCTCACTGCGGTGGCTTCTCTTGCTGCCGAGCCAGTTCCAGGTGTGCGGGCTTCAGCAACTGCAGCTCGAGGGCGCTAGGGTGCAGGCTCGGCAGTTGTGGCCCCCGGGGTTAGTTGCCCGAGGCACGTGGACTCTTCCCAGACTAGGGATGGAACCTGTGTCCCCCTGCCACTGGCAGGCGGATTCTTAACCACTGGACCACCAGGGCAGTCCGGATTGTTTGGATTCTGATGTGGGATAACTAGCAGGGCTGATGTGGGATAGCCAGCCTCGAAAGGGGGCAGACCTAAGCCTGTCGAGGTGTCGGCTTTGCCCCAGGTCTCTGCCGTCAGAGCCCCTCCAGGGGCAGCAGCGCGCAGGACCGGGCTCAGAAGGCACCCCCACCCCGTGGAGGCAGGACCCTCGTCAATGACAGCTGTTCTTCCATCTGTTCTAAGACACGGCCTCTGGAGTTGCAGCCACGTCTGTGTTTCGGTAGCAGCTGCACAGATCCGCTAAGACACAGGAACTTCTCTAGTAGGTGTCACTATTGTCAGCAGGAGTGAGTGGGAGGCATTCACTAATTTAATGAACAAAAAGTCACAAAGGAAAAAATGATGAGGGAAGTGGAGAGACAGCAGTCAGGAGTTGGCGACTTGGCTCGGATCACAAACATACATTTCCGCCATAGGATCTTTATTTTACATGTTTGCGTCACAGCAAGAGAATCCATCCTCTATATCACCCTGATCGGAACCCCCACCCGTTATATGTTTACGTAAATACTCTTCAATGATCATCAGCGTTTAAAAAAGAAAAAAAAGTACTGACAACTCCCTCTGCATCCCAAACTAACCCGGAAAGCAAAGAATATTTACAGACATTTTCTCCCCCAAATGAAACTTATTTTCTGGATTGGATGTGTCTGAGTTCTTTTGAGGTCACATGACCAGGCAAATCCAATTTTACGATCTGCAGAAGCTGCTTAAGGCGTCAAGAAACCCCCTTGTGCAGACAGGATTTTTGGATCCTTTTGTAATGAGTATTTTAAATGCTAAGAACGCTGACAGCTGGCTCCCTGACTGATCTGCCTGCCCACCACCAAACCTCAGACCCTGCCTCGAGACAAGCTTGCTGTCTTGGGAGAAAGCTAAGTTCTCTGTCTGATCTTGACCTTTACTGACTTCATCGGGGACCCCCTTCCCAAACGGCCGGAAGCCCAAAGGTCCCTGGTGTGACAACGAGCGAATCCTGGCTCCAGCATCTCCCTGTTCCTCCCCTGGCTGCGTTTTTCACACAGCCCCGCAGGGGAGGTGCGTGTCCATGTCCCAGAAACACTATCTGTCAGGCACACACCGTGCAGAGTGGGCGGGTGCATTGCCAGGCGAGAGGAGAGGCCCCGGGGGAAGCTGGAGAGCATCCCGCTTGCCAATCAATAACTGCGTTCCAGGTGGAAGTGACAAGGACTAGCATCAACTCAGGTGAAGCTCTTAAGACCTCCTGCCCGAAAACACCGGGAGAGAAGCGGAGTAAAGGAGCAGATCTTCTAGAAAGTCTGGTGTGGTTTGTTTCTGATATACCAAGAGGTATCAAGACAAAATCTAATTTAACTTCTTCAGTGGGAAAACCATCAATTTACTGAATTCTTAAGAAGAAGAAGAAGAAAAAGCCGCAGGCCACAGCACCCTGGACTCAGCCGATTCTGAATCTGCTCAAGGTTGGGGTGGGTCAGGGAAACAAGGGTGAGGCGTGGCGTGTGGGGCAGGAGGAGGGGTGGGCAAGGACCCGGCTCCTCTGAAGTTCAGCTGCCAGGCAGCAGGAAGCACCAATGGCCCCAGTGCTCCGTGGGGTGCATGGGGCAGACTGTCTCAGGCCCCAGGAGACGGCCAGAGCCGCTCACAGTGAAAACCAGCATCTGTGACAGGGCTCCTTGGTCGGTGAGGACTAAAACAAGACATCCGTTTCCATGTGGGGGCAGAACACCACACACGGTCGAAAGCGATCAGACATGCTCGGGATGAAATTCTCCTGAGCTTGGAAAATACATCCTTCTCACAGCTGCTGGCAGAAAATGATGCAATGCACCAAGGGCTTCAGCCTGTGTTCCCAGGCTGAGCCCACGTGGGACTGACAGGCCTGGGCCAAGAGGGGGGGAGGGGGAGGGGCATGTGGGTCGTGGGGACCCACAACGTGGGAGCAGACCCCTTGCCCTGACAGCCCTACAGAGTGGCATTATGAAGAGACTGGGTGCTGCCTTCACTGGCTGGATATGTCCAAGGGCAAAAAAAAAAACAACCCTGTAAATTTTACTCTAGAGTGGTTTCTGGAAAGAAAACTGGGCTCAGGCTCTGATCTGAGAAACCATCTTTTACACTAGAACGAGCTTCTCCTCACGAGAGCGCAAGCCCCCAGGGGTGCTCAGCGGACGCACCGCTGCTAAATGTCACAGCACCCAGGGACGGAGAACTAGGCTAGTGGGGTCTTTGGCCACTGCTAAGAGCCAGGGTTAAGAGATCAGTGACTTCAATCTGGAGAAGGAAATGGCAACCCACTCCAGTATTCTTGCCTGGAGAATCCCATGGAGGAGCCCGGCAGGCTACAGTCCATGGGGCCGCAAGAGTCGGACTTGACTCAGTGACTAAACCACTACCACCACAAGAACATCGTGACCTGACCACGCCCTGACATCAAGAACAAAGACTCTGACCCCAGAAGTAACCAGGCCACTCCCTCAGCTTTCCTAGAAAAGCACTTTGCTGAGTTTTCTGGGTGCTCAGCATTTTTTGTTTGTCTTTTCTCCTTGTGTGGCCCTGCAGGAAGGCTTTCTCTCCTCAATGTGTGTTAGGAGCACAAACTTGTAATCAGTACCAAGATGATATTCTAATCAATAATAGAATCTGTTTTTATTCTCAATGTGTTAGATTTGTCCCTCCTCACCCCAAAATGTTTACTATCAGCTATGCTTGGGGACAGAACATTTTCATTCATATAAATTATTTTCATAATCAGAGAGGAATGTGTGAGCCTGAGATTCAATTTTTGAAATAAAATGTTTACTCTGAAAAGCCAGACTTGTCCATAGGCTCACAGTAGCAGTTGGACAGTGGCAGTTGGACTCATCCTGTGCAGAGTTCAGTTAATTCTGAAGGTTCTGTGATGTGTGGTCACCATGGTAATGTGGTGATACACATTCCACATTCAGTGTGTTTGCGAGCTGAGAGCTTCATGTATGGTGGCAAAGAGAAATGGGTAACCTGAATTGTTTGGGAGAATGTCTCATCCAGAAGGCGAGAAGAAACACCCCTCAAATGTCAAGAAACATCAAGAACCAGCTGGATGAAGAGAGTTTGTTTTTGGCCACATAATAGGGTGCACCCTTTAACTGACTCAACTGAAGAGCTCCCAGAGGACCAGCTGGAGGAGCTATCCGTTTCAACGTTGGAGGAAGAGGCTCTGCCCAACTCCACAGCCTGTGAACAAGCCAGTGAACACGCTCCCCAGGAGGACATGGCGGTGGAGCCGCCTCAGGCCGGGGCTGAGGACGAGCCTCTGAGGACGGTGGACGAATCCGGGGAAGCCTATGAACACGCTCCCCAGGAGGATGTGGTGTTGGATCTGTCCCAGGCTGGGGCTGAGGAACCGCCCCTGCATCCCCTGGAGGCAGCCGGAGCAGCCAATGAACACGGTTTCACTGAGGACCTGCCAGTCAACCCAACTTGTGACAAGACCGAAGAGACTCCATGTGTCTCCAAGGTGGCCCTTTCAGAATGTGAAAGTGACTGCTTCCTGGAAAATATTAGCAACAGTGATGCAGAAGAGAACTCAGCCTCTCCATATGACTGCTGCCCTCAGACACCAGACGAGTACATGGCAGATAATGAAGATTCAGAGATGATGTCAGACAACTCTCTAATCAGCTCTTTGGAGAATGGCAAAAATGTCATCAGTGATGATGAAAAAGACCAGGAGGAAGTGTGAACGAGGGGCCCAAGTTGAAAAGGCTCTCGTCTGAATCCCTGAAGACCTGGACCTGGACCCCATCCTGGACCCCAGAGGCGGTGGGGCCCACACAGCACAAGGAGCCTCATTTGGATCAGATTAGGGGAGGCCTCACTGCTTCTCTCCTGAGGGCCCTCATTTAGTACAGCTTCAGTTGTTTTGTTGTATAGATTTAGTATTAGTTTTATCTAGTTTTATCTACAAGTTCTGTATGTATCTGTATGTTCAATGTTTATAGGTAAGGTTTTTCATTAAAGTTTTAAAGTCTAAAAAAAAAAAAAGAGATCAGTGACTTCAAAAAATAAAAAAGGGAGAGATCAGCGATTGTTCTTACTGTCCAAGTACTTTTCTATCAAAATACACACAGCTTATTAAAGGAAAACAGATCCTTTACCTCCTAGAATCTCGCAGCCAGTGGCACTTCCGGTCCACAGCCGGTTTCTCAGAGGAGGCAAGGGTGTTTCTCGCAGGCAGATACGGGGAGCAGGGGCAGAAGGCGAAGCTATAAATACCACTGATCACTCCTGACACGCACAATCCTCTCTGCCCGATCCTCCAACACTGAAAGGGAGGGTTTAACCGCCCCGACAGAGCCCAGCACGGGCTGCGCAGGCTCTAACCGTCAGGCTGCAGCGAGCGGCTGTCAGCTGGGCAGAAGACCTGGCTCTGGACCCCAACCCCCATCCTCACTCCAGGGTGAGAGCTGAGCGCTGCTCACAGCTATTCAAGCGACAGAGGGACAACCACGTGTTTATGGAACAGGACGAGGAGCTTAAATAATTTTGAAAACACTTGCATTACCACTGCCTGGTCTCAGACTGGGCCTTGATTTTCCTTGCTCATCGGCCTGACTTCAAACCTTCTTGCCAGTTACAACACAGGAGGTGGGCAGATGACCTATTTGTTAGGAAGGCCGCGGCCTGACTTTCACTTCGGATCCACTACCTTCTCTCACCCATACCGTCCTGGTCCTGAAGGGTCAGGACTGTACAACTGCAGCCAACTCAGCCCTTCCGTGAGCCTAGAGGTGCCCAGAGAGGGGGACACGGGGGTTTGAAGATGGTCGAGCCTGGGGGCTCCCGCCCACCTGTGACTGCGGGGGGCCAGGGCCTGCCCACACCTGCGCCCTCATCTGCGTGTACTGTCGTCCCTGTTTCCAGGCCAGGAACTGAAGACACCTCCATGGAGACCCTCAGGGTGGCAGGGGTGGGGGCTGGGGAGAGGAGGGGGTGTCCCTCAAACCTTTGGTTCCTGCCAAGAAGTCTATGGCCTTGTCAAGGACAGCAGCTCGCAGGACAAACAGCAAACGTGTCCTTCGGAGGGGAGCACCGGAGGGGGTATGGGCCACGGCAGGAGACACGGTCCTGAGGTGCGGGGATGGCGTCTACACACAGGCAGACAGGAGTCTGGAAAAATGTCCCTGTTCTCCGGGCCACTTCCTTCTGTCACACGGCTCCGAGTTAACTCAAAAAGAAAAGTCCCTTAGATAATACTCAGGGCATATTTCCTGGCTCCTGAAGACAGGAGAACACACAAACCTCCCCGAAAATATCTGTGGAAAGGCAAAGGGCAGGGTCAGGCCAGGGGCTCGCTCCTCTCCACACTGGGCCGGGACCGAGCCCCGTGGAGGTCTGCCAGGAGAGCACAGGGGGATATCAAAGAGCGCACAAGGGCACGCGTCCTCACGGTCAGCTGGGAGGAGACGGGCACAGGGGAGGGGAACCACTGTTTTCTCAGTAGAGACTCTTCAGGTTCCTAAACCGGGGATGCTGAGCGGCACCCCTAAATCTTGTGGCTTCTCATCGACCCTTCCAGGCCAGCGGTCTGAGAAGCACCCCCAGCCGCCGTCACCGTCTGGCACTCAGGAGGCGAGGGAGGGCTCAGGCTTCTGACACACACGCGGGTGCTGGGAGCCACCTGCATGGCCAGCACCCCACATTCCTGACACGGTGTCTCAGTCCCCGTCTCGGGCCCCGCTACGCCCCGGGTCACGGTGGACCTTCTGGGCTTGCCCCGTTATTCAAAGGCCTCGGCTCCGAGCGGAGCGGCAGTGCCGTTCCCACCCGTGCTCAGCCCCACGCTCTGCAACTCACTGAGATTCCTGAAAGGGGCTCCCCACCCCCAGACCCCGAGAGTAAAACCACTCAGTCACACTGGAACACAGGGACGAGGTCCGCGCCACTCCTCCGTTCCTAAGTCCTGCCCGGCTCACAGGGAAAGCTTGCTTAGACTAAGGGTTTGCTTTAACAGGACCCCTCCTGCCCCAGGCTGCTCCTGAAGGAAAGTCCTTCCCATTCCCCCGCTTCTGAGCACACAGAACAGGGGCAGCTGTGAGAGGAGGGCCAGGGCCGCCGGAGATGGCGCTGCCCTGGGCTGCTGGGGAAGCCAGGGAAATCCCAGCAGGGGCGGCTTTTCGAGCTTAAGAACACAATTCTGTCCGTCCATCAGGCAGCAAACCATTTGCCACCAGCAGAGCCCCGATGGACGGTGACACCACGGCCCTCAGACAACCGCTGCCCCTGGTCACTTTCAGAATTCGGGACGAAAGTCTGGGGCGACACCCGGGGCCGGGAACCCTGGGGCAGGCTCCTCATGCCTCACTGAGTCTCGACTTCCTTAGTAAAGTAACCTCATCTGTTTTCTCCCCATGGACGCAGCGACACTTGTCCCCCGCCCCCGCCCTGGCCTTCTCTGTGAGTCCCTGAGCCCCCTCTCGACAGCGGCTCGCCTCCTGATGCCCCTTCCCGGGCTGGCGGGCTCCCCCATCTGCCAGCGCTCCCTGCTACACACTGGGTCCCAACTGCGTCTCCCTGAAGAGCTCCCCAATTAAAAAGCGGAAATAGAAATTAAAAACAAAGGCTTCCTTTCCCCTGCCTCCTCTTACACTCCCTCCCCGCCACTCCCACCTGAAGGAGAATGCGAGCTGCCTGTCACCAGCGCGCACCCGGCATCCAGAAAAGAGTGAAAAGTTGGGTCTCCGTGGCGCTTGGCTCCAGCCGCGAGCTTTGCGGTGTCGCCGTCGCGAGGGGCTGACGCTCCCGCTGACCAACCGGACTGCGAATAAATTAGAAGTCTCTGCCAGCGCCCCTCCGAGCCGCTCCGTCACGCGCTGCCTTCCCAGTCGGCCTGCGGCTCCACCGAGCCATTGGTCACCTTCTTGACTTTCTTCATATTCTCCATTACCCCTGATGTCGTCACTCTGAGTGAGGGAAAAAACAACAACGAGGGAAACCTCAGTCTTTGAGTGAAAGGCTGCCCGCACTGCAGCCCAGCGGCAACCAGGGGTGCAGGGTGTTGGCTCTGAAGTCGGACAGACCCGGGTTCAAATCCTGGCCTGCTTGATGCGAGCTGAGCTGTGTGAGCGTGCCTGGTCACGTGACCCCGCCTTGTGCTGCAGGATAAACAAGATCCTGACTTCCTAGAACTGTCATGACAGGCAGCCAGGTGCTCTGCTGTGCTGAGTCACGGCACGTCAGCTGTTAGCACAACCAACGTTAATCTCTCTCTCTTCCCGTCACAAAGTTATATATATATATATATATAAAACTAGTCACAATTATGACACTATTATCTGTGTCGTAATTAACATTCTGGGGAAAAAAAGCTAATCAGCTATAGATACTTTATACTAAACAGCCACAGTGGCTCACTTCTGAGACCTGGGACAGAACCACGGGTTTGGAGGAACCTTCTGGGCCCAAAGACTCTTTGATGGTTACAGAGACTAGGAGTGAATCACGACATCCCTTGAGGAGGTAGGGTCCAGGAGAGGACAGCCTCCTGCCTCACAAAGTGGGAGCCAGACAGAGCCTGAGGCTCTCCGTGTTCACGACGCAGCCGCGTGGCTCCACCACAGGAACACCAAGCAGACACGAGCTCCCCCGGTCGGCGGAGCCCGGGGGACTTCAGGGCGCCGCAGCGACGCTGTACGCCTCTGTAACGGCGGGTACACATCTGTCCAAACCCGCAGAGTGCGCAACACCAAGAGCGAGCCCTGCTGTAAACTACGGGCTGGGGTTACGATGGTGAGTCAGCGCAGGTTCATCAGTTGTAAGGAAAGGGCCCTGTGGAGGGGATACTGCTGATGGAGGAAGCTACGCACATGTGGGGTGGGGGGCACACGGAGGGAATATCTGCATCCTCTGTTCAATTCTGTTCAATGTTATGAAGCTAAAAACGTTCTACGAAAGAGCCTTAAAAACAAACACCCCGGCCCAGCATCTCTGAAGTACTCTAAGAAACATGAGGCACCTCTGTCCCCCATCGTGGACCAAGAGGAATTTCCTAATCAGTGAAGTAAAATTCACAGCCAACCCAGCACTCTCTCTCCAAGGACCCTTCCCATGCCCCCACCAACTCCCAGATCCTGTTACCTACAAATGGCAACTCAGTGGCTCTACACAAGGCACATCTAGTGTCTGTCCAGCTGGATCTATACAGTAGACAAACGACTGCACGTGGAGTGAGGAAAGAGAAGTTTTTCTCCCTTCTTTTCTGTTGTCATGTTGCTGCTGTGACCAAGCCTCGGGGTCATGCAGTCCTCCCCCAGGGCTGGGCTTTTCTCTTGGGTTATCTGTACTTCTGGTAAAGCCACGACCGGGAGGTGGTTCCTGTGGGAACCGAAGGATTCCTGCAGAGGCTGCTGGTGAGTGTAAAGTGTTGGTTCTGTGGCTGCCGCACCGTGTTAAGAAGGCAGAGGAGCTCAACACATGCGGACGCCGAGGGCAAGGCACCAGGCATCACAACCCAGGGATGGCTCAGATGGCAGGCTTGGGACAGCCTTTGCTCCCTTGCTTTCCCTAAGGAAATACTCCTTGCCACATGATGGCCCAAATGAGAAAACGACATTCCCTCTATCATGACAGAGAGTGATGAAGCTGGAACTGGTGCTCTCAGGGGGCCTAGTGCCCAGCAGAACGGACAGTCTTTCAGATGGACACGCAGAGCCACCCCAGACATACAGGATGGAAGTGCCAGGACGCAGGCCTGATGACGGCCCAGGATGAGGAACCACCTCTACCGGGGTTGGGTAGGGGACGGGGGGATGCTCTGAAGCTTGTATTGAAAGATGAGGAACAGCAGCAAGATGCAGGTGGAGGGAGGAGGGCAGGGGAGTTTCTGAAAAGCAACCTAACAGGAAGAGGCGTTTTGTAAAATGTGGTCCCAAACAAATTACAGCAAAAAATAAATGTATACTTAACTCTGGGCTCCCCAGGTGGTGCTGGTGGTATAGAACCCACCTGCCAATGCAAGAGACATAAGAGACGCCAGTGCGATCCCTGGGTCAGAAAGATTCCCTGGAGGAAGGCATGGCAACCCACTGCAGTATTCTTATCTGGAGAACCCCATGGACAGAGGAGCCTGGTGGACTGCAGTCCACAGGGTTGCAAAGAGTCAGACACGACTGAGCAACTTAGCACACACGCATGCTCAACTCCAGGTGGACTCTCATCTGTGCCTTTTCAACCAGCGGTCCTGGCTCGGATTCTGTTACTTCTAGAAAAGGTATATCTGGCGGTTCCCCTGCGCTCCCCTCCACAGGGGTTTCTTCCTCTGCACAACAGGAAGCTGGTGTTTGGGGCCCAGAAGTAGGCTCTGCTTCCAATTACTATTTCCACAGAGGAGCTGAATGCATCCTACGCTGCCCGACCTGCCCGCCAGCCCAGCAGAGCCTGCCGTGGGTCAAGGCTCAGCCTCTGAACTGGGAAGAGAGAAAAGCTGCCTGTGCTGGAGGCCACACACTTCAAAGAGTGGACAGGGAGGGAGGAACTCAGCCGCAGGCGCGTCATCAGATACAACTGCGGACCTAGCCCATCAGAACTCATCAGTTTACAAGCAAATATTCTCAATCACTATTCACTTCTCTAGAAAATGACTGCCCCTTCCCGGAAAACAGGACCCTAGAGTCACTTAGCCTGTGACTCAGAAAAGCTCTTTTTACAGCTCAGATATAGGTCAAGTCACTGTGCTAACTGGGAAAAGCCATCAAGTTATCTGACAATGAAGGCCATGCGAGGATCATTAGCAGACCTACAGATGACTTGGATGATTACACTGTCAGACCTGAGCTTCCACCGGCAGGCCCAATGGGAAGTGGGGCTACGCATCCCCAGTAGTTCTGAACAGGCCATGGATATCCCCAAGATCTTGCTGCTAAGTTGCTGGCAGCAGGCTCCAAGGATGCCTCAGATGATGGCAAGTTCTACTTCCCCTGAAAAGACTAAGTGATGCTTGGCAGATACTGGACCTCAAACTGAATACACAAGCCTGGGGCCTGAGTGTCCATCTCCTGCACCTAAACGCAGAGGGACCAGCTCTGGAGCGATAATCTGCAGAGAGCAGCTGCTCCCATTCACACCACGCTGCTCAGTGAGGCAGGCGCGAGGCCGGGGAGGGAAGGAACGGGGGCGATAATCTGCAGAGAGCAGCAGCTGCTCCCGTTCACACCACGCTGCTCAGTGAGGCAGGCGCGAGGCCGGGGAGGGAAGAAAGGGGGGCGATAATCTGCAGAGAGCAGCTGCTCCCGTTCACACCACGCTGCTCAGTGAGGCAGGCGCGAGGCCGGGGAGGGAAGAAAGGGGGGCGATAATCTGCAGAGAGCAGCTGCTCCCGTTCACACCACGCTGCTCAGTGAGGCAGGCGCGAAGCCGGGGAGGGAAGGAAGGGGGGCGATAATCTGCAGAGAGCAGCAGCTGCTCCCGTTCACACCACGCTGCTCAGTGAGGCAGGCGCAAGGCTGGGGAGGGAAGAAAGGGGGGCGATAATCTGCAGAGAGCAGCTGCTCCCGTTCACACCACGCTGCTCAGTGAGGCAGGCGCAAGGCCGGGGAGGGAAGAAAGGGGGGCGATAATCTGCAGAGAGCAGCTGCTCCTGTTCACACCACGCTGCTCAATGAGGCAGGCGCGAGGCTGGGGAGGGAAGAAAGGAGATTCTTACACAGATTCCATTTCCAAGTCATCTTCTTCCTGAGAAAGTTGTAGGTATGGGTTGTCTGAAGCTGGACGGAACTTATACCCCGTGAGAACAAAGAACACCAGCGTGGCCATTTCATCCAGGAGCTGCGAATTTTAAAATCACCACCAAGTAAAGGGATTAGAATATCGCTCTTCAGAAAGCAGTGGAACCAAACAAACTGCCCCCCACCCCGCCCCCCAGTAACCCACCGCTCACTGATCTGCCACTCAAACGCAAAGCTGACCGTTGGGGACCATGTTCCTTAGGGGACTTGCTGAAGCCTTCTGCCTAGAGAGGGCTTCCCTTGTGGCTCAGCTGGTAAAGAATCCACCTGCCACGTGGGAGATTCAATCCCTGAAGGTTCAATCCCTGGACTGGGAAGATCCCTTGGAGAAGGGAAAAGCTATCCACTCCAGTATTCTGTCCCACAGAATTCCACTGACTGTATAGTTCATGGGGTCGCAAAGAGTCGGACATGACTGAATGACTTTCACTTCTTCCCAGAGAGGACATTTGAGAGTCCTTGCTTTAAGTCTTCACTGGCATCTTTGAAGAGCTCATTATATACATACATTTCCCTATAACGTCCAAAGCACCAAGTGAGAGCTTCCAAAAACTAGTCTCTAAATCATTTGGTGACTATCCAGTAGTTAAACTAGCTCTAGAATACTACAAAGACAACTTTATTACTGAAATAATAACAATAGGCAAGAAGAAGGGAGGTCTGGATTCTAAGCTATTCTAAGCCCTAAAACTAAAGGATTGGGCCCCATTTCATTGAGGTTTGAATTATACTGGGCAAGGCTTTCTCTGCCTGGGGTTTTTTTTCTCTTCAAGGACTTTTAAAATTGAAAACTACATCAGTTCCAGATTTCTCACGTAATCCAGCAGCTTTCCTGGACAAACACATCTTAACTGTGGACCAGAAGAGACAGACGGTCTTAGTGGCCACTGCCAAATAAATCTGGAACCATCTCAAGTTACCCTGAGACTTCCTGCTCAGACACAAGTTCCCTGGCACTGTCCCCTGAGCCGCATACCTGGTAGAGCCACTTCCACTGGAACGGAACAGCGAGTTTGAGGAGAAATGCAATAATCCTGGTGAAGTATATGTAACATACGATCTAATGAGGAACAGAGAGACAAGAATAAAGTCAGTGCAGAAATCATAGCACTGCTTTCTTCCAACCGTCTGCTAAGGGGAAAGCAGCTACCTGAAGAAAATTATTTGACACTTACAGTGCTAATTAATCAGAGAAGGCAATGGCACCCCACTCCAGTACTTTTGCCTAGAAAATCCCATGGTCAGAGGAGCCTGGTGGGCTGCAGTCCATGGAGTCACGAAGAGTCAGACACGACTGAGCGACTTCACTTTCACTTTTCACTTTCATGCACTGGAGAAGGAAATGGCAACCCACTCCAGTGTTCTTGCCTGGAGAATCCCAGGGACGGGGGAGCCTGGTGGGCTGCCGTCTATGGGGTCGCACAGAGTCGGACACGACTGAAACGACTTAGCAGCAGCAGCAGTGCTGATTAATAAATCAGCAGAGAGAGAAACTCTCCACTACTTGAGAGGATGTCCTCTTTTTCTCTAGGTGACTAAGATATTGATAACAATCACTTTCGTGAACAGGATATTTTGCTCTTAACTCCTGAGTAACCTCCTTCTCACCTAATTCTCATACATTTTTGGTGGTGGTGGTATTCAGTTGCTAAGTCATGTCCAACTCTTTGTGACCCCGTGGACTGCAGCATGCCAAGCTTCCCTTCACTATCTCCCAGAGTTTGCTCAAACTTATGTTCATTGAGTTGGCAATGCCATCCAACCATTCATCCTCTGTGGCCCCTTCTCCTTTTGCCCTCAATCTTTCCCAGCATCAGGGTCTTTTCCAATGAGTCAGCTCTTCTCATCAGGTGGCCAAAGTATTAGAGCTTCAGCATCCTTCCTTCCAATGAATATTCAGGGTTGATTTCCTATAGGATTGACTGGTTTGCACTCCTTGCAGTCGAAGTGACTCTCTCAAGAGTCTTCTCCAGCACCACAATTCAAAAGCATCAATTCTTCAGCGCTCAGCCTTCTTTATGGTCCAACTCTCACATCCTTACATGACTACTGGAAAAACCACAGCTTTGACTTCATGGACCTTAGTCGACAAAATGATGTCTCTGCTTTTTAATAAGCTATCTGGGTGTGTCAGATGTCCTTTAAAGGAGTAAGTGTCTTCTAATTTCATGGTTGTAGTCACTGTCCACAGTGATTTTGGAGCCCAAGAAAATAAAATTCTCATACATAACCCACCGATTTCCAGCCCCAAAGGCTAACAGTTTTTCAGTCCCAGGCTTTGAGAAATGTTTTCCAGCAATAACAGCAAAATAAAACCATACGGGGAAAACAATGGCTTTTAGTCCCTTCAGGAGATCCTGTGAATGTTCGAGGTCTACAGTCAAGAGGAAGGACCAGTCATCCTAAGTGCCCTAGAAAGAAGGCCATGACAAGGATTCAACATGTGGACCCACCGGAGCGGACAGCTCACTGGGCTGTGCCCAGGGCAGACAGACAGGCTTACGGGGAAGGGACTGTGCAGAGTGACAGTCAGTGCCAAAACCACAGATGAAAACTACTCTGAAACTTTCGTCTGGAAGTAGGCAAGCAAAATTCTAGGAGATCCATAGCTTATACATTCCGGGAAATTATGACCCTAATATTTTATAGCAAGTTCTCCTTTTGGTGGTACGCTTATATGGACTTTTTGTGTTCACTTCAGTCATGTTTTTAGACATGATCCCAATTTTGTAAGCCAATTTTTTAAAAAAGTTAAAGGAACAGCTATGCATGGCGTTCGCCTGTACATGGCATTTGCCTAGAAAAGAATCTAGAGAAATAATGACTGAACTGTAAACTGTAATACCTGGGGGAGGAGTAAGAAAAGGGAAGGAACAGAAGGTTCAGGGTCATAAATGGCTTTCACTGTGTTCCTGTCATTCTGCATTTAAAAACTATCAAGCATGTGTTACTTTTCTGAGTATGTAAAGCCAGATGTAAAACTAAAACCTAGTAGTAAGTAACTCAGGTACTCCGGGGAGCTAGTTCATTAGCTCTATTTCTTGAATTGACCTTATTCACAGACTTAGGGATTTTTTACTCACCAAGACGTAGTAATGTCTGAAAAGTTTCAGCTTCGCTAAGTTAATAGCAGCTGGGGAGAAGAAGACAACACCATGAGAGGCTGCTGCTTTTCTCATTTTTAAAGCTTGTCACCAGCAAGCACACTCGCGGTCCAGAGGCCGAGGCTAACGCAGATGGGGGCACCACCAGGGGGCACCTCTGTGGTTCTGGACATGAAGCCTGGCAGGGTCTCCCCCCATCTCCAGGAAGGATCTGGGAGTCGTGGGGGCAGCAGGCTGGCGCCCCCAGCTCCAGCAAACCAGCGCTCCTTCCCGTCCCGGGTTCAGAAGCTTTAAACGGCCTTCCTGGGAGGATAGTGACACCACAGAAATTAGCCGACACTATAAATCCCGACTCTTCCAACCCGCAAAGCCATCATTAAACATTTCAGCTCTGCCACTGCAGCTACAGAGCTGCAACTCTACTAGGAATGGTCTCAGGGGACTCTCCAGCTAACTGAGGGTGTAAACCCAATTAACCCATGGGTGTGTGTTGCAAATTTCACTTAGGTTTTCACTGTGTCTTGTAACAAAACCCTTTAAAAACGACCTCCCCAGCTTTGTCCTACCTCCCAGAGTGCTCAAGGTCAGGGAGCCAGGAACAGCTAACTTCCTGCCACCACCAACCGCCATGAAATATTGATGACCACAGAGGGTAGCCTAGCTCCCTCTCCGATTAGCGAGCCTTTCATTCATCATCAACCTTCCGGCAGGAGGCAAATTAATTTTGCTTAACGGCATTTAATTACTGGTTCCCTTTAGGAATGGAACTGTGGATGGTGACGGATTGACTTCCCGTCTCCCTCCTCTGGCTCGTGATTAGTGGGGGGGCAGTTGAGCTTAGGTTCCCAAAGAGATTCCTGAAATCCTAAATTAACCTTCAAGGTGATCACCAACTAATAGTATCTGTAAGAACCTGCTCTGAGAAACAGAGTGGGCCGATGAGGTTCAAAAAATCTGGGCAATTCTAATGCCCCAAACTGAGAGGCTCTGACACCCATGTCTACAGCGCGATGGACTCACGCATTCATGTAGCACCTGAAGGAGCTAAATGAAGGAGCCAGATAACCCAGAGCTCTCTTATCGAGCAACCCCTCTGGTGGTCCTGCTGTTATTATGTCTCTCTGGTTCTCTGTCCTTTTTAATCTACGCTGACTCTGGGCTGGGCCCCGGGATGCAGCGGTGACTGCAGAGCCTGCCCCAGGGGCAGCGGCTTCCATCCCTCAGGGAAGGAGAGGCGCTGGATCAGGGCCGCCCCCTCACCACGCCTGGCCCACAGAGACCCGGGCGGTGCGGTGTGGGGTCAGGGACTCCCCACTGCCTGCAGGACAGGAGAGGTTTCACTGAGGACAAGATGTTTACACCAAGAAGTGACAGATAACTGTGTCACCAGATTTAAAACTCTGCACGTTTGTATAAAGCAGTGTTCCTCCTGTGCACGTGCACGAATCTGCTCACGCCGGCAGCGGTCAAAGAGACGGCTGGCTCGTGCTGCACTCTGCCCCACAAATCCAGGTGGCCTCTGAGACCTGGGGCCCTTCCACACAAGCAAATCGCTCCTACATTTGGACGTTTAATCTGCGTCATCGTGAGTAATTGAGAAAGAATGGCACCAACAATCGGACCATTTAAATGATGAAAACGCTTTAGAAGTCTCTTCTGAATTTTGCTTGCTGAAATAGATCCTGGCAAATGAAACTCCTGCCTTTGCTTCAGCAAGAACCCAAAGGAAAGAAGCGGCGTGTTTCTATTCCTGGACTTCAAGGTGCTGTGCCGGGATGTGCATGGTTGCCATGGCCACCCCCAATGAAGGGCTCCCGAGGCAGACCAAGGGGACAGCGGGGAGGGTCAGGATTCCCAAAGGAGGTGGTGTCCCAGCAGAGGCCTGACTGGGGCTCAGGAGGGAGTGAGAGTGGAGAGGTCGAGCCAAGAGGACGCTTGGGAGGAGCAGGTACCCAGGTCTGGAGCTGCCAGAGAGGCAGGGGACTCTGCTGGGTGGAGGACAAAACCCGAGACTGAGTCAGACACAGACCATAAGCGGCCCTCCTTGAGGGTGCCAAGGCCCCAGGGAGCCTCGAGGGTCTCGAGCAGGGCAGAGCCTGGATCACATTAGCATTTTTGAACAACCTCTTTGAAGAAAGGATGGAAGAATTAAGAATAAGAGCCCAGGGAGTTCCCTGATGGTCCAGTAGTTAAGACTGTTCTTTCACTGCCAGGGTGTGGGCTCAATCCCTGGCCAAGGAACTAAGATCCCACAAGACATGCGGTGTGGCTCAAAAAAAAAGAAAGAATAGAATCCAACTGAGAGCAAAACCTTTGAATTTTTGGAGGTTCCTCTAAGATGTGGTGGGGTCCCTGTCAGTGCAGAGTGGGGAACAAGGTGACCTCGTCTTAGTGGCTGGGGAGCAGGGGTGACATTGAGGATACCGGAGAATTCTTCAGGGGAAGTCTGAATCCACCCCCCCTCCCTGCCGCCATCACAGGGAAGAAAATCAGGGGCAGAGGCAGAGCTGACCAAGAGGAGGCAGGGGGTTAGGACACTGCGGGTCTCGTGGGGGTGAGAGGAGAGGAGAGGACAGGAAGGCACCACATTGCTACCTCCCTGGGACGCGTGCCAGCAGGCTGCCCATCAGACACTCGGAAGAGAGGCAGGCCAGGAAGCACACGACGAGTGAGCCTGCACACCCATGTCCAGGCCCTACGGGGAAACACCAGCGTGGGCAAGGCCACCAGGCCATCCCAGGGCTGTGCGAAGATGAGTAAATGGACCTTAGGAACAATCAGCGGTGACTCTGACAGACGCAGTCGCGACGCACAGAGCTCAAGTTTGATCTGCAAACCCACCCGACACGACGGACGTCACTTCCAGTCACGAGAAAGACATCTGTTTGCGAGACTGCTGCTTATGGGATCAGGCTCCGGGGTCCCATAAGGTGTTCTTGCCACAACCCAGGCTGCGAAGGCAGGAATGAAGCTCACTTACTGTGAGAAGTAAGTGGGTAACAGCACAGGCCGCCCATCTGAACACCTTGGGGTCAAATTCCATCTGTGCTGCTCACGGGCTGTGTGACCTCAGATAAGTCGGCTGACTTCTCTGAGCCTCAGTTCCTTCACCTGTAATACAAGACCACCGCCACCACCTACCACTGGGGCTGTTGAGGGATGGATGAGGCGGTACGTGGAAACCAAACAGCACACGGGTTTAAGCAGTGGAGGAGCGTCTGATGTTAAAGCACTAGGATTATATTAGGATTAAGTTGATCCCTGAGCAACACAGATTCGAGCTGCTCCGGTTCAGGTCAAACATGCGGATTTCTTTCCCCGATGGTAAATACTACAGCACTACAGGACCTGCGGTGTGTAGGGTGTAGGAACAACAGTGACGGAGGGCCAGCCGAAGCTGTACTTTGATTTTCAGCTGCGCAAAGAGTGAGCACCCCCAACTCCTGTTTTGTTCAAGTGGATGCAGTTCCAGTCCGGTAGTGACTGCGCTGCAGCAGCTGCCACCTCTGGCAGGAGCCCAGGCTCTCCTAAGTGACTGGGAACCAGCGGTGGCCCCGGGCTCTCCTGGCAGCGGGGCAGCCGTATGCACACGCTGCGTCAGCCTGCTGGGCGGGGGAGGTACCGGCTCCGAGGGGGGCAGCCTCGCCAGCATGATGCAAGGAGCAGTGATGGAGCAGGTCGCAGCCTGGAATCTCAAGCCTCCCTTGGCTTTCCTTCCAGAAAAGCTTTCCCGGCAGTTAAGGACCACGGCAGGGCTGGGCTCCCGCGGGAGTGTAGGCTCCCCGGGTCTGGGCTATTTCTGACCCACCACGAGGAGCAGCAAATATGGTAAAAGAATGAGTGTGGTGGCAGGAAAAATCCCTCGGACAGGAGCCAGGAGACCTGCACTCCGATCCCTGCAGCATCAGAACACCGTAGGCCTGTGCCCAGTCTGCACTGCCTTCTCTGGGCATCAGTCGCCTTCATGGGAGAATTTCTTTACCGTGGGTTACAACTTCTTCCCGGCAATGGCTCTTAACTAGGGTAAGCACCAGAATGCCCTGGAGGGCTTTACCGATAAGACAGATGCCCAACTTGCCCCCGACTCTTCTGGAACTAGGCCGGGCTGGAAGGTTCTGAAAAGCCTCCCAGGGATCGGGGAAGGACAGGGATGGGAGGCAAGGAAGGGGAGCAGCCCAGCCACTTCAAGAGCTCCTACAAGGCTATGGCTTGTGGGTTCCTCTCCCTCCCACTCATGCTCAGGAAAACAGCCTTGACTCTGGGTTCTGGCAGACAGTTTTTACCGATGGGAACAGAACAGGTGCCCGCCAAGGCAGGAGGAGCCCAGGCCTCTCACATGCTTAACAAGATAGTCCTCTGACGCAGCAGCACATGAGCAGATGTAAGCCGTCCAGAGGAAAGGCCACCCCCTCCCTGGACCGTCACCTCACCTTCCCTCTTTACACCACAAGGTTACTACACAGGCTGGCAAGAAGACAGACCGTGCCCTTACTCCCCAAGTGGTCTTCCCTGATGGTCCTGGAACCGGGACCATGAAAAAAACAATAGGGCTGGCTGTCACAGGGCTTCTCTGGTGGCTCAGATGGTAAAGAATCTGCCTGCCAATGCAGAAAACACAGGTTCGATCCCTGGGTCGGGAAGATACCCTGGAGAAGAAAATGGTAACCTACTCCAGTTCTTGCCTGGGAAATCCCATAAACAGAGGGGCCTGGCAGGCTACAGTCACAGGGTTGCCAAGAGACACGACTGAGCAACTCAACAACAAGCTGGTCGTCACATCTACTGAGCAGTAACCAGGCACCAGGCTGCGCACCCTTCAAGCTTCATCTCATGTGATCCTCACAAGAGACTCTATGAGGGCAGGGGCATCGCCTCCAATGCCTCATACGTGAAGGATTCAGGCCTGTAGGGTTCAGTACGTTACCAAGGTCACACAGCTTGCAAGTAAGGAGGGCACCGCTTAAACCCAAGACCCTCTCTCCAAGGACCAAGCTTTTAATCCCCACACTTTGTGCTGAAAGAAAGGCAATTCACAGCCTTGTAAATTCACCAGTAGCCTGGGGACATGATGGTGGCTTGAAATGCTCATCAATGCCCGGGAGCTGCCAGAGATCCATCCTGAGGGGTTAATACGGGTAGATCTATGGGACACACAGAGGCGAAGGCCCACAAGAGTCACCTACAGGTGGAAAATTTCCCAAACAATCCTTTCCCAGAAAGCCTCGAGGCTTAAACACATCTGCCCTACCCATCAGCTTTTTCCCTGCTTCCTCCCTGCTGCTTTGGAGGAATTCTGAGTCAAATACAAAAATTACAGAAATGAGTGTGATGGCAAAGCCAAGCCAGTGGGAGACTCGGGCTGACTCACTCTCAACAGTATGGGCTCCACAGTCTGCCTCCACTCCGGACGCGGGCCTGCTCTGGGCGGGGGACAGACCTAAGAGAGCCTGGCCACTCCTGACCTGGGACCACCCTGCTCCGAAAGCATCCTTTCTGGGGAGCGATTAGCTCACGGGGCGCCTTCTGGCCTCATTAAGAAGAGACCCCACTAACCTATCTCACAGAGAAGGTATCAGGAACCAGGGCAGGAAAGGGTCTGCTAAGAAAAAAGGACTCCTAACAGGATGAAATTTTTGACCTTCACTCTGTTGAGGCTCATGTGAAAAAGTGGTGCAAAATGTTTCCAAAATCCACTTAAAACATCCACTCCAGTGACCCAGGAGTGATCAAAAGTCACTGAACAGTTATGAGCTCTGCGCACATCTCCTTGTAAGCAAAAGCTTACCTTCAATGACTAGTAAAAAGAAACAAGAATGGCCCCAGAGAGTGGCTGACAGGAAAGTAACTCTGCGAAGAGCTTTGCTGAGTCAAGCATGCTTCTGCCTCTCTCTTCCCTTCTGCTCTGGAACTGCACCAGAGAAGCCCCTGCTAGGGGCTGAAGGTCCTCAGGGCCGAGCAGTCTCCGCCTCTGCTGCGGTCAGCACTCACCCCATCACAGCGTCCAGCAGCCACCATGATGAGCTGCGCTGAGCAGCATGTCTGGGCCCCACCCTCCCCACCCCCAAGGCTGTGCCCACGGCACGTATTCAGTCCACTGCGGCGAGGAAGATGGATAGACATCCTACTGCTTGAAGACACAGCCTGGTCAGCAGCAGACAACGTCTCTGCAAGAAGAGAACCTGACCTCCCTGAGCGCTGCAGCAGTCGACAAGAGCTGCTTTCAACTGTGTCTGCCTCGAGACCCGGAGTCAAATGCGTGCTGATACCCTCCAGACAAAGAACCCAGATGGCTGAGCAGGCCTGCCGGGGGCCGAGGGAGGGACCCCTCAGGCAATTACGTCCCCAATGTTTCAAAGACCTAATAAAACACAGGGGCTTCCCAGGTGGCATAGTGGTAAAGAATGCCAGTGCAGCAGACCCAAGAGACATGGGTTCGATCCCTGGGTCAGGAAGATCCCCTGGAGGAGGGCATAGCAACCCACTCCAATATTCTTGCCTGGAGTATCCCATGGACAGAGGAGCCTGGTGGGCTACAGCCCATGGGGTTGCGAAGAGTCAGTCAGACACCACTGAGCGATGGAGCGCACACAGGCTAAAAACCGGCGGTGTGTCCGTGACGAGGCGGGTTCTCAGCCTTGGGATGTGAGAGGCCCCGTTGCTTTCCGCTGTAGGTTACACATACTCAGGGTGGTATCCCCGGTTAAGTGACTATTTCAAAATGTTGACCAGAAGCTGTGACCAGGATGACGACAGAGAGGAATTTTGGGTGATCTGAGATGGGAAAGGTTTTGGAGTTTAAAGAAATTAAAAATCACTGTATTAAGCCAATCTCAAAAACTAGATATTTTTTTTCTCTCATTCTCTCTAATGACAGTCTACTTAGCCATAGTTTTCACCCTCCCAAGGGTCACAGACTTGTTTGAAATTTTGCTGAAGGCCATACAACCCTGCCCACACCTGTGGTGCTGGGTGCCACATGCCGGGGTAGGGCATCACGGACGCCACGGGACAAACAGCAGAGTCAGAGGGTTGCCACGTGCTTTGGTAAGGCAGCCCTGAGCACAGGATGGAACCCTCCAAAGGCTTGACCCATGCCCCCTCACCTCACGCCTGACCTACGCCACCTCACCTCACACCATAGGAGATGCGGGCGTTTTATGAATGCTTCTGTCACACCACCCAGAGAGAGAGCCATCGGGTTACTTAAAGAAAATCATGGATTCCCATTAGAGTAACAGGTTAGGAAAATATCAGGGCAGAGGATGACATAAAAGTTATTGTTCCAATCAAACAACAAACACACAGTTCTGGACACAGAGCTGGAGTTCAGTAAATAGTTAAAAGCAGTGTGAGCTTTACAGTTTTCTCAGTGCTCAGTACAGAGTGAAGTCAGTCAACACCGCTACACTGTAGGTGTGGTTTCTAAGACAGTATCTCTTGAATGTCTACAGCAGCCAGGAGCCGGCAAACTCTTTGTACGGGCTGGAGAGCAAGTGTTTCAGACCCTCTGGGCCGGGTGGTCTCTGCCACAGCCCCTCAGCCCTGCCACCGCAGCACAAAAGCAGCCACAGACCACAGACGTACACAGGGACACAGCTGTGTTCCAATAAAACTTTATCTACAAAAACAGAGGGTTATTTCTCTCCCTTTCTCAGCAGTGGGTTTTTTGTTTGGCCTATTTATATGAATAAACCCAAATAAAACATTTCCCCCCGCCATTAATTGTCCAGAATGAACAGGCATCTTCGTCACAAGAATATGGCCAACTAAGTCTGAAACAGGCTCAGCGGGCACAGGAGCAGAGAGCCAGGCAGCCTTCTGCTCCCGCTCGTGGCCCTCGTGACCAGCAGAGCCTCAACAAGTCTCATTCCTAACACACAGCTCCCAGACTTTTGGTCTCGGGACCCCTTCCCACTTTCAAGAGCTTCTGTTACTGTGGGTCAAGTCTACCAGGACCTACCGTATTAGAAACTGACACAAGTTTTTTAAATATTTAATAATTCATTTATAGGTTAACAAAAATAAATCCATTATGTGTTAATATAAACAATGTTTTCCTCATAAAATAGAAAACTCAAATTTCAGGAGAAGAGTAAAACTGTTTCCCATTTTTGTAAATCCCTTTAACGTCTGGCCTAATAGAACAGAACTGGATTCTCATATTTGCTTCTGCCTTCAATCTGGTGTGAGGGAGTGTTCTGATTGAAGTTTATAAAACAAAAAAAAAAATAGGGCCTGATCAGAGGCAGGCCTTCTCAGAGAACTGCAAACAGTCGTCTTTGATTTTGCATTAAAGCTTGACAAGTGGTAGCTTCTTAAAGATAACTAAGATGGGAAATCTGAAACTGTAGCAATGAACTTTCACAATGTCACAGTAAAATCCGCTGGTCCATCTCAAACTTTGAACAGATCTTTTATTCATGCATGTGTAACATGCATTCATCAGGTGGAAAATATTCTCACTGAGTTAAAGGAGATCTCTAAAATACTGAAACTCTTCATCATAAAATATTTACATTTATCAATATCACCTCTGTTCATATCAGATGTCTGTTAAAAATTGGGAAGCCGTCAAGTTTACAGGGGTAGATTCTACGTTTTCCTAAATTAAAACCTGTGTTTTTAAGCGAAAATGAGATCACTGACAACATATACTTTTTGTTTTCCTGAAGTGACATACACACTTCATTCATTTTCAAGAAAATGTCTGTCAAAAGCCCAGGCCTGAGTAACTAGTCTGACCGTCATCATTCCTTCCCTGGGCCTTCCATGGTTAGGAATCTGCCTACCAACGCAGGCGACATGGGTTGATTCCTGGGTCTGGGAAGATGCTACATGCTGCGGGGCCTGTGTGCCACGACTACTGAAGCCCGTGCTCCCTAGAGCCCGTGCTCCACAAGAGAAGCCGCTGCCACGGGAAGATCTCACACCCCAACCAGAGAAAGCCCGTGCAAAAGTAACAAAGGTCCAGCACAGCCCAAAATACGTCCTGAGAGAAAGCAGCTAGCGGAGCTCACAGCTCACACAACTGCACACGTGCTTTTCCTCAAGATGACCACCACGCTCCAGATGGAAGCAGAAGTGCTTCCTGGGCGTGTCCCATTCCACACGGAGCGGTGAAAGACATAGTCCAAGGGCTGCGATGTACCGACGTTAAAAGTTTCTCCTAACTCATCAAGGGCTCTCTTCAGTGACATGCGCCTTCTCCACCCCTGCGAGGAGGTGAAATGAGAAGGCAGCGGCCACAGCAGTTTGGTGCCCCGGCCGTGCAGCCTCCTGAGGCTCCAGCTGGTTTACCCACCAGTGCTTCTGCGCCGTCAGTGCAAAGATCAACAGCAAAGAAGGCTGATGACGTCGCACTACGAAGAAAGTTCTGACCCCGAGGACCCTCTGGAGGACGGTTGCCCTGACGAACCGCTGTGACCTCTCAAGGTCACAGCTACTTTCGGAACATGGCGGTGGCTGGAATGAAGCCACTTCTCCACTCCCCCAGCAACCAGCCAACCACCATTTGTTTCAGGGCTTTTGAAGCTTATATGAAGGCTAAGATTCCCCAGAACGCATCCTCTGAAATTTTCCTCAGAAACTCAAGGGGGTGGGGGGGAGGGAGACGCTCAGAAGCAGAGACTGTTAATTAGACACAGGGTGTGTATCCCCAAGGCACCCTCTGAGGTAATGACACTGGAGAAAGAGAAGGGAATAGGAAGGCAGGCTCAAGGGCAGAGACGGCGATTCCTGGCAGGCTTGAAACGCAGCGGCAGCAGAGTCGGACGTGCCTGTGAAGACTCCGTGAAGCCGCCTCTCAGAATGCATCGCAGCAGTGACTCTAAATGACAAAGGACGTGAGAAGAGCCACCGTGTGTGACAGAGGAGACAAACGCATGACTTCAGGACAGTGGGCAGCTTCGCCCTTCATGCTTTCCTTCATACTCTCTCAGCTTCAGTCAGAAGGAATCCAGAGACGAAGAAGTCAACAACTCCAAACCCACCTCTCTGAAAGCACCGTGAACCCCAAGTGCAGGGAGAACGACGACAAGCAGCGCTTCCCCCGCTTGCCATCAGTCAGCCTGGACGGCACATTCTTAAGAAGCTATCATTCTTAAGCCAAGTCACTGTCAAGGTCATGTAATTAGTCAGTGGAATAATGAGCCTAAGAATAAGAATCAAAGTGTCAGGCTCCATCCAGCGAAAAGCTTCCAAATCCAGTAGGAGATGTTATCGTCTACGGGCTTCACTCTGTCAGCTGTCTCAAGGATGGGCAAGATCTCAGGAAGGGCGAACGGAGGAGCAGAGGGGCAACACCGAATTCCAGACCCAGGGGCCCACGGGCGGTGTGCTCATTCGAGCCTGCCCGTGCCGCCTCACCGCTGTCCTGGGCGGCAGAGCGGGGCACGGCCACTCAGCAGTCACGCCTGAGGAGGGCCTGCCAGCACAGCCAGCTGTCCCTGAGTTCTCTGCAGGGGAGACATCAATCGCAGGGACACAGCTGCCCTGACTCTGCAAGGGTCATAGTTTTCAAAGTACATAGTGAAATATGCATCTGAAGATGAGCTCAAAAGCATCCCCCAGCCTAAGTCAGTTCAATGAAAGAACTCGGACCAAGAAGACACCCCTATTCTCATCTACTCTGTCCCCCTTTCAAAGGGTTTGAGATATCTGCTGATAGGAAATGGGTGCTTTCTTAATGGCCCGTCCCCCTGAGAATGGTGGACGCGAGCCCTGGTGTGCCCTCACGACTTCCGGCTCTCAGACTGGCCCTCCACTCAAGAGGCCCCTTGCTGTCACCTGGTGGAAGGAATAGGAAACTGCCTCGTGTGCCCTCAACGATGACAAAAGCATGCCTGCTCCACGATGCTTCTCTTCACTACGGATGTGGGCGGACAGGGGTGACCCCTCCTGGCTGCACCATCTACCCCACGGAGAACACTTCACTGGATGCTCAGCCAACGGTCAACTTCTCATGAAATAAATGGTCACAGAGATAATTAACTGCCACAGTCACCCTTCAAGTCCTCTAAAAGGAAGGTGGAAAAGGCAGAGAGGCGTCAGAGGGTCAGGACGGCGGAGAGAACGGGAGCAGGCAGCGCTGAGGAAGAGCCAGGAACTCCCCAAGGGGAAGAGGAAGACAGATAAAACTGAACTGGAGGACATTACCCTTGGGGTTTTTAGACATTTTCAGTTGAATAGTCAGAAAAATGAACCCAGAACCACAAGTGTAAAAAGATTAAAACAAAAAAGTTAAAATGTCACATCTCAACACATTAAAGTCAGAGAAAGATCTATTAAGTTACAAAAATAATAAAACAGGACTCCCCTGGTGGTGTGGTGGGTAAGAATCCACCGGCCAACACAAGGGACACAGCCCATGCCTGGTCCGTGGAAGCTCCATGTGCCCCGGGGCAACGAGGCCCACAAGCCACAAGTACTGAGCCGACTTGCTGCAACTGCGGAGGCCCACGTGCCTCGAGCCCACACTCCAGAACAAGAGAAGCTGCCGCAGTGAGAAGCCCACGCCCCGCGACTGAAGAAAGACCGCGAGCAGCAACAAAGATCAAACCCGACCAAAGAATAAATAAGTAAATAAATACAGCAGTATGTACACGTTAAAAATAATAATAAAACTAACTTTACATACAACATGCATAGAAGAAGGAAAAAAATAAAGTCAAGAAAACGCCCAAACAATACGTATTCCCAGAAGGTGGGTTTTTTTTTCTACTTTGGATTCTCTTGTTTGTGCCAAGATGCTTTATGAAGACTCTCATTTGTGGTTTGTTTTCTGTAGCTTTCCTTTATCCATTGAGAGAAGGCAGGAGAGTTCTCTGATATCCACGGCTCAGAGGAAGGCTATGTAGCCAGGCTAAAAGCAAAAGATTTCTGCAGAGCACAGTCCAGCTTCAGCTCACTGAAAAGAATCTATCACCGAGGGCATTCCAGAGGGAGAAGGGAACCCAGGGCCAAGAAGACAGTAAAAAACACAAGAGAGCTATTTCCTGGGACAAGAAAGAAAATGAGCTGGCACATTCTGCGAGGGGTGGGCCTGTGGCCCCCCGGGGAGCCGAGGGACCTTGGGAGCCTGGAATCTGAGCACTGACTGGGGCTCCCAGCCTGGCATGACCCTCACACACCAAGCTACCCACAGCAAGACCCGGATAGCAGGAATCTCAACAGGAACTACTCTGGGCCCCGGACTGTGTACTGTGCTCTCAGTAAGAACCCCAGATTGTGCCTGACACTGGTGGGAAGGCTTGAAGTCAGGTTAATTCAAATTAGAGAAAATGATATGATACTCGTTGTACAGCAAGTGTGAAGGAGGATTCCTACCTACTATTAACCAAATTTTCCAAAATGAATCCACATTACTTTTACAATCAGAAAACAGATCAACAACATATTTTATCTAACGACAAGTGAATAATCTGCCTTAAAGAACATTAGTACAGCACTGGGTGTGTGACTTCATGGATCCAGAGGCAGGTGGGACCTTTGCGAGTCTGGCTCTTTGACCCCTGTGGCCTGAAATCCCCACTTGGCCCACGGCACCCTGCAGTCCTGGACATGATTCAAATAAGCCCAGAGACACACACAACACTTTCTCTGTGGTTTCTTTTCTGACTTAGGAGGCCGGGTCGGAAAACCAAGATGCAGGAGGGTTCTAACTGCACGACAACTTAAAAATCAGAGCGCTTTAGAGGTTCTTTCTGGCATCAGTCTCTTTTTAAATTAATACCGACACATCTATTTTGAAAGTGTGTTAAGTCAGCAGGAAGGGACGCTTTACACATAGCCATCCCAGATCCATAAAACCTTCTGTTCGCACGGGGAGGTGTTATCTGGTCCTTCCAAGACAACGTTTGCTCCTCCTGACTCAGTTTTGAGAAGGTGAGGATCACACTCACGAATGCAAATGCGGTGAATCATCTGGTAAGCAGTCACCCCCAAGCCTTATACAGCTGGGCTCAGCAACGCTCCCCACCTGCCTTGCGACCCAACAACCGGGCTGCTCTTACAAAGCCCCTGCCCACCCACCCCTCCCCACAGGAAGTCAGCATCGTGGGCCCCCGCCTTCCCTCTCCCCCTCCGCAGTGCCCAGGCACGAGGCTTTAGGGAAGGCTGGCCAAAAGAACAAAAAGAACACAAAGGAACTTGCCTTTTCCATCTGTGGCTGATGCTTCTTGTAAATGCCTGATTGACCTAAAAATAAACATTTGCAGAACAAAAGGTTAGCTAATGAATTTGCATTCCTCTCCATTTTCAGAGCTAGTAACTTGAGGCCTTGAATTTCTCCACAGAAACTGAAAGGCTGGAATGGATGACTTTATAGAGCACTCCCTAGACATGGTGATGGTTGACAACCAAGCCTCAGGCATGTGTGGCTCTCAAGCCTGAGAGTTAAAGACGCCCTCTGCTGGCTGCAAGAAGTCTGGCAAGGGCCTGGTGTGAGGGGAGAGATCAAAACACAGTCGTGAGCAGTCTGCATCTTCTGTTGCTGCTAAGTCGCTTCAGTCGTATCCGACTGTGCGACCCCATAGACGGCAGCCTACCAGGCTCCTCCATCCCTGGGATTCTCCAGGCAAGAACATTGGAGTGGGTTTCCATTTCCTTCTCCAATGCGTGAAAGTGAAGTCGCTCAGTCGTGTCGGACTCTTAGCAACCTCATGGACTGCAGCCTACCAGGCTCCTCCATGCATGGGATTTTCCAGGCAATAGTACTGGAGTGGGGTGCCACTGCCTTCTCCATTGCATCTTCTGTTAGGTCGGTGCAAAAGTAACTATGGTTTTGCACTGTTGAACTTTGCTGTTTGATTTTGGAATACATTCTTAAATAAATGTGGTTATGTTACACATCACTTTAATGCACATTCCTCGCTTTATTACTTGCTGTTTATTTTATACTTATTTTAAACTAGGGAAATGACTACCATTCCTTCAAGCATCTTGACAACTTCTTGCAGGGAAAATGCTTCCAGAACCAGCAGGAGGCAGAAAATGCTTTCCAAGAGCTCGCTGAATCCCAAAGCATGGGTTTTTATGCTACAAGAATAAACAAACTTATTTCTCGTTGGCAAAAATGTGTTGATGGTAACGGTTCCTATTTTGATTAATAAAGCTGTGCTTGGGCATAGTTATAGTGATTTAAGGGCTTCCCTGGCGACTCAAACAGTAAAGAATCCATCTGCAATGCAGGAGACCTGGATTCAATCCCTGGTTTGGGAAGATTCCCTGGAGGAGGGCATGGCAACCAGCTCCAGTATTCTTGCCTGGAGAATCCCCATGGACAGAGGTGTCTGGCAGGCTAAGTCCATTGGGTCGAAAACAGTCAGACATGACCGAACAACTAAGCACACACAGTGATTTAAAATTCACGGTCCAAAAAAAAATTTTTTTTAAATAAATAAATAAAATAAAATAAAATAAAATTCACGGTCCAAAACTGCAATTACTTTTCACCAGCCTAATATCTAATCTGTCCCACAGCTATACCCGCACCCCAAACGGACTAAGACAATGCAGGTTCAGGGAGCTCACCTGCCACCTGGAGAGAACGGACCCTATAAGGTCACAGGCCGACCTCTAAAGCCTAGATCTGGGGGCTGTGAGCACAAGGATTCATGCAAACTTCTAACTTTGCTGAAAAAATGCTGGCCTCCAAGGAGTCTTTTCCAGCTAGGAAGTGCTGGCAACTAATTACCATTAGTACAGTTCAGACAGGGGAACAGGAACGTTCTTAAGGAAGGTGTGGACCAGCATTCCAGGCAGAGCTGAAAGGCACGGAAGGAGGGACTGTCTGAGAGGAAGGGCACAGCGCGAGCAGACCCGCTGCAGCGGGAGGGCCGGGGTCTCATGGACCTGGGCTGCAGACCTAGCCCAGCCAACCACTCTCGACTGGACTGTGAGTAAGTCATTCCTCCCCAAAACCCTGTAGTCTGCCCACCTCGGAGAACCGAATGGCACAACACGTGAAATTAAGGAGCACAAAGATGACGCAAACCGATGCTGGCTGAATCTGAGTGTCCAAAAGAAATCCTGAGTTTCTTAAATTACCTCTCCAGTACTTGAGTTTTTCTCATTTTACAGCAATTTTCAGAACATCTACCGTGAAGAATCTTGCCATTTGGCATCTGCTCCTTAGTGTTGCAATCAATGACCAGCAGGAAGTGACCCCTTGTAGCTCCACAGTGCATCTCGGCCTTCCTCAATTTCCCAGGTCCCTTCTTTTTTGGCCGCACTCTGTGGCTTGCAGGATCCTAGTTCCCGGACCAGGGATTCCAACCGGAGCCCCCAGCAGTGGAAGCTCAGAGTCCTAACCACTGGACCACCAGGGAACCTCCCCACAGGTCCCTTCTATGTTAGTGTGCTGAGGGTGACAGACGTCAGAGTGGGGGCTGAGGCTCTGTTCCCTAGTAGGAAGACGCTCTTTCCAACTGGAGACGATGCTAGTCGTCCTGTTTCAAATGTGTGGGTCGCTATTCCTAAACAGGATACGGGGCGGTTGTGGAGACTAAGAAGACTCATTTATGCTCTCTCCTAAGCAGGCAGCTGTCTGCTGAACTGATATGTGAACATGTGTGATGTATGAGTTAGGTTAAGAGTGAATCTAACATGCTTGGGACTTTCCCGGTGGACCAGCAGTTAAGACTCTGTGCTCCAAATGCAGGGGCCCAGTCTTGATCCTTGGTCAGGAAACTAGATCCCACATGCCGCAACTAACATCCAGTGGGCCCCAATAAATTTTTAAAAAGTGGATCTAACTGACTGAAACGAGGATTACACTCCACTGACACCAGGTTCTAAATAATCGGAATAATGAACGACCCCATCAACTCCAGGAGCATAAAAATACTAATTCACTGTGCGGGGCACTGCAGTATGGGAACATCTCACTTCTGAGAGAAGACAGCTAAGTCTATTTTTTAAAACTTTATTCTAAAAGAACCGATTGCTTTCAAGTGGCCACAGAACTAGATCATAATGAGGGCGAGCGTCTGATTTCTGTGAGCCTTTCTTTCGCTACTTTCTTTCTTCCTATTGAAGCAAGAATTTCCTTCACTTGGATGCGCTCTGAGGATATTCTTCCTCTTCAGTCGCTGACTTGGCACTAACACGTCTTTACATAGTCAAAGCCCAGCACATGCATCTAGTCTGCCAACCCCAGGAGTGCAGCGAGTCCATCTGACGACACCACGTCTATGAGCTGAGAACTGCCCCTGGTTTCATGTGATGCACTTCCTCAGTTTCCATCTAACTTGGCAAGAAGAGGCCATCTGTAGGCTTCCTTCAACTTCAACTCCCTTTCCTTCAAATTCACACGGCTGTTTTATGTTGCTACTGAGTTCTCGTCTCCAAACCCTTCTCCAGCATCTGAAGTGCTAAAAGTCGGTGCCAGGTGAGCACTACTGCAGTCCCCTGAGGAACCTAACAGAGACACAAACTCCCCGGTCCAGCCTGGAGACTAACTCAGGTCAGCCTGGGACCCAGGAAGATGTCGTGGGCCCCGGGTGACTCTGACCAGTTTGGGTTCGGCGGGTCCAGCTGCCAGGCTGGATGGACATGCCCGTGGCGCAGGAGTGGCCTCCCCGCCCAGGGGCACTCACCACACCACCGGGAAGAGGATGGCCCCGCAGCACAGCAAGTCAACCAGAAACAGGGAGTCCTTCCACAGGCCGTACTCTGTCGTCCCCTCCTCGGTGGACTCTATGATGATGTAGGCCACATTGGCCAGGACCTGTGGGACACAGGAAGCGTGGACAGATCTTTGAGACAGAGCCCCGGGGCGGTGGACACCCGGGCCTACAGGCTGGGCTGTGCTGCTCCATCCTGTCATTAAGCGATTAGCATGCTATGAAAAGTCCCTCGGCTGGTCAGACAGAAGGCAACAGTTTAAAACCTGTGACACCTCTGAGCACAAGGGAAACACATCCGATGAACTATTCTTCGGAAGATTATCACTAGGTAAGAAAGCAGAGGAACCCCACCTCTGCTCCATGCAAAGTCCGTGGTCCCAAACACTCTGCTTCACTGCTCTCCAGGGAATTCTCCATAGTGCCACAAAAATGGGAAACCCGTCGTGCTATGACTTAGAAGGGTAGTTTCTCTTTCCGTCTAGGACATATCAGTTAAATCATCACTGAAGCCACACTTAATACAAATGCAAAAATTAGCCTGAAATTTCAGTCTCCCAATGACACCCAGCCTCTGGGCTCCTCCAGAAGCCTGGTCCGTTGTACAAGTCTGCATCTGTGGCTCCGTCTAAGAAGGCAAACTGGGAAATAAACAGCTGAATTCCATTTCGCCTTCAGGTCGCACGCTGGACACAAGGCACGAGGGGTTCCCGAAGCACTGGTGTGGGACCAAGCGCCAAGAGTGCTCCTGAAACGCGTGTCTGCTTCGCCCACTCCCTACTCAGGAACGTGCACTGGCTCCCATGACCAGAAGGAAACAGTTTCAACTTGTCAAGGCTGATGTTCAAGGACTTCCCAGACCAGCCCCTGCATTGAAATACTCGTAACTTCCTTGTATTTGACTGTCTAAATGGCCTTGCTTCCTCAGAGTGACCTGCCTTGTAACCTTGTGTTTTGTTCCTTCTGGGGAACAGAAGAGGGAAAGCTGGGAAGAGCCTCCATTACGTCACTCCGGGCTGCGTGAAGAAGAGTGGGGCTGAAGGGGAGGGCAGCCGCTCCTGGGCGGAGGGGGAGACGGGGCAGGACCCCAGCCACCGTCTCCCAGCTCTTGAGGCCTTGGCAGGCTGGAGAACACTACCCGGCAGAGAAGTGGCCGTGGTGGCTCAACAGCCAAGGCCCGTCCAGCACCTCAGCCTCTCCTGCTCGCCCCACGTTGTCACGTTTGCCTCCGTCACGTGCCCTTCCTTAAAATCTAGGCCAGGCCCATCTCCACCAGACAGCTCTTCCAGATCATCTGAATTGAAGTGAATACTCTCTCGTTGGAAACCTACAGAGACCGGTCTGTAGCATTTACGTGGCACTAACACATGTCTGTGATGATTGAAAGTGAAGACGGTTTTGCCACAAACACTGCCAAACCATCAATCACCAGGTGAGTGGGCTGCCCTGGGTGCCTGGGGAGTGGCACCACTCCAATCCTCACCCGCCACACTTGCAGTGGGCCCCAAACAATCACGGGCGAGAACGACTTTATCAATCAGATGCTCTCTGGCCAAGCAGAGCTGAGGAGCTGTGTGTCCCTGCCGGGATCTGTTTATCATGCATCCTTCACGTCCAGCTTCTACCTCCAATAAGACTGCTACGCGTAAGACAAAGTTCCTCTCCTGAAGGGCTCACAGTTTTATAAAGCTGGCCTCAGTCCAAGGCCCCAGACACATGCAGCTCTTAATAAACATTTGCCCCAATGTCTCGTATTCTACCTTGTGGAAACTCACTGGTATCATTCACATTTTACAATAATTTGCTGGGAATTTCCTGGCGGTCCAGTGGTTAGGACTTAGTGCTTTCACTGCCATGGTCCAGGTTCAATCCCTGGTTGGGGAACTAAGATCCTGCAAGCCGAGCAGCACAGCCAGAAAAAAAAGAAATCGTTAACCAAGTCATGGTGTACCCAAGCTTCTCTGCTAAGAGGACCATCAGATGCAGAAAAGGCAGCAGTACATTTCCCTAACTTCTCAGCAGCTCCCTGTTCATGTGCTGTTTAAAGACGACGGATGGTGGAGCATCTCCCAGTGCAAGAACCTGAGATCTGGGTCCATCAGAATCCAGAAAGACAGGCCCAGGCTTCAACCCCAAAGGCAGAGGAGGGGGTTTTCCAGGAGACCCAACTCCCTCTCCCCAGACAGGCCTGGAGCTAAGCCCAACAAAGGCTCGAGAGAAGGAGGACGAGCAGGGTTAGGGATCCTTTACCTGCAGCGGGATGACAACCATGAAGACCTTCTTGTCTTTATCAGAAAGGATGTGCTTAATGAAAGCCCAGCCAGTGCCGATGAGCGCAATGGTGATGAACAGCAGTGCCCCCTTCAAGCTGCAAAAGGGAAGAATGAACAGACATCAACGGGTCTCTTTAGCCTTTCACTCTGAGTCACAGTCTACAGCTCATTCTATGGTTTCATGCACTTCCTCCAAAAGACAGATGGCCAGACATAGGGAACGCACGTCAGTGAACAGCGTTTCTTTTCCGGCACAGAAATAGTTAGCTACACGGCCCATTGCTGTGCTGGAAGGCCCCTTTGGGAACATGCTGACAGCCCCAAGTTCTCCAGTCAGGACAGCCATCCACATGCCGCACGACGGCCCTGGAGGGCGGGGCCATCTCCCTCGCCCTGGGGCAGGTCTCCTGCAAGCTCGGCTCCCCAGCCTTGCCCAGCCATTACGTCACAGGACGGGTACTTCCCGAGGCGCTCTCAGTACTCACAGGTGAGTGATGTAGTACACCACAGCCCACCCTTCAATCGGGAAGCCCTGGGAGGAGATGTAGTGGTAGTCGATCTGCAAGAAAACAAGTGCGTCTCAGAAAGGTCGTCTACCAATGCCTTACCCACAGGAAACGCCACCAGAGGCCCTTGTGATGGGGATACCCGCCCCCACTCCCTAACCCTGCACTTGCGGACGCACAGTGAAGCGTGTGAGTGCACTGCGAACGGCAGGGAGCTTGAGAAACTAGAGGAGGGCTCCACGTCACTAACCCCTAGTCCAGGTCCCTCTCTTTTTTTTTGGCCCCACTGCATACCATGTGGGATCTTAGTCCCTGACCAGGGATCGAACGTGCAGCCCCTGCAGTTGAAGCATGGAGTCTTAACCTCTGTTCCGGCAAGCAAGTCCCAAGGTCCCTCTCTTGAGGCAGATGATTCACTCTGGCAAATGGCTGCCTATTCTCTTCTTATAAGAAATCTCCAAGGGAGTCCCTGGTAGTTAGGAGTCCAGGTTTTCACTGCTGGGTCCCGGGTTCAATCCTTGGGCAGGGAAACTGAGATTCCGCAAGCGGTACTAAATGGCTAATTAATGAATTAATATATAAAAGTAAAGATGTAAAAAACCAAAAAACAAAAAAATCCTCCAAATGTCACAGGTATTTTCAATCCCAGGCAACAGCTTTCTCTCTCATAGCCTTGCTGCTTACATAAGAAATAACTCAGTTAAAAAACCTATGTGGAACCACCCAGCTTCAACTCTATTTTCTTTGGGGGGAAAAAAAGAACCAAACCTGTAAATGTAGAGCTACCTGAAGCTACCAATGAATTTCCACTAAAGTGGCCAGCTTCAGTAGTGCCCCAAATGCTTGCAGGCAGGACGCCCAAAGCTGACATCAGTTCCTTCGTGCACCTTTCATTCCTCCTCACGTGGCTGTCTGGATATGAAAGTGACCCAAGAATCCCATGACTCGTCATCTGCATGATTCCAGAAGGAATCTTTTTACCTTAATCCAAATGGGAAACTAGCCAAATAATCGTCATTTCTTGAAACTACAACTGGATACGTTATTACTTTTTCTAGGACAACATTTTTAAGGGCAGTAGGCTCCTGAGAGTCTGGAGACTGTCACCCTCACAGATGGGGCCCACAGATATCTCGCAGGCCTACAAAGTGGGGAAGCTGTGATTGTCTCCCACGGGCTGGCTCATTTCAGTCTGCATCGGCACTAAACATTCAGAGCTTGACTCAATTCTTATGCCTCAATCTTTAGAGTGTCAGTTTCCTCTCAAACAAGTATGCTAACAGTGAATTTCAAATCAAATGGGAACATGGGGGAATATTTCAAAAAATAAAGGAAGCTGTGGAAACAATTCATGAGGTGGCCCTCTAATCTCAAGAAATGACTAGAAGGGTGAAAAAATAAACACCTACAAGAGAAAACTCTGAGTCTGTAGATAATATCTAAAGATGTCTTAAGTCTAGCACTAGGGAGGCTATGATGATTTATCCCATGACCAGCCCTTCCTGGACCAAAGCAGGCTTCATGGCAAAGGCATTCTTTTATCTGTTGTTGGATGTAGCCTGTCTTCCAACTTATTTTCCCTGATAGTATAGGTATTTCATAAATGACTCCAAAACATGAATACGTACTGCGTGGAACACCAAGGAAAGAGACTTGGTGAAAGGAAGGGCAGCCATCAGCCAGTGAATTTTAAATACATCATTCCTATAAAACAGAAAGAAAAGAATTTAAGGACAATTTTACACTCCCAAAGGATAGCTGAAGCCCCACCCATCATATATTTATAAGGAAGTCGTAAATATGATCTAAGCAAACCACAAACACAAAGCTTTTTTAAAAAGTGGTTGCTGCCAGCAGAGAAGGCGTGGAATGGGGTTCCAAGTCATCTCTACCATGTAATCCAACTCTGTGAATGGAGCCAAGTTATGCACAATGGGTTCCCAGGCCTGATAAGATAGAAATCTAAACAGGTTGCCAGTTTCCTCTCCGGAAACCACCCTGGAAAGCCCACAGAGGCAAGAAAGAGGCAGATGGATCTATGAAAATGGCACAAAATCCCCAAGAAGGCAGAGGTGACTGGGCACAGCTCTAGGGAAAATTGCTAGCCCAGAGGAGAGGTGGGCTTGGTGCTAGGTAGCAGGGATGGTCAAAGACCGTGCCCCTCTCTGTCCCCTCAAGGCTGGAACCTGCCAAACACACCAGGCCAGTGAGACACAGCACCCACTCCCCCCCACATCCTCTACGGGCACTAGTCCACCCTCAGGCTGCCAGACATTCAATTCCTCTACCCCTTCCCGCCTCGCCCTAGGAGTTAACCTGTGAGACACACAAAACCATGACAGAGAAAAAGTTTTAAACCCTATGAAAGAAAGCAAAGACTTGAGGAAGAGCGACAGGGGGAATTCCCACTCTCTGATATCAAGACAATCTGCAAAGATACACCAGTTAAAATATGGGGGACAGTGAGCATCAGAGAAGTAAACCAACAGAACAGACTAGAAAGCTTATGGATAGATTTGTGCATGTATGGAAGCTTAATATTTAAGGTGACACCAAGTCAATGGGAAAAGAAGAGGCTGCTTAATAACTGGCACTGGAGGAAAAAAAAAACCAACCTCAGCTCAAACCTATATAATAAATGAGGAAAGCTGACCTCAGCTTCACACTTACCTATACCCCAGGGGATTTGGCTGCTAAACAGAAAATAGACATTTTGTGATCTGGAGTAGGAATGGGCCTCTCAGGATCCACGAGGCATGACCCAGAAGGCTACAACTACATGGCCTCGACTCCATCAACGTGAAAGATTTTCCCTCAACAATTCAACTGGGAAAAGAAATCGCCAATGTCTTAAGACATACGAGGGACTGAGACTCCAATGTGCACGAACTCAAGCACAGCAACCAGGGACAGACAGCAAACCCGGCAGAAGGATAATGCAAACACGGGCCGTCACACGGGGAAGCCCGGGAGGCTGAAGACACGCCAGAGAAAACCAGGCACCGGCTCAGGTGTCAGTGCTGGCGCGTGCAGGAGCAGCACCACCCGCCCAGGCCCTGGGGGAAGCAACCTGGCAGCGCTCGGTGAAACTGAAGAAGCGCACGCCCCACGCGCAGCGCGCCTCCTTCCGGAATGAACCTCAGAGGCTGCCCAAGCCGTCTGGGGACAGGCAGGCGGGCGGGTGACAGGGTAGGGGAGCAGGGAGATGAGAACAAGCTAAGGGTCCACCACGAAGGGGGCGGGCAAGCAAAACGGGGCGCCCACTGGATGACACGGAGGAGCTGAACAGCCATGAACTGGGCGCACATGCAGCGATGTGCCTGCATCTTAAAGAGGATGTTACCAAGTGAAACAAGGTACGAAAACAATACCTACAGACAGGACAGTTCATATAAATTAAAAACACATTCAATACCAGTAAACGTGATTTGTTTATCAAGATACACAAATACCCCAAAACACAAACGAAACACATTTGGGCGGCTGGCCGTGGGTGGGAAGGAACGAGAGAGGGGACAGGAAGTCAAACAGGAGAGGGCCTTGCACAGAACGATAAGGAGGGCGGGTCATGAGTGACGCACACCAGTTTCCGGGCTGGCTTCCTCCCTGGTTCTTTCCTGCTCCAGGGCCTACCTACTTGAAGGTCGAAAGGGAAGTCAAGGCCAGAGGAGTCTGTCGGTCCTCAAGAGCCAGGAGACTCGCCCAGGCTGCAGAGCCGGCAAGGGCTGGGCTCACCCTCACGGCCTGGCCCTCTCGACCTGCAGCCTGGGGGACAGTGGCGACGGGAGGTGAAGGCAGGCAAGAGTTCGAGCTCCGGGGGGGCAGCGACCAGGCTCACACACGGGCTCTACCCTGACCACCCTCCTCTCACGAGGCCTCAGAAACCTCTGCTGAAAATGGCACCACCACACCCAGCACCGTGCTGGGCGGAGAGCGGCTCCAAGCGGGCCAGCTGTGCGTGTTCCCTCCCCGGCTCCCCCTGCTCCGGGGCCACGACAGAACTCGCAGACGTGAGAGAGGCCACGACGGCACAGCAGACCAACGTGGGCCCAGGCCAGCTGTGCCCGGGACGCCAACTGTGGCTCTCACCTCCCCTCTCGAGGCCTCAACAAGCCAAGGCCCAAGTCTCTCAGCTCCCTCCAACTCTAGGGGCTGCAAGTCTCTCAAAGAGCCCTGGAGGCACATCCGTGATGTGACTCAAATCACCAACCCCCCGTGGCTCAAGACTCCTGGAAAAACACGGGGGGTGGGGGTGGGCAGAGGGCCAGAATGACATGTTTCTGGATCCACACTACACTTCAACAAGAAGTTTAAAATACACTGCCCAAAGCAGGTCAGCCTCGTTTAACCACAGGTTTTAAACTGTCATCACGGTTTTATATAAAAGTGAACCAGTGACAGTGACTGTTGCCTCGCTAAATAAAGGGAATTTAAAATACCAATGAACATCTGGCTAAGCTATTTTGCATGTGCCTCATCTTTGCATAGCACTCTGATTTGCAAAGCCCTCTTGTACAAGTCATTTCAGGGGAAATCACATAAGAAATCTGAAGATCTAAGACTTTGAGAGGAAGGCAGATTATGGCAGATTATGACTGTTTCAGTTATGCAGCTGAGGAAAAAGAGAATTACAGAGTGAAGCCAGGTACACTTCAATCAGTAGCAGCAACAGTCAGCATTTACATTTGAAAACCAGGTTTCCAACTCCTAGTTCTTACTTGTCTACTAAAGGTAAGAGCAAAACCTTAACAACAACAACAAAAAAAACCACCCTCCACCATCTTTTACGGCCTGAATTTGCAGGATTCTTTTTTTCTTATTAATGGTTTCCCGATCTCTAGTCCAAACATGATTATGTAGAGTCCTTCACAAGCAAACAAGACGTTCTTTGCATCCAGTGGGTGTAAAAGACTTACAACAAACAGGAAACAGCAAACCGCACCCAGCAGAGCCCAGTATTCAAGCTGAGCCATGTCCACTAGAAGACAGGCAGGCTACCAGGGCTTAGAGGTCTCCATTTCTGGCCCACTGCTCCAGAGGAGGCATCTGGTATTTGGGGTACTCATTTATTGTGTGAATTTAAATCTCTATTATGATACTGTATTTCCATACCTTCCTTTACACAGTTTATGGACTTTATAACAAACACTATTCTTTAACTGAAAACTAGCATTTTGTTTCCACTTTGGGGGAGGGACACAGAATTAATCACTAGTTCCACTCATACGCTGCTGCTCCCCTCAAATACCAAGAAGAGGAAGTTAAAGACTCGGGGGTTTCAGGAGAAAGGCCAAGAGTCAGGCAGGTAGGCCTTGAAGAGGTTTTCTCGAGCTTCTGGAGGGCAATGTCTACCCTGGCTGGGCCTTCAGAGCTCGGCAGCAGCTCCAGGCTCCCACCAGGCCCTGGGCCACGGTCACGCCTCTTGTCTTAAGAACAAATAGCCCCTGAATGTGACCAATGCATTCACTCTGAGTCCTGAGCTGGGGTGTCCTTGCTATGGAAAGTGAAGTCGCTCAGTCGCTCAGTCATGTCCAACTCTTTGTGACCCCGTGGACTCTAGCCTACCATGCTCCTCCGTCCATGGGATTTTCCAGGCAAGAGTACTGCAGTGGGTTGCCATTTCCTTCTCCAGACCTTGCTATGGAAACACTTGGCTTATATATTTTACTTCGATTGTATGTTACTAAAGTATTTGGATTTGCTTTTTAAACCAAGCAATAGGAAGTAAACAAACATCATGGCATGCAAAGGCCTCCCACACTGTAAGGCTTCTGCAGAGTCCCCCTTGTTTCAGGGAAGATGCCCTTTGAAGAGGACGGGACTGCTAGTGACAAGGTCTCCTGGTTGGGAAGACAGCAACAGGTGAAACTAAACAAACACATCCCCAAACCCTGGGGGCTGAAGGGCTCAAGAAGGTGATAATTTACCGTCGTTTTCGAAGGATGTGAATCCAGATGGTCCCAGAGAGAAAGAAGAAGGCGGCCATGGAAATGTATAATTTGGGGAGAGGAATTTCTCCTGCTGAGAGGTAGCTGTCAGGATTCTTCTCTGTGATCTCGATCTGAAACCAACATGAGACTATTTTCACTTTTCAGAAACAGATCATCCCATATTCAGTAATTTGGAATCTCTGCTATTTCACAGAAGCTCAAGAAAGTGAGTACCGGAAGGTAACAACCATATTCTTTTAGGAAACAGAGCATAGATGACTTATAGACGCTGTGACACTTTATTTTTCGGCTGCACCCTGAGGCGTGTGGGGGTCTCAGTTCCCTGCATCCCCGCCTTATTAGTGCAGAGTCTTAACCACTGGACCACATAGGAAGTCCAAACAACCACATTCTTAATGCACAGGCTGAAGTGTAAACACATCCTAATATAAATCCCTTATATTTCCTTTTGAAGAATCCTCTGCTGAAGTATGCTGGCCACTGGCAGAAATGTTATTCTGGCCATGTTTTTCTCTAACTCTGCTTAAATGTTCTTAAAACTGCTCTTAGAAAGAAAAAAACCATCTTGCATTTTACACAGCTGACAACATCTGTGTGGAGCAGTTTTCATATGGTACTCACATCAAGGCTGAACGAAAACTTGTCATTAGACCAAGCGTCACTTCCAAGACATTTATGAAAATAAAGACTGTAGAGGCCTTCTTGGTCATCAGTGCTGATGTTAAAGAAAAACTGAAAATGAAGAAAAAAAAAGTTTAAGGATATCCAAATCCTCAGCTAAATTTTTAAATCTCAGAAAGAAATCATGAATACTACGAATAGAAGAAAACAGACCGTTTACTTAAGTTAATCAAACTCTCCTAGAGCAGAGTTCCAATACACTTTTTCTTATTCTATGATACCCTCCTAATATTTTAATGATTTTCAAGCGAACAGAAAAGTAGACTGGCTTATACGGTCAACAGCTATGTACCCACTACCTAGACTCTATACTTTACTACACTTCCCTTATCACGTATCTATCCATCAGTGATGGGTTTTTGCCAAAGTCTGCAGAGCTAACTTAAGATGCGGTTACCTAGCTTTCAAGCCCACACATTACTGTTTTGCCCTTTAGGTAAAAAATACTTCTAAGAAAGAAAGGAGGTTCTTCTGGTACTTGAAAAACTAAAGGACCAGTATTTCCTCATCAAAATGTACCTGTATGATTTTAGACAACAGTAACAGAGGCTACATCTACTATGTTTAGAGATTTTTCTTTGTTTTTCAATATATTTCATGTATTCAAGTGAAGCTTAATGTAAATCAAAAAATGTTATTTATATATATACACACATATATATAATCACAGAATGTGACTGCTTGATCAATTCTAGGGAACATTTTACTGCAAGTCTAAAATATTAATATACTGTTTAGGGCTACATATACAAGTGGTGAACAATGAAGAAAACAAGGAAATGGTTATGGTAACATCTTTCATGACAGGAGTCACTCTAAAGAACATGAGGGACACAGGCATGGTAAGCATGGTCTAGTTCCTGTACCAGGTGATGGCTATGAAGGTGATTACTGATAATCACATGTACTCAAGGTAAGTACGATACACTCTTCTATAGGTACCGTACCTCAAAATTTTAAAGAAGGGAAAAAAAGAGACATCTGTAAAAGGGGACTAATACAAGTACCGACTTTCATAGCTTGCTGGGAGGATGAACTGAGACAAGGTAAGGTGTGAGTACTTAGCAGGATGTCTGACATTCGTTCATACATTCATTCATCTCAGTAATTACTGATAGGAAGACTACTAGGGCCAGGCCCAAGATAAGGAATTTCACACAGAGCAGCAAGAAAGCAGACAGAAATCCCTGCCCGTATAGTTACCTTCTAAAGACAGAGAAACAATAAATATAACAAATACAGTATGCTGTACGCTGGAAAGAAGTATTAAGAGAAAAGGTAGAGCCGGGGGGTGGGGGGTGGGCTGCATTTGAAACAGTGCAACCGGAGGAAGCTTTGCTGAAAAGGTGACATTTGAGCCAAGACTTGAAGGAGGAAGAAAGTAAGCATGAAGACTCTGTGGACGAGCTCTTCCCCAGTGGGGGCTGCAGGAGCAGAAGCCAGGCTTCACCTTCCCCAGGAGAAGCCAGGCTTCACCTTCCCCAGGAGCAGCACGGCGGCCGCTGTGGCTGCAGCACAGCAACACACAGAGCGCGGGGAGGAGACAGGACTGAGCTCAGAGTCGACAGCGGCCAGACCAGCGTGCTCGGAGACCAGCAGGAGGACTTGGGCTTCTACTATGAGACAGAGGGGAAGCTGCTGAGGGTTCAGAGCAGATGAGCACCCCATAAACTCTCAAGTCAGCTGTTAATACCGATGGCTACTAAAGTTAAATAACATCAACACTGTTACAGCAGCAAAAGAATCTACGGTGAGAACTCAGACCTGCAGATGCAGGGGCGGGGGCCTTTCAGAAGTGGTACAAATACAGAGAGTCTTGAGCACGGGTAAGGGCAGGGTGCAGGCCATTGTCAGAAATGACAGAACCACACACTCAGGAGCTATGCATTTCACTCGAAGTGAATGATGCCTCAATGAAAACTGCTTAGAAAAAGAGGTAGTTATTCTTACAAGTTAATGGTAAGAGACTATTTGTACAGTGCTTTACAAAGCACTTTTATTTTTAAAAAATGATACACCTAACCACCCTGTGAGATGGGTGTCATCATTTTCCATTTTCAGATGATTAAAGAGTGAGGTTCAGAGGTTAAGTGAGTTGTCCAAGGTCACCACCTAGCATGTGGGCTCTGAGATCCAATTCAATGTCCTACCCCACACCCCACACACAGGCTGTGATGCTGCATGAACACTCGTGTGCAGTTAACGACGGTGACGGCTGAGCAGCTCACTCAGGCCTCTAAGTCTCAGTGAACTCGTCTCTGAAATGACAACATCATCCAAAAGATGACAATCATCCTTTCAGGTGGAGAATTCTGGGTTTCTGACACACTCTGAATGGGAGGCAGTGTGGGATTAGACAGGCAGAGTTGTGGGGACAGCCAGGGAGAACCGGGTTGGAACCTGGGCCTTGATGCTCACACTGGATACACAGTTATTCTCTCTCAGAGAAACATGGTTTGATAAGCAGCGGGTAACAATATCCACCTTGGAGGTTTGTTACGGAGAGAGTTCCTATATTCAAATGACTGGCACACAGCATATGTAAGTTGTTATTCCTAAATTGAAAGTTTCTTTAAAAATTCACCCTTTTACATGGCAGAGATAAATTCTACAAAGCTTGACTCAAAGAGATTACGTACCTGGAATGAAACCGCCCCATCATTATTATGAACAGAAAAGGATTTCTCTCCTGTTGCCTAAAAAAGACATTAACAACCTATTTTAGATGAGACCATCCAAAAAAACATGCTAGTAAAAATAAAAATTTAAAAGCTCCAAAACATGTTTTTCTAAAATCCTAGATTCGCTGGTCTTCAAAAGCTCAATGGAAAAGAAATTCACCATCTTTTCAATATGAATGAAATCCTGTTTTACAAAAAAAGGTAAACCTTTACCCGTTTCCTTTTCTCAGCTACCTCTCCTGTCGCCCCAACAGCCCCCTGCTCCCCGCTGAGCACCTCTCCAGTCTTACAGCTTTAGTAAGACAACGGACGCCAACCCAGGCCACGCCTCCACGCCCAACGTCAAACGACCGACACGCTGCCGCGGGCGCAGCGGACTACAGCCAAGTAACAGAGAGGACTACTGAGACGTGCGACGACACAGGAACCTCCGAGACTCACCCTCCACGAGAGCACCTAGGGACAGGTCAGCGGCACCTCAGGACAGGAGGGGACGGACACGCCGTGGTGCTGGTTTCACAGGCGCACGTCAAGTCAGAACTTACTCAACTGCCACTTCAAATACGCACAGTTTGTAGTCTAGCAATCTTACTTCAATAAAGCTGTTACAGTGAAACCCTGCCATCTGGATGCTCCATCACTCAAATATTAAGATAACCCAAACTAAAACTTTCCCACGTGTCCTTCTGTTATTTCTGTTCCCCACCTCGCTGGGGGCAGGAAAGCAACCCCCTCTTCTCCCCGCTCCCCGCCGCCCTGGCCTCCCAGCCTGCTGCTCACTTCCTCCACATTCCGAAGCTCGGCTCTGGCTCAGATGCTCAACACCCGAAACCTGCACGGTTACGACGGCACTCCTCCTGGTCCCTCTCAGGTCCCCGGCCCCCTCACCACCGCCACCCTGCACGCTCCTTCTGAACAACGACTTTCCCTTAACATGTTCGGTATCACGTTCCATGCTGACCAAGGACACACGATGACTTCCTGTTTTCTGTGCATCGATATCTTCAATTTTTTGGCCCTCTATAATCTAAGATACCTCTCTCTGGTCCCAAATATATGTTATGTTTTACTTTCGGCAGGCCAGTGCCCAGCACTCGTCAGTGCTCATGTCCACTTCCAGTCTTTGCTCATGATGGTCTTCAGCCCCTTTCTTCTCATCTTCTTCCCCAAACAATCCACCACACTTCAAGCCCCAGTGACATCTCCCTCCAGGCGACTCTCAGATACCCCACTTCCCTCTCCCCTCACCATCTGAGCTTCTATCACATAAGGGCTGTGTAACTCAGCACTCAGTCTTACTCTGAAATTATTTCAGAGCATCCAAGTTCTCTCCCCAAACAGAAGGCAACCGCCTGCAGACTGAGCATGCAGATGTGTGTGTGTGTGTGTATACATATGCACAAGGACAGTCCTACATGCATGTGAGCACACACACCTGGAAAAGCTGAGAGCGCACAGGTTGGGGTTAGTTCTTACCTTTGAATCCACGGTACTTCTTTTAGACTTTCCACTTTCTAAAAGAAGAATCATTTAAAAGATATTATTGCATGATTCAGCTCATAAGTATAGTACGGTATCACTTTATGAGACTCTAGCTCATCTAACATCAAATAATTCAAACAAATAAACAAAATGGTGAGGCCACATGCCATCTTACAAACTTGCAATTCCTCAAAACCCCAAACACTCTTGAGCTGTAGAAGCCGCAAATTGGACATGTTCTATTACGAACACAATTTAATAAATGGCAACACTCAGCATCAACGAAGGAAATCGTCTCTAAATAACCTAGTGCATGTAACTGCCAAAGACACCACGTGGAATGACTTTCTTTTTTTCTAAGTAATGACACTTGAAACCAGATCACTGTTTAAAATATATACGTATGAGATTTATTTACATATGTAGAAAAAACAGCAAATATTACTAGCATAAAGCATACTTTTTTCTCACAGCAAGGAGTGTAAAGAGTGCTAATGATTTCTTTCAATGAAAAGAGAGGGCCTCTGTGTCTTATTTTTACTTAAGTCGTTCTTTCTGAGGAAGAAACTCTCAAACTATATAGGAAGGGAGAGAGTTTCAGAATAAAAAGAAGGACGAAAATGTTCTGCCTAGGGAATGGTCACGTGAGCTCAAGGAACCTAGACGAGGAGAAGACGGTGCACATACATGGAGCCGCACCATCACACACGTGGAACACTCTGCACGTCTTTTAGTGTGTGTTAGAACGTTGACAAACTGAGAAAATAATACATAAATAATACTGTAACTAATAAAGTTATCTTTAAAGACCTCATATAAATTACTAGATAAACCTGATGGTCAATAAAAGAGGTGATAAATCTAAACTGGTAAATCAACATAGGGAGAAAAAGTGCGATCTCAGTGATAAGAGTGACTTCAAAACCAAGGACACCCCTTTGCCTTTCACTTTAGGATTTAAAAAACAAACACAACCAAAAACCCACTGCTGGCTAGGACTTGGTGATGTGGGTGCTATGATTATATATTTCCTAAAAGGAGTATAAATTCACACAACTCATGTGGAAAGGAATGAAAATATGTATCAATGTTCCCAAAAGTATTCATATCTTTTGAACCAGAAATTCCAGTTCCTGGAACTCAGCCTAAAAAAAAACGTTCTACATATGAAAAAAAAAAAAATCTACAAATAAAGACGTCTGATGCACCAATGCTTTATAATAGCATCAAAATGGAACTATGTCTCTTTAAGGGAAAATGCCAAGCAAACTATAGTATCCATTTAATGGGGCATCTGATAAGTATAAAAAAATTTTTAAGCTGAGTGAACAGGGATCTTATAAAATTATAAGATGACTATTAATTTTTAAAATCAAATGTTCTAGACTTAGAAAACAAGTTTAGAAGGAAATAGAAATTACTGATTATTCTAACATGGAGAATAAGGAAAAATGACTATTCTTTCTCCATCTTTCCTGTATTTTTCTTTGTTATGCATTTTTATATCACCTCAAAAGTAAAATAACGCTAAATAAAATCATGTTTGTTTTTAAGTAGGAACAAAAATGGATCTAGGAAGCAAGGTAGTGAAGGAAAGGCTAGTGTCTACCTTACAGTTACCTTGTTCTTTCGGAGCCTGGCTGCCTGATGAGACAGGGTTAACACCAGGCTCCTGGCTCTGACCAACAACCTTCTCATCCTTGGTAAAGATGATCTTTGGTAACTGGGCACCAGCTTCTGGTGGAGATCTTATTTTCACTCTATATTCAAGTAAGACAGAAGAAAAAGAGAAAGAGATCAAAGTAAAGCTTACGGCAGGTAGGTGTTGTCAGTTAGGTGTTGTTTCCAGCTCTAAGCCCATCATCTCATGCAGTCCGTGATGGACTGGATACAGATTCTATTATCTGCCTTTTACAGATGCTGAAATGGAAGCTAAAAGGTTAAAGAACTTGCCCAAGAGTAGCAAGCTAGTCAGCAGCTGGGGCAGCCCCACTCCAAAGTTTGAGTCTGTAGCAACCATTTGATTCTGAGGTATATATTTCCTCCCTAAGTATGTGTAATGTGTTCAACAAACTGATGATGATCAAGCTGAATGAACAGGGACGCTTATAAAATTATAAAATGACTATGGATTTTTAAAATCAGATGTTCTAGACTTAGGAAACAAGTTTAGAAGGAAATATAAATGACTGAGTATTCTAACGTGGGGAATCAGGAGAAATGACTATTCTTTCCCCATCTTTCCTGCACTTTGTGCACACGGGAAAAGGAACAAGAGGTTAAAAAAACCCAGTAAGACGTTAAAACAGGCCTCGGGGAGCAAGCGAAGGGCAGAAAAACGACTCGCAGCCCATGAAAGGTGCATGTCCTCCCTCTCCCTGCTGACCAGACCCCAATTGTGTGAGACCCATCCCGCCTGAGGAGGGGCCCGCAAGTTTCGATGCCGGAGTGGACACGTGCCCTCAGGTGGCACTATCGCACATGTCAAGGGGAGCACGTCCAGCATGGGATAGGCAGAAACCTCCCTCTTCCCCTTAGCTGGCGCGAACAACACACTCACTTCACTGAACACGTGCCATGCTAGCGCACGCTACTCTGCCTCGGTGCAACACGTTCTCTTTGCTGGGAATGCACTTCCCTTTCTTATTCCTCTGCAAAGTCTCCTCACGAGAAAGCTGGCTGCGCCAACACTTCTCTGAAGCCTTCCCTTCCTGCCCACAAACCACCGTCCCTCTGCCCTACTGCTCCTCCAGGTTGCTGCCACCACTGGTATCGCTGCTGTCTCATCTAGAAGCTCCTCCAGGACTGCACCTCCACCTGATCTCCAGCACTCGGCAAAGTATTTGGCGTGTGGCAGATGATACGCGTCTTAGCTTAACTACCGAAGTCCCCCAACTTTACTTTAGGGTTGAACTGAAGGATCTTAGCATTACTTACTCACTTCTGGAGATGTCTAGGATTAAAAGCGTGACAGAGGCAGACTGCTTCTTTAAAATACAGTAATTCACATCTTCATCCTGAGAAAGAAGACCCAGTTACACATCATGTTATTCAGTCACACTACAACAAGAACAAAAGGTTTACATGAACAAAGCAAGTAAGTGGCCCAGCCTCCACTCAAAAGACACAACTGCGGCTGCTCAGACGCCTGGAAGTCGAAGCTGCCACCTCAGGAAGCAGCGCTGACAGGGGCAGGGCACTCCCACCCAGGGCTTGGGCGCAAGTGCAGGGGGCGTCAGGTCACGCACTCGATGCTCACCAGATACGAAGAAAAGCCATCGTTCTTTGTTCGGTCTAGGCTGAATCCAATCTAAGAGGAGGTGAAAACGGTAGAAGTGAATTACCACTGATGCCCCGACGTCCATACCTTTCTTAGCCCAAGAGAAGAAAAGGTGATTATTTTGGCCTGGCCTTCCTCTCGGTTTTCTTAGCGTGTATTTTGTAAGAAGGATCAGCTGTAACTGAAATTATTCAAGAATTGTAACTTCAGTGTTAAAAAACAAAACTACTGCTGTCTGCTCACAAGTTTAACTTTCTACATATTCTAATATTCCATGTTTAAAAATGGGGGACGCTCTTAACTGAGCAACAGAAAAGGGTTTACCCTTGCTCCTGGAAAGGCACTTACAGTGAAGTCCTTGTCTGTGGCTCCTTTAGGTTCATTCACTGAAAGGCTGCTGACATTCACCTTCATGTACCCATTCTTGAAGAATCCAAAGGTGTTCAGATGAACCTTATGCCTCACGTCATCCTGAAAAGATGTGCAGGAGAAGAATTAGTAATCTGGAGAAGTTGATTAGTAAACCTATTCATTTGCTTGGAAAACTGCGATATCTAGTTCCTTGTCAGCTAACCAATGTCTCCATATATTCAGTAATATTGACCACTGTGGGACTTGATCTTGCTCCAAAAGCTGAAGAAGACTCATCAGAAATTCATATGACAGCAACAATTTTGCAGAGGGAAACACACAATAGATTCGATTCAGTCCAGTGCATTTGGAAGGGTCCCGGGGGCAGACTCGATGGCCTGCTGGAACGTGAATTCCAGGGAAGGAAGAACAATGTTTTAGTCATCCTCCTATCCTTCCTTCAAGTACAAGGCCTGGCATCCAGCAGGCACTCAAAACAGGGAGGGGGGTGATGAGGGGGAAGTAGCCAAAGCTGCTCCAAGAATACACTTGGCTCCTCCCCCCGAAGAACAACAAGAGACACCTGCCCATTACTTGAAACTGTCTCAGAGTTGTGACTCCAATCTCAGCTCAGTCCACAAATTTTAAGTCCAAGAGAACAATGGGATCAGTGGATACTCCCAAAGCTGAGGTTCCACAAAGGCACTTCACGTTGTGTCAAGTCATGAGTTTCATATTGGGAATTATCTGCCCAAATGTTCAGTTATCACATAGATCCTAAATACAAAACACTAGGCTAAGTATTTTTCTAAAACTTGGATTTGGTTCTTCCCCAAATCCACACCATTATTTTTGCTAGTGTTTGTTTTCCGTTTGTATTTTAAAATTCTGTTCATTGTTTCTTTCACTTTGTTGTTCAGTCGCTCAGTCACATCTGACTCTTTGCAACCCCAAGGACTGCAGCACACCAGGCTTCCCTGTCCTTCGCCATCTACCAGAGTTGCCTCAAACTCATGCCCATTGAGTTGATGATGCCATCCAACCATCTCATCTTCCATCATCCCCTTCTCCTCCTGCCCTCAATCTTTCCCAGGATCAGGGTCTTTGCAAATGAGTTGGCTCTTTGCATCAAGTTGCCAAAGTACTGGAGCTTCAGCATCAGGCCTTCCAATGAATACATGAATATTCAGGACTGATTTTCTTTAGGCTTGTAGACTGGTTTGATCTTGCTTGCTGTCCAAGGGACCACACTTCGAAAGCATCAGTTCTTCGGTGCTCTGCCTTCCTCATGGTCTAACTCCCACATCCATACACAACTACAGGAAAAACCACAGCTTTGACTGTATAGACCTTTGTTGGCAAAGCTATGTCTCTGTTTTTTAATATACTATCTAGGTTTGTCATAGCTTTTCTTCCAAGGAGCAAATGTCTTTTAATTTCATGGTGGCAGTCACCGTCCACAGTGATTTTGGAGCCCAAGAATATAAAATCTGTCACTGTTTCCACTTTTCCTCATCTGCTTGCCATGAAGTGATGTGACCAGAAGCCATAATCTGAGTTTATTGAATGTTGAGTTTTAAGCCAGCTTTTTCACTCTCCTCTTTCACCCTCATCAAGAGGTTCTTTAGTTCCTCTTTGCTTTCTGCCATTAGAGTGGTATCATCTGCATATCTGAGGTTGTAGATATTTCTCCCAGCAATCTTGATTCCAGCTTGAGAGGCATTCAGTCCAGCATTTCGCATGATATACTCTGTATAGAGATTAAATAAGCAGAGTGACAATATACAGCCTTGACGTACTCCTTTCCCAATTCTGAACCAGTCAGTTGTTCCATGTAAGGTTCTGTTGCTTCTTGTCCTGCCTACACGTTTCTCAGGACATAGGTAAGGTGGTCTGGTGTTCCTATCTCTGGAAGAGTTTTCCAGTTTACTGTGATCCACACAAAGGCTTTAGTGTAGTCAATGAAGCAGATTTCTTTTGGAATTCCCTTGCTTTCTCTATAATCTAAAGAACACTGGCAATTTGATCTCTGGTTCCTCTCCCTTTTCTAAATCCAGCTTGTACATCTGGAATTTCTCAGTTTATGAACTGCCAAAGCCTAGCTTGAAGGATTTTGAGCATTACCTTGCTAACATGGGAAATAAATTAGTACATGGTCTTTGTTAGGAATCTGTATTTTCTAAATTCCTAACAAAGACCATGTACTAACCTATAATCACTAAAAAATAGTTATTTTCAACAATTATTATTTGCCAGCAATATATTAATTGCAGGACCCTCATCTAACCTTGGAGAAGGAAATGGCAACCCACTCCAGTGTTCTTGCCTGGAGAATCCCAGGGATGGGGGAGCCTGGTGGCTGCCGTCTATGGGGTCGCACAGAGTCAGACATGACTGAAGTGACTTAGCATCTAACCTAATTTCCAACACTCCCTTTTAAGCGATCATGTTACCACATCAAATAAGATATACGTAAAGAAGGCACTCTGTAAACTGTATTTCACTATACAAATAAAAGACACAAAATTTCAGATTAATAGGAACCAAGAAAGTCAAACACACTAATCACTCATTCAACTTTGATTTAATTCAAATGTAAATAAACCAGTATTTACAAAATGCCACTAATGACTAAGGCCCGAGAAGTGATAAAAGACTCAACTCTCAAAAAAAAAAAGTCTCCCAACAGCCTTCTTACAGTCCAGGAATAAGGAAACCTCTTCTTCCACCACAGGGAAGCCAGAAATCTCCCCAAGGACAATCAATGGTCAGCGAGACAAGAGAGCCCTTTCCCCCAGGAGGCTCAAAATCCCCTTCGCTGTAGAAAAATAAAAGGAATAACAACAAATATCCATCTACCCACTGCTCACAATTACGACATGTCTACATCGAAGCTGCTTCAGAACCATCAGAACAGAGAGAGGGCAAGGAGCAGGAAGAGGAAGAGAATAAATCCTATTCCCCTCGACCATCCCTTCCCAAGTTCATATCCATAACCATAAACATCAATACAGTATCATGATGTTTTTAAAAGTTTGATAAACTGTGTTACAATGTATGTGCACATCTGGCAACGTGCATTTTTCAGACAGCATTGCATTCTTTGAGGCCCTATCTGTGTTGACACATTGAATATGCTCTGGTTCCTCATTTTATCTGCTTGTGTTCCATCGCATGTACATCTATTTCCCCAAAGCATCACCTGGGCATTCAGGTAAAGCCCAATCATTCCTGGGCATTCAGGTAATTTCCAATCATTTGCTGTGACAACACTGCTACGAGAATTCCTTGTACATATCTTTTTTTTTTTTTTTTTTCTTTAAACTGTGCTATTTTTAAGACGTATTTATTTCTCTTATGCTTTGGCTGTGCTGGGTCCTCACTGCTACACACAGGCTTTCTCTAGTTGCAGTGCACAGGCTCCTGCCTGCAGGGGCTTCTCTTTTTGCGGAGCATGGGTTCTAGGGCATGCAGGCTTCCGCAGCTGCAGCAAGTGGGCTCAGCAGTTGTGGTTCTCTCGCTCTAGAATGCACTCAGTAGCTGTGATGCACAGGCTCAGCTGCTCCGTGGCATGTGGGACTTTCCCCGATCGGGGATCCAACTGGTGTTCCTTGTATTGCAAGGTGGATTCTCAACCACTGGACCACCAGAGAAGCCCCCCTTGCACATACGCTATGTATTATCTGGGTGGGGATTAAGGGTATATACATCTAGATGTAAAATCCTAGGACACAGGGTGTGCACATTTTCAATTTTAGTAGAAATTGACAAATGAATTTCCAAAGTATAAGAAAGTTTCCTTACATCCTTACTGAACCTTGATGTCATTAGACATTTCATTTTTCCCAGTTTGGGGGAAAATCAATATTGATGATTCAATTTGCATTTCCTGGTACTTCATGAGTTTGAGCACCTCATCTAGGTTTATTAGCCATTTGAGTTTTTGTTTTGTAAAATGCTTTTTTAAAAACATATCATAAAAAAAATTAAAAAATAAAATTGTTTTTCCCCCGCCGCCCAAAAAAACCCCATATCATATGTCAGACTTCCCCAGCAGTCCAGTGGTTAAGACTTTGCACTTCCAATGCAGGTTCCAACCCTGGTTGGAAAAGTTAAGATCCCACACGCCAGGCAGCGTGGCCTAAAAAGTAAAAATTTAGAAAACTAAATAAATAAACATCATATGTCCATTTTCCTTTTGGATTTTTTCCCTTAAATTCTTTATATATTCTGGGTACTAATTTTGACTTTGATGCTGCAAGTATCTTTTCCCGGTCTCTTTTTTAAACTGTGGTATCTTTCGTTATACAAGTCTTTTTATATTTTGTAAGAGAAAATCTATTGATCCTTATTCCTGACAGTTTTCATCTTCAAAAAAATCTATCAGGGGTGTGGGGGAGGGAAGTACTGAAAGTTTGGAATTAATAGATGCAAACTATTATATACCATAGGATGGATAAACAACAAGCGCCTACTGTATAACCCAGGGAACTGTAGTCAGTACCCTGCGGTAAACCACAATGATAAAGAATACGGAGAAGAAAATATGTATGCATAACTGAGTCACTCTGCTGTTCACAGAAGTTAACACAACACTGCAAATCAACTATATTTCAATAAAATTTTTAAAAATTCAATGTTTATTCCTGATAACAATTTTAAATGTCTTTTAAAAAACGTCCTTCTCTACCTCAAAGTCTAAAATATTTGTGATAGTGAAAGTCGGTCAGTTGTGTCCGCCTCTTTGCGACCCATGTATAGTCCATGGAATTCTCCAGGCCAGAATACTGGAGTGGGTAGCTTTTCCCTTCTCCAGGGGATCTTCCCAACCCAGGGATCAAACCCAGGTCTTCCACATTGCAGATGAATTCTTTACCAGCTGAGCCACAAGGGAAGCCCAAGAATACTGGAGTGGGTGGCTATCCCTTCTCCAGAGAATCTTCCCTTCCAGGAATTGAACCGGGGTCTCCTGCATTGCAGGTGGATTCTTTACCAACTGAGCTATCAGGGAAGCCCAAAAATATTCACGATATGTTATTCTAGAAGTTTGAGAGTTCTGTTTTCACATTTAGTCTGTAATTCACCTCGAATATATTTTGTTTGTGGGATAGCATCTCTTCCCCCAACCCTACTCCCATGGAGACCAGCGAGGTGTCCTGAGGCCACTCCAGAGCGATCTGTCCTAACTTTCACTGCCCTACGGTGCCCCCTCTGCTGCACATCAAGTTTGCACTAGGATGAGTCTCTCATCCGCGCTTCCCATTCTGCCCCATAGATCTGCCTGATCCCCACTACAGAGTCACGTGGCATTATGGTTCAAAACTGAGCAGGATAAGACCTTGCTCCTCCTCCTGTTTTGATGTGTGCTGGGTATTATAAGACTTTTAGTGACTGGGAGAGACAATCAAGGGGGCTTCTGGGGTATTAATAAAGTCCTTCTTCTTGACCTGGGTGCTGGTTACCTGGGTATATTCAGAAATTTAAAAAATTCACCAAACTGCACACGTATGAACTAAGAAACTAAAGAAAGGCAGAGCAATGACAGCAGAGAGGAGACTGGCACACAGACTGGCAGTCAGAGGACTGAGAGTTCCCCCTCAGGGGCACAGGGTGCCACCAATGGGCTTAAGGGGAAAATCACGATTAGCTTTGGCTTTTAGGAAGATAAGGCTACAAAACAAAATAGGAACTAAGATAATGCTAGGAAAACGGGTATGAGGAGACCTCCCTGGTCCAAGGATGGCCTAGACCTAACAGTCACAGTGGGGATGTCAGCAGTGAATGGATTGGAGAGCTTTGTATTTAGAACACAAATCTATGAATGTGATAAGAAGATAAGAATAAAAGATTTCTGACTTAAGAAAATGAGCAGCTGGTGGTCCCAGTTACTAAGAAAAGAAAAACTGGAGAAAGAGTACGTACAAATTAGGGGTGAAGGGTGAGGATGTTTCTAACATACAGAGATGATTATGAGCCACTTAAGTGGAAATGGAGGTTAGAAAACTGGATACACTTGTCCAGAGCTCAGAAGAAAGGGTAGATCTGGAGACAAAACTAAAAAAAAAAAATTCCCATAACCCTTATAGACAATTACTATATGTTTCTCCTTTTCCCCCTTATTTTAGAAAGTTGTTTTAAACTTTTCACTAAATATTGGAATATAAAAAATGGTTTATGTTCCTCAATAAACAATAAATAATGTTCACATTTTAGACTGCTTTCAAATATAAAGCAAGTGGGGTAATGATACGTCAATTTAGTTTTTCTCACAAACTGAATTTTAGAAAACAGAGTAACATTTAACTGAGCTAGCTTATGGTCACCTACCTGGCCACTTCTTTATTTAAACAGCTCCTCAACTGGCGATCCACTGACTATGCTGGCCCACAAATGTGCTACATGTGGCCAACACAGTGCTTTGTTTTTGTTTTTAAATTTGAGTTTGAGCTAGCTAGTTTCACTTGAAAGCTTGGATTTCTAGTTTTTCTTAAACACACATAATCCAGCAAATCTAGGTCACACAGGACGGAAGCATAGATGAACATACTAAACTACACTACAAGGAAATAATCAGCAAAATCCAGGACAGGGGAGCTGGAAGGAGTGAGCCCCCCCCCCGCCCCCCGCCGCAGATCAACACAGACAAAGAGGTATATTAACCAATCATAATGTGAGGACACTATTTCGATTCTGATTTTTAAAAAGTTTAAATCCATTTATGACCAATGGAAATTTGAACCTAATTTGGTATTTCATGATATTAAACATTATCTTTCTGTTAAAATGACATTGTTGTCATTGTTGTTCAGTCACTCAGTCATGTCTAATTCTTTGCGATCCCATGGACTGCAGCACACCAGGCTTCCCTGTCCTTCACCATCTCCCAGAGCTTGCTCAAACTGGTGTCCATTGAGTCAGTGATGCCATCCAACCATCTCATCCTCTGTCATCCCCTTCTCCTCCTGCCTTCAGTGTTTCCTAGCATCAGCATCTTCTCCAGTAAGTCAGTTCTTCTCATCAAGTGGCCAAAGTGGAGCTTCAGCCTCAGCATCAGTCCCTCCAATGAATATTCAGGATTGATTTCCTTAGGATTGACTGGTTTGATCTCCTTGCAGTCCAAGGGACTCTCAAGAGTCTTCTCCAACACCATTCAAAAGGATCAATTCTTCAGTGCTCAGCCTTCTTTATGGTCCAACTCTCACATCCATACACGACTACTAGAAAAACCACAGCTTTGACTAGACAGACCTTTGTTGGCAAAGTAACGTCGCTGCTTTTTAATATGCTGTCTAGGTTGGTCATAGCTTTTCTTCCAAGGAGCAAGTGTCTCTTAATTTCATGGCTGCAGTCACCATTTGCAGTGATTTTGGAGCCCAAGAAAAAATCTGTCACTGTTTCCATTTTTTCCACAACTATTTGCCATGAAGTGATGGGACCGAATGCCATGATCTTAGTTTTTGAATGTTGAGTTTTAAGCCAGCTTTTTCACGCTCCTCTTTCACCTTCATCGAGAGGCTCTTTAGTTCCTCTTCGCCTGAAAGCCTTATGGCTGAAACCATAAGGGTGTCATCTGATACTGCAGTTACGTTTTTAAGAGTCCCTATTTCTTATAGGTACATACTGAAATATATACTGAAACATTTATGGATTTTAAGGATCAAACAATATGATGACTTTGATTGACTCGAAAATAATATGAGAAGGACAAATGTTGGCATATATGTTGAAAGCAGAACCCTCACAAATTGCTGGTAGGACTGCAAAATGGTACTGTTGCTTTAGAAAGTACTTTGGCAGTTTCCTAAAAAGTTAAATATAGATCTACCATGAAAAAAAAAGTGAAAGTGTTATTCGCTCAGTTGTGTCTGACTCTTCTGTGTCCCCATGGATTGTAGCACGCCAGGCTCCTCTGTCCATGGGATTTTCCAGGCAGGAATACTGGAGCGGGTAGCCATTACTTTCTCCAGGGGATCTTCCCAACCCAAGGACTGAACTCCAATCTCCTGCATTGCAGGCAGATTCTTTACCTTCTGAGCCACCAGAGAAGCCCAAAGAATACTGGAACAGGTTGCCATTTCTTACCCCAGGGGATCTTCCCAACCCAGGGATCGAATCCACATCTCTTGTGTCTCCTGCATTGGCAGGTGGATTCTTTACCATCTGAGCCACCCGGGAAGCTATCTACCATATGACCCAACAATTCTACTCCACTCCTAGCTATCAACCCCCCAAAACGAAAACATGTTTCCCAAAGACTTGCATGTAAATGTTTGCAGCAATATTACTCACAACAGCCAAAAATGGAAACCCAAACTTCAAATGTCCTAGTAAATGGCTGAGCATAGGTGATATATTCATACAATGAAACTATTTGGCCATTAAAAGGAATGAATTGCTAATACACAGTACAACATGGATGAACCTCAATAACATAAGTAAAAGAAGCCAGACAAAAAGGACCATATACTGTGTGACTCCATTTATTTGAAACACTCAGAAAGGGCAAATCTATAGAGACAGAAAGTAGATTAGTGGTTGTCTGGGGCTGGAGGTCGGACTAGGAATTAACTGTAAACCAACAAAAGAGCTCTTACACGGGTGATGGAAATGTTCTATGGCTGGATTGTGGTGACAGCTGCATAACTCAGTCAATTTACCAACAAGCACTGAATTTTGCGTTTACAATGTATGGATTTTAATGTATACAAACTATGCCTCAAGAGTTTCCAAAAGTTAAGGAAGCTAAAAAACAAAAGACAAGGAATTTGAGAAGACTAGAAGAAGAATGGGAAATGTAACATGGAATGAGGAAACGGAATAAAGAATGAAAGGGGGACGTCTCTGGTGACCTGGCGGTTGAAACTCTGCCTTGCAGTGCAGGGGATGTCGGTTCGATCATGGTTGGGGAACTGAGACCCCACTTGCTTCAACTAAGACCAGAGGCAGCCACATAAGTAAACACATTAAACAGAAAAAAAGATTTGTTTTCTAGTTAAAAAATAAAGAATGCACCTGAGAAGGGATGCATGTGGGGATAGAGCAGAATTAGCCATTGGTTAATGGTTACAGCTACATGGGAATTCACTATACTATTCTTTCTATTCTGGTGTGTGGCTGAAATTCTCTCTCTCAATCTCAAGCAAAATAAGACAATCTAACGTTGCTGCTCTGACAGGCTCCCTTCAGGTGACTTCACTTTCTTGGGCAAAATGTCAGACTGTTTAAGAGGAGAGAAACAAGTACAATACTGATTATGGAACAGGCACCTAGTATTTGAGAAAACAAAGATGAAAAACATTAAGCAATGTAGCTTACTCCTTGGAAGGAAAGTTATGACCAACCTAGATAGCATATTCAAAAGCAGAGACATTACTTTGCCAACAAAGGTCCGTCTAGTCAAGGCTATGGTTTTTCCAGTGGTCATGTATGGATGTGAGAGTTGGACTGTGAAGAAAGCTGAGTGCCGAAGAATTGATGCTTTTGAACTGTGGTGTTGGAGAAGACTCTTGAGAGTCCCTTGGACTGCAAGGAGATCCAACCAGTCCATTCTGAAGGAGATCAGCCCTGGGATTTCTTTGGAAGGAATGATGCTAAAGCTGAAACTCCAGTACTTTGGCCACCTCATGCGAAGAGTTGACTCATTGGAAAAGACTCTGATGCTGGGAGGGATTGGGGGCAGGAGGAAAAGGGGACGACAGAGGATGAGATGGCTGGATGGCATCACCAACTCGATGGATGTGAGTCTGAGTGAACTCTGGGAGTTGGTGACGGACAGGGAGGCCTGGCATGCTGCAATTCATGGGGTTGCAAAGAGTCGGACACGACTGAGCAACTGAACTGAACTGAACTGAACTGAAGCAATGTAGCACAATATGGAGAAATCAATCACCAGAATTACACCAACTCAGGTTGCTTCTCCCATTGAGGGTAGTATATTTTTCCTTCTATATTGTTAATATTTACCTAATGATGCTGGCCATCTGACATTTTAATTCTAGACATGCCTAAAGCCAAGAGACATGGTTCAGTGCGTTCAAGGTTCAGTATTAGTTTTGTTCTCTAATTTATAAGCTACAAAAACTCAGTTACATGATTTCACCTAAGACTCAAGATTCTAAATTATAAAGTGAAAGAATTTTAGGAGTTCATCACTTGGAGTCACAGGCCTGGGGACTAAGACCTATGGATAAGCTTTGGCAGGATTACAAAGCCCTATAAATTCCAAGAAGTTTTGCCTACATTTCTACCTGCATTTTCTGGGAAGAGATTCAATATCTTTCAGCATATTCTCAAAAGGAGCCAAGACTCACTTCTCTCCCTGCAGTTGACAACCATTTTAATCAGGATATTTATTGTTTACAAATAACAGTATGGGTCTAGTCAGGTTTTTTTAATCCAGATTCTGTATTCTTTAAACTATAGTCACAAAATACATTGCTTTGTTAATGTACTGGGTTTTAATAAGATAAACTTTCTCACTGCTGAAACCTCATTCTGCTAAGAATACCTTACAGAATTAAAATTATGTACAAGGTTTGGGATCACAACGATTTATTTTTCCTGGTCTCATATATTAACCAGCTAAATCGCCTGGAGGCATGTTTTGAATTAAAAAGCAGGATACAAAGGGTTCAGTCTAGGCCTATCGTAAATTTCTTCCCTAGACAGACAATGACAGAAGCGAGGGATAAAAAGGGCCTCTAATCAAAAACATATTTTCATTGCTGGGCTTAAATTTCCGGTAACGGATTTCAAGCGAGATTTGAAATTCCTCCTGGAGATGCTCACTTTGCTCAGGCCAGAGACCGCCACGCCCACCAGGGAAACTGAGGCAAAGGTTCCGCGCACCTTCCAACTGCCGCACACCTTCCAACTGCCAGGCACCAGGGGGATGGACCAAAGGAGACGGCGGACGAGCGAAGTCGGGGGTAGAAGTTGGAGATGAAAGGGAGGAGGAAGATCAAGTTGCTCTAGGCAAGTAAGTCAGGGAAGCCAACAGGACTGCAAGCACAGCCCCCTGAAAGTCCTTCGGGGTTACACCGCAGTTCGGCCCCTTTCCCTCTCTTAGTTCGAATCTTCCTACCCTTTCCAGACCGACCGAGGACTCCCGCCATTCCCACAGTTCCCAACAGACCCCTATGAGAGGGAGGCCGCGACTGGGAATACAGGCGGGAATCCAATCGCTCATAGACAATCCCCCGACCCCCGCTTCCCCTGGGCCAAAAGTTGCCCCTCGGCATCAGGGAGCGGCCTCGGCCTCTGTCCCCCGCCCTGGTCTTGCAAGGCCCTGGTCGCCCTTACCTTGAGCGCCAGGTGGTGGACGCGGCCCAGGCCGGGCTCGGCCAGCAGCTGCAGCAGCCCCAACAGCGGGAACAGCCGGAGGCCGGAGGCTAGCCGAGGACTGCGGGAGCCCGAGAGGCCAACGGGCGCCGGGGCGGCCATATTTGTTCCAGCATCACCAGCTGCTTCCTCTCCCGCCCACTTCCGGGGCTAAAGAGCGGCGGCTGCCGGAAGCGCTTGAAAGCGGGCTCTCTGCTGCCAGCGGCGGGGAGATTGTAGCCTTTTTCCTGGAGTTTGCGGTCCCGGGAGCGGGGCGGGTACACTTCGGGGCCGTTCAGTTGGCCTCTGCTGTGAGGACTTTTCGGTTTAGCCAGAAGAGGTGCGCCCGCAGTGGGTAGCCGTGGCGGTTGCCATGGTAACAGTCGCTGGGCTGGACAAACCCCAGCGTTGCCTCCGCCCCGCGGAGCTTGGAAAGCGACCTTGGGCCTGCGCGGCCGTCGGCCCACCGAGGGACCTGGCGTTCCTAGGCGGGGAATGCCTCCTGGGTGCCTGGCGGTTGATGGGACCGATTGCCCCGAGCAGCCTTCACTCGATAGAAAAACCAAGTTCGGGGCTTGTCATCAGTCCTTGGGTGGTTTTGTTTTTGTGTTTTGAGGCACTTAACGCAAATTTTTGATGAGGTGGTTTTAGTAATTTATTGCGCCTTTATGAGGTACTTCTTCCCCAGTGGCTCAGCGGTAAAGAAGCCACCTGCGGTGCAGGAGACACAGAGACTCTGGTTCCATCCTTGGGTTGGGAAGATCCCCTGGAGGAGGAAATGGCAACTCACTCCAGTATTCTTGTCTGGGAAATCCTATGGACAGAAAGGAGCCTGTCCATGGGGTCGCAAAAGAATCGGACATAGCTGAGCGACTAAACAAGGACAACGTATCAGGCACTTCGTTAAGCCTTTTGGGTGCATTTTTGCATGTAATCCTTGGAACAGTCTGATGAGATAGGAGGTAGGTGTAAGTATTAACCTCCCCGCCCCCCCCCCCCCACACACACACATACACACACACTTTACTGGTAAGCAAACTGAAGTTGAGAGATTGTCATTTGTTCCAGGTTGAAGTGGGAATCACGTGGAAAATGCTAAATACTGTTATATCGCTTCATGCTATTTCATCCAACCACTAGAGTATGAATCTCTTAATCCTGTGTGGAAACTTGCCTTGCTTCTAATCTTTTGAATTTGTAGAGAGACCTTTAATGAAAGAATTCAGTAGTTTGTTCCCTCCAAATCGCTATTTTGATCATGGAGTTATAAAAAAAGATAATGCTTATTAAAATTACCAATAGACTAGCTAGGTTTATTTAGGTTTTCGGTGTATTTTTGTTTTGCTTTTTTTTTTTGGCTTGCCACGCAATGCATGCTCTTTGTGGGCAATCATTTAAACAAAAGAGAAGAAAATAAAAACCACAAGGAATCCCCCAATACTGCATGACTATCAGTGTTTTATGACAGAATCAGATTCCTAATCTTTTTAACTGGAACTAGGAACTGAAGTTAACATGATATATCTAAATGAAGATAAAGTGAGTAAACTGCTGCACTCAGGTTAACAAAAATCAGGAGGGGAAGTACAGAGGAGAGGAGTGAGAGTCCCAGATCTTTTAGCTGTGCAATCTCAAAGTCATGAATCTATGAATTCTTGAAAGTGAAAGTGGCTCAGTTGGGTTGTCCGTGGAATTCTCCAGGCCAAAATACTGGAGTGGGTAGCGTTTCCCTTCTCCAGGGGATCTTCCCAAGCCAGGTCTCCTGCATTACAGGCAGATTCTTCACCAGCTGAGCCACAGGAAAGTCCAAGAATACTGGAGTGGGTAGCCTATCCCTTCTCCAGCAGATCTTCCTGACCCAGGAATCTGCACTGCTGGGAGGTCAAAAACTAGTACAGGTTCTGTCACACCCTCTGTAAGAACAAAAGTAGGGCACTAAGGTGTAGCCAGGAAGATAGAAAGGCAATGTTTACTAGTTGGTAGTTTAATTTCTTTCTACAACCTAAGATTTTTAGCCATGTATTATGGATATGTCATCTTACTTCTATGAACAAAATTCTTGTCTGATCTTACTACACAATTTTACAGATGAAGAAGCTTAGAACAAGAAACTTTATTGTCTTAGAAATCCACAAATGAGATAATAGTTAATCTATTTATCAAGCAGTTAAGTTTGCCAAATATTCTGCTAAGTACTCTATATGTTGTTGTTGTTGTTTAGTCACTAAGTCATGTCCTACACTTTGTGATCCCATGGACTGCAGCACACCAGGCTCCTCTGTCCTCCATTGTCTCCTAGAGTTTGCTCAAATTCATGTCCATTGCGTCAGATGCTGTCTAACACATCTCACCCTCTACCACACCCTTCTCCTTTTGCCTTCAGTCTTTCCCAGCATCAGGGTCTTTGTGCACATTATCTCATTTAAGACCACAAAATCTTTGTATGGTCTGTATTTTTGTTCCTTTCTTAAAGACAAGACTTGGTTAGAAAAATTTATTCAAGGGTGGTCTGATAATTTATAAATGACTCTCATCCAGGCCTTGCCCACAAAGCCCAGCATTTAATCCTTATTCTGCAATTGTTATAAAAAATCTCATACGAGGCTGGAAGTGTCCTTAGAAAATCAGCAAATCCTTTCACCTTATTAATAGATTTGAAAACAAATCCAAGGAACTCAAAAATGATTTTCTCAGGATCACACAAGGATTTAGGTAATTTTGGGCAAGCATCCAGGACTGGACCTCATGTGCTTTAAACTGGCTCTCTGCTTCTTGTACTGTACCATACGTGGCATTCTTTTTATTCAAATTTTATTATTTTTTAAATTCTTTTAAATTTTCAAAAAATAAAATCCCAGAATCTGAGTAGCCAGTATCTTATGAAGTGAAATTCAAGAGAAATGTTCAGAAAGCATTTTAAAAAATCAGCAATATGAAAGAACATGGAAGAAATAAAAAATAATTGATACTTTCTTTTAGGTAAGAGGAAAGAAAAACCAGACAGTCAACTGATCCTCACGTCGGTATCAAACTAGTTGTCAAAAGAAATGGGGATTTTTAAGTGCAGTTTCCTTTTTTTATGGAGGCTTCCTAGCTGGCTCTGTGGTAAAGAATCCACCTGCCAGTGCAGGAGATGGGGATTTGATCCCTGAGTTGGGAAGATCCCCTGGAGGAGGAAATGGCACCCCACTCTAGTATTCTTGCCTGGAGAATCCCACGAACAGAGGAGCCTGGCGGGCTACAGTCCACGGGGTCACAAAGAGTCAGATACAACTAAGCACGCACGAACTTCATTTTTAAAGGGAATCTGCAATGTTTTGGAGTGTTATTGTATACTTTTTAAAGTGAGGTACCATTTTTGAGAATCTCTGGTTTTAAATTTGAAAATAATAGGCTTCTAAAAATGGATTGATCAGGAATAATCTTAATTTTATATTAGAATAACCAGTTTATAAAATAGGAGACCTTTGTCTTTTAGTCTCTGGAAAACAGTTTGACAAGGGCTCAAAGCTGGGTTTTTATACCTTGCTGCTTTTCACTTGGGAATTATTATGTGACTTTCACAGGGTCACATACCAGTGACATCTGTCCAAAAGTTTATGAGAAATGGCTTCTTCAGGTATTTGAGAACTATATTGTGCCAGTCATTAGTTTGGAACTGAGAGATTTGAGCAAACTCCAAGAGTTGGTGAAGGACAGAGAAGCCTGGCATGCTGCAGTCCATGGGTCGAAGTCAGATGCAACCTAGCAACTGAGCAACAAAAGAAAGGGAGCACAAATTACAAAGATTTAAAGGTGAAGTATGCTTTTGAACCATCTGGTGATGTCCATGTATAGAGTCTTCTCTTGTGTTGTTGGAAGAGGGTGTTTGTTATGACCAGTGCATTTTCTTGGCAAAACTCTATTAGTCTTTGCCCTGCTTCATTCTGTATTCCAAGGCCAAATTTGCCTGTTACTCCAGGTGTTTCTTGACTTCCTACTTTTGCATTCCAGTCCCCTATAATGAAAAGGACATCTTTTTTGGGTGTTCGTTCTAAAAGGTCTTGTAGGTCTTCATAGAACCGTTCAACTTCAGCTTCTTCAGCATTACTGGTTGGGGCATAGACTTGGATTACTGTGATATTGAATGGTTTGCCTTGGAAATGAACAGAGATCATTCTGTCGTTTTTGAGACTGCATCCAAGTACTGCATTTCGGACTCTTTTGTTGACCATGATGGCTACTCCATTTCTTCTGAGGGATTCCTGCCCACAATAGTAGATATAATGGTCATCTGAGTTAAATTCACCCATTCCAGTCCATTTCAGTTCGCTGATTCCTAGAATGTCTACATTCACTCTTGCCATCTCTTGTTTGACCACTTCCAATTTGCCTTGATTCATGGACCTGACAGTCCAGATTCCTATGCAATACTGCTCTTTACAGCATCGGACCTTGCTTCTATCACCAGTCACATCCACAGCTGGGTATTCTTTTTGCTTTGGCTCCATCCCTTCATTCTTTCTGGAGTTATTTCTCACTGATCTCCAGTAGCATATTGGGCACCTACTGACCTGGGGAGTTTCTCTTTCAGTATCCTATCATTTTGCCTTTTCATACTGTTCATGGGGTTCTCAAGGCAAGAATACTGAAATGGTTTGCCATTCCCTTCTCCAGTGGACCACATTCTGTCAGATCTCTCCACCATGACCCATTCATCTTGGGTTGCCCCACGGGCATGGCTTAGTTTCATTGAGTTAGACAAGGCTGTGGTCCTAGTGTGATTAGATTGACTAGTTTTCTGTGAGTATGGTTTCAGTGTGTCTGCCCTCTGATGCCCTCTTGCAACACCTACCTTGGACTACAAGGAGAGCCAACCAGTCCATTCTGAAGGAGATCAGCCCTGGGATTTCTTTGGAAGGAATGATGCTAAAGCTGAAACTCCAGTACTTTGGCCATCTCATGCAAAGAGTTGACTCACTGGAAAAGACTCTGATGCTGGGAGGGATTGGAGGCAAGAGGAGAAGGGGACTACAGAGGATGAGATGGGTGGATGGCATCACTGACTCGATGGATGTGAGTCTGAGTGAACTCTGGGAGTTGGTGTTGGACAGGGAGGCCTGGCATGCTGTGATTCATGGGGTCGCAAAGAGTCGGACACAACTGAGCGACTGATCTGATCTGATCTGATGCTTTTGAACTGTGGTGCTGGAGAAGACTCTTGAGAGTCCCTTGGACAGCAAGGAGATCCCACCAGTCCATCCTAAAGGAAATCAGTCTTGAATATTCATTGGAAGGGCTGATGCTGAAATTGAAACTCCAGTACTTTGGCCACCTGATGCGAAGAACTGACTCATTTGAAAAGACCCTGATGCTGGGAAAGATTGAAGGCGGGAGGAGAAGGAGACGACAGAGGATGAGATGTTTGGATGGTATCACCGACTCAATGGACATGAGTTTGAATAAACTTCAGGAGTTGGTGGAGAGGGAGTCCTGCCGTGCAGTCCATGGGGTTGCAAAGAGTTGGACATGACTGAGCAACTGGATTGAACTGAAAGTAAAGGGTTTTTAGATAGTTACTTCTCAAATTCTGTGAAAATGCTATCTTGGCAATTTTACTTAGGCACATGATTTCAGAGTTTCAAGAGCAGGTTATTTGCATAATCATGATACTGTAACTGGGAACAGACCTGTTGAGTAACAGAGCAAGTTAGGTTTGCCTCTCCCTGGCCGCATTTTCAAAGGGGCATTAAACTTTAAGGTACTGACTGAAAAAGCCTTGAGGGGCTGGAAAGACTATATCCTAAACCTGACTTTCAGCCTTACCCTCTTCGTCAAGTGGGTCTTATTTTTCTGTTTCCTCTAACATTGCAAGATCTACTGAAGTTTGCCACTAGTAGCAGAATTTGGAGTTTGAATCTAGTGTGATTAATAATGTTTGACATCAGTTTAGAAATTTCCAGAGATATTTAATGTAATTATGGGGTTAATATTCTCTAGTTATGATTGTTCTTGTCTTTCTTATCAAAAGAGATGACGTTTCTGATCAAAATTCTGTATAAACACAGTACAGGGAACCAGAGGTCAAACTAGAGCTTGGCAATATATTCAGAAGTCAAATGTCACTTTCATTCTTTGACTTGAAATGTCATTTCTTGGGGCTTGGGGAATGCCCACAACTCTCCTTGCAGAGTCATCTTCCTGGAAAAGCTAGCCCCGGACACATCTTGAATCCTGCAGGTTGGAGAAGAACTTCCAATCCGCTTCTCCTCAATTCGGTGGCACAGTGCGTAACTTGCTCAGCCACAGACAACTGGTTTTTCCTGATATTATGCACATCTTTATAGACCATCAGGGGAATTCCATTATTGAGTACAAAAATTGGTTGCAGTCTTAAGATTCTACTCATGACAGAGTTCTCCTTTTATCCCACTCCAACTTTTTCCACTCCACTGCTTTCTTGGGTCCTTAGTAAGTAGTTTGAATGTTAAACAAATGGAGAATTTTAAGCTGGAAACTGATGGAACCTACTTTAAAGGAAAAAGAAGAAATCCTGAGAATCTCATTAAGAAGAGTACTTCAGCGATAGACAACCAGTCAATGGTAGTTCAAGCAATCTGTTTTACCACATCAGGAGTGCTTAAAGGATTGCTTTCCTTGATAGAGGAAGTAAAAATCCTCCAAAAAATAAGAGGAAAAATAGGGAACTGATACTCGTGCCCCCATGTGCTACATTTTAGAACATTTTACATGTGTTCTTTCTTTTCGTCTTTGCAGTAACTTTTGGAGCAAAGCATTATGTCCATTTTATGGAGGAGGAAACTGAGGCCTAGAGAAGGGAAATAATTCAACCAAAGCTCTAGAGGTTTCTGTGTGGGGCTATCCACTCTGTGCTCATGCCAGCTCCCTTCTTTCAGCCTCACAACAACCTTGGAAGTCTGTGTTTCAAGTGAAGTTCTGAGAGTTTAAGTAACTTGTCTAAGGCCACAGACCTAATAAGTAGTGTAACACTAGGATCCCAATGGAACAATTACAAAACCACTTAACGTATTAAAGAGCAGAGCGATCACTTTGCCGACAAAGGTCCATATAGTCAAAGCTATGATTTTTCCAGTAGTCATGTACGGATGTGAAAGTTGGACCAGAAAGAAGGTTGAGCACCAAAGAATTGATGCTTTTAGACTGTTGTGCTGAAGATCTTGAAAGTCCCTTGGACAGCAAGGAGATCAAACCAGTCAATTCTAAAGGAAATCAACCCTGAACATTCATTGGAAGGACTAATGCTGAAGCTCCAATACTTTCCCAACTCATTGGAAAAGACCCTGATGCTGGGAAAAATCAAGGGAGGAGGAGAAAGGGGCAACAGAGGGTGAGATAGCATCATCGACTCAATGGACATGAGTTTGATAATACTCTGGGAGATGGTCAAGGACAGGGAAGCCTGGCGTGCTGCAGTCCATGGGATCACAAAGAGCTGGACATGAGTTAGTAACTGAAAAAAGGAAGCCTTTTAAATAGATTAGATAGTGATATCTCTACATCTAAGCCCCTGAATTAGATGTTTATACTAGCAAGAGCATTGGAGTTGCTGAAAGACTGTATTAGAATTGTTTACCTCTAACTCCATAGCAACTATACAGGGTCTATATTTTCTAGATACCTTATTTCAGTGCTAATAACATCTGTGTGATCAGATTATTCAGTGGGAATTTATGTAGTCACCTGCCAAGATCATAACTTTGTAAATCAGTATTCTCCACATGTTCCTAAAAGGTAAAACAGGTGTATATAGCCCAAACCGATCCCCTAGGTAATTTAGAGTCCCTTGGAGAGCAAGGAGATCCAACCAGTCCATGCTGAAGGAAATCAGTCCTGAATATTCATTGGAAGGACTGATGCTGAAGCTGAAACTCCAATACTTTGGCCACCTGATGCGAAGACCTGACTCATTGGAAAAGACTCTGATGCTGGGAAAGATTGAAGGTGGGAGGAGAAGGGGACGACAGGATGAGATGGTTAGGTGGCATCACTGACTCAATGGACATGAGTTTGAGTAAACTCTGGGAGTTGGTGATGGACAGAGAGGCCTGGCATGCTGCAGTCCATGGGGTTGCAGGGAGTTGGACACGACTGCAGGACTGAACTGAACTGAACTGAACTGAGGTCATTGCAGTATTTACATAAATGAGGTTTACAATTGTTTAGGCATTAAATCATGTCCGGCTCTCCTGCAGCCCATGGACTGTAGCCACCCCAGGCTCCTCTGTCCATGGGATTTTCCAGGCAAGAATACTGGAATGGGTTGCCATTTCCTCCTCCAGGGGATCTTCCTGACCCAGGGATCAAACCCCCATCTCCTGCATTGGCAGATGGATTCTTTACTACTGAGCCAGTGGGGAAGCCACAGGATTTACAACACCTCTTGTGAAAACTGATTCCTAAGCAGGTCAGTCACAGTGACTTGTTAATAGAAGTTCTTCTCTTAAACTCACTCCCTTTTACTATAAGGTAAACTGAAATGGATTCAGTTCCTCCTAAAAGATACTGTGCTGTATTTAATTTTTTTCTTTGCTAGCTTATTTCTTTTTATGCTGAATCCTGTTTGTTTCCATTGCTTTAAAATCAGTGGTGACTTTTCCTTTTATTTCTTGGAGATTCTGATACCTTCAACCCTTTTTTTCAGTTACCACCAGACTTAATGAAGTTAAAGGTATTTGCAGTATGGTCTAATTAACCCAGTTCCATACAGTACTGCTGCCGTGGCTTTTAATGGGTTCCTATAACTGTTTCCTGCTTACTCATCTTAAAAGGTTTCCTTCTAATGTGGTCTCTCTCTCTTTCTGCTATCTCTTGCTCTTTGTCCCCCGTTTCTCTTCTTTAGAGCTGCAGGTTGTTTTTCCTCCTGATTAGCATCTTTTCACAAGTCACTGGCAGTCGAGATTAGATCACTGTATTTGAAAAAACAGTAAATCTTGGCAGGAAGAAATTGAGGTGATTTGTGAGGCAGGGTCCTGTTAGATTACCTGCATTTCACTCAGCATTTCCAAATAGCAAACTAAACTGTGCAGTATTGATTGAGTTTCTGACCCCTCCAACTCACTCAAGCTGTTAATGAATGTACCTTGGAAGGTAAGTGGCTGGCTGTTCTGATGGTTACAGGTCTAGCAGGATTGGAGTACAGAGTTTCCAGACCGGGTAACTGAGAAAAAAATATTTAAAATGCACACTAACAACAAACTGGTGGAAGGAACTCCTTACTGAAAAAAGATAGACCAAAACAGGTTTGACAGTTTAAATTTATTGTAGTCCTGTCCAACAAAGGAAGTAGACTTGGTTTATCTGCAGGAGTAGGACACCACCCTTGCTCCACCCTCTCCTGGAGAAGAATGATAAGCTGGTTGAAGCTGGGTGTAGTGGGATTAGAGAGACAGGCAGCTGAAATACTTCTTAAATGGGGCCCATTTTAGGAGTTCACAGATAGTCAGAAAAGTCAGTAGGATTAGCTGAGGAAGAAAGAAAAGTTGGGGGAGAAAGGGCCTAGTGATTCAGAGGAAGGAGTGGGAACCCAAACAGTTCTCCAGTCCCAATCCTGGAATCGGGCTTCCCTGGTGGCTCAGACAGTGAAGAATCCGCCTGCAATGCAGAAGACCCTGATGGATCCCTGGGTGGGGAAGATCCCCCGGAGAAGGAAATGGCAACCCACTCCAGTATTCTTGCCTGGAGAATTCCACGGACAAAGGAACCTGGTGGGCTACAGTCCATGGGGTCGCAAAGAGTGGGACACGACTGAGCGACACACACACACACACACAATCCTGGAATGTTATTTGTGTATACTCTGGGAGTGCAGGGGAAAAGGAGTCCGTATCTACTTAAAAATTAGTTCTCAATTTACCAACCACTGGCCGGGTAACAGGTGGTCATCTCTCGCTGAGCTGGGTAGTTACTGCCTCCCTTTGGCGGGAGGTGGGGGAGGAGGCTCTGAGCTTCTCCAGAGGTGGAGGCCTTGTCCTAGGCCACCCAGCTAGTGAGTGCGGGTTGGCGGGACTGGAACCAGAAACGCGAATCTGTGGACCCAGAGCCTTTGCTTTTTTCACCCACTACGCGGCAACGTGATTTCAACGTCTGAGAGTTTCTTGGCCGAACAAGTCGGAAATCACCGGTTTCAGAGATTAGAAATCACCGGTTGTGCGCCCCTGGACTCTTTTCCCCAGGCACTCTGCTAGGTCGCTCTCGGCCTCCGAGTCCTTCTGTGTGCAGTACGCAGACAGCACCGCACCTGGCCCCACGCCCACCCGCGCAAGGCTGCGAAAGACCCCCGGGCCTCCAAGGCTTCCCGGGCGGTGGGGGAAAAGACCCGCTCGAGCTAGCTCTGATGGTTGAGCAACGAAAAGCATGGTCCTTAAATTCAAAGCGGCGCTCGGCGCAGGGGAGCAACCTCAGGCTACTCGGCAGAACCCCCGTAATAACAGAGGCCGGCTCCGTTCAGAGGCGAGTGGTTTGTCCCTAAGAGCAGAGAGTGTGGCTGCTAATAAATAATTAAAAAAAAAAACAAAAACAAAAAAAACGGCAGCGGGGAGGCCGGCGGCTCCAGGTCCCACCAGGGCCCCCGGCTTTCTGCAAGTCCTTCCGGACCCCTGGGCCATGCGGGCGGGGGGCTCCCGGGGGGAGGTTGGGCCGGGGGCGGGGCGCGCGCGTGCGCGAGCTGTCAGGCCGGCCCCGCCCCCGGCGCGAGGCCCCGCCCCTCCCCTCCCCCGCCCCTCGCTCTCGGGTGTGGGGCGGGCGGGCGCTGCGGAGACCGCGGCTGCTGCTTCCTCGGGCCATTTTGCCGAGGAGCGACCGGGGAAGAGGACCGCCGCGGAGACCCTAGGCGAGGAGCGGCGAGCTGGAGGAGGCGGCGGCCGCACGGAGCACGAACTTTCCTCGATCGCGGGGATCTCCCGGGGAGACGGGATCGCTGGGGAGGGGGACCGGAGAGCCGCGCCCCGCCGTGCGGTGCGCCCCTTCCCGCCCCCTGCACCATGAGCTGGGGCATCGAGCTCTGGGTGAGTGAGGGGCCGGGCCCGCGAGGATGCAGGGAGGTCGGGGAGCGGTGCCTGGTGCGCCTGGGCTGGGGGACGCGGGCCGGGCTGCCCCCGGTGGACGAGATCGCTTGCCGGTCGGGGGTCTCGGCGGCCCTGGCGGGAGGCGCAGGTCCGAGTGCCTCTCGTTGGCCTCGGCTTGAGCGGGAGGTGCGCGCCAGATTCGCCCTTCCGAGGTGAGCGGGGGCTGGTGTGAACCGCGCCCCCCGCCCCGGCGGCCAGAGCAGGGGCCGCTGGTGTGGGTCCCCTCCACGGCCCGAGAGGGGCACGCGGATCTGGGTCCCCGCACCTCCCGATCAGAGGCGCGGGCGGGACCCCCCTGTCTTCAGCGCGGCGGGCCGACTCAATGGGGGCGTGGAAGGCCGGGGATTTTCAGGGCTGCGTTAGGTATTCGGCGCCCAGACCCGCGGTCCCCTGCTGTCTCTCCAAGGAGGTGCGGGTGTGTCGGGCGCTCTCCCGGGGGGCGGGGCGGCCCTGGCGGGGCCGGATCCCAGGGCTTGGGTTTGGGGGTGCAGGGGTGAGTGAGAACTGGTGTCTTCCCTCTAGTGGCGAGGACGTTTGCCCTGTGGTGGTTTGGGGTGCGCTTGTGATTCTCCCGGGGCAACTCAGATCTTGGATTTGATGGGATTGCGGCGTTCGGCCTGGAGGGGAGAGTAGTAGGAGTTAAGAGGGACGCCTTGCGTTGCCGCCTGCGGGAAGAGACATTAGCGGGGTCAGTTTTGTATTTTTTAACCGCTGGGAGGAAAGAGTCTGAAATGCGGTAGGGAGCGCCCCGCCGGGATGTTTAACCCGGAGCGCGGATGGATAAACAAGCGGCGTGGTGTGTGCAAGCTCCTCTCTCCCCGGACCCGGATGCCAAGGCGGTGCACTGGCGGTCCTTGGGAGGAGAGGCTGTGGCTTGTGGACTGGGGCTTGTTTTCCTCTGGATTCCTTGCTTCCTCTGGATTCCTAAGGAGATCTCTGGGCAAGCGATGGGCAGAGCGGAGTGCAGAGGAAGAAGGAGATGAAATCTCAGTTATTGCACCGAGACGTCCTCAAGATGAGACATTTCCCAGGAGGAACTCGAAAGTGCCTCCTTTCGGAATTCCATTTGTAAAGGGTGTGGAGAAGAAAGTGTGGGGTGGTGGTTGCTATCTGAGTGGAGGCCAAGAAATCTCACGTCAAAATAAAAGGTTAGAGCAGCTATAGAAACAGAGCGCATCCTCCCTTAATTAATTTTTTTTTCCTTTAATTGTTTTTATATAACCACTTCTTAGGCTCAGAAGCAGCTACTGTTATTGATACCAAAATCCTGAAGGCAGTAGTTTCCTTAAATGAGAATTCATTTTGTAAACATCCCCGGCTAAAAGGATCTCAAATTTTCGACTGATGTTTGCAAATATTCATTCTTAAAGTAGCAGATGGTCGTAAGTATTCATACACAGCCAATTAGGCAGTCTACCATTTTAAGTGTTGGATTTCTTTCCTCTTCAATTCCTTCTGCACTCCCTTTGCCTCTTTTTACCCTAGGGGGAACGAATCAGAATAAATTTTTATCAACAGAATAGAAATTTTGGCACAATTTTTATTTTCACTTGTTCAAACAAGAGAAAGGGTTTATTGGGAGGAGGGAATACAATATATTTCCAAGTGAAATAGGCTGTAGTTTAGGGATTGAACACCATGGTGGCCATTTCATGGTGATGTTGGTGAATGTTATAGAAGGTGATCCAGAAAGGGGTGGGCGGTGGGATAGTAGTTATGAGGAAACACCAGATAAAATAGCCTCAATCCCCTGCGTTATTCTGTACACTTCTTTTGGCAGGTAGAGGGTGGAAAGGAAGGCAAAGGCAAGTTGTTGAAAATCAGTAGGAAATGGAATATACACAAGTACAAAGAAACCTTAGATTTGCTTCAAAAGAGTTTGGGGTGATAGTGGATGGGAATGGGAATGAAATGAAATTGCGCCAGAGCCGGTCACTGCTGACCTGGGGAATGGGTACAGGAAGGCTCGTGATACCAGGTTTTCTACTCTCTAGGATTGAAATTCCCTACAGTGAAAATAACTGGAAAAGATTTTTAAGGGAGAGGGTGTGTAAACTACTTGAAATTTTTTCTCACTTGTTAAGGTTTACGAGAAAGAACTAGTTATCTGTTGTCTCTAGGAAACACCTGTCCATGAAGAGTTAAAAAAAAGAAAATGGCATTCTACTAGAGTATCGCCCTTTGCCCTTGAGTGGTTTAGAGGTTAATAGAGGGAAAAGAATGGAACTTGTAATTTGTACTAAGAGAAGTGCAAAATCTGAGTTTAAATTCCAAGAAGCATAAGGGCACCAAAATGTCTGTTTTCAGTTGCCTCATTTCATTAAAATTTGAGATTAAAAAAGAAAATTTAAAAAAACAAAAAGAAGAAAAATGTGAGATTAAAAAATGAAGAATTCTGAAAAACGAACCTCCAGTTCTCTGGTGGTGAGAGACTGTGGTGTGGTGCATGGGGCGGCCTGGCAGAGCCCTGATTGAGGGTTTTCCTTGAATGGTGGCTGTGGAATTTTGCACAGGGGTAATGAGATAATGACGGGGCACTCAAGCCTAACTTGGCAGAACGATGCTTCTAGATGGAGAGAGATGGAGCTCTGGTTTGGATGGCCATGAGTTCTTTGCGACAGGTCTTTGCAGCTTTCATAGACCTTCACAAACGCCATCAGGTTTTACACATGTTTTAGGAACGCAAGTCAACGTCCCTATAGGCTTTTCAAAAGGACGTATTTCTAACGTGCACTTCACATTAAAGTTCTGTTCTTAGCCACATCCTGCTTTGTAGACAGTAAAACCGTTCTCTTCTCTTTTTTCTTTTAACCTCTTCATCGGCATAAATTTTGATATTCCTGATAGTGAGAAATCAGGAAATGTCAGGAAGGTCTCATGCAATCATAAAAATGAACTCAAAACCCATGATTTGTAATAACTGTACTAGATTGTGTGAAAATTGGGGCTTTCTATTTTATACCAGTAGGTCGTAACAAAGTATAAAATGGATGATTTGAAGTGATGGGGTCATTACCGAGTATCGAGCAGATGGGAATAGAATGTAAAAAAGAGTGGATATATCAACTTATGTATGTGTGACTGATTCACTTTACTGCACAGCAGACACTAACAATATTGTAAATCAACTATACTCCAATAAAGTAATTTAAAATTTAAAATTAATTTAAAAATTAAAAAATATAGTAATTAGGATATAATAAAATATTTCTGTACATCTCTTCCTAATTTGCATTTTAGTCAATTTTTAATTTTTTTATTGAATAGCTATTGTGTGTAAGACTGACAGGAGCCTGTGGTTTCGCTTTATATACTTCGAAGGGAATCTGCCTATTTCAGTGAAAGCATGTAAAATCGGGTTTAACTCTAGCCTGCAACCTCAAAGTCAAAAAAGAGATTTGTTTCCAAGATTAACCAAAATGCATTTACTCAAGACTGTGTTTAAAAGGTCATGTTAAGAGGCTATCTAGTTTGTACTGACTTGTTCAAGTTGTCTCTGGTCATTGGAGAAATGGCAAAGCAAGAATTTCTTTTGAATTTTTTGGGGTTTTGTATCTGCATATTAAAAAGAAGTAAGGCATTATTGACGTGTCAGCTCAACTTTTTATAAGCTTGATCATTAATGTGAAGTAAAAATAAATCCATTGGAAATTTTAACCTGCCTTACAATGGTCTACTCTTTGTGGCTAATAAATTACTAAGTGATATAATCTGTTTTTATCTCCTAGTGTTCTCTCTGCTATCTTTCTTTCTTTTGATGCTAATAAGAAATGGAATAGCCCAAAATAATAACAAGAAAGCAGAGACCCAACTAATACATATTGGTTAACATATTACTATGTTAAGCCACCTGTGTTGATGGTACTTAATTTTCTTTTAAACATATTGTTTTTAGGACAGTGCCAGGCATATAATGCTTTCCACAGTTTGTTGGCTATAGTGACATTGATTGTGGTGTTCACTTTTAAGAGGCAGCAGTGAAAGTTGTCGACCAACTGGATCAGGAACAATACCTGCCTCACAGTAGTAGTTCAAGAAATAACTTATTGAATAAATGAATGAATCCTTTTTTTTTCCCTCTTGTTTTAATATTTGCTGTTTGGTTTTTTTTTAATATTTACTTATTTTTTATTTGGCTGTGCTGGATCTCAGTTGCGGCATGCAGGATCTAGTTCCCTGACCAGGAGTCGAACCCGGGCCCCTGCATTGGGAGTGTGAAGTCTTAACCTCTGGACCACCAGGGAAGTCCCAACATTTGCTGTTTTAAAGTAATGGCAGGGTAGTTTTAATGCCTTTCTTTGCTTTGGCAGTGTAAAGATTAAAAAAAAAAATTCCAGGCACCTTTTTGTAAAAAGTAGACTATTAAAAAAATTTTTAATATATATTTATTTGCTTATTTATTTGGCTGCGCCAGGTCTTAGTCGTGGCTTGCACTCTTAATTGCAGCATTTGGGATCTAATTCCCTGACCAGGGATGAACTGGGGACCTCTGCATTGGGAGCTTGGAGTCTTAGACACTAGGCCACCAGGGAAATCCCAATAGACTACTTTTTAGAGCAGTTTTAGTTTCACAGCGAAAATGAGCAGAAGGTCCAGAGATTTCTCATATACTCCTTCCACACAAACACAGTCTAGACCTTTTTTTGTTTTTTGGCCACCCCAGAGACCTGTGTGCGGAAGCGTGTGTGCATGCTAAGTTGAGTCTCTTCGATGCTACGGACTGTAGCCTGCCAGGCTCCTCTGTCCGTGGGATTCTCCAGGCAAGCACCCCTGGAGGAGGGCCTGCGGAAGCGCGGAGTCTTAACCCCTGGGCCTCCAGGGAAGTCCCTCTAGACATTTTTTTTTACCTTTAAAGTAGAGCTTGAAAAGTTGTCTCTTTTCTGTTGTTCATGCGGCTGATACCTGATGCATATGTGTGTGTTTATATAAGAACACTGTGTGTGTGTGTGTGTGTGTGTGTGGACACACTCCTGTGCGTGCTAAGTCACTCATTCTTATCCAACTCTTTCTGACCCCATGGACTTACACCAGGCTCCTCTGTCCATGGGATTCTCCAGGCAGAGATACTGAAGTGGGTTGCCCTTCCCACCTCCAGGGGATCTTCCCAGCCCAGGGATGGAACCCCCATCTCTTGAATCTCCTACATTGGCAGGCAGATTCTTTATCACTGCACCTCCTGGGAAGCCCATAAAGAGCACTTTATAGTGTGTTAAAATTTCAAGCTAGACAATACTGATTCTTTTTTTTAACATTGACGTAATTAACTAGTTGCAGGATTTGGAGAATTATTAGCTTTTCTCACTGCCCAGCACTCAATGGAGCAGAGTACTAACAACAGTTCATAGCTCTCCTCCAGCTCTTTTCTTCTTTAACCCTTCAGAGGTTTCTGTTTGGGATAAACACGGCAAGACTGACTTGGGAGACATCAATCCTGGAACTAGGGTGAGCAAAACCACCTCAAAAGACAGACCAAAAAAAAAACAAAAAAAAATCAAGTGTAGTTCTGTCAACCCCACCTTTCCATTAAAACAGGGTTTGCACCGTCTTCTCTGGATAGTAGATTTTTAAAAAATATTAATTTATTTTTTATCTTTATGTTCTGTAACTGAAGTATAGTTGATTTATAATGTTTCAGGTGTATAGCAAAGTGATCCAGTCATATATATATATTTCAGTCTCTTTTCCAGTATAGATTATTACACAATATTGAATGTAGTTCATACAGTAGGTCCTTGTTGTTTATCTATTTTATATATATCGTAGTTTGTATCTGCTAATCTCAAACTCCTAATTTATCCCTCTGCTGACTCAATGGACATGAGTTTGAGCAAACTCCTTGAGATAGTGAAAGACAGGGAAGCCTGGAGTGCTGTAGTCCACGGGGTCACAAAGAGTCAAGACACGATTTAGCAACTGAACACCCTTCTCCTTTGGTCACCGTAGGGTCGTTCTCTATGTCTATTTCTGTTTTTCTTTTCTTTTGCCACACTGCTCAAGGCATGCATAATCTTAGTTCCCTGACCAGGGGTGTATCTGGAGCCGTAGTATTGAAAGCGCCGAGTCCTAGCCGTTGGGCTGTCAGGGAAGCCCCAGTCTATTTATGTCTTGTAGGTAAGTTCCTTTGTGTCATTTTTTAAAAATTCCACTTATAAGTAATATGATATTTGTCTCTCTGGTTCAGTCAGTTCAGTTCAGTTAGTCGCTCAGTCGTGTCCAACTCTTGGTGACCCCATGAATCGCAGCATGCCAGGCCTCCCTGTCCATCACCAACTCTCTGGTTAGTAGGTATTAAACAAAACAGGGGAGATCTGGTGATTTTCTGGTTGACATTTACCCATCAGTGTGTTGCTTCCACCTTGTACTCAGATATCATCCTAAACCTGCATTTTGGTAGGTGAAGCTGTACTTCACTACCGTAAGCGGTTTTGCCTGTACTTCCTGTGTGACTACATCAGAACTCTTGCTTTACATTGGTGCGACATGGAAAGTGCCTCTTGGAAGGACTGCTCAAGTGTCACCCACTTCCTCGCTAAGCTAATATTGTGTTTCCTGCAAGTATTACTCATACTTGTTTCATCAACACCGCCCACAGTTTAAAATAAAGCTTTATTTTGACACTTAAAAATTGCAAGCTACCAAGAATACATGTATGCCCTAGGAAATTAATCTAATTAGATTTTGGAATGTGGGTGTGAAGTCTTCTGGAATTAGTGTTTGTAATGAAATATTTGTTTCCTGATTTAGTAATATATAGTCTTAACGGCCTGAGCCTAGTGATGTGTCTGGTTAATGAATTCAAAAAGTCAATAAAGGGCCAAATGTGTTTATTATGTCAAAGAGTTAGTTGGGAATATACACATTTTTTTAATATTGATTCTTTTAACTCATAAACTTCATCTGTAAGACTCTGTGCTAACTTTCTGTAAATCTTAACAACCTCAATTGCCTAATACTAGAACTGGATTCATACCACCACCACCACCAAAAAAATAGATGAAACTTAAAATTTCCTGTTGCACAAATTATAAGATTTGTTCACCTCGAAACTGTAATATCACATTCACTATATTATGGTTTCTTTTTAAAACTTAGAACACACTATTCTAATAACTGGAATGAAATTTTTAATAAGAGTTAATTCTTAGACTAAAGCTATGGTTTTAGTGTGTTAACAGTTAAGCAGCTACAGTTTCCACCTTTACTTCTCTACGGGTTGTAAAAATAGAAATAGATTATCATTGCATAAACTCTGTAGTTCTTGTAATAATTTCACGTGCACCATGCCTTAAAAACAGTTGAATTGGTGTCATCAACGTTGCTGATTATTATCATGCTGTGTACCTCACACTTATTTTCTGTATGTCAATTATATCTTAATAAAACTGGAAGAAAAACAAAACCAAAGCAAAAAACAAAACACACTGCTGCTTACGGAGAGCATACCATGCCTCAGGTGCTGTGAAAGTTTGTTGTCCGTCATCTCATTGAATCTTCAGAAGAATCCAGTGAAGTTAAAAGTACCATTTGGGCCAGCATCTGAGAAGATTCTGAGATGGAACTAGGAATGCTAAGCTGTGCAGCGAAGGAACCACCTGTGAAAGGAAAAGGGAGTAATTGTGATTGGGCCGAGGGAGCCATCAGACCATAATGCTGCCTGAGAAAGTCTCCACCCGGCCAACGAGAAGCTCTAGAGCAAAGATTATCCATTCAGGGAGTCTCACGGTGGGCAGAAACGGCCAGGCCCTTGTACCACTGCCTTGCTCGTTCACTGGCAAAGGGCTACCCCAAGAACAATGTGACTTTGGCTCGGAAGACAAGGCAGACCCTAAAGGAAGCTGTCTGCTAACCACACCCTGTGCAGCTGGGCAGCAAGTCCTTTCTGGAAGAAGGATCTGAGTGGCACAGCTCTGCACTGACCACACCATCATTATCCTTTTACAAGAGAGGAAATCGAAGCACAGAACAAACAGTACGATAACTTAGCAAGTTCACAGAGCAGAAAGCAGAGATTCAATCCCAGGTCTGGGATGCTAGAGCTCTCCTCATCTTTCTTTCAAGTTAATACTTTCAGATGTTTTTGTTGTCGTTGTTGTCTATTTTATTTTTATTATTTATGTATTTTTATTTTTTTAACACCAAAACCATTTTCTATTGGGATATAGTCGATTGCCAGTGTTGTGATCGTTTCAGGCGAACAGGGAAGTTCAGCCACACGAATTTCAATTGTTTGAACTTCTTAATAGGAATTTTCAAACATACATAGAGAAAATACGATGAACCCCTCTGTACTCACCACCCAGCTTCAAGATTATCAGTGTTTTGGCATCTTTTTGCCCCCATGTGGTTTTTCCGGCCCCTCGGTCTTCATCAGCACACATCGCAAAACCTCTCTGCTGCCTCCTTTTCTGGGGAACCTGCAAAGAGCCCAAATTGTCCCTCCATCTTTTAAAGTGTGAAAACAGAGAGAACCAGCCTGTTCAGTGCTTGACACACCTTGATTAAGGGATTTAAATACATGCTTTCATAAACTAATAAGGACCCTGTGAGTTTGTTATTCACATTTTATAGACCAGACCCACCCAAACCATGAATACCAGTGCTGGAATGTTTTTTTTTTTTTCTCCTAACACTAAACAAATGTGAGTTTTAAAAAATGTATCTTCTGTATTAGCAGCTCATAATCCCTCTTTCCCCAATTCAGTTCAGTTCAGTCGCTCAGTCGTGTCCGACTCTTTGCGGCCCCATGGACTGTGTCGTGACTGTGTCGCGACCCTGGCGACAGCACGCCAGGCCTCCGTGTCTATCACCAACTCCCAGAGTTTACTCAAACTCGTGTCTGTTGAGTCGGTGATGTCGTCCAACCATCTCGCCCTCTGTCGTCCCCTTCTCCCGCCTTCAATCTTTCCCAGCATCAAGGTCTTTTCAAATGAGTCAGTTCTTCGCATCAGGTGCCAAAGTATTGGAGTTTAACGTCTTTAACAGCTTTGACAGCTTTAACATCAGTCCCTCCAATGAATATGCAGGGCTGATTTCCTTTAGGGTAGACTGGTTGGATCTCCCTGCTGTCCCCATTACTCACTCGTGTTTCCCCAACCACTGATGGGGGTTTTGCTTTCTAAAGCATTTAATGTTACTCACATTGAGAATCACTGAGAACTAATGACTCATAGTGCTGTGCTATAATCACAGCAGAAACCACTATGAACAAAGCTTCTGTTGTAGCAGGTGCTGCGTGCATGTCTAATGATCCCCCATTCCTGTAAATCTGAAGGTTATTTTTCTTTTTAAAGAAATTAATTTGTAAAGGTATGGTGAAAGAGAATGAAAGCGAAAGTCACTCAAAGTCGTGTCGGACTCTGCAACCCCATGGACTGTAGTCCATGGATTTCTCCGAGCCAGAATACCAGAGTGGGTAGCCTTTCCCTTCTCCAGGGGATCTTCCCAACCCAGGGATTGAACCCAGGTCTCCCGCATTGCAGGCGGATTCTTTACCAGCTGAGTCACAGGGAAGCCCTGTAAAGGTGTTATAATTTGTATCTATTAATTTGTATTACAATTAAATAAAGGCATTAATTTGTAAAGGGAGTATCAAGTTTCTGATCTGGGGTCTAACAAAATTATGTCTTGATGAAAAGTACTTTTAATGAAATTGAGACAGAGCAAAGAGAATTAGATACTGACCACTTTGCGGGTGATCTGGCCGTCCCAGGCAGCACCTCAAAGTTTTGGTTCCCTAGGAACAAGAAATTAAATATTTCCCTTCATTTCAACAGCAAAAAAAAAAAAAAAAACCCGGCACCTTTACGGGAAGCTATACCCTTTGTACTTCTATCTGCACAACCAAACTGGACGGTTCCTGAAATGCAATAAAATACCTATAGGTCTTTGGGAGAAATGGTGTGGGCACACCCAGATGGATGAGAGGGCCTGGAAGCACTCAGCCAGGACTGCATGGCTTGCCCCATCCAGCATTTATTAGTGTTGGGCACATCTTTATCTCTGCTCCTCGTTTTCCTGATCTATCAATTGCTACGATGAAGCTTGCCTTCACAAGAAAGTGCAAAGATGAGTGCGTGCTTGCTTGTGAAGTGCTTCGAAATTGTTGGATGAGAGGGGATGGGTAAATACAAGTTAGGAGAGTCTTGTTGTTCAGTTGCTCATGTCTGACTCTTTGTGACCCCATGGACTGCAGCACATCAGGCTTCCCTGTCCTTCACTACCTCCCAGCGTTTGCTCAAACCCATGTCCATTGAGTCAGTGATGCCATCCAACCACCTCATCCTCGGTCGGCCCCTTCTTCTCCTGCCTTCAGTCTTTCCTAGTATCAGCATCCTCTCCAGTAAGTCAGTTCTTCTCATCAGGTGGCCAAAGTATTGGAGCTTCAGCTTCAGTATCAGTCCTTCCAATGAAGATTCATGGTTGATTTCCTTTAAGATTGACTGGTTTGATCTCCTTGAAGTCCAAAGGACTCTCAGGAGTGTTCTCTAGCACCACAATTTGAAAGCATCAATTCTTCGCCACTCAGCCTTCTTTACGGTCCAGCTAGAGTCTGGGGGAAGGTTAAAGGGGAAAAAAACAGACAAACCTGTTCCTTGGGAACAAATTGCAGAGTTCTCCTGCTGGAAGCTAGTCTCTGTTAAATGAACATTTCTAGTTTGCATGGCACAGGCTGTCCTTTGATTTAAAATTCTGTTTTCATGTTAACCATAAAATAAAATAACCTAATAGTAGAGAGAAGGCAATGGCACCCCATTCCAGTACTGTTGCCTGGAAAATCCCATGGATGGAGGAGCCTGGTAGGCTGCAGTCCATGGGGTCGCTAAGAGTCGGACACGAAAGTGAACGACTTCACTTTCACTTTCCACTTTCATGCCTTGGAGAAGGAAATGGCAACCCACTCCAGTGTTCTTGCCTGGAGAATCCCATAGACGGAGAAGCCTGGTAGGCTGCAGTCCATGGAGTCACATAGAGTCGGACACGACAGAAGCGACTTAGCAGCAGCAGCAGCAGCAGCAGCAGCAATAGTAGGAAAGTGCCTGGAAATAAGTGCTTTGGAAAGGAAATCTGAATTATAGACTATGCATGCATGTTTATCTCTTTTCTTTAAGAGATAAGACTCTAACCATTCTAATTTTTTAGAAACATACTTGGATCTACTTAAGGTATAATATTCATATTATCCCTCAGGTGGACATAATTCTTTGTGGCTGTTCTTACCATTTAAAAAAAAGCTCTGACGAAGTCACATTGTCCTCCCCCCTCCCCTGCAGAAGCTGGGTGTTTGTTGCTTGAGGCAGCTAATGAATATTCTATATATCAGCTCAGTTTGAGACTGTTTTCTTCTTAGCAAAGAGAACTAAGAATTTTAAAAATGTTTGTGTTAGGACAGATACATATGACAGTGTTTGTGCAAAGAAAGTTGGATTTCATGAGTGTACATGTGTATGTAAAATATATTTTTCAGCATGACTCTGAATTTTTGAATTTAAAATTTACTTATCTTTAAAAGTAAAGCAATTATCCTTCAATTAAAAATAAATAAATTTAAAAAACTTAGGTTATCTGTTTGCATTATTCAATTTTCAAAAGATACTAAGGTTACATGAAAAGTCTATCTATCATCTTAGGATAGATGTAACTCTTAATTGTCATTACCATTTTCAGCAAGAGGGTCAGTGATGTTGGTGGCAAATAATTACGACTTTAGTACATAAAGGAAGACACCAAAATTAGAAAAAAGTACATCAGACGAGGGAGACAAACACCTTGAAAGTGACTGAGACTTCATATTTTGTCCACAGTATCTATTTATTCTTTGAGCATCTGCTAAGTGCTAAGACAGTGTTCTTGCCCACTGGCTTGCAGTCTATTCAGGGGACAGAAACATACATAGGAAATTGCAGTACAGTGTGATAAGAACTACGGAGAAGGCAGTGGCGGCCCACTCTAGTACTCTTGGCTGGAGAATCCCATGGATGAAAGAGCCTGGTGGGCTGCAGTCCATGGGGTCGCAAAGAGTCGGACACGACTGAGTGACTTCACTTTCGCTTTTCACTTTCATGCATTGGAGAAGGAAATGGCAACCCACTCCAGTGTTCTTGCCTGGAGAATCCCAGGGACAGGGAAGCCTAGTGGGCTGCCGTCTATGGAGCCGCACAGAGTTGGACACGACTGAAGCGACTTAGCAGCAGCAGCAGGGGTAAGAACTAAGATAGAGTAAACTACCCAGAAACTTGTACATAGGAGTGTAACTCAGTTGGGGAAGAACTGGACCTATATGCTGTCCTGTAGGACTGGTAAGTTACACAGGTGAAGACAGGTGATCAGGTTGGGAGGGCGATCTGGACAGCCTTCCTGGAGGAGGGATTAAATGCCAGGTTCAAAGACCCACAAGTACAACAGAATGCCGAGCTCCAGAATGAACCGAGCCATGAAGAGAAGCCTGAAAAGGTAGACTGCGGCTGAAAACAGGTGAAGACAATGGCTTCACCTTGGGGACATAATAAGATATCCATCCTTGAACTGCTGAAAGCAATTGCTATGGGGCTAGTTCTTCAGTCTCCTTACTGCAGTGCAGAGAAGGTTGGAAAGCAGCGACAAAGCTGCGGGCCAGACTAGGCTTAATTGGCCTATTGGATTAATCCCCTGGTTTGGAGCAGAGAGCACCCCTTCACATTTTTCTAAGGGTGGCATCACTGACTCAGTGGCCATGAGTTTGAGCAAGCTCTGGGAGTTGGTGATGGACAGGGAAGCCTGGCGCGCTGCAGTCCATGGGATTGCAAAGAGTTGGACACGACTGAGCGACTGAATTGAACTGAAGCGTGGAATTGGTGTAAATGATTTGCCAGGGAGTCTTGTTGCCTAGGGAAGACCTGGCAGTGCACTTCGTGTGTGGTGAGCCAGGGCATTGGAAGGATGAGGTCAATTCACTGCTTTGGCTAATGGGTTAAACAGTATATTGGCCTTAGTTCATTTTTGTTTTCTCTCCAGTTGGACACAAACTGCAAACCTACAGTCACTTCTTTCTTGCTTTCTCTTTGTTTGTGCTCAGTGCAACCTTGATGGGGCTACCGGGGTCTGCTTCTCAGCTCTTTTCACCTAGCAGAATTGGTATTTTCAATCTGCGTTAGAGGTGACTCACATTAACCAAAGTCCCAAGACTGATGCACAAACCAGAACGCAAAGTTTCAAATTTACAACGAGAAGTATATCTATGAGCAGACTAAGCTATTCATATTTGCTGAAGCGCACGTATTTCTTCCTGAAGGCTAATCTTTGTGGAAAGTTAAATTCTATACAAAGTTTCTTGGAGAGCATAAAATCAAAATAGAGTTGGAGGAATTTAATGGATTGTGACGCCAAGCTGTGGAAGCCTGAGGCATCTGTTTCTTCTGGAGAGGTAAATCTGCATTAAGGATAGAATGGAGTCTGTTTTGGGTTTCCCTCAGTGGCTCAGTGGTAAAGAATCCTCCTGCCAAGCAGGAGACACTGGTTTGATCCCTGGATTGGGAAGATCCCCTGGAGAAGGAAATGGCAATCCACTCCGGGATTCTTGCCTGGGACATCCCATGAGTCAGACACAACTGAGCGACTAAACAAGAGAGTCTGTTTTACTGATACTATGTAGATTATTCCCTTTCCTTTTATATTTCTTTAGACAGACTATAATGTATTTAGTTAAGTCAGACTTTCTAAATTCTAATCTCTATTCCATCTTCCATCCCTGAGATTCCATCAGGGTTTCCAGGTTGGGCATTGGGTGTTCATCATCTTCTCCCTTCCCAGCATTCCCCAGGCTGGCACATCCAAGCATCTGTGCATTTAAAAGCTCTCCTAGGTAATTCTGATGTTGCTGAAGAAGCATGATTCAACACTAAGATTCCTTTTTCATACATCCTCAGTTTTTGCTCATTTTATCCTTTATAACAAGTTTAAAATCTAGCAATACTTTGGAGCTACTTGCTTACCCCGTTAACCACTTACAAGCATAATCATTCTAAGGTACTCTTTCTTTGAAGTTACATGACATGGTGTCACTTCTTTTTTAAAATGTTTATTTATTTAATTTCGGCTGAATGGGGACTTCATGGCCGCACGCGGGCCTCCTGCTCTAGATGCAGAGCGCGGGCGTCTCACTGCGGTGGTTTCTCTTGTTGCAGGCTCTAGGACACGTGGGCTTCAGGAGTTGCTGCTCCCAGGCTCTAGAGCACAGGTTCCGCAGTTGTGATGAACAGGCTTATTTGCCCCGTAGCATGTGGAATCTCCCCCGACCTTGTCCCCTGCATGGGCAGTCAGACTCTTAGTGGCTGGACCACCAGCGAAGTCCAGGCCTCTTTATTCCTTTTGGGTCTCTCACTGTGATTTATTCAGGCACCAGGTAAGTCATCATTCATTCATTCAGCAAGATTAATGACCACCTCCTATATGTCAGGCTTTGTTCTGGGCATCGGGAAAGGGACAATAAACCAAATGGTAAAAAAACATTGCCCTCATATATGTGATCGAAGGGCAAGTGTAAGGGTATATCTAATGTATCCAATAACGATAAATGCCGTGGAGAAAAATAAGGCTGTGAGAGACTGAGAACAGGATTAAAGTTGACGGTGGCGGAGAGAGGGGGAAGAACAGAAGTTTAATGTTGGACATTTTGCCAGATGCTCTTAGATATCTAAGTATCTAGTTAAATATATGCATCTGGAGCTCTGGGCTCTGGGCTGTTTGGGTCTGTTTGGATCTGATTATTCAATATAAGGTTGGGGAATCAGAAAATTCTAAGCTCTTGACATGGTTATATTCCTACAAGCACTCTTATTTAACTTTAAAAAAACTGTCATAATATGCTGCCCTTTTGGACAGGGGCTGTGCTCTCTCTGCTCCACTGTTTGCCTTACTAAAAATCCAGACTTGCCTGGTGGTCCAGTGGTTAAGACCCCATGCTTCTAATGCAAGAGATGAGGTTTCAGTCCCTGGTCAAGGAACTAACATCACACATGCTGCATGGCATGGCTAAAAACAAAAACGAAGACAAAAAAAAGAAAACCTTACTGAGAATCATAATGTGAGACTTGTGTTAGGTTAGGAGGGCATAGACTATTAAGAGTTGATTGGTTTTGTAAAATGTTATAGGAGCATAATAAACAGATCTGAAGCTTCGATAGGCGTAGAAGTAAAACTAATGTACCGATTCATAGATGAAAAAATAAAAGTAAATGGCCATGATGGGCACTGAGTTTTTGGTAATAATCAGAAATTAATGTCACACATGCATCATTTTAATAAGCTTTTGCAGACAATCTGAGTTTCAATTGTACTTCTTTGAAAGCTCCGCGTGTGCTTTGGAGATGCTTAAAGAATGTTTATAATTATTCAGTTTGCATTCTGTTGACTTAGGGATCTCTCTCATGCCTGATATATGGCCTAATATTCCCCTTTGCATTTCTCAGAGGTAGTTTAAAATATTAGATCACAAAATCAATCAGATTGGACGGGGTGGGGGGGTGGGGGGGTGGAGGGAGGGATTCTACTTCACACGTGTGACAGGTTCTGTTTTGCAAGGATGACCACAATAGTATCTCCCATTCTACCTGCTCTTCCAATGTCACCTTGAGATTCCTCCCACTGAGGAGCGGGGGAAGGCTTCTGTCCCTTTCCCTTGACCCTAGGCAGAACCTTATGACTTCCTTGACCGGTAGAATATGGTAAAAGTGACGCCATGTTATTTCTGAAGCAGGATTGTAAATACACCAAATACACCATGCACTTTGGCCTCGCCCTTTGGGGATGGTTACTCTTAGAATTCAGCACCATACTGTTAGGAAGCCCAAGCAGCCCATGTTGTTGTTGTTTTTCAGTCGCTCAGTCGTGTCTGACTCTTTGCAACCCCATGGACTGCAGCACGCCAGGCTTCCCTGTCCATCACCAACTCCCAGAGCTCGCTCAAACTCATGTCCATCAAGTCGGTGATGCCATCCAACCATCTCATCCTCTGTCATCCCCTTCTCCTCCTGCCCTCAATTTTTCCCAGCATCAGAATCTTTTCCAGTGAGTTGGCATCAAGTGGCCAAAGTATTGGAGTTTCAGCTTCAGCCTCAGTCCTTCCAATGAATAAGCTGTCCATGTAGAGAATCCATCTGGAGAAGTTAACTGTAGGGGTCCCAGCTGACAGCCCAACTGAGGGCTTGGCGAACAGTCATAATCAACAGCCAGCCTTAGGGAAGGGCATGCAGATGGTCATACCCTCTTGCAGTCAAGTCCCCACACACAGCCTTCAAGCCTTTCCAGTTGGGGTCCCAGCCATGGAGGATCAGAGACAAATTGTCCCTCAAACTGCTGGCCTAGAAATGATTCTTCCCCACTAAGGTTTAGGGGTGATTTCTTACACAATAACAAGTAAAACAATATCCTTGGGTGTCATGCTTGATAATGATACTACCATTGTTCATTTACTTAAGAATAGAGCTACAGTTTGTCTTTTTCTTCTATCTAAAAATAAAATAAAATACCTTTCCAAAGAAATTCCTTAGAATAAGAAATCGAAAAGTTGAGGAACATTCAAGTAGTATTTATGCTTACTCTTTCTGAAGATGATGGGATAGGAAACAGAGAAGCTCTGACATGAAGACTTACAGGAGAAAATAAACTCCCTAAACTATGCTGTGCTTAGTCACTCAGTCATGTCCAGCTCTTTGCGACCCCATGGACTATAGCCTACCAGACTCCTCTGTCCATGGGGATTCTCCAGGCAAGAATACTGGAGTGGGTAGCCTTTCTCTTCTCCAGAGGATCTTCCCAACCCAGGGACCAAACCCAGGTCTCCCGCATTTCAGATGGATTCTTTCCCATCTGAGCCACCAGGGAAGCCCAAGAATACTGGAGTGGGTACCTTATCCCTTCTCCAGGGAAACTTCCTGACCCAGAAATTGAACCAGGGTCTCCTGCATTGCAGGCGGATAGAGGAGAAAATAAACTCCTTAAACTAAATTTGTCCTAAGGTTCTTGTCATGAAATTGTCAACTTTGAATATGATGATACTGTGTCATTCTTTACCAAGCCTCAAGATTTTCTGCATTATTGTCACAGCCATGGACCCACAGAAGAGGACATTTCCCTGCAATTCCTTTTCATAGCAAATAGTTTTTCTAGTTTTTTCCCGCCTAAAATGCATCTTCTCTCCGTAAGCCATACTGATCCACTAAAGAAGTGTTATATAAGAAATATCAAGTAAAATGCCATGATTTCTGTTGCTTTAGTTGTGAAATAGAGTCAATATTCTGGAGGCAATGAACCTGTTAGACTAAAGCTAAGCAGATGCATCTCGTTGTCTGTCTGCTGCTCATTCATTCTGTCTTCATTCTCTGAGTGGACCACTTGGGCTTGATAGCCTCTAATGATTCCCTGGCGTGCTGCGATTCATGGGGTCACAAAGAGTCGGACATGACTGAGCGACTGAACTGAACTGACTGAACTGAATGATTGCTTAAAGTTCTTTTATTCTTAACAAGATTTCCACAATTTAGCCAGCGCCACATTGTTCAACAGCAAGGGACTGGATGGTGACGGCTTGGTTCATAACATGATACTAACTAGCTGAGTAATTGTGGACAAGTCATCCGACCTCGGTTCCTTCATCTGTAAAATGGGGAGAAGAGTGCCTGCCTTATGGGGGTACTGAGAACATTAAATGAGTTAATGAATACTTGGAGCAGTGAGTGTCTGACACAATAAGCTTTATGAGCGTTGTGTGTTGGTGTTCACCTTTACGTGTTGTGACGATCTTGAGTTTTCTGTTGAGAAGAAACTGAATGAGTACTCCTTTCTGTGTTGGGGGTTTTGTCGAGGTGACTGATGAATTAGGTGTAAATTAGACCGCATGACCTCAGGCCCCTTCAAGTGTTCTAGGGTAATCTGAGTTCCAGGATCAATTGACCCTAGAGGTGGTTGTCCCAAGAGTAATGCTTCATAATACGTGGAGAATACATCAAGGTCAATTATGGTCGGGTAACTACTTCCAAGGCTAGCAACTCTATTTAGAAATTTTACATACAGTTCCCACACTGGAGCTCAAAGAGATGCCAATAATTTTAGTCGGAGGTTTGTAGAAGTTTCAACAGATCAAAAAGTGGCATGTAAATAGACTCATTAGACCCATTCCCTAAGTTGTCAGATGCTCTATACATGGATTGAATGTCTTGGGTGTGACTCCATACACAGAAATATCTGGGACTATTTTGCCAAACAAAAGCTTTTTGGCTGAGAAACCCGAAAGGCTGGATGTTAAACTTATTTTGTCACTTTGGTAGCTGCAGGTAAATAAGGTAGCTACATGAGATCATTCCAGGAAAACTTTTAGGCCGTCAATGCTTCGTTTCTAGATAAAAATATTCAGACACTGATAAAAATGAAATGCAGGTTGGCGACTTTTTTCTTCTTTACTTTCTGGATTATTTTTTGGTTTATGAAGTGCTAATAATTGAGAAAGTGGAAGGAACAGCCAGTCGAATGAGAAGGAAACCCTCCATTAGATGAGAGACACTGGGATAAAGAATGTTCCTGATAATTCCAAGCAGATCTACACATGCTTTGATTGTTGGAAGAAAGAAAAACTTAAAATTTTGTCATTTGCAGAAATGGGCCAAAAAAAAAAAAAAAGAAATGGGCAAAGGATCATCTCCATCAGCAGTGTTCAGTTAGGTGCCACCCATGTCCCATAGTCTGTAAAAAGATCTGTTTGATTAAAAAGAGATCAAGTTTGTTTGAGGTATAGACCCCACTCAGGTCACATGCTTGGAGTATGGGACTGGCTGTTAAACGATTGCAAACGTAGGCCAAGCTGAAGATTGTACGTATCTTGATTTTACAATGTGGCAGAGACCAGGGTAGCTCAAAGGGAGATTAGAGGATTTTCTACACTATTTACTTGGTCATCTTTGAACTGTGGGCTCATCCTGGGGACCAGGCAATCTCACATGGGATGAAAGGAAAGAAAGAAAGGGAGAAAAGAGAGACTAGATAGGAGGAATGTCGGGTTTGCCGACGTCAGTAGGACGTTGAGCTCAGGTAAACAGGGAAAATGCTAAATACTCAGATTTTAAAAGATGACCCACTCTTGGGATCTCGTAGGCAGCTTCAAGGGGTACTGCGGGGAGAACACGTAGGAACCTGGGTTATCTCCTACGCGGTAGGTGAGGCGTGGCCCTGAGCCCACACCTAAGGAGGCCTTGCCATGCTGGAGTAAAATGGGAATTTAAGAGGACTTCCCTGGCGGTCTAGGGTTTACGACTTTGCCTGCCAGTGCAGGGGGTGCAGTTTCGATCCCTTGGTTGGGGAGCTAAAATCTCACATGCCTCTAAGCCAAAACACCAAAGCATGAAACAGAAACAATATTATTTAACAATTATAATAAGGACTTTAAAAATGGTCCACATCAAAAAAAAAAAAAAAACCCTGTAATTAGACAACCCTTTACCTTGCCAGCCTGCCCGGTGTCCCTAGACACTCTCTTCAGCCAAATCTGCCTTCCTTCCTAAGCACCAGCCTGCTTCTCCCCTTGGGCTCTGCACTGCTCTGTCCAGCTTCACCCTCCACCAGGAGCACCCTTGCCTGGGTAGCTTCGTGCCTCTTCACCTCCTCCCACCAACCTTCCTTGTGTGTCATTTCTCCCTGTGATATCCTTCATGTAATTCCACACTTAAATGAACTCTGCGAGTTCAGCCCTGAGAGAAGACTGTTAAAGTAGCCAAACTGGAGAAGAGTCATGATTTCAAAGGAATGATTTATTTCTTATTTACATACTGAATTTATTTATGTATTTGAATAGGCGATACACCCTTTTTCCTCCCTGGGGACAATCATTGTTACTATTTTGTTTTTTTTTTAATTATTTATTTTAATTGGAGGCTAATTACTTTACCATATTACGGTGGTTTTTGCCATACACTGACATGAATCAGCCACGGGTGTACACGTGTCCCCCATCCTGACCCTCCCTCCCCATCCCGTCCCTCAGGGCTGTCTGAGTGCACTGGCTTTGAGTGCCCTGTTTCATGCATCGAACTGGGACTGCTGATCTGTTTCACATATGATAATATACATGTTTCAATGCTATTCTCTCAAATCATCCCACCCTTGCCTTCTTCCACAAAGTCCAAAAGTCTGTTCTTTATATCTGTCTCTTGCTGTCTCACATATAGGGTCATTGTTACCATCTTTCTAAATTCCATATATATGCGTTAATATACTGTACTGGTGTTTTTTTGTGACTTCTTCCAGTGACTTGTTGGTTTTCGTTTGCTAAGTCATGTCCGACTCTGTGATCCCATGGAATGCAGCACACAAGGCTCCTCCGTCCTCCGTTTTCTCCCAGAGTTTGCTCCAATTCATGTCTGTTGAGTCAGTGATGCTATTTAACCATCTCATCCTCTGTCACCCGCTTCTCCTTTTGTCTTCAGTCTTTCCCAGCATCAGGGTCTTTTCCAATGAGTCAGCTCTTCACATCAGGTGGCCAACGTATCAAGGCTTCAGCTTCAGCATCAGTCCTTCCAGTGAATATTCAGGGTTGATTTACTTTAGGACTGACTGGTGTGATCTCCTGGCAGTCCAAGGGACCTTCAAGAGTCTTCTTGAGCGCCACAGTTCAAACGCATCAATTCTTTACGGTCCAGCTCTCACATCCGTACGCGATGGATAGCTCCAGTGAGCTATCGAGTGTTTATAAACAGTTGCCACTCCCCCATAGAAATGTTAGTATATTATTCTCACTTTTTGCTACCTTTTATCACTTGTAATATCTTGGTATTTTATTTCGTCTTTTTCCTTAGCTACCTCGTTCTTCGTGTGTCCCTTTTTTCCTCTTTTCTTTTTGTTTAAATTCAAGTATAGTTGATTCACAATGTTGTGTTAATTTCAGGTATACAACACAGTGATAGTTTTATATAAAACTGTCTACATCAATATATATAACTATGTATTTAACTATGTGTATATTCTTTTTCAAATTCTTTTCCCTTATAGATTATAACAAAATATTGAGTATAATGTCCTGTAATTTAATGTAACTTAACTTTTAGTTAATAAAATCCCATGATACTGATATATTGAAATTTGCTAAGATCATTCAACTGCCTTCAGTATATTTTCCTATTAAAAACAGTGCAGATTAATAGTCTTCTATGTGTTATTTTCCATCAGTGTAAGTATATTTGAAGGATAAATACCAAAAACTTGGGTAAGTGTCATCAGATCACCCTCCAAAGAGGTCTGACAACTGTGTTGTCACCAGGCACGTATTGAGTTCTCCTTAACTGTTTGTAATCAAATGTTTCAATATCTGCTCAACAATTGAGTGTTGTTAATTTTACGTTAGGTGAATTTCATCTCAGTTTAAGACAAAAAAAAGATAAAAAGCAGATTGGTACTGGGCATATTTGTTATCTCTAAGACGACAACCAATCTGGGAAGCTTCTTGATCTTTGGAAATTTAAAAGCCATTGTAAACACTATATAAAACAGTTGAGCTTAAACTCCTCAGAAGGGTTCTAGAAATTTTCTCCCAAGTAATTAAAGGATTGCTGTGTTGTGTTTGAAGTCTCCTTAATGATTGTCTGAGAACTCTTGTTGCAAAACAGGTTCTAAGGGTATATTAGGTGCAATTAAAAAAAAAAAAAATACACCCACAACATTAGCCCAAACTCGAAGAATTAATTGGGAACTGTTCTCTTTGCAAATTAATTTTTCACCAAATCAGTTGTTAAGCTGTCTACCCAAACCAGTACTTAGTGGCTTTCAGTTAAGTTGGCTAATGTTAGTGTTCCAAAGAAGAGAAAGGAGCAGACGGTGAGCAGTCAAGGTTGACTTTTTACATCTCACTGTAATTACTGTGTGGGACTAAAAATAGCTACGTGGTTTTGTTTTTTTTTGTAAAGCTACTATAGTTAGATCGACTATAAACATCATGCAGTTTACCTGTGTTGTAACTCGCTTCCACAAACATGCAGTGTGCAAAGCACCGAACGAGGTGCCTAGGGGGTGGATATGAAAAGACCTGACAGCCGTCCTTAAGCTGACCAGGTGTGAGGTTTCTAGAAATTGCTGTCATCATTTTTCAATACCTAAAACCCATTTGTTCTGAATGGCCAGTTTTCTGTTAGGTCAAAAGCATGTTGGAAAAATATTAATAGCCAGTATTTGACATTGTTTGAAGAAGGCTTTTTTTTTTTTTTAGCAGGTGGGGATCTAGAGTATCTATTAATGGTGATTTTGATTTGTCTTAGTAACAAAGGATGTCCTGACACCCACAGTCTACAGGGGCCAGTTGGGCTTTATATTCTCTGCTGTTCCTGCAGTGGGAATGAAAGGCTGAAGGCTGCCTGCCACTTGAAAAGATGGCAGCTTTTCAAAGTCCTGGAGTGCTCCCCTCCCTTGAATCTGTTAAGGCATTCAGAGCCGAGTACAAGAAACTCAAGGTCTGAATTGGATTCTCTCTTTGCTGAGTTGGCATAGCATATTAATGCTCTCTTCCTATTGGCAATTTTTGGTGTTGTTAATAAATTCTTAGGGCTTCCCTGGTGGCTCAGACAGTTAAGAATCTGCCTGTAATGCAGGAGACCTGGGGTTCGATCCCTGGATTGGGAGGATCCCCTGGAGAAGGGAATGGCAACCTTCTCCGGTATTCTTGCCTGGAGAATCCCATGGACAGAGGAGCCTGGCGGGCTATAGTCTATGGGGTTGCAAAGAGTCGGACATGACTAAGCAACTAACACTTTCTTCTTAATAAATTCTTAGTACCTTTTTTTCCCCCTGTAATTTATTATTATTATTATTATTTATTTTTTGACCAAGTCATGGGGTGTGTGGGATCTTAGTTCCCTGACCAGGGATTGAATCCATGCCCCTGCATTGGAAGGGTGTAGTCTTAATCACTGGACTACCAGGGAAGTCCCACCTTTTGGTTTTATGTTGATGTAAGGTAGTTCAAATGTTACAGAAACCGTCATTTTAAAGTTGTCATTGTACTATTAGTCTCAAATAGATAACATTTAATAAAGCAAAAAAGGAAAAAATGCCTAACACAAGAATAATGACAGGGCGATTCTGAAGTACCCGAATTCAATGAGAAAAATCAGTGTTCACGTGTATTGCTGATGTGACAATAAGCACGTATGCCATTTTCTCCCAGGCTGAATCACTGCTGTTCGTACCTTGTGTATCATCTAGGGTGTTGACAGCCAGTGGGGATTTTCCCTTTAGTATCCACATGGAGAAATATGATTGGAACATACTTCTGTTGCCTAAAAGGCAGATCATCAGAACAGCCTCCTAAGGGACGTCCAGGTTGCTTTCACGTTCTGTAGGCTTTTTTGTGTTTAATCTAGTGGGGTCCTGTGAAATAGTCCACTGTTTACAGAGATACGATCAGCACCGCGCATTTGACCACTCGAAAAACTCGAGGTTCCTTCCTGGCCAGCCATCATTTAGAAAACCAAAACAAACAGCCAAACAAGCAGGAGTGGTATTGTTTCTTTCTTTCCGGTTAATTATTGTCAAATAGGAATTTGTGTGGCAGCTTGGGCCCCAGATGGAGCAGTCAGCTCTTTTGGAGCTTTACTCATTGATTTTTGTAAACACAGGAGCAAATTACAAAACTGATACTCCCAGAATATTTTCTTAAATCACTCCACTCCATGATGTCTCTTTCATCCAAAATCACTGTTAAACTCATAAAGACTTTTTATGAAACCAATGCAATCGCATTGTTGGTTTAACCCAGGAAATCATCTTGGCTGGTGTATGTTGGCTTTTGTCTGGGGAAAAATATAACAATTTGATTGTCTTTTTGATGTGTTATTTTATTATTTCTAGCTAGGAAAAACTGATACTTACTTGCTTGAAATAAATTCCCCACTTCAGATTTTCATGCAGCAGAGTTTTCAGTTTGTAGAAATTCTTGTACAACAATTTAGCTACCTTACATTCGTTATCCCAGCTTTATTGATATAATTGACATATAGCATGGTATAAGCTTAAGAAGTACAACTTGTTGATTCGATGCTTATATATTACAGAGTGGTTACCACCATCATTACCTAACACCTCCATCATGTCACGTAGTTATCTTCTCTTTCTTGTGGTGAGAACAGTGAAAAGCTACTGTCTTAACGACTTTTAGGTATGTAATATAGCATCATTAACTATAATTACCATGCTGTGCATTAGATCCTGAGAACCTTTTCACCTTCTAACTGGAAGGTTCCACCCTTTCACCAACATCTCACCATTCCCACATTCACCTCCAATCCTACTCCCTGGTCCTTGGTAACCACCATTCTACTCTCTGTTTGGCTTTTTTATATTCCGCATATAAGTGACACTATACAATATTTGTCTTTTGGTGTCCGATTTCTTTCATTTAGCATAATACCTTCCGAGTCTATCCATGTGTCACAAATGTTGGAATTTCCTTCTTTCTCATGACTGAATAATACTCCATTGCTTATATGTACATCACATATCTTTATTCATGTATTCTTATTTTCGTAAGTGGTAAGTGCCTGTATATAAAAGTGGACTCTTCTTTACTGCTTTTAAAATAATCCAGGGGGTGGTGGGAGGGAGGGGATACATGTGTACACAGCTGAGTCACGTTGATGTACAGCAGAAACTAACACAACTTTGTAAAGCAGTCATACTCCATTTAAAAAAATAATTCCGTATTCTCCATATGCTATGTGACAAGTGTAAAAACAAAATTTTGAGGTGGCGAAAATTGCAGTGAACCTTAGCAATTCCTTTTTGTCTTTTTCTTTCTGCAGCAATTTTTAATCAGCTGTATATGAGATGCTGTTTGAATCTTTTCAAAACCTGAAATGCTTTTAAGTTTAAGAAATTTCTCACTAACGCTGGCTCTTTTGATATTATTAAAATAGTTCTTTTGCCAAAATACTCATTCTGTTATACCCCAGAGGAATACAGGGGTGAGCACACAGAGGGTGCCTACCCTCATAGAGCTTACTAATCAAATAACATCCCAGATAAGTGTGGATTTATACTCTTATCATTACCACAAGAGAGGAGTACATCATATTATGAGACCGTGCTTGGGGAGCTAGCTAAGACTAGGAGTTTCAAGAGGTTTCCCTGGGGAAGTGAATACCGTCTTGCTCGTTTATGCTATCTTTACAAATACTGCCGAAAAAAAAAATTTGCATGGCATGCCTACAATTTACCACACTTTAAATTAGTCAATATTTTTTTTTTCTGAAGGGAAAATATCAGATAGACACACCCATGTTTATAGCGGCTTTATTTATAATTGTCAAAACTCAAGAAAGAAACATGATGTCTTTCAATAGGTGAATGGTAAAACAAACTGGTATATTCAGATGATGGACTATTCTTCAGCAATAAAGAGAAATGAGCTATCAAGTCACAGAAAGATATAGAGGAACTTTAAAAAAATTTTAATTGAAGTATAGTTGATTTACAATATCATGTCAGTTTCAGGTGTATAGCACAGTGATTCAGTTATACAGGGACACACAGATATAAATATATGCATTCTTTTTCAGATTATTTTCCCCTATAGGTTATTACATAATATTGATTAGAGTTCCCTGTGCTATACAGTAGGTCTGTGTATGACAGGGAGGAACTTTAAATGCATACTGCTAAGTGAAAAAACTGGTCTGAGAAAGCTACGCACTGTCTGATTCTAACTATATTACATTTTTGGAGAAGGCAAACTATAAAAAAAAAAAGTCACTCAGTCTTGGCCCGACCCATGAACTATACAGTCCATGGAGTTCTCCAGGCCAGAATACTGGACTGGGTAGCCTTTCCCTTCCCCAGAGGATCTTCCCAAGCTAGGGATCGAACCCAGGTCTCCCATATTACAGGCAGATTCTTTACCAGCTGAGCCACCAGGGAAGCCCAAGAATACCGAAATGGGTAGCTTATCCCCTTCCAGGGGATCTTCCTGACCCAGGAATCAAACCAGGGTCTCCTGCATTGGAGGCGAATTCCTTACCAAACTAAAAAAGTCATATTTGGTACAACCCCTAAAATTTGGTACTACACCAAGAGCGAGGCTCTAGTTTCAAGAATATTAAAATATTCAAATACATAATGGTGTTGTACGACAGTAACCAGGATATGATTGGCTTACTCTGTTGGGCAGTATTGCTATTCATTTATTTGTAATAAGTAAAAAAGCAAGTAACTCTGCAAGCCAAATTCTATGTTGGAAGTGCTTTGGGTCACTCCGATGAGAACAACAAGGTTAATCGCTATTAGGTTTTGATCTTTCTTAAAGCGAAACTTGAACTTGACTTTTGTTTCAATTGCTGTTTATAGTACCAACTATTATTATGACCTCTTCTTGTGCTGTTGGACTTTGTTTCCTTTACTTAGAATAAACAGAGGTTTTATTTATTTATTTATGGTTGCACCGGGTCCTTGTTGCAGTACCCGGGTTTCTCATTGTGGCTGGCTTCTCCTGTTCACTAGCTGTGGCTCTAGGGCCCTAGAGCGCAGTGTCTTCGGTACTTGTGGCTCACAGGCTTAGTTGCTCTAAGGCATGTGGAATCTTCCCAGACCAGGGATCAAACCTACGTCCCTTGCGTTGGAAGGGGGGTTCTTTACTACTGGACCATCAGGCAAGTCCGCATAAACTTTTTTTTATTGTAAAATATACATAATATTTCTCTGAACTATCTGTTTGTGTTGATTTTTTAAACTTGAATAGCTTTTAGTTATTAAGACGTGAGTTTGAGTAAACTCCGGGAGTTGGTGATGGACAGGGAGGCCTGGCGTGCTGCAGTCCATGGGGTCACAGAGTCCGACAGGACTGAGCAACTGAACTGAACTGGTAAGTGTACAGTTCAATGGCTTTAAGAGTGGTATTTGCACTCACAGAAGTTATGTGACTTCACACTGTTAGCGTGGTGGGGCGCTGAGACAGGAGGCCAACTGGTGCCTCATGCTGCAGCGTCCACAAACCTCCCTCCCCCTGCCCTGCAATAAAACACGGAGTCTGACTAGCAACGCTGTATGTTTTTAGCTTACTCATTTTAGTTCATTTTTAAAGCGTGACACAGAAATAGCTCAAAAGAATGGAATAAGATGCAGCTAGAAACACTTTACAACCTCTCAAAAATAGAGCCAAACACGATGGGTTTTCTTTGAGCTATCTGTTTGTGTTTATTTTAAAAACTTGAATAGCTTTTACTTATTAAGAAAACTGTGCTGAGTGCTACATCACTTCAGTTGTATCCGACTCTTTGTGACCCTATGGGCTGTAGCCCGCCAGGTTCCTCTATCCATGGGGATTCTCCAGGAAAGACTATTAGAGTGAGTTTCCATTTCCTTCTCCAGAGGATCTTCCCGATGCAGTGGGTCCTTTACTACTAGTGCCTCCTGGGTAGCCAAGAAAACTGACTACTCATGTATAATTAATGAAAAGAAAAGAAAATACTTGTGCCAGAATTATAGCTATCTAAACATTTGGCTGTCTCACATTCCTTGGTAACAGCTTGGGAAAGCAGCCATGTACTAGAATTTTAAGGTTGTTTTTTTTTTTTTTTTTGCACCTGAGCTCAGAGACTTAAGGGCATGGAGACCTTGGTTCGATTCCTGGGTTGAGAAGATCCGCTGGAGAAGGGATAGGCGACCCCCTCCAGTTTCTTGGGCTTCCCTTGTGGCTCAGCTGGTAAAGAATCCGCCTGCAATGCAGGAGACCTGGGTTTGATCCTTGGGTTGGGAAGATCCCCTGGAGAAGGGAAAGGCTACCCACTCCAGTATTCTGGCCTGGAGAACTCCATGAGCTGAGTGACTTTCACTTTTAGGGACTTAAGGCAAATCTTAGTTATTGTGATTGGAAGTTGTAGAAAACAAGGCCAAAAAGTAAAAGCAACCTTATATATGTAAAATCTCATGTTATTGTAGGTTCTTCAAAAGTAACATGTTTAATGCCTCCATGAGAGCACGGTACTTTTCTGCTCGCAACTGCAGTCCTAGCTCTTGGCAGAAAGGCTAGCACACATTATCCTGAAATCCAGGATAACTCATTCTGATCATGGACTTGAAGGAATTAAACAGCAGAAGAGTTACAGTTGTAGCTGAAGAAGTTTCCACTGATTCATTCATTCCGCAAATATTTAACAATGACCCCCCTGGTGGCACGTGCCATGTTAGTCTTGTTTGATGGTGCAAGACGTGGTGAGCCAGGCTCAGATGAGGTCGTGCTCTGTGAAAGAGGTAACTAGTGTTGGGATTACAGGTGAGAGTTCCCAGCGCATCTTTGGTAAATGGATTACTATGAAGGTGTTGGCACTTGGCAGCACGTTTAGAAATTTAGATGAAAAGACATTTGAAAGTGAGCCATGGATTCCTGTTTAATGTACATAAATCAGTGGAGATGTTTTCCCTTTTAGTAGAAGCACCATACTTGAATAAAATGGCAGCATTTATGCTATTTTTATCATGAATTAAGGAAATGGGAACCCATTCCAGTATTCTTGCCTGGAAAAGCCCATGGACAGAGGAGCCTGGCGGGCTACCGTTGATGGGGTCGCAGAGTCGGACACGACTGAGCGACTAACACACACACAGCCTGGAAGGAAATGGTAATACAGTAAAGTGAAGGTAGGAGTTACTTCCAGTATACTAGATGTTTACGTATGCTATTTCCTTAGGTGTCTTAAAATACATATGTATGTGTATTGTGGGCTGCAGCGGGTCTTAGCTGCAGCACACAGCCTCAGTAACTGTGGTTCGGGCTTAGTTGTCCTGCAGCATGTGGGGTCTTAGTTCCCCGACAAGGTATCAAACCTGTGTCCCCTGCATTGAAAGGCGGATTCTTAACTACTGGGCCACTAGGGAAGCCTCTCCTTAGGTATCTTTAAAAATAATAGCTAATTTTAAATTAACACCAAACTATATTGATAATCGGAGAAGGCAATGGCGACCCACTCCAGTACTCTTGCCTGGAAAATCCCATGGACAGAGGAGCCTGGTAGGCTGAAGTCCATTGGGTCGCACAGAGTCAGACACGACTGAAGCGACTTAGCAGCAGCAGCATATTGATAATCAGGGAGAATGCTCATTGAAGAAAACTTGGAATGCACAAAGAAGTATAAAATAGTGGGGGGACCCTCAGAGTTCTCTAATCCCCTGAGGTAACCATAACCATATATTACATTTCTCTGCATAAAAAATATACATCCAATTTTAAATCCAACAAACTACGAAAGACATTTATACCAAACATGACGCTTAAACATTTAAGAAATGGTGAGCTTATGCAAAGCAATAAGATAAATTCAAAATTTCTAGTAGATAAGTGAATAGAGGTTAAGAGAATAGTTATGAGAGGAAATTCCAAATGCTAATGAACCACTGTAAAAAACTTAAATTCATCAGTCGTCAAAGAAACACATAATAAAGCAATGTTTAACAGATTGGCAAAATGAATTTTTTTTGTTCGTTTTTTAAAAAAAATTTAATTGAAAGATAATTGCTTTACAGAATTTTGTGGTTTTCTGTAATGCAACAACACGAATCAGTCATAGGTACACCCGTGTCTCCTCCCTCCTGGACTTCCCTCCCACCTCCCTCCCCATCCCAGCCTTCAGCCTGTCACAGAGCCCCGTGTGAGTTCCCTGAGTCATACAGCAAATTCCCGTTGGCTGTCTATTTTACATATAGTGTTATAAATTTCTTTATCACTCTCTGCATCCGTCTCCCCTTCTCCCTCCTCCCCTCCCCCCACGCCTGTTCTCTGTCTGTTTCTCCATTGCTGCCCTGAAAATAAATTCATCAGAGCCATCTCCTCAGATTCCACATGTATGTGTCAGTATATGATATTTCTATTTTCTCTTTCTGACTTACTTCACTCTGTACAATAGGTTCTAGGTTCATCCACCTCGTTAGAACTGATTAAAATGCGTTCCTTCTTATGCCTGAGTAGTATTCCGTTGTGCACAGGTACCACAGCTGCTTTATCTGTTCATCTGTCGACGGACTTCTAGGTTGCTTCCATGTCCTAGCTATTGTAAACAGTGCTGCAATGAACATTGGGGCACATGTGTCTTTTTCAGTTTTGGTTTCCTCAGGGAATATGCCTAGGAGTGGGATTGCTGGGTTAAATGGTGGTTTTATTCCTAGCTTTTTAAGGAATCTCCATACCGTCTTCCATAGTGGCTGTATCAGTTTATATTCCCACCAGCAATGCATGGGTGTTCCCTTTTCTCCACACCCTATCCAGCCTTCTGATGATGGCCATTCTGACTAGTGTGAGGTGGTATCTTGTTGGAGGTTTGATTTGCATTTCTCTAATAATGAGTGATGCTGAGCCTCTCTTCATGGGCTTGTTAGCCATCTGTATGTCTTCTTTGGAGAAATGTCTCTTCAGGTCCCTTTCCCACTTTTTGACTGAGTTGTTTGCTTTTCTGGTATTGAGTTGTATGAGCTGCTTGTCTATTTTGGAAATTAATTCTTTGTCAGTTGTTTCCTTTGCTATTATTTTCTCCCATTCTGAGGATTGTCTTTTCACCTTGTTTGCAGTTTCCTTTGCTGTGCAAAAGCTTTTAAGTTTAATTAGGTCCCACTCGCTTATTTTTATTTCCATTACTCTAGGACGTGCGTCATAGAAGATCTTGCTTTGATTTATGTCATCGAGTATTCTGCCTATGTTTTCCTCTAAGAGTTTTATAGTTTCTGGTCTTACATTTAGGTCTTTAATCCATTTTGAATGTATCTTTGTGTATAGCGTTGTTAGGTCGTGTTCTGATTTCATTCTTTTGCACGTAGCTGTCCAGTTTTCCCAGCACCGTTTGTTTTTTGCTTTACAAATGGTAATATTAAATTCTGGTCAATGTTCAGTAAGATAGGCACCCTTATTCTCTGTTGGTGGGGTGTAACTGTAATTGGTCCACCTTTTCTGGAAGAGACCTGGGCAACAGACAAGGCTGATTTTCGGTCAGAATGGCCTCTGTTCTGATTGGATGGGGGAGTCTGTTGATATTTGGTTGTTAAATATTTTGACTGTCACTTCTGCTAGTAGGTATTAGCGGGTTTTAAAATGATGTTATCTGGAGACCTAGTAGTTATCATGGGAATGTAAACTAAATTAATTTTGGATTAATCTTTCTGAGATTTTTTTTTTATAGTTTAATACAGTAAAGATCTACTAGTACATAAGCTCCATAAGAATAGAAAATTTATGTTTTCTCTTTGCTGCTATGCCCTCCAGTGTTTGACACATAGTTGGTGCTCAATAAAATATCACTGGATGAATGAATGGATGGATGGATGTGATTTTGGTATAGAGAAGACATAGCATATGTTGCTTACTCTGTAATATAATGTGTTGTCTTAACCTTCATCGGCATTTTATTGGAGAGAAATTATCTATTATGTTCCTGTGATAGTATGTGAAAAATATTTTTGGCTCTTAGACAATAATAGTCTTGGATTCTTAAAGTTTTTTTGCTTATAAGTGTGAAATATTTTTTGCAATCAATAATCAATCCATACTTGGGTATTAAATGATGCCCATCTTCTGAAGAACATTTTATATTTTTTATGGGAACAAACTAAGAAGCACATCAATCAGGGAAAAAGTAATATTTCAATACTTAATGTAATAGATTTTTCTATTGACTTCATTTTTTTTTTTCTTTCATAAATGTATCTTCATTTTTGATTGCCCGTTGGCAGAGGTTTCAGTGATCTTAAGTTCCTCTTGTATTGAAGGTTTCCTCATTAATCAAACTGTAAACTAATAATTAAATATTATTTATGGTATAATTAGTATAGTATAATTGAGTCAGGTGGCTTAGTGGTAAAGAGTCTGCCTGCCAGTGCAGGAGACCCAGAAGACCCATTTCATCCCTGGGTCAGGAAGACCCCCTGGAGGAGGGCATGGCAACCCACTCCAGTATTCCTGCCTGGGAAATCCCACGGGCAGAGGAGCCTGGCGGTCTACAGTCCATAGGGTTGAAAAGAGTCGGACATGACTGAGCATGCACGAGCAAAGAGCAGTATGATCTATTATAAATCAATGTATGAAGCTGTGTATGGATAGAATGATGTGTGCAGAAATAGTGAAATGCACACCCATGAGCATTTCATCCAGGGAAAGAAATAGAACTTTACTCCATCCAGAAGTCCCCTGTGAGCCCGATCACATCTCCCCTTTCTGTCGTATTGCTCTAATTGAGCATTATTCAAAATTTTGTATTAAAAACAGTCTTCAGTTTTTCTTTGTAGTTTTTCCTCACTTATGAATATACCAGTAAACAGTAGAATAGTTTTGTCAATTCTATGACTTGATATTCATTCTTAAAGTTATTGTGATTTCCCTTCTTTCCTATTGGGTTTCTTTCCTCTTTTTCAGAAATTTAATTTGGTTCTCATCTCAAAGAAAAAACAACTTTTGTAACTATGTATGGTGACAGATGTTGACTTACTGTTGCAATCATTTCAGGATATATATACATATCATAATTATTTTGTACACCTGAAACTAATATAATGTTATATGTCAGTTATACCTCAATTAAAAAAAGAAAATTGATCTGACGATTCCTTCTATTAATATATTGTAGATACTTACTAATCCTTTGTTGATCATGTATTACAAATATCTTCTCCCAGCTCGTCATGTATCATTTCATTTTCCTCATGGTATCTTTTCACGAACAGAAGTTTTTAGTTTTTACACAGACAAGTTTATCAATTTATTTTTCTTTATGGTACATGCATTTTTTTATCTTGTTTAAAAATCCTTTCCCACCTCAAGGTTGGAAAAGCATTCTTGAATATTGTCTTCTAAAAGTGTTAACAGTCTTGCTTGTCTCCATTTAGGTCCTTAATCTGCCTGGAATTATTTTGTGTATATATTGTAAAAGAGAGTTTTGATTTCATTTTTCCCAACAAATATACAATTATCCCAGCACCTTTTATCGAACAGCTTGTTTCTTCCCCATTGACCTTTGATCATGATGGTATGATGGTGGTCATGATGCTAGTATTAACACTCACTAAGGACTGACCATGTACCAAGCAATGTTCTAAGTGTGAGACAGCTTATACAAATCCTTTTACAAATTCCTACAAACAGATCCTGCTATTATTCCCAGTTTTTAGATAAGAAACAAGCACAGAGAGTTCAAGTAACTTGCTCCATGTGACATAGCTGGTCTATCAAAGAGCTAAAGTGAAAATGTTAGTTACTCAGTCATGTCCAACTCTCTGTGACCCCCATGAACTGTGTAGCCCACCAGGCTCCTCCGTCCATGGGATTCTCCAGGCAAGAATACTGGAATGGGTTGCCATTCCCTTCTCCAGGGGATCTTCCCAACCCAAGGACTGAACCCTGGTCTCCTGCACTACAGGCAGATTCTTTACCATCTGACTCCCCCAAGGAAGCCCCAAAGAGCTGGAGTTCAAACCAATTCATTCTAGCCTCCGGTTCCTGCCTTTAGCTTCTCTGACTCTTCTATACGATTACCTGTTTTCTAGACAAAGTCTTTTTTGGCTTGGGCCTGTTCCTGGCCGTCTCGTCTTTGCATTCTCCTATTTTTCTGTCCCTGGCCAGTACCACACAGCATTAACTTTACAGTAAGTCTGTGCTGGGTGTGGCCGCTACCCCTACCTTGCTTTTCAAGAGTGTTTTGTCTGTTGACTGACTTTTGCAGTTCCTTTTAGTCTTGAATTACATTCTCCAGAAACCTGGGATTTTAATTGAAACTACATTAGATCTATCGATAATTTGGGAATGATTTGATATATTTACATTATAGAGCCTTGTATCTCTTCATTTCTTCTGGGTTTCTTTAATGTCTCAAGAAGGTTTTATTGTTTTCTCCCTGATGGTCTCACAGGTTTTTTATTCAGTTCATTTCTACCCAGTTGCAATTTTTCATGCTATTGTGAATGATATTATTGCTAAAACTTCACGTTCGGCTTGTTGCTCTTGTACTGAAAAGCAGTTGCGTCCTATGCATTGATTTTATATCCAGCAACTGTATTAAACTCTTAGTTCTTAAAAGTTATCACTGGATTCTTTTGTCTGTGCTACATAGTTAATCATATGCTCTGTGAATGACATATTTCTTCCTTCCTAATCCTTATATTTTTTTCCCTATCTTGTCTTATTGAGCAACTGATTTCCCCAAATTAGGTCTGACACCCATTATCCAAAACCTTTGGGACCAGATGTGTTTGGAATTCCAGATTTTTTTAAATTTAGAAAGGAACTACAGTAAATATATCATGTAATGTAATAACAATCTGGTTCTACCATGGAAGATAAAACTAATCACAGTAAGTGTGACACATGGGTAAAGCGTGTCACTAGATGAATTAATATTTCTTAAAATACTTTTTTATTATTTATTTGTATGCGTCAGGTCTTCATCATGCAGGGTCTTTCATTAGTTTTTCTAACATGCCTTCTTTAAACTTAAGTATTTAAAAAATATGTAGTATTTGGACCAGATGTTGTGAATAATAGCAGAAATAAAAATGTTTTATTCTGTATTTTTAAACCTGTTTCGTACAAATAAGAGCTCTCCTGGTCGCAAAACAGACTCTCAAAAATTCTCTAGCTGTGGCATGCAAGCTTAGTTGCTCGGTGGTAAGTGCAATCTTAAGTTTCCCGACCAGAGATTGAACCTGTGACCCCTATGCTAGAAGGTGGATTCTTAACCACTGGACCACCAGGCAAGTCCCTGAACCGACTTTACTTAACATTGGAAGTGAGTTAATTGCTACGCGTTTACTCTTTTTCATTGGTGTTAACTAAGTTTCAGGTGCCAGGACTTAAACAAAAATTTTCCCCTATGGTATTTCTCTAATATTCTGCCCAATCCCACACACACACCTGGAAATAATTTATAGAGTTTAGAAATAAGTCAGAGTTTTAAAATCTGGCTTTTTCCTTCTCATTAAAAGTTTAGTTTATATACTTTGCTCTTCGTTAGAGTTTGGACCGCCTTCAAAGTTCCTCCTGGTATTCAGAATGTGGTTTCCTCCTCTCTCCCTCTCCCTCTTTTCTTCTGCCCTTGGGTTAGTCTTAAACCTGTGGAGGATGGTGTGGGAAGTTTGAGAGGTACAGTGAGTTCTCTAGGACTCAGAGGACGGCTGGCCAGCTGGAGGAGGGGGAGGGGACTGAACTCTTGGACCTGCTGAGGGAGCTGGCCCAGGAAAGAAACCAGTTCGTATTTAGACAGCCTTCCATGTCCAAGCTGATGCACAGAAACCTGGAAAGGAATGAGAAGATTCCATTCCAGGTCGAGGCCAGATGGCGATGATCCTGAGCGTTTGTTTTAAAAATGTTCATCTTAACAAACTTGACTAAGCAATGAGAGCGTTCTGTCACAAGGAGAGCGTTTTTTTTCTTATAAAGAGCAAGGTTTTGTTCTCTAATTTCCATCTTCAATCAGCATTCATGCAGCCCACTACAATTTCAAGCTAGACCCGGCTTTCTGAGCCTAGTTTTTATAGTTTCATCATCCTTCCTTCCTTCCTTCCTTCTTTCATTGAATATACTTGATTTACAATGTTGTGTTAGTTTCAGGTATACAGAGCAGTGATTCGATTTTATATATATATTTTTTTTTCAGATTCTTTTCAGTTATAGGTTATTACAAAATAGTGAGTATAGTTCCCAGTGCCATACAGTAGGTCCTTGTTGTTCGTCTATTTTATATACAATAGTGCTTAGTTGCTTAGTCGTGTCCGACTCTTTGCGACTCTCAGACACCCATGGACAGAGGTGCCCGGTGGGCTACAGTCCATGGGGATTATCCAGGCAAGAACACTGGAGTGGGTTGCCACGCCCTCCAGGGGATCTTTCCAACCCAGGGATCGAACCCCAGGTCTCCCGCATTTGCAGGTGGATTCTTTACCTTCCGAGCCACCAGGGAAGCCCTATACAGTAGTGTGTATCTGTTAATCCCAAACTCCTAATTTACCCCACCCTACCCATCACCCTTCATTCTTTTCTTCCTCTACTTAAATATTTGACAATGTCTGTCTGGAGGAGTACCATTAAAAATATCATTTACAGGCAGAAACTTAACACAAATTGTAAAGCAATTTTCCTCCAATTAAAAATATATATATATTAACCATGAAATATTATTTACAAAGTTAGTGTTTTTTTCTTTTTTTTAATGAAAAATAGTGAAAGCTCCTTGAAATGTTTTTTCGTTCAAAATCTTATTCTTTGCTATCTCTTTCACGCAGCCTGTTTGGGGTAGTTACAGATGTCTGTTTTTGTTTGTTTGTTGCTTTTACTGTATCCAAAGGAACAGAGAAGAGGGCAGAGAGTGATTAAGGTGTTCTAAGAACATTGAAATAGGCCGGAAGCTCACTGCAGCTTCTTAAAGCAGTATGTTCCAGAGCAAATTCCCCTGCGAGTCTCATCTGCTTGGTCTCGAGAACAGTCAGAATTTGGGTGCTTTTTCTCACATACGATTTGTTACCTTCTCTTTTCATTTCAGGATGCAGGGTAAAATCACATTACACTTGGCCAAGGGCACCCCTCATTCATTGGCCTGAGTCCTCTGCTTTCTGGGGCCTTTAATTTGTTGTACATCCAGCCAGCACCAGCCTCCTTACTGCCCTTTGTACACAATGTAATTATTGTTAGAAAAATTCCAAGATGCAACTTTTCATGTACTGTGCGCCTTTCCACATTCTTTATGTCAATAACTTCACCCATACGCTGTTGCCTCTTAAACTTCAGCTACAGTTTTTGTTTTTGACTTGAACATGTATTTTCATCTCGTGTTTATGTCCTTACCTTTTATGTTTCCAGAGCACTGGCTGGAAAGAACATGGAGTGATTCTTTAGTATTTTCATTTTCGTAACAGAGAGAGTTCACAACAGTGACTCATTATAGCAAATATACCTAACTTTGTACCTGTTTTTTCTGACATGCTGTAGACTTCCTTGTTTGTTTTTAAATGTTTATTTATTTGGCTGCAGTGGGTCTTAGTTGTGGCACGTGGAATCTTTGATCTTCGTTGTGGCATGTGGGTTCTTTCAGTTGCAGCACCCAGAATTTTTAGTGGCGGCTTGCATTATACACCTTTATACCATGCAAACTCTTAGTTGCAGCATGTGGGATCCAGTTCCCTGACCAGAGATTGAACCCAGGTCCCCTGCATTGGAAGCACAGAGTCTTAGCTACTGGACAACGAGGGAATCCCTAGACCTGCTTTTTAAGGAGATCTCAAGTTCAGGAACGGAGAAGGCATTGGCACCCCACTCCAGTACTCTTGCCTGGAAAATCCCATGGGTGGAGGATCCTGGTGGGCTGTAGTCCATGGGATCGAAAAGAATCAGACACGACTGAGCGACTTCACTTTCACTTTTTACTTTCATGCATTGGAGAAGGAAATGGCAACCCACTCCAGTGTTCTTGCCTGGAGAACCCCAGGGGTGGGTGAGCCGGGTGGACTGCCGTCTTATGGGGTCGCACAGAGTCGAACATGACTGAAGCGACTTAGCACCAGCAGCAAGTTCAGGAAAGCCTTTCGTTTTGCATGCATTCCCTTCCTAATTAAAATCTGTTGTACCAACTTGACTGTCCAGCCATGACCCTGTCACATCAGAGCCCCTATTTTGTCAGTTATGTTACAGGCTGTTGCCTGAGTAGGCATTCTCAACCCAAGGAGCTGCACCACCCCAATTCACTGGACCCATTTCAGAATCAGCAGATGTATATATGGTTTGACAGAATCTGCAAAAATCTGTATTGTCAAAACACAAGGCTATCTGGCTCCTTGAAAGAAACCCTCTAATGCTGTCTCTCACGTTTTATCTACTGTGGACAAACGCTGACGTCACTTTGGGTAATGGTTTTTCATCACTTTCGAGGTTTGACAGCTTTTACGTTGAACCTATATTTTGGGGTATTTCTGCCTTTAATTTAATGTATGAGGACAAGTCTTCCTTTGTCCAAGGAAATGAATTGAAATCTTTGTTAAACATCCAAGAAATAGAGTCGCAGATGGTATTTTGGATGACACGTTTTTGTTTATAAAGTTCTATAATTTTTTGTTGTTCTTTCTATAGATGCAACCACTTGAATATTCAGACTCAAGTGGATTTTTAAAAACTTTTTAAGTGAGTTTTTCTTACATTCAGTCTGGGTAAATCTATATCTTCTGACATTTTGTGTGTGTGTGTGTAGTAACTTTTTAAAAAATTTTATTTTTAATGGGAGGGTAATTGCTTTACAATATTGTGTTGGCTTCTGCCGCAGAACAACACGAATCAGCCATAAGTATACATTTGTCCCCTCCCCCTTGAACCTGCCTCCCGCTCCATTCTACCTCTCTAGTTCTCACTGAGTTCCAGGCTGTGTTCCTGTTACACAGTGACTTCCCGTTAGTTGTTTTACACGTGGTAATCTGTATGTTCGATGGCTGCTCTCTCAGTTCGTCCCGGCTCTCCTTCCCCTGCTGTGTGCTGTGACCCTTCTCGGTTCTGTGTGTCTGTGTCTCTATTCCTATCCTGCAAATAGATTCATCAGTACCATTTTTCTAGATTCCATGTATATGCATTAATATATGATATTTGCTTTTCTCTTTCTGACTTATACTTCACTCTATAAAACAGGCTCTAGGTTCATCTACCTCACTGGAACTGACTCAAATGTGTTCCTTTTTATGGCTGAATAATATTCCATTGTATATATATACCACAACTTCATTATCCATTCATCTGTTGGTAGACATCTAGGTTGCTCTGACACTCTTTTAAAAGTTTTTTTATTTTACATTGGAGTATAGGAGATTAACAGGGCTTCCCTGGTGACTCGGACGGTAAAGGATCTGCCTGCAATGTAGGAGACCTGGGTTTGATCCCTGGGTCAGGAAGATCCCCTGGAGAAGGGAATGGCTACCCACTCCAGTATTCTTGCCTGGAAAATCCCATGGACAGAGGGGCCTGGGGGGCTTCAGCCCACGGGATCTCAAAGAGTTGGACATGACTGAGCAACTAGGGACTCATACAATAGTAGGTTAACAATGTTGTGTTAGTTTCAGGGATCCAGCAAAATTATTCAGTTACACATATACCTGTATCTGTCTTTTTTCAAATCTCTTCTAACACTTCCCTCAAAGAGAAGAGGATGCCAACACCAGTAATATCATCCCAAGGGATTGTGTTGAAATAGAGCCATTTGGGACACTTCCCTGGCTGTCCAGTGGTTAGGACGCCTAGTTTCCACCACAGGGGGCACACGTTTGATCCCTGGTTGGGGAACTAAGATCGCGTGTGCCCCATGGCACGGCCAAAAGAGAAACAGCTGTTCAGGATCAGGTGCTTCTCAAGGCGCCCAAGTCCTTAGGAAAGCGGGTTTCTTACAGAATTAGAGCACCCTAAAACAGTGTTTTGATACCACATGGAAGTGCCCCACTGACAGGAGGGGATAATTCCCTTTCCTGAGTAAGTAACTTCCGGCAAGGGGATGGATTTCCGCATTTCTGTGTGGAGGAGGGCTGCCTTTGGATACCCTTTCTCCAGTCTGCGCCATTTATACAGAGGCGACTTTGGCAACTTAGTTTCTTATTAGATTGGCTTTGGATGTGTCTGTTTAATATCCTTTTTGATTAGAGGAAGTATCGTGTTAAAAATTGACCTGTACTTTGGAGACAGCTTCACTGTGGCCGATATGGGTCTCTTCATCTTAAATAGCTTTTGTGCTCATAGTTCCTGTGTTAGTTCTTTGGTATAATTTGAAAAAAAAAATCCGATTTCAGAAGTCTTCTTGAGTAAGCAAGAATAGTCATTATATCTGACCTAGAGAAACCAGTCTTCACCCTGACTGATGGGTTTATATTGTAGGTCTATGGGAAGGCAAATTTTGTTTGTATTAAACTTTATGATTTGGGGACTTGACTGCAAGGAGATCCAACTAGTCCATTCTGAAGGAAATCAGCCCTGGGATTTCTTTGGAGGGAATGATGCTGAAGCTGAAACTCCAGTACTTTGGCCACCTCATGTGAAGAGCTGACTCATTGGAAAAGACTCTGATGCTGGGAGGGATTGGGGGCAGGAGGAGAAGGGGATGACAGAGGATGAGACGGCTGGAATGGCATCACTGACTCGATGGATGTGAGTCTCAGTGAACTCCGGGAGTTGGTGATGGACAGGGAGGCCTGGTGTGCTGCGATTCATGGGGTCGCAAAGAGTCGGACACGACTGAGCAACTGAACTGAACTGACTGAACTGATGGCGGTCCAGTGGTTAAGACTCCATGCTCCCAATGCTAATCCCTGGTCAGGGAACTAGTCACACATACCACATGGTGGAGCCAAAAAAAAAAAAAAATAGAAACCCAAAATACAAAAAAATAAATAAACTTCATGATTTTTTAGAACGTCTGATGACGATAACTTCATGACCTAAACCAATGCTAGAGGTCATGCTTATTTCATTGTTCAATCTTCAATGTATAAAGGAGCTTGATCACAGTCTAGGACGTAAAACCAGACCTGAAAAAATAATTGTAAAATACTGATTAATACAGTTGCACTTTCCTCATTTGTCTTTTCAGCTTACTCGGCCCCTTGTGGCTGAAAGCTCCTGCCAGGAGCCTTTGGTTCATTAGAATTCAAGGAGCAATGAGAATTCAAGAGAAGGGGGGAGCGGGGGGAGGGGGAAGGGGATTCTGAAAAGGTACCTGTCAGGTTGTAATCAGTTACTTGGACACATCCGTTTGCAGTTCTCTTGGCAAATTTGGAGTTATTTGTTGAGTGTGTATATAGTATACACTTATAAATTAAACATTTTCCATTAGGTCCTACATTATCCGACTTTCTTCGTCTTTGGCAGTATGAAGCTTTCAAGTGAAATTTTAGGGTATGTGTCATATGATAGAGGTTCCTCAAGTGCGTCTCTGAACCTCTGGAGGTTCCAGAAACCCTCTCGTGGAGTGCACGAGGTCAAAACTATTTTCATAATGATACTAAGACATTGTCTTTTTCACCGTGTGGGCATTTGCACTAATGATACAAAAGCAGTGGTGGGTAAGATGACTGGTGGCTTAGCAGGAATCAGGGTGCTGGCTCCAAATTGTGGTAGTGGTTATTGTATTCTCATCATTGCCTGTTTAAAGAAAAAAAAAATCAGTTTTATTTTTAAATGTCTTTGATGAAACAGTAAAGATGAATGATTTTATTAAATTTCAATGTTTGAATATACATCATTCATCTTTTTAATAGTGTGGCAAGATAGGAACCAGAATACTTAAACCAGATATTAAAGTATTAAGTAATTAAACCAGTATATTAAAGTATTAAGAATACTTAATCCAGAATACTTAAGTGATTGTATTTTGAGCTGGACTAGCTGCTTTTATCAGGGGCCTTCCCAGGTAGCTCAGCTGAAAAAGAATCTGCCTGCAATGCAGGAGACCCTGGTTCAACTCCTTGGTTGGGAAATTTCCCTGGAGAAGAGATAGGCTACCCACTCCAGTATTCTTGGACTTCCCTGGTGGCTCAGACAGTAAAGAATCTGCCCTGCAATGAGGGAAACCATGGAAGACCAAATGAAGGAGGGCATGGTAACCCACTCCAGTGCATACTTGCCTGGAGAATCCCCATGGACAGAGGAGCCTGGCGGGCTACACTCCGTGGGGTTGCAAAGAGTCGGACACGACTTGAGTGACTGAGCACAGCTCAGCTGCTTCAGTCATGCTGCTGCTGCTGTTTGGCTCCTACGTCGTGTCTGGCTCTTTGCAACCCCACAGACTGTAGCCCACCAGGCTGCTCTATCCATGGGATTTCCCAGGCAAGAATCCCACAGCAGGTTGCTATTTCCTTTTCCAGGGGATCTTCCCAACCCAGGAAATGAATCTGAGTCTCCTGCATTGACAGGTGGATGCTTTCCCACTGATCCACCAGGGAAGCCCACTTTTATCATAGGCTGTCGTTTTTACTTCAAAGAACAATCAACAGATGAACTCTTGGGCATTTGGCAGACATTTTCTCTAAAGTGAATGAATCAAGCCTGTCACCTCAAGGAAACAACTGACCATATTTGTAGCTAAAGATAAAATCCCAGCTTTTAAGTGGAAATTAAAGCTTTGGAAAATGTGTCCTTGCCACTGTGACCTGACTGTTACCACATACTTAAAGACTCATCGGATAAGATCAGTAATGATATAGACGTGTGTTTCTAAAATGGTTTATATTGAAACATGTCGACACTTGGAAGATCTGCATAGTAAGTGAAATAACATTTCCAAATGACCAGAGCATAATGCAGTCATGCCCAGGTAAGAGATCCATTCACAGTGCAAGACAGACTAGTGCATTTTATTGTAACTGGTATGAAAAATTCATTGCCATGGTTTCAAGTTTCACATTCCAGCTAGCCTTTAAGAAACTAGTATTTGTTGAGTTTGGGTATGGTATCCACAATTATCTAGAAAGGACATTGAAATATGCCTCTATTTTCTAACCATTGCATATCTGGGTTAAGTTGTATTTTTTTATATACTTCCACCAAAATAAGGACCCACAACAGACTGAATGTGAAAGAAGATGAGAATCCAGCTGTCTTCTATTAAACCAGACATTAAAGAGATTTGTAGACATGTAAAACAGTACCATACTTCTAATTTTTGTGGGGGGAGGGGGTGTTTTTTTGAAGTAAAGTGCCTAAAAATAATATATATAGATATATATATGCTAGGTAAATTAATATACAACAAATTTATTGTTGTCTTTTAAAATTAATTGATATTTTTTAAGTCTTTCAACTTTTAATTTCTGATAGAGTAAATATTGATAGCTATAAAGCAGATAAACAGGAACTTGCCTGGTGGTCCAGTGGGTAAGACTCCTCGCTCCTGATGCAAGGAGTCTGGGTTTGATCCCCAGTCAGGGAACTAGATTTCACATCCTGCAGCAAAAAGGTCCTGTGTGCTGCTGCTAAGACCCAGCACAGCCTCTGTGTGTGTGTACACAGATACACACACACATGCGTATGTGATAAAATAAGATGAGCAAAGGCTCTTTGGGGTCTTTAATGAATTTTAAGAGGGGAAAGGAGTCTTCAAAACTGCTGCGATGTGACATCAAACAGCAAAGGATACATTTTCTCTCTCTCTTTCTCTCCCTGCCGCTCTTTAAATCAAGTATAATTCACAGAAAATGGAAAGGACTCATTTTTGATCATGGTACCATCTGCAAAGTGGTAAAGGCTATTTTGAAAAATACCACATACAATATTTGTTCATAAAAGAGTCTTTTTAAGATCTGGAGGGTTTTGGGTTTTTTTTTTTTTTCCCATTAAGTTTTCCACATTTTCATCAAGAATGTAAGCGGGTTGATTGGTTTTTCATCTGTTTTGAATTTTCTTGTAGCTGCTGTCAGAAAGTCCATGTTGCGGCCGTCCATGTGACAGCAACAGTAGAGTCTTGCATCACTGAGGTGTTGTAATATAGCAGAAAAAAGAACTATGCTATATTCATGAGCAAGTGCTAGTTGGTTACTGAGTCAGGTTTTTTTTTTATTATTATTATTAAGATCTTCTATCCCATTTGGACACTTATTTTAGTAAGTGCTTTATTATAGCTTGCAGAATGGTCTTGAATAGAGATAACTTTATTGAAAACATATTGTTGGTTTGAGGCCAGTAATTTTTAAGGTAGGCTCAATTCAAGTGTAAATTTTTTTTTTTAAAGTTTTTTGATCTCAAAAGCTATTGCTTTATATTGTACACATTAGTGCTGAAAAGAATTGCAAAATAATATAGTAAGGAAAAGTAGGAAATTTGGTTGTTAGCAGGACAAGGGTGAAATCTAAGAGCAGATGATCTTAGTAAGATTTTGAGGAAACATCTATACCTTTAAAAATAGTAAAGCTGGGGACTTCCCTGATGGTCCAGTGGTTGACTCCATGCTTCCAACGCAGGGGGTGTGGGTTTGATCCCTGGTCAGGGAACTAAGATCCCACATGCCCTGTAGCATGGGTGAAAAAAAAAAAAAGTAAGGCTCTGGTGGTAGAAATTATACAGAGAGAGGGGTCTCAAATGGAGGGAGGGGTATGAAAAAGAGTTAAATAAATAAGGTCATTGTAAAACTGTATTAACAACGGTTTACTGATTCGCAGAAAGCTTTAAAGTAGCCTTGCTCTGGGAATTCCCTGGTGGTCCAGTGGTTAAGAATCCAGCTTCCAATGCGGGGGACACAGATTTGATCCCTAGTTGGGGAATTAAAATCCCACATGCTGTGGGGTAATTAAGTCCACAAGCCCTGCAACTAGAGAAGCCTTGATGCACCTCAACGAAGACCCAGAGCAGCCAAAATAAAGAATAAAATAAAACAGCTAATTAAAAATAAAAGAAGCCTCTGAATAACTAGGAACGACTGCAATCATTACTTGAACTGTTTGTATATTTGTTCTCTGCAGTACTTTAAAGAGATCTACAGTCTTGTTTACACTTTAAATTTGCCTGACCATCCTTGTCCTTAGAGGTAACATAAATAACCTTCTTGAGCAGTGAAGTCTCAGTTTGTGAAATCTATTCTCGGGGACCAGGAATCAGTGAAAGCCTTTAATATTGGTCCTTGATTTTTGGTGGCTCAGCTGATAAAGAATCCGCCTGCAATGAGGGAGACCTGGGTTCGATCCCTGGGTTGGGAAGATCCCCTGGAGAAGGGAAGGCTTCTCCCACTCCAGTATTCTGGCCTGGAGAATTCCACGGACGGTACGGTCCATGGGGTCTCAAAGAGGAGGACACGACTGAGTGACTTTCACTTTCTTTCACTCAGTTTTTTTGTGGTAACAGTAAACATTATTAGGTATGGAGATAAACATTTTACAGTGCTAATTTTCAATTAGAAAACATTCTAGTAAAAGAAAACCTAAATTTCCTTTTTTTTTAAATTAATTCTTTTCGGTTATGCTGGGTCTTCGCTGCTCTGCATGGGCTTCATCTAGCTGGGGAGAGTGGGGGCCACTCTGTTTTGCACACCAGCTTCTCCTTGTGGCAACTTCTCTTGTTGCAGAGCACAGGTCTAGGCGCATGGGCTTCAGTGGTTGCAGCTCATGGGCTCTAGGACACAGGCTCAGTGGTTGTGGAGTTGGCTTAGTTGCCCTGCTGGCATGTGGCATCTTCCCAGACCACGGCTCGAACCCATGTCCCCTGTATTGGCAGGTGGATTCTTATTCACTGTACCCCACCAGGGACGTCCAAGAAAACCTGAATTTCTTACGTCGTTTCTCCAACTGTTGTGTGGGGCTGAGTTCTGCTTCATGGAGAAGACAGGCAGAGGGGCGGCAGTTTGGGGTGAAGTGATTTGTTGAGTTAGGGTTCCATGAAGCAGAACCAAGCAGCCACCCTAGGATTCTCCCCTCCACATCCCTTCCAACTCTCCATCTAATCTGTCATGAAGGCTAGCTGAGTTTGAGCTCAGTGGTGTGAGCCCATGGACTGTAGCCCACCAGGCTCCTCCATCCATGGAATTCTCCAGGCAAGAATACTGGAGTGGGTGGCCATTCCCTTCTCCAGGGGACCTTCCCGACCCAGGGATTGAACCCAGGTCTTCGGCATTGCAGGCAGATTCTTTACCATGTGAACCACCAGGGAAGCCCTTCTAATTGAAGTACAGTTGATTTAGTGTTGTGCCAATCTCTGCGATATAGCAAAGTGTCTGAGTTATACACATATGTATATTCTTTTCTTATAATCTTTTCAATGCATTTTTAAACATTCTTTTCCATTATGATTTATCCCAGCATTCTGAATATAGTTCCCCGGGCTGTACATTAGGTCCTCGTTCATGCATTCTAAATGTAATCGTTTGCATCCTCGCTGATTCTTTGTTCATGATCTGTAGACTCCTTCCCTCTGCTCCTGGTTTTTTGCCTTTGGATTACTGAACAGTCCCCTGACTTCCAGCTCCTGGTGATGCTAAATGTATCTCTGGCAGTGCCCCTCCATTTGTAAGCCATTCAGTGGCTCACTGGTGCCCACCAGAGAGTCTGAGCACCTTAACTCGGCATTCAAGGCCCTGGGTGATTCAGCCGGGCCCCTCTGGTTCCATCAGCCACTGCCACTCGTTCCCTTGCATCCTACCCCCACCTTGGACTCTAGCAAGACCAGTCCACCTGATTCCTCTCCCTGCCTTTGCATTAGCTGTGGCTGGAATACCTACCCGTTCTCACTCTTGCAGACTGCTGTTCTCAAGGCACTCGGCACATTGGGGCTATATTTTTATTCTTGGTTCCCCAGCCCCAGTCACCATACCTGCCCCACACGGTAGGCTTGACGCATGGGTGAATGTTGAATAGAGTCCATGTGAGTCATTTTATTTGTTTGAAGTCTTATTTTGTAACTCTTCTCTCTCCCATTTCTTTGCCCCAAATTTCAGTGAGCTTATGTTGAAAGTTAACTCGCAAATGACCCTTAAGGGGCTAAGAGTGTGGCTGAGTTAACTCGGGAGTGTGTTTCATGTCTCAGTTTTTGGTATCTGCAGAAGACACTGCTTTGCGCCAATACATTAAATATATCCAAACACCACGTTTCTAAACAGAAATAGGGAACGTGAACGGATGGGTCAGAGTTCAATATCTCAGGCAGTTTTCAAACCAAATTTGGTAATGTTGATTTAAAATTGCTCAACGAAAAAGCACCCAAGTACAATCATGGAAAATGTTAGAACTGCTTTCTACGTACTGATATATTGTTGAGAGAACTGTGCACTGAAGTTATGTTAATCACAGAGAAAGATTACAAGCTCTGCCTTTGTTTTTTTTTTTTTTATTAACAGGATCAATTTGACAACTTAGAAAAACACACACAGTGGGGAATTGATATTCTTGAGAAATACATCAAATTTGTAAAGGAGAGGACAGAGATTGAACTCAGCTATGCAAAGCAACTCAGGTAAGTTGATATTGAGAAAGGTTGTTTGTTAACTGCAGAATGAATGTAAGGGTCATTTATATCCTCATTTTATACCATAAATGTGTAAGCCTTTAAATATTGATTTTCCCCTTTCAGGAAAGCTTATATTTCAGTAAAAGCAATTTTTTTCATATAGAAAATTATTTTTCAGAGCACAGTAAACAGAAAAACCAAATTATTGCTTTTATACTCTGTTGCTTAAAAGGTCAGCAGCTGAATTTTTGAGCAGCTTTTTTTTTCCCCCAGAAAACTTTATCTGAAGCATAACAACAGAGAAGTACACATATCACAAGTGTATGACTCCAGAAGTTTTCAAAGTGAATACAATTATGTGATCGGCACCCAAGTCAAGAAACAGAAAATTACCAGCCTCAGTGTCCACTCCCCCGGTCCCTTCTGGTTCATGCCCCTCCCCTGCCCCCGTGGTTGACCCCTCTGCTGATCTCTGGCCGCATGGATTGGTCTGGCCTGTTTTTGAAGCTTTGGTGAATGTTATCATTTATTATGCACCATTTGTATGTGGTTTCCTTTGTCCCTCATTAGGTCTATGAGATTCATTCATGTTACATGTTGTGGTGCTTTTTATTTTGGTTGATGAGTGTGCCAAAGCTTGTCCAGTCTGCTGTCACTAGGCTATTGCTTGTTTCCAACTGGGGGCTGTAAAGTACATGTCCAGGAGTGGAATTCCTAGGTCTTAGGCTTTGTGTATGTTTAGATTTAGCAGATGGAGTCAGTTTTCCAGAGAGCTCGTCTGGTTCATGTTCCCTCCAGCAGCAGCTGAGAGGTCCTCAGGCAGCCCTTCTTACAACTCCAAGGACCAAATTATCCAAGAAGTTTGTGTTCTTACATAAAATATTTAAAAGTTGCTGGCAGAACTAAGCTTGAAGTGGCAAGATCTTTAATGACTTCTTGTTTGGTTGGTTTGTGCAGATTGTGAGTATCTAGATGACTTTCGATTTAGAAACATTTTACTTTAATCCAAAGACCATGTGGACAAGGTGAATGTCATGTATCTTTGAAAGAATCATCTTAGAGAGCTCTTGTTGTCATTTAATAAGCACCTAAGTGGTACATATGGTGCACTTCATGGATGATAAGTTTTGTTTCCATTGAGCAAATAAAATACAATATATATTGCTCAATGAAATAATTTTTATAAAGAATTTTTTATAAATTTACTATTTATTTGCTTAATAGTACAGCTGGGAAAGACCGCAGACAACAGGAGACAGGGGCGGCAGAAGATGAGATGGTTAGATAGCATCACCGGCTCAATGGACATGAATTTGAGCAAACTGTGGGAGGTAGTGGAGGACAGAGGAGCCTGGCGTGCTGCAGTCCATGGGGTCACGGAGTTGGACATGACATAGCGACTGAGCAGCAGCAACAACAAATTTCTTTAGTAATAAATATATTATTTAATAATAATTTGATAATTTATTTACTATGAATTAAATTGTCTTTAATTTTGCTGAATAAAATTTAAGTAAAATTAAATTTCCTCAATAAGAATTTCATAAATAAACTTATTTTTATAAATGAATTCTATTGCAGATGAACTTCTGATGCCTTATATGTGCATCAGCCTCATTAGCAGTTGAAAGCTTCATAACTGACAGTGTGAGTGGCCAGCGAGCTGCTCCGTGTTGATTATTTAAACATTGCACCGTCATAAAATGTTGTCTTTCCTGTGGAGATGGGTTGCGCAACAGCTTTAGCCAAAGTGTGCTGCGCTGTGCTTGGTCTCCCCTAAAGGATTTCCCTGCCTCCGTTGACTTTCTGTCTTGGCGTCGTCTCCTCTTTCCTGGAGCCTCCGCCACTGCCTTGATTTGCTTGGGAGGTTTGTCATCCAATGTCGTGAAGTCTGTCCTCGGCAAGCTTCTCCGTCAGTTCTGTGTCAGGACAGAAAGGCACTGCTTTTGCTGCCCTCTGGGCAGCACCTGTCTCCCGGCCCTTTCTCATGACTCTGTGAGCGAGGATTTAGGTAACAAAACTGGAGGCTATTGGAAAAGACTCCCAATTCCAGCAGTAGGTTTGGGGTAACATTTAATAGCTCTCCATTGACCATTTCCCCCTGTTTCAGATCTAGAATAGCAGTGTTACTGCTGTGGCTGTTATCTCTTGGGAAGTCCTTTTCCTGAGATGTAAATGTTAACATTTGTTTCACTCCATCCCTGCAAAGTATCTATATTTGTGCTTATGGGTGTGTGCTTAGTCGCTTAGTCATGTCCGACTCTTTTCGACCCTATGGACTGTAGCCCACCAGGCTCCTCTGTCCATGGGGAATCTCCAGGCAAGAATACTGGAGTGGGTTGCCATGCCCTCCTCCAGGGGATCTTCCCAACCCAGGGATCGAACCCCAGGTCTCCTACACTGTAGACGGATTCTTTACCCTCTGAGCCACCAGGAAAGTCCTATGCTTATGGGAGAAGTTGACAAAAACAGATAATGAGTAATTGAACCTTGCCTTCAAGACAATTACTAATCCTCTGAAAGTGTCTTCTAATCTTTAAGACTGAGATCTGGGCAGGGCCCTTGGTGCTGAGGAGTAATCAGACTGTCTTTTGTTGATCTGCTTTTCCATTTGCCTGAGTTCTTCATGGCTTCTCTTGCCACACACCCCAACATCTCCTTCCTACTATCTTCACTGCTTGCTTCCCGCTTCCCTGAGAAAATCGAAGCAGTCCAAGGAAAACATCCTTAGAGTTTCACACTCTGTAACCCACCTGTCCGAATCTGTTCCCATACCTGATGCTCCTGTCTGAATCCCAGCCCACCTCTTACACCCTGGCCCTTCCCAGAACTCGATTCCACTAGTTTTTCCTCCATCTCCATGTAATCAGTGCTTCACTTTCTATTAGATGATCCCCATCTGCACAAAAACGCACCGTCTCCCGTCGTTGAAAATCCGCAAAGAAAACATAACTTTTGAGCTCACCCCTCCTCTCCTTATTGAGCTCACCTGTGTGAACTGCTCCTAGGGGTGCCTGTGACCTTCATCCTGCCCCAGCCAGTTGCCTGTCCTCAGTCCTCACCATCCTTGACCCCTCAGCAGCTTTGATGGGGTGGATGCTGCCTCTTCGAAAACACTTCCCTCACTTGGCATCTGAAACCCCTATCTCTAGGCTTCCTTCCTATCTCACCGAAAGCTCTTTGGAAGGCTCTGCTCAGGCTCCCTAGAGGTTCCTCGTCTCCTCCCGCCCCTTCACCCCAATCTGCCCCAGTGCCCAACTCCCGGTCATCTTTTCTTATCAGTCTATGCTCTCCTGGTGATCTTGTCTGTCTCCTGGCTTTCAGGATGGTCTCTATGGCAACAGATATGTGTCTCCAAGCTAGACCTCTGTCCTGAACTCCAGAAGCAGGTTGCTCAGAATCTCCGTTTGGATGTCTAGAAAACATCTCACATGTAACGTATCTGAAAAGGCATCTCTCCGCTCAAAATCTGCATCTCTGCAGCCCAGTTCTCCCTCTCCCCACTGCCCCCCCCCCAACTCAAGTTTCCCTCAGAGTAAATCCTAAATCCTTACGGTGGATGTCCTACAAAGCGAACACAAACGGTCTCCCTCCCTCTCTTACATCATCTCTCCCTTCGTATCTCTGCTCTAACCATCCCCGCCTCCTTGTTCAATCTTGTGCGCGCCAGGCCCGCTCTCGCCACAGGGATGCTGCATGGCCGTTCAAATGGATCACATAGAGGTTTATCTCCCGGGATCCACGTGGCCAACTGCCTCACCTCCTTCAAGTCTTTGCTCTAATGTCGCCTGCACAGTGAGGGTCTCCCTGCCTCCCTGCTGTACTTTCTGGTTTTTCCAAAGTGCTGATAACTTTCTAATATTGTATAATTTTCTTATATACTGTTCATCATTGCCTTCCACTTCTGCTAGAATATAAACCTCTCAAGGGCAGGGCTCCTTGAGTTGTGTTGACTGATGAATCCCCATATTACGGAACAGTGACTGGCACATACTAGGGACTTAGTAAATAGTTGTAGAAAGAGTGAATCAATGGGAACAGGTCTGCAATATTTGGTCAACACTGTTTCAAGGAGAATTGCGTGTTGTCACAGGCCTGTAAGAGCTGATGAGGCTTTAGCAAAAAACAGAACAACTAACAATATGTCGGTAGGGTTAGGGGAGGGGATTCTAGTGAAAGAGACACCGGACGTGCCAGAGCCTAAGGGATTCATCTTCTCACTATGGAAAACAGACCGCATGCAAATGAACAAGGCCGTAAATCACTTAAAGATAGCATTTTATCACCTTGAATAAGTAAAACCAGTGTTGCGTTAAAGCTTGATGTGGGGCAAGGGTTACTTAGTCACACTGGCCAGGGAAAATCCATAGCTTGAGAACTGACAGACAGCAAGCAAAGGTCTGAGAGTTGTTCTTCCAGGCCAAGGAGTCAGCAAGTGCAGAGCTCCTAAAGTGGTGACAAGTTCGAGTAATGAAAAGTTCCAGCCAGTGTGACTGGAGCATATTCAACAAAGACTTGCTTGAAATATCAGTATGATGTTGAAAAACATCACTTTTTTGGGGAGATATCTGTCGTTAATTCTTTTCTGCATTAGAAGAAAAAAAACGCTAACTTATTTTAGATGTAGAAGATGATAATTAAGGCTTTGGTTTCTGTAGGTCAGTGGTTAACAAACTATTGGCCACCTCTGTGGCCCAATCCATCACTGCCTGATTTTATAAATAAAGTTTTATTGGAACACAGGCACATCCATTCATTTATGTATTGTCTGTGGCTGTTTTTGCAAAAAATAATGGCAGTGGAATAGTGCAACAGAGACCACATGACCATGACCTGCTTGCAAGTCTGAAATATTTAGTGTCTGGTCCTTGCTAAGCTTGCTTATGTACGTGTTCAGTTCAGTTCGGTCGCTCAGTCGTGTCCCACTCTTTGCGACCCCATGAATCTCAGCACGCCAGGCCTCCCTGTCCATCACCAACTCCCGGAGTTCACCCAGACTCACGTCCATCGAGTCAGTGATGCCATCCAGCCATCTCATCCTCTGTCGTCCCCTTCTCAAATGTAAATATAAATATATATATATATATATATATGCTTATATAAGTTTGCTGACACCTACTATAGTTACACTCCATTCAAGGCATGTGTGCATGAGTGCTCTGTCGCTTCAGATATGCCTGACTCTTTGCAACCCTATGTACTATAGCCCACCAGGCTCCTTTGTCCATGGGATTCTCCAGGCAAGAATACTGGAGTAGGTTGCCATGCCCTCCTCCAGGGGATCTTCCTGACCCAGGGATTGAACCCATGTCTCCTGTATTGTAAGCAGATTCTTCACTGCTGAGCCACCGGGGAATCCCCTCCATTCAAGGCAGGGTTAAATTCTGAATATAATCTTAAAATATGTTATATGACCTATATAAGAGAACCAAATATTGATTGCCCCTTAGCAACTGTTTCTTAAAACAAAACAAAACAAAACACTGACTTATTTGTTATGACCAGGTAATGAACTCATATGACTGAAACTTCTAATCCTTGCTTCCCTGAAGTTCAGGGTGGCCTTGCCTTTCTGCATCCTGCAGATTATTCTAGAAGTTCATGTTTATCTTTTATAACTATACAGTGTTGTACTGGATTGGTGGATAGTTGATTGTTTCCAGCTGTTTGCAACTCTGAACAAAGTTGCGATGGATGACTTTGAATGAAACACTTGGGCAAACATGTCTAGAGAATAAGTTACTAAAAGAAGCACTTTGGTTCTGGTAAAATTTGCTAAGTGGCCCTTCTTGGAAACTGTAACATTATTACCATCCAAGAGTGCATGGCACTGCTCCCCACCTTGACCCTCAGTACTTCTTGTTACCCGTCTTTTTTAAATCTTTGCTAATTTGATAAGTAAATATTGCTAGATCTGACCAGTAATTTATGTTTTTCTTCGTAAGAATGAGGTTGAGTATGTTTTTATGCATTGGAGTCATTTGTACTTTCTTCTTGAGCCATTCTTATCCTGGTCATTTGTTTTTTGTTTTTTTTAATTGGAGCCCATTGTAAATAAAAGGAAACTGTCAAAGTCATTTTATAAAATATACTGCACATTGTATATACAAGGTATTGAATTTAAATTTACTTGAACACTTAGCAAGATATTAAAGGGAAACTTGAAGGATTTACTGAGCTTGAAATATTAAATTCTTATAAGATTTAGCAAAAAAAAAAAAAAAATGCAGGTTGTCATTGCTGTTTGGTGGGGTTTTTTGTGTGTGTTTTTGTTGTTGTTTGTTTTGTTTTTAACTCATGTTGTAATTTTAAACAGTCTCAGTTGACTCACTGCTAGGAAAGATAAAGAAGAGAGTATTTACATCTTTTACTTCCTCTCCTAGTTGAGTTATATAACTTGGTTTATAAAATGAGTCTCACAGTTAGTTTGTCTTAATTACAGATATATGTTCATCAGCATTCCTTCTACCACAGCCTCTGCACTTGTTTGTTGGCATCAAGAAAAATAGGAATATTTTACCCGTGATGGGAACTTTTGGCATGCTCCTTGAGTTCTTTCTTGTTTGAGAATACCACTCTACAGTCATCCCCCAGTGTCTGTGAACATCGGTTCCAGGAACCACCTCCTCAGATACGGAGATTTGAAGATGCTCAAGTTGCTTTATATAGCAAGACATAGTATTTGTGTATAACCCTCACACATCCTTCCAAATATTTAAATCATCTCTAGACTCCTTATAATACCTCATACAATGTAAATACTGTGTCAACTGTTGCCAGCGTGAAGCAAATTCAAATTTTGCTTTGGGGAACTTTCTGGAACTCCCCTCTCCCCTCTAATATTTTTCATCTGCAGTTCATTGACTCCATGGATGTGGACCCCAAAGATATGGAGGATAGACTGCACCTAACAACAATTTGACTTAAATTATTCTGTGGTCATTCTTTCTCTCCAAACCTTGCTGTTGCTACATTGTCTTCTGGTGTAAAAGTCTAGGGGCAGCCCAATATTTATTCTAACCTTTTTGTGCCACTTAGCAGTTTGGTAACTTTTCCAAGCAATGCTTTGTGGTTGATCTCTCTTTATTAATTTTCCTTACTTTCAATTGCAAAGTCAGTTGTTTATTTCATGCCCTCATATATTTTCTTCCAGACTGGGTTTTTCTCTGTCATTTTCTTCCTCCCTTGTCTTCTGTATTACATTGTATCTTTTCACCTTGCTTGTATTTAATGCAGGCAGTTTGGTGAAGTGCTTAAAAGCAACAGACTCTAGAGCAGCGGGCCCCAACCTTTCTGGCACACCGGTTTCACGGAAGACAGTTTTTCCACGGACTGGGGTGTGGGAGAGATGGTCTTGGGTGTTCAAGTGTGTTGTATTTATTGGGCACTGTGTTTCTATTATCATTATATCAGCTCCACCTTGGATCATCAGGTATCAGATCCTGGAGGTGGGGGACCCCGCTCTAGAGTCTTAGTGTCCGGAATGTTCTTCCACTTAACAGTAATAATGATTGGGGGCAAATTACTCTATGTGCTTTGTCTTTTTTCATCTGTAATATGTGAGTAATAAGGATGATGATCTTTCCTGCCTTACGAGGTTGTTGAGGGGTCTTAATGAGATAAAGCATGTAAGTGTCTTAGGTTGATGTCTAAGCATGTTTTTGGTATTAACAAGCGTCACCAGTGCTCCTGTTTGATCTGATAGAATGTGAACGATCGTTGCTGTGCTTCTGGCGCCATTGGTCTTGGTGTTACCAGATCAGGTTCGTTGGCCAACACGCAGTAAGCCAAACCCTGAGACACCGAGGTTTGCAGCAGAGAAAGGGTTCATTCACAAGGCTGCCAAGGGAGGAGGCAGGAGAACGAGTCCCAGATCAGCCTCCTGGAAGGCGAGGGGCTTGGGATATTTATTAAAGAAGCAGGGTGGTGGTTGGCCGTCGGTGTGGAGAACGATGATTGCGGGCAGGATGAGGTCATCCGTTTTCTGTGCAGGTGTACCTGAGTTGCCTGCTTCTTTGTGGGATGCATGTTCCAAAATGGAGGTGCTTAGCGTGATCTGAGGGTGGAGTTTCTGACCCTCTGCCATCAAAAGGCCATTCACTGGACACCTGTGCAGCTCCAGGTTTAGGTGGGGCTTCCCTGATGGCTCAGATGGTAAAGAATCTACCTGCAGTGCAGGAGACCTGGGTTTGATCCCTGGGTCGGGAAGATCCCTTGGAGAAGAGTATGGCTACCCACTCCAGCATTCTTGCCTGGAGAATTCCATGGTCAGAGGAGCTTGGTGGATTACAGTCCATGGGGTCTCAAAAAGTCATACATGACTGAGCAACTAAGACACAAAACCAGTGTTAGTTGGCTTGAACTTGAGCTCAACACAGCTGACTCCAGGTTCCCAGGCAAACATCTTACTGTTTCGGCTGTGTAATGCCTGGAAGACAAGCAAGGCTTTTGTAGCAAGAAAGCAAGCTTGAATGGTGAAGGCAGGTTACAAGCAGAGGGGTTTTGAACAAACTGGAAGGCAAGCTCAAGAATTTGTGTTAATCACCAGTTTCGGTTAACCCCATGGGGCGCCTGACTTTGTACCTCTTGTCTTTGAGACTCTGAGTTTCATTGTCTCTTCTGAAACTTTGTTAGTGTTTCTATTTTGACATTCACTCCATTAGGTCACAAGCATTCACTCCTATTCCTTGGGGGTCCTTAGGTTTGGGGTGATCTCCCCCAGGCATTCAGCTTGCGGCCCTGAGAAGTGGAAACCCAGGGGGCCAGCCCCGGCCCCTGCCAAGTCCTGGAATCTGGATGCTCAGTCTGCCTGTCTCCCTCTCAGAGCTTTTCTGTCTCTGTTCCCTGAGTGCTGGCTCACCCCTCATTTAACTTCTGTCTGACTTGATTTTCAGTCAGTCCATGTTCCGCGGACTTATTTCCCTTCCAATGACTGTGAGGGAGGGGTCAAGCATCTGTTGTACACTGTTCTAGAACCTTCCATCTCTCACATGGGTCACCGCTTCTCAAAGTGTGTAGACTGAGGTTATGTGCCTTTCTTCATTGGTTTATTTTCTGCTCTGGAAAACTTCCTGGCTTTTATTTTACCTCTTGTTGGAAAAAAGCACAATTCTCTGATGAGATTTTATTTTACCATCTTTATCTGGAAATCTGCGGTGAGCTTTTAAAAGTATGAAAGAAAGATAGAAAAAAAAAATTTCCTGGGTCCAACCCTAGACCTTCCGTTTTAGAGGATCTGAAATGGAGCCTAAGCATCTCCTTTTAAAAGCCTCCTGGCAGCTCTTAGGAACAACCAAATTTAAGTCTAGTATTTTTATTAAAAGAAGTGTATTTTCCTCCTACCTTTTAATTAGCCTATCTGAAGAGCAAATATATAAAACACTTGTTTCTCAGAAAGATCCCATAAATTTAAAGTTGCTTTTGGTGGTTTATTTGCTTGCTTATTTTTATAATAACTTCATACACATAGGGCAAGAAAGCCCATCTCGAGAGAACGGAAAGGCTCTTTTTTTTTTTTTTTGTAGTGGCCCCTGACAGAAGTATCTTTGGATCTGAAGTTCTCTTCTAGACCTCTTAAGGTTTTAGTTTTCTGTTAGCATTTATAGAGTGAATTATTCATTGATGCTTTTAAGAAGCATTTGAATGCTATATATGTGTAACACTGTCAAAGTGATACTCATACACAGAAGTGGACCATCTTTACTGCAGATCACCCACAACAGGTCTTTAATCCTGTTTGGGGTTTGACTGGGAAAACGGAACTATAAAAAGTGCTGGTTTCTCCTGGATCTCTTCAAGCTCTGCTTCCTTCAATTAGGTATAAAATTTGAACTATTTTTATGGCTGCTAAGGACTGGAAGCTAAAAAGAAAGTGTGGGTTTAAATAAACCTCTAAAAAAACAGTTTTGAATGGATTTTTATATAAGGTGTGAATTTAGAAGGGGCATTTTTCCATTTATAGTTTATGGTTAGCAGAAGAAATGGTCATTATTTTAAACCATGCACTAAAAATGTCTCATAAAACTTCTAGGCTTTTCAATACTGAAGATCACATATATGCTACTTTAAATATATTTACCAAAGAATCTATTGATTAGTCATCTGCTTTCCATGGCTCCCCTTTTAATATTCCTGGTACATGTAAGTTGGAGCCACTGTTTTTGTTAAATCTATCTTTTTTTGGGCTGCACTTGGTCTTCACCGTGGTATAGGCGCTTCGTTGCTCCAAGGAACGTGGGATACCAGTTCCCCAACCCGGGATCGACCACCAGGGAAGTCCCCAAATCTTTAAAGATGAAATGTGGTAGACCACCTCAAAGAATTCCACTGTGTTCTCGATATGCAAGATTTCTCTTTTCTGCATCATTGTTTTTCTCTGAAGTACTTGCTTTAGATATTTCATATTTAGGAAATATTGCTTCTTCACAGTCTTTTGAATCTAAATCTACCAGATAATCTTTGCTGTGAGAGTATCAGTAGAGAAAACACGACGTAGTTGAAACACAGCTCATGTGATAGCAACCTCCAAGTCAGTACATTTTTCTTTTATCAGTTTGTCTACTTAAAAATTTTAAATTGTTATGTACCCCTGCCTTTTTTAAGTAATTGCAGCAATCACTATTCTATTGGGTGATGTATATTCCCTTGGAATTTCGAAACTTTAAGGGACGAGAGAGGTCATTTCATGCCCCTACCTCAGGGTTTGAGATGAGGAACTGGAAGCACAGACTTGCCCATTGATTTGTTCGAGGTCACACCATCCAGACACTTGGTCTCTGGATTCCCAGAGCAATGTCCTTTTTACTGAAGTCCTCTGCCTCTCGTGTCATCTAGTAACACCTGTTGGAGATGAACTCACGTTTCACTCTGTCTGTAAAATGTACCATGATCAAAATTGCAAATTGATTCCTGTATACTTCTCTAGGCACATCTGTAGATTCAGGGGAAATGAAAGAAATTAAATGTGAAATAATGAAAGTAGGTACTATGAAAGAGGAATAGCAGTAGGGAATAAAAAGAGAAGTGAACAGTGAAATGGCGTCATACGGAGAGTCTCACTGTGGACCACGGGTCACCTCCTAGGACTGTTCTTTCTCCTCCCTTCTTCTTTTTGTGAAAGTTGAAGTATAGTTGGTTTACAATGTTGTATTCATTTCTGCTGTACAGCAAAGTGACTCATTTATACATGTACTTACTGAGTCACTTCTTTTTCATATTGTTTTCCTTATGGTTTATCCCAGGACATTGAATATAGTTCCCTGTTCTATTCAGTAGGACCTTATGGTCCATTCATCCGACAGGCAATAGTTTACATCTGCGAATCCCAAACTCTCGGTCCTTCCCTCCCCCGTCCCCTCCCCCTCGGCAGCCACAAATCTGTTCTCTGTATCTGTGAGTTTCTAAACTTACATAAAAATGTTTCACAGACAGGTTCCTCTGTGCTGTGCTTTGGCATTTGTTTTTCTCTTTCTGACTTACTTCACTTAGTACGATAGTCTCTCGGCCCACCCATGTTGCTGCAAATTCCATTGTTTCATGCTTTTTTATGACTGCACAGTATTCCAGTGTGCACCCCACTCCAGTACTCTTGCCTGGAAAATCCCATGGATGGCGGAGCCTGGTAGGCTGCAGTCCGTGGGGTCGCTACAAGTCGGACACAACTGAGTGACTTCACTTTCACTTTTCACTTTCATGCATTGGAGAAGGAAATGGCAACCCACTCCAGTGTTCTTGCCTGGAGAATCCCAGGGACCGGGGAGCCTGGTGGGCTGCCGTCTCTGGGGTCGCACAGAGTCGGACACGACTGAAGCGACTTAGCAGCAGCCGCAGCAGCAGTATTCCATTGTACATATGTACTGCATCTTCTTTATCTATGGCTGTTCTTCTAACTACAGAAGCCAAAATAGGACCCAAGAGAAATCAATCAGTGGAGCCATTAGTGAATTTTCTTTTTTCAAGATCACTCTTAGTTTTTATGTAAATTTAGGCCTGCAGAATGTAGAGGGGAGTATTTGGATTCTTGACCTGGAGGTGGGATTAGGAAGAGAGATTAGAGCAATTTTGGCTAATCTGAGTGTGTTCAGTGTGAGCCTGCTACACAGGTTAAAATTTCTCCTAGTTAAATGTCTTAGCATAAACATCCCTCCAAATATTGTTTCTACTTCCTTCAAGGAGACTTATTCACACAAGTGGTTTTCATTAGCTCTTTGAAAGAGAAGCCACAGAGCCTTGAAAACATGCCCTTTGAATTTTAATTTTAAACATTCGGACCCAGTCCATATGTTTGCCTTGGATTTAGAGCAATAATGCTTGACTGAGGATGAGTATACGGGATGGTGACCTGGTAAGAAAAACTACCCCAGCTCAGTGCTGTAAATAAAAGCCACTGCATAGAAACCCATGGTCTGCCCTCTAGTTAAATAATGTCAGGTCTTAACATCCAGGTAAGTGACCAGCTGGTGACCATGCCTATTCTTATTTGCTCTATCTTTAGCTAAAAGATTCAAACCTATGCAAGTCTTTCACATTGAAAGATGGAAGGAATTAAATGGTTCAGTTGTGAACATTTTGTGGCTTTTTAACTTGTAAACAAAAATACTAACTTCATCTTTTATCCTTGATTTCTCAATCATCTTCTGTATAAGGTGATATGTCTGCCTTTTTGTTTTAGGAACCTTTCAAAGAAATACCAACCTAAAAAGAACTCGAAGGAGGAAGAAGAATACAGGTGTGTTTATCACTGATTGTTATGTGGCCGTATGTATATGTCCTTGGTGATGATTATAAAGGAAATCTACATATACTCTGTAGATGTAGTGTACCGACAAAAATAAATTGCATTCCTCATTCATATTTGTATCAATTTTTAAATTTGGGGGAAGACAATAAAAACTTAAATAACTTTTCTTATAGAGGCACTAGACCTCGTCCAGATTGTTTCAATTAAGGTAATTAGGAAAAGCTTAGCCTATAAGCAAATACAGGAAGTGTGGATGGACTGTGCATTCCACATCTTGGTAAATTCAGGTGTCTCATTCATCTAGGAAATATGTCCGTTTCAGACAGCAGTTAAGACATCTTAACATGGCTAGTCCAAAAGTATCATCTCTAATTTAGATCTAAATATCCATGACATTAGAACATTTAGTAGATATATGTATTGGGGGTTTTACCTGGGCTAGTAACAAAGCCAAATGTTGCCTCATACAGAGCAATTTGGCTTCGCCAAATGAAAAATGTTTCAGTTGTAATTAATTGTGTGCCATGTTGATGAGAACACCCTGATGTGTAATGAATTTGTCAAGACCCTATGGGAGCTGGAGGCATATTACCCTGATAGTAACGTTAATTACTCTTTTGCTGGCGGGAAGCCGCGTGAGAGAGGATGTGCCCTGTTTGGAAAGGAGTGGTGTGTGTTCTGTTCTGTAGGTATACGGCTTGCCAAGCCTTCCTTGCCACCCTGAATGAAATGAACGATTATGCTGGGCAGCATGAACTCATCTCCGAGAATATGACCTCTCAGATCATTGTGGAGTTAGTGCGCTACGTCCAGGAACTGAAGCAGGAGAGGAAATCGGTAACTAAAACTTGTTTTTCTTCCTAAGAGGTGGAGCAAAGATGATGGGACTATCCCTCCAAGTTTTTGTTTGTTTGTTTTTATGGTTTCCTGTGCTATACAGTAAATCCTTGTTGCTTATCTATTTTATTTATTTTTTGACCATGCCGCTAGGCATGTGGGATCTTAGCTCCCCAATCAGGAATCAAACCTGTGTCTCCTGCATTGGAAGTGCAGAGTTTTAACCACTGGGCCGCCAGGCAAGTCCCTCCCGAGAAGTTTCAAAGTTAAATGAAATCATATGAGACGGTGGGTCTTAAATTGCCACCTTTGAGAAGCATATAAAAATTCAGGACCCTATTCCTAGAAAGTGTGTCCAGATCTTTACGTATGATTTCAAGGGTCCATTATATACTCTGCAACTCATTTGTGGGTCCCAGAATACTAACCTTTTACGATGAATTTAAATATATTTGAGGCTCTGGGACATACAAGAGCAAGCAAGGTAATATGGTGTCTGCTGTGTGGAATAAACTGTATTAAAATAAATCCTTATAAGGAGTTCAAAAGAGCCAGAAAGATGGCCTCAGTTACAGACACTCTGTTCCCTGGCTCATTCATTGTCATCTAATAAAGGGCCTTTTTGGTCCTCTCATCACCATTACAGTCTTTTCATGACTTTTATTGTTAACAAAAGGGAAAAATGTACCCTCGAGTAAAGTATATTCATAGTCAAGATTTTGACCGAAGAGATTTATCATTAAGCCGTGGTCTATATCACTGTACTTGGATTGCCTGTGAGGCACGTAATAATTTGTTGTAATAAAATACCAAAGTTGGCCAGTGACATGCTTTTCTCATGCAAGAGTCGACTCATTGGAAAAGACCCTGGTGCTGGGAAAGATTGAAGGCCACGGGAGAAGGGGGTGGCAGAGGATGAGATGGTTGGACAGCGTCACTGACTCAGTGGGCATGAATTTGAGCAAACTCTGGGAGATAGTGAGGGACAGAGGAGCCTGGCGTGCTGCAGTCTGTAGGGTCACAGTTGGACACAGCTGAGGACCGAACAACGATGACAAAATGCTTTCCTGTGTACGTTTGAGTTCTTCTCTGAGTGCTCTGGAGATACATGAGCCAATAAGACTGGTAGAGTTTTTGCTGAAATGGAGGAGACATTAAATAATAATGACCAAAATAATTATTTAATTGCAATTGTGATAGTGTCAACAAAGTCCAAATGTATATTCACAAATGAACATATAATGGGAACAGCTGACATGCTCATGCGCCATATCAGGGGAAGGTTCCCCAGAGGGCTTGAGGGACAAGTGGGAGCCACCTGGGACAAAGATTCAGTAGAGAGAACAGCTGTGCAAAGGCCCTGAGGCAGGAAGGTGTTTGGAACAAAGTTAATAAATCGAGATGAGGCTTTTTGTCTGTTCACATTAGAGTGGTGATTCCCAAGAAGGCACAGCTTTTTCTACCCACCCCAGCAAATATTTGTCAATGTCTGGAGATGTTTCTGGTTGTTTGGGTTATTATAGCTGGGGGTGGGGGTTGCTGCTGGCTCCCAGTGGGTAGAACCCAGAAGTGCTGTTAACATCCCATAATGCACAGGACGAGCCTCCACGACAAAGAATTACCTGACCCAAAATGTGTGCGCCAGAGCTCCAGTAGGGTGACAGGCTCGATAGACTGTTCACGAAAGGGGAACTTTTATGTGACGGCAAGGAAGCAGCGAAACAGAATACTGAGGTTTGGAATGAAGCAAAATCCCCATACAGTCATAAAATAAACGCGGTAAATCTGGATGCAATGTTGGACTGCTTCCCTGGCTCCAGAATTTCCCTCGACCCCGCAAAGTTTCTGTTAAACACCTTCTTCTTATTTGTTCCTTTGGTCAGTGCCTCGTGTCTCTTACTGACCTTCCTTCGCTCATACGGTTTAGCATTTTAGCCAACACTCTGAGTTGAAAACTCCGTGTATTTACCTTAGAGGGAAGTATTCATTCTCTTTTCTGGAGTGAATCGTGAAGCGTGAAGTCCACGTGACTTGGCCTCCTGTTGCTTTTTTCAGTGCCTCCCCTCCAACCACACGGCCCCCTCACTGCTCCTCGCCCACACCCTCTGCGATCCTGGCCCAGAGCCTTTGCACTGCGTTTTCTTGCCTCTGTAAAACTTTTCCCTAAGAATCTGCAGAGTCCACTTCCCGACTTCTTTCTCAGGAATGTCGGCTTCTCATTCAGGTCTGTCTTGTTTATCTTATTGAAGACTATAGGGCTTTCCTGGTGGTCCAATGGCTAAGACTCTGCACTCCCAGTGCAGGGGCCCAGGTTCCATCCGAGTCAGGGCACTAGATCTCATGCGCCGCAACTAAGCTGCTGTGCTACAACTAAAGATCCCACATGCCACACCGCCAAAGAAAGAAATATTTTTTTTAAATTACAAGGTCCTCCCACCTTCTCCACCTCATTTATGCTACTTCCCCCTGCTTTATTTATTTATTTTTCTTTAGCTGTTGTTGTTCAGTCACTTAACTTGTTGTACTGCTGCTGCTAAGTCACTTCAGTAGTGTCCGACTCTGTGCGACCCCAGAGACGGCAGCCCATCAGGCTCCCCCGTCCCTGGGATTCTCCAGGCAAGAACACTGGAGTGGGTTGCCATTTCCTTCTCCAAAGCATGAAAGTGAAAAGTGAAAGTGAAGTCGCTCAGTCGTGTCCGACTCTGAGTGACCCCATGGACTGCAGCCTACCAGGCTCCTCCATCCATGGGATTTTCCAGGCCAGAGTACTGGAGTGGGGTGCCATTGCCTTCTCCTTGTACTAAAGCAAAGCTTAGATTCTCATGTTTGCATTTTCATGTAAATAACATTATGTTGTTGTTGTTGTCCAGTCACTAAGTTGTGTCTGGCTCTTTGTGACCCCAGGGCCTGTAGCACACCAGGCTTCCCTGTCCTTCACTATCTCCCAGAGTTTGCTCAAACTCATGTCCGTTGAGTTGGTGATGCTATCTAACCATCTCATCCTCTGCCATCCCCTTCGCCTCTTGCCTTCTTTAGTACTTAATAGTACCTAACATTTTAAGTGTTTGTTTGTTTCTCTTTCACCCCACACTGGAAACTCCACAAGGGCAAGACATGTCTTGTCTCAGCCCCTAAAAGAGTGACGAGTGTCGGGCTCCCAATCACTACTCTTGGATTGAAAGGAAGAATTGAGGAGTAGAAGCAGCCATCTTCAGCATAGCTTAGTTCTCAGTGGGACTTTACTAGTTGGGGATCCTGTGTTTCTGTGTTATGACTGCATCCTTTTGTTTAATTGACTCACTGTTAATCATATGTCTTTTTTATAGTGTGTCATATCTGTACTTTGAATTCTTTTCCTTCTTTAATCAAAAATTATAGTCATTTAATGAGTAAATGATAAGTAGTACAGTCAGACATTAAATGATATCTTGCAATACATAGCATTGCTTTTATTTTAGGGAGAATTACTCTCTCTGAGTCAGATGTTCTGCTGGGAGGAGATGTAAACAACATACTCTCTTAAAGCCTTTTGTAATTCTATTCAGATGAAAATTTAGGAAACTGAAACTTTTTAAAGTTCTAGAAAGAATATCAATAAATACATGTACATTTCCAGTGTTTTAATGTAATGATTTATGAACTTATTTGCTTTATTACATGGTAATAGTTACCATTATTTAGAATTCTTGATATGGCAGTATGTTGATGCTCTAATATCGAAAATTATTTTGATAATAATATTGGATATTTAACCATTTGGCCTCAAGTGCTTGTTTTTATAGGTGATAATAACTGATGAGGAGGAGGGGCAGGCTGTTATACATTTTGCTCATTGTCTTACTTACATTTTGCCCCCAGCCAGCCCACCTCTCTGGGCAGTGGTTGTTCACATACGAGCTTTTGTTCCCGCTGAGTTTATTTTCTTGAACTTACATCCAGAGATGCCAGATTGACAGGTATGAAGGTCTCTGCAGCGTAGAAAGGGCTGTAGAAGGGCTCCTTGGGATGCTCTCGTGCTGAGCAGCCTTTCTCCCCGTGACCTTTCACTTTTGGTTACCCTGACTTTTCTTAGTAAGTGATCTAATTTTCTTAAGGATGATTCTCAAAACCACAGTGCACTGCTATCGCTTCCACTTTCTGGTGATGGTAACTATCAGCAGAAGGACACCAAGAGAGCTAGAGACCAAATCCAGCTCTTCTGGGGTCACATTCAGTTGCCGCTTCACTGCGGCACTGTGAAGCGCTGCCAGTGAACTTCAGATCTTCCTGGGAGGAGAGGAGAGCCTGAATCAGAAGTATGTCCAGAGAGCCTCAGGTCCCGGTAGTCGGGGAGGTGAGGAAGGGACCCAGGGTCTGCAGTCAACAAACCCGCTTAGGACTCCAACAGCCCCACTAGCTAGGAAACCTTAGTCAGAATGTAAAACTCTGAGCAACTTAGTTCTGCATCTGTAAGTGAGGCTGATGGTAATAAACCCCTTCCAGAGTTGCGGGGAGGGTTACAACAAGACAAGTACCCACCGCCTAGCACCTCACTGGTATTGATGCGTAGGCACTGCACATCCGGAACCTCCCATCAGGGCCTTCTGCTTCTCAATACAGAATCTCCTTCCTACTCCAGAGAAAGGGCTTGATCAGGGTTTATTACAGAAAGCAGGAACGTCTACAGGTCTCCTTGTGACCATGTGTCATAACAGGTGCATTTAAAAGGATCTTTCTAAAAATGTTGACTTGGCGGATGGCATTGAAAACAAGCTGCTTTTAAAATTTTAGGTCAAGCTATTGTTTCTTGTGGCTGGCTAGAAATACTGTCCTGCTGAAGTACCATTCTTAACTGTCAGCCTAATACCTTCTGAGCCACTTAATATAGTGGTGAGTTCCTCCCTGCCCAAAGGGACAGTTTAGAATTTACAGGATTACTGCTGGATCTTATTACTCCCAATAGAGAGTGTTTCCACGTTCAGTTCCAATAGCAGTAGAAAATCATTTTTCATCTAGATTTTTCTATGTTTGAGCACATTAATCTCTAACAAGGTGAGAAATGGCTCACTATGCAAAAGATGAGGTTTCCTTCCTTCCTTGGATGGATTTGAAAGGAAGTGGAAGAACCCGCCTGCCAATGCAGGTTAGATGTAAGAGGCACGGGTTCGCTCCCTGAGTTGGGAAGATCCCCTGGAGGAGGGCACAGCAACCCACTCGAGTATTCTTGCCTGGAGAATCCCATGGACAGAGAAGCCTGGCAGGTGGCGATCCATAGCGTCACACGGAGCTGGACACGGCTGAGGCAACGCACGCTGGTGGTGTGAGAGATGAGAGTAGAGGGGGATACGGACATTCTCCTTGCTTCTGGGCCATGTTGTGCTCACAAGTGAGTTGTCTGATCTTAAGCAGAATCTTGAGGTCTTAAAGGTATAACCAATTCACGATGCTGTAGAGCAGAAACTAGGATCCCACATGCTGAGTGGCCAAAAAATTTTTTTAATTAAAAAAGTGTACAACCTGAGAGTTTCAAAAAATTAATTTCAAAAAATCTCCAACTGTAAGATAGAATGATGCTCACTGTTCATATTTTTAGGGGGAAAGATGATTTTTTTTAATTTATTTCATTTTTTAATTGAAGCATGGTTGATTTACAATCTTGCTCCAATCTCTGTTGTACAACAAACTGACTCAGTTATGCACATATAGACATTCTTTTAAAATATTCTTTTCCATTGTCGTTTACCCCTGGAGATTGGATGCAGTTCCCTGTACTGCACAGTAGGCCCTGGTTTATCCATTCTAAATGGAATAGTTTGCATCTATCAGCCCCAAACCCCAGTCCATCCCTCTCCCTCCCCTGCTCCCTGTTAACCATCACGGGTCTTATTTCCATGTCTAGGAGTCTGTTTCTGTTTTGAGGGTACGTTCATTTGTGCCGTATTTTACATTCAACATAGAAGTCATGCCATATGGTATCTCTGGGCCCATCCGTACTGCTGCAAATGGCATTATTTTGTTCCTTTTTATGGCTGAGTAGTATTCCACTGTATATATGTACCATATCTTCTTTATCTATTGTTCTGTTGTGGACATTTAAGTTTCCATGTCTTGGCTCTTGTGAATAGAGCTGCTATGAGCGCTGGGGTACAGGTATCTTTTCGAATTCTAGTTTTGTCTGGATATATGCCCAGAAGTGAAGTTGCAGGATCTTATGTGCTGTGCTGTGCTTAGTCGTTCAGTCGTGTCTGACTCTTTGGGACCCCATGGACTATAGCCTACCAGGCTCCTCTGTCCATGGAGATTCTCCAGGCTAGAATACTGGAGTGGGTTGCCATGCCCTCTTCCAGGGGATCTTCCCAACCCAGAGGTTGAACCCAGGTCTCCCACGTTGCAGGCAGATTCTTTACCACCTGAGCCACCAGGGAAGCCCCGGGATCATATGATAACTCTATTTTTAGATTTTTGAGGAACCTCCATGCTCTTCTCCATGATGGTTGCACCAACTTACGTTCCCATCAGCAGTGTAGGAGGGTTCCCTTTTCTCCTTACTCTCTCTTTCATTTGTTATTTGTAGACTTGAGGAAATACGATTTTTATGCAGCAGTTTCCACACATGCTCTGTTCTGTAGGGAGCTCACTCACCTAGTATTATGAATAACCAGTGTCTGTCCTGATACACAAAAGTGTGTTTGCTTGTTTTGACGAAAATGGGTTGATTTTGTGAAAGGAAATTCTTTAAAAGAGAGCTTTGACTTGCCATTTGCAAGAGCACAGCCATTTAGGTTCTTTTCCTGCCTGGTGTTTGAGCCAGCAGCAGTCCTCACTAGGGACCACCAGCACTTCTGGAAGCCTGAGAGGGGCAGTGGCTCTTAATTTCTTCACCTAATGGGCTCCACTCAAGGCAACTGTATTTTTGGCAAGATGCTCACCTTCTCTTTAGAAGTAATGGAATTAGTAGCCTGCCCTTGGGGTGAGTGTAAGTCAAAATATACAGTGACCGTTTCCTTTGCTTCACATTCAGTCTTTTATCCTCAAAGATAAATTAACACATCTGATTTTGTGCCAGTGTCTTGGATTTACTGGTGTTCAATGATTATGGGTAGAAACAACTGGGGAAATCAACAGTTCTTTCTAAGGCAGCATGACGAATTTTAATGTGTAAAATCTGGAAGTTTTATACTGGCTTGCTTTTCATGAGTGTGAGTGAGTGCTCAGTCATGTCTGACTCTTTGCAACCCCACAGACTGTAGCCCACCAGGTTCCTCTGTCCATGAGATTTTCCAGGCAAGAATAGTGGAGTAAGTTGCCATTTCCCCCTCCAGAGGATCTTCCTGACCCAGGGATCAAACCTGTATCTCCTGCATTGCAGGCAGATTCTTTATCTGGCTATCAGGAAGCTTGGGCTGGTTTTTCTAGATTTTTATAAATTTACAATGAGAGCGATATTCATTATCTCTGTAATCTGACCACATGCAATGAAAACTTCAATTTCTTTTATTTATTCTTTCTTTTTAGGTAGAGTGACTGTGATTCATTTATTAGTTGCCAAAATTTTACAAAAACTCTGAATTAAAGAACAAAAACTTAAAATCCTTGTCAATCAAAATCCTCATTTTTGTAAGTTTCCTTCTGTGTATATGCTCGGTCACTCAGTTTTGTCCAACTCTTTCAGTCCATGAGGTCATTCTTTGTGACCCCATAGACTGTAACCCACCAGGCTCTTCTGTCCATGGGGTTTTCCAGGCAAGAATACTAGAATGGGTTGCCATTTTCTTCTCCAGGGGATCTTCCCAACCCAGGGATTGAACCCGAATCTCTTGCATCTCCTGCATTGGCAGGCAGATTCTTTACCACTAGAGTCACCTGGGAAGTCCTGAAAATATGTAGTTTTCATAATTAGAATTTTAGTGGCTATAGTTATTAAATAATTTTAGAGAGCAGTGTTCAGCTCCAACCTCTGAGTCTGTGTAGGGTTATCTGCAGTGGTCACCACTAACCACATATGAGGGATTTATGGAGATTTATAGCTCCAGGAGGGGAATCAGGAGGTTCCAGCCAACATTTACTGGAACCTCTAACTACATTTCTCCCGGCAGGTGGAAAGAATGCTTCATTTCAAAATGTTGGCCAGGAGCAGAATCAGTTTTTGGCAATGGTTATCTGAAGAGTTCTAGAGGAAATAATTATACAATGCCTTCAGTGACTCACTAAAATTTTTCTAAATCTCAGATAATGCTTGCAAGACCCTACATTACTGCAAAATGACCATAAGAAAAATTTCCCCAAGGTTTCAGAGATATTGAAAAATTGATAACTAAAAGTCACGCACTCTTCTTAAAGTTTAGGTGTTGAATAGGTTCTGTTTATGAAACTTACAAAACAAACTTAATTGCCTGTAAGGCAGTTCTGCAGCCCAGACTGGCTCTCATATGTCTAGGGCATGTTTTTTTTGTTCGTTTGTTTTGGCTGCACCCTGCCGTGCAGCTTGGGGAATCTCAGTTCCCTGACCAGGGACTGAACCCCAGCCATGGCGGTGAAAGCACCAAATCCTAACCATTGGGCCACCAGCAAACTCCCTAGAACATGTTTTTATAAGAGATGACAGTGAACAGTTAAAACGTAGCATGAAGGAAAGCAGAAAGTAAAAGGAGCTTATCTGTGTGATCAAGCTAATTGCAAATCTGTTTTTGATTTATTCAGTCCTGTTGAGATTCAGCTGTGGATACTCTGTTATAAAGCCAGAACCTGTAAGAAGAAAATGCAGAAAAGCAAGGCAGATATTAGATTTCATGATCAGGAAAAAGAGCAGTGGGTCTAAAAAAGCAGTTAGTTCTTCCTTACTGGTGTTACTGTGCTGAGTCACTCGGTCATGTCTGACTCTTTGCAACCCCATGGACTGTATAGATAGCCCACCAGGCTCCTCTGTCTGTGGGATTTCCCAGGCAAGAGGGGGTTGCCATTTTCTCCTCCAGGGGAACTTCCTTACTCAAGGATGGAACCCACATCTCCTGCATTGCTCATTTATCACTGAGCCACTTGGGAAACCCCTCACAAAGCAGGAAACCCTCCAAAACTAGTTGGCCTTTTGTAAGTCATGCGTATACAACACCCACTAATAGCGTTGGGTTTAATGTATGTCTAGAAGGTATATTTTGTTTTGTTCTGTCCTCTTTGTTTTCAAAGAATATTCTATTTAGACCAGCATTCTATGAAGACCCTGTCCCCACTGTGGCTCTGTCACCTGCAAAACCACTGGTCTGATGAAGCAAAGAAATTCTATTTTCTCATTTATGGGATGACATACTTAGTTATCAGGATCCTTCAGTTTTGTCCTTGACTTCCTGAATTTGAAATGTGACTTTGTATTTCCCCCTTGTAAGTAGGAATGAGACCTTTTTCTTCTAAAATTTGTGAGAATTCCTTGACAAAAGTTGTGTGTCTCTCCCCTGATTCACTGACACAGCATCGTTGTCAGTGGAGGCCCTGGAGCCCAGGAAGAGTGTAAAGGATGTCCCAGAGTTCTGTGATGAGGTGGCCCACTCAACCTGTCCAAAAACAAACTGTGGATCCCCAGAGTTTATCCTTTATCCTGCCCCAGTCCTATCCTGTTATCCAGTCCAGCACTTCCCTGGTGGCTCAGACAGTGAAGAATCTGTCTGCAATGCAGGAGACCTGGGTTTGATCCCTAGGTTGGGAAGATCCCCTTGAAAGGAAATAGCAACCCACGCCAGGATTCTTGCCTGGAGAATCCCATGGACAGAGGAGCCTGGCGGGCTACAGTCTGCGGGGTCACAAAGAGTCGAACACGACTGAGTGACTAAGCACAGCATTCCTATCTACAATTCCCACCGTCTGTGAATGGCAGTCCTTTTTAACCCAGTTATTCTGGCCAAAAACGTGGGGCACCCAAGGCTTATTTTTCCCTTACGCCCCGTCTTCTGGCTAACGTCAGGTCCTGTCGGCTGTACCTTCAGTAAATGTTCTGAATCCAGACACTTCTCAGCACTTCCTGCACAACCAGTCTCTCATCATCTCTCATCTGATGGACTGTCCTAAGCCTTTTAGTTTTAATTCGTCTCTGCTTCCAGGCCTGCCTCCTGGTCAGTGGTCCAGCTCCCCATCTCCATCTCCACCACCAGCTCCCCCTTGGGCAGGTGCAGCAGCCTGCCCCTCCTGCTTCCATTCAGTACGTTCTCCATACAGCAGGCAGCACAACCCTGCGATAATGCAAATCAGACCATGTCACTTCCCTTCTTACATTTTTCCAGTAGCTTTCCACAGTGCTCATGGGGCTTGGGAAGCCGTCCACGGTCTGGCCCTTGCTTTCTTCTCCTGCCTTACCCTCCCTCTCAGTCTAATTGCACTGGCATCTCTCAGTTCCCTGGACAGGCCAAGCCCTTTCCCACTTCAAAGCATCCTCATTAGCTGTTCCCGCTGCTTGCTTGGAACGGTGTTTCTGAGAACTTTGCAAGTTCACTCCTGCACTTTGTTCAAGCCTCTGCTTCAGCATCCTCCCAGACTGCCCCGTCTAAACGCTGCCCACACCCACACCCATCCCTCCCTAGTTCCTTACCCTCTTCTCCTACCGCTGTGTCTACAGGTCCACAGGGAAAGGAACTTTGTTTTATTCACAAGCAATGTAGCACCCTGCACCTGTGGGTGTGCAATGAACACACTTGAATGAATGATTTGAGTTGGACTTTAAAACCTTTCAGCTCAGGGAAGGATGACTGTCCCTGAAGTTTCACCTACCCACCTAGCACTCTATCCAAAACCCTTATTAAAGGTGATTTCCCTTGGTTTGGTTTGGAAGAACAGTTTCATACCCTTGGAAGAGATCACCTGAAGAATCTAAGCCATTGGCTGCTTACTATCGATCCTTTGAAGATCCTTTCATCCTGAGTGAATCAGGATCCTTCAGAGGAATTAGAATCTTAAGGAATGTGAAAGAATGGATTGTTTTGAAGAACAGTTTTAAAAAAGACTTCTGGAGTCTAGGTGAAAAGTGTGGATGCGGGGAATTCTCTGCAGGTCCAGTGGATAGACTCTGTGCGCTCACTTCCGAGGGCCCAAGTTCAATCCCTGTTTGGGGAACTGAGATCCCATGAGCCTCGTGTGCAGACATAAAGAGCAATAGTGTGTTTGTGGAGAGTTCTGGGGAGTGAAAGCCAGCAGGAGAATAAGAGGGTGCTGGGGGGAGGGGAGCAGCAGGAGAGGGGGTGACGGCAACTTGACCAGAGCTGCTGGACCTGGACTGGGCTGGGGGTGGGGGCTGCCCAGTGCCCAGACGGTCAGTATTATGGGGGAAGTTAAGTAACTGCACACGACACAGGGAGGCAGGCATTTTAGGAACTTTAAACAAGTCCATTGAGAAAGTATTTTTGTTATAAATGAATTTGGAGGAAACAGGTCTTACTGAAGAAAACCACAAGGCCATTCCCATCACAAATGTTTCTGGGGTTATGGTTTGGGCTTCACTGAAGTGACAACTGCCCTGAACCTGTCTGAAGGTGCTTCACAGCTTCCCTACACAGTCCACATGAATATCCACACACACAGATTTATCATTAGGTTAATTAACCCTGAGTCAGGCTAGCACTAGAAGCCTGCTGGTATTCAAGCCCATCACACTGTAGGGTTTTTTGGAAATTCTAGTATCTGTCACAGCTATATTTTCTGGAAACTCCTTTCTTCTTCCCCTTTTAAAGTTTTTTGTGTTCCTTTGTTTTCATATGTAGAATCTGAGTTTTATTTAAAATTCCAGATGGCTGGCTGGCTGGCTGTCCTTATTTGAGTGTTTATTCTGTTATTTTTTTTCCACCTTTTTTTTTTAAAAGAAGTGGCTCTTTTCACATCAATGCCGTATTTTGCTTTTTTAATGTAGTTTTAAAAATTGTTGATCTATGTTATATATATAGCAAAATGAGTAGCTGTTGTACCTAATTGCAGTGTGTGAGTAACAAATAATCTCACCATTTATCTATTCAGCCTAAGGATGATTTCTTGCAGCACAGTTAAATCTGCTTTGAAGCTTTGTCTTTGTCATTTTGCTTTGAGTTAATGCCTGCCTATTTTAGGTTTCTTGTGATTTTTTCTTTTTTTTTTTTTTTTTTTTTAAATCTCAGCTCCTCCTGGTCCCTGGGAAATTTCTGAAAAATTTTTGAAGGCTCATTTGATTTGTATAGATTTTACCTGTATATTTTTAAGGTTCAACCAAAAGTTGAAAGTAAGCTTCGCTGCCACCCAGATAGCATCAGGCATTTAAAAAGGTCTATTATCATGTTTGAAGAGAGACTAAAGCATCTTATTACAGGAGAAAGCAAAGAGCGTTTTTTTTTTTTCCTGGGTCTCTAGAGATGGCATTTCCTGTCTCTCCTCTGATAGGAGCAAAGAGCTGTGATGACTTCACTCCGTGGCTCCAAAAGAAGTGCCTATTATCTTTTTTCTCGAGAACAATTCGTCTTTATTTAGAGCTTGGAGGCACACTTTTTAGATCCACACTTGCTCACTGCCCAGCGAAGAAATGTTTGACCATTGTTTGTTAATAAACAAGAAACACATCTGGCAAGCTGGTTGGTTTGTTTAACTTTGCAACTGTTGAAATAAAGCCATTAAAGGAGGGAAGATCTAGCTGGCTACAAAGGGCCGCTGCTATTTAGGTCATGGGATGCTCGAAACCATCAGAAGGGCTTTTGTTCCGTCCATTGGTTTCCTAAGGGATCAGCCAGCCCAGGGTTTTTGTGTCTTGTAGGCAAATCCATCTTGGAGAACACATACTAGGCAAGAAAGACTAGAAAGAAAATCGGTGACAGTTTTTTTTTTTTTTTCTCTTAAGCCACAGGAAATGCAAGCACAAGTGTACTTCTTGAATAATTGTTTTGGTGTTGCGGGGGCGGGGGGCGGGGATGGTGGGGGAGAATGTTATGACAGGAGCCCTTCCTGGGAAAAAGCTAACCAATAAAGTTGAGGTCCACACTGTGCTTGAAAAATAAATGCATATTTATTATTCAACCTGGAAATGAAGAAGCAAGAGAACTTACTATCTAGTAGGTTTTTGATCAAATTATCCACTCGTGCATCCCAAACATGGCCTTTTTTGGAAGACTGTGGTCTTCAGAGCCGGTCCCTCTGCTGGTAAAGCCCGATCCCCCTTTCCTGTGCAGGGTCCGTGGCTTTTGCACGTTCTTGGTCTGCGTTTCCTCTCGGTCAGGACGACGCTGGCTGTGGGGGAGCTTTCGTTTTGTGAAACCGTTCATTTCAGAGCTGCTGTTAGAGTAGAAGCTTAGAGCCCAGCTCTGAATTGGGTGCCGAGGTTTTCTTTTTGTGTCTGTCTTTGAATCTCAAAGTAAGATTGGGGAGAAATGGGCATAGCTTTTCAGCCAGCTATAGGACACCAGGGACCTGCATAGGAAATGGGGCTGGTCCTCTGGATAGTTTGGGGATGAGGGACTCTCGGGGCCGAGGGGCACAGCTGAGCCTTTGTCCCCCTCCCGAACCCCTCACTCCTCTGTCTCCCCAGGTCCTCCCCACCCCCCTTCGCCTTCTTTAAAGTGATGTCTGTGGCTTTCAGAAAACCTGCTCCCGTTCTGTACTTCCCCTCAAAGCTCAACTCTGCTCTCGGCTCATCTTACGCCTCCCCAAAGTCCATCCTTTCTTACTTGTTTATGCCTACCTTCGACTCCATCTCTTTTTGGTCGTATCCACCTCTTTTCTGTCGTATCCCTCTGTCTATTATGAGACTCGAAATACGAAGCCCCACGGGGCTCCTCCAGACCAAAAAAATTGCTAGATGGGTAAACCTTGCTGTCAAGAGGCACTTAAAACGGTGAAACGTGACCTCCGAAGAGAGACAAGAAAACATTCCCTTATAAAGGAACACTGTTCTTTAAGGAAAAAAAAAAAAAAGAGTCTGATTTTTGTCTCCTCCTCGCTGGCCTCCCGGGGTCAGTTACCTTGTGTGTCTCGGCTAAGCCATAGGTTCTGATGAGGTGAGAGAAAAGGCTCTGAGTACTGAGGGGACCTCTCCATGCCCGCCACCCTTTTGCTTCCCTCCACCACACCCCCCTCCCAGCCATGCTTACCTCCTCTGCCAGAAGACAGACAGCACATTCACGCCAGGTCACTGAAGGAAGGTCATTTATTAAAAGGAGCATTTAGCACTTGTGGAGAGGATTCAGGAAGAGCAAAGGGATGGACTGGTACTCCCCACACCCCGGGCTGATCACAGTAGGGAGCTGCCATGGCCCTAGGTCTCAAAGAGCAAGGGAGCCTTGTAGGAACTTCAGAGATGAGCTGTGGGGGCACTGCCCGGCCAGAGCTGTGGCCTTTGGTCAAAGGACTTGGTCACCCCTTTGCATCCTAGCGACGGTGCAGATGGAAATTCCCGCTCTCTGATCTGCCAGAACCTGTCAAGTCTAACAGGGGGCAAGGGCTTTCGTGCACATGGTCCATGCAGGTCAGAACATCCTTGGAATCACTCTGACCTCTCCGTATCTCACAGCCCACATCTGATCTGATTTATTGGTGATTTTCCCGATCAAAGGACACCGAGAGTCTGAGCCTCTGTCACCACATACACTGCCGCCCCAGGGTGCAAGTGTCCATCATTTCTAGGGTTGGAGAGGGACTCCCACCTGGAACATTCTTGCATGACATCCCTGACTTCCCAGCTCATGCAGACAAAAAGCCTACAGACTCTGCATAGGCTGCACCTTTCTTCTCTGACCCCATCTCCTCACATTCTTGAGACTCACTTTGATCTGCCTCTCTGACGTCCCTGGTGGTCAACACCAAGCATAGACCTGCCACAGGGCCTTTGCAGATGGCAGGAAGGTGAATCGAAGTTTAAGAAAATCTAAGTTATGGAAACATCTACCCAAAACTTAGACAAGTATTTGCAGAAGCATTATTCATAATAGCCCCAAACTGGGGATCGGTCACCCAAAAAATTACCATGTGGCAATAAAAGGAATAAAGTACTGATATGTGTGATCATTGGAAACATTAGACTAAGTGAACATTATGATATGCTGAAAGCATGATGTCAGTCACAAAGGACTTCATATTGTACAATTCCTTTCATATGAAATATCCAGAATAAGCAAGTCTATACAGACCGGAAGTGGTGCGGTATTTGCCTAGGGCTGGGGAAGATGGGAGGTGACAGCTAAGAGGTGCAGCATTTCTTCTGAGGTGATACAAATGTTCAAGGGGCTTCCCCAGCAATCCAGTGGTTAGGACTCTGCCTTCTAATGCAGGGGGTGAGGATTCGATCTCTGGTTGAGGAACTATGATCGCACGTGCCTCGGGAGGGTGGGGTGACAGGGGTACGGCCAGAAAATTTTTTAAAATGTTCTAAAATTGATTGTGATGAGAGTTATTTATTTTGTGACTAGACTAAAACCCATTGAATTGAACAGTTTCAGTGGGTGAATCGTATGATATACGAATTACATCTCAAAGCGATTAAAAATAAAGATCTGATTGCCATCTTTATAAAGCATTCCTGTCATTTTTACAAGTAGCATAAATAACTCTTAGCATTCAGTAGTCTTATAGCTAAAGTCAGATGGAACTCTGTGACTATTGACTTATTACTGTTTTCATTTCTCATTTATTTTTTAAGTCTTACATTTCTTCGGAATGCATGGGCTAGATATTAATATTTAAATGTCCTTGGAGTGGGTGAATTTTTTTTCAAGTCTTAATAAGAGCAAGATGGGGTACTAATCATGGGTGTGTCTCTGCTCCTCCCCCCACCCCCCAGCACTTTCACGATGGACGGAAGGCACAGCAACACATAGAGATGTGCTGGAAGCAACTAGAATCAGTAAGTGAAAAACCAACCGCTCAAGAAATGTCTTTATAGGTGTTTCTGATCTGAATTTAACTTAAGTTTGAATCAACAGGAAGTACAAAATAGAGACCCTAACGTCTTTAGGGAATTTTACAATTTGGATTTAATTGATTTCTAGAGATTATTACTGGAAGTAAAATGTTGAGCCCCAAAGAACCCAAGTGGAGTCTTTTTTCTAAAAATCATAGGGAAGAACAAAGATTAGACAGTTTGGATGGAAATAAAGGCAGATTTTAAAATAAATTCCTGAAATGATGGCATGGAACAAATCAGTTCGGAAAAGAATGCTTTTGGGGAGGGGGCATGAGGGAATGCCGATAAAATTATGATAAAATTACATCTTCATATAGGAATCTCATGGTTTCATTAACAATCACTTTCCCTGTCACCATCTTCCTCTGCTCTTAGAGTAAAAGACGTTTTGAGCGGGATTGCAAAGAGGCTGACCGAGCCCAGCAGTACTTTGAGAAAATGGATGCTGACATAAATGTTACGAAAGCAGATGTTGAAAAGGTAAGGTGAAAGCGAGAGTCTTTTTTTTTTTTTCATTTCCCCTTTTAATGCTTGTCACGTATCCTCCCAGACTGCTGGTCCCCAAGTTCTTCTTTCTGATGCAACCACAAAAGGCCACTCAACTTGGGATTATTTTCGTTTCGTGTCAACTTGGGGTGTGGGGTGTTAGGAGGAGGCTGGTGGGGGAATCTAAAATGTGGGGGAATCTTCAGTGTTCTGATTTAAGCAGCGTGTTGATTTCTTTAGTCACCAGGACGATTAACGTGGAGACTTAAACCATGAACATATCTTACGGGGTGGTTTCCGCAGACTGTGGTTCTCTCTTAATGGCTTTTCAAAGAAAAAAAATCGACCTCTTAAAAGCTGGAGCAGACCGCCCAGCGCCATCTGAAAGAGCTTGGCTGCTGGCACTGCTTCTGATAAAAAGATAAAGAGACTCACGCTAGTGGCCAGAGTTCTGATAGACTCATTCAGGTTGCTAACAGGTTGTAGCCCAAGGCTTGCATTGGGAGGTCCTCTCCAAAGCTTTTCCCAAAATGGACTTGTGTGGTTGGCAATTAGGAATATAATTATAAAGCTTGTACTGTGTCTTCTTGTGGTTCCCTGTGTGTTTTTTCCCTAGAAGCTAAATTTTCTTTTTATAAAAGTCATCAATATGACTGTAAACAAAATTAGGCTGTTAAAGAACCGTATTCATTCCTGACTGCCCAGGGCTGATTTGGCACTCATAGCTTCATGCTTTTACGTGGGGAAAAGCACTGCGTTTTTGTAGATTTCTTTCACTTTTTGCCAGATAATTTGGAGATGAATTTGCTTGGAAAATATTGTAAATTAGGTATTTAGTTATTCGCCCAATTCTGCCAAATTCCTTGCTTAAAGCCTAGGCATAGATTAGTATGGCTTCCTCTAAAATTACCTAGTATATTAGAAAACACATTCTTAATATCTGTATTTGATCTTGAGTGGGGATATTTAGTTTACCAAAAGATACATTCATTTGCTGGTAAAATTACCATGCTCATAGTAATGTAACAGTCACTCAGTCATGTCTGACTCTTTGCAACCCCATGGACTGCTACCCACTGGGCTCATCTGCTCATGGAATTCTCTAGGCAGGAATCCTGGAGTGGGTTGCCATTTCCTCCTCCAAGGGATCTTTCCTACCCAAGGTTTGAACCTGAGTCTCCTACATTAGCAGACGGATCCTTTAACATCGAGCCACCTGCTGCTAAGTTGCTTCAGTCGTGTCCAACTCTGTGGGACCCCATGGACTGCAGCGTACCAGGCTCCTCCGTCCATGGGATTCTCCAGGCAAGAGTACTGGAGTGGGGTGCCATCGCCTTCTCCAACCTGAGAAGCCCCAAAATGCACCATAAATTACCATAAGTTCTCATGAAATGTTAATGCCCCAAAGTATTTAATATGTTACTCAGTTAAAATAGATTGACCCAAAGTTTATTAAAAAAAAACAACTGGAGGCTAAATGAACATAAAACTTTTGTATATTCATTTAGAGCCAGATGCCTTGCTAATAAACTCTTTTTATTTCTATTTATTTCTAATTTTGTCTCTATTCCTTAGAGACAGTCGTAACAGCAGATAATGACAGTCTTATTCAGTCTTTATGCCTTTTATTTATTTTTCTTATCTTGCTCTTCTGGTTATGACCTCTTTTATCCTGGCAGAAGCAGTTATTGTGGACTTCCTTATCTCGTTCTAGATAAAGAGAGTGCTTCAAATGTTTCCCCATTAAACATGATTATAATAAGCCTTTATCAGGCTTATTATAAGGGATTCCCTTCTTTTCCTATTTTGCCAAGAGGTTGTTTTTGTAAAAACTCAACTTGATATTGAATATCATCAAATACCTTTTCTGTTTCCTTTAATCCATTAATGGACAGATTACATTATTAAGTTTTCTTTTATTGAACCAAATTAGCATTCCTGGGACTAGTGTAACTAGATTTTGATGTATATTTTTTTTAAATACAGAGCTGAATTTACATTATTAACATTTTACTTGAGATCTTGCATCGATGTTCACTGAAATCAGTTCAGTTCAGTCGCTCAGTCGTGTCCGACTCTTTGTGACCCCATGGACTGCAGCACACCAAGTTTCCCTGTCCATCAACAATTCCCAGAGCTTACTCAAACTCATGTCCATTGAGTTGGTGATGTCATCCAACCATCTCATCCTCTGTTATCCCCTTCTCCTCCTACCTTCAATCTTTCCCAGCATCAGGGTCTTTTCCAATGAGTCAGCTCTTCACATCAGGTGGAGTTTCAGCTTCAGCATCAGTCCTTCCAATGAATATTTAGGACTGATTTCCTTTAGCATGGACTGGTTGGATCTCCTTGCTGTCCAAGGGACTTTCAAGAGTCTTCTCCAACACCACAGTTCAAAGGCATCAATTCTTCAGCGCTCAGCTTTCTTCACAGTCCAACTCTCACATCCATACATGACCACTGGAAAAACCATAGCCTTGACTAGACAGACCTTTGTTGGCAAAGGAATGTCTCTGCTTTTTAATATGCTATCTAGGTTGGTCATAACTTTTCTTCCAAGGAACAAGTGTCTTTTAATTTCATGGCTGCAGTCACCATCTGCAATGATTTTGGAGCCCCCAAAAATAAAGTCTGTCACTGTTTCCATTGTTTCCACATCTATTTGCCATGAAGTGATGGGACCAGATGCCATGATCTTAGTTTTCTAAATATTGAACTTTAAGCCAACTTTTTCATTCTTCTCTTTCACTTTCATCAAGAGGCTCTTTAGTTCTTCTTCACTTTCTGCCATAAGTATGGTGCCATCTGCATATCTGAGGTTATTGATATTTCTCCCAGGAATCTTGATTCCAGCTTGTGCTTCTTCCAGCCCAGCATTTCTCATGATGTACTCTGCATATAAGTTAAATAAGCAGGGTGACAGTATACAGCCTTGACGTACTCCTTTCCTAATTTGGAACCAGTCTGTTGTTCCATGTCCAGTTCTAACTGTTGCTTCTTGACCTGCATACCGATTTCTCAGGAGGCAGGTCAGATGGTCTTGGTATTCTCATCTCTTTAAGAATTTTCCACAGTTTATGGTGATCCACACAAAGGCTTTGCCATAGTCAATAAAGCAGAAGTAGAATGTTTTTCTGGTTCATTGAAATAGAAACCTGTGGTTTTTCTTTCTTGGCTGTTCTAGTTTTCTATATTAGTTTTGGAATGTTCCTTTTTATTTTCTAAATTATTATTTAGAAATGTTCCTTAAATGTTTTGTAATATTTTATAGTGGGAGAGTTTCTAACTACTGATCTAATTCCTTTTTTGTCCTTGAAAGCATTCACTTTCCGCAAAATGAAAAATCTGATCCCACATGTAGTTTCCTACGCTTACCTGTTTTTACACAGGTGGAAATATCATTCCAGATTTTGCATTCATAGTCCCAGCTTTTCTAGAAAGCTCACAGAATGCACATTGTAGTACTTCTTGAAGCCGCTGAGCCAGCCACTACTTGCAATCTTTAGCCTTTTTCTTCCTTTTTTTTTAAATTGAAGTATAATTGACTTACAATATTATATTAGTGTCAGGTGAACTTCACCTTTGTGTTAGTTAAGATCTCATGACGTTGTAAAGGCTTACCCATGATTGCTTCCAAATATTGAGTATGAAAAATTGCATAGAGACTGGCAAGCCTCATATACCAACATCACCACTGCCTTATATTTCAGTCACATAAGAAGGTAGAAGTCACAGGAGAAAACCTGTGAGATTGAGAAGACAGTGTGTGTGATTATAAATGTATGTTCCTTGGAATTTCCACTCTGGCCCACATTTAAAGTGGGTTCTCCGGGAAGCTCTCCCGGCTCACGGCCAGGCCGGGACCACCTCAGTCTGAGTTTCCCACTTAAGGTTAGGGAACCTACACCTGCTGGGTGAGTTCTGGGCCTTTGTGATTGAAAAATTTTCCAGGGTGATTCTTTAGTTTTCCTCCCTTGGGTCGGGTCCAAGAGAGTTAACGTATCAAAAGCACAGTTTCTAGGTCCGGTTGCAGCTTTAGCGCTTTTGAAAGGTACTACCAAACTGAATCGCTCTTCTCAACTATTTTAATATTTCCAAGGATGCATTGTTATTTCTTATACTGACAGTGTCATTTAGTTATGTTTACGGAAGTCCTATTGCAGTTCTGTTCAGTTCAGTCGCTCAGTCGTGTCCGACTCTTTGCGACCCCATGGACCGCAGCATGCCAGGCCTTCCTGTCCATCAGAAACTCCCGGAGTTTACCCAAGCTTATATCCATTGAGTCGGTGATGCCATCCAACCATCTCATCCTCTGTCGTCCCCTTCTCCTGTTTACCTCCTCCCTAAGGACGTGCACTGTCTAATGTTGAAATTCTGGGACTTGCCTGGTAGTCCAGTGGCTAAGGCTGTGCTCCCAATGCAAAGAGCCTGGGTTTGATTCCTGGTCAGGGAACTAGATCCCATGTGCCGCAACTAAGACCTGGGACAGCCAAATGAATAAAAATAAATAAATATTTAAAAAACAATAATAACAACGATAACTGTGCTTCTCCTGACACAAACTAGGGCACTTCACACTTAAAAAAATAAATAAACATTGGAATTCTTAAATTATTCTGTTTATGAATGTGACTTGAAGCGCTGTAATTTCCCCAAAGCAAAGCCATGATTTGATTGTTGTATTAGTTTTTGCATTATCTGTCGCCAGTGAAGCCTCTTGTCAGGATCAAGCTGAAAGGAAGCAGTGTTTCAGTTCTTAGGGGCACTTAATGTAATTTCCCATCTTGACTTCTGGGAGTCTTCGGATCTATTATAAATGTCTTTTCCTCCAGTTTCTGCAAATGATTCAATTACCCAGTTGTCTTTGAGGTGACTCCCCCTGCTTTTTCCGGCAGTCAGCTCCACAGCCCTTGGAATGATAAGCCTGTGTTTACAAAGATACTGTCGCTGCTCCCACTGCGTGTAGGACGGACTTTCCTAAATCGCGCTTGTGTTTGATGACACTGTCCGTGGGGACTGTGTCTGCATGATGCTTCTTCTGTGCTGCATGGGATCTGGGTGGGAGCTGATCTTCTTTCCCTTTGGGGGGTTAATGTTCCGCAGAGAGACTGCCCAGATCTACCCCAGCCCACACTTTGGCTTTGGGTTCACCTTGAGTATGTCTTTCGTCCTTTGCTTACAAGCGGGCATGTGTTAGCTTTGAGGTGCCCAGTTTAACTAAATGTAAATTTATATGTATAAATAGACAGAAAAAAAAAAAACCCCAAATCCACTGGCAGTCTTGTCTGTGGGCCCGTGGAAATATCTGGGTGTCATGATCCTGCCATGTCCCTTAGAAGAATGATGGGGAAAGAAAGTCAGTTCAATGGAATGGTTTTTATTGGTGATGAAAATGCAAGGAGCCAGGCGGTTTCTTTTCCCTTGCCAAGAGGCCGCTGTCGGAAAGTTTTGAATTTGAAGACTTGGAGTGAGCTGTAGTGACTTGAAATGGGTGAAGCGGGGTTTGTCAGAGAACCAGTATAGGGTGGAATAGGTCATCTTGTGGCTTGTGACCTACATGTTCAGGTTAAAGTAAGGGAAACCAGCCTTTTCCCCTCCCTTTTAACGAGATGGAAAAGATAATCCTTACTCTCTGTCTTGTAATATTGAGAGGTCGAAGGACTGCAAGCGAACATGGAACAATTAAACCATGTTATGTCTTACTCAGCTACAGGAGTCTCATGTAAAAAAAGGCAATTAAAGCACTGAGAATAAGGTGAAGTATTCTCTGCTGTCCAGCCCTCCCCTTCCCAGACCCTCCTCAGGGGTGGTCACTTTCGCCACATGATATGTGTCCTTCTAGGCCTTTTTTAAAATATATTTTATTTGTTTACTTGGCTGTTCCAGGTTTTAGTTGGGGCACGCAGGGTCTTTGCTTGAGGTGCACGGACCCCCTAGTGGTGGCGGTGGGCTCAGAGTGCAGGGCTCAGTAATTATAGTGTGCACACTCAGCTGCTCCCTGGCTTGTGGAAGCTGATCCAGGTCCCCTGTGTTACGAGTCTTAACCACTGGACCACCAGGGAGGTCCCGAGACCTTTCAAATGGGTGTTTATCGAGGTGTGATTTACATACCATAGCGTGGCCACGTCTTATGTGGACAGCTCAAAGAGTTTTTGCATATAAATGAAATTGTGTGCTAGGACCCCAAATAAGGGACGTTCCTAAGACCTCAGCAGTCCCCCTGGGACCCTATCCCCACCTCAAAGTTATTATTATAATAATAATAACTATTATCCTGACATGGGACATATATTTGTTTAGCCTGTTTCTATAGTTCATACAAGTTATACCATCCGTATTCTCCTGTCTAGCTTCTCTAACTCAATATGGTGTCTGTGAGATTCATACTCTCGTTGCAAGTAAGGGAGATGTGTGTTGCTGCATGGCATCCGTCGTGCGGATGTACAGTTTATCCGTTCTCAGGTTGGCAGATGTTTGGACTGTTTCCATACTGAGGCCAAATGAAGAACAAAGCTCGTACGAACATGTGTATACACCTCAGCTGGCAGACACGGGCTCTCCTCCTCCTTAGTGGTGTGCCCGAGGCGGAACGCTGAGTCACAGGTGCGTATCTGGCGCAGTGCGCTGTCAGACCTTGACAAGGTGGCTTTACCAGTGGACACACCTTCAGCAGCGGCTCCTCACCCTCACCGAGGGTTGGTTCTCAGTCCTTCTATTTCGGCCTTTTTAATGAGTATGGAGTGGATTCTGGTAGTGTTTTTAATTTACCTTTACATTTCTTTGATAAAAAATGATGTTGAGCATCTTTTCGTATGCTATTATCTGCTAGTTATAATAACCTTTTTTGTAAAATGCCCAAATCTTTAACTCATTTTAAAAACAGACTTTCTTCTTTCTGGCGTATGGTAGTGGTGGTGGTTTAGTCGCTGAACTGTGTCCGACTCTTTTCGACCCCACGGATTGGTAGCCCATCGAGCTCCTCTGTCCATGGGATTGTCCAGGCAAGAATACTGGAGTGGGTTGCTATTTCCTTCTCCAGGAGACCCAGGGATAGAACCTGTGACTCCTGCTTGGCAGGTAGATTCTTTACCACTGAGCCACCTGCATAGCCATATACATATGTATGTATGTATATAATTATACAGTTATCTTTACTTACCCCAATCAAGCTTTTTGCTACACTTTTAATTACTATGTGATTGATCTTTTAAAATTTTCATCACTACTATTGAAATATTGTGTGATGGGAAAAGCCTAGACAACTGGAATATTAACATTTCCAAGTCACACATTTTTAAGGGTTAGGCTTAGAAGTACAGAGAGCCCAGCTCTCCATGGCCCCTTCTCTCAGAAGCTCAGTACCAGTGCCATCAGAGTGGACATGGTGCCAAAGGACTAGTGTTCATGGACACCGTGAGCAATTAAGCTCTTCATGTATTCTCGATTTTGGAGGGGGGATGGTGGTAGAGTACAGTGTATAAAGAAGTGGGCAGGAGACTTTTTTTTAAATATTTATTTGTTTGACCATTCTGGATCTTAGTTGCAGCGAGTGGGGTCTTTGATCTTTCAGTTGCAGCATGCAAACTCTTAGTTGCGGCATGCAGGATCCAGTTCTCTGACCAAGGATGGAACCCGGAGCCCCTGTGTTGGGAGCAGGGAGCCTTAGCCACCGGGCCACCAGGGAAATCCCAAGACTACTTTTAATGGAGTCAGTATTTCAAGTTTTATACAGTTTGGAGATTACTCGTGAAGAATAAGAATTCTAAGTAGCCATTAATTTATTTTCATAAAAATGTTTCTAGTAATGTCTTTCTTGCAGTTTCCTTCCATTTAGTATAGTTCTAAATTTGGTATAGAACTAAATTCCAAATTTGTCTTTTTCTATGTAAACATAGGCCCCCAAATGAGTTGCTCCATACTTTTTTTTTTTTTTTTTAATTTAAGGGAATTCTAATAGAATCAGCATTTCATGGTCTTATTCTCATTTTTAAAAAACGTGTTTAAATTTGTTTTATGGATATATAGTTGGTTAATAACACGTTGGGAAAGACTGAGGGCGGGAGGAGAAGGAGACGACAGAAGATGAGATGGTTGCATGGCGTCACCGACTCGATGGACGTGAGTTTGAGTAAACTCCCAGAGTTGGTGATGGACAGGGAGGCCTGGCGTGCTGCGGTCCATGGGGTCGCAAAGAGTCGGACACGACTGAGCGGCTGAACTGAACTGAACTGAACTGAATAACGTGTTAACTTTTACGGTACAGCAAAAGGATTCAGTTGTACATATACGTGCATTCTTTTTCATCTGCTTTGTCGCAGGATACTGAGTAATTCTCCCCGTGCACACAGTAGGGCCTTGTCGTTCAGCCATTCTCTATATAATAGTTTGCATCTGCCAAGCCCAACCTCCCGGTCCATCCCTCCCTCACTCTCCCTCCGTCTTGGCAACCGCAAGTCTGTTTTCTAAGTCCGTGAGTCTGTTTCTGTTCACAGATAAGTTCATTTCTGTTGTGTTTTTTTAGGGGGGGAGGGTTAACATTTTTTAAATTTATTTTTTAATTGGAGGATGATTGCTTTATATCGTTACGTTAGTAGCATCTCCCTTTGTTGACAAAATTCCTGAGCTGTGAACTGTTCCCATCCATCGATTCATCCCCTCAGCCATTATCTATGGCCTACATCCTGGCCAGGTGCGGGGTTGACACAGATACCATCATGGAATCACTGCCTCCTTGACTTTAAGGAATTCGCCTTTCACTCTCTTCCTAACACTCAGGGACTGTATGGTGAGTTTTCCCACGTGTTCCCTAAGTACTTCTTGAATGCCATTCTGGTGACAAACACATTAAAGTAGGGTTTTATCTGTCCCTGTGCGTTGGAATAATAACACACTAGACAGACGTGGAAGAGAAGCGGTGCCTCATCTCTGCTTCCTGATAATGCTGCAGCCGGCTAGTGTGGCGCTGGGATGAAAAGGAAAAGGTTATCAAAATGAATGGAATGTGCACTAATATTTCCCAACAGAGAGCACAGTGTTTTCTAAATGCATGCATTAAACTGAGTTCATCCATGTCAGGCAATGAATAATTCCCTTTCTCCAACTCGCCCTCGCCTTGTGACTGTTGGCTCTTACATAATTTCTAAATGCAAAATAGGATATTGTTTAACAGAAACTGCTGTTCGTTTGGTTACAAGTAGCTGCAGAAATGGTTAGTGAGTTCGAGGTTTGATTTTTAAACTCCGGCATCCATTTCTCCTTTTCCTATGTAGGTTTAGTGTCGTTTAACTTGTCTGATTCTTTGACTGCCAACGTCTTCATTTTCTAGGCAGTTGTTTGCCGTCTAATGGTTAACTTGGCTTCTTAATTCAAATTCATTGCAATTCTGAGTGTTGACTAACCAGAAGAATTCTCTAGACCATGTGAGAAGTTGCCTTATTTGGCCTAATCGTGAGTTTTCCTGTATCACCTGATTTAAGAAAATGTTTTTAAAGTTATATTAGATTAAAAGGCTGACTATGAGCCTTTAGAACAATGTCTCCATTTCTTAGGGAGCTTGCATTCCATTTTTGTGTGATATTACAGCTTCTAAAAATATTTTGACTTTGAACATTATTAGCTTTTAAATTCTTCATCGATGCCCCTATCATAAAGTATTATAGAATAAGACACTCAGTCATCTATGAATTAAGGTAGAATTCTAAGAAGTAGGTGATAAAACTTCACGTTTCTAATTATAATAAAATATACAGGTACTGTTTTTATGTGTCACTGGAGTGGGTTGCCGTTTCCTTCTCCAATGCATGAGAGTGAAAAGTGAAAGTGAAGTCGCTCAGTCGTGTCTGACTCTTAGCGACCCCATGGACTGCAGCCCACCAGGCTCCCCCATCCCTGGGATTCTCCAGGCAAGAACACTGGAGTGGGTTGCCGTTTCCTTCTCCAATGCATGAAAGTGAAAAGTGAAAGTGAAGTCGCTCAGTCGTGTCCGACTCTTAGCGACCCCATGGACTGCAGCCCACCAGGCTCCTCGGTCCATGGGATTTTCCAGGCAAGAGTACTGGAGTGGGGTGCCATTGCCTTCTCCGATATTACAAAATAGAATCCCTTAAAGGGAAAAATACAGTTTTAGTAAAGAATCTATGTCAGTATTAAGCAAGAATGAAGGAGTTTACTTTGATTATCAGTTTGATACTTATCTTAATAAAGCAAATTAAATTTACTAGTTTGGGAGGTTGCCCTCAGTTGGAATCAGGGATGCTGGCTCTGTGAAGCACCAACAGGGCAAAGTTGTTCTAACTGAAGCCAGCTGAGGAGCAGAGTGTTAAATTTTTTTACCATTTGGGGAAACATTCTCTAGCAAGATGACTACTTTAGTCGTTGTACGTATAAGGAATTGTACTATTAAATTTTTTTCTCTTCCCTCTCTGTAACTACGAGGTTGACATCTTTATTAAACATGTGAATATCTTTAGTGTTTTCCCCAAATTTGCTTTATAGCAAATGTCTGCCTGGTTATCTGAAGGGATTGTTCACTGTAACGATTTAGAAAACAATTTTTTTTTTCCCCAAAAGAGGAAGTGGTTAGCATGAATGCAGGAAACAAATTTTGCAACGGCAGCTTGATCTTTTACTTTAAAAATTGTTTTGTTTGCAACAAGAGAAAATGTATAGAATTTAAAATGGTATTGTTGCTGTAACTATTCTTTAAAAGAGGATCAATGTTCCAATCAAAGATGCCCAAAAAAGTCACTTTCGTTACCCTCTTGTTTACATCTGTCCAGTAAGCAGTCATATCTGTAGAGTTTGTTTTATTTATTTTACTTCTCAGTGTGCCTGTATTGAATGAACATAGGTTTCCATTGTTTTGATGCTTAATATTTGTCCTGAGTAATGGATGTGTTTTCTTCCTTTGATGCTTCCCATGGGAAATGGAATTTAATGGAAATTCCCCCAAATTATTAAATATAGAATACATGTATTTATATTTGGAAATGGGACACAACTTTGATCTATGTCATAAATGAATATTAGCGTGATGAAGTTTTTTTTTTAAGGCTACACTCAATATTTAAAAATTGAATTTGTGATAGGAATGTCAAAACATAAAATTATTTACTATGGTTAAATGTTTCACATACCAGATACTCTTAAAGTTGCATTCAGCTCCCAGTTTTAGTTCATTTGCTAGTGATTACTACAGTCTCTATGTTGTTGACCTTAATTTTTGCTTATTTGCTTTGGAAATAAGTGGTTTTTGCACAGCAAATGGAGTTTGGGTAAATGTTTAAAAAGAAATAGGAAAGTCAAAATGTCAAAATCTCAGAGTATCAGAAATGCTGGGGATGGGGGTGCTGCCCAAAGTAAATTTGTGTAAAGACTGAGTACTTTTAGGACTTCCCTGGTGGCCCAGCAGTTAAGAATTCTGCACTCCCACTGCAAGGGGCACAGGCTCGATTCCTGGCCCTTCCTGGTTTGGGAAGATCCTGCATGCTGTGTGGCATGCCCCCCCTCCCCCCCAAAAAAGAATAAATACTTTAAGAACCTCTTCAATGAAATATTTCCAGTATACATTATGTGATTTACATGAAAATGCTAACATGAAGATCTATCTTAGCTTTGCTTTAGTACTCCTAACAGCAAGCCTCTAAGTAAATGTTCAAAATAGCAATAGGATGAGGATGATAGTTCATTCCCATACCATAGATCTGAAAATAAAAATGAATTGAATAAAACATAAAGTGAATACAAACACTCATATTATATGAATATATGAGTATAAAATAAAATGAATTTAACTAAAAATGGTATTTACTTATTTGGGGGTGTGTGTGTGTAGCTTCAATTCTTGGCATTTCCATCATGCCCTTCACTGTTCTAAAGGCTTTTGTATGGCAAGTCATTTAATAAAATGCTTTAATTTTTACTAGTAGTAAATGGTCTGACTTGGCCAGGAGCTGTGTCTTGATACCGCACAGATAAGGGTTCTTATCTTGTTTCTGTCATTTGATAATGGTCTGGTGTGACGCAATTTACTTCATCTCTGAGCCTGTTTCCTACTCTATAAAATAAGGATAATATTATACACTTCAGGGGCTGGCTGAGAGGTTTCAGTGGTACATGATGTAGGAAAACAGAGCCTATGTTTGGATGTGAATCCATTGGTTGACACTATTGTCATCTGTATTTTCCTTGTTGGGGTTCTTCTGATTGCTTCGGACTCTTCTCTTCTTAGTTCTTCTCCCTTCAACCTGCTGTGAATCAATAAGTATATTTTATCTTCTTGCTGTTGTTTTTGGCCATGCCACACAGCATGTAGGATCTTAGTTCCCCAGCCAGGGATTGAATCTGCACTCCCTGCCGTGGAAGCAGAAGGTCTTAACCAGCGGACCACCAGGGAAGTCCCTGATTAAGTATATTTTAAACATCCAAGGCATTTGCTAGAGTATTTATTGAACCAATAGTTCAGAGCATCAGTAAGGTTATAAAGGAATATCTTTCATAAGGGCCTTGGTTAGCAGATAACAAAGAGATGGAGAGATCAGGAAAACTCAGTTACAGAATAAGATAATGTTTATATATGCAAAGCTGCCCATGGTGAAAATATTAAGAGCAGCAGTAGTTAAAAAATTATTGAGGGGCTTCCCTGGTGGTCCAGTGGCTCAGACTCCACGTTCCCAATGCAGGGGTCCAGCTGGGTCCCATCACTAGTCAGAAAACTGGTCAGAACTAAGGATTCATATGCCACACTAAAAATAAAGATTCTGCATGCCACAACTAAAAGACCCATGTGCCTCAGCTAAGACCTGGTGCAGCCAAATAATTTAAAAAATAATGAGGTTCATCATACGTGGAATTACCTGGTCCTGTGACCAGCAAATACTAGGAGCTCAAAAGTTGCTCATAGATTCAGCATCTGGAAAAGCCCTACATGGATTAAAGATTGTTGGGATAGAGCTGAAGGAAGAATCAGGACTTGAGTATGATGGATGGGTAGAAATTGAATAGATAAAGCAGAGAGGGAGCCTCTGAGATGAAAAGAATTTCATCCCAGGCACTGAGGGTAGCATGCTGATGATATTACAGAACAGGGGGCTGAGTAGGTTCTCCTGGAGAGATGATGTGAGAACCGATTGTGAAGGATATCAAGAGTAAAATGGGAGAATGAGTGTGATCCGTGTAAAATGCTATTGAACCAACTTCTCAAAAAATTTACACTAAGAACATGGTTTATTTTTTTCTTAAAGGATTTCAGTCCTTACCATAATTCTTTTATCCCTCTACAGATAAAAAAAAAGGTAAGGCTATCAATGTTAAATTGCCATTAACCTAAAGTGGCCCTGCTGGATATGGGAGAGCTGAGACTGAAGCATATTTCGATGAATTCTTTTTGAATTCAGTGTTCCTGCCAGTATACCATGTGATTTCACTCCTGGATTGTATAGTAAATGAGCTCTTTGTTGTTAACCACTGCTCTTGTCTACAGAACTCGGCCAGGGATAGTGGGTTGGGAATACATGATAAATAGTAATTGACGTGAAGCCTCAGTGTGTACAAGGGGTCCAGTAAGGAAAACTGGGCCCCAGGGATGATCTAGAGGGGGAAGCCATGTCTTCGCCATCTATCCACACAGCCATAGACATGTGCTTAGGCAGGCTTAGTGTTGTTCCTTCTTGCATAGTATTCCCTTCTCAGGGAACATTTTAAATTTATATTAAATATTTTAAAAACCATTTTAAATTTTACATATTTTAAGTTAAATTTCCTCCTTCCTGAGTGATGTTGTTTTTATTTTTTTCCATAAGGGTATGTGGGCTTGGTGGCTCAAATGGTAAAGAATCTGTCTGCAATGCAGGAGACCCAGGTTCGATCCCCGGGATGGGAAGATCCCCTGGAGAAGAGCATGGCAACCCACTCCAGTATTCTTGCCTGGAGAATTCCATGGACAGAGGGGCCTGATGGGCTACAGTCCATGGGGTCACAAAGAGTAGAACATGACTGAGTGACTACAACTAACACTTTCTCTTCACTTGTGAATCATAAGTTGTTTATTTGTCTGAAATGTTTCTATTGTGTCCTCACTCTAATGTGATGGTTTAGTTAGGTATAGAATTCTAAGCTGACAATGGTTTTCTCTAAACATTTTGAAAACCTCATTCCGTTGTCTTTTATCCTTGATTGTTCCTCTTGGGAAGTTGACTAACTACTTAGTAACATTCCTTTTGTGGGTATTTGACTGTCCACACTATCTGTTAAGACCTTATCTTTGCTTTTGGTGTTCTTTTGGTGTTTTGACATTTCTGTGTTATTTCAAAATACAGACTTTTTGGTTCTCATTTACTCTACTTGGGATTCACTGGGGATTTGTTTCTTTCATCTATGTAGGAAAATTCTCAGGTGTTACCTCTGCAAATATACCTGTCTTTTCATTTCTATAATTGTCAATTCTGGGACTCAGATGTGGATGAAACTTTTTATTCTGTGTCTCTCGTTTTCTTATGATTTATTTTGATTCTTTTATGTCTTTAATCATTTTAAAATGTTCTTCTCCTGTATTTTCTTTAAACTGTTCTTTTAGCTCAAGATTATTTTAAAAACAATAACTTTATTTATTTGACTGCACCACTCAGCATGTGGGATCTTAGTTCCCTAACCAGGGATCATCCTGGGCCCCTACACTGGAAGTGCAGTCTTAACCATGGGCCAGCAGGGAAGTCCCTTAGCTCAAGTTTTTATGGTGCTAGTTTTTCTCCCTATTGTGTCCGCTCTCACGGTGGTTTATTTCCTTGTGCTTTTATGATTGTTAATATTATTATTTTTTTTTTGTATGAGCATATCTTCAGCAGGGATGGACTTTTTCCTCTGGGAATCCTAGAGGAAATATCTATTGTGACTTGGGTACTGAGGATGAACAGCTGCTCACCAAACACCTCAGATTTCTTTTTTCTTTTTAATTGAAGTATAGTTTTTTAATAATGTTTCATGTACACAGCAAAGTGATTCAGTGATACATATGTGTGTGTGTGTGTGTGTGTGTATATATATATATATATACACACACATATATGTATGTGTGTGTGTGAAAGTGAAAGTCGCTTAGTCATGTCCAACTCTTTGCAACCCCACGAACTCTACAGTCCATGGGATTCTCCAGTCCAGAGTACTAGAGTGGCTAGCTGTTTCCTTCTCCAGGGGATCTTCCCAACCCAGGGATCAAACCCACATCTCTCACATTGCAGGCAGATTCTTTACCAGCTGAGCCACCAGGGAAGCCCAAGAATACTGGAGTGGGTAGTTTATCCCTTCTCCAGCTGATCTTCCTGACCCAGGAATCGAACTGGAGTCTCCTGCATTGCAGGCAGATTCTTTGCCAGCTGAGCTACCAGGAAAGCCCACATATACGTGTATATATGTACTTTTCCAGATTCTATTCCATTACAAGTTATTACAAGGTAGTGAATATAGTTCCCTGTGCTATATAGTCATCATTGTTTATTTTATATATAGTGGTGTGTATCTGTTAACCCCAAATTCCTAATTTATCCCCCTCACATTTTCCCTTTGGTAACCATAAGTTTGTTTACTATATTTGCGAGTCTATTTTTGCTTTGTAGATAAGTTCATTTGTATCATTTTTAAAAATATTCCACATGTAAGTTATATCACATGGTATTTGTCTTTCTCCGCCTCCACTTACTGTGATTATCTCTGGGTCCATCCATGTTGCTACAAATGGCATTATTTCATTGTTTTTAATGGCTAAGTAATATTTCAGTGTGTGTGTGTATCTCAGATTCCATGGTATTTCATTTCTCTCCCTGGGGTATATAACATGATTATTTTTTTTCACTCTTCTACGGAATGTATCTTTTGTAGAGCTGCATTCCATAGTGCTTTCAGTATATTTGTTCTTCACAGTAACGCCACAGCCACAGAGAACAGTGATCGCTGTTTATCATCATACAGTTAAGTCATTAACTTTCCAGAATCTCAGCTGTTCTCATTAGCTGTGCATATATGGAACCTCATGAGTGTCATATTTGGGGGTGATGTTGTTCATTAATGGGGAAAAGGGAAGAGAAAGAGATAATTAATGTCAATCTACTGTAACTAAAAACTCAAGACCCTTGCCAAATATAATGTGTTAGAAACCAGGAGGGAGGAGGGACCAAGTCTTGGAGACCATGCTTTATATTTGACCAAGATCTCTGAGCTCATGCCACGTTTGTTTTCTCCAGCTTACCTTGGAGGTATGCCAGCATCAAGACAAGTTATATCAGCAGTGGCTTCTCTTCCAGCAGAAACTGTAGCTCACCTTCTAATTCTACTTTTTAAATAAGGCAACTGGGGCGTAGGGAAACAGAAGGCTTTTCTTAAAAACTGTTTAGCAAGTGAATGGCCCATGAGAGATTGAGATGCTGGTCTCATTTGCTATCTTTCCGTATTCTCTCGCTTCTATTTCAGTGACCGGGTACCAAAGTAACCTACAATACCGGGGCTAGAAGTTGTAAGCCTGTTTAAAAAAAAAAAAAATCAGGAAATTGCTGGAATACTTCAGGCATATTTCTTTGGTTAACTTATTTTGAAGTTTTTCTCTGTTCTGTATTTTAGCTGGCCTTATAATTTATCAAAGACAGGCTCATTGTTTTGGCAACTCCCTGGTCTGGAAGCCTCCAACAAAAACTCACAGCACTCTGTCTGAATAGGAATTTTTAAATGCATTCTTAGTCTTGAACTGAAAATGTATTCTAGATGCAAGAGTTTGCTGGGAAATTGAAACAATGCCATCTATCATACAATAACATTACTCCAGACAGAGAGCTCCTTCTCTTCTTTGTTAATGCCCCTTCTACTATACCTCTCAGGGCAGTGTGTGTGTGTGTGTGTGTGTGTGTGTGTGTGTGTGTGTACCTCAAAGACAAACCTTCCTGCTTCAGTCTTTCACTGTTTCTGGAATTCTGCATAGAATTTGTCTCTTTCACTAAGCTTTTTAGCAAACTAAACCATAACTTCATCACTTTCAAAAGTGATCATTAGTGATGGGGTTTTTTTAATAATAATGAAGGTATGTTGTAAATACTGCTTTGGAAACTTAAACAAATTAAATCACATAGAGCTTTCACTTTCCCTTATTCAATACTCTTTCAAATTATTTTTTCTTCCAAGCCACACAATTTTCTTGTTGTTCAGCTGCTCAGTCATGTCTGATTCTTTGCAACCTCATGGATTGCAGCATATCAGGCTTCGCTGTCCTTCACCATCTCCTGGAGCTTGCTCAAACTCAGGTTCATTGTGTCCGTGATGCATCCAACCATCTCATCCTCTGTCACCCCCTTTTCTTCCTGCCTTCAATGTTTCCCAGCATCAGGGTCTTTTCCAATAAGTCGCCACTTTGCAGCAGGTGGCCAAAATATTGGAGCTTCAGCTTCAGCATCAGTCCTTCCAGTGAATATTCAGGATTGACTGGTTGGATCTCCTTGCAGTCCAAGGGACTCTCAAGAGTGTTCCCTAGCACCACAATTCAAAAGCATCAATTCTTCGGTGCTCAGCTTTCTTTATGGTCCAACTCTCACATCCATACTTGACTACTGGAAACACCACAGCTTTGACTATACAGACCTTTGTTGGCAAAGTAATGTCTCTGCTTTTTAATATGCTGCCTAGGTTTGTCATATCTTTTCTACCAAGGAGCAAGCGTCTTTTAATTTCATGGCTGCAGTCACCATCTGCAGTGATTCTGGAGCCCAAGAAAATTAAGTCTGTTACTGTTTCCATTATTTCCCCATCTATTTGCCATGAAATGATGGGACTGGATGCCACGACCTTCATTTTTTGAATGTTGAATTTTGAGCCAGCTTTTTCACTCTCCTCTTTAACCTTCATCAAGAGGCTCTTTAGTTCCTCTTTGCTTTCTGCCGTGAGGGTGATGTCATCTGCATACCTGAGGTTATTGGCAATTCTCCTGGCAATCTTGATTCCAGCTTATACTTCTCCCAGCCTGGCATTTCGCATGATGTATATACAATAGGCTAAATAAGCAGGGTGCTATGCAATAGTATGACATACAATTAATCAGTTACATTACTGGACATTTGTCTCAAATTATTAGGGTTAGTGGATTTCTTTATGAACATTGAAGATTATTTCATTAGGACAAATTCCCAGAAGAAGAATTGCTAAGTCAAAGACTAGGGTGAAATCAGTTTTGCTTCTAATCATTAACTAATGTTAGAGAAATTCAGTCTAGCAGTTAGAGGTTTCAGTGATTCTTAAAAGAGTGCTATTTTTCTGATCTCAGAAATACCTATTGGAACTTCCCTGATGGTCCAGTGGTTAAGACTCTGTGCTTCCATCATAGGGGGATGGGTTTGATCCCTGGTCAGGGCACTAAGATGCCGGGTGGCACAGCAAAATTAGGAAATTTAAAAAATAAAATACTTAGGGCTTCCCTGGTGGCTCAGTGGTAAAGAATCCACCTGCCAACGCAGGAGACGTGGATTCTACCCCTGGTCTGGGAAGACCCCACATGCCACAGAGCAGCTGAGCCCCAACTACTGAGTCCACATGCCCTAAAGCCCGGGCTCCGCAACAAGAGAAGCCACAGCAGTGAGAAGCCTGCACACGGCAACGAAGAGTAGCCCCTGCTCGCTGCAACTAGAAAAAAGTCCGCACAGCTGTGAAGACCCAGCACAGCCAAACAAACAAACCAACCTAAAAAACAGGTTATAATATCCTTGTATGCCATGAAAACGTGTGCATTTCTTCCCATTAACCTGGCCACATCCCAAAGGCAAGGTGCTCCAGTCGCCGGAGCTGCTGGTGACTCTGAGACACACCAACTTTGCCAGCTGTTGACTAGCGATCCTTATAGCATGGTGGTATCATTCATTTAGTGATGCCCTTGCTGCTGTGTTCTTGGAACTTTCACCAGAAAGTTCCCGAGGCTGCTCTACCTCCTCTCCATGTCACCTGAGGTCCTGTTGTCAGTGTTACCAGTGATTATCAGAAAATGGGACGTGCAGGGACTTTTACTTTCTACACCGTACAATTTTATAAATTTGAATTAGTTACCACAAGCATATTTTTGTAATCAGGTGAAAAAAAAAAGAACTGATGAAGATGGAGAGAAGTCAGATAACCCAGATTATAAAACTGGTGTGTTTAATTTTATCTATGACATGAAGTCAGCAGCTCAGGTAGTTGCAGAAGCGTGAGGCGAGAGCCAGGTGCCCTGCCGCATTCTTGCTGTGCCTCCAGGCCAGGCTGTGTGCCCTTTTGGAATGCTGTATGCTGGTTTCCGGGGCTGATGGTTAGGCCATCTGCCCCCTAAGTGGAGCTGCTGCAAGTTGCTGGCTATTGAATAATAAATATGGGCAGCCTTAGCTGTGGTGCAGAATAGTAAATTCAGAATACAATCTTGATTTAGCCTCCCCTTTCTTCCTGGCCTAAAATACAATTGGTTTCTCATCATGCTGAGAGTTCCTTGAACTGCAAAGAGATCAAACGTGTTGATCCTAATGGAAGTCAACCCCGAATATTCACTGGAAGGACTGATGCTGAAACTGAAGCTCCAATAATTTGGCCACCTGATGAAAAGAGACAACTCATTCGAAAAGACCCTGATGCTGGGAAAGATTGAAGGCAAAAGAAGAGAGTGGCAGAGGCTGAGATGGTTAGATAGCGTCACTGCCTCAGTGGACATGAATTGGAGCAAACCCCGGGAGATAGTGGAGCACAGAGGAGCCTGGTGTGCTGCCGTCCATGGGGTCTCGAAGAGATGGACACGACTGAGCGACTGAACAGCAACATGATGATGATGAAATAAAATATTGGAAGTCCAACTTCTCCAGAAGATACTTACTGCTGTTGGAACTACGACTGATGAAACCCTCTACATTGTGTTCCCCCAATTTTTGGTAATCGAGGAGGGCCTTTCTAAGTTCTTATATTACATACTCCAACCCAAGGGAAAAAATGACTTTTCAAAGCTCTGAGTTCTTCTGCAATGAATAGTTTGTCATTTAAGGAACAGCAATGGATACAGTTCTGAGAAGTCTGAGGACATGTTCAAAAAATTAATATATCTCATGAGACTTCCCTGATGGTCCAGCGGTTATGAATCTGCCTGCCACTGCAGGGGACACAGGTTCGATCCCTGGTCTGGGAACTAAGATCCCCCACACATGCATGCTCAGTTGCTTCGGTCATGTCCAACTCTTTGTGACCCTACAGGCCATAGCCTGCCAGGCTGCCTGGGATTCTCCAGGCATGGATACTGGAGTGGGTTGCGATGCCCTTCTCCACGGGAAATTCCCGATCCAGGGATCGAACCTGCATCTCCTACATTGGCAGGGGGGTTGTTTACCACTAGCGCCACCTGGAAAGCCCAAGATCCCTCATTCCACAGCTCCTGAAGGGGCATGCACTGGAGTCCTCGAGCCACGACAAGAGAAGCCGTGTTACGCTTCATTATGTATATGAGTTAGGGTATAGGGATCAAACTTGTCGATCCTAAAAGAAATCAACCCTGAACATTCATTGAAAGGACTGATGCTGAAGCTGAAACTCCAATACTTTGGCCACCTGATGTGAAGAGCTGACTCATTGGAAAAGACCCTGATGCTGGGAAAGATTGAAGGCAGGAGGAGAAGGGGACGACAGAGGATGAGATGTTGGATGGCATCACCGACTCAATGGACATGAGTTTGAGTAAACTCTGGGAGTTGGTGATGGACAGGGAAGCCTGGCGTGCTGCAGTCCACGGGGTGGCAAAGAGTCGGACACGACTGAGTGACTGAACTGAGCTGATGTATATGAATAGAACCAGTCTGTATTTATTCATTTCGTTAAAAGGTCAAAAGCCATAAGAAGTACTGGTAAAATATGTGAGGGTATAACATAGTAAGAAAATCTACGACGTTCCCCATATGAAAGTAAACACATCCCTTAGTACGGCTCATTTTCTCTGTTTATGATGACTGAGACTCAGCCAGCAGTATTCTTTTCTTAATGAATTGAACAGGAAGTAGCTGCACATTTTGGCCATGTTGATCATCTAAATTTAACTAACTAAATGGATTATAGTATTTTTGTCTTTAAACCCATTAGGATTTAGAAGCATTGGGCTGCAGCTTGGTTTCTAAAATATTGTTTCCTTTATTTAGAAACTGTAACTCTGACCTTTGAAGCAGATGTCGATAAAACAATGTTAAGAATTACCAAGCAGTGAAGTCACACTTAAGTGATACATACTTAGGCCAATTTGGATTTATTTGGGGAGATTCCCAAGGATTTGTTAAAGAAATTCCACAGTTCAAGCTCAGTCTTTCTGACTGACGGTGAAAGTGGTGTAGCGCTTATTTAAAGATCTCTGTGACTTATGGCCTCAGGCAATTGTGGTCATTCTGGACTTTTTTAGAATATTATCTCTAAATTCTGTAACTCTGACTCGTTAAAAAAAAAAAAAAATCCTCTGAACTTCTCTCTGCCCCACAGTAATGTTGCCACAAGATGCTTTATCTTTTATTCTTAGAATGGGAACTTGAATGAAAAGAAATAGCTGATGGTCTTACTGAGGATGGAAATACTGTACCTCTTTAAGATAACAGTTGCTATTTTTAGACAGACTTACAAAGAGCTGGGAAATGGTGATGCTTCTAATCTTCACGCAGCCTTAGGCATGAGGAGATGCACTCTCGAAAATATCTAGTTATTTAGCAGTTTCTCCAAATAAGTTTTCGAAAATACTTTTAAAAGCATATTTGTAATAATGAGTAACTGACTCAGCCCTGTTGTTTGAGAGAGACTCTTGAAGTTCCAGTGCAAAGTAAACATCACAGCTTATGAAACAAAAATAGATTTCCATAGTAAATCTTAGTCAGAACAGTGGCACATTCCTGGGCCTGGAGTTCAACAGTGGGTATTAATTCAAAGCAGCTGGGTCCTGGGATGAGCGTTAAGACAGCCCTGTGTTCCGTCTATGGTCTTGCAGAACGTGATATGCGACGATGTTTTGCTGCTTCTAAGTGTTGCTTTATCTTTTTAGTGACTCAGAGACAGACTGTAGATATACGAAGGCTTTTGCATCCTGAAGGCCAAGATTTTTCTTTTCAGAAAACTGCCCAAGACGTAATGCTTCTTTCACAAAGGGTAGACCAGTTCCTTCCCTCTGGAGTCTGTTTTCTTCCGTGCTCTCACTTTCCAGGCTGGACTTTATCCATGCTCTTCTTTATCTCAGTTTCTTCCGTAGCTTACGTGTAGCAGTCACCAAGCTGTATTTAGGGATTACAGCGTATGGGGCATTGCGAAACAATGAGTTGATAGGCTTATTAAAGCAATTTTGGGCTCCCCTGGTGACTCACTGGTAAAGAATCCGCCTGCCAATGCAGGAGATCTGAGTTCAGTCCCTGGGTCGGGAAGATCCCCTGGAGAAGGAAATGAAATGGCAATCCACTCCAGTGTTCTTGCCTGGGAAATCCCGTGAACAGAGGAGCCTGGTGGGCTGTAGTCCATGGAGTAGCAAGAGAGTCAGACACGAATTAGTGACTAAACAACAACAGAAAGTAATTATCTAGACAAAGCAAAAACATTAGAGATTCTGGGGAGTTCAGAGGAAGGAGGGTAACAGGCCCTTCCAGTCAGGTGGTCCTGGGGCACCTCCAACAGGCTCGCCTCCTGTTCTCATGAGTGAAATATTCCACAGTCGTTATGATGGATGGATTGTCAGGAAGCATTGATCTGCTTATGTGGGCTGTGTGTGTGTGTGTGTGTACACGCACACATACGTGCATATTTAATGATGACATTCTGATCCTTGTTTCAGAACTAAGCTATATTCAGTGTTCACCAAGTTGGATCATTTCTCCAAAATAAATCAGGAGATGCTCCACCTTGGTACTCTTCATTTATAAAAGAGATGAAGGAACCTGCCTGCCCTGGGGATTTTCTGACTTTTTTCTGAAGAAGGTTTGTGAATGAAGTAGTGAGTTTTTTAGAAATGGCTGGGTGGGGGGGGACGGAGGTGGGGGTCTACCTGGGAATTTCCTTGGTGGTGGGTTGTCATTGTCGCTTTTTTTCCATAGTCCTAGCAGAGTGAGACATGATAAAACTCTAGGTAACTGCAAGAGTTAAAAGGGTTTTTGAGTTGGTTGCATCACGGAAACAGATGGAGTGCACGTAGGTGGGGAGGCTACTGTTTAAACGGAGGGGGGTTACTGTGTATTGGAAGGGCATGGATTTTACAGGGAAGCTGGGGACTGGCTAATACATGTACTGGGGAGCACAGTAAAGCGGAAGCCGAAGCATATGGTCAGGAAGGGCGTTAAGAGGCCGCTGACAAAGAGGAAGAACGTGGCAGCTGGACTAATAACGGAGGGGAGATGAGACGTTGGTAAATTGGGTTTTAAGTACCTAAAAGTCTTAAGAAACTAAGAAATCTCAGGTAATAAGGAAATCAGTTTGGAAATGTTAATATTGATACCTGCACTAGGGAAGTGTTTACCGAGAAACAGAGAAAGGAATGAAGGAAGCAGGTCTGAATGACCCCCGTGGCTTCACAGATACAGAGATGAGCGAAGTGTGTCACGGAAGTGAAATCAGGTTAAGCCTTCAAGTCACAGAGGCAGGAAACCAATAAAGGACTTTGAGATGCAAAGAAACCGACCTGGAACCAGCGACCAGACAGAGGGTAGGACAGACAGACAACTCCAACCTTTTTTCTTCGTGTTGGCATTTGAATGGTTCTCTGTTTTTTATCTTAAAAAAAAAAACAGTTTCAGTAAAACAAAGCAAAACAAGCAGACAAGAGTTGTCTTGGTTGCGTTGGAACAAGGCCCTTCTCCTGTTGTGTTCTTGGCTTGGTGTGGTAAGTTTGCCAAGCACACAAGCCAAGCCATCTCTTCACCTGGCAGGAGGCAGTTCTTGCCCTGCATGGACCTCAGATCGTCTTAGAGATTCATGAGATTATATTTATCAAGGCTCCTCCAAGGAATCTGAGGAGCTAATACCAGCATAACAATCGTTGGTATTGTTTGTGTGTAATTAACCAAAATATGAATTAAAAGAGAGAAACAAATTTAGGAGTTCTATTATTATTTAGGAGAAAAGCAATGCAATAAAACATTGGAAAAGACCCTGATACTGGGAAAGGTTGAAGGCAGGAGAGAAGGGGGCGACAGAGGATGAAATAGTTGGATGGCATCACTGACTCCATGGACATTAGTTTGAGCAAACTCCAGGAGATAGTGAAGGACAGGGAAGCCTGGTGTGCTATAGTCCATGGGGTCACGAAGAGTCAGACACAACTGAGCAACTGAAAGACACACACACAAGGCTCAAAGAGGACTCCATACTTAGTGCTGCTTTAAAATATGTTCTGAAAAAAACCATAGTGGAGGGTTTTAGAAAGACCCCTATAGATTAGTGGTTCACATGTCTTTTTAATTCATGAACTCTTTTGATAATTGGATAAAAAATATTATGGATCCCCTGTCCCTGACTCAAAAAATAAAAAATAGGATCAGAGGTTCCCATGAGGGAACCTAAATCTTGGTAATAAATATGTGAATTGGGCCAAGTGTAGACAATAAAGAATGTTGGTACGTTTCAAACTAGAAAGTAGTGCCGCGTTAAGGCAATAATGGTGGGGTTTGTGAAAATCGAAGTGTAGTTGATGAGTTGGATAGATAGCATCACCCACTCAACAGAAATGAATTTGAGCAAACTCCAGGAGATAACGAAGGACAGAGGACCGTAGCATGCTGCAGTCCATGGGGTCGCAAAGAATCGGACACGACTTATTGAATGAACAGCAACAGAAGTTGTTTTATAATATTATGTTAGTTTCAGGTGTTGGCTATATTTCCCTGTGCTATACAGTATACCCTTGTTGCTTGTCTATTATAAATATAGTAGTTTGAATTGTTAGTCTCCTACCCGTAATTTGTCCCTCTCCCTTGTGATAATCACAAGTTTGTTTTCTATATCTGTGAGTCTGATAATCATTTGTAATATTTTTTTCTTAGATTCCACCTGTAAGTGATCTCCTACAGTATTTGTCTTTCTCTATCTGACTTATTTCACTAAGCATAATAGTCCCTAGGTCCATTCATGTTACCACACATGGAAGTGTTTCATTCTTTATTATGGCTGAGTAATATTCCATTAGTGTTCCAAGACATAGCTCAGATGGTAAAGAATCTGCCTGCAATGTAGGAGACCCGGTTTTGATCCCTGGGTCGGGAAGATCCCCTGGAGAAGGAAATGGCAACCCACTCCAGTATTCTAGGCTGGAGAATCCCATGGACAAGGAGCCTGGCGAGTCACAGTCCATGGGGTGGCAAAGAGTTGGACACGACTGAGCGACTAACACACAATATTCCATTGTGTATGTATATCATATCTTCCTAATCCATTCATCTGTTGGTGGGCGCTTGAGTTGCTTCTCTGACTTGACTGTTGTAAATAGTGCCACTATGAACACGGGGGTGCACATATCTATTTTTCTGGATGTACACTCAGGAGTGGACTTGCTGGATCATATGGTAGTTCTGTTTTTATTTTTTTGAGGAACCTGCATATTGTTTTCCATAGGGGCTGTACCAATTCACAGTGTACAAGGGTTCCCTTTTCTCTACATCCTCACCAACATTTGTTATTTGTAAACTTTTCCTAATAGCCATTTTGACAGGTGCAAGGCGATAGTTCACTGTTGTTTTGATTTGCATTTCTCTAATAGTTTGTGATATCGAGCATCTTTTCATGTGCCTATTGGCCATCTGTGGGTCTTCTTTGGAGAAATGTGTCTTCAAGTCTTCTGCCCTATTTTGGATTGGGTTGTTTAAACAATTTTCAAAAAAAACCAGCACCTGGTAAATAGAATATGTTTGAGGAAAATGTGACACCCCCTCCCCCGAGTCCCTCCAGTTTGTAATCCTAAGCTTTTATATATTATGTATAAACATGGGAAGTTCTCATTTTTTGCCTTAAGGCACGACAGCAAGCTCAAACGCGTCATCAAATGGCAGAGGACAGCAAAACAGATTACTCATCAATTCTACAGAAATTCAACCACGAGCAGCATGAATATTACCACACTCACGTTCCCAATATCTTTCAGGTAAGTGATTCAGCTCTCTCAGATTTGCTTGGTTTAGAAACACGTTACTTGGAATCATGATTTCCAAGTATTTATAGCATTCTAAATTTCCTCTAACTCAAATCACTTTAAAAAAAAATTTCAGATTAAGCACATACTGACATTAAGATGAAACGTAACATGAATTTCAAGATTAATCAATAGACTTTGTAAGTTTCCTTAGTTTGACCCTGCAACCATTCTTGGTCAGACTTAGAACTGTGATTCTTACATTAACGCTCTTTTTGCTAAAAGGACCATTCTGCTTACAAAAATGCCAAACTCACCTTTAGGAGTCAGAGCAACATGAAGACAGTTGTAGGATTTGAGCAGATGACTGTGAACATTGGGGTGCATGTATCTGTTGGAATTAATGTTTTCTTTTTTTTTTTTCTGGATATATACCCAGGAGTAGATCATATGGTAGCTCTGTTTTTATTTTTTGAGGAACCTGCATACTGCTTTCAAAGGGCTACACCAATTTGCGTTCCCACCATCAGTGTACAAGGGTTCTCTTTTCTCTGTATCCTCACCAACATTTGTTTTTGTAGACTTTTCCTGATAGCCGTTTTGACAGGTGTGAAGTGATAGCTCACTGTTGTTTTGATAGTCCTGTTGTCTTTCCTTTGGACTGTTTTTCTCTGGGCTACTCTAAGTTGTCAAGAATAGTGTGAGAGAGGATACATGATGCTGTTCTCCCACTATGGGAATTTTTTACAACTTCAACTTCCACTGTAGAAAAAATAACAAAAATGTGTACCCTGGTGTCTACACAGCAAACAAGAACTTCCAGCTTGCGAAGGAGAGGGTGAGACAAATTGAGAGGGTAGCAATGAGGCATACACATTACCATATGTAAAACAGATAGGAAGTGGGAATTTGCTGTATGATGCAGGGAGCTCAACGAGGCAGTCTATGGCAACCTGGAAGGATGGTGGGGGGGGTTGGGAGGGAGGTTCAAGAAGGAGGAGACAAATGTATACTTATGGCTGATTCACATTGTTGTATGGCAGAAATCAGCACAATATTGTAAAGCAATTATCCTCAATTAAAAAGAAATAAAACAAAAACAAAAACAAAAAAAAACACCCAACTTGTAGAAGGAAGGTACACTAGTTAATCTCAGCCTGTGTTGGGTCAAGGCAGTTAACCTGGATGCCATGCTTTTGGTAAAGGATGAAACAGTGGCTCAAAGATGGAGGAAATATTTGAAATCCATTAACTGAACTGAACTGAACCAAATGGTATTAATAGTAAAACTACCTGCATTTCAGGTTCTTACTGAAATGGGAATGGAATTGTGTAAAGTGTACATTTAGACAGCCTCACAGTTAGTAAAGTATGTGTCCAGCTGGCTAAAGTAGAAGCACAACAAATTTATGGTTGCTTTAACTCTAACCTTTTTTTATTTGTTTTTGGCCACCTCGAGCGTCATGAAGGAATCTTAGTTCCCTGACCAGGGATCAAACTCCTGCCCACAGTAGTGGAAGGGCAGAGTTTTAACCACTGGACTGCCAGGGAAGTCCCTAACTCGAACCTTTTTGTAGGCCTATTTCCCTCCTAGAGAATTTTTTAGAGGTAACAACGCTGCCAAAAAACAACTTCTTTAAATAGTAGTAAACCAAACTAATTTTATGCAAACTCTAATGTTGCAGAAAATACAAGAGATGGAGGAGAGGAGGATAGTGAGAATGGGAGAATCAGTGAAGACATACGCAGAGCTGGACCGGCAGGTGATTCCTATCATTGGGAAATGCTTGGATGAAATCGTAAAGGCAGCCGAGTCAATTGATCCGAAAAATGTAAGTACTATAGTTTGGACTTAATGTATAACTGTGGTTCCATTATTTCCCTGTCCCTTCCCACAGTGACCATATTCAGTCATCTGAGAGTAGTTGCTTTCAGTGGTCACAAGTACTTTTCAACAATGGCAATACCTTTTCAGAGTTTTTTAAATTCAGCCCTCCGTGTTTTGGATTTAGTGTGGTCCCTGGCGCATTTGGGACTGTGGATGTTAGTATAAGTTTTGTTGTCACTGTTTAGTCACTAAGTCGTGTTTGACTCTTTTGCATCCCCAAGGACTGTAGCCCCCCATGTTCCTCTGTCCTTGAGATTTCTCAGGCAAGAATACTGGAGTGGGTTGCCATTTCCTTCTCCAGGGGATCTTCCTGACCCAGGGACTGAACCACGTCTCCTGCTTGGCAGGTAGATTCTTTACTGCTGAGCCACCAGAGAAGCCTGAGAGGGTAGGTTTAGGTTCATGTAACCATGACAAGAGAGTGTCTTAAGAGTTTGTTTTTCCTCCCACATGAAGATGTCTGCCAGGCAGAGCGTCCAACCACGGTGTGGGCAAATGATCTGCAAATCCTCAGGAATTCAGGCTTCTCCTAGTTCACAACTTTTGATGATATGACTTTCAAACTCAACATGGCTTCCATAGCTCCAGCCATCACATCCAAATTCCATAAAGCATTATATAGAGAAGAGTCCACACTATCTATTTAAAGAAGCTTTCTAAAATTGCTCACTGTGCTTCTGCCTACATCTCAGAGATCTCAGAAGTCAAAACTTAGTCCTGGGGCCACTTCCTGCTGTACAGAAGGCTGGAGAGTGAAGCTTTTTTGCTGGGTGGCCGTGTGCTCAGCTTAACATCAGGGTTCTTATTACTCAGAAGGAAGGATGATTGGCTCTTACAAGACAACTGACATCTATGGCACACCTACAAATTCCATGTTAGCTAAAATAGCTACAACAAATTAAAATGTGGGCTCATGGTAGAAAGTTGAGATCTTTCCAAATTGTCTTCTCTAATAGATTTTTCTTTTTTAATCAGATATCATTGAGTTAGAATTTTATTACAAGTCACAGGTGCTTTTGTAATACTTTAACTGTACATCTATCTATCTTGGACACGATGGTTGTCATTTCCTTACCCATTGGTCTTCATCATCTGACCCCGAAAAGACTCTGAACTCAAAGTTCCTAGCAGGGGGACACCACAGAGTAGGCAGTCAGTTCCCTCATTTATTCAGCTAATAATTATTCTATCATTATCATCAGGCATCATCCAGGTGCTAGGGATGCAGTGGAGGAAAAACAGAAGGGAGCTTACATTCTAGTGAACAAATATATATATAAAGGAAAATATTCGATAAATTTTTGAACCACAGTGAACCAAAGAAATTGGAGGGAGCATCTTTTTTTGCCTTGACTTTGTGTATGCCAAATTGCTTTAAGACCTTCTGATGAGAATCAGTTTATATATTATTGCATTTTTCAAGGGAAGGGCTTCCTAGGTGTCTCAGTGGTAAAGAATCTGCCTGCCAAGCAGGAAATGCAGATTCGACCCCTGCATCAGGAAGATCCCTTGGAGAAGGAAATGGCAACCCACTCCAGTACTCTTGCCTAGAAAATCCCATGGACAGAGGAGCCTGGAGGGCTGCAGTCCATGGGGTTGCAAAGAGTCAGACATAACTTAGTAACTAAGCAACAACAATTTTTCAAGGGAATTGCATAATAAATGACCCAATTTTTCTGCTTTTTGGCAAAGTTGTTCTTAATATTCATTTCTCTAAATATAGAAAAGTAGTTATTAAAATTATCTTGAAATCTCAACTACATGTATAGCTTTACAAGTTATTCTTTCAAATGATAAAAATATTACTAGAAAAAAATTTGTTACTCAGTATAACTTCCTTAGAATGTCATCTGTGTGAGGGCATCATAGTTCAGTGTGTGGAAAGTATTTACATAGATTGGAACATATTTGTGTGTGATGGGTATCATTGCAGGATTCACAGCTGGTCGTAGAAGCTTATAAGTCTGGGTTCGAGCCTCCAGGAGACATTGAATTTGAGGATTACACTCAGCCTATGAAACGCACTGTGTCAGATAACAGCCTTTCAAATTCCAGAGGAGAAGGCAAATCAGAGCTCAAATTTGGTGGCAAATCCAAAGGAAAGTTATGGCCATTCATCAAAAAAAATAAGGTACTGATGACTGGACCCAGTGTGATATGAGTGTTACAAGGTGTGGAGATGTTCACTCTGTCTTTTAGTCTTTAAAGGAATGAAGATTTTTAAGCTCGTAGTTTCAGAATGCAAACAGAAGGCTAGTGTGCTGTTTTGTTTTAAGGCAATCTCTCTCTTCGGTGGTGGTACCTTGGCCATGGCCATTTGTCTTATTTCAGATGCACTTATCACCTGCACCGTGTCACCCACACTAACAGACTACTGACCTCTGGCCGTTTCGCATCACGCTTTTCACTCCTAAGTCTCCTAGATTGCTGGTTACCTGGGCTGAGAGAAGGGACGTTGTGCCACATTTCTATAACCATGTATCAGCATCTCTAATCGAAATGGTTTCCATGGATTAACAACTTGGTTTTGAGCTCATGTTAACATATGTATCCATGAACATTTTTTATTTTCTTTCTAGAGTGTGATACGTAGGTGCATGACAGCATTAACCTGGGCATAAAGTGGGTGATCGAGGCGACACGAACCGCTTTAACCTTAGAATAATTTAAAATTTCTTTTTAAGACTGTCTTGCTGTTTTCACAACCTTAGCATTTAAGGACTTTCATTTTCTCCCATCCAGCTGTGTTAGTCTAGGTGGCCTAGAAGTATTTACCCTTCTGGCTTAGACTGGGTTAGGGTACCTAGTTAGAACGGTAGTTTGCATGTCAAAGTCTGCATGAGCTTCTTGTCAGATATTTCTTGCTCTTCTTCTGTTGCTTTACTTACTAAAACTCCCACTTTCACCATATTCTCCATTTAACATGTCCTTCCATGTTTTCCTTTGGACCATGGCCTAAATTTTTAATTGTTTGTGTTTGACTTGCTTTGGATTTCAAATATTATTTGATGCTTATTTTTGTTTTGTGTCTTATCTTCTTGTTTCTGATTTTTTACTGTCACCGCTCCATCTCTTACACGTAGCTTATGTCCCTTTTAACATCCCCCCATCAGCCTCCCCCACCTCCCCCTGCCTCTGCCTCACCCTCTGCTGTTCCCAACGGCCCCCAGTCTCCCAAGCAGCAAAAGGAACCCCTCTCCCATCGCTTCAACGAGTTCATGACCTCCAAACCCAAAATCCACTGCTTCAGGAGTCTAAAGCGTGGGGTAAGTTCTCCTCTCAAGTCCTGTCTCTCTGGTGCGCTTTGGTTGCGTGTTTTGTTCCGCATAACTTAATTTTGTTTGTGAATGACTCCATTGTGTTTTCCCATAACATAAAACAATAAGAACCTATGATTCATTATAGCCGGAAAGAAGAGCCACAGAGAGCACAGAGAGAGCAAAAAAAAAAAAAAAAGAAAAAGAAAAAGGAAGGAAGCAGGATGGATGGAAGGAGAGAGAGGGGAAGCCAGCCAGCCAGAGTTCTTTTTTGTCTCTAATCCATTTTGGTGGGACCTTGCTTCATTTCCTTTCTGAAATATCTAAGTCATTAATATTTTACCTTGATCTAACTAAAAAAAGAAAACTTAAATTCGGTTTCTAAAGCTAGCAACATTTGAAGAGGTGAAAATCACTGCATAGTCAGAAAATATTTGCTTAATAATTACTGAAACAGTGTATAAAGAGGCTACTTCTCTCTGAGCTATGCCTCCAGGTCTGCAGGGAAATGGTATGGGTTACAGGGGTTTCTTTAGCTGTTTTCAGTGAATTTACAAGATGTTGATCAGATATCTGGGAACAGATCTGACTGCATAAGAGCTAGTGCAGTACGTATCTTGAAAGGGTGACGTAACAGCAGCTGACATGTCCTTTGCCAGACTCTGTTCTACGTGCTTATTTAATTCTGTCAACCACCCTATGAATCTAGGTACTAAGATTTCTTTATTTTACTGATAAGCAAACTGGTACCTACAGAGATGAGGCTAGGAAGATATATAGCCGGGATTTAAAGCCAGAGAACCTGTTTATGATCTGAGAGTCTATGTGTTCACACTCAAGAAGAACCTGTTTTATTCTGACTGACTCAGTTTTGCCGTCCTAATTAAGATCGCGTGTGCTTAAGCCACAGGGTTTTATGGAATTGATCAGCAGTCCAAAGCAGATACCAGTTTGGTTTTTCAGAAAAAAATTGGAACAAGGTCATTCATTTGTAGCCACCTGAATAAACCTAAATGGTCAGTCTAAGCCATCCCAAAACACTCTTTATAATGAATAATGGGTAAACAAACATTAAACACATATGTGGTAAGGTTTTCTTTTATTCTGGTCTGTGAGAGTTACAATATGGTTGTAGTGGAGATATGTTCCTTGTAACAAATTTTTTCTTTTCTTTTCCTCTGTGTATAAAAGATGTTTAAAAAAAATAGCTACATTGTTACCTTTTAAAATAAGGGGCAAAACCCTCATTTTTTTATATGCTGATTGCTTTGGTAATGAAATCTGAGTTTTCTGCAAAGAGTATAGTTGGTGGAATTATCCTGTTTTAAGGTTACCCAGCATATCAGGGTAAGAATTCAAATTTAATTTCCTGAAGATTTCAAAAGCGCCTTTGTCAGAAGGCAGAACATAGCTTCAGCAGTGGATGGTGGCTCATGTTGAACTCTATAATTAGATCTCCATTATGCTGGCTTTTAGAATTAATTCTCCATCCATCTCAGCTCCTTGTTCATGGGAGAATCTCCAACAGATGACTATAGGTCGCTATACTAGACTATCAACTAGGAAGCTTTACATTAACTGTAAAACAGTTACCCCACCTCTGCTGCTTCCAAAACCTTTACAGAGCACTCATTTATTATATTTATAAAAATATGTCTGCATTGTCTTTTGTAATCTCATAATGAAAAATGTCGAATATTCATGGTTTTTCACTGTTTGTATATGTATCTATCCCATTCTTCCGTCAACATCACAATCTTGGTGGCAAATGGTTTCTGAAGCATGTTTCATGTGTTCTCTAAATGTTTAGGAAGAGACCAAGAATGTCAGTAATCAATAAGCATAAGAAAAGATGGCTAGGAAAAAAATAAACACTTGAAAACAAAAACAGTGAAGTGAGAAATGGGTTATTTTGATAAATTAAAGGAACGCCCTTCTCTTTAAAAAAAAAAAAAACATAATTAGCAAAATAAATTTTATTTCTTACACCTCAAATCTGTGCTCAGCAAACCTCTATCTTTAAAAGAAACTTCCCAAACGGTGAGTGTGTTTTTGAGAATAAACACACACACACATGAGGCATCAGTAAATAAGTATGAACATATTTTTACTTCTCTCATTTTTAGTTGATCTGTTTTTAGGGTCAGATTTGATGTGCTTTTCTTCAGGAAATAGCAGTGCGAAAAAAGAAAAGGAAATGCATCATAGAAGTAAGATAAGGAAGTTTAAAAAAAATCTGAAGTTTGGGGAAATAAATTTGATTTTAAAGCAATTTCAAAACAGAAGGTACGTGGTTTACAGGATCCCTAACTAAAATGATACAGTCCTCACTAGTATTTCATTTATTCCACTTTTTAAGATTATTGCACCAAAGACAGGGAAAGGCTTCTAGGAGAATAACAAATCTGTGACTTTAATGTGTCTTTTATGGTGCTGTGCAGCTTTCTGATCTAGATTTTAATCATTTGTTTCTGATTATCAGAATGTGTAAATGCAATGCAAATATTTTGTCACAACTGATTTTGTTTCTGAATAAGTAGGATAAAATATTTTTTGTTGTAAATCATTCACATTTGTAAGAAAATGTCTCATTGAACATCTTTAAAGATTGGCATGCCACCATTATTAACCACTATTTCATCTTTATGTAAGTTAAAGAAAAATGAAGCAAGATTGTGTGTTCTCAGTTTGCAGTCTACAAAGTGTGACTTTACTGTCGTAAGATTTCCTGATCTGAGTAAGGGCCTTCTAAATCTAAAATATGGACCTATCTCCCCCCTCCCCACACTTTAGAGTTCATTGTATGGAAAAATACCATCAACATTGATCAAAAGATTTTGAAAATCCCTACCAATTGTTTGTCAGATGTTACAATCTTCTGGTTAATTTCATTTGATTTACTTTGTTCTCTTGCTGATTATTGGCAGACTCAGGCTCTCTGTTTTCACAAAGAACTCATGAAGAGGACGATAGGGAAACCCACGTATGCTTTTGAAGCTAGGGACTATGTTGTAAGTTTACCTGTGACGGCCAGGTCGTGCGGTCACGGCACAGGCACTAACCCCTGTGACAGCACCAAGACTGGGGACCCAGGTGCTCTCTGACCCAGACAGCGGGAGAAGCCTCCTTGTACCCACCCAACCACAGGCTTCTTCATCCCGGAAAGTTGCATGGAAAAAGGGGCCGAACTTTCCAATAACAAGCTTCCTAAAAACGTCAGCGAGCCGAGCTTGTGTTTCTCCCCTTTGCGTGGATTGGGACTGCTGTCTGAGCTGGTGTCACTGAGTGTGATTTTACGGCAGAATCTCACCCCTAAAACTTCTCTGGTCACGGGAGAATGGCAGTCTCGCAGACGGCCGTGTGTGGCTCCCTAACCCACATGCACATCTGAAACAGATGGGTCCATAAAGGACAACCAAAAAAAAAAATCAGCGAAGCCTGAGCAAGGTCACAGAGCAGTGAAATGACCTTCCATGGACCTTAGACCACAGACACTTACATATTCGTGTTCACTGTCCCCTTTCTCTGTACTTGAGGTTAGTACCTGTGACGGCCCAATAACACATGGACCCGCCAGCTCTGTGTGCCCTCATGTGTTATTGACACTCGTGGCTCCCCAGGCTCCATAATCGTTGCCTGAAACTGACAGCTTTTTAGTACTTCAGGTGTCGCGCAGCGCACTTAATGCAGCCTTTCAAAGTATTCTCTTGGCAGGTGATTCAGTTTCTAATTTAAAAGGATCTAACTGGCTGGCTTGCAACTTAAGATGGAAAACCAGTTTACAGTCATTAAAAAGATTATACTGATGGCACTTCTTGTAGATTATCCATCACCTGTCCACTTCAGAAAATTGGATTTGAGAATGCAATATTGCCTATTTCTATTGGGATCTGTTCTCAATCCTAATGACTTATTTTTATTATGAAGTGGTAATAGTCCTGTGCTATTAGTCTTGATGTTAGAATTCTGTTTTTGGAATGGCTAAGAAAAAAATATATTACTTTAAAAATAAATAAAATTTTAAATATATATATATATATATATTACCTTAAGCCATGGAAGTAGCCGAATAGACAGCAGGTAGAGTGCCGAGTTCAAATTAGCAACATTTACACGGTAATGTGTGAGGAAATGTTTATATACGGTCGTCTGCTTTGCAAGAAAGATATTTGCAAGGTTTTCTGCTGTGCACCAAAAGCGTTGTCTGTAAAAAACTCAAATTGTGATAAACAGATCTGTGCTAAAATTTACAGGAGGGGCTCAAGGCATTATATAGATTGCCTACCTGGACAGCGATCACAAATACGACAGTTTGCATCTTTTCTTCCCAAAACTTTGTCTTGCTATGCCTTTCCTTAAAAGTATTTTTCCCCCAGAGGGAAAATTTCTTTAAAAGCTTAATGTCTATTCACAATGAAGTATCAACTTTGAGTTAATCTGAATAATAAGATTTTTTAAATCTAGTTAAGGAATTTTTAACACCCTGTTCCCTCCCAATTTAAAACCAAAGGGCCCTGGGGACTTCCTCGTGGTCCAGTGGCTAAGACTCTGCATTCCCAATGCAGGGGGCCGAGGTTTGATCCCTGGTCTGGGAACTAGATCCCACATGGAGCAACTAAGAGTTTACTTGCCAAAACTAGAGATCCCATGTGCCCCAACTAAGACTGGGTGCAGCCAGATAAATAAATATCCAAGTAAGTAAATAAATTCAAGAGGCACTTTCTCTGCCACTCTATCTCCAATGTATTTTTGGATCCTCCTACCAATTGCCTGAACTTTTAGGATTACAACAGCCGAGTAAATATGCACCAAACTCTCAAAATACTGCTTTATTGCCAAAAAGCACGTCTCACCTATCACTGAAGAACCAGTGTTTCTTTTCCTAATTTTGAGATGCCTTTTAATCTGGTTTTGGATCCAGTAATCGGTATAGTTTTGCCAACCTCCAGGCCTAGCAGAATTGCAAACTGCTGTGTCCTGGCAATTAACAGGAAATCCACAGCGAGGAGTAAGTACCCCTCAGTAGTTAAGACAGTTGGCTGTTTCCTAGAGGTCACTTGCAAGAGCAGCAACTTCTGTTAACTCCCCAGGTGCTATGGAACCTCTGTGGGTGGGGCCCCCAGTTCGATAGAAAGCTCCAGAAGACACCTTCTGTATAGCAGGAAGTGCCTGCAGTACACAGGTAGGAGAGAGCATCCATCTCCAACCTGGTGCTGAGAGGCTTCCTGGTTCCTGCAGGTCGGGTTTCAGAGCATCTTCCAGTCCTTGGTTCCCATTTACCGATTTGAGACTTTGCCTTAGTCCTTTAGGAAATGCCAGTGTTCAGATGTATTAGAGCCCCTTAAGATAAAAATATTACTGATATGTTGTGGAATTCATTGCTTTCCCAACTCTGCCAGTCTGTGGGAAACTTTCCATGGAAAATTTGGTGAACAAAAGTTTCTGTGATCATTTCCATCTTTTATCATCATGACATGTCACCGACTGCAAACTCTTACTAATTTATACTCAGGCTGACATGACCAATCCAGAAGAGTAAGCCGAAGCTCTCCTTTCCTATCTTTATACTTTGCTCTGGCAACATGGCCACTAAAGAAAGGTTTGGGTAGATTGGCCCCTCTTGGGAATTTCGGCACAGATCTGCTACAAGCCATGTTCACAAAGCGCCAGGTTGAATTTATGTGTTATGTTAATTCAGTGGAACGGACCAAGTTCCTCTTCTTCTCATGTGTTGTTGTTTCTCTCTCTCTCTCTCTTTTTTTCCCTGTTACCCCTTCGATTTTTACGCGAAGCTTTCTCTCAAGCTGGTAAGCACAATTACCCCATGCATGTCCTGAATCTACTCAGGCCTTTCAGTGTACATTCTGTGGGTGCTGTGCCTCGTGCAACCTATCTTCACAGTTAACTGTCGATGTGTGTTTCCCTTGTGTGTGGCTTTGTTGGTGTTTCCTTATTAGATCTCTGGAATATGAAGGTCCAGAGTCTAACAGAGGTGATCATAATCTTTCCCCATTAAGAAAATTAACGCTTAACTCATGATTTGGTTTTCTTTACCACTGGAGTCTTAAGAGGATGACAGATGACAGATGTTGATAAGCTTTATTTAAATATGAACATAAACATAAATACTAAATATGAGGAAGTTTATGTATCGAATCATTCTAAATGAAAGCAAATTGAATAGCTGAAAGTTGCTCCTCTCCAGGAGCCACAGAAGCAGATGACAATCACTGGGGACCTGAGGGAGGCATGCAGGAATGATGCTGGGCTCAGACTCAGGTCTAAGGCACCTTCGAGAATTGAAGGTCATGAAACTTTTAAGTTGCTCCATAAATACATTGGTGCCTTGTGCGTAGCTGATTCAAGAAATCAAAGACAATTTTATGGACAATGAAAAGAGCCTCCTAAGCCTTTCTAAAATGATTTCTTTAGTGTTCGGTGTTTTCTACTTTTAATTTCATAGCCCTAGTAAATAGTCAAACTAATCATTAAATCTATTAAAAGAAACCCTTAACCACATAACCCATACTGTTCTTCGGATATGTGTAAGTTATATAATAAGCTCAAACACCACAGCTGAGAGTATCCTGAAGTCACGGACAGGATGAACTTGACAGTCCGACCAGGAATAACATCAGCATTTTACGCACTGTTATTGAGAATATAGGACAGTATTTATGGTTATCTTTGTAGGTATGTACTATTACATGTGCTTGAGTATATATAAAAGTATATACACAATTTTTTCGACCTGACCTGGTATTTGACAACTGATCCAGCCCTAAAGAGAAAGAATTTTTTATTAAATGGAACATTTCTTAGAGGGTAAAATAAAATCCTGAGAAGAGTTCTCGATTAAGGTGTCTACAAGAAGGAAAGATCTAGATGTTTAAATGAACATCAGTATGAATTTGGGAGACAGTGGGTCAATTAACTGGGAATCTGTCAGATGCCAGGGCTTCTTTTTCGCCCTTTATTTGTTCTTTTGCTGAGGTGCTGGCAGCAAAAGATAATATTATCAGACAGTCTTTCTGTTTGAGATATTGTTGCTTGATACCCTCACTTTGAAGCTGATAAAGAAGTTACACAAAGATAGGGTGGGTGTAAAAATTATAAATCTCAAGAAGCAGCTCATGTCAAGCGAGCAAGTGTTTGATTCCGATAGCAAGTAAAACAAGATCTCCTTAGAGTCACAGCCATTGAAAATATACATACGTGCCTGCGGCCTGTCTTCCAAACCCTGGTAGGGCCAGTCTCTTTGAGGCCCCTCCAAAGAGTTCAGAAAATCTACTCCAACTCGAAGGCAGAAATAAAAATTCTTTCATGGCAAAATAAATCATAGGTTAGAGTATTGTTTGAAAGAATTCAAGCTTCAAAAGGTGAATACGACAAAGTGAACTTTTGAAGGTACTGTCCAGAGACCTGAGTGTCTTTGGATCTAGAGGAACTGTTGACCTGAATCTCCCATGTAACTAAAATGTTTAAATTTAGTTCCATAATTGCACTGGGCACATTTCAAGGGCTCAGCAGCCACGTGCGGCTACCAGGTCGGATGGTGTGGACGTGTGAAAACATTTCCATCATTGTAGAAAGGTCTTTGGGTCTCACAGCACATAGTGAGGCTCAGAGCATCTGAATGAATGAACGTCGACCACTTACTAGCTTTCCTGCCTTCGGAAGCAGTGCGTCTTCCACTGTTTTGTCACAGTCTAGCATTAAAACACGGAGAAGGCAATGGCACTCCACTCCAGTACTCTTGCCTGGAAAATCCCATGGATGGAGGAGCCTAGTAGGCTGCAGTCCATGGGGTCGCTAAGAGTCGGGCACGACTGAGCGACTTCACTTTCACTTTTCACTTTCATGCATTGGAGAAGGAAATGGCAACCCACTCCAGTGTTCTTGCCTGGAGAATCCCAGGGACAGGGGAGCCTGGTGGGCTGCCGTCTATGGGGTCACACAGAGTTGGACACAACTGAAGTGACTTAGCAGCAGCAGCAGCAGCATTAAAACAAAAATGAAAATAAAATCTCCAGTTCCAGAAAACATGCTGATTTAAGTCAATTCAGCATAAGAACAAACTATTGAGCTTTTGGGCTCAGTGACTGAGTTGAGAAAATTGGAAAGCAATTGAGGTTTCAAGTATTATATGGAAAAGGAAAAACAAGCCTGTTTTATTATTATATTGAAGATTAGTTGGCTTCATCTTAGCTTTAGAAGCAAGTTGAGCTTTCTTGGGTTGGCATTAGGGAATAATCACTTCTATTTTGCTTTCACTCAGATCTCGTCCCACTCAAACACGTGCACGTGCCCGTGCGTGCACACACAGTTTTTGAGAATATTAGCTGAAAGGTCTTTGGTGGCCTCAGTGGTGAACTATTTGCTGAATCACAAACTTCCAACCCAGAAGCCTGGCATTTTCTAATAAGCAGCCTAGGAACTTCAGTCACAAGCTCCTGTGTAAGCTTCTTGGCAAACTCAAGCTGATTTTGCAATTATATTATCCAGGTCCCTTCTTTTCCATCCACTCCCAAGCAAGTCTGTCTTGCTTTTTTTTTTTTTTTTAAGGGATTCTAAAGCAAAGTCTCTTTTCAAATTCCCTGGCTTATCCCTGGCTATTGAGCAAATTTCTTTCTTTATGAAAATAGCCTCATTTAAGGAAATGATGCGTAAGCGTGGGTAAAAGTCTGGCAACTCACAGTTGATATTTTCTACTTATAACATATACACAGAGGAAAGAGAGCAGTTGTTTTTGAAAGGGAATCAAGATATCAAAGTATACTTCTTCCAAGACTTCCCTGGCGGTCCAGTGGTTAAGACTCTGCCTTCCAATGCAGGGGGCGTGGGTGCGATCCCTGGTCAGGACACTAAGATCCCACATGCCGTGTAGTACAGCAAAAAAACAAAGTGTACTTCTTCCGATGAGTTAGAAACAGCTGAGGCTGATTTCAGACATTATGGAAAAGTTGGTTTTGAAACTGGGGGAGTGGGGGCGGGGGTGATTCTCTGCGAATTCTCTGAGATGCTCCTAAAGGTGACAAAAAAGAAGTGACGGGACTTTTAGAGGAAGCAGAGGCAAGGAGAGTGGATGGGAGCTGGGGGAGGGTTTTTTCCCTTAATGTCCTTTTCACCCACATTCCTGGAGGAACTAGATGTCCCATCTGCCACTTCACAGGGGTGGAAACTTTTGGCCTCAGGCTCTATGCAGAGACGGGAAGGAATACTCAGCCGGGGTGGGGGTGGGGTGGGGAACAGTGCCATCGACATGAAACAGTTGATGGGGGCACTTACCAGTTTTTTTATTGGAAGAAAACAAAAGCCTAAAGCTTCAGTGTTGCCATCGACACTGACAGCGAAGTGCAGACTGTCTCCAGACTAGTTCCTCACTGATTCTCGATGGGGTCAGAAGTATGTCTTCCTGTCTCAGGGGTCCCTTCCTTGTCGGAGGCTGCGGGGCCAGCATGGAAAACGGTTTGCGGGGCCTTTGCAGTTTGCATGCACGGATTTTTGCATCTCAGCTGGGTGTCGTGGGAAAGAGCTTAATTTATTTCATGAAAACACACGCAGACATCTGCATCGCCCTGGTGTCTGGGGAATCTCCCTGCAGGCTTCTCTCGGTGTCTTTTTTTCAAGGAGGCTTTCTGGCTAATTTCTGTTTGTATCTGCAGGGCGCGACACCAGAAGATTTCAGCAACCTCCCACCCGAACAGAGAAGGAAAAAGCTCCAGCAGAAAGTCGATGAATTAAATAAAGAAATCCAAAAGGAAATGGATCAAAGGTAGAGTGGATTGAAACGACTTATTAAGAAATTCGAGTTCAGTTTGGAAAGATGAAAGGCTCTAAATTAGATTTTAATTTAGGTGGTTGTTTTAGCCAGGTGTTTGGTCATAGCTAGTCTACTGGATTCCTTTATTCAAGACAGAGAGGATTCCTGGGCACTTTGCTGGTGGTCCAGTGGCTAAGACTCTGTGCTTCCAATGCAGGGGGCACAGGTTCAACCCCTGGTGGGGAAACTAAGATCACATATTCCCACATGCCACACATCATGGCCAAAATAATAATTATTATTATAAAAATAAGTAAAGACGGGGAGGATTCTTTTAACAGATAGGTATTATTCTAAGTTTGGGGAACAAAATGCATTATGGTTCTCTCTCTCCTTTTTTTTTTGGATGTGTTCACTTACTGTAGTAGCACTACATTTACCACGTTGTCACCATGGACTATAAAATCAGGTTAGATAAGAGAATTTCACAAGTACAACACAACATTCTGTTGTCTGTATGATGTCTGAGCAAACCAGCTTATTCTTAAATCACCTTCCATTATAGGCGATTTATTTGTTTTAATAGTTATGATTTTTATAGAGAAAATAAACATTCTGCACAGGTTTAAAACGCATTTCTCATTTACCTTTGCATTAGCACTTAAAATACACGTTTCTGTTTCTGCTGTTGCTGGCATTCTACAGACCCTGAGGTTGCAAGGAGTCGGATACGACTTAGCGACTGAGCAACAGCAACTCAGTGTTTTGTAATAACCAATAAGGAAAAAGAGTCTGAAAAAAAAAAGTTAGACGTGTATGTATAACTGAATCACTTTGCTGTATACCTGAAACTGACACAACATTGTTAATTGACTACACGTAATTTAAAAAGAGAAAATCCCCCACTTTCTATATTCTCACTGAGGGACTTCAGTGAGTCATTGAATAATGGAGATTTGGACTTAAAGGATAACCTGAGGGACCTCCCTGGTAGTCCAGTGGCTAAGATGCCGCGCTTCCAGTACAGGGGCCGTGGGTTCAATCCCTGGTCAGGGAACTGAGAGCCCACATGTTGTGTGGCATGAAGTCGCCACATGGTAGCCCTACATAGATTCAGTGACATCGAGGGAGTGAGTGACAGTCACTCAGTCGTGTTCAACTCTTTGTGACCCCATGGACTGTGCGGCCCATGGTATTCTCCAGGCCAGAATACTGGAGTGGGTAGCCATTGCCTTCTCCAGGGGATCTTCCCAACCCAGGGATCAAACCCAGGTCTCCCACATTGCAGGCAGATTCTTTACCAGCTGAGCCACCAGGGAAGCCCAAGAATACTGGAGTGTGTAGCCTATCTCTTCTCCAGCGGATCTTCCTGACCCAGGAATTGAATCAGAGTCTCCTGCACTGCAGGCAGATTCTTTACCAGCTGAGCTGCCAGGGAAGCCCAGTGATATTGAAGCTGAGGTTATAATTTAGTTATTCAAAAAATAAACCAAGTTGGCAAGGCAGCCAGTTTAAAAAACCACAGATAAAAAGTGGTTTATATATATATATTTTTAATACCTGGGAGAGCAACTCCTGAAAAATATATCACTTTATAAACATTGTTTCAGTATGTTAAAAATAAGAAAACATATAATGAACTTTGTTCTAGATTTGAATTAAAAATATACTTTGTGAAATAAAAATTTTGTCTTTGTACTTTTTATAACATCTGGGACCATATATAAAAGGTTTATAAATCCATTATAAACCTCATGCTGTTTACTAAGTAAGCAGATATAGTTTGCCTGGAGTAGCAAGTTATGACTCAGATATCTGAAATGCCATTTTATAAGTGATTGACAGACCCTCCCTAATTGTTTGATCTCATGGAGAACAGTTTCTGTCACTTGGGTTGTGACCATGGTATGACCTTTGAACCCCCAGAGCAGCGCTCGCTAGTAATAAAGCAAATCACCTTCACCTTTCACTGCACCTCTGTCTGTTGACCATTTACTGTATGTAAGGGAATATTCTAGGCCTTGAGGATAAAGAATGAACAAAACATCAAAAACCTCTGTTGTGCAACTTACGTTTTACGCAGGACAAACAGAAAATGAAAGGCTTTGAGCAGAGGTAACATGATCTGGAAAAGGTTGGATTTTTGGTTTGTTTTGTTTAAAATAATCCAAAAAGGCAAGATGGGAGAGAAAAAATATATATAAAATAGGCAGGACAAATCAAAAGCACAAATTAGGGTGGAAGATTGAAAATACCAAGCACACTAGACACCCCAGTTCCAATCTGGTTCCACCTGTTTCATTTGCAAACGTTGGACAAGATTCTTAAGCTCTTGGTAGTTGGGTTTCCTCACCATGAAAAGGGAGTTAATATGCCCGCGTGAAGTGTACCAGGGTACCTCAAGGGCTGAGGACAGTGCCTGGCATATTGTGTTTGTAAAATAAAATGAATCAGTATGTTAAATGTGAACAGACTACATGTTCCAATTAAAAGAGATTTTCAAACTGGACAAAAACCTGAAACTAGCACACCACTTGTGTGCCAGTTACAAAAGACACACCCGCTCATTAGGTGCAGAGAGGTTGAGAGTAAAGAACGGAAAACGACAGACCATGAAGGTGTCAGCTAGAAGGAACCGGGTGTGAGAAGACTGACTCTCAAGCCAAGTAACCGCCCCCCACCCCAAACTATTCAGTTCAAAAGGATCAACTTCAGGGCTTCCCTGGTGGCTCAGTGGTAAAGAATCTGCCTGCCAATGCGGGAGGCATGGGTTCGATCCCTGGTCCAGGAAGATCCCACACTGCATGGGGCAACTACCCCATGCACCACAGCTACTAAGCCTGTGCTCTAGAGCCCATGCTTTGCAGCAAGAGAAGCCACTGCAATGAGAAGCCCACGTGCCGTAACTGGAGAGTAGTCCCCACTCCCTCAACTAGAGAGAAGCCCAGGCGACAGTGGAGACCCAGCTGTGTTGCTGTTTGGTCACTAAGTAGTGTCCCACTCTTCTGCAACTCCTTGGACTGCAGCACGACAGGCTCCTCTGTCCTCCGCTATCTCCCGGAGTTTGCTCAAATTCACGTCCATTGAGTTGATGATGCCATCCAGCCCTCTCCTCCTCAGTCTCCCCCTTCTCCTCCTGCCCTCAATCCTTCCCAGCATCAGGATCTTTTCCAGTGAGTTGACTCTTTGCATCAGGTGGCCAAATTATTGGAGCTTCAGCTTCAGCATCAGTTCTTCCAATGAATATTCAGGATTGATTTCCTTTAGGATTGACTGGCTTGATCTCTTCGCAGTCCAAGGAACTCTCGAGAATCTCCTCCAGCACCACAATTCAAAAGCATCAGTTCTTCAGTGCTCATCCTTCTATACTGTCCAACTCTCATATGACTACTGGAAAAATCGTAACTTTAACTATACGGACCTTTGTTGGCAAAGTGATGTCTCTGCTTTTTAATATGCTGTCTAGGTTTGTCATAGCTTTCCTTCCAGGGAGTAAGCGTCTTTTAATTCCATGGCTGCAGTCACCAGCCACAGTGATTCTGGAGCCCAGGAAAATAAAGGCTGTCACTGCTTCCACTTTTTCCCCTTCTATTTGCCATGAAATGATGCGACCAGCTGCCATGATCTTAGTTTTTTGAATGTTGAGTTTCGAGTCAGCTTTTTCACTCTCCTCTTTCCCCCAATTGTAATTAGTTTTGAATAAAATCTGTTTTTACTGCTTTAGAAAAGGAAAGAATGTAGCTCTAAGTAACACATAGATTAAAGAAGAAATCATCATAGATATTAGAAAATATGTGAAACAGAACTTAACCTTAACACACATTCTCCACCTACATTTGGGGATGTCATTAAAACCAATGCTCACAAAGGGAAATTGACAGCTTTCAATACATATTAGAAACAAATTGAACCAAAGAAGATAGAAAAAAGGAAATAAATACTAAAGGAAAGGGTACCAACTAACGAAATAGAATCACATATTCAACGGAGAGGATGAACAGATCCAAAAGCTGGTTCCTTGAAAAGATTAATAAAAATGATAAACCTCTGGAGAGATCTGGAGGAGAGGAATGGGAGATAATGACTTCAAACACCTCTTTTGAGAAGTTTTACTGAGAAATAGGGCAGTAGTTGGAGGTACAGGTCATGAAGTAAAGAGACGACTCCTGAACCTGTGGATGACCATACAGTCTGTCCCACATCTCTTGTGTCTCCTGCATTGGCAGACGGATTCTTTGCCACTGTGCTACCTGGGAAGGTCATGTACTTGTTGAGCATCTGTTTTATGCCAGGTGTGGTCTGGCCACTGGGGGTGTATCATGTTACCCAAGGGCTTGAGCCCAGAGAGCTTCTCAGAGAGCTGCTGTTCTAGGAGGAAGAGATAGACAATAAGCAATAAGCATAATAACAAGATATGTAATGTTGGGAAGCAATACATGCAGTGGAAATAAAAGAAAGTAGAGTGATGGGACTTGCCCAGTGGTTCAGTGGTTTAAGACTCTGAGCGTCCAATGTTTGGGACCCAGGTTCAACCCATGGTCAAGTCAGCAAGATCAAACCAGTCAATCCTAAAGGAAATCAACCCTGAATGCTCATTGGAAGGACTGATGCTACAGCTGAAGCTCCAATACCTTGCCACCTGATGTGAAGAGCTGACTCATTGGAAAAGACCCTGATGCTGGGAAAGATTGAGGGCAAAAGGAGAAGGGGGTGGCAGAGGATGAAATGGTTAGATATCATCACTGACTCAATGGACATGAGTTTGAGCAAACTCTGGGAGATGGTAAAGGACAGGGAAGCTTGGCACACTGCAGTCCATGGGGTTGCAAAGAGTCAGACACCCCTTAGCGACTGAACAGCAATGAGAGAAATAAGATTCCACATGCCGCACAGCGTGGCCTATGTGTGTGTGTGTGTGTGTGTATAAAAGATAGAACAGGGTATGTGGACTGGGAGGGCAAGTGGGTAGAAGGCTCCTACAGAGAACAGATGGTTCATGGCACCCATCATGTGGCAGCAGGATGTGTGGGCTCAGAGGCAAGCAGGCAGGTGGAGGGGTAGTGAAGACATAGAAATTCTCTTCCACTTATTTCTATATTTTGGTTAAACTATTTCCTGTGACTCGCAATGCAGTTGGTGTCATTGGTCTTGTGTTGGGTGGTTAGTGTAGAGTTTCTTTTGCTGACGTTCAGCAAAGTTGTCCACCCTACCGCCCAGTCCCCTGCCTGGCAGGGAGTCATTTGCTCTAAATCTAACAGTGGCATTAACTTGACCATGTTCTGCCCCTTCTCTTTTTCAGAGACGCCATCACAAAAATGAAAGATGTCTACCTAAAGAATCCGCAAATGGGAGACCCCACCAGTTTGGATCACAAATTAGCGGAAGTCAGCCAAAATATAGACAAACTGAGACTAGAGACCCAGAAATTCGAGGTAGGAAAAAGCTGTTGTGGAAAAGTTTTGTTGGGGGAAAAAAAAATAAAGGAAAGAAACAGAAGTAGGTGTGGGGTCATGGGACGATGAGGCTGTAGAGCACCAGCGTTTCTTTCCCTGTGAGGGATGCAGCGGGAAAAGTCAGGTGTTCCACGAGTTATGATGAAAGGAAAAAGAGACTGTCATCCATTTGCTGTTCTGCTTTTCAGGGTGTCCTGTTTTAATGGTGTCCCCTAAAGGGGACACTGTTTAAGGTGATAGTTATATACGGGTGTTTTTTGGTTTTCATTTAAGTGTTTCACTTAAATTCACTTAAGTTGGTTTGTCTCACCTTGTGTCGACAGTGGGTATAATTGGGGAGTATACAGTTGTCCATCATCTCAGTGAATCAAAACGACAAATTTAAGAAAGCCATTAATATTTGTAATTGTCTTGCAGGGTCTTTGTCTGGCTTTGGTATCAGTGTCAACATTTTCAAAATATATTCTGGATGTGAATTCCTTTTCATATCTATGATTTGCAGATATTTTTTTCCATTCTGTGGATTGCTTTTCTACTCTCTTCAAGATGGCCTTTGAAGCACAAAAGTTTTTGTGTTTTTTTTTTTTGACCATACCACACATCTTTCAGGATCTTGGTTCCCTGACCAGGGCTTGAACCGGGGCCCCGGCTATTGAAGCACCGAGTACTAACCACTGGACTGCCAGGGAACTGCCAAATCATTTTAATTTTGATGAAATCAATTTATCAGGTTTTTTTTCTCTTTATCAGTTGCGCTTTTGGTGCCATAACTAAGTAACCAGCACCTAATCCAAGGTCACAAACCCTTATGCTTATGTTTTCTTGTAAATGTTGTAGTTTTCCCTTTTCTGTTTAAGTGTTTGGTTCGTTTTGAGTTAATTTTTGTACACGGTTAAAAGTACAGGTCCGGAGTCATTCTTTTTCAGTTGTCCCAGCACCATTTGTCAAAAAGACCTTTTCTCTCCTTGAACTGTCTTGGCTGTTCAAGACAGCTTGTAACTGGCTGTTACAGGCCAATTAATCATAAATACAGGGTTTATTTCTGGGTTGTGGGGGGAAACCATCGAAATATGTTATAGTCGTTTTTAAGGACCCATTATCAAAAGATGAAAACCAGTAGGAAACACACACGAGACTTGAAGAAACACAGATAATGAATCTTTCAAGCTGTGAACAAAAGGCTTCTCCCCCCACCCCTAAAACATAAAGACTAGAAAAATAAATTACTAACTGATAATTCTGATCAAAATAGATTATTTCCAGCCATGAAAAGCCAAATATGACATTTTCTCATTCTTTCTAGAATCTGTCAGTAAGTTGTTATTGGTTGAGATTTTAGAACCTAGAAATGTCCTTTTCTGGTCATTTGGATTCTTTTGCCATTTTTACACTATTTCAAAGGTTGCTGAAGAAAATGTGATCTACTTTGATTTCCTGTATACAAGGTTTCTTCACTATTATAAAAAATACTACATTCCTAAGGCGGTGGGGGGGGCAGATAAAAGGGAAGTGTGGCTTTTAAACTGAGTCACTGCTTAAGTGTGGCAGGACCCTCATGGTTCCCAGTGTGACATCACAGTCACAGAATTTTTGGAACCGGGGGAACTAGATGCGACTTATCAGAAGTCACACAGCTGCTTAAAAAGCCCGAGAGTCATGGGGACTTTGCTGGTGGTCCAGTGGCGGAGACTCCAGTGCAGGGATGCAGACATGGGTTCAATCTCTGGCCTGGGAACTAAGATCTCATATTGTTGTTGTTAGTCACTCAGTCATGTCTGACTCTTTTGTGACCCCGTGGACCATAGCCCACCAGGCTCCTCTGTCCATAATGTTTCCCAGGCAGGAATACTAGAGTGGGCTGCCATACCCTCTTCCAGGGGTCTTTCCCCACCCAGGGATTGAACCCGTGTCTCCTGCATTGGCAGGCGGATTCTTTACCGCTGAGCTATGAGGGAAGCCCTAAGACCCCACATGCCGGGCAATAAATGAATGAATGAAAGCCCGAGAGTTTAAGACAGGCCGGTGTCTTTCTGCCACTTTATAAGCAATGGTTAAATGTAAGTCTGCTCACACGCCTCCAACTTTGCCTTCAAGTATGTGTATACAGTCAAGGCAAACAGACTGGAGGCTCCTCACCCCTGCCACGTGGTCCTTCTTCAGTCGGCTTCAATGACCAATCAGAAGCCCAGACTGGGGGCCTGAACCCTGCTTGGTCCGGCCCTCAGCTGAGCTCAGACCAGAGTCTTTCCTGATTTCTCTTTGCAGGCCTGGCTGGCCGAGGTGGAAGGCCGACTCCCAGCCCGCAGCGACCAGGCCCGTCGGCAGAGTGGGATGTACGAGGCGCAGAACGCCCCCTCCGTCAACAACTGCGCGCAGGATCGGGAGAGGTACAGTATCTGTACGGCGCCTGCTTGGGGCTTTTTGTTTGTTTGTTTGTTTTTGGCTTTGTATTTACTGCCCGATTCTGGAATCAGAGACAAGCACAAGGTCCTTGTCAGGTTCCATGCGTCTGTCATGACTGGCCTGTGGTTTTCCCCACAGTGCAGCTGTCTGATGCCCCGCGGATGGTGCTGGAGCCTGCGGGGTGAGGGGCGGTCCCTGGTTACAACGCTCCGGAATTGCCAGCACTTGGCTCTCGCAGGGGCTGCATTCGAGCGCTTGCTGGGGTCAGTTGCTATAGTTGCTGTGTGTTTTGCTTTCTTGAGCAGCCCCGATGGCAGTTACACAGAGGAGCAGAGTCAGGAGAGTGAGGTCAAGGTGCTGGCCACAGACTTTGATGATGAGTTTGACGACGAGGAGCCTCTTCCTGCCATAGGGACATGTAAAGCCCTCTACACGTTTGAAGGTAACACCAACTGTCTAGGTCCCTCTTCTCTTTCTGTGGTCAGACTTTCTTTTGAAGCCTTCAGAACCTTCCTTTCAGGAAGAGGCTTCAAATGAACCTTCCTTCAGAACCTTCCTCTCTTCCTCTTTCGTTCTGCCCAGAGTATCTGTGATTCTGATTTCTTTCTGTTTGAGGGCTGTGTATTTTGCCTTTGGGTCTGGACTGTTGACCAACTTTCGGTGAGCTTAATTGCAGCAGGTAGTATGGAATAATGATTATATCATCCACACCTTCAATACTTAGGGAGCTCCTGTCTTGCAAAGACCCCTGAAAGCGTGGGAGGCAGGTGGTGTGGTCTGGCATCCGCCCTGGGAGGAAATAAAGCAGAGGAGGTTCAGCAGAAGAGAGGGACGGAGTGATGGGGGGTCCACACGAGGATATGACCCCTTCCCTGAGGGGATGTATTTATTTTTATTTTTGGCTGTGCTGGGTCTTCACAGCTGCATACAGGCTTTCTCTGGTTGTGGCGAGCGGGGGCTCCTCTCTCGTTTTGGTGCAAGGGCTTCTCATCGTGCTGGCTTCTCTGGTGGGGCATTGGTTCTAGAGGGCACGAGCTTCAGTAGTTGCAGCTCTCGGGCTCTAGAGCAACAAGCTCAATAGTTGTGGCGCACAAGCTTAGCCCCTCTGTGGCATGTGGAATCTTCCCAGACTAGGGATCGAACCCGTGTCCCCTGCATTGGCAGCTGGATTCTTATCCACTGAACTCACCATGCTGCAGGGTGTCAGAGGCACAGGCACTGCCAAGCATGGAGCAGGAAAGGCACGGGGTTTGTGCGCCTGGAGCTCAGGTGTCTTAGGAGTAATAGTGGAATATAAGACGAGGAGGGGTCTGGGGCCAGTGTGGGGGATGGGTAAGAGAAACACTTGTATGTTATCTGGCAAACATCAGGCCTTCCAGAAAGTATTTGAGCAGGTTATTGACACAAGCAGACATTTACTGTAATGTCTGTACCATAGACATTTATTCTCATACGTGTGCTATCAGTTAGAAGACAGGGCAAATACTTAGGACACCTAACCTCATGGTTCCCAAACTGATGAGCCTTGAAACAGCGTCCTGCAGGATGCTGGGAAGGATGCTGTGAAAGAAGGAATTGGAGCTCAGATCGTTTTCAGAAACCCTGGGATAAATGAACTTCTTTGCTGTAAGGCTTTTTTTTTCATCCTTGCCTCTTTGATTTGCAGGATCTGAGTTCTCCAATCAGCGATCAAACCCATGCCCCCTGCAGTGGAAGGGCAGAGTCCTAACCACTGGACTGCCAGGAAATTCCCTTTACTGTAGGACTTTTAGAGCCTTCGATAAACTAAATGTTCATTGTGACAAAACAAAGAAGAGAAGCCCGAGGTTCAGTGCTCCCAGTGTAACTTCAGGTCCACACCATCCCTCTCCCCCTGCATCCACAGTTACTGCTATTAACAGCCCCCTAAGCAGTCTGCCTTTCGGGACACTGCTTGGGCGGTGGTGACTAGTCTTTTGAAATTATCTTAGTGAATGGTATTGGGGGCCTTGATTAGGAGACAGATGGACATAGAGATGCTGCAGCCAATAACACGCTCAGATGCGCGGCTGATTGGAAGTTGGAAACGAAGCGGGGAGGAACCCACAGCTGATCCCTGAAGCTGTGCTCCTGGGACGATGGAGATGTCCGCTGAAATGGGAAAGTGGGAGGAGGATCTAGTTTGGGAGGCCAGACAGTGAGCCCAGGTTCACCCGAATTGTGTCCCAGATGCCCAGGCACCATCAGGGTGGAAATGGACTTCAGAGAGAAGGCATGGTGGCACCTAAGCCTCAGATAAGAACCAGAACGGGAGAAAGAAAAGTGGAGATGCTGTGTAAAGAGGTGTCGTTGATGCCAAAGGAGCACCTTCAGGGGAGGGTAGAGAAGAGGACCTAAGATTTCCTCTGGGGGAGATGCCGCCTGTTCTGGGAGGCAGGAGAGAGAGGGCTCCCACGGGGAGTTTAGAGAAGGGTCCTAGCGACGCAGGATGAGGGCCTGGCAGCTTCCGGACGGGAGGAGAGCATCCGTCTTTTCTCCACTTGTTTCACTGCAAGACTCGCCGTCTGCTCCAAACCCGGGTTTGACAAGAAACCTAAACTACTCTGACTTTGCTTTTTCAGGTCAGAATGAGGGAACCATTTCAGTAGTTGAAGGAGAGACGCTGTACGTAATAGAGGAAGACAAGGGCGACGGGTGGACCCGAATTCGGAGAAATGAAGATGAAGAGGGTTATGTTCCCACTTCCTACGTCGAAGTCTATTTGGACAAAAATGCCAAAGGTGCTAAGACTTATATTTAATACAACTTTAAAAAAAACCACAAAACTTTAAAATTGGAGTTGTTTCTCCCCGCAATCATGCCTGTTACAGGCAGTTCTTCAAAAGACTGGATGGGGAGCATCATGGTGTGTGTTTCTTTTAGGCACAAGCTGAATTTCCTGGGCTGGTTTTGATGATAATTCAGTGTCACTTGCTCATGACATTTTCCCTGGAAAGCTGCCAACTGCCAATTTACAATGGTGTCCTTTGAAATCTGATAAACATTTCTCCTTGGGGCAGCGACTGTAGATAACCAAAAAGTTGCCTTTTAGCTTCTGATTCATATTTCTGAATCTGAAAGTCCATGCATGTCCTAGGGGTGCAGAAGACTTCAGCTCTCACTAATAACTAGTGTCTGCCAGAAAGTGAACCACCTTAAGATGTTACATTTGGTAACTTCATAAACTGAACTGCGTTAAGTTTTACAGTCATTCATTTTGGAGGAAGTCATCAATAAAGAATAGCGTAAGTAAAGAATGGCGTTGGTACCAAAAGTGTGTCTATTTCCTTAAACATGTTTAAGATCATTGTTAGAGCACCATGCTACCCAGTTATGTCGATACGATCCTAGACAACCCATTGAATTATGGAAAACTTGGTCTTTCAACCAGTTGGTTTTCACATATGACTACTCATCTTTCTTTTGCCAGTTGACAGAGTTGATCAGACGTGCTAGAGCTGTTGAGATAAATTATGTAAAAACAACTGTCTTCATTCTGTTCTGTGGGAGGTTTTTTGTGCCCAGGTGGTGTTGTGAATAGACCCTTGTAAGCAACACACAGACCCCAGCACATCACTTTTTAAGGTTCTTTTGGTTTGTTTTAATCGTTGGCATTGTTAAGACCCAAAGTGTATATTTTACTGAAAATCATTTTAGAACTTCTAGATCCTTTTATATAATAACCATAAAGTGGTTAATTATATAATAAAATGTTTCACCATCTTAAAAGAATCTGGGTCACATGGGGATTTGCATTTTTAAATTGGCAGGCTAGGTAGTGAAACTGGGGACATGCCCAATGGTTGTGCTTATGTCTAGAATCTTCCCTGAGATCACAGAGAACCAGCTAAAAATGAGTCAGAGTAAAGGTATAGGATTGAGATTCTCTTTTTTTTTGGCTTTGAAAATTATTTATTCATGTCCTTCCTACTTTTAAATAGGAAATCAGCTCCTTGCTTCTACACTATGGACTCCTTTTAGAAGATCGGGTCAATTTAAAACTGATTTTAAAACTGACAGCAATGCATTATGGGGTCCAGGACCTGGCAGGAGTTATGGGTGCCTGTGGCAGATTCTAGCAGAAAGTTCTTCTGCATTTCCCAAGGGCCTCTCCATTATTCTTGCCTGGAGAGGAACTCGGTGACTATGGTCCATGGGGTCACAGAGTTGGACAAGACTGGGCAGCTAACATTTTAAGGGCCACCAAAATGGAATGTAGTAACCTTTACTTAATGACTGCCTGATTTTTAAAACACTTTTAATTTTTAAATAATCACAGATTGTCAGGGAGTTGCAAAGATAGTAGAGAGATCCCTTTTATCCAGCTTCCCCAAGTGGTTACATCTGACAAAATCGTGATCCAGTATCAAAAACAGGAAACCGACACTGGCCAGCCCGATTTTATTTTCTTAGTATAATTGTCATTTAAATTTCTTTTGCATTATTATACCTTTGCTGCTGTAGTATCGATAAAACCACCCATCCTGACCCCAGATCTCTCAGGAGAATCATTTCAGCACTTCCTTCTAACTACCACAGCAAGGAAAATCTGTTGGCCCTTAACCCATGGGGAGTTCATGAACAGTAGGTGGTCACAGCCTTGGGCATGTAAACCAAGTGAATACCTAAGACATTAAAACCCAGGATGAACTCATTTCCAGACTGTGAAGTATTGGAGAAAATAAACTAGACACTGAAAAAAAAAGTCTTAAAATGAGGCAAGTCAACATTAGGCTTTTTAAAACTTGATTTGAAAAGTATGGCATGCCATGAAGTCGGTTGAGTTTTGATTTATTTGTTTGTTCATTTTGCTTTTATTCCCCTCTTCTTTAGAGCTGTGCAAATCTAATTCAGGAAATAGCTCAACTGTCTTTTGGATATGGGTGGGGCGATTTGGGCACGTAAATTAGATCATTATTTTAGCTTGTATGCCTCAGTACCTTCAACCAGATGAATCTGTGTCCTAGTGACTCAACAGCAGAAGATATTTTTTAGTTTCAGGTCCATCTAAGTCAGTGTGCAAAGGATTAGCAGAAGTCTTGAAACAATTCCCAAAGAGTTCGGGAACTTCCATTTCTACCCCCAAGGCACACTTTGTGTTCTTGTAACAGTGAATCTGTCAAAAGTAGCAAAGTCTCTTGTGTATAAAGTTTTCTCCTTTTATGCAGAGATACACTTAGAAGCTAAGAATGGATGTAGACTCTTTCCTTTCCCTACCTTGTTCATAAGTCTGTTCAGCCTGCCCCACAAATGCTGCCCTCCCTTTAAGCCCAGCGCAGCCGGGTGGGGCTGCTGCTTTCCGATGCCTGCGACTCAAGAGCAGTGGTCTTATCGTCAGTGATGCCCATGCACTTTCGTGTATGTGTGTGGTGTCTGCCAAGTGACTATTTAATAACCGCCAAAATAGTTAGACTAGAGGAAGTTCCACTGGCCAACTGAATTGTGACTGTCCTCTTTTATGGTTTAGTTTTGTTTTTTTTAATTGCTCTCTGTGAAATATGTCCATAACTGCCCCTTCCCCAATCTATTTGTATATACTGCAATAGAAAAACTAAAAGGATGACTTGAATTCGTTGTTTTAACGTTTTACTCTTTTATTTGTTTGTTTTATTGGTGATTCTGCTGCCTAATGACCTTTTTGTTTTTGTAACCGCTGGGGGAGCCGGAAGGACGGTTACACTGGTAGCTAGGTCCCCTGCCGGCTGATCCACACTTGAGTTTATTGTAGACACTTGGGTTCTGAGTAAGTTTTGTTTAAATACGGCCAACATGACTGTTTCCTCTCTCTTCCTTATCCTCCGAGAAAAGAATCTGTGTGGCATCTTGTAGCTGTACCCTCGTATCTGCCTCTCTAATAAACGTTATATTTTTCTCAGTGTTGTGTATTTTAAATGATTTTTCACCTCTCCAAGAAATTCTGTGTAATCCAAGCATTTAACCCTCTCATCTTCAATAATGGGGAGTTTTCTAGCCAAATGCTTTTTTTAAAAAAAAGAAAAATTCTGCCCTTTCCCCCTTGTTAAATGATGGCACCTTCTCTGTTGCTCACCCTGTGTGCGCCTGTGGGCTTCGGGAGTCTGTCTCTCATTTCTCTTCTGTCCCCCAGATGAAGAACTTTCACTGTTTATTACTGAGCAATAGGTTTTCCTTTTCATCAAAGATGCTGCCTTTTACTGCCAAGGAACCAAGAGTGTCGGTCACAGAGAGAACCGGGTCCTTGGGCTCCTGACATCTTTCTGGGAAGCTGGTTTCTTTCTTTGTCTCAGAGCTCAATTGATGAGAAAGATGAGTTGGGGCGTGCGGGAGTGCACCGTCTCCTGGGTGCTTTCTCTTGCCCCGGAAGGAAAGACTAGCTGCTCTGACTGCAGATAAAACCGTGAAAGTTCCTTATCTCAGACTTGCCCTGTGGTAACCAAGTGCTCTAAAAATGCCCCCTCCCCCGCCCTGTCCAGGGCGGTGCAGTCTGCCTGAGAGGCGGAGTGCCCGCCCCTGACCTGCCCGCCCTCCACTCTAACTGCCTTTTTCTTTCTCTGTCTTTTGTGTTGTAGATTGCTAAAGGTGGTTCCGGGAGCCAGAGCCTCGGGGAGCCTTCCCAGGAGAAACCCTTCGGTCTGCTTGTCTCCACAGGCCTGAGCGCCCGCGAACGCCCTGGGCCTGGGTTGCTGTGTGGCCCTGGGCCCCTCAGCCTGAAGTTGACATCCATCCCCACCTGCAGCTGCTCGCTTTCTTCTTTTCTTTCCTTTTTACAGCATGTTCCTCAGAGCCCGGCTCCGCCCCTGGCCCAGTCTGGCCGCCTCTTGGCAGGGGGAGGGCGTCCCTGCCCCGCGACCTCGGTCCACCTGGCGCAACCCGGCCCGTCCACGATTCACACTGTGCCTTTCCGTGAAAACTTTGCCACTGGTCTCCCGGCGAGACAACCGAATCTGGGCGAGGAGGGTCAGGCCTGCGCCTGGTGGACTGGGTGCCCAAAAGTCACTGATGTGTCCCTTACGTTAGAAAATACTCATCTTTTCCCAAGTCCATTGGGTATTCGGTGGTCCTTTCCTGACTATGGACCCTCACCAGGTACTAAACAATCGGCCCTTGAAATGTTTCACGGCCTGAGTGTCCATGGTGGACACACACACACACACACACGTTTTTGTTTGAGGTCTTGTCTTCAGTGGCCTAGAAAAGTCCACACCAGAAGTCAAATTCCAGCTCTTAGGCCAGTCCCGCTGTCTTGCCTGTGTCCCCTCCCTTTTCATGGGGTCAAGGAACATCCCAGCCCACCTTCTCCCCGTTGGCCACCCATTGATAAGGACCACGGGTCGTGAATGAGCATCTTGCCTCTGCATTAGCTCATTGGCCAAAGGAAGACTCTCCCCTTTCTGTGAATTCCAAAGTCCGCGCCTTAGGACTCCAGTGCTGTCATCACCAAAGCCCCTGTGCTTCTCGTGGTCCGCCAAGTGATCCTGTGGCTGCAGCTTCCACATTTCAGTGTGTGCTCTCCAGGCCACGCAGAGTTAATCGTGTTTTGAGCTGAATCTCCTTCCTCTCATGGATCTTTGAGGAAGACATGAGGTCCCGTACCCAGTGGGCCGCTCACGCCTTAGAGCAGCGTAGCTTCTCTACTTACCTGGTGCAGAAACAGTCAAGAGAAATCTTGGACTGTGGGTTTCTGTGAACAAAGATCCCGTCAGAAGCCCCAGGGTGCCATCAGGCATCTTTCCTGTTGTTTGGCTTTTGGTGACTAGATGGTCACCTTGAGCCTCCTTGCTGCTTTGCCACACTTGCGAATCTAAGACAAGGAAATCTGGCAGGAGCTGAAGGGACCGGTACAGACAGGACGGGTCCCGAGGGTTAGGCCTTGGTTCAGGGGTAGGAAAATTGTTCCTCTCAGCAAACCAGGGTTGACCACACACCAGCCTCAAAGCTGCTCAGTCAACCTTTGGTGACAGGAAACCACAAGGGAACAAACGCCAAGTGTGAGCAGGGGAAGAGGAAGTGGCTTCAGGTTGGAGCAGGCATTGGGCCCCTCTCACTCCTTCCGCCCCAGAGTGAGCCTCTGCAGCTGTGAGCGTCTGGGACCCCTCTGTTAACCCAGGGGGCAGCCCCATTGTCCCAGGCTCCTCAGTCTCACAAGACTGTCTTGGCAGATGACGGCAAAGCCAGGATGCCAAAGGACAGGAAGAGTCTGGGCTCCACCCGCATCCCTGCAAACCAGCAGGCGCGTGGTTGCTCCGTGCAGCCCCAGCAACCCCACATAGGGTTTGTCCATCAGGCATCTCCAGGAATTCTGAATTTCACCAAGTCAAGCTGCCCGCTCTCCACAAGGATGCTAATTTTTTTTTTTTTTTTTAAGAAAAAAAAAATTAGATTCTAGAGCCTCGGGAATGCATGTGCATTGCATCTTTCATATTAGGGGTCAGGGTAGATGAACTCCTTCCGAATTAGGGGGAAAGGTATAAGCTGCAGGATTTGTTCTTTTAAACGTCTGTTTAACCTGACATGGGCTATGCTTGTGTCCTCTTGTGTCCCCTCTGCCTTTCTTTTTCTCTGTACCACCTGCGTCCAAAAAAGAACGAAGAAGTGCTTTTCAATGTTCACCTTGGTGTTTGCTTCTCTGCCAGTCTGTGTGGCTACGGGGAAAGGGGAGTGCTGTACCAGCTGGGGCTTAGTCAAGAAAATAAGTTATTATAGGCTAGTTGAGACTTATCATTTACTCTGGGAATCCTACTGTGAAGTCGTCTATATATTATTATGAGCAGTTCACATAGAGTAGAAACGTGGACTCTGCCATGTGCTTTCTCAGCCTTCCCTCATATCCACTGACCATCATTTCTCCACCGACGCTAGAATATTGTTATGCCGTAAGAATGACTCATTGTTAAAGAACGTACTCTGAAAATAACTTAAAAACAGAAAGTGAGGAACTTGTCGTTTACCCAATTTTTCCTTTGCAGAATAGGAAAGAATAAAAAGGCATGGTAAGCTGGGATGGGATTTTCCTTTGGGCTTTTATCATGAACACCCTGAAGCTTTGGGGTTCGAGGAGTCTGTCTCTCCAGCGGTTAGTGCAGAGGCCTCAGTCCCTTTTGGTAACATCTGTAATTGCTGGGGAAAAGTTTACTGAACATGAAAAGGTTATGTGGATGCTAAGTATTTTTCCAGAGAAGTCAAATTTCATACTTCCTAATGGCTCTGCCTCCTGTGCTTATATCATCAAAAGAAAAAAAAAAAAAAAAAAAAACTTTAAAAAGTGATCCAGAATTCTATTTTAACCTGGTGTCCAGCACCTTTAAACTTCTGGGTTTATCAGTGTGTGTTGCACTAATTCTAAACTTCGGAGGCGTTTCAGTGTTGTAACGGCCCACTGCCATTGTAAAGGTTCTGGAATTGCCCATTTGTCTCTAGAGATGGAATTAAACCAAATAAAGTGCTTCCATTGGAAGGCTCATATCGACCTTGTAACTATATGTTAATCCTCTAAATGTTAAATAAAAGTGTAACTTCTGGCACAGTATCGCGGGACTGCTTTGTTGCACAAAGAGGTGACCCCAGTCTTGGAAGCAATCAGAGTCCCCTGGGCTGGAGGCTGAGCTCCAATCAGGTCATTGATTTACGGTGTAAACTGGACATAAGTCCCGGCGCCATCTGCCTGGAGAAGGGCCTCAGACCCAGCCAGCTCGAAATTCCACCCTGGCCCTCTGGGGAAAAGCTGTCAGAGACCTTGGTGATGCAGAATTCAGGTTGACTCAGTGCAGAGTTCTGGGGAAGCTCCTTCAGTCCGGGGCATTTTTCATGCATGCAAATTTGGCTAGCAGCTACGCTGGGATTTCGAGGACCCAACTGTCTGTGGGGGGATGGAGGGAGCCGTGAAATTGCAGCAGGTTTGCATTTCATTCGTGGTCTGGTGTCACGAGTGCTCAAGCCCACCCTCTTCTTGGCAGCTTGGCTGGAATAATCACTGGCTTGTGTGAAGCTCAGGACAGCCTGCCGCGTTTAAGGGTAAGGGCCTTGTGCCTGCACCGGCCAGCCCTTTCCATATCCAGCACTGACAGTCTCACCCCGGGTTTTGCTGGGGGGAGACTGGTTCATGCCCAGACCTCTTTGTTTTTTAAGGCTCTTTAGAGCCAAGGTAGGAAAACAGTTGGTGAGGGAGTGAAATATTAAGTGAGCAGGGCGCCCTAGCTAATGCCAAGTGCCACTCACTTGCTGAGGGGGTGGGAGGGGAGGCCACCAATGAGATGCCAAGCCTCACTGTGGCCTCAGCTCCTACGGACATCGCCAAGTTCTCAGCAAAGCCTGATGTCTTCTCTGCTGGGGAGGATGGTGTCAGAGAGCCAAGGCAGGGTTCTCGGGCAAGAGACAGGGGTGGTCAAGGGAACAAGGCGGCCTATGACTGTCCTGCCGAGGCCCTCTGGTCCAGGTTGTCAGCAAAGGGCTATTATGGGAAGACTGTTGCCAGCACTTTCTTTCTGGGCTTTTCTCATATTTGGGGAATAGTCTCTTAACAGTCTGTAGGAGGCAGAATGTCTCCACCTGTCTCTTAGAACCGCCCTCTCCACCCTACCCCCACCCTTCACACACACCGCCCCCCTCGCCGGCTGGACCGGGGAGCACCGAGGGGCTGGGAGCTGGGTCAGCCTGGGGCGCGTGTTGCCACCTCTCTGGCCTCCGGTTCCGGGGTAGCGGGGTGAGGACAGGAGGCCGGCAAGAAAGCACTCGGTCGACGCCACAGCTACAGCTTAGATGTCAGTTCTGAGGTTCTTAGATATCAGTTCTGAGCGGGAGCTCACTCCCGTCTCCGTGATGGTGTTATTCTGATTCCTGGGCAGAATTCAGAGCTGGGAGCTCTGTGACCTCACTCTGCGCGCAGGTCTGAAACACTGAACCGCCCGCCGTCCAGCTCGGCCCGTCTTTATATACAGCTACTTGCTTCAAGCATTTGGGGATGTGACACTTGAACCTTCTGCGACCCACCTCCCGCCCCTGCGGGATCGAAAACCAGGGGCGGTGACGCAGTAGGAGCGGCGGACCGTTGGTTTCCTGGTGCGCTCCCGAAGGCAGCCTCGGTAGCGCAGAAAGCCCTGACTCAGACTAGTCGGTCAGGGTCCTCGGGTGGGTCCGGGAATCGCAGCATCCGTCCCGGCCAGGCCCCGCCCCTCTCCGTCTCTCCCCGCCCCCTGCGGCCGGCCCCGCCCCCGCTCGCCGTTGCGCAGAGGCGCCCGCGCGACCCCTAGTGGCAGAGAAGCCTGCCTGCGAGGAGGGAAGGACGAGGGTCCCCAGGAGGGCGACTAGACCGGAAATGGAAGTGGGCAGAGGCAGCGGGGGTGGTTCCAGGATGCCCTCCCTCTTAAAATTAAAGCGAAAGAGATCTCTGGATTGTGCGATCCAGGGACAGCAAAAAAAAAAAAAAAAAAGGATGGTGCAGGTGTGAGTGAGGGAAGGAGCAGGAGGCCTGGATGGTGACCAATAGCAGGCCCAGCCGCCACGTAGGGATTAACGTCTCCATGGGTCCTGGGCAGTGAGGAAGTCCAGACCCTGCCGCTGCCCACCTGGCCTACAGAAGGCCTCTCCTTCTTCTCCCTGGCTTCTGCTGGCCTTTTCTGAGAAGGGGAGGCATAAGCCTTGTTGCAGCACCCTTTGAGACCCAGGATTAAAGTGCAAAGGCTGCAGAATGGCACTCAGCAGCCTCTTTGTGTCAGGAGTCATTTCTTCACAGCTGCACGTGTTCGGACCTAACACTATCTCTGTCCAGATGGTAGAACGAGTGGTGTTTACTTAAATGACCTCCCATGAGCTGGAGATGGGAGCAGAAACAGAACCACCCCCATGTGGCTTTGTCCTCAGAGCCTGGGGGCCAAAAGCTGCGGGAGGACACAGGGATTTCCTCATTTTCCTCTGTTGGGCCCCGGGAGCAAAAGGGGTGGGGAGGATCCCCTGGGTGCTACGGCATTCTGCCCCAGGAGCCTCATGACCCACATGCGTGTGCATCCTCCCACCATGCCAGGCCAAGAGCCCTGCCTGCAGTGCCGACTCTCCTGTCAGCCCTCATCTGGGCTGCATGCTGGTGCCTGGTCCAAAGACGGCCTGGAGGCTGCATCGGAACACATACATCCTGGGGGCAGCCTTCCTGGACACGCTTTGTCTAAAATGGGGATGGCTCTCTTTAAGAGCTTTTCCCAAAGGCATTAATTTCTTCTGCATCCTGTGCCTTTGCTATGACCAACAAGCCTCTCAGCTGTGGACAGATAAAGGTGTCATAGGGAAGACAACCAGAGGGAGGTATGGTTCCGAAACACCACTTCCTTCCCCGAGGCTCTCAGGGACTCAAAATGTGGTTGGGCAAGACTCGCAGGATAATCTACTGTTCGCATGGAATTCCAACTAGAATAAAGGTAAGGAAACTACACTTTGGGGATAGCTGCACCTTACCAATGGAGAAAGCAATGGCACCCCACTCCAGTACTCTTGCCTGGAAAATCCCATGGACGGAGGAGCCTGGTAGGCTGCAGTCCATGGGGTCGCTAAGAGCAATTTCACTGTCACTTTTCACTTTCATGCAATTGGAGAAGGAAACGGCAACCCACTCCAGTGTTCTTGCCTGGAGAATCCCAGGGACGGGGGAGCCTGCTGGGCTGCCGTCTATGGGGTCGCAGAGTCGGACAAGACTGAAGTGACTTAGCAGCAGCAGCACCTTACCAATGTATTTTCTGATGCAGCTTTGTGAACAGAAGCACAGACAGGTGGAAAGGCCTGCAGACACAGGTAGCAGTTGGTCTACAGACTCCCCGGTCTGCCAGGTGGCTTTTGACTCTAAAAGGTGCTGCTGGAGCAAGGCCTGGGCCAGCCTGGAGGGAGGAGCCAGACCACAGGATGCCATGTGGGAGACAGAAGATGGAGGCGACTTCCTCTGCTGCCCAGCGCTGCCCATCTCCACTCGTCTGTAAACCAAGTTCACCAACTACACACTCCTGCTCTGCTTTCACATTCTATCTCAGTATGGCCCAGCCTGTTATTTCAAGGGAAAACAGAGGAAATATCTGAAGGCCAAGTGGTACCTATATCCTCCTGTGCGTGTGGTAAGTTGCTTCAGTCGTATCCAACTCTTTGTGACCCTATAGATCATCACCCACCAGGCTCCTCTGTCTATGGGATTCTCCAGGCAAGAATACTGCAGTGGGTTTCCGTGCCCTCCTCCAGGGGATCTTCTGGACCGAGGGATCAAACCCACATCTTTAACATCTTCTGCACTGGCAGGCAGGTTCTTTACCTCTAGTGCCACCTGGGAAGCCCCACCCTCCTGTGGTAGATGCAACAAATGAATATTCATCTCCAAGCCTCCAGATGACTCCACCCTCCAGACAAAACTTTCCCATTCCCATCTTCCATGTTAAACAGGAAAAGCCAGTCACCCTATCTTTACCATGAGATCCCCCCATTCAAATGGGGGAGCAAAGCTAAAATGAGGCTCAGACACATACACACACACACACACACACACACACACAGCACGCACGTGGTGAAAGTATAAAGAAAAGTGAGGCCGACTATAAAGAAAGCTGAGTGTCGGAGAACGGATGCTTTTGAGCTGTGGTGTTGGAGAAGACTCTTGAGAGTCCCCTGGTCTGCAAGGAGATCCAACCAGTCCATCCTAAAGGAAATCAGTCCTGAATATTCATTGGAAGGACTGATGCTGAAGCTGAAGCGCCAATACTTTGACCACCTGATGCAAAGAACTGACTCATTTGAAAAGACCCTGATGCTGGGAAAGACTGAAGGCAGGAGAAGGGGACGACAGAGGATGAGATGGTTGGAGGGCATCACCGACTCAGTGGACACGAGTTTGAGTAAACTCTGGGAGGTGGTGATGGACCGGGAGGCCTCGAGCGCTGCAGTCCATGGGGTCCAAAAGAGTCGGACACGACTGAGCGACTGAACTGAACTGGGGGCCAAAGGAAGTGCAGGGAACAAGCTTCGGCTGAGGCTGGCGGGGGCGATCCGCAGGCTCTGGAGGGGCTTCAGTGGGACTGTAAGAGTCTTTCCTGGGGGTGGGTATCTGTTGCCCCTTTTATCACTCTCTTGATGTTTCTGCAGATCTGCGTCTGATGGGATTTCGCAAGTAAATGTTTCAAGTCATACATAAAATCTCAAGCTCTTCTCTCCCCTCCAAACCCCCAAAGCATAAACAAAACCAACTCAAACCGCAGAGGCTGTAAAACACTAGCGTCACTTAAGTGTCAGGGAGCCCTGGGTGCCAGACACGGGCAACCACAATGCCATGACAGAGGTGCCAAGGTCAGCCGCTGGGGAGGAGATGGTGCCCCCGCCCCCCCGCCCAGGCTTTGCTGCCCTCGAAGGGTCCAGCAAGAACCCCTGCTTCTCAACTGCTCCGAGGAGTCCGTGCTGCAGAGAAGAGAGATCTGTGGGCGATGGGGGCCTCAAGCCCCGACCACAACCGGCCCCCCTTCTCTGGGGCTGGGGTGGGTCCCAGGAAAGGAAGGACAGAGGCCAACACGGGCTGAAAGCGATGCGGTCTCCTCTTCCGCTCCTGCAGCCTCTTGGGGAGCCGTGCAGAGCCCCCTGCCACGTCTGGTCACTTGTCACGTTTATCACGGTGGTTCCACGGCCCTCCCCCATGGCAGCCAGGTTCCCTCGCCTCCTCCCCACCCAGGAACAGAATTAAGCGCGGCGGATGCAGAGACGCGGGCAAGGACTGTGGGGCATGGCATGTGTTTACTGGGATGCTCTGAGCTCACGCTAGACGCAGACGTGGGGCGAGTACAACCTGCACAGCGGAGTCCATGTCACAAAATGGTGCAGCGGGCGGCCGCCAGGATCTGCAGGGTGGGGTGACTGCTGGCGGCGGCGCCGACTTCCCAAGGGCTGCGGCAAATGTCCAGAGATTCCAGCAGCAGCCTGTTCTTTGACCTCGGCTGCCTCAGTGGGGAAGGAACCAGATCCGGGTGCAACGAGATCACAGAAGTGAGTGACACACTGTGAGAGCTTCGGGGGCCCTGCCAGGGCCACCGGCCGCCACGTTCCACGGGCATCTCTTCTACGGAGACTGAGGGCACAGCAGTTGGGGGGCTTTGGTCCCAGGACCCCTTCCCTGCCCCTCATTCACTCTGGCCCCAAGGAGGTGGGCCTCTCCACCTGGCTCTTTTGTCCGGGGGCTTCTGTGTCACCTTGCTGTGCTCAGGGGTCCCAGCACCCCGGCAGTGGCCTCACTCAGCATCTACAAGACACCCTTCTGGGACCCACCCATGTGAGCTAGTCCAGGCACTCCCCTCCCCGGGCCAGGGGCTCTGCATGGCTCAGTGCTGGGGAGAAATGTCAGCGCCCCCCCTGCGGAAGCTGCATTAACAGCAGACACAGGAATATGAGGGATTCCTGCTGCACCACCTGGGTCCCTGGCAGGGGCAAGTGACCAGTGATGCCCGGGGCAGGGCAAGGCAGAGTGAGAGGGGACCAGCTGCCTCTGGAAACTGTCCCCCCGAACAGAACACCAAGCCCGCCCCTGGGTCCCAACTGCCAATGCGTCCAGAGTTGTTAAGTCTGCAGGAGAAACGCTGCGAGCAGGATTCTGGAGACTTCTGTGATGACCGACCAGGTGCGGGGCGAAGCGGGGCCTCAGCAGGAACTGGCACGGGGACCCGCGGGGGCGGCATCCTCAGGGCCGGTGTGCAGCACCCTGCTCGGGGCTCTGACCCGCAGCTGGACCAGGCACCGGTGGGCAACGCCTGGGAAGCAGCAGCCCCCCTGCGACCCCCCATCCCAAGGCCGCAGCCCCCAACTTGAGGGTTCCAGGGACCACGGCTGGGCCCGAGCCAGCAAGAGGGCAGGTTCGGTGACAGCGACGACACAACGGCAGGGACCCGAGTTAACGTCGCGGAGCCGTGGTCATTTAAACAAGCCTGAAGGGGATGTATTTCCGAGCTGCGGTGTTACTCACTGTGAACCAAAATAACTCTTCTGCCTCTTTACACATCTGGGTTTCCAGAGCGGCCAGCCTCTCTTCTGGGGACAGACACCCTCCACGGGGCGGAGGGCAAAGGCGGGGGCCTGTGGGGACAGCTGGGTCATCCCTCGAGAAGGTCCTTCTTCTGAGCAGCCTCAGGGAGGGGGTGCAGGGGTGGGGGGTTGTGTGCGCAGGGCACTCCCCAATGCTTGAGGGACACGGGAGGGTCTCTGCCAGGGAGGAGGGGACTTACAGACTGGCCCACCGAGTCACAAGGCCCGGGTCTCGGCTTCGATCTTCTGTTCACCGTGCAAGCTCTCCGGGTCCGGGAGCTGAGCCACGCTCTGGCGGATGGCAATCTCGGGGCCGCCGCCATAGAGGTTGTTCAGGTACACCCAGGTCTCCTCAGAGATCTGCCCATAGTCAGCTCCTGCAGGGTCCGAGGGGCTGCCGCTCAGGCTGGGCTTGCCCTTGCTGGAGCCACCACCTTGGCAGTATGGGGGCTCTGAGAGGGGGGCTCTGGGAGCGCCAGGCCCCAAGGAGGTGGCGGGGGGGCAGGGAGGACAATCATGGGCTTCTGTGCCAAGCTGTAAATGGGAATCTTGGGGTTCTCCAGGGGCAAGCCCATCCCCTGAGGACCCCCAGAGGGCACATCTGTGGCTGCAGCCCCTCATTTCCTGGGGTGGGGGTCATGCAAAAAGGACAGGCAGGTGAGGTGGCAGAGTGGGGAGAGGGCGTGGGTAGGGAACAGAGGGGCTGGGGCACCCACGCAGAGGCTAAGCACCTCGATCGCTCTGCTCAAGGCCCAGGCCTGGACTTGGATGGATGTCGCAGCCTGACTCAGGGGGCAAGGGGGCTCCTGGGAGGACCTGGAAGCCAGGAGGTGGCAAGAGGGGGCTCCCAGGAGCCAGGAGGGGAGCCTGGCCGGCTGGGAGGGGGCAGGGCAGGGCTGAGCCTCACCCGGCTTCAGCTGGATGTGGCCGCTTCCTTTGACCTGTGCGATCCTGCTGTTGTCAATGGGCCCCGGGGGCTCTGAAACAGACAGCTCGGGCTCAGGACCTCTGGGCCTCTGCAGCGGTGGGCAGAAACCCAGTCCCCAGCCACTGGCAGCCTCCAGCCCTCAGCAGATGAGAGCTGCTCTCCAGGTGTGAGATCATACCTCTGACCCTGGAGAGGTGGTGCTGGGCCCCAGGAGTCAGGGTCAAGGTCTTACGGGGTGAGGCACCCAGGGCTCCAAAGGCTCATCTACATGAGTCTAAAGGCTGGAGGCACTCATGGTGTCCCTGAACCCGGCAGAGGGGCATCCTGAGGACACCAGCCCCAGTTTCAGACCCTAGCTTGGGGCAGAGGCAGTCGTGGGGAGGTGGACATCCAGTGTCAGCTGGACCCTGCCCTCATCTGAGAGTCTGGCCCGAGATGGGGCTGTGACTCTGGAGCCGGGTTCCTGATCAATCGAAGCCGCTACAGGCGGGGAGGGGGTGTGTGGATGGCAGTGAGACCCGCCTCCTTTCCCCACGTCCTGTCCAGTGCTTGTGCTCGAAAGGGTGAAATGAACATTCAGAGGCTCCGGGCTCTGCTGGCCCCGCTGGGCTCTAAACCCTGGTCTGGGAGCCGAGTGTGGGACTCAAGGGGTAGGGAGAGAGCCACGTGCAGGTGAGTGAGCCCAGGGTCTCAATGAACGGCCCTGCTGTCTCCACCTCTGTGAGTGGAGAATAACAGCATCCAAGTCCTAAGAGTCTGAAGGCATCGAACAACTAACATCTATCTAGGGCCACGGAGTCCCCAGAGGAAAGGGCCTGGCAGGAGGAAGGGCAGTCACCCTGGTCACCACAGGGCAGAGGGGCAGGAACGGAACGGGCAGCACGAGATAGCTCCTGTCCTGCTGCAACCAGAAGGCCCGACCGGGGCGGGGAGAACACCCGTGCTCTGTGCAGAGGGTGAGAGCTGGAAAGGGTGGCACCAAAAACCTGCTGGGCGGGCTCAGATCCGGGCACCCCAGCCCACACCTCCTGGGACACTCCCAGGAGGTGGGCAAGCCCCAAGTCCCTGCCAGCACGGGGTGCGGCGGGCATGGGCCGGGTCCCCCTGACTCACCGTTGTCCTTGCCCTTGACGAAGGCCTCCCACTCTCGGAACCACTGCATGCTGATACAGTAGATGACGCTGGGCGACTCCTCGGCCTGGAACGCCTTGTTCAGCTGGGCGGGGTGGAGCCGAGGGGAGGGTCAGTGAGAACATCCAGCCCCTCTCGGGCCCCACCCTGGACTCTCACGAAACACCGGACACCCAGAGAAAGTTTAGAACTGCCAGACGAGTTCAAAGAAAAGAACCCTCTCCTCCACGCTCCCACCACTCCGAGGACTGTTGCTAACACTTGGGTGAATCTCTTGTTAATGACTTTGTAAAAACCCAGTTGAGATCGCACGGCAGATGCTGTTCCCCCTGCACTGAACTGAACCTGGTCCCCTGCTCACTCCTTAACTAGCCTGACATATTATTTTTTAACAGCGACGAAGCCAGGTGTCTAACGCCCAACCCTGGACGGCTGAATGATGGAGGCACCCTGGGTCCCACCCCTGTGAGCAGCACCTGGGGTCTCAGTTCTCACACACCCCTGTGGCCCCCGCAGGAGTCTTTTTCTCCCAAACTGGATCATACTGGGTCCCATCTTGCAACTTGGTGTTTTCATTCAATGCACCCTTCCGTTGTCAGTTCACAGAGCCCAGTGGTTCCCCGGGGGAACACCTGCCCAGGTCTGGAGGTAATTTTTGCTGTCACTGGCATCAAGTGGGCAGAGGTCGGAATGTTGCTAAACATCCTACAACCAGCCCAATAAAGGACTATCCAGCCCCAAAGGGCAGCACCCATCCCTTTAACAGCTGCGTGGAGTCCCCTGAGTGGAGGCACCTGAATTTACTAAACCTGACCCTTCCCTCCGGTGACCCCCTTCACCATCTGGCCTGGCCTCTGGCCCTCTGGTCTCCTACAGAACTAGGCTCCCACCTGAGCCTGCCTGCCCTGGGCTCCCCGCCCCTCGCACCTTGATGAAGGTGTCGATCTCCACCCGCCTGCGCTTGGCCAGAGCCTCGATCTCCACCTGGCAGATGGAGCACACGTACAGATGGTTCACGGCGGGGCCGCCCCCAAACCTGCACCCGGGTGGGCGGGAGAGAGAGACACACACACACACGAGTCCTGAGGGGAGGGCTCCACCGGGGGAGGCAGCAGAACCTGCCAGAAAGTGAGGTCTCCTAGTGCCGCCCTGGCCCAGCCCTCGGGCTCCCTGGGCTCCCTGCGCACGGCCTGTTGGCTCAGCTCACCTTCCCCACTTGACTGGCGGGGCTGCCCGCGCACCTGAGGGCCCGGAGCATCCAGGAGAGCGCCTGCCCCAGGGCAGGGGCGTCACAAATATGTGCTTCATGGTCACGAGGACCGTTCAACACTCTGGCTTCCCGTCCTGGCCACTGGGCAGCGGCCGTGGTGGCCGAAGCTCACCTGACCTGACTCTGAGGACAATGCCGAAGGAAGGCTGCAGGTCCTTCTGCAGGCAGGTTGGGGGCGCAGGGGTGGTCTACACTGGGCCTGGGGATGCTCTCACGGGGTTCTAACCCATCCATCAGGGCACAGGCCACACCTGACCTGCCAGTGGGTGGGGCCGAGCCAGTCCAAGGAGTTGGGGCAGCAGGGACTCCCCAGCCTCTTCCTCCCCATACTATGATATCACCCCGATGACATGGCACAGCCCGCCTGCTGGGTGCAGAGTGACCTGAGTCTGGGCAGGGGCTCACCCCTTCATGAGAGATCCACAGGCTCTTGAGGGACTTGAACCTGGAGGGCCCCAGGCAGCAGGCACTCATGGCCCCAAGCGAGGCATGGGGTGGGGAGAGACATCTACCAGCCGGCAGCCCCACAATGGACTGCGAGGGGACCGCATGCTCTCTCTGGCCAGGTTTCTGTCCCCTGTGACTGCAAGGGTCTGGCTGGATGCCCCAGGCAGACACGGCTGCAAGGGGGAGCCACTCCCAAACTGCTTCTGTGCTGCTCTGCTACCGGGGTGAGGGCAGCGTGGGGTCAAGGAGGCACCCCTCCCAGGCCCTCCTTGACAGAAGAGGATGCTGCGGGCGCCGTACCTGCTGTAGAGGTGCTCCCACACGTTCTGCGGCAGGATCACCACCAGGTCATCGATGTAGTGATATTTGTTGGGCGGGATCCCTGAGGAGGAAGGTACACAGAGGAGCTGGACCTGCCAGCCCTCCCCCGCCCCGCCCCCCGCACAGGAAGGCGGCCTCACCTCCGTGGGAGCAGAGGAACGTGTGGTTGGTGATGGGCCCTGGCTCCGCGAAGGTGTTAAACTTGTTGAGCCATTCCCGGGACACGTAGAACCGCAGCAGGCTGGGCTCCCGCATGGCGGCCAGGGACACCACCTGCTGTCGCTCCCGCACAGCTTCCTCGCTGCTCTTCCTGGGGCGGGGCGGCACGGGGGCGGGTCAGGGGTGGGAGCCACGCCCCGTGCAGGAAGCCCCACGTCTCAGGCCCCTCAGCACCCCTCCACATCTCAGCACCCTCCTCATCTCAGCACCCTCATTTCAGCACCCTCATCTCAGCACCCCTCATCTCAGCACCCTCTCATTTTAGCACCCCTCCATATCTCAGCATCCTCCCATCTCAGCACCCTTCATCTCAGCACCCTCCTCATCTCAGCACCCCTCCCGACCTCAGCACCCTCCACGTCTCAGCACCCCTCCGTATCTCAGGACCCTTCTGCATCTCAGCACCCTCCTCATCTCAGCACCCCTCATCTCAGCACCTTCCTCATCTCAGCGCCCTCATCTCAGCACCCCTCACCTCAGCACCCTCGCATTTTAGCACCCCTCCATATCTCAGCATCCTCCCATCTCAGCATCCTCCACATCTCATAGGCCCCACCACCCCTGGCAGAATTCCAGCGTCATCACCTCCCACCAGGACCACTGTAGAAAACCCAACTCAACTACATGGGTTTCCTGCTTTCCCAACAGCAGCCAGAGCAGCAGGCTCTTTCTAAAACCCCCAATCATCACTCTTCCCTGGCCTAAAGCCCTCTCAGGCGCCCCACTGCACCCAGGTGAAGTCCCGTGGAGGTGGCGCGGAACGCTAGGCTCGCGGGTTGCTGGGCAGGGCCCCGGCGCGCTGGCAGAACCGCACCTGTAGAAGAGCACGTAGGCCTCCGCGTTCTGCACCACCGTCTCGTGGACCTCGGTGACGTACTGGTCGTCGAACTCATACCACTGCCCGTTGATCACGTTCTGGCAGTAGGCGATGTAGTGGCCACCTGCGGCGGGAGGTGCAGGCGGTGACGCAGCCCCCGGGGGACTGGGTGGGGTCGGGGCAGGGGCGGGCGCAGACTCACTGCCTGCTGTGCCGTGGTGGCAGATGACCGAGAGGAGGTCATAGGTGGTGATCTGGGACGTGCACTCCTTGGCGAGGAAGGGGCGCAGGTCAAGGCCCTCGAGGGGGAAGGATACGTGGCTGCTGATCTTGAAAGAGTACATGACCTCGTGCCTAAAGCGCTTCAGGTGAATGCACAGGATCTGGGGGAGGTGGGTAGAGGTGCCGATCACTCATGGTCTGGCCAGGGCCCCGTGACCCCCAGCACCAGATGGAGGCCTCAAGTCAGGGCTCCGGGAACTGCCCCCCCAGCCCACTGCGTGACCCACTCAGGCCCTGCAGCCCAGGTGACTACAAGAAAGTGCTTACAGCCTCGCAGAGGCCCGGAGCCGATGGTCCGGCCCTTGACTCCGTGTGAACACCTCAAAGAACCACGCCTGGGGGTATGCTGCCCACCCTAGCTGGGCACCCCCTGGGTGTCTGAGCAGCCTCCCTTTGTTCAATACACATTTTCAAGGATGGAAAATCCTTATTGACTACTTGTAATTTGGTTGTATTTTAGATTAACACCTTTATTAGAGCCATTAAAAAAAGAACCATGGATGGGAGTGGGCCCAGGCCAGCTTCTAGTCCCTAGAGAAGGTAGGTGTGACTGAGCTGCACCACCAGGACTGGCCGCTGGGATGGGCTGTTCTCGAACACTCGGCTGGTCTGGACAAGAAGCTGTCACTGGCCCATCACACTGACCCCCCAAAGAACTCTAACCACCAGCTCTGTGGGTGCCAACTTGTAGAAGGCTTCTCCACAAAGGCTCCCCCCAGACCGGCTGAGCCAAGCTCGGCACCTGTGCCTTAGGCCACGCACACCTCTCGTCACAGCCACAAGCCTCGGCCAGGCCTGTTTCTGCCTCAGGGTTTCCCCCACCGGTTCCTCCCCTCGTCTCACTCCACCAGGCCAACACCTGCCTACGACCGCAGGCCCGGCTCAGACGCCACTTCCTCAGAAAGGCCTTGCCAGCAGCCCTGCCTCGGGCTCACCCCAGAGGGTGATCTCGGTGGCCCCACACCTGCTCCTGCCCTCACAAGGCGTGCTGAGGAATGAAAGAACTGGGCTCTGCGTTACACACTGAACAACGAGCCTCCCTGGCATCGGCCAGACCCTCCCGGGGTGGGGGGTACGGGGGGGGTCTCTCAAGACTCAGCAGCAGAATCTCCACGGGTCTCCTGAGTCTGGGAGGGGGTCAGCCACTGCCCTGCACAGCACTGTGCACGCAGTGGACAAGGCCCAGCAGGCAGAGGGGCGGGGAGCTGCCCACTCACCTCCGGCAACCGCAAGACCTTACAGTACTTCACCCCGTTGCGCAGCCTGGGAGGAGAGAGCAGGAGACGTGAGCATCTGGAGAGGGGGCCGGGGTAGGCGAGTGCCCCTTCCACCCCAGGCACTCTGTGAGGCTGAGTTCCCTGGGGAAGGCCAGGGGGAAGATAGAGACAGGAAGTCGAGGAGAAACCTCCAGAATGCACACACTTACTTTTTACACCGTTCACAGCTGTACATGTTGTCACCTGGGCAGTAAAATAAAGAGACCAAGGTTAGAAAGGATGCGACATGGTGGAGAAGGACACATGATGACTCAGAAGTAGAACCAGACCATGCTGCCTACACGAGATCTCTGTTTTATCTTCAAGGACCCACAGAGGTTGAAAGTGAAGGGATGGAAAAAAATATTCTGTGCAGTGGTAACCAAGAGAGAGCAGGAGTGGCTGTACTTATCTCAGATAAAATACTTTCAGCCAAAATCAGTTACAAGAGACAAAGAAGGTCACTATAAGTGATAAAGGGGTGAGTTCATCAGGAAGATGTAACAACTGCGGGCAACACGGGAGCACCTGAATACTGAAGGCACAACTGAAGGGAGAGATACACAGCAATTCAGTAACAGCTGGAAACTTTGACAGACCATCCAGACAGAAAATTAATAAAGGAACAGCAGACCTGAATAACACTAAAGACCAAATGGACCTAACAGACACACACAGAACATTCCATCCACCAGCACCAGAACACCCGTCCTTCAGACATGCACACAGACACTCTCCAGAAGAGATCATATGTTGGCTCACAAAGTAAAAACCCCAACGTATTTAAGAAGGCCAAAATCACGTCTAATATCTTTTCCCACCACAACGGTATGAAGCTAGAAACCGGTAACAGGAGGAAACCTAAAAAACTCACAAACACGTGGAAATTAAACAACACATTCCTGAACTGATGGGTCAAAGAGGAAATCAAAAGGAAATCAAAAAGTATTCTGGGACAGAAATGAAGATACAGCACGCTAGCACTTATGGGAGGCAACAAAAACAACTCTGAGAGGCAACTTTAGAGCAACAAATACCTACAGTAAGCAAAAAAGAACGTTCCCAAACAATCTGTTTTACACCTTAAGGAATCAGAAAAAGAAGAACAAACTAAACCCAAAGTTAGCTGGAGAAAGGGGATCATAAAGATTAAAGCAGAAATAAATGAAACAAACTAGAAAGACAATAGGGGAAAAAGCCAATGAAACTTTTTTTTTTCCAAAAAGAAAAAATTAACAAATCTTTAGCCAGTTTAAGCAACAAAAAAGAGACAGGACTCAAACAAAATTATAAATGAAAAAAGAGACATACAACCAACACTGTAGAAATATAAAGGATCATGAGAGACTTTATATCGATGAACTATACACCAACAAATTGGATAACCTAGAAGACATGGATGAATTCCTAGAAATATAAAGCCTACCCAGACTGAATTATGAGGAAATGGAAAATCTGAAAGGAAATGCCGCACAGCTTCCCACATGACCTGTCCGATGTACCTCTTCCATCTGGCTCTTCCTAAGTCATATCCTTTTATGTTAATAATAAACCAGTCGTCTAGGAATAAAATGCTTCTCTGGGTTCTGCAAGCTGCTCTAGCTGCTCTAATTGAAGCCCAGGAGGGGGCTGCTGGGACTCCCCATCTGCAGACACTTGGTCAGAATCCCAGTGACAACTTGCACTTGTGTCTGGCGTCTGAAGTTGGGGAGGGGGAGGTCTTGTAGGACTGAGTCTCTAACCTTGGGCTCTGGGGCTGTCTCTAAGTAGAAAGTGTCAAAATCAAGTTAAATGGTAGGATACAACTCAGGAATACTGAGTTGTTCCCACACAATGACACGGATAAATGGAAAGATATCCTATGGTCATGGAGCAGAATGATAAATATTATTAAAATGTCCATACTACCCAAACCCATCTACAGATTCAATGCAATCCAATGACGTTGTTATAGATATAGAAAAAAATCCTAAAATTCACATAAAACCATAAAAGATCCCAAATAAACAAAAGAATCTTGAGAAAGAACAAAGCTGGAGGCATCACATTTCCTGATTTCAAACTCTACTGCAAAAAGTCCAGTTATCAGAACAGTATGGTACTGGCCTAAAAACAGACACAGAGAATCATGAACAGAATTGAGAGGCCAGAGGTAAACCCATGCATATATGGTCAACTAACATTTGACAAGGGCGCCAAAAATACTCAACGGGGAAAAGATAATCTTTTCAATAAACAGTGTGGGAAAACTGGATATTCACATGCAAAAGAATGAAACTGTACCCCATCTTACACCACTCACAAAAATAAACTTGAAATTAGTTAAAGACTTAAATGTAAGATCGGACACTGTAACACTTCTGGAAGAAAACATAAGAGAAAAGACTTCATGGACATTGGTCTTGGCAGTGATTTTTTTGGCTATGACATCAAAAACACAAACAAAAAAAGCAAAAATAAACAAGTGGGCCTACATCAAACTAAAAAGCTTCTGCATAGCAAAAAAAAAAAAACAAGCAACAAAATGAGGAGGTGACCTACAGGATGGGAGAAAATATTTTAGAAATCATATAATATTAGGGGTTAACATCCAAAATATGTAAAGAATTCATGCAGGTCAATAGCAAAACACAAAGAGTACCACTTAGAAATGGGCAGAGGACCTAAACAGGCATTTTTCCAAAGAAGATATCAGATGGTCAGCAGGTACATAAAAGATGCTCAACATGACTAATCATCATGGAATGCTAATGAAACCCACAATGTGATGTCACCCCACACCTGTTAGAATAATTATCAAAAAGAAAGCTTTTCAATTTTTGAAACTTATTTATTTTTGGCTACATCAAACGGCTTATGGGATCTGAATTTCCCAACCAGGGACTGAACTCAGGTCCTCAGCAGCGAAAGCTTGGAGTCCTAACCACTGGACCACCAGGGAAATCCCAGAAAGAGGTTTTTAAAAAAGACAAGAGAATACAATTTTTGGCAAGGATGTAGAGAAAAGAGAACCCTTGTGCCCTATTAGTGGGAATGTAAATCAGCACAGTTATTATGGAAGATGGCAGAGTAGTTCCTCAAGAAAATAAAACTATTAATAGGACAATCATTCAGTTCAGTTCAGTCACTCAGTCTTGTCCAGCTCTTTGCAACACCATGGACTGCGGAATGCCAGGCTTCCCTGACCATCACCAACTTCTGGAGCTTATGCAAACTCATGTCCATCGAGTCGGTGATGCCATCCAACCATTTCATCCTGTCGTCCCCTTCTCCTCCCGCCTTCAATCTTTCCCAGCATCAGGGTCTTTCCAATGAGTCAGTTCTTCCCATCAGGTGGCCAAAGTATTGGAGTTTCAGCTTCAGCATCAGTCCTTCCAATGAATATTCAGGACTGATTTCCTTCAGGATGGGCTGGTTGGATCTCCTTGCAGTCCAAGGGACTCTCAAGAGTCTTCTCCAACACCACAGTTCAAAAGCATCAATTCTTTGGTGCTGAGCTTTCTTTATAGTCCAACTCTCACATCCATACATGACTACCGGAAAAACCATAGCTTTGACTAGACAGACCCTTGTTGACAAAGTAATGTCTGTATTTTTTAATATGTTGTCTAGGTTGGTCATAGCTTTTCTTCCAAGGAGCAAGTGTCTTTTAATTGCATGGCTGCAGTCACCATCTGCACTGATTTTGGAGCCCATGAAAAGAAAGTCTGTCACTGTTTCCATATCTATTTGCCATGAAGTGATGGGACTGGATGCCATGATCTTAGTTTTCTGAATGTTGAGCTTTAAGCTAACTTTTTCACTCTTTCACTTTCATCAATTTAGTTCAGTTGCTCAGTTGTGTCTGACTCTTTGCGACCCCATGAATCGCAGCACACCAGGCCTCCCTGTCCATCACCAACTCCCGAAGTTCACTCAAACTCGTGTCTATTGAGTCGGTGATGCCATCCAGCCATCTCATCCTCTGTTGTCCCCTTCTCCTCCTGCCCTCAATCTCTCCCAGCATCAGGGTCTTTTCCAATGAGTCAACTCTTTGCATGAGGTGGCCAAAGTACTGGAGTTTCAGCTTTAGCATCATTCCTTCCAAAGAACACCCAGGGCTGATCTCCTTTAGAATGGACTGGTTGGATCTCCTTGCAGTCCAAGGGACTCTCAAGAGTCTTCTCCAACACCACAGTTCAAAACCATCAATTCTTCGGTGCTCAGCTTTCTTCACAGTCCAACTCTCACATCCATACATGACCACTGGAAAAACCATAGCCTTGACTAGACGGACCTTTGTTGGCAAAGTAATATGTCTGCTTTTGAATATGCTATCTAGGTTGGTCATAACTTTCCTTCTAAGGAGTAAGCATCTTTTAATTACATGGCTGCAATCACCATCTGCAGTGATTTTGGAGCCCCCCAAAAATAAAATCTGACACCGTTTCCACTGTTTCCCCATCTATTTCCCATGAAGTGATGGGACCAGATGTCCCATCACTTAGTTTTCTGAATGTTGAGCTTTAAGTCAACTTTTCCACTCTCCTCTTTTACTTCCTTCAAGAAGCTCTTTAGTTCCTCTTCACTTTCTGCCATAAGGGTGGTGTCATCTGCATATCTGAGGTTATTGATATTTCTCCCAGCAATCTTGATTCCAGCTTGTGCTTCTTCCAGCCCAGCGTTTCTCATGATGTACTCTGTGTATAAATTAAATAAGCAGGGTGACAATATACAGCCTTGACGTACTCCTTTTCCTATTTGGAACCAGTCTGTTGCTCCATGTCTAGTTCTAACTGTTGCTTCCTGACCTGCATACAGATTTCTCAAGAGGCAGGTCAGGTGGTCTGGTATTCCCATCTCTTTCAGAATTTTCCACGGTTTATTGTGATCCACACAAAGGCTTTGGCATAGTCAATAAAGCAGAAGTAGATGTTTTTCTGGAACTCGCTTGCTTTTTTGATGATCCAGGGGATGTTGGCAATTTGATCTCTGGTTCCTCTGCCTTTTCTAAAACCAGCTTGAACATCTGGAAGTTCACAGTTCACGTATTGCTGAAGCCTGGCTTGGAGAATTTTGAGCACTACTTTACTAGCGTGTGAGATGCGTGCAATTGTGCGGTAGTCTGAGCATTCTTTGGCATTGCCTTTCTTTGGGATTGGAATGAAAACTGACCTTTTCCAGTCCTGTGGCCACTGCTGAGTTTTCCAAATTTGCTGGCATATTGAGTGCAGCACTTTCACAGCATCATCTTTCAGGATTTGAAATAGCTCAACTGGAATTCCATCACCTCCACTAGCTTTGTTCATAGTGATGCTTTCTAAGGCCCACTTGACTTCACATTCCAGGATGTCTGGCTCTAGATGAGTGATCACATCATCGTGATCATCTGGGTCATGCAGATCTTTTTTTGTACAGTTCTTCTGTGTATTCTTGCCACCTCTTAATATCTTCTGCTTCTGTTAGGTCCATACCATTTCCGTCCTCTATCAAGCCCATCTTAGCATGAAATGTTCCCTTGGTATCTCTAATTTTCTTGAAGAGATCTCTAGTCTTTCCCATTCTGTTGTTTTCCTCTATTTTTTTGCACTGATTGCTGAGGAAGGCTTTCTTATCTCTCCTTGCTATTCTTTGGAACTCTGCATTCAGATGCTTCTATCTTTCCTTCAAGAGGCTCTTTAGTTCCTCTTCACTTTCTGCCATAAGGGTGGTGTCATCTGCATATCTGAGGTTATTGATATTTCTCCCAGCAGTCTTGATTCCAGCTTGTGCTTCTTCCAGCCCAGCGTTTCTCATGATGTACTCTGTGTATAAGTTAAATAAGCAGGGTGACAATATACAGCCTTGATGTACCCCTTTTCCTATTTGGAACCAGTCTGTTGTTCCATGTCCAGTTCTAATTGTTGCTTCCTGACCTGCATAGAGGTTTAACAAGAGGCAGGTCAGGTGGTCTGGTATTCCCATCTCTTGAAGAATTTTCTAGAGTTTGTTGTGATCCACACAGTCAAAGACTTTGGCATAGTCAATAAAGCAGAAATAGGTGCTTTTCTGGAACTCGCTTGCTTTTTTGATGATCCAACGGATGTTGGCAATTTGATCTCTGGTTCCTCTGCCTTTTCTAAATCCAGCTTGAACATGTGGAAGTTCACGGTTCACGTACTGTTGAAGCCTGGCTTGCAGAATTTCAAGCAAGCCAGAATTTTGAGAATGATCAAATAACCCAGAAATCCCACTAATGGGCATATAACCAAAGGGAATGCAATCACTGTCTCAAAGAGTTATCTGTGAATCCCTGTTCATTACAGCGTTATTCACAAGAGCCAAAAGGTGGAAGCAAGCCAAGGGTCCACTGACAAGATGATGAATAAACAAAACATGGTCTATCCAAAATGATGGAATATTATTCGGCCTTAAAACAGGAAGGAGATTCTATACCTGCCATAATATGGATGAACCCTGGGGACGTTATGCTAAGAGACACAGGCTAGTTGCTAAACGACAAACACTGTATGATTCAACTTGGATGGGGCAAGTAGAATAGTCACGTTCAGAAAAACAGAAAGTAGGATGGTGGTTGCCCAGGGCGGGTGGAAGGGGAGACCGGGCACGGCTATCTAAGGGACAGAGAGTTTCAGCTCCGCAAGAGGAGAACGTTCTGAAGACTGGGTGCGCAACAGTATGTATATAGTTAACACTACGCTGAACTGACCACTTAAAAGTAGTCACAACGCTACATTTTATGTTATGTATGTCTTAAGTGAAAGTCACTTGTGTCCGACTCTTTGCAACCCCATGGACTGTATAGTCCATGAAATTCTGGCCAGAATCCTGGAGTGGGTAGCCTTTCCCTTCTCCAGAAGGGAATACATATCTTACCACACTTAAAAATTAAAAGGGGTTTTCCCAAAGGTTAATGCAATGCCAATCACTGAACAGAAAAGCAAGAAGAGGACAGGAACGGGAAGTTTCAAAATGGGAAATACAGTCAGTATTTTTTAAATGTCTGAGCTTATCAATAATCAAGGAAACGCAAAATTAAAGAATGCTATCCAATTTGCCCACCAAATAAGTAAAGAAAGGAAAACAGGGGAACCCCTAAGAGCTTCAGGCTGGTGGGGCTGCCAGAGTGTGCAGTCCCAGACCCAGTCTGCAGGCAGGGGTGAGACGCTGAGAGTGCATCCCGGAACCTTGAACCGTATGCTGACCCAGCCCCCCAGCCCCATTCCCGCCCGATCCACTCACCCTTCAGCTCATCAGCAGCAAAGAAGGCAGCCAGGCAGTCTTCCAGGGTGACGACTGGCCCCCAAAACCAGCTAGGGGTACAGGACACCACGAACCTACAGAGACAGAAAGTGAGTGTGGGGGGATGCTGCCAGGGTCTTGGCAAGAGTAAGATGTGGGGGGCCTGGGGGGCTGAGGTCTGTTTGGATCCAGAGAGGCAGCCTGGCCTGGCACATGGTCTGAGCTGAGGTCTGGAGCCGGAAACCTGGGACCACCAGCCAGTGTCCTTGCGAGGGTGACGTCACCTCCCCCTGAGTCTTGCCTTCCCTGTCTGTGAAGAGGCCCTGGCCATGCTGGCCTGTCTTCAGGGCAGAGCACAGGTTCCTGACATCAGGAGGGTAAAGCAGGCTTCGTGGAACAAACAGGGGCTCCAGAAAGCCCACCGGCTCTCCCTGCAGGGCCAGGCCCTCACTCAGCCACTGCCCTCCTTTCTAGCTGCCACCTGGTCACTCTCCCCATCATACTGCCTTCCAATCTATGGCCCTGCTCACACCAGGCCACCTCAGTATGGCCACAGAACATGCTAACTCACGAGCATCCTTCAGCCTCAAGCCCCTTCCGAACTACACCCTCATCCCTGTGAAAGCTGGTATTTTGCTGTTAAAGGTCTGTTGGCCCATCAGGCTGCCAGCTCCAGGAAGACCAGGTCAAGGGTGGTTATCTTCCAGCAGGCAGGGAGGTGGACCCACCGTCGGATATACTCCACAATAAAGGCAAGCCAGCCCTGGGCCACATAGCTGTCCCCGCAGGCGCCCGGCTTGGCCGGCACGTTCTGGTAGATGGCCGAGTGGAGTTTGGCCAGGTCCTCCTTGCCAGGAATGGGCAGTGACAGGTCCTGGAATGTCTCCACCGTGGTGGACACCTGGGACGGGGGGAAGGTTGAAGGTCAGCCTGGCTTTCCATCTGCCAGGGTTCTGCCCTGCCCAGATGAGCCCAGGTCTGGACCCCAAACCCCAGCTGCCAGATGACAGGTGTGTGGCAGAGAGCCAGCTCCCCAGTCCTGGGACACGGGGAGCCCCAGGACCAGGGCCTGCCTCTAGAGAGATGCAGGGGTCGGGGGGTACGGGGCGGAGAGCCAGTGCCCCAGCCCCAAGCTGAGTGGGAAGCCCTGTGCATCGCTCCCCTCCCCGCGCGGCACCCACCCGGTCACAGGTGAGACACTGCACGAGGCTGAGGACGGAGCCGTCGAAGATGTCCGAGATGACGCTGCGGTAGCTCTGCTCCTTCCGCCGCCGGCTGCCGGGGACCTGGGCTGGGGGCACCACATCCTGGGGCTAGACCTGGGACTAGGCCCCGCCCCGCCCGCCTGCCCGGCGCCAGGGGCAGGCGCTGGGTGGTCACGCCTGTACGAGTCACGTGACCAGCTCCCACTCCACCTCCTGGGTCTGTGGGAGCCCCCCCAGCAACAACTCGTGTCCCAGCCATGTTAGGACGGCTCAGAGACACCGCGTGAAGGGCGCCTGGCACAGCCCCTGGTAGCAAGTGCTCGCGAACCAAACATCGCCACCAGGGGCGCAACCTCCGCCACCCGCCCCGCTCCCGCCCCCTGCCCAAGCTCCAGGATGGGAGGCCCTGCCCGCCTCCCCTCTCCACCTTCCCGCTCCTCCGAACCTTTCTTGAGCACATAGGCCGGCCCCATCCTCACAGGGCTTGCACGATGAGGGCTGCTGGCCAGCTTGGCGTGGCCTTCGTGGTGGTGGACGGGGCTGCAGGGCCGGGAGCTGCGCATGTGCGCCTCGTTGTCCGGCTCTAGGGGCGGACGGAGCGAGGGGGACAGTGCTGGGCGGCTGAGCCAGCCCCTAGCCTGGTCAGGAAGACCTCCAGCACCTCCGAAGGGCACCAAGGCCTGAACCCACCACGTCTCCTCTGTCCTGAGCCCAGCCCACTCCCCAGCCCCTACACAGGACCTGTGTCCACACACTTCCCATTCCCGCTGGGGGCTTGAACTCGGGGAAGGCTCCTATCTCACTCCTTCACCAAGTGACATGCTATTCACCTGACTGCTCACCTACAGGCCAGGTCTAGTGGGAGAGCAGCCCCCTAGTGTTAGTCACTCAGTCGTGGCCGACTCTTTGCGACCCCCATGGACTGTAGCCCACCAGGTTCCGCTGTCCATGGGACTCTCCAGGCAAGGATACTGAGGTGGGTTGCCATTCCCTTCTCAAGGGGACCTTCCAGATCCATGGATCAAACCCAGGTCTCCTGCACTGCAGGCAGATTCTTTCCCGTCTAAACCCCCCAGGGTAGGGCTGCGGCCCAAGAGGGCCGCGGTGCTCCCGCAGCTGGCTGGTACCTGGCGTCCGGCAGGGACTGGTGGACCGCGGGGAGGGGGGCTGCGTCTCCGGGGGCTGCTGCTCCAGGGCGGCCATGGCGGTGTCCACGTCGGCGTCCTCGTCCACCTGCTCCGAGTTGGTGCGCTGCTGGCCCCACGAGAACTTGCGGTCCTTCATGCGCTCCTTCTCGGAGATGGCGCGGCCCGCCTCGTCCGCCATCAGCAGCTCCGCCTCGGCCTGGGAGCCTCCCCCGCTGCGCCCCTGCCCGTCGCCCTCGCCGCGGTCGCTGCTGGAGTCGCAGGACAGGAACTCGTCCTCTGAGGGGCTCCGGTCACCCTCCCGCTTCTCATCCGTGTCGCTCGAGTCCGAGTCCCGCGCCTCGGTCAGCGCCGCCGCTGTGGCCACCACGGGCTCCTTGAGTTCCTCGTGCAGCTGGTCCATCAGGCAGCGCAAGAATTCCTGGGTGTCCTGGAATTCCAGGGCGGCCTCAGCACGGGCAGCCCTCCCCAGAAGGGCCCACCTGACCCTCTTCTACTGCCGCTGCTGCTAAGTTGCTTCAGTCGTGTCCGATTCTGTGTGACCCCGTAGACGGCAGCCCACCAGGCTCCTCCGTCCCTGGAATTCTCCAGGCAAGAGTACTGGAGTAGGTTTCCATTTCCTTCACCAATGCATGCATGCGTGCTAAGTCGCTTCAGTCGTGTCCAACTCTGGGCGACCCTATGGACAGCAGCCCACCAGACTCCTCTATCCACGGCATCCTCTACGCAAGAATACTGGAGAGGGTTGCCATTTCCTTCTCCACCCCTTCTACTGAGGAGGACGCAAAGGCTGGGTGGCCAGCCGACCCCTCCCAGGTCTCGTGCTCTGAAGTGGCAGAGTGGACAGGGTGACCCAGGTCTGCCCGTCTCCAGGCTCCTGCTTTCCAGCCCTGCTTCTGACTGAGCATGGGAGACAGCGGATGTAAGCGTTCAGCCATGAAAGTCTCCTTGTTCCCAAAAGGAGGGGAAGTGAGAGTAAGCACGGAGCTGAGTAGGACACAGGTGACACTGTGGGGGTGTATGCATGTGAGCACCCGGCTGAGTTTTGTGGGTAGCAACGCCAGCCGGCAGGCCAGGCCACCAACAATCTTAACCCATCTCTGGCGCTCTCTGCTCCTCTGGCCCTTTGCCAGCCCTGGTGCCCACGCCTTCCAATGACTTGTGGGAGGAGGGACAGGCGTCCCACAGGCCTGGGCACGACTCAGTGGCCAGGACAGGAAGTGGGCAGAACACAGCTGCCACTGCAGGCTGGCTGGGCCTCTGATCCTGGCAGTGCTGCCGTGACCCTGACTACTCTGTGATGAGGTCGCAAGCCCAGGGGGAGCCAGGGCAGCAAGGCCTCTGGCACAGCTTTGCCCACTGGCTCAGGCAGGCACGGTGCACACAGGAGGTGCTTCAGAAGGTCAGAAGATGATGGTGCAGGCCGCGGGCAGCTGGGGGCCCCTGGTGCCTGTGTGGGACCACTGGGTTCAAAGTCCAGTCCTGTCCCTCACAGTCCCCGACCTGGATGTCAGAAGCAGCCCCTAGGGCCCAAGTCCCACCCACACAAGGTGGCGACTCTGCAGTGGCCAGAGCCAGCTGCACACCCAAAGCCTCAGGTCGCCGACATGGAGAGAGGGGCCTTGATTTCTCAGTTCTAGCTGAGGGAGGGGGCCGGCTCTGGGTGGATTTCATCAGCAGAATGTCAAACAGGTTCAGCCCCGGCTGCAAGCCCAGCAGTGAAACCCCCATCTGGGGTAGGACCTGAACGGTCAGCTTGGGGCAGTGTGCAGCATGTGGCTGCATTCTGCTTCACCGTGGGTCCATGATTTTATGCTGTAGAAAGATACCACTGATTCCAGAGGGGTTCTCTAGATTTACAAAAACTTACCATCAAAATGTCTAGTTTACTAAGAGTGAAATTCTGCCCGTGGTTCGGGCAAGGAGAAAGCACAGGCCTATGTGAGTGGTCAGAGATGCATGCGCCTAGAATCAAGGCTGCCTGAGGTCAACTCTCCCCTCTGCCTTGTACCAGCTGTGTAACTGATACGTGGTCACTGGACAAGGACTTGCCTGCTGAACCTCAGTCTCCCAACCTGTCAAGTGGGGAGAACACCAGCAGGTTCTGGGAGGCTCTGAGGTCCTTGCACCCATGAAGGGCTCGGGCAGCAAGTCTGGTCTAGGAGTCCCGTCTGGCAAAGCAGACCTCTGGTTTTTTCCACACTGGTCTTGGTTTATAGCCCTGGGTGTCCCCCGGGGCAGCTCAGATGGCCTACCTGCTGGGCATAGCCTCGGAACATTGGGTTGACCAACTTGATCCCATGGGACAGGCTGGTGGGAACCACGTAGCTGGGGCTGTAGGAAGACCAAATCCGTTAGTACAGGCGGTGGTCTGCTCTGAGCTACTCAAGCCTGCGAGGGCAGCTGGGCAACCATGATGGCCAGATCAGGCTCTGTGTGGCGTTTACCGCGATGTCGGGCGGTGCTGGCCCGGCCAGGGACCCAGCAGGTCTGCACATCTCTAAGGTCAGGAAAGGAAAACATCAAGTCATGGCTCAGCCAGGCCTAGTCAGCTCTTGACTAGGATGGCATCACGTCCTGCCAGCCCGTGACATGCCTCCTTTAAAATGGTTCTCATTCTGAAATATTTACTGTTGCTTTCTAATTTCAAAAGTCATACATGTTCATTATTCAACAGTAGAAAATTTCGGAAAAAAAAATACAAAATTTCAGGAAAGCACAGCAAAGAATCATCAACACTAGCAGCATCCTGCAGAGATAATGACCATGAAGATTTCCAGACGTTTCCTGGACAATGCAGACACAAAATTACACGCAGGTAAACACTTGAATGTGGCTTAAAGTTGGAGCTGTATTGCATCATGCTGTTTAATAATCTGCTTTTAATTTAATATATTTCGATGCACTCACTTTATTCCCAATGTTAACGTTTTCCTGGATCTACCCCAAGCATCTGGTCTTTAAATTCCTTTTACACTGAGCTAAAGCCCCTGGTCAGTGTCAGCCACCACTTCTGAAACCTTGTTTGATGTGCACAGATGTGGCTGAGACCTAGGAGTGGTCACCGTGTGTCTCCAGACCGCAGCACACACGCTCTGAAGTGCTGCCAGCTGCAGTCAACGCCAGGTTCAAGTTCTTGCTGCGCCTTTCACAAGATGTGTTATCTTGGGCTAGACGCTTGAATCTCCCTGAACCTCAGTTTCCCCAGTTTGCGAGCCAGAGTTGGCTGTGACCTGTACCTGGAAGGGCCCCCGTAAGCATGACACAGGGGAAAGTGTGGCCCGTGGTGGCGAGAGGTTGAGGGCACCGGAAGTGCTCCATCAAGGGGCCCGACAGAAAGCCTGTCCCCATGCCCCTGCCAGAGGTCGGGGACTCGGTCACTCACCGTTTCCTGTGCCAGACCTCAGAGACCAGCTTCTGATAACTTTTGCACAGGGCTGGCTTCTTGTCTGTGCGGACCAGGCCTCCACACTCCAAGAAGAACTGGGTGAGCGGGGGGCTGGGGGAGGGGGCAGGGAGCCAGGTCAGCAAAGAAGAGAAGGGTACACGGCATCATTTACAAGAGCTGGCTGGAGGAGAAAACCTGTCCTGTGTGGGGATATACCAGGGCCCCCCAGAGCCATAAATACCTGTAGGTGACTTGACAGACCCCACCTGTTATGGGGCTGAATTGTATCCCCCTGCAAATTCATACACTGAAGTCCTAACCCCCCCACCGTAGAATGTGAATGCACTGGAGATAAGGTCTTTCTTTAAAGACTGTTGTGTAAAAATTCGAGGAAGCATCACCCCTCCTTTCATCGGCCCCTGCTTAGAAACCTTCCTGAGCCTGAAGGCCTCTCCCTCGCTTCTTTTTTCTTTGTTTTTGTTACCTCGTTACATAAGAAATAGTCATTTATTGTAGAAAAATTAGGAAATACAGATAAGCAAACAATAGTAACTGACCTTAATCCTACCATGAGTGGGGATAGCTACTCTGAAGATATCCTCCTAGAATTTTCTATGCATGCAGAGCCCCCATCCTTGCCCTCCTTCTCTCTCTCTCTCACACACACACACACACACACACACACACAGAACCCTTAGTAGGTGTGAGACCCTGAGTGCCAGGCAGAGGAGATGGCCCAGCCTCAGGGAGTAGAGGGTGTCTTAGATGGAAAAAAATATTTTCACCCCCAAAATGGGACTGCACCATAAAAAGGATCACAACCTTTTCCTACTTATCATATTCTGAACTCCTCCCCGTTTCAGTAAATATTGTCCTGCACCATTTTTCCCTGAACTCACCGTAAAGCTGGTCTGTACTAAATTTGTGATTTTTATGGGCCTTTAACATGTTTCCAATAAATGGCAGGGTGAGGAACAGCACAGACAGCTTTTTCAACCTCTCTGGGTACTGGTACCTCCTTTAGGAGAAATTCCCATTGGAGGGATTGCTGGGTCAAAGGGCAGGTGTGGTTTGGGGCGTTTTGATGTGTACCCACATCCAGGCTTCTATGAGCAACACACACGCCCCAACTTGGGGGCGGCAGCTGCTATTCCCAGGGCCCCCCAAATCCCAGATGAGGCGAAACCTACCAGTTGGACAGAGCCTGCAAGGCCGCATTCATGTAGCAGGAGTTGCCGAGGTTCTTCATGCCCGTGAGGCCTGGGGACCAGCACACACAGAGGGAGGGGACCATGAGCACTCGGAGAGGAGCCGTGGCTCCCGAGCCCCGAGGACCTGCCCGGGAAACCTGCCGAGTCAGCAAGGGCAGCGACCCGGGTTGAAAGAAGCCGGCCTGCCCAGGGGCACAGGGCTGAGGCGTGGCTGAGGGCTGCCGGGCCCCAGGGCTGCACTCCAGGGAAGCCCTCATGTCACAGAGACCGCCCTACGCCGCCCCACCTGTCCAGGCGGCACAGCTCGCGGGCCTGTTACCTCGTGGCTTCAGGTCGTCGTCCTCCGACTCGGACTCTCCTTCGTCCGCCACAGCGATGGGGACGGCTTTCAGAGGGTGGGAGGGCGGCGGAGAGTCCTGCGTCCAAGAACCAGGGTGAGAAGTCAGGAAGACTAGTAGGTGAGGGGGGAGAGGGGCTGGGCACGGGCCCTGCGCTGGGGTGTCGGGGGAGAAGCCCAGACCCCTAGCCACTCAGTCAGCCCACCTGAGCAGGGGACATGGTGGTGAAGAGAGGGCATGAGTTTGAGCAACTCCGGGAGATGGTCATGGACCGACCGGGAGGCCTGGCGTGCTGCAGTCGCCAAGAGTCAGACACGACTGAGCGACTGAACTGAACTGGTGGCTTTGCCCTAAGAACTCTCTGGCTTGTGCTTTACTTACAGTAATGAGTAATAATGTTTTATTTATAACAAATTTGAGAAAAAAATAGAAACAAAGAAAAAACAACAGGCAGCCCAACTTTTCTGAGACAAACACTGTTGATTATTATATCTCTGTTGCATTTAAACTGTTAATACACACACACACATCCAAAACAGGACTTGTATATACTTTTTTATAGACTTTTTTGTAAAAAAAAAACAAAAACAAAAACAAAACAACTCATATATATTGATCATTTAAGTCCACAAACATAGTCCATACACATTTATTGAGCACCTATTATGTGACCATCATTGTCAACATGGAGGAAAGACAGCACTGTACCCAGACACGTCAGGCCTCTCCGGAGGCTCAGATGCTGATTTAATGAGCCCTCCCTGAGGGTCAGCTCCACGCTGGGCTCTCCCACCTGCCTCCTCCAAGGGCCTGAATGGCTCCTGGCCTGGTGCACTGCCTGGGGGGAGGGTGTCCGGGTGTTTCCCGTGCCGGCCTTGGCCCAGGGCACCCCCAAGGCCTACCCGCCCCCAGTCACCTCTGCATCCTGAGCCCTCACACCACCCTGGACAGGGCTGGGGCTCAGCGGGCATTAGCTGACTTGAGCTCCTCAGAGCCACCTGGAAACTCAGAGTGGGAACAGACACCATCGGGGACCCACTGCCCTGCCCTCGCCCTTGTTTCACCGCCGGCTGGCCCCTGCGCCCCCTCACCTGCTCTGAGAACTTGGGCGCGGGGCCAGGCGGGTGGGCCGCCAGGCGCGGCTCCAGGAACACTTCCTTCTCACACGCGTAGCACCACACCCGGAACGTGGTCAGGTTCACCGTCAGGTTGTGCTTTTTCGCCTAGAGGGCAGGGTGCAGAGGAAGGAGAACACACTGGCCTACCGGGTGCCGCGGGCCTGCCTCAGCTACACGGGCTCGGGAAAATCTCAGATTTTCAGGAATCTCAGATTCTGCTCCCCCCACCTCAGCCAGGCTTGCCAAGGGCTGCGGCTGCCTTCTCTCTTCCTTCTTTGCCGTGACTGTTCCCATTTTACACACACAACCGCCAAGGCCCAGAGAGGCGGGTGGAGCCAGGGGGCGGCTGGAGCTGGGGTCTGACCTCAGGGCCCACGCTCACCTGTGCGTGCAGGGTGCTGTGGTCAGCGAAGGATTCTCCGCAGCCAACGTAGGAGCAGGAGACCTGGGGAGAGATGGAAGGGGAGCGGGCGGGGGGCCGAGAGGACAGACAGGGCCACGCCGTGAGGGGGTATCCCCGCTGCCACCCCGGGACCCCAGGGACCAAGGCCCGGCTGCCGGTTTGCACACCCAAGGTGTGCACTGGGCACGGCTGGCCGCCACACAGCTGCCCCGCCTCTGAGCGAGACGGGCGGTAGGCCCTGGGCTGAGGCCTGGCTGCTGGGCGCCCTGACCTGCTCCTCCCTCCACTCACCCCTTTTCCACCAAAACCCCACTTCCTGATGGGCCAGTTGGCAGGGCCACACTTTTGGTGGGGGCGGGGGGAGCCTGGGCCTCATGGCCATTTTCTGACGGGGACGCTGAACGGGCAGAGGCAGCCGGGGGCCCTGTGCTGACCCCGTGCCCCGTGGTGACCTGCCTTTGGCCTTGCACTCTCCTCCCCCAGATCCGCCCAGCTCCCACGGCCCAGCATGTGGTCTCCACCCAGCCCTGGCTGTCAGACGGCTTCACTGCAGGAGAGCGCTGGTGCACCCTGAGCAGTGGTCAGCCATGCACCAGCTGGAGAGGGGCGGCGTCACTTTCTGCGTCGGGTTCCGTCTCGGTCTCTAGGGGGGCGTCTGTGGGCTCCCAGGAGGCAGGGCCATGACCCCCACTTCCTGCCATCCCCGGGGCCCCAGACCATGTCCTGCAGCGTAGTTTACTCTGAGCGACAGGCCCCAAAGGACGAGGCCAGAGCCCTACGGAGGCTCCTGTGCCTTCTGCTAAGAGACTTGAACTGTGATCTTTGTGCACATTTGCTGCCTTTTTTTGTCTCTCCTTGTATTTGTTTTCAAAGAAATTTTTAGTAAGATTATATAGTGTGATATATACTTGTGGCAAAGTTGGAAAACACTACAAAGTTATAAAGAAAAATTAATTATCTGTAATTCTGCCCCCCTCAGAGAAAATCGTCACTTGTTCACACATTTACTGTTACTCTTTTGCGTGAGCATAATAATCACAACCAGATTTTACTGGACACTGTCTAAGGGCCACGAACCATGTTAAGGCCATCACAGGCACCATCTTGCCAAATTCTACCCTAAGGGGGGTGGTCCACAAGGCGGGGGCAGTCGTCAGTATTGTGGCCTCTGCTTTATAGATGGCAAAACGAAGACCCAAACTGGCCCAGGGGTGTGTGTGTGTATGTGTGTGTGGCTGGGTGGGTGAATGCTCAGTCACTCAGTCACGTCTGACTCTTTGCAACCCCATGGACTGTAGCCGACCAGGCTCCTCTGTCCATGGGATTCTCCAGGTAAGAATACTGGAGTGGGTAGCCATTTCCTCCTCCAGGGGATCTTCCCAACCCAGGGATCAAACTCTTGTCTCCAGCGTCTCCTGCACTGCAGGTGGATTCTGTACCACTGAGTCACCTGGGAAGCCCCAGCCCAGGAACTGACTGCCACTAACAAGTGCCAGGGTTCACAGCCAAGATGCTACATCGTCTCATATGCACGTGCTGAATAGAAATTTCCCCTTCATGTCAATGGGCTCATTCAGTCCAGAGCTTTTCCCTCTTCATCTTTAATGGTTGGAAGGGCAGGCAGCCCAGGGGCTCACACACTCTGGGGCCCTCTTGGCTTGGGCACCACACCCGAGACATCCATGCCCTGTGTCCCTGCCCAAGGTTTCAGGCCACGCCCACAGAGGACAGGTATTCCCAGCCCAGAGTCTGGACCCAGCTCCAGGGCCCCAACAGCTGCAGGAAACTTACCTGGAGACAGGCCCACAGGTTGGGTCCAGAAACCCCGCATGACTGACAGGTGCTCTGTGTGAGGCGGGGAAAGAGACCAAGAGGAGGGTGTGAGTGGCCACAGGACATGAGCCATCAGACTCAGCCCAGAGGCTTTGCCTCACAGAGATTCCAGCCCACGGGGCCACTTTAAGCTTTACTGTTCGAATTTTGTTTTTTCATGTGCCTGAAAAAACATTTTCAATACAATCACTTAAAGCTTATCAGGGAATGTTTAACAGGAGGATTCCTACGTGCTGTTTCTCATAAATCCTCTGTTGCTTATCAGCTTCTGCCAGAAGCGAGTAGAACTGCACGCAGCTCTCAGGACTGAGGTCATACGATGAGACAGGCTTGAATCTCCTTCAGTAAACATTCTCCTTAAGACAAAACTGCCCAGTCTCGATCCTCTTTCTTGGATATGGATTGTCTCCTGACCTTGTGACCATTATTATCCCTTGTTCCCTTGGTAACGGTTGTTGTACTTTTGGTTTTCTGATCTTTATCATTGTTGAAAGAAATTTCTTGTACCATAGCCTATATATACTCACAGAAAGACCATTAAAGCACTCTGCTCCATCAGAGCTTGGGTCCCCGTGTCTTTCTTTCTTTCTTTCTCTCTCTCTCTCTCTCCGGCTAATTTGATGGAGCGCAGAAACCCGTCGCGCTTACTCTCCTGCCCGGGTTTCCAAGACTCCCTAGAGAAGGCGCCCTGTGCCTTCAGCCTCTTGAGAGGGTGCCCTGTGCCTTCATGAGCAATACAAGCCCTGTGTCAAGAGCTTTATTGGTTCTCTGCGTAAACCAGGGAATATCAGCCTCTTTCTCTCTTGCACGTTCTTATCATCAACTCCGGACTGCCAGTTCCTTTATGACACTCATTTATTTAAGCCTTTCTGCCCGGCTAGACTATGGGCTCCATGAAGGAGGGATGGTCTGTTTTGCCTACCCCTGCGACTTCACAGAGTATGGTACAAATCAGATCAGTATATTTGTTGACCACAGAAACACCCAGGTATCTGTTGATCAGGATGACAGAGCCTGCTTCTGGTCCACTGATATCTCTCTTCCCTGCTTTAATAAAAGAATCTACGTATTTTGGCTGAGCACATGGTCAGTGAGCTAAAGACTATGTGTCCTAGCCCCCACTGTGATCATGGGACTCGGTTCTAGTCGATAGCGTAACAGTAAAAGTGACATGTGCCACTTCTGAGTTTTGCACAACCCTTGGTCTCTCTCCTGTTTCCATTGGCTGGAATGCAGATGTGATGGCAGGAACTCAAGTAACCACTTTGGACCTGGAGGTGAAAGGCATGTGTTGAGAATGACAGATCCACTCTATCAGAGCTACCTACATCTGGACTGCTCAATGAGAAAAGCAAACTCCTATCTCATTTAACTCACTATATTTCAAGGTCTTTTCATTATAATTTAAACTGTCCTAAGTAATTTTCTCTGTGCCTCTCTAGAACAGCAGTTTCCAGCTGAGCTTTCACAATACCCAGTGTGTCTCTGCCAGTTGTGAGATGAATTCTAAGCACTGGTCTCTGCAGCAGTTACAGAGCTGATCCCTGGTGAGGGATCATAATGAGCCAGGTATCCAGCTAAGTTCTTTGGACCTTGCTCATGTAATCCTTATCACAGTCTCTGCAATAGGTCCCAAGACCCCCTTCTTACAGATGAGAAATGGAGGTTTGGAGAGGTCATGACCCTACTGTCAGAAGCACTATCAGCTGAGGAGTCAGGGTCATCAGACTTACGGGAAAGGTCTAGTCTCCTCCCAAGGGTGGCCACATCGACCCTTAGGCCTCCATGGGAACTTCTTTCCACTAAGCCCAGATTCTGGCTGTGTTTGTAAAAATCCTGAACATGGCTCTCTCAGCAAGGTTGAGAAGGCGCAGCTCATCCCATCAGTGGGGCTGAGGTTTGCAGTCTGTGTCTTAGGTTCTCTTGCCAAGGATGCTAACGGGGCAGGAGACCAGTCTGCTCGATAGACTCAAAGTTGCTACTCCTGACCTTTCCAAATTTGTCATCTCTTTTGTGACTTTCTGATTTCACAGTTCACTCCCATCTTCCCAAATTTGTTTTTTCATTTCAGTCATATGAATGATAAAAGTATTATGTGCTTATTTCAACAACTTAAATGACGCGTATGCTGTATATAATATGTAGCATATTACATACAACACATATACACTGTATATAATATGTAGTATATTATATATAATACATGCTATATGTGTGTCATATATTATATATAATACATATATGCTGTATGTAATGTGTCCTATATTGCATATAATACATATATGCTGTATATAATGTGTCATATATTATATATAATACATATATGCTGTATATAATGGTAGTATATTATATATAAAACATATATGCTGTATATGTGTCATATATTGTATATATGTATGCTGTACATAATGTATCATATATTACATATATGCTGTACATAATATGTAGTGTATTATATATAATATATACATGCTGTAATAACTTGAAGTATTTCCCTCCATACCTTTGGCTAGTAAAAATGAGATCACACTGTACACACTTCTCAGTAACAGGCTTCTGTCACCTACTTAGGGTCACCCTTGTGTGTCTGTACACAGAGATCCCCATCTCATTCTTTGCGATAAGTACACGGGGGCCCACACTGCGGGTACAGACGCCACAACTGTTTCACTCATTCCCTTCCTGGTAGATATGCGTTTGACCACCAGTGTTTTCCTTTTACAAAGAATGCTCAGTAAACACTGCTGTATTTGTGTCTTGTAACTGGTACACACACTGCTCCTAGACACATTCCGAGCACGGGAACTGAACCCCTGCAGTCACGGTAACTTGACTGCAAACGTTGGGTCCACGCCCCTCCTCCCTATCCCTGAGTGACAGCAGTTTGTGCCGTGCGCATCTGAAATGGTGCCATGTTGGTTTCCTGGCCAAATCCTTGACCACCAGGGAAATCAAGCACCTTTTTTCAAGAGTTTCTCAGCCACTTGCATTGCCTCCATTGTGAGCTACCCGGCTCAATCCTTGCACCTTCTGGGTATTTTAAAACCACGTTGGTTTCATTTTGTAGATTTCCAAAAGGCTGCCATGTCCCAGCCCGATCTTCCCAGGTTCTGCCTCCCTCTTCCCACCTTGTTCGTCTCCTCCCTGTTCTCAGATTTCCCAAGAAACTCTCAGTTTGTTTCACTTATTCCTTTGTGCAGACGCAGGAAGAGACCAGTGTTAGATGGGGCAAATGCACCACAGCCTTGCTCTGCTCTTCCTCCTGACCACACTGAAACCATCCTCTACAGGGTTAGCAGAAACTGGTGATGAACAGAAATGGAACTTGTCTTACACAACAGCAACTAAGGGAACAGCTGGGTAAAAAACCTCTAGTCTATACATCACAAGACTCCTTAATCACCCCTACAGATAACAGCTCTGATGTATACATTGCTATAGTAATAGGGGTCTAAGCTGTTTTTTCAGAAACTTGGAGTCTTGTCCAGTTCGAGCCGGCTAAGACTGTTTGGGACCACTGACCCTAAAACTGGGTGTGTGTAAGTGTCTGATAAATGACATTTTGATGTCAAAGGGCCCAAGACTTCAGCCTCAGATCATGCTAGGCACCTCCATTTTTGAACATGCATCCTAGGAAGAAACACATAACTCAGACACACTTGTGCAGAACACTGATGACCTCATCTCTCCCCATGCCTAAGACCATCCTGCTTCTTCATCCCATAAATATTCCAAGACCCTCGCCTTCTGGGAGGCTGATCTGAGGCTTGTTCTCCTGTTTCCTCACTTGTGAATCAACCCTTTCTTTGCTGCAAACTTCGGTGTCTCAGCGTTTGGCTTGCTATGAATCAGCAGATGAACCTGGTTCAGTAGCAGCAAACAAGACGACTTCAAAAGAAGCCACAGGAACTTTGAAGAATCACACCTGAGACTGAGCCAGCTCAGGCCAGAAGCCACCCAGCACCTGCTGGTGCAGGGAGGCTGAATAACCAGCATTAGGTGCCTGGAAAGAAGACACAGGAATCTGTCTAGGAGTCTGACCCAACCCCACCCCTGGGAATGGCCCCTCCACATGGCCCTGCCCCTGAACACGAGGACACTGTACAGACAGAATGCTGCAAAGCGCCCAGATGTCCACCCACAGAGGATCGGCTGCGGAGTCTACACAGTGAACTATGATGCAGCTTTAAGACAGACCACGAGACCCATGTGCTGAGACCACAGAGCTCCAAGATACTCTGCCAGGCGAACAGAGCACGTTACCAAAACAGCTACAGTACACTGCTTTCTATGTAATAGAGGGGAAATGAAAAATAAGTATTCCCATAAGCAAACTCTGAAAAGATACAAAAGAAACCAACGTTCGTGGCTGTCTGGAGGGTGGGATGGAGAGGGTGAGCACAGGACGGGTGGGAGGGGGACTCCCTGACATTTTTCTTCTTACATCATTTCAGTTTGAACCATGTGAAAGCGTTACCTACTTAAATTGTTTTTAATCTAACAAACAGACAAATAGCACATCCTCCCTACTCAGTGTGGCCCACCTTTGGGAGTCCCCTGGGGGTCCCACGGTCAGGACTCCAAGCTTCCACTGCAGGGGGCACGGGTTGGATCCCTGGTCAGGGAACGAAGACCCTGCAAGCCACAGTATAGACAAAAAAAAAAAAAAAAAACAGAGGCCCACCTCTTCTCTTTGAACCTCCCTGAGCCCTCCTCAGGTCAAGTGTGCAAAAAGCCCGTGGACTCTCGGAGCCTGACTCTCCGCCTTGCACCTGCTCCAGCCACTAATGGGCATCAGCGCTCCCAAATGGATGGTCTACGTGGTAATTAATGGCTGTTAGGACGCAGCCCCGGAAGGCCTCCTGAACAGACGCCAGCTTTTCCATTTACATAAAAGGCCAAGCTGAGACTGCTGGGAGCCAGTGCTTCCGCGGCTTCAGAAATGTCTGTATCCCAGGAATGTGGTGGAGGCGGGGGATGACCTGGGTGTGGGCCTCGGTCCCGGAAAGTCTGACCCTTTACCTTGGATTTGAGCAGCAAGTCCTCTTTGGTCACCTCCCCTATCGAGTCAAGATGAGGACAAAGGTCCCTGGAGTCCCCCATGCTGGCCCGGGCTCACCTATAAGGAAACACAAGGGATCCTGGGTTAATGGCAGCCCCTGCCGGCTGGAGGCAGGAGAGGCTGAGGGGTTAAGTGCATACTTGGGTCTCGAGCCCCAGATCTGTCACGTACTTGCTGGTGACCCAGAGAAGCTACTTAACTGCTCTGAGCCTCACCCTCTTCGCCTGACGATTGGAGAAGGAGATAACACCTTCCGGAAGGGTTGCTCAGAAGATTCACTAAGGAAATATCAGCGAAATGCCTGGCCCAGGGACAGCAAGTGCAGGGAGATGATTAGAATTCAAGCGCTGGGTGTGATGATGAGAACTGTTGATAGGGAAGACACAAGGGTGCTTCCTGCATTTGGGGAGCTGCCTGTTAGGGAATCTAAAACTGCAGTCCTGTTGAGAGACACCAGCTCCCTGACCTGGAGACCACTCTACACTAGGGGGCAGCAGCGGGCAGGGTAGAGAGGCCAGGGCTGAAAACCAAGGAGAAAGGCAAAACCAGAAGGGGACTGCGCTCTTCTCTGAGCAAGCAAGCTCCCTCTTCTCAAGAGCTTCAGAGAGGCCAGGTGACCCAAAGGCCACTTATCTCACTTCCTGTGAGAAACCCCACTTACAGAAGAATCTTTAAACTCCAAGATACTAGAGGAGGAAGTCAGAGCAGCAGCTCCTCCAGATAATGTTATTTGAGAATGAGAAAGTCGCAGAGAAGGGCGGGCAAACCAAGCTAGGAAGGGGTCTGAAGATGTTCGCTGAAGCACCAGCGGTGGTGTAACTGGGTGACAGATTTCATAAGAGCTGTGTGGTTGTTGCTTTTGTTTTTTGTTTTTTTTTTTACAATTATAAAAACAAAACTCAGACGATATACTTTTTAAAGTACAAGGTATAGGAGCAAAATAGAGGGCTTCCCTGGAGGCTCAGACGGTAAAGCGTCTGCCTGCAATGCAGAAGACCTGAGTTCGATCCCTGGGTCAGGAAGATCCCCTGGAGAAGGAAATGGCAACCCACTCCAGTACTCTTGCCTGGAAAATCCCCTGGACAGAGGAGCCTGGGAGGCTACAGTCCACTGGGTCACAAAGAGTCAGACACGACTGGGCAACTTCACTTCAGTTTCTGGTGACTCAGTGGTAAAGAATCTGCCTGCCAATGCAGGAGATACGAGTTTCATCTCTGGGTCAGGAAGATCCCCTGGAGGAGGAAATGGCAACCCACTCCAGTATTCTTGCCTGGGAAATCCCATGAACAGACGAGCCTGGGAGGGTTAGAGTCCATGGGGTCACGAAAGAGTCGGACATGACTTAGCAACTAAACGACAGTAACAATAAAGTAAAATAAACTGCTGATGATATTGTGGCAAACTTCCATCCTGACGCTCTTCTGTGCATAATTCTCTCTTTTTTTTCCCTGACCAAAACATTTAATTAACAAAAAAATATTACAATGGCAGAGAAAATAATAATAACAATAAAGAGAAATTCGAAGTGGGAATCAGGGTAGAAAACAATGCAAAGACTTTGGTTCCTAGGAGACCAACACGCCGGCTGAGCTGGCCTTAGCCCCAGCGCCTTCTGAGTTTTCCTTGGCTGCTGGCTTCTTGCCTTCCCCCAGGAGACAAAGGTTGTGCTTTTCCCAGAATTCATTTAGTTCTTTTCCCTTTGCCTGAAGCTGTTGTGTCAGCGTCTCTGTGATCTTCTGTATCTGCTCCTTGTAGTTCCCCAAGGCAGGCGGCGCCTCTTGGATGGTCCGCTCCCCCAGCACCCCTCCAAGCATGAGGCAGGACTTGCGGGTTTCATCTGCCTCCTTCAGAGTGTCAGTCACTGCGCTGTGCTCATCCAACTCCATCGCCAGCTCCTTCAGAGTATCAGTCACTGCGCTGTGCTCATCCAACTCCATCGCTACCTCCTTCAGAGTATCAGTCACTGCACTGTGCTCATCCAACTCCATCGCCAGCTCAGCGGCCTTGGACGCCAGGCCCCGCTGATCCTGCCCAAGACGGTTGAAGCCAGCGATTACCCGCTCTGTGGACACCCCTGCCCCGTGCCGCTCCCACTGCTCTCGCCGGCGAGACCGCCATTCTCCGCCATCTTCACTGCCTGCTAACTAATTCTTCTCTTTTTTAAACCAGAAGGGGAAAAAAGCTATTTCAGTTTGAAAAGCAGATGCTTCCTTGGAGGGAACTCCTTGGTGTGCCGGCAGCTCTGTATTTGACTGTGGTGATGGTGACATGGACCTGTATGCATTTGTACGTATTAGTTGCTCAGTTGTGTCCGACTCTTTGCAACCCCACGGAATACAGCCCTCCAGGCTCCTCTGTCCATGGGATTCTCCAGGCAAGAATATGGAGTGGGTTGCCATTCCCCTCTCCAGGGGATCTTTCCGACCCATGGATCAAACCCAAGTCTCCTGCATTGCAGGCAGATGCCTTTGCCGTCTGAGCCACCAGCGAAAACTGCCTGGAACTGAACACACACACGTGCACGCACACACACACACACACGAGTGCGAGTAAAACTGGTGAAGTCTGAATGAGCTCCCTGGTGTACCGGTCTCTCTGCTGGTCGTGACGCTGTACTACGGATACACCAGAGATGCGGTACCACTGGGGACCGTGGGGAAGGGAACCTCCCAGCACAGTTTTTGGCAACTTACTCTGAGTCTATAATTATCTTGAAAGAAAGAAAACGTTTAAAAATAAATAAGTAAATGCTGCCGCCACCCAATATTTTAGCAGAAATTGTACCCAGGAACCTGGCTTTTGACTCTAGCTCCAAACTGTTACCGAGAAAAAGGGCCCAATCAAAGATGCAGGAGAAGCCAACGGTGCTTTAATCAAAGGCAGAGGTTGTGCAACCACCAGAGGGAGGTGGACCCCCCAAGCGCCCTCCTGCAAGCCCCACCCCACCCCAAAAGATCTGCCCACGGTGAAGTGGCCCAGACTCCACGCCAGACAGGAGTGACTGGTGCTGACGAGGGGCCAAACTTAGTGTTTTCCACGCATTCTTCCCCTGAAAGCTTCCCCGGCCACCTCAGAGGCGGGGCTTTCCCCGTTTTATAGATGACTAAACAGGACACCTCTAGTCCCAGGTCTTGCAGACGGGAGCTCCAGGACTGGGGCCAAAACCCAAGTGGGTCAGACTCTTGGCCCGCTCTTTGGAACGTACAGAAAATGCAAACATAGGCAGAAGGAGACAGAAGTGTGTAACCCACCCCCAAGCACTCATCACCTGGCTTCACAATTAATCCATGGCCAACCTTGCTGAATCTCAACCTGCCACTTCCTCCTTTGTGCAGCAAATCCCAGATATCACATCATTTCATCCGCATACGTCTTTCTATGAGACTCAAAAAAGAAAAAAAAAAAAAAAAAACCCACACAACCAAGATTCTATCATTTCACCTAAAAAGAAAAATCTATACTTCCTTCTTGGTCCGTGTGTAAGGGCGACACCTGAGTGGGAGAGGCTGAAGGCCTACCTCTGTGCAAAGCGACAGCCCCCGGAGGCAGTCACCCTCCGCATTCTTCGGTCCCGGCCAACGGTGGTGAGTTGCTGCGCTGGGCTGGGGTGAGCACAGGCTTCTGCTGAGGAACCTGGGAAGACAAACCAGCACACTTCATGTCGTTCTGTTAACCTTAAAAATCACTCTCAAGGCTTCCCTGGGGGTCCAGTAGTTAGGAGTCGGCCTTGTGATGCAAGGGACACCAGGTTGACCTCTGGTCTGGGAAGATCCCCACGTGCCTTGGAACAACTAAGTCCTTGAGCCACAACTGCTGAGCCTGTGCTGAAGAGCCCAGGAGCGGCACCTACTGAAGCCCGAGCACCTACAGCCTGTACTCTGCAGCAAGGGAAGCCCACACACTGCAACGGAGGGTGGCCCCCACCGGCTGCAACTGGAGAAGGCGTGCTCGCAGCAGCGAAGACCCAGCACGGCCAACATCAAAATAAAATACATACATAAACCTTGAAAAAGAAACATTCTCAACACCAAGCAGAAGCTATAAACAGCCCACAATTCCTCCTGAGGGAGGGGGGGCAGGGAGTGAATTTTTGGACATTTGGGGCATCCACAGGCTAGACATACTCTCCAGTATGTCTCCAGGGACAATGAAAACACACCACTGCTGGGACGGCTGAAGAAGGCTTGGGTGGAGCTGGCAAACAGGGTCAGCCCTCCCCCCGGGGGGGTGTCAGACCCCTCACTAGTCACTGCTGGGCATTACCTTTGTGATCCCCGAGAGATGGTTTGGCAGCGGAGGGCCACGGGGGGCCGCTCCGACAACTGCTCCCTGCTGGACCAGAGGATCCACCCTTTCCACGAGTGCCTCAGATCGTGGAAGCACTCAGATCATCCTTTTGATCTGAGACCCTCAGATCAGCCTTCCAGCCTCCCAAGAACTTCCCGCTGCTCAGGACCCCTGACCCCCGGGTCGGGAGCAAGCCTAGGCTACTGACACAACAGGGTGCGTCTGCGCGTCAACACTAGCCCCCCGTGGTGGGCCACGTCTTCTAGGCGCGGGCAGTTCAAAGAGGGAGAGGCGGTTAGAAGCTACCATTTAAAACGGTCACGTGACAATGACGGGGCTCAAGGTTCTGAATTCCAAGCCTCCTCACTTGAAGTCAGACTTGTAGTTTTTTCGTTTCCACTGAGGTCAAGTGTGCTGGGTGGCTGCCAGCTTCACACTATTTTAAGCTGCAGTATGTGGGCTTTTTAGTGTCTTTGGTATGCGCTCCATCTCTTGGGCTAGATGGTGAAGCCAGGTCATGAGCGGGAGACTCCATGCCAGGAACACTGCCCCGGACAAGGACGACGGTCGACAGGCCCACTCCTGAGTCACAGGTGCCATCCTACGACTCAGGTTCTTGCAACTTCAGATAGAAGAAGCAGAAGAAAAAAAAAAAAGCCCTGTGGCAAACAAACCTGTGTACTGTCGCTGCCCCTGCTTCATGGATGAAGAAACAGAACTGGAGTTTAAGGAGCCAGGAACCTGGCCAAGATCAATTCTGGGCTAGTAAACAGTGGGCGGGGACCTGACTGGTCTATCCAGCGCACAGCCTTGCTCTAAGTCAGGGGTCAGCACACTTTTTCTACAAAGGCCCAGGTAGGAAATATTTTAGGCTTTGCGGGCCACGCTGATCTTTATCACGTACATTAATTTTATTAAAACCAAACCAAACAGCCTTTTTCTATTTACAGGCTAGGCAGGAGATGAAACGTTTTAATCCAGCACGGAAATTAACGAGGCAGAAACAAAGGAGTGAAGAGGAGACCCTTTTCTGGATGAGTCATGGGGTGAAGAGCTGCGCTCTCAAGCCAGCCAGGTAGCAGCCTGGGGCACTTCCTGGGTTGGGGCTTCCGGGACCTCTCAGGGGCTGATGCCCTTCTCTGAAATGGTCCCCAAGTGTCTTGTTCACTCTCTGTGGGCCTGGAGATCTCCAGGGAAGGAGGTTCTGCTCCCCAAGGTGCTCTCAGGGGTCTGGGGAGAAACAAGCACAGACCTAAGAGGGGAACCTCATGTACCAAGGATGCCAGACACAGGTTCCTCTTATTTTCAAAACTTTAAAGATGATACTTAAAAGTAACCTACTAGGGTCTGTATTACAAAAGCAACACAAATTCATCATAGAGTTTGTAGAAGGGACTCTCCTGATGATCCAGTGGTTAAGAATCCGTTTGCCAAGGCAGGGGACACAGGCTGGATCCCTGGCCTGGGAAGATTCCACGTGCCGAGGGCAACTAAGCCTTTGTGTCCCAACTACTGAGCCTGCGTGCTGCAACTACACCCATGCTCTTCGAGAAGAGAAGCCACTGCAGTGAGAAGCCTGTACCACAACTAGAGAGGGAGCCAAATAAAGCAACGAAGACCCAGTACAGTAAGAAAATAAAGTAAAACATTGTAGAAAATGCAGATGAACAAAAAAGAAGGAAACAAAAATCGCTTGGGACTTCCCTAGTGGTCTAGTGGTTGAGACTCCATGCTGTGGAGGCAGAAGGTTCAATTCCTGGTCAGGGAACTAGACCCCACATGCTGCAGCCAAATAAATAAATATTAAAGAACATAAGCCAAAACATAACAGATTTAATTTGTATACAGCTTTTGGAGGTTCACATTCTGTTTCCCATGTCACTAAATTTCTTTTCAACAACTTCATTGCTGGGCTTCCCTTGTGGCTCAGCTGGTAAAGAATCCGCCTGCAATGCAGGAGACCTGAGGTGGGAAGATCCCCTGGAGGAGGGAACGGCTACCCACTCCAGTATTCTGGCCTGGAGAATTCCATGGGCTGTGTGGTCCATGGGGTTGCAAAGAGCCAGGCAGGACTGAGTGTGCTTATATGCTTCCCACATCACTTAATTTTTTTTAACAGCTTCATTTCTAGTGGCTGGATAATATCACACCACATATAATCTAAGCTCTACAATACCTTACTCAATCATTCTCCTACTGGTAGACACAGGATATCTGTGTGAGTGTGTGTGTGTATGGCAGTGAGGATTATTTTAGAATATAAGTCTTTGACTACATCTTTGATCAAAAGAAAAATTACTGGGTCAAAATATTTGTTTTGAAAGAACTAGATATATACCGACAAGTTTTCCTCCAGAAACATTATATAAATTTATTGGCCTCCCAACAGTGTCTGAGCAACACAGAAAGTTTAAGGCTTACTAATATTTTTTTAAAGTTAATGTTTAAAAATCAGTTTATAGAAACAGACTCACAGATATGGAAAACAAACTATGGTTACCAAAGGGGAAGGGGGAAGGAATAAATTAGGAGGTTGGGATAAGTATATACACACACTACTATATATAAAGAGATAACCAACAAGGGCCTACTCTATAACGCAAGGAATTATACTCAATAGTTTGCAATAATCTATAGGGGAAAAGAATCTGAATAAAACATAAATTCACGTATGTATATATAACTGAAGCACTGCGCTGTACACCTGAAACTAACATGACACTGTAAATCAACTAGACTTCAATTTAAGAAAGCCAGTTTATATATGGGGAAATGTCGAGTGGTAGTATCAAAAACTAGATGCTTAGTATTCTATGCAGGACCTGAAACATCTGAGGTGCACAAGTCTGCAAGGATCACACTCTGATGACCCCGGCCGTCTAAAAGCTGTCATTTTGCTTTATCTTGGTCCCCAGTCAACGCTGACCAGGCACCTTCCTGGGTGATGGGAAACAAGCCAGGCATGGGCGCTGCCCTCATGGGACACAGAGTTCCCTGTTTCAACACCAGGGTGCCTGTGTGCAGCCATGAAGGATATTATAATCGCTAACGGGAGCCACTTTCCGTTCTTACTGCAGTCAGCTGCTCCGCAGGCGTCACCCCTGGAGTTGACTACGATCACGGAGGGCAATAATGGGGACAGCCAGACCTGCGTTCAGCTCCTCGATCTTGTCACTCACAAGCTGGTGTCTTTAGCTAAAATCACCAATCCTCAGTTTCCTCATCCAGGAAAATGGGGACAAAGACAGCAGGTGGCTGGTAGGGTGACTGAGAAGATGAGGTGGGACGACACATAGCAAGGATTTAGCGTAACAACTTCTGATCATAGGGACTTGCTCAGAGTTTGTATTTATCTGAACAGCAAGCACCTCCCTACTAGTCCAGTGGCTAAGACTCCAAGCTTCCAACGCCGGGGCCCCAGGTTCATCCTTGGTCAGGGAACTAGATCCCACATGCTGCAACAAAAGATCCTGTGTGTGGCAACTAAGACCCAGCACAGCCAAATAAATAATTTTTTTTAAATAAATTTTTTAAAAAAGAGGAAGAATGTTCAAAAAATGCTCGGTACTATAAAGTTTGTTGTGGCGCTCAGTCACTTAGTCGTGTCCGACTCTTTGTGACCCCATGGACTGTAGCCCGCCAGGCTCCTCTGTCCATGGAATTCTCCAGGCAATACTGGAGTGGGTTGCCATTTCCTCCTCCAGGGGATCTTCCCAATCCAGGGATCGAACCCTGGTCTCCTGCAATGGCAGGTAGATTCTTTACCACTGTGCTGCCTGGGAAGCCTGTAAAGTATGTCACTGGCTGTGTTTTTGGTTTTGTTTTAAACTATGTATTTATTTATTTTATATAAAAGGTAATTAAGTCATATTAATGTAGGCAGAAACCAACACAACATTGTAAAGCAATTATCCTCCAATTAAAAATAAGCAAACTATCCCCCCAAAAGTAAAGTAGTTCAGTTCAGTGAGGTCTTTAGGGTGGACCTTAATCCAATGTGACTGGTGTCCTTATAAGAGGAGGAGATTTGGATCCACCAAGAGGCACCAAAAGAAAGGACCACGTGAGGACATAGCAAGAAAGTCACCACCGGTATGTCAAGGGGAAGTCTTAGAAGAAATCAAACCTGCTGACCTCTTGCTTGGACCCCCAGCCTACAGAACCGTGAGAAAATAAATTTCTGTTGTGTAAGTCATCCAGCCTGTGGTACTCTGTTATGGCAGCCCGGGGAAACTGACACAGTGTTAGATCAACATTAAAGCTTCTGGAGATGGGGACTTCCCTGGTGGTCCAGTGGTTGAGAATCCGCCTTCCAATGCAGGGGATGTGGGTTTGATCCCTGGTCAGGGAACTTGGATCCCCATGCCTCTGAGCAACTAACCCGAGCTCTGCAACTAAGCCCTGATGTAGTTAAAAAAAAAAAAAGCTTCTCAAGATGAAAACCATTTTCTGGTTATGTATCCTTGTTCTTAGATGATTCCTCCTAAATATTGAAGGGCAAAGGGTCATGATATCTGCAACTTACTCTTAAATGGATTGGCAAGAATAATTCTGATGATGATGAATATATAAATACATAGAGAGTAAATGGGGCAAAAATGTTAACAGTTGGTGGATATAGGTAAAGGGTAAATGGCATTTCATTTTATGACTCTTTTTACTTGTCTGGGTTTGACTTTTTTCAAAATAGAAACTTTTGTTTTGTTTGTTTCAAATTCTTTATTACACATCATGGTTGCACAATTTGAGGCTGGTTAAATACCACTGGCTTTCAATTTTTCTTTGAATATTTTCCAGATCACTACATGCAAGTGACCATGAAAATATTTGGCATTTTAAAAATTTGAAACACTGAACAGGCGCTTACATGATCAAAATAGAAACTTTTTAAAGATTCCTTTTATCTCACTTAAGATGGGAGCAGAGAAGGGTCTTTTGGAAAAGGTAACCTTAACTCACGTCAACGAATGTGAGCTTGAGCAAGCTCTGGGTGTTGGTGATGGACAGGGAAGCCTGGCGTGCTGCAGTCCATGGGGTCGCAAAGAGTTGGACACACCTGAGCGACTGAACAACAGCTCAACAACAGGAGCTCCAGGACCGAGTGCCTACTCTGAGCCAGGCGTGATGGGCAGCGCTTCACTACATACTCTCGGGTGAGGACAGCTGTTTCTTATTTTATGGAGGAAGAACGGAGGCTCTGAGATGGGAAGCCACTTGCCCAAGACCACAGAGCAAGGCAGTGGGACAGCGGGAAGTGAGCCAGGTGGGGTGAGCCTTCCCATCCTTCCCTCTGTGCAAAATAAATGGAAAGGACACAGAAGGTGTTTAATAAAGACTGAAAAGGAAAGACACCTCCACTGTGGGGAGGCCTGGATTTGGGCATGGGCCCTCTTGAGAGCAGCAGCTCCGTGGTGCTGTTAAGAGTCACCGCCCCATAGCTGGTATTCGAGATGCCAGCCAAGGGGCTGCGCCTCCGCTACAGACACCCAGGGCACCTCTCCCTCCTGACCCACCAGACCCACCTCCTCTCGGCGACGAGAAAGCAGGAGGAGAGGAGGCAGGCTGGCAGATCTGGCAGAGAGCCTGCCCACTGCAGGCCCCGGATGAGATGGCTAAGAGGCTTCTTGTCCTGAACAAGGGCGGGTGAGTCCCCCCTCCCCGGGGCCTTCATGGAGTGATGGGGAAAGCCACCCCCACTTCAGCCCCGCACAGGGGCACAGGCAGTGAGGCAGCACATCTGGGCACCACCACTGAGACCAGGCCTCAGGGGCCCATTACTCATCAACTTCCTGGAGGCTCTGGCTACATCCTTCTGCCAGCTGCAAGCCCAGCTCCTCAGGATTTAAAGGTGATGCTGCCAACTCCGGCACCAACACAAGGACACCCCCTGCCCTGATCCTCACCACACTGGCCACCCCACACACCTGTGCCCACACCTTTCCATGCTCCCCTCTACCCCACAAAACATGTCCCCTTTACCTCCCGCTCCTGCCTGCTCCCCACTCTACTTCCAAGCCATCCCCTTGCCCCCAAATTCCTCTCTTTAACCAGACTTAATACGCCAAGTCCACTGTCCTTCCAACTCTCAAGGCAGGACCCTCAGCCCTTCTTTCTTGCCAAGTTCTGCTTGCCCCCATTCAGGATGGCCCTGTGAACTGGAAACGGATACTAACAGACCTCACGAAATCCTCACAATCACCCTGGAGGTCAGGCAACATTGAGAGCAAAATCCATCTCCGCCTCCATCACTAAAAGAGGGAAGGCTGAGGCTCAGAGAGGGGAAGCAACTGGCTGGGGGTCGCACAGCTACAGAACAGCTGAGCCAGGATTCAAACCCAGGACTGCCTAACCCAAAGTCAGTGCTCTGAACTGTCAGCTCTACCAGCTGCCAAACAGCTTGGAGTGGGGATGATGACCTTCAGGTCCTCAGACCCAAATGCCCAACCCCAAGGGTGGCTTCCCCTGGCCTTCCTCACAAGCAACTCTTCTGAGTCATTCTCCACACAGCACTTTTTTCTGCTCAATTTCAGTTCCTTAAGTTTAGGTTAACATCCTTGCACGGCCTGAAACCCGGTACTGCACTCTGTCCAAGGGGCCATAAGAGTCCGTTAATTAGGGTTATGGCTGCTCCATGCTGGCAGTCCCTGGGGGCTGACAGGCTAGAGGCAGTGACTGGCCCAGGTCACTGAGAAGCTGCAAACCCTGGAGTAAGTAAAAGCAGAAACTCAGACCAGGACCCCTAAAACCACGAAGCAGGAGAGGATTAGAGAGGTTTACGCTGAAGTCACACGACCAGCGGATGGCAGAGCAGGGGCTCTGGTGGGGAAAGGCTCCTGTCCAGGCTCACACAGCAAGCTGGCAGAACTGGTCCTTGAACCCAGGGCCTACAGTTCAGTCCACTGCTTTGTCATGTCACCGACCAAACCACAAACCAGAACACCAATTTAAATCTGCAAGTCAGTTCTCTCTCGATCCTGATTCCCTCCCTTTGCTCTACTTTTTTTTACCCATAGCATCACCTTCTAACACCTTTACATAGTTATCAGGTTATCTGAACATAAAGTCCATGAGTTCAGGGGGTCTTTAGTCTCTTTTGCTCCCTGACGTATTTCAAGCACCCAAAGCAGTGCCCTGTATACTGAAAGCTCAGTAAATATTTGCTGAATAAGTAAGTCTGTCCCACACTCAATGAATACTTACTATGGCCAGGCTGTGAGCTGCAATCATTTTGCTGGATTGCAAAATGATTTTCCTAAATCGACCCAGACATTAATGCTCACTGAGACAAGCCCACATTTCACCTGGTTCCAGGAGCTAGTAACCCAAACTCAAGCCAAACCTGGACACTTTCTTCAAGAACCAAACCTTCAAACCAAACGAAAAACATGGCATTTCTCTGAACTGAAGAGTACTCAGATTTCCCACAGGCTCCCTCCGAGAAGCAGTTTCAACCCACCCCCTAAAAGGCCCAGCCAAGTTCAGAGGATCTGCAGCCCCTCAGCCCAGCCACAGGCCACCAGACTCACCCCTGCCACTTCTGCAGCATCACTTCTGCTAAACTCAACTCAGTCAGACCGAGGTTATCAGTGGGCACGCTGGTCTTGCCCAGCAGGGACAGTACATCTGTACCAGATGGTCCTTCCTGGGATATCAGCAGAAATGTCCTTGGCCTTGCAGCCCTCTCCTTAGTGCTGTCCAGTACCCACTGGTGGGAGGGATCCTGGGAGGGCAACATTGGAGCCAACTCTGACAGCGTGAGAGCTGCAGGCATCCACTCCCTGGGTTCTTGTGGCAGTTCCCAAGGAGCGTCTCCTGCAGCCATCACAGACGAGGGGCCCAGTGACGCCCATGTGCATCTGGGTTTGGTTGAACCAGACTGCAGAGGGTTAGACCTGGACACTTTTAAACTATGGCTTTTCATCAAAACCACAAGGCTGTTCCAACAAGTCCCGAGTCTACTATCTGTCTCAGTACACGGAAGACGACGGCAACCTCAGAGGAGACTGTTCCAGAGAACAGTAAGGCATTCCAGAAATGCTGCCCGACTTCCGGATGGTCTTCACGAGGAGGGAACCTGCAGAAAACCAACTCTACTGTGCCAGGTACTGAGCGCAAGGTGCCGCGAGGGAGGCCTGTAACTGATTTCTACTCCCCCTTCCAGCTGTGTTCCCTGAGGTACACACTGCCTCTCTGAGCCCTGGTGTCTTCCTTGGCAAAATGAGAAACAATAATTGAATCTACTTCCTAGGACTGTTGGATGAGTTTAATGAAATAATGCTGAGTCCAGTGCCTGCCACGTTAAGCGCTTAATAAGAGGTAGTTCTTGCTAAGGAAAGGACAAACAGCATATTGAAAAAAGGAAAACTAATAAGGGCTTGCTAGATGTCCCACAAGCCATTATTTATGCCTTTAGTTATATCCTAAGCGTCGGTTGATTCCTGTTTTTCAAATAAACTTAATCCTCAGAGCATCCTCGGGTAGAAGGGGCGGAGGCCAGAGCGACAGTCCTCGTGACAAAGAACGAAAACAAGGCCCCCGAAGGTCCCGGGAAGCGGCCAGCAAGCACCCTCTGCCCTCAAACCCTCCCGAGTGGGTTCAAAACACCAGACACGACTCCCCTCCGGGAGAAGTGGCTGGAAGCGATCGTTAGCTGGGGAGTCGGGGCTGGGGCTTTAATTCATCACGGCTAAGAAGTGGTTATCTTTTGTCCCTACAGGAAAAAAAAAGTGCACGTCAGGGCCCAGACCGGAGGAAAGAAGTCAGCGGTCCGAGACGCCACAAGCGTGCTTTCAACGCTGGGGCAGGCCCAGGCAGAAATGAAAGAGACGGCGCCCCCTATTCCGGAGCCTAGGGGCCCGAAGTGGGGCGCCCGGGGCCCGAATAGATACCCTGGGCGCCGGCCGGAGGAGGGGTCAGGGCAGTGGCGGCCGAGGGGGGTCCCGGGCTCCGCTCACCTGGCCACGGCGTTATGCGCACCAGGCAGGGCCAGGTTCCCGCCGGCCCGGAGCCGGACTGGGTCGCCCCTGCTCGGAGAGACCCGGCCCCCTGAAACAGCCGGCGGCGGCCCGGAACTCACCTGCAGTCGCAACCGAGCCGCCACCGCCGCCTGTCAGTCAAGCGCGCCCTCCGAGCCGCGGGCGCAGGGTCTTGAGGCCCGGCCAGCCGCGCCCCGCCTCCTCCCCCCTGGGCTGCCCAATCGGGAGAGGCCGACGCCACGGACGGGGGCGTGGTCAGATGGGCGTGTGGACTGGGGGCGGGGCCGGAGCTGGGGGCGGGGCCGGGCTGGGCCGGCGCTCTGACCTCATAGCCGCGCGCCGGAAGTATCCCAGTTCTCGGCGCAGAGGCTCTGGACAGCAGTGCCGGTGCGACTATGCGGGTCACCGGGAAGACTTTCCGCCGGCGCCGCGCCGACTCGGAGTCGGAGGAAGACGAGCAGGACTCAGAGGAGGTTCGGTGCGTTTGGGGCGGGATCCTACGGGGCAGGAAGAGAGAGGCAACCTAAGGGGACTCACGACCAGCCGGGTACCTCGTTGACACCATTGCTGTGAGCGGTGTCGTTACCCCTCTGCGAACGAAGAAAACGAGGCTCCTAGGGATGAGACCGCCGCCCCAAGGTCTCATGGTTGGGAGGGGTGCCCCTGGGATGCGAAGTGGATCTGACTCCTGGTGTGTCGAGACACAGTCACTCTCTGGACCACTGCGGGCGGCTAGACGGCCAGTCATTGGTGTCCGTCGAAGCTGCCTTTTGACTCTTTGAGTTCCGTGAAGGGTATCTCAGCCTGTGCGTTGCCTTTTTATTTGTTTTTTCTCTTCTAAGATTAAAACTGGAAGAGACCCGAGAGGTGCAGAACTTGAGGAAGAGGCCCAACGGGGTGAGGTGGGTACCGCTTGGGAGTAGAGGACCCAGAACAGGAGGGGATGACAGAGACACCACCTCCCCTGACTCCTCTCACCCCGCCCGGGTCGTTGTCACAAATATATTCTCAGACATAGACAGCCCCTTTTCTTGACAAACTTTACACTTTGTACTTCCTGGAGAGGGATTCAAGCGTTGTTGTTTGCAAATGTTCAACCAGGACATGCCCTGAACCTTGTGGTCTTGAAGTTTGCTCCAGAGCTACCATGGGCTTCCCTGATAGCTCAGTTGGTAAAGAATCCGCCTGCAATGCAGGAGACCCTGGTTAGATTCTTGGGTCTGGAAGATCTGCTGGAGAAGGGGTAGGCTACCCACTCCAGTATTCTTGGGCTTCCCTTGTGGCTCAGCTGGTTAAGAATCCGCTTGCAATACGGGCAACTTGGGTTCAATTCCTGGGTTGGGAAGATTCCCCTGGAGAAGGGAAAGGCTACCCACTCCAGTATTCTGGCCTGCAGAATTACATGGACTGTGTATTCCATGGGATCGCAAAGACTTGGACACAACTGAGCAAGTTTCACTTCTTCCAGAGTTACAGGTCATTGCTTGTGTTTTTTGGTTTGTTTTTGTTTTAATTCCAATACTTTGGCCACCTGATATGAAGAACCGACTCACTGGAAAAGACCCTGATACTGGGAAAGATTGAAGGCGGGAGGAGAAGGGGACGACAGAGGATGAGATGGTTGGATGGCATCACCAACACGATGGACATGAGTTTGAGTAGGCTCTGGAGTTGGTGATGGACAGGGAGGCCTGGCGTGCTGCAGTCCATGGGTTCGCAAAGAGTCGGACACGACTGAGCGGCTGACCTGAGCTGATGGCTGCACTGGGTCTTTGTTTCTATGCAGGGGCTTTCTCTGGTTGCAGTGCTTGGACTTCTCATTGTAGTGGCTTTTCTTGTTTCAAAAGATGGGCTCTAGGGTGCCCAGACGTCAGGACTCATGGCATGTGGGCTCCGTTGTGACTCACAAGCTTAGTTGCCGCTCAGCTTGCAGAATCTTCCCCCGCCAGGGATCAAACCCATGTCCCCTGCATTGGCAGGTGGATCCTTAACTACTGGACCACCAGGGAAGTCCAGACTAGTGTCTTTATTACACTTCAATTAATTGTGAAATGCACACTGATTGTTAAGGGTTTGGGAAATTTAGAAAGGTATAATCAAGAAAATAAATAGTACCTATAATTCTCCCATAAAGAGGTAACCAATATTGACATTTAATGTTCTTCCCTGCCTGTTTTCTCTCTCTCTTTTGTAAAGACTGTGAGCAGCCTTATTTTTATTCTATGCTTCAGTAGTCTCCTCTTATCCACAGGGGCTATGTTCCAAGACCCCCAGTGGATGCCTGAAGCTTGAATAGTATCTAATCTTATGCAGACTATTTTTCCCCACACCGATAGGTGGGTCGTGTATACAGTGTGGACCCTCGGGACAAAAGGGTGGTTCACTTCCTCTGTTGGACCAGGCAAGAGGGCAGAGATTCGTCACACTGTTCACAATAGCTGATAGATAATTTAAAACTTACGAATTTTTTTATTACTGGAATTTTCTGTTTAATATTTTTGGACCATAGGTAACTGACACTGTGAAAAGTAAAACCACAGCTAAGGGGGGGGTAACTACTGTATTTTCAATTCATGATATTGTGGGTATTCATCCACATTGTGGGTAATCGCCCCCCCCCCAAAAAAAAAAAAACCTTTTTGATAGCTGCATAATATTCCACCAGATATACATACCATAATTTAACTTGCCCCCTCTGTTTTGGGATCTGTAGGTCATTGTGCCAAATTTCACCACCAAATAAGGCTGCAATAGTATTTTCCTACACTTGTCTTTAGCTTCATTTTCTGTGAGGGCAAAATCTTAGAAATGAGGTTTCTAAGCCAAGATAATGCCAAATGACTTTGTAGGAAAGTGTACCACTTAGGTGAACACTACCCCCATCTCTAGCATCTAGAGCGTCTCTCTCGCTTTCTTATTGTTTCATAACATTTATTTTATTTATTTGGCTGCACCAGGTCTTAGCTGTGGCACATGGGATCTTCAGTCTTCGTTGAAGCATGCAAACTCTTAGTTGCTGCATGTGGGATAATTCCCCGACCAGGGCCCCTGCATTGAAAGTGCAGAGTCTTAGCCACTGGACCACAGGAGAAGTCCCTAGAGTGTCTCTTGATCCCTGTTATTCTTGTAGGCTTTCCATCTGACTTTGGTGTCCACTCCTCAAATCTTAACCCCGCACTAATGTTGCAGACTTCCTAAATGTTTCTTCAGACTTCCTAAATGTTTCTCCTCATCTTTGAACTGTGCCATTTCTCTCTCTCTCTCCTCTGCTTTTTGGTTATTCTCAGTGCTGTTGCCCTGCTGGTGGGAGAGAAAGTACAAGAAGAGACCACTCTAGTGGTGAGTTGTGGGACCCTCCCTGGGCAGTGGGAAGATGTGACTGCTCTTCAGTGGGTGATTGAGTTTTCTTTAAGAACAAAACATTCCACTGCGAGTTACATAGATGTTGCTTCTCCGCTGTTTGCTTTCTGCAGGATGATCCCTTTCAGATGAAGACAGGCGGGATGGTGGACATGAAGAAACTAAAGGAAAGGGGCAAAGATAAGTACGTGCAAAACAGGCTCAGATACAAACTCACCTGCACTGCCTGCCAGCCAGGGAGCTGGGGCCTGCTGCAGCTTGTATACGGCTTGAAGTGCCCTTTGTGCTCTGTAAAGAGTATGTTGTTTAAAAGCAAAGAAAACAGAAACTCTTCAAACGTTAACTTAGTGTAATGTAGGTAGGCACCTCTTATAAGGGTGCATTATATATTATCTTTCAAACCCACGTGGAAGTTATTTTTCTTTTTTAAGAAAAACATAGAAAACACAATTACCAAAATAATACAAGCAACGCAAAAGTGAAAAATAAATATATCTACTCTTTCCCCCTGAAGTATCTCCAGAGGCCATCAGTGTGCTTGCGTATATTCCTGGAGTTCCTTCTGGTTACGTGTTATATATGTATCTTATTTTTTCCAGCTATGGACAGGATGTTGTACATTTCATTGCATACTTGTTTTATTAATGTAGCATCATATTCAGCCTCATTTATATGTGACTCTAAGGCTCTCCTTCACTGTTCTCTTTTTTGTAGGATCAGCGAAGAGGAAGACCTCCATCTGGGGACATCATTTTCCGCAGAAACCAACCGAAGGGACGAGGATGCCGACATGTAGGTGTCAGTCTTTTCAGCGCTGAGCGATTGGAGGTGGGCTCCAGCCAGATAGTGTCTGACATTTAGTCACAGATGACATTTCTAATCTTATCCAAAAACAGCAAATTTGACCCCTCTTGTGTCCCTGGTCCCCCTTACCCCACCACCTCAGGCTTGAGAACTTTGAAAACCTCAAGATTTCTTTAAGAACGTGGTTCTTAGAATTTTTAAATTCCTTGGCTGGTAATATTCCCATCCCACCCCTTAAAGAAAATTGTAGGGAGAAACATTGGACTTGCCCATTTTTCATTTTGCCACCCAGGCTGTTAAATAAAAACTGCCATCAAAGAAACTTCCACATAATGTGGTGGGACAGGATCTCATTGTATAGACTGGTGCTTTAAATTGAAAACTTTTAGCTTGATTTAAAAACTGAAAAGTTATTTTTATTTTTCTCACTTCTCCATGGAATGATGACAACTTCATCATCACCCATCATGGCTCTGGGCCAGGGTTGGAGCTGTCCTGCCCCTCCCTGAGGCCTGCGGGTATCTCATTTCAGGATGAAGTACATTGAGACAGAACTGAAGAAGCGGAAAGGGATCGTGGAACATGAGGAACAGAAAGTCAAGCCAAAGAATGCAGAGGATTGCCTTTATGAGCTGCCAGAAAACATCCGGGTTTCCTCGGCAAAGAAGACGGAGGAGATGCTGTCTAACCAGATGCTGAGCGGCATCCCCGAGGTGGACCTCGGCATCGAGTGAGTTTCAGACCCACAGTTGCGCCTCTCTCCCGCCCCTAGGCCGAAGGGCTAGCTCTCTGCTTTCCAGGTAACAGTTAAGGGGGCTGTTTCTTAACCTGTCTCCTTGGAAATCCACAGATACAAACTTACCCTCTCTGGCCTGCTGACATGGTTGCTGCCCAGAGTTTCTTTGGGTTGATCAGAGGAGTTAAAGACCCTAGGGACTGTCACCACCAAAAACAAAAGTATTTGTTTTATTTTATAAAGTAGAGGGATACTTTCTTTCTGTTTTTTCTTTTATATTTATTTATTAATTTGGCTGCTTCGGGTCTTAGTTGCAGCATTCTGGATCTTTTCATTGTGACATGCTGGCTTCTCGCTAGTTGTGGCGTACGGGCTTACCATGGTGTGTGGAATCTTAGTTTCCCAACCAGGGATCACACGCAAGTCCCCTGCATGGGAAGGTGGATTCTTAACCACTGGGCCACAGGGGAAGTTCTGAAAGTGTTTGTTTTTGTTTAGCCTTTGTTCACAGTCCTTCCAATAGGTGCTTGTAGTCTCCCGCTCGCTTCAGCAGGAGCAGTGATAAGGTTCACCCACCCCGTGATCCTCCTTTCATTTCAACTACAAAGCATCTGCTCTAAAAGGGGACTTTTGTGGAGGAAATACAGGGTCAGAATCATCTTTGGGTGTGGTAGAAAGTTGGGAGACGTCTGAGTTCTCACCTCTTTGCTGGCCTCACTGGCTTTGAGCCTTAGGGAGTTCACCTGTTCACCTGACCTCTGGCTCAGTTTCCCCTCAATCAGAAGAGAGTAAGTCCTGCATCTCCCATGCTGTGAGAGTGCCATGATGTTCTGGTCGCAGGGGAGTTGGTGAACTGTAGAGAGCTGTGCCCTGAGAAAGATGACATCCTTATGCAGCTGAGCGAGGAGGGGTGCTTTGAGCCCCTCCAGTCAGTTCCATCTGAGGCCCGCAGTGGCAGAGCTCTAACTGTGGAGTGGCCCCTCTCTCCCCACAGTGCGAAAATAAAAAACATCATCTCCACGGAGGACGCCAAGGCCCGCCTGCTGGCTGAGCAGCAGAACAAGAAGAAGGACAGCGAGACCTCCTTCGTGCCCACCAACATGGCTGTCAACTACGTGCAGCACAACCGATGTGAGCGCCGCGTGTCCGGGGCAGCGGCTCCTCCCCGCACCCCTGGGCTCAGGTGCCTGGGCCCTGTTCTGTCTGACACACCCCCTGGTCTCTTTCGGTCCAGTTTACCACGAGGAGCTCAACGCTCCCATACGGAGAAACAAAGAGGAGCCCAAAGCCCGACCCTTGCGAGTGGGGGACACAGAGAAGCCGGAGCCTGAGCGTGAGTACAGCAGGGGCCTCAGGGCCGCTGGGGGCGGCCGTGGCCCAGGGTCGGTGGAGGCGGGGAGGGGTGGCGCTTGGGCTTTGGGGCCAAGGCATCTGGGTTCTAGTTCTTTCTCTGGACCATGGTTATGTGCCATCTCCTTTCCAAGCCTCAGTTTCCTCACCTTTAAAATGGGGTTGGTAATAAAATGTACCACTGGGGGTTGCTCTAAGGATTCAATGGGCTATCAAGTGTAACAGAGACTCAGAAAACTTGAATAAGCAAAAACAAAAGTTACTCATGATTTCACCACCCAAAGAAGGCCACAGTTAACATTTTTTATTTTTACAATTTACTTTATTGAAGCATAGTCTATTTACAGTGTTGCATTAATTTCCACTGTATGGCAAAGTGGCTCAGTTACACGTACATATGCACGTTCTTTTTCACAGTTTTTCTGTTATGGCTTATTGCAGGATATTGAGTATAGTCCTCCGTGCTGTACAATAGATCCTTTTTTTCCCTGAGCTATACAGTGGGTTCTTTTTATTTATTTATTTTCCAGTTGTAATATAATTGCTTTCCACTGCCGTGTTAGTTTCTGGTATACACAACATTGTTACGTAGTGTTAACCCTCAGTATTCTCGGGGGGCTGGTTCCAGGACCTGCTGCCGACACCAGAATCTGTGGATGCTTAAGCTCAAGTTCCACAGTCAGCCCTCGGTACCCACAACTGCCAACCAACAGCGATTGCAAATGCAGCACTACACTGCCTGGGATTGGCTGTTGAACCCTAGATACCAAGGGCCAGCTCTGTAACCTTCCCGACTTCTAAAAAAGCACACACATATATTGTATACATACTTAATAGGATATCACCGCTCTTCAGTGTCTGTCCTCTGCCTGTTTGTTCGTGACAGTAAATTATATTTCCCTTTCAATGGGCACGTCACGTTCTGCTGTACAGGTAGACATCCTTTAGTCTAACTGCTTTCCTCTGGCGAGACACTCAGGCTGTTTCCCATGTTTCCCTATGTAATGATGATCGTCCATCCAGCAGTGCCCTTCCCCACGTGCTCTTAGCACCAGGCAGTGTCATCTTTTTCATCAACAATGGGACAATTCTTAGGAAATGCTACATTTGCTGAGACTTCTCTTGTTCCTCCTTCTTACTTCAGAAATTATTTCCTGTAACACTTTGGCCGAGTAGTCTTTGATTCCCAAAGAGTTTCCTGTTATTAATCTCTGTTAAACAGAAATTTTAGAGGCACCAGATTTGGGTTCAACGCTTAGCTTCCTGTCACTTTCTGAGTGACCTTGAGCAAGTCAGCTAACCTCTCTGAGGAGAGACGGTAACATGCACCTGCTGGGATTTCTGGGCAGGTGAAAGGAAGTCATGTCTAAAAGCTTGTGCCATGCCTGACCTAGTCAGACTCTCAATGCAGTTAAGAGTTTGCTGAATTAGTTATTGTTCATTTGCTGAGTAACATCCGACTGTGATTCCAATGGACTGAAGAACATCAGGCTTCCCTGTCCTTTGCTATCTTCTGGAGTTTGTTCAAACTCATGTCCATTCAGTCAATGATGTTACCTAAAAATCTCATCCTCTGTCGCCTTCTTCTCCTCCTGCCCTCTATCTTTCCCAACATCAGGGTCTTTTCCCTTGAGTCAGCTCTTTACATCAGGTGGCCAAAGTATTGGAGCTTCAGCTTCAGCATCAATCCCTCCAATGAATATTCAGGATTGATTTCCTTTAGGATTGACTGGTTTGATCTCTCTGCAGTCCAAGGGACTCTGCTACTCACCTGGTCTAACACTAAAGTCAGCGTATTTCAGCTGGCACCTGACTCCACCGTGCTTGTTGCTCAGCAACACATACTCCCTGCGGCCCTCCTGTGTTCCTGTTGACCAGGGTGGGCATTGGGGCGCCTCTCGAGAGTGAGGCACAGGTGTGGTTGACCTAGCCTGTGCAGAGCTAACCTGTCAGTGGCTTCTAGTGTGGCAGACAGCTTTTCCTCTTTTCCTTCTCAGGGTCCCCTCCCAACCGCAAGCGTCCTGCTAATGAGAAGGCCACGGATGATTATCATTACGAGAAGTTCAAGAAGATGAACAGGCGGTACTGAGGGAGGCTAAATGGGGAGAGGTGCAGCGTGGGATATAAATAACTGTTGTCCACTCCCTTTATCCCCATGATAAAAGATTTCCTGGCCAGAAGCCTGCTCATTGGCTAGCAGATGGCTCCCAAAACAGACTCTGTCAGTCCCACTGCTTACCTGTGGGATTTTCAGGCATTGAATTTGTAACCTTTTGAAACAATGTGTAGTTTTCCTATTTGGGGGCAAACTAGTCTTGTGAGCATTATTAAATCTTGTTTGTAAATATGTTGACTTTCTCTTAGTATTTGCCCCGGGTCAGGAGGAAATGGGTCTGTGTTTCAGGGTAAGATAATATCCTTTAGATTGGGCTTTTATTATAATACATGCTGTCATTGTCTCTTGCTTTCAAATATCTGGAGTGAGATTCAGAAATGCCTCCTTCACTGTTTACAATGGATCCAGCTGAAAGTAGAAAAATCTAGACGATCAAAGGAACAGTAGTATTTTCTGACTTTTACAGTTATGTTTCTTTTCATTAAAGAAAGAAAAATAATTTCTATCATTTTAAGCATTTAAATATTAAATATGAAATGGACCTAGCCTTATTTGTTTTGTGTCTCCTTGCACCAGCAGTGACTCAGATCATATGTTCTGGGGTTGGGCAACTCGGAAGCACAGTTCCGTCACTGAGAGGGGTTCTTCTCGTTTGGGATAGGCACCAGCCTTTGAGTGACCAGGTTTGGTGCCACTTGTGGTGTCGCTTTTTGTGAGGCAGGTACACAGGTTGTGATGAGGAAAGAACAGGTTGGTTGACTCCTGGGCTGAGTTAAATCAGGTATCGTGTGGTTAGTGACATTTGGCTTTGGAGTTGGATTTGAGTCCTGCTCACAGCCTCTTCATTAAATCCTTGGACACATCTGTTTGCCTTGCAGCCTGTTTTCTCATCTGTAAGAGATTTTCTTTTCTTCCCCTTCACTCAAATGCAAGGTCAGTGAAGGCAGGATTCACCTGCACCTCATTTTTTTTTTCTTCAATCCCCAGGATCTAGTCCATAGGAGATCCTCAAAATTATGAATCAATGAATGAGAGGAAGTAACTGTTACCTGGGAGAGACCTGACCAACACTACCTTATCCAGGTGAGGAAGGTCAACGTCAACAGTCATAAATCATGTTGATTATATGTACCTATGATATGATGTTATAAAAATAGTATCTCTGTATATTCCTCACCCAAACCCATAACTCCAATCTAATCATAAGAAGAGCATCAAATTCCAATAGTTGAGAATCCTACAAAAGATTAGGGCTTTCCTAGGTCGCTCAGTGGTAAAGAATCCCCCTGCCAAAACGGGAGACACGAGTTGGATCCCTGGCTGGGGGAATCCCCTGGAGTGGGTTGCCATTTCCTGCTCCAGGGGATTTTCCCGACTTAGGGATTGAACCCGGGTCTCCCGCATTGCAGGCAGACCGTCTGAGCCACCAGGGAAGCCCATGTAAAACTGTTCCCCAAATGCAAGTTTTACTAAAAAGAGGAAAAGGAAAAAGAAAAAATTGGCCCCTCCAACTACCCCAGCGCCCAAAGCAGGAAAGGGCTTTGCCCTTCACAAAGATGGCGGCCGCCGGCGTCGGAGGCGATCCGCCCCTTTGAAGAATGGGGGCGCCGGCGGGAGGAACCGGAAGCGCGGTCTGGTGGCGGCGCCGGTCGGCGGTAGGCGCGAGAACGCGCGGGGCGGCGCGGGTCCCGGCATGAAGCTGGGGCGGGCCGCGCTGGGCCTGCTGCTGCTGGCACCGTTGGCGGTGCGGGCGGTGGAGCCCATCAGCCTGGGATTGGCCCTGGCCGGCGTCCTCACCGGCTACATCTCCTACCCGCGCCTCTATTGCCTGTTCGCCGAGTGCTGCAGCCCGAAGCGGAGCCTCAGCCGGGAAGGTAGGATGGGCCGGGGTCTGGTGTGAGAGCTGGGAAGGGGGTCAGAGGCGGGGGGCAGCCAGGAGGCCCGGAAGCCCGGGCAGTGCCCAGCCGGGGGATGGCGGGCGGGGGGGGGCCGGACCCGGAACTGGCGTGCGGCACGGGGCCTGGCTCCTGGGCCACGACCGCAGGCCGACGGGACTTTGGTCTGAGACCTGCGGATGCCAGCTGCACCTTCGCCCAGAAAGCGGACGGGTGGACGATCCGAAACTTCCTCCAGAGAATTTCTTGCTCGTTCCTCACCGGAGACGGGAAGGCTGGTGGGGGCTCTCCCGACTCGGAGCAGCGGATCTGAATTAAGCTGCCCTTTTTTTCCTGCCGGCCTTCGGGTGGGGAGGGACAGGGCCGGGGTGGGTCTCATCCGAAAGTGTGGGCAGGACTTGCAGAGGGAGGGCCTCCTGGACTCACGGGTCATCTGGGCCGAGTGCCTACGTACATCTGCGTCCCAGTAAACGGTTGGAAGAGCTTAGCGGGCTTTGCCGGCTTTACGTGAGCCTGTAAACGGCTACGTTTTGCCAGGTGTGTCCCCCTACTCCCTGCCTGACTGGCTTTGGATTTTTTCGCAGCGCTGCAGAAGGATCTCGACAGCAAGCTCTTTGGACAGCATCTTGCAAAGAAAGTCATCTTAAATGCTTTGTCCGGCTTCATCAGCAACCCGAAGCCCAAGAAACCTCTCACCCTCTCCCTGCACGGGTGGACAGGCACTGGCAAAAATTTTGTCAGCAAAATCATCGCGGAGAATATCTACGAGGGTGGTCTGAACAGTGACTATGTCCACCTGTTTGTGGCCACACTGCACTTCCCACACATCTCGAACATCACCCTGTATAAGGCAAGGGTCGAATTTGGGAATCCTTCAGGGACGATGCTGGCTTTGGGGTTTCTTTGTTGGGGGATGGGATTTGGATGTTCTGTGTTGAAAGGAGTGAGCCCTGAAAACAGCCACACGTGGCCGTTTCCCTTTAAAAAGTGTGGAAATTACAGAGGGTTGGAGATGACAGAAGCAATGACGTCAAAGCTGGTTTCTGAAAACAGGCTGCATGTGGTACTTAGTAAGTGGTGTGGTAGGATTTTACAGATGGACGTAATCAAATCCGGGTTAAAGCTCTTCAAATCTAACATGTTTTATAAAAGGGGAAACATTTCTAGGGAGGCCTAAGTTTGCTTTTATACTTGAACTCACTGATTTAACAGCCTGGCTTCCAGGGCAGACACATCTGAATTTCAGCCCCAGGCTCCCACTTAGCTGTGTAACGTTGGGAGAGTCACCTGACTTCTCTTGAGACTCAGGTTCTTCATCTGTCAAATGACAGTTGTGAGAATTTCTTTTTAAAAAAAATTTTGACCATGCAACGTAGCATGTTGGGTCTTCATTCCCTGATCAGGGTTTGAACCCGTGCCACCCCCTGCAGTGGAAGCTGGGAGTCTTAACCATTGTAAAACCAGGGAAGTCTGAGAATTTCTTGAGCTCTTAAACCTGTCAAGTATGTAACATGATGCTCAGCACATGAGCGTTCAAATCATTGGTAACTATTGCCTTTTTTTTGTCTCACCTGTGTGAACACATTTTTCCCTTCAGCTTGGATGAGCATCAGGGTCACTGACCACCCAGGAGTTCCTGGGATGTGAGGCTTTCGCTGCTACAACTGGGAAAGTTCCAGGCAAATAGGGACGAGTTGCTCTTCCTAGTTAGCATTCCATCTTCACTGTTCAATAGCTGTGTGACTGAGCAAGTTACGTAACCTCTCTGCACCTCAGTTTCCTGGTCTGTGAAATAGGAAATGCAGTAGTTAACTGCTTTGACGGGTTTTGGAACGTCACAATAAAACGGGTGAACCGTGCTTAGAACAGGGTCTTGCCTGTAGTGAGTGCTCCATGTACGTTTTCTGTTGTCTGTAAGAGGGAGGAACAGAATGGAAGGCCTTGGCGGCTAGAGCCCGCCAGACCTGAGGGAATTCTCGTTTAAACAGTGACTCACTTTGTGGCCTTGTTCAAGTCACTCCAGCTCTCCTGAGGTTCTGCTGTAAATAGAGGTCAGTTCATATCTCCAGAGCAGAGATGGGCTTCCCAGGCGGTGCTAGTGGTGAAGAACCCACCTGCCAGCGCAGGAGATCTGAGAGACACGGGCTCGATCCCTGGGTTGGGAAGATGCCCTGGAGGAGGGCGTGGCAACCCACTCCAGTATTCTTGCCTGGAGAATCCCATGAACAGGGGAGTTGATCGGCTACAGTTCATGGGGTCGCAAGAGTCAGACACGACTGAAGTGACGTTGCAGGAACAGAGCAAAGTTACTGCTTTGGTTAATAGGCACCCATGGAACACTGTAGCCGTGGTCTGAGTAGCCAAGCAAAACTCCAGATCATAAGAAGTCAAGACCTATATCGTAACTTCTAGAATTTTCCTCAGAAACTAATAGCTAACTCTTCTTCTTACCTTGCGTCGTGCTTGGTTGCGTCAGTTGTGTCTGACTCTTCACAACCTCGTGGACTGTAGCCTGCTAGGCTCCTCTGTCCATGGAATTCTTGACGCAAGAATATTAGACTGCATTGCTGTGTCCTCCTTCAGGGGATCTTCCTGACCCAGAGATCAAACTCAGGTCTCCTGTGTCTCCTGCATTGCAGGCGGATTCTTTTACCTACTGAGCCACCTGGGAAGCCCTCTCCTTATCGTAGGGGGAAACATCTAGGAAAGCATTGTGCAAAACCATAGCTCAAATTTCTGATGGAAAGGGTCCTCTCTCCTTCTCATCTTGATTGCTTAATATAAGAAGTACCTACATAATGTTTGTAGGGAATGTTCCATTTAAGCAGATTTATTCCAGCAGTCTCCAGGCACTGTTTCAGAAACTCAGGAATGTTGCCTCCCCACACTCATCCTCGAGCATGTGTGCTCTTGAGGTCTCCTTACCCCTCTTGAAACCTTAGAGCCCTTCTCCAGGCTCTTCCAAGGACTTCATCAGGGAAGAGGTTGCTCGGTCTCTGCTTTCTCCCAAGAAGGCTGGTGTCCACAGGATACATTTTAACATGTTCGTTTTGATGACAGAGGACTAGCAATGTAGCATCCATGTGACACGTCACAGAATTATAATCAGGGTGTGGGGCCCTGGAATCAGGCAGGGTGGGGTTCAGGTCTTCACTGTGTTACAGCCCAATTGTGTAACATTGGGAAAATTTTGGAACCTGAGTTGATTCTGCTCTTTGTGCCTCGGTCTTCTCATCTGTAAAATGGGCATGATGATGCCCACTGTGTGGGGCTGTGGTGAGGAACAGAAGAGCTCGTGTGAAGTGCTCCGCACAGCAGGAAGCACACAGTGAGCTCTTGTAAATGCAGCCTTTGTAGACCCCAGGTGTGGTGTTAATAGTGCTCCCCCGCTGTGTCAGTCGCACTTCTGAGAATCTCTGTTGGCTTCCCCTTTGTCACTCAGGATCAGTTACAGTCGTGGATTCGCGGCAACGTGAGTGCCTGTGCGAGGTCCATCTTCATATTTGATGAAATGGACAAGATGCACGCCGGCCTCATAGACGCCATCAAGCCTTACCTAGACTATTACGACAACCTGGATGGGGTCTCCTATCAGAAAGCCATCTTCATATTTCTCAGGTAAAGTCGGGGCCGGGACGTGGTTGAAGAGCTCTGAGCCCCAGCCCTGGGGGCTTCGGGGAGAAACACCCCAGTCCTTACTCACTGGAATTGTCCCGCAGCAATGCTGGAGCAGAAAGGATCACAGATGTGGCTTTAGATTTCTGGAGAAGTGGAAAGCAGAGGGAAGAAATCAAGCTCAAAGACATGGAGCATGCCTTGTCTGTGTCGGCCTTCAATAACAAGAACAGTAAGTGGGGGCACTGCTCTGGCGGTCCGGTGGTTACGACTCCGCACTTGCAATGCAGGGGCCATGGGTTCGAACCCTGGTCAGGGAAGTAAGATCCCACATGCAGTGCAGCGCAGCGAAAGAAAAGAAAGCACAGTAAATGGGGTTATCTGCTCCTAACACCAGGCCCCTCCCCTGGCCCCATTCATGATCCTGCATCCCTATTTTAGACTGACAGCCTCCCCATCACCTGGGACCGATTCTCGGTCTCTTCCCCAGGCCTACTGAGGTCTGAATTCTGAGGGAATCTGTGTAAACAAACTTCAGGTGACTTATACTCACACTCAAGAAAGAGGAACTTTGTTGATCCTCAAGATCTTGAATATTTGTTTCCTGTTTTCTTCAGTTAAATCGAAGCAGATGGTGGAACAAGGAAGACTGCTGGGGAGGCTTTGATGTAGATAGGCCGTCAGGTCCCTTGCTTTCTTGCCTTGCCATGGAACTCTGAGGGTCTGTGCCCTGGAGGAACAGCCCGACAAGGAAGGGCTGCAGTTTTAAATAAATAGAGTGGTGAGGGAATGCTCACGTGAGGGTGACATCTGAGCTGACCTGAGGAATGAGGGAGCCATGGGGAAATGAGAGAAAAGCATTGCACCAGGGGGAACAGCACACGCAAGGCCCCTGAGGTGGGAGTGTGCCGGGACGAAGAGGAACATAGAATAGCAGGGGGCCAGATAAGAGCTGGAGCTTGGGGTGGGCTGCAGATCGTGGAAGGCCTGGGGACCCACAGCAGGGCTCGGCTGCAAGTGGAAAAGGGAGTCCTTGGAGGGTTTTGAGCCGACTGCCCTGTTCAGACCTAGTTTTAACAGGACTGCCTGGCTGCCAGGTGGAGAACAAACTGAGGGCAGCAGCGGGGGCAGGGGGACGGCCGGCGAGGAGCGGCTGCAACAACCTAGAGGAGAGATGCTGGCGGCTTGGCCAGGCGTGGCCGCGGTGGGGGTGGTCAGCCACTGTCGGCCTGGTGTGTACTTTGAAGGTAGAAACAATGAGATTTCCTACAACGAGACTGTGTGTGGGAATGAGAAAGGAGGATCTGGTCTGAGCACTTGGCAGGGCCCCCCTCCCTGCCCCGTTCGTTAAGGGGGTGGCCTCCAGGAGGAGCAGGTTTGCAGGGAGCAGGGGAAATGACGCGTTGGAGGCATGGGAGCAGGCAGCTGAAGTCCCAGTGCACTTGTGTGGGGACATGTGGGGGAGTGCCTGTCAGGCTGAGGACAGGCCAGGGAGTGGTCACCAGGGCTCTGTAAAGTCATTTGCTCCACCTGAGCACTCTTCAGGGGTCTCTCTGTTTGGGGGTCCTGGTTGTCCTGATTCCCTGGCTGATTAGCCTTCTGCCCTCCTTGCCTGACAGCCCCAACTCAGCATTCACAGCCCCTGGCACTACGGGGGATCATCTGTTTACTGGCTGACTGGGCGGCTCCTCCGTTGTGAACCCCGGGAGGCAGGTCAGCGTCTGCCTGGCTGTGCTCTGTCCCCAGCCTCAGGCAAGTCCAGCAGGCCTTCGGGAGACTGGCCAGGGCTGTCCCACTTGCTGCGGGCCTACCACCCAGCACTCAGTTTGGTTCTTTCCCACGGCCACAGACTCCACCCCATCCAGTCAGTCAGATGTTTACTGAGCCCCGGCTGTGTGCAAAGCCCTGTTGGGCAGGAAAAGAATAAACCCCAGTTGTGATGCCATGATTGACAGTAAGAAACGTGTGTCTGGCCTTTGTCCTCATTTTCTGGCCCAGCGCTCCTAAAGCCCTTTGGAGGTTCCAAGAAGTGAGAGCCATAAAGGTGTCTTGATGTTCCTGACAAGCCCCTTTCAGCCACCCGGAGTCTGTGTTAAGTGAGGTGACTTTTGCAGAATACCTAAGGTGGGGGGCGCTTTCCAGGGGAACCGCCCTGGATTGGAGGGTTAGAGCTTTCAGTCTCCAACCCTTTCAGGCCCCTGGGGAGGGGAGGGGCAGCTGAAGGTTGATTCAGTCGCCAGTGGGCAGTGATTTAATCAGTCATGCCTATGTAGAGAATTTTCCTTAAGAACCCTAAAAGACAGGGTTCGGAGAGCTCCGGGTTGGTGAAGACGCAGAGATTTGGGGAGAGTGATGGGCTCAGAGTTCATGGGATCTCCACGCCCCTTCCCACATGCCTTGGCCCCTGCGTCTCCTCCAGCTGGCTGTTCCTGAGTCATATCTTTTTATAATAAACCAGTAGTCTAGTCGTAAAAGATTTCTCTGAGTTCCATGAGCTCCACTTACAAAGAAATTGAACCCAAGGAGGGACATCATTGGCCCCTCAGAAGCACAGGGGACAGCCGGAACTTTCGGTCGGGGGCTGGGGGGGCTGTCTTGTGGGACAGCGCCCAGCCTGTGGGACCTGATGAGGTCTCCGGGTGCAGTGTCGCCAGAACCGAGGTGAACTGTAGGGCCTCCAGGTGGTGTCCGAGGAGTGCTTGGTAGTGTGGGGGAAAAACCCAGGTGGGAAGGGCGGCAGAGCCAGCCCGGGATTAAGGCACAGGACGGAAGCGGGAAGGTGGAAGGAGAGACATTCTGAAGAACCTCCGGCCGTGACCCAGCAGGTGCTGGCTCGCCTCAGGAGGGAGTGGGAGGGTCCAGAGGCCGGGGTCCTCCCAGACCCGTGACCGCAGCGGCTCAGGCCTCGTCCGGGAAAGCGTGCGCCCTGCGGCCAGAACAGCACTGTCTTCACACGTTAGTGGGGGCTCTAGCTTTTGGTCCCCCAAACGCTCTGGAGGGTTTGGACACGGTGGCGGCAGCAGAGAGCGTCCACCCTGTCACTGATCCAGCCACAGGAACCCCAGCCAGTCACAAATTTCCAAGAGGCTGGTCTTTCCCCGGGAACTCCCGTCACCTTCCCCGTTCTGTGAACCTGCCAACCTGTGAGTCTCTGGTCCCTTGCCTGCATGGCCTGTCTGTCCTGGGACAGCCGGTGAGCCTCCTTCCCGCGTGAGGTCTTGAGCTCACGTCTTGAGAGGCCTCCCCGCCCACTGTGGCGTCACCCTGTCATTGGCTGCTGACAAGCCAGGCGAGCTCACTGGTTAGTCTGCCTGCTCCTTAGACCAGTCTCCCCTGAGGGCAGGCACGGGGCTCCCCCTCGTGGTCGACACACTGCCCACGCATGTGGACAGGCCGATGGGCAGACTGACGGTGGATGAACAGCACCTTTTTCTTCCCAGGTGGCTTCTGGCACAGCAGCTTAATTGACCGAAACCTCATCGATTATTTCGTTCCCTTCCTCCCGCTGGAATATAAACACCTGAAGATGTGCATCAGAGTCGAAATGCAGTCGCGAGGCTACGAGGTGGACGAGGACATTGTGAGCAGGGTGGCCGAGGAAATGACATTTTTCCCCAAAGAGGAGAGAGTTTTCTCCGACAAAGGCTGTAAAACCGTGTTCACCAAGTTAGATTACTACTATGATGACTGATGGCGCCAGAGCGGCTGCTTCCCGCGTCCCCTCTCTGGTCCTGGACGAGGAGTGAAATGAATTCGTCCTGTGTGACAGGACAGGCGCTTGCCCGGGCATTATTTTTTCATCCAGCAGAATCTGCAGGCTGTCGGTGACAGATGCGGACGGGGAGCAGACCCCAGGGCCTGCAGAGGAGGGGAGGAGCCAGCTCCCAGCCCAGCCAAGCCAGGGCTCATGATTTTTTTTTTTAAAAATCATGTTTTAATTTCAAATGTTTCTGTTTCAAGGAAGGATGAATCAGTTTTACTGAAAAATGTGATCATTTTTATTTAAAATGGTTTTTAACATTATGAGAAACTTTTCAGACTCTTAAGTTGTTGACTTGTGTGTGTTTTAGTAATTTCCTATCATTACAACGTACGCTGTGATGTCACTACTGCGTAAGTGCCCACGCCTGCCGCCCTCAGTCTGTCCTCTAGGGTGGCGTGACTGGGGACCGAGGCTGGAGCAGCGAGCAGACCTGTCATGGGATGACCACTGCAAGGGCGATGAGCCTTAGACAGCAGACAGACACACTCAGGCCCAAGTGTCCTTCCCAAGAGTGTTCATCACAGTAACACTGTGAACTGTAACACTGTGAATGATCTTAGTAACACTGTGAACAATTTGTTAGAAACAGAATTTCCTGGAAAGCAAAGTGTCTGCAAGCCTGTCGCTTGCCTGTCAGTCAGCTTTGCAATGGCCCCTCTCTGCTTTCCATTCCTGAATGAGTCATGCACTCAGTGGCAGGTTTTGCCAAATTTTCATAAAATACGGTTTTTCATATTTTTTTACTCATTTTCATCATGTTTAATCAACTCCCCAAACCTCTAGGAAAGCTTAGCCCCCATGACGCTGAGCACGGTGTTTCTATTTGTTAAATGCAAATGCTGCCACTTTACAATAAAACAGTATGATTCGTGAATACATTTTTAGTGAAAAAAAAACACCTCGAGGCCCTACCTTCTGTGCTTGAGCTGTGAATTGAGACCTAACAGCGCATCCCAGGCTGAAATGGGGAGGAGCGTGACACAGCTGAGGATCCGGGTGGCTCCGGCTCTGCTCAGCTCCCTGGGGTGTCACGGGTTCATGGAGCTCCCAACTCCCAGCTGTGAAGTTCATTCAAGTCTGGAGACCTAGCCCCCACTGAGAAGCCAGGCAGGAGCACAGAGCAGTGTAGGCGCCTAAATACCTTGTATTGTGCAACACGTGTGCCTACAAGGGCTCCTGTGGGTGTGTGTCTGCAGTGCTCACAGGGGCGGTCTTCAGCAGGCACAGAAGACGGGGGAGCCCTGCCTCAGGGCTACGCACCCAGTACAGGAACTAAGGCCACCCAGGCCCCTAAGGCAGCCCTGAGCACTGGGAAGTTCCTGATGTTGCCCTGAAGCTGGCCTGCTGTCATGTCCCCAGGAGTCACGGATTGGGGCTATCCATTCATCTAAAGAAGTCCCCAGCCCCTGGGAGTCTCTGTTAGGGGACACTGGGGTCCCTGACTCACCTAGAAAGTTCAGTCTTCCAGATGAGGCTGTGTGGGGTGAAGTGGAAGCGGCAGAGGCCTGGGACCCAGATGGAGAGAGGGCAGGCTCACGGGGTGCACACTTCCAATCTGAAAACGGGAGTGGGTGACCTGATGGTGAAGAGGGTCTCAACTTTGTAGAAAGGGCTCCATCCTCAGTCCTAGGAAGAGCCATTGTGAACAAATCACTTGCTGAAGAGCCCAGGTTGAGAGATTAAGCTGAGATCTGGTTAACGTAACAAGGATTTTGTTATTTTCAGGTTCCGGGCGGGAAGACCAGGCAAGCAGGTTTCCTGATCTGAGCTTGGCCACACTTTAGGTCCAGAATGGCAGCCGTGAATCACATTTTAGGGCCTCGCTTTCCTGCCTGCATTAATTTTAGAACATATCTGTTAGAAAACCGGCTTGGGACTTCCCCAGTGATCCAGTGATTAAGACTGCCTTCCAGTGCAGGGGGTGTGGCTCTGACCCCCGGTGGGGGAACTCAGGTGCCACATGCCGTGGAGTGCAGCCAAAACACAGAGTGAGACCAGCTCTTTCTGATGGTACTTACATCCAGGAAAATTAGCTGGGGTGTGACTCATCATCTAATCCAACTTAACTTTGTACCGAACAGCCTTTAAGGTAAACGTTGACATGAAGACAGCCAACCAGCATGTCCAGTAAGCCTAATTCACCCAAGTTATTAAAGAGCCTTTCTTCTCAGCTCAAACTTCAGAGCTCCCAAATAAACCAGAAAAAAAAATCTTCAAGTGGCATCTCATGATAAAATTTAAGCTTTATTATTTGACATTCAGTAGGTCAGTCCAAACTCATCTACGTCTTACTCGGGGTGAGGAGGCTGGGCCATGGGCATCTGTGGCCTTTTCAAGTTACAAGTCAGTAACAGCAGTCCAAAGGTAGCCAACACGTCTTGAGTTTATTGCATCATTGTAAACAAGAAATCTTATCTCCTCCTGACCAGACACCCAAAAGGTTATAAAAGAAATTTAATTTAGATCCAACTTGAAGACAGGTACTAAAAGTTTCAAGCCTCACCTTGACATTTTTTAGAGACTAAGTGTGATCCTCTATAAGGCACTGCCATGCTGTAGGAACATTCATTCTGCCACATCTTATACATATAAAAAAGCTGCATGTTCTCATTACGCGTCTTTAGTTGCATTGCAACCACAAGATGGAGCGATTCACACTGGCTGGAATCAAAGTCTTATTTCCCCAAGGCCAGGGCAGTGCAGCCTGGCACCACCATAAAGGACATCATTCTTAGATGACACCCAGGACCAGCCAAGACCATCTGTTTTAAGAGCATCTGATAAAGAAACAGGAAATTATCCCTTCACATGTTTTAAAATAAGCAACATTTTGTTTCTCTATTAGGTAAGATTCCCAGTAAAAACATTATTAAAAATAGCCATGTTCTTAAAAACTCAAGCGTTTCTAGTGTACAATACTTTCTCTTTGGCAATGCAGAACCTGCAAGCTGACCATCCAGTTGGCACGTGTCATCTGTGGAGAAAGGTGGGGTTCTGCGGATTTCCAATGGTTCTGTGGAGTCAAGTGAAAAGCTGACCCACATGTAAACTGTAACAAGCATTCCACCGTGGGAACCAAGGACTCAAACTCGAAGCCAACGGCTGTGTTCTGATCCATCTCTAGAGATGAGATGGCTGGTGGGACCCGGAGCCCTGGCTGAAATTCAGGAGGAGCAGCAGTACCAGAAAGGCTGCGGTCAACACCAAGTGAGAATTGGGGATGGAATCTCACGACGAGGGTTGTAAACAGCAGCAAAGCCGCGGACAGAAGGAGAGGTCCTGCCCGTTCTGTGGGGCCGCAGGGGCCTGGCATGGAGCCCCCACCCCACAAGCAGACGGCTCGCCCAGCCGTGTGCTTGGCCTTCGGACCTGGGTTCTCCCACTGGACAATCTGTGCCCGAAGGTGCCACCAATGTTACCTGAAAATACTTCATCTTAGTGAACGTGTTCTGTAAAAGAAAAAGAGCTAGAGCTGAAGAGTGTTTCTGGCAGGTGAAAACCAATGCTCCCTGGCTTGTATTAGCCCCTGAACTTTAGTTCAGCTTCTGGGATGAGGGTACCGTTGGGTCAGAAAGAGTCCTTGGCCTCTGTTCTCAAGGCACTTCTGTCAAGGTCAGTTAAGTGTGTGGGGGAGGCAGATTTCAAAAGTTCATTTCCATCTGTGAACAGCTGCGCCGCCGTCATGCTGCAACACAAGTTCACTTGACAGCGGAGCATCATTTCACAAATCAACCCTCAGAACCTTCCAGATCCCGCGAGTCCACAGGTGCAAATGAGCAAACCCCGAGGAGGTCTTCAAAGTGCTTCTTCGGGCCCGGCCCCAGGTCTGCTGGGCGCCTGCTCGCGTCTCAGCCCGCCTGCACGAGGGCTCAGTAGAAGTCCAGCCGTGACTGCACGGTCTTGCAGCCCTTGTCTGAGTATATTTTCTCGTCCTTCGGGAAGAACGTCATCTCCTCTGCCACTCGGGTGACGACGTCTTCATCGACGGCGGAACCGCGGGCCTTCATCTCCGCCCGCACGCACATCTTCACGTGTCTGTACTCCAGGGGCAGGAAGGGGATGAAGTAGTCGATGAGGTTCCGGTCTATCAGGCCGCTGTGCCACAGGCCACCTGGGGAACAGGGCACAGCTGGGTTTCCTGCCACTTCTGTCCTTGTCACCCCGCCAGCGTGCGGCTCCTACAGGGCCTGTCCTGATCCCCAGCACATTCCCCACGTCTGCGGCCCTCAAGATTCGCTTTTGGTCAAGGCTGATGTAAGGTTGGTTGGCTACCCCCGCTAACTGGCTTCTAGAATAGCATGCCCTCCAAAAAAAGAGCCCCTACTTCAGCCAAGCTACAGGGGTGAGCAGATTCTGTGGTTTTGTGAAAGGAAGAGAGACGGCTGGGACTTTCCTGGCAGTCTGGTGGTTAGGACCGGAGCTTCTACTGCAGAGGGCACGGGTTCGATCCCTGGTTGGGGAACTAAGATCCCACAAGCCGCAAGGCCAGAATAAAAAAAAGAGAAAGAGAACAGTGATGCTGTGGGCAGGGCGGAGGGCAGAGGGCACCCACTCAGGGAGACTCACTGTGTTTGTTATTGAAGACTCCGACAGACAGCACCGCCTCCAGGTCCTTCAGCTGGATGTCCTCTCTCTTTCTCCCAGCCCGCCAGAAGTCAAGGGCCGTCTTAGTTATGAGGTCTCCACCTGCGTTGCTGAGTTTGCCAAAGAAACCAGATTAAAATCACACCCTGACTTCTCTATGACATATACACACTAGTATATATAAAAGATAACTAGTGAGAACCGACTACATAGCGCAGGGAACTCTACTCAATGCTCTGTGGTGACCCAGATGGCTAAAAATATCTAAAACACAGTGTACACATGTATGTATCACTTTGCTATAACCTCAGATATGCAGATGACACCACCCTTATGGCAGAAAGCAAAGAGGAACTAAAGAACCTCTTGATGAAAGTGAAAGAGGAGAGTGAAAAAGCTGGCTTAAAGCTCAACATTCAAAAAACCAAGATCATGGCATCTGATCCCATCACTTCATGGCAAATAGATGGGGAAACAATGGAAACAGTGACAGACTTTATTTTCTTGGGCTCCAAAATCACTGCAGATGGTGACTGCAGCCATGAAGTTTTTAAATTTGACACTTGCTCCTTGGAAGAAAAGCTATGACCAACCTAGACAGCATATTAAAAAGCAGAAACATTACTTTGCCAACAAAGGTCCGTCTAGTCAAAGCTATGGTTTTTCCAGTAGTCATGTATGGATGTGAGAGTTGGACCATAAAGAAAGCTGGGCACTGAAGAATTGATGGTTTTGAACTGTGGTGTTGGAGGAGACTCTTCAGAGTCCCTTGGACTGCAAGGAGATCCAACCAGTCCATCCTAAAGGAAATCAGTCCTGAATATTCATTGGAAGGACTGATTCTGAAGCTGAAACTCCAATACTTTGGCCACCTGATGTAAAGACCTGACTCATTGGAAAAGACCCTGATTCTGGGAAAGACTGAGGGCAGGAGGAGAAGGGGGCAACAGAGGATGAGATGCCATCACCTAGTCAATGGATATGAGTTTGAGCAAACTCCGGGAGATGGTGAAGGACAGGGAGGCCTGGCATGCTGCAGTTCTTGACGTCACAGAGTCAGACATGACTGAGTGACGAACAACAAACTACCGCAGAACTAACACCATACTAAATCAACTAGACTCCAATAAAAATTAATTTTAAGAAAAAGACTCTAATCAGGAAACGTACCTGCTCTAAGTTCAGTCTTTTTTTCCTTTTCAGTTTCTATGCAGCTTAAAGCCAAATATATAAACCAGTCTATATGTATTAAAGGGTCGTAATGACTTCTTACTGATGTCACTTATTATCAGGAAACACTGAGTTTTCTAAGATGGAATCAGTTTGTGATAGTTCTCTAAAGTTTATTTTTAATCAAAGAGTATTTAGTATGTGCTACTAGACAAAGAAAAAAAACAAAGCATCTGCCTTCAGGAGCTGAAAATCTGTTTTCTCAGGCAGAGAAAAAAAAAAAAAAAAAAAACTTGGTGTGCAACGCTGCAACTTTTTATAAACCCCAGAGATGACATGTGTAGGTAGCGAAACTGCCTATTTTCAGAAACAATTTCCGTCATTCGTTTCCTCCTGCCCCTGCCCTGGAAGACGTCTGCAAGTTACTTTTGCCAGGCTGGCACATTTGTCCCCAGCACCTCATTCTAGCCCTGGGAAAATGAAGGGCTCGGTACATTCCCACTTAAGAAATGCCTCCCACTGACCTGAGAAAGATGAAGATGGCCTTCCGGTAAGACACGCCATCAATCTGCTCGTAGTAATCCAGGAACGGCTTGATTGCGTCAATGACTCCCGGGTGCAACTTATCCATCTCATCAAATATGAACACAGAGCCCGCACATGCACTCACGTTACCCCGGATCCACCTCTGTAACTGGTCCTGGACCAACCATAAAAGAAGAAATGGGACATGGGGACTCAAAAGGGTGTGCCCAGGGGAGAAATGCTATGCTGTTCTTCACACTCAGGAAGGTGAAAAATCAGAGCTCTCTGGGGTTTAACAAAAACCACATCCTAATCTGTACTCACTGGGTAACTAGTTTTCCAAAACTTCATCTATAAAAAGTGGGAGGAACGTGGCTGATTCATGTCAATGTATGGCAAAAACCACTACAATATTGTAATTAGCCTCCAATTAAATAAAATTTTTTTAAAAATTAAATTTTAAAAAAAGAAAGAAAAAAAGGGGTGAGGGGGGGACGGAAACCAGCAGAGAGATGGGTGCTAAAAGGCAAATAAGTGTTTTCCTAACTCAAATGAAGTACCCAGTGCAACTTTTTAAAGGTTTAAGAAGTATAAGATATGTGAATATTTATCATTTCACTGGTAACCAACCAGTAATTTTCATCTCACTGTGGATGGAAATCTCAATTCTACTAGACATACTGAGGAATAAGAAACTAGACTAAGACCAGCGCTGTATCCAAGGCCAGTGCCTTGTATGGCGTTACAAGTGCAGTGAACAAAGACGCTGACCTAGATAACATGCCATGACAAGCGTTTGTGCCTGTATTTCCAGGGAATTATGAAAGAATTTGGAAAATAAGAAAATCATTCTCTTTTTGGCTGTCTTCCCTGTCTTACTGTTTATGTGGCAGATATACACTTTTACTTCCTTGTTCAGTTTCTATTCCTTATCTCAGTCCCCACCTAACACTAAATAGGAACACTAAGGATGTAGGAATACAAGGATGTCCACTTAAACAAGAACCCTACTGGACAACTTAACAATACAATGCCAAGAATGCGAAGGACGGGAGGAGCAAAGGGAAAAACCGCTACTGAGGAGGAAAAAAAATCCTCTGGTCCTCACTGCTTAAATGCAGAGGGCAAGCTGAAGCTACATCATAGGCAGGAATTTATTTTTTCATTTTTGGCTGTGCTTGAGGGATCTTAGTTCCCTGATCAGGGATTAAACCTGTGCCTTCAGCAGTGAAAACACGGAGTCCTAACCAAGAGACCACCAAGGAATTCCCAAAGGAGCCTTAAATAAAGCCATTTGAGTCTGTTTCACTTAACCAAGGGCTGGGACAGGGATGCTGCGCATACTCACTGCACAGCATGGCTACCCTGCAGACTGGGAGACAGGAGATTTGGGTTCCAGTTTCTCATTTGTCGTAAGGTCACAAAGACTGTAGGGAGCAAGTCACCTTCCCGCTCTTGGCTCCATCTTTTAATGGAACATCACCCCGCTGTACTGGGCTTCCCTGGTGGCTCAGTGGTAAAGAACCCACCTGTCAACGCAGGAAACACGGGTTCTATCCCTGGATCGGGAAGATCCCCTGGAGAAGGAAATGGCAACCCATTCCAGTATCTTGTCTGGGAAATGCCACAGACAGAGGAGCCTGGTGGGCCACAAGTCCATGGGGTGGCAAAGAGTCGGACACGACTTAGCGACTGAGCACACCCACACCCCGCTGTATTATTTTGGAATCGGTGAGGCAGAAGCTGCAGAACTGCAAATGGCAAAGGGTCACCAGGGTGGGGGGCTTGTGCCTTAAACCCGTGGGGTCTGGGGCTACTGCAGCGCAAAGAAAGAAACAGAGGCTGGAGTCAGGGAGTGGGTCACCCAGACCAGTCGGAGAAGCCAGAGGACGGGATAACAATTCCTTGCCTGATACAGTTTTATGTGCTGCTCATGAGGGAAGTGCAGGGTCGACACAAACAGGTGGACAAAGTTGCTCTTCAGGCCTTTGGGGTGAAGATTTTCAGCCACAATTTGGCTGACAAAATTCTTGCCTGTGCCAGCCCAGCCGTGTAAGGAGAGAGTCAGTGGTTTCTTGGGATTTTTGTTGTTCTTGAAGCCGGTCAGCGCCTTGAGAATCACCTCTGTGGCCAGATGCTGCCCAAACAGCTTCTCCTCCAAGTCCTGCTTGAGGGCTGCAGGAGCCAGCCCGAGAACAAGAGAGAAAAATACACATTAAACACGCACCAGAAGAGCAGTGCTCGCCCCAGCTGGCCAAAGTGGAAGGCACAGGTTCGCAAAGTGGTCCAGCATGGGATCTCTGCCAAACCCCAGGGCTGGCACTGAGGCGGAACCACGGGGCTGCGGTCACACGAGGCCACTTCCAAGGAAACGGACTGGAGAAGGAAACTAAATGTGTTCGCTCACCCAAGGACTGGCCCTCTCGACTGGGCTGCTTTGCAATTCCCCGAGTCAACCCTACTGGCTTGGAAGAAAACCGAGGGTCAGATGTGGGCTTTCGGGGCGGACGCTGCACGTCTGAAAGGTACTTAACAGGGTCGACACGGCACAGATGGGCGGGTGTTTCAGTTTCAGTTTCTTCTTACTGTCCTCCCAAGGAATGCAAACTTTTAGGGAGGAAGTTGGGCAGAACCCCCCACGATCCGGAGGATCTCTCCGAAGACACGGCTTAGGAGGCTGCAGCCGGGACCGAAACCCCACCTCTCCCTCCTACCCCATCGAAGGGTGAGCGCGGGGTGCGGGGGCACTGCCGCCCGCGAGGGGCCTGTCTCCCGCACCCCGCGAGCCCCTCCAGGGCAGCCCAGCCGTACCCGACGCGTTGAGCGGCCGCTCGCTGCGGCAGCACTCGGCGAAGCGGCAGTACAGGTCCTTGTAAGACAGGTAGCCAGTGAGCGCCGACGCGGCCCCGATGGCGATGCCCACAGTTATAGGCTCGAATGCCGCCACCACGTGGGCCGCCAGCAGCAGCCTCAGCGCCGCGGCGCCCCCAAGCCGCGGATCCAGCCGCATAGCACACAGAGCCCCCACAGCTACCGCCTTCCCAGCAGTCTGGGCAACCCAGGCGGCCGGGCGGTGGGATGGACTTCCGGTGTGCGTCACTTCCGACCTCTAGGTCCGCCCACTCCATAGGACGGCTTCGTTGGCTAGGGGCGTGGCTCCGTGTCGCCATCTTTGTGAGTGGCACAAAAGCCAGAAGTCTCCGTTCAGGGGCATGGCTTTGTGCCGCCTTCTTTGCGAGTGGCACGAAAATCGTCTCAGCTTGGTCCAGTTGAGTCGCTCGCTAGTTTCCGACTCTTTGCGACCCCATATACTGCAGCACGCCAGGCCTCCCTGTCCATCACCAACTCCCGGAGTTTACTCAAACTCATGTCCATCCAGTCGGTGATGCCATCCAACATCTCATTCTCTGTCGTTCCCTTCTCCCACTTTCAATCTTTCCCAGCATCAGGATCTTTTCAAATGAGTCAGCTCTTCGCATCAGGTGGCCAAAGCATTGGAGTTTCAGCTTTAGCATCAGTCCTTCCAATGAATATTCAGGACTGATCTCCCTTAGGATGGACTGGTTGGATCTCCTTGCAGACCAAGGGACTCTCAAGAGTCTTCTCCAACTCCAGAGTTGGAGAAAAGCCGTCTAGGGACCCGCTTGGTGGTGGTGGTGGTTTAGTCTCTAAGTCCACTCTTGCGATCCCATGGACTGTAGCCTGCTAGGCTCCTCTGTCTGTGAGATTTTCCAGGCAACAATACTGGAGTGGTTAGCTTCTGTTTCAAACCCATGCCTAACTTCTACTGTTTCGTTTTCTTCCCAGATCTTTCCACACTTTGCTTTGTCAGCCCTCCTTTCACTTCCCCTGGAGCTATCCTGAGTGTTTGTCAAGTCTCCCCACCTACCTGCCTTCCTGAAACAGTTGCTGAGTGCTGTGGACTGCGGGCCCCAGGCTGAGCCCTGTGGCTACAGCAAGGCAGACGTGCGAGGTCCAACCCAGAAGTCCATTCTTACGTTGAGCTGCTACAAGGCCAGCTCCTTGCTGGATGCTGGGAGACAGCAAGGAAGTAGAGGAGGCTGCCCCTACCCTCTGGACCTCTGGGGAAGGCAGTCAGTGGGTGAGGGTCCATACTGAGCTCTTTGAAGCTCAGGGGCCATGGAGCAGGGAAGGCGTTTGTCTAGACTGGAAAGAGTTGACCAAGTGAGAGTGATGTTGTTAAAATGCTGCGCTCAATATGCCAGCAAATTTGGAAAACTCAGCCAAAGAATGAATGCTTTTGAACTGTGGTGTTGGAGAAGATGCTTGAGAGTCCCTTGGACTGCAAGGAGATCAAACCAATTCATCCTAAAGGAAATCAGTCCTGAATACTCATTGGAAGGACTGTTGTTGAAGCTGAAACTCCAATATTTTGGCCACCTGATGCAAAGAACTGACTCATTGGCAAAAGCCTGATGCTGGGAAAGGTTGAAAGTAGCAACAGGACTGGAAAAGGTCAATTTTCATTCCAATTCCAAAAAAAGGCAATGTCAAAGAATGCTCAAACTATTGCACAATTGCACTCATCTCACACGCTAGCAAAGTAATGCTCAAAATTCTCCAAGCCAGGCTTCAACTATACATGAACCATGAACTTCCAGATGTTCAAGCTGGATTTAGAAAAGGCAGAGGAACCAGAGATCAAATTTCCAACATTTTCTGGATCATCAAAAAAGCAAGGGAGTTCCAGAAAAACATCTACTTCTGCTTTATTGATTACGCCAAAGCCTTTGACTGTATGGATCACAATAAACTGTGGAAAATTCTGAAAGAGATGGGAATACCAGACCACCTGACCTGCCTCCTGAGAAATCTGTATACAGGTCAAGAAGCAACACTTAGAACTGGACGTGGAACAACAGACTGGTTCCAAATCGGGAAAGGAGTAAAGCAAGGCTGTATATTGTCACCTGCTTGTTTAACTTATATGCAGAGTACATCATGCAAAATGCCAGGCTGGATGAAGCACAAGCTGGAATCAAGATTGCTGGGAGAAATATCAATAACCTCAGATACGCAGATGACACCACCCTTATGGCAGAAGGCAAAGAAGAACTAAACAGCCTCTTGATAAAAGTAAAAGAGGAGAGTGAAAAAGTTGGCTTAAATCTCAACATTCAGAAAACTAAGATCATGGTATCCAGTCCCATCATGTCATGACAAATAGATATGGAAACAATAGAAACAGTGACAGACATTTATTTTCTTGGGCTCCAAAATCACTGCAGATGGTGATTGCAGCCATGAAATTAAAAGACGCTTGCTCCTTGGAAGAAAAGCCATGACCAACCTAGACAGCATGCTAAAAAGCAGAGACATTACTTTGCCAACAAAAGTCCGTCCAGTCAAAGCTATGGTTTTTCTAGTAGTCATGTATGGATGTGAGAGTTGGACTATAAAGAAAGCTGAGGGCCAAAGAATGAATGCTTTTGAATTGTGGTGTTGGAGAAGATGCTTGAGAGTCCCTTGGACTGCAAGGAGATCCAACCAATCCATCCTAAAGGAAATCAGTCCTGAATACTCATTGGAAGGACTGATGTTGAAGCTGAAACTCCAATACTTTGGCCACCTGATGCAAAAACCCTGATGCTGGGAAAGGTTGAAAGCAGGAGAAGGGGACGACAGAGGATGAGATGTTTTGGATGACATCACCAATTCCATGGACTTGAGTTTGAGCAAGCTCCGGGAGATGGTGAAGGACAGAGAAGCCTGTTGTGCTGCAGTCCATGGGATTGCAGAGTTGGACACAACTAAGCAACTAAACTGAACTGAACTGACTTGTGAGCCTCATGGGTTTGTTGAGAGGGTCAAAAAGAGGTGACAGTCACAGCAAAAGGTCTTCCTGACCTCTTACTATCTGCAGCAGGAAGGGCTGTATCTGCATCAGCTCACTGGTACCCAGACAACTTCAAAAAGAAGGACCACTGTGATCCCCAGTTTACAGATAGGGAAACAGAGGCCCAGAGAAGGGACGTCCAGTGTCCAGAGCCACTCAGCCAGGAAGAGAGGGAATGAACCAAGTTCTGTGACCTTTGGAGTCCCAACCTCCTTCTCTCTGCACGGATGGCCCCGGAGGCCACAGAGCTGCTCCTCCATCTCTTACAGCAGCACCCCAGGGAACATGCTGGACTTGGCCAACTGCATGCCTGAGTCAGCCACTGTCCTCAGAGGCAGAAGGAGAACTGATTAGACTCAACAGATATGGTCTGGCAGCCAATCCACCTATTCATACCAGCTCACCTGTTCATACCAGCCCTGGTGGAGAAAGCTTGTCAGGGGGTCCTAGGAGAGGTGCTTTGCGCACCCACCTTTGGGGGTAGAGTGGCAGCCCTTGCTAGGCTAGCCATATTCAGCCTGGGGTATGTCAGTCCCTGGAGGAATAACAGATGACTTATCAAGGTCATGTGGGATGGATCACTGTAAGGATGCAATACACCAGAAATTCAGCCACTTTCCTTTCTTCTTCTTCTTTTTTTTTTAATTAAAATATAGCTGACTTACAGGCTTCCCAGGTGGAACAGTGGTAAAGAATCTGCCTGCCAATGCAGGAGATGTGGGTCTGATCTCTGGATCAGGAAGATCCCCTGCAGGAGGAAATGGCAACTCATTCCAGTATTGTTGCCTGGAGAATTCCATAGACAGAGGGGCCTGGCAGGCTACAGTCTATGAGGTTGCATAGACATATTATATATAATATTCAATATATAATATTATATAATTATTTAATTAAATATTATATATAAGCATAATGATATAATTATAATACATAACATAATTATAATATATACCCATGAACAATATGAAAAGGCAAAATGATAGGATACTGAAAGAGGAACTCCTCAGATCAGTAGGTGCCCAATATGCTACTGGAGATCGGTGGAGAAATAACTCCAGAAAGAATGAAGGGATGGAGCCAAAGCAAAAACAATACCCAGTTGTGGATGTGACTGGTGATAGAAGCAAGGTCTGATGCTGTAAAGAGCAGTGTTGCATAGGAACCTGGAATGTTAGGTCCATGAATCTAGGCAAATTGGAAGTGGTCAAACAGGAGATGGCAAGAGTGAACGTCGACATTCTAGGAATCAGCGAACTAAAATGGACTGGAATGGGTGAATTTAACTACTACTGTGGGCAGGAATTCCTTAGAAGAAATGGAGTAGCCATCATGGTCAACAAAAGAGTCCGAAATGCAGTACTTGGATGCAATCTCAAAAACGACAGAATGATTTCTGTTCGTTTCCAAGGCAAACCATTCAATATCACAGTAATCCAAGTCTATGCCCCAACCAGTAATGCTGAAGAAGCTGAAGTTGAACAGTTCTATGAAGACCTACAAGACCTTTTAGAACTAACACCCAAAAAAGATGTCCTTTTCATTATAGGGGACTGGAATGCAAAAGTAGGAAGTCAAGAAACATCTGGAATAACAGGCAAATTTGGCCTTGGAATATGGAATTAAGCAGGGCAAAGACTAATAGAGTTTTGCCAAGAGAACACACTGGTCATAGCAAACACCCTCTTCCAACAACACAAGAGAAGACTCTACACATGGACATCACCAGATGGTCAACACCGAAATCAGATTGATTATATTCTTTGCAGCCAAAGATGGAGAAGCTCTGTACAGTCAGCAAAACAAGACCGGGAGCTGACTATGGCTCAGATCATGAACTCCTTAATGCCAAATTCAGACTTAAATTGAAGAAAGTAGGGAAAACCACTAGACCATTCAGGTAAGACCTAAATCAAACCCCTTATGATTATACAGTGGAAGTGAGAAAGATTTAAGGGCCTAGATCTGATAGATAGAGTGCCTGATGAACTATGGACTGAGGTTCGTGACATTGTACAGGAGACAGGGATCAAGACCATCCCCATGGAAAAGAAGTGCAAAAAAGCAAAATGGCTGTCTGGGGAGGCCTTACAAATAGCTGTGAAAAGAAGAGAAGTGAAAAGCAAAGGAGAAAAGGAAAGATATAAGCATCTGAATGCAGAGTTCCAAAGAATAGCAAGAAGAGATAAGAAAGCCTTCTTCAGCGATCAATGCAAAGAAATAGAGGAAAACAACAGAATGGGAAAGACTGGAGATCTCTTCAAGAAAATTAGAGATACCAAGGGAACATTTCATGCAAAGTTGGGCTTGATAAAGGACAGAAATGGTATGGACCTAACAGAAGCAAAAGATATTAAGAAGACGTGGCAAGAATACACAGAAGAACTGTACAGAAAAGATCTTCACATCTAAGATAATCACGATGGTGTGATCACTCCCCTAGAGCCAGACACCCTGGAATGTGAAGTCAAGTGTGTCTAAGAAAGCATCACTATGAACAAAGCTAGTGGAGGTGATGGAATTCCAGTTGAGCTATTTCAAATCCTGAAAGATGATGCTGTGGAAGTGCTGCACTCAATATGCCAACAAATTTGGAAAACTCAGCAGTGGCCACAGGACTGGAAAAGGTCAGTTTTCATTCCAATCCCAAAGAAAGGCAATGCCAAAGAATGCTCTAACTACTGCACAATTGCACTCATCTCACATGCTAATAAAGTAATGCTCAAAATTCTCCAAACCAGGCTTCAGCAATACATGAACTGTGAACGTCCAGATGTTCAAGCAGGTTTTAGAAAAGGCAGAGGAACCAGAGATCAAATTGCCAACATCCAATGGATCACCAAAAAAGTAAGAGAGTTCCAGAAAAACATCTATTTCTGCTTTATTGACTATGCCAAAGCCTTTGACTGTGTGGATCACAAGGAAACTTCTGAAAGAGATAGGAATACCAGACCACCTGACCTGCCTCTTGTGAAACCTATATGCAGGTCAGGAAGCAACAGTTAGAACTGGACATGGAACAACAGACTGGTTCCAAATAGGAAAAGGAGCATGTCAAGGCTGTGTATTGTCACGCTGCTTATTTAACTTCTATGCAGAGTACATCATGAGAAACACTGGGCTGGAAGAAGCACAAGCTGGAATCAAGATTGTCAGGAGAAATATCAATAACCTCAGATATGCAGATGACACCACCCTTATGGCAGAAAGTGAAGAGGAACTAAAAAGCCTCTTGATGAAAGTGAAAGAGGAGAGTGAAAAAATTGGCTTAAAACTCAACATTCAGAAAACTAAGATCATGGCATCTGGTCCCATCACTTCATGGGAAATAGATGGGGAAACAGTGGAAACAGTGTCAGACTTTATGTTTTTGGGCTCCAAAATCACTGCAGATGGTAACTGCAGCCATGAAATTAAAAGATGCTTACTCCTTGGAAGAAAAGTTATGACCAACCTAGATAGCATATTGAAAAGCAGAGACATTATTTTGCCAACTAAGGTCTGTCTAGTCAAGGCTATGGTTTTTCCAGTGGTCATGTATGGATGTGAGAGTTGGACTGTGAAGAAAGCTGAGCACTGAAGAACTTCTGAACTGTGGTGTTGGAGGAGACTCTTGAGAGTCTCTTGGACTGCAAGGAGATCTAACCAGTCCATTCTGAAGATCAGTCTTGGGTGTTCTTTGGAAGGACTGATGCTAAAGCTGAAACTCCAGTACTTTGACCACCTGATGGGAAGAGTTGACTCATTGGACAAGACTCTGATGCTGGGAGGGATTGGGGGCAGGAGGAGAAGGGGACGACAGAGGATGAGATGGCTGGATGGCATCACTGACTCAATGGACATGAGTTTGAGTGAACTCTGGGAGTTGGTGATGGACAGGGAGGCCTGGTGTGCTGCAATTCATGGAGTCTCAAAGATTCAGACACCACTGAGCGACTGAACTGAACTGAATATAATTATATATAAGTTATATATAACATTATATATACAATATATACCATATGTTGTATATAGTATAGGGAGAAGGCAATGGCACCCCACTCCAGTACTCTTGCCTGGAAAATCCCATGGACGGAGGAGCCTGGTAGGCTGCAGCCCATGGGGTCGCTAAGAGACGGACACGACTGAGCGACTTCACTTTCACTTTTCACTTTCATGCATTGGAGGAGAAAATGGCAACCCATTCCAGTGTTCTTGCCTGGAGAATCCCAGGGACGGCGGGGCCTGTTGGGCTGCCGTCTATGGGGTCGCACAGAGTCGGAAACAACTGAAGCGACTTAGCAGCAGCAGCTTAGCAGCAGTATATAGTATATATATAATATTATATTAAATATAATATACAATTATATCTTAATTGTTCATTATATTTATATAATTATATATTATATAATGCATATAATATATATAATTATATAGTATATATAATATAATGTATATATTATATATAATATAAATTATATGTATATAATTTTGTATTATATATATTTATATATTTATATTTTATTATAAAATAATATATAATATTTTAAAATATAAACTATTGATTGGATTTATTTAATAGTTATATAATTTATAATTATGATATGATTGTATATAATTATATATAATTATATAATATAATTTTATATATAATATGTATTTTATTATATAATATAACAATAAAATACATATAATGTATATATATATTCTTGTTCAGATTTTTTCCATTATACATAATTATGATATATTGAGTATAGTTCTCTTCCATACAATAGAAACTCAGCCCCTTTCCTCTTTCCTTCCTGAGCAAGACTCCAGCAGCCCAGCTTGCTGCAGACTGCTTTCTCACCTCCCTTTTCTTACCTCCAGCCCTTGGAGAGAAGAAAATCAGTCAGTAATTTCTCCCTGTGGAAACTCAAAATAAATGGAAAAGAAAAAGAGAGTGAGAACCCTGTCCATCTCATTAAAAGATACACCTTCCATAAAAGTCTTACTTTTTGGTGTAATAATTATTTATTTTAAAATTTGTAACACATTTATGTTGCTTTGATCGATTATGTACTAAGCACAGTATTTCCCAGATGGCATTAGTGGTAAAGAACTCACCTGCCATTGCAGGAGACATAAGAGACACAGGTTCGATCCCTGGATCGGGAAGATGCCTTGGAGAAAGAAATGGCAACCTGCTCCAGTATTCTTGCCTGGAGAATCCCACAGACAGAGGTGCCTGCTGGGTGACGTCCATGGGGTTGCAACGAGTTGTACACGACTGAAGTGACTTAGCACACTCACGCACATACTGAAACAGAGTCGTCCAAAAGAAATGTTTTAACACCTAGAGCTTTGCAGTCACCAGAAAAAGTTTCATGTTAAATTTTAACTTGTTGTATATATGTGTGTGTGTATGTAAATATATATCTTGTTGCAGATAAATTAGACAGGATGATTAATAAACTACTTCATGCAGAAAGTACACTTCATTAGGATGACATTTCATGGGGTAACAGGATAGAAATGTGAATTCAAGTACAAAAAACTGATTGTAAATATCTGACTTGTTCCTGCATTTTGTAAGTGGAGGAAGGCAGGTGAAACTGCCATGGAGTTCAGATTCCACTGAGCATACCTACAAGAGCAAAGCAACTAGTGGTGTTATTATTATTAGCAATAATAGACAAGATAATAGGGTATTGAGTCTTTTGCAACCATTTAAACTTGGAGAAGGACATGGCAACCCACTCCAGTATTCTTGCCTGGAGAATCCTGTGGACAGAGGAGCCTGGTGTGCTACAGTCCATGGGGTCGCAAAGAGTCGGACACGACTGAGCGACTTAACTCAAACTTATAATGAGGGACTTCCTCGTTGTCAGTTTAAGTGGTCCAGTGGTTAAGAACCGCCTTTCAATGCAGGGGATTCAGGTGCTGTCCCTGGCCAGGGAACTAAGAACCCACAAGCAGTGCAGCGGCTGCCCCCCCAGAAAAAAAGGGGAGGGAGGGGCAATTAGGTGTGTGGGCTATATGGAAACTGTCTGTATCAACTTTGCAAATTTTCTGTAAATCTAAAACTATTCTCAAATAAAAGGTTTCTTTGGTTAAAAAAGACAGCTTTGTATGTGCTACTGTCTGACCCTTGGTGATACTGTAAAAATCATAATCATATAAGTTTTGCTTCTTCTAAACTGAAATTGGTTTATGAGAGTGTATAAATTGCACTTGATGGGCAGAAAATGCTCAAATCGTTGGCTGCAATGGATGTATCCATGAAAATGAATCTTTAAAGTGGTAAAACACTCTTTTTACTGATCAACTGTCATACATAGGGGGAACAAAAGTGGAAATACATACTAAAACTGTAAAGTGTATAAAAGTTCCTATGAAGCCTATGCTAAGTGACATAAGCCAGTCACAAAAGACAAGTACCGTATGACTCCACTCAGACGCGGTCCCTAGAACAGTTGAATTTGCAGAGACTGGACTGCAGAATGCTGGTCGCCAGGGCTTGGGGGAGGGGCCATGGGGATTAGTGTTCACTGGGTGTTGAGTTTCACTTCTGCCAGATGAAGCGTTTTGGAAGTTGGAGAGACAACAATGTGAATGCGCTTAACAATATTGAACTATACACTTAAAAATGGTTAAGATGGCAAGTTTCATGTCTATTTCCGCAACTAAATTATGTTTTGAATTTTAATTTAATTGGCGTATACTTGAGTTATAATGTTGTGTTAGTTTCAGGTGTGCAGCAAAGTGATTCAGTTATATATACACATGTATTCATCCCTTTTAAGATTATTTTCTCATATAGGTTATCACAGAATACTGAGTAGCATTCCTGTACTATACAGTATGTCCTGTTGATTATCTGTTTTATATATGTGTGAGGGTCCCCTGGACTCCAAAGAAATCAAACCAGTCCATCCTAAAGGAAATCAACCCTGAATATTCATTGGAAGGATTGATGCTGAAGCTCAAACTCCAATACTTTGGCTACCTGGTGCAAAGAGCTGACTCATGAGAAAAGACCCTGATGCTGGGAAAGATTGAAGGCAGGAGGAGAAGGGGACGACAGAGGATGAGATGGTTGGATGGCATCACTGACTAATGGAAATAAGTTTGAGTAAACTCCAGGAGATGGTGAAGGACAGGGAAGCCTGGCATGCTGCAGTCCATGGGGTTGCAAACAGTCAGACACGACTCAGCGACTGAACAACAGATATGTGCGCATGAGTGCTGAGTTGCTTCGGTCGTGTCCAACTCTATGTGACCCCATGGACTGTAGCCCACTGGGCTTCTCTGTCCATGGGATTTTCCAGGCAAGAATACTGGGCTGGGTTTTGCCATGCCCTCCTCCATGGGAGTCTTCTTGGAGTGTGTATATATTCATCCCAAGCTCCTGAATTATCCCCCCACCACGTTTCCCCTTTCAAAACCACAAGTTTGTTTTCCATATCTGTAAGACTGTTTCTGTTTTGTTCATTTTGTTCATTTGTATCACTTTAAAAAATTAGATTCCACTTATGAGTAACATCATATGATATGTCTTTCTTGACCACAACTAAATATTTTTTTAACTTAAAAAAATGTTAAGTTCCTCTGATTATAACCCTCTGAATATGGAAATTTTCTTTCTGGATTGAGTCATCCTTATAATCGTCCTTTAGCCACAACGGCCAAAATAGCATGAATATGTTTTTAACCTTTTGGTAAGTAACGAATACATCGATCGTGGGGGCCGTGGTTGAAGGAGACTTCGCTGGTACCCACAGCTTCAGTTTGTCTAATGGTGTCAGGGATGGGGTGGCTGAAAGCCGGCTCTTTCTTCTGTACCGTGAGAGAAGGGCAGGTTGAGAAAAGGAGATCAATTTTAGGAAGGAGTTCAGTGGAAGCTGAGGATCTAAAGATTGATTCCTTTTCCATTATTCATGCTGAGCTCTCCTTGGAAAGTCTGCGGTACCCAGGGGTGTGCTTCCTGCAGTGTGAGGCTCCAGCCCTATTTATACCCTTTTGATGTCACGTGACAGGGTCTGTGTTTGGTCCAGGCTTGCATTAATCAGCCCGCAACACTGCCTGATCCCCGGTCACCTGGCCTGCTGAGCCAGTCCCCCTGTGCAGTCTCCTGTGTGTCCCGAGCTCTGCCAGCCCTCCTTGGTTGGATAACCTTCAAAATCTATAGCTCTCACACCCCCACCCCCCTCCCCCAGATGGCCTGATTATGTGAAATAGCGGATTCTTGCAGTTCCTTCAGAGGTGGAGTTTCTTTTTTCTTTTCAGTGAATTAATTGGCTGCACTGGGTCTTTGTTGCCCCACATGGGTTTTCTCGCTTCGGCGAGCGGGGGCTACTCTCGGGTTGAAGTGTCTGGCTTTCTCTTGGTAGTGGCTTCTGTTGGTGTGGTTTGCAGGCTTAGCTGCTCCGCCAATTGTGGAATCTTCCAGGAGTAGGGATGGAACCTCTTTCCCCTCCACTGGCAGGTGGACTCTCAACCACTGGACCACCAGGGAAGTCCTTGGGGGCATTTCTGAGGGTCTGGAGCTCCAGCTCTCCCCAGTCCTCCAGACAGCCCATGGCGAAGTCCATTATGCAATTTTCCACACTCCACTTTTTCTCTAGCAAAGACCTGGAAAAATGGAATTTTAGACCACAATGTGGTTTAGCCCCCATAGAATCCATCTCTCAACTCTCCAGAGGTCCTGGCCCTTTGGATACAGTAGAAAATGTTTCCAGACAGATCTTCACAGAAAGGCCTGGGGGCCTCTGAGGCAAGATGTTGGCATTTGCACGTGGCGTTCAACTGCTTCTGACTTTCCAGTTCTGTTAGTGCCCAGCCCTGTCCTGGTGGTGGTGGTGGTGGAGGGCGGTCTCAGTCTCAGCTTCTCAGAGTCTTGGACCCCTTCTCCTCGGCAGTCACATAGTCCCCAGGGCAGCTGGGGTGACACCTGCTTTGCATGTGGTCACTTTGAGCTCTGGGTCTCCCCTCTCCTGGAAGATGGAGGGTGGGGACGGGGGTGCCTCCTGCAGTATCTCCACATGGGTTCAGTAATCAAGTCCAAATCCCCGCATTTCCCTGAGCTCCCTGCCTCTGTTACCACCTGCACTATCAGTGGAGGTTCTTGGCTTCCGAACAATAGAAGCTGATACTGACTGGCTGGGGCTTCTCCAAGGCTTCTTAGAAGAATCCAGGGTGGCCCGTGGAAATATAAAAAACACTTGAGTGACCCCCAACTTGGGAGAGAGGATCCCAGAAGTGGGGCGTGTAGGTCTCAGTGGTGGAGGCTCCAAGGCCCCATTGGCCTGGCAGTGCCTTCATGGAGAGAGAAGCCAAAGGACCCAAGCCCAGTATCTTGACCTTGGATCAGCTAGCCATGGGCAAGGCTGCTGTGGTGCCTGGGTAAGCCTCCCCATTTGTGCTATTGTGCGTTCTCCAATGGCATTTTGTCCCCTTGAAAATGTGAATATTCCCTGATTTGTCATTCGGCCACTTATCTTGAACTTGGCCACTGGAATTTATGGAGGATGGGAAGATGGCCACAGGGCAGAGAACCTCAAAACCTTCCACAAAGAGCTTTCTGGACAATCTGGCCGTATCTGAGCCTCAGGAGGACATAACTGACCCCCCACATGCCCCTCAACTACATAATGATCTTGACAAGGTCCCATTCCTCCTCTTTTAAGAAAGCTTTTTTTTTTTTTTTTTTAATGTAAAACAACTTATGTATTTCCAGTATCACTGAGTATCTTAAGATAAAAATTAGTTCATTTAGAACATCTTAAGAGAAATTGTAGGGACTTCTCTGGTGGCCCAGTGACTAAGACTCTGCGCTCCCGATGCTGGGGGCTCAGGTTCAATCCCAGGTCAGGGAACTAGATCCCACATACTGCAACTAAGACTCAGCGCAGCCAAAGAAAAATAAATATTTTAAAAACAAACAAACGAATATCTTAAGAGAAATTGTCTTTGAATGGGAGCTTCTAATACTCTGAGATCTGTGCAAGGTATACCTAGAAAACTTGCTGCGGTGGCAAAGGAAGCAATCGGATTGGGGGGATGGTGGTGGAGAGCCTATGGGTTTGTTTTTTTTTTAAATTATTTCCTATAATATTGTCCTTCAGGCGACTGAAGGAGTTTCATATTTTCTTCAGACAACATTAGGCACTGAAGCTCTCTGTGGACAAGTTTGATGCTACATGAATTCTTCCATTTTGCTAGCATGGATATGGCTCCTGGTGGCCACTCCATTAGAATTGTTAAGTCCATTTCATATTTTAAAAATTGGTTTAATTATTTATTTTTGATTGCACTGGCTTCTCTTGTTGGGGAGTGTGGGCTTGAGGGTGTGAGGTTGTGGTGCATGGGTTTAGTTGCTCTGAGACATGTGGAATCTTCCCCGACCAGGGATCGAACCCATGTCCCCTGCATTGGCAGGCGGATTCTTATTCACCATACCACCAGGGAAGTCCTCCACTTCATATTAACTTTTGTTATAAATCTTACAGAGGGGAGTGCTTCTGGGTATTTCAATCCACATTCGGTCTTCATCAATTGTCCAAGCCCATGGTAGCTGCCATCCTGCATCACTGTCCCTGGAAGCCCGACCCCTTCACTCCCACTGTCCCCGGGTCCCTACATTGTTCCTTTCCCCCTTACACTTTCTATCACTTCTCTCTTGGAGCATCACCTACAATGTTTAAACTGATAATAAGAAACATTCAAAACCACCAGCTTGACTCCTTAAGGCCGTCATAACTCTAAAGAGCAACCAGGAAAGTCTTGGAAGGGTGCTTCTGCTGGGGATGGGGCTTCGCTGATGGCTCAGCTGGTAAAGAATCCGCCTGCAACGCAGGAGACACAGGGAACTCAGATTCAATCCCTGGGTTGGGAAGATCCCTTGGAGGAGGAAAATGGCAACCCGCTCCAGTATTCTTGTCTGAAAAAAATCCCATGGACAGAGATGCCTGGGAGGCTACAGTCTGTGGGGTCGCAAAAAGGGCACACGACTGAGCAACTGACATTCGCACGGGCACCTCTGCTGCGGGGTAGGGCACAGCCCTTGGGGTCGCAGCTGGAGGAGATTTTCAGGACCAGAGACAGCGTCGCCCTGGTCCACACCTGTTTCCCAGAGCGCTTCCGAGTTGACGGTAAGGCGAGGTCTCACCAGGCTGGTAGAACGGCAAACTGCTCCAGGCTGGCGAGACCCGCTCGCCCCGAGGGAAGCACTAGAGGGTGCTGGTGAGCTGCTGGTCTGAGGACTCAAGAGACCTGGGTTCAAATCCCACTCTCACTACCTCTGTGCCCTTCAGAAAAAATGACAACAGAAAAAGTTCAAACCCCTAGATTATATAAAAAGCCAGCTGTCCACCCTAAACGCTGTACTCAACTTAGTCGCATCCCGTATCTATTTCATACGGAGGGGCTCTCCTGGGGCACGTGGCATTTGGTGTTCTTTTCTTGTTATCTTTTACAGTGATACCCATTTTATTTCTATAAAATCTTAATGGCTATGGAGCATTAAAAACAACATTTTGTTATTTAGTTGCTCAGCCGTGTCCGACTCTTTGTGGACTTCATGGACTGAAGACTTCATGTCCGACTTCATGGACTGTAGCCTGCTGGGCTCCTCTGTCCCTGGGATTTCTCAGGCAAAGACTACTGGAGTGGGTTGCCATTTCCTTCCTTTTACAGAGGATCTTCCCAACCCAGGAACCAAACCTGAGTCTCCTGCATTGGCAGGCAGATTCTTTACCACGGAGCCACCAGAGAAGATCCAAAGTTGATATACAACAAATCAAACCAAGTTTAGACACATTTATACGCCCATCACCCCCAGAATAGTCCCCTTGCCATTTTGTAATTCTCCTCTCTCCCATTCCGCCTCCTCCCCTGTCAATCAGTCACTGATTTATTTTCAACCACTGTGGATTCAGACACTTTTATAGACCATCGTATGTTTTACAAATAACATTATTATATGTAGTTTTATTTAAGAGCTTGCTAAGGGCCAGGTTCTGGGTGCATTCGAGTCATTATCTCATTTAATTCTCAGCCTGCCCTGTGAAGTGGAAATCTTTATTTTACAGGTGGAATATTTATTCCAAGAGGTTGAATGATGTGCCCAAGGAAGTCATCACATGAGTAGACAGTGGTGGAGTCAGGATGGGTACTCAGACCCTGGGAGGCCCCCTGAGCCCTCCTCACCCATTGACCTGCCTCTCTCTCTCCTCCAACCTGCAGGAAACAATAGGACCCTGGGCAGGTTAGTGTTGCTCTCTAGGCCCTGGTTCCTCCTTTGTAGAATGGCTGTAACCATCGTCCCTGCCTCACAGGTCGGCTGACAGGATGAGCGTGGGGCACCTTAGCAGAGGGCTCAGGGAAGATAGAGGAGTAGATGTGTGGTCGTGGGATGTGAGTGCAGTGAAATGGACATGTAGGACAGGGTGGGAACCTAGAAGGTAGGCAGGGAGCAGGTGGCGTGGAAGGCAAGACTTCTGGAAAGTTCTCTCCTTGCACTCCTGGATGATAAAAAAAAAAAAAATCAAGAGGGTACTCCCCAGGAGATACTCTGATTTTCTCTTTTCTTGTGCATTTCTGCAATTGTGTTTCTGGTACAGACTTTCACCAAAACCCTTCCTTTTAAAAAAATAAAATTTATTTTTGGCGGTGGTGGGTCTTTGTTGCTGCACGTGGGCTTTCTCTAGTTGCAGTGAGTGAGGGCGACTCTTTGCTGTGGAGCACGGGATCTAGAGTGCTCGGGCTTCAATAGTTTTCGGCACACGGGCTCAGTAGTAGTGATGCACAGTTTTAGCTGCTCCAGGGCATGTGAGGTCTGCCTGGACTGGGGATCAAACCTGTGTCCCTGGCATCGCCAGGGGCGTTCTTAGCCACCACACCACCAGGGAAGTCCTTCTGGATGTCTTTTGTCCATTCTACTCCTTTACCTTCAAGCAGTCCAAGGCTTTCTCGGGTCTATCCCCCTAGAGATCTGGATCTATCCCCTTAGGGATTTACAATGAATAAGAAAGACTCAGTGCCGCCCAACAGGGTGCCCTTCTGGCGGGGGGGGGGGGGGGGGGGGGGGGGGCGGGAGGGGGGAGGTCCCAGCAATTACAATCCAGTGTTTTCAAGGCTGTGTGTGTTGGGGAGGGAGTATTCTTCCATCTCACTTTTATGATCCCTCCAAGTCCCACGAACATCACCGGAGACTGACCAGCTGCCCCATGGAGAATCCTTTATAAACGCAATATTGCTGGAAAACACCCCAAGGCGTTGTTACTGCTGTTGTTGAAAAACCTCCGGAAGAAGTTTCTTGTTCTTTCTGCTCCTACACACCACTCAGGTCTCTCACCGTTGTTCCCTAAACAAGTTCCACCTCTGGTCCGCAAGTCAATCACAGATGCGTGGCCAAGAGCCGGGTCCGGGAAAGACTGGCCTGGCTTCTCTATGGCATGTGTTTAGCTCAAAGCGGGCTTCTTCTCCCTCTGGGACCTAGGCACCCGCTTTGACCTCCCGACGGGCGTGGGCCCAGGGCTGCCCTCCCACTTAACAGGCAAAACACAAAGAGGAAAGGGGATCTTCCTCCCGGGTGGACACACACACCCAGGTGGCAAGTTAACACATTGATTTCATCCATAGACACTGTGGGCTTCAAGCTAAAGAAAATACCAGAACTGGATTAAGCGGTAAAAGTAACTGGGTCATCAGGCCCAGAGGGGTCTCGCAGTGCCCAAGTGCGAGTGCCCACGGGCCAAGGAAGGACTTGAGTCAGGTCCAGAGTGCCTGCCTCTCTCCTCCTCCTCTCTCATCAGCTCCCTGGTGTGGCCCCACTCCATTCTTCTCTGCATAGCACCTTGTTTTATGTGCACGGGTCCCAACACACACACACACGGAAACCATGAATCACTCTCTCTTTCTCCCTATTGACTCTTAGCCCCAATTCCAAACTCCCAGGGAAGCGATTTGATTGGCCCAGCCTGGATCAGGGTGCTCCTTGATCCAATCAGCTGCGGCCTGGGGTGGGAGCGGCATCTCCTGGTACGACCATGGCTGCCCCCAGTGTAACTGTGGGATGCGGAGAGGGCTGTTCCCACCAAAGGAACCTGGTACACATCCACTGCTCCAGTGTTGGCTTTTGAGCACAGGACTCCCCTCCTGCCGCTAGTGAGGCAACTGAGCCGTGGCTCCTTGCAAGGACGTCGTAAATGCTCAGAACCTGCAGATTACTTACTTCCCACCCTCCTCCAGTACAACGTCTCCATGCCCACCACTGCCGTTCTCACTCTGCTCTGGTCCAGCGCCTACGTTTACTCCTTCATTCACTCAGCCAGGATTCTCTGAGCATTGCCCATATGCCAGGCTCTCTGCAAGGGTGAAGAAGACAGACCAGGGACCTCCTTTCATGGGGTTGTGGTGGATGGAAAATAAGCAAAGGAACAAAAAGCACTGCTGTGATCACCTGATGGTAATAAATGCTATTAAGAAAACACAGGGTGTGGTGTGAAGTTCTTTCTGAACCGTGAGCCCCTTGTACTAGCCAGGGTTCTCCAGAGAAATGGGCCAATAGGATGTATATGTGTGGATGGATATGTGCGCTCAGTCGCGTCTGACTCTTTGTAACCCCAGGGACTGTAGCCTGCCAGGCTCCTCTGTCCACGGGATTCTCCAGGCATGAATACTGGAGTGGATTACCATGCTCTTCTCCAGGGGATCTTCCCGACCCAGGGACTGAACCTTCCGCTCCTGTGTCTTCTGCATTGCAGGCAGATTCATTACCCACTGAGCCACCTGGAAAGCCCATGTGTGTGTGTGCATGTGTGCACAAGTGTAGAGAAATTTATTACAAAGAATTGGCTCACATAATTATGGAGGCTGAAACATCTGAACCCCAGAAGAACTAATGGTGTAGCTCTAGCCTGAGTCTGAGTTCCAAGGCAGAAGTTCAATGTCATACCTTGAAATCATTGAGGCAGAGAGAGATTTCTTTCTTACTCAGCCTTTTATTATACCCAGATTTCAATGAACTGTATAAAGCCTATCCATATTGGAAAGGGCGATCAGCTTCACCTATTTACCAATTTAAATGTTGATCTTGGGAATTTCCCTGGTCGTCTTGTGGTTAGAACTTGGCGCTTCTACTTCTGGGGCCCAGGTTCGATTCCTGGTCAGAGAACTAAGATATTGCAATCCATGAGGTGTGACCAAAAAAAAAAAAAAAAATGTTGATTTCATCCAGAAACATTCTCATAGTCACACCCAGACATAACATTAAACCAAATACATGGGCACTCCAGGCTTCCCTGGTGGCTCAGATGGTAAAACGTCTGCCTACAATGCAGGAGACCCAGGTTCAATCCCTGGGTTGGGAAGATCCCCTGGAGGAGCACATGGCAATCCACTCTAGTACTCTTGCCTGGAGAATCCCATGAACAGAGAAGCCTGGTGGGCTACAGTCCATAGGGTCGCAAAGAGTCGGACACGACCGAGCAACTAACACACACACATACGTGGGCGCCCCCACGACCCAATCAAGCTGATGGATGAAATTAACCATCATACCTTTCAAAACAGGCCAAGAGGGAGCCTTCTGCCCCCAGCAGGCTCATGATAGTGCCTTGCACGTGGTGAGGAAGGGTCTCAGATTTTGCCCTGTTGGCAAGCTCACAGGTAGTTAGCCTGCCAGCTTCACAGAGGCTGTCAAAGACACGAGCTTCTTGGGTCAGACACAGGGATGGTATGACTCATGGCACAGCTGATGTCAAGAAATACCTGTGCAATGAGCAGATGGCGGCATGCACTCCAGGGCTAAGCTATATACCCAGGAAATGGCAGTCACCCAGATCTCTTGGGGGAGCAAGATCCCCCCAATGTCAGTTAAAGAGGTAGCACTGGGGATAAGACCAATTTGGCAACACCTGGTGAAGCTGAAGACGTAAGACGTACATGCCCTGTGACCTAGAAATTCCATGTGCTGGGCTCAGGGGCCTGGCTGCCTCCAGCCCTTCCCACCTGCCCACCTGTAACCCACTCCTGGCAAAGCCCAGTCCTAGGGGGACCCACACACCAACACAAGAAGACACATTCGAGGATGTTTCCTGTAGTGCTGTTTGTAATATTAAAAATTGAAATCAAGGCTAATTTTCCATCACTAGAGGAATAGATAAACAAACCCTAGTTTAGTCCTGCAATGGGATGTTATACAGAAGATAAAAATGGCTGCACTAGAACTATGCGGATTACTCTCTGTAAGTTTCAGGAACCAGAGCTGAGTGACAGAGAAAAAGTGGCAAAAGGATATGTGCAGTACATCATTTATGGGTCTGCATTTTTCGCTTTGATGAGTAACTGGTGGGATCTCAGTTCCCTGAGCAGGGATTGAACCTAAGCCCCCACTGGACCACCAGGGAATCTCTACATTTTTATGAGAGACTGTAGCCCACCAGGCTCCTCTGTCCTTGGAACTCTACAGGCAAGAATACTAGAATGGGTAGCTGTTCCCTTCTCCAGGGTATCTTCCCAACCCAGGGATAGAACCTGGGTCTCCCGCCTTGCAGGCAGATTCTTTACGTCCGAGCCACCAGAGATGCCCATATAATGTGTGGTTAAAACAAAGCCAAAAAAAAAAAAAAAAAAATTATGGGACCTCCCTGGTGGTCCAGTGGTTAAGACTCTGCTTTCCCAATGCACGGGCACGGATTTGATCTCTCATGGGGAAACTGAGATCTCACATGCCACTCAGTGCAGCCAAATAAAACAAACAAACAAAATATAATTACAAGGAACTGATGCTCTCAATTTTGGCATGGAGATGACTTTTTGGGAGGAAGGCCAAAAAGATGGGGCTTAGAGGTCTGCTTTTACTGAAGATTCTGAGAGCTGCAGGAAATACAGCAAAATATCACACCTAGTAAATCTAGGATGTTTTGTTATTTCCTTTGATTAAATAGCTTATAATTAAATAGTAGAGTTAAGGCGACCTCCCAAGAGATAGCTAGAACGCATCTGGAGAACCTGGCCTCTGGTGACCTGAAGACTGTGGCTAATTTTGTCCCAGAAGCGCTGGAAGGCATTCATTCTCCCAAACCTTGCCTCACCCTGCGGCTTGTCGGAGGAAGGCCTGTGTACTTCCCAACTCTCACCACTAGATGGAGAGAGCGCGCAGGATTGTGTGTTCAGCCCCTCAGTCTGAATCTGTGCGACCCCATGGACCGCAGCTGGCCAGGCTTCCCTGTCCTTCACCATCTTGCAAATTTTGTGCAGACTCATGGGCATTGAGTCAATGATGCCATCCAACCATCTCATCCTCTGTCGTCCCTGTCTCCTCCTGCCTTCAATCTTTCCCAGCATCAAGGTATTTTTCTAATGAGTCAGTTCTTCGCATCAGGTGGCCCAAGTATTGGAGTTTCAGCTTTAGCATCAGTCCTTCCAGTGAATATTCAGGGTTGATTTCCTTTAGGATTGACTGGCTTGATTTTGCAGTTCAAGGGACTCTCAAGAGTCTTCTCCAACTCCACAGTTTGAAAGCATCAGTTCTTCGGTGCTTAGTCTTCTTTATGGTCCAACTCTCAGATCCATACATGACTACTGGAGGGCAGAAGGGGACGACAGAGGATGAGATGGTTGGATGGCATTACCGACTCGATGGACATGGGTTTGAGAAAGCTCCGGGAAATGATGAAGGACAGGGAAGCCTGGCGTGCTGCAGTCCGTGGGGTCACAAATAGCCACAACTGAGCGACTGAACTGAGCTCAGGAGGCATTCATTCCCCAAAACCTTGACTCACGCTGCAGCTTGACAGAGGAAGGCTGGTGTACTTCCCAACTTTAACCACTAGATGGGGCCAGCACTCAGGATTAGAAAATGGGAAATCTGGGTTCATCCCAGCGATTTCAACAAGGAAGAAATTTTGCAAAAGAGCCAAGGCAGAAAATTTACTTGCGATCTTGAGAGACGGGCAGAGGTAGAAAACAGCTGCAACCAGGTAACAAACGGACCCCTAGTTGAAGTACTCATACTATTCACTGATATTAATAAAGCATCTATTTTCTACTTCTTAAAATTACCCAAGATGCAGTTTGTAGGCATTAAAACAGATGTCAACAGGGGTTCAGAGAAACTCCAGTTCTCAACCCCCTTTCCCTGCCCCTGTGTCTGATGGATATCATTTCACTGAATGACTCAGATGTGTGTTTAGTTTCAAGGGCCTGGACTTGGAAGGTCCTGAATTCATATCTTGACATTGCTTCTGCCCAGCTGTGTGACCTGGGTGACTGCTTTAACCTCTCTGGGCCTCAGTTTTCTGATTTGCAAACTAGGGGAAATAATAACACCAGGTCCACAGAACTTGCAAAGGTTGAATGAAATTGTACACACAAAGCCCCTGTACATAGGAAGCCTTTGGTAAATGGTAGAAATATTAGGCCCTAAAGCCCAAATTACTCTATTTTTTTTTTTTCTTGCTGTGCCATGTGGCGTGTGGGTTCTTAGTCCCCTGACAAGGGATCCAAGTCATGGCCCCTGCACTGGAAGTATGGAGTCTTAACCATTAGACTACCAGTGAAAGTGAAAGTGTGAGTCGCTCAGTCATGTCTGACTCTGTGTGACCCCGTGGACTGTAGCCCGCCAGGATCCTCTGTCCATGGGATTCTCCAGGCGAGAATACTGGAGTGGTTGCCATTCCCTTCTCCAGGGCATCTTCCCAAGCCAAGGGTTGAACCCGGGTCTCCCACGTTGCAGGCGGATTCTTTACCGTCTGAGCCACCAGTGAAGTTTCTAGACTACCAGGGAAGTCCTCAAATCACTCTAAAGTCAGTAATTCCAGGGAACAAGGACAAGGTTTCAGACTGCAGCATGATGAACAGGATTGAATGCTCTCCTGAGGGGTAAAGGTATTCCCGGGTACTCAGCCAAGGGGGCTTCCCAGGTGGTGCTAGTGGTAAAGAACCCACGTGCCAATGCAGGCAACTTAAGAGATGCAGGTTCAATCCCTGGGTCAGGAAGATCTCCAGGAGGAGGAACGGCAACCCGCTCCAGTATTCTTGCCTGGAGAATCCCATGGACAGAGGAGCCTGGCGGGCTACAGTCCATGGGGTCACAAAGAGTCTGACACAACTGAAGTGACTTAGCACGCGCACAGCCATGGAAAAGGATAGTGGTGAAATATTTGATGACCATGTAACAGGAGCAAATAGAAACCCTGCCATTTCCGAACGGGAAGAACATGAGACCATCCCTTCACTCATTAGACAAATATTTAGAGAGCGGCTTCCTCGAGCAGGCCCTGGTGTGTGGTGTGAGCAAAACACACACGGCCCCTCCTTCCCCTGAGGATGCACAGCCCAGTGGGGGCAGCACAAATATGACCGGAGAGCGAAGGAGATGACGGCGGGGAATAAGACCGCCAAGCAAGGGTGACGGGACCCCGTGCGTCCAAAACCCCGAGGTCGTAAGTCAGTGTGCTCCGGCCCAGGGACGTTTAAAAACCACATTATTGAGGCATATTTGCAAACCGTATTGTTCACACTTTTCATGTGTGCAATTGAGTAATTTTTAGTAAATTTACCAAGTTATGCAACCATCATCATAAATCAGTTCTGAAACATTTCATCAACCCAACATGACCCTTCATGTACAGTCACCGCTAGTTCCTGTCCCGGCCCCAGGAAACCACTAATCTTTCTGTCTGTAGCTTCTCCCTTTCTGGACACGTCACATAAACAGACCGTGTAGTACGTAGTCTCTTGAGTCCAGCTTCTTTTCCGAAGCATATGTTTGAGGTTCATCCAGGTCACAGCGTGTACCCGTAGATAATTCTTTTCTCTTGCTGAATAGTATTCCATCGTAAGGATATGTCACCTTGTGTCTCTCTGTTTGCTAGCTGATGGTCATTTGCATTGTTTTCCATTTCTGTCTAGCCCATCAAATTTCAGCCTAAGGCCAGTGGGTGGACATCACAAGCTTGGTGGGCATCACAGCTTGTGTGATGTCAGGATGGGGGACTTCTCTGATGGTCCAGGGACTAAGACTGCGTGCCCCCAATACAGGGGGCCCAGGTTAGATCCCTGGTCAAGGAGCTAGATCTCACATGCTGCAACTGAGAGTCTGCATGCCGCAAGTAAAGATCCCACATGCCGCAGCCAAGACTGAAGATCCTGTGTACCGAAAGAGGACCCAACGCAGTCAGATAAAGAAATAGTTTTTAAAAATTTTATTTACTTGGTGGTGGCATGGGGTGTCTTTTAGTTGCAGCAATGGCACCCCACTCCAGTACTCTTGCCTGGAAAATCCCATGGGTGGAGGAGCCTGGTGGGCTGCAGTCCATGGGGTCACGAAGAGTCGGACACGACTGAGCGACTTCACTTTCACTGTTCACTTTCATGCATTGGAGAAGGGAATGGCAACCCACTCCAGTGTTCTTGCCTGGAGAATCCCAGGGATGGGGGAGCCTGCCGGGCTGCCGTCTATGGGGTCACACAGAGTCGGACACGACTGAAGTGACTTAGCAGCAAACTCTTAGCTGTGGCATGTGGGATCCAGTTCCCTGAGGCAGGAATCAAACCTGGGCCTGCTGCACTGGGAGCACAGAGTCTTAGCCACTGGACCCTCAGGGAAGTCCCCATCTGGTATCCTCTTTCTTTTTTCCCTGACCCATCTGAAAGCAGAGATCATTAAACTCCAGCCCTAAACCCTTCATCATGTGTCTCCTAAGGTTAAGGACCGTGTCTAAAATCACCATTATCTTACTCAATTTAATTTCAACACGATGTTATCTGACATGTGGTCCACATTGAAATTTCCCCAATTATGTCAGTAACATCCTTCAGGGGTTTTTTTTGTTTGTTGTTGTTTTTACAAGAGCTAATGAAGGATTGAGCCTTGCCTTTGGCTGTCATGAGAAGCCAGGCTTTTTTTTTTACCTTTTTAATATTTTTCATTTTTTGGCAATGCTGAGTCTTCATTGCTGCAAGTGGGTTTTCTCTAGTCGCAGAGTGGGCGCCACTCTCTAGCCGAGGTCCCCAGGCTTTGCTCTTCGTTGGCCTCTCCTTACGGAGCACAGGCCCTAGGTGTGCTTCAGTAGCTGTGGCTCGTGGGCTCAGTAGTTGTGGCACATGGGCTTAGTTGCCCCGTGGCATGTGGGGTCTTCCCAGACCAGAGATTGAACTGGTGTCCCCGGCATTGCAAGGTGGATTCTTAACCCCTGGACCACCACGCATGCCCAGAAGCCAGACTTGGAACTGAATCAAAATGAATGCAGATTGCTAATCCGTGTGAGAACTTGCATGGGGCAGGCTTCTGAGGGAAGTGTCAGAGCAGTCACTCAGTCCTCAGAAGAGCCAGGCCGGGACCGCTGCCCACATCTCTGGAGGCGAGGTGGCAGGTGGTGTCGAAAGCTGAGCTGCCCTCGTCTGGGTTTGGTAAATGAGAAAAGCAGGGTTTGGGACCTGGGACACCTCGTCTGTGTCCTCACACTTGAGCCTGAAGGAGTCCTAATGTGAAGCCACGTTTGACTGACTCCGAGCGCCAAAGTCTTTGACTGTGTGGATCACAACAAACTGTGGAAAATTCTTCAAGAGATGGAAATACCAGACCACCTGACCTGTCTCCTGAGAAACCTGTATACAGATCAAGAAGCAACAGTTAGAACTGGACATGGAACAACAGACTGGTTCCAAATAGGAAAAGGAGTACGTCAAGGCTGTATATTGTCACCCTGCTTATTTAACTTCTATGCAGAGTACATCATGAGAAACGCTGGACTGGAAGAAGCACAAGCTGGAATCAAGACTGCCGGGAGAAATATCAATAACCTCAGATATGCAGATGACACCACCCTTGTGGCAGAAAGTGAAGAGGAACTAAAAAGCCTGTTGATGAAAGTGAAAGAGGAGAGTGAAAATGTTAGCTTAAAACTCAACATTCAGAAAACTAAGATCATGGCATCCGGTCCCATCATTTCATGGCAAATAGATGTGGAAACAGTGGAAAGAGTGAGAGACTTTTATTTTTGGGAACTCCAAAATCAGTGCAGATGGTGACTGCAGCCATGAAATTAAAAGACTCTTGCTCCTTGGAAGGAAAGCTATGACCAACCTAGACAGCTTATTAAAAAGCAGAGACATTACAAAGGTCTCTCTAGTCAAAGCTATGGTTTTTCCAGTAGTCATGTATGGATGTGAGAGTTGAACTATAAAGAAAGCTGAGCACCAAAGAACTAATGATTTGAACTGTGGTGTTGGAGAAGACTCTTGAGAGTCCCTTGGTCTGCAAGGAGATCCAACCAGTCCATCCTAAAGGAAATCAGTCCTGAATATTCATTGGAAGGACTGATGCTGAAGCTGAAACTCCAATACTCCAGGCTCCTGATGTGAAGAGCTGACTCAATGGAAAAGACAGATTGAAGGCGGGAGGAGAAGGGAATGACAGAGGATGAGATGGTTGGATGGCATCACCGACTCGATGGACATGTGTTTGAATAAGCTCCAAGAGTTGGTGATGGACAGGGGAGCCTGGTGTGCTGCATTCCATGGGGTCACCAAGACGTGGACACGACTGAGCAACTGAACTGAACTGGCAGTCCAGTGGTTAAGATTTCACCTTCCAAAGCAGGGAGCATGGGTTTTATTTTTTTATAAAACACGATTTTATTTAGATTTCTCCAGTCAACCTTTCCAGTTGGTTTGTGCCCGCTGATATTCAACCCAGGGCTGTGCATCATGTGTGATTGTACATTCTTGAGATTATAAGCTAGTGCCTTCCTTTCAGAGAAGGCGATGGCACCCCACTCCAGTACTCTTGCCTGGAAAATCCCATGGACGGAGGAGCCTGGTGGGCTGCAGTCCATGGGGTCGCTAAGAGACGGACACAACTGAGCGACTTCACTTTCACTTTTCACTTTCATGCATTGGAGAAGGAAATGGCAACCCACTCTAGTGTTCTTGCCTGGAGAATCCCAGGGACAGGAAATCCTGGTGGGCTGCCGTCTTTGGGGTCTCACAGAGTCGGACACGACTGAATCGACTTAGCAGCAGCAGCCCTCCTTTCGGGGACAGTGACCCTTTGGAGAGGCTGGCTAGGTGTTGTACAGGAAGTCCCGCCCTCTAGATTTGTCTCTTACTGCCTCTTGGGGTCAGTCCGTTTGTCCCTTCATTCCCCACAATTCCTCTAAACTGGCAGTTAAAGCAAGGCTGGGAACTTCCCTGCTGGCCCAGCGGCTAGGACTCTGTGCTTGTAATGCAGGGGGCCTGGGTTTGGTGCCTGCTCAGGGAACTTATATATATATATATCGCAAAGCGGGATGGTGTGAAATAAGAGCTTGTGATTAAAATTCCCACCAATATAGAAGTGTGTAAATTAAGGGGGTGCTCTGCCCCTCCTCCTTCCGTCTCTGGTCCTTCTCCCCAGAGATAAACACTGTTAATGACTGGATGACTGGGTGTCCTCCTTCCAGGCTTCCCAGATGGCAGTGCAGGAGACATAAGAGACGAGGGTTAGATCCCCGGGTCAGGAAGATCCCCTGGAGAAGGAAATGGGAACCCACTCCAGCATCCCTGTCTGGAGAACCCCATGGACAGAGGAGTCTGGCGGGCTACGGTCCATAGGGTTGCAGAGGCAGACACAACTGAAGGGACTTCAGTTCAGTTCAGTTGCTCAGTTGTGTCTGACTCTTTGCAACCCCATGGACCGCAGCACGCCAGGCCTCCCTGTCCATCACTAATTCCCAGAGTTTGCTCAGACTCATGCCCGTCGAGTCGGTGATGCCATCCAGCCATCTCATCCTGTCGTCCCCTTCTCCTCCTGCCCTCAGCCTTTCCCAGCAGCAGGGTCTTTTAGCATGCACCTTTCCTCCCGTCACAGAAACGTCCGATGTCACTATGTGCGGCTTTTTGCTTTTGTTTCTACAAGAAAGTGATTGATACAATAGCTGTTCTGGAAGTGGAAAAGTCATGTATTTGGGCCGTCTCTCCACGGCTTAGGTCCTGAGCTCTGTCACTCTAACCTAAGACCACATTAGCTTTTGCTGACTAAAAAACATTCCTTTTTATATCTAAGTTTCTATTAAGCCCCATGTGGAGAATTTGGGGAACTTCAGTGAAAAGTTCCCCAGGCAAGATAACATCTAATTTATTCAAAGGACTTTCAGCTCACCCCTTCCCTCCCCCACCGCCAACCCTTCTCCCACTGCAGTCAGTGATTTTTTTCTTTTAATATTTTACTTATTTATTTTGCTTGCGCTGGTCTTAGCTGCGGGATGTGGGATCTTTCAGTGGCGGCATGTGGAATCTAGTTCCCTGACCGGGGATTGAACTCAAGTCCCCTGCATTTGGAGCCTGGAGTCTTAGTCACTAGGCCAGCAGAGAAGGCCCACAAATTAGTCCCACCTAATTCTTGATCTTTTCTCTCAAGTCAGCATTTCTTTCAGGCTTCCCACCTCCAGAAATGACATCCCCATCTACTCAGCTATTCAAGTCCTAGATGTGAGCATTGGAATTTTATTTTAAATTTATTTATTTATTTCTCTCCCTCTCTCTCTCTTTTTTTTTTTTTTTTTGTTTTGGCTGCACCACTTGGCTTGCAGGATCTTAGTTCCCTGGCCAGGGGTTGAACCTGGGACCCAGCAGTGGAAGCGCTGAGTCCTAAGCACTGGTCCGCCAGGGGATTCCCTTTATTGTTTTATTGAGGTACAATTTATCTCAGTAAAACACACAAATCTTAAGTGACAGCTCCACAAAAAAAAAATTTTTTTTTAAACCTTTGTTGACATGCGTGTTACTACCACCCAGATGGAGGTGGAGAAACTTCTCAGCGCCCAGGAAGTTCCCTTGCATCTCATCCTGATCAATTCCCCTCCTTCCCCCAGAGGGATCAGCTCTTCTGACCTGTGTCTCTGACCCCTGGTGGCCAGCCTATGGCTCAGGCCTGCCGGTCTCTGCTGTATTTTTCTCAGGCCTCATCCTTTCCCACCCAGGCAACCTCACTGGCTTCTTCACTTGTCCCCTCTCCTCTGGCACCCCATCCCCCCAGCAGCCAGAGACCTGACCGCTCGCCCCCCGGCCTGAGACCCCCAGAGGCTCCTAGGGCCCTCAGAGAGGTGCTCAGCACCTCACCTTGCTGACACCGTTTCCCGAGTCCTCATGCATGCGTGCAAGTCACTTCAGTCGTGTCTGACTCTCTGCAACCCATGGACTGTAGCCCACCAAGCTCCTCTGTCCGTGGGATTATCCAGGCACGGATCCTGGAGTGGGTTGCTATGCCCTCCTCCAGGGGATCTTCCCAACCCAGGGATCGAACCCTCATCTCTTACATCTCCTTCATTGGCAGGTGGGTTGTTTACCACTCGCGCCACCTGGGAAGCCCTCCTCGGTCCTCACCACACCCCATACAAGGGGATGGAGGTACAGTGGGGATTCACCGGTCTACGATCGCAAAGACAGCAAGCAGTGAAGCTGGACACACCAACAGGTTGACTCCCGAACATATGCTCTTAATAGTTCTGTGCCACTCCATGAATGAATGAATCATCTATTCATCTATTCAGGTTTTCTTTCTCAGAAATATAGCGACCCAGGGACTACCCTTGGTGGTCCTGTGGCTAAGACTGCGCTCTCAGTGCAGGGGGCCTGAGCCCTGGTCACGGAACTAGATCCCACATGCCGCAACTAAGAGTTGGCATGCCACAACCGAAGACCCCACACAATGCAGCTAAAGATGCCGTATGCTGTAGCGAAGACGGAAGATCCCTTGTGCGGCACTTGAGACCCGGTGCATGCACATAAAGAAACAAAAATAAAAACCAAAGGAAATACAGTAAGTTTAGGAAACATCAAATCTCTCATTGCTGAGCAGTGGAACGTGAGACCACTTTCTTGCCTGGGGAAGAGGGAGAAGGGGGAGAAGGGGAAGGAGGGAGGGAGGAGGGAGGCAGCCTTGCGTCCCAGCCTTGCGGGGGCAGAGGGTGTTTCTGGACCGAGGCCTGCCTCCACGGCAGCACTTTCTTGAGGACTGGGCTTGACCCCAGCAGAGGAGAGGTTCTTTATTTACTCAGTGTCTAAATCCTGACCGTCACTGGGTTGAGAAAGGGGGTGGGGATGCCCCCTACAAGGCCTGTGGTTTGAGTGAAGAAAACAATTGCGTAAAAACAGAGAACCTTACCACATCCCAGGTCCTGTCTGCGCCTGAGTCACACTGGAGAAAAGCGAAGCCCCAAGCCCCTCAGATTTCAGGCCAGCAGTTACATCACTGAAGTCAGCGCCTGTGAGCTCAGGAAAGGGTACCCGGGGACAGGGGACGAGGCAGGATGGAGGGCCAAGACTGGCTCAGAGGAACTCCAGGCCTGGGTTAGGGAGAGGTCGCCGGGTCAAGTGACGGCTTCGGAGGGAGCCCTGAACCCCTCCCAATGTCGGGAGCCTCTGATATGACGTCTGTGACCCGGGCACGCGGCGCAGCACTCAGGGTTCAGGAGTTGAATGGACGAATCAGTGAATGAATGAGGGAGCAAGGCACCTCGCTGGGCACTCCGGTCTCCCACTCAAATTCTGCAACCTGAAGAAATGGCTGTTCTCAGGAGCTCCCTGATGGGCCAGTGGCTAAGACTCAGCGCTCCCAATGCAGGGGGCCTGGGTTTGCTCCCTGGTCAGGGAACTAGATCCCGTATACCACAACTAATAAATTAAATGTTAAAGAAAAAAAATAAATGGCTGTTCTTGGGAATGCCCTGATGAGCCAGGGGTTAGGACGCCGCGCTCTCACTGCCGAGGGCCTGGGTTCAATCCCTGGTCAGCGATAAGATCCCACAAGCCTTGTGGCACAGCCAAAAACAAACAGACACACAAAAACTGTTCTTGGGCCTTGCGGGTCCCTGGTTCCCACAGGGGCTGGCCTTGGCATTCCGATCACCCGCCTGACTTTTCACCTGCTCCGTGCAGAGCTGGGGGATGACTGACAACTGGAAGCAAATCCGACCTCCAACCAGGAGGAAGCAGCATTTTTCCTTCGTGCGGGAACTGCGGCCAAAACCGCGCTGTCTCCCGGGTGGGAGGGGATGGTTTATGATGAGGTGGCGGGGACAGGGCCTCCAGAGGTGCGTAAAACCGAGCTGCGTGGGGCCCTGGCTGTAGCTTGCCCTGAAACAGTGAAGTTGGGGACATATCTGGTCCTTCCTCTCCTGGCTCCAAGCTCAGGAAGCTTCTGGAGCATCCCACCCCCCCTCCCCGCCCCCCTCCATAGCCCAGCATTCTGGGCTGAGCAGTCGATGAGAGCCCACGTGCTACTTGACTGCAGTTCTGAGATGGACAGTTTGAATTGGAAGCTGGAGCTTGTGGGAAAGGTCAGAGGGTCCAGCTGGCCCCGTGGGGGTCAGCTCCATCTGAGTATCAGCCCATTCTCAAGCCAAGTCCTTTCCTCCACCGTGCCCCCAGCTCTCTGAAGTCTTTTTCACATATATCAGGTATATGTATATAGATCTCACTGTGGTTTAGCATGGAAATTGATCAAGTCATTTCACTCCTCTGAACCTCAACTTCCTCACCTCTAAAATGGGAATAAGGAAGACAACTGACTAATACTGTGTATACACAGAGTCCGGCAGCTAAAGTTGACTCATTGTTGGTAATCTTGTTATGTAACACTTTTTACTTTATCACTAAGTTTACTGCCCAGCTTGTGTTTCGAGCTCAAGCTGAAGCTCTGTCTCTCGGTTGGCCTGTCTGGGAGGGGAAAGCCAATTCTCTCTGCCAGGTTTCACTCTTTTCTGGGAGCCAAACTTGCCTGCTCATCCTTGGGGTCTCACCCCCTCCCCAGAGTGCTGGTCTGTCTCTTTTCTCAGTTGCTGCTGCCAACACGGTCAACAATGATGCACCCGTGGCCCTAGTGGCCTTTGATGGGTCCACATGGCCAGAATCTTGCCCAGAGAATGGACAGGTAGCAAATCCACAGTGAGGAGGGGGCTGCTGGCTGGAAGGGGCGGGTCTGGGTCAATACTGTGCTCTTATCTGGTAGGGGGGATCTGGCTCTTGGGATGAAGTGGGAGCAGGGAGGCCTTCAGGGAGGAGGAGTTACGGTCAGGTCGGGGGAAGGGAAGCAGAGAGAGGGCTGCATGGAAAATGTCATCTTATCCTATGGTACTCAGAGGACAAGCCGGATCTGAAACGCTCTTCTGTGGGGACTTGGCCTCCAGTGGACTCGGTGCCGTGTAGAGCAGGTGGCAGACCCGCGCTGACTAGCTCTGGTTGGTGGCAGGTAGCTTCCTGGTTGCTAGAGCCACACTGAGGCTTCAGGGTTCGAGGGACTTCCTGTGAGACGCCGCGGTGGGTGCAAGGGGAACCTCTCCTGGGGGACATGGGAACACAGGTGAGGATCCCAGGGCTGGCGAGGACCCGAAGCGGATTCATGGAGGGGCCTTTTGTCAACGTTCTTTGATCTGTTCCTGCTGCTCGCACCGACTTCTTGGACGGCTGAGCTCAGACTCTTCTTCGTGGTCCAGGCTCCATCCCCATGCCCACCTTTCCATCTCTCTTGGTATCTTCTGTTCACACCTGGGGACGTCTGTTTGGGTGGAGCTCTCTCCAGCTGTGAATTTCACTGGCTGTGGGTTAGCCTCCCATTGGCTGCCTGCGGTCAGATATTCTCTGTTGTCCAATCAGCTGTGGCCATGGTGGCTCTGACCAGCCTGGGGCTGCTTCCCTGCGTGAGCTATCTCTATAGAGGTGAGCCCCCTATAGGGGGCCAACATTCTGGTCTTGCCAGTACACCCCCTAGTTTCCAACCAGTCAGTTGGGTTCTTGGGCCGTCCAGCAACACCCCGACTCCTTTCTTCCTTACCTAGTACACACATCATTATGTTTTGTATTTTTTTAAGAAACAGTTGTTTTTTTAAAGATTTTTTTTTTCTGGGCGGGGGAGACTGTGTGGATCACAATAAACTGTGGAAAATTCTGAAAGAGATGGGAATACCAGACCACCTGACTTGCCTCTTGCAAAACCTATATGCAGGTCAGGAAGCAACAGTTAGAACTGGACATGGAACAACAGACTGGTTCCAAATAGGAAAAGGAGTACGTCAAGGCTGTATATTGTCACCCTGCTTATTTAACTTAAGTGCAGAGTATATCATGAGAAACGCTGGGCTGGGAGAAGCACAAGCTGGAATCAAGATTGCCAGGAGAAATATCAATAACCTCAGATACGCAGATGACACCACCCTTATGGCAGAAAGTGAAGAGGAACAAAAAGCCTCTTGATGAAAGTGAAAGAGGAGAGTGAAAAAGTTGGCTTAAAACTCAACATTCAGAAAACTAAGATCACGGCACCCAGTCCCATCATTTCATGGGAAATACATGGGGAAACAGTAGAAACAGTGTCAGACTTTATTTTTTGGGACTCCAAAATCACTGCAGGTGATGACTGCAGCCATGAAATTAAAAGATGCTTACTCCTTGGAAGGAAAGTTATGACCAACCTAGATAGCATATTCAAAAGCAGAGACATTACTTTGCCAACAAAGGTCCGTCTAGTCAAGGCTATGGTTTTTCCAGTGGCCTGTATGGATGTGAGAGTTGGACTGTGAAGAAAGCTGAGTGCCAAAGAATTGATGCTTTTGAACTGTGGTGTTGGAGAAGACTCTTGAGGGTCCCTCGGACTGCAAGGAGATCCAACCAGTCCATTCTAAAGGAGATCGGTCCTGGGTGTTCTTTGTAAGGACTGATGATAAAGCTGAAACTCCAGTACTTTGGCCACCTCATGCAAAGAGTTGACTCATTGGAAAAGACCCTGATGCTGGGAGGGATTGGGGGCAGGAGGAAAAGGGGATGACAGAGGATGAGATGGCTGGATGGCATCACCAACTTGATGGATATGAGTTTGAGTGAACTCCAGGAGTTGGTGAAGGACAGGGAGGCCTGGCATGCTGCAGTTCCTGGGGTCGCAAAGAGTCGGACATGACTGAGTGACTGAACTGAACTGAACTGTGGACCATTTTTAAAGTCTTTATTGAGTTTGCTAAATATTACTTCTGTTGTTTATGTTGGTTTTTTTAGGCACAAGGCACATGGGATCTTAGCTCCCCTACCAGTGATCGAACCCATGCCCCCTGCTTTGGAAGGTGAAATCTTAACCACTGGACTGCCAGTTCAGTTCAGTTCAGTTGCTCAGTCGTGTCCAACTCTTGGTGACCCCATGGAATGCAGCACACCAGGCTCCCCTGTCCATCACCAACTCTTGGAGCTTATTCAGACTCATGTCCATCAGGTCAGTGATGCCATCCAACCATCTCATCCTCAGACTTTCCCTTCTCCTCCAGCCTTCAATCTTTCCCAGCATCAGGGTCTTTTCCAATGAGTCAGCTCTTCACATCTGGAGCCTAGAGTATTAGAGTTTCAGCTTCAGCATCAGTCCTTCCCATGAATATTCAGGACTGATTTCCTTGAGGATTGACTGGTAGGATCTCCTTGCAGTCCAAGGCATTCGCAAGAGTCTTCTCCAACACCACAGTTCAAAAGCATCAATTCTTCGGCACTCAGCTTTCTTTATAGTTCAACTCTCACATCCATACATGACTACTGGAAAAACCACAGCTTTGACTAGACAGACCTTTGTTGGCAAAGTGATGTCTCTGCTTTTTAATAAGCTGTCTAGGTTGGTCATAGCTTTTCTTTTCAAGGAGCAAACATATTCATGGAGGGGCCTTTTATCAGTTTTATTTGATCTGTTGCTGCTGCTCATGCCAACTTCTCAGAGAAATTAAAAGAGCATGCCTTTTAATTTCATGGCTGCAGTCACCATCTGCAGTGATTTTGGAGCCCCCCAAAATAGTCTGTCACTATTTCCATTGTTTCCCTATTTGCCATGAAGTGATGGGACCAGATGCCATGATCTTCATTTTCTGAATGTTGAGCTTTAAGCCAACTTTTTCACTCTCCTCTTTCACTTTCATCAAGAGGCTTTTTGTTCCTCTTCACTTTCTGCCATAAGGGTGGTGTCATCTGCATATCTGAGGTTATTGATATTTCTCCTGGCAATCTTGATTCCAGCTTGTGCTTCTCCCAGCCCAGCGTTTCTCATGATGTACTCTGCATATAAGTTAAATAAACAGGTGCCAATATACAGCATTGACATACTCCTTTCCTGATTTGGAACCAGTCTGTTGTTCCATGTCCAGTTCTAACTGTTGCTTCTTGACCTGTATACAGATTTCTCAGGAGGCAGTCAAGTGGTCTGATATTCCCATCTCTTTAAGAATTTTCCACAGTTTGTTGTGATCCACACAGTTAAAGGCTTTGGCATAGTCAATAAAGTAGAAATAGATGTTTTTTTGGAACTGTCTTGCTTTTTCAATGATCCAATGGATGTTGGCAATTTGATCTCTGGTTCCTCTGCCTTTTCTAAATCCAGCTTGAACATCTGGAAGTTCATGGTTCACTCACTGTCAAAGCCTGGCTTCAAGAACTTTGAGCATTACTTCACTAGCATGTGAGATGAGTGCAATTGTGCAGTAGTTTGAACATTCTTTGACATTGCATTTCTTTGGATTTGGAACGAAAACTGACCTTTTCCAGTCCTATGGCCACTGCTGAGTTTTCCAAATGTGCTGGCATATTGAGTGCAGCACTTTCACAACATCATCTTTTAGGATTTGAAATAGCTCAACTGGAATTCCATCACTTCCACTAGCTTTATTCATAGTGATGCTTCCTAAGGCGCACTTGACTTCATATTCCAGGATGTCTGGCTTTAGGTGAGTGATCACACCATCGTGATTATCTGGGTCGTGAAGATCTTTTTGGTGCAGTTCTTCTGTGTATTCTTGCCACCTCTTAATACCTTCTGCTTCTGTTAGATCCATACCATTTCTGTCTCTTATTGAGCCCATCTTTGCATGAAATGTCCCCTCGGTGTCTCTAATTTTCTTGAAGAGATCTCTAGTCTTTCCCATTCTACTGTTTCCTCTATTTCTTTGCATTGATCTCTGAGGAAGGCTTTCTTATCTCTCCTTGCTATTCTTTGGAACTCTGCATTCAAATGGGTCTATCCAAAGGGACCTCCAGGGAGGGCCGGTGGCCCTTCTCACACACACACACACACCCTAGCCTGAGGGCTCTGCCTCTGGCGTCAGACTGGATCACTTAAATAAACCTATCCCAACACCAGCAGCAGCAGTCGAGTACATGTAATGCCAGTCACAATTCTATGTGCTACCTGGATTAGCTCAGTAATCCTCAGATTACTATTCTCATGCCCATTTTAGAGATGGGGAAAGTGAGGCTCAGGGAGGAAGCGGTGGTGCCTGGCAGCAACTGAATCAGGCCTGTGCTCCTTGCTGCTCCTTAGCCGCTTGGCCCTGAGGGCAGGTAACTGGGCACCTCCAGGTCCCAGTTTTACTTTCTTCAAAAGTGGGATAAGAAGATTTAACACATAGAGTGGTCACAGAAAGTCAGCGCCTTTCAAACTAAAACTCAACCTCTGGGTTGACATTATCGTCACAGACAGGAAGCAGAGTTCTGTTCTTTTGGTAATAAGCTGGGGTTTTCAGAGTTGAATTTTTTAAGTCCAACTTGCTCGAAATCAGCCCCCTATTTGGGCCCGTACCTCACAGGCAACTTTGACAGATTGATTCACAGGTCCTGGGAGCTGAACTGAAAGGCTTGAGTTTCGCTTGAGATTCTAATCACATCTGTGACCTTTGTATCAAGTGTCTTAAGGAAATAAAATAAAACCAGAAAGACAAGTCCTAGAATATTTTATGTAGAGCTGCACTGTCCCTATGGCAACCTCAAACCAGAAATGATCCCTGAGCTCCTGAAATGTGAAAAGCCCAAACTGAGATGTGTCATGAGTGTAAAATTCATACCTGAATATGAAAAAAAAAAGTTAAATATCTAATTAATAATTTAAAAATATTGATTATATGTTAAAATGATATTTTGGATCTACTGGTTAAATAAAATACATTTCTGTGTGTGTGCTAAATCACTTCAGTTGCATCCGACTCTTCAATCACATGGACTGCAGTACTCCAGGCTTCCTTCCTTGTAAGTGGGAGGGGTGTAGCCTGCCAGGCTCCTCTATCCAGGGGATTCTCCAGGCAAGAATACTGGAGTGGGTTGCCATGCCCTCCTTCAGGGAATCTTTCTGACTCAAGGATCAAACCTGCATTTCCTGCTTTGGTAGGCAGGCTCTTTACCGCTAGTGCCAACTAGGAAGCTCAAAATATATTATGGTGGCTAAATGATATCCCGCAAGGATCAGTTCAGTTCAGTCGCTCAGTCGTGTCCGACTCTTTGCGACCCCATGAATTGCAGCACCCCAGGCCTCCCTGTCCATCACCAACTCCCGGAGTTCACTCAGACTCATGTCCATCGAGTCAGTGATGCCATCCAGCCATCTCATCCTCTGTTGTCCCCTTCTCCTCCTGCCCCCAATCCCTCCCAGCATCAGAGTCTTTTCCAATGAGTCAGCTCTTCGTATGAGGTGGCCAAAGTACTGGAGCTTCAGCTTTAGCATCATTCCTTCCAAAGAAATCCCAGGGCTGATCTCCTTCAGAATGGACTGGTTGGATCTCCTTGCAGTCCAAGGGACTCTCAAGAGTCTTCTCCAACACCACAGTTCAAAGGCATCAATTCTTCGGCACTCAGCTTTCTTCACAGTCCAACTCTCACATCCATACATGACTACTGGAAAAACCATAGCCTTGACTAGACGGACCTTTGTTGGCAAAGTAATGTCTCTGCTTTTGAATATGCTATCTAGGTTGGTCATAACTTTCCTTCCAAGGAGTAAGCGTCTTTTAATTTCATGGCTGCAATCACCATCTGCAGTGATTTTGGAGCCCCCCAAAATAAAGTCTGACACTGTTTCCACTGTTTCCCCATCTATTTCCCATGAAGTGATGGGACCAGATATTATGTCTTAACTCCTGGAATCTATAAGTGTTACTGTAATGGAGAAAGGGTCTTTATTGCAATTGCGTTTCAGTTAAAGATTTTTTTTGGCTATGAAATCTTACTTCCCTGACCAGGGATTGAACCCATGCCCCCAGAGTGTGGAGTCTTAACCACTGGACCACCAGGAAAGTCTTCAGTTGAAGATCTTCAAATAAGGAGATTATCATGGATTAGCCAGGTAAACCCTAAGTGAAATCACATGTTGTTGTTCAGTAGCTCAGTCACATCCGACTCTTTGCAACCCTGTGGACAGCAGCACGCCAGGCTTCCTTCCTTGTAAGTGGGAGGGGTGCAACCACAAGCCAAGGAAGCTGGAAGAGACAAGGAACAGATTTTCTCCTAGAGGGTGGGGGGAGCTCATCCCTGCTCCCACCTGGGTTTCAGACTTTCAGCCTCCAGAACTTGAGAGAGTTAAGTTTCTGTTGTTTGAACTTCACCAAATCTCTGGTGATTTATTACAGTATTCTGGGGGAACTCAAACAGTTATTGAAATTCATTTCACTGTTTCTTTCTTTTGTTTTTTTTAGACATGGTTACTAGAAAATTGTTACTTACGAACATGGCTGGCCCTCATGCTGACCTTGGAGCTTTCTCCAAGGAAAGGAAGCCACCTGTCCTCTCTGGCTCCTTGTTCAACAAGGCATTGAACCAGAGTCACACTTCCCATCCACAGTTCTTGGGTCTCTGAGGATCCAGGAAGGTGCCTGCAGATTTATTTTTAGGTTGGCGGTACTGGTTAAAGATATCTTTGGTCTTTGGCTGGATTACACGAAGTAAGCACTCTCTAGAGATCCAACCAGCAGTTACACGTGTCCTGTGGACATGCAAACCCTTTTAAAAACACAGAAAGACATTTTGTTAGTTTCTTGGGGCTGCCGTGACAAATTACCGCATATAAACAACAGAATTTTTTTCTCTAGTAGTTCTGGAAGCCAGAGGTCTGAAATCCCAGTGTAGGCAGGGTTGGTAACCTCTGGGGGGTTCTCTTTCATGCCTCTTGCCCAGCTTCAGGTGTCGGCTGGAAGCCCTTGGTGTTCCTTGGCTTGTGGCTGCATCACTCCAATTTCTGCCTCTGTCTCTACATGGCCTTTCTTCTGCATCTGAGTCTCCTTCTCTGTTCCCTCTCAAGGTCACCAGCCATTGCGTTGAGTCCACCTCAAATCTGAGATGACCTCATTTCAAGATCCTTAACTTAATTAAGGATCTAAGTGATCGTGAAGGATAGGGGAGGTACAGCGGGACTGGTGTGCTGCCGTCCATGGGGTCACAGAGTGGGACACGGCTTAGCGCTGAACAACAATGAGCTGAATTACGTATGCAGAGACCCTGTGGTGGTTACCTTAATGTGTCAACTTGACTGGTCACTGGGTACCTAGATCAAGCATTACTTCTGAGGGTGTCTGTGAGAATGTTTCTGGGTGAGATTAGCATTTGAATCAGTGGATTCAGGAAAGTCGAACGCCCTCCCCAGCGTAGGTGGGCTCCATCCAGTCACCAGGGCTGAACGAGGATTCACTCTTCTTTTCCTGCCTCCCCGGCTCACTCGCTTCCCCAGCCCTCAGGCTGAGGTTTAAACCATTGACTCCCCTGGTTCTCAGGCCTTTGGACTTGGACTGAACGATGCTACCAGTTTTCCGGGTCTCCAGCTTGCAGATGGCAATTCACAGGACTTCTCAGACTCTGTAATCACATGAGCTAATTTCTCATAATAAATCCCTTTAGAGGATAGATAGATAGACAAACTCTATATGGATTATATATAGATACCCAGGTGGTGCTAGTGGTAAAGAACCTGCCTGCCAGTGCAGGAGACTCAGGAGACTCGGGTTTGATCCCTGGGTTGGAAAGATCCCCTGGAGAAGGAAATGGCAACCACTCCAGTATGCTTGCCTGGAGAATCCCATGGACAGAGAAGCCTGGCGGGCTACAGTCCATAAAGTCACAAAAAGTCAGACACAACTGAAGCCACTTAGATTATATCTATATAGTTATATAGTCATATAATCTCTCCTCTCTCTCTGTGTGTGTATATATATATATATATATATATATACACATATATACACACACACACACACACACACACACATACATATAAATGATTTGATTGATGATTGATTTTTTTGGGGGAAGAGGTGTCTGATCTTTACTGTAGCACTCAGACTCAGTACTTCTGGCACTCAGGCTTAGTTGCCCTGCAGTTTGTGGGATCTTAGTTCCCTGGCCAGGGATTGAATCTGTGTCACCTGGGTTGGAAGGTGGATTCTTGACCACTGGACCACCAGGGAAGTCCCTGATTTTGTGTTTGATTTTGTTTCTCTGGAAAACCCTAATACAGACCCCGTTTCCAAATAAGGGCACATTCACAGGTGCTGTGGGTTAGGACTCAGACATATGTTTTCTGGGGACATTATTCAACACCCTACAGACATGTTAACCTCTGTCTTTGTAGAGGCTGGACTGCAAAGGGGTTCACAGCATGGGTCTGCAACTCTGTGGATCAGGATCTGAATTCTCCACTTGTGATCCTGTTACTATTGCTGTTTTTCTCCCTGGAACCTCAGGAATCTTCTATGAAAATTGGGAATTTTGGTGTTATGAGTATTTGCTCCAAAAGATTGTTGTCAGACCTCTCATTAGCTCTTAGAGTTACCCTGAAGCTGCAATACTTTGGTCACCTGATGCGAAGAGCCGAATCACTAGAAAAAACCCTGATGCTGGGGAAAATTGAGGGCAGGTGGAGAAGGTGGCAACAGAGGATGAGATGGTTAGACAGCATCACCAACTCGATGGGTATGAATTTGAGCAAACTCTAGGAGATAGTGGAGGACAGAGGAGCCTGGCATGCTACAGTCTATGGGGTTGCAAAGAGTCATATGTGACGTAGCAACTGAACAACAAACAGCAACAATTACTGTTTGTGTTTTTATTTATAATAAGATGCTGGCCTCCAGAAAGGTCCTATCAAGGTCTGATGTTATTCCTTCTCTGGCTTTGATTAGGACATGCCTTCTCCTCTCACCCCACACTCAGTTACCCTGAGCTCAGGGCCAGTCTTGTGTGTTCACACAGGGTCCTGAGCTTGGTTAGCTGCTCTGCTGTCTTCTTAATAACTGCTGAACAAGAGACTTTGCATTTTCATTTTGCACTGGGGCCCACAAACTTGGTAACCAGCCCGGCTTGGGGTCACTGTGCTTCCTGTGTCTGTAGCTGCGAGGGGTAAGAATTTTCCCCTCTGGTCTGAGTTGGTTCAGTGACACATGGGGTGATGGCCCCTCTAAGAGGAATCTTTCTGAACTGGGTCGTGGCCGCTGGAAAATATGGGCTCTAAGGATCAGCTGATGGGGTGGCAGCTGTTTCACCCAGAAGAGGAGATTTGGATGACCCAGTGTGTCCTCCAATTTCTGAAGGGCAGTGGGGAGAAGAAGGGAATAGCACTATTTTCGGTGGCCCAGGAAGGCAGATCCAGCTCAGTGTAAAGGAAGAATTTTGAACAGAGAGTTGTGCAGGATGGGAATGGCTGACTTCAGTTCAAACCTTAGCTCTACCTGGAGGCTGAGAGCACGGGCTCTGTCTTGGGGTATTTCCATCTCTGCCCAAATCTGTGGTCTTAGAGAAGGTCATTCTGAGCCCTGAGTCCATTTTCCCATGTAGGAAACAGGCCTGAGAATGCTCCCTATCACAGGCCGAGGCGCTAGACATAAAACAAAAGGCAGGTTTACAGGTACAGCATGGAAAGGAAGCCTGGCTCCTGGGAGGTTACCTAAGGCTAACAGCTGCCATTGCTATTGCTGCTCTTGTTATTATAACTGGAAGACAGTGAGTTCCCCAAACTGGCAGGGTTCGAGTGGAGATGGCCCAACCGGGACTTGCAGAGATGACCCTTGCACCAGAGCTAAAGCAGGAAGTGACCTCTTTGCCCCCTGGACAGTTTCGGCATCTGGCATATTTGGAGGATTAGTTTAGAAGCCTACAGTCATAAAAGACTGTCTTTGTCCTGGAGGGAGAGGGGTTGGCGCTTTTTTTGGTGGAGTGGAGGAAGTTTGGGGGCCTGGAGGCTGCTGAAGAAGTGGAAGGTGGGGGTGTTCCCATCGTTCTTGCCTTTGAAAACCTCAGCCAGCTGTCCCCTGAGCCATCGCACGCTGAACACGATCTCAGGAATGTACAAGAGCCCCTCCAGGGCCTCCCATGAAATGGGCTCCCGATGTGTCTGAGAGCCGGACACAGGAAAACAGCATCGGTGGGTGGCGTGCGTGGGAGAGCAGGCTGGCATGTTCCGCTCAATGCGAGCACCCCGGACAGGGAGGGGTCTCAACCCTGGCTGATTCCAGAGCCTCTGCCTGGATTCCACGCTCGGGCTGACTGCCGCTTCCCTGGATAAGTCTTGGCCGTGGTTCGTGCTGAGACAAACATTTCTCCTCTCTCCTACTCACTCCGCCCGCTCCTCTAGGCTATGTCATGTCCCCAAGCTGTTTCCAGGAACTGCTGATCCTGCCTGACTGCATCAGTGCCGGGATCTGAGGCCCGGAGCCCAGGAGCAGCAGATGGGGTCCATCCAGGACACGCTGGGTCAGAGCTCGGAAGAGCTGGGAGGGCGTTTCCCTCCCCAGAGACAGACCAGGACGGGAGCCACGGCCAGCCCCAGCAACTCACCAGCCTCTCGTGCACACAGGCAGGCAGTCCGTCTCCCGACAAATGCTGACCCAGCACAGCTCTATGCAGATGCTGCTCTAGGTGTGCAAATACAGCCACGAACAAGACGGCCACCTTGGCTTTTCTTTTTCGTGGAAAATTAGCCATTTTAAAGTGTACAATTCAGGGACATCAAGTGTGTTCATATTGTTGTGCACCCATCACCACCAACCCTCTCTGAAACATTTTCATCTTCCCCCAAGGACACTGTGTATGCATCAAACCATCACTCCCATGCCCCGTTCCACTGCCCCCGGCCACCATCTGTTTTCTGTCTCTGGATTTGCCTCTCCTGGATATTGCTTATGCCAACTTAAAAAAAAAAAAAGATGTAAAAAAAAAAAAAAAGATGTACAACTTGAGAGTTAAGTTTTATTTGGGGCAAAATGAGGACTGCAGCCCAGGAGGCAGCATCTCAGATAGCTCCGAGAGACAGCTCCAAAGCGGCAGTGGGGAAAATCAATATATAAGGTTTTGGTAATGGTATGGACCTAACAGAAGCAGTATGTGAACTGTGAACTTCCAGATGTTCAAGCTGGATTTAGAAAAGGCAGAGGAACCAGAGATCAAATTGCCAACATCCGTTGGATCATCGAAAAAGCAAGCAAGTTCCAGAAAAACATCTACTTCTGCTCTATTGACTATGCCAAAGCCTTTGACTGTGTAGATCACAACAAACTGTTGAAAATTCTTCAAGAGATGGGAATACCAGACCACCTTACCTGCCTCCTGAGAAATCAGAAAGCAACTGTTAGAACTGGACATGGAACCACAGATTGGTTCCAAATAGGAAAAGGAGTACATTAAGGCTGTATACTGTCACCCTGCTTATTTAACTTCTATGCAGACTACATCATGAGAAACGCTGGGCTGGATGAAGCACAAGCTGGTATCAAGATGGCCAGGAAAAATATTAATAACCTCAGATATGCAAATGATACCACGCTTGTGGCAGAAATCGAAGAACTAAAGAGCCTCTTGATAAAAGTGAAAGAGTGAAAAAGTTGGCTTAAAAGTCAACATTCAGAAAACTAAGAACGTGGCATCTGGTCCCATCACTTCATGGCAAATAGATGGGGAAACAGTGGAAACAGTGACAGACTTTATTTTTTTGGACTCCAAAATCACTGCAGATGGTGGCTGCAGCCATGATATTAAAAGACGCTTACTCCTTGGAAGAAAAGTTATGACCAATCTAGGCAGCATATTAAAAAGCAGAGACAGTACTTTGCCAACAAATGTCCATCTAGTCAAGGCTATGGTTTTTCCAGTAGTCATGTATGGATGTGAGAGTTGGACTATAAAGAAAGCTGAGCACCGAAGAATTGATGTTTTTGAACTGTGTTGGAGAAGACTCTTGAGAGTCCCTTGGACTGCAAGGACATCCAACCAGTCCATCCAAAAGGTAATAAGTCCTGAATATTCATTGGAAGGACTGATGTTGAAGCTGAAACTCCAATACTTTGGCCACCTGATGCAAAGAGCTGACTCATTTGAAAAGACTCTGATGCTGGGAAGGATTGAAAGTGGGAGGAGGAGGGAACAATAGAGGATGAGATGGTTGGATGGCATCACTGACTCAACGGACATGAGTTTGAGTAAACTCCGAGAGTGGTGATAGACAGGGAGGCCTGCAGTGCTCCAGTCTGTGGGGTTGCAGAGTTGGACACGACTGAGCGACTGAACTAAACTGAACTGAAGGGTTTGGTGAAGGGGGAGTTCAGTGCCATGAAGCACTCATTTTACAAAAGGTTTTTGTTAGTCATGAGGATCTGATGTCACCATGAAGGGATTCAGTGCTTCTCTAGGATATGAGGAGATGCAAGGATTGAGATCATAAAATCTGTTCCTAAAAACATCCAACTATCTAAAGATCTGTCCCACCAAATTCCCTGGAGCACGGAGTGCCTCGCTCCACCCTGAACTCCCTCAGGGACTGTTGAAGGTCAACACCTATAGCAGCATGGGGTTCAATTTCCATAGAGGCAGATGGCAAATGCCTTTGTGGTTCAGTCATTGGCAATGCTCTTGGTAAGTGCCAATTTGTAGTTGACACCTAGCCAGAGAATCATACAGTAGGTGGATTTCTGTGTCTGGCTCCTTTCTCTCATCTTGATGTTTTTCAGGTTCATCCGAACTGTAGTCTGCCAGTATGCCATTCCCTTTAATGGCTGAATAATATCCCATTGCGTGACTATCCAGTCTTTTCTGGATAGTCACTGGGCTTTACATCTGAGCAATCCTGCTATTTCTCATTAGGAAGAGTTTCCTGATGTGGAGAAGCTTGGAGACAGTGGAAAGGACCTTATATTACACATTAAATTATTTAAAAGTTAAAAAAATTGATTAATAAAAGAGGGCTTCCCTAGTGGTCCAGTGGTTAAGACTCCATGCTTCTATGGTAAAGGGTGAGGGTTCAATCCCTGGTTAGAGAACTAAGAATCCTCAGGCCACATGGTGGGGCCAAAAATAATTTAAAATTACACAGTAAAGGTTGCTGCCTCTTGAGTGCCTGCCACGTACCAGCTCCTGTGGGCCTGGTAGAACAGCACGGACTCTGTGACAAGAATGTCCACCTTGGACCTCCCTGGTGGGGCAGTAGATGACACTCCACCTGTCAATGCAGGGGACACGGGTTCAATCCCTGGTCCGGGAAGATGCCACATGCCGTGCAGCAGCTAAACGCATGGGCCACAACTTCTGAGCCCACAGGCTGAAGCTACTGAAGTCTGCATGCCTAGAGCCTGTGCTCCACAACGAGAGAAGCCACAGCGACGAGAAGCCCACACACAGCAACGAAGAGCGGCCCCTGCTCACCGCAACTAGAGAAAGCCCGTGCAAAGCAACGAAGACCCAATGCAGCCATAAATAAGTAAATCAATTAAAAGAATGTCCTCCTGGACCAAAGCCCAGCTGTAGGACCCGGGGCAAGTACAGCTTCCATCTGAGCCCCGCATCTCAAAAGTGGGTCTAACAGTCATCTCTTCTCAGGAAGGTTGAATATCATGACGTCTGTGATTAGCCCTGTGTCGGGTGTGAGGGCAATGCTGCAGTGACCCTGGGGCCATCATCCCATCTGACTCTGGTCCTTAGTGGGATGGCATCATCCCTGAAGGTTATCTCAAGAATGGGTTTCAGGGTCAGGCTGGACTCAGGAGCCTAGACAGAGAGCTTGGCATGCACGCATGCTAAATTACTTCAGTCATGTATGAGTCTTTATGACCCTGTGGACCGTAGCCCACCAGGCTCCTCTGTCCATGGGCTTCTTCAGGCAAGAATACTGGAGTGGGTTGCCGTGCCCCCCTCCAGGGGATCTCTCTCATCTCTTGCATTGGAAGGTGGGTTCTTTATCAGTAGCGCCAACTGTTGTCGTTCAATAGCTAAGTCCTGTCCAACTCTTTGCGACTCCATGGACTGCAGGATGCCGGGCTTCTCTGTCCTCCACTATGTCCTGGAGTTTGCTAAAACTCATGTCCACTGAGTCAGTGTTGCCATCCAACCATCTCATCCTCTGTTTGCTCCTCCTCCTCCTGCCTTCAATCTTTCCCAGCATCAGGGTCTTTTCCAATGAGTTAGCTCTTTGCATCAGATGGCTAAAGTACTGGAGCTTCAACTTCGGCATCAGTTCTTCCAGTGAATATTCAGGGTTGATTTCCTTTAGGATTGACGGGTACGATCTCTTTGCCGTCCAAGGGACTCTCAAGAGTCTTTTCCAGCACCACAGTTGGAAAGCATCAATTCTTTGGCACTCAGCCTTCTTAATGGTCCAACTCTCACATCTGTACATGACTACTGGAAAAACCATCAGTTCAGTTCAGTTCAGTTCAGTCGCTCAGTCATGTCCGACTCTTTGCGACCCCATGAATTGCAGCACGCCAGGCCTCCCTGTCCTTCACCAACTCCCGGAGTTCACTCAGACTCACGTCCATCGAGTCAGTGATGCCATCCAGCCATCTCATCCTCTGTCGTCCCCTTCTCCTCCTGCCCCCAATCCCTCCCAGCATCAGGGTCTTTTCCAATGAGTCAACTCTTTGCATGAGGTGGCCAAAGTACTGGAGTTTCAGCTTTAGCATCATTCCTTCCAAAGAAATCCCAGGGCTGATCTCCTTCAGAATGGACTGGTTGGATCTCCTTGCAGTCCAAGGAACTCTCAAGAGTCTTCTCCAACACCACAGTTCAAAGGCATCAATTCTTCAGTGCTCAGCTTTCTTCACAGTCCAACTCTCACATCCATACATGACCACTGGAAAAACCATAGCCTTGACTAGACGGACCTTTGTTGGCAAAGTAACGTCGGAGAAGGGGACGACAGAGGATGAGATGGCTGGATGGCATCACTGACTCGGTGGACGTGAGTCTGAGTGAACTCCGGGAGTTGGTGATGGACAGGGAGGCCTGGCGTGCTGAGATTCATGGGGTCGCAAAGAGTCAGACACGACTGAGTGACTGATCTGATCTGATCTAGGTTGGTCATAACTTTTCTTCCAAGGAGTAAGCATCTTTTAATTTCACGGCTGCAATCACCATCTGCAGTGATTTTGGAGCCCAAAAAAATAAAGTCTGACACTGTTTCCCCATCTATTTCCCATGAAGTGATGGGACCAGATGCCATGATCTTCGTTTTCTGAATGTTGAGTTTTAAGCCAACTTTTTCACTCTCCTCTTTCACCTTCATCAAGAGGCTTTTTAATTCCTCTTCCCTTTCTTCCATAAGGGTGATGCCATCTGCATATCTGAGGTTATTGATATTTCTCCCGGCAATCTTTTTTTTTGTGTGTGTGTGTGTGTGCTTTCAATTTTAATTTCAAGTTCGAATTTAACTCGATTCTAGCTTCAGGTTCTTCCAAAAACAAGGCCCCAGGAAGCCAAGGTTCAGCATGCTCCTGGGTCTCCCGGCAATCTTGATTCCAGCTTGTGTTTCTTCCAGCCCAGCATTTCTCGTGATGTACTCTGCATTTAAGTTAAATAAGCAGGGTGACAATATACAGCCTTGACGTACTCCTTTTCCTATTTGGAACCAGTCTGTTTTTCCATGTCCAGTTCTAACTGTTGTTTCCTGACTTGCATACAAATTTCTCAAAAAACAAACAAACAAACAAACAAATTTCTCAAGAGGCAGGTCAGGTGGTCTGGTATTCCCATCTCTTTCAGAATTTTCCACAGTTTACTGTGATCCACACAGCTTTGACTATATGGACCTTTGTTGGCAATGTGATGTCTCTGCTTTTTTAATATTCTGTCTAGGTTTGTCATAGAAGCCCCAGATCAGCCTGGTTCACTGATGGGTGGCTTCCGAGCTTAACCATTTATCCTTGTCAATAAAGGTCAGCTTCTATATTTCTACACTGCTGGATGAGTGTTTGTGTTGTCAGCATGCCAACTATCCAAATTTGAAGTCACATTTTCTTTTCCAGCCCTAACTGAATAGTTATCAAAGATAGGTGTCCTGGGGCAATCTTGTTCTGGTCCCAACCTGCCTGGCAGCCAGTCCCACTCAGAGACACCCAGTCCTCTTCCTGGACTCTTTGCTTGGCAGGCAGGAGAGACAGCCAGGCTCGCTGCAGGGGAATTCCAAGAAGTAAGCAGATGGGAGTTGGAATGCAGAACTAAACTCTGGGCCTTTACTTATTTTGGACTAGATTCATATTCTGATATATTTATAAAGATATCCAAATCAAATTAGCTTGCATGCATGCGTGCTAAGTTGCTTCTGTTGTGTCCAACTCTGTGGGACCCCATAGATGGCAGCCCACCAGGCTCCGCCATCCCTGGGATTCTCCAGGCAAGAACACTGGAGTGGGTCGCCATTTCCTTCTCTAATGCATGAAAATGAAAAGTGAAAGTGAAGTTGCTCAGTCGGGTCCGACTCTTTGGGACCCCATGGACTGCAGCCTACCAGGCTCCTCTGTCCATGAGAGTTCCCAGGCAAGAGTACTGGAGTGGGGTGCCATTGCCTTACTTCAGTTCAATTCCGTTCAACAGGTTAACAGTGGTGTCTACATGTCAGGCGTGGGGCTGATGCTGGTGGTTCATTAGTAAACAAAAGAGATACCCCTCCCCAAGAAAGCCAGGTATTAGAGCATTTTAGTCACTAAGTGGTGTCTGACACTTTGGTGACCCCATGGACTGTAGCTTGCCAGGCTCCTCTGTCCAGGGGATTTCCCAGGCAAGAATACTGGAATGAATTGCTGGGTAAGGATACTAAATAAGTTATCTGATCTGTCTTTGAGTGATATGTGTTAAGAAAAGAAAAAGTGGAGATAGGGAAATGGCATCAGGAAAGCTGGGGGTGGAGACAGGCTTCAAAACTGATTGAAAGGGATTGGGAAGGTGAGACTTGAGCAAAGACTTGAAGGTGAGTTGTCAATGCAATGGATGCCTGGGAGGAGAGAATTCCAGGCAGAGGGATCAGAGAAAGGACAGTGTCAGGCCTATATTTGAGGACCAGCAAGGAGGGCAGTGTGACCGAACTGAATGAATGAGGAGAGGAAGGAGTAAGAAGGGAGTTCATAGAAAACCAGATGGGGACCAGATGGGCTAGGGCCATGTGCCGTTGTTCAAACTTTGGCGTTTATTCTGAGTGAGATGGGCACCACTGCAGAGTTTGGAGCAGAGGAGGGATGTGATTTGAGTGATGTTTTATTGAAGCTAAAAAGGAAACGCCTAGACTCCTAGGCTGGATGAGTCAGAGATTGGAGCCTCTTTGTTTCCTTGAGAATAACAGCCTGCACCATGCAGGGACAGTGGGAGAGTGAACGGCTGCACGAAGCATCAGGCCACCACTACCACAGCTGCCCCACCCCAACCTCAAACCTGGGGCCTAGAGGGATTTCTTTATCAGTGTGGGAATATAAACTCCCAGGGAACGTTTCTGATTGGCTCTGCTTGAACCAATCTCAGTGCCCAAATGCTAAAAACATTGTGATTGGCTGGTCTGGGTCACATGGCTACCCCATGGGGTGCAAGGAGATGAAAGGAAGGTTGTGATTTCCTAGAGGAAGGCAGATAGGAGAGGTGAGCTGGCAGATGAAAAGCAAGAGCCCTTCCTTGAATTGCTCATCTCAAGGGGAGCTCAAGGTTCCCACCTGGTGGCCTCTGCCCCAGGAGGGGCTGCAGAGCCATCTGAAAGCATTCACTCATCCAGGTTTGCTTCTCCCGTTGACCACATACCACATTTCGCAAACATTGCTTCTCTGAGAAGGCATGATGCTGAGACAGTCTAATTTTTTTTTTTTTTTTAATCACTGCGTTTCCCCATCCCTGGCTGGAGAAAACCCCAGTAATAATGACCGAGGTCAGGAACTGAGGTGGGGCCACTTCCTCGTCTCTCTAAGCCTCTTCTGAAGTCACAGACAATTGAAACAGCGGGAAGAACTTGGTCTCTGATCCTCGGGAAATGCCGAGGAGAGTGAGCTGGAAGAAGGCTGGCACACAGCAGCTGCTCTCTGCTCAGGGCTCTAGACTTGGGACGGGGAAACGTTTGTAGCTTTTTCTTTTTTCTTTTTAAACAGCAATGTAACACATTTTGACTATACCGTGGTGAATTTTTAGGTATATAGTCACCTGTGGAACTACTACCCGGACAAGACCAAACATTTACAAAGCCCAGGTGGCAGGCCTCTTCCCGGGGTGGCTCAGGGCCTTCTCTTGCCCTCATTTTTGTGCATTCACCCCTGTATTTTGGGGGCCTTGGGGCCAGGCCCATGGTGCACACTCTCACCTCCTGCTCTCCGCCCAGCACCGCCCCCCCCACCACGCCCCCTGCAAGGAGTGGAGGGGGGAGGGGCACGGATCCCATTTTATAGGCAAAGAATGTAACTGGAGCTCAGAGAAAATTAACACCACCAAAAACAACAGCAGGCAGCTCCGCCGGCTGAGGGAGGCTTTAGGGAAATTCTTGAAAGAAGATCAGAGAAGGGTTTGTTGTCCTTACTGGGCCCTGGCTTAGCTGGTTCATGTCAGCAGACGATGAGGAAAAGATTCCTACCGTGAAGTCACACACGTGGGTCAGAAGGGCCTCCCCCACAAAGTCCCTCTTATTTTCGGCTACAGGTAACAGTAGGTAATCTTTGTCCACCCTGGTTTTCCCTGCCTCTGCTGATGAGGTTTCTACCTAGCTATTTTAGAAGACCAAGCAGGCCCCTTGGCCCAAGGAGGGATGAACATGAGGGTCCCCCCTTGGCTGTCTCCAGCCCACAGTTCAGGGGTGGTGCAGAGAAAGACCCCTGCCCTATAACAGAGCTTTTGGACGAGGGAGACAGCCCCCTCCAGTGGTTTCCCTGAATTGATGGCAAGAGAGGTGGGCAGCCTCTGTTCTCAGACAAAACATCAACAAGGAGCAAGTTAGCACAGTTCCTCCCAGTCTCCTGTCAGAGATAAAACACGTTTCAGGACATCCATTGCTTTCTGTGATGGTCCTTGATTGCGTTCTATCATTTATCTCATGAGGCTAGGACAATCTGTCCGGCAGCCCCATGCTCCAGTGACATGGGTGTCAAACACATCTTTTGTCCAGATAAAGGGAGGCTTGGCACATATAAATGGACAAGAAGCCAGCCCCTCCCCTCCCCTCCCCGACCCCTCCAACCCACTGTTCCCTGCAGCAAGAGTGGGCATTTTCCAAGCGTCTCCCTCCCAGCAACCTTGCTAGCTGCTGCTGCTGCTGCTAAGTCACTTCAGTCGTGTTTGACTCTGAACCTTGCTGGCTAGCCATCATTATCCCCATCTTGATGAGGAAACCAAGGCTCAGAGGCTCCAACTGATGGAGGGTCAATTATGTACCAGGTGCTTAATAATCAGACATAACTCCTCTTTGTTCCCACAACTACTGTGGGGAGTGACTGACTGTTGGCTGAATTTTACAGTTGAATAAATGTGTTCAGAGAGGGCAGCTGCCTGCCCAAAGCTACACAGCTGTCACTGAGGGCTGGCTCTGGGATTCGAGGCCAGCTGAATCTGGCTTCAGAGTCCACGGCCAGCGTCTTTGCCCTCTGCTCAAGTCTTTCCTTGGTCTCTGCTGCTTTGGAGTACAGGCTAGGCTGTAAGATAGGGTAGGGGGTCCCCAGAAGAAAAGAACCGTATATGGTTTTTTGGACACAAGAGAAGCCATTTTGACCTAAGCCATTTTGTGATCTAAGCCTGGCCACAGTGCTAGTCCTTGAACGGGTCCCAGTAATAATGAGATTAAGGGAACCAAAGAACAAACTGCTATCAGGCAGGAGGAGTTGTAAAAACTCCCATGTAAAGTTTCCATGATAAAAATTAGCCTGAAGCACCTTCCTAGGCATTTTTCTGAATTTAAAGCCTCCTTACATGCTTGGCTCCCAGATCAACCAAAACCTGGGGAATGATAATAACATTTTCTGAGCCTTGGAATTTTAATCAACTACCCAGATAATCACGGTGGTGTGATCACTCACCTGGAGCCAGACATCCTGGAATGTGAAGTGAAGTTGGCCTTAGAAAACATCACTGTGAACAAAGCTAGTGGAGGTGATGGAATTCCAGTTGAGCTATTTCAAATCCTGAAAGATGATGGTGTGAAAGTGCTGCACTCAATATGCCAGCACATTTGGAAAACTCAGCAGTGGCCACAGGACTGGAAAAGGTCAGTTTTCATTCCAATCCCAAAGAAAGGCAATGCCAAAGAATGCTCAAACAACCGCACAATTGCACTCATCTCACATGCTAGTAAAGTAATGCTCCAAGCCAGTCTTCAGCAATACATGAACCGTGAACTTCTAGATGTTCAAGCTGGTTTTAGAAAAAACAGAGGAACCAGAGATCAAATTGCCAACATCCGCTGAATCATTGAAAAAGCAAGAGAGTTCCAGGAAAACATCTATTTCTGCTTTCTTGACTATGCCAAAGGCTTTGACTGTGTGGATCACAACAAACTGTGGAAAATTCTTCAAGAGATGGGAATACCAGACCACCTGACCTGTCTCTTGAGAAACCTATATGCAGGTCAGGAAGCAACAGTTAGAACTGGACATGGAACAACAGACTGGTTCCAAATAGGAAAAGGAGTACGTCAAGGCTGTATATTTTCACCCTGCTTATTTAACATATATGCAGAGTACATCATGAGAAACGCTGGGCTGGAAGAAGCACAAGCTGGAATCAAGATTGCCAGGAGAAATATCAATAACCTCAGATATGCAGATGACACCACCCTTATGGCAGAAAGTGAAGAGGAACTAAAAAGCCTCTTGATGAAGGTGAAAGAGGAGAGTGAAAAAGTTGGTTTAAAGCTCAATATTCAGAAAACTAAGATCACGGCATCCGGTCCCACCACTTCATGGGAAATAGATGGGGAAACAATGGAAACAGTGTCAGGCTTTATTTTTTGGGGCTCCAAAATCACTGCAGCTGGTGACTGCAGCCATGAAATTAAAAGATGCTTACTCCTTGGAAGGAAAGTTATGACCAACCTAGATAGCATATTGAAAAGCAGAGACATTACTTTGCCAACAAAGGTCCGTCTAGTCAAGGCTATGGTTTTTCCAGTGGTCATGTATGCATGTGAGAGTTGGACTGTGAAGAAAGCTGAGCGCCGAAGAATTGATGCTTTTGAACTGTAGTGTTGGAGAAGACTCTTGAGAGTCCCTTGGACTGCAAGGAGATCCAACCAGTCCATTCTACAGGAGATCAGTCCTGGGTGTTCATTGAAAGGACTGATACTGAAGCTGAAACTCCAATACTTTGGCCACCTCAAGTGAAGAGTTGACTCATTGGAAAAGACTCTGATGCTGGGAGGGATTGGGGGCAGAGGAGAAGGGGATGACAGAGGATGAGATGGCTGGATGGCATCACCGACTCAATGGATATGAGTTTGGGTAAACTCCAGGAGTTGGTGATGGACAGGGAGGCCTGGCGTGCTGCAATTCATGGGGTCACAAAGAGTTGGACACGACTGAGCGACTGAACTGAACTGAACTGAAAGCTTGGACTTCCCTGGTGGCTCAGACAGTAAAGTGTCTGCCTACAATGCTCAAGACCTGGGTTCAAACTCTGGGTCGGGAAGATCTCCTGGAGAAGGAAATGGCAACCCACTCCAGTATTCTTGCCTGGAAAATCCCATGGATGGAGGAGCCTGGTAGGCTACAGTCCATGGGGTCGCAAAGAGTCGGACACGGCTGAGCAACTTCACTTTCACTTTCAAAGCTTGGACTCTGTCAACCTTTGCCATGATTCTCTGATGAATTGTCCTCTGCTCAAGTCACTCTATGAATACGCATATACCCTCAGCTTAAAACTTCCCCAGTTGTGCTGCTGGGGAGACACTGATTGCAGAAAGATACCCAGTGTTCTTCTTACTTGCTGCAAGAAATAAATCCTTCCTTCTCCTGATCTTTGGCTCGGTATGTCTTTTGACTCAACACCCACCAAGGGGGAACCCAGTTTTAGGGTAACCAGACTGACACTGCTGTCTTTCCGGGCAGGTCCAAGGTCAGAATGGGCGCCAGAAACTAACTTTTCCATCTTCCGCACTTCCCCAGGGTCTCATGCTGGTGCTTAGGCATGTCCAACTCTTTGTGATGCAATGGACTATGTAGCCCGCAGGGCTCTTCTGTCCATGGTATTTTTCAGGCAAGAATATTGGAGTGTGTTGCCATTTCCTCCTCCAGGGATCTTCCCGATCCAGGGATCAAACCCAAGTCTGCTGTGTCTCCTGCACTGCAGGCAGATTCTTCACCTGCTGAGTCATCGAGAAGCCCCCTAGCAAAGCAAGCCACATTGGTAAAACTACAGTGACAAGATCACTGCCTTTGCCAAGGTCCCACCGCACACCTGGGGAGGGAGCTATGGGGAGGGGAGGACACAGCTGGGTGAGGATTTTGAAGCAAGAAATTCAAAGGGCTCACAATCTGTTGATCATCACTGAAGAGCTGACGGATCTTTTGAGAAGTTCCTGTAATGAACAATCAAACCGTTTGCCTGGGAATTTCCTGGAAAACTAAAATGATACTAAAAGACAGTAGAAGAGTACGCTAGTTTCCTATGGCTCCTGTGATAAATTACCTGAAATTTAGTGGCATAAAACAACACACATGTGTTATCTCACAGTCTGGAGGCCAAAGGCCCAAAATCAATCTCGGTAGGCTACAGTTACGGTATCCACAAGACTGGTTCCTTCTAGAAGCTCCGGGGGAGACTTTTTCTCCCAGTCTTGTCCAGCTCCTAGAGGCTGCGTTCTCTGGCTCGTCTTCCCTTCACCTTTGAGGCTAGCAGTGGAGTATCTTCTCTCCTCTGACCTCTGCTTCTGTCTTCACAGCTTTCTCCCCTAATTCTATGGCCTCTCTTTTAGGAGGACACTTCTTTTTATTGATTTATTTTCATTTTTGGCTGTGCTGAGTCTTCACTGTTGAGCAGGCTTTTCTCGAGCTGGGGCTCCTCTCTAGTTGCAGTGTGTGGGCTTCTCTTCTTGGGGAGCACAGGCTCTGGAGCACAGGCTCAGTAGTTGTGGGGCATGGGCTTAGTTGCTCCACAGCATGTGGGATCTTCCTGAATGAGGGATCCAACCCGTGTCTCTTGCATTGGCAGGTGGATTCTTTACCACTGAGCCACCAGGGAAGCACAGGAGGACTCTTCTGATTCAACTGGATTCACGGAGAATCCAGGAAAATCTCCCCATTTTAGGACCTTATCTTACTCCCTGCAAAGCCCCTTGGCCATGTTCTCTAACATACACACCCGCTCTGAGGATGGAGATTGGACATCATTGGGAGTGGGGAGAGGTGGGGAGGGGCACACTATTCAACAAAGTCATATTAGTGTCCTTAGGCTGTGGTTCAAGTGTCCAGGCTGAACGTGGGAGCAGAGAGTTCGGATCTCAAGCCCACTCCCTGCCGTGACCCTCAGGGAAGCCCGGGTTAGTGAATCTACCACCCCGTGGAGGTCAGGGCACGCTCCTGGCTTTGTTGCACCCCCTGGCAGGCAGGAAGGGCCACGCAACCCTCCAATTCCTAGATCGAGGAAACAGACTAGAAAGCGTTTAAGGATTTGCCCTGGAGGGGTGGGGCGGGGCTAAAGGCCCAGTAGGGACACCCCTCACCCACAAACCCCCCACGGTGACTGCTTCTTCCAAAACCCGAGAGCCTTTGGCTGGGAGTGGGCGGGTGCAGAGTACAGACAAGCCTCCCTGCGCTCTCCTCTCCCCTCCCCTCCTTGCTCCAGGAGACACACGCGCCCGAGCTCTCTTTCCCTAGCCGCCGCCGCCGCCGCCGCCGCCGCCACCGAGATGCCGCCCTCCGGCCTGGAGCTGATGAACGGCCAGGTGCTCCCCGCCTTCCTGCTCTGCAGCGCGCTGCTGGTCATCAAAATGTACGTGGTGGCCGTCATCACCGGCCAAGTGAGGCTGCGGAAGAAGGTAGGTGCAGCTCTCGGGGACCCCCAGTCCTGCGTGCGTGCGCTCACGTCTCCCGCAGCCGCCGGGAAGGCTGGAGTAGGGGACCCGGCCCCCGGAGTGTGCGGGAGCGGGCTGGGAACGACCTGCCCCTCCCAGCCCTGTGGGATGGCTCCTCTGTGGCCCGCACGTCCTGGTCCCCTGGTTGTTTTGTTTTCATTCGAATTTGCACGTTCTCCTTGCGCAGGGGCCGTGCTCACCTTGGTAGCGCGCCCGTCTCAGTATTGGCGCCGCCTAAGCGAGCATCGGCCTGGTGTTTTAAGAGCGTTTTACCCGCTTGCTGTGTCCCAGGTAAGTTCTCCGCACAGCCAGATTCCCAAGTCCCACTTGAGTTTGCAGGGGGGCTCAGCCTCCCTCTGACCCGGCGGTTTCCCGCACCAGAGAGCTGATATATGGGTGGGATGGAAACCGACCCAACAGGAGCCCCGAGAAACCTTTCAGTGGAAATTCCCGACTGGCCCCCGGCGAGGTCGCTCCCAAACCCACCGCAGCCTTCGCACGGCGGATCTCGGGCCAGGGTCCCCCGGAGTTCGAGAGGAATTTCCCCCACCGATCTGAGTCCCGGAGCCAAAACAACAATAAAGATTGACGCCAAGATCTGAGCGGGTGTGGGGTGAGGCGGGGCTCGAGGAGCCACTGGGCGGGAGGCCAGAGCCCGCGGAAACCTTCCGGCCAAGTTCGCCAGCCATCCTGAGCGCCGCGAGGGATAGTTGATTATCCACCAGATATTTCAGAGAGGAGATGTCCCGGGCCCTGCCCCTTTGCCCAGCTCAAAGGCAAGTCGAGGCTGGATCGGACATCGTCCTGAAGGTGGACGGTGGAGAGGGGGTGGTCTTGCTCAGCCCCGAGTCTCAAGAGGTACAGACGAGACACAAGGCAGGTCAGCTTCCCAGGTGAAGAAACTCCTGGAGCAGAGAGAGACACACTGGTCATCCTGACCTCTCCCTGCCCTGTACCCACCCCATACGCCGGAAAAGCCTCACGGAGTCTTTCTCACAGACTAACTGGGTCCTTCTTGGAGTGAGCGTTAATCCCCATCGTGGTGGGGAGGAGGGGGCCGTATTCAACTTCTGACCCACACCAGAAACGTGGGCTCTGACAGATGACGTTGCCTGTGATGGCAGGGTTTGGATCCAGGTGCCCAGCTCCGGAGCCCACACCCTGCCATGGGGGGATGGCATTATCCCAGGGCCATGCTGCACCCAGAGCTTTCTTTTCACGTGGATTAGGGAAGGAAGAGTCAAACCTGTTGGGGTGCCTTTCTGTCGGGTCAGTAGGGTGTGGCAGAAGGAAACCTCCATTCTGGGCTGTCCCCAGGTTCTCCCAACCCTGTGAATTTCCCTCTCATTCCTGCTCCCTGCGTTCAGGTAGCCAGGGAGGAGCTGGGGGAACTACCCCGTGGGGAGGTGACTCGGGGATGCTCTGGCTCCTCCACCCATTAGCCTGGGGACCGTGGGCAAGTCTGAGAGCTTGATTTCCTCATTTGTAAACTTCAGGGTAGTCACGCAGTACCAGGAGAGTTCAGCACCTGGCACTGAGCAAATGCCCCCACCATTGTTAGTCTTCATTACTTATTAACAACTGGAATTAACATGACCGGACCTAGGTCTCCTGGAGGGCAGTACATCCCAAGGCCTGCCCACCCTGCTCCCCGGTCCCTGCTGGAGGCAGTGCTTCTGCTTCCAATGCCTGCACTGCCATGGCTCCTGGCCTGGCCAACGTGTATCCATGCTGTCTTCAGGGGTGAGCAGCCTCGTGGACTGTGGGCACCTAGGACAGGTGCCCACTGAATGCCAAGACCCCGTGAAAGGTGTCACAGGCCCACAGACTGCATGCAGGGCCATAAGAATCAGTGATTCTGTGACTTAAGGGCCAGCAAAGAGGAATTCCTGTTGGGGGGGCTCTTGATCATGACAGACACTGCATTCATCTCCAGGGTGAAGAGGGCCAGACCCATCGGACAGGATGGGGAGAAAAAAAGCAAGCACTTGGGGACAAACTAGGGGCTCCCCTGCTGGCTCAGATGGTAAAGAATCTGCTGGCAATGCAGGAGACCTGGGTTTGATCCCTGGGTCACGAAGATCCCCTGGAGAAGGGAATGGCAACCCACTCCAGTATTCTTGCCTGGGAAATCCCATGGACAGAGGAGCCTGGTGGGCTGCTGTCCGTGGAGCTGCAAAGTGTTGGACACGACTGAGTGACTAACATGGTGGGGACAGATACTGGAAGCAGCAGGGCCCGTCACTGGATGAGCGATGCAGAAGGCACGCTGCAGAGATTCAAGTCTGCTGAGGGGCTGGTGGGGCGGGCTGGCTGCATGCGCGCAGGCAACGGTGCAGCAGGAGCGATAGGCGTGGACTTCAACGACCTGAGTGTAACTTCAGGTCCCTGCTTTGCAGTGACAATTCCTCAAGCTCCCTCCTGGTGCCAGGCATCGTGCCATGGCATCTCCACTTACCTTCCTTGCTGTTCGTGTGGTAGGTGATCTCAGTGTGATCTGGAGTTCACAGACGAGGAAGCTGAGACCCAGGGAAGTTCAGATACCTGCAGTTGGTTCCCGTGGGGCTGGGTTTCTCAATGGGGCCTGTGGAGTCTCTTTCACTGCTGTCAGTTCAAAGTCTAAATTCTTAGGATGCCACTAGGACCCCTACAACTTGATCTCGGAACTCTGTCCCTTGCTTGTCACTGCTCCAGCCATGCTGGTTTTTTATCCTTCACACATGTTGTTCTTCTGACCCCAGGGCCTTTGCACATGCTGTTCCTGATGCCTTGAATGCTGTTTCTATAACCTCCCATTTTCTGGTTAATGTTGCTGCATCCTTCAAGTCTCAGCTTTACTGTCACTGCCTCAGAGAAGCCTTCTCTGATTCCCAAACTTGGCCAGATCTCCCATGAACATTCTCAAAGCTAACCCTGTCTTCTTTTTCCTTACTCTGACCACCTGATCTTTTCTGGTTCATTGGCAAATCCCTCATTACACTGTGAGCTTCCCAAGAACAGGGATGAGGGAGCCTTTTTCTCACTCTTTTCACGCTGCTATATAAAAAAATACCAGAGACTGGGTGGCCTAGCAACAACAAAAGTTTATTTCTCACAGTTTTAGAGACTGGAAAGTCCAAGGTCAGGGCACCGGCAGGTTCAGTGTCTGGTGAGGGCCCACTTCCTGATTCATAGATGGTGGTCTTTTCGCTGTGTCCTCACACCGCAAAGGGCTAAGGGAGCTCTCTGGAGTCTCTTTTATGAATGTTGATCTCATTCAAGAGAGCTCCACCCTCGTGAACTCATCACCTCCCAAAGGCCTCACCTCCCAACACCATCACACCAGGAGTTAGGTTTTAACACAGGAAATCTGCAGCGACATGAGCATTTAGTTCATAGCAGCCTTGTTCATGATGAGTCGCCAGCGCTCAGCACACAGTAGGAGCTCACGGACACTGCTGAATGGACATGTATGTGACTGCATCGCCACAGACCTAGTCCACTGGGCCGTCCATCTCATGAACAGTAATTCTCAGCTGATGTATTCCAGGCTTTTGCCAACCCCGAGGACGCTCAGAGACATGGAGGCCTCCAGTATTGCCGGAACGACCCAGATGTGGAACGCTGCCTCAGGCAAGTACCCTTGGCACTTGGCGAGATCACAGCCTGCCCTTTCAGACCCTCTTCTGAACATGGGGCGCTTGGAGGATACCCAGGGGCCAAGATCTTCTGCCTTCTGAATCCTCTTAAACAGTCTTCATTTATTCATTGATTTCATTTCTAGTTAAGTATTAGTTAAGAAAAGAAAAGTTAGGGAAAGTATTGTAGTACGTCCTCATGGCTCAGGATGGCAGAGTTAGAAAAGGTTATTCAGTGCGAATTCATTCAGTCTGTGTGTAAGCTCTGACCTGAAGAATCTGCTCTCCAGGGACTCATGGTGTTACTGGTGTCTTATGCATCTTCTTGGAGAAACTTCTCCTGCATTTACAACACACATGCTGTGCTTTTTCCTCTGTATCCCCAAAGGGTCACCCTTTACCCATTTATTTATACGGTGGGTTTTTTTTAATGTAACAACAGAAATTGTTTCATATCAGCCTATATAGGGGCTTCGTTCATTACATCGGTGCCATAGTATTTATGCCATTTCTCTGTTGAATGGATGGTCTGTAGTTGATCCAACCTCTTCCCCTCTGATGGCATTTAGGCTAAGTCTTTCTCTGTTATGAACAGAGCGCATCCAAACTTCTTTCCTTTGCCTTCGTGTGTACATGTGAACAGACCTGCAGGATGCAATCAAATGGTAAGAAATACTGTCTAATGGTACCTAAATCCACTCCCACCACTGGTGTGTGACATGTGTCTCTATGCTGCTGCCAACTCAGTGGATCCATCTTTGGCTGGATCCCTGTCAACGTGATGGGTGAAAATGCACGTCCCCTTTCACTTTTACGTTGCGTTTTTTTCTCCCTGCCTTTCTTTTTTGGCTGCGCTGGGTCTTTGTTGCTGCTCGTGGGCTTTCTCTAGTTGTGGCTAACCACAGGACCACCAGGGAAGCCCCTTTACTCTGCATTTCCTAGTGAAGATGAACATCTTTTCGTAGGCTTAGCTTTCCCCAGTCAATCCAAAACAGTTTTTTCTTACAGAGATCAGAACTATTCATTGTAGTTTGGGAATAGTGAAAACGTGTAGAGGATAAGGGGGAAAACCACTCACGATTCCAGTCATTGTTGACATGTTCTTCTATCTCCTCTTTGCCATCTGTCTAAGTATTTTCCATAGCATAAGGTATGCACTGTACACCTAATTTGGGGTTCTGCGTTTTTTCAGATAACGTTACTTCATGAACACTTTCCATGTCAGTAGATACTACTCAAAAAGTGATTCTTAAAAAAGAGCTGTGTAGGGAGTTCCCTGGTGGTCTAATGGTTAGGACTTAGTGGTTTCACTGCTGTGGGCTGGGTTCAATTCCTGGTCGGGGAGCTGAGATCCCACCAGCCTCATGGTGCGGCCAAGAAAAGAAAGGGGCTGTGTAAAATTCCATCAGGTGTTAATTTCACATCGCTGGTCTCAGTGGGTATTTTGGCAGTTTCCTCTGCTGTTTTACACCAACAGGCTGGAGAACCAGGAGGAGGCCCTCCCCAGGGATGGGGATTGTCAGTGGAGTGGAATGGGGATGGGAACGATGGGCAGCTTAGACAGGAGGGAGACGGAGACAAACCCTCACATGGTTCTTATCACGTTGCCATGAGTCACAGGCAGAAATGGGTGGGACAAAGCAGTAAAAATAGTAGAGATTCTTTTACTGAAAGAAAGTCAGTGGGGTTTTTCCTTACACTTTTCTTGGCCATTGAAAATGACACGTGTACTTGCGGTTTTTTTTAAGTTACAGAAATGCATAATATAGAAAGTGAGATTCATTGCTATTTCACCCTTTCTAATGTAACTACGGGCTTCCCTGGTGGCTCAGTGGTAAAGAATCCACCTGCAATGCAGGAGACATGAGTTCAGTCCCTGGGCTGGGAAGATCCCCTGGAGAAGGAAATGGCAACCCACTCCAGTATTCTTGCCTGGAAAATCCCATGGACTGAGGACCCTGGAGGGGCTGCAGTCCGCTGGGTCACAGAAGAGTTGGATAAAAGAGTTGGATACAACTTAGTGACAACAACAACATAACTATAGATACAGTCCTTCATATGAGTTCCATCCATCTGTCCGTCCATCTGTTTGTTCATTCCACATTTAATGAGCACTTCCTAAGCGTCAGGGGCTTCCCTGGTAGCTCAGCTGGTACAGAATCTGCCCACAATTTGGGAGACCTGAGTTGGAGCTCTGGGTTGGGAAGACCCCCTGGAGAAGGGAAAGGCTACCCACTCCAGTATTCTGGCCTGGAGAATTCCATGGGCTGTATAGTCCATGGGGTCACAATGAGTTAGACACGACTGAGAGACTTTCACTTCACTTCCTAAGTATTACGTACTGTGCTAAGCACTAGTTGTACTTCGGTGAACAAAAGCCTGACCCATCACGATAATCCATATGTGACCCTCACGCCACCTGGTTATGGGGGAGGGAGTGATTAGTAGCAGGGACAGCAGGCTGCCAAGACTGTGTATACCCCGAGCCAGCTCAGAACATCCACCCAGAGGAGTGTTTGTCTTCTCCCAGGGTGTAAGAGTTCTGCGTAGCCAAGCTTACTTGTGGCACAGGAGTATTTACACAGGTTCTGGAGTGCTTTATTTCTACTGGCTGTAACCATGCCAGGGAGAGACCACACACCTGCCTGGTGCCAAGACACCGCCAACCCCCTACCCGCCCCCCAACACACACACAATTTAATTTATCTACAGTTGTTGTTTAGTCACTAAGTCATGTCTGACTGTAGCCCACCAGGCTCCTCTGTCCATTGGATTTCCCAGGCAAGAATACTGGAGTAGGTTGCCATTTCCTTCTCCAGGGGATCTTCCTGGCCCAGGGAACAAACTCGTGTCTCTCGCATTGCGGGTGGATTCTTTACCACTTGAGCCACCAGAGAAGCCCCTATCGTCTACTTTTCGAATGCTCAAATGGCTGAAAGTCAGTTCAGCACTTTTTGAGCACCTCTTATCTAATAATGCTTTTTATAATTCTGTGAGTGTTTATTGGGGACCTTCCATGGACTGGTATTTACTGAGACTTACTATGCCAGACTCAGGGGCTCCTGGGCCCCCAGGGCTCCTCCTCCTGACTTCACAAAGCATCATGAAACCTCAAGGGTACAGAGAACCACACATCCTGCCATCTGCTACTGGAGAACTGGCTGGAACGTGATGGGAGATGCCCTGGAAGCAAATGTGGGTTAAATATTAGACCAGGGTTTTAGTGCAGCCAGGGCCACCTTCTACACAAACAGGAAAACACTTAGGCCCTGGTTCTTAGAGCACAGATCTGCCTTGTGGGTGAGTGTAGGCTGGAGCCCAAAAGTGAACCCCACTCTGGGGGAAGTCGGAAAACAGATTTCAAGGAAAGTTTTGAAACCCAGGCTCATCCTTTTAGTGATTCCCTATTAAGTTTCTCCAGTTTTCCTGGTAGCTGAGCTGGTAAAGAATCCACCAGCAATGCAGGAGAGTCCAGTTTGTTTCCTGGGTTGGGAAGCTCCCCCTACAGAAGGGATAGGCTACCCACTCCAGTATTCTTGAGCTTCCCTGGTGGCTCAGATAGTAGAGAAGCTGCCTGCAATGCAGGAGACCTGGGTTCGATCCCTGAGTCAGGAAGATCCCCTGGAGAAGGGATAGGCTACCCACTCCAGTATTCTTGAGCTTCCCTGGTGGCTCAGATAGTAGAGAAGCTGCCTGCAATGCAGGAGACCTGGGTTCGATCCCTGAGTCAGGAAGATCCCCTGGAGAAGGGATAGGCTACCCACTCCAGTATTCTTGAGCTTCCCTGGTGGCTCAGATAGTAGAGAAGCTGCCTGCAATGCAGGAGACCTGGGTTCGATCCCTGGGTCAGGAAGATCCCCTGGAGAAGGGACAGGCTACCCACTCCAGTATTCTTGGGCTTCCCTGGTGGCTCAGATGGTAAAGAATCCACCTGCAGTGTGGGAGACCTGGGTTGGATCCCTGGGTCAGGAAGATCCCCTGGAGAAGGGACAGGCTACCCACTCCAGTACTCTTGGGCTTCCCTGGTGGCTCAGATGGTAAGAATCCACCTGCAGTGTGGGAGACCTGGGTTGGATCCCTGGGTTGGGAAGATCCCCTGGAGGAGGGCATGGCACCCCACTGTAGTAGCTATAGAGGAGGAAGCTGGTCTGCCAAGGCCACATCGCTCATGATGGCTAAGCTGCCATTGAGCCCAGGCTGTCAGATATGGGCTCTGCCCTCCTTGCAAGAATGCAGTTTAACTCTATTTTATACCTGCCTTTAAAACTAAGCAGTCTTTACCTTGTATCAAACCTGACTTCTAAGAAATCATCTGTGTGGATAGAGAGCGGGCCTGACATAAAAGGAGAGAGCTGGCTGGCTGGCTGCCAGCTGCCGTCCCTGCCCAGGAGGGGCGGGGCAGGGCGGAGAGGGGGATAGGGCCCTCTCCCCACCCCTGTCACCTGATGCAGTAAAGTACAGCTAGTGTTGCGATGTCTGGTGAGGGGAAGGGGCCGGCCTGATGCTGCAGGAGGCCATGCAAGTCCAAAGCAGGAAACTGCTTTGAGCGACCTTCACCTTAAAAAAAGTGGTTGTTATTGGAGTGACACGTTTTTGCCCAAGCATCTGTCTGGTACGTGACTCTCTCCATGTCTCTCTGCTCAGATCCTGAGGTGGGAGGAGGGCGTGAGTTACCTTGCCTCATCCAGCTGATTTCCCCACGTCTCCTCCATCCTTACCACTTGTGGCTTTGCCAGGGCCCTGCTGTGGTATTCATTGTACCAGAGGGAGGAGGATGGGAGACTGGGGACCCCAGGGGCTGAAGGTCAGAGCTGAGGGGCTTTATCAGCTCCCAGACGCCTCTGCTCCCTCAAAGGTGACCCCCTGAATCCTCTAGTCCCGAATGCGGGGGCCAAGAGGTGGGGCCGCTCCTCCCATCCTTATGCCTCCTCCCCACCCTGTGTCCCCTGATTTTGTTTTCTCACCTGTGCTTGGGGTTTGGCCAAGGATCCTCTCAACAGCTTTCTGAGAAGTGACTCACTCTTAAAGTGTAAATACCTCTTTTAAGGAGAAGTGTCTGAATGAATGGGTATCACATGCTAGTTATGCTTTTCCTGAAACTTTCCCAGAAACGTCCAGGATGACAAAAATACTCCCGGCTGGCACCATTTCGTGAGTCACCTGTGGGAGGCAGACCATATTCTGGGACATACAGACTTCACATGAAATAGGTTCTCCGAGGTGTGTGTAGGGAGGTTGCTGTTACACAGCTCTTTCTCCATAGCATGGGATGATTTTAGAGCCACAGTTGCTGCCTCTTCCCAGATAACATAAGGGACTTGCTCGATTGATTAAGGAACTGGAGTGGCCCCCATCCTCAGTTTCCCTCCCACTTTGTCCCTGAAGCCAAGACCCAGCCGGCTTCTTTCACCTGGGCATCCAGCAGTATTTCCCCCAGCTGGTGAGACTGGCCCTGCTATAGACTTGTGCTCCCTGGGGCTGGATTCCAAGGTCGGGCTCTGTGAGATAAGGAGAAGGAAGACTCTTGTTTGGTCCAGGATATGGGGACAGAGACTCCAACTGCTGTGTCCCAAGTTTGACCTAAGAAAGATCCAGGCCCTGATGGGTTTATGGGAGCTTTTGTACATCCAGATTGAATTCCAGACCCTTTACCCTGCTTCCTGAGGGCTTTCTCCCCCACTTATCTTGATCCTGCCTCACTCCCTCTTATGACCGCATTCCAGACACGTGTGGAATGCTCACTTACTAAGCCTTGAACACACTCTGACCATTCCCACCTCAGGGCCTTTGCACATGCCCATCCTTCTCCCTGGAGAGTTCATTCCTGCACAGATGGCCCCTCATTTTTCAGGCTTTACCAAAATGTCTCTTTCCCTGACCACACCCACCACTAGTGGGTGCAGAGACCCCTGTAGCCCTGGGTTGCAGAGTGCTGCTTTTCCCCACCCTGCCCAATTCCGAGCATCCACATACCATAGCCCTTGGCTGAGACTCTCCTTGCAAGAGTGGGATGAAAGAGCAGGACCACAGCAGGTTCCCACTTAGGGGCTGTTGGGCTGGGCCTGGCTTGCTGGTGCAACCTTGGTGAAACCTTCCCGCTGAAAGGCTTGAAGAAGGGGCTTCGCTTCCAGCAGCATCTCCATGCCTCACACATGTGGCCTTTCCTCAGGGGAGGTCATGGCTCGGGCACTGTGTTCCTGTTTATCTGGCCTCCAACATGCCATCTCTGACTTCGGTCTCTTGCTCAGTCTCTAATTTATGGGACTCGACCTCCCTCCGCAGAGGAAGCTGCCCATTAGCAGGAGTCATGGAAAATGTAAACCAACTCTTAGCAGAAGTGGATGAGTTTTCTTTGTTGGTCATTTTTTTGGCCGGGTGATACACAGCCACCCCCACGCTCACTCCCATCACCGCACATATACACACACTTGATCATTTTAAAGAAAGAAAGAAGCAGGGTAGCACAGAGGAAACAGCATCACTACTGCCCAGCGATTGGCTGGCTCCGTGAGTGGAAGTTGTTACTGTTATTCCTGAATCCCTGAGAGGAGGAAGGGTTTGCTTAGACTTAGGGGCAGAAGAAGACAGAGCCAGGCGTGGATGTCAGACGTGTGCTCTTAGCCCGTCCTACTGGGGAGGGTCCAGGAACCTGCATTCAGAAGGAATCGGCCTCAGAAAAGCCCTGCCTTGGGGAGGTACCCAGCATGGGCTGGGGAGTTCCCTGGTAGTCTAGGGGTTAGGATTCAGCACTTTCACCACTGTGTCCTGGGTTCAATTCCTGGTCAGGGAACTGAGATCCCATAAGCCACGTGGTACAGCCAAAATTGAAAAAAAAAAAAATGATCAGGGGCTGGAGGCAGACCTAGGCCCTGCCCCAGCTTTCACGCAACCCCACTGAGCCCCACTTTTCCTTGCTGGTGTCCAAGGCCAGAGGGGAGGATGGGGGAGACCATGGCAGGTGCTGGGTCCTGGCGGGCCCTGGGGCTTGGTAGCAGAACCCAAGCGGCAGCCCTTCGTGGCTCCCAGGCCATTAACAGGGCTTCGCTTCCTGAGCTGTTCACAGGCACCAGCTTGGAGTCACGGCCCCCTCTGCCTCTGGGTTACCTCCTTGCCCGGCCTCGATGGACGTCAGTCTGGTATGCCAGAGATGATCCCCGGAGGCGCAGGGCCTTTGAGGGCAGAGGGTCCCAGCACCCAGGACATTCTCAAAGCTTACACCTGGCTGACTGCACCCCTTTGCCTTCTCAGAGCCCACCGGAATGACATGGAGACCATCTACCCCTTCCTGTTCCTGGGCTTTGTCTACTCTTTCCTCGGACCGAACCCCTTCGTCGCCCGGATGCACTTCCTGGTCTTCTTCCTGGGCCGTATGGTACACACCGTGGCATACCTGGGGAAACTGCGGGCGCCCACCCGCTCCCTGGCCTACACCCTGGCCCAGCTCCCCTGCGCCTCCATGGCCCTGCAGATTGTCTGGGAGGCAGCCCGCCACCTGTGACCAGCCGTGGACGCCACCTCGGCCGCCAGACCGCTGGCCACGAGCCAGCGGGGCTGAACCTGGGGGACCGATGGCCCTTTGAGATTGTGACAGGCCCTGGGGCTGGGTTCCTGGCAACTGGCTGAGCACGTGATCTTGGGCCCAGGGGGCCTGTGTGTGTTTCCCCGTGTGTCCCTTGGATTCCTGGGTGAAGCGGCTGATTTGGAACTGTTTAGAGACGGACCGTCACGATTGATAGAAAATTCTTCCACTGTAAAAAACTCTCTCCCTCCCTCCCTCCCTCCTCCTCCCCAATGCTGGGAAAAGCAAACAGAGACTCAGTTCTGGTTTTGGAACCTAACGACCTTCTGAATCCAGGGATGTAATAAATGAGGACTTCTCACCTCCACTGCAGAGATTCTGGTTCAGCTGGTCGAGAGGGGAGCCTGGGCATCTGCATTTTTGGAAAGCTCCCTTGAGAGTCCCAGTGATGGTGGGGTCTGGGCACCATTGCCAGTTCTCTCTCCCAAAGGGCCCAGGACAGGCAGGGTGTGAATTTCCCTCAGGATGGGAGTTGAGTGGTTGGGGGTGGGGCAAAGAGTCGGACACGACTGATCTGATCTGATCTGTGTGCCTTCGTGCCGCGCTGACACTTCCCTGTGTTCCGGCCACATTCCTTGGCTGTACGTTTCTCTCCTTGGCATAGGTGCTGATTGGGAGGGCCCACCAGGAAGGCTGGCCTTCTCTTCCTGAGGCTTTAGTTGCTCCAAAGCGCTGTCAATCAAGAATGATGGGCTTTGAAGGACCAACGTCTAGAAGAAATGTTCTGGCTCCTTCCGTATTTGTGAGGTTTGAAAACCACTGATGTGCCCCTGGACTTTTGGTCTAAGACTGTGTGGGTTCAGTCATTGAAGTGTCTGACCAGCTCAGCTCCTTGGCTGCTGCTTCCTGGCCGTCCACTGCTGTCCAGGCTGGCCAAGGATCTGGCTCCCTGGACACTTTTGTGGGTTTGTGTCTGGGGCAAACACACAAACACGCCCAGACTAGGGCGTTACACCACGAAGAATGCAAGCAGACTCCTGGGAGACACCCTCTCCACCTCCTGCCACGGGCAAGGAGGAGGGTCACTCAGCCAGCATTTTGGCAGAGGAGGAAACCAAAGCTCAGAGTGGACTCCCTGCAGTGTGGGATCAGCTCTGAACCCAGCTTGTGTCTGGCTCCCAAATCGGCTCTAACCATTGCACCCTCCAGCCTCACTTTCCACAACCACCCCCACCCCCACTCCCAGCACTGCTCCTTTCTTTTAGGATCTGGGGACGCCCCCTCTCACCACCCTGCAGCCCCTGAACTTCTGCCCCGGAGGCTTGCCTAGTAGGGTGCGGCAGGGAGGCGGGCCTCCCTGGGGATCCCAGGCCTCACAAGAATTCTGAGTTAGGCCCGCTTCCGGCCGCGCTGGGAGCTGCCAGTGGGTAACACTGCCCCTTGGTGGTGAGATGAGCCTCTTCAGGAAAAGGGAAAAAGTGAAAGTCGCTCAGTGGAGTCCGACTCTTGCCACCCCATGGACTATACAGTCCATGGAATTCTCTAGGCCAGAATACTGGAGTGGGTAGCCTATCCCTTCTCCAGCGGATCTTCCCGACCCAGGAATCGAACCGGGGGTCTCCTGCATTGCAGGCAGATCCTTTACCAACTGAGCTATCAGGGAAGCCCCCAAATATTTATATTATTATTATTATTATTATCAGCTGCGTGGCGTCTTCGTTAAAGTGCATGGGCTTAGCTGTACCACAGCATGTGGGATCTTAGGTCCCGACTAGGGATTAAACCTGTGTTCCCTGCATTGAAAGCATGGAATCTGAATCACTGGACCGTCCCTTCAAGGGCTGCCACTGTACATCTGGGAAACAGGAAGGCACGGTCCCATATGCAGTGCCTGCTGTCTGCTAAGCAGGGGCTGGGAGTGGTGTTCATAACTTTTTTTTCCCACTTGAAGCTTAAACGCATCCCAGGAGGGAGGTATTTCTGCTTTTTGATGAGGAAAGCCTCTGAAAGGAACCGCGACTTGTCCAGCATCCCTGATCTGGGGTAGAACAGAGGCGTGGACCCGGTGTGTGCGCTTGTATTGTTATATTTTCCCTTCTGGGGAAAGGGGCTGAGAAGGCAAAGTACCCAGATGAGGCCCGAGGGAGGAGGGCATCCGACACTCACGAGGAGCGTGTGACCCTGGAAATAGGTGAGGGGGGCTGCCCCTCGGAGCTGCGGGGGCTGCAGCCCCTCGTGGCCTGGCCCCTCAGTCACTGAGCCGCGACAGTGGGGCTGAGGGGACAGCAGGACATCAGACAGTGACAACTCCGAGCGCTCAGTGCCCTAGTGGGGGGCTGAGCAGTGGGAGCCCCAGGAGGGCCTCTAATCCCTGCTGGGGAGGGGCTTCCTGGAGGAGGTGGCAACTCACCTGTGATGGGGGTAAGTCAGGCTGGGGTTTTTTTTTTTGGGGGTGGGGGGGGGGGGTTGTCCAATCAGGCGGAGGAGATTGAGATACAAAGACGGGCAGAGCTCAGCCCTCTGAGGTCAGTGTCTGGGAAGTGGAGAGGAGGTGTGGAAGGGAGGGTGGGAGGGAAGGGAGGATGATGGGGTTTTGATAAACAGTAGGGCTTGGAGGGGAGGAGCTGTGGATGAGGAGGGGAAGGAGGTTAAAGGCGTGAGCGGCAGCGGGGCTCCTTCGAAGCTTTGGAGCCTTGTTGTGGGGTTCCGGGTCAAGCTGGGGACAGGCCGGCGTGGGCTTGGGGATCTGGGTTTGTGTCCTAAGAGGGTCTCGGAGAAGGCGTATAGAGAGAGAGGGCAGTGAAATGAGGTTGACAGCTGGGCAGTGGCCCTTGATCCCCAGCTGGCACAAATGGTGCCCTACCGCTCCTCCAGGAGCTGGGGTGGGGGGGCCAGAAAAGAGGCGCATGCAGCCCAGCAGCATGGAGGGGCCGCCCCAGGGTGCTGTCCAGGGGCAGCTGGCAGGAGCCAGGTGATTTTTCCAGAACAGACCCAACCCTCCAGGACTGGGGAAGGGCTGCGGGCAACCTCCCGACAGCAGCTGCCCCTGTGCCCGCACACCCAAGTGCACGAAAGCCTGTGTCCATCTCCTGGGCAGCAGCGGGTGAGACAGGTGAAGCAGGTGGGGGTCTGCTGACCAGTGCTCAGCCCCACCCCCACCCTGCCCCAGGCCATTCTGGGCACCAGCGCCAGTTGCCCTCAGGCCCCACCTGAGTTCCTCTGACTTCCCTCTCACCCTCCCGTACTCCACCTGCATGTGAGACCCCCACCTTCCTCCTGACCCTGGGAGGGGGGCGGGGCTGGTGGAGCAAAGCAGAAGCCTTGAGGAAGGTGGGGCTGTGTGGAGCCTGGGGGCTCTGGAACCACGGCCCAGGGTGCAGGCAAGGACTTTAGGGCACAGTCCGCGCCTGGAGAAACAGGGCTGCCCCTGGTTGGGGCTTGGTGTCTGGGGGGGAATCCTCTCTTCGACTCTGAATCAGGTGAAGGCCCCGAGCAGGGCCAGGATGTCACACAGACCCCAGGATCACAGGGCCCTTGGGCTGCGAGTTGAGGCCGTTGCCTCAAAATGTTGCCAATATGGTTTAATGTGGTAGAACCTTTCCCCCACCCCCCAGTCCCAGGACACACCCATTCTGAGAAAGCCCACGCCAGGTAATGGCTGGTGGGCCCCAACTGGACTCCCCAGTCTTCTAGGAGGCCCCTTGGGGGAACCGCTGGGGCTCCCTCATTTAATGGATTTCGTGGCTCTAGCCTTCAAGAGTATGTGGTATTTGATACGTGGTACTCTAGTCAAGGCTATGGTTTTTCCAGAGGTCATGTATGGATGTGAGAGTTGGACTGTGAAGAAAGCTGAGCGCTGAAGAATTGATGCTTCTGAACTGTGGTGTTGGAGAAGACTCTTGAGAGTCCCTTGGACTGCAAGGAGATCCAACCAGTCCATTCTGAAGGAGATCAGCCCTGGGTGTTCATTGGAAGGACTGATGCTAAAGCTGAAACTCCAGTACTTTGGCCACTTCGTGCGAAGAGTTGACTCATTGGAAAAGACCCTGATGCTGGGAGAGATCGGGGGCAGGAGGAGAAGGGGACGACAGAGGATGAGATGGCTGGATGGCATCACTGACTCGATGGACATGAGTCTGAGTGAACTCCGGGAGTTGGTGATGGACAGGGAGGCCTGGGGTGCTGCAATTCATGGGGTCACAAAGAGTCGGACATGACTGAGCGACTGAACTGAACCCTGGTATGTGAGGGACTTGGAGGAACAGGCCAGGATGAGAGGACAAAGGGGCTGGTTTTCAGCCCTGGAGGCAGGAACAGACCCTGGGGTCCCCCTTGGGAGGTGGAGCCCAATCCCCACAGCATTAAGGGCTCCCGGGACTTCTGTGCGTGTCCCAGGAGGCCACTGGCTTCTGGGGCCAGAAGCTTGTGTGTGCCTCTGATGGCTTCTTCCCACTCAGAGGGGGCTGGCAAGCCCCCGCAGCACCTTCCTCCTTCCCTGTCCACCTCTCCCTCTAGAATGTGCACTTTGGGGGAACATAAATTTGGATCTGCGTCGTTCCCTGTGCGCCTGTGTCCCCAGTTTTTGTAAGAGCACCTGGCTTCTAGGGCGTGTCTGTTAATGAATGATGTGTAAAATGAATGTGTGTGTGTGTGTGTGTGTACACACAGTATAGACACAGGGATTCAGAACTGGCTTTATCCCAGATGGAATTCCACAACAGAAACATGTGGATTGAGGGTGTTTGGCACAGGAGAGATGTCATCGATGTGTCACAGATGTGATGACATCTGTGCTCAGGGGCTCAAAACCTGAACCTTTGGTCATCGTTTGAGATTTTCCTTAATAATACATCTGCACTTCCTCCCAGGGCTTTCGATGGTCCATACCATGAATTTTAACAGCTCCCTGGCCTTCCATCATCCCGGATACCCTCATCATTTATTTATCTGCCCTTATTGTTGGATAATTGATTTTCTAAGCTGCATCAGCATAAGCAGTGCTTTCGTGGGCACCTTCGAACATAAATCTCTGGGCCAATCTATTGTTTTCAGGTATGTCACTAGAAGTAAAATTACTGGGCCAAAAGGCATGCCTGTTTTTAAGGCGTGTATATATCGTTCTCCAAAAAGATGGTTCCAATTTGAATAGGGTTCTAAAAAGAGTTTTGTCAGTTTTTAGTACCCAAGTAGGGAAATGCACAAGTGTGCATAGAGACCACCCACAATCCACCTCCCTGAGAAAACAACGGTTCACGCTATGACTTTCCAGATTTTTAAACTATGCTTATTAAATAAACATACAAACTGTATGTAAAATATGTAATATGCATATATTTTATGCATATTAAACACATAATATTTATACTTTATATATTACCTCCCTTTCCCGGAGATCCTGCTGCGGCCACCCAAGAGACAGTGGTTGCTCCTCTTGATCTCTGTGCCCACCAAGAAGATGTTGAGTGGCTTCATTTTTTTAAAGTTTGAATTATGAAAATAATAAGGCTGTCCTTTCCATTTTCTGAATATAAAATTACAACATTGGATTATTCTGTTTCATACTACACACATCTCCCCAGACATGCGGATGGGCGTGCCGTCTAGAGTTTAACTTGCTTTTTAAAAAAAAAATTATTTATTTTTGGCTGTGCTGGGTCTTCATTGCTGGGTGGACTTTTCTCTAGTTGTGGCAAGCGAGAGTCACTCTCCAGTTGGAGTGAATGGGCTTCTCGTTGCAGTGGCTTCTCTCGTTGCGGAGCCCGAGTCTAGGGCACTCGGGCTCAGCAGTTGTGGGCCCCCGGCTCTGGAGCGCAGGCTCAGTGGTTGTGGCACATGGGCTTGGTTGCTCTGCAGCATGTGGGATCTTCCCCGACCAGGGGTCAAACCTGTGTCTCCTGCATTGGCTGGTGGACTCTCCACCACTGAGCCTCCAGGGAAGTCCCTTAACTTGCTTTTTTAAAAAAAAATTGCACTATATTGTAACCCTCCAGGGAATACATTTTCACTGGAGGAGGAGGACTGGGTGGGCAGGATGTTGCTGCAGGGGGAGTGTGGGAGGAGGGGGGCACTGTGGGGAGAAGGGCTGAGTTGTCGGGATTGTCTGAAGAATCTGGAGTAGGAACAAGAGGGGTTTAAGGCTGGACATGGAGAGTAGGGCTGGATGCCAGGACCTCAACACCTGATCTGGGTAATGGGACCTTGTTGGGAGGGTCCTGGGGGGCCCCAGGAGGCTTTAGGCAGGAGAGGGACATGCTCAAGGCTGTCTTTTAGGGCAGTTAATCTGTCAGTTTATGCAGAATGGCTCAGAAGGTGCTAAGATGGCAGATAATTTGAGCAGAGGCTTCAGGTCTGTGTCCTGGGTCTGGGGTCCTTTGGGTGTGCCACGGGTAGAGAGAGAAGCTGAGCTCAAGTGGACTTCCAGACTCTGTCTCCATCTGCTTTAGCTTTTGATGTTGGGTAACGAGTTGTCACAAACACAGCAGCTGAAAACAACATCCAGAGACTTCCCTGGAGTTCTAGTGGTTAGGATTCTGCTCCCAGTGCAGGGGGCACAGGTTCAATCCCTGGTCTCCTGGTTGGGGAACTGAGATCCCACAAGCTGTGTGGCACAGCAAAAAGAAAAAAAGAAAAAAAAAAAAAAGAAAGCAACAGCCATTTATGATCTTACAGTTTCTATAGGTCAGGAGCCTGGGCACAGCTTAACTGGGTCATCTGCTCAGGGTCTCACAGGCTGCAGTCAAGGAGTCCCCAGCTGAGGTCTCATCTGGAGTTCAGTGTCCTCTTCTGAGCTCGTTCAGATGTCAGCAGGATTGGTTTCTTGTTTGTTTCTCAAGGCTAGAGGGAGCCTCCCTCTCTGCTCTGAATCTCTTCTTCCAGGGAAGACCTGAACTGTCTTTTAAAGGGCTTACCTGATTAAGCCAAGCCCACCCAGGACAATCTCTCTTTTGATCAAAGTCAACTGAGTAGGGACCTTAATCACATAAAGTCAGAGATTCTACCCCTACCCAAGGAGAGGGCATGACAAAAAGTGTGTCTGCCTGCGGTGGGAATCATGGGGCCATCCTAGAATTATGCCATCCACACTACTTTTTCAAGGGCACCTTCTGAGTTCAAGGTGCCCACTCCTGACCCCTCATATCCCAAGTTCAATCCATTGCCACTTCTAAGATGTGAGCTAAATGTTAAGAAGCTCTCAATACACTCTTCCCAGCACTTTCAATAGAGAAGGGAATTCTTGATAATCACAAGCTTCAAGACCTGGAGGACTCCCAGTGGGCTAACAGGAGTGGTGTAGCTTCAGATGGGGGCTACTCATCAATAGTTGCTGAAAAGACAAGTCCATCTCTGAACTGAAGCACCATGAAAGGGACACAAAAGGGAAGAAAGCACTTTTTTCCTCCTACTTCAAAGAGCTACTTATATAGCTGGGACGATCACATTGGTCTGCTTGTTTTGTTTCCCTGTGAGGTTATTAATCTCATTACAGAAAACATGGAGATAAGTGGATTGTGAGCCATTATAAAGTATTTACATTCCGGTTTGGGTCTTCCTAGACTTTTTACATTGCATGTTCGAAAATGTATGACAAACATCTTGGCACACGTTGCTACCCCCTCCCCTCCTCGCGCCCCCTCCCCCTTATTTTGGATTACTTTTTGAAGTAGGGCTTAGAGAAGGAATTACTGGGTCAAAGTATGCAAGCGTTTTTGAGGCTGTTGGTACATTTTCCAAAATGCTTGTGTTGATGTTTATACAGGGGCCCCGGCTGGTGATCTGGGACTTGCCTGTTACTTTATCTTCGGGTCAGGAGCCTGGGCCAGCTCTGGCGATCTGTGTGGGAGAGAGCCCTGCTTCTCCCAGCTCTGTGTCTGGCAGAACAGACACAGCGCTCCCCACAGCGCCCTCCAGGGGCCAGCGGCAAAAGTGCAGAAGCGGGGGTGGGGGAGGGGGTGGGGTACCGTGTTGCTTGGGTACAGGCACCGCCCCGCCCCAGCTGTGCCCACGAAGTGTGTGCTTGGAAGGGGCAAAGGGGAGAGCCAGACTCTCTGGGCAGGGAAAGCCAATTTTACTGCAGAACGGGGAGTATGTTGACTTTCTCAAACTCCACCCCTCGCTCTGTATTTTTCCACCAAAAACACCGAAGCACTTGATGGAAGGTAACCGTGCCAACAACCCTGTGAGGTGGCTTCTGTCGTCACCCCCCATTTTACAGAGGGGGAAACTGAGGCCTGGAGAGGTGCCTCGCCTAAGGGAAAACTCCGGTCTTTATTTCTCAGGTTTTGGGTTTGGCAAGAAGAGCCAGAGACTGCCTTTCCTTCCGTCTCTCCCTCTTTCTCTCAAGTTCCCTTCTTTCAAACAGAAACAGAAGCCCAGGCACGCCATGCCCTGTCCCAAGCCTGCTTGGCCAGATGGGCAAAGGGGAGGCGGAGGGAGGAGGATTCCAAAGTCTCCCAGCCTGGGACGGGGGCCTCGGGTACCTTATCCTCATGGAAAAATTATATCCCTGGATGGTGCCCAGGGGGCTGCCCACGCAAGCCCTGTAATTAGGGCCACAATAGCGACAGCAATGTTGGAGTGCATTTTCTTTCACAAGGAGGGCCCCGTGCTCCCTCCCTCAGCTCCCCAGAGCTGCATGTGTAAACGATTAAGCCGGTTTGTTTTTTCTAGAGTGCTGGGGAGGAAGTGACATTGACATCCTTGCGGCCTGAGGGCAGGGCCAGCACCTCTGTGGGAACCAGGCCCACGCCTCTCTCTGAACCTGGTCTCGGGACCTGCCTTTCCAGGCCCTAGCGGGAGCCCCCCACCCAGTGGGGGTCCATCTCTGCTGCAGGCAGCCCCAACCTGGCAACGCTTCACGGCCGCTCCCTTTGGACTGAAAATAGAAAGACCAGACGTGCCTCTGTCTGAACTCCGGAGCGCTGCCCGGGACCTGGGCAGGCTCATCCACTTGCTCATGGCCAGTCCAGTGCTTCTGGGAGGAACGAGGCCACTTTTCCTGGCTGTCCATGAGGGCACAGCTCTGGACCCTGTGCGCTGGCCCTTGGCTGGTGCAAATGCCCAGGGCGGGGGCAGGGGGTGGGGGTGCAGTAAGCTGCTTGTGAGGAGACCTCACTCAGACTAGGATGGCCCCAGTGCTCGTCGGATGGAAGGGCACCGACGAGCCCTTCAGTGGCCAGCAGGTGGCAGAAGAAGGCAGCTGGCTTCTTCCCGCCACCTCTACCAGGTGAGTCCTGCTTCCAGGGGCTCTTCCTCCTGGACACATCCATGTGTTTAAACCACATCCTGGCCCCCTGGCCTCCCCCTAGTCCAACAGCTAGTCATCAGCCTCTGTCTCTGCTGGGTCCAGGACGCCTCCTGAATTTCCCACTCTGTCCTCATCTGGTCCAGGCTGCTGCCCTCCTGCGTGGACAGCCTCTGCAGGGGTGTCTCTGCCTCCACACAGAGTCCAAGGTGGGGAGGGGGGGGTCCCTCTACCAAGCAACCCCCCTCCATGATGCCTCACTGCCAGGATCCACACTTCAGATCTGGCCACACAAACCCACGTAAACTGGTCCCTGCTTCTGTCCATCTTCATCCTGCATGAGATCCAGACCCAGAACTGTCCCCCTCTGGCCCAAAGAGACAGCTTCTGGCCTACCGCAGGGCCTTTACATATGCTGTTCCCCTAGCCAGAAACACTGTTCTCCCTCCCCTCTTCATCTTTCCAGGACACCTCCTCCAGGAAGCCTGCCTGGATGCCTTAGACGAGACTTGGGGCTCCCTGTGATTGAGATGGCCTCTGTAGCTAGAGACCCCATGTCAGTTCTCTGCTTTCTGCTCAGGGCCCTGCACATATCAAGAGTTTTACAATATTTGTTCAGTGAATGAATGGCAAATGGAGACCCAGAAATCACTTGCCTAAGGCAGAGGCCAAACTGAGCAAGAAGACACAGCTCTGACTGTCCCCCCTCACCCCCCATCCCTGTCCCCCATCACACACATATGATCAGGGCACTGGTCTCTACTTGTTCTGGCCCCTGTAGTCAGCTGGGCAGAGCCAGCTGCAGACATCAGCAGAATGGCCCTCCCCATGCCTTCAGCTGGAGCCAGTGCCTCCCTCCGTTTATTGGTGCCCCCTACCAACTGACCAGAGCCTGAACCTGCCATCACAGGTACACGGCGATGGTCCCGGGGGCCGTTGGCACATCTGAAGAGGGTGACACCCACCCCACAGGAACTGTGTTTTCATGGTGCAATTCCCAGTGGAAGATGGGGAAGAGTCTCTGGGGGTGACTTGGGAGATGGGGAAGGTCCTCACCTCACTCGGGGACGGTCACACCTCGTAAAACAAAAACAGAGACCGTTTCTTATGTTAGGATTGCCACGTGGCTTTGACCTGTTCAGGGTCACCTAGAAGATGCAGCCTGTGGCGAGGATGCTGGCCCTTTGGAGGTGTTTTGATACCATATGGGCAGGGAAGACTGGAGGAGTGGGGTCCATCCATGGAGTCCAGTGGTGTGATGAGAGGCTGAGCACCTCTGGGCCGTCTAGGGGTCGGGAAGTGTGTTCTTTGTTTTTCTATTTTTGGCCATGTCACATGGCTTGGTAGGATCTAGTTCCCCAATCAGGGACTGAACCTGGGAGACAGCAGTGAAAGCACTTAGTTCTAACCACTGGCGGGCATGCATGCTAAGTCGCTTCAGTCGTGTCCTACTCTTAGAACAGTGGAGTGGGTTGCTATGCCCGCTTCCAGGGGACCTTCCCCACCCAGGGATCGAACCCATGTCTCTTATGTCTCTTGCATTGCCAGGTGGGAACCTACCACTAGAGCCACCTGGGAAGCTCTAACCCCTGGACCCCCAGGGAATTCCCCTGGGAAGTGTTGTGTCTCACTTCCTGGGGGCTGGTTGCAGAAATGATCTCTTAACCTCTCTGGAGGCTATGCCCATCAGGAGGGGTGGCCTGGGGCCAGGTGGAAAGGGCTGGCTTCAGACCACTCCCCTCACTGCACAATTTTCTGCAGACTCCTGAGTGGCTGGTGGCACACAGGTCCTCTGTCACCCCCAGTGACCATCTGCAAAAGGGCAGGCTGGAGAACTTGGAAGAAGGGCTCTGGTGGTCTTGACTGTTAGACCACCAGAACCACTCTGTCCTGTAAGCCCACCTGGGGCCCCCTCTCTGCACCCCCACTGTCTGAGCCATTCGCCCAGGCCCCTCCACAGCCAAAGGCCCAGGGGCACCCACACCTCCTGCGTGTCCAGCAGCAAGGGCTTTAATTGCAGCCCCTGCCCCCAACACCTGTGCTTCCCCTGCCATAGGGTAGGGGAGACACCCCCTGCCCAGAGAGGGCTGGGATCCTGCCCAGAGTCACACAGCAGGGTTTCTCCCAAACACCTGGGTGTCAGGGGCTCCGGGGAAGGTCTCTGTCCTCCAACCCCACTCCCCGCCCCTGGGGTCTGCACGGTGATAAAGGACTTTTTCAGAACGAGGGACACAGACGAGGGCAGCTGGCCCCCCAGAACAGCCCCTCATTGGTTTGCTGTCCTGTCCGCAACCCCCCCACAACCTTTGGGGGCTTAAACAATTTCTTCTTTTTTTATTTCTTACAGACAACAGCTTTTTGGCTTTCATACACCAAGTAAGTGAGGTCCTCGGTGAGCTGCTATTCCACCTTCTGGCCCAACCCCTCCAAGGATCAGGGGCCGAAGTCTCCAGCGGCCGTGGATGAGGGGCTGAGCCAGGCTCCAGGCATCTCAGCAGCCTCTTGGGCCCAGGAGTCTGGGCTGCAGAGAAGGGCCAGCCAGGAGAGCCCACCCAGCCTGTCCTGGAGACAGGGGGCAGGAGAAGGTCACTTTCCTGCGTGTCTGCCCTCTTTTCTGTTGTCGTTAGACCAGGGAGGCACTGGGATCCTGGCGGAGCCGGCTGTCAGTTCACGGTGGGCACCTGGCTGTGATGCAGGCTGAACTCCTTGGCCTTGAGACGGAGACTGGCGATACTGTTGGCCATGCTGACCCCCGGGGTCGCGGGGCCTGAGCCTCCAGGGCTGTAGGGCGGCACCGTGCTGGGGGCGACAGAAGACACAAGGACATGTCGGTGCTGCCCGGAGCTGACCACCCTGGCTGTCCATCCAAGGACCCCAGCCTCTGGTCCTCCTGCCTCCCCTCCTCAGCTCGCAGGCAGCCTTCCCCTGGGGCTGGAGGTGACCTGCGGCCGCAAGATTTAGGGCAGAGGCAGAAGGGCCCACGGTCGGCACTGGGACCTGGAGCCGCCCCTGCAGGTTTGGGGTCATTCCTCGCTGGACCAGGAACTTCCTGCATCCTGTTCACCCCCCAGCGCCCACCGGGTGCCTAACACACAGCAGGGTGGGGGTGGGATGAACGCACACCTGTATGGAAGGACACCTCCTGATGGTTCTCCTGCCCCAGGTAAGGAGAGGGCAGGGAGGGGGTGGGAGGGCTGTGGGTCTAGCGTGGACATTTCCAGGACTCAGATCCCACAAGCTGACCCACTGGATCTCCTGATACCAGGGCTCCCACAGAGCTGCTCACACAGCCTAAGGGGTGGACAGCACCCCTGGGAGCTGTGGGGTGCAAAACCCCAACTCCCCAGCACCCCCTCCCTCTCCCGCCCTGCCCTGCCACCTTTTCCTGGCTTTGACCAGGACAAAACTGCCCTAGCCCTCGCCTCCAGGTCCCAGCCAGGTCCCCAGGACTGGGAACCATCCTCGGGGGCCCTCCCGGCCTCCCTCCAGGATGACCGACAAGAGGTGCGGAGGTGCTCGCGCCAGCCTAGAAAGCTGCAGGTTTTCTTTCTTTTTTATTAAAAAAAAAATTTATTTAGTCATTTATTTGGCTGCGCTGGGTCTTTGTTGTGGCATGTGGGCTCTTTTAGTTGTGGCTGTTAAAGTTCTGCTGAAGATCTAGTTCCCTGATCTAGATCCCTGTGGGATCTAGTTCCCTGACCAGGGATGGAACCCAGGCCCCCGGGATTGAGAGTGCAGAGACTTAGCCACTGGACCACCAGGGACGTCCCAGAAATTGGCAGCTGTTCAGCTCTCTCAGGGTGACAGGGGTTCTCCACTCCCTACTCTCATCTTCTTGCCAGTCCACACATTTACAAATATACGTGCGTGCACGCACGCGCACACACAAACATACACACACACATTCTTACAACCTCCCCCATGCACACAGTCACACGCCTGCCCACACACCCCCAGTCCACGGAGGGCCTGGGCCCCTTTCACAGTTCTCTCCAGAGCCTCGAAGGAATCTGGATCCTAAAACACCCCATGGGGGTCTCCAGACTGCTGCCCGCCCGCCAACCCTGACCGGAAGCAGTTCCCACTCTTACCTGTAGGGGGACGAGGCTGTCCAGGAGAGATAGTCCGGGCTCAGGGTGGTGGGCCGGGGAGCCACCGGCTGCTCGATGGCGGCCTCCTGACTGTAGGACTTGAGCAGCGAGGCCGAGCGGTTGGCCAGCATGGCCCGCTCGTTTCTGCGGAACTTGGCCCGGCGGTTCTGAAACCAGACCTGGGGGTGGGAAGGAGCCATGAGTGGGCTGCCAGGGGGACCCAAGTCCTTTTGGACCCACTGTGTACCTGCTCTGTCACCCACCCTACACTGGCGGCTTCATTTCCCTGAGCCTCAGTTTTCTCATCTGTAAAATGGGGGTGATATAGTGCCTGCCGCTGGGTCAGTGTGTGTTGGAGACTGTGCCAGTGGAGGAATGAAGGCATGAACCGATGAACATTTAGCTGCTGGAAGGTTGTAATGAAGAGAGCTGTACGCTGGGCACTCTGCTCAGAGCTGGCACGGAGAAAGCCCTGGACACTTTAAAACGACTTTTATTTATCAAAACCCTCTGTGCCAGACACTGAGCTAAGCCACAAAAATAATTCTTTTCTCATAAGAAGGCTATAAAATAGACCCACGCGATCCTCATTTTACAGGGAAGCCACCCTGTGGGCTTCCCTTATAGCTCATCTGCCTGCAGTGCAGGAGACCCCAGTTGGTTTTGATTCCTGGGTCGGGAAAATCCCCTGGAGAAGGAAATGGAAACCCACTCCAGTACTCTTGCCTGGAGAATCCCATGGACAGAGGAGCCTGGTGGGCTGCAGTGCATGTAGTCGCAAGAGTCAGACACGAGTTAGCGACTACACCACCACCACCACCTATGGCACAGAGGGGTTAAGTAACTTGCTGAAGCTCACACAGCTGGCCAGTGGCAGGGCTTGGATCGGACCCTCAGCCCTCCTGGCCTCAGACGCCCCCGCACACCTTGGCAATTCCTTAACCCTGAGTGCATGGTGGCTGTACACGCTCCTGCGAGGAGCCCACGGACTCGCAGCGCTCACCTGGACGCGCGCCTCGCTGAGGTTGACCCGCCGGGCCAGCTCCTCCCGCACGAAGGCGTCGGGGTAGTGCGTGCGCTCGAACACGCGCTCCAGAGCCTGCAGCTGGCTGCTGTTGAACGTGGTGCGGTTTCGCCGCTGCTTCTTCTTCCGCTTGGCGGCGCTGCTGCGCCCGGGGCTGGGACACTCACCTGCAGAGGGACCCAAGGGTCAGCTCAAGGCCAGGCCGGGCCGCCCCTGCGCCCGCAGGCGCCCACATGGTCACGACTCAGGCAACGTGCGCTGAGCGCTTTAACCTGTGTCTTCCCACTGCGGGTGGATGGTCCAGCCCTGAGATTAGGACCCTTTAATTCACTCCTTTGTTAATTTCTTTATCCATCCATCCATTTATTCTACAACACACTTACTGAGCACACGACGTGGCAGGCACAGGGCTAGGGCCCTGGGGATATAAAGGTGAACCAGAGCAGCCAGGTCCCCCTCCTGGGGAGCCAGGGGACAGGCACCTGCTGCCATGAGGAACAACAGACCTGATCAGGGAGGGCCAGAGGCATCTACGTGTCCTCAGAAGCTGGCTCAAACTCTGGGGTATGGTCAACCGCCATGGGTATTTGTTGTTGAATTACATTAATATATAAAAAGGCACAGTGAAAGTCACAGTTCTGAGGGTCCACTGCATGCAGGTAGGCTTTTTAACACCCACAGACCATTGGATGTTCACAAAAACCCAGGCAGGTGCTATTCACCTCCTCATGCCCCATCTACGGAGGAGGGGGGAGTTCAGTTACTGTTTCCACATTTCAATTTTACCCAGGGGTTAAACTGCTGACCCTTCATCCTGAAGGGCCCAGCTCACTGCTCACTCCTCCAGGAAGCCCTCCCTGATCTCCTGAGTGCACACGGAATGCTCTCTCCTCCATTGCATTCACTGGACACTTAGAACCAACCCTGTCTGGTTCAGTACTTGCTTATGTATCTTATTTTCTTATTAAAAATGTGTATGTTATGGATAAGCAACAAGGTTCTACTATATAGCACAGGGAACAATATTCAATATCCTATAATTAAGCATAATGGGAAAAGAATATGAAGAAGAATGTATACAGGTATAACTGAATCACCTTGCTGTACACCAGAAATTAACACATTGTAAATCAACTATACTTGAAAAAAAAAAAAGGATACTTCATCAAATTAAAGAATCTGGAGATTTCATGTTAAAAAAAGTATATTCTAATAACCAAGTAACATCAGTGTCACAGTAAAAGATTCAGACAACACAGAAAAGGACAAAGGAAAAGTAATGACGCCCTTCTCTTGACTCTACTCCCCAAGCTTTACAAAATTACAGATGTGCATTTAAAATAACTTACAAGCATGACTCTACAAATGACCCTACTTCACCCCTTTTCATGACTGAGTAATATCCCATTGTGTTCATGTGCATCTTCTTTCTCCATTCGTCATTGAGCATTTAGGTTCTTTCCATGTCCTGGCCATTGTAAATAGTGCTGCAATGAATATTAGGGTACACATGTCACAGAACGAAATAGGGTCATTTGTAGAGACGTGGGTGGACCTAGAGTCAGTCAGATAGGCTGTATAAGTCAGAAAGAGAAAAACAAATATATATTAATGCATATATGTGGAATCTAGAAAAGTGTTACAGATGAACATATTTCCAGGGCAGGAAGGAAGGCTGGGAGGGACGGGGAGATCAGGACGGACACATGTAGACTGTGCTGTGCTGTGTTTCGTTGCCCAGTCGTGTCCGACCCTTTGCGACCCCGTGGACTGTAGCTCACCAGGCTCCTCTGTTCCTGGGGATTCTCCAGGCAAGAATACTGGAGTGGGTTACCACGCTGTCCTCCAGGGGCCACTGCTGCTAAGTCACTTCAGTCGTATCTGACTCTGTGCGACCCCATAGACGGCAGCCCACCAGGCTCACCCATCCCTGGGATTCTCCAGGCAAGAATACTGGAGTGGGTTGCCATTTCCTTCTCCAATGCATGAAAGTGAAAAGTGAAAGTGAAGTCGCTCAGTCGTGTCTGACTCTTAGCGACCCCAGGGACTGCAGCCTACCAAGATCCTCTGTCCATGGGATTTTCCAAGCGAGAGTACTGGAGTGGGGTGCCATTGCCATCTCCGCATATATACACTACCATGCATAAAATAGATATCTAGTGGGAACCTGCTATAAAGCACAGGAAACTCAGCTCGGTGCTCTGTGGTGACCTAGAGGGGTGGAATAGGGGGTGGCTGGGGAGGAGGAGGTCCAAGAGGGAGGGGATATATGTATACTTATAGCTGATTCACTTCATTGTACAGCAGAAACTAATACAATTTTGCAAAGCAATTATACTCCAACAAAGTAAAATTTAAAAAGCTTACAAGTATGAGATCACGCTGAACACACTGGTGCTGCAACGTTCCTCTTCCTATTTACTATACTCCTGAGACCGCTCCAACCCGGGCCAGCAAACCAGCCTTCTTTATTTGCATCATATGAACTGATCTGTATTTTCCCTTTTATTCCCTTCTTCCCTGGTGGCTCAGCTGGTAAAGAATCTGCCTGCAATGCAGGAGACGTGGAGTCAATCCCTGGGTTGGGAAGATCCCCTGGAGAAGAGAACAGCTACCCACTCCAGTATTCTGGCCTGCAGAATCCCATGGACTATTTCATGGGATCGCAAAGAACCAAAACAGTTGTCACAGGAACAGTAACCATCACCTGTTGTCGCAGTAACAGATTCAAACAACACAGAAAGGGACAAAAAGTTTCCGACTCTGCTCCCCAAGCTTTACAAAATTACGTGTGATTTAAAAATAATTTATAAGCATGACTCTACAAATGACCCTATTTCATTCCTTTTAGTGGTTGACTTTGAGCGACTTTACCACGTTCCCTGTCCCACCTTCCACCTGTCAGAACCATTGTAAAATTCGTCTTTGCTTTATCCTTTCCACACTGCTTTTTGCAGTTTTTTTTCTTGTATTTTCTCCTGCTCTTCTATTGGAAGCTAGCAGACTGTGGACTGCTGTGCCCCTCTCTTTGATCCCACTGAGCAACACATCCCAGGGATTTTGCCACCCAGTACAGACAGCCCTGCATGTGGCTCTGTGCCACTCAGTTGTGCAAATGTACTAGGTTTTTAAAAATATTTATTTATTTATTTGGCTCTGCGGAATCTTTCCATTGTGGCACGAGGGATCTAGTTTCCTGACCGAGAATCGAACCCAGGCCCCCTCTGCATCAGGAGGGCAGAGTCTTCGCCACTCGACCACCAGGGAAATCCCTAAACTGTGGTTTATTTAACTAGAACCAGAGCCCTATCGATTGGCAGGTGGTGTGTTTCCCATCTTTTGCAACTCAGAAGAATACCACAGTGAATAACCTCATGCTAACATGATATTCTATTTTTTCCAGTGAATATTTGGGACAGATTCCTAGAATTGGGATTGTTGGGCCAATGAGTAAAAAGCTAGCTAGAGCCAAGGACCCCCTCCAGGGTTCCCAGCAGCAGTGGATGGGAAGGCCAGTTCTGCTCCCAGCTGGGTCAGCAGAGGGTGTGGATAACCTTTTGGATTTGGGGACACACCCTGTATTTTTGCTTCCCCAGTTACACATTCCCTTTATGTTGCTGCTCAATTGCTCATTCATGTCCGATTCTGCGACCCCATGGACTGCAGCACGCCAGGCTTCACCATCTCCAGGAGCTTGCTCAAATTCACGTCCATCAAGTCCGTGATGCCATCCAACCATCTGGCCCTCTGTCGTCCCCTTCTCCTCCTGCCCTCAATCTTTCTCACCATCAGGGTCTTTTCCAATGAGTCAGCTTTTCGCATCATGTGGCCGAGGTACTGGAACTTCAGCTTCAGTATCGGTCCCTCCAGTGAATATTCAGGATTGATTGCCTTTAGGATTGACTGGTTTGATCACATCCTACACTCTTCACACGATGCTGAGTTGCTCAGCTGAGCATCTAGAACATTCCAGGCCCGGCCACAGATACCATTCAATCCTGGCTTTTGAACGCTCCCACGTTCGCAGAGTTTACTGACTCTTGAGCCACCAGCTGATTGGATTGGAGGGCAAACTGTTCCATGAGTCCAGTAATGGTTGCATGGGTCGGAGGTGGGGGCAGGGGAGTCGTCAAGCAGGAATCAGGCAGGGTTTCCCGGGAAAAGATGGCCTTACTGGGTTTGGACCGGTGGTTCTCAATTGAGGGCAATTTAGCCTCCAGGGGACATCTGGCAATGTCTGGAGACAATTTTGAAGGTCAGGACTGAGAGGCGGATGGAGCTCCTGGGACGGAGGTAGAGACCAGGGCTGCTGCTAAGTATGCTTCAGTGCCCAGAACAGACCCTGGATCAGGGAATTCTTTGGCTCACCGTGTGCACAGCGCTGAGGGACAGAGGCCCTGGTTTGGAGGGAGGACCAGGAATTGAAGTCCAGTACTTTCCCCTTTGGAAAGTACTAAAAACACAGGACACATGTGGGAATGGGGTAGGCGGTGGCAGGGAACACGGAGCGAGCTGGCTTCGACTCCTGGACCCGCTTCAATCTTCACTCCTCACCCCTTTCCTCCAAGAAAAGGTGAAGATGGATGAGAATGTCTGGTGGCTGTGAATGTCTCTCCACCCCCGCCCCTCACCCCCTCAAGCAGGAAGAAACCTTACACCGAAATATCGAGGGTCGAGCGCTGAAAACCTGTGTGATCAAGACCCCAGAGAGTGGATGGAAGCTTCTGGAACACCAGCCATCGCGAGCCGATTTCCGCCCCCCCGCCTTTAGGCAATGCTGCTTGGGCACAAACCCAACGCAGGAGGCCTTTCAGCCAAAAAAGGAGACTTTTTCGGGAAATTTCTGAGCAATTCAAAACGGAGGGTGTTGAAATGAAAACCATTTTGCAGCCTTGGCCCCTGCCAAGGGGGTGCCGGAAGAAACAACTCTGCTCTTTGGCTAAACTGCTGGAGCCTTGGAGCCGAAACTCTCAGGCAAGGGATTTACACCCCCAGCTCCAGCAACCCGACTCTCACACCCCTCACCCCAGCTGGGCTGGAGTCACTTCTCTCCGTCAGGGCAGCTGTGATGGAATGCGCTCAACCAAAGTGGGTCTGGGCACGAACAGCGTCCAGTGTTGCACACACTCCCATCCACTGGATCCCAGCATCTGCCCTACGAGGTGTTATCCCATTTCACACCCTGGGAAACTGAGGCTCTGAAAGGTTGACCCAAGATCACGCAGCTGGGACGTGCCTGTGGGGAGACTCAGGCAGCCTGGAGTATGAGTTTGTCTCTGCTGGGTCGTCTTCCCTCATTCTGCTGGTTCCCAGGGAAGGTGATGCCAGGTGTGGGGCGGGGCAGCGGGGGATCACACTCTCAGTCCCAGCTCTGGGAGACCTCATGGATCGTGTCATCTCACTGCTGTGTAAATGTCCCCAAGACTCCATCCTTGGGGGGACATCCTTGAGGGGGGAAGACCTCACCTCTGGGAGTCCTGCAGGACCGTGGCTTGCCCAGGGTCACACAAAGTTCCTGCAGAAGCTGAGTTTAACTGAATGCCAAGAGCACAGTCATTGCTCCATAAATGCTCGCTGCATTTAACATTTTTTTTGGGCTGTGCTGCACGACATGTGGGATCTTCATTCTCAGACCAGGTATCGAACCTGCGCCCCCTGCATTGGAAGCGCAGAGTCTTAATCGCTGGGCCTCCAGGGAAGTTCCTGCCCTTAACATTCTTGACTGTATGCAACCCGCTTCCACCCCCTACCCCCCAAAAAAAACAAGGATCTTTCTTCTTCAGCCCAGCCCCTAGCAGAAAGCTGCTTCCAGTCCCAACTGCGGGCAGAGGCTGAGAAGAGGCCATTGAGGATGTGGAAGATTTAGGAGGTGTCTTGGAGGTGACCCAGGACTTGAACCCACAGCTTTGGCCTCAGCCAGGGCTCACTCTCAGGCTGCACTTTGCTTCCCAGTGGATGCGCCGGATGTTCGTTACCACGAGTTCCTGAATCGCCCCCTGAGAAGTGGATGTGGTGGGCGTGTGTCCTCTGGGGGTTCCACGCTTGAGCTTCAAGCATTTGGAAAATAAATAAATACTCTTGAAGCCTCGGGCCAGCGAGCACTGGGGCCAGGTCTGTCCCAAAAAGGCTGTGCCCAAAGTTTCCTTTTGTTCAGTAAAAGTTCTGGGATTGAAAATAAAGCCTGAAACCACCTCCATTTACCTGGGCTCTTTAGGGGCTACCGTGAGGGGCTGAGTCCGGGGAAAGATAAACGGACTCAGATAGCAGAGGCAGCCACGCTCTCGCTCTTACTACATTACAGTGAGAAAAAGTGACTGCTGCCCTGTTCTCTGCCATTAAATTATTTCACACATACCATTTACTTGGCTGACTTCAGGCCAAAGACATTTAAAAACTCTGCTCTCGGCCAAATGATCAAGTGTTCCTGGCTCCTTCCCCTGCACCCATGGTTTTTCTTATTCCATTTAATTTAAGGGTCTAAATAGTCTGGAGGGAATTAACTGCAAATTCTTCCTAAGACAAATAAACCCGGCCTCTTCGTTTCTGCCTTCCTCAAGCTGTTGAGAGACACTCTCTGTTTGTTTTTGCTTCAAATAGTCAGTTTGTGCCTGACCCTGGGGCCACGGCGAGCTCCAACCCAAATAAATAACTTTTATTAATTAGCATTTATTCCGACCGAATAAGCGGTCTCCCCCACCCCAAATGTGATCTCTGCCAACACGTTCACAAAAATAAACAACGGGTCCCCAGGACCTCGATGTGGATTTAACAAATTAACACTGGGCCTTGGTCAAAGGAGTTTTGAGGCTGCAGAAATACTTACAGCCAGAAGAGGCTGGGGAAGGAAGTGGAGGTGGGGGGGTGCATGGAGGCTGTGCCCCCTAACACCCAGGTTTCTTGGGAGAGAGCTGGGTTCCTTTGAAAGACCCCCTAGGAGTGGGGCTCAGACAGGAATTCTGGAATCTGTAGGCTTATGTGCCTTCCAGGCAGCATCCCTGACTCCAGGGCCAGCAGGAGAGCCTTGGGAGAGAATCACGCCTCATCAGATAAGAAGTAACAGGGAGCAGAGGTGGTTAAGGAGGCCCGGGTCCTGGTTTAGGGCCGCAGGTTGGCGCTGGCTTATCAGCACAGTGGCCACAGGCGAAGCCTTTATTCCACCCCAGCCTCAGGAATCCCCCTGAGAAATGGAGGTAACATGAACCACTTCACTGAACCCTCATGAGTATCCGACCTGGGTGCTCTTAGCCTGATTTTTACAGAAGGGGAAACTGAGGCACGGGGTTAAACAACCTGTCAAAGCCACATGGCCAGTAAAGGCTGGGGCAGGGACTTAAATCTGAACATTGGTCCAGAGCCCAGGCTTCTTACCACCTTGGCATAGGCAGCCGGCCCAATGAGTACCCCCAGGTCCTCTTGTAGAGGGATCCTGGGAGGGGGGGGAGTCTGTCCAGGGGCTTAGCGTGAATGGTCAGCCAAGAAGAGGGGGCTGAAGGCAACCGGAGCATCTCTAAAGCTGGGGTCTGTGCTGGAGTCCCCGGCACACAGGCCAGGGGTAGCTGGGAGGGGCATGTAGGGCAGGGTAGCTTTGAGAAGGGCCAGGGGGGTGCCAGCTTATGATGCCTGAGAGGGCAGAGCCAGGGTCGGGCCTGGCACTGTATGCAGCACTCATATTGGAAGGAAGAAAGGAAGGATGGGCAGGAGGGAGGAGAAGAAGCGTGGACCCTGGAGCCCTCTGGAGAAGGGCACCTGGGCTTCCGGGGGCTTCCCCAGGAGGCCAGCCCCACCCCACCCCCAGAATCTCAAGCAAGGAGCCAAGAGCCACTTTCACGCTTGGACCGGTCAGCCTCTGTCCAGGACACGCAGGGACCAAAGCTAAGGCACAAATGGGAGCAGGTGGTGAGATCACTGAGGCGAACTTTCCAGCATCACTCCCTGGAGGCCCCCAGCAACCTCGAGAGTTGGGGGGGGATGTCACTGCTTCACAGAGAAGACGGAAGGGGGGCCCAGAGAGGGGCTGGGACCTACCCAGGGTCACATAGCAAGTGAGGGCTTTCCCTCTGCAAATCCCAGACCCATTCTTTTTCTTACTACACCCCTGGTAGCTGCTTGGCAGAGAGAAGGGAGGGAGGAGGTAGCCCCAGTTCCCAGCCCAGCCCTGGGCAAACTGACCATGAACTTGACAGAGGTATGGGGCCATCCTCTTGAGAGCTTTCTGGTTCTATCTACTGGATGGGACCCCCAGGTCCCCCAGGTGGGCAGCGCCAGGACAGGGCGCCTCAGTGGTTTCAGAGATGTTGTCCCAGGTTAGTGGTCTCCCGGAGGCCAGCATTTACATTGGACAGGCACATCCTCTCCCTTGTGGACTCCTGCCCATTCCGTACCTGGACTTGCCACTTCTCTCTGCCTCCCTGCTCACCTTCAGTTCTCAGCAGAATGCCGCCTCCTCCAGGAAGCCATCCCAGACACACACACAGCCCCCCATCACAGCTCTGTCACGCTGTAGGGTAAATGTAGGGTCGTTTGTCTGGCAGGGACTGGAACTTAACTGTTTTCTGACTCCCTGGGACCCATCACAGGGCCTGGTCCAAGGTAGGAAGTGTTAATCGCTCAGTTGTGTGACTTTTTGTGACCCCCGTCGACTGTAGCCCCCCAGGCTACTCTGTCCACGGAATTCTCCAGTCAAGAATACTAGAGTGGGTAGCCATTTCCTTCTCCAGAGGATCTTGCTGACCCAGGGATTGAACCTGGGTCTCTCGCATTGCAGATTTTTTACCGTCTGAGCCAGCAGGGAAGTCCAAGGCAAACTCTGCACAAATATTTGTTGAGTGTTAAGTGAATGAATGAATGAATGAAGAGATAAACGAATGAATGAGGAGGCACTGAAAATGTGTGGGAAAACTTCAGAGTCTGCTCCTGTCCTGGGCTGTCTCCAGGGTCCAGGATCCTCCTCGCGGAGCTACAGAGGCCTGGCCAGGGCTGAGTCATGACAGCACGTGTCACAGGGCAGGGGGCAGGGGCTTGGGGCGGTGGGCTGGGGAGTCAGCCACCAACAACCACTGCCCAGCCACCCCTCCGAGGATGTTTCATCTCAATAATTCTGAACAAAAACCCAAGCAGCTGATCCACTTTTATACCTACCAGTCTGGAGAAGGAGAAAGTATCACAGGAAGGAAGGTGAGGAAGGAAGACACACTGGCACCCAAGAGGGCAGAGAGGTGCCCTGGAGACCTATCCATGTCCCCATGGCCTCACAGGCCTCAGACAGCATATAAGAAGCCAGGGGTCATGGGCCACCCCCGTCCAGGACTGCTGCACCCCTAGGCCTTCCCAGCCTGCACAGTAACCAGTGTGTCTACGAGGAGGGCTCAGCCAGGCTTGGGCTGACCCTGGAGGAGGCTGGGGAGGCCCGCATGTCCTCCTGAAACATCAGCAGAGTTCTGGAGGCAGGTGCAATGCATCTGGGTCTCCCTAGAGTCTAGAACCTCTTCTGCACAGGCACTCAGGACATGGCATGCTGCACACACTTCCATCAGGCCACTGGATGCCCCAAGAAGCCCTAGTGGCAGGGCCGGTGTGCCGGGGGAACTTGCCTTACTGGACAGCATGAACTTCTGTCACCTCAGGCCCTTTGCACATGCTGTTCCCTCTGTCTGGAGCCCTGCACCCCTTTTGCCTGGCGAATGCATCCCTGCCTTTAATCTCAGACTAGATGCCCTGTCGTTGGGGTCTTTTTCAGCCCCCAGACCAGACACATCTCCTTGGTACAGGCTTCTGGGCCCTCTCTCTCTCCTGCACATCTGTAATTAAGTCATTCTTCCTTTGGTTACCTGCTTCATGCCTGTCTCTTTCATTTCATTGTAAGCTCTAGGAAGACAGGGGGTGGTTTGCCTTGTCACTGCTGTATCTCCAGCACCAGGCAAGTAGTTTGGTTTCAGAAATATTTCTGAATGATTATATAAATGAGGGAAGGACTCGTTCCAAAAAAGGATAAGAAGTGTCAAGTTCCAAAGCCACTTCCCTTCACCCTCAAAAGGGTCAGACAATGGTTTCTTAGATATGACACCAAAAGCACAAGGAATTAAAGGACAAGAGAGAAATCAGACCTCTTCAAATCAAAAATTTTGTGAACATCATCAAGAGTTAAAAGGCAACTCACAGGATAGGAAAATTACTTACAAGTCATATATTTGGCAAGAGACCTATATTTAGAAGATGTTAAAAACTCTTGTAACTCAACAACAAAAAGACAAACAATTCAATTTAAAAATGAGCAAATAGGGACTTCCCTGGTGGTCCAGTGGCTAAGACTTCACGCTCCCAATTCAGGGGGCCCAGGCTCCACCCCCGGCCAAGGAACTAGATCCCACACGCTGCAACCAAGAGTCCTCATGCCACACCTAAGACCTGGTGCAGCCAAAAAAATACAGAAATATTTTACAAAAATAAATAAAAATGAACTAATGATCTGAATAGCCATTTCTTCAAGTAAGATATACAAATGACCAATAAGCACATGAAAACCTGCTCAACATCATTAACCATCAGGGAAACAGATGGAGAAGCAAAGCAAAATTCACAATGAGATAGCACTTCATGCCCACTAGGACGGCTAGAATCAAAAGACACAGTAACAAGGGGTGGCAAGAAGGCAGTGAAATCAGAACTTCCAGCCACTGCTGATAGGAATGCAAAGTGATGCAGTCGCTGTGGAAAACAGCCTGGCAGTTCCTCAAAATGTTAAAAATAGAGTTAGCATATGACCCAGTGATTCCACTCTCAGTTATATACGCAAGAGAAATGAAAACATATGTCCACACAAAAACTTGGATATGAATGAATGTTCATAGCAGTATTACTCATTATAGCCCCAAAAGTGGGAACAACCCCAAATGCCCATCAACTGACGTGTACACCAATATCAATACAATGGAATGTTATTCGACTGTCAAAAGGGATGAAGCACTGACCCATGCCACAAACGAATAACCGTTGAAAACATTCTCTGTGTGCGCTCAGTAGCTCATCATGTCCCACTCTTTGCAAACCCATGGACTGTAGCCCGCCAGGCTCCTCTCTCCATGGGATTTTCCAGGCAAGAATACTGGAGCAGGTTGCCATTTCCTACTCCAGGGGATCTTCTTGACCCAGGGATCGAACTTGTATCTCTTGCATCTCCTGTATTGGCAGGTGGATTCTTTACCACTAGCCCCATTATGTTGAATGGAAGAAGATGGTGACATTGACAGAAAGGCATATAATGTAAGATTCCACTCATATGAACTGCTCCAAATAGGCAAATCTATAGAGACAGGAAGTAGATTAGTGTTTGCCAGGGTGTTGGGGGAGGCTGGTGGAGATGGGGATTGGGGTGGGGTGAGAACTAAAGTGTGCAGGGTTGCTTGCTGGGTGATGAAAATGTTCTCAATCGATTGTGGTGATGGCTGCACAACTGAATAGATTAAAAATCACTGGATTGTATGCTTTAAATGGGTGAGTTGTATGGTATGTGAATTATGTTTCAAAAAGTTGTTCAACAAGAACACAGAAAAAGGGAAGGAGGCAGAGAGAAATACTGGGATTGGCTGAGGATAGCAAGGAAAGAAGACCCCTGTATGCTTGGGGGGTGGGGAGCCAGGGAAGAAAAGTGACAGCAAGTGGGGCGGGGGCTCAATCCTGCCTGGGAAGCCCCAAAGCCACGGGTCAGAAATGCTTAGAGAGATGGCAGCCACAAGCTGGGGTTCTCCGGATAGAATGTCTTTGTGTGGGGGCTGCTGGAGGCAGACAGGTGGGACCAAAACATCTTCAGAGTCCCAGGGCACTTTGACAAATGGGATCACTGGACCCAAGTGGGGAGAAGGGATGAAGCTACCAGACAGAGAGCATTTGCATCCTATTCTCAGGCACAGAGAAGGGTGGGAGGTCAGAAGCCAGACATAGCTGGCAATCTCAAAGGCTCTGGGTCCCCAGAGCTTCCCCTGGTGTCCCTAAAACCTCTGGGTCTGGGGCCTGATCACCTCCCATCGCAGGGCCCCAGGAACCAGAAATTCACATCTGTGGTCAGCCCAGCCTTCTCTGCTTTCGAGATCCCCAAACAGAGCTCCATAAATTGGGGGCACACAGTTGGAATGGGGGTGCATAGGGGATTGAGGGTTAGGGAGTCCATCACGAGGAAGAGCAGCCCTTTGCTCAAAATTTGATCTGAGAAGGAGGTTAGCGTCTGTTCCGTCTGGTTTTAATCTAAGGTTGGTGGCTAAATGCCAGATTTATTGTAAAACCTACATTTTAATAAGGGGCTGGTATCTGGAGGAAAGCTCATTAACCATTTCCAGACCAGGGTGAGGTTGCTGCTCGGGGCTCAGTGTGGGGTTTTCTCTCCCAGCTCTAGTTCCCGGGCCTCTTGAAGCCCAGGGCCAGCACCTGCTGGGAGTCAGGGCGAAGGCTGGGGGCCAGGCGCAGAGGCAGTCCGACTCTGTGTAACTTGATTCCGAAACAAAGCTGCAAACAGTTCTGGGATCTCAAGTCTGTAACGTTTGTCTTCTCAGGACTCAGACTTGAAGGAACCTTACAGATTATCTGTCAAAGTCCCTCACGTTGCCCATGGGGAAACTGAGGCACATGGCGGGGGGCACGGTGACTTAGCCAAAGGGCTTTCAGCAAGGCGGTAACACCCCAAGTCCTGTCCACTGATGTCCACCCCTGAGGATATGCATTTTCCTCCTTGCTCCTCTCTGCTTCTGGGTTCCCTGGGGAGCGGGTGCAGATGCGCATCCTTGACCCAGCAACAGGGCGTGGTTGGCAGGGGGCGGGGCAAACCAGCAGCCCCGCCAGAGAGCCAATGGCTACCTCCGCCGCCGAGCACTGGAGACGGAGGAAAACATAACCCTGTGGGTTCTTAGTCAAGAGAGCTCCCCTCTTGGGTGCTCCGTCTCACCATCTGTGCAGTGGGACAGGAAGAGATATACCTCCCTCTCAAGGTGGCACAGAGAACGTGGAATAGTCCAGGGCTTTCCCGAGAACATGCTCAATGCAGTGGGCTACACACATGCCCACCACCTTCACTAGTACTTTTTCAAAATGAAACCGAGACCCTGACTCACTGGTTCTTCCCCTAGGTCAATCATGAACCCTTGGAGGAATCGAAGGAATTCTATGGACCCTTCCCTGCTGGCTCAGATGGTAAAGAATCTGCCTGCAATGCAGATTCAATCCCTGGGTTGGGAAGATCCTCTGGAGAAGGGAATGGCTACCCACTCCAGTATTCGTGCCTGGAGGACTTCATGGACAGATGAGCCTGGCGGGGTACAGTCCATGGGGTCGCAAAGAGTCAGACATGATTGAGCGACTAACACTTCCACTTTCCCCAGAAAAACACAGGTGCACACAGAAGTTTTGCACATACGTGTGGGGAGGGGGCATGGTTCATAGACTTTCTGAATTGTGTTCACAGACCCTACGCTAAAGAGTCGGCTTGAGGACTTCGCTGGTGGCGCAGTGGGTAAGATTCTGCCTGCCAATGCAGGGGGCACGAGTTTGATCCCTCGTCTAGGAAGATCCCACATGCCTCAGGGCAACTAAGTCACAACTGCTGAGCCCACATGCTCTAGAGCCTGTACTCCACGAGAGAAGCCACCGCAACGAGCAAGCCAAGAGCAACAATGAGGAGTAGCCCCTTCTTGCCTCAACTAGTTGCGTGTTGTGTGTTAGTCACCCAGTCGTGTCTGACTCTTTGTGACCCTATGGACTGTAGCCCACCAGACTCCTCTGTCCGTGGAATTCTCCAGGCAAGCATACTGGAGTGGATAGCCATTCCTGTCTCCAGGAGATCTTCCCCACCCAGGGATGGAACCTGGGTCTCCCACATTGCGGGCAGATTACCGTCTGAGCCACCAGGGAAGTCCAACTAGAGAAAGCCCGCATAGCAATGCAGAACCAGGGCAACCAAAAATAATAAGTTAATTAATTTAAAACATTAAAAAAAAATAAAGTCAGCTTAATGGAAAATCAGCTTCTGTGCTCTAGAAGGGAGAAGGCAATGGCAACCCTCTCCAGTCCTCTTGCCTGGAAAATCCCATGGGCGGAGGAGCCTGGTAGGCTGCAGTCCATGGGGTCGCTAAGAGATGGACACAACTGAGCGACTTCACTTTCACTTTTCACTTTCATGCATTGGAGAAGGCAATGGCAACCCACTCCAGTGGTCTTGCCTGGAGAATCCCAGGGACAGGGGAGCCTGGTGGGCTGCCGTCTTTGGGGTCGCATAGAGTCGGGCACGACTGAAGCGACTTAGCAGCAGCAGCAGCAGTGCTCTAGAAGAAACTGACCCTTTGTCCCTGTTTCACCTTGGGGTCCCCTGCACAGACCACCACCCCCCCAACAGAGATAGCAGCTGAGACAAAGGCAGTGCCCATCTGCCCCTCTTCCAAGGTTGGCGGGACCTCCTCTGACCCCAGCTCTGGGGCAATGTTGTACTCCCAGAGAGGCTGACCTTTAAAGCATCGCTGCAGGTTTTTATGACCCATCTGTGAGTTCCAGGCATGCTGGAAAATGTGAGTTTGAGGCTCGGCTCAGAGAAGCTCCAGGCTGTCTCGAGTGTTTCTGCTGGTGGCGAGGACAGGGCCGCCTCTCCCCTCCACTTTCTTTTTTGGCTTCCACTTACTGAACTTTTATTGTGTGCCTGGCACTGTGTTACAAAGCCCTGCCTTCGCCAGTGCAGACGGCGCTGTTAGTAAGCCTTGTTCTCCATCACAGACGTGAGGGTCAGGCGGGAGAGGTAGCCGACCCAGGTCACACAGCCAAGCAGTGATGAAGCGGAGGCTTACGTCTGGTCTGTTTGTCCCCAGAGGGGCTGGCACCTGGCAGTGGAAGCTGCCCTCATAGCCATTTCCAGACCAGGCTGAAGTTGCTGCCCAGGACCCAGTGTGGGTTTCTTCTGCCACTTAAGAGCTCCCAGCCTCTTGAAGCTTGCAACCTGCTGGGAGTCACAGCGAGGGGGCCGGGTGCAGAGACCACTCCAATTTCCTGTGGCTTAGCTCTACTCGAGCAAATCTGTGTGTTCTGCCCACACCCACACACCAGGCTCATGGGCCCTGGTGCCCTCAGAGCTGATGACCCTGCTATGCGTCCTGGCTCCCACCAGCCTCATCGGCAAGGTGGACTCAGAGCCTGAGGACAGGGCCATCTGTGACATCCTTTCTTTTTTTTTAAAAAAATATTTATTTGGCTACGCTGAGTCTTAGCTGCAGCATGTGGGATCTGGTTCTCCGACCAGGGATTGAACCCAGGCCCCCTGCATTGGGATTGTGGGGTCTTAGCCACTGGGCCACCAGGGAAGTCCCTGTGACATCTGTAACTGGTCCTAGTCACACCCTGGGATGACAGTCAACACCGACTCTGGAAATTTCTCTATGGTAGTGAGCCATAGTCCCTCTCTCTGTGGGTCCCCGAGTTTACGCTTCGAGCGAGGGACAGCGCACCTGACCCTTCCTCAGGGCCACCTTGCTAACATTTGAAGGCAGCTTTTCCAAAGCCTCCGCCATGATGCTTGGAGGCTGCCCTGCCCCCTGTCCACCCTGGTGGCCCCCAGGGGAGGGGCTGATACCAGATCTTCCAGATTTCTCATGAAGTGTCCACTGACGTTCCGCTTCGAGACTCCCTGGGAAGCTCATTAAAAAGGGACATTCCCATCCATCCCCAGGGAAGTCCCAAGTTACCCTTTTCCTGTTGCTTCTGTTTTCCCATCTAGAAAAATGGAGATAATGTATTCCAATAAGGCTTCCTGGCACTAGGGGTAAAGAATCCGCCTGCCAATACAGAAGATGCAAGAGATGTGGGTTCAACCCTTGGGTCAGGAAAATCCCCTGGAGTGAGGAAATACCCCACTCCGGTATTCTGGCCTGGAAAATTCTACCGGCAGAGGAGTCTGGCAGGCTATGGTCCAGGGGCCTGCAAAGAATTGGACACAACTGAACACATATCCCTAACAAGAGTTTTTGTGGGGATTAAAAGAGTTACCATATGTAAAGTTCTTAAGACAGTGTCTGGGACATAGTAAGTGCTGAATCACATTAACCATTGGTGTATTTATTTGGAGTCAGCTGGGTCTAGGTTTGATTCCCAGACTTGCCATATGTTAGCCATGCCACCTGCTGGCAAATTCCTTAGCCTCTCCAAACCTCATGTTTGCATCTGTCAAGTGGAGACTTTCAGAGGATTAGGGGTGGGAGCCCTAAGTCTTGCTCCTAAACAACAGCATGTCGGACACTTACTTTCCTCCCAAGAGCTAGTGCCCTCCCACTGGGAGGCTGCCCTGAATGCGCCTGAGGAGTCTTTATCATCAGCGCCTGGCACATAGTAGGTGTTCAATAAATATGGAGCAAACACATGTCTGATCTAATGAACGGAACTTGGGTCCCAATGGGGAGGTAGTCCCAGTTCTCTGTCCACCCAAACACTTGATGACTTCTGTGCACTGTAGATCGGGTAAACCGTGTCAGGCTTCCTGACTCCCCCGACCCTCCTATGTGTGTGCACGCCCAGTTGTGTCCAACTCTTTTTCGACCCCATGGACTGTAGCCCCCCAGGCTCCTCTGTCCTCGGGATTTTTCAGGCAACAATACTGGAGTGGGTTGCCATTTCCTTCTCCAGGGGATCTTCCTGACCCCAGGGATTGAGCCCCCATCTCCCGTGTGTCCTGCATTGGCAGGTGGATTTTTTTTTTTTTTTAACCACTGAGACCCTCCTATCTGCAGAAACAAATTTATTTATTTTAATTTTTTTTTACGTTTTGGCCACACTGCATAGCATGTGGGATCTTCGTTCCCCAACCAGGGATTGAACCTGCTCCCCCTTTGCAGTGGAAGCACAGTATCTTAACTGCCAGAGAAGTCCCACTTTTTTTTTTTTTTTTTAATTAAGGGCCAGAATATGTGCCAGAGAAATCCCCTCCCAAAGAGAAAGCTTAAGTATGGCGCTCAAGGCCAGAGGACCATGGGCATCATCTGCCTGTAGGAGAGGCAGTAAAGAGGTGCTTGGGTTGGAGCCCCATCTGCTGAGCCTGCTTGGACGGGAAGGGGTGGCTGGACTGGACTGAAGGGGCCGGGGGCTGGTGATTCCAATCCCCTCTCCAACTGGGGCCACCACCCTCCCTCTCCCTTGGGCCCCCAAATGCAGAGGAGACTTGATCTCAGTCCCAAAGTTTCCAAAGCCCAGCAGCCTGGATTGGGATCCCAACTCTTACACTTCACAGCCCTGTGACCTTGAGCTTGTCGCTGTGCATCTCTGGGCCTGTTTCCTCCTGAAGAGGGCACATGCTGGTTCCCACAGCAATGTGACAAATGGCCAGAGAGCTCTGACTGCCCGGGGCTCTGCCTGCTCCACCCTGAGCCCCTGGGGACCACGCAGGCGAGTCCTCTTTCAGTGTTTTAATGTTAAGGGGACTGACACCCCCTTCCCCCAACTCAGCATCCTAGCTCCTCACTTCCAGAACAAGGAAGCCTGGCATGGCTGGGAAAACCCAGTCTTTCCACATATCTTCAAAGGTTTTCTATGAGACACTCTTCTAGGAAGCACGGGGGGTGGGGGTGTAAACCGAGGGGACCGCCACCCCCCCGCCCCCAGCCAAAGGCCCTGCGTGAGGCCCCCTCCTCTGCGGCAAGGCTGGGCTGGCCCAGCCTGACAGCACCGCCCTGCCCTTTTGCCTTCTCTCTGCTCTCCATTCCGCCTCCATCTAGCGGTACCAAACCATCTCCCCGCTGCCTCCATGTTCCTAACCTCCCCTGCTGGGAACGGTCGCTGCGGGTGGGTGGGGGGCCTGGGAGCCCAAGCACCGACAACTGGGAGCTCTGATGGCTCAGCTCTGTGGCTCACTTCACAGGACCCCCGAGAAGGCCCGGAGGGCACAGCAGAGCACCCCGAGGCTGCGGCGGCCTGGGGGTGGGGCAAGCGGCTGACCAGCCACCGGGCCAAACTGGGAGAGGCCTCAGTGAAATCCTTGTATTTCACAACCCTCACCCGCCCCGTGGGTTAAGAGCCCCCCGTCCAAATCCATGCGTCAAAAAGCCTCCAATCCCTACATTTCCTTTGCCCTATTTCCTGCCCGCCTCCCCCTATTTTGGCATTTCTCGGCACGGCCCAAACTCCTCGTCTTAGGGGAAGCTCTGACTCAGAACTTTAAAAAAATCTTACGCACAAACTTAAGAAAACAAACTTCGGGAGGGGGGCGAGGCGGGAAGAGTCCCCTGGCCCTCGTAGGGGGCGTGGAAGGGCTGGGCCTTCCGAGTGGGAGCCTTCCCTCGGGGGACCCCACCCGCGGGAGCCCAGCATCCCGGGGCCACTGGCCCATCCGGGCGGGGCGCTGGCCGGCAGGCGGGGACCGGGGTGGGGCAGGGTGGGGAGGGAAGGTCGCTTTTCCGCCCCCGCGGGTCTGGGGTCGGCCCCTGAACCCAGGGGGTGCCCGCCCGGGCGCGCCCGCCGCCGCCCGTCCCTCCCCGCCATGTGCGCGCCAGCCCGTGCGTGCGAGCCCGCCGCGCCGGTGGCGGCCAGAGCGGCGCCGGGGCACATCTGGTTCCAGGCGAGCCCCTGGCGCCTGCCTCGCCGCAGACCCGCGGCCCAGACACACAGACGTTAATAGATCGGCGCGCCCAGCCCCGCGCGGCCCGCGCCCGCCGCCGCCAAGCCGCTCAGCGCGAGAGCGAGGCGGCCGCCCGCGCGGGAGGGTGGGCGCGGTCGGAGGGGTGGGCGCGCGGCGGGCGCGGCCGGGGGCGGGGGGCGCAGCGCCCACCCTCCCTTCCCCCTTCCGGCAGCCTGTCTTCCCCGCTGCTCCGACGCCTCCGTCCCCACCCACCCTTCCCCCAGCCTCCGCTGGGTCCCGCGTCGGAGCTAGCATTGGCCTTCCCCATCCTGGGAAAACAAATTCAGTTAGCAACAGAGGTAGTTCCTGCTTGTCCGGGGGCGTGTCGCGGGCTCCGGGGTGGACCGGGCCCGGCATATCTCCTCATAATAATCTTATGCGACAGGTACGCTGCTACCAACGCCGCTTCCCATTTCACAGGCCGGGAAACTGAGGCTCAGAGGTCACTGGCCCAAGATCACGCAGGGAGAAGGCAATCGCAGAGCTGGACTGTTGGACTCCAGCCCCCAGGCAGATCCACATCCCTGGGACCGGAGGTCTCCCGAAGTTGGCAGCAACACGTGCCTTCATCTGGGGCGCCCCTCCCCTGCCTTTCTCGGGTGAGAAGAGGTTCTCACCCGCATCCCTGGTCCCTTATCTGACAGGTCCTCTGACCCAAGCACCTGGGGGCAGTGAGGCTCCCAGGGGACTCCCAGGAATTCGGGTGGCTGCTTATTCCCCATCGCACCGCACATCAAACCCTGCACTTGGAGGGCACACTCCAAGGCCTCACTTGCTAAGAGAACTGCTCAGTTGTAGAAGCTCCTTTAAAAAAAAAAAAAAAATCATTCATGGTTATAAGAGGTGTTCTGCTTCTAAAGGGGGCTATGATCTTTACAAACAGTCCCCCTAACAGTCCCCTCAGGGTTATAGGTCTGAGTGGGCTAAAGTGGGTGGGTGAGTGGAGGTGGGTTTTTGTCTTTCTCTTGTTTTCTTTCTTTCTTTGCTTATTTTAACTATGGCCTTTAGCCCTAAGGGCTAAGCATGTGTGCTTTCAAATTGCATTGGCAAGTACTGTGTTGTGTCCAGGTTAAGTTTAATATCCCCCTTCTCCAAGGGGACTTTATAAGAAAAGGAGGCCATGGCAAAGTGCCACACTCAGCCTTAAACTGGAAGAAGAGCCTTTTTCTGAAATGCTTATACAACAGCAAAAGGGTTATGCTCAAAACTTTCCCATTCATACCCTCTGAATTCACTCGGGGTGGGGGTGGGGGGGTGCTTATTAACTCTGGCTGTCAGAAATTCTAGGGTTTCGAACAAAACCACACTTTAAAAGTTCCCAGGCTGAGGGAGGGTAATCAGCTCTGTAATGGTCTCTGTGGACATGCCCGGGCACTGAAAACCAACGGGGAAAGGAGTCTTTTTTTATTTTTCAGCCAAGTCCCACAGTAGAGGTTCCTGGCTCGTGGGACACCCCCTTGCCCTCCCCCTCAAAAGAGGTGGGGGTCTGGGGAAGACCAGCATGGTACAGGAAGGGGAAGGTCAAGCAAACTAGGGGCCCTGAACGGGCTCTCAGCTCTGATTCCCTCCCCTCCATCGTGGTGAGACGGGCCCCTTCCCTGGCAGGCTTGGGGGACAGGGGGTGAAGGCCAGGCACTGGCCAGGACTAACGGACACTGGCTCTGATGTGTGAAAAGCAAACCAATGAAGCACACTGCTCAAGTGGGACCTGGGGCAAGTGACTGAATCCGGAGGAAGCGGATTCTACAAGGCCTCCGTTGCTTCTGCATCCTTTCTCCCTGCAAAGGCAGCTTCTTTTGCTCCTCGAGAGGGCTTGTGGCAATTCCTGGTCACAGAACTTGATCTCCTAGCCTTCCTTTACCCCTCACTCCCCCAGAGTCAGAAACTTCTGGAATGGGTGCTGACTGCAGGCACTCCGTCCACACTCCAGGGCTGGCGGTGAGGGAGGGAGTCCTGGGAACTTGCAGAGCAGCCCTAATCTCCACGAGGGCTTCCCTGGTGGCTCAGATGGCCAAGAACCAGCCTGCAATGCAGGAGACCTAGGTTCGATCCCTGGGTTGGGAAGATACCCCTGGAGAAGCAAAAGGCTACCCACTCCAGTATTCCAGCCTGGAGAATTCCAGGGACTGTATAGTCCATGTGGTCACAAAAAGTCAGACGTACCTGAGTGATTTTCACTTATCATCTCCACGAGGCCCACGAGACACTGAACTTCCAGGCAAAGGCTTGACCCGGCCACAAGGCCTTTGCTCGGTCACGTGCTGACACCATATGATCTAAAAGGGGCTGCCTTCCGTGGAGCCCTCTGGGCACTTTCTTTACATGGTGACTTTGTGGGACCCTCACACCTGCAACCTTAGGAAGCAGGTAGCATCAACCCATCTTACAGAGGAAGACACAGGATCTGAGAGGTCTAGTAACTTCTTTAAGGTCACACAGTCTATTAGCGGAAGAACTGGGACTCACTCACACCCTGATGTACCAGACTCCAGCTCATGTGCTCCTAACGACTGAGACATACTGCCCCCTGTTGGGAAGGTTTTAGCTGAGCACAGGTGAGTTTGTGCTCACCTCCTCCCAGGAAGCATCCGGTACAGAGAGTCAGAATTGCAAAGGGCCTCAGGGAGCACTCAGACCAGGGCTGGATCTCGGTGTTATCCTCCCCGGACCACCCACACCCCGGTCACTCAGAGTAACAGTCTGGTAACAGCTGGTTGGAACTCTGTGTTAAGGAGGATTCTGAGGAGCAATGATTGATTAGTTTTGTTTGGAGGAGCAATGATTGATTAGTTTTGTTCGCCACGTGCTCAGGAAGGGGATTCTGGTTTTTTCCTAAGATTTATTTATTTATTTGGCTGCACCGGGTCTTACTTGTGGTTTTCAGAATCTTTAATTGAGACATACACACTCTTAGTTGTGGCATGTGGGACCTAGTTCCCTGACCAGGGCTCGAACCCAAGCCCACTGCATTGGGAGCATGGAGTCTTATCCAGTGGATCACCAGCGAAGTCCTGGGAAGGGGATTCTGACAAGGAGGCAAATAATTGCCAGTCCTGACCCTGGGTTTGAAGAGAGAGTTCTGGACAGGGCCAGGGAGGGGATATGGGTTTTGCTCCCTGCTCAGGGCTCTTTCCACCTCAAGGGATACAGCGAGCATGGTCAGGTGTGCCACCATCTCACCACCCTTGCCCCTGACACGTTCACCCTGGGAAGTTGCACACAGGTCACGAAAGTCCATTTGAGAGAGCTATGTTAGTTCTGGGGCTTCCCCGGTGGCTCAGCAGTAAAGAATCCGCCTGCAATGCAGGAGGCACAGGTTCAATCCCTGGGTCGGGAAGATCTCCTGGAGAAGGAAATGGCAACCCGCTCCAGTATTCTTGCCTGGAAAATCCCATAGATAGAGCAGCCTGGCGGGCTGCAGTCCATGGGATCGCAAAGAGTTGACTATGACAGATTAACTAACACACACTTGAAGCGACTGAGCACACACATTAGTTCTGCCTTTTTAAGGAAATTAATGCATAGCACTCCAGTGTTGCCAGGAGACAAACCCTCATCCAGGGCCCTGGTGGTGCAGGAAGAATTATCTAAACTTCTAAACACTTAAAAAGTAGGAGCAAGAGGGGATGTAATGTACAACAGGATAAACATACTTAACAATCCGCCTACAACGCAGAAGACCCCTGTTCAATTCCTGGGTCGGGAAGATCTGCTTGAGAAGGGATAGGCTACCCTCTACACTATTCTTGGGCTTCCCTTGTGGCTCCCCTGGTAAAGAATCCACCTACAATGCGGAAGACCTGGATTTCTGGGTCAGGAAGCTCCCCTGGAGAAGGGAAAGGCTACCCACTCCAGTGTTCTGGCCTAGAGAATTCCATGGACTATATAGTCCATGGGGTCACAAAGAGTCAGACACAACTGAGCGACTTTCACTCACTCACTCACTGTGTGTTATATACGAAAACCGAGAGAGTAAATTCTGAGTTCTCATCCCCCCAAAGATATTTTTCCATTTCTCTAATTTTTCATCTATATGAGATGATTAGTGTTCATTAAACTTATTGCATTAATCATTTCATGATGTAGGTAAGTCAAATCATTATGCTGTACACCTTAAACTTATACAGGGCCGTATGTCAACTATATCTCAATAAAAACAGAAGAAAAAAAATAGGGACAATATCCTACCTCCTGCATAGAAATACTACTAGATTTTGCCCCAAGAACACGTGTTTTTGTTTTTTTTTTAAGATTATCTACTGTGAGAAATTTTTTTAATAAAATTAAATTATAAACAGCCCAATTAAAAAAATGGCCAGAGATCTTAATGGACACCTCACCAAAGTAGATACACAGATGGCAAATAAGCATATGAAAAGATGTTCTACATCATGTCATAGGGAAAATGCAAGTGAGACCAGCAGTGAGACACCATCACACATCCACTAACACAGCCCAGATCAAGAACACTGGCAATATTCAGCGCTGCCGAGGATGCAGACAAACGGGAGCTCGTGTTCGTTGCTGGTGGGAATGCAAAATGATACGTTCACTGGAGAAAAGAGTTTGGCGGTTTCTTACAAAACGAAACCAACTGTTCCCATACAACCCAGAAAGCATACTTCTTGGTATTTACCTAAAGGAGCCGAAAACTTATATCCACACAAGAAGCTACACATAGGTGTTTACAGCGGCTTCATTCATAATTGCCCAAACTTGGAAGCAGCTACTTGGCCTCAATATGTGAATGGATAAGTAAGCAGTGGTCCATCCAGATGACAGAATAATATCCAACAATTAAAAAAAAAAAGAACTATAAAGCTAAGAGAAGACATGAGAGAAGTTTAAATGCATGAATGAAAGTGTTAGTTACTCAGTCCTGTTTGCAACCCCATGGACTGTAGCCTGCCAGGCTCCTCTGTCCATGGAATTCTCCAGGCAAGAAATTCTTCAGGTAAGAATACTGGAGTGGGTTACCACCGCCTTCTCCAGGGGATCTTCCCAACCCAGGGATCAAACCCCGGTCTCCTGCATTGTAGGCAGACGCTTTTACCCTCTGAGCCACCAGGGAAGCCAATTTCTCTGAGTCACCAGGAAGTTTAAATGTATATTACTAAGTAAAAGAAGCCAGTCTCCAAAGGCTCTATATTGTATGATTCTGGAAACTACACGACATTCTGGAAAAAGCAAAACTATGCAGAGAGTGAAATGATAAGAGGTTGCCAGGAGTTGGGGGCAGGGGAAAGGGGAGGGATGAATAGGCAGAGCATAGTGGATTTTTAGGGCAATGAAACTATTTTGCGTGATACTATAACGGTGACTATCTGTCATTATATATTTGTCCAAGACCAATGGACTTCCTTGCCCCCTATACGTGTCAATTTAGGCTCATGGACTATAACAAACATACCACTCTGGCTGGGGGCAGGGGAGGGGGAGTGGAGGGCTTCCCTGATAGCTCGGTTGGTAAAGAATCCACTTGCAATGCAGGAGACCCTGGTTTGATTCCTGGATGGGGAAGATCTTGGGCTTTCCTTGTGGCTCAGCTGGTAAAGAATCCGCCTGCAATGTGGGAGACCTGGGTTCGATCCCTATGTTGGGAAGATCCCCTGGAGAAGAGAAAGGCTACCCACCAGTATTCTGGCGTAGGGAACTGCAGGCCATGGAGCGACAAATAGTCGGACACAACTGAGCAACTTTCACTTTCTGGTGGGGGATGTTGATAGTGGGCAGGGTGTGTACATATGATGGGGGCAAAGGCTATGTGGGGGCTCTCTGTACTTCCTGCTCAATTTTTCTGTGAACTTGAAATTCCTCTTAAAAATTAAAATCTACTTAAAAGGGAAAATAAAAAATTAAAATATAGCCTATGGTATGCTGGTAAATATTTTAACAACTGGCTCTCTGGGAAAGGGGACCCTTAATTTATAGTGTTTTCCAATTTCTGGAGGATAGATACTTCTACAACAGCCAATTTCTAGCTATAATGTGACATCAATTAGGGTAAAATTGTGTGGAGACACACCAGTATATAGTATTTCCACTAACTAGATATAAATAATCCCAAGAACATACCTAGATAACAGTAAAATGTAGTAAAATTACTAGAGGTAAGTTTTGAGTATATATTGCCTTTATTTTAAATATGTGCTGTGCTGTGCTTAGTCGCTCAGTCGTGTCTGACCCTTTGTGACCCCATGGACTGTAGCCCATCAGGCTCCTCTGTCCATGGGGATTCTCCAGGCAGGAATACTGGAGTGGGTGGCCATGCCCTCCTCCAGGGGATCTTCCCAACCCAGGGATCCAACCCAGGTCTCCCGCATTGCAGGCAGATTCTCTACCATCTGAGTCACCAGGAAAGCCCAGTTTTAAAAGTAACGTGTATAATTGTAAGTTTATATAATTTAACTTTCGTGAGCATCTGTATTTGACAACCAGCTTCCAAAATTCTGGAAATTTAACAGTTGGTTCTCGGGAGCCAGCTCTAGCTACACCACTGGGATTTCCAGCCCATCTAAGGGAAGTGGTCTCGGCTTTGCCTATTTCCTCCCATCTTTATCCACGTGCAGGCGTCTTTTGTCAGAGCTGGCAGCATGCTGCACAACCTGTTTTTGATCTGCAAACCAGGCGTCGTAGTGACTAGCAGCCCCCCCAGAAAATGGGGAGTAATTATGGAGGCAGAAAGGGGGAACTGGGGTCCTTAGTCCAAGCTGGGCTGGGGGGTGGCAGAGGTGGAGTGTTCTGAAAAAAGAATGGGACTTCCCTGGTGGTCCAGTGGCTAAGACTCGTACTCCCAATGCAGGGAGCCCTGGTCAGGAAACTGGATTCTGCATGCTGCACCTAAAATAATCCTGAAGACTGCAATGAAAGACTGAAGATCTTGCATGCTGAAACTAAGACCTGGGGCAGTCAAATAAATAAGTAAATATTTTTAAAAAATACTAAAGGAAATCAGTCCTGAATATTCATTGAAAGAACTGATGCTGAAGCTGAAGCTCCAGTATTCTGGCCACCTGATACAAGGGACTGACTCATTGAGAAAGATCCTGATGCTGTAAAAGATTAAGGGCAGGAGGAGAAGGGGATGACAGAGGATGAGATGGTTGGATGGCATCACCAACTCGATGGCCATGAGTTTGAGCAAGTTCTGGGAGTTGGTGATGGACAGGGAAGCCTGGCGTGCTACAGTCCATGGGGTCACAAAGAGTAACTAAACTGAACTGAACTGGAAAAAAAAAAAAGAATGCCAAGCCCCACCCCTCCAGACTGGAGAGTCTGACTCAACAGGTTTTGGGTGGGGTCTGGACATGGAACTCACTGACAGCTCTCTAGGTCATGCAGCTGTGTAGTCAGGGTTGGAACCACTGACAATGCCAAGTGCATGATCACTGGCTATTAGACTGGCCTAGAGTCAAGTCCCAGCTGCAAGCCACTTACCCAAAATGAGTTTCTTCATGTGCCAAATGGACATCTCCCTCCAGGATTGTCATAGGTGATATCTCAGGTAACCAAGCACAGTACAGGTACAGGGAGGGAGAACGGGAAATAACCATGGATCCTGTGCACATGCGAGGAGAGATTCCTGTGTGCAGGGCACCATGCCAAATGCACCACCCTGGGAGATAAGCATTTACTCCTCTTTTACAGATGAGGATCCAAGGCTCAGGGAAAAGGAGGACTTGCCTAAGGTCGTCCAGTGAGCTGGAGCAGTGTCAGGATTCAGACCAGCGCCGGCAGCTTATGACTTAGGAAGTGAGTGCTTTGGGGGCTCAGAGAAGAGCTGGGGGTGGAGATGGCAGGAAAGCTTCAAAGAGGAGGTCTTTGGAGAGGAGATGGGAGTGTGCAAAGGGGTACAGGAGTGTCTCCTTGTGCCATGGGACCAGTACCACTAAGCCAGGGGCCTCTTAAAAACCAACAGTATGGAGCATTCCTGGCCTCATGTATACTTCAGCTCTTTTCTCTGAGACCCTCCTTATTCATAATTTATGGGAAGTCTCAGCAGAGTGGGGGCTTGCCATTTCATTCTATAAATGAGATAGGGATGCTAGGCTCAAAGTCACACAGGTGGTATGGCAAGAACTGGTTAACAGTGGGCTCCTACTCATCCTACAAGACCCCACTTGAAAAACCCTGCTCCACAGAACCCCTTGTGCACATGTCTGCTTCAGCCTCCTCATACTAGCTTCTGTATTTGGTCCTCTATCTCACCCCCTACTAGGCTATGAGCTCCAGGTGCCTCTTTGGATGTAGTATAACTGAAGGGTTAGTTGCTCAGTCCTGTCTGACTCTTTGTGATCCCATGGACTGTGCCTGCCAGGCTCCTCTGTCCATGGAATTCTCCTGGCAAGAATACTGGAGTAGGTTGCCATTCCCTTCTCCAGAGCATCTTCCCGACTGAGGGGTTGAACCCGGGTCTCCTGCATTGCAGGCTGATTCTTAACCATCTTCAGCCACCAGGGACTGAAGAGAAGTAGAAAGAGCAGAAGAAATGTGAGCCTAGGGAGCCTTCCTGGCCTTTCTCCTTCAGCATCAAATAGACCTTGTCCTGACATTGATGTGCTTCTTGGAGGAAAGGTGAGATGGATGTGTATTGCACATGTTTAGGGAGTGGGGAGGAAGCTCCAGACAGAGGGACAGATGCTGAGATGGACAGCTCATGCTCAGTGACCACACCACGGAGCCTGGGTCAGACAACCTCCTTTCACACCATGAGACCCTTCCAGTCCTCAGGTGTTAGTTGCTCAGTCATGTCAGACTCTCTGCGACCCCATGAACTGTAGCCCACCAGGCTCCTCTCTCCATGGGATTCTACAGGCAAGAATATGGAGTGGGTTGCCATGCCCTCCTACGGGGGATCTTCCTGACCCAGGGATAGAACTTGCATCTCTTACGTCTCCTGCATTGGCAGGGAGGTTCTTTACCACTAGTGCCACCTGGGAAGCCCTCAAAGCCTTTTTCATCCACACTCAGTAACAGTGCACAGCAGGTGCTAGCACTACCTTGCTTTACAGGAGAAACAGGCACAGAGGGTTGGTGTTCCTGCCTGAGCTTGCCCAACTGGGATCTGAGCTAGAGTGTGTCTACTCGCTCTTACTCCCTGGGCCTGCTACCTTTCTGCTCCCCACATCTCAGGTGGATAAATAGGAGTAGCCATCCCCTGTGGGGTCTTATCATGACTGCATGGACTCAGGGACAGTGACCAAAGTGGGCTGCAAGGGACTTTCTCAGTGGTCAAGTGGTTAAGACACCATGTTTCCACTGCAGAGGGCGGGGGCTCGATCCTTGCTTGGGGAAATAAGATCCCGCATGCCACAAGGCTATGGTTTTTCCAGTAGTCATGTACGGATGTGAGAGTTGGACATAAAGAAAGCTGAGCATGGAAGAATTGATCCTTTTGAACTGCAGTGTTGGAGAAGACTCTTGAGAGTCCCTTGGACTGCAAGGAGATCCAACCAGTCCATCCTAAAGGACATCAGTCCTGAATGTTCATGGGAAGGACTGATGTTGAAGCTGAAACTCCAATACTTTGGCCACCTGATGCGAAGAGCTGACTCATTTGAAAAGACCCTGATGCTGGGAAAGATTGAGGGCAGGAGGAGAAGGGGATGACAGAGGGTGAGATGGTTGGATAGCATCACCGACTCAATGGACATGAGTCTGAGTAAACTCCGGGAGTTGGTGATGGACAGGGAGGCCTGACGTGCTGCAGTCCATGAGGTTGCAAAGAGTCAGACACGACTGAGCGACTGAACTAAACTGATGCCACAAGGTGTGGCCAAAAACTAGGGAAAAAGAAAGGGTAGGGGAGCGAGTCAGGCTGCTGGTTCTGTGACCCTGGCAGGTCACTGCACTGCTCTGTGCTCAGTTTCCCTGTCTGTATAGCATGTCACTGGGCTTCCCCAGTGGCTCAGTGGTAAAGAATCCACCTGCATTGCAGGAGCCACAGGAGACACAGGTTCGATCCCTGGATCAGGAAGATCCCCTGGAGGAGGGCATGGCAACCCACTCCAGTATTCTTGCCTGGAGAATCCCCATGGGCAGAGGAGCCTGGCAGGCTACAGTCCATGGGGTCACAGAGTAGGACACAACTGAAGCAACTTGGCATAGCATGCCACTCATGATTGTGGTGAGGATTCCATGGGATGATGCCTGGAAAGTGGTCAAGACACAGGACCCACAAGTGTCTCTGTGGCTGACAAGCACTTGGTCAGCCCTCTGTATGGGTCACCTATCCAGAGGGGTGGGTTGTATAGGCCAAGCTCCCAGCCAAACCAGGGGCCCCTCTTTGCCCCTTCCCTTCCATGAAGCATCTCTGAAGGCTGAATGCAGCCCACGTCTCAGGCTCCAGGACTGAAGAAGCAACCTGCCCCCGTCATTCTACCCCACCCGCCTCCCTCTATCCCCCTCTGCAGGGGGCTGCACGGCAGGGGGCTGTCCCTCAGTCAGCACCAATCAAATATGGAAAAGAGCCTGCAGCAGGCTGGGTGTATGTGTTTGATTCTTCCCTAACCAGGGCCTGGCCCCCACCTGGGCACCTCTGATTTCATTAGCATTCTGCCCAGCTTCCCCCCTCCTCCCACCAGACCCACCAAGGCCCCCTACTCAAAAAATCAGTACGGTGGAGGTTTTTTTTTTTTTTTTCAGAGAGGAGGGGAGGGAGCCCCAGGTGGAGGAAGGGTAGCTGATTGTGAAGATGAATTCCAAACCTCCTGATGAGCAGGGACCTCTTTCTAAGCTGGCCCTACCAGGGAGGGAACCAAAGGGAGGGAGGTGCCATCTCAGATACATCCTACCCCCAAGCCCCTGGAACTTACACGAGCCCAATAGCACCTCCTTACAGTCTGCACCCTCTATACCTCACTCCCCTCACCCTAGTCCTGACCTGGAGAAGAGCCAACGCACAGGACCAGAGTCTAGAATCCATACTTAGGAGCCCCTGTCCCACCACAAACATCCCACCAGCCTCACTGTGTCACTTCCTGTCTTCGCGTATGCTGTTCTCTCTGGCTGGAATACTTTCCCCACGAAGCCCGATCTAGTCTTCACCTCTCAGCTTAGGCACCACTTCCTGTAGGAATTCTCCTGTCACTACTCAGAAAGGCTCGTCTGCCTCCCCAGATGCTTCAGTAGCACGGCCTAAACTCGCTTGGACTACACCAGTGTTTCCATCTGTCCCTCTCCAGGGTTCTCTGTGTTGATAGCGGTGCCCACAAGGTAGGTGCTCAGGAAACACTGGATGGATAAATGAATGAATGGGTCACAGCCCATCTCAGTTTAGCCTTTAGGCTCACAATGCCTGAGGTCCAGGTGCTTTTCAAAGTCTGATCTTTGGGACACCTGAAATACAGTTTCTTATTGGAGGCAATACGAGCAGAAGGGCAAGTAACAAATGGTTAATGACATGTGGACCGCGCAATGACTGCATGTCAGCTGGACACCCAAAGTCCACCTCACCCTTGGCTGTGTGTGGATGAAGTCTATTTGACCCGGAGTGATTGATGGTATGGGAGGGGGACACTGATACGTAAGGGGGCCCAGCAAGACTCTCGTGGGTAATACATGTGAAGCCCATGAAGCAGGGCTAGCGCTGTTTCGTGAACTCTACCTTGTGAATGTGCGCTCTGCTGTGTCCAGAAGCATCGCTTTGGAGGCAAGCTCCCTGCATTCCCGGTCCAAGGGGTTCGGTTGAAGTCCCACCCCCCACAGTCCAGCTTTGGCCAATCAGCACGCAGCTCCTCTGCGGCCGCTGTGATTGGCTCAGAGTTGGGCAGGGACCCGATGTGGCAGCAAGATTCAGACAGACTCTGGCTGCTCCATTGTTTAAGCTCGGGATCGAGTCGTGCCTGAAGTTCCACCCTGGATGTTTCAGTTTTGCACATTATCTTAGCTTTTCAAAGCCACTTGGGGCCAGTTTTCTATCCGTTGTAGGTGCCAATCCCGACTAGCATGCTGCCCAAACCCCACCTGGACACTGGCAGAACTAGTAGAGTGCCCCTCACACACATACTGGGGGAACCCCCACCCCCAAGTCTGCAGTGAGTACTGCACCGAGGGACTTGTGGGCCTGCGTTTAGAATACTCTCTCCTCTGCTCCCAGTCCCTCTCCTGCCTTGTTGGCTGTTCGTGGTTCCCTCTCCCGATTAATTTGGGATGTGTTCAGAGGGGCTCCCGTTAGCCACAGCCTTGGGCAGTGGGGACGCGAGAATGAGAGGGCTCTGGGCTGGCTGTGCAGTCGGGATGGTGACTTGTTTCTGAGCCCCAGATGCTCTGTGCTTCTCAACTTAGTCGCATTACCGACCTAGCAATTAATGATCTGTAGAATCCATCCGCCTGCCAACGCAGGAGACTTAGGTTCGATCCCTGGGTCAAGAAGATCCCCTGGAGAAGGTAATGGCAACCCACTCCAGTATTCTTGATGGGAAAGCCCACAGACAGAGAAGCTTGGTGGGCTAGAGTCCATGGGATCACAAAATCGGACACGATTGAAGCGACTGAGCGCGCGCGCGCGCACACACACACACACACACACACACACACACAGAGGCACACTGTGCCATTATCAGTTAATTGACTGTCTCCTGTTACCTAGAAGCTCCTAGGGGCGATGGGCGATCTCTACGGTGCCCGCACAAAATACAGGCTCAAGAAATACATGCTGAGTAGAGGAGCCTCTGATAGCTTCTCTAAAGATGAGGGGTGAGCTTGTACCCTCTGGGGTTAGTGCGGGCCCCTTTAGGGAGATGATGCGTTAACTGCTATGAAGGGGGTCCCGGCAAAGGCTCCCGGTGGAGTGACTTCGGCCAAAGAAGGGACATTAAAGATGGTGCGGCAGGCATGGGCCCAACTGGAGGAGAAGGGGAACAATGCAGGCCATACTCAGAGGTCTCCATGCCAGAGATGGAAGCCCCTCCCCAGAGCTGCTCCTGCCCCGGCCCCTGTGTGCCCAAGATGGGGGAGGGAGGGGAGTGCTGAGTTCCCCAGGATGGACACAGCCGCTGCTGAGAGAAGGGTGGTCACACTGCCTGCACGCTCCCCACTCCATCTCACCCCAAACTTGCCAGAAGATGAGGGGAATAAACAAGCCCCACCCACACTGTCCACCCCAGGGTGGGGCTAGGGGTGGAGCAGCAAGGGAGCCATCGCCTTATATGGAGCTAGTTTGGGTTAGACAATTCCCATGCTCATGCTGGGGAGACGAGGGACCCTGGGGACCAGCAGCTGCCCGGGGTGTGGCTGGGTCCCCACACCCACGCTGTCTCCGGGACCGCCTGCGAGTTGCTAATAATAGCAATGGCGGCAAAGGTGACAGCAGCAGCTGGCCATGTGCCAGGACTACGTGCAAGGCTTCCTGTCTCTGGACCCTCACCATTCACTCGCCCTTATTCCCACTTGACAGATGAAGAAACTGAGGCTAGGAAAGGGTAAGCCCCAGGCCCAGGAAGTCAACTGGGGTCAGTCGGACTCGCTGGCCCCACTCTGGCCCTCCTCTCCCTAGGGCCCTTGGGTGCATTAGGAGGCCTCTGGCGTACTGCTGACCCCCTGGAGCTGCTGCCCTCCTGCCAGAACCCAGGAGAAGGTGGGAAGAAGAAAGTGTGCATTGCAGAGGGCAGCCCCCTTTCCCAAGCTCTGCTGTTCCAGTTGGAAGTAAGCAGCAAAAACATTCGCCACAGTCCCCAAGAAGTTTCCTTGAACTGAACTCTCCAGAGGCCCACATTCTTCCGCGGGGGGCTCCAATCTGGCCCCTGGGTGCCACAGGGGACACGTCCCACCCGTGGCCTCAATGGAATGGGGCTCTTCCGGCTTGTCTCCCTCCCCGCTGATCAGGGCTCCATCCCACGCTGTCTGCCCTGTCCGCAGACCCACTGTTCACTTAGATTTCCATCTGGTTTTGGTTTTAGGGGGTGGAGGAAGGGGAGGGTTTAGGGAGAAGCTAAGAGCTGGCACCCGATGGAGGTTAACCCGCTGCATTTGCTTCTCTTCTTGGCGCCCCAAGCTCTGTGCGTTTCCCCCCTGCCATCCGCCTCCGCAAATCTCAGGGCTGCTTGATCATCACATAACCTGTTTCTGATGGACGGTTAGACATCAGAGCCCTGGGCAGAAAAAGGAGCCAGCATCAAGATCAGCTTTCTCAGCATTCCAAACACCATGTCTAAACCAGCTTAGCTCAAGCCAGAGATCAGCTGAGTGCAAGTGTGTGTGTGTGGGTGGGTGTGGGTGTGTGCACGCACACATGCAAGTTCTAGATGTGTGGTGAGAACCCATCTGTAATTCCCGAAGGAGCGTATCTGAGTATCTCAGTTTTCCTCCCCAAGCCATCTTATCCAGCGACCCTCTAGAAGTTGCAATTAATCTCTAATTTGCATTTTTAACCTCAAATGCCACATTATAAAAATAGTTGTGTTTTATAGACGGTATTTGTCATGAAATTATACATGGTTACAATTTATACCATGGAAAAGAAAGCAAGCTGCTCTTTCTGCACGGGGGAATGCCAGCCTGGGTCTGCAGCAAAGCCCCATCCTCCTAGAGAGGGGACCCCAGGTCACTGGGCAGAGCTGGGCAGAGGCAGAGGGCTCATGGTCCTGGGTGTGCATTGGATAACTTGACTCCTTTTTAGAAAGCATCATTAAAGAGCCAGCAGCTCCTGGGACCCAGAACTCTATTCCTGATCTCGACTCCTCTTCCTGCGGGGTCTTGGGAAACTTCTCCCGCCTTGGTTTTTCCATCTTTAAAAGGGGGTTTGACAGTCCTAAACTGGGCATCTGCTTCTTCCCAAGTGTCAGGGAGCATGAGAAAGAAAACATATAGATGTTTACTGCACGCCTCCTGGAGACCAGAGGTGAACCCCTGCCTGCTTGACTTCATCAACTCCACTGAACAGCCCAGGCCCCAGGTACCGGCATTGTGCCCATTTTGCAGATGAGGAATTTGAGGCTCAGAGAAATGAGGCCCTTTCCCAAGATCATCCGGGAAACGGGGGCGAGGTTGGAGCTGGAGTCCCACAGCTAAGCCAGGCAGCATGCCCTGCTTGAGAAGGTGGGGGACTCCCTGGGATATCGGGGCCAGCTCTCTGCTTCTATGCCTGGGTCATTGTCAAGCTGCATATGAACAACAGGAGCAGGCAGTCCCTGTCCCAGGATCCTGGCCGCCTGCCTGCCTGGGTCAAGGAGCAGTTCTGATTTCTGTCTGGCAATCCTCTGCCCGGCGCTCTCACCACTCTCATCCATCCCTTTTTAAACAAGCCAAGAAAGGCTGGGTGAGGTCGGAGTCAGCACAGCCCAGGGGCTCCAGGCCAGCAGGGGTGGGGAACACCACGAAGACAAGGGTCCAAGGCCTGGAGCCCCCATGGCCTCCATACACAGCCCATCTTTCTGGGTCTCCGCTTCCTCCTCTGGGAAATGGAGCCATAAGACTGCCTACCTCCTGGAGGATCTGGGAGAAATTAATGAGATTTACACAGAGGGCTGAGCACAGAGCAGGTGTGCAATAAACGGTCCTGACTGTCGGGGTCTCGGTGATGATGAAGGGGAACACACTCCAAGGCCACTCAGCGCACCCCAGTCATCCAGCCCCCGACTCAGCCACAAGCACCCCATACTCCCTCCACTCCTCCTGGGAGGCAGGGTTTGCAGTCAGCCTGGGCCTACCTTCCTCATCTTGTCAAGGAAACTGCCATCCCTGAAGCCCTGGTGTTGGGTCTGTGACAGGTGCAGTTGCCCCACTGATGGGAGTGGCGAGCCCCACTCTGGGCAGGGGGACACCCTGCCTCGGGTTCTGCATGGCTCCTGGACCCACCCTTTCCTGACACGGGTTCTTGGATCTCAGAGAGAAGGTGTGCTGGGGCAGACAGACAGCGCTTGTGGTCTGCTCCTTTGGAGATGGGGTGCCCACGAGGCTCTGGGCAGCCAGGACACAAGAGGTGTTCCCAAGTTAGCCATTCACTTCCCAGATGACAGGAGACATACCAGGGTGCTCTGCGCACCCCCAGTACCCACAAGGGGCACAGAAAGCATTCCCACCCCTCCTAACACAAAAACTGCCAATCTTGAAGCAGGCCTTGCTCATTGGTCCTCTCAGTGGGACTCCCTCCCACTTCCTCTGCTCCTGGAAAAGCCCCTCTCTCTCTCTTCTGGTGTGCTGAACAACATGTGGAATCTTAGTTCCCCGACCAGGGACCGAACTTGTGAACCCTGCATTGGAAACATGGAGTCCTCTGTATCTGCTGTTCCTTCCATGTGGAGCACCCTTCCCAACTTCTTCTGGTTAACTTCACTCATCCTGTAGAGCCCTTCTGAGAATCCACTTCCTCCAGAACGCCTTCCCTGAACCTCCAGACCAGGTAGGTGACCCCACTATCTGTTCTCATCTCCTTTATAGTAGAGATCACACGTCTTTGTTTCTTGATGGGACCCCAGGATCCAACCCTCAGACTAGCACGGAGTAGTAGATGCTCAAGAAATATTTCTGGAAGGGAGGCTGGAGGGAAGCCTTCCCCATTTCCTCCCCTTGGAGCTCTGATCTGCCCCCAGCTTGAATCCACTGCAACGGCAATAGATTCCTTTAAACGACGACCCCACTTTCAGCCGCATTAGATCTTGGCCTTTTCTTTTTTCCCTCCCCGTGAAACCAGAGTAGTTCATTTTTACTTCTTGTCTCCAGCAATTTCCCACTTTGAGCTCTGACACTCTCCTCGCTTGGGGGTTTGGTGGCAGGGCAGCCGGCTCGGCAGGAGAGGCTGGCCTTCCAATTAGAACATGATGTCTCTCAGAAACTCGAGATTCCCAAAGGCTGGGGGCCCTCCCAAGCCGCCCCCAACTCCCACATCACAGCATAGCCCAGAAGCCCTCTGTCCTGGCAGTATGGGTCAGACTCTGCACAGGGATGTGTCCCCGGAAAAGCAGTATCTCAGCCACTGTGGAGCTTTGGGGTAAGAACCGAGGGAACCAGAGGGACAGTCCCTCCCTGGCAGGGGCTGTGCTGATTCTAGCAAGAGGACACTACAGGGCTTCCCTGGGGGCTCAGCGGTAAAGAATCCGCCTGCCAAGAAAGGAGACACAGGTTCGATCCCTGAGTTGGGAAGATCCCACATGCTGCAGAGCAATGAAGACCTGAACACCGCAACTATCGAGACTGTGCTCTAGAGCCCGCAAAACTCAACTACTGAGCCCATGTGCTGCAACCACTGAAACCTGGCAGCCCTAGAGCCTGTGCTCTGCACAGAGAGAAGTCACCGCAATGAGAAGCCCGAGCACCGCAACTCGAGAAAAGCCCGAGCAGCAACGAAGACCCAGTGCAGCCAAAAACAAATATTTAAAAAGAGGACACTGTGGCTCTTGGGCCATCTGAGGGCTCAGCACAGAGTGGTCAGCGTTGAACCTGGGCTCTGGGGACCACAGTGTATTTCCTGAGTGACCTTGGGCAAGTCACTTGGCCCTTCTGAGCCTCAGTTTCCTCATCTATAGTGAAAGTCGCTCAGACTCTTTGTGACGCCATGGACTGTAGCCCACCAGGCTCCTGTGTCCACGGGATTCTCCAGGCAAGAATACTGGAGTAGGTAGCTGTTCCCATCTCCAGGGGATCTTCCCAACTCAGGGATTGAACCTAGGCCTCCCGTATGGCAGGCAGATTCTTTAAGGTCTGAGCCACCAGGGATAATACCACACCTGCCTCATAAGGCTGCTGAGAGAACTCAGCATGAGGCAGCTTGTGAAGTCCTGAGCTCGGGCCCAGACAGAGGTAAAGAACTGGGCATCAGGGTGCTCCTGCCTCTGCTCCACTCGCTGGTTAGGGACAAGCATGATCAACCTAGACAGTGAGTTAAAAAGCAGAGACAGCACTTTGCTGACAAAGGTCCGCATAGTGAAAGCTATGGTTCTCCCAGTACGGATGTGAGAGCTGGACCATAAAGAAGGCTGAGCATCAGAATTGATGCTTTTGAACTGTGGTGTTGGAGAAGGCTCTTGACAGTCCCTTGGACTGCAAGGAGATCCAACCAGTCCATCTTAAAGGAGATCATTCCTGAATATTCATTGGAAGGACAGATGCTGAAGCTGAAATTCCAATACTTTTGCCTCCTGATGTGAAGAACTGACTCATTGGAAAAGATCCTGATGCTGGGGAAAGATTGAGGGCAGGAGGAGAAGGGGACGCCAGAGGATGAGATGGTTGGATGGCATCACTGACTCGATGGACATGAGTTTGAGCAAGTTCTGGGACTTGGTGATGGACAGGGAAGCCTGGTGTGCTGAGGTACATGGGGTTGCAAAGAATCGGACACGACTGAGTGACTGAACGACTCATCTGTCCAGTGATGCCTCAAACAACAGGTGTGTGCATGCAATGAATGAATGAATCAGTTCAGTTCAGTCGAATGAGTAAGTGAATTAATGAATTACATCCAGTGTTCTGGGAACCAAATAGCAAGGCATCGCTTGGAAGGGGACTGGGAGGGATGGAGTTTCATATATAGTCTTTTAGGGGAAGGTTGGAGAAAGCAATGGCACCCCACTCCAGTACTCTTGCCTGGAAAACTCCATGGATGGAGGAGCCTGGTGGGCCGCAGTCCATGGGGTCGCTCAGAGTCGGACACGACTGAGGGACTTCACTTTCACTTTTCACTTTCATGCATTGGAGAAGGAAATGGCAACCCACTCCAGTGTTCTTGCCTGGAGAATCCCAGGGATGGGGGAGCCTGGTGGGCTGCCGTCTCTGGGCTCGCACAGAGTTGGACACAACTGAAGCGACTTAGCAGCAGCAGCAGCAGCAGCAGGGGAAGGTGGAAAGACCTGTTTTCTGTAGCCTCATCACGAGGGAAATAGGGAACAAAGGGCCAATTTCTCTTTTCTCCCATTTCTGGGACGTTTTCCTGGCCTTTCCTCCCTCGTCTGAGATGCACACCCCCGCCACCTGATTTGAGTTGTGAGAACCGTGCTTCAGGTCCTGGGGGAGGCAGCCACGTGTCCAGCCACGCGGGGAGGACCTTGCATCTTGAGGCATCTCTTGCTTCAAAGCCCACGGGGTTAGAGGTGGGGGGCGTGGAGGGGTGCTGGCCTCAGGGAGGGCAGGGCTGGGCTGTACTCTCTCAAAGGTGAGTCCATCCTCTGCCATCCGCACAGACCAGGCATTCCCGAGGGCAAGGGGCACGGCAGATCCAGGTCTGAACATCCCCCTCACTTACTACATCCTCAGTTCATGCTTCATGGGGTCATGAAAAAGATGCAGACTCTGAGGCTCCAAACCTCGGCTCCTCCGCCCACTGTGGGCCCTTGGGTGAGTCACGCAACTGCTCAGAGCCTCAATTTCCCCAGCCGTCTTGAGAACGGCAGACCCCCCATATGACCTTCTCACGTGATCAGCTACTCTACTTCCATCACTTCCCTAAACCCTTAAGACCACCCCGCAAGGGGCACGATTCTCCTCCCCTTGACAAACACGCTCAGAGAGAAGATGACACTTGCCAAGGTCACACAGCTGGCCAAGCCCCAGCCCCGGCCCTTGAGTGGACGGCTGAGATGCCCTGTCCAGAAACTATCCCCTTGCAAAGAGACCCCTGGATTACTGGTTCTCTTCTGCAAGAGGAGAGGCCTGAAGACTGGGTTGGAGGAGGATGAGAAGGCAGAGAAGGAGGACCCCAGGTCCACAGGGTCCTGGAGGGGAGGCCCAGGAGGGAAGGGGAGGGGTGCCAGGGACTCCCAAGGGCCCTTGCCCACCTGGGGTGGGGGGCGGCCAGGGCCTGAGCCCTGGACGATGCCGGCTGCCCGCTGGCTGGACCGGCCGCCTGAGGCACCATCTTGAGAGCATTAGGGGCTGCTGTTCACAGATGTTTTCTGTTACATGTTATTTGTTAGTCTAATGAAAGGAGGTGCACGGGCTTTCAAGACCTCGGAGTTCTGCGGGGGTTTTATATGGGAGGCCCGCGCAGAGCTCTGGCGGCAAGAGGAGGCCGCGAGGCCCCTGCCAGGCGCGCCCGGCGGCTCCTGCTTTGATTCCGAGGTTTGCAGCCATCCGCGTGGTAATTCTAGCTCTGGTTAAATGTCATTTTTAATAACGCCATCTCTGGCATGTAAACGGCTGCGCCCGCGGCAACAGGGGCAGCTGGGAGGGGGAGGCTGGTGTCGGGGGGTGGGGGGGGTGGTGGAAGGACAGGCAGGGAGGGAGGCGGGATTGGGGACCAGTGGACAAAACCCCCAGGGGTGGTGGTCACCGTCCTGGGGGCATGGATGCCCTACCCTGTGGACCCTGCTGAGGAAAGCCTGCAGCGTTGTGAGGGGCAGAGAGGGTGGGGGGACAGGGAGGAGCAGGCCAGACAGGCCAGACAATGGGAGGGGGCTTTTCCAGTGACAAGTGATAGAGACCCCCCAGCTGAGGCTTCTGACCCCCACCCCCGACCCCGTCACCCTGGCAGCGAGAGGGAGTCAGGATGCTCGAGGGGAAGAGACAAAATCTTCCGCATGGGAACGCCCCCTTCAGTCCAGCTCTTTGGGAGCCTTGGGCTGGCACCCAGTGGGTGCCCGCTGAGTGCTGGGAGGTGCTCAACAGTGATTGTGCTCCCCTAGACCCAGCTGTGAGGCTTCCAGTGCAGTCAGGTCTCTGGGGAGGCGGAGGCTGGGCTGGGCCTTAGAGCAGCAAACACCGCCCCCCACACACATACTGGCCCCTTCTAGATGCTTCCAAACGATGCCAGTCTTCCCTGGCGGCTCCAGTGGGCCTCTCCATCCTCTCACGAGAGGACCATTATCCCTGCAGGCAAACAGGAGGACGACAGAGGGGCAGAGTTAACCCTGGAAGGAGCTTCCGAGAGCACAGCGGTGCACACGCTGTGATGCCTATAAAAATGACTAGCCGTTGTTTAGTCGCTCAGTCGTGTCCGACTCTTTGCGACTCCATGGACTATAGCCCTGCCGGGCTCCTCTGTCCGTGGGATTCCCGAGGCAAGAATCCTGCAGTGGGTTGCCATGCCCTCCTCCAGGGGCTCTTCCTGACCCAGGAACAGAACCCAAGTCTCCTGCATTGGCAGGCAGATTCTTTATCACCGAGCCACCTGGGTAGCCCCCAAAATGACTGGGACTGTGCCAAACGCAGAGGCCCAGGTCCAGGCTCCAGAGGGTTTCCTTCCATAGGCCGGGACATGGGAACATGCATTTCACCTGCTCCCAGGGTGATTCGAATGCAGTGATTCCTGGGCCCAGGTGTTGACAAACAGAAGGTCCGACTCCCTCACCAGGGGACACTGAGGCACACAGAGTCAGGGAGTGTCCCGAGCTGTAAGGCTGGGCAGGTCCTGGTTCCTGACTCTTAGTCCTCCTCCTCCCGCCTCCAGGGCAGCCACAGCACAGGTGACACGCCCTTGCCTCGTCATCTCAGCTCTGGGTGGAAAAGCCTTTGGGGAAGCTTCCAGGTCTTGTAGCCCCTGGGCATCCCGCTCTCACTGCCCTGACCTCCCCCCAACCCGGAACCTTCTCCAAAGACCACAATGCCCCCAGCATCCCCCACCACCCATCCTCAGGCCGCCAGGTCCCAGCTTCTCGACTCCTCTGCAACTCATCGCCCCAGCATCCTTCCAAGGTCCCCACTGCCCATGCCCTGGCTGCACCTCCCAAGCACAAGAAAGCGGAAAGGATCACAAAGAGGGACCCAAAGTAATGTCTTCCAGAGCCGGCTTCACTTTTAGGACGCAATAAAAAATATCATGAGCCGTAAAGGGCCCCAGGTGGACGGCGTCCTGTCATCACGGGGGGCCCCTCGGAGCCGGGCTGGGAGCAAGCGGCTTCCCACATGTGGAAGGGACACGGGGCGAGGGGCCTGGCTGGCAGGGTGGGGCGGCCCAGCCCGAGCATCAGGGTCACGTATTCAGTGACCTTCATTCCCAGGACACCTGGAGATTCCCTGGCTCCCGGGGAGGCATGGCCTCTCGCTAGCAGCAGCTCGGCTCCCTCTGGGCGGGGAACACCCTGCCCCCTTGCCCCTGGGGGCTGCCGGGCACCCCCATCTCCCTGCGTCTGCTCAGCATGGGCGCCTGCCGAGACCACTTTTCCCAACTCTGTCTAAACAGGAAGCTCCCACGGTGCCTTTCTACTCACCACCTCGCAAAAGGCACTTAACCCCTGGCCCTGTCCAGGCGCGATCTGGCTGCAATCTGGCTGCTGGTCTGTCCACCAGCGGCCTGCGGCCACCCTGGCCGTCAAGAGCCTGGACCTGATCATCTGGGCCAGGCTGGAGCCTTCGGGACAGGGGTGTGAGGGTGGGTGTGGGTGCAAGTGTGTGTGTGTGTGTGTGTGTGTGTGTGTGTGTGAGAGAGAGAGAGAGAGAGCGTATGTGTGTGGGAGTGAGTGAGCAGGTGTGTGTGTGGTGGTCGTGTGTGTTGGGGCGGATGGTGTGTGTCCCTGTGTCCGTGTCTGGGAAAGCCACCATGTGGCTCCCAAACGCCAGCCAGAGTTATCACCGACCCACCGCAAAATGAGGAAAACAGGGGCAACTTGCAAGCTTTCTGGTTAAGTAAGTCTGTTTTAAGGACCATTCTCGACTCTGAGATGAAGATGCTGAGAGGTCTCGCTTGGATAAAAGGATGGGGGCAACAAGATGACAGTTGTTGTCAGTAAATGGCTTTTCTTGGCCACTTAAAAATGCATTTCAGTTTATCTTTAATTTTTTGGCCATGCCACCTGGCATCCCATCTGGGGACTGAACTCGCGCTCCCTGCTGTGGAAGCATGGAGTCGTAACCCCTGGATGGCCAGGGAAGCCCCTCTTGGCAACTTCTAAAACTGCCCCACTCTATGCCAGTTCTTTGAAGTGCCTGGAAATTCTCACCAGGGCTTGAGATCTGAAAGTCTAAGCAGCTGGTAGGAGCTCAAGGCGAAACACATAGTGGGTGATCGGAAAATAATTGCTGAATGCAGTGAGTGAGTGAGTGAATGAGTGAGTATGGGAGCAGAGGGTAGACAGGAAAAGAAGTCCTACTGATGGTCCTCAGTCAGGGACCCTCCACAGCTCTCCCCTGTCCATGAGGCCATTCTGGATGTTTCCGGGCAGGACTTCCACTCACTCTTACATCTTCCAAGCCACCCCTCCCCGCTACAAGCCAGACAGTCCCCATGCTGCCAGGCCTGACCCACCTCACCCCCACCCCCAACCCCGGGACCCAGGTCACACTGCTGAGAATGTGGAGAAGACCCCTCCCCTGGCTGCCTCGCGGTCCCCTGAACACAGCCTACGCCAGCCTGGGAGTGGACACCCCTGGTCAGAGCACCCAGCATTCTGGGGGCTCCAGGAGTAGCTTTGGCCAGCAGTGGAGGGCGGGGGTTTGGGGACAGGCCTGGGCTGGAATCCCATATTCATTTGTGTGACCTTGGCAACCACTCAGCTTCTCTGAGCCTGTTTCTCTCTCCATAAAATGGGTATAATAAAAGGACCCACTTCTGGTTGGTGTGAAGACAATGAAGGGTGAAGCACGGGGGTGCCCTGGCCAGCAAACAGTAACTGGTCACCCTCACCACGTACCATCAAAGGCACCTGCCTTCCCCTCCACTCCCACGGCCTCTGGCCCCAGGGTGCCACCCTGGTCAGGTTCCAACGCCGAAGCTCCATTTGTAGGATGTGTTCAGGGCAGCACTGGCTCCTTAAATCACTCCCAAGCTTCACTCCCACCTGAGATTAGCCCCTGCCCTTTGGATCTGGCACACCAGGAAGGCCTCCCAAGTTTTGCCTTGTTCAGGCCGACCTCACATCCCTGCCCAGGACAAGACACTGGGAACCCTTCCTCCCTGCCTCTATCCACTTAGAAACCTAACACGGCTGAGGGTCATCCCAGTGCCCCACTCCGTGCCAGACCTCAGGACCTCCCTGACCGCTTTGATCCCCAAACAAACCTCAGTCTCCCCAGCAACCAGGTAGGGCTTCCCCTGCCCCACCCCTCCAGCCCAAACACTCGCTGTGCAGGAGAGAGAGGCCTGGACAAAACAAAGCCCCCCCCACCTCCCCAGCCAGGAGACCTCAGGCAGGTTACTTTGCCTCTCTGGGTTGCCCCCATAATAGGAATGGCAACCACTAGCCCGGCCTGACTCATAGTAAGCATCGCCATGAGCTGTAAAGGAGGCCCTTTATTGAGCACCTACTATGCTCCGGGCATGGTCTTCCACACCCTATAAGGGACATCACTGTCCATCATCCCCATTTCACAGATAGCAACACTGAGCCTCAGGGAGCTTCCTGGGCTTCAAGGGGGCCAGCAGGGATTATCACTACTGCTGCAAAGTCACTTTTCTGGAGTCTTCTGGAAGGGAACAGTGGAAGCTCCTGCCCTGTTGAGCTTCTGTTCACAGGGAAGGACCCTTGTGGGAGTGTCCAGTGGTCCCAGGCCCCCATGCCAGGCTTGCAAGCTCCACTCAGATGATCTATTAAATAGAGCAGCAAGACCACCCTGGAACCATGGGCAGTGCACGAACTAGCCAGAGTCCTCCCTGCTGACAAAAAGCCCGAGATGCAGATCACTGGCCCCTCCTACCAGGTGTCCAGCCATTCTCAGACTGAATGCCCTGGGCTCTCAGCTCTACGCCTGGTTCCTACACCTGGTTCCTCAGCTCTCATCACTCCTGTCTCCCTGCTCCTGGGCATGTGCTGAGGGAGGCTCTCACCTGTCTGGGGAGTCCAGGCTCAGCCAGGACCCAGGCCTCAGAGACGCCACCTCCCTGGGGAGATAGGCCCATCCCAGGGCAATTTCTCAGCCCAGATCGAATCATGGAGGAGAGACAGGAGGTGCCCCACAGACACCTGCGTGCTGCTTCCCATCCTTCAGGTTGGGGCCCGGAGGTCACACACGGAGAGGCGAGCCAAAGCCAGGAGCTGGACCCGGGTGTCCCGACCGCCCTCTTCCCGGGCTCATTCACAGTGGATCGCTGTCTCCCCACCCGTGCCCCCCAGAGGAAATGGATGGAGGGAAAGGAAGGAAGGGGAGGAAGCAAAGCAGGCTTGTCTTTAAAAGGTCGGTTCTGAAGAAACACTTTTGTCTTTATCGCCTACCAGCCCTGCCCCTGTCTCGCAAGCTGGCACCTGGTACCACCCCCATCTCCCTTCTCCACGGCCCCAGAGGCTGCCGCTGCCACCTTTCAGAGCCAGTTAGAGGGAGGCTGGCTAAAAAGTCAGATGTGGAAAACAGTACGGCGGTTCTCAAAAAACTCAACATAGAATTCCACTCCTGGCCCCTCAAAGAACTGAAAGCAGGGGCCACACCGGTGTTCCCAGAAGGATCATTCACAATCGCCCGACGGCAGAAGCAACCCGAGTGTCCACCAACGGGGATACGGGGAAATCAAATGTGAACTATTTGCAACACGGTGGGATACTGCTCAACCTTAAAAAGGAAGGAAATTCTAACACCTGCTACGTGACGTACACATCGTGAGAACGTCATGCTAAGTGCAATAAGCCAGGCAACGGAAGGACAGGCACTGTACGATTCCACATCTATGAGGTCCCGAGGGTTGTCTAATTCATAGACAGAACTTAGTGGTTGCCAAGGGCTGGGGGAGGGGGGATGGGGAGTTAGTGCTCAATGGGGGGCAAAGTTTCAGCTGGGGAAGACGGAAAACGTTTAGGAGCTAGGCGGTGGGGATGATGGTACAAGGATGCGAATGAACTTCACGCCGTCCAACTTGACGCTTCAAAACGACTGAAACGGTAAACGATGGTAGATGGTTTACTAGAAAAATCCAAAAATGAAAGGCCAGCTGGCCCATCTCTCAAACTCAGTGGTCCCTTCAGGCCTCCCGCTTAGATACTTGGCCTTGCCTGCCACCACTGGCAAAGGGGAGAGGGACGTGCCACCCAAGCCGGCCGTGCCCGTGGCTTCCTTCTGCCCATCAACAGAGGTGACTCAGAGAACAGCTCCGTGGGGGTAGCCCAAACCCCCGGCCCAGGGCCCCAGCCCACCCCAGCTCAGCCTGTGCCCTCAGGCTCCAAGGGCCCCACTTGAATCTCTGAGAAGGGAACCCACTGGGTTCGGGCATTTTTCCTAAACAGGTCGCGGCCCCAGTGGGGCCAGGCAGCCTCGCTGGGTTGCAGGCTTCATCCCTGCCTGGCTCCAGGGGTTTCGTTTATTTTCAGTGCATCCGCATTCCTGATTCCGCCCTGCCCACAGGAGGGAATGTTTTAAGGAAAATCTCAGTTATTAATGTGGTTTCTTTTGTTGTAAGTCACTGCGAAGGCAGCAAACGAGAGTTTATTTTCCTAACGTGCTTGGCATAGCTTGGCGCCCCGGCCCAGACCTCAGCGTTTGACTTGGGAGGAACCCGAGACCCTGGTTTGCTCTGAGTCACCGGCGAAGCCACAGCCTTCCTGGTCAGTTCCAGGGGGGAGCCTGGTCCAGGGAAATCATTGGCAAGAATAGGCTAGATGTACTGATGACTTTGTGAAACGAAAGACTGAAAAATCTATTCAAAAATTTTTGAGACTGCTAACCAGACAGGTTGAAAATACATCAATTTTCTAACTCATTGGTTTCCCCATTAACCTTTATTTTTCTAATAAGGGTCACCCCATCTCTTTACGGGCTTCCCAGGCGGCACAGTGGTGAAGAATTCGCCTGACAATGTAGGAGATGCAGGTTCGATCCCTGGGTGGGGAAGATCCCCTGGAAGAGGAAATGGCAACCTGCTCCAGTATCCTTGTCTGGAGAATCCTGTGGACAGAGGAGCCTGGCGGGCTATAGTCCATGGGTCTGAAGAGAGTCAGACCCAACTAAGCGACTGAGCATGCACGCACCTCTATTCGGTTTCAGTCGCTGCCTTTGGATCTGGAAACAGCTCCAGAAGCCACAAGAAAAACCTACTTCCAAGCGTGTCCAAATCCTCAGCGAGGGGCCAGAACTGGAGGATGAAACCTCAGCCTAGGGCCCACAGATGCTGGCCTGGGGACCAGAGTCCCAGCACCCTGAGGTTTGGCTGCCCGCTTATTAAAGGGGCCCAGTGACGCAGGCTGGGCTCATGAGGATGGGGACGAAAGGTCCCTTCTCCTCCACCTTTGGAGACTCCATGAGTTGGGAATCCAGCCGCAGTAGGAGGGGGCACCTGCTAGAAAGAGGAAGTAGGGGAGCAGGGCAGGGTGCCAGTCTCTCTATCCACCTTCCTGCTCGGGGGCCCGGACCCCTGAGCAAGCCAAGGGATTCTCTCTCCCAGGCCTGGGGGCTGCCCCAGAACACCCCCAGCTCTGCCCCCCTGCCGCCTGGCAGCGGGCACCACTGGAATGCACCCAATTGGCCTTGGGGAGCTGCTTGACTCGACATAAAACATTTGGGTTTCATGGCCTAGAGATTTGTTTTCAGTCTAAGGAATGAGTATAGGGTTACCTCCTTTTAATTTTGCCAAGTAAGGACATTAAAATAAACCCATCTCCGGACATTATCCCTGTTTCATAAAAGAAAGTGCCTTTTAACACCAAAAGTGAGCTAGGAAAGACGCAATCTCAAACAGAGAATTCTTTAAGCTAGGTTTTTGAGCTTCAGGAACTCTCTGTAGTGTCCACATTGGGCTTCCATTTGTCTGTTGAGGTCTGGAGAAAATGTCCCCAAGGGCCGAGGGCCGGGAGGATGGAGCTGAGGTCTAGAGGGTGGGGGCTTCTTGAGCCTGGCCCTGATTCTGCCTGGGGCCCCCAGTCCCTCACAGTGATGGAAGGAGATGTCCACCTCTGGGGGGCAGACTGGCCACTGCCCTCGGCCCTGTCCCACCAGAGCCCACACACGGGGGTCCTCTGTCCCCAGTGCCTGGGAATTCCCCATGTGCAGAAGAGAAAGGGCTCCCGGGCCCTCAGTGGGGGAGACGCGATCCCGGGGGGTTGCTGGGAAGGCCTGGGGGCTTGGGGGCTGCCAGAGGCCCTGGCCGAGCACTTGTGACCCCAGCTATTCTGGGACTCCCCCAGAAAAGCCCCCCACTTGGAGCCCTTTTAGGCTGTGAGCAGGAGAAGCAGGGCCATCTCCTGTCCATCCCCACGGCCACGGCCAGGACTTGAGGACAAAGCCCGCCTGGCCTCCTTCCTTCTCTCTCCACCCCACCTGTACTCCTTCCTTTTCCTTTCCTGCCTTTCTTCAATTTGCTCCTCTTTCTGTCCCCAGCCCCCAGGGGTCCCCCATGCCTCAGGGGAAACTCGGAGACCTCCCCTCTGCCCTGCTGGGAAGCTGGCTCAGAGCCAGCAGGAGACCCGACGGCCACAAACAACCAGCCGGCAGGACCCACCAGACACCAGGAAAGGGCACTCCACTTTTCTCTTGGCCCAAACCAGACACCATCCATCCTTCCACCAGGGAAACCCCAGCTCCCAGGAGGGGGTCAGCCTGATTCCTGATCCCCTGGGTGGGTGAACAGAGGCCAGAGGGGCTGGCGAGAGGTGGATGGACACCACTGGGAAGGACTTGGAGGCCATGGCATGCGGCTGGCGCCAGGCGGGCATGGCATGACATGTCTGAGACGCACCATGACAGTCAGATGTGTGTCGGCCGTACCTCTCGGGTACACCCAGGCTCCTGGACAAGGCTTCCGACAAGGCTGATGACACCTCACCTTTTCCTGCACCTTCTCTCATCTGATAAGTGGGGTACGCAGCCACCCTGGGCTCCTTGCAGACCCCGGAGGCTGGTGCAGGAAGTTGGGGACCCCAGGGACAGGTGGGAATGCTTCTGGAGTCAAGTGGGTGACTCTTAATGGGCCTAGAGTCTCCAGCAGGTCTGCCGGCTCCCCAGAGCTAGGAGAGCCAGGAGTGGTCTCAGAGGACCCCCACACTCCTTTCCAGGGCCAGGGGTGAGCTATGTGGACTCCAGCCCTCCCCCTCTCTCCAGCAAACTCTCCCCGGCCAGGATCTTTGCTTTATCTTCATCTTCTCCTCTTCCAGCCACTCCCAGCTTCTTACCAAGGGCTCAAGACCCTGCAGTCCTCTGTGACTTTTTGACAAAAAAAAAAAAAAAAAAGCCACTTGGGTGGGTTGTTTGTTTTTAAAGCCCCTTCCTGATGACCTTTAACCTCGGCAGGGTAAGAGAGGCCTAGCTGGCTTTTCAGGGCTGGGCCGCTCCCCCTAGGGAGCTGCTAGAAGCGGGGGCAAACTGGAGGGGGAGGGCAGCATCGATACCCTAGCCAGGGCACCCTTCTTAGAAAAGCCTAGCAGGGTGTCCTGGAAGAGAGCGGGGCAGAGTTGGAGACCCAGCTGTGCGACTAGGTCTCTTCGCCCCACTCGGAAGCCTCAGTTTCCCCAGCAATAATCGCACCCACTTCTCCCAGGCTGTTTGGGAGTGGAGGGATCAAGGGGTACCAGCCGGGGCAGGGCACAGGGCAGCACAGCGCCCTGTTCTCCCAACGACTGGAGGTGGATCTGGCCTCCCCCAGCCGACAGCTCCCGTCCCGTCCATCGCGGACATACAACCTCAGCGAGGGCGGCGGCGGCGGCGGCGGCGGGGGCCACGCCAGCCGCTCGGGAGGCGGCGCCCAGCGCCCGCACCCCCGGAGGTCCCGCCGCGACTTCTCCTTCCCAGGCCGGGCTCCGGCAGAGCCAGAGTCCCCGCTTCCGTCGCCGGTCCCGCGCTCGCCCCTTCGGGCCCACGAGCCTCTGGCCCCGCATCCCCGGCCCCGGCCCCGCGCACTCACCGTCCTGCGGCGCCGCCTCGCTGCCGCTGCTGCCCCCGGACGGCTCGCGCGCCGCGCCCTCCCGCGCCTCGGCCCTGGGCGCGGGGCGCGCCGCCAGCCGCCCGGCCGCCGCCACCTCCTCCAGGTCCAGGAGGTGGCTGACCGTGAAGTTCTTGCGCGCCTGGGCGCAGTCGCCCGGCCCCAGCGCGGGCGGCGGCGGCGGCGGCCCCGGGCCTAGCGCCGGCTTGTCCGGGGCGAAGGCGGGGCCGGCCGCGCTGTCCATGCCCGCGGGCCGCCCCGGGGTCGCCGGCGGCGGTGGTGGGCGCGGGTCCGAGGCGCGGGTGGCAGGCGCGGGTCGGAGCGAGCGCGCCCCGGCCGCCCCGCGCTCGGCCCCGCTCCCGGCCGCCTCTTGGCTCCGCGGCCCGCCCGGCGCTGACGTCGGGGGAAACCAACTTTCTTCCCTCCCCTTCTCTGCCGCCTCGCTCGCTCCCAAGTTGCTCCGACGCGAGCTCCTCCGGCCACACGCCCCTTCTTGAAGCAGACCTCGCCCCCTGCCTCTCCTCCTCCCCCTTCTCCTCGCCTCGCCCGCCCCCACCGCTCCGACTGCGGGAGGGAGGGGGTCCCGCGCCAGGCCGGCTGGAGGCTGGGGGCGGGGAGGGGGGAGAAGATAGTGGTGTCCTTCTTTCAGCGTCCCCACCCGCATTTGGAGGAATGGCAAAGTTCAGTGTTTGGGTATGTGTCTGTCTTTTTTTTTTTTTTTTTTTAATCCCCCAACAAGTGTCTGGAGAGGTGACAGTGGAGGGATTAGCAGCCCCGCTTCCATTTACAAATTCCTCCGCAGGGGACTGGGGGAGCGACTCTGGGGGAGACGGATTCCACGGAAGATCTGAAACCTCCCAACCCACCTTTACCCCCATGCGCCCTAATGCTGCCGTCCCTGCCCAGACGGAGGAGAGTCCTGGGTCCGCCTGGTTCATACCACCTCGCGCCAGGGTCTCTGCCCCAGAAGGCAGTACATCATCAAGCCTCTGGGGGTGTACCATCCCCCTAGCCCACCTCGGGGATAGTCCAGGCCCTCCCCAAGGAAAACCAAAGCAAGAGGAAGGAGGTTCCTCCCCTGCCCCCCTCCCCAGAATTCCTAGTTTACACACGGAAGATGGATAGATAGCCAGACGACAGCCAGACTGACAGATGGGTGACAGAGAGTGAGAGAGAGGCCTGCCTGGGTCTCTGCTCTTGTTTTTGTTTTGCAAGGAAAGCACAGAGAAGATGCCCCCGGTGGTGAAGCGAGACTGTAAGCCATCCAGATGCTGCTGGTCTTTCCCCAAAACTGCTCTTGGAGGCCTGGCCTTCCATTGTCCCCTCCACCACTGCAGAGCCATAACGTTTGAGCAAGAAAAATAAGCCCCCAGAAGAAGACCTTCAGAAAATCCTTTCTGGGCTGCTGCAAAGGAAACCCAGCCTGCACACACCCCTGAAAACCTGTAGACGGGCAGCCAGGTTCTGCATGAGCCAGGATTTTTCCCAGAAAGGCATCACCCCCAAGATGAGGCCAGGTGTCCCCCACATGACCCACAGCCACCCATAAGAGCACATGCAAGGGTAGGTTGAGGACCTGGAAATGATGAGAGATGAGGTTCTTCTTTTTTTTAACTTGTTTTATTTTATCGGTCATGCCGCAAAGCACGTGGGATCTTGGTTCCCTTCCCAGGGGTAGAACCCCCACCCCCAGCACTGAAAGTACAGAGTCTTAACCATTGGACAGCAAATTCTTCTTTGGAAAGTTGCCCAACGAGTGTCCAATGAGAAAGAGATCCAGGGGCTCCAGGGGTCCCCAGCGCTGCCCACATGTGAGTGGTTGAACGACTTTCTGAGGGACTGAGCAGGGTGGGGCAGTGACTGGATTCTAGGAACTGCCTGGAAGAACCTCCCCCCGCTTCACCCCCGGCCCCTGCTGGAGCACCCAGCAACCGAAGGGTAAGGAGCACTTATCCCGGGAAAAGCACAGCGTTCAGAGCAGCATTGGTGTAGGAGACCAGGTGCCAGGCCCAGTCCACCATGCACTGCTGTGTGACCTCAGACATGTCCCTCCCCTCTCTGAGCCCTCCCCGCCTTGTGAAGTGAAGTGAAGTGAAGTCACTCAGTCGTGTCTGACTCTTTGTGATCCTGTGGACTGTAGCCTACCAGGCTCCTCCATCCATGGGATTTTCCAAGCAAGAGTACGGGAGTGGGTTGCCATTTCCTTCTCCAGGGGATCTTCCTGACCCAGGGATCGAACCCAGGTCTCCCACACTGTAGGCAGACGCTTTACCTGTCTGAGCCACTAGGGAAGTCCTCCCTTGTACAAGGGGCTTAATGCTGCACCAACTGCTTGGGCTCTATGGGCATTCCATCAGACTGCAATCCTGGGCGTATGGCCTAGAACACAGGACACTGTCAGCGTCAGCCTGCAGAGCTGGAAAGGGCCTGAGCATCATCCGGGTTCAAATGCAGACCTTGCATCTCCCCGCTGTGAGCCTTGCTGCTGCTGCCAAGTTGCTTCAGTCGTGTCTGACTCTGTGCGACCCCATGGACTGCAGCCTACCAGGCTTCTCTGTCCATGGGATTCTCCAGGCAAGAACACTGGAGTGGGTTGGCAGTCTATTAATACTTGCCTCTCAGTTGCCGCATCTGTAAAATGGACTCTTAGGGGGATTCAGTAGGTTGATATGTGTGGGGCACCTGATACCTGGGGAGCAATCAATCAGTGTTAACAGTTACCATTTTTAGGGGACAACCCTGGAAGTCCACTGGTTAAGATTCCACTTGCCAATACAAGCGACACAGGTTCCATCCCTGGTCCTGGAAGATGCCACATGCCACGCGGCCACTAAGCTCACGTACCACCACCGCAAGGAGAAGCCAGCGCACTCAGTGAAGAGCGGCCCCTGCTCGCCGCAAGGAGAGAAAACGCGCAGCAGAAAAGACCCAGCGCAGCCGAAAAGATAAATAAATAATACTTTTTTAAAAGATAAAAAAATAAAAACATTTATTCCAAGAAGTCATGGAAGGCAGTGATGGCAAACTCAAGCTTTAGGGCTAAGGGGACACCAGTCTGAATCTGTGCACTGCCATTTACTAGCTGTGTGGCCTTGCAGAGGTCACTTGCTGGTCCTCCCTGAATGTGATCTGTCATCTGTATGATAAAGGGACCGATTTGAAGGGATTCTTGTGAATTTGGCATTCTTCATGTTGTTGCTAATTCCCCTGGCCAGTCCTAGGGCTGGTGGCTGGGGCAGTACAAGGATGGCAGAGTAGGGCAAGTGGCATTGACTGCTATTCTATAGCTCAGCACTTGAGCAAGAGCTCCAGGCCTGAGGCAGTCTGGAATGCACCCCAGGAAACTCCAGTTAACCTGGGAAGGATGGAACTCATTACCCGAAAGGGATACAGCTAAAAGATAAATGACTTCCATGGTGATTTAGATAAATCCTGTGATGCTAACCCAGAGTGGGCAATGAAGGGAGAATAAGATCCCAGTTTGGAACGTCTCTGTTCAGCGAGTGGTTATTGAAGCAGGCCCTGATCTAAGCAGTGTGGAAGGGGAGGAAGAGGAGGGAGCAGAGAGAGCCCCTGCTCTGCGGTGAGAAGCTGATCCTCGGTTGGCACCTCTGTTCGAGACTGGCTTCTGAGTCTGAGCATGAGTAAAAATGCATATTTGCCCCAGTCTTGAAAGCTTGCATGCTTTAAAAAAAGTTAACTTCTCTTATTACAGAAGTGACATGCTTATTGCAGATTTTAGAATACACGAATAAAATTAAGACAATCAGTTCAGTTCAGTTCAGTTGCTCAGTTGTGTCCGACTCTTTGTGACCCCATGAATTGCAGCACGCCAGGCCTCCCTGTCCATCACCAACTCCCGGAGTTCACTCAGACTCACGTCCATCGGTGATGCTAAAAGCACATATATCCCACTCCTAGAGATTTCTGAGACACGATAGATTTTATATACATATATATATACATATATATATGTATATATATATAAAGTTGGTTTAATGAAAGAGATTGATGATAATCTTCCTATTTATTCAGTATTGAATAAGCTATAGAAGAATATAGAAATATAGAAGCTATAGAAATATAGAAGAAGCTATAAGACAAGAAAAAGGCATGAGCTGAAAATAAAGAGTATATCCTTCTAGCTTTTATCTATATTCTAGATCGATGGAGAGAATAGTTAAATACATTATAAAAGTCAAATTATGTTGTGCTTTTTAATAGCTTGTACATTATGTCATTAGTCTTGTCCACTATTATTTTTATTGAAAACCTAGTGATATATTATTCCCTATTGCTGTACATCAGTCCCTATTACTATACATCCATAGTTACTTTCTTGATCGTAAATACCTAGAAACAGGATATCTGGATGTGGTAGGCAGATAATAACCTCCCAAAGATATTGACATGATAATCCCTGGAAACTGTGGATATGGCAAGGCAAAATTAAAATAGCAGATGGAATTAAGTTTTCCTATCAAGTGACCTTAAAACAGGGAGAATGTTTTAGATCATCTGAATGGGTCCTTTAAAGTGGAAGAGAGAGGCAGGAGAGTCATTGCTGGAGTGATGCAATGCGAGAAACTTGGCTGGGAAGTGCTGGCTTTGAAGGTGGAAGAAGGCAGCCACTGACTAAGAAACACAGACAGCCTCTAGACATTGGGAAAGGCAAGAAAATAGATTCTGCCCTGGAGCCTCCAGAAGGAAATGCAGCCCTGCAGGACGTTGGTTTTAGCCCAGCACTTCTGTTCTCTGAGAAAGATTGAAGGCAAAAGGAGAAGGGAGTGGCAGAGGATGTGACGGTTAGATGGCATCACTGACTTAATGGACGTGGATTTGAGCAAACTCCTGAAGATGCTGGAGGACAGAGGAGTCTGGCGTGCTGCAGCCCATGAGGTCATAAAGAGTCCGATGCAGAGAGTAGCAACTGAACAACAACAACACCTATTCTCTGAAAAGTTTAACATAATGCCTTTTTATTCTTTTAAAACACTAGGTTTGTGATCATTTGTTACAGCAGCAAATGGACAGCTAAGGCGCTGAGTCACAGATACTGGCCAAAGATTTCAGACTTTTGGTAATATTGCTTCATAGCCTCCAAAAAGCTTGTATCAGTTTCTACCCCTGAAGAGCATACACCACTTTAGTTATTTTCTCTACTGATGGCACAACTCTTTACGGTTTTATTTAATGTGAATAAAATGTGTCCAAGAGCTGTCTATTCACTTTCTTTGCCGCACAGCCTCTTCTTGGGATGGGTGACTCTGATGGCCGGCTGCTCTTCCAAGACAGCTTTGTAGCTGTTAAGGAAACACTGTGGACACTCTCAGCAGACTTAGATCTGGTGCACATCAGCAATGTTGTTACTTCCAGCTTCTTGATGCTGCAGATCAGGAACTTCAGGAAGCCACTGGACAGCCTGTACTCGTTTCCTTGTTGCTCCCGTGACCTCTGCTGGGCATGGAGAGCAGGCCCTTGAATCTTCTCTGGATCCCATCGTGAATGCCTGTGAGTTCCTGCCCAACTCCTCCTCTCATCATACCGCTGACAGACCAGGAAGAAGGATGATAATAATAATAATAACTTGGACTTGCCTGGTGGTCCAGTGGTTAAGAACCTGTCTGCCAGTTCAAGGGGCATGGGTTCCACCCCTGGTTCGAGAAGATTCCACGTGCTGTGGGGCAACGAAGCCCGTGGGCCACAACTACTGAAGCCCACACCCTAGAGCCCAGGCTCTGCAACAAGAGAAGCACCGCAATGAGAAGTCTGAGCACCGCAACTGTAGAGGAGCCCCTGCTCGCTGCATCTAGAGAAAGCCCGAGCACAGCCATACATGAATAAAATAATAGTAACAACTTACAGTTTAAAAGACATTTTCTTCTTTTAGTATGCATGTTGTTGTTGTTTTTCAGTCGCCCAGTCGTGTCTGACTCTTTGCGACCCCATCAATCGCAGCTCGCCAGGCCTCCCTGTCCATCACCAACTTCCAGAGTTCACCCAAACTCTGGTCCGTCGAGTGTGTGATGCCATCTAGCCATCTCATCCTCTGTCTTCCCCTTCTCCTCCTGCCCCCAGTCCCTCCCAGCATCAGAGTCTTTTCCAATGAGTCAACTCTTCGCGTGAGGTGGCCAAAGTATTGGAGTTTCAGCTGTAGCTTCATTCCTTCCAAAGAACACCCAGGACTGATCTCCTTCAGAATGGACTGGTTGGATCTCCTTGCAGTCCAAGGGACTCTCAAGAGTCTTCTCCAACACCACAGTTCAAAAGCATCAATTCTTCGGTACTCAGCTTTCTTCACAGTCCTACTTTCATATCCATACACGACCACTGGAAAACGATAGCCTTGACTAGACGGACTTTTGTTGGCAAAGTAATGTCTCTACTTTTGAATATTCTATCTAGGTTGGTCATAACTTTTCTTCCAAGGAGTAAGCGTCTTTTAATTTCATGGCTGCAATCACCGTCTGCATTGATTTTGGAGCCCCCCAAAATAAAGTCTGACACTGTTTCCACTGTTTCTCCATCTATTTCCCATGAAATGATGGGATCAGATTCCATGATCTTAGTTTTCTGAATGTTGAGTTTTAAGCCAACTTTTTCACTCTCCTCTCTCACTTTCATCAAGAGGCTTTTTAGTTCCTCTTCACTTTCTGCCATCAGGGTGGTGTCATCTGCATATCTGAGGTTATTGATATTTCTCCTGGCAATCTTGATTCCAGCTTGTGCTTCTTCCAGCCCAGCGTTTCTCATGATGTACTCTGCATATAAGTTAAATAAGCAGGGTGACAATATACAGCCTTGACATACTCCTTTTCCTATTTGGAACCAGTCTGTTGTTCCATGTCCAATTCTAACTGTTGCTTCCTGACCTGCATATAGGTTTTTCAAGAGGCAAATCAGGTGGTCTGGTATTCTCATCTCTTTCAGAATTTTCCACAGTTTATTGTAATCCATACAGTTTGCATCAGGTGACCAAAATACTGGAGCTTCAGCTTCAGCATCAGTCCTTCCAGTGAATAGTCAGGGTTGATCTCCCTTAAGGTTGGCAGGTTTGATCTCCTTGCTGCTGAAGGGAGTTTCGAAGTTCCACACAGTTCCACCACAGTTCGAAGGCATCAATTCTTTGGTGTTATGCATTCTTTAAGGTTCAGCTCTCACAACCGTACGTGACCACTGGGAAGACTATAGCCTTGACAATACGAACCTTTGTCAGCAGAGTAATGTCTCTGCTTGAATTAATCACTGAATGGGAATATTTAATGGCTACTCTATTTTTTAATTCAATTTTTATTTTATATTGGAGTATAATTCATTTACCTTGTTGTGTTAGTATCAGGTATGTAGAAAGTGATTCAGTTATACATATCAGTTCAGTTCATTCAGTTGTGTCTGACTCTTTGCAACTCCATAGACTGCAGCACGCAAGGCCTCCCTGTCTATCACCAACTCCCCCCGCTTGCTCACACTCATGTCTATTGAGTCGGTGATGCCATCCAACCATCTCATCCTTTGTCGTCCCCTTCTCCTCCTGCCCTCAATCTTTCCCAGCAGCTGGGTCTTTTCAAATGAGTCAGTTCTTTCCATCAGGTGGCCAAAGCATTGGAGTTTCAGCTTCAGCATCAGTCTTTCCAATGAATATTCAGGACTGATTTTCCCTGAGGATTGACTGGTTTGATCGCCTGGCAATCCAAGGGATTCTCAAGAGTCTTCTCCAACTTCACAGTTCAAAAGCATTCATTCTTCAGCGCTCAGCTTTCTTAATAGTCCAACTCTCACATCCATACATGACTACTGGAAAAACCAGAGCTTTGGCTAGACGGACCTTTGTCGGCAAAGAAACGTCTTTGCTTTTTCAGATTCTTTTCTCATAGAGGTTATTAGTTTAACGGCTACTTGTATTTATTTGCAAAATGTCTGATTATATTCACTACTCATTTTTCTTATGGAATTGGTTCTGTTTCTATAATTAGGCCTTTCTTTCACTGTAACAACCTCTGCAAGACGCTTGACTGTCAATCACTGGAGGACTAAGCCCATTTCACAGATGGAAAAACAGAGACCAAGGATGACATGGCATCCTGAAGCTCTTCTGTTCACCTGATCGGCCCCTGCAGCCACAAACCCAAGAGCCTCTTCTGAAGGAGACAGTTTAGCAGGGACAGCACACAGAGGCTCGCGGACCAAGCTGTGCTCACTGCTGCACGTCTGGGGAATCGTAAACACCGCAGGCTGATGTGACTCAGATGTGACCAGGCGTGACCGTGACAGATCACAGGGCTCTGTAAATATTGTGTCAGGTTGCTATCACAGCGGGGCTCCCTGCTCACCCCAGACCCCGGTCCACCCTCTGGGAAGCGGAGCCAAGTCCAAACGGGGCAGAACATCTGGTCCCCTCCCTCAGCTCACCGCCCAACCTTTTCCCAGCCTCAGTTTCCTTCCTAAGGACGCTCCACACCAGGAAATCCCACTGAAGTGACTGGTTCTCAGTTCTTGGCAAGGGATGAAATATTATATCCCTTTGAAAAATGTTTCTGCTCTACCTGCAAGTCCAAAGATAGAGATGTCCTCCAAATAGAGGGGGCTTGTTATTCACCGAGCCTTCCTGTAAGCCCGGAGATGTACTGAACCACATCGTCTTGTAGCACCGTCACAACGACTGAGAGGGGAGGGGGATGGAGACTCAGACAGCTTGAGCTCCGTCTCCTGGTAAGCTTGTCAGGATTCTAACCATCACGACAAGTTGTCCCATGAGGATTTAGGGCTAAGAAGTCATTTGTTTCTCTTGAAGCAGTATGATCCCTCCTTAAAAAATAAAGACCAAGGAATGAGATCTGCACAAGCCATTGCATTTCCCTTTTTGCCCTGGCTACCAGGAATCCCAGATAATGTTAAGACATAATCACAGCAACTCTCTGTCCAGGAGGCAAGTCAGTGTATTAACTTCTCTTTTCTTCTCCTTTCACATGACTTTTTCATTTTCCTGTGTTTGTTTTAAATCTTTCTGATGCAGTGGCCCCTGCGTTCGACATTTTCCAGCTGCACGACATTCACTGGGTCGCCTGACCTCTTGGTCTTTCCGTTTCCTCACCCGTAAGATGGAGGTGACACTGGGAGCTACCTCACAGGGCTGCTGTGAGAATCAGATGAAATGATTTGTGTAAGAGTTGAGTAAAAACCCTAGCATGAGCCTGGCAAGTGGAAAATAGTCAATAAACAGCACCGATGGGTGTAGTAACAGGCTTTGGGAGACTTCCCTAGTGGTCCAGTGGTTAAAACTTCGTTTTCCAATACAGGGGGCGCAGGTTTGATCCCTGGTCGGGGAACTAAGAGCCCATGTGCCTCGTGGCCCAAAGACCAAAACCAAAACATAAAACAGAAGCAATCTTATAACAAATTCAATAAAGCCTTTAAAGAAAAAAGCTTTGATAAAGTCAAGAGAGCACAGAGAACCTGTCCTAAATGGGAAGACTTGGCTGGGTATGAGGCTGGCCTGCTGTGTGTCTGCTGTGGACCTGCTGTGTGACTGTGGGCTGCATGCTTTCCTCTGCTCTATCCTTTACACCGCGGTGTCTGCACAGCCTGAACGGAAAAAGAAAGGAGAAGTGATGCAGGCCCTGACCCGATGCACAGTAGGGCTCCACGCAGGGTTATTCTGAAAGAGAATGGTGGATTGAATGGCTGATGGTCAGGATTGCTACTGCCCAGGACACAGCTGGCTGGCGGGGTGCACTAGGTCTAGCCCTCGCTACACTGGCATCCAGGCAGTTCTGGGGACCCGAGGACCCGCCCAGGGCTGGGACAGGCCTGGATCTGGGTCCTGGGCCAAATGACAGGCTCCTATTAAGAATCTGCTGTGTGCAGGGCTCCCAGTGGGCACGGCGTGGTGCCCAGGTTACTTACACTCTGGACCTGCGACAACCCCTCTTAGCTGCCCTTGGGGCACGGCTCACGGGCTTCATAGGACCAATGGGAAATGGTCCTGAACAACTCATTCCACAGCGATTTACTGAGCACCTACAGTATCCAGAAGGCTTCCTGGGTGGTGCCAGTGGTAAAGAACCCACCTGCCAGTGCAGGAGACGTAAGATCCCTGGGTGGGGAAGGTCTCCTGGAGGAGGGCATGGCAGCCTACTCCGGTACTGTTGCCTGGAGAATCCCCATGGACTGGTGGATCCGTAGGGTTGCAAAGAGTCAGACATGACTGAAGTCACTGGGCGTGCACTCACGCTCTGAATACTGGCATTTTGGAGGAGCACGAAGCCACAGGGGGACACTCAAGAGAGGCTCCAGTTTAATCTCAGCAGCTAGAGCATCACAGACTCAACTCAGGTGCGCCAGGCACTCTGTTCCAACAAAGACGTCTTCCAAGCTGTGGGCTTCAGGCTCTGGGGACCCATGTGACTCCCAGGTTGAGCCTTGCTGGAGAAGTCCTTTCTGTTATAGGCGGACAAACTGAGTCTTGGAGGGGAAAGACACCCCCTCCAGCCAGAGATCCATCCCACCCCCTCCAGCCCTGGCTTCCCCAGGAATCCAGGGAAGGATGCAGGGCGAGGGGCATGGGCCTAGCTAGGCCCAGGGCACCCCCAGCCTCCACAAAGGCTTCCGGAGCCCTCGGGCCCTGCCCTGGCTCCCTCGCGGGCCCGCCAACATCTTGCTGTGATTACTCTGCGGTGAGCAGAGTAGAGCTGTTCTAGGCCCTTCACCCGCACTCAGCATGGGGGCGGGGGCCGCAGTGGCGGAGGACGAGGTGGGGCTGAAAGACAGGGCTGGGGCGGTCAGCTCACCGGCTTAATTGGGGATCTAATAGTTATTATTATTTATAACTCGATCTTGAACCCTCGCCAGGAGAGTGTGTTCACAGCCTGTACGATCCAGGCAGGCGTTAAATAATTAAACCAAGGGCCTAATCGGTGGTTAAACTCCCCATGGGCCCCCACTTCCTTAGTTCGCTGATTGCTGATATTTTGGGGGTGAAATATGACCATTTTTACGATCAAAGAGATCAGAGTTCCAAAGGCAAGAAACAGGAAAAAAAAAAAAAAAGGAGATGGCGGGGGCGGGGGGCTCTTCCAGTTTTCTTTTCCTCTGACTTAGTGGTCTGGTAAAGTTTCTTTAGACATGCAAAGATTTACACACCTTTCTGCAGGGAGCCTTAAATTACTCCCGATTCCTCACACATTTCCCTCAAGCAGCCAGGAACAGTAAGTCATTGAGAAATGGACCGGCCTCCCGGTAATCACTCGGCGGCCTTTGAGAAGGAGAATGTCTAATGACTTTTTTTTGAAGTGGAGGTCAAGGTTTTTTAAATAAAACAATCTGTATTAATGCAATTTCCTTTTTAGCTGTAGCGATGGATTTTTTTTTTTCCCCTTTTTGTCCTTTTTTTTTCTTTGGCCAGGGTTGGGGGAGGGATGGGAGGCAGGAGTGGGGAAGAGCATGGCCATTTTTTCTCTCTCCAGACAATGTGCCCCTAAGGACATACATTTATTTAAAACTCTGTATATCATCACCCTGTCAGGGCCTCCAAGTGGGACCCCGAGCCTCCCTCCTGGTTTGTTTCGAATCCCTGGGCCGTGTGGACGGCCCAGTAGGCTGGCTGCTGGGGCTGGCCACTGGTCTTCCCGTTCCTTCCCCTAGGGCGGCTGGACCCCTGCGCTGCGTGGCCCGCACCCCCAGCCCGTCTGATCACCCAGCTCTCAGTGCAGCCATTTGGCCTCTGGTCCTCCACCTTCCCATCCCACCCCACCTCAGCTGCCTCCCACCGCTCAGCACTGGGTGGGGGGCCCCCCCCTCAGGTACCTGGAGACTTTCTTTCCCTGCCCTCCGAGAAGACGTGACTCCACGGTTATGCAGTGACGAACTGACATAACCACCCCAGACAGAGCTGAGTTCCAGTCCCAACTTGGGCACTCTCCAATCTCCCCCACACCCCGCCCAGTTTCCCTAAATCTTCCTTTATTTATCTGTCCAATGGGAGGATGAAAAGAATTACCTGTACCCCTCGGGTCACCACGAGGCTGCAGAAAGCCTCTGCTGGTCAGGCCTAACCTGTGCCCCGTGCCTGCCCCCCAGAGCACACTCCACTTATTACGGCGGCCACATCACCACCGCCATTACCCCCAGACCTAGAGCGGGCTTGCCTGGTGGCTCAGCAGTAAAGAATCCGCCTGCCAATGCAGGAGCCACAGGTTCCATCCCTGGGTCAGGAAGATCCCCTGGAGAAAGAAATGGCAACCCACTCCAGTATTCTTGCCTGGGAAATCCCATGGACAGAGGAGCCTGGCCGGCTATAGTCCCTGGGGTCACAAAGAACCGGACGTGACTTAGTAACTACCAACAAAAACTACAGGCCTAGAGCAGAGCCCGAGGGCAGGACCAGGCCTGTTTCCCCCCAGCCCCCACCCCACCACTTCCACCCAGCCTCAGCTCACAAGCTGGTGCATCCAAATGCAGGGCTTAGTACCTCTATCAACACATTTTCATTGATTGCCTTCCAGTACTGGGAGTCGGCTGGAGCACGGGGGATAGAGTGGTGACCCAGAGAGCCTGGTCCTGCAGAGACGTCAATAAGCCAATCTCAGTAGAGAAGTAAACAGATTAGAGCTCCGCGGGGGAGAGGGCTGCGGGAGGGCACCGGGGAGGGCTTCCCCAAGGAAGCTGTGTTAAACTGACTCTTGAAGCCTGCCTGGAGAATCCCACGGACAGAGGAGCCTGGCGGACTACAGTCCATGGGGTTGCAAAGAGTCAGGTACAACTGAGTGACTAACACTTTCCACTTTGCAGGTGACAGGGGACAGAATCTAGGGGCAGCCAGGTGGGAGACCCGGCACTTGCGAAGGACCCCCACAGCCTCCAACCATACCTGTTCCAAGCATCCTTTTTGTTCTTGCTCTGCCTTGCTTTCCCCTCCCAGCCAAGGGCTTGAGTGACCATTTTCAACTGCCCTGCACACACCAAGGTCATGAGGCATCCATTCCACAAGCAGGTGCCACCCTCCTCCCTGTGCCCTTTCTGGGCTGAACCTGGGACCATGGCGGGGACCAGGGTGCCCTGTGGGCTCACAACCTGCAGATGAAGCATGAAGATGCATACTGAACTCAGGGCTGAACTTCAGCCATCCTGGGCAGGGATGGGAAGGTGGGATCCGGGAAAGGACCCCAGGCTGTGCAGGCTAGTGGGGAGGTATTGGGTTTTAGGGGAGAAAGAGAATTAGCCCAGAGGTTGTCTGCCCAGAGTAGAGACCCAGCCCTGGCAGGGGACTCTGGGGCCTGGGGGTGGGGGGTGGCAGGCTTGGTGGAGTCCACGGGCAGGGTTTCTAACATGCAGGCATCTGGCTGAGAGGGAACTAGGTTAGTGTCAGATGGCTCAGCCACTGGGGTCAAAGCTGGGAAGCTGACCACCCATTCCCCTGCCCGTGAACACCCACACTGGCCTAGCTCGGGGCTGCAGCCTGGGATCTGGAGAGTCCTGCTCCACAGGGGTAAGAGACAGACCCCAAGGCCTCTGACCTCACCCCCTCTCTCAGTCAGCTCCTGCCCAGGAAAGCCTAAGCCTGTGCCCAGCACTAGCTGCCCAGAAAAGGAATCCCAATCACTGTGACCCATGCAACACATCTGGGCAGAATCCAGAAAAGCCTGGGATCAAACCCCTGTACTGCCAGCCGTGTGCTCTGCGACCCTAGGCAAGTCACTTCTCTCTCATCTGTACCTACACCTCTGGAGGATTCACCCACCATGCATTTCAAGCCGGGCGGGGCCTTGATAAATGCTGGCTTGAGGAGGGACCCTTGGCTGAGCGTGTGGATTTCTGGGATTTTCTGGAACCTACTCTCTTGGTCTGCGAAGTAGACCTTGACCTCTGGTCACTGCTGACTCCCCTGAGGCCAAATCCCAGGGAACAACTCCCCCGCTGCCCCCAGGCCTCTTCTGCCCTGGCTCTCTCGTCCCGCCTCTGCCTCGGTGTTCAGCCAGCTCTTCTGTCTCTGTGCCTCCTCCATGGTTTCACTGTCTTTGGTTTCCCTCCATCTTTGTCTGCCAGGAACTGTGTCCCGGAGGAACCAATACTCCAGGGCTTTTCTGTGTTCCCTTTTCCAAAGATGGGGAGAGGGAGGCAGGGAATGAGAGAGAAAGAGAGAGAAGAGAGGAGGGAAAAAAAAAAAAATCAAAGCCCACATATTGGTTCCAGATGTGGCTCTCTCTCCCAGCCCTCTCCAGCAATTTAATTAAATTCCCCCAGACAGCCAGGAGGGTTTCTTAATGATCAAATTTCCCGGCTCCCCTCCTAGAACGGGCCCTCTCTGTCTCCCTGACGGATGGCCGACGGGACTCTTCCTGCCGTCAGCTTTGCCAAGCAGGGTCCGTGGTGGTGGAGTGGGGTGGGGTGGGGGGCTTCCCCGGAGCACAAAGGACCCTGCTCTGCGCCCCACTCTGTCTCCCTCCATCCCCAAGGGCTCTGAGCCCTCCCGAGCCTTCGCTTGGCAGAGCCTCCCACTCAGCTGAGCTGCAAGGGGTGGAGGGGTCTGAGTGGTCCTTGCCCTGAGCTCCGCCTCTGGGCCGGCCTGCCAGGAACTGAGGCCAAGTGGGTGACAGTGGGAGTCAGATGGGGAGTCTGGATGAATCAAGACTCTGGGCTCACAGATCAGCGAGGCACAGGGCAGGCTCAGACCTCCTGGGCACCCTCCCCAACCCATTTTGGCAAGGGGATAGACCAAGGCTCATCGAGGGCAAGGCCTGGGCTGAGATTACACATACCTGCCTTCCAGGGATGGAGAAGGCAATGGCACCCCGCTCCAGTACTCTTGCCTGGAAAATCCCATGGATGGAGGAGCCTGGTAGGCTGCAATCCATGGGGTCGCTAAGAGTCAGACATGACTGAGCAACTTCATTTTCACTTTTCACTTTCATGCATTGGAGAAGGAAATGGCAACCCACTCCAGTGTTCTTGCCTGGAGAATCCTAGGGACGAGGGAGCCTGGTGGGCCGCCGTCTATGGGGTCACACAAAGTCGGACACGACTGAAGTGACTTAGCAGCAGCAGCAGCAGCCTTCCAGGGACAGAGAGGCAGACACAGACAGACTAGCATTTAGGTGGAGACGATGTGCCCGGAGGAGGCCTGGGATGCTTCCCGCATGTGGAGTTCAGTGTCCTCAGTAGCACCCCTGACTTCTGGAGCAGGAAGGAATCTAGGTGAGCCTCGAAACCACCATTTTTTGTGCCCATGAAGCAGTTAAGTTGAGAACAAGCCAGGCCAGACCCCAGGCCCCAGACCTCCTCCCATCTCGAGGTGGGGGTCCTGAGGGGCTCTGCGTGGACTGAACGTTTGTATTCCCCACCCCACAAATTCATACGTGGATGCCCTAACCTCCAATGTGATGGCGTTAGCAAGTGTGACTGTTGGAAGGCGTTAGCTTAGATGAGGCCATGAGGGTGGAACTCCCGCAATAGGATTAGTGCCCTTGAGGTCATCCCCCACAGGGGATGGCGGCCGCCTACAAGCAGGAAGAAGCGGCCTTGGAATGAAACCTACCTTGCTGGTGTCTTGATCTTGAGCTTCTCAGCCTCCAGAACTACGAGAAATGAATGTCTATGGTTGGAGCCACCTAACCTATGGTACTTTGTGCGGCAGCCCGAGCTAAGACAGGCTGCAGGTACCTTCTCTCCCTGTTCTCCTTCTGATCCCTAAGGACTCATCTCTTCTGGAAGAGGCTGGGGGGTCAGGTGAGGCCTCGGATGTGGGCACACATGATGGCAGAGAAAGGGGAGGGGTCCCTCAACATCCCCTCTGCAGCTCTGGGCTGCCCATCTCAGAGCTTCGTCAGGGGCTAGCCCAGCCCACAACTGGCTCTCACAGGCCCCACATCAGGACCACCTGGCAATGTCTGGATGCGGAATGTGGTGGGGACATGTCAGGGAGGAGGCTGCCCTTGGAGCAGGGGCTGCAGCCAGCAGGGCCGGATTTCCTGGAGGGGGCGGGTGCTGGGGAAAAAGTGGGGAGAAGATGGGGGCAGAGATGTCCCTAGGGGTTGGGGAGTCTTGAAAATGCTCCTGAGTGCTTCCTAGTAGAGACACAGAACGAGGGAGGGGACAGGGCAGTCTTTTCCCGGACCAGCCCAGATCCTTCCGGCCACTCCTGCTCCCGGTCCTCTGGTCCCTCAGCTGCCCCCTGAGTCCCACAGAGGGCCAGGCCCTTAAGCGTGGGGACTGCAGCCAAGCAGGCTGGGCCGCTTGTGAGGGTTGCGGGGGGTCAGGGTGGGGTCAGGTGTCGGGGAGGGGAAAGGAGACAGGAGTTTGTGGGGGGCGCACACAGGAGAAAGCCCAGGGTGGCGGCGGCGGCCCCATGGCCGCACCAGAGGGGGTCTGCCCAGTCCACCTCTCTGCCGGGACTGCCAGGCCTGTGGCTGGCAGCCCCACCAAGGAGAGGAGGGAGACTAGTCCTTGTGTGGACTGCTGTGTTCTCCAAGTGGTGGCTCAGACGGTATAGAATCTGCCTGCAATGCAGGAGACCCAGGTTCAATCCCTGGGTCCGGAAAATCCCCTGGAGAAGGAAAGGGCAACCTGCTCAAGTATTCCTGGTGGAGAATCCCATGGACAGAGGAGCCTGGCGGGCTACATACAGTCCATGGGGTTGTAAAGAGTTGCACAGGAGGAGAAGAGGACGACAGAGGATGAGATGGCTGGATGGCATCACTGACTCGATGGACGTGAGTCTGAGTGAACTCCGGGAGTTGGTGATGGACAGGGAGGCCTGGCGTGCTGTGATTCATGGGGTCGCCAAGAGTCGGACACGACTGAGCGACTGAACTGAACTGAACTGAGCGACTAATACCAAGTATCTTACTTTAAGGAAACTCTGCCAAATCAAAAAAGAGAGAGAAATAAAAGGGGAGGGGAGTAGTTTTACCAATTTCCCCCTCCAGGGCCTTATAAGGGACAGACCTGGCTGCCAACAGGGAGCACCGGGAAGGTGGGGTGCTGGGCTGGGGCCGTGACATTGGCCCTCCTGCAGCCTCAGCCCTGAGTGTGTGTGTGTGCACATATGTGAATGCGTGTGCATGACTGTGTCTCAGCAAGTGTTTGCATGTGAGAATGTCTTGCGAGTGTGAATGCAGTGTCACACGCACGTGTGGGTGTGTAAGGATGCCTGTGTGTGAAAGTGTGCGTGAACATGTGTGAGCGTGTAAAAGGGTGAGCAGGAGTGGGGGGGGGAGGGGAGCGGGAGGGAGTGCGGGGGACCATGGCTGGGCAGGGGGTGGGTTTCCAGGGAGATGCCGAGGGCCAGGCTCGGGCTCGAGTCCTGGGGAGCTGCTTGCTGGCTAGCTGGCCTGGAGCTGGTCAGTCCTCTCTGCAGGCCTTGGTCTCCCGACTATGACCCAGGAGTATTGCTACCGCTTCTTTCCTGGGGTGTTCTGACCAGTCGATGAGACATCCATGTGAAGTGAAGTGAAAGTTGCTCAGTCATGTCTGACTCTCTGAGACCCCAAGGACTACACAGTCCATGGAATTCTCCAGGCCAGAATACTGGAGTGGATAGTCGTTCCCTTCTCCAGGGGATCTTCCCAATCCAGGGACTGAACCCAGAACCCACACTGCGGATTCTTTACCAGCTGAGCCACTAGGGAAGCCCAAGAATACTTCCCAAGAATACTGAAGTGGGTAGCCTTTCCCTTCTCCAGGGGGTCTTCCCAAGCCACGGACTGAACTCAGGTCTCCCGATTCTTTACCAGCTGAGCCACAAGGGAAGCTGTGCAGAGCTTCTAATCTGATGCACGGGCCCAGGACGCCCTCCACCAGAGGCTGCCGCTGTACCAATGCATCATCCATGAAGTCAACCTGGGCCCTGTGGTACCAGAGGACTAGGGAGGGCAGCCAGGGGAGGGCGGCGGCCAGGGGAGCCGGGGGCATTCGGGAGGGCCTCAGGGGAGGTGACCTCTGTGCTGGGAAGGATGTCCCTAGGTGAAGTTGGGAGAAAGTTTTTTTAATTAATTAATTTATTTGGCTGTGCTGGGTCCCAGTCGCAGGATGTGGAATCTCCGATCTTCAGCTCCGATATGTGAACCCTTGGTTCAAGTGGGATCTAGTTCCCCGACTAAGGACCGGACCCAGGCCCCCTGCACAGAGTCCCGGTTTCTGGACCACCAGGGGAGTCCCAGGAGGAGAGAAGTTTTTGTGGACAGACCTTGCTCTGGTGCTCTATGGTCTTCCCTTCAACCCCAGGAGTAAGAGTGCTCAGGGCCAGATCCTGCCTCTGGCTGGTTTAGCATTTTGAGTCTCAGGTAAGACACAGTCCTTGGTAAGAAGGTGGAAAATCACAGAAGCCCAAAGAAGATCAAAGTTTCCCTGATCCCGGCCCCTAGAAATAATCACTGTTAACATCTCAGTATGGGACCACTGAGAATTACTCCCGGGACTTCCCTGGTGATCCAATGGTTAAGATTCTGTGTTTCTAATGCAGGGGCTGTGGGTTTGATCCCTGGCTGGGGAACAAGGATCCCAGATGCCATGCAGCACGACCAAAAACTTAAAAATAAATAGAAGAATTAGTCCTTCCCATGCGCACATGTACACACACACACTTTTTCCCAAGTGGGATCAGACAGCACCTACCGTTCTGTAACTTACTTTGCTGAGCTTCTGTAGAGCAGAATCGAGCATGTGGTAAGTCCCATATGTCAGCTGTTTTCACTGTTAGTGTTGAAAAGCTGGAGAGACTACACTTCTCTCCTTATTTTGGTCACCCTTTTTCATCCTTCGTGACATGGCTGTGCATGTCCTTTGACCATTCTTCTCTTAGGGTTTTCGTTTTCTTCTTGTTGATTTTCAACAGTTCTTTATATATGAAGGTTATCCCCCTCTGTGCGTTAGGTACTCAGAGTGACTCCCAAACTCCCTGGGGAGGAGGAGGCAGGGACAGACCCTGCTAGGGTCTGAGCACTGGGTGCTTGGCCCCAGGCCCACCGCCTGCTAAGAAGCCTGGAGTTGGGTGGCGGGAAGTGGCTGGACCGGCAGGATAGTGAGAGGCAGGCAAAAAAAGAGAAGGTTCAGAGCTGAAACGAGAGGCTCTGAGTGACAGAGCCTTAATGGGAGGCAGATGGAGGAAACAGGATTGCCCTTGCTGACGGGAAGGAGGTCATGGGTCACGGAGCTTTCTAAAGATAGGAGTCTGGGAGACGGGCAGGCGACAGGGCCTGTTCCATGGTGTGGTGCCCAGGGGCTGGGACAGAGCAGAGGTCAGCCCCTCCCTTCTGCATGTCCAGACCCTCTCAGGCCCAGAAGCAGAGGAGATGCAGGCACCCGACCCCTGGAGGCCAGGTATATGGAAGAGACCCCCAAACTTGGGTTAATGACCCAGCCCAGCTGTGCAACATTGGACAAGCACTCAAACCTCTCTGAGCCTCAGTTTCCTTGTTGAAAAGGGTGTAATACCAACACCTACTTATTGCTGTTCAGTCTCTAAGTCACATCTGACTCTTTGAAACCTCATGGGCTGCAGCACGCCAGGCTTCCCTGTCCTTCACTATCTCCCAGCATTTGTTGAAATTCATATCCATTGAGTCAGTGATGCCATCCAATCATCTCATCCTCTGTCACCCCCTTCAGGAGGGTATATTAAGATAAGTATGTCAAACGTTACTATAGAATGGGCTCAGTAAATAAAAGTTAACTTGGGATTGTTACTGTTCTAATCACTAGACAATTGTTCTTTTAGAGCCCATTGGCGACATCAAGGATCTCTTCATTGGCTCCAACTCTGTCAGAGCCAAAGGCCTTTGAGTTACAGGGGGGGAAACTGAGGCCTGGCGTCCAGAAGGGCCATGCCTGGGGTCATCCACTGGAGTGGCTGTGTATCCTCCAAGGAGATATTTTAAATCCTAATCCTGAGGAACCTATGACCGTGGTCTTATTTGGAAATAAGGTTTTTGCAAATGTAATCAAGTTAAAGTGAATTCATACTGGATTAGGGTGGGCCCTCAATCCAGTGACTGGTGCCATTTAGAAAGGACAGGGAGATCTGGACACAGACACAGATGTAGGAAAGAAAGCCACATGAAGACAGAGGCAGGCAGAGATCAATTCAGTCCAGTCACTCGGTCGTGTCCGACTCTTCGAGAACCCATGGATGGCAGCACGTCAGGCCTCCCTGTCCATCACCAACTCCCGGAGTTTACTCAAATTCATGTCCATTGAGTCAGTGATGCCATCCAACCATCTCATCCTCTGTTGTCCCCTTCTCCTCCTGCCTTCAATCTTTCCCAGCATCAGGGTCTTTTCCAATGAGTCAGGTCTTTGCATCAGGTGGCCAGAGTATTGGTTTCAGCTTCAACATCAGTCCTTCCAATGAATAGTCAGGACTGATTTCCTTTAGGATGGACTGGTTGGATCTCCTTGCAGTCCAATGGACTCTCAAGAGTCTTCTTCAACACCACAGTTCAAAAGCATCAATTCTTTGGCACTCAGCTTTCTTTATAGTCCAACTCTCACATCCATACATGACCACTGGAAAAACCATAGCCTTGACTAGATGGACCTTTGTTGGCAAAGTAGTATCTCTGCTTTTGAATATGCTGTCTAGGCTGGTCATAACTTTTCTTCCAAGGAGTAAGCATCTTTTAATTTCATGGCTGCAGTCACCATCTGCAGTGATTCTGGAGCCCCCAAAAATAAAGTCTGTCACTGTTTCCACTGTTTCCCCATCTATTTGCAATGAATTTATGGGACCTGATGCCATGATCTTAGTTTTCTTAATGTTGAGCTTTAAGCCAACTTTTTCACTCTCCTCTTTCACTTTCATCAAGAGGCTCTTTAGTTCTTCACTTTCTGCCATAAGGGTGGTGTCATCTGCCTATCTGAGGTTATTGATATTTCTCTCAGCAATCTTGATTCCAACTTGTGCTTCCTCCAGCCCAGCATTTCTCATGATGTACTCTGCATGTAAGTTAAATAAGCAGGGTGACAATGTACAGCCTTGATGTACTCCTTTACCTATTTGGAACCAGTCTGTTGTTCCATGTCCAGGCAGAGACCAACACAAGCCATGCCCAGAGATGCTAAAAACCTTCTCTATTGTCTTCAGAGGGAGCATGGTCCTGCTGACACTTTGAGGTCAGAGTTCTGGCTCCCAGGACTGAGAGAGAACAGATTTCTGTTGTTTTAAGCCACCCAGTTCCTGGTGCTTTGTTCTCACAGTCTCAAGGAATGAATGAAGCCAGGGTTGAGGCTGGCCTTGGGCCAGGCTGTGTCCACCCCTCCCAGTTCTGCCCTGGACCCTATAGAATGGTCTAGAAGATGGGCCGCCTGTCGTTACTGACCACGTGCTCTAGCCTTCTCCAGGCCCCTTAGGCCCCTCACCTGTGCCATGGAGCAAGTGACTCGGGATCACTGTGAAACCCGGGGGTCACCTGGGGGTGCCTGTGCCATTCAGGGCCCCGGGATCAATTGACGGGTGGGGTGTGAATCCTTCAAAAAGGGGCAGGCATTCCCAGACCCCCAAGGGAACTCCTGCGGAGACTGAGGTACACCAGAGCAAGGGTCCCATCCAGAGGGATCTTGTTGCCAGGTAGGAATTTGGGCCCAAGTGTCCAGTCTTCTGCTTTTACAAGACAAGCTGGAAATCTCCGCTTCTGTGTGAGTAAAATAAATTTCCCAGTTTCACTTAAGGAGAAGATACTTCTTCCTGGAGTGAGAACCAAGGCAGACGTGTGCTGGAAATGAGGGACTTTGTAGTCTGGAGCCCCTTCTGGCAAGCTTGCCGCGTGTGTGTGTGTGTGTGTGTGTGTGTGTGTGTTAGTCGCTTAGTCGTGTCCAACTTTTTGTGACCCCATGGACTGTAGTCAGCCAGGCTCCTCTGTCCGTGGAATTCTCCAGGCAAGAATACTGGAGTGGGTTGTCATTTCCTCTTCCAGGGGATCTTCCTGACCCAGGGATTGAACCCAGGTTTCCTGAATTACAGGCCGATTCCCTGCTGATCCCCCTACCACTTTTCTTGCCCCTTTAGGCAATGGAGGGGGAAGCAAAATTAGGTCTTCTGAGACCTGATGGGGATTTTAAAGGTTCATCCCTTGATCTGCACAACAACCTTATAAACTGAAGAATTATAAGCAAGCAATTGTCCAGCCCTTGCTGCATACTGGACCCTGCTGGGTCCCCATAGCTGGACCTGGAAGGCTTTGGATTGGGTTTTTCTTGGTGGACGGGGTCGGGGCGGGATTGGGGAGCCCTACTCTACCCATTTTTTAATGTTTAATCGTAGGCACATGGGATTGTCTTTAAATTCATCTCTAAACGTTTTCCACTTCCTTCAACAAGACTTGTCCCTGACACGTGTCAGGTGGGAGAGACTCCCAAGCCCACGTGGTGGAGGGTGGGGGGCGATGAGAGACCAAGGCTGCCACCTGAGCGGCTGGGACTGGTGCACCCCTGCACGACGGGCTTTCCAGAATCACGAAGACATCAGGGCTCCACCGTGGGCCTCAAGGTTGTGGACGTTTGAATGCGAGGCCCAAGGCCTGACGCTACTCCCTAGAAAAGTGGCCCCAGCCTTGGGCTCCTTCCTGTTAGATTCGACTGACAGTAACAGAGCTCTTGACCCAAGATCTTGCGTGGGTTTGATTATCCCCATTTTACAGATGAAGAAAGTGAAGTTCATTGAGTCCATCAAGGCAGAAAGTGGAAGAAGCCCCAGTAGGCTGCAAGGGCTAAGGAATCGTCCTCATCGCCCGTCGGGGTGGGTGTAGTTCAGTCAGAGTGGGGAGAAGGTGAAAGCCAGGCCCAACCGTGGTCCGACCCAACTCCCACCCAAGTCGGGGGCACCGGGGGTCCAGCCTTCCTGGGAGCTGGGAAAGGATCCGCCCGGTGTGTACTCGCTCAATGGGCGGAGCTCGGACGGCGCCCAGCGGCCGCGAGCGGGATAGCAAGGCGGAGCCGGGTCGGGCCGGGAAAGGAGTTTGCGGGCCTAGGGCTGGGATCGGACTTGGCTGCGGGTCTGCGCCCTCCAGTCCTGCGGGCTGCCCCCACAAGACACCCCGAGCTTGCTCACCCAATCGCACCACGATCCTCCGAACCCGCAGAGGGCGCTGTCGCCGCCGCCCGGTCCCTTCCCCGGGGCCTGAGCGGGCCGGAAGCGCGCGGATGACTTCCGGCGCGTAGCCCCGGGTTGGGCGGTGCACCGAGCCGGGCGCGGGGCGGGGGACTGGACCTAGCGAGTGGCCGAACCTGGTCAGGACTGCGGGCCCCGCGACGCACCCCAGTCGGCGTCTCCGCCTCGGTGGAAGGTGCGGCCGCCGCCATGCCGTTCCTGCATGGCTTCCGGAGGATTATCTTCGAGTACCAGCCGCTCGTGGATGCTATCCTGGGCTCCTTGGGCATCCAGGACCCCGAGCGGCAGGAGCCCCTGGACGGGTAACTCGCGCCCTCCCCCGCCTCAGACCGGCGCGGCACCCCTTTCCTTGTCGCCATAAATATGGCGGGCGGTGTCCTCATCTGTCAGATGAGACCGAGGGCGGGCGGGGATGGGTGGAGGCGGCCGCGGCCCGCTCAGGGAGGGCCGTGGGGCTGGGTGGCGGCAGGGCCTCTGCCTCAGCGCCCCACCCTGCGCCCTGCCTGTCCTGTGCCCTCTGCCTGGAGTTGCAGAGGGGCAGGGTGTAATCGGTAAACGCGGCGCGGGATGAGCTTTCTGTAGCCCCGAGTTTCCCGTTTGGTATAGACAGGCGCGGGTCTGTCATACATGAACCTGTGGGAAGGCTGTTCAGAAAGCATCGTTTAGAGGCTACATTGGCGAGCTAAAACCCTCAGCCTTCGTGGTGATCGTGCTCCCAGAGAGGAGAGGCTGACAGTGATTAAAGTGGTATATACTGCCTTACGTGGAGCGGAGAAAAGAGCCGAGGAGAGGGGGATCGGGGGTGTGTTTCGGGCATCAGTTGGAATTGGCGAGGGGGGTAGGCGGGTTGGGGCTGTGGAGCAAAGGGCTTTCTGGGTCCCTCTGCCTTCGGTGGACCGAACGTCTCTGAGTGTGATCGGGCTTCGGGAGGTCTGCTGACCGCCCTGGCTGCGGGATGGCCTGAGCTGGGGTGCAGCACCTTCTGCAGCCCCGGGTCAGTCGGTGTCTGGTTCTTGCCCTTGGCCGCAAGGGTTCCCTTCAGTGCTGACAGCGCAGGTGTATGAGGCTTTGTACCCAAGCCAGGGGCCAGGTTGTATGGGTAACTTGGAAGGAGGTTGATGACAGCCCCAATCCTTTCTCAGCAAACCTGAGGAGTCTGCTCCATTGAAAAGATCTTGCTTGGTCCTTTCTCCCACCCTTTTCGGAAGAGACTTTCTGCCCCATGGAGCCAGGGCCCTGCCTGGGGTGGGGGTGGGGGCGAAGTGGGGGGTGACTGCAGGAGACCAAAGGCCACCTACCCGCAGGGTGCCAAGCCAGCTTGTCCCACCCTCAGCTGGTCCTCTCTCCTGCCCCAGGCCCAGTTATGCCACCAGCGAGGAGAGCCGCATCCTTGTTCTCACCGAGCTGCTGGAAAGAAAAGCCCACTCTCCATTTTACCAGGAAGGCGTGAGCAACGCCCTGCTGAAGATGGCCGAGCTGGGGCTGACACGCGCAGCCGCCGTGCTCCTGCGGAATGGAGCCAACCTCAACTTTGAAGGTCCTCCGGAGCCTGGAGGGCTGGGGTGGACAGATGGCTTAGGTGTGGCCTGGGCGGGGGTGGGGGGTGGGGGGTGGGTGGGTGGTCAAGCCTCCAGGCTCTGCCCTCATCTGTCTCAGGGGTGATGCCCGAGGAAGCCCGCACTGGGTGGCCTCCCAGCCTGCAGGTTTCCCAGAGGCCCTTAACCGCCTCTGCTCGGAGCAGGTTTGTCACTGCTCCTGTCAGGCGATTGACTTAGCAAACTTTCCTCCAGCTCCCAGTTAAGTCCTTGCTTCCATTAATGCGAAAATGGGGCTGCTGGCGCTGTGCCCAGAGCTAAGGGAAAGTAATTTTCTGCCGCTGGTTCTGAGCCACGGGGAGAGGGGGGAAACAGATAACACACTGGGCATAAATCACAGACTGACGGTGTTGGTGTCCGGCTGGTGTGCCCGGGAGGTGCTGAGGGAGCCATCTTCCTTCCCTCTTTGTTTTGCCCTGGGTGGGGGGCTGGGGCGGGAGACAAGGTCAGCCAGGAGACACTCGGGACTGACTTGTTCCCAAATGGGGGTTTTTGTGCTGATACAGGACGTGCCAGGCGTATCTTTCCTCCCTTTTGGAGGACAGGCTCAGAGGCTGCTGGGCTCCTGGGAGGTCAAGGAGCTGGGGGAGGCATTCTGTAGTCAGTCACTTGGGAGACCCAGCTTTGAGCATTTGTGGGTGTTCCTCCCCACAGTTTTATTTTAGGTCCTATTTTGCAAAAGGGACTAAAACCCAGATTAAGTACTTGTCCGTTCATTGGAATGCCTCCCCAGTACCCGAACTTAGGCCTGACTCCGAGCACCCTAGCATCCGACGAGGACAGCTGTGTCCTGACCTCTTATGGTGCCAGGAGCCCTTGGGTTGGAGTGTTGGGGCTGGGCTGCCAGGCTGGTCCTGGGATCCTGTGAGAATGTGCTGATGGGCAGGACTGATGTGAGCTGTGTCTGCGCCTTCAGACCCCGTCACCTACTACACGGCACTGCATATCGCCGTCCTGCGAAACCAGCCTGACATGGTGGAGCTGCTGGTGCGCCACGGGGCCGACATCAACCGGAGGGACCGGGTAAGAGCCAGCCCTGCTCTGAAGGAGGGATGTGGCTGGGGCCCTGAGCCGCTCACAGGCCCCAGGGCCAACCTGGCTGTGCTTTCTCGGCTCAGATCCACGAGAGCAGCCCCCTGGACCTAGCCAGCGAGGAGCCGGAGCGCCTGCCCTGCCTGCAACGCCTCCTGGACCTCGGAGCAGACGTCAATGCGGCCGACAAGCATGGTGGGTGCTCCTGGAGAAAAGCAGGATGGGCTGGGGCAGGATAGACTGCCTCGTGAGGTAACCCCGGGCGTGCGGGGGTGACGGCTCGTTAGGCAGGCTGGAGGCAGCCCGTCTGATGGCAGAGCATGGCTGGTGCGCGCTGGTGTCTTCTGCTGACTCACAGAGGCTCGGGAGGCAGTGCATCTTGGCCCCACGAGGACGTCTGCAGGAGCTGGACCTGTGTGCTCAGCTCCTGAGTGATGGGGCTTCCTTCCACCCAGGCTGGGTCTCAGGTAGCATTTCAGGGTCCAGAAAAATCCTCCTTCTCCTGGCCCTTCTGGTCCGGTGTTTGTGTCGGTGGAGAGAAAACGGCCAGAAACTTGTCACCCTCAGCCGTGGCTGAGAGGTCAGTTTGGTGTTTTGTTTTTGGCTGTGCCAGGTCTTTGTTGGTATGTGGACGTCTGTCTAGTTGGCGAGTGGGGGCGACTTTCCGGTTGCGGTGTGCAGGCTTTCCATTTCGGAGGCTTCTCTTGTGGAACACTGGCCCTAGAGCATGTGGACTCAGGAGCTGTGGCTCCTGGGCTCTCCAGCACGGTCTTAGTTGCTCTTCGGATATGGGATCTTCCAGACCAGGGATCAAACCTGTGTCTCCTGCACTGAGGTGGATTCTTTACCACTGAGCCACCAGTTTTGGTGTTTTTTTTTTTCATTTGGCTGCACCGGGTCTGAGTTGTTGCACATGGGATCTAGTTCCCTGACCCGGGACCAAACCCAGACCCCCAGCACTGGGTGCACAGAGTCCTAGTCACTAGGCCACAGGGAAATCCCCCAGGTCAGTTGTTTTTAGCCTTCAGTATCTGGACCTGAGGGTATTTCCTCTCCCACCCCCAGGCCGTCCAGCCTGACCTCTGCTTCCCCAGCCCTCACTCCCCGCCTCACCAGCTCTCCCCCTCTAGGTAAGACGGCCCTGCTCCACGCTCTGGCCAGCAGTGACGGGGTGCAGGTCCACAACACCGAGAACATCCGGCTCCTGCTGGAAGGAGGTGAGCCCTGCCCTTCCACGCGGCTCCCCCTGGCCCGTGAGGCGCGGCTCCGCTGGCCGAAGGCCTCCTCCCACCTTCTTCCCCATCCTGGCTCTCCTAGGGGCGGACGTCAAGGCCACGACCAAAGACGGGGACACAGTGTTCACCTGCATCATCTTCCTGCTGGGCGAGACGGTGGGAGGCGACAAAGAGGAGGCCCAGCTGATCAATCGCTTTTGCTTCCAAGTCACGCAGCTGCTGCTGGCCCACGGCGCCGACCCCAGCGAGTGCCCGGCCCACGAGTCCCTCACGCACATCTGCCTCAAGAGCTTCAAGCTCCACTTCCCCCTGCTGCGCTTCCTGCTGGAGTCGGGAGCCGCCTACAACTGCTCCCTGCACGGCGCGTCCTGCTGGTCCGGCTTCCACATCGTCTTCGAGAGGCTCTGCTCCCACCCGGGCTGCGCGGAGGACGAGAGCCACGCGGACCTGCTGCGCAAGGCCGAGACCGTGCTGGACCTCATGGTGACCAGCTCCCAGAAGCTGCGGCTGCCCGAGAGCTTCGACATCCACCCCGTGGGCAGCCTGGCGGACAAGATCCAGGCCCTGCACTCCTCCCTGAGGCAGCTGGAGAGCTACCCGCCGCCCCTCAAGCACCTGTGCCGCGTGTGCATCCGCCTCTGCCTTCAGCCGTGGCCCGTGGACGCCAAGGTCAAGGCCCTGCCTCTGCCCGACAGGCTCAAGTGGTACCTCCTCAGCGAGCACAGTGGCGCCGTCGAGGACGACCTCTGACCGTCCGGGCTGCGGGGCGGGGTCTGGGCAGCCCCGTCGGCCTGTGGGTGATTCAAGTACCAGGGCAGCCCGAGGGGAGGGCCTTGGATCCGCCTGTCAGAAGGTGCAGGGTGGAGCCAGGTGGCCGCAAGCGCTCCAGCGGGGGAAGGCCTCTCTCTGCAGGGAGACTGCCCCCGCTTCCCCTGGGAGCGACTCCAAGCCTCGGCCCACAGTGGAACCAGGGACAGGGTTTAGGACAAGCACAGACCCTCCTGATGGGAGGGAGTGCCAAGCACTGAGAGAAGCAAGGGGGCTCCACGCCTGCGCCCTCCTGAGGAAGCCGGCCCGGCCCGCGTGGAGACGCCCGGAGGGGCCTGTGGGGTGCAGCCCAGCCGAGACCCTTGACTCTTCACTCAAGATTCTGTCAAAAACATAAGTGCTTCGGGGCAGGTAGGGAGAGAGCAGAGCTAACTCTGGCCAGCTTCTATAGCTCTGGGGCAAGCCACCCAGCACCCCGCCTACCAAGGGGCAGGGCTGTGCTCTGGTGGCAGCTGTTTGTGCCAAACCTGGGGTTTGGGGACCAAGCCTTCTAAAAAGCAATCATGCATGACCATGGGCTGTCTTTCTGAAATGTCTTATGTCGTGAGGGCTCATCTGATGGGAAAAGCTACCAAGGCTGAAAGCCAACCTCCGCCCTGTGTTGAGCCCTCACCAGGCCGCCTGCGGGTCCCACAGGGTGGTTATTGTGAATTGTGTAACCGCCTTGGAGATAAGCTGAGGGGACTAAAGGATATATTTATAAATTAAACTGATTTCTCTTGGCCTTAAAGGTCCTTGTGTAACATTCACACATATACGCCCACCACCTTCCCTGAATTCAGGGTAAAGGATCCCACAGCAGCCGGGAGGGAGGGGCGGCAGGTACAAGATGCTGCGCTTAGAGCAGTTTGCAAACCGCTCCACATGGTTGTCCCAGTAAAGACAAGTACCACTCCAGACAGGCGAGGGCCTCTCCAATATAGGCTTCACCCTTTTATTTTTGACTGAAAATGCCCCCCAAGGAGGAGCCACAGGCACAGCCAGGAGTGACACCCTGGCCTCTCCCCTTGCCGCAGGCTGCAGTGACCATCAAGTTAGGACGCCAGGGCCCCATCCCCACCAGCACCAGGAACGTGGACACGGCCCCATCCCCACCAGCACCAGGAACGTGGACACGGCCCCATCCCCACCAGCACCAGGAACGTGGACACGCCCCCATCCCCACCAGCACCAGGAACGTGGACACGCCCCCATCCCCACCAGCACCAGGAACGTGGACATGCCCCCATCCCCACCAGCACCAGGAACGTGGACATGCCCCCATCCCCACCAGCACCAGGACCGTGGACATGCCCCCATCCCCACCAGCACCAGGAATGTGGACACGCCCCCATCCCCCACGAGCACCAGGACCGTGGACACGCCCCCATCCGCCACCAGCACCAGGACCGTGGACACACCCCTATCCCCCACGAGCACCAGGAACGTGGACACGCCCCCATCCGCCACCAGCACCAGGAACGTGGACACGCCCCAGCCCCCACGAGCACCAGAAACGTGGACATGCCCCATCCCCACCAGCACCAGGAACGAGGACACGCCCCAGCCCCCACGAGCACCAGAAACGTGGACATGCCCCAGCCCCCACGAGCACCAGAAACGTGGACATGCCCCATCCCCACCAGCACCAGGAACGTGGACATGGCCCCATCCCCCACCAGCACCACGAACGTGGACACGGCCCCATCCCCCACCAGCACCACGAACGTGGACACGGCCCCATCCCCCACCAGCACCACGAACGTGGACACGGCCCCATCCGCCACCAGCACCAGGACCGTGGACACACCCCTATCCCCCACGAGCACCAGGAACGTGGACACGCCCCCATCCCCCACGAGCACCAGGACCGTGGACACGCCCCCATCCCCCACCAGCACCAGGAACGTGGACACGCCCCCATCCCCCACCAGCACCAGGAACGTAAACATGCCCCATCCCCCACCAGCACCAGGAACGTAAACATGCCCCGTCCCCCACCAGCACCAGGAACGTGGACACGCCCCCATCCCCCACCAGCACCAGGAACGTGGACACGCCCCCATCCCCCACGAGCACCAGGACCCTGGACATGCCCCCATCCCCCACCAGCACCAGGAATGTGGACATGCCCCGGCCCCCACCAGCACCAGGAACGTGGACACGCCCCCATCCCCCACCAGCACCAGGAACGTGGACATGCCCCCATCCCCCACCAGGAACGTGGACATGCCCCCATGCCCCCATCCCCCACCAGGAACGTGGACATACCCCATCCCCCACGAGCACCAGGAACGTGGACATGCCCCTGGCCCCCACCAGCACCAGGAACGTGGACATGCCCCCGGCCCCCAAGAGCACCAGGAATGTGGACATGCCCCCATCCCTGAGCACCAGGAACGTGGACATACCCCAGCCCCCACGAGCACCAGGAACGTGGACATGCCCCAGCCCCCACGAGCACCAGGAACGTGGACATGCCCCATCCCCCACGAGCACCAGGAACGTGGACATGCCCCATCCCCCACGAGCACCAGGAACGTGGACATGCCCCATCCCTGAGCACCAGGAACGTGGACATGCCCCATCCCCACCAGCACCAGGAACGTGGACATGCCTCCATCCCCAACGAGCACCAGGAACGTGGACATGCCCCATCCCCACCAGCACCAGGAACGTGGATATGCCCCCATCCCCAACGAGCGCCAGGAACGTAGACATGCCCCATCCCCCACCAGCACCAGGAACGTGGACACCCCCCCATCTCCCAACAGCACCAGGAACATGGACGTGCCCCCATCCCCACAATTCAGCAGGTGCCGCATGGGCTCTGGCAGCCAGGAGGTCTGGAACTGCAGGCCCCACAGCCCCAGCTCCCCTCCTACCCCGAGGCACAGTCCTCAGCAACTTCATTAAGGGTCATTCTGTTCCTCCTGAGGCAGCCAGGCCTGTGACTGGAGGGCCAGCCAGTGTCCTGGAGGTGAGGGACTCTCGCTTCTGATAGGAGCACAGGGGCCCCGGGGTCGCCCAGTCCCCACCTCGCTGCAGCCTCAGCGCCCCATCCAGCAGCACCCCTCCAGACCGGGTCTCTTATGCCTTTTTGAAAAACAGCCTGTTTGGCAGTAGACGGCAGACAGGTATATTTAGTGACCCCGCTCAACACTCCCGAACCATCAACGTGGCGCTTCTGGGCCTCGCCCGGCCGCCAGTCCCCGGCCCCACACCGGGCCCTCGCTCCGCCGGCCCGCTCATCTCAGGGCAAGGCTGTAGACGTGGTAGATCTCGTCTGGGAGGTTCTCCTGCCGCTCCTGGGCCAGGAGGCTGAGGCCTGCGCTGCGGACGATCCTGTGCACCACGTCCAGGGCGCGGCACACGCTGCTGTCCACGTCGTCCAGGATGACGCCCTCCTGGGCCATGTTGTCCTTGATGACAATAATGCCATTGGGGCGCAGGCCCCGCTTGCAGCGCCGCAGGAACTCGGCCAGATGCTGATCGGTCAGGTGGCCTGGGGGAAGCAGAGGCTGTCACCGGGGAGAGGCAGGCCCCGCTGGGCCCCTGCCTGGCCTTCGGCACCACTACTACCTTCCTGAGTGCTGACCGTGCTGAACACACAGGGCACGCTGGCTCTCAACAGCCCTGAGGGGGTTCACCAAACCCCACTTTGAGCGGAAATGGGCTCAGAAGCCACCTGCCTCACACCTGCCCTCCACCCTCCCCTCCTAACCTTTGCCAGCGGCGTGCACCCAGCCGAGTTCCTCACCTACATCACAACCCCAAACAGAACTCAGGGCTGGACCCCGTGGGTTCCTGGCAGGCCTGGGCCACCGAGCTTGCAGTGGGGAGGCCTGCTGCCAGGTGGGCAACCCGAGAAGAGCACCCCGATTGTGCCATCAGGCTAAGTGGGTGCAGGCCAGGACAGCAGGGCACGGCTCGCTCCCCACAGACAGCACAGCGGGCGGCTGAGGCTTCCACTTCTCCTAAAAACCCCTTCCTTAGAAAAACTCATTTCCACATTCTTTGAATGCAATTAAAACTTGAAAATTCAATATTTTTTTCAGCAAAGAACTGCCCCCAAATGGGTCGCAGCAGATACTGAGTTGAAACAAAATGTGGAAACAAATGAGCCTTTGAGGTGGAGCCCCGGGGAGGGAGGAGTTGAGGAGCCTCTGGCCCCCCACCCGCAGGAGCAGAGATGGGCAGGAAAGTGCAGAGAGGCGCGGCAGGCTCACCTATCACCCACTGGATCCAGATCACATCGTAGGACTGTGGCTCGGGGCTGAAGTCCTGCAGGCCGCAGCAGAAGAAGTTCCTCACTCTCTTGCCCTCCTCGCCCAGGTAGGTCTTAGCCTTGACCAGGAAGTCCTCTGTTACATCCACCATGTCCACCACTCCAAAGAGAGGCAAGAGCAGCCGCTTGGTGATCCTCCCAATGCCGGCTCCGCAGTCCAGGGCGTATGAGGTCCCCGTCTTGTTCGGGCCTTCCTGAAGCAGCAGAGAAGACAGACTGAAGAGAAGGGTTAGAAGCCAGAGGGACCCCTCTGCAAAGGGCCTTTCCTTGTGAGCCCCCAGAACTACTCAGATCAGCACAGGCTGGTGGCTGGCGTGGGTGGCGCCGGCGGTGGGCGTGAGCACAGCACAGCCGTTTTCTGGGTCACATGTTCCTGAGATGAAAGCCAACCTCCACTTAAAGGTGTTAACTTGACTAGATGCACTCATCTCCTCTCGCTCACAAGGGCCGTGGAGAGAAGCAGTGAAAGAAGGAAGAGGGCACTCGGTGAGCACACCTGGGAGGCTGGCACGCGGGTGGAGCAGGGGGCAACAGCAGCCACGGTGTGTGCCAAGGGAGAGGCAGGGAGGCGGGCCTGGGGAGGCTCTGGCCCTAGCGCTGCCAGCCTGGCACAGAGGCGGTGGCAGGACAAGAAAGTGGGAGTCTGTGTTCAGCAGACCAGCCAACACCCACAGCCCAGATATTTGCAAACATGGCAAGAGAGCAAAGGTTTCCGCCTCTGGAAAAATGGAACAGTCTGCGAGAAAGCTGCTCTGTTCCGGCACCAGGAGGCCCCAGCATGACAGCCGGCTCCTGGCTGGGGACCTTGCGGCAAAGCCTACGAGCTGGCCCGCCCCACCCGCTCGTCAAGGCCTGGGTGGTGGACGTGGGCTCTCCTCCTGGAGAGCACACCAGACCTGCCTACCCTCAGAAACCTCTGCAGGAACTTCCGGGAGCTGTTGATGTCGATGCTGGAGATGTGGCCATACCCCCCGAGCATGCCGTCCACGGTGGCAGGGACCTCCTTCCAGTACGTCTTGGCCTTGGAGTAGAACTGCTTCTCGTCCTCGATCACCTCGCTCGTCATGCTGTCAGCAGCCACGTCTCTGCCCAGGCACCAAACTCAGCACTGGTGGTTCCTGAGAAGGAAAGGAAAGTGGGTGAAGCAGCCAGGTTTCGGGCCCCAGTCTCCTGGCATGGCTGCTCCTGGTCACACGATCCTGTCTGATGCCGAGGAGTGGCTGCCCCCTCCAACCCCCGCCCGCTCCTACCCCTCGGAGGGCAGTGCCTCCTGACAAGAGCCGTATTCAAGTCATTTCACAAAGCTATCTTCATGTCAGAGCAGGAGACCCGGCGTCCTGGCTTCTCCATCTTTCCTTTCCCGACAAGACACCTGACCTGGCGGCTTCTGACCCCACGGTAGACAGGATCCCGATCTACAGTTAAAGAAGAGCAAAGCACGGAACTGAAGCCTCCTCTCTGGGACCCCGAGGACCCCGCCTCCCAGCTTCGGTCATGAGCACGTGGACAGGCTCGCCACGGGGTGCAGTGCTGCGAACAGGGAGAGAGGCAGGCGGACACACACCACTGTGCGTGAGGGCCACAGAGGGGCACAGGGGCGGGCAGACGACGGGCGCCAGGAGACGTGACACAGCAGCCGACACCAGGGAGGAGGACACATTCGCACAGCGACTGGGAAGACGCGAGGGCAAGGGGCTCCTCCAAGGGGAAGCTCGGGGTCCTCTAGGTCACGGCTGCCAACTCAGCCTTCACCCCGAAGGGCAGCGAGCTGCAACTACTCCGGGTTAAGCAGGAAGTGGCCTGAGACGTGAGATTCCAGAAGGCGGTGCTGGCAGCTGAGTGGACTCCCGGGTGAGAGGACCAGCAGATGGCCAGGCCCCCACAGCAGAACAGAGGCCCACAGCGCCCCACACCCGCCAGCTGGGCTGCGCCACACGGGGCAGGGAGGGTCACCTCTCCCCATGGACAACACTGGTCTACAGATGCTCTCCGTGCACAGGGCTGGTCCAGATACAGCCCGCTCCCCGAATGGAACCAGTGCAAACACAAGGCAGAAACGAGGCCTCTCGCTGAGACAGAAAGTGCTATGGGAACTCGAGGGATGAAGAAGTCCCTTCCGAGTGGCAGGCGGGGCAGCAGCTGAGAGAAGGCAAGCCCTGAGCCGGGCCCTGAGAACAAGGAACACTCTGGATGGTGACGGGGCAGAGCAGAGACGGCGTGGCGTGCATGCCACACAGAGGGCTGGCCTGGCTGGCTGCCATGTGTCACCAACGGGGAAGCAATCGGGTGAGTTTCTGAAGGGTGAGGGTGTGCGGGGACCCATCCTGGGGACGGAGCGGGGGCAGCGTGGGAAGGCGGGGCCAAGTCAGGGTCCCTACCCTAGGCCAGGAGGCCCGTGCACCTGCCAGGCCCTAGCCCCCCCGCGTGGGCAGCTCATTGTCACCTCAGCGTCGCAGCTTGAGTGCCATCTCCCCCCAGAGGCCTGCCCTGACCCGCCGAGGTGCCTTCCTCCCACGTCCTTACCCACGCCCCACGGCTGCTGCCTTCAGAGCGTGTGTTTCTTTCTGAAATGAGCTGTTGACTGACCGCCTGGCCTGCGAGGGCACACGGGTCACTCGGTGCAGGGGTGGCAGCACCCCCCGCCCCCGTCCTACAGGAAAGCTGTGCGCCTCTGAGCTCCGGGGGCTTCACTCTGCCCCCTTTACAGAACTCCACGGGGCTGAAGTTAAGCCCACCCCACCCAGCCGGTACAGTCCTGCAAAAGAGCTGAGAACCCCCTAAGACCAAGGAATGCCTCAAGGGAAGTAATGGGAAAGTGCCCTGCGGACAGCACGGGCCTTCAGGACGCAGCCTGGAGACTAGGAGGAGGGAAGGGAGACAAAACATGAGGCGTGCTGAAGATCTTTCACTCCCGTGTCTGTCGCCAGCCTCCAACCCAACACCTGTATTCTGAACTTGTCCCAGAAGGAACCTTCCAGAAGCAGCAGGCGTGCCCCGCGCAAACAACTCAGAGACACGGCTTCTCGATGCAGTTCCACTTCTGCCATGGCCAGCCCCTTCCAGAGACCCCACCAGCGAGTGCGGTCACCAGGGAGGGCCCGGCCTGGCAGGTGAGAGCTGCTGGGCAGGGGGCTGCCTCCTCCACGGATCCAGGCTTTCTCACACGCTGGCCTTCCGAGGAACAGAGGAGGGCCGAGAGATCTACTAGCACAACCGGGTTGGCCAAAGTCCCACCCTCGGAGGCCCCTTCTGCTCCTGGAGGCCCCTGCTCCAGTCCTTCCACGGGCTCCTGAGTCAGCTCTCAGACAGATCCCCCGCTTCCTGGGCAGGCGCAGGGCCTGGGACCGCGGTGACTTTGGCTCCAGTTACTGTACCCACCCAAGAGCCCTCTGGGGTAACAGGCTGGGGGGGCCTGGGTTCCAAATACTGTCCACCCACCCCAATCATGGCAGTGTCCCACACCCGTGTCCCAACCCCTGAAGCTACTACCCCCCCGCCCAATCAGAACGAGGACGTCGCATGCTGCTTGTGAGAATGGGCTCTTGTCCCCGCAACCCTGAGGGACACGCGAAGCGAAAGGATGCAGAGACCCCCCAGTCCCCAAGCACACTAGCTGCGGCAGTGGCTCCCTGGCAACTGACGGGGGGGGCCGCCAGCTTGAACATCACCATGTAACTTGACTGGGTTTGGGGGTGGCTTATGTGGGTGGGGTCGGCAAGGCCAAGTGGGCTCCCCGGCCCTGGCAACAGGGGCCACGGCAACTCTGTCACAGCGTCCCACCGGGCCCTGACCGCCACCCAGGAAGGACCACGCCAAAGCCAGCTCTTCCACACCACACAGCTTGCTCCCCCGCAGACAAACTGCAGGTGGTTCGACCCTGTCCCCCTCAGATACACTTCCGGTTCTGTGCTTGTCTCTCTCTCCCCACAGGACTGGGAACTGCCTGAGAAAGCACTGGTGACACCCTGGAATGTATCATTGTATTTCTCTTGCATTCCACACAGCTCATAGGTATTCAACAAAATTCCCTGCCGATCAAATGAACAGAATAATTGTGGGCCAGACGCCCCCGGGGTGCACTCTCTCCCTCTGCCTGTTGTTTGCCCTTCCTCCCAGCAGACAAGGCTCCTGGGCGCAGGGACACTGCCTCACACACCATTAGCCTCAGACCTGATACAAGGGGGCAATTTACTAACTGGTTGCTCAAGAATCAAAGAAGGACCTTTGTGCGGCTACAGCCATTCTGTACTTTTCAGAAAATCCTACAAAGATGTAACCGTTCCAATCTGATAACACTGAAGCCCTTTACTGACAGTATAATTTTTTGCTTTACCAAAAGCCGTACAACATGATTCCTTTAAATGTCAAGGTCCCCTGAATAATCTCATTGACAAGAATTCCACTTACAGGCAGAGTCTGGGAATAAGCCAGGGAGGCACATCCAGCCTGGGAAATGGCAAGGGTGACTTTGACATTTATTCTAACAGCTTAGATTCATTAGTAAACATGACTTCTGGGGCCCTGTCTACACTGTACCTCCTGGCATCCAGACTGGGGTGGACAGGAGGTCCCTAGGAGTCAGTGGGGACAGCAGTGTTATTGATCAAACTCCAAGAAGTCCTCCTACACTCAGTCCAGATCATAGGAAGGAGCCACGTGGCTGCAGGGATGCGAAGGGGCCTGGACACAGTCTGGTTTCGTGAGTGCTCTAAATGAGCTCGGAGGAGAAGAGACCCTTTGCTCATTATGGAACTTCTGCTTCTCAGAGTGGAATGTGTCTGGGCATCCTTCATGGTCATCTCCCCACCCCAAGGTGTTTAGGGCGACCCTGGGCAGCCGCCCCAGCAACTACTCTTCTTCCAGGATCCATGACAGAGAATGGTGTCTGAACTGTCCCTGCCTGTAAGTGGAATTCTTGTAAATGAGATTATTCAGGGGACCTTGACATTTAAAGGAATCATGTCGTAACGGAGGGAACAAGGAAGAAGCAAGGAAGAGGGGAGGGGATTAAACTCTGATGGTGAATGAACCAGGTCCGAACACTGGCTCTCCTCTCACTGGCTGTGTAAGCTCAGATAAGACACAACCTCAGTTAAGTAGCTGTCTTTATCTATAAAACGGGAACAATATTGACTTTACAGGAGGGCTGTGATGATTAAATGTGGATATAAAAGTGAAAAGTGATCCAGACACTGCTGGGCACATATTAATCTTAAAAAAAAAAAAAAAAACCCTCTGTCCAATGAGATGCTCATCAATTCTCTCTGCTAAATGTGAAGATCTAATGAGAAAATGTGCTGAAAGGCCCTATAAACTGTGGCGTGTTGGTCACACCTAAGGGATTATCACTGCTACTTCAGGGTGGTCAATCCAGTCACTCAAATGACTCTGCCAATGGCAGCAGAGGGGAGCGAGCCTCCAGCCACGCAGGCACAGAAACCCCCAAGGTTTTGGTGACTCCAGGGCTTCTGGTCGCCACCAAAGCATGCCACATGTATTTACTTCCAACCCTCCCATAGTCTCTGGTACACACAGAAAAACCATTCACTAAAATGGAGCAATGCACACACACAGGAAACCAGGAACAGAACAAGGACAGAATCCAGACTTCTGACCCCGCTCAAGGTCCCCTTTCTCCCAGGGGCTCAGGCCATCTCACTGAGCAGACTCTACATCCAGACCATGTGCAGTACAGCCCGGCCCCACCGGCAGGGCCTCTGACACCAGTTGTTTCTAACCCTTGTCTTACAGACGCACCAGATCCAGAGAGAGGTCGCAGCTGACTGGGCAGCAGAGCCTGGGCCTTCAGATTTATGGCAGCCTCTCTGCCAACAGGCTGACCTTGGCTCCAAGGGCTCGGGGGGCCGGCGGGCTGTCTTTTGAAATAGCACCTCTGTTGAGCCGTCACTGGGGTCGGGTCCAAGGTGAAATATGAGAGCGGCGCCTGGGTAACGAGCACGATACCCTGTGCCCGACTGTGATCCGAGCGCTCTTCCTGAATCCTCACACCCACCCTCCTTTGAGGGTGCGCGCCTTACCCGTCTGGCAGAGGGGAAACTGAGGCTCAGACAGGGAAAGGAACTTGAGGCGGCGGGGTTCGGCGTGGGGGCAGTGCCCTGATCAGGCTTGCGGGGTCTCAGCCTTCCTCCACCCCGGGACCCCGGGGGCCCAGGGCCGGCTGGCGGACCTTCCGCGAGCGCGCACGTGGGGCCGAGCCCGCTCGCGCTCGGGTCACGTGAAGAGCCGGGGAGGCTTCAGGGGACCCAGGCGGTTGGGGTCCGGGGCCTCCCCTCTCCCGGCGGCCGCTGTCTCCGCCCCCCACCCCGCTCCGCCTCGCGCTACTCACCCCGGGTGGGGGCTCCCGGGACGCGGGAGAAGAGGACGGGGAAGCGGAAAAGAGGGGCGGCAGGGCCGAAGACCCCCCACCTGCCCACGACCAGCTCCGTCCAACCTTGGCTGGAAGCGACACCTCGCGGCGCGCGCCGCTTTTGCCCACTTACGTCACTTCCGCGCTTCTGGGGGCGGGGCTGCGTCGGGCTCCGCCCCGCGCGCGGCTTGTCTCCGCGCGCGGCTTGTCTCCGCCCCCCCGCCCCCTTGACCCCTTGGGCTTCTGCCCTAACTCGAGAACTTCACTGCCTTTAAAGAGCCAAAACGCAGAGCTTATCCCGCCTCCGGCTTGTGCACCAGCTCATTTGGAGGAGGCTTGAAAAAAGCGTTTTGTGGGTCTTCCACTGGGTTACAAAAAAAAGAGGCGGGGGAGAGAGCCTTATTCTTGCCTTGACTCTACCCATAACAATTAACATCCTTAAAATATACAGATCCAAAAAAAAAAAACAAGTAAAGGAAAAAATACTCTTGACAGTGCCAAGGGGTTGCCACTCCAAATAAGCAGAACAAGGCCATGAAGTTTCCATTTCGAAAAGGTTGCCCTCTCCTAGGTTCCTCCCATACACAAATTCTGAATTGGTCCCTGGAGCAGTCGAGATGAACAAGTGAGTTTGCAGGTAGAAGACCTTGGGAACCTCTCCAAGCCTCAGTCTCTTCTTCCGCCAGATGCACAGAATAATTACTCATTTCTCAATGCTCGGAGGGTTACACCTGTGAGATATTGTGAGTTGAGACTTCAGCCCAGTGTTTGGAGCCGGCTGTCAGTAAATAGAAACTGATTCATAATATTCGTCAAGGTATTCATGTATAGCATAATATTCACAATATTTATCATAAATTCTTTTTTCCTAGACTGACACCCTGGCTTAGATTTACAGTGCCTCCTGGACACTGCACACAGGAGGAGCTTACAGTGTGTTTGCTGTAATGAAGTGAAAGCTATGGTGGGGCAGTGGGGTGCCCTGAAAAGCCCCACCTTTTTTTAAAAAATATTTATTTGGCTGAGCTGGATCTTAGTTGCAGCATGTGGGCTCTTAGTTGTTGCATTTGGGATCTAGTTCCCTGACAAGGGATTGAACCTGGGCCCCCTGCATTGGGAGTACAGAGTTTCAGCCACTGGACCACCAGCGAGGTCCCCCGACCTGCTATTGAGTCCCCAGATCTGTCCATATTATGTAGCATCCTCCCTTCAGTTCAGTTCAGTTCAGTCGCTCAGTCATGTCCGACTCCCTAGGGCACAGCAGTTTAGACTTGGTTCCCTGGCCTTGGACCCCTCTCCCAAGCTTCATTTTCCACACCTCTATGGCAGGAGGATAGATCTTGGGCAGCCTCAATCAGGAAGTTTCTATAATCTTTGTGAGTGTGGCTCCGAGTCTAGATCTTTGCGGGGGGTTGCCTAAAAATCCACCTCTACCTTTTTTTTTTTTTTTTTTCTTTCCTGTCCATGGAAGACAAAGTCCCTTCCCTGCATCTGGACTCCAAGACTTTTCCAGGTCTGGCTGGGCCACTGAATTCCAAAGCCTCTTGCATCACTGAATTCCCAGGCCTCGCACGTAATAGATACTCAATAAATGTGTTCAGCATATATGGGCTGGAGGCTTTCTTAGAAATCATCTAGGTAGTCTGGTGTTCCTCATTCATTTTCTAAAAATTCACATACCCTTAAACAGAAAAAATTTCTCACCCTCCTCACTCAATATTCTAACTTCCTAAGGAAGGATGTTCTTCCATCCCTGGTTGAGGAGCCTCTGCAGAAATACATTACATTGGGATTTCCCTGGTGGCCCAGGGGTTAGGAATCTGCCTTGCAGTGCAGGGGACATGGGTTCAATCCCTGGTGGGGGAACTAAGATCCCACATGCTGAGGAGAAAAATGAGTCTGCATGACCCAGCTGGAGGGTTCGTAGGTCACAACAAGTCACAACAAAATATCGTACATCTCAACGAGAGATCTCGCTTGAGGCAATGGAGAGCCCGCATGCTACAACCAAGACCTAACACAGCCAAATAAATAACTAATTTCAAAAAAAAAGAAAAGAAATCCATTATATTGTCTGGGATGCCTCCTCCAGGCAGACATCTTGTAATGTGAATTCAAAGTCATCTTTTTCTCCATTTTCAAATTGTAAAATCCTATCAGGCCAGCGAAATCACTGCCCAAACTACCCTTGTTCCTCACTCTAGTTTTACAGTACAAGCTTCCTCCCTGCCCTCTCCCAACTGAGAGTCACAGATGGAGCCCAGCTGTCCATTTTATCATAGAGCCCTGAGAAAGGAGAGACTTAACCAGCCTCACACAGCATGCAGAAGCAGAGCACAGGCTCAAAGCTGGTTCTCACAGCTTCCAGGCCCACCACATTCTTACTGCCCAGACTTCCGAGTTCTAACTCCAGAGTCACCCCAGCCCAAACCTGACCCACCTGAGCCTCCCAGGCCCAGAGAGGGTAACTGAACCCCCCAGCCCTTCATCCCTGCCTTGGGCCTGGTTGCCTTGGCAGGGAGTCCCACACCCCTTTATGACTGCAGCCTTGACATCCTGAGCATGACAGCCCAGCCCTCTGCCCCGCACCCAGCCTACTTGGCCCTGAGTGCCAGGCGGGTCACAATTACTCTGGAAAGGCATGGAGGCGGCAGGGAGGGGCCAGCAGAGGGACCAGGCCGGGAAGATGGGCTCTCCCAAAGACCAGCCCACCTGTTAGGGGGCTCTAAACTCAGGGAGCCGTCTCTGGCCCCACCCCCCAAAGCCCCACTAGGGTGAGTGTGACACTAGCAGCTGGTCAGTGCACGTGTGCGTGGGTGCACACTCAGTCATGTTTGACTCTTGGCGACCCCATGGACTGCAGCCTGCCAGGCTCCTCTGTCCATGGGATTCTCCTGGCAAGAATACTGGAGTGGGTTGCCGTTTCCTCCTCCAGGGGATCTTCCCAATCCAGGGATTGAACCTGGGTCTCCTGCTTGGCAGGCGGATTCTTTACCACGGTGCCACCTGGGAAGCCGGTTCAGAGCTGACAGCAATCTGGGGAGTGGGGTGTGGTAGGGAGGAAGCAGGCTCAGATCCCAATGTCAGAAGCTGGGGCGGGTGGTATGTGTGTGTTTGTGGCGGGGGTTGTTGGTGGGTGCGGGGTGGGTCTGGGGCTCTGTCTCCAAAGGGGAAGTTTGTTAAAAATAAGTGTCTTGACCTGCCCCCAGTGAATCGGAATCTGGGGCATCTGTATTTTCAAGAAGCTCCCACCCAAGGGACTCGGGCTCCAGCAGGAATGGGCAACTGCAGGGCAAGCCACCCCTGTAAGCTGGTTCCAGCTTTCCCGATTTCTACCTGAGAGCTAGTAACAGCAGAGCAAGTTGAACACTCCAGGTGTTAAGTGCTTTCCACATGGTGCGGTTTCATTCTCACAAAAGAGCAGGCCCTGGGTTATCCCCATTCTATAGATAAGGGCGTTGAGAGCAATTAACTGGCTCCCGCAAGGGTACAGCTAATAAGTAAGGGCAGTGAAAGTCGCTCAGTACTGTCCGACTCCTTACGGATGCCATGGACTGTAGAGCCCGCCAGGCTCCTCTGTCCACGGACTTCTCCAGGCAGGAATACTGGAGTGGGTAGCCATTCCCTTCTCCAGGGGATCTTCCCAACCGAGGAATGGAACCGAGGTCTCCCCCATTGCAGGGGGATTCTTGACTGTCTGAGCCACCAGGGAAGCCCCAATAAGTAATGGAGCTGAGAGTAAATCCTAAATAATAATTTTAAAATAATAATAGCAGTTAGGCTTTGTTAAGCACGTACAACGTGCCTGGCATTATTCTAAGCCATTTACATCCGCTGGCTCATTTAAACGTCACAGCAACTTGAGAATGTGAGTGCTCTCACCGTCACCGTTTTTTCTGGTGAGGAAACAGGATCGGGGCACTCTAGCCTGAAGCCACTTTTACTGTCTGGCGGGCCAGTGGTGGAACCCCCCCGAACCACACTGCCGCGCTCTGGGCGCTATGGCCTGGCGGGGGTGGCTGGTCTACGCCCTCCTGTCCACTTCCCACGGCACCCGCCCTCCGCCCCTCACTGGCGTGAGGATGCCCTGAGCTGAGCGCAGGGCCAGACATGCCCCGGCGTCGCCCCAGCTTCTGGGCCCAGCAGGTGGCGCCCAAGGGACTCCCCGGCGGTGGCGATCGCCGGCGCAGAGACCCGCTGCTGCCCAGGCTGCTGCGGCCCGAGCTCCGAGCAGCCTCGGACGCGGGGGTCTTCGGGGTCTCGAGGGCCTCTGAGAGCGGCGCCGAGCGGTGGCAGGCCCCCCAGTGTGAGTCCTTGCACTCCGATCCCGGGCTGGGCTTCAGGCGCTCCCGGTCCCGCCTGCCGGTCCTGCCCACCGTGGCCCAGCGGCCGGCGAGGAGCCGGACAGGGCTGAGGTCGCTGCTGCTGCCGCCCCTGCTCTTGGCCGGCGAGCCCCCCGAATCGGCGCCCGCATGCCCCGAGCTCGGACAGCGCAAGGACCCTCGCAGGGGCTCGGCCAAGGAGACCTCCGATTCCTTGGGCTCCCTCCTAGGAGAAGTTCTCCCGGGCCGGTTCCGGCAGTTCCTGCGACAGTTCAGGGCTGACTCTGCGGAACGGCTTCTCCCACCGAGTGAGGCCCCTGTGGCTCCTCCCCAGGGGGCGGGGCAAGGCGGGGCTGCGTCATTTCCGGTGGTGAGGGTGGTCGGAGTGGGGGTGGTTGGGTGGGGGGGTCACACCACCTGGCATAGAAGGATGCTTGTATTAGTGAAGTAGGGCTGGCAGAATCCTGACAACCACTGCTTGAGGGCGGCCCTGCCATTGTACAGATGAATAAACTGAGGCCCAAGGCCATGCAACCAGGAAGACTCTAATAAAGACTGTCCCCAAGCGAAGGCTCATAACTCTTTCTACTTCATCCTGCCCCCCACCCCCACCCCAGCACCCTCAGCATCTCAACATCAAAGGCATTCTGCGTCAGAGTTCAACGGAAGTCCTCCTCGGTGTTCCAGCTCCCACTTCCTCCCAGAGCTTGGGTAAGCGTCAGTGACCTCTTCGTGGGGACAGGGTTGTCATCAACGCTCTGACCATGGAGGACCCTGATCACTCATATGAGGTGTGGCCTGTTTGTTTTCAAGGGGCCAATCATCCTACCTCAAGAATAGCCTTAAGAAGATTTTGCTTCATCAGATACCTGCCCTGGGGCCCTTGAGTAGAGATTACCCGCAGTTCACCACGGTCAAGGCCAATCAGTGAGTTGTGGGAGGATGGGGGCAGGGGGGTGGGGAGAAAGAACATTTCTTTCCTTCCTCTGTCTTTCCAGAATTTATCCATCTGTCCACCTGTTTATCCATCTATATGTCCATCCATGAATCAAGTCTTCTCCCAACCTGTTTAAGGGTCATCCATCAACATCTATGAATCCATCCACCCATTCATTAATCAGGTCTTTTACACACATTCATAATTCACTGATGAATCCATTCATATAATCATTCTCCTATTCACCCATCCACCATTGCATACATCTGTGAACCAGGTCTTTCACAGTCTATTCACGAATCTCTCCATCCATCCATCCACTCATGAATCAGGTCTCCTGTTGATTCATTAATCCATCTCTCCAGCCAGCCAGCCAGCCAGCTACTCACAAACTCCCACAATTCTATCCACCTATCCATGAAGTCAATGATTGATCATCTACCAATCCTTCCATCCACTTGTAAATCCAGGATACTATCCATCACTAATCTAATCATGAAGCCAGTCTATATACCCACCTGCATAATCATTCATCCACCCATGTATCCATACATCTACTTATCCTCCTAAGATCCAAACCTTATATTAAGACCTTTGTGGGAGTTCCCTGGCAGTCCAGTGGTTAAGACTCAATGCTTTCACTTCTGTGGCCTGGATTCTACCCCTGGTTGGGGAACTAAGGTCCTCCAAGCCAAGTGGTGTGCCAAATAAAAAAGACCTTTTCACTATTTCATCCATCAGTCCATCCACCCACCCACCCACCAACCCATTCTTTCACCCACCTGCCATTCATTCATCCATCTCTTCCTCTAACTTTGATTCACTTTTACTATATGTCAATGGAGAAAGTGAAGTCGCTCAGTCGTGTCTCTTTGCAACCCTGTGGACTGTAGCCCACCAGGTTCCTCCGTCCAGGGGATTCTCCAGGCAAGAATACTGGAGTGGGTTGCCATTTCCTTCTCCAGGGGATTTTCCCAACCCAGGGATTGAAGCCAGGTCTCCTGCATTGCAGGCAGATGCTTTAACCTCTGAGCCACCAGGGAAGACCCAGGGAAGAAGCCACCAGGGAAGAAGTCAATGGAAAAGGAAATGGCAACCCACTCCAGTATTCTTGTCTGGAAAATTCCATGGACAGAGGAGCCTGGTGGGCTACAGGCCGTGGGGTCACAGAGAGCCGGCCATGACTGAGTGTCTGCGCACAGCACATATGTCAAATATTGGAGGGAATAAAATAAGGATGGAAGTAGGAAGAGCCCGGGCACTAGCACTTAGCTGGACCTGGATGCAGTAGCTCTAAGGGAGGGAGAAAATAATGCAGAAGTAGTTCCCCCTGCTTAACCGTGGATGAAAGGTGAAGAGCATCGTCCTTGAGTTTAAAGACCGGGACAGTACATACACCAGACACGCCATTCCTTCTCATCCTGGGCCCATGGCAGACATTGCTAATTGAGCACAGCACTTTCCCCCACTGAGCCTCAGAACCCTTCTTGACTCAGTGCTCTAGGAAGACACCGCCTATGAATACGCACCACCGTTGCGTAACTAGGTCCCAGTGCATGTAGCCGACTCTGTCTTGGTCATCTCCTGGCTCCCGGACTCTTTAAGGGACTCATGAAAAGTGTCCTCTCTGTGTCCACATGGACATAAAGATGTGGTCAGATAAATGGAGACAGGTATAGCCATAGGCATGTACTTAAGATCGAACATGGCATTTCTGAATAACAGAGCCATTGATGGATCAAGCACACCATCCTGCAGCCTTGCTCTGGTGGCTGAAATGAATAACAATAAATGTAATAATCACAGATCCCCTTTACTGAGCCCAGGCCCCTGGCCAGGCTCCAAACTAGATGCCTCACATTTTATCTGATACTCAACAAACTCTTAGCGCACTTCTAGGGGGGATGTTAGTGTAAAGAAGCTGCCTATCAATGCAGTTAGACAAAAAAGATGTGTTTGATCCCTGGGTCAGGAAGATCCCCTGGAGAAGGGCACAACAACCCACTCCAGTATTCTTGCCTGGAGAATCCCATGGACAGAGGAGCCTGGCGGACTATAGTTCATAGGGTCGAAAAAGAGTCTGACATGACTGAAGAGACTTAGCACATACTCATGCAAACTCTTATAAGGATGTTGTTATCCTGCCCACAACACATAGTACATAATTTAAAGGGGAAATCTGCTGGTGGTCTGCCCAATGTCACAGGACTGGGATGGTTCATAGTTGAAATTGATGACTATGAGGAACAGTTCTCAGAGATGTTTACCCTTGGCCCTGCAGACCCTGGGGGTGTGGGGGGTGCTTTGCAGTCTCTTTCACGTCTTCCCGGCCCTGTACTGTGGGCATGATGATCCCATTTTACAGACAAAGAAACTGAGGCTCCAAGAGTTAGAATTGAAACCCAGGGACCGCCCAACTCCTGAGTTCATATCCTTCTTCTCTCTGCTAAATTGCTTGATATACAAGATTGCCTGCTCTTGAACCAGGATTCATAGCCCAGTCCCACCCCTAACCAGCTGTGCGATCTTGGGCAAATTGGGGGGAAAAAAAATCAAAAAACCTCTGTGCCTCAGTTTCCTCATCAGTAAAATGAGACTAATAATCGTGTTTCACAGGGTTGTGTGGGTTTGGTGGGCTGATGCCTGTTACGTGCTTGATCCATTGCTTTGAGGGGCAGGAAGTGCTCAGGAGGGACCTGCTCTGATGGTCAGGATCCCACAGAGAGCTCTGGTGGACGTGTGTTGCCGGGGTGGCATGCCGGGGAGGCTGGTGGCTGAGCCTCTCATCTCTCTCACCAGGCCCCAGGCTACACAGGCCCCCAAGCTCAAGGCTGTGCTCACCCACAACTCCTCGGGGGAAGGCTCAGGGCACCGCAGGCGATGTTGCCCTTTCCGAGTGCGATTCGCTGACGAGACGCTGAGGGACACAGCACTCCGTTACTGGGAACGCAGCTGTGCTGGTGAGCAGACAGGAGGGGGAGCTCCAGGACTCCAGAAAGTTCCAGCCTGAAACCTGGCCAGCAGAGGCTGGGCCCTGGTACTGCAAAGGCCAAGAGGCCACTGACCCTGCAGAGGAGGCCCCTAAACTGGCCTTTCCAGAAGCTCTTAGGGTGACCTTCAAGGACGGTGTAGAGGGTCTGAGGTCCAGCAGAGGTGGCTCAAGGCAGATGGTGCCAGGGAGCAGCTGGGCCCAGAGAGCAGGGTCTGCCCAGGCCTGGCCACCACGCAAGGATTGCTTACTACCAAGGGTTCCCACACACTGTATCCTCTGCCCACCCTGGACCCGCACCCACAGCCCGCAGACCCCGCACCTGGCCTCCAGGGGCTGGAGAAGGTGGGAATTGAAATACCCAAAGCGTTTCCCAGATCCATGAAGGCAGACCTCAGGGGCCTGGCTGGGGAGGTGTCCAGAAAGTTCTAGAAGATCACACCTCTGCGGGAGGCTGGCACTGCCTGGTCCAGCAAGGAAGCTCAGAACCAACCATCAGTCCCAGTTTCCCCGGGGAGAACTGTGCTCTTGGCTCTTTGGGTGATGGATGTGGTCATATCGGTGGTGGCAGTCTCCACTGTTTTCTGAAGTGGGTGTCACAAGAGGCAAGCAGGAAGAATACACATCCTCGCTCTAGTATGAACCCTTCCCAAGGCCCCCTTTCCCCATCTGCCCGGCCCTTTCTCTTCTCAGGATCCAGCAATCCAACAGCCTCATCTATTTATTAAGCATCAACTGTGTGCACTTTCAGAGAACAGCTGCTCTAAAGCCTTGCTGGGGATTTTTATTTTTCAGTTGCTTAGTAATGTCCGACTCTTTGTGACCCCATGGACTACAGCACACCAGGCTTCCCTGGTCTTCACCAACTCCCAGAGCTTGTTCAAATTTATGTCCATTGAGTCGATGATGCCATCCAACCACCTCATCCTCTGTCGCCCCCTTCTCCTCCTGCCCTCGCTGGGGGTAAAGTCCTCAAAATCCAGGACCTTGGCCGATTCAGGAGGAGCCTGACCCAGCCCCCTCAGGATCACAGGAAGTTGGAGGTGGAAGCTGAAATTTTGCCCAGTTTTGTTTGATGGGGGAAGCCAAGGCTCCAAGAGCAGATGACAAGCAGCTGAGAAGTCAGAGTCCACCCCAGCCACTGCTGGGAATCCCAGGAAAAGGAGGGGACGGGGGCTGGAGAAAGTTTCTTGGGAATGGCAGCTGGCTGGCACGGGAGACACTTCCTGGGAAGTTGCTGGGCACAGGGGCTGTGGCCATCCCCTTGGGGCACCAGAGCGGGGATTTCAGGCTTCCTGACCAGCCAGAGGGGCAGCTGTTGGGCAGGAAAGACTCCAGCCCTGTAGGATTCTCAGAATCATTGCTTGGATTCCCTGGTGGGGCCACTGGGCTTCCCATAGTGGGAAAAGGGGAACCTGTTTGGGGCTGGAGCTGGAGTGGGTGTGTGGGGAGAGGGTGGGGGGCAGTGCAGAGCTTGGATAAGAAAGGCAGAAACAGTCATGCAGGATAGTTTTAAAACCAGAGCCTTCTCTGGAGGCAGCCAGAAGGCGCTGGGGAGCCTTGGGTTGCCATGGAGACAGGGCTCTGCCTGTCACAGGGAAGAGGGGGGAGGGTGGGGTACAGGTGGCCCCGCCCGGGGAAGAGATCTCACCCATGTCCTCTCTCCTTCAGCCCGGCAGGGCATCTTCGAGAACAGGACAGCCAACCCCCGGTCAACAGCATCGGATCGGGTGTTCGGGAGTGTCGGGAGATGGCTGGAGAGCTTGCCCAAAGCCTTGTACCCGAGGGCCAAGGAGGAGGCCGCGGCCAGCCCCTTCAGCTGGGACTTCCCTGGCCTGTGAGGCTTTGTGGAAGGGGGCGGGATTCACGCGCCTCCTCCCCCTGTAAACCACCCTGTCCAGCGGTGGTCTGGGCCCTGGAGGGTCCTGCCAGCCATGCATGGACCTGGGACTCGGGGTCCATGCAGCTCATGGGCGCCTGTCCCCCTCAGGTCCACCCTGGAGCCGAATGGCCACCTCCCTGAGGACACTTCCATGAGCAGCAGCCTGCCCTTCATCCCCAGGGCCACCGCCCAGAGGCAGCGGGGGGACCTCAAAGCCTTCCTGGAGCAGGTGGGCAAATCGTCCTGTTCCTGGAGCCAGAAGCTGGTGAGCACCTGCCGGTGGCCAGCCGCGTGGAGCGCCCTGCCTGGTGGGAGGGTGCCCAGTGGGGTGGCTTGGTCTCTGGGTAAAACCTCTGTATGTGCTTGCCTAAGGGCTGGGCTTTCAGGCTGGACCGCCTGGGGTCAGATTCCAGCTCCTACCCTGCTATAGGTGGAGGCTTTGTTATGTCAGTTTCTGCATCTGTACAGTGGGGCCCACCGCGTGTCTGCCCCCTCGAGGTGCAGTGTAGAACTCCCTGGGCCCAGGAAACCCCATCTCCTGCCCAGAGGCCCCTGAAAGTGGCCCTCCTTCTTGCTCTAGGAGTCCTTCCTGCCCAGCTTGGTGCTGCACACGATCCTGAAAAGAGGCCGCCCTAAGGGGTACCAGCTCCTCCTGCCTTCAGCATCGCATCGCACCCAGAGGTGAATGGTCACTGGTGTCCAAGCCCAGCCGTGGACATGGGTGAGGGGTGAAGAGAGGCCTTCCCTAACCCAGAAATAAAAGCACATCCCAGGTGGCTGGTATCTGCTGCCGGGTCTCACCCTGCAAACCTCTCCAGGTGCCTGGTTGCTAGTCTTTGGGGGTCCTGGACCAGGGGGTGTGGAAGGGGTAGGGTCACAGAAGATGAGGAAGTGAGGCATCTTTAGGGGTCAGGCTTGTTCCAAGTGAACCATTCTGGGAGGTGGGAGACCCTGCCATACACCTCAAACCTAGGGCCAAGCCTCTGTCAACCTAGATCAGCCCACACCTGAACAGCCGCCTGCTCTGAACCACCACCCCCCCCAGCATCCATCTTTGACTGGAACCAAAGGCTGCTTGTTGTTGGAAGAGGACCCTCTTCCAACAACACAAGAGACGACTCTACACATGAACATCACCAGATGGTCAACACCGAAATCAGACTGATTATATTCTTTGCAGTCGAAGATAGAGAAGCTCTATATAGTCAGCAAAAACAAGACCAGAAGCTGACTGTGGCTCAGATCGTGAACTCCTTATTGCAAAATTCAGACCTAAATTGAAGAAAGTAAGGAAAACCACTAGACCATTCAGATATAACCTAAATCAAATCCCTTACAATTATGCAGTGAAAGTGACAAGTAGATTCAAGGGATGAGATCGGATAGACAGATGATCTGAAGAACCGTGGATGGCGGTTTGTGACATTGCACAGGAGACTGTGATCAAAACCATGCCCAAGAAAAGGAAATGCAAAAAGGCAAAATGGTTGTCTGAGGCGACCTTACAAATAGCTGAGAAAAGAAGAGAAGCGAAAGACAAAGGAGAAATGGAAGGATATGCCCATCTGAATGCAGCGTTCCAAAGAACAGCAAGGAGAGATAAGAAAGCCTTCCTAAATGATCAGTGCAAAGAAATAGAGGAAAACAATAGAATGGGAAAGACTAGAGATCTCTTCAAGAAAATCAGAGTACCAAGGGAACATTTCATGCAAAGATGGGCTCAATAAAGGACAGAAATGATATGGACCTAACTGAAGCAGAAGATATTAAGAAGCGGTAGCAAGAATACACAGAAGAACTATACAAAAAAGATCTTCACCACCCAGATGACCACAATGGTGTGATCACTCACCTACAGCCAGATATCCTGGAATGCTAAGTCAAGTGGCCTTAGGAAGCATCACTATGAACAAGGCTAGTGGAAGTGATGGAATTCCAGTTGAGCTATTTCAAATCCTAAAGGATGATGCTGTTAAATTGCTGCACTCAATATGCCAGCAAACTTGGAAAACTCAGCAGTGGCCACAGGACTGGAAAAGGTCAGGTTTCATTTCAATCCCAAAGAAAGGCAATGCCAAAGAATGCTCATACTACCGCACAATTGCACTCATCCCACATGCTAGAAAAGTAATGCTCAAAATTCTCCAAGATAGGCTTCAAAAGTACATTAACCAAGAACTTCTAGATGTTCAAGTTGGATTTAGAAAAGGCAGAGGAACCAGTGATCAAATTGCCAACATCCATTGAATCATAGAAAAAGCAAGAGAATTCCAGAAAAACGTGTTTCATCGACTACACTAAAGCCTTTGACTGTGTGAATCACAACAAACTGTGGAAAATTCTTAAAGAGATGGGAATACCAGACCTCCTTACCTGCCACCTGGGAAATCTGTATGCAGGTCAAGAAGCAATAGTTAAAACTGTTCAAAACTGGGAAGGGAGTATGTGAAAGCTGTATATTGTCACCCTGCTTATGTAACTTATATGCAGAGTTCAGTTCAGTTCAGTCGCTCAGTCGTGTCCGACTCTTTGCGACCCCATGAACCGCAGCACGCCAGGCCTCCCTGTCCATCACCAACTCCCGGAGTTCACTCAGACTCACGTCCATCGAGTCAGTGATGCCATCCAGCCATCTCATCCTCTGTCGTCCCCTTCTCCTCCTGCCCCCAATCCCTCCCAGCATCAGTCTTTTCCAATGAGTCAACTCTTCACATGAGGTGGCCAAAGTACTGGAGTTTCAGCTTCAGCATCATTCCTTCCAAAGAAATCCCAGGGCTGATCTCCTTCAGAATGGACTGCTTGGATCTCCTTGCAGTCCAAGGGACTCTCAAGAGTCTTCTCCAACACCACAGTTCAAAAGCATCAATTCTTCGGCGCTCAGCTTTCTTCACAGTCCAACTCTCACATCCATACATGACCACTGGAAAAACCATAGCCTTGACTAGATGGACCTTTGTTGGCAAAGTAATGTCTCTGCTATTCAATATGCTATCTAGATTGGTCATAACTTTTCTTCCAAGGAGTAAGCGTCTTTTAATTTCATGGCTGCAGTCACCATCTGCTGTGATTTTGGAGCCCCCAAAAATAAAGTCTGACACTGTTTCCACTGTTTCCCCATCTATTTCCCATGAAGTGATGGGACCAGATGCCATGATCTTAGTTTTCTGAATGTTGAGTTTTAAGCCAACTTTTTCACTCTCCTCTTTCACCTTCATCAAGAGGCTTTTTAGTTCCTCTTCACTTTCAGCCATAAGGGTGGTGTCATCTGCATATCTGAGGTTATTGATATTTCTCCCAGCAATCTTGATTCCAGCTTGTGCTTCTTCCAGCCCAGTGTTTCTCATGATGTACTCTGCATATAAGTTAAATAAGCAGGGTGACAATATACAGCCTTGACGTACTCCTTTTCCTATTTGGAACCAGTCTGTTGTTCCATGTCCAGTTCTAACTGTTGCTTCCTGACCTGCACACAAATTTCTCAAGAGGCAGGTCAGGTGGGCTGGTGTTCCCATCTCTTTCAGAATTGTCCACAGTTTATTGTGATCCACACAGTCAAAGGCTTTGGCATAGTCAAGAAAGCAGAAATAGATGTTTTTCTGGAACTCTCTTGCTTTTCTGATGATCCAGCGGATGTTGGCAATTTGGTCTCTGGTTCCTCTGCCTTTTCTAAAGCCAGCTTGAACATCTGGAAGTTCATGGTTCACATATTGTTGAAGCCTGGCTTGGAGAATTTTGAGCATTACTTTACTAGCATGTGAGATGAGTGCAATTGTGCGGTAGTTTGAGCATTCTTTGGCATTGCCTTTCTTTGGGATTGGAATGAAAACCGACCTTTTCCAGTCCTGTGGCCACTGCTGAGTTTTCCAAATGTGCTGGCATATTGAGTGCAGCACTTTCACAGCATCATCTTTCAGGATTTGAAATAGCTCAACTGGAATTCCATCACCTCCACTAGCTTTGTTCATAGTGATGCTTTCTAAGGCCCACTTGACTTCACATTCCAGGATGTCTGACTGGATCACACTAGGTCAGTGATCACACCATCGTGATTATCTGGGTCATGAAGATCTTTTTTGTACAGTTCTTCTGTATATTCTTGCCACCTCTTCTTAATATCTTCTGCTTCTGTTAGGTCCATACCATTTCTGTCCTTTATCCAGCCCATCTTTGCATGAAATGTTCCCTTGGTATCTCTAATTTTCTTAAATGCCAGGCTGGATGAAGCACAAGCTGGAATCAAAGATTGCCGGGAGAAATATCAATAACATATATATATGCAGATGACACTACCCTTATGGCAGAAAGTGAAGTGAACTTGCTCAGTTGTGTCTGACTCTTTGCGACCCCATGGACTGTAGTCCACCAGGCTCCTCAGTCCATGGAATTTTCCAAGCCAGAATACTGGAGTGGGTTGCCATTTCCTTCTCCAGCTTCGGGATAAGGGGCTTGCTAAGCGTTGCTGACAGAAAGTGAAGAGGAACTAAAGAGCCTCTTGATGAAAGTGAAGGAGGAGAGTGAAAAAATTGCCTTAAAACTCAACATTCAAAAAAACTAAGATCACGACATCCAGTCCCATCATTTCATGACAAATAGATGGGAAAATAATGGAAACAGGAGAGATTTTATTTTCTTGGGTTTCAAAGTCACTGCAGATGGTGACTGCAGCCATGAAGTTAAAAGACGCTTGCTCCTTGGAAGAAAAGCTATGACAAACCTCGACGCATATTAAAAAGCAGAGACATTACTTTACTGACAAAGGTCTGTATAGTCAAAGCTGTGGTTTTTCCAGTAGTCAGTTGGATCATAAAGAAAGCTGAGTGCCAAAGAATAAACTGTGGTGTTGGAGAAGACTCTTGAGAGTCCCTTGGACTGCAAGGAGATAAAACCAGTCAATCTTAAAGGAAATCAGTCTTGAATATTCATTGGAAGGACTGATGCTGAAGCTCCAATACTTTGGCCACCTGAGGCAAAGAACTGACTCATTGGAAAAGACCCTGATGCTGGGAAAGATTGAAGGCTGGAGAAGGGAACCACAGAGGATGAGATGGTTGGATGAAACGGTCCATCAACAACTTGATGGACGTGAGTTTGAGCAAGCTCGGAGAGGCGGTGATGAACAGGGAAGCCCAGTGGTCCGCAGTCCGTGGGGTTGCCGAGTTGGAGAGGACTGAGATACTGAACGGAGGGGCTGCTTGTGGGACTCCCTGGTAGGGTAAGGGCGTCCAGACTGTGGAGGAAGGGAGCATTCCCCAGGCCAGGTTTTCACCATCTGGTCCCTGGAGGGCAAGCATCTGGGTGGGCAGGGGCCAGATGTTTCTCTCCTAGTTGGGGCGGGGGGTGGTCCCGGGAGTGGGGGAGTGTTTGGAGTCACGTCAGGAGGTGGTGAAAGACAAGAGGGCAGGAACCGCCTGGAGCCCTCCTGACGCTGCGCTGACCCAGCGGCTCCACCTCCTTCTGCCTATGTGCCGGGCTTGGCCCTGCCACACACCTGCGTGCCTGCCACTGGGCAGAGTTCAGCCCCCTCCCCTTCCTGAAGCCGTTGTGGCTCCAATCCCTCGCCAAGGCCAGCGTCGAGGTCTCTTTCGCCACCTCCTGGCCACGGAGGAAAGAGCCACGGAACCCACACTCAGCGGGTGCACTGCTGAGGGGGAAGGGATGGGATTTGGGCTGGACGGGCCGCAGGGTTCGTGGGACCAGGACAGGTTGTGGATGGAGGAGGGTGCTGTTTTTTTTCTTTTTTAATTTTTTTTTTTAAATTGAAGGATAATTGCTTTACAGAATTTTGCTGTTTTTCTGTCAAATCTCAACATGAATCAGCCATAGGTATACATATATCCCCTCCCTCTTGAACCTCCCTCCCACCTCCCTCCCCATCCTACCCTTCTAGGTTGACACAGAGCCCCTGTTTGAGTTTCCAGAGCCAGACAGCAAACTCCCCCTTGGCTGTCTATTTTACATATGGTAATAGAAGTTGAGGGCGATGTTTTGAACGACGGCTTTGCCTCCACAAAGGGGTCAGTTCGGTTCAGTTCAGTCGCTCAGTCATGTCTGACTCTTTGCAACCCCATGGACTGCAGCACGCCAGGCCTCCCTGTCCACCACCAACTCCCGGAGTTTACTTAGACTCATGTCCATTGAGTCGGTGATGCCATCCAACCATCTCATCCTCTGTTGTCCCCTTCTCCTCCTGCCTTCAATCTTTCCCAGCATCAGGGTCTTTGCCAATGAGTCAGTTCTTCGCATCAGGTGGCCAAAGTATTGGAGTTTCAGCTTCAGCATCAGTCCTTCCAAGGAACATCCAGGACTGATTTCCTTTAGAATGGACTGGCTGGATCTTCTTGCAGACCAAGGGACTCTCAAGTCACGGATCTACAAACCCTGTAGGGGATGGGACCGGAGGGGGATTGCAATCCTTGGAACGACTTAATCTCTCCCATCCCCACTCTCTGACTTGCACGCCCTCCCACTCCACCAGCAGTAGTTCTGTTTCTTGGAGAGCCTGCGAGTCCAAAAGGAGGCTTGCTTCTAGTACACCTCCTCCTCTTGGCCTTTGCGCAGGCCAAGCTCACCGGCTCCGAGCCTCAGTGTGTACCCCCCGCAGAGTCGCCGCGGACCACCGCCCCACCCCAAGGAGGCCACTGGCTGCAGCGCCGCGCCGCGCCCACGCGGGGGCAGTGTTGGCCTGGCTTTGGCGCCGCCCGGCGCGGCCGAAACTTCTCAAGCTCTCGCTCCAGGGTCGGAAACTTTTCCCCTCGCGCGGCGCTGGCGCCTGGCGTCCTGCCCCCTGCGCTAGCTCTCCGCGCCGGACCGCGGACGGGGACCTCGGGGGACGCTCCCAACCCCCTCCCCCAACCGGCTCTTTCTCGTTTTTTGTCGTTAAAGCAAAAAATCTGCTTAAGCTTGCAACAGCGGGATCAGCCGGGAGCACTGGAGATGGAGTCCAGCGTGCAGAGCACGGGGGCGGGAGTCGGGGTGTCGGGGCCCCCGAGAGCGGGCGGCGGGGACCCAGCGGGCGGCCACGCGGGGTCCCGCAGCCCGGCTTGTAGGGGACCCCTCCGCTCCTCGCCCTCATCCCACCACGCCCTGCCTCGCATCCCTTCCGCTCGCATCGTCCCCCTCCCCCGGGGCCCCCACCCCAGCCCTCCATTTCTTCCTTCCCTCTCCGCGTTCTCGTCCTCTCTCCTGTCTCCCTCCTCGACAGACACGGATTCTGTGTCAAGAGGACCTTGAGTGGCCCCGAGCCTCCCCTCTCGCCACTCCCAGCAGAAACGCAGGGACACACGGGGACAGCCGCGGACAGGCGCCTGCGCGCGCGCGTGCGCGTGCACACACACATGCACATAAGCACACGCATCCCACACACACAGACACATCATACACACAGGCACCACATCCCAAGACCCACACCACACAGTTAGAAACCCCACATAACAGAGAACACCCACATACCCTCCCATGGTCGGGGATCTGCCCGCGACCGCACCCCCCACCTTCTGGGTGCACTTGTTGCCGGGGAGGCCGCAGATGCAGCCCCCACCGCAGTCCTCTGCAGACCTTTCCAGCATGCCCCTGCCCCTCTGCACACAGAGCTTGGACATGGCGCGACTAAGAAGGGGGACGGAGGGAGGGACTTGCTTCAGGGAGGGGAGCGACCCCTCCCCAGGGTCCCCAGCGGGGTCCTTCTCGCTGGTACATTTCCACTCAGGGCTGGCACGTGGCCAGTCCCTCCTGGGCTCCAGGGAGCCGCATGGCTGGAAGGCCCTGGGAAGCAGCTGTGGCTGGAGCTGGCCGCCCCTCCAGCTCTTGCTCCCCACTACCGCAGACCCCCTGAATCTCCGGAGGGTGGGGCGAGGCAGGTGGACCACCCTCCGCCCCATGCACTGGTCTCTTCCAGTTCCTGTCTGCCCTCCTCAGTCTGAGCCATAGAAGCACCCACCCCCTTCCACCCCCTGCCCTGGACCGCCTGCCTGGGCTGTGGGCAGACCTGTGCCAAACCAGGGCTGGCAGCTGGAGCTGCGGCTAGTTTGGAGGGTGGTGGGGAGGGAGGAAACGTTCCCAACGCAGCGCAGAAGGAAGTGATGGGAGAAGCAGGAAAAGCGCCTCTCCCTTCTCCCGGGGTCCCCCCTCACTGGGCCTCTCCACCCCCTGGAGGGCATCTCCTTAGCTCCTTAGCAAATAAGGAAACTGAGGGCCAGGGAAGTTACCGGGTCTTGTCCAGGCCGTGCCTACCACTGGAATTGGAGCCAGGTCCGGTGTGCCCCAGACCAGACCCCCCTCCCCCCACCCCCACCCTCCCCCACACCCTTCTCCCACCCCCACCCTAGACTGTCTCTCACAACCATTCCTTGTTGGGAAACCAAAACCCAGAGAGGCTCATCGCTTTCTCAAGGTCACTTTGTTTTTAAGTGTTGTAGTCAGGATTCAAATTCAGCAGGAAGAGAGGCCAACATGGGATCCTGGGCCGCCTTCTCCCAGGGGCAAGCAGGGTGGTCTGGAGCCCCTTCCTGCCCCAGGGTCTGTCCTCCAGCTCTGGGGCCCCGGGGAGGCATGGAGAACCCGGGGAAGCCCAGGGCGGGAGAGATGTATTGGAAGGTGGCGTTTGGGGAGGCTGTGGAGACTGGCTAGTGATAGGGCTGGAGCAAAGGGTCCTGAGAGCCGGAGTCTCAAGAATTCCCTCGAAGGCGGGGCTGGGCCCACGGGGAGGGGGGACGGGAGTGCTGACTCCAGGCAGGGTCAGAGAGGCGCCGCTGGGAGGCTGGGTGTCAGTGTGGAGCCACGGAGATGCAGGACCCGAGACAGCCGGGGCCCCAGGGATATGAGCTGTCCCAGGGGCTCTTTCCCTTTCATCTGCAGGCAGTTCGTCGAGCGCCTACTGTGTGCCACACTCATGTTGGGCCCCGAGCACACAGTGGGCACCACATGTGCAGCCCTGCTGTCCGGAGGCTACAGTCTGCTGGGGACATGGACTCAAGTGGACGATTGCAGGACAGAGTGACAGATGCAGGGAGGCCCGGGGCTTTGGGGGCACAGGAGGAACCTAACCCACTGTTTAGGGCACTGGGAGGACACCTGGGCCCTGTGACAACAGGGAGGTAGAGGAGTGGTCAGACCCAGACGGAGGACCAGGGGAGGGGCAGGGAGGCAACTGCTGTGGGCCCTGCATCAAGGCTGGTGGGGCTCTTCTTAGCACAGGCTAGCGGGGGCCAGGGCGGGGCCAGGGGCCCAGGAGGGCTGTTGATGAGGCAGGGGGAAAGCCAGATTTCCCCAGCCGAGATAGACACACCCTCCCCGCCCCCCCACCCCGGCAATGCGCCAGTCGCTGCCCACTGCTCATTCCAACTGCTTTTGTCTCTGCCATTTATCCTAGTTCACCATGTCCTCCCATCCCCTGGTATTCCTGTCTTTTGGGGTCCTGTTGTCATTCCCTCCCAAATATGCCCCAACTGACAGATGGTCTGCAGCTTCCAGGGGCTCCTGCCGAAGGCCATCGAACCCTTCCACGGAGACAATGCATGCCGCCACCTCCAAGCCGCCCCCCAAGCCTCAACCTTCCCCTGTAAACAGCCTCAGGAAAAGGGGTGATGCTGATAATGGTCACTGTGCCATTTGGGCTCATCAGAGCCAGCTTTGGATGCTGGGTGGGGTCCGAGCCAGAAGCAGAGACTGGACGCATCAGATGGGGTTCTGGAACCCTCTTCAATAGTGGAACTGAGACCCAAAGAGCCAGGGGCAGCTCATCTGCCGTCTCCCATCATGAGGCCTTGGGGACCCTTAATGACTCGCCCACCAGGGTTTCCTGGGTTTATTGCCTGCACCTGGCAGTCCTGGGGACTGCGGTGATGCCCGCGAGTTCCCAGGGAGCCCCCATCTGGCTCTGGGCTGGCTTCCAGTTCCCCCAGCTGCAGGGCCCAGCAAACCTTGAAGAACCCTCTTCCAGGAACCTGCTGGCCCAGGCAGCTCGGAGCCCCTGGAGCATGTTCTCCAGGGGACAGTGCCTCCCACAGCCATTCCACAGTGTTAACCAGGGTGACCAGGAATCCACGTGAGTGAAACAGACCTGGGCCCTGCCCTCATGGAGCTCAGAGGCCACTGGGGACCCCAGAGGCATAGTGACAAAGCTGCTGAGCAGGTCCTTGTACAGACATTGATCCAAAGACTGCCATGCTTCGAGCTTCCTGATCCGTGGAGGAGGGTGCCGCTCTCTGAAGTAGGCATGCCCTTAGCTCCGTATCTGTGTGTGTTCGTTGCTCAGTCGTGTCCCACTCTTTGCAACCCCATGGACTGCAGCCCACTAGGCTCCTCTGTCCATGGGATTCTCCAGGCAAGAATACTGGAGTGGGTTGCCATTCTCTTCTCCAGAGGATCTTCCTGACCCAGGGGATCGAACGTGGGTCTCCTGCATTGCAGGTGGATTCTTTACCGTCTGAGCCACAGGGAAGCACCCATAGCTCCATATTAAAGATGAAAACACCAGGGTACAGAGAGGTTAGGCCACTTTCCCAGTCACGCAGCTGCGTCCAGATAAGAGGTCCGTGAGAAGTGCTGTGATGAGGGATATACAGGAGGGTGTGCAGGGAAGCCCGGGGCAGCCACCGCCTCGAAGTAGAGGTTTCCCTTCCAGAAAAACTGGCCCCAGCTTTCTTCTGGCCCAAAGGGGAAGGCCCAGGAGGGCAGGGCTGCAGCCAGTGTAAACAGGCTGCCCTATTGATGGTAAACTCTGCCCACACCTCAGTTCTGTTCTTTGTCCTGAATTCACTCACAGAACACATTTATTGAGCATCTACTGTGTGCAGGCTCTGGAAACAAGACAGAGGCACTTCGGCCTCAGGGAGTTCACACCTTAGGCAGCAGACACAGACGGGGGCTGGGCTCGCGGGCGAGTGACTCCTGCACTCACTCAGGACCCTTTCCTGAAAGGGCCCTCGGCTGGGTTTAACGCCAACATCTGGAGATGCGTAATCAATTTTGAGCAAGGAGCCCTAGGTTTTCATGTTGCCCTGAGCCCTTGCAAACTGTGAACTAGTCCTGGACACAGACATTAAGGAGGGCTGGCCGGAGGGTCCACAAGCTTTCTTGGAAGAGGCAGTCATAGATTGGCCTGGGTGTGGGCTTTGTCCTGACCCCAAATCCCATCCTGGGCCCCCAGATCACTCAAGGCAGCTCCCTGGGGACTGGGTCAGTCAGCATAAGGCAGGGGGTCAGGACCAGCAAAGCTCCCAAGGGACTTTAAAAACACCCCTGCGTATCTGTATCGACTCAGTGATAATGCATGCCCAGCATCGGTAGGCATAAGCTGGAGCGGAAGAGAAGAAAGCCCCCCCTAGCCATCCCCCACCCAGCCCTGGTCCCTCCCACTGGGTAACACTGTTTCCTGGACACCCTCCAGAGTTATTTGCACCGTACAAGGAAGTGCGTACATTCGTGTATTTTTGTATTGTCACACTGATTTTTTTTTTTTGGTGTGGTGTCGATTTTATTAATATATATGTTCTGTATTGCACACACTTTCTGCTGTTAGTGTTCCCACTTGACAGTCTAACTAGGAACTCAGAGAAAGCTCTTTCAAGGTCATTGAATTGGAGAGATGGAGAAACTGGGACCCAGAGTGTCACGGCAAGCGTGGGGTGTTCTGGTGGCCCAGGCACTGCTCCTGGCCATGGCACCGTGATGCCCACGGTCCCTCCACGTGCTCATATTCGCCCAGGCGTCGCTGACAGCCAGCCCCTCTCCTGTCCTAATTTCAAGGACTGCCATGGAGGGAGCCAAAGCTCTATTCTGTGAAGGAGTTGCTGCGATGATCCGAATTTCTACATGGGGCTCAGAGAGGTGCGGCCACCATCTTGGGGTCACACAGCTGAACAAAGGCTGAGACCTGCAAAGCGGCAGTGCCTCCCATGAGCAGGATCACGTTTCCCCAGGTGGCAGGGCGCTGCCCCTTGCCATATACTCACAACCTCCCCTATGCCAGATGGGAAGGCCTCGACTTCAGCAGGTGAGAATTGGGCAAAGGACCCTGCCAGTCTGACAAAGCCGCCAGGAGGGAGCTGGCGGGAGTCCCAGCGAGGCCTGGAGGGTGGGGCTGGGCCAGGTGGCCTGCTGGGGGGGGTGGGGCAGGTGTGGGTGCCTGCCCCCCAGGCCCCAGCTGCATGGAGGCTCCTGGCACGCACCCTTGGCGGCCTGTCGCCCGAGAGAGCTGGCATCAGCTGGTTGAATGTGCCTGGGGCTGCGATTCAGCATTTGGGTTCGAAGCCTTATTTTTATTGTGTTTTGTTTATTCGAAGCTTGCCTTTGAAATCTGTTTTCATGCCTCCCATCCCAGAGAAGGGAACCTGTTTGGGGACAACGCGCAGCAGTTTTCTCAGCCTTTAAAATAATTCCTCCTGAGTTGAGGGCTCGGTGTCCCTGGGCACATAAGGCCCCCGAAGCGTGTGCGCCATTGGTGGGTCTGCAGGACAGCTGGACACCCACCTGCCCGGCCAAGCCGCCCCAGGCAACAGGCAGCCCCACAAGTTGGGGGCCCTCCAAGCACTAGGGTGTCGTTGACGCTGGCGAAAGGAGGCGCCACTTTGTGGGGGTGCTCATGAGACCTTCTGATGAAAGCTAAGGACGTTATCTGTCCAAAAAAATGTACCCACACACAAAGCTCTGCACTCACTTCTGGGAGCTTCCAGGATCTTCTTTGGACCATCTGCAGACCCCTTCCTCCAGTTTAGAGCCTGTTCCTAGAGGAATCTCACCCTCAGCCTTTTTGGAATAATAGGGAACAACAATCAGTAGTAGCTAAAATTCAGCAGTTACCGTTTCGGGGGTTGTACCGCGGGGTTCCACTGATGAACTCACATATGCCCCAGGACTGAAGGTCATTCACCAAAGATCTGACAGCTAGTAAAGGGCTCAGCCTGGATCTAAGCCTCACCAGTCCAACCAGTCTGTCCTCTCAGCCTAACATATACACGTGCACAAGCGTGCACATACGAATGCACGGTGCCTGGCCCCTCAGGACACCTGTGGATTACGCGAGCCCGAGTGGAGAGCCCCAGGTCGCACCCGGGCCTGGGGATCTGACCAGGGTTGGTAGCTGGGGGCCAGTCCTTGTGAAGATCAGAGGAGATCCACCTGGAGATTTCTTTGGCTCGAGGCCAGCATGGGGAGGGCTCCACCATCCAGGGAGCTGATAGTATTGTGAGGGAAGGGACCAAAGTGGGAGTCCCCCAGTGCAGACACCCCTGAGGGCTGCCATCCCAGCACAGACAGGCGCCTCCCTTCCCTATCCTCTTCTCTCCTTCCCTTCCATCCTCCCTGCATCCCTTCTCTCTGCTCTTCTTCTCTTTCCCTCCCGCTTCTCCTCCCACCCACCCCCCCCCCACCTCCACAAACAAGGCAAGACCGGGTACCGCTCTGCTCTGGACACAGCCCATTTCTGAGAAGCCGGACCCCATCTGCAGGAGCCACGCAGTTTGCAAGCTGGCTGAGCCCACAGACTGGGTCAGGCCGCCCACTCCCCATCCCGGGCCTCTAGCTGCCCCGCCCTCCTCGCCCCCAGGGCAGGCAGGACAGGCCTGGGGTCTCCGTGGGCCTTCCAGGCTGGGATTTCCAGCGACTGTGGAGTTAAGACCCTAATACTATTTCCCAACAGCTTGTGGTGGTTTAATAGAATTGAGGGTAAATCTAACTTGCAAATTTTCCCTTTTGATCTCCCTTCTTTTTTCTCTTAGTAGCTCAACAGAACTGGGTTTAGAACAGGGCTGCAGACAGCTCCCTTCTCAATCCTGCTCCCAGCCAGCATTCTCCTGAGGAGGTCTGAAGTCCTGCGGTGCCACGGAGGTGGCTATCAGCCTCCTATCCCCGACCCCACATGGCACTGACCTGGCCCAGGCAGTCTTCTCCAAGCCCCAACAAAGGTCCTGCCCTTCAGCCTCCCCGCTGGCTTCTCCCCTCCTCTGCAGCAAGCAGGCTTTCTTCATGCCCTCAGGGCCTTTGCACTTGCTTTCTCCTCTGCCTGAAACGCTATTCCCACTAGCTTCACTGACTCCTATGTAACATCAGGTCTCAGCTTGGAAGTCTCCTCCTCAAGGGAAGCCCTCCTGGATCAGCCCGAAACCACGGTAACATTGCTGGGACACAGAGGACCACTCTCAGCAGACCCCGAGCTCTAGGAGCCCAGGGACTGAACATGTTCCTGCCCAGACCCTGCCCCTCAGGAGCCCCCCAAGGGGCTCCCCGCTGTGTCCTGCACCTCAGTCTCCCTGCCTATAAGATGAGGGGGTGGGTCACACTCTTGCACTTGCCGTGTGATGATTCTCTGCGGCTCCCTGTGGGTTTCTGGCAAGGATCACACTCATTTCACGGTATTTGACTTCCTTGATTATCTGATTTTCCAGGGAGGAATTTTAAATCTCCGGGCTGGGGTGGCATCTGCCTGATCCCCGGGCACCCATCCCATCCCACCAGCCCGAGTACACCTGACATCCTGGGGAGGCCCACGCAAACTGCCCTCTTGGCAGACGAGGTCCCGCACTGAGAAACCCTGCCAGGCTCTGTGACCGTGTCGTTTGGCCCGTGGGGTCAGGGAAGGCGGTGGTGACAGCCCCACGCCCTGGGGCCAGTGCTATCAAGTCAGGCACCGTGGCTCAGGAGCCAGACAGGCTGGGTTCAAATTGTGACTCGGTCAGTTTTCGTGAGACTAAGGCCCACCTTTCACTTCTCTATGCCTCAGTCTCTCACTATATAACATAAAAACAGAACTTCCCAGCTGGGGTTCTTGGATTGACCAAGATGGTTCCCTGCCTGGGCTCTGGGATTAAAGGGCTCTTCTCTTCTCATCCCAGAGGCAGCAGCTAAGCTTCAAGTCTCTGGAGAAAAACAAACAGGACTTCCCTGGTGAGCCAGCAGTTGAGAGTCCACCGGCCAGAGCTGGAGACACAGGTTCGGTCCCAGGTTGGGGAAGATCCCACATGCCGCTGGCGGCTAGGCCCTCCTGCCATGGCTGCTGCTGCTAAGTCGCTTCAGTCGTGTCTGACTCTGTGCGATCCCATAGACGGCAGCCCATCAGGCTCCACCGTCCCTGGGATTTTCCAGGCAAGAACACTGGAGCGGGTTGCCATTTCCTTCTCCAGTGCATGAAAGTGAAAAAGTGAAAAGTGAAAGTGAAGTCGCTCAGTCGTGTCCAACTCTTAGCGACCCCATGGACTGCAGCCTACCAGGCTCCTCGGTCCCTAGCTACTGAGCCCCAACTCTGGAACCCAAGCTCTGCAGTAAGAGAAGCCACGGCCTTGAGAAGCCCATGAACCAAGCTGGAGAAGGGGCCCCAGCCTGCCGCAACCCGAGCAAGCCGGAACAGCGACGACCCAGTGCAGCCAGACAACAACATAAAGTCTCCGCTACTTAGCTGGCTGTGTGAGCTCCTAGTGCCAAGGTTTTCCCATCTGTAAATTGGGGGTGCTAGATACAGCCGTCTCTTAGGATGGCTGCCCGTCAAGGTGAGCCCCAGCTTCCTGCTCTGGATCTCAGTAAACCAAACACTAGGGAATCTTCCCAGAATCTTACGAGTGCCAGGGCTTCCTGGGCAGGGAGGAGGGCTGCTGCGGAAGCCGAGGCACAGAGGAGGGCAGCGACAGGGCCGAGGTCACACAGTCCGGCCAGGATGGAGGCTCTATGTCCGCCGGGCCCCAAGGCGCAGCCTCCCGGGCACCCCGCCCCCCCGCAGCCCCTGCCTTCCCCGGGCGTCAGGCCCTGTAGGGACACGCCCCGCAGGGGCTGCAGGGCCTCCCGGTGGTCTGCGCCTGCCCGAGCCGGGGGATGAAAGGGGAATCCGCCCAAACCTGCCTCCCTCCCGGCTCGCCCGCCCCTCCCGCAACCGGATCAGGCCCGGGCGGCAGGCTTTGATGTCGGCGGAGGAGCTGCGGCCCCTCTGCCGGGCGGCTTGGAGCCTCCCGGAGGCCGACTTGAAAGGGCAGCCGCGGGTGCAGCCTTCCTGGGATCGCCCGGCGGAGTGGAGGAGGCGGGGGAAAGGGGGGCGGAGGGGCCAAGCCCCTCCCAGGGGAGCGAGGAAGCGGCTTGTCGTCGGCATTCAAGGCCCTGCAGGCGGGTGCCCAGCCTGCGCCACCGGTTGCGACGGCCCCACTCAGCGCCCCCGGGCCGGACCGTGACTCTGGCTCCCAGGTGTCGCCGGATCTCAGGCCCTAGCAGATGCCGTTCCTCCTGCCTCAAACGCCCTTCCCAGCTTTTCCTCCCAGGCCTCAGTGTCAGGCCTAGGGTTGGCGCTCTATCTCTTCTTCTGGACCTTCCCAGAACCACTCCGCCCTCCTGCCTGGTGCCTTCCTCCTGGTCCGCTGCCACCGCAGGTGGGGCAAGGGGCATCCCCCACCCAGGGCAGCACACGCTCTGATAACCCCCCACCCTAGGCCTCTGGCTGTGAGCTTCAGGACCAGCATCCTTTCATTCCCCACGCCCCCCACTCCCCACCACCACATTGCCCCCTGCCCGGGTCCCCCCACCTGCTTGATCAGCTGTAGGAACGTGCTTGGGAAACAGGGAGAAGGACTCTTTCAATAACAGCAGCCATAATAATAAGCTTAGGGGCAGCCAGTCTGGTGCAAGGGTGGAGGGTTGGGGCGCCCAGAGGATTCCAGTCTCCTCGAGCACACCCCAGGTTCCTGATACACCTTGTCTTCCCATTTCGAAGCTGGTTGGCCTTTCTCCCCAGTTCCAGGCCGGGCCTTGCCCTCATTCACTACACAGGAGCTCAGCCATATCCGACTCTTTGCGACCCCATGGAAGCAGCACGCCAGGCCTCCCTGTCCTTCACCGTCTCCCCCAGTTTACTCAAACCCATGTTATTGAGTCGGTAAATGCCATCCAACTATCTCATCCTCTGTCACCCACTTCTCCTCCTGCCCTCAGTCTTTCCCAGCTTCAGGGTCTTTTCAAATGAGCCGGCACTTCCCATCGGGTGGCCAAAGTATTGGAGCTTCAGCTTCAGCACGGGTCCTTCCAGTGACTATTCAGGGTTGATTTCCTTTAGGATGGACTGGTTCGATCTCCTTGCTGTCCAAGGCACTCTCAACCACTGACAGCGACCAAAAGCTCCAGCCTGCTGACTCCCTGCCCAGAGTCCCATGATGTTCTGCAGCTGCCTCCCAGACCCGAGGCCTCTGCCCACGCAGAGGACTCCCTCAGCCTCTCCCAGCCTCCCAGAGAGGCAGGCTGGGGACAGAGTTTTAGTTCCAAGTTGCAGATGGGGACACGGAGGCCCACCGAGGGGTCTGGGTCCCGGAGCTGGGGAGATGGAGCTGGCAGTGCTAGGCCTCAGGGAAGAGAGGGAGCCCCTCGCTCAGGCTAGATTCAAACGTAGGACTCCGAGGCCGTCTGGGAGCCTGAGAGGGTCCAGGCACCATCCTTTTTTTTTTTTTTTGTAGGGGGGTGGATTCTCACATACTAACACAGGAACAAATTGGCTGCAAGCCTCAAGACAGGCTTCAGTGTTAGTCTCAGGAGCTGACGCTTAGATGCATGCACGGCACCATGGAACTGGCTGTACGTGCACACAGATCCCAGGGCGGCTCGAAAGGGCCCTCCAGGGCTTCCCCAGGAGGGGGAGAAGGAGGGTTGGTTAGGGGGGCTGTAGGCGTGGATGTGCGGCCTGGGTGGGCCACAGCAGATGTGAGCTTCAGCCTCCGCTCTCCTCCAGCTCCAGCTTTCTGCCTCCCCAGGGGATGGGGTCTTCTGCCTGCAGCTCCCTCCCACCCCTCCAGCTGCTCCCACCCCAACCCCAGGGTCCTCTTGCTGCTGGGTTAGGCCGACAGAGGGAAGAAGGGAGAGAGAATGGAATAGCTCACCCCAGGGGCAGGAGACCTGACTCCTGCCTGGGCCAAGGCTCTCAGCCAGTTTTCTCACCTTTACTGGAGGTTTGGACTAATTCTCCTACTTCCTTACCTTAATAAATGTCTGCTGAGCGCTTACTCTGTGCCAACCCTGTGCTGAGTGCTGTGGATGCCTCTGTGGACAGGAAAGAGTCATCATTTAGTTGGTGGTGGGGAGCAGACATGAACAGATAGACCCATAAAGACAGGCTATGATGGTGGAACTACAGACAGTTTTGAGAAAGGGTTCTAAGACAGATATCAGGGAAGGCTTCCTGGAGGAAGTGGCATGGATGAATTGAAAGCAAAGGCCGGGGCAGTGGAGAGTGAGTGGTGGGAAGGGCAGAGGGTGAAGTAGGTGGCCTGGATTGTGTGAGTGGCAGAGAGAGGAAGGACTCACTAGAGGAGGGAAGGGCAGAGGGTGGGGGCACCAAGGAGTCTGGGCAGGGCCCTGGTTGAGTGGGGCCTTGCCACACCTGGGAACCCAGAGGATCCAGCCCAAAAAAGGACTGGAGATCCCTCAGTGTGGGTTCCCCACTTGGGCAGGCTCAGGACCTGAGCTATGGCCTCCGGGACGGAACCTGGCCTGAGGCAGGGGGACTCGGCAAGGCCAGCTCTTGGGCAGGACGGGGGTGTTGCCCCTGGGAAAAGAAGAAGGGGCAGAGACAGTTGTGATGGAGGGTTCCAGAAAACCAAGGGGGAGGGAGGAAGGCGACAAGACAGCAACCTCCGGCCTCCTTCAAAAACTGAGACTGAATCCGTGTGAAAAGAAGATCTTCCTAGAGCAGTGCATTAGCTGGGATGCCCCGACCCAAACTTCTGGGTCCTGGGATTGGTGGGGCGGGGGGAAATCCTGATCCTGGGGAAGCAGGCAGGAGAGCCTGAGGGGGTGGGGGTGGTGGTAGGCTTTTGCCTGGCCCTGCAGGAACCCAGGGATGTTGTCTCACCAGCATTTTCCAGCATCTCCCTTGGGTGGTGGCTGCTTCCCCACAGAGTATCTCTGCCAAGGAGCTCTTCCTGGGGACATTTTCCTACGCAGTCCATCTGGGTTTGGTGCAGAGAGAGGAGGCCCTGGAAAGGTCCAGCCTCAGCCTTGAGGTTCCATCCCTCAAGGAGAGAGGCCCAGAGAACCAGACAGACTCGTTCTTCCCCCACCCAACCCCACCTGGACACCAGCCACCCACCCACTGGGTCCCTGCCAATTCTCCTGCCCCCCCCCCACCCCTCCTGCAGAATTCCTGGCTGCACTCCTGGCCCTGCTTCTTCAAGAATTCAAGGTCTCCATCCTTTTCCCTTGGGGCAGGGGAGAAGGGGCAGGGGCAGGTGGTGACTTTTTCTGTGCCATGGGCCACCACGGCATTGGGTGACACCGCCACACCCTGTCTTGTTTGTAAGTGTAGAACAAAATACATAAGATTACACTGGAAGCCAATTAATTTGAAATGCAGATATCAAGGTATTTTTTAAAACCACATTTGTGATGAAACAATAAATATGCTACTTTATTAACCATTAACAAGATCTAGCAGCAGATCTAAAATGGAGAAGGGACGAATGAGATTTTGAGAAATCTGCATCAACTTTGATGTGGTCTGAAGATATTAAGGATTCCTACTGGAAACAAAGCCGCAGGTACTGCTGAATACAGGGCATGTTGGGTAAGTTCCTCACTGAAGGAAATGCTAAATTGTATAGTTAAAGGGCAGTGGAAATGAAGATGTAATTTTTTTTTCCCACCCAAGTTCATGATTCAGTCACCCTGAATTCTAAACATGCTGCACCCCAGCTTAAGGTTTCTTATTGTGCTCCAGTTGAAGGAGGCAGGAGAAGAAGGGGATGACAGAGGATGAGATGGTTGGATGGCATCACCAACTGGATGGATATGAGTTTGAGCAAGCTCCGGGAGTTGGTGATGGGCAGGGAAGCCTGGCATACTGCAGTCCATAGGGTCGCAAAGAGTCAGATAGGACTGATTGACTGATCTGAACTGAACTCTGCTCCAATAATTGGGGTATGGACAGTATACCACCAATACCACCCTCCCACCAAGTAGGGAGGGGCCAAGTAGCTAAGGGGAGGAGTCCTAGACGCCAGGGAGAATCACTCGACCCCAGTAACCAATGAAATGTGGAAACAGGGGGAGAGGGAGGAGCCAACTTACTTCCTGGTTTCTCCAGCCTCGGATCCTGGGTACTAGGGTTCCTGATAGAAGAGGGTGGTCAGAAAGAGGAGAGAGTGAGCAGCTCAGCTGGAAGTGGATCCAGCGGGAAAGAGAGAGTGTGTGTTGTCAGCTCTTGCTTGGTTATGCTGTGGTAACAAACAGCCTCCATTTCTCCAGGGTCTCATAACCACAACGCTTTTCTTGCTCACCTGCAGCTCCGCTGTGTATCACCTTCTCCAGGATCCAGGTGGAGACATTGCTGTTTTCACAGTAAACCAGGGCCCCTCGAAGGCCCATGTCTGGCTGGTTTGCAAGTTTGAGCTATTCTTTTTTTTTTTTTTTTTGCCGCACTGCAAGATATGCAGGATCTTAGTTCTCCCACCAGGGATGGAACTTGCTCCCCCTGCAGTGGGAGCATGCAGTCTTAACCACTGGACCATCAGGGAAGTACCTGAACTATTCTTAATACTCAGTATTCACTCAAGCAGTTGCCCTGAATCCTTACACAACCCAGGAGGAGGGCTCCAAGATGAGCCACCCCTGGGGCTCGGAGAGGGAGCAAGACTCCCCATGGGTGGCCCAGCAGGGATATAGCAGAGTAAGGACTCCTTGCTCCAAGTTCCCTGGAATGTTCTTGGTTCCAGGTATTGAAGCCCCTCCCCGCTCTTTGCCTCCTGGAACCTGGTGAGGCCTAGCTAATTGGCTGCTGGCACTGTTCCCCAAAGCAGGAGATACCAGTCAGGCCCAGGGGAATTCGTACAGGACTTGTGGGTCCTCACCAACTCAGACTGCAACTCCTCCTTAGCCAGCTGTCTCTGGCAAGGGAGAGGTGGGGCTCTGGTTTGAAGCCAGAGAGCCTGAGACCTCAGGAGCATCTTGACTCCTTCCCAAGAAGCCTGGATGGGGCTCCCTGTCTTCTAGGCAGCGGTGAGAAGCCTCATACCTATCCTGGGCCCTGTGTGGGGGCTGGGGGAGGAAGGATGTGGGAGAAGCCCTGCTGAGCCCCCCCAAAGGTTTATAGTTAGGCTGGGAGAGGTGGGCCCGTTGTCATCATAAGCGAGGCAAGAAGGCAGAATCGGGAAGATATTGGAAGGTGCTGTGCTGCTGGCTTTTAAAATTTTTATTTTATTAATTTGGCCGTACTGGGTCTTGGTTGCAGCACGTGGGTGCAGAAGACTGCCGCAGCAGTCTTCTATGCGGGATGTGAGGTCTTTAGTTGTGGCACTCAGGATCTAGTTCCCCGACCAGAGATCAAACCCAAGCCCCCTGCACTGGGAGCTGGGCATCTTAGTCACTGGACCATCAGGGAGTCCCTGTGCTGCTGGCTTTGAAGGAGAAGGATGAGACCACAAGCCAACAAATGTGGGCTGCCTCTAGAAGCTGAAAGAAGCAAGGAAACAGATTCTTCCTAGACCCACAAAAGGAACAGGTTTCTGACCCCAGACTGAAAGAGAATGACTGTGTGTTAAGCCACTTGCCCCTTTCCAGGTGGCACTATAAAAGAACCTGCCTGCCAAGCAGGAAACGTAAGAAATGCAGGTTCGATCCCTGACTTGGGAAGATTCCCTGGAGGAGGGCAACTCACTCCAGTATTCTTGCCTGGAGAATTCCATGGACAGAAGAGCCTGGCGGGCTACAGTCCACGGGGTTCACAAAGAGTCGGACACGACTGAAGCGACTTAGCACACACACTAAATCTGTGGTTATTTGTGGTGGTAGCTACAGGAAGCCCAAACTGTGGGGTTGCACCAGCTCTTCTCCCAGGTCTTAGCAAGCCCTGCTGTTCCAGACAGACAAGAAGTAATACGCGTGACCGTGCTTTACAAAGAGGCAGGGGTGGGAGCTTCATGAGGTCACGGGGTCATCTATAGTTTCTCCAGGAAAGGAAACCAGCCCTTTGACTGGGGGTGGGGTGGGGTGGGGTAGGGGGCTGCAAGGTGAGCAGGAGAAACAGGAGAGCGCCTTTTCAGAGCAGAACAGTGGGGCCCACTGGGCTGCTCCCTGCAGCTGCCCGTTTTATCATGAGTCCTCCGAGCCCACGAGTCACGAGCTGGAAAGGGGTGCCCAGATGCTGCTTCTCCGCCCCGCTGAGTCATCACATGGTCTCTGGGCAGGTCCCCCCCACCTCTCCAAGCCTCAGTTTCCTCTTCTGTAAAATGCAGAGAATCAGTGGGACTTAGCTGTACTGCCCACCTGGATGTCATGTGTGTGTGTGAAGAGCTCAGCACCGGGCCAGGCACACAGGTATAACCCTGCATGTGTCCAGGTGGGCAGGCGTGCATGTCCAGGTGCGCATGTACAGGTATGCCTGTGCTGGGACCTGTGTGCAGTTATATATGCAGCCTGGATGAGCATTCTGAAATTCAACTTGGACTTGTCTCTCCCCTTTTCATAGTCCCCCTACTGCCCCAGGGAGAAGGTCACATCTTCACCGTGGCCTCCAGGACCCAGCACTGTCTGGCACCTGCGGCCTCTCTGCCTCCCCAAGTCCCCAGCTTGCACGCGGAGATCCAGCCCTGCCTGCCTCCGCTCTGCTCCTTAAGTGGGTCATGTTCCCGTGGGCGTCCAGGCCTTCGCACATGCTGTTCTGTGTGAAGTATTCCTTCGTTTGGAATACTTCTCTCTTCTTCCTCCTCACTGACTAGCTCCTACTCAGTCTGGGTTTTGAGATGACCTCCTCCAGGTAGCCTTCCCTGACTGCTAACCCCGCTGGGATGATTACCCCACTTTGACCTCACGGGCACCTCCTTCCTATGTGCTCCCCTGGCCTCAGCACTAACCACCGGGTTGGATAATTGCTTGTGAGCATCCTTTCTCCTTCTGAGGGCCTGTTCTGAGGGCAGAAAGCTAGAACGCCTTGCTCTCCCCTGTCACCGGCACTCCGCATGGGGTCTAGCCCAGAGCAGGTGCTCAGAACTTTGTTGAATGAATGAATGAGTGGGTGAATGCACAGGTCTGGGTGCCTGAGCGAGGAGGCTGCTATCACTTCCCTGTGCACACGCGTGCTTGCTCACTGCTGGAGGGGTGTGCAGCATGTGTGTTCCTGCAGGGAGTGATGGTGGTGGGGTCACGACCGTGCCCTGGCGTGGGGGCTGGAGCAGGGGGAGGCCAGAGCGTGCTCCCCTTCCCTCCCTGGTCCCCTCTCCCCTGCGCAGACCTGGACTCAGGGAGGTGGCTTAGCCGTGGGAGCGGGAGGACAGAGCAGAGAGGTAAGAGGAAGGCAGACCCCTGCAGCCTTCAGCACAGAAGGCATTCCGCTCCTTTCTTCCTCCCCGACCTCCCCGTGACCTCCCTCCCCCAGCCTGGGCCCTCCACTGAATGGGGGGAGGGCAGAGACCTCCCAGTGTCCCCAGGGGACACCTAGCCAGGCAGTACTTCTCCAGGTGGGCCCCCACCCCACCCCCACACCACCCTCGCCAGCTCTGGCCAGGGTCCTGGGGAGGACCTGGTCAAGCCAGGAGAAGGGCAACCTGGGGTGGGGTGTGTGGGGGCGAGGGCTGGCTGGGCCTCTTAGCCCAGACTGCCTGCTTGCCGGGTCCCTCCCTCATGCCTGGGTGAGGCAGATCATGCCACCTCTCTGACCCTTGACCCTGTCATCTGCACAATGGCACCTCAGTCCTCCCTGGCAGTGCTGTAGCAATTAACGAGATCTTGTTTACAGAAGGCTTGACACGGTGTCTGGTGCTGGAGGATGCTGAGCGTGTATAATTTTGTCATCATTGACATCACCCCCGTCCTCCCCAATTCCTCGCCCCCGGCCGTGGTCATCCTGCACTGAGAACCATGCAGGTCTGGCCCCAGCACACCCCTGGCACAGTGGGACAGGTCTGTCTGGCTCATATTTATGTCCCCTACCTCTGGCACCAAGTAGGCACTCCAAAAATATGTTAAATGAATAAACCAGCAGACTCAGTTGGGGTAAAGCCTTACTGTCTCCGGGCCTCAGTTTCCTTAAGTGTAAAACTGCATGTCCACGAACTAAGACTCTTCCAGGTTCCTCCTGGAACCTTGTCGCTGCTGTGCTGAGTTTTGAGTCTTTTTTTAAAATATTCATACTAGCTCACACATCCCCAGGCCCTCTCACCTGGACACACTGCCAGCCTCTTGCTTTTCTGCCTGTTTCTGTGCCTTGATCCCATTCTCCATCCTGTGCAGCTGTGCAGAGGTCTCGAAACACAAAGATTGATGGCAGGAAGAGAAGGGGACAACAGAGGATGAGATGGTTGGATGGTGTCGCCGACTCGACGGATGTGAGTTTGAGCAAGCTCCGGGAGTTGGTGATGGACAGGGAAGCCTGGCGTGCTGAAGTCCATGGAGTTGCAAAGAGTCAGAATTGAACCGTGATAGACTAGAGTGTGACGTGGCTCACAGGGCCCCACATGGCCCAGCCCTGAGAACCCTTCCAGCCTCGTTGAAAGCTCCTCCAGCCCCTCTACACAGGCCTTCTCTCTGCCCTCCTCTACTGGCCCTCCCTGTGCAGACCCTTTGAGCACAACATGCTGTTCCCTCAGCTGCCATGCTGCTCCCTCTCTCTTTAACTGGTGACTGGCACTCAATCTTCAGGTCTCCTCTCCAGGGCCCCACCCTCTGGGAAGCCCTCCTTAACCTCTCCTGAGACTGGGTCAAATTACCCCATTATTTCTTTTAAAATATTTATTTGTTGACCAACCCAGACAGCATATTAAAAAGCAGAGACATTACTTTGCCAACAAAGGTCCGTCCAGTCAAAGATATGGTTTTTCTAATTGTCATGTATGGATATGAGAGTTGGACTATAAAGAAAGCTGAGCGTCAAAGAATTGATGCTTTTGAACTATGGTGTTGGGGAAGACTCATGAGAGCCTCTTGGACAGCAAGGAGATCCAACCAGTCCGCCCTAAAGGAAATCAGTCCTGAATATTCATTGGAAGGACTGATGCTTATGCTGAAAGCTCCAATACTTTGGCCAGCTGATGGGAAGAACTGACTCATTGGAAAAGACCCTGATGCTGGGAAAGATTGAAGGCGGGAAGAGAAGGGGTCGACAGAGGATGAGATGGTTGGATGGCATCACCGACACAATGGACATGAGTTTGAGTAAGCTCTGGGAGTTGGTGATGGACAGGGAAGCCTGGCGTCCTGAGGTACATGGGGTCACAAAGAGTCGGACATGACTGAGCGACTGAACTGAACTGATTTATTTCATTTTTGGCTTTGCTGGGTCTTCCTTGCTTTGCGTGGGCTTTCTGTAGTTGCGATGAGCAGGGGCTACTCTGCTGCGGTGCACCGCCTTCTTATTGCAGTGGTTTCTCTTGTTGCGGAGCACGGGCTAGTTGCAGCTCGTGGCTCTAGAGCTCGGGCTCAGTAGTTGTGGTGCAGGGCTTAGTTGCTCCGAGACATGTGGGATCTTCCCAGCCCAGGGATCGAACACACGCCCCCTGCATCGGCAGGCAGATTCTTTACCACTGAGCCGCCAGCGCAGGCCCCACTCCATTACTGACTGCGTCTCTCTCCCAGCGTCTGTTGTGATCAGAAAGGTCCCCTGTTTGTGAGATCACTGTGTGTGTGTGTCCCCCACTGGGACCATGTGTTCCTGGAGGTCAGGCCTGGCCTGGCTCCTTCTTACGTTGCTACAAAACAGTGACGAGCCTGGCACATAGGAGTTGCCCGATAAAGGGTTGGCATCCTCCCCTCCACAGCGGGAGCCTTTGAGGGGCTCTGCAGAGCGCCCGTACCCAAAGATCGGGCAACCACATGGGAATAGTGTGGGCTGGGTGGAGGTCCATGCTTGACCTTGGGGGAGGGGAGCACCCACTGGGGGGTGATCAGGACAGTGGCTGGGACGGGGATGGCCTCTGGATGCCCACACCCAGTCCCTGCCTTCTGCCTCGCATCATAGCCTGCTCTCAGGGAAGGGCCTGCGTTTGCCACATTTTGGACTTCATCCCATTCTCTGAGTTTGGCCTCTGCTGGAGATACCTGGGTCCTGAGGCCCGGGATGAACCCCAGTGCCACCACTCATTGCTGTGCATCCTTAGGCAGCGCCCTCCCCCTCTCTGGGCCTCTAGTTCCTCATGTGGGAGATGGAGGCAATACTAGTCCCTGCTGCAGAGGGCAGGAGTTAGGGAGGTGCTCTGTGCCCAGCGCCCCTGCTGGGACAGGAGGCACTCACTAGGGAACTGGGACACAGGGAGCAACAGGGGCGTGGTCTTCAGGGGGTGCCCCCGAAACTGCTGTGTGGCTGGTCTGCAGCAGGCATTGGGGAGGGTAATAGAAAGAGCCTGAGAGTGGCTGCTGAAAGACGGTGAGTGCTGAGTGCACACGTGTGTGTGTGTGTGTGTGTGTGTGTACAGCTGCTGGAGGAGAGACTTCAGAGGAGAGGAGGGAGGGAGTGAGCTGGCAGAGCTGAGCGCTGCAGCAGCAGTGGGACCAGAGGCCCAGAGGCGGGAGCTGAAAGAAGCCTCCCAAGGCCACTGCAGTCAAAGCTGGAGAAGGAGGGGTGGGCCTGGCTGGAAGGAGGGGCTTCCCAGACCTGGGAGGGGAGGCTGGGGACCCTGGGCTGGGGGTCTGAGGACTCACAGGGTTCTTAGCATCCCTGGTGTGCAGAGCTTGCACTCTGCCGCTCAGAGGCCCCTGTCTGCATTCGAGCTCTGCTTCTCACTAGCTCTGTGATCCAGGGCGAGCCCTTTGCCGCTGGAAGCCTCCGTTTCTATGGCTGCAAAATGGGAATGATGATAGACTATCCCTGAGTATTTCCTGGGGCTACCATAACAAAGCGCCCCAGGCTGGGCGGCTTAAACCACAGAAATTAGTTTTCTCCTGTTTCTGGAGACTGGAAACCAAAGCAAGGTATCAACAGAGTTGGTTTCCTCTGAGGCCTCTCTCCTTGGCTTGTAGACAGCCGCCTTCTTGCTGTCTTCATGTGGTCCTTGCTCAGTGCGTGCCTGTGTCTTAATCTCCTCTTCTTAGAAGGACACCAGACATTGGATCAGGGCCCACCCCAGTGACCTCATTTTAACTTAAGTACCTCTTTAAAGACCCCGTGTTCAAACACAGTCACATCTAAGGTACTGCGGCTTAGGACTTCAACCTACAAATTTTGGGGAGGGGCTTAATCCAGCCCATAATACCGGGCTGGGCTCGGTATTTGGTCTGGGCTCCCTGCACACAGGCTAAAATAAAGGCTGAGGTATGAGTAGTTTGTCAGGGGCAAGAGTGAGGGTGGGAGACTGGAGGGTGAAATAAAAGAGTAAAGAGAACTAACACAAACCCGCATTCTCCAGTTCCCCGAGCTCCCCGTTAGGGCCGCCTGGGTGCCCAGGCCCCGGGGTGGTCTGAGGTTCCTTATGAGACTCACCTCGGAGGAGGCATCCCAGAGTTCCTGCTCCCTGGGATCAAGGGTTGCCTCGAAGGTGTTACAGCTGATCTCCTCCGACTGCTGAGGGGGTTCGGGTGGGCGGAGGGACATCCCAGACAGGCAATCCTATTCCCACAGCTTGTTTCTGGCCCGGGTGTCCTAGTTCTTGGGAACACAGCACCACCGACTGGCTGTGGGCTCTGGGCACATGGTCTGCTTGCCCCCGTGTTCCATCAGGCCCTCGCTCCAAGGTCAGACAGTGGCTACCACGCTTGTGCCCTTCTCTTGCCATAAAGTCAGGCCCTTGGTCCAAGCCCCAGGGAGGATGGGACCCCATGTCTCCAGATGAAGAATTGCGTAAGGCCTAGGATGTGACCAGCTATGGTGTTCTGAGAGGTGTGACAGATGACGGAGCACACATCTCCCTAAATAGGGAGGCTTGGTCTCTGCCTGGGCCAGCTCAGGGAATGGTGTGGAGGCCGAAGTGACCCTGCATGGCCTTCCAGGGCAACAGCCACCACTGGGTGTGGGCAAAGGGGCAGTGCTAGGCTGACCCACGGAGACCTTTCTGGAATAACTGGCAGCCATAACCACCCACTGAGGGGCAGGACAAAGTGACTGTGATCTCCTAAAGCCTGATTTCTGCCCAGGATCCCTAAATCCTTCCTGACAGACCATCATTCCTCCTAGGCTCAGCTTCCCAGCTGGCTCAGTGGTAAAGAACACGCCTCCAAATGCTGGAGACGGGGGTTCAATCCCTGGCCAGGAAGATCCCCTGGAGAAGGAATCCAACCACTCCAGTATTCTGGCTCAGGAAGTCCCCTGGACAGAGGAGCCTGGAGGGCTGCAGTCCACGGAGTCGTAAGAGTCGGACATGACTGAGTGACTAAACAACAACCTCCCAGGCTCAGGACAGGGGGACCAGGCTCTGGGTCAAACACAGCCTTCTGGATGCGCAACCCCGGGTGAGTCCTGTCTTCATCCCCTCATCGGGCCTCAGGAGGACTGAGGGGCTGAACGAGATGCTGGGGGCCTGGCCCTCAACGGGATTGTTAGTCCAGCCAGGGCACAGAGCGGCCACCCGGTGGGCCTGAGTCCCACCTTGATTGCCAGTCCAGTGTTCCTTCCACCACTCCTCAAGAGAAAGCATGGGGGTCGTGGGAAGAGCGAGAGGATGGGAAATGCCCCGCACATAGTAGGTGCTTACTAAGTACGTGTTGAATGACTGAATGACTGGATGCAAGGATGGATGGACAAATGGATAGACAGGTAGGTAGATGCGGCCTAGCTCTGTTTTTTCCAAATCCCAACCACCCAGTCCAGCCCTTCCCTCCTCTTGCTAACCTCATTTGGTTGCTAGCAGTCTCCTGCTTTCATTTCTGCCGAGTCATTGCTCTCAACCCCGTGATGGGGCTGGGCGTGCCAGGAATCCAGAGAGAAGGAAACAGAACCTCAGAACTTCACCACTAGCTCCATTTTCGAGATGAGGAAACCGAGGCAGGGGGAGGGTCCTGAGGGTCCTGAGGTTTGGCTCAGCCCCAGCACGGCCCACCTCCCCAGCAGCCAAAGGCCCCCACCCTTGCCTGGCTCACCCACCACCATGGGATGGCTTTAGGCCTTCTCTGGCAGATTTGGGTAACTGGTTGGAAGGGGGGGGTGTAGGGGAGTGGGGGGAGTTTGGTCAGCAGATTGGGCTCCCTGAGTCATTCCCAGTCCTCCCAAAGATGTCCTAACTCAACCCACGTTGCTCCAAAGACGCGCCCAGCCCCCCTCTGGGGCCTATGGGCTGCCCCCAGCGACCTCCCCTGGGTGAGTCTCTCCTCTCTTCTTCTCGGGCCCTTCTTACCCTTCTGCAGGGTCTGGAGCCAAGACCCAGGGACTCGCCTCCGACCCGGCACAAGTACTATGGCCTTAAGCAGGCCTCTGGCCCTCTCTAAGCCTCCATGGCCCCAGCTGGGGCAGCTGGCTATCTAAATCCCTTCTGACCTTGACCCTCCAGGCCTCCTGGCAACTGGAGCTCTGCTCTCCCGTCTCCTGCCCACCCTCCTCAGAATGCCAGGTCTGCAGCTTTCCCTGACCTTGAGCAGACAGCAGGCTGGGAGCCCGCAGCTCAGAGCTTTGCAAAAGGGCCTCCGGTGATGAGAAGCCTTCCAGCTTTTCTGGTCCTGGGAGGCTGCACTGTCCTTGCTGGCCCCCTCCCCACACCCTATGCCGCGCCCCGAGTTTACTCTTCTCCTTGGCTTTTCTCATCTTCTCACTAGTTACTTCACTTGCCTGTGCGTGCTAAGTCGCTTCAGTTGTGTCCGTATGTGCGACCCTATGGACTGTAACCCCCCAGCGGCCTCTGTCCATGGGATGCCTCAGGCAAGGATACAGGTGTTGTTTGTTGTTCATCCCCTCGTAAGAAGGTCATTTTTGCCTCTTGTCACTGCTGGGGGTCCCCCAGCCCAGAACTGGCGCGCGGCACATAGATACACAGATATGGTGCTCAGCAGATACTTGATGAATGAAGATTCTGCTCTCTAATGACAGCGGCTATTTATGGAGGGTGTAATACTTGCACACTGCCTCTGATTAGCAAGCCCTGCATGCCCAGGACTGTGCCAGCCCCTTTGGGAAGATGGGGAAACTGAGGCTCAGAGAGGAAGAGCCCAGAGGGAAGAGCTAAGGTCACACAGCGGAACCGGTGGAGGCTGGATTCGAACCCACAGGTCCAGCCCACGGGCCTGCGCTCTTGGTCCTCCCTCCCAGCAGGGATGGGGGTGGCGGGAGCGGTTGCAGTTGCCACCCCGGACCAAAGGGGAAGCCGAGGTCAGTGCCGGGGCGGGGGCGGGGGGGTGGGTTGTCAGTCCGGCCCCCAGGCCTCCGGCCACGCCCCTTACTTATGGACCGGGAAGACCCAAGTACTCTACCTGCCTCGGGTTCCCTGGAAGCCTCCCTCCCAAACCCGAGTCAGTCTGGGAACCGGCCCGCGCCACCCCACAACCCCCACCCCGCCCGAGGCGGAGCTTCGCCCGCGCCCACCGGGAGCCGGGGAGGGAGAGAGAAATGAGTTTTCCTGCCGCCCGGTGGCGGTGTCAATTGATCAGGCGCGGGCGGGGGCCGCGCGCCGGGCTGGGGGCCTCGCTCGCAGCTGCCGGCGCACAATTATCGGGAAAAAACTGGGGCGGCCGCTGCGGTGAAATTAGTTATCGATCCCTCGGCGGGGCCGCGGGGCCGCGCTCGGCGCTGACTGCTGCAGACCCGGGCCGGGCCCGCCGGGCGCGTGCAGCAAAGAGGGGGCAGGGATGGTGGGGATGGGGGGGGCCTCCCCCGCCCCTCCCCTCCCTCTCAGTCTCCCCGCGGCGCTCCTCCACCCCCTCCTCCCCGCACCCTCCTCCCGGCCTCTCTGCCTCTCTCCTCTCCCATTCATCCACCCGCCGTGGTATCGACCCAAAGTCGACCCCGAGCTGACGGGCGTCCCCCGCCCCCAGCACTGGCCGCCCCGCCTCGTGAGCTTGGCACCCGGCGCCCCGTCTGAGTGCTGAGAACACCCCCAGGGTGGGCCCTGCCCCCCGCCCCGGAGAGCCCCCGCGAGCTGGCGGGGAGGAAAGCATGTTCCCGGTAAGCCAGGGTTTGGAGCCCTGTTGCCTGGGAAAGTGTTTGATCCGAGCCTCAGTTTCCTCCCCTATAAACTGGGTAGTTCCTACATCTTGCTTGTTGAGAGGGTAAAATTGGAGGCTTCAAGGAGGAGTGCCTGCGCTGGTCGCCTGGAAGGAAGCATGTTGGGGTGTTGATTTCACGTTTATACCGCCAATTCTTTTCAGCGACTCTAGATGTGTCACGTCCTCATGTCCCCATTTTATAGATGAGTAAACTGTGCTCTGAGGGGGGAAGTGCCTTGTCCACCCCATACAACCAACAAGTGGCCCCATGACACTAGAACCCAGCTAACAGAGGGGAGATTGGAGAGGGGTGCTTCTCAGTGGGTGCTGACATATAAAAGGGGAAGGAGGGGTGGTAAGAGAGGAAGTGGGGGTCAAGTCAGTTCCCCTAGGACCAGGTGGCTCAGGGCAGCTCAGGGCTCTGCAGCCTCCGGGGAGTGGGGGAGGGAAAGGGGGAAAGGGGAGGGGGAGAGGGCCTCTCTCTTTCCGAAGACTAGGCTTTGTACTGTGACTTTGGGCATCCCCTTGACCCTGTCCCAGGCCTTCTACAAAAAGGGGTTTGGACCTCATGTCCCACCAGGGAGAGATTGGCAGGGTCTGGTCATGGAGAACTTGGGAGTGTCCCAGCGAAGGGCATTGAGGAGGGGGATGGCAGGGTCAAGTTTGCCCCTGGAAGCCTGGTGTGCAGAAATCCTGCATTGGAGTCCTGACTCTGTTCTTGGTCTCTCTGCGCCTCAGTTTTCTCCCGGTAAAATGATCTCCACCAATGTAAGGGCAGTGGCTTTGGACTGGTGCAGCCCTGGGTTCGAGTCTTCCTTTAAAGCTACAGTACCTTAGGTGCTGGGGCGTCCCAGGTGGCACTAGTGGTAAAGACCCTGCCTGCCAATGCAGGAGACGTAAGAGACTTGGGTTCAATCCCTGGGTTGGGAAGATCCCCTGGAGGAGGGCATGGCAACCCGCTCCAAGATTCTTGCCTGGAGAATCCAGGCAAGAGGAGCTTGGCGGACTATAGTCCACAGGGTCACAAAGAGCTGAAGCGACTTAGCACACGGGCGTCCATGCGCATTGGGTGCTATCAACAAGCGGTTCAATCAAAGGGGCAGAATAGCCTAGCAGCCTGGGGGCTTTGTGCTCCCCCTCCTAAGATTTCCTGGCTTCCCAAACGGGCCTCCAGAGATGCTGCTTGTTTTCTGTTTTGTTTGTTTTGGCCCTGCCACAGGGTGTATGGAATCCTTTTAATAGTTCCCTGACCAAGGAATGAACCCGCGCCCCCTGCAGTGGAAGTGAGGAGTCTTAACCACCGTTGGAAGGTCCCCAGAGGTGGTGCTGAAGGGGATGTGGCCCCTCTGCAGGCCACAGTAGCCCTGGCCTGATGCTGGAGGAGAGGCAAAGCCAGAGCGCTGGGGGCTAACAGGCTGATTCTGCCTCTTCTGCCTGTGGGTTGCAGGGACCTCAGCAAAGGAGTCCTGAGATGAGGAAACCAGTGCCCCCTTGCTGTCATTGAGGGCAAACAGAAACTTTTGGGGAGTGGGGACCAGGGACTGCAGGCCGGCCTAGGGGGCCTGCGGCTGCCTTATGTTCTATAAAAACTGACCCTCATTAAAAAAAGGGTGGAGGGGCTTCCCAGCTAGCTCAGCTGGTAAAGTAGCTGCCTGCAGTGCAGGATACCCTGGTTCAATCCCTGGGTGGGGAAGATCCCCCTGGAGAAGGAAATGGCAACGCACTCCAGTATCCTCGCCTAGAGAATCCCCATGGACAGAGGAGCCTGGTGAGCTACAGGCCATGTGATCGCAGAGAAACATCGACAACAATGAAGACTGACCCTTATCCACTCTGTGGAGCAAGATATATTCTATTTCTTGATTTGGATGCTGGTTAGTTATACAGGTGGGTTCACTTAGTGAAAATACTTACAGCTGAACACCTAGCGTGTAACTGTTCAGTTCAGTTCAGTCACTTGGTCGTGTCTATTTGCCACCCCATGGACTGCAGCATGCCAGGCCTCCCTGTCCATCACCAACTCCCGGAGTCTATTCAAACTCATGTCCATTGAGTCGGTGATACCATCCAACCATCTCATCCTCTGTCGTCCCCTTCTCCTCCCTCCTTCGATCTTTCCCAGCATCAGGGTCTTTTCCAAATGAGTCAGTTCTTCACATCAGGTAGCCAAAGTATTGGAGTTTCATCTTCAGCATCAGTCCTTCCAATGAATATTCAGGACTGATTTCCTTTAGGATGGACTGGTTGGATCTCCTTGCAGAGGAGAGACTCCCAAGAGTCTCCTCCAACACCACAGCTCAAAAGCATCTTCGGCGCTCAGCTTTCATGTGCATTCATCCATGACCACTGGAAAAACCATAGCTTTGACTAGACGAACGTTTGTCGGCAAAGTAATGTCTCTGCTTTTTAATATGCTGTCTAGGATTGCTCATAGCTTTTCTTCCAAGGAGCAAGCGTCTTTTAATTTCATGGCTGCAGTCACCATCTGCAGTGATTTTGGAGCCCAAGAAAATAAAGTCTCTCACTGTTTGCATTGTTTCTCCATCTGTTTGCCATGAAGTGATGGGACTGGATGTCATGATCTTGGTTTTCTGAGTGCTGAGTTTTAAGCCAGCTTTTTCACTCTCCCATTTCACCCTCATCAAGAGGCTCTTCAGTTCCTCTTCACTTTCTGCCATAAGGGTGGTGTCATCTGCATATCTGAGGTGATTGATATTTCTCCCGGCAATCTTGACTCCAGCTTGTGCTTCCTCCAGCCCAGCATTTCACATAATGTACTCTGTGTGTGTGCATGTTTTGTCGCTCAGTCGTGTGCGACTCTTTGTGACCCCATGGACTGTGACCCACCAGGCTCCTCTGTCCACGGGATTCTCCAGGCAAGAATACTAGAGTGGGTTGCCATTTCCTTCTCCAGCGGATCTTCCCCACCCAAAGATGAACCCAGGTCTCCTGCACTGCAGGCGGATGCTTTGCCATCTGAGCTACTAGGGAAGGCCCTAGTATATACTCTGCCTGTAAGTTAAATACAGTGACGATATACAGCCTTGACATACTCCTTTCTCAATTTGGAACCAATCCGTTGTTCCGTGTCCGGTTCTAACTGTTGCTTCTTGACCTGCGTACAGGTTTCTTAGGAGGCAGGTAAGGTGGTCTGGTATTTCCATGTCTTGAAGAATTTTCCACAGTTTGTTGTGATCCACACAGTCAAAGGCTTTAGGATAGTCAGTGAAGCAAAAGTAGATGTTTTTCTGGAATTCTCGTGCTTATTTTCTATGATCCAGTTGATGTTGGCAATTTGATTTCTGGTTCCTCTGCCCTTTCCAAATCTAGCTTGAACAGCTGGAAGGTCTTGGTTCACGTACTGTTGAAGCCTAGCTTGGAGAAATTTGAGCTCTAGCATGTTAGATGAGTGCAGTTGTGTGCAGTCTGAACATTCGTGGGCTTCCCTGGTTGCTCAGCTGGTGAAGAATCCGCCTGCAATGCAGGAGACCTGGGTTTGATCCCTGGGTTGGGAAGATCCCTTGGAGAAGGGAATTGCTACCCACTCCAGTATTCTGGTCTGGAAAATTCCATGGATTGTACAGTCCATGGGGTGACAAAGAGTCACACACAACTGATCGACTTTCAAATAAATAAAATTTATTGAACATTCTTTTTTTTTTTTTGCTTTGCTTTTCTTTGAGATTGGAATGAAAACTGAATGTTTCCAGTCCTGTGGCCACTGCTGAGTTTTCCAAATTTGCTGGCATATTGAGTGTAGCAATTTAACAGCATCATCTTTTAGGATTTGAAATAGCTCAACTGGAATGCCATCACCTCCACTAGCTTTGTTCATAGTGATGCTTCTTAAGCTCCACTTGACTTCCCACTCCTGGATATCTGGCTTTAGGTGAGTGATCACACCATCGTGATTATCTGGGTCATTAAGATCTTTTTTGTATAGTTCTTCTGTGTATTCCTACCACCTCTTCTTAATATCTTTTGCTTCTGTTAGGTCCATACTGTTTCTGTGTTTTATTGTGCCCATTTTGCATGAAATGTTCCCTTGATATCTCCAATTTTCTCTAAGAGATCTCTAGTCATTCCCATTCTATTGTTTTCCTCTATTTCTCTGCACTGATCACTTAGGAAGGCTTTCTTATCTCTTCTTGCTATCTTTGGATCTCTGCATTCAGATGGGCATATCTTTCCTTTTCTCCTTTGTCTTTTGCTTCTCTTCTTTTCTCAGCTACTTGTTAAGGCCACCTCAGACAACCATTTTGCCTTTTTGCATTTCTTCTTCTTGGGGACTTTTTTTTTTTAAGTCTTTATTGAATTTGTTACAATGTTGCTTCTGTTTTATATTTTGGTTTTTCGGCCTGCAGGCATGTGGGATCTTAGCTAACATTCCAGGTTCCTGTGCAGTATTGTTCTTTACAGCATCAGACTTTAATTTACTTCTATCACCAGTTACATCCACAACTGGGCATTGTTTTTGCTTTGGCTCAGCCTCTTCTTTCCATCTGGAGCTATTTCTCCACTCTTGTCCAGTAGCATATTGGACACCTACCGACCTGGGGAGTTCATCTTACAGTGTCCTATCTTTTTACCTGTTCATACTGTTCTGAACACCTAGAGTGTAACTGAGGCCCAGCGAAAGTCAGTGCCCTGGCTAGGTCCCCAGGCACTAAGACAGAACCAGATTTGGAAACAAGACCTGCCTCCCTGGCTGCAAGACCCTGCGTTTTCTGTGACACTCCTCTCCCTCCCGCCCCATCTGACATTCCACCTGCCGTCAGTATGCAGGAGGGTGAACAGAGGCATGCGAATGGGGAGGAAGGGGAGGAAGAAGTCAAGGGGTAACTGTCCTGAACACCCCCTCCCCAGCCACCAGGCCCATCCCAGCCTCATTCACTCACAGGGGACCCCTGGCCACTTCCCAGACTGTCACCCTCTTGCCTCTGAGCTTTTCCCAGTGTTGCAGGCCTGCAAACCCTCTGGGCACCGGGCCCTGAGCTGGGCTTCAGGGATGCAACTGTGAACCAGGGCCACAGTCCCTGCCCGTGGGCGCTTTCAGTGTAGCTGAATGTGTGGAGCACCTTTACTTAGGCTTTTATAAGCATGCAGGTACAGATGGGGACGAGCTTCCCATGGCTCAGTGGTAGAGAATCTGCCTGCCAATGCAGGAGACGGCGGTTCGATCCCTGGGGTGGGAAGATGCCTTGGAGAAGGAAATGGCAACCCACTCTGGTATTCCTGCTGGGAGAATTCAATGGACAGAGGTGCCTCCAGGACAGAGGTGCCTGGAGGGCTACAGTCCATGGGGTCTCAAAGAGTCGGACACAACTTAGCGACTAAACAACAACAACATACGAGGACATGTGTTCATCTTTGAATTTGGAGTTCTCCATAAGATGGCACATACATAAGATGCATGGATATGAGAGCTGGACTATAAAGAAAGCTGGGCACCGAAGAATTGATGCTTTTGAACTGTGGTGTTGGAGAAGACTCTTGAGAGTCCCTTGGACAGCAAGGAGATCCAACCAGTCCATCCTAAAGGAGATCAGTCCTGAGTGTTCATTGCAAGGATTGATGTTGAAGCTGAAACTCCAATACTTTGGCCACCTGATGCGAAGAGCTGACTCATTGGAAAAGACCCTGATGCTGGGAAAGACTGAAGGCAGGAGGAGTAGGGAACAACAGAGGATAAGATGATTGGATGGCATCACCAACTCAATGGACATGGGTTTGGGTGGACTCCAGGAGTTGGTGATGGACAGGGACGCCTGGCGTGCTGCGGTTCATGGGGTCGCAAAGAGTCAGACACGACTGAGCAACTGAACTGAACTGAACTGAACTGATAAGTTGGCACTGAAAAATCCAGCTGAACTTTTTGGCCAGCCCACTCTGTGTGTATTTGTGCATTGTGACATGGGCATGGCTGGGCATGTGTACACGTACTGCTCAGTCTGCATGTTCACATACGTATAAACGTGGGTAGCACCGCATAGGCATGAATAACTGTGTACATATGTGCGTGTGCTCATTTATGTAAATGTGCGTCTTTATGCGTGTTGCACGTGTCTGTGTACATCTGTTTGTACCTGGTTTTCGGTGCACATTTGTGTGGCAGGTTGAACATCTCTGTGAATGCTTAGAAGCACATAGGATGGGAATCTCTGTGGACGCACGGAGCTGCAGAGATGTGCAGAAAGGGGCTGTGTGTCTGGACACTGGCTATGTATTTGCATTCTGAGTGTATAATGTGTGCATGCTGGCATGCGTGGGTATGCAGGTGTATGCAGAGCAGGTACACACCTTTGTGGTTTCAGGCCTTGCTTGTGTTTGTGTGTGCCCGTGCGAGTCCTCCACGTGTGTGTGCGTCAGTGTAGGGAGCGCCTCCCTAGTGCACACGCATTTTCGAGGCTGTGTGTGTTCATGCCTGTGTCTGTGTTTGCTTCCATGCCCGTTCTGAGCACGCACATGGCACGCTGGGTGTGTGTCACCCCACGTCCATTAGGGAGCACAGCACACTGCTGTGGGGAGGAGGGCGTTTCCCATCTTTCAGCAGAGCTCGAGAACAGACAGACCTAGGCAGGGCTTGGCTGCTTCCTACGTGGTACAAGATGCTGAAGAGGGAGGTAGAAACTGGCCAGGACTGCCAGCTGCCTGCTGCACCCAGCCGGGGTCCAGGGAAACGGCCTCCTCCCCACACCTCCTCCGGGCCGCTAGGGATGGCAGGGGCAGGAGACAGCAGGTGGTCTTGCCGAGCAGGCTGAGGCCTCCCCCGGGCCCCTTGCCAAGGGAGGCTTTCCTGAGCTTTTGAGCTTAGAGAGGTCGGCCACCGCCTGCCACCTCCCTGTTGGGGCCTCTCACACCTGTGCCCCCGCCTGTCTGCTGCGAGCATCGCATCGTAGGCTCCAGTGGCAGGCCGTGGAGCCTGGCTCCTCTCGACTTTTTCTGCATTCCCATCTCCCTGGCTTTGAGGCCCAGGTCAGGACTGGGCCAAGGCTCTCCTCTTAAGCAGCTGGAGCCTCTGGTGAAGGCAAGATGCACAAGAACATCCTTCTTTTTTTAAAAAAGTAAAAAAAAATTTTTTTAATTGAAGGATAATTGCTTTACAGAATGTTGTTGTTTTCTGTCAAACCTCAACATGAATCAGCCATAGGTATACATATATCCCCTCCCTTTTGAACCTCTCTCTCATCTCCTGCCCCATCCCAGCCCTCTAGGTTGATACAGAGCCCCTGTTTGAGTTTCCTGAGCCAGACAGCAAATTCCTGCTGGCTATCTATTTTGCATATGATAATACAAGTTTCCATGTTACTCTTTCCATATATCTCACCCTCTCCTCCCCTCTCCCCATGTCCATTAAGTCTATTCTCTATGTCTGTTTCTCCATTGCTGCCCTATAGATAAATTCTTCAGTACCATTTTTCTAGATTCTGTATATATGCGTTAGAGTACGATATTTGTCTTTCTTTCTGACATACTTCACTCTGTATAATAGGTCCTAGGTTCATCCACTTCATTAGAACTGAATCAAAGGCGTTCCTTTTTATGGCTGAGTAATATTAAAAAAATATTTATTTGGATGTGCCAGGTCTTAGTTGCAGCACGCAAGATCTTCCATCTTCACTGAGGCATGTGGGATCTTCAGTTGTGGCACGTGGGATCTAGTTCCCTGACCAGGATCGAACCTGGGCCTCCTGCACTGGGAGTGTGGAGTCTTTGCCACTGGATCTCCAGGGAAGCCCCAGTGCATCCTTCCTTCAGCTGCCGGCCTGGGCGGTAGTGATGGAGCCCGGTGTGCAGACAATGAGCTTGCTCATGCTTTTTCTGTCCATGGGAACCTCTGAGGTCCCTAACGTAGGTCTGTGATGGTCTTCCGTCCACCACAGCTTGCTTCTTCCCCATCCCCATCCGGCTCCCTCATCCCTTTGGGGTTCCTGTACCCTGGTCCCTGGGCTCCCTCCTCACCTGGCACAATGCTTCAGTCTCAGAAGACTTGGGGGCCCCCCACAACCCTCCTTTCCTTGGTCAGTCTCCCTCCAACACCACCAGGACCCCCTGGCTAACACATTGGGCTCCCTCTTTCTCCATCCTGTTGCTTCTTGGGAATTTGGCTTGGCGCCTGCACCGTGGTCCACCCTGACCTGGTGGACTCGCACGGCTGTACTTCTGGGGTCTAAAATTCAGACACCCCTGCCTCATCCCCACCTCCCACCTATCTAGCCCTCACTCTTCTGAGAGTATTTATGCTTGCCACCTTCTTCAGACCCCTCTGGTCCCAACCCTCCTCAGGACAGCTACCTCTTTCTGTGCAATGTCCTGAGATGCTCCCATTGCAGGGCCAAGCCAGCCTCACCAGACTTCACCTCTAAGTGACCACATTGCCACTTTAGATCTCCAAGACCATGGCCTTCTGGACATCTATCTCCGGTCCATTGTCTTCTGAACACTAGACCCACTGTGTTTGCTGCCCTTGACATCTCCTCTGTGTCCTTAAAGCCCACCCAGGCCCTTCCCACCCCAATCCTGCCCTCCCCTCTTCCAGGCTTCCCCCTCAGAGAATGGCACCCCAGCCATGTCTTCTGGGCCAGAAGTCGGGACATTACCCTTGTCTGCTTCTTCTCCTCCACCTTCCACATCCCGTAAGTCACCAAGCATCTGTGCTCAGGGTTCATTGAACTTCTTGGATACTAGTTTCATTAAATTTGGAAGTTTTTCATCCATGAGTTCTTCCAATATTTTTCTGTTCCTTTTCCCCCTTTCCTCTGGGACTCCAATTATCCATATATTAGGCTGCTTGGAATTATTCTACAGCTGACTGGTGTTCTTCCCATTTTTAAAAACACTTTTTCTCCATGTTTCATTTTGGATAGTTTTTATTGCTATGCCTTCATGTTCACGAACATTTCTTCTGCCTTGTCTAATCTGCCACAAATCACTCTCGATGTATTTTTTAACCTCAGACATTGCAATTTTCAACTCTTAAAAGTTAATTTGGGTCTTTTGTCTATCTTCACATCTCTGCTGCTGCTGCTAAGTCGCTTCAGTCCTGTCCAACTTTGTGCGACCCCATAGATGGCAGCCCACCAAGCTCCCCCGTCCCTGGGATTCTCCAGGCAAGAACACTGGAGTGGGTTGCCATTTCCTTCTCCAATGCATGAAAGTGAAAAGTGAAATTGAAGTCACTCAGTCATGTCCGACTCCTAGTGACGCCATGGACTGCAGCCTACCAGGCTCCTCCGTCCATGGGATTTTCCAGGCAAGAGTACTGGAGAGGGGTGCCATTGCCTTCTCCGATCTTCATGTCTCTAGCATTTTGAAAATGTGGAATAGAGTTATAAAAGCTGTTTTAGAATCCTTCTCTGCTAATTCTAACATCTGTGTCAGTTCTGGGTCAGTTGCCATTGATTGATTATTCTTTTCTTTATGGCTTATGTTTTCCGGCTTCCTTGTATGCCTGGTAATTTTTAGTGGATGCCAGACATTGTGATTTGGGGATATTTTTGTATTCTTATAAATCTTCTTGAACTTTCTTCTGGGAAGCAGTTAAATTACTTGGGAACCAACTGATGTTTTGGGGTCTTGCTTGAAGATTTATTAGGTGGGTTTTTAGCAATACTGTCTAGGACTAACTCTTCCCCACCTCTGAGACAAGACCTTCCTAAGTGCTCTCCCCACTTCCCTGTGAATTACGACTTTTCCAGTCTGGCTGGTGGGAACAGGCAGTATTCCCAGCCCTGTGTGAGCATCAGACACAGCTCCCTCTAATCCTTTCATATGGTTCTTTCTTGAAAACCACTGTTTTTTTTCCTTCTGTCTGAATTTTTTGGTTGTTTCAGGTGGGATAGGAAATCTGGTCTCCATTACTCCATCTTGGCCAGAAGCAGAAGTCAGTTGTCCTTGTTTTTCAGCTGCTCATGTCATGTCCGACTCTTTGAGACCCCGTGGACTGCAGCACGCCAGGCTTCCCTGTCCTTCACTATCTCCCAGAGTTTGGTCAAACTCATGACCATTGAGTTGGTGAAGCCATCCAAACTCCCATCAGAAGTCAGTTACCAAATCTTAATGATTCTACTTCCTAGTAACTCTCAAATCTCTTTCCTTCTCTCCCAACCCCTGCCATGGATTCAGACCTCACTGGCTCTTGCCTGGCATAACACCCACAGCCTCCTGGGCTTTCTCTCTCTGTCTTATCATTTCATGTGGCAGCAGCCAGAGCCATCTTTCCAGACCGCATTCTGACCATCCCTCTCACTAGTTCAAACCCTTTGACTCCTCATCGTCTTGGAGTTAATTTCAAACTCCTGCTTGTGACTCCCTGGGTCTTGATACAGCCAAACTGAACTGCGTGTAACTCTCTCAAGGGATCGTTCTTGTTCTGTGGGGCCTTTGCTGTTGCTCCTGTCTCCCCTCTTCCCTTCTCCTCCTCCTCCACCTTCTCTGGGAGGCTCTCTCACCCCTCCCTTTTGCAAACCTTCACAAATAGCTCTGGATCATAGCTGCCTGGGATGTCTGTGTCCCCAAGGTTGGGCCTCCCTGAGGGCAAGACTCTGGCCCCTCATGCCCAGCCCCGCCTAACTTATCCACTGAAAGAATGAATAACAAGAAGAGAAGAACATAAAGGACCACAGGGAGGGCTGCCAAGAAGGGGAGGGAGACCAGGACTGTGGCTCGAGAGTCTGTGTCCTGCTCCTAGCCCTCCCCGACTGGCCCACTTGCTGTGTGATTGCAGGCCCTCGCTACACATGATGACATGATCTCTGAGGTCTCCTCTGGCTCGGTTGCAGCACTTGCCTGTTTCCACAGCATCACAGCATGATTTTCGGTCATTCTGAACCCATCCCCCTTGTTTGACTGATGCGGAAACCGAGGCCCAGTGCCAGGGGAGAGCTGGACCCTCAGGTTACTGGAAAGTTGTTGCTGAGCCGTGAAAGGTGCCAGGATTCTTGGCCTCCGGAGGCAAGAAATTCAATCCGGGGCCAGTGATGAGGCTTGGTCGCTCAGAGCTTTTGTGTAATAAAGTTTTATTAAAGTATCAAAGAGATAGACAAACCTCCTGACCTAGACATCAGAAGGGGGCAGAAAGAGTGCCCCCTTGCTAGTTTTTAGCAAGCCGTTTTATGTCTGTTAGAAAGCTGTTAATCAGATAAGAGAGACACCTCAAGGCTGAGGGAGTTTCACCAGGCCCCTCTCCCACAATATTTATTTTTGAGATAGGATGGAACGAGGTGTATCATCCCCCAGCCATAAAATAATTGATATGAATAATGGTTTGTTGAGCTATTATCAGCCCAAGGTTTGAGAAAAGAAAACAAGTTAGTCTCGGGTGGAACCATTTTGAGGAAAGGCAAATTCCAAAGCAAATACATAGTTTCATTAACATAGCTTAAGACAAATATTTCCATAAGAAAAACGTATCGGTTAGCTCAAGGTTTGAGAGAAGGTAAGTTCAGGTGGACCCAGGTGTCGTCATGGCAACACAGAATTTTAAGAGAAACCTCCTTTTAATTTTGTATAGAGAAGGAAAAAATCTGACACTTGAAGTTGGTTTACTTCTGCCACTTAAGGAAGAGAGAAAGCATGTCTGACCCTTGCAGCCTATTTCCTCCGTTTGGAGACCCCTGGCTCTCCTGCCTGTCACCCTCTCATCACTGGCACATGAGTGGCAGAGTCCAGCTTGAGGCCCACATGCCAACTCAGTTCTGCAATTCTGGGCTTTGGTAAGGAATGTGGAGAAAAAGGAGTCCCCACTCCCCATGTCCTAGATGGCAGCCTCGTGGGCAGGCTGGGGCACTCCGGGACTGGGACCAGGGCTTCTCCGTGTCTGGTGTTTCCCCAGGATTCAGAACCCACCGGTAGAGCACCGGAGGAAGAGGGTCACTCCAAAGCGGTCACACTTCCGACTGCGGTGGGAACTTAGCGGGAGGAGGCTCAAGGTTAGCCTGAGGTCAGCCCTTGTCCAGTTTAATTATTCATTAACCAGGCAAGTCTAGGCACTGAGTTAATGACCAACATTACCTGGGGAGGGGGTAAATTCTTCCCCTGAGTGTGGGCATGACCTGCAAGGGCAGGGAAGCCTGTAAATGAGCAATTGGTGGAAAAGCTCTTCCCTTTTCATTCATTTTCACCCCTTCATTGGTTCACTCACTCACTCACAAATCCACTTCTCTCTCTGTGCCTGCCAGTGAGCAGAATCTTAGAAACCCAGCTGGTGCGGGAGAGGCAGAGCTGCAGAGACAAGGGCAGTCCAGAGTGGTCAGTGCTGCGGCAGGGACAGTGCAGGGGTCTGGGGAGTGCAGAGGAGACCCCCACCCCCAGGCCAGCTGGGTGCAGTTGGTGAGGCTGCTTGGAGAGGGTGAGGCCCCGGAGGAGACAGGCAGGCCCCATGCAGCCAGACCACACCTGCTGGTCTGTGGGATGTGGGGGCCTTGTAGGGTTCTCAGCCCCACCTACCCAGCTCAGCTTCTGTAACATCTCTGAGGACAGGGATGAAGCCATCAAGCCCACTTCTGTCTTGGCTTTCCCTTCACCAAGAGATACAACAGGGGACCTCCTCCAGTGGTCTGGCCATCCCCGGCACCTGGCTCCCGGCAATGCACCTGGACAACATGAATGAGGAAGGGTCCAGGGAGGCCAAGGTGCAGGCTGAGGAGGGCGCAGGGCATCCTCCTTGGGGTTCCATGGGTGCACAGCTGAGGTGAAGATCCTGTCCGAGGGGAGGTTTCCAGGATGTAGAAGCTCCAGAGGCCATCTGGGCCTGGGCTTGGAGGAGCCTTGTGTGTTCAGTGCAGATGGAAACTGGACTGGGAGCTGAAGTTGGGGCTCAACTGTGGGAGGGCAGAGAAGGAGGGAGGCGGGAAGACCGCAGAGGGGCAGCGAGTGGGGCGGGGTCTTCTGGGAGAGTGCTGGGAGCCACGGGGGCTTTTTAGAGGACCCTGTGGGGGATCGAGTTGCTGGGACTGGCCTGGGAGCTGGGGACCAGGTGCCTAGGTGTGTCCTTATGTGTGTGTCACTGCCTGTGTATACTGGTGGTTCCCCACGCTTGTGCCTGCTGGATAAATGGCTCCCTTCCGAAGGCCCCATGCACTCGCGGTAAGGTCTCCTTACTAGGGGCCCTGCCTAGCCGTTCCCCATCACCTCTGGCGAAGTTGGCCGGATGAGAGGGGCTGGAGCATCACTGTTGCCCCTTCCCCTCCCTATTCATCTGGTGAGGTTGAGAAGAACTGGGCCCCAGTGGGCTGTGTTCCCATCCCATCCTCACTTGATTCAGGGAAGTGCCCGGATGAGGGTGGCTCCAAATAAAGGTGTGATGCTCTTTGGAACCACATGGACCATAGTCCGCCAGGCTCCTCTGTCCATGGAGTTCTCCAGGCAAGACTACTGGAGTGGGTTGCCATTCCCTTCTCCAGGGGATCTTCTCATCTCAGGGATCGAACCCAGGTCTCCTGCATTGCAGGCAGATTCTTTCCTGTCTGAATCACCAGAGAAGCCCTTTTGAATAAAGGTGTCTCCCCTTAAATTTGTTTTTTAAATTTTTTGATGGGATCCTACCTAGTTCCCTGACCAGGGATCAAACCCGAGCCCCCCGCCATTGGCAGCACCGAGTCCTAACCCCTGGATCTCCAGTGAAGTCCCAAGGTGGCTCCTCTTACTGAAACTAAACAAAACCGTTCCGAGGACACTTCATAGCCCCTGTCTCAGTCTGTCCAGGTTTGAGAACCAGAATCCTGGAGCAGGACCCAGGCAAGGAGGCCTCATGCGGTAGACAAGGGGAGATGCCCACCCGGGTAGGGGGTGGAGTAGGGAGATAGGGGCTGGGTATGCCCCCGCCCCACCAAGCTGGCCTTTAACCCCACGACCTCAGTCTGGGCCTCACTGCTAAGTCTCAACCACTGCGGGAGGCCCTGATGCCTCCCTCCACCGGACTCCAAGCGGTGGGGCTAAATCGCTCTCGACGGGTGGGCCCAAAGCTGGAGGCAGACGAGTTGGTGAGGAAACGCAGGATCTGTGCTCTGGCCCCCCGCCCGCGGAACCGGAGGGCGCGGGCTCCAGGCAGCCGGCAGGGGCAGCTGGGCCTGGAGGGTGGGGGTGGGGGGAACTGCAATTCCAGCCCGGGGAGGGGCGGGCACCAGACGGTCCCCCGCCCTCCGCTCCCAACAAAGGCCGAGCTGCGAGGAGAGGGCCTGTTTGTTCAGCCCTCGTACTGGTCGAGGAGGGGCAGGAAGCAGAGTTTCAAAGCGGTTTCACCCTTTGTTATCCCTGCCCAGTCCCACCCTCTACACCCCCACCCCAGGCTGCATTCCAGAACCTGGGGAGGGTGGGGGTCCTGCCCCGGGAGAAATCCGCTTAACCGGGAGGAGGCTCGGGTTACAGCTGAGCTGCTGGGGAGGAGTCGGGCCCTTCCCAGCCTGACACCGAACATTCCGGAAGGTTGGTCTACGGGTCCACCTGGTCCCTACCCTGGGACCCCCTGGGGCCCTTGGGCCTCGAGGGGAAGGAGCGGGGAAGAGGGTGGAAAATCTGGGGATGGCGGGGTCGGGGTCCTCGTGTTTGAATGGGACAAGGTGGGGTTTGGGTGGGTTTGTTTTTTGTTTTTCTTTTTCTGGGAGGGGACCCAGGACTTTTCTGCCCCGGGGTGTGACCTCAGAATCTGCGGGGTGACTCCTGATTTGCACGAGGTAAGCTGGAGGAGGCTGGAGGCTTTCTTTCCAAATAGGGCCAACTCTGTGTCTCTGCCTTGCCGTGCTTTCCTGCCGTGTCCTTTACATAAGCTAGAAAGCTCTCGGGTTACACGTACAGCTCCACAATTTCGCACATGTCTGTTCCTGTGTGATCACCCTGGGCAAAAATCCAGGCTCCATCACCTGGGGGTGTTCCCGTCATGCTCCACCCCTCACCACGGACAGCTTTCCATTTACACACAAGTATAATCAGAGGTGAAAGTGGAGAGTGAAAAAGTTGGCTTAAAGCTCAACATTCAGAAAACGAAGATCATGGCATCCGGTCCCATCACTTCATGGGAAATAGATGGGGAAACAGTGGAAACAGTGTCAGACTTTATTTTGGGGGGCTCCAAAATCGCTGCAGATGGTGACTGCAGCCATGAAATTAAAAGACGCTTACTCCTTGGAAGGAAAGTTATGACCAACCTAGATAGCATATTCAAAAGCAGAGACATTCCTTTGCCAACAAAGGTTCGTCTAGTCAAGGCTATGGTTTTTCCTGTGGTCATGTATGGATGTGAGAGTTGGACTGTGAAGAAGGCTGAGCGATGAAGAATTGATGCTTTTGAACTGTGGTGTTGGAGAAGACTCTTCAGAGTCCCTTGGACTGCAAGGAGATCTAACCAGTGCATTCTGAAGGAGATCAGCCCTGGGATATCTTTTTCTTTGGAAGGAATGATGCTAAAGCTGAAACTCCAGTACTTTGGTCACCTGATGCGAAGAGCTGACTCATTGGAAAAGAGTCTGATGCTGGGAGGGATTGGGGGCAAGAGGAGAAGGGGACAACAGAGGATGAGATGGCTGGATGGCATCACTGACTCAATGGACGTGAGTCTGCGTGAACTCCGGGAGTTGGTGATGGACAGGGAGGCCTGGCGTGCTGCGATTCACGGGGTCGCAAAGAGTCGGACACGACTGAGCGACTGAACTGAACTGAACTGAACTGAATGATGGCTGGATGGCATCACTGACTCGATGGACATGAGTTTTAGTAAACTCCAAGAGTTGGTGATGGACAGGGAGGCCTGGCGTGCTGCGATTCATGGGGTCGCAAAGAGTCGGACGGGACTGAGCGAGTGATCTGATCTGATAATCAGAGAAGGGTCTCTTTTATGCCTGGCTTAAAAAAAACAGTATTCATTTCTTTGGTTGTGATGGGTCTTAGTTGCTGCACACAGGATCTGCGATTCATTGAGGCTGGTGGGACTTGGTTCCCTGACCAGGAATCAAACCAGGGCCCCCTGCATTGGGAGCCTGGAGTCTCAGCCACTGGACCACCAGGGAAGTCCCTGTGCCTGGCTTTTTCGTTCCACATATTTTGGTGATTCATCCATGTCACTGAGCACGTGAGCACCCGTCCTTTTTCATTGTTCAATTGAATTTCGCCGTTTATTTATCCCATCTCCTGTCAGTGGCTGTTCCAGTTTCTGGTCTCTGATTGATGAGTGAGGTTACTGTGTTACCTGTCCTTTTGTGGAGTGGGAGGGACTTGATATGACGCTTTTATTCATCCCCTGATTCCTGACTAGAAGCATACAGAGCCTCAGTGCCTTTGTATATGCTGTTATCTCCGTCTGGACGCTCTGTTCCTGTCCTTCTCAGAGATCTGGCCATCCCTGATCCCCTGGTTTAACGACGTCCCCCAGCCCGCATGCCAGATTCCTCTTCTTGGCTCTGTTGTCTTTATGGCACTTGCTGCCATTTGCATCCATCTATCCCTGGACTTGCCTCTTGGATGCCAGGCCTCTACCCAAAGGTTCCTGCTGTCTGAAGCCCACCACTTCTGCCTCGTGTACCCTGGCGCTCAGCACGGGGCCTGGTGTAGGGTGGTGGTCCCTCAGATATTTGTGGGTGCTTCTGTAGGCACTGCTTCCCCAGTGGCTCGGTGGTAAAGAATCTGCCTGCCAATGCAGGAGACGTGAGTTCAATCCCTGGATGGGGAAGATCCCCTGGAGAAGGAAATGGCAACCCACTCCAGTATTCTTGCCACGGAAATCCCATGGACAGAGGAGCCTGGTGGGCCACAGTCCATGGGGTTGCAAAGAGTGGGACACGACTTAACAACTAAAGAGCAACAACAACTGTAGGCATTGGGAGGTGGGGACTCTGCTGGCCTCAGAAGCCTCTCCTGGGGAGGCTTCCTGCAACCATGACCCCTGTCCCAAGAGGCCAGGCAAGGAGGGGTGGGAGATCTGTGGGCTACGGTCGTATCTGCCTTATCTCTTGGCTAATGGTTTGCCAACATAAGTAAACCATTCCAGGAAACAGGAGGGTGGGGGCAGAGTTCAGCCATGTCTCCACTCCTGCCTGAACCTGAGCAGTTCAGCCTTCATCTGTTTTATAAACACAGTTGTAGAAAAGGGAGGTTTGGAAATGACTGTGTAGGCAATAGGGAGCTACAGAGGATTTAAGAGATAGAGTGATATGGAGGAAGTCAGCAGCGACCATCTATCCTGGGGCTTTCTACCAGAAAGAAGGGCTGGACTTGGTCATTTTGCCATCAGCCCTCCATGGGCTGAAAAATGGCCCCACTTATTTGCAAGGTTGCTTTAGGTGAGAATAGAGCGAGGGAAGACCCACAAGTCTTCAGAGCTGGTGAGTTCAGCAAGTGAAAGCCTCAGGTTGAGAGAGCACGGCCGGGGAGCAGCAGAACTACTTTGAGCTGGGGAGTAGTCATGTCCCCACACAAGACATTTGGGGAACTCCCTGGTGGTCCAGTGGTTAAGACTGTGTTTCCACTGAAGAGGGCACAGGTTTGATCCCTGGTCGGGGAACTTACATGCCGCGTGGCACGGCCGAAAAACCGAAACAAAACACTGTGGACATCGTGCCTTCGTGCCTTCTGATAGAACGCAGGAATCCTGCTTCTGAACTCTGGGGGGCCCTGGTGTTGAGCCCCGTTGGCTGAAGGATGGAGGACCTGGGATGGAAGGGGATGGGCTCACGGCCAGTCCCCCAGCTGCTTAGAGGCGGGCACAGATGAGAAGCAGTGTCCCAAAGGAAAGGCAGTGCTGGGTCCCCTCCACTCCCCTCCCTTCCAGCCCTGAAGAGCCAGGCTGCTGTGGGTTCTTCCTCCCCAGACTCCTCCTCTGTTTACCTGCTGGCGGGCCACACAGGGTCCCGTGGGGTGGGGGTGGGGGGATGGAGGAGCTCTGCCTTCATTCCTGTGTAGCATCTGGGGGTCTGGCCTGCTGCTACAGGAGGGGCTGGGACCAGAGGACCAGCCTCCCAGCTCTTGCCCAGCTTCTGTCTCACTAACTACCAGAACATCTGGGGGGTACAGAAGGGTCAGTGACATCAAGGACACAGTCACGTGTTTGCTGAGCCCTCGTGTGTGCCAGGAATAATTTGGGAACCCTGATGGTTAGGATAGGACCGATCTTGCCTTGGTTGTAGGCTCTTGCAGCCCTTAGCAGGGGAACTGCAATCTGGTGCTATGATCTGTGATGAGGGATGCTGAAGACTTGTAGATGAGGGGAACGATAAATGAGAGGAGAAGGGGGCCCAGGCAGGCCCAGGTCAGGACCGGCATATCTGTGGCCTTGGGGCAGGGCTCCTGGGAGAGCTGGTGAGTTTCGCAGGACTGGGTCCTCTGGGTCGCAAACAGGCTGCCATGAGCCGTGTTCTCCTGTGTGAGTCAAGTCCCAGTCACCTTTCTGTTCTGAGGCAGAGCTGCTTTCTCATGCTTCAGTGTGCAGGGCAGGGGAGGAGGAGGAAGAACTCACTTAAGATGCAGAGTCTCTGGCCCAGCATCCCGGGTTTCTAGTTTGGAACCCAGTAATGTGGATTTAGGGTGTTAGTTCTAGAAGGTCTTGTAGGTCTTCATAGAACCGTTCAACTTCAGCTTCTTCAGCATTACTGGTTGGGGCATAGACTTGGATTACTGTGAGAATGAATGGTTTGTCTTGGAAACGAACGGAAATCATTCTGTTGTTTTCTGAGATTGCACCCAAATACTGCATTTCGGACTCTTTTGTTGACTGTGAGGGCTACTCCATTTCTTCTAAGGGATTCTTGCCCACAGTAGTAGATATAATGGTCGATCTGAATTAAATCTGCCCATTCCTGTCCATTTTAGTTCACTGATTCCTAAAATGTCGATGTTCACTCTTGCCATCTCCTGTTTGACCACTTCCAATTTGCCTTGATTCGTGGCCCTAACATTCCGGGTTCCTAAGCAATATTGTTCTTTACAGCATCGGTCTCTACTTCCATCACCAGTCACACCCACAACTTGGCATTGTTTTTGCTTTGGCTCCATCTCTTCATTCTTTCTGGAGTGCTTTCTTCACTCTTCTCCAATAGGATATTGGGTACCTCCCAACCTGGGGAGTTCATCTTTCAGTGTCATGTGTTTTTGCCTTTTCCTACTATTCATGGGGTTCTCAAGGCAAGAATACTGGTGTTTGCCATTCCCTTCTCCAGTGGACCACGTTTTGTCAGAACTCTCCACCATGACCCGTCCGTCTTGGGTAACCCTACACGGCATGGCTCACAGTTTCATTGAGTTAGACAAGGCTGTGATCCAAGTGATCAGTTTGGTCAGTTTTTTGTAATTGTGATTTCCATTCTCCTTGCTCCTTGGAAGAAAAGCTATGACAAACCTAGATGTATATTAAAAAGCAGAGACATTACTTTACTGACAAAGTTCTTGTATAGTCAAAGCTGTGGTTTTTCCAGTAGTCATGTATGGATGTGAGAGTTGGACCATAAAGAAAGAAAAGAAAGCTGAGTGCCAAAGAATTGATACTTTTAAACTCTGATGTTGGAGAACTCTTGAGAGTCCCTTGGACTGCAAGGAGAGCCAACCAGTCCATCCTAAAGGAAATCAGTCCTGAATATTCATTGGAAGGACTGATGCTGAAGCTGAAGCTCCAATACTTTGGCCACCTGATGTGAAGAACCAACTCATTTGAAAAGACCCCGATGCTGGGAAAGATTGAAGGCAGGAGGAGAAGGGGGCAACAGAGGATGAGATGGTTGGATGGCATCACCAACTCGATGGACATGAGTTTGAGCAAGCTCTGGGAGTTGGTGATGGACAGGGAAGCCTGGCATGCTGCAGTCCATGGGGTCACAAAGAGTCAGACAGGACTGAGCAACTGAACTGAACTGAACTTAACATGGATTGTAGGGTTTTCCTGGTGGCTCAGCAGTAAAGAATCCACCTGCCAGTGGAGGAGACCTGGGTTCGAGCCATGGCTCGAGACCCCTGGAGAAGGAAATGGCAATCCATTCCAGTATTCTTTGCCTGGAGAATCCCATAGACAGAGGAGCCTGGCAGGCAACAATCCATGGGGGGTGCAAAGAGTCCGATACAACTTGGCGACTAAACAACAGCAATCTGCATTTTAATAACCATCCCATCTTTGTTTCCTAGGGCTGCAGTAATACCTGACCTCAGACTGGGTGGCTTAATATTAACACAACAGAAATTTATCCTCTCGTGGTTCCAGAGACCGAAGTCCAAACTGAGTCCTACTGGGCTCAAACAAGTTCAGCAGGGCTAGTTCCTTCTGGAGGCCCGAGGGGAGAATCTGTTCCTTGTCTCTTCCAGCTTCCGGAGGCTGCTGGCGTTCCTTGGCTTGTGGCCCCATCACTCCAGTCTCTGCTTCTGTCTTCAAATCACCTTTCCTCCCATCAAATCTCCTGTGTTTTCCTCTTATAAGGACAATTATGATTCCATTTAGGGGCTGTCCAGATGATCCAGGATAACTTCCCCCATCTCAGGATCCTTCATTTAATCATACCTGCAGCACCCCCTTTGCTTCATCAGGAAGCATTCACAGGTTTCAGGGACTATGACCTGGTGTCTTTAGGAGTTATTCAGCCTGTCACTCATCCTCCTAGTGATTCCAGACACTGTCCTGAGAAATCCTGGTCTGAAGGCTTGTTTATTTAACTGATGGCTGCTCTCTCCTGATTCTCTGAACTTACAGAAATAGGGCACCATTCAGCATTCATTTACCAAGTCCTCATGGAGCACTCACTCCATGCCAGGCCCTGTGCTGGACATTGTGGACACTGAGGTGAGGTGGACCCAGCCCCTCATGCTGCGAGCCTGGGAAGGGGTAGAGATCAGGCTCCCAGCCCTTGACCCTAAGGTTAATGGTCTTTATAAAACAAAAGACCCTTCTTCTTGATGTGTGTGGTGCCTCCAACCTTCCCCAGTGTGTAGCAGCACTGGTTTGGGATTACCCCAGCTCCAGGCCATCTCCTGGAGACCTAGGCTGTGTTGTTGTTCAGTCGCTCAGTCGTGTCTGACTCTTTGTGACCCCATGAGCTGCAGCATGCAGACCCCAGGCTTCCCTGTCCTTCACTGTCTCCTGGAGTTTGTTCAAACTCATGTCCATTGAGTCAATGATGCCATCCAACCATCTCGTCCTCTGTCGCCCCCTTTTCCTGCCCTCAGTCTTTCTAAGCATCAGGGTCTTTTCCAGTGAGTCAGCTCTTCGCATCAGGTGGCCAAAGTATTGGAGCTTCAGCTTCAACATCAGTTCTTCCAAAGAATACTCAGGACTGATTTCCTTTAGGATTGACTGGTTTGATCTCCTTGTTTCCAAGGGAGTCTCAGCAGCCTTCTCCAGCACCACAGTTCAAAAGCATCAATTCTTCAGTGTCAGCTTTCTTTATGGTCCAACTCTCACATCTATACATGACTACTGGAAAAACCATAGCTTTGACTAGACGAACCTTTGTCAGCAAAGTGATGTCTCTGCTTTTTAATATGCTGTCTAGGTTTGTCATAGCTTTCCTTCCAAGCAGCAAGCGTCTTTTAATTTCATGGCTGCAGTCACCATCCACAGTGATTTTGGAGCCCAGGAAATAAGGTCTGTCACTGTTTCCATTTTTTCCCCCATCTATTTGCCATGAAGTGATGGGACCGAATGCCACGATCTTCATTTTTTGAACGTTGAGTTTTAAGCCAGCGTTTTCACTCTCCTCTGGCTGTGGGAGGCCCTCTTTCCCTCCTGCTGGACTCCAGGAAGAAACCAGGTGGCCTCCACAGTTCCCTGAGGATTCAGCTCTGGGTGAAGAAGGGACAGCCCTAGCCTGGGAGCTGGCCCCACGCTGGGCTGCATGTTTTGTCCAGGTGTCGCAAAGAGTCAGACACGACTGAAGCGACTTAGCAAACCACCCTGAGTCAGGATGCCTGTTACCTGCAGCCAGAAGCATCCTCACTGAAGCAGAGTGTGAAAGAGACAGCCAGTTGTCCAGGGGGCTTGCCCAGGGTGCCCTGAGACTGCTCAGATCCAGTCCCACCCCTCTCCCTCCCTTGCCTGTCTGCCATTCCCTAGGGGCTTCTCTGCTGCAGATCCCTTTCTTCTTCTTTTTTTAAAAGTTGTATTATTTATTTGTTTTTGGGTATGCTGGGTCTTCATCGCGAGGCAGGCTCTCTAGTTGCAGTAAGACGGGGCTCCTCTTCCGTTGGGGTGCACGGGCTTCTCATGGTGGTGGCATCTCTCGTTGCAGAGCACGGGCTCTAGGGTGTGGACTCAGTGGTTGTGGCTCACGGGCCCAGTTGCTCCTCAGCATGTGGGGGTCTTCCCAGATCAGGGGTCGAACCCATGTCGCCTGCACTGACAGGTGGGTTCTTAACCACTGGACCAGCAGGGAAGTCCCTCTTTTTTTGTTGTTTTAAAATATTTTCATTTTATTGGAGTAGAGTTGATTTACAGATTGTGTTAGTTTCAGGTGTACAGCAAGTGGTGCAGTTATACATGTGTTCTTTTTTTTAATTAATTAATTAGTTATTCTTAACCACTGTACCACCAGGGAAGTCCCCTATATTTGCTGGGTTTTTTTAAGAATCTTTTCTCATATAAGTTATCACACAGTATTGGGTAGAGCTCCCTGTGCTATACCGTCAGTTTCACTGGTTATCTTATATACAGTAGTGTGCATGTCTTCATCCCAAGCTCCTGATGTCATTCCCTTCCGTTAAGCCCTCCAGTTCTTTGTCCTACAGTGCTCAGCTCACATGGTGCCCCCTCCGTCCTGTCTTCCCAACCTCCCAGGGCAGAAACACCACCATAAAAAAGGTTCACCGACAAGAGCAGAGCCTTCTCTGGGGCCAGGAACTGGCTAAGACCTTTCCAACATGATCAGCTACAAAGGAAGTGCTCTTCTCATCACCCTCATTTTATAGACAAGAGGGTGGAGGTCATTCACAGACCTGAGGTCTGCCTGGCTCCAAGTGCACACTGGAAATTAACCACCAACTGTGATTCCTCTTTCTGCAGCCTGAGAATTTAGTTCCCCATCCTCCTCAGGGATTCCTTGCCCTTCATCTCTCCTGTATCCAGCCCAGGAGCACAGGAGTGGGAGGGGGATTGCAAAAAATAAATTCTTTAAAAAAAAAAAAAAAAGAGGCCAGCGGTGCCGTGAGCAAAATCTCCCTGCCACCTCTTATGGGCAGACGTGCAAACAGCATCATTGGGGCAGCTTGTGGACAGTTAGACAAAGGCTGGGTGCTTGGGAAGGTGAGTGAGGAGGGAGCATCGGGCAGCTTCACCACAGGCCCTTTAGCATTGGCGTTCACAGCAACAAAAAATCCTGTCTCATTTTCACCAGGTTTTTTCCTTTTTAGTATTTATTTATTTTGCTGAGCCAGATCTTAATTGCGGCTCGTGGGATCTTTAGTTGCAGCATGTGGGATCTAGTTCCCGGACCAGGAATCAAACCTGGGCCCCCTGCTTTGGGAGCACAGAATCTTAGCCACTGGGCCACCAGGGAAGTCCCAGAAACCACCTACTTCAGTTCCGACCCTTCATTTAATCTGGCATCACTTCCTGGGTGCAGGTGGTGCTGGTCTAGTCACTAAGTCGTGTCCGACTCTTGCGACCCCCTGGACTGCAGCCCGCCAGGCTCCTTGGCCCATGGGATTTCCCAGGCAAGAATACTGGAGTGGGGTGCCATTGCCTTCTCCATTCTGTGTGCAATGTTTATGCTAAACACTCCATGCCCTTGACCTCACTGGACTGCGACCTTGTGACAGGCATGCCTTTATCATCCTTGTAACAGAGGGGAAACCGAGCTCCAGAGAGAGTAGATGAACTGCCCAAGGTCACCCTGCGGGGAGAGGCAGAGAAGGGACTAGAACTCAGGCCTCCTGGTCCAGAGTAGAGCACTTTGCACTGAATACTGCCACCCACTGCTCCCTCCACAGAGGGCCTGCTGACCAGGAAGGAGGTGGAGAGTGGGGGAGCAGGAGGAGAAAGTGGAAAGTGTTGGGGGGAAGGCCTGGATTCCAGGACCTGCTTTGCTTGTTCCTAGCGGGGTAACCTCAGGCCAGAAGGAATTTTATTTTTTGAGCCTCAGTTTCCTCATCTGTAAAATGGGCACAGTAGTGGCATCCATCTCCCAACGTAGTTGTAAGAATGGTAGAACGTTTTGTGGACTGCTCCCTCTGCTTGGGAAGTTCCTTTTTGGCTCTTCAGGGAACCAGCCCTTCAGGGGACCAGCTTCTGCTCGCCCCTTTCTATTGTTTGAATACCCCTTCCTCGGGGATGGCCTCCTTGACTATCCCTAGCCAGCGTAGCTACCACCTGCCTCCTGTCATACACACTGCTTGCTGTCTCTCTCATTACCTTGCATATTTCATTCCCAGCCCCTGTCACTGGCTGTGACATCATTGTCTATTGTCTCTGCTCTAGCAGACTGTGAGCTCCATGAGGGCAAGGAGTGCCCCTTGCCAACGTCTGGCAGGGTGCCTGGCAAGCGAAGGAATAATCGAATGAAAGATGATGCATGTAAAATGCTTAGCTCGGCACCTGCTGCAGAGCAGTCGCTCCATGGATGCTAGCAAGTGTTCTTACTACTAAACAAACCCAAGGACTTCCCTGGTGGTCCAGTGGCTAAGACTCCACATTCCCAATCCAGGGGGCCTGGGTTCGATCCCTGGTCCGGGAACTAGAGCCCACATGCTGCAACATGTAGCATGCAGCAACAAAGACCTAGCGCAGCCAAATAAACACTAAAAAGAAAACAAACCCACACTCACGTTTTGAGACTGTCCACATAGAACACGTGACTTTTGGGTCAGTCACTCTGCCAGCTCTACTGCCTTGGAGAGAGCACAGGGTGGGGGTCCTAGGGTCCCCGGCTCCCCCCGCCTCCTCCCGCCCAGCATGCTTTGACTACTTTTTATGGTGACTGTGGGAACAGAGCAGAAAAGAGCTGCCTTGGCCTGGCCCCTGCTCTGCGAGTGGGGAGGCTGGAGTGCAAGCTGAGTAGGACCTAGGGACCTATGAAGTCCTCGGACACCACCCCTGCCCCAGCCCAGACTGGGCTCACCTATCACTGCGCTCAGCCTCTCCCCAGTGACTGCGTAGCTCCGGGGCACCTGTAATGTCATTTGCATGTAGTATTTCTAATATGAGAGTCCTCCTCTGGAGTTCACGGCTGTAGCTGCGGGACTTGGCGCGCACCTGGCCTGTAGCGGGTGTCCATAAATACGTGCTGAATGATGAAGATGCAAGGGAAGCATCTCTAGGGCTGTGATTTCTAACTTTTCTGAGTCACTGACTACTTTGAAAAACCCACGAAACCTTTGGACATCCCACCCGCTACCCGCTACCTCGCCAAGCACCCAGAGTGGGACATATCATTTCAAGGATTTCATGCATTCCTCCACCCTAAGGTCATTCATAAAGCTCTGCCTAAGATCTTTCTATCTGGGGCGCGGGCCAGCTCTGAGATCCCGGCGGGGGGGGGGAGGCGGGATGGTGGGGAAGATGTTACCAAGAGGCACACTCTGGGGAGCCCAACCTCCCCCCAAGAGGCTGGCGAAGAACGGGGTGAGTGAGCGCCTCTTCTTTGACGTGCTGCGGTCCAGGAGAAGGAAAGGAAGCGAGGTCGAGGCAATCTGGCAGGATGGGGAGAGAAAGGGAAGCAAGGGAGGAGAGGACGGAGCATCGGGGAGGGAAAGGGGGCGTGATGGAGAGACGCAGCCCTTCGCCGGGAAGAGCAGGGCGAGCCGGGGGAACAAAGAGCCGGCGCGCAGCGAGCGAGGCGCGGAGGCGCCGGGAGGGAGAGGCCCGAGGCCGGCCGGCCGCCCGGGCTGTCTGATTTTCTGTCAGCCGCCGCTGATTAACGGGCCGCCTTCCAGCTCCAAGTGCGCCGAGCCGCGTTCCTGGCAACCCCGCGCGCAGCTTCCTGGCGGAGGCGGGGCCTGCGGAAAGGTTACATTTGCACAAAGTGCCTCGGCTCCGCGGCCCGGAGGGGCTGCGGGGGGCGGGGGATGGCGGGGGGCGGCGGGCAAGCCAGGCGGGCCGAGAGGAAAGGCTGCGGCGTGCGGCGCTGCCTGGGTAATGGAAAAATTCCTCTGGGGGGCCGTGCTGAAAAATATCAGGTTACACACCGGCGGCGCGAGCGGTACCTCCTGTAGCAGCCGGGCGTCCCGGCCGCGAGGGCGCGGGGATCGGCTCCCCGGTGCGCCCCGGGTGCTGCGCCCCAGTGAGTGCCCAGGCCCTTGAACTCCGGCCCGAGCGCCCCAGTCTAGTGCTCCCCAGCCTGTGCACCCGGGTCCCTGCACCCCAGCCCTATGCATCCCAACTGGAGACCCCTAGCCTGTGCGCCTGAAGCGTGCGCCCTATCTACCCGGTGCGCCGAGCCCGAGCATCCGTGTTCCGCGTGCCCAGCCCTTGAGCTCTGGGGCGTCAACTCTCCTCCACAGCCTCCATCACAGCCGCAGAAGGCAGATGAAAGAACCCCACTTTCCCAAATCTTAATCTCCAGGCCTCCCCGCTGACCGTCCCCTTCTCCCTAAGAAGGCCATTGGATGACTGGGGCCAGGCCCTGCGGAGAGGACTGACCGGATGGATCCAGCGTGTTCACAGTGACTTGGGAAGTGGGGTCGACTCTTCAGTCTGTCCTCGTCTTCCCTCGTGGCTCGCCGAGTCTGTCCAGTTCTCTGAGAACTGGGCTGTTTCCTCCAGTACCCACTTGCATAGGATAAGCAGTGTCGGTCTGCACTGCGTTCACCACTACCCTGCTCCCACACCATCTGTGGCTCCCTATTACCACCTCTACTTTCTAGTTTACACCCTTGAGTCCTATCCAGCATGGGGTTTAGGGAGTGATGTCAAAACTCCGCAGGACCTGGGGTCCCGCCGGTCCGGGAGTTGAAGAGCTTCTGACCACACACCCATCTATCTGGTGAGATACGCTCTTTCTTTCATTGAACTGGTTCTCTCGGTAGACACTGTATTAATTCGATGCCAACTAGATGTCAACCAGTTTCTGGGCCTTGCCCTGGGCCCTGGAGGCAGCACCAGAAGCAGCCTCAGCCCTCAGGGAACTCGGGTCCCAGCAGGCAGGGTGGAGGCTGCCCAGTAAGGAAGTCAAAACCTGGAGTCCAGTGGATAAGGGTTTAAATTTTGCTTTCCACTTCCTGGCCGGATGTGTCCTTGGGCAAGCTACCCTCACAACCCCCGTCTGCCCAGCTGTCAAACGGGGATAGAATAGCAGTAAGAGCCACTTCCTCAGGCTTGCCTGGGTGGATTGAAGAAGAGATACCAGTAGTTCTTGGCACCTTTCAGAATGGCACTCACTCAGTGGGACATTTTATTACTGTGAGGGCTATGGAGGAGTCCACCAATAATAACTCAAGTGCATGGCAAGATTCTCCACTGCAGAAGTCTTAGCAAGGCTTCAGAAGGCAGGGTGATGTGGGGTGGGGCTGGCTGGTGTGTCACGGTGCGCACAGATCTACAGCTCAAAGCGTGATTTCTCCAAGGCACACGCGCAACAGGGACCAGCCAAAGTCAAGGCTGCAGTTCTCCTTTAACCCGGGGATCTGGGGAAGCTGGGTCACTTGGCTCGGGGAGCTGTTACCCTGGAGCGCCTCTCCTGCCACTGAGCTGGAACAGGGTTTTCTCTGAGGGAGCAAAGCAGTGGGCAGGATCTGCTGCTGCCTCCCGGGGCGGGGAGGCCGATCTCTGTGAACCCAGCAGCACAGACCAGGGAGGGAAGACAGATCAGGTGGGATGGAGGCTTGTCAGGCTGGTCCCTGCCAGAAATCAGTCAGACCCTTACCGAAGCTTGGGGGCCCATGGGGTCCTGGGCTTCTCAGAAAATGGCCCAAGGGCAAGTGGGGCAGGGACAGGGTGGGGGTCAAGAACACCCAGGGCTCACTGCTGCCTTGGTGGCCCTCCCCAGGGCCTCACGAATTGGTCTGGGAACCATATTCAATATCTTGTAATAAGCTATAATCGGAGAAGGCAATGGCAACCCACTCCAGTGCCCTTGCCTGGAAAATCCCATGGATGGAGGAGCCTGGTGGGCTGCAGTCCATGGGGTCACTAAGAGTCAGACATGACTGAGCGACTTCACTGTCACCTTTCACTTTCATGCATTGGAGAAGGAAATGGCAACCCACTCCAGTGCTCTTGCCTGGAGAATCCCAGGGACAGGAGAGCCTGGTGGGCTGCCGTCTATGGGGTTGCACAGAGTCGGACACGACTGAAGCGACTTAGTAGCAGCAGCAAGCCATAATGGAAAAGAATATGAAAAAGAATAAATATATGCATGCTAAGTCACTTCAGTGGTGTCTAACTCTGCAACCCTATGGACTGTAGCCCACCAAGCTCTTCTGCCCATGGGATTCTCCAGGCAAGAATACTGGAGTGGATTGCTATGCCCACCTCCAGGAGATCTTCCTGATCCAGAGATCAAACCCATGTCTCTTATATTTCCTGCATTGGCAGGTGGGTTCTTTACACTAATGCTACCTGGGAAGTTATGTATATGTATAAAACTGAATCAGAAACTAACACAACATGGTAAATTAACTAGTTGTTATTCAGTCACTAAGTTGTGTCCTACTTTTGCGACACCTTGGACTGCAGCACACCAGGCTCCTCTGTCCTCTTCTATGTCCCAGAGTTTGCTCAAATTCATGTCCATTGAGTCAGTGATGCTATCTAACCATTCTCTGCCGCCTCCTTCTTCTTTTGCTTTCAATCTTTCCCAGCATCAGGGTCTTTTCCAGTGATTCGGCCCTTAGCATCAGGTGGCCAAAGTATTGGATTCCGTTCCAGCAAGTCCTTCTAATGAATATTCAGGGTTGATTTCCTTTATAACTGATTGGTTTGATTAACTATACTTCACTTTATAAAAAGAAAAGAAAGAATGATTCAAAAGGGTCGTTTGGTGTCAGAAATTCCAAAAAAAGAAAAAGAACTGGTCTGCAATCAAATGGAATCCCAGCTCTGTCTCTGAGCTGGTGACTTGCTCCAGGCCAGTGTGGTCGCCTTGACCCCTGCAGCTCTCAGCCACCAGCAAAGTGATAGCATTGAGTAGACACTTAACATGTGCTATGAGCTTGTGGATCTGGTGTCCTAACAGGGAAGTAAGGATCTGTTAAGGTTGTTTTTTCACAGATGAGGAAACTGAGGGTCAGAGGGTTTAAGGTGTCATACAGTCAGTCCTTGATGAGGCTGGAACCCAAAGCCAGCCTTGCCAGACACTAAGGTCTGAACTCCTAACTAAGTGCCAGGGGCCACCTCCCAGGTGGACCCAACGAGCCCCCAGCAAGGGGTGAGAATCCACTCTAGCTGACAGGCTGCCTCCGGTAAGGTACCCATTTTGTAGATGAACTAGCAGATGCTTTGGCGACTTGCTCAAAACCCTGTTGCTAAGGAGTGTGATCCATAAAAGAAGGCAGTCCTAGCGTACCGGAACCAGAACCGGAGGGCATCTTGGATTCTTCCAATCCACAGGGAAGAAACGGTGGCAGGGGAACAGTGGTCCAAAGAGGGCTGGGGCCCAGCCACCTGCTGAAGCTCTTTCTCAGTCATCACGGGCTGCATCCCCACCCCAGTGAAGTGATGACCCCCCAACATGTGAGTTCCATGGAACTTTTGAGAGGAGATGGAAGGCGACTGGGGAGAACAGCAATTACATAAAGTGTTAGTGTTAGTCGCTCAGTCGTGCCCGACTCTTTGCCACCCCGCAGACTGCAGCCCACCAGACTTCTCTGTCTATGGGATTTTCCAGGCAAGGATACTGGAGTGGGTTGCCATTTTCTTCTCCAGGGGGTCTTCCCGACCCAGGGATTGAACCCAGGTCTCCTGCACTGCAGGTAGATTCTTGACCAACTGAGCTAAAATTACATAAAAGGACCCAGGTTTTCACCCAGAGGCTTATCAGAGAACTGCCTTGCTGTGCTGTGCTTAGTGTCTGACTCTTTGCGACCCCATGGACTGTGGCCTCTGCCAAAATTTCCAGCTGGAATTTCCTAAGGTGGGGGAGGGACGAGAGGGGAGGAGGGTGGAAGGGTGGGGGAAGGGTAGAATGAAGCCTAAGTCAGCCCAGGTCACAGTCTTCTGGGTCCTCACAGGATGAAGCCCCAGTGTCTCAGTTTTGCACCTGAACGGTGTGGGTGCCACTCCCCTCTCCAGGTCTCCTAGTCCAAGAAGCTGGGAGACTAATCGGCTGTGACCCTGACGTTGAAGCAAGTCTAACGTTCTGCGCTCACGCATTTGACCAGACTTATTAGGCTTCTAGTTGATGCAGGCAGCCCCGTGCCAGGGAGTGGGGTACAGTCTCGAGTAAGAGAGAAACGTGCCCGCCCTCATGGCTTTCCCATCCCAAGGTCTAGTTCTCAGTCTAACAGGTAAATGCGAGGCATCTATGAGAGCCTTATTCACACAAGAGCGGTTCTCCCAGACCCTTGATGTTTCTGGAAGAAGGGAGGAAGAAAGAGGGGTGTGCAGAGAGGTGGGGGGTCACACAAAGTCACACACTAATTTTCATGTACACTTCCAGCAAATGTAACCTCCTGGGATCTATCGCACGGGTCAATCACTGAAGAACTATGGACGGAGGTTCATAACATTGTACAGGAGGCGGTGACCAAAACCATCCCAAAGAAAAAGAAATGCAAGAAGGCATTTGTGGTTGTCTGAGGAGGCCTTATAAATAGCAGAGGAAAGAAGAGAAACAGAAGGTAAGGGAGAAAGGGAAAGGTATACCCAACTGAATGCAGAGTTTCAGAGAATAGCAAGGAGATATAAGAAAGCTTTCTTAAGTGAACAATGCAAAGAAATAGAGGAAAACAATAGAATGGGAAAGACTAGACATCTCTTCAAGAAAATTGGAGATACCAAGGGAACATTTCATGTAAATATGGGCACAATAAAGGACAGAAATAGCAAGGCCCTAACAGAAGCAGAAGAAATTAAGAAGAGGTAGAAAGAATACACCGAAGAACTATACACTGATCAATATGAATGCCTTAAAATATCAGTGCTAATAGGGAAGAAACACTAGTCTCTTTCAGTGGGCTATTCACCCAAGTATCCCGAATGCTCTGTGAACATTCATTCACTAAGTGAAAGTCGCTCAGCCATGTCCAACTCTTTGCTACTCCGTGGACTGTAGTCCATGGAATTCTCCAGGCCAAAATACTGGAGTGGGTAGCCTTTCCCTTCTCCAAGGGATCTTCCCAACCCAGAGATTCAACCCAGGTCTCCCGCATTGCAGGTGGATTCTTTACCAGCTGACCCACAAGGGAATCCCAAGAATACTGGAGTGGTAGCCTATCCCATCTCCAGCAGAGCTGCCAGACCCAGGAATTGAACTGGGGTCTCCTGCATTGCAGGCGGATTCCTTATCAACTGAGATATCAGGCAGGCCCATCTTGACCTTTATACTTCTCATCTGAGAAGTGAGTGGATCCCTGAGTATGCTATGCTATGCTAAGTCGCTTCAGTCGTGTCCGACTCTGTGTGACCCCATAGACGGCAGCCCACCAGGCTCCCCCGTCCCTGGGATTCTCCAGGCAAGAACACTGGAGTGGGTTGCCATTTCCTTCTCCAATGCATGAAGGTGAAAAGTGAAAGTGAAGTCACTCTGTCATGCTGGACTCTTAGCGACCCCATGGACTGCAGCCTACCGGGCTCCTCTGTCCATGGGATTTTCCAGGCAAGAGTACTGGAGTGGGGTGCCATTGCCTTCTCTGTGTCCCTTCAAACTCCGAGTTCAGTAATCCTCCGAAGAATTAGTCTGAAGTTTAGAACTTCTCCACTTCTGCCTTCTAATAGAGGAAATTTCCTCCTGGAGGAGGTGCTGCTGGGCTAAACTCTGTGTTGGCATGGGGGTGGGGGGAAGGTGATCCAACATATATTGAGCAAGGGCCAACTGTGGGCCAGGCAGAGGCTGGGCCATTGGTCAGCATTTCTCAGGACGTGGTGGGGGGTTGGGGGTAATGGGATTGGGTGGTTGGCATGGAGACCTGAGATCCTCTGCACATCTTAGAACCACAGGCAGGAGCAGTGATAAAGGACTAGTCTGAAGTTTAGAGCTTCTCCACTTCATTCATTAAGAAGCCCCAATCACATAGTTATTGACTGAAAATATATTTATTGCATACATTCAACTGGTTACTGCTTTCCTGATTGTGACTTACCCCTGCTTCCATCATGTTCAAACTACATGACAGGAGGGCATTAGAAAATTGGATTCGTCCAGGGACGGAACTGCTGGGACCACAGTCTGACCTTCAGTTCAGGATTAGGTTGGTGTGGCAATAAAAAAGAAAGAACAGGACCGGCCCGTAATGAGGGACCCTATGGAGCTGTTTGAAAGGCAGAGAAAGAGAGAGGGGGCTTCCCTGGTGGTGCAGCGGTTGAGACTCCACCTGCCGATGCACGGGACCCGGGCTCCATCCCTGGTCAGGGAGGATTCCACGAGCCTCGGGCCAGCTAAGCCCGTGGGCCACAACTACTGAAGCCCCCGCGCCTAGAGCCTGTGCTCCGCCACGAGAGAAGCCACAGAAACGAGAAGTCCAAACACGGCAGCCGCAGCTAGAGAAAGCCCTGGCACAGCCAAAGTGAAATAAATAAATAAGCTCTTTAAAAAGAAAAACAGAGAAGGAGAGTCAGGCCCCAAATGTGGGATTTTGAAGAGCATATACGTGCCGGGGAGTCCTAAGACCGGGTAAGACATCACGCCACCGCTACATTACTTCTTTCTTTTTTTGGCCGTGCCACGTGGCTTGCAGGATCTCGGTTCCCTGACCAGGCATTGAACCCAGGCCACAGCAGCGAAAGCACCAAATCCTAACCACTGGACCACCAGGGAACTCTCCACTCCTATGGTATTTCTTGCAGCGTTTATTTCTCAAAGTAGAATGGGACATGTGGTATCTCTGCTTGTATTCGGGCTGCACCTATGGCAGAAATCCAGCTCAGGATTTCTGTGCTCAGGAATACTGGAAACTTATGAACTCAGTGCATGTGCTCAGGAATACTGGAAACTTATGAACTCAGTGCATGCATGCATGCTAAGTCACTTCAGTCGTGTCCAACTCTTTGCAACCCCATGGACTACAGCCTTCCAGGCTCCTCTGTCCATGGGATTCTTCAGGCAGGAATACTGCAGTGGGTAGCCATGCCCTCCTCCAGGGGATCTTCCCCACCGGGGGATGGAACCCTCATCTCTTATATCTCCTGTGTTGGCAGGCGGGTTCTTTACTGCTAGAGCCCCCTGGGAAGCCCTGTGAGCTCAAGTGTGAAAGCAAATAGTGACAAGGGCAGGAATGGAGCACACCTCAGCGAGGTCGTCCAGGTCTCCAGCCGTTCCTGCCTGCTTCTAAGGAATAGCCCTGTCTCATTCCTCTCCACTGTCTATGTGGTTTCCTTGGGGAGGTGGAAAGGGGTGACTTTGTAAAATACTTTTATTGGTGTATAGTTGATTTAAAATGTTTTCTTAGCTTCAGGTGTACAGCAATACGAATCTGTTATACATACACATATATCCACTGGTTTTTAGATTCTTTTTCCACGTAGGCCATTTCAGAGTACTGAGTAGAGTTCCCATGTCAACTGCAGCCACCAGTTTATAGGGGTGATTTTTAAAATACTAATTTTTTTCCTTTAATGGTCACTAATGTATTTATTTTTTCATCTTCTTGAGTACACTTTAATCATCTCTATTTTTCTACAAATTCTCTATTTCATGTTTTCATACAGAGTGGCATAAAGTTGCTCCTAGCATATGATTCTTAAATCCTCTGTATATGTACTTTCGTCTTCCTTTCATTCTTAGTATTAGATATTTGTGCCTTTTTTCTTCTTTCCTTGATTAATTTTGCTCGATGTTTGTATTATTGCCTTTTCAAAGAAACAACTTTTAGCTCTGTTGATCATTTTTGTGATTGCTTCCTTTTCATTTGTGCTTTTTACTGTTTACGGCCTTCAACTGTTTTTTTTTTTAAGCTTCTTTAGTTGAAAGCTTTACTCCTTTGTGTTTAAATCATTCTTGTTTTAGAGTAAATGCACTTAAGAGTATATATTTCTCTACAAGTGTCATTGTGGCTCCATTCTACAAGTCTTTTTTTGTATTTTTTTCTTTATCCTCAGTACCAGATATTTCATAATTCCCATTGCAATTTCTGTTGATGTCTTTGGGCGTGGGTACTCAGTAAACAACTTCCCTTTCCTCTCTCAAATGCCTAGTTTCTGAACTCAGAGACAAGGTGAAGAGTGAGGGGAGGGTTTTGTGTTTGTTTTTTTAACTGATTAAGAGAAGGTTGGAAGATGAGGATGACGGTAGATGTGACAGTCAAATGGGTTTTCTAATACTGGTGACTGCAGCCATGAAATTAAAAGATGCTTGCTCTTTGGAAGGAAAGCTATGACAAACTTCAACACCATATTAAAAACAGAGACATAACTTTGCTGACAAAGGTCCATGTAGTCAAAGCTATGATTTTTCTAGCAGTCATGTATGGATGTGAGAGTTGGACCATAAAGAAGTCTGAGCGCCGAAGAATTGACACTTTCGAACTGTGGTGCTGGAGAAGACTCCTGAGAGTCCCTTGGACAGGAAGTAGATCAAACCAGTCAATCCTAAAGGAAATCAACCCCAAATGTTCATTGGAAGGATTGATGCTGCAGCTGAAGCTCCAATACTTTGGCCACCTGATGCGAAAAGCCAACTCACTGGAAGACTCTGATGCTGGGAAAGATTGAAGGCAAAAGGAGAAGAGGGAGGCAGAGGATGAGATGGTCACACAGCATCACTAACTCAGTGGACGAGTCTGAGCAAACTCCAGGAGGTAGTGAAGGACAGGGAAGCTTGGTACGCTGCAGTCCATGGGGCTGCAAACAGTCGGACGTGACTTAGTGCCTGTACAACAACGAATCTTGAAAATGGGGATTTGGCAGCCTAAACCCTAGTCTCTGTGACGCTGTGGGCGGTGGATGGGGGACAGAGCTGCCTATAAGCAGCTCACTCCCAAGAAGAGGAAGGAAGTTGGTAAATCAAGAAAGTCCATTTTATTTTCCCCACATTGACCAGCTGAGTTACTCTTCCTCCATGGGGCAGAGAGAGACTGGGAGTGCTACACCAATGTGGCACCCTCCACAAGAAGGAAACGTAAGGATTGCTATTTAGTTTTCAAAGTTACAGCTATAGTTGGTCTGCCTTTGCTACTGTTGCTGACTTTTCATTTTGCTGCACTGTAGGGAGCAGTGTAGGTACCTGCATTGTGATCTGCTTCACATCCACTTCCAAATTTGCTCGGGCTTTCGTTTATGATCCAATGCAAGGACAATTTTTTGAAATAAATGTTCCTGTATTCATGACAACTATGAACCTAATCCTTTTGTGATTCCTCAAATCAAACTAAGTCTTCCAGTCTTTGCTTTACTTATTTCAAGGTTAGTAGTTACATATAAAAAGCTTATTACAGGCGAGTCCTTTTGGTGATTTGTGACTTTAATCATCCTCTAGTCTACTTCTAGTTAAGTCACTCAGTCATGTCCGACTCTGTGACCCAATGGACTGCAGCACACCAGGCTTCCCTGTCCATCACCAGCTCTTGGAGCTTGCTCAAACTCAAGTCCAACAAGTCAATGATGCCATCCAACCATCTCATTCTCTGTCATCCCCTTCTCCTCCCGCCTTCAATCTCTCCCAGCATCAGGATCTTTTCCAAACAGTCAGTTCTTGGCCTCAGGTGGCCAAAGTATTGGAGTTTCAGCTTCAGCATCAGTCCTTCCAATGAATATTCAGGACTGATTACTTTTAGGATTGACTGGTTTGATCTCCTTGCTGTCCAAGGGACAAGAGTCTTCTCAAACACCACAGCTCAAAACCATAACATCTTCAGTGTTCAGCTTCCTTTTTAGTCCAACTCTCACATCTATGCATGACTACTGGAAAAACCATAGCTTTGATTAGCCAGACCTTTGTGGGCAAAGTAATGTTTCTGTTTTTTAATACCCCACATCCGAGGTCAGGGGCAGAAGCCAGGAGGACCCCATGCCCCAAGGGCAGCAGCCAAGAGGAGCAACCCCACACCGGAGACCACGGGCGGTGGCCAGGAGGACCAACCCCATGTCCAAGGAGCGGTGGCTGCAAGGGCGCAGGAAGGCCTAGAGGAGCTATCCCACATTGAAGGTCAGGAAGGGCGGCAGTGAGGAGATACCCCTTGTCCAAGGTAAGGAGCAATGGTTGCGCTTTGCTGGAGCAGCCGTGAAGAGATACCCCACACCCAAGGTAAGAGAAACCCAAGTAAGATGGTAGGTGTTGCAAGAGGGCATCAGAGGGCAGACACACTGAAACCATACTCGCAGAAAACTAGTCAGTCTAATCACACTAGGACCACAGCCTTGTCTAACTCAGTGAAACTAAGCCATGCCCGTGGGGCAACCCAAGATGGGCGGGTCATGGTAGAGAGATCTGACAGAATGTGGTCCACTGGAGAAGGGAATGGCAAACCACTTCAGTATTCTTGCCTTGAGAACCCCATGAACAGTATGAAAAGGCAAAATGATAGGATACTGAAAGAGGAGCTCCCCAGGTCAGTAGGTGCCCAATATGCTACTGGAGATCAGTGGAGAAATAACTCCAGAAAGAATGAAGGGATGGAGCCAAAGCAAAAACAATACCCAGCTGTGGATGTGACTGGTGATAGAAGCAAGGTTCAATGCTGTAAAGAGCAATGTTGCATAGGAAACTGGAATGTCAGGTCCATGAATCAAGGCAAATTGGAAGTGGTGAAACAGGAGGTGGCAAGAGTGAACGTCGACATTCTAGGAATCAGCGAACTAAAGTGGACTGGAATGGGTGAATTTAACTCAGATGACCATTATATCTACTACTGCAGGCAGGAATCCCTCAGAAGAAATGGAGTGGCCATCATGGTCAACAAAAGAGTCCGAAATGCAGTACTTGGATGCAATCTCAAAAACGACAGAATGATCTCTATTCATTTCCAAGGCAAACCATTCATTATCACAGTAATCCAAGTCTATGCCCCAACCAGTAATGCTGAAGAAGCTGAAGTTGAACGGTTCTATGAAGACCTACAAGACCTTCTAGAACTAACACCCAAAAAAGATGTCCTTTTCATCATAGGGGACTGGAATGCAAAAGTATGAAGTCAAGAAACACCTGGAGTAACACGCAAATTTGGCCTTGGAATACAGAATGAAGCAGGGCAAAGACTAATAGAGTTTTGCCAAGAAAATGCACTGGTCATAGCAAACACCCTCTTCCAACAATACAAGAGAAGACTACACATGGACATCACCAGATGGTCAACACCGAAATCAGATTGATTATATTCTTTGCAGCCAAAGATGGAGAAGCTCTATACAGTCAACAAAAACAAGACAAGGAGCTGACTGTGGCTCAGATCATGAACTCCTTATTGCCAAATTCAGACTTAAATTGAAGAAAGTAGGGAAAACCACTAGACCATTCAGGTATGACCTAAATCAAATCCCTTATGATTATACAGTGGAAGTGAGAAATAGATTTAAGGGCCTAGATCTGATAGATAGAGTGCCTGATGAACTATGGAATGAGGTTCGTGACATTGCACAGGAGACAGGGATCAAGACCATCCCCATGGAAAAGAAATGCAAAAAAGCAAAATGGCTGTCTGGGGAGGCCTTACAAATAGCTGTGAAAAGAAGAGAAGCAAAAAGCAAAGGAGAAAAGGAAAGATATAAGCATCTGAATGCAGAGTTCCAAAGAATAGCAAGAAGAGATAAGAAAGACTTCTTCAGCGATCAATGCAAAGAAATAGAAGAAAACAACAGAATGGGAAAGACTAGAGATCTCTTCAAGAAAATTAGAGATACCAAGGGAACATTTCATGCAAAGTTGGGCTCAATAAAGGACAGAAATGGTATGGACCTACCAGAAGCAGAAGATATCAAGAAGAGGTGGCAAGAATATACAGGAAAACTGTACAAAAAAGATCTTCACGACCCAGATAATCACGATGGTGTGATCACTGACCTAGAGCCAAACATCCTGGAATGTGAAGTCAAGTGGGCCTTAGAAAGCATCACTACAAACAAAGCTAGTGAAGGTGATGGAATTCCAGTTGAGCTATTCCAAATCCTGAAAGATGATGGTGTGAAAGTGCTGCACTCAATATGCCAGCAAGTTTGGAAAACTCAGCAGTGGCCACAGGACTGGAAAAGGTCAGTTTTCATTCCAATCCCAAAGAAAGGCAATGCCAAAGAATACTCAAACTACCGCACAATTGCACTCATCTCACATGCTAGTAAAGTAATGCTCAAAATTCTCCAAGCCAGGCTTCAGCAATATGTGAACCATGAACTTCCTGATGTTCAAGCTGGTTTTAGAAAAGGCAGAGGAACCAGAGATCAAATTGCCAACATCCGCTGGATCATCAAAAAAGCAAGAGAGTTCCAGAAAACATCTATTTCTGCTTTATTGACTATGCCAAAGCCTTTGACTGTGTGGATCACAATAAACTGTGGAAAATTCTTCAAGAGATGGGAATACCAGCCCACCTGACCTGCCTCTTGAGAAATGTGTATGCAGGTCAGGAAGCAACAGTTAGAACTGGACATGGAACAACAGACTGGTTCCAAATAGGAAAAGGAGTACATCAAGGCTGTATAATGTCACCCTGCTTATTTAACTTATATACAGAGTACATCATGAGAAATGCTGGACTGGAAGAAACACAAGCTGGAATCAAGATTGCCGGGAGAAACATCAATAACCTCAGCTATGCACATGACACCACCCTTATGGCTGAAAGTGAAGAGGAACTAAAAAGCCTCTTGACAAAAGAAGTGGAGAGTGAAAAAGTTGGCTTAAAGCTCAACATTCAGAAAACGAAGATTATGGCAACCGGTCCCATCACTTCATGGGAAATAGATGAGGAAACAGTGGAAACAGTGTCAGACTTTATTTTTGGGGGCTCGAAAATCACTGCAGATGGTGACTGCAGCCATGAAATTAAAAGATGCTTACTCCTTGGAAGGAAAGTTATGATGTCCAACCTAGATAGCATATTCAAAAGCAAAGATGTTACTTTGCCAACAAAGGTCTGTCTAGTCAAGGCTATGGTTTTTCCTGTGGTCATGTATGGATGTGAGAGTTGGACTGTGAAGAAGGCTGAGCGATGAAGAATTGATGCTTTTGAACTGTGGTGTTGGAGAAGACTCTTGAGAGTCCCTTGGACTGCAAGGAGATCCAAGCAGTCCATTCTGAAGGAGATCAGCCCTGGGATTTCTTTGGAAGGAATGATGCTAAAGCTGAAACTCCAGTACTTTGGCCACCTCATGCGAAGAGTTGACTCATTGGAAAAGACTCTGATGCTAGCAGGGATTGGGGGCAGGAAGAGAAGGGAATGACAGAGGATGAGATGGCTGGATGGCATCACTGACTCGATGGACGTGAGTCTGAGTGAATTCCGGGAGTTGGTGATAGACAGGGAGGCCTGGCGTGCTGCGATTCATGGGGTCGCAAAGAGTCGGACACAACTGAGGGACTGAGCTGAACTGAGGTTGATCATAGTGTTTCTTCCATGGAGCAAGCACCTTTTGATTTCATGACTGCAGTCAATATCTGCAGTGATTTTGGAGCCCAAGAAAAGAAAGTCTCTCACTGTTTTCACTGTTTCCCCATCTATTTGTCATGAAGTGATGGGACCAGATACCATGATCTTAGTTTTTTGAACATTAAGTTTTAAGCCAGCTTTTTCACCCTCTTCTTTAACTTTCATCAAGAGACTCTTTAGTTCCTCTTCACTTTCTGCCATAAGGGTGGTGTCATCTGCGTATCTGAGATTATTGGTATTTCTCCTGGCAATCTTGATTCCAGCTTGTGCTTCATCCAGCCCTGCATTTCACATGATGTACTCTGCATAGAAGTTAAATAAGCAGGGTGACAATATACAGCCTTGTCATACTCCTTTCCCTATTTGGAACCAGTCTGTTGTTCCATGTCCGGTTCTAACTGTTGATTCTTGATCTGCATACAGATTTCTCAGGAGGCAGGTAAGGTGGTCTGGTATTCCATCTCTTGAAGAGTTTTCCACAGTTTGTTGCAATCCACACAGTAAAAGGCTTTGGCGTAGTCAACAAAGCAGAAGTAGATGTTTTTCAGGAATTCTCTTGCTTTTTCTATGATCCAAGGATGTTTGCAATTTGATCTCTGGTTCCTCTGCCTTTTCTAAATCCAGCTTGAACGTGTGGAAGTTCACCATTAATGTACTGTTGAAACCTGGCTTGGAGAATTTTGAGCATTACTTTGCTAGCATGTGAAATGAGTGCAATTGTGTGGTAATTTGAGCATTCTTTAGCATTGCCTTTCTTTGGGATTGGAGTGAAAACTGACATTTTCCAGTCCTGTGGCCACTGCTGAGTATTTTCCAAATTTGTTGGCATATTGAGTGCAGCACTTTAACAGCATCATCTTTTAAGATTTGAAATAGCTCAACTGATTTTCCAGCCTTGGAATCTGGCAAAGGGACTGAGAACCCCCAGAGAATTTGACTTCGGAGGCCTGTGGGATTTGATTACAGAATTTACATAGGATTGGGGAAACAGACTCTTGGAGGGCACAAACAAAACCTTGTGTGCACCAGGACCTAGCAGAAAGGAGCAGTGACCCCACGAGAGACTGACCCAGACTTGCCCGTGAGTGTCCAGGAGTCTCTGGGGGAGGCGTGGGTCTGCGGCAGCCTGCTGCAGGGTCAGGGGCACTGAGTGGCAGTGCGTGCACGGGACCTTTGGAAGGAGGTCGCCATTATCTTCATTAGCTCCACCATAGTTTGGCCTCAGGTCAAACAACAGGGAGGGAACACAGCCTTGACCATCAACAGAAAACTGGATTAAAGATTTACTGCATGGCCCCACCCATCAGAACAAGACCCAGTTTCCCCCACAGTCAGTCTCTCCCATCAGGAAGCTTCCATAAGCCTCTCATCCTTATCCCTCAGAGGGCAGACAGAATGAAAATCACAATTATAGAAAGTAATCAAACTGATCACATGGACCACAGCCTTGTCTAACTCAATGAAATTGTGAGCCTCGTCGTGTAGGACTACCCAAGACAGATGGGTCATGGTGGAGAGTTCTGACAAAATGTGGTCCACTCGAGAAGGGAATGGCAAACCACTTCAGTATTCTTGCCTTGAGAACCCCATGAACAGTATGAAAAGGCAAAAATATTGGACACTGAAAGATGAACTCCCTAGGTCGGTAGGTGCCCAATATGCTACTGGAGATCAGTGGAGAAATAACTCCAGAAAGAATGAAGAGATGGAGCCAAAGTAAAAACAACTCCCAGTTGTTGGTATGACTGGTGATGGAAGTAAAGTCCAATGCTATAAAGAACAATATTGCATAGGAACCTGGAATGTTAGGGCCATGAATCAAGGTAGATTAGAAGTGGTCAAACAGGAAATGGCAAGAGTGAACATCGACATTCTAGGAATCAGTGAACTAAAATGGACAGGAATGGGTGAATTTAATTCAGATAACCATTTTATCTACTACTGTGGCCAAGAATCCCTTAGAAGAAATGGAGTGGCCATCATAGGCAACAAAAGAATCCAAAATGCAGTACTGGATGCAATCTCAAAAACGACAGAATGATCTCTGTTCATTTCCAAGGCAAACCATTCATTATCACAGTAATCCAAGTCTGTGCCCCGACCAGTAATGCTGAAGAAGCTGAAGTTGAACCTTTCTATGAAGACCTACAAGACCTTCTAGAACTAACACCCAAAAAAGATGTCCTTTTCATCATAGGGGACTGGAATGAAAAAGTAGGAAGTCAAGAGATACCTGGAGTAGCAGGCAAATTTGGCCTTGGAGTACAAAATGAAGTAGGGCAAAGGCTAACAGAGTTTTGCCAAGAGAACGCACTGGTAAAGCAAGTCAGCCAATTTTATTTTCCCCACATTGACCAGCTGAGTTACTCTTCCTCCATGGGACAGAGAGAGACTGGGAGTGCTACACTAATTTAGCTCCCTCCACAAAGAAGGAAATATAAGGACTAGAAAAGAAATGTTCCTACAACAAGTGTGCTTTTTAGTTTTCAAAGTTGCAGCTATTGTTGATCTGCCTTTGCTATTTTGCTTCTAATTTTGCTGCATTGTGGGTAGAGGATGTGGCCTCCTTTACATCCATTTCAAAGTTTGCTCAGGCTTTCATTTATGACCCAACACAGGGACAACTTTTTAAATAAATGTTCATATATTCATGACAACTATGAAGCCGTTCCTTTTGTGATTCCTCGATTCAGACTAATTCTTTCAGTTTTTGCTTTACTTATTTCAAGATTAGTAGTTACATATGAAGAGCTTATTACTGGTGAGGCTTTTTGGTGATTTGTGACTTTAATCATCTTCTCATGTCCCTCTTTATCTCTTTCTAGTATTTCTTGGCCTTAGGTATATTTTGCCTGATATTAATATTCTATGTCAGCTTTCTTTTGGCTCCTATTTGCCTGGTGTATCTTTTCCCATTATTTTATTTTCAGTCTTTCCTTTTTCTTTTGCTTTAGAGTGTTGCTTCTACCCAACACTCTATTGTATTTTGTTTTGATCCAATATGACCTTCTCTGTCTTTAAGGAGACAAACGAAATCAATTTACATTCGTAATGACTGTTGATATATTTAGAGTTACTTCTACTGTTTTATTTTGTGTTCTCATTACACTACGTCTTTAAATTATTATTTCTCTTGTGTTAGCATCCCTGGACAGAAGAGCCTGACAGGCTGCAGTCCATGGGGTTGCAAAGAGTTAGACATGACCAAGCAACTAAGCACAACACACAGCCTCTATTAAGTTTACAGCTAAACCTTGAAATCTGTGTAGTTTATACTCACCGGCATATTTCATTTTGGTTTTTTGTTTCGTTTGTTTTTTACTCTTGTCTGTTCTATTTTATTCTATTTTAATTGTTTAAACTTTTTATTTGGCTGCATGTGGGATCTTTTGTCGTGGCGCACCGATTCTCTAGTTGTGGCTTGTGGGCTTCTCTTGCGGGGTGCGGGCTTAGTTGCTATATTACATGTGGGATCTTAGTTCCCGACAAGGGATCAAACCTAAGTCCCTGGCATTGCAAGGGGGATTCTTAACCACTGGACCACCAGGGAAGTCCCTAAACTTTTTATTTTATCTTGGAGTATAGCCAGTTAATTGTCGTGATAGTTTCAGGTGGACAGCAAAGGGACTCAGCCGTACCATACATGTATCTCCGTTTAATGTAGTCGCTCAGTCGTGTCTGACTCTTTGTGACCCCATGGACTGCGGCACGCCAGGCTTCCCTGCCCATCACCAACTCCCACAGCCTGCTGAAACTCATGTCCATCGAGTTGGTGATGCCATCCAACCATCTCATCCTCTGTCTTCCCCTTCTCCTCCTGCCTTCAGCCTTCCCCAGCATCAGGGTTTTTCCCAATGAGTCAGTTCTTCACTGTTACATATATCACTGAGCAGAGTTCCCTGTGCTATACAATCTGTCATTGGTTGTTATCCATTTAAAATATAGCAGTGTATACATGTTGATCCAAAATTCCCTAACTGTCCCTTCCCTGCATCCTTCCTCCGCTGCTAACCATAAGTTTATTGTCTAAGTCTGTGAGTCTGTTTCTGCTTTGTAAATAAATTCATTTGAATGATTTCTGGTTAGAATGTGCATATAAGGGATGTCATACAACATTTCTCTTTCTCTGTCTGACTTACTTCACTCAGTATGACAGTCTCTAGGTCCATTGACATTGTGGCAAATGGCGGTATTTCATTCGTTTTAATGGCCGAGTAATATTCCATTATATATGTACTACATCTTCTTTATCCATTCCTCTGGATATGTGATTTGAAAATACTTTCTCTCAATCTGTAGTTTTTCTTTTCTCCTAACAGTGTCTTTTAAAAGCTTAATTGATTTGGCTGCGTCAGCTCTTAATTGCGGCATGCGGGATCTTCGCTGTCATGCATCATCCTTCACTGTGGAGCATGGACTCTTTAGTTTTGGTGCATAGACCCAGAGGTTGTGGCCCACAGGCTTAGTTGCTCAGCAACGTGTGTGATCTTAGCTCCCTGACCAAGGATCAAATCCACGTCCCCTGGATTGCAAGGGGAATTCTTAACCACTAGACCAGCAGGGAAGTCTCCAAGAGTGTATTTTACAGAAGCAAAGCTGAACACTTTTGATATAACATAATTTATCATTTTTTTTTCTTTTATTTGTTGTTTTTCAGTTGCTAAGTCGTGTCTGAGTCTTTGCAACCCCATGGATGGCAGCACGCCAGGATTCCCTGTCCCTCACTATCTCCCAGAGTTTGCTCAAATTCACATCCATTGGGTCAGTGATGCCATCTATCCATCTCATCCTCTGCTGTCTCCTTCTCCTTTTGCCTTCAATCTTTTTCAGCATCAGGGTCTTTTCCAATCATCAGGTGGCCAAAGTGTTGAAACCTCAGCTTTAGCATCAGTTCTTCCAATGAATATTCAGGATTGATTTCCTTTAGGACTGACTGGTTTGATTTACTTGCAGTCCAAGGAACTTTCAAAGAGTCCTCTCCAGCACCACAATTCAAGAGCATCAATTCTTTGACACTCAGCCTTCTTTATGGTCCAACTCTCACACCCATACATGACTACTGGAAAAACCATAGCTTTGACCACATGGACTTTTGTTGGCAAAGTAATGTCTCTGCTTTTTAATATGCTGTCTAGGTTTGTCATAGTTTTCCTTACAAAGAGCAAGCATCTTTTAATTTCATGGCTGTGATCTGCAGTGATTTTGGAGCCAAAGAAAATAAAATCTGTCACTGCTTCTACTTTTCCGGTCATGATCTTAGTTTGTTCAATGTTTAGTTTCTAGCCAGCTTTTTCACTCTCTTCTTTCACCCTCAACAGGAGGCTTTTTAGTTCCTTTTCACTTTCTGCCATTAGAGTGGTATCATCTGTGTATCTGAGGTTGTTGATATTTTTCCCCAGCAGTCTTGAGTCCAGCTTGTGATTTATCTAACCTGGCATTTCGCATGATGTACTCTGCATAGAAGTTAAATAAGCAGGGTGACAATATACACCCTTGTCATACTCCTTTCCCAATTTTGAACCAGCCCGTTGTCCCATGTCCAGTTCTAACTGTAAGCTGCTTCTTGACCCGTATACAGGATTCTCAGGAGACAGGTAAGGTGATCTGGTATTCCCATCTCTTTAAGAATTTTCCATAGTTTGTTGTGATCCACACAGTCAAAGGCTTTAGTGTAGTCAATGAAGCAGAAGTAGATGTTTTTCTGGAATTCCCTTCCTTTCTCTGTGATCCAACAGATGTTGGCAATTTGATCTCTGGTTCCTCTGCCTTTTCTAAACCCAGCTTGTAAATCTGAAAGTTCTTGGTTCACATACTGCTGAAACCTAGCTTGAAGGATTTTGAACATGACCTTGCTAGCATGTGAAGTGAGCTCAATTGTCCAGTAGTTTGAACATTATTTGGCATAGCCTTTCTTTGTGATTGGAATGAAAACTGACTTTTTCAGCGTGGTGGCCACTGCTGAATTTTCCAAATTTGCTGACATAATGAGTGCAGCACTTTAACAGCATCATCTTTTAGGATTTGAAATAGCTCAGCTGGAATTCCATCACCTCCACTAGCTTTGTTCATAGTAATGCTTCCTAAGGCCCACTTGACTTCACACTTTTCTATACCATATCTAAGAATGCTTTGCTTATTCCAAGCCAAAAAGATTTTCCCCCTGTATTTTCTTCTAAAAGTTTTATTATTTTACTTTTATCATTTAGGTCTATGATCAATTTTGAGTTAATTTCTGTATAACATGTGACATAAGATTGACAATCTTTTTTTTCAATGTGTTGGTGGTTTAGTCTCTAAGTCGTGTCTGACTCTTGAGACCCCATGGACTGTAGCCTGCCAGGCTCCTCTATCCATGGGATTCTCCAGGCAAGAATACCAGAGTGGGTTGCCATTTCCTTCTCCAGGGGATCTTCCCAACCCAGGAATCGAACCCAGGTCTCCTGCACTGTAGGCAGATTCTTTACTGATTGAGCTATGAAGGAAGCCCTTTTTTTTTTTCAATGTAGCTATCCAGATTATTCTATTTGTTGGAAAAAACAACAACAAAAGAACCTGTTATCCTTTCTCAATAAAATTTCCTTTGCATCTTTGTAAAAAATAAACTGGCCAAACTTGTGTGATTCTATTTTTGGATTATATTCCTTGCTCCATTGACCTATGTATCTATCCCATGACCAGTTCCACACTAAAACTGTAGCTTTGTAGAAAGTCTTCAAATAGGTAGTGTGAATCCTGAAACTTGTTCTTCTTTTGCAAAATCATTTCAGCTATTTTGGTTTCTTTGCCTTTCCATGTAAATTACAGAATCAGCTTGTTTATTACAGAAAAGCCTGCTAGGATTTTTTCTGGGATTGGACTGAATCTAGTTGGATCATAGAAAAAGCAAGAGAATTCCAGAAAACCATCTACTTCTGCTTTGTTTACTATGCCAAAGCTTTTCACTGTGTGGATCACGACAAACTGTGGAAAATTCTTCAAGAGATGGGAATACCAGACCACCTTTCCTGCCTCCTGAGAAATCTGTATGCAGGTCAAGAAGCAACAGTTAGAACTGGCCATGGAACACCGGACTGGTTCCAAATTGGGAAAGGAGTAGGTCAAGGCTGTATATTGTCAGGCTGCTTATTTAACTTCTATGCAGAGTACATCATGTGAAATGCTGGGCTGAATGAAGCACAAGCTAGAATCAAGATTGCTGGGAAAAATATCAGTAATCTCAGATATGCAGATGACACCACCCTTATGGCAGGAAGCAAAGAGGAACTAAAGAGCCTCTTGATGAAAGTGAAAGAAGAGAGTGAAAAAGCTGGCTTGAAACTCAACATTCAAAAAACTAAGATCTTGGCATCCAGTCTCATCACTTCATGGCAAATAGATGGGGAAACAATGGAAACGGTGGCAGACTTTCTTTTCTTGGGCTCCAAAAATCACTGCAGATATTAACTGCAGCCATGAAATTAAAAGATGTTTGTTCCTTGGAAGAAAAGCTATGACCAACCTAGATAGCATATTAAAAAGCAGAGACATTACTTTGCCCACAAAGGTCCATCTAGTCAAAGCTATGATTTTTCCAGTAGTCATGTATGTATGTGAGAGTTGGACTGTAAAGAAAGCTGAGCACCAAAGAATTGATCCTTTTGAACTGTGGTGTTGGAGAAGACTCTTGAGAGTCCCTTGGACAGCAAGGAGATCAAACCAGTCAATCCTAAAGGAAATTAGTCTTGAGTATTCATTGGAAGGACTGATTCTGAAGCTGAAAAACTCCAATACTTTGGCCACCTGATGCAAAGAACTGACTGACTGGAAAAGACCCTGATGCTGGGGAAGATTGAAGGCAGGAGGAGAAGGGGGCAACAGAGGATGAGATGATTGGATGGCATCACCGACTCGATGGACATGAGTTTGAGCAAGATCCGGGAGTTGGTGATGAACAGGGAAGCCTGGCGTGCTGCAGTCCATGGGGACGCAAAGAATCATACACCACTAAGCAACTGAACTGAATTGAACTGAAGTGCCACTAATGTTTCAGGGAGTTCAATCTCAAAAAAGGAAAGGAGTGAGAACCAATATGAAGGTACATTATTGAGCTGGCCACTGCTTGATGTTAAACACAACTGATTCCTTGACCTTCTAGAACTATCTTGCACTTGTCTGGGCACTGAGTGAATCCATGGCATTTCAAGCACCAGCAGCCATAGAGAAGCCCATGGGGGCAGGAGGCAGAAATGCTCTCAGGGTGTGTCCATGTAGAGTTGATCCGAATCCTTGCAGAATTGGCTGGGACAAAACAACTGGCCAAGACTCTTGCAGACTGGTGGAGCTAGGAGGATTCAAGCTGGCACATAAGAGTATATGAGAAGTGTATTGTCCACGTGTCTTATGTGTTTCTTAAATTTTCATGTGTATACAGGCGTATAGTTTAATGCATCAAGTAGGTCCACAGACTTATCATGAAAACTTCAGCCTCCTGTCCCCCATCCTCAAATTCGTCCATCTTTCTGATCCCGAGGGGCAAGCAACTTCTACTCTTTTACTATTGCTTTTAGAATTTACGTCTGTATCACTAAATAACATGCTCTATTATTCCCCACCCCTAGTTTTCAGGCATTATCTGTCAACTTTTCACACCAGAAGGTGAGGAACTACCTGGATTTTGCCAGCAACACCCCTCCCCCTACTTTGCACACACATGCTTCCTGTCCCACTGTTCTTCCAGTAGAGTTTAAATCGTAATTTAAAGTTAACATTATTCAGTTCAGTTCAGTTCAGTCGCTCAGTCGTGTCCAACTCTTTGCGACCCCATGAATCGCAGCACACCAGGCCTCCCTGTCCATCACCAGCTCCCAGAGTTCACTCAAACTAACGTCCATTGAGTCGGTGATGCCATCCAGCCATCTCATCCTCTGTCATCCCCTTCTCCTCCTGCCCCCAATCCCTCCCAGCATCAGAGTCTTTTCCAATGAGTCAACTCTTCGCATGAGGTGGCCAAAGTACTGGAGTTTCAGCTTCAGCATCATTCCTTCCAAAGAACACCCAGGGCTGATCTACTTTAGAATGGGCTGGTTGGATCTCCTTGCAGTCCAAGAGATAATTATGATTACATAAATTCTATTCACCTTTGTGCCACATAGAACACATTAGCTATTTTTATTTTCTTTCACAATCTTTTGTTTTCCGTGTCGTTGATACTGTCTAGTTTCTATTTGTTTGCTTTGTTTTCTGTCTAATTATCATGAAATCATCCCAAGTCATTCCTCAGCAGCACCAACCACCTCTTGATACATCCAAGCACATTTCCCAGTTGCATCGTCTCGGAGATTTCTTTCACAGACCTCTCTGGTCTGTTCCTATTTCTTTTGGCTGCCCTCTAGGCTGTTGTGTTCTCCCTTCGTCAATAGCTTGAGGACTCACATTATTTCGCTTAGGCATGGGTTTCCCATCTTAACTTCTTTCTTGATCTATTCCTTGTTTTAGAGGTGCACATTCTCTAATAAATTCCCAAGAAAGGATGTTCCCAAACCAAATTTGGGTTCATTTGCCTATGTGCAGTGAAGCCAATCTATTAACACTAGGATGTGGGGAAGCAAAGTGCAGGGCACCAACCAAGGAGTCCAGGTAACTAGTGCTTAGAAGTCCTAAACTTTCCAAGTACATTCAGATAAAGAGCTTTAAAGATAGGGTGAGGTGGGGCGTCTGTGTGTGGGGTATGTGATCAGCTCCTAGACATTCATCTGATTGGTTGGAGATGAGGTAATCAAGAGTCAACATCATCAACCTTCTGGTTCCAACTGATCTGGGGTCTAAGTGCTTGTGGATAGCATACAGTCAACTCCTTCCACCTGGTGGGGGTTTCAGTTTCTGCAAAACAGCTCAAAGGATATATAGCTCAGAATATTATCTATAGCCCTTGCTGCTGCTGCTAAGTCACTTCAGTCGTGTCCGACTCTCGGTGACCCCATGGACTGTAGCCCACCAGGCTCCTCCGTCCATGGGATTTTCCAGGCAAGAGTACTGGAGTGGGCTGCCACTGGCTTCTCCGCTATAGCCCCTGAGGAGGAACTAAAGGTCATTGACTTTGTTTCATGGGTAAACTATTATTTTTTGTCTTGCTTGACTTTCCCCTTCTTTCTGCCTTTTCCCACTTCTCTGATTAAATTTATTCTTTTTTATTCTTTTCTTCTCAATGATTTTTATTGGAGTATAGCTGCTTTGCAATGTTGTGTAAGTTTATTCTTTGACTGAAGTTTTTCTATGGACAAAAGGGAGGAGGAGGACGCAGCAGGGCAGAGTGGGAATTCTGTTCTAGGAAGGCCCCGTGGGTCCTGCTCTGTTACAGGACCTCTGTTGAATGAGTACCCCTTCCTCTTTGTTGCTGTGTTAGTTGTTCAGTCGTGTCCAAGTCTTTGCAACCCCACTGACTTTAACCACCCAAGCTCCTCTGTCCATGGAATTTTCTAGGCAAGAATACTGGAGAGGGTTGCCATTTCCTTTTCCAGTGTATCTTCCTGACCCAGGGATTGAAGCTGGGTCTCTGGCATTGCAAGTAGATTCTTTATTGTCTGAACTGCTAGGGAAGCCCTTCTGTTACAGATGCATGGGAGTTAAGCTTTTTGAGACTGTTTATTTCTGAAAATCTTTATTCTACACTCACAACTGATAGTTTGGTTGGGTATAGAATCCTAAGTTTTATGCATACTTTTCTCTGGATTTTGAAGGCATTGTGGTCTAAATTGGTGTTGTTGTTAAGAAATCTGATGCCCTTCTGATTACTGATGTTTCGTGCAAAACCTAATTTTTTCTCTCTGGGAGTTTGTATGACTTTTGTTTTGTTCTCAGTGATCTAAAATTTCACAATAATGTGTCTTCGTGTGAGAATAGCATCCATTTCATTCAGTACTTAGTGGGCGTCTTCAAACTGGAAACCCATGTAATTTAATTCAGAGACATTTACTTGAATAGTTTATTGAGTGAGTACCCCTTCCTCTTTGATTTTCTCTATTCTTTATGGGGTCTCTTTTCTTTGGATGTGAGATCTCCCAGGTTGGTTCTCTAATTTTCACATCTTTATTCTCTTGTATTTTGTCTTTTTGCTCTACTTGCTGGGAAATTGCCTCATCTGCAACTTTATCTTCTAAACTTTCCATTCAACTTTTAACTTGTGCTATGCAAGAGAAATTTTTTTGTTGTTGTTCTCAAAACATTCCTTTTTAATAACATCCTGTATTTGTTTAATGTGTGCGCTTACGTCTTTGATGATACTAATGATAATTTTTTTGGCGTTTTCTTTTTATCATCATCTGTATTCCCTCCAAGTTGCTTTTTACCTGTTTGTTATTGTCTGACTATGAGTTAGGAGCTTCTCTTATGTGCTTGGTCATCCTTGGCTTCTACACACACAGTCTGCTCAGAAGCTCAGAGCTCAGAGTTGGCTGCCCTCCAGAGACTCCACTGAAGGGTGATCTGGCTAGGCTCTTTCACTGAGCAACTTCTATTGTCACTGCCTTTAGGTATTTCTTCCTCGGTTTCTCAGGTTTGCAAGAGTTATCTTTCAGTCTCCTGCCTGGAGGTTCATACTAAACCTGCTTGCCATTTGGCAGTATTAGTATTCACTGTGAGGACCTTCACTTAATTTCTCCACTTTCAATGCAATGCCCCTGCCCCTAGCTGGGTCTACTGTTCCCCAGGACAGAGTCCCATGGCTTTACCCACTCCAGGGAATAATATTCTGTTGGGATATAGTAGAGGCAGTCACCTTGGGGAATGGAATCTTGGTTACTAGCTGCTCTTTCAAGCTCTCTTTCAAGTTTGCTGTAGTTCCCTCTGCTTTCTTACCTGTGCTGCCCAAAGTACCTGGTACTCAGTTCCTGAAGCTTTGGGGGTTTAGTGTGTCCTAGACTTTCCTCGCTGCCAGTTTAGGACTCAATTTTTTGCATCCATGAAGTCCATTCTCACTCATCAGTCTGCTTTCCAATTTCAAAATTATCCTTTTTTTTTTTATTGTGGTACTTTAAAAATTCCTTTTCTGCTCCTTTTTGAAAATTTTCAGGAGGGATCAGGGATAAATGCCTGTGTTTAATCTACTGTCTATAGCGCTTGCTTTGGCAGCACTTATATTAATCTGCTGTCTATAGCAGGAACCCTGGCTATTCTTTTTTCATTATATTAATTCTTTTTCATATTTCCCAAAACATTTTAGTCATTGCAGTCACAGCTATTCTCTGGTCTCTATCTCCTGGATCTATCATCTGAGGTTCAGTGAGATGGGTGGGGGTCAGTGAGGGGAGTGGGGCAAGCATATCATTAGTTTTCCCACTGACTCTGTCTCACGACTGCTTTTGTTCTGTAATTTTGTCTTTGTGAGCTCATCTGCAGAAACCTTTGTCTGTGGGAACCCTGAGCAGCCTGAGTTGAGGTCATGGCCCTCTAGGGAGTGTTTGCATTTGTTTCTGCCCAGTGCCCACAGACATCTCCAGCCAGGGACCCCTTTTTGTATTAGCTTCTTGCTTTCAGAGTCTCCTGAACACAAGGGAAGCAGGGTAGTGTAAATTTAAATCCCAACCCCCTTGGGGCTCCGTCTATGATTACAAATTCCCAGAGCCCTGGCTGTAGCAGATGAGCTGACTAGTGATGTGTCTGAGCAGAGAGTAGACATTTTTTTTTTAAATCCTTGCCCACCTTTTCACCAAGAATATAACTCTGAAGAGTCTGGCTTGGAGGTAGGTCTCATTTACAACTCCCGGCTTTGTGAAGCCCAAAGCCTTATTTCTTGTCCCCACAGGGGCTGTAAAACCCAATCCCAGGTTGCCGAGTCCCACAGCCCCCTCCCTGCCTGTGCCCGCCCAACACAGCACCAACACTAGCCCTCATGATTCCTGCTCTGGTTTTCAGCTCTGTCTTTGTTTTTATCCCTGGGGTGTTCCCTTCCTTTCTTGCAAGCTCAGCCATGCATTTAAAAGGATGTTTGTTATATTTTAGCCACCGTTTCGGAGTCCCGCTTTGTAGCAGGATGGTTTTCTGCTGTGTAACTCACGATTCTGCTTGGAAATAAAAGTCCTGTGTTTTTGGTGGCCCCCCCCCCCCCCCCCCCCCCCCGCCGCCACTGGTTTCTACTGTCTTTTGCATCTCTGTATTCCCCACAGCAGCGCATCAATAGAGGCTCGGTGAACAGTGAATAAAGGGAGCTGAATTGCCACGATTGGTGTCCTAGTCACCTAATTGGCGATTTTGAAAAAGGCACAGCAAAGCTGAGTCAGTATCTCTGGCAGTCCTGCTGTTTGGAGCAGGAGTCTCAGAGAACATTCAAGACCCATCCTGGGCTGGACTCAGCCTACCCATGGGTACCATCTGATGTCCAGCCAGCCCTCCTAGACATCCTGACTGCCGGCCACACACCTGAATACAAGCTGGGTCTCATCCTTCTTTGAACTTTGGGTTCCCAGTCCCTTGCCCAGGCCGGGTGCCCACAGGGAGCCTCTGCAGCGTTGCCTGCAGAGCTTCATAGGGGCTGTTTGCTCGCTTGACCAGCCTCATCCACCAGGCTCACACTCCCCGGAGGAGGCCGGCTGCTTTCCTCTCTGTGTCTTCAGCATCTTCACGGTAACAGTGTAAACAACCGAAGCCGCTCCATAAATGTGTGTCTAATGCGTGAACGAGCGAGCCGGCATTCCCAGAGAACCAGAGTTTGGATTTTACAAAATTAAAGCAGCTGTTACAGCCTGGTGGCTGTAACATCCTGGGGGAAGAGGGAAGAGGGACTCCTCCCCCCAGCCCCTCCCCTCTCCTTCTCGTGGGTGGGTGGGGCTCCCCGTCCAAGTTTGGGAAGACAAGGGGAACTGGGTGCCTGTCTCCCCAGATCTGTGGCCCCCAGCAGCTTTGTCTCTGTGGGTGCCTTGGCTGCCAAGATACATGGATGAAAGGAAGGTCGCAGTGACCCCCCCCTCACAATTAGTTTACAAAGCACTTTCCCTCTGATGAAGACACGCTGGGAAGGGATTCTGCAAGTGTGTGTTGGGGGCGGGGAGACTTGGAGTCAGGATGAGGGTATCAGGGCTGCAGTATCCAGTGGCCACGAGCCGGGTGCCACCACCGAGTGAGCACTTGAGATGTGGCTGTTCTGAACCTAGAGGTGCCTAAAGTGTAAGATACACACCAGGGTTCACAGACTTGGAATGAAAAAATAAAAGTAAATATCTCATTAAGAATTTAAAATATTCATGACATGTCAAAATGATAATATTTTGGATGTATTAGGTTAAACACAAATATTATTAGAATGAATTCCACCAGCTTCTTTTGACTTTGTTTTAGTGAAGCTATCAGAACAGTTCAAATTACCCACATGAGTTGTGTTTGTGGCTGGCATCTCATTTCTGTTGGAGGCACTGGTCTAGAGCATGGGCCACGTGATTCCCAAGCAGGCTTTCCTCCACTCACAGCCCTGGGCACCAAACATGGGCCCCAGGACAGACAGGTGTATCTGCAGGATCCTGGTTTGGTCTCTGCTGCAACATCTATGAGTGGTCTGACTTTCCCTCGGACAGATCCTGATTTTCTCATCTGAAAATGGCACAGTTTTGCCCACAGGGAAACGAAATGGTTTTGAGGATTCAGGAATCAGACACAGCTCTTCCCAGTGGCCCATTCATGTCCTCATCATAATGGCCACTGGGCTATAGCAGCCCAAGAGCAGGGCCTTGCCTGCTGTAGGCTGAATGAATGAATGAGTGCCTGTTCAACCCCACTGAACCTTTGGCTTATCCATGAAACAACTTCCTGTGGCTGTGAAGACCTTCTCAATCTGGCTTCCACCTTCACATGTATATCATATTCATGAAATGCCCAGTTGTGGGTGCAACCAGATTTTGAGAACTGCCGCTGCCTTATTTTGGGATCCTCTGAGAGCAGAGCTTGAGTTAAGGACTTGGGGGTGACCCCAGGAGGCAGAAGAGCAGGGAATAGAAGGAGGAGGAGCGGTGGGGGGGTGTCCTTCTCTGCTTTGGGTGAGAGAAGGCTGGTTTCCACTAGGAACTCTAGAAGTATACAGAATGCCTCCCAGAATTGTTTTCTGGAAGATGGGAGGAGGGGGGCATCCATCCGCTGGCTTCTTTTTCCATTGCAGAATATTGCTCGGGGATCTTTACCTGCCACTTCTGAGCTGTCTAGTGGCTTTGGGGGGCCTTGGGAGAAGCTCGGAGGCAGAAAATCTCCTGCTTAAGGTGGCACAAGTTACACTGAGTCAGGACAGTCCACCTCATTGCAGCTGAAATCAGAGGGGAGACCAGGGGGTGTAAGGGGGCAGAGAAGTGTCTGCTATAGTCCCTGAAGTCTAGAAAGACACCGAAAAGAGTCCGTATTTGTTGCAACAAATAAACAAAGTTAGTAGCTCAACTTAAGGTTTGTGTTTTGACAGAATGGGCTATGGCTTATGGGCAATTTTTGGAAAGTAAGCCGAAACCTTATTCTTTTGTTCATGCATGCATGCATTCATTCAAACATCAGTCGATATTTATTGGACACTGATTCTGGGTCAGGCCCCTGCCCACCCCAGAAAGGACAGCAGAATGAAAGAGAGGGGTAAGGATGTCATTGTACCAACAAAGGGGAATCTTTCCTAATTTATAAATTGTTATTTGCAAACTTCAGTTTTTTAGTCTTACTGGTAACAGGGGATTAATGCTGAAGGTCACCTATTGTTGGCTGACAGTTCAACCCAAAGCCCCTGAAGAGGATTTGGCCTCTTCCCTGGGTCAAGGAGAACTTATAAATGAATTTACCCACCCATGCTGCTTTCTGAGGTCACTCAGTCTGCAGCCCCTGAACACCCGCTTGGTGCCAGGCTTTGTGCAGTTTCCAGGAGTGCAGTGGTGAATGAGACAAAGCCCTGCCCTTAAGAGCTCACAGTCTGGAGGGGGAGATGGTAGCACCCTGGCAGAATCTGGAGGCAGGCACCAAGCCCTGAGAAGGGAGGGAGAGGGCTGTGTCCTGCTGGGTCTTGGAAAGCTTTCTGGAGGAGGTGTAATCAGATATTCACCCCAAGGCCTCTGGGCCCCAGATGTGAGCTTCTGGCACAGACCAGACCTGGCTGAACCCCATAACTGGCTGCTTGGCAGAGGACATTGGCAAACCCAGGCTTGCTCTGGGCCATTTGCATATCATTTGCATCGATCTGCATATGCGGTGGCACAGCCTGGTCTCTTATGCATTTAAATTGCAAGTTATTTGTCTCTCTTTGAAAGCTTTCATTTTTTTTTTTCCCCAAGGGTGGGCTGGCTCCATTTCCCCTCCTTGCCCTTATAATGCAAGACTTTGTTGAGTTTGCCAAGCACGGTGCAAGGCTGTAGATCTTGGGTTTCGATATATGTTATTCTGGCTTTCAGAATACTTTGTTATTTTCAAGGGATCCATGACAGCTTGGTGCAAAAGAGAGTGTTGAGCATGTGTACCCCATGTCCAGATGGGGAAACTGAAGCAGAGAGTGATTAAAGTGAGATGCCCAACCTCATCACTTCTTATGTTGGAGGCAAGACCATGGGTAGGGGTGAAGTCACTTGATTTCTGATTGCCCATTGAGAGGGCTTTTAGAGGTTAATTCTTTGTACAGATGGTGGGAGGAGATCCAGAGAGGGGCAGGGACTTGCCAAAGGCCACTGGTTGGTCCAGGATGCAGCCTTGGCTTCCACAGCTCTGCCTGAAGACAATGAGTCCCTCTGTCAAGGTGCTTGTTTTGGCTGCTGTGTCAGTGACATTTGCCCCTTAGAGGGGGACCTGCCCCATAAATATCGAGTGTATTGATATCTCCTTATCTGAGTTGCTGTTTAAGCCTGGTGAGTATCACCCAACCCAGCCCTTCTCATTTGACCAGGACTTGACTTAGCCCAGATATGAGTTAACAGGAGTCTTTGTTGGTCTTCTAACTGGGGACTTTCTGCCACCAAGGAGGCACAGTTAGGGCTATCTCAGAGGATGAAGGTCTCTCCCTGCACTTAGAAGATGCACCTCTGACATTACTATGAAATCAAACTTGAAGACATCAGTTTGTATCTTAAAGTATGTCAACAGATAGGGACTTACTCAAAGTCAACACTGGACCTGACTAATTATCATATCATTGGGGATATTTACTCGTAAGAATCAGTTCAGTTCAGTTCAGTTCAGTCGCTCAGTCGTGTCCAGCTCTTCGCGACCCCATGAATCGCAGCACACCAGGCCTCCCTGTCCATCACCAACTCCCTGAGTTCACTCAGACTCACGTCCATCGAGTCAATGATGCCATTCAGCCACCTCATCCTCTGTCGTCCCCTTCTCCTCCCACCCCCAATCCCTCCCAGCATCAGACTCTTTTCTAATGAGTCAACTCTTCTCATGAGGTGGCCAAAGTACTGGAGTTTCAGCTTATGCCTCATTCCCTCCAAAGAAATCCCAGGGCTCATCTCCTTCAGAATGGACTGCTTGGATCTCCTTGCAGTCCAAGGGACTCTCAAGAGTCTTCTCCAACACCACAGTTCAAAAGCATCAATTCTTCGGTGCTCAGCCTTCTTCACAGTCCAACTCTCACATCCATACATGACCACAGGAAAAACCATAGCCTTGACTAGACGAACCTCTGTTGGCAAAGTAATGTCTCTGAGACATTACTCAGAATGTCTAAGAATAGAACTAGGTAATTCACTGCTAATAACAGCTCCTATTTATCGAGCACTTTGCCATGTACAGATATGGGGCTGGGTTTTTAGCTCAGGTTACTTTCATTGCTCATCCTAAAGACAGGGACTGTTTTTCCTGTTATACAAGCGAGGCCACCGAGGCTCACTGAGACGAAGAAATTTGTTCAAGGTCACACAGCAATACAGGGTCAAGACTCAACTATGAGATGGCTGGCTCCAGACCTCAACACAATGACCTACATTTTCCACTAAACCATATTGCTTCCAATGTCAAGTCTAAAATTAGACCTAACATGAGCACTAAATTAAGTCTTGGGCAACATGATGTAGTTTGTAAAGCATAGACTTGCTGGTAGTGGAGGAGTAGTTTATATCAGATTAACTTCCTGCTGGTAACAATTATAAAATCTATACAGAAATATATAGAACAGATTTGTTTGGAATTACTGGAGAGTGACCAAAAACAGACAAATTAGAGGAGATATGACCCTTGAAACTAAGAAACTCGACTGGTAAGAAATGCATTCATCTGGATTTTCCCCTGAGAGTGTTTCCTAGTTTATGTAGTACATGAGGGGGTAGGACTCAAAGAGAAAGCAGAGAAGCCTTATTGATTGAGAAGTAAGAAGTTAGGAGTTCGGGGCCTGCCGAGCAGCTGGAAATTGAGAAAGAAGATCCCAGAAAACAGAGCTACAGAGGGAGAAAACTCCACTCAGATTCTGGGCTGGCTCTGCCGTGGGGCATGACTCCAAGGAGTCCAGGCGAAAACACAGCTGGAGGGCTGAAAAAGCTGAGCAGAGACATTTGCAGCTGCTTGGCATTAGGGATACAGATTTTTTAGTTCAAATCTCGCCAAGTTAGAGTGGCTTGGTAAATACACCAGGCTTTTCACTGAGATCCTGGGGGACCATCACTTAGGAGTAAGGACCAGAATAAAACTGCTCTAACAAAGTTTAAAACCAGGACTTCACAAGACCAAGGTGAATGGCCAACAATTAAACAGAAACAGTATACAAAATTCTTCAGAGGAAGATAACACAATCCAGAAGCCCTACAGTGTATCATCACAATGTCCAGAATAAAATTAAAAATTACAAGATATGGAAAGAAACAGGAACATGTGACACATAGACAAGATCAATAAAAAAAGAATCAGTGAGTTTAAAAACAGGTCAATAGAAATTATCCCCACTGAAATACAGATACAAAATGATGAAAAAGTGAACAGAGCCTCAATAATCTATAGGACAACATCAAGCAGTCTTAACATATACATGTAACTGGAGTTCAAGAGGTGGAAGAGAGATAATGGAGCAAAAAAAAAAATTTTTTTTAATGAAATATTGGCTGAGAATGTTCCGTGGGTTTGGAAAAGCAATCAACCTGCAGATCCAGGAAGTTCAGTGAACCCTAACCAGGATAAATACAAGGAAAATCATATCCAGGCACATCATGGTCAGACTGCCAAAAACTAAAGATCAAGAGAAAATCTGAAATACAGCTATAAAAATACATACAATAATTATGTATAGGAGAACAATGCAGAAGACGACAGACTTCTCATTAAAATAATGCAACTCAGGAGACAATAGAACAATTGACAACAAATGAGATTAAAATCTGTCAATTTAGAAAGCGATCAGTGAAAATATATTTCAAAATGGAAAAATAAAAACATTCCTGAATATATAAAACAAAGAATTTGTTTTGTTTCCATTAGATCTGCATTATAAGAAATGCTAAAGAAAAGTATTTAGGCTTAAGGAAAATGATGCCAGAATTGCAGAAAATGTACAAGGAAATTTTTGTAGGAAACAGTAGCACTGGGAATGGTGAATATGTGAATAGAAACAAAAGACTATTTTCCTTTTCTTAACATCTTTAAAAATTAATTGAGTCCTTAAAGCAAAAATGACAGTGTGTTCTGGAATTTATATCGCCTATAGAAGTAAAATATATGGGAACTTCCCCGGCAGTGCAGGGGGTAAGAATCCGCTTGCCAATTCAGGGGATATAGGTTTAATCCCTGGTCCAGGAAGATTCCACATGCTGCGGAGCCACTAAGCCCGTGTCCCATGACCACTGAACCCACACTCTAGAGCCCATGAGGCACAACTGCCAAGTCCGAGTGCTGCAACTACAGAAGCCTGAACACCTAGAGCCCACACTCTCCAACAAGAGAAACCACCTCATTGAGAAGCGTATGCACCAGATGGGCTTCTCTGGTGGCTCAGATGGTAAAGAATCCACCTGCAATGCAGGAGACCTGGGTTTGATCAATGCAGGGGATCCTGGGTCAGGAAGATCCCCTGGAGAAGGGAATGGCAAACCACATCAGAATTCTTGCCAGGAGAATTCCATGGACAGAGAAGCCTGGCAGGCTACAGTCCATGGGATCAGAAAGAGTCAGACACGACTGAGTGACTAACACTTTCATTCGCTGCAACCAAGAGTAATCACCCCTCACAATGACTACAGAAACCCTGCATGCAGCAACAAAGACCCAGTGCAACCAAAAATAAAATTTTTTAAAAAGTCAAGTGACCGTAATAGCACAAAGGACAGGAGAATATCAAGTAGAATTCAATTTCTATAAAGTTCTTACAGAATACATGAAGAAGTGCACTATTATGGGCAGGTAGACTGTGATAACTTAAGAATGCACATTGTAATCCCTGTGAGAGCAGCCCACACTATAAACAGGTAGAACTAAAAAAGCAATAGACCAAATGAAATGTTATAAACACTTGGTTAACCCAACAGAAGGCAGTCGAAGAAGAAAAAGGAACAAAGAAGAAAGGGGACAGACAGATACCAAATAGCAGGATGACGAATATACACCCACCTGCAATAATAAGTACATTAAATGTAAAAGGACTAGACTCTCCAGCTGAAAGGCAGATATTGTCAGACTTGATTTTTAAAATGGTCACGTCTGAGTTATTGGTGTATAAGTAAAATCAAATTAGGTTGTGCATCAAAGCTCTGAGCAGAGGGCCTGGCCCATGGTGGGTGCTTCTTAAGTGAAAACTCTCAACTTATTTTACAGTCCCTTTCCTGGAAGCCTGTCAGTGAACTTCCCATGGGGAGGCGCCAGTTAGCCATTCACATAGCATCATGCCCAGCTGAACATTCATCCAGCCAGACTTCACTGAGCAACAGCTGTATACCAGACAGTCAGGACCCTTCTCATTGGCATGTAGGTTACTTGTCTGCTTTTCAGGAGCAAGAAATAACCCTCCTTCTTTACCTACCTCAAAGGAGGAAAGTAGGGAGGGGTTAAGGTACAAACAAATGGATCCTTAACTCAGCACTGGAGCTTAGCTTTCCCAAGGCTGCCTGGGGTCAATAGCCTATGGTCTGTGAGGCTGCCTCATGCTGCCCAGCACCCTCTCCTTCCCTGGAAGCCTGTGCCAAGGTCTCCACCAATTTCCAGTGCCGCAGGGCTGCAGATAAGACCTCTTTCCCCAAAGAAGCTCTTGTTCTCTGGCTTGAAAAGCCAGCCCCCTTCTTATGCCTGGTGTCAAGTTCCCGGCAATCAAGCCCAAGCACCTGGGTTACCACTTGCAAGTTGACTCAGGATCAAACCCGCATCTCCTGCATTGTAGGTGGACTCTTTACCATTGAGTCACTGGGGAAGCCCTTATCCATCCTTAAAGCTGACCAGTTATCCACTAGACTGTCTGATCTACAACTGTAGGATATTTGGATTCATTCTATGCAGGGCTATTATGCAAACAGTGCTGCTATGAACATTTCCCATCACATCTTCTGGAGCACACACAGCCGCATGCCTTGGAATGAAAGTGTGGGTCAGAGAGTAGGATGCACCCAATTGGAGCAGACCTCACCCAGGCTTCCCACAGTGGTTGTAGTGATTCACATTCCCGCCAGCTGGGTGTGAGTTCCAGCTGCTCCTTGCGCTTACTAACACTTGCCATTGTCAGTCTTCTTTGCTTTAACTTTTCTTGTGTCTGACGTGGTACTTCACTGTCTTCTTAATTTGTGTTTCCTCTTGATGAGTCGTGAAGCTGGGCACTTTTTATCATGCATTTGCTGGTTATCTGGCTATTCATTTGTGAAGTATTTTAATTCATTGCTTCCGTTTTTTTTCTTGAGTTGTCTACCCCTTTCTTCTTGGATCATAAAACCAATCTGCTCTGTCCCACAGACTCAGAGCCATAGTAGTTGGGCCATAGTTGCACTGTAGGTGGTGACAGAGTTTCAAAAAAAGATACGTCCCATGAAACGAATCCGATTTGATTTTGTATTTGCTTGACCAATTTGTCTTGGTTTTGTGGCTCTCACAGCTATAAGGAAGACTTCCCTGGTGGTCTAGCAGTGAAGAATCCACCTGCCAGCGCAGGTACAATCTCTGGTCCAGGAAGATTCCACATGCCTAAGCAACGCAACTACTGAAGCGCATGCACCCAGAGCCTGTGCTCTGCAACAAGAGAAGCCACCACAGTGACAAGCCTGCGCATCACAGTCAGAGAGTAGCCCCTACTCGCGGCAACTAGAGAAAGCCTGCATGCAGCAACAAAGACCCAGCACAGACGGAAATAAACAATAAAATAAAACAATCTTCAAAAAGAGCTATAAGGACCTTATGCTTCAGTTAATGCTTGGACATGCCTCAATAACACTATGGTAAAAATATAAGGCAACAAGGAGGACCCATGAGGTCTCCTCTCCTCTTGGTAACCAGGAGGAGATTTTCAAAACACAAATCCAACACAAAAATTCCAAATCCAAAACACAAATCCCTTGCGTAATGCAGCTCACAGGATCCCTTCTGTCTGGGATGGGGACGAGGCTCCTCAGCCTGGCTCCCCTCATCTCGGCTCTCCTGTGTCACCCACTGAAGCTGTTGATCTTTCCTGGAACACGATCTGTCACTCCAGACCACTGCTCTGCACGGGCCCCCAGCTCTTGCCGCTGCTGTTGTGGAGGAGTCTCTACCCTTGGCCATCTTCCCCCTTCTTTGCTTAGAGTTGATTCCTTGCTCAGATCTCAGCTCAGTGGCTCAATGGTCACTTCCCAGGGAAGCCCTCACCATGGCCCTGAAACATGCCAATGCAGCTGCTGCTTTCCTTCTTTGCATGATCTCAGTTCTATTTTGTCTTTCTTTGTGGCTTTCTTCCCTCCTAGAATGCAGGTTCCGCAAAGGCAGGGACAGCATTGCCCTTCCACCCCCTACCTTTTATTCCCCAGTGTTTGGCAGTTGGTGAGTGCTCAATGCACGTTTTTTGAGTGACTTAATGACCTCTCACTGCACGGATGCTAAAAGGCAGGGAGGGCCCGAGGCAGGCCTGGGCCCTGCTCTTCTCAACCAATCACACAAATGTCAAGGAGAGTCCCCTGAGTAGCAGCATAGGGGCCAGGCTCACCTCTCCACGGACCTGGAAGAACCCTAAGGATAATCCAGTCCAGTTCGTTTGTGCTTCAGATGAGGAAACTAGGAACCAAAAAGAGGACAGGGATTGTCTGGAGTCACACGGTGCGGCAGAAGATTGGCTGGGTCTGGAAGCCGTAGGGCCGGACACTCAGCATGCTCTCCACTGGCCCACACTCTCTTGGAGAGGAAGACCAAGGCTGGTGGGCTCACGGTTTTCATAATCCTGACTGGGAGCCTTGGCGTGGCTGTGATTCCCAGCTGGATGCAGACAGGAGACAGATGACAAAGGCCTTCCTTGTCCTCCTCTAGGGTCTGTCTAGATTCCCACGGGGTAGTACTGAAGTCCTGTCTAGGCAAAAGTGAGAGACAACAGGAACATTCTGGAATAAAGACTGGGGACCCTCAGAGTGAGGCAGAAAGGACAATTCAGAGCTGAGGAAAGGACGAATTGCGGTGGTTCATGCAATCCTTTCTGGGGCAGAGGCAGATGACATTGTTTTGTTTTGGGGGGGCTGTGCCACACGAGGGATCCTAGTTCCCTGACCAGGGATCACACCCGGGCCCTCAGCCGTGAGGGCCTAACCGCTGGACCCCCAGGGAATTCTCCAGATGACATTTTTAAAAATTGACGTCTCCACTGAGATGGTTGTAGATGGACGTGCAGTTGTAGGAAGTAGTACAGAGAGACCCCCTGTGCCCTTCACCCAGCTTCCCCCAGTGGAAGCATCGAGCGGAACAACAGGGACAGTATCAGGGCTGGGATGTAGACGTCGACATGGCCCCCAGTCTTACTCCGATTCCCCAGTTTCCCTTACACGCTTTTGTGTGTCTAGTTCTATACAATTTCATCACAGGATGAAATTGTGGATCCTCCGTCACAGGGAGGATGCAGGACATTTCCAGCGGCACAAGGATCCCTCCTGGGGCTCTTTCAAAAGCACACCCCGACTCCACCTCCATCCAGCGTGTCCCTAGTCTGTCCTCCATCATATCATTGTATGACTTCAAATATGCTATCTGAAGGGAATCACAGAGGATGTAACCTTTTTGGGGACTGGCTTTCCTCCTGGGCGGATGCCCCTTTCTGAGCCAGCATCCTGTCTGCAGGACCTCGGAGCCCCAGGGGATGGGTTCTGTTCCTCCCACTTTGCAGCTGAGCAAACTGAGCCCTTGAAACTCCAGAGCCAGCACTCTTGGCGGCCACGGCAGGGAGCTTGTCCTCCAGGAGAGGAGGAGGAGGTGGGCTGCGGGTCCCCTGCCCTTTTCCTTTGGCCCTGCTGTGACCCGGCCCATCCTCTGCTGCCCCGTCTCGGGTAGGTCTCAGTCCCCACTCGGTCCCCAGTGCTGTCTCTTTCCTCCAGAGAGAGGCAGGGACTGTGGATCCTGCTTGGCCACTGAGAAGCTGGTGACTTGCACGGTGTCCCCATCCTCTAAACCTCAGGCTCCCCCCCGGGGAAAAGGGAGAGGCGGGGGAAGGTTCGCACCCCACAAATCCAAGAAGATGCAACGAGGCAACGTGTGAGGAGCAGTCAGCAAAGTGCCAGGCGCAGAGTGAGCCCCCAGCGCACAGCCGCCCGCCGCCCCATTTGGCAATGAATTATGTATGGCCTTCTGGCAGCCCTGTTCAATGGGGCTGTGTGCCTTCTCCAAGCTTCTCCCAGGCCTCTCTCTCCAGTGAGGGGCGCAGGCTCCCCCAGGGCGGCGGGCAGCCTCCTTTGTCTCTCCAGCAAGAACCTGTTCTGTTTCCGGTGGCTGATGCCTCAGTCCCCAGGATGCTCATTTCAGAGGCTGGAGAACCAAGGACTGGGATCAGCTCAGGAACAGAGTAATGATGCTAATAATAATATTCATAATAGTGGGACTTCCCTGGTGGTGGAGTGGTTAAGAATCCACCTGCCAATGCAGAGGAGATGGGTTTGATCCCTGGTCCAGGAAGATGCCACATGCCCTGGGGCAACTAAAAAGTAAATAATAACAGCAGCATCAATAATAACAAGGCTGATGGTGCAGGGCTGGGCCTCACTGAGCCTTTTCGATGCACAAGGCACATTTAACAGACTGTCGCCCATTCAACAGAAGTCAGAGCGCCTGTCTGTGCCAGCTCTTTCCTAAGTTCTGGGGCAAAGTGGGCGACAGCACAGAGTCCTGACTACACGGAGCTTGGAATCTACTGCAGGAGGGCAGGCAACTAACAAGGGAGTAATTGATTTAAGTGATACTTCAAATGATAGAGGTTGGGAAGGAAGACAAAGGAGAACAGGGGCGGGAGGAGACGGGGATAGACAGGGCAAGTCCTGCTGGGGCGGGTCCTGAAGGAAGTGAGAGAGCTATCTCCTGAGACATCTAGGGATGAATATTCCGGAAAGGAGCAGCACGTGCCCCAGAGGGCTCGGGGCAGGCCAAGAACCTGTGTCTCCTGCGGGCTGGCCGGTATCACGGGAAGCATCAAATTCTCAGGGCAACCCTGTGAGCCTGGTACAGCCATTGCTCCACGTTAGAGACGAGAAAACTGAGCTTCAGAGAGGATTTGTGTCTTTGTTCGTAGGCTTTGCCGCAGACCTGGTAACACGTCTGATTACAGGGGCTGCCCCGCACTTCACTGGGGGTGTTAGGAGATATGTGGTCTACGTGTAATCCTTTCCTCCTACAACTGGGGAAATTCTGAGTTCTGAACCTATGTAGCCAGGGATTTGGAGTGCAGGACGGTGGGCCTCCGTGATCTTCGCCGTTACTGCTCCCAGACCATCCCCGCTGGCCTTATATCGCCTGCTGGTTCCTATGTTTCTCCTTTTCCAGTCTGAACTCCCAGCATCAGATCCACAGTCCAGTGTTTCAAGATAGAGGCCAGAGGTGCGTGCTCTGCACCCATGGCTCCCGGCAAGGTCCAGGCTACGCCTTTCAAGCGAAGTCCAGAGAAGCCACCACCCAGCTGCATCAGTCTGAGGCAGGCCCAGAGTTGGCAGGCCGGGAGCTCATCGATGCGCCTGCTTGTGTGGGCTCCCCCAGCAGCCGAGAGAGGTGATCAGGCGTGGATGCGCTATCTGACGTTTCTGTCGATGGATGGCCTGGGTGAGTACTGAATGGTGAGTGTCCTCCTTTCATCTCTAGCTGGGGTGGAAGGTGTGAACACCTGTGAGGAAGGAGTCGGTGCAAAATCAAAATGACTCTGCAGAAGGGAAGAGCAGCTGAAGATGAGGACCGACCTGCTGGGAAGGAAAATCCACTCAGCAGCGGCCTCCTCCTGGCCTCTTCCCCAGCCTCCCTGCCTCCAGGCTTGCCCCTTTAATCCGTCCTGCCAAGGTTCTAGATGAATCTTCCCAGTTAATCCTCCAAACCTTGATCATGAAGGCTGCTCAGTACCTGGCCCCACTGTCTCCCTCCCAGACACACACCCGCCCCCCCCCGCCACCTCCATGCCTTCATCTTTGCTGCGTCTTTGTCTGGAACGGCATTGAAGGCGAACTCACAGGCCAGTCCCCGATATCACAGGAGGCCATCTTTCTAAAACTCTGTAGGCCTCTGTCTCATTTACTCAGGCTGCCCATTCCACATCTTTCTGATTATCCCTGCCCTGCTTGCCCAGACTCCTGAAGTCTCCTAACTGTCCTCCCAGCCTTGGGTTCGGTCCCAGGGCGCAGTGGCCTGGCTGTTGAGGCCCTTCCTAATCGCAGCTGCAGCCTTATGGCTCACCTGGCTCCTTCCTTGACTTCCTTGCATCTGTTCAGTCCAACAAAGCTGTTTAGAGATCTCGGGTTCTCTGAGATAACCCTGGACTTCGAGACCTTCTTACGTGTGGGTCCCTCTGCCAGGAGCACTTTCCCTCCCCCTTAACCTGACCAACTATTTATTTATTTATTTGGCTTCTCCGGATCTTGGTTGCAGCATGTGGGATCTAGTTCCCTGACCAAGGACCGAACCTGGGCCCCCTGCATTGGGAGCACAGTCTCAGCCACTGGATCACCAGGGAAGTCACTTAACCTGCCCAACTCTTACTCATTCTCCTAGACAGTGTTGATTCAACCTCCTCCAGGAAGCCTTCTTGGATTCAGGGTCCCTCCTCTTGTCTCCCAGAGGTCTTGCCTCACTCACGTCATCATAATTTCCCCTCCACACTGAAAGTGACGGGTTTGCCAGGTCCCTCTTCTAGGCCATGGTATCATGAGGACAGAGTCCCACACTGTCTTCTCCAGCCTAGCTGGGGCTCATGAAAACCCAGAAGGAAGAAGTGGGAAATGAAATAGCAACACTTATTGAGCTCCTGCTCCAGGCCAAGCTTTTCACGTGCAGCTCAGGGATTACTGGGCCTTTCTAACAGAGTTAGGTCACCATCTGGCCACACCCAGCAGCCCTGGGCTATTCTCCTTTAATGCGTATAATGGGCATAACCCTGGAGCCTATACTCACTATTGTGAGGATAAAGGACACAGCACAAGTAAAATGTTAAATGCAGCCTCAGGTACTCAGTAAGCATTTAATACTCCTATTGCTATTCATTGTTGGGGCTCTGGAGCCATCCTCTGAGGCTTCAAATCCAGGCTCCTCCACTTCCTTGGCTTTGTTACTTTGGGCAAGTGACTTAACCTCTCTGGACCTCAGTTTCCTCATCTGTAAAATGGGACAAAGTACAGTCTTGTTTTCACTCTCTCTCATAGGGCTGTTGAGAAAATGAAATAAATGAATATGCAGAAATCATACAGACCCTGTATGATGCTTGTCTCAGGGAGGGTATGCTCAATTCTCCAGTCGTGTCCAACTCTTTGTGACCCCATGGACTGTAGCCTACCAGGCTCCTCTGTCCGTAGAATTTTCCAGGCAAGAATACTGGAGTGAGTTGCTCCACCAGGGGATCTTCCTGACCCAGGGATTGAACCCGTATCTCCCGCTTGGCGGGTGGATTCTTAACCACTGAGCCACCCGCGAGGCCCCTGGTGCAGGGAGAGGGCCGACTATTATTATTACTGTCTCAGAATCACCACTAGGGTCTCAATTCTGATCCTAGAATTGAGAAGTGAGGAGACTTCAGATTCTGGAAAACCTTCCAGAATGACTGATCGGAGCGGGGGCAGGGACAAATCTTAGAACTTGTGAAAATCCACTTCCCACTCCCTGCATTTCCTGAAAGCAGTCTATCCCTCACTGATGGTGAGAGCTGCCAGAAGGTTCTTCCTTGGACCTCTGGTGATTCCTCTGGGTTCCCATCCAAGCATGGGTGGAAAGATGAGGGAGGGAGCAGGGTGAATCCCAGAGCTTTCCAGGTTAGCCCAGAATTCAGCAAGGTGGACCGCCTGGGATCCTGGGCAAGTCCACAGTCAGGAGGGTTGGCTGGACTCGGCCTTCTCCAAGGCCTGCCAACTGGAGCCAAATGCAAATCCACTTTTGTTCCCTGGATTTCAGGCCTGGGGACCCAATAGGGTGAGTGTGTCTGAAGATGGAAGGGGGAGAAGGAGAGAGAAGTGTAGGGTCTGAGCAGGAGGAAGGCAGAACGGGGACCCTGGGCAGCCAGAAAGAAGGGAAGGGGTGTGGGAACCGCAGGGCATGGGGCAGGGCCGGCAGCGCTGGGAAAGGGAGCCTTGGGGAGGCGCGGGAGAGGGAGGCCTCATACCAGACACTGTCTAGACGCAGCAATTATTGTCAGCTCGGAACACCCAGGCTCTGCCGGCTCAGCTGAAAGGGAGCTTAACAAAGAGCCCAGAGAGGAAGAAAGCGGGGAGAAAAGCGCCCGTGGAGCCGGCTCCTGGCCTGTCGGGCTCTTTCTCTGCCCGGCTAGCCCCCTTTGTGCTCCATCGATGTGAAAGCCAGCTCCGAGATGCCTGATGGGGACCCTGCTCCTCCTGGGCGCAGAGGGCCAGGCCAGGGTCACTGTGTGGTTTTGGGGAGAGGGAGGAGGATGTCCTGCAGGGGAAATGCATTTTGCACTTTAGTTTTTCTATCTGGAGGAGGGCGAGGGCTGTGGGAATGGAATCCCAAATCCCAGGGAGAGAGCAGGCCTGAGAATTTGCACCCTTCCTGTCCTGTAGGGCCAGTTACCAATTTCTCTGAGCCTTTCTCTTCTCACCTGCAGATAGGAACAATACCACCACCCAACCCGTGGTGGGACATGGCGGTAAGCCCAATTCTCCTCCACCTTGAAGGCCTGCAACCCATACTGATGGGGGAGCTTCAGGGCCGCAGGTGACCTGGGACAAGCCCCTTTCCTTGCTAAGGGCCTTACCTTCACCATTTCTCTGCCTCTGCCATTATTAGGCCCATTTTTCAGATGAAGAAACTGAGGCACAAGAGGCCAGTGCTCACAGCCAGCCGGGCAACGAGTCTGGATTCAAGTTTGTTCCTTCAGCTTCACCTTGACTTTATGATGTGCACCCACCCTGGGGGGTTGTGTGCTAACGGTAGGTAGCAGGACTGATGGGAAAGCCACAAATCCATGTGGTCCAAGAGTCTCAAGGTGAGGTCAGAGCTGCAGGTGGTCAAGCCACAGCACCAGCCACTATCTGGAATCAGGCCTCAGCTGAGCCACTGGACCCCTGTATTAAGGGCAGCCCCAGGCTAAGCAGATCTGCCCTCGCACCCTGGGAGAAGATCAACTGGGACCCAAGGTGGGTAGAGGGCGTGGGTGACCCTGGGTCGCTGCTGCAAGGCTTCCTCGGGCCCCTGAAGTAGTTGAAAGCATACAGACATGGCCCCCACCCCAGTCAATAACCCAATATCCCAGCACTACCTGCCCCAGCTCCGTTGGGGAGGGGGCCAGATGCTGCTTCCAGGTTCCACAGCGGTTTCATGTGTGGGTATGTGTGTGTGTGTGTCCAAGACTTCCAGGGCTGTGACTGGTGGCTGAGGTCCTCCTCCATCCATCATCCCCCTTGAGCTGGTCTGGCCTGGTCAGACACACTCTGGTCCTGGAGGATTTGGAGGTGTCCCCCAGGGCCTGCCTTGAGTGAAGGTTAGGACACTCAGTGCAAGGGACACACGCACAGTTACTCTTACTCACCCACCCTATAGGCTGTCCCAGAGGTGTGCTCATGACATGCCCCAGCATTCACATCCCCACCTCCAGTGCTGGGGTGTAGACACCTGCTGTCATAGGCTCAGTCCCTGCCCCTGTTGGTCACTGCTGGGTGCCCTCCCCATGTCCAGCATTGGAACTTGCCTTCTTATGCTCCCCGCTGACTACAACTTGGTTTCAGACCTCTTTGCCTGCAGTCAAGGGCACCAAGACCAGCCACAGTCCCACTTTCTGGAAGATTCCAGCACATTCCACGGTCCTTGTGTGGTTTCCTTTGCCCTTCTCCTCTCTGCGCCTTTGCTCAGGCTGTTCCTGCAGCCTGTCCCCACCCTGGCCCAACACAAACACCTGACCTCCCATGAACCTGCTCCCTTGGCTGCCCTGTCTTAGGGGACAGCCCCAGCCACCCTCCTTGCAGGAGCCAGAGCCTGGAAGTGTTCTGGCACTTCCCTCCTCGGCCTCCTTTCCCCCCACACCATGACACACCAGCTCCTGTGCTCTGGACCTCCCAGTCATGTCCAAGGCCAGCCTTCCCTCCATCTCAGAGGCCACTTCCCTGGGCCAGGCTGCCATCACTCTCCTGGGATCCTGGGACCTCTCCGGTACCCACTTTTGTCCCCGGCAGCCCAGGTGAATTTTGCGGATCTGGTCTCCTCTCAGTGTGTGTGTACCTGCTCAATCCTTAGTAGCGTCTGACTCTTTGTGACCCCACGGACTGTAGCCCGCCAGGCTTCTCTGACCATGGGATTTTCCAGGCAAGAATACTGGAGTGGGTTTGCCATTTCCTTCTCCAGGGGATCTTCCCAACCCAGGAATAGAACCTACGTCTTTTATGTCCGCTGCATCGGCAAACAGATTCTTTATACTGTACCACCTGGAAAGCCCTGGTCTCCCCTCTCTGCTCTGTAAAACTTCTGAAGCTTCGGGCCGTCTCTAGGACAAGGGCTATGGTGGGCCACCCTGATGCTCTCTTAAGCCCTTGTGCCTCTGGGATCCACAAGCACGCCATCCCCGCTCCCTCCACCAGTAACTCTGCCCTTAGTTAAGCCCCTCCAGTCCTCAGGCACCCCTCCTTCCTCCTTGAGGATCCCTCCCGTGACCCCTGCAGAGATCAGCCTCTTGGGACCAGCCCTTCCAGTGCCCCTCACAGTCCCCTGCCAGCCTGCCACCCCCTTGCCATTATTTAATGCATTATTCATAATGGTCTGTGCAGCCTCCGCCTCCCCTGCAGGACCGTGAGCCCCATGTGGGCCGGCTGTGTCCGTCTTGTTTGTCACTGTGTCCTCAGCACCCTCCTCGTAGGCCCCCTCTGGGTTTGGTGTTCAGCTTGGCTCCACCCTAAGCTGAACCCTTCCTTTGCAGAGCCATATGGGGTTTTCAGGGTGGTCTTCCTTGTCCTCTCCCCAGTGATCACCATCGAAACAAGGGCAAGTCATGGGGCTGCTGTGGGCCGGATAGCACCCTAGGGCAGGGCTGTGGCTGCCTGGTGCCCCCTATTCTCCTAGCCTCTGTGCCCCACACAGCCCTGGGTTGGGGATACCCAAGAGGGCGCTGCTTTCTGCCCAGGCTGGGTGGCCTGGGGTGGGTCCCATAGAAGCATCCCTGCCCCCAGCCCAGGCCTGGGAGAGGAACCAGAGGGGTTCAGGAGGGGGGTGACGTGCCCCCTCCACATCCAGTCCCCTCCCAGAGACCCCGGCTGGCTTCCCCCATTCCCACTGGCCCCGCCTCTGGCTGCAGTCCCTCCCAGCTTTGCCTTCCCTGGCCCCTCTCTCCTGCTCAGCTTCCCTTTCCTTCCCCTCCCCCCTTCCCCATCCTCTCCTCTCCTCTGCCATCCTCTCCTCTCCTCTGCCATCCTCTCCTCTTTTCTCTGAGTCCTTCTCCCTCGCCTCTTTCCTTTCTTCTTCCTGGGTTAAAAATAATCAACTTTCTGGGAAGCAGCAGCTCCTGCTGTGCCGCCCTCCCCACACTTGGGAGCCCCTGAGAATTGCTTTCTGCGGTTCTCAGCTCGAGCCCCTCCTCTCTCCCACCGCCCGCCCCCCCCCCCTCCTCCCTGCGAGCTGACTAATAAGCCTGGGCCTCAGCAGCAGAGCCAGCTTCTCGGCTAGAAAGGCTTTAACCGCTTCGTGCCCAGAACCCTCTCGCTGGGCCCCCAGCAGGCCAGCGAGGAAGGGGTGCCCGGGTCGCAGACAGCCCCCGAAGCCCGCCGAGCTCTGAGCTGCACGTAGTAGATACTCAATTAATTTTGGTGGTTCAATGAACTTTGACCTGTGACCACCAGACTAGCCCGTCCACCTGCTTTTGCAGCTAACTTGGGACTTGGGGGCAGCAAACAGACATCGCAGACACCCCAGGGATAGGGAGGGGACGATGCTCTGGGGCCCGCACGGAGGGGGTGACGGGCTGGCGAGGCTCCTTCCACTTGGCCGGGCGGATTCCTTGCCCCAGTGTGCAGGGCCAGGGTCGTGGCCGCTACACGGTGGGCCAAGGGCGGGGAGGGGCTGAAAACCGTTCTGGGATCCAAGAACGTTCACCAGCTAGTCGCGTCTTCAGCGATCTTCTTGCAAAAGGGGAAACTGAGGCTCAAAGGAGGCAAGACCTCTCTTCAGGTTCATATGCCGCAGACCTTAAGGGTCGCGGGGCCGCCTGAGACTCGGCTCCAGCACAGAGGTTTCTGCGGCTGTAAGGCTGCGGGGTGGGGAGTGGGGAACATCAAGGTCAAAGGTGAGGAGTAGGTGGGGAGGCGAGGAACTCGAGCCCGGCGAGGACCCCCACGGGCTCCGCCCACTCGCGCGCGGGTCCCCGGCATTACCTCATCGCGGCGCGTGCCCATTGGCTGGTTCCCCCGGAGGCCGGCCCATTGCGGCGGAGCGCGTTAACCCTTCCGGCCCCGTGGGCTCAGCCTCGGCCTTGCCACTTGTCCCCGTGGCCCCACGCAGCCTTCGGGGTCCACGGGCCACGGAGACAGGGAAAGGTACTTGGGCGGGCGGGCCTGCGGCCAGAGGGCTCAGTGATTAGAGCACAAGTCAGCCAGCCTCGCTGGGGCCCCATCCTCCTCCTACTGGGCTGTGTGACCTTGGGCAACCGGCCTTACCTCCCTGAGCCTCCTCCGCTTGTTTTCTCAGCTGTAAAAAGAAATGAGTGATGTAACTCCTGCCCTTCCTAATCCCTTCCCCAGTACTTGCCAAGTGCCGGGCACACGTGGGCTCCGCGTTCCACATTGCCTCCTCACTGCAAGAGGTGCAGTTATGATTACGGGTTTTCAGAAGAGGAAACCGGCTCAGAGCCCCGAAGCACCTCCCAAGGTCACACAGCAGGAAAGTCACAGAGCTGGGATTTGACCCCAAGCCTGTGTGCATCCTGAGTCTGCATTCCTACCCAACTGGCAAAACCCTGCTTCTTCTGGGAGGTGCTGCTTCTAGGAGCTCCTGGTCCCAAAGGAGCCACATCCCCAGCTAGTCAGACCACCAGCAGCCACTGTGACCAGATAATACCAGTGACAAGCTGGAGAGCCAGGGCCTCGGGGGAGGGAGGGCTTCCTGGAGCAGGAGGGGCTGGAGGTGAACATTCAAAGGGGTAGGCAGGAGGACCTTGGGCTAAAGGCAGAGGATGGATGGATGGATGCACGGAGCGGGTGGGCAAGAAGTGGGGTCAGAAAGCTCTGAAGCCTGGAGGGTCTCCTGGGGTCAACCTCCTGGTCCAGGTTCGGCCACCCGTTGCTGAAGTGGAACCTGGGAGGCGGCTTCTCTCTGGGCAGCACTGGAGGCAGCAGTACAAGCAGAAGCCCACATACCTGGTGTCTGAGTATTTACAAGTTATAAATCAAGCTAACAAACTGCTAAATAAAATATGTTCTGTCCTCCTTCCTTGACAAATACACCTTCCTAAGGACAAACACACCTGGAAGGCTGGGTTTGTATTTAGAAATCACAGGCTCCTGGGATCCACGCTGGAAGTGGCAGCATGGGGAGGGGTGGCCCTGGCCTCCAGTTTCCACTCAACCCACTCTTTTCTTTCTGCCTCAGGTTTTGTTCTTTTCTGGGGGTGAGGGGAGGGTGTGCTTGGGTGCTGATGCTCCAGCCTGCATGACTGAACTCTGCCCACACTCCCTGTAAACAGCCACCTCTTGGTCACCCCTCGGGATTAGAGGTGCCCAAACTGGCAGCTCAGACCACCCCCAGGAGGATGGACCCAGGACATGAGCTGGGGGCCACTGAACAGGGAATTTCATGGTCCCAGGTGCCCAGATCACAAATTCCTTGCCCTGTGAGAAAAGGCACAATCAGAAAAGGGCCAGAGTGCCACTCTCTAAACTGGGATTCGGGTCTGAGGACACTGCTGTGGTTCTTGGATGCTGCTACAGCTGGGGTGGCCCAAACTGAAGGCAGCCCTTCCCCTCTTTTGGAATTCGCTTCTGACCATCACTTCCCTCCATGCACCCTGACCCTGTTTGGTTCCCATGTGCCATCCCGACTCCTCCTCTACCTCCACAACCCCCAGCCCAAGATCCAAGGAGCTTCCCACTTAAAGAAGTCATCTCCCTTCACCCTGTACCCACTGCCCCTGCCCCAATCCATGCTTGGCCCCCAGCTCCCACTCTCTGCCAGCCTCCCCATCAATCTGCCCCCTATGTCCCCTGGGAGTTGGCGATGGATAGGGAGGCCTGGCATGGTGCAGTCCATGGTGTGGCAGAGTCGGACACGACTGAGCAACTGAACTGATGTCCCCCAGATAGATCTTTCTAATATGCTGGCCTGAGAGACCACTTCTTTCCCTCTCTACCCATCACTGGCTCTCTGGTTTCGTGACGCAGTGTTTCCAGGCTCCGGATGTCTGCCTCCCCTCAGCTTCTCTTGCTCTCATCACCTTTGGTTCTAAGCTCCAGTTCTTTGGACCTTCCCTCCAATCTGGACAGTTTTATGTCCTTTCTGCCCCCTGGGTCTTCACTCATGTAATTCCCTCTGCCTGGAACCATGCTTTCTGCTCTTCATTTTGCCAGTCTCAGCTTAAGTGGCCCCTCTCCAGGGGACCCTCCCTGAATCCCTGAGGAGAACCAGAGAGACTACAATGTGATGGGCTGATTTGCTCTGGAGTTACTGTTTCAGGTGTTTCCCATCTGGACTGTAGGCACCAGGAAGGCAGACTTGGTCTGTCTTGCTCACTTCTCCATCTGAGTGTTGGCAGAGCAGTTGGCCCAGATGAGCCTGCCCTGAACTAGAAATCAGGAGACTGAGAATGGTATCAATGCATGCCATGTACCAGGTCTCATATACCTGCATTAGTTCAGTTCAGTCGCTCAGTCGTGTCCGACTCTTTCGACCCCATGAATCGCAGCACGCCAGGCTTCCCTGTCCATCACCAACTCCCGGAGCTTGCTCAAACTCATGTCCATCGAGTCGGTGAGGCCATCCAACCATTTCATCCTCTGTCATCCCCTTCTCCTCCTGCCTTCACCTCATAGAATATGTTTATTTCTCAAAACCATTTTTGCTTTTTGTTTTGTTCGTTTTGGAGGGGAGGGGGGTTGGCCACACTGTGGCATGTGAGATCTTAGTTCCTGGATCAGGGATTGAACCGGTGCCCCCTGCATTGGCAGCATTGAGTCCCAACCACTTGGACCACCAGGGAAGTCCTCACTTTTGAAATAGGAACTATTATTCTTCCCATTCTACAGAATGAGTAGACTGGAGCACAGAGGGTTCAGAGACTTAGGCTCACAACAGACTCAGCGAGCAACAGACAATCAGCAGGCGACCAGCAGGCAACAGACCCAGACTGAACCCGGGCAGCTGAGTTCCAAAGCTCAACCGCCTCCCTCCTTCCACCTAGTCCCAGCTGGGCCAGGACCTTGCTGTGTGCCCCTGGACCAGTGTCTCCACTTCTTTGAGCTGAAGTTTTCCTGCATAGGCAATGTAGGGTCGCCAAAGTGGTGATCCCCGGGATCTCTTCCAGCCTGACATCCTAGGGTCTCATGATACTTCCTGGGACATCCCCCTGGTGTTCTGCCCTTAGGTGAGCACCTGCTCTTGGCCCCGCCTCCTCAGGTCGCAGCCCCGCCTCCTCAAGACTCTCTGTGGAGGTCCTGCAGTTGGTGCCCAAGGACTTGAATGGATTGCAAACAGTTGGGTGTGAGTTAGGCAAGGTGGATGGGGGTGGTCAGTACTTAGAAGCTGTGGCTGATCTTTTTTAAATCAGTAAGTCACAGGAGGCAGGGCCCATGGCTCACCCAACCCACTTGACCCCGTGGTTCTAGAACTCATCTAAATTTGGAACATTCCACCTCAGACAGGCAGGAGCCCAGAGTGCCCAGATGTGTACCAATCATCTTGTCATCACAGCCAGCTGGTGCTGGGCCTTCCCTCGCAGGGACCGCTCATACCCTCCCAAAGCTGAGCTGCTAGGGACTGGGGTTCAGGCAGAAATGGGAGGCCAGTGGTCCAGGGGGCTTGAGCAGTCACGTCCAGAGGCCATTTGGAATAGAGTCCAGCTCGAGTCCCCATGCCAGAGAAGACACTTCACCACATCTGAGGGTTTTGTCACAAGAGTTCTGAGGGATATGCACCCATTTTTCCAGAGAAGGACACGACATGAAGAGTTTGAGAGGGACAGGGACTTGCCCAAAGTCACACAGCCAGGAGGAAGAGTCTGGATTTTGTTCTTAATCACTCTGCCTCAGGCGAAGGTGTTCAAAGCATGTTCCTAGACAGAATGAAGGTATGTCTAGTCAAAGCTATGGTTTTTCCAGTAGTCACCTATGAATGTGAGAGTTGGACTATAAAGAAAGCTGAGCACCGAAGAACTGATGCATTTGAACTGTAGTGGTGGAGAAGACTCTTGAGAGTCCCTTGGACTGCAAGGAGATCCAACCAGTCCATCCTAAAGGAAATTAGTCCTGAATATTCATTGGAAGGACTGACGTTGAAGCTGAAACTCCAATACCTTGGCCACCTGGTGCGAAGAACTGACTCATTGGCAAAGACCCTGATGCTGGGAAAGATTGAAGGCGGGAGGAGAAGGGGACGACAGAGGATGAGATGGCTGGATGGCATCACTGACTCAATGGACATGAGTTTGAGTAAGCCCTGGGAGTTGGTGATGGACAGGGAGGCCTGGCGTGCTGTAGACCATGGGGTTGCAAAGAGTCGGACACGACTGAGCGACTGAACTAACTAACTAGACAGAATGAGTGAAGGTTCCGGAAGAAACTCTGGGGCACAAACCCAGGTCCACATAAGGGAGTGTTTATAGAAGTGTGAGTGCCCTGTCTTCACCATCCCAGCCTCCATCCTTTCCTGCTTTTCTTGTGCTGCCTCATTTACTCACTCCTTAGCCTCTAAGCTCCACCAGGGTGGCAGTGAATTCTTTCTTTACCATGTGCCCAGCATGTAATTCCATGCCCGGCACACAGAGGTGTCAGCAACTCCCCCGTGAAGGAAAACTCTGAGAGCAGCAGGCAGCAGATCCATGCCCCCTTCCATGTGGCCTGGCCAGTCCCCTCCTGGCCCTGGCCTCTGTTTCTCCCTCTCTGAATAAGGAGTGTTGTGTGCCACCCTGAGTCTGAGCTCAGGTGAGCTGCTGGGCTCCTGCTGGGCCTTGCTGGGCCAGGGAAGGGGCCCTAACACCCAAGGGGCAGTGACGGGGAGGGTGGACACTGTGAGGTTCATCTTCCCCATCTCCCATAAATGCATCTACCTTGAAAGCAGGTTCCTCAGGTCTTTATCCATACCTGCCTGTCTCCCCTCATTCTCCTGATTCTGGTCACTCGCCAAAACCATTCCTTCTCTAGAAGTTTCTCTCATCAGGGCCAGGCAACCACAGTGGCACTCTGCTGGATGGCAGGAGGGGATCTGAGGCTCCAGCCCGGTTTCCCTGTCCCCCCTTCCATCTCCCTCCCCGCCTACGTGGAGGTCACAAGTCTTCCTCCTTGCAAGGCAGCCCCCACAAACAGACAATGCCTGCTACTTGTCAGGAACCCCAAGCCAACCCCACTCCAGGGCTTAGCGCAAAGTGCACTAGGGTCTCAGTTTGCAGGAAGGGCATGACCGGGACACTCAGTTGGGGAGCGGGCTCACCTCAAAGATGAGTTGCACCAACCAAAGCTCAGTTCATTCCCAAACGCAGCCCAGCAGGAACGTGGCAGCCCTGAAATGACATCCACTGGGACACGTCTGAGTTTCTGCAAGACACTTCCAGTGTCATTTTACAGATGAGAAAGCTGAGACTCCCGAAAGAAGTGACCTCAAGGTTCTGGTGGCCGTTCAAGCCACCAAATACTCCTGAGGCCCTGGAGGGTTGATGGGGGTGGGAGGGGTTGGGACAGCCGCACCTGGGAGTGTGGCTGTTCAAAGCCCAGGTGCCTGTGACCTGCGGGTGAGAAGGCGAAGCCTGGAGTGGCTCTAGTGGGAGTGTGGACAGCTCCTGGCACAAACAGGGGCGGGTATTCATTTGAGAGGACCTTGATGGAGTGGGACTGGGGCAGTGTTTGCCATGGGGGGGAGCTTCCCTCGTGGTCCAGTGCTTAAGACTCCACACTTCCAATGCAGAGGCGCAAGTTCGATCCTTGGTTAGGGAACTAAGATCCCACAAGCCGCATGGCTTAGGCAAAAAACAAATGTTGCCCATGGGAAGGGATCAAGGTTGAGCAAGAATTGGTGCAAGGTCTGGATTGTGCTGGAATGGAAGAGAAGGGGGATGGGTCCCTGTCCTCACTGGAGTTGGGGAGGGTAAATACCATGGGGAGGAGGCAAGACTAGAGGCTGTAGGAGCCCACGAGAGGGGCACCACTGTGTAAGGTATGTGTGTGAATGTGTGTGCGTTTGTTGTGTGGTCAGGGCATGTAAGGTGTGCACACTGAATGGTCCATGTGATGTGTGCGGGTGTGTGTCTGCAGTCTACGGCATGTAGAGTGTGTAAATGTGCAAGTGTGTGTGTGTATGTGTAAGCCTTTGTGACTGTGATCTGTGTAATGGAGTGTGCCTGCGCCTGTGTGCGGTGTGGTCTGTGTAATGTGTGTGTGTGTGTGTGTTATGGGGCGGTTGTAACTAGGACACTCCCCAGGGGAAGAGCTAAGGAGAGACGGTGGAGATGTTAACCAGAAACAGGGGAGAGGAGAGAGCGGGTGTTCCTAACAGAGGAAGGGAAGAGCACATACAAAGGCCTCTAGGCAAGAAGAGGTGCCCCTAGCTCTGGAGCACTTGAAAGAGTCTTAGTGAAGCTGGGTGGGGGGGCGGGTAGGGAGAGGCAGGGATGCAGGGTGAATCTTTCTCTGATGCTTGAGGGGGAGTGTGTGGGCAGGAGTGGGGAGGTGTGAGCAGGAGTGGGGAGGTGTGGGCAGGAGCAGGGTGTGGGTCAGGAGGGCTCAGCCACACGGACATACACGGGCCCACGGGAGGGGCAGGCCTGGACCCAGGAGAGACGCTGGGTGGCCCTGGGGGTGCATGTGGGGAACAGCCTGAGCCACAACCACCCATCTGAGAAGCTGTGTGGTCCGGGATCCCAGACCTAATCCCTGCTCAGCCCCAGAGAGCAGCAGCCAGAAGGGTCTTCGTTTCCATCTATCCACTGGGCCCTGAGGTTATAGGCCAAAGACCCAAGGAAGAGCCTAAGAGTGGCCATGTTTTGGGTACAGTCAGTCTCCATACATCTCTGATGGGGTAGGCATTTGCTAACAAGCATTCCCAGCACCCAGGAGGCTGGGGAGGCGGAAGGTGGCAGGCAGCTCTGGCACAGGGTTCAGCTGTCAGTACCTGACTTGAGGGCGCAGAGCAAGGTGTGGAGGACAGGGGGCCGAGAGCCAGCGAGTTGAACCCAGGTCATCAGACTCCAAATCGGCCCACTCACTGGATACGGTGCTAACAGCTGCCCCGTAGCCTTCACACTGCATGGTCTTTTCTTATTGGAGCCTTTTCTTATTTCTGACTTGATTTTCAGCCCTGCTTTTAGAGATGAGAAAACTGGCCTGGACTCACCCCCCCGCCCCCCACCGTGGGCCTGCTCCAGAACACGCCCCTCCACCCACCTTGTTAGGTCTGCCCGATCAGCAGATACCTCAATGGGTCCTCAACCCAAGTCGTTAAGAGCGTGTGGCAAGGCAGAAAGGACTCGGGCCCAGAAACCCAGCTCTGCTGCCCATGTGCTGTGTGACTTTGGACGAGTCCCTTCCCATCTCTGGGCCTGGGGTCACCCAGCAGTACAACGCACTTACTGAGTCTGGGAAGATTCGTGGAGCACCTGCTAAGTGGCAGGTGAGGACACGTGAGTTCAGAAAGCCTAAAGGACTTGCCCAAGGTCAAGGCAATTTGAGACTGGAACCCCAGAGTGTGCCCTACCGGCGCCACAGCCGACTCCACAGCCCCCAGGAGCGCCGCCCCCCACCCCTGCTGCCCGCAGCGTGGGGTTCAGGGGCCCCACGCGGTTCCGGACCGTGTCAGCCTGAAGTCAGGCCGGGGCCCCGCGGGGCTCAGCACTGCACAAACAGACGGCGCGGGCCGGGCCGGGGGCGGCGATGACTCAGGGCCCCGAGACGGCCGGGAAGCGGAAAGTTTTGTGCCGATGACATCACCAGGCCGCGAGGGCGGGAGGGGGCCGGCTCCGGGAAACGGCGGCCTGGCGGGCGGCCCGGCCTGGGGCAGGGCGCGGGTGGGAACGCGGGGCCGCCACGCTCGGCCGCGCCGAAAAAGATCCCAGACCCCGGCCCCGGCCCCCCAGCTCCCCACCACCCTCCCGGCCCCTGAGCCTGATCGCCCGCGAGAGCGGGTTCCACCCCGCCTGCGAAGACGCCGCGCTCCCCAGCGCTCCGGAGGCACCGCATCCATCCTGCCGCGTCCCTGCATTTTAATTACCGCCATATTAATATTCATGAGCCGGGACTCAGGGGGACCGCGGGCTGTCATTTCCCTCGCCCGCGCACCCCCCGCACCCCTCTTCCCCGGCAGAGTCGCGGGTTTTTTCCCTCCCGCTCCCAGCCCCGCCCGCGCCAACTGTCGGTGCCCAGCCGTTGTGGGGTGTGTGTGAGGGAGCGTGAATGTGAGTGGGTGTGAGTGCCCTGGGCAAGGGTGAGGGTCGGGAGGGAAGGGCCGGGACACACGGCGAGGGACTGAGTGTGAGGGTGGGGTGTGCTTGCAAGGTGTGAGTGTGTGTCTGCTTGTGTGAACGTGCATGCCTGTGGGAGCATGGGCCTGCGTGCACATGCCTAACCCTGTGTGCATGCCTCTGCGTGTGCACGCGTGTGCACGCGTGTGTGCATGCTGGTCCGTGGATCCCCGGGCAGTCCCAGGGGCTGTTTGCCAGTCACAGGGGGGAATCTGCTGTGTGCCAGGTCTGGCCTGGGGCAGGGAGAGGGGGTCACAGGATCTGACTATATAAGTGGGGAAACTGAGGCCTGGGGAGAGGCTGGGGCTGGTGCAAAGTCACCCCCGGAAGTGGGTGGCCCGGCAAACCGGTGCCTTGGGGGCTCCATCAGGCCCCTTAGCACACCAGAACACTGAGGCACTGGTCTAGCTAGTGAGATGTTTGAGTCCACAGACCCAGCTTTAATGCCCACTGTGGAATTGTGTGTGGGGGTCCCCGCTGGGGATTCTGGGGGTATGCTGTGAATACCCAGGGATCAGAGGGTGCTTCACCAGAGACAGAGAGGCTCCACAGTGGTGCTCCCAGTCCCCATCCCTTGCCTCTTGGCCCCTTGAAGCCTGCCTGCAGACCCCCCTCTCCCAGGCTCACAGAACCCAAGCAGTCTTGCCTCACAATGGAGCAGGCAGACAGACTTCAGGCTCCTGGTCCTCCTCCCTGGGCCTGGGATCAGGCAGTCACTCAGTCATCCACCCAACCAACGTGCAAGCGGCCATTGTGTGCCAGTTACCGTTCTCGGCACTGGGGATTCTCTTGAGTTTAGGAAGAACCACACCACTCTGCTCGCAGAGCTGGCTGTCTCCACCCCGGGGTGGGGGTCTCTGGGCTCTCAGGGGAGGCTTTTGTCTCTCTGTGCGCATGCTCACTGGGTGTAGGCCTCTAGGGCCCCTGTGCACAGAACATAACCCCCCAACCCCAGCCTTGCCACAGAGGCCCAGTTGCACACACACTGGGAGGGCCTGGCTATCGTCTTGGGCTAGTGGACAGCCGGCCAGACACTGCTAGGCAGTCTGGATCTCTGCTTCCCTCTCCTTCTGGAACTTGTCCTTCTCCTGGCCTCTAAGCCAACTAGTCACAGGGGTGGCCCATCCGTCTTTTCCTGGGTGAGCCAAGGACTTCCTCCTTCTCACGTCCACCCTGCCCCAGTCCTGCCCTTCTGAGCACCCAGAACAAGCTGACTGTCCCCTCCCCTTTGCCCAGGCAGGGCTGGGTTGGAACTCATGTCCCAGCCGCGTCCCCTGAGTTTTTTTCCCCCTTCTTGGGGAGCTCTGTGGGAACACAGATCAGGGGACAGGAGGTACAGTTTGGGACTCTCTTGGAAGGAAGTCAGGGTTTGGCTGGGCTCCACCAGTGAAGTAGGAGTTCGCCTGGTAAATGGCTGGGAGGAGGAGGAGGAAAGGCATCCCAGGCAGAGAATGGCTCGGGGCGCGGCGGGGCTGGGGGGGGGCGGTGACTGTAGCCCCTCTTCTAGAAACCAGAGCAGGCCAAAGGCAAGAGATCTGGGGAGACAGGAGGGGTGGACGTTCTCCTGAAGAGCCCAAGGCAGGACAGCCTAGTGGTCAGGACTCTCGGGTGAGCCCACCCTAGGTGCGAATCCCACTCCCCCTGCACTGTGAAGCTTGGGCAAGACACAGAGCCCCTTTTCCGCATCTGTCCATTGGGAAGAGTAACACTTTTTTCTCCTTTTTCTGCTGGATTCTATTCAGATTAAGAGACACTTGTCCCTAAAACACCCAGCACAGTGCCCGGTGCTCCTACAGGGGACAGTCTGTCCTCAAGGACAGAGGGAGGCCCCTGGGATAACTGTCCCCATTTAGCCCAGAAGGGGATTTAAGGCTCAGCCTGTGTCCCACAAGGGGGAGGAGTTTGGGATGGACAGTCTTCTGGGGCGAGCAGGAACAGGCTGAAGCTGTGTCAGGGGAGGCTCAGGCTCCAGGTGAGAGGAGGGTCTCCAGGTCCCACGGCCCCGGCCCCACCTGTCTCTGAGAAGATGCTGCCAGATCACCCATCACTCAAACTGCCGGAAAGCCGGGAGTCAAGAGAGGTGGCCTGGGTCCACCAGTCCTGGCTCAGTCCTGCTGCAGCCTCCCACATCTCTGCCTCCCAGCTCTCCTCTCTCCTTTGAAAGTTTGCTTCTTTTTTTTTTTTTGGAGTAGTTATACCCAGACAAGGCAAAAAAATAAAAATAAAAATTGAAGGAAACGCTATAGAAGTTGCCACAGTGCATCCTGAGCTGTCCTTCTGGTCTTCTGGGTGTAGGTTTCCAGGACATTTCCCTGCCTAGAGAACTGCCTTTTTCCAACTCCTATGGGATAGTACCCACCTCCACTCAAAGACCTGCAGAGGCTCCCACGTGTATATAGCAAAGGCAGCTCTTCCAAGGCTTTCAGCAACACTACCTTCTCCCCTCAAGCTGCCAGGCCTTTGCCCTTGCTATGCCAGCCTCCAGGGGCCTCTGCCAAAACTCTACATTGCTCCAGACCAGACTTCCTTGTTGTCAGGCATCTGCCCCCTCTCTCAGCTCCTGCCCTTCTTGCCCCTCACCTCTCTCCTGGTGCCCCACAGTCCCAGGGGTCTTCATGGTGGTGCTTTTCAAATCTAGTTTTCACGAGAGAGTCATCAGAGTCATGCGTTCTCACTCGACTATGGGCTTCTCCGCACATTCTTCCTTTTGTTGCCACGTCCCTCGATGTCTTACACATAGTGGGTGCTTGAAAAAAAAATTTATTTTTAAGTGTTCAATTTGGTTTTTCTTTAGGGATTCAGTCTCCAAGACAGCAGATCCGGGTTTGAATCCTGACTCTCTCATTTCCTAGCTGTGTGTCCTTGAGAAATTCAGTCGACCTCTCTGAGCCTCTGTTACTTCATCTGGAAAATAAAGTCAATACTAACACCTCCCTCCACGAGTAACAGTGAGATGACAGTGTGTGTAAAACACCCAGCACTGGGCTGAAGCAGAGAGCTGCTGACATGTTCTACTCACGGGAGTTGTGCAGTCCTATTCTGTCTCATTCAGACTTGCCCAAGGTCGACGGTCAGGTGGAGGGCAGTGCTGGGACTCGACCCCTGTCTCCGCCCACTCCAGGGCACCTGACTGCCTTCTAATGAGTGAGACTCACAGATCACTGTCTGTTTAGTAGATAAGGGGAGAACAGGGTAGAGAGAGGCTGAGTTGTGACCCCCGGTCATACAGCCCTGTGAGCAAAGTAAGGGTCAGCCTGTCTGCCAGGTCCCTGGTGGGTTTTCTGGGCCCCTTCTCCACAGCCTCAGTGAGACCCACCACCCAGATCAGGGGCCTCTGGTCCTCCTGGGGGGCCAAGGAATCAGCAAAGAGGGCCTCTTGGTGGCCTGATGGCCCCCACAATCGGGAAGTCACTAAAGCAAAGACTCCCCACTTGTGGGATGCTCACATGGACCCTGTTATCCTGTCTTCCAGGGGCTCACTCACACACCTGGGGTACAGGGGCTTGCCAAAGGAGGGGTATGACCAGCATCCTTCCCGCCCAGACCTCATTGACCAGCACGGGACAATGAGCTCTTGCCTGGGCTGCGGCAGCCCTGGGGCTGGAGCTGGAAGCTGGGTACTGCTCAGGATCAGGGTCAGAGCCCCTTTGCAGAACATCTGGGGGCTCTTCCCCAGCCCTGGCCCCCGCAGAGCCTGCCCAACTGCGTCTCTGAGCCGCACCCAAACTCTTCCGGGCTTTGCCAGGGAGACTGGAAATTTCTGCCCAGCAGCTTCTCTGGGAGGATTTCGACACTCAGCTCAGTGGGGGACTGGGAGGAGCCAGGCTGCTCCCGGCTCAGCTTCTCACGGCTCTGCTTGGGGGGAATGGGAGGGGGACTTCGCTAGGCCTTGGTGAGTCCTTCAAAAATAATTGTAATAACAGTCAACCGGTTCCAACAACAGTGACCCTGTACTGAGCGCTCACTGAGTGCCAGACTCCGTGCTAAGTCAAGACTGGCACCGCATCAGTGCCATAGCCCAGGCGAGGCTGGCACTGTTACTAACCCATCTCACAGACGAGCAGAAGCAGAGTGGTGAAGGCGGCCGTTGAGGCTACAGAGGCAGAAGCCGAGGCCAGGCCTGTGATATTCCGGAGCCCAGGAGGTGCAGGTCATTAGCTGGTTGGGAGCAGGCAGGGCTGCCTGGGGTAGGAGAAACACTGGGAGCCACTAAAGGCAACTCTGATACTCAAACAACTATGGCTCGACCAGAAACTGCAGTTCAGGTGAAGGCATGCTTGGACCCTGCGTCTCTGTTAGCAGCCTCCTGGGGGTACACTCGGACCCCTTGAGACCTCAAGGGGTCTGGAAACCTCGCCCCAACCAGTCCTGGTAAACCAGTAATTCCAGACCCCTCCCTCCCCTGTCTGGCTCTGGGGCTGGGGGCGTCTGATCCTGTGAGGTCAGATGCTTCAGGCTTGCTTTTTGCTTTCTAGGTCCCTGAAAAGTGCGCGGTCAAATTCACCCTGAGGGTAAGGTGCCCCTACCGAGCGCCTCGCCCTCGGCTCCCAGGGCTGTCACCAGCCTCCAAGTCACAACCGGGGGAGAGGGGCGAAGGGAGAATCTCAGGACTCGGGCAAAGGAATGGGGTGGCCGGAGGGAGGCGGGGGTTTCGGACACCCCGGCCAGGCAGCAGAGCGACCCGCCGCCGCAGTGATGACCCTCCCCGGACTCAGGTCCCCCACCCATTAAACGGGCAGACCGATCCCTTCCCTCCCCGGCAGCTGGGGATTCAGTGAGCTCCCGGGGAACAGCGTAAGGGGTAATAACGGGGCCACCCCAGGCCCAGCTCCCCGCTGCCTCCTCGTCCCGCCGGGCGCCGCTCCCCGCCCCCGGGGCCGGGCCGCCGAGGGCGATGCGTGCAGGGCGCGGCGGCGGCGCGGGCCCAGGCGCCCAGTTCAGCGGAAAGGAATGTCTTGCTCGGCGGGGGAGGCCGCGGGCCCTCGAGGCCGTGTAAACCCGGCCGCCCTCCCCGGGCCTCATTTATTGCGGCTCTAAAGCCGGGCTCGTTCCGCCAGCCGGGCTGCTCGCCGGGTCGGCGGCATGACTCACCCCCGCGCTCCGCCGCCTGCTCCCGCCACCGCCCCCCACCCCGGCCCCTCCCGGCCGCCGCCAGCAGACCCTCTGACAAAGTGGGCCCAAAGTCGGGGAGGGTTTCTCCGTGGGGATGCGCGCGCCCCTGCCGCCGGAGCCCGCCGCCCCGCCCCCACCCGTTGCGGCGCCCCCTCCCCTCCCCTCCCCTCCCCCTCCCCCTCCTCCCCTCCCCGGGCCGCCCGCCCGTTCCCTCCCCTCCCCCGCTCCATAACTCAAAAGCTTGTCAAGCTGGTTCCAGACTCCTGGCGCCGGGCTCCGCTCCAGGAAAGAAAAAAAGGAAAAAGAAAAAGGGAAAAAGCCGGCGCGAGGGAGCGAGATGGAGAGAAAAAGGCCCGTAGAGCCACACTGCGCCCCCGGGCCCCGTCCCCCTGCCCCCACCAACCCTGCTGGGGAACCCCCGCACCCTGGGGGGCAGAGGGCGCGCGCGCAACACTGATCAATTATTTATGGGCGAATCAATTATTCAGCTGCCCCGGGAAGGGGAGGGGCGGGGTAAGGCCGAGGAGCTGGAGGGCGGCTGCGGAGACCACCCCGCCTGACTGGGGTCGCGGCTCTCCCGCTGGGCCTCGGGGGGTTGGGAGGCGTCCCCACGCCGGGGGTCCTGTTGTGAGAAAACTGCCTCGGGGTGGGCTCCAGGAGGAGCGCGGGGGAATCCGCGGAAACAACAGAGACAACTCAGAAACATCCCAATTAGACCGGGAGGCCGGGGGTTGAAAAGAGCTGACTGGGGCTGGGGGGTGGCGTGGGAAGAGCCTGGCTGCGAATTCTTTCCTTTCTGACTTCATTCGTTCCCTTCTCTTTTGCGAGCCCACTAGGGTCCACTGTGCCCAGAGCCGAGGATGGCCGGTGGCAGAAGAGGGTTAAGAGCAGGAATTCGGAGTTAGCTCCGTTCAGTTGCTCAGTCGCGTCTTTTTCGTGGCTCTCTGCGACCCCGTGGACTGCGGCGCGGCCAGGCTCCCCTGGAGTTAGAGCTGGGTCCGGTTCTGGGTCTGTACTGTGTTCTCCCCGGCTCTGTGCCCTTAGGCAAGGGACTTGCCCTTTCTGAGCCTCCACTCCGTCATCTGCTGGGTGGAGAAGAGCAGAAAGATAACGTGAAAGACGTGGGTGTGAGGATTCAGTAAAATGGGCACTTGGGCAGGCCTGGCACCTAGTGGGGTGTAGGAGGGGAGATTCTTTCTTCACTTTGAGGGGAACATGCCAAGGCCCCCAATATCCTTCCCTCTCCCCTGCCCCCCAAATCTGGGCTGTGTGTCGGTCTCTCAGTTGTGTCTGACTCTTTGTGACCTCATGAACTGCAGCTCTCTAGGCTCCTCTGTCCATGGAGATTCTCCAGGCAGGAATACTGGAGTGGGTTGCCATGCCCTCCTCCAGGGAATCTTCCCAATCCAGGGATTGAACTCAGGTCTTCAGCATCGCAGGCAGATTCTTTACCGACTGAGCCACCAGGGAAGCCCATGCCCCCCCTACCCCAACTCTGGGTGCTGGATAACCTGCATCTTCCCTTGGCTTCAGACATTTGAAGGTCATTATCAAAACCAAGTCAACCCCAAGGTCTCTGTCCAGGGCTCTCACCTCTGGCAGGCTTCTCACTGCCTGGCCCTTCAAAGGCTAATGCCTAAGGCAGCCAGAGGGGTCTACGTGAGCCTCAGTTGGATCTTCTTGCACCCTACATCCTTCCCTCCTCTGCAGCCTCCTCCTCTCCCCACGTCCTTCATCCTCCTTCCAGCCTTCTCCTCCCTGCTTCCCATCTGCTGAAGAGGTTTGGAGCTCTGAGGCCCTGGGAGCCAGGGCTTGTCAGAATAGAAGTGGGTGCAGCTCTCGAGAAGGTCCTGGCCTCCCAGGACACACTGTTCAGGGCACCAATATATTTTCCAGAGCTCAGGAACTAAGCAGGCTTCTGTTTCCAGACTCAGGCTTGCCAAAGGGTTTACTGTCTTCTCACCAAATCTTACTATTGTTTTTCAGTCGCTCAGTCCTGTCCGACTCTGCAACCCCATGGACTGCAGCACACCAGGCTTCTCTGTCCTTCAGTATCTCCCGGAGTTTGCTCACATTCATGTCCGTTGAGTCGGTGATACTATCTAACCATCTCATCCTCTCCCACCCTCTTCTACAAATCTTACAACAGCTGTGTGAGGTGAACCTGGGCAGATCTAGGTTTCCTGAGGCCTGAAGCTTTTACCATCTTGGGGACCCTCTTTAAGAAAAATAATGTGAAGTTATGAATACACTGTTAAGCCCAGAGCCTTGACAGGAGTACCTGAACCTGAAGCTTCATTATCTTCTGGTAAATCGCCACTGGAGGTGGGGGACATAATTATGCCTTTGTAGAGGTGGAAAGAAAGCTTTAGAGAGGGAAGTCGCTGGCCCAAGGTCACAGAGCTGGACAGAATGCAGCTGGGGTTCCAGCCCAGGTCTTACTCTACAGGCAACACCCTGAACTGCCTCAGTGCATATACCACCCACCACCTCACCTTCTCACCTGTGCCCACCATGGCTCCAGCCCAGGCAAGGTCAGGGATAGCAGCCCTTTCCTCCAAGCCAGCCTGTGCCCTCCTTCCCAAGGCCCTCATGCCCCAGCACTCCAGCCTAGGAGACTTTCTGTCTTGTGACAACAACCACACAGTACCAGGAGGTAGATCTCTTCTGACCTTTCAGTTCCCACAGCTGTTCCTGCTCATTCCAGAACCCAGACTCCTCAAATGACCCCAAGGGAGTGCCCCCTGTTAGGTGGTGAGCTCCCAGGCGCAGGGGCTGCCTCTGTCTTGTTTGGCAAAGCATTTTCAGCTTTCAGCGCAGGGCAGGTACGGAGCAAACCATTAAAATACATTTAGAAGTAACACCTATTCCCAGTTTCAGGAGGGGGTGGGATGTTAGGGGCAGTGGAGACACTGTTAAACTGCAGACACCCGGGTCCCTCCAGACCTATTGAATCAGGCTCTCTGAACGTAGGGCCTGGGACTCTGCATTTTAGAACTCCCTCAGGTACATCCCAAGCTCAGCAAAGTTTGAGACACCCAAAACATTATGTGTTGACCAAGTCCCTCTCACAAAGGGGACTCATCACACCTGGTGGTGGTTTAGTCATCAAGTATGTCTTACTCAGAGTTGGTGATGGACAGGGAGGCCTGGCGTGCTGCGATTCATGGGGTCGCAAAGAGTCGGACACAACTGAGCGACTGATCTGATCTGATCTGATCTGATGTCTTACTCATGCTACCCCATGGACTGTAACCTGCCAGGCTCCTCTGTCCATGGGATCTTCCAGGCAAGAGTACTTGAGTGGATTGCCATTTCCTCCTCCAGGGAATCTTCCTGACCCTGGGATCAAACCCAGGTCTCCTGCATTGCATGCAGATTATTTACTTATTGAGCTACCAGAGAAGCCCCTCATCACACCTAATTCTGGCCAATTTTACCAGTGTACCAAGGTCACCTTCAAGCTGAGAGCTAATTGTTTCTAATACTTATTAAAGATCAGTGGTGTCCCTGGGACTGGATCTGAGGTTTCAGATAGCTGACCTGACTGGACACTCACAAAAACTCTTTAAGAAGTAGAGACAATTATTGTTCCCATTTTATAGATAGAGAAACTGAGGCCAGGTGAGGCAAAGCAACTTGTAGACAGACAAAGAAAGAAAAAAAGTAAAGTTGTTCAGTCGTGTCTGACTCTTTGCAACCCCATGGATGGTAGCCTGCCTGGCTTCTCCATCCATGGGATTTTCCAGGCAAGAATACTGGAGTGGGTTGCCATTTCAAGGCACTGGGGAACAAGGAGGTTGAAACAGGAGAGCTGTCTGCAGGACCACTGGTCTCAGCAGTGTAACTTACAAGGGTCTCCATAGATAAGAGTATATATTCACTGCCTGTGAATAGCTTGGAAAAATGTACAGTCACTACAAGGACCTCAGGCTAAGATGTGCAAAAAATTAGGTGACAGACCCCAAAGAAATCTAATCAAGTAAGCCTCTTCTTCCTGGTTATCTTTGGAGTCAGTGTTCTGGGGAATGCGTGTTTGCAGAAGGATTTGATGTGTTTGCTTCAGGCAAATCTTTGCCTTTTCTCTGCCTGCTGTTCTGGTACAAAGGGAAATGGCCAGGCCAACAGGAGGAGAGAACCTGGGCTGGTGGTGAGCAGGCAGGCTGGCACTGCAGGCCGGCATGGCTCTCTGGGCTATCTGCAGGACTCAATCATCTGATCCCCTGAGCCAGTGCTGTGTGCAAACACAGCCTCTTTTCTGCTCCACTAGTGTGATCAAGGCACTGGGGAGGCGTCCGCTGGGGAGGAGATGATTTAGTGGCCTCTGTTCCTGGTGCCTAAGGGACTAGTTGGGGCGGAGGGTGTGGACTTACTCTGAGAAGACCCAGAAGGCAGAACTAGGGGAGGTCACCCAGAGAGGTGTTCAGCCTCACAAGGTAAACCATCTAATTGTCAGGGTAGCCTTGTAGGTAGTGAGCATCCTACCTGGGGAGGTATTCAAGGACAGATAGGGTGTGTCTGTGTGTGTACAGAGCCATGACTCAGGAAAAGGATCGGCTGAGGCAACTTTGAGAGCTTTTTCCATACCGAGACTGGGAATTTCCATTCTTAATGTAGTTGACCAGCCCAAGGGAAGCTGATGGGAAAAATTAACACAGAGAGAAGGTGACCAAGGTTACAGTGCTCAGACTGGGAACCCACAGGCCCTGAAGAGGCACCCAAGGGACATGGAACCAAGCCCACAGCCCTTGGCCTTCCAACAAAACTGGCATTGCTTAGCACTTGGACATGCTCCTTTCTCTCGCAGTCATCTGTAAATGCTCGTTAGCCCTTCATGATAATGATTAATAATACTATTAGTGATGACCAACAATCAATAATCGTAATATCCATAGCATGAACTGAGTACTTACTCAAGCAGGCGCTGTATGTTTAAACCCATGTAACTGACATGACAATCCTATGAACAATGTCCTTACTTTTACTATCATTCCTATTTAACAGATGAGGACACTGAGTCTCAGAGAACTGACATGTGACCCAGACTCAGAGCCGTGCTGCCATCCATCTGTGGGGCTACTTCTACCCTCAGTGGCAGGGACCCTGGCCACTTCCCACCCCAGGGTTACAGAGCAGCAGAAACTGGCATGGGAACAGGGAGAGGGGAACCATCTTCTCCAACTCCCTCATTTTACACCAAGGGAAACAGGTGCCAGTGAGGGGAAGAGACGTCTCAGTGTCAGCATCAAGACCAAAGGCTGCTGGTTTCCTGGGTGGGCTTCTCCTGTGCACTCCTACATCCCACTCCTCTTTCACAATGATATTTTAAAAGTTGTTAATGTTCGCATATTTGTAAGAACACATTGTTAAAGAAATGAGAAGACCTGCCACGTGTGAAGCAGTTAAACTGTGTGCAGAGACTGTTTGCTTGCCTGTAATGGGGACAATAACAATGCTTCCCCACTGACCTCGCAGGAGGGGGTCACAGTTAAAGGTGACAGGGAATGTAAAGCAGCTGTTTTATAAACTGGAGGCCACCGCCAGGGTGATCATCTTTGGATGCTGGGCATAGAGATTAGAAGTAAATGCTGCAGCCCCTATCAGGAAAACTGACCAGCATTTAGGGCCCAGCGCCATCAGGTCTCCTAGTGTTAGATCCTCCCTGGAAAGCATCCCATTCATTTATTCATCCTTCTGCCTGGAAATCATGTATTGAGCACCTGCTGTGTGCAGCAGTATGTCCAGCCCAGCAGCTTTGAGCCCAGGCTCCAGGTCAACTCTTCCCCGTCCTGGGTTCGGATCTCAGCTTCATCACTCTCCAGCAGACATGGAACTCCCTCTGGGAGCCTCTGTGTCTCCTGGTAGGATGCCGTCCGGCTGCTCTAGCAGAACCCAGGGGACAGCAGCTCACGGAGAGAAGGGCTGACTCCCTTCTCAGGTTAGTCTAGGGGGCTCTGTGCTGGGAGCTGGCCCAGGGCCTAGGCACGTTTTGTCTCTCTCATTCCATAGGGAATTGAAGTGAAGTGAAGTCGCTCAGTCGGGTCTGACTCTTTGCGACCCCATGGACTGTAGCCTACTACGCTCCTCCATCCATGGGATTTTCCAGGCAAGAGTACTGGAGTGGGTTGCCATTTCCTTCTCCAGAGGATCTTCCTGACCCAGGGATCGAACCCAGGTCTCCCATACTGTAGGCAGACGCTTTACCCTCTGCACCACCAGGGAAGTCCCCCATAGGGAATTGCCTCCACCCAAAAGGTGGAAGATGGCCACCACCTTCCCCTCCCAATTCTTTCCTGTGTGTTGGGAGGACCCAGGAGGTGGAGACTGCTCCTCCTCTTTCAGGGAGAGCTGGACAGCACTTGGATCATCTCTCTCACATCCCATTGGCCAGAACTGACCACATGACCTGCCTTAGTTGCAAGGGATACTGGGAAATGTAGTATTTAGCCTGGCAGCCGTGTGCCTCATTAAAACCCTGGAGAGGGGGGTTTTATTACTAAAGGTGTGATAGCAGAATGGGTACTGGGCAGCAGCCAGCAGCCTCTGCCACGTAGGATTCAGGGAGGTACTTTGGGGAAGCACTCAACACAGGCCCAGGTATGTGGCTGGTGCTCGGGAACTGTGCATTCAGGAATACAGGGACCTGCTTAGACCGAAGCCCTGGGAACTGCTCTGGCTGTTAAGTGGGGGCCTCCACCCCATGCCCTGCATCCTCTAGATGATGGGGAGGAGCACTGAGAGACAGCAGTCCTCCACCCAACCCCTCAGGACTCCCAGCCCAGCCTGGGGAGGATCTCAGGTCTCCTTTCTCCCTTCAAAGGAAAAACAGGAAAGCAGCCTTGTCTTCAGGGCTTGGGGACATGGAGAGATGAGTGACATAGGGGCCCTTGCAGCTCAGCCTCCACGGAGCATGGCAGCCTCTGCCAACACAGAGCTCGAGGCTGGGGTCCATGTTTGCCGTGCTCAGGCTCTCAAACCCTGGGCAGAAGCCCTGGCAGGCATCTTTGTTCCACACCTTCTGAATGCAGCACCAGCTGGATTGAGCTCAGAGAGACGTTCCCTCCCTGAATATTCCCCTCCGGACACGAAGCCCTTCTCAGCCTAAGGAGGACTGGTGGATGACACAGGAAGGAGGAATATCACCTCCCTCGGCACTGTGTCCCCGTGGGTCCAGCGCACCCCTAGCCACGTTGCAGGAGGCTCTCCTTCAGAGGCTGGGTTTAGGCTCAGGAGCTGAGACACCCCCCCAAGCCACCCCCCATCAGACATACACTGGTTCTGCCTCTTAGCAGCAGCATGAGCTGATCTTTCCAATTACAATGATGATGATAAAGGCACCGGTTGCTCCATGTTATTGTAAAGGTTTGTAAAATAATCCATGCAAGGTGCTTGTGGAGAGGAAGAGCTCAGTGAAGAGTGTCTGTTCAGACCAGGGTGATGACTGTTATTTTCTTCCATCCATTCCTCCCCCTTTGCCCACCCGCTACCTGTCCATACTTCCCTGCCGTCGACGCCCTCCTATCCCACCGTCTGCATGCTAAGGCTTCTTTGAGGCCCCCAGACTGGGCAGGTCCCCTGCATCCGCTAGCTTTGCATTGCAGCTTTCTCCTTCCCAGTACTTTCCAGAACGTGATGAATTCATTCTGGGTGGAGCACTGCCCTCCTGACCTGGAGTCCTGAGCCAGCAGAGACTGTGCCTATTTCATTCATTGGCATAGCCCTGGTGCCTGACACAGGGTGTGGTGGCATGGTGAGGAGCCCAGTGAAAGCCCTCCGAATGAATGAATGAGGAAGTGAATCAATGGTTACATGAGTGATGAGGGCATTTTGCCATCTGCCTGAGAATGTGTATTTAAGAGCAGAGTTCAGGGACTCAGAAAGACTAATTTTAATGTCAGCTCAGTCATTGACTTGCTGGTGACTTGGAACAAGATCCTGCTTATTTTTTATTTTTTCCATGCCCACCTCCTCCCTGCTTCTTTTTTTTAAATGTATTTATATATTTTATTTTTGGCTGCACTGGTTCTTTGTTGCTTTGTGCGGGCTTTCTCTAGTTGCAGCAAGCTACTCATCTTTGTGGCGTGCAGGCTTCTCATTGCTTTGGCTTCCCTCGTTGTGGAGTGCAGGCCCTAAAGCACGGGCTTAGTAATCGTGGCTCAAGGGGCTTAGTTGTTCTGCGGCATGTGGAATCTTCCTGGACCAGGGATCGAACTCATGTCCCCTGCATTGGCAGGCAGATTCTTAACCACTTGCCCCTACTTCTTCTTGAGTTTTAGTTTCCTCCTCTAGAAACTAACAACGCATCATAGAGTTGGCGAGGAGTCACTGGAGATCATGGGGAAATACTGCAGAGATATTGAGCTCCCAGTGCATAATAACTGCTTATTAAGCACTGGTTGTAACAATTATTCTTTTTTCTTTGTTTTTTTTATCGAAGTGTGAAAGTGAAAGTCGTTTGGTCGTGTCTGACTCTTTGCGACCCCATGGACTATCCAGTCCATGGTATTCTCTAGGCCAGAATACTGGAGTGGGTAGCTTATCCCTTCTCCAGTGGATTTTCCCGACCCAGGAATCGAACCGGGGCCTCTTGCATTGCAGGCGGATTCTTTACCAACTGAGCTGTAGATGATGTACAATATTATATAAGTTACAGGTGTCCAACGTAGTGATTCACAATTTTTAAAGGGTATGTATGCTCCGGGGACGACAGAGGATGAGATGAGTCTGAGTGAACTCCGGGAGTTGGTGACGGACAGGGAGGCCTGGCGTGCTGTGATTCATGGGGTCGCAAAGAGTCGGACACGACTGAGCGACTGAACTGAACTGATGCTCCATTTATAGTTATTATAAAATATCAGCTAGTCCTAATTATTATTAATATTCTCCTTGAAACAACCAGTGGCGTTTACTCTGCATTTTTATGTCAAAGTTCCCTGGACTGACCCACTCTCCTTCACTACTGGAAAGCTCAGGAATAGTTGACAAAAGCTTTCATTCATTCATTCATTCATTCATGCACACAGTGATTTGGCAAACACTTTCTGGGTGTTCTCCAAGTGCTGGGTTCAGAGCTGGTTGCTGGTGTGGGGAGTAGAAAGGAGGGTAGTGCAGGAGAAGAAAACCATCAAGTTCATCCTCTGGGCAAAAGGAAGTGGCAGAGACCCTCTGTCCACATCCTGTCACACCCCACCCTGCCCATGGCCCGTCCATCTGTGTCCTTTTCCTGTGCCTCTTTCATCCTGGCCTGGGGAGGGGGCTCTGCACCCCCACCCACCAGCAGCCATTTCCTGCCCTTCTGTCATCTGCCTCCTTTGATCCTTTTGTCAAGAGACTCTTAGAAGCCTCTGAGCCGTTGGCAACCCTGGCAACCTCTTCTCCTGGGCTGGTGACCCCCGCAGAGGTTGGAGCCACGTGGGCTTCTCTTGGGATGCTGCCCTGGGAGGCAGATGGTTTCTGGCCTCATTCATTCATTCACTCATTCAGCATTCATCACTCATTCACAGGCTCCAGCCTGTGAGGGGCCCACACAGAGTAAAAGACAGCCCCGGTCCCTGCCCTCATGGAGCTCCCAGACCATTCTGAAGGGTGATGGATGTGCATTGCTGATAAGGAAACAGGCCTCCAAACATGGGCCTAGGGTCTTCACCTGGCACGAGCGCCCTTGCCCAGCTCAGAAGCTCAGCTGATGCTCTTTTCTTTTGACTGCGCTGGCTCCTGGTTGCGGAGCCTGGGCTCAGTAGTTGCTGCGTGAGGACTTAGTTGCTCCTAGGCATGTGTGATTGCAGTTCCCTGACCAGGGATCAAACCTATGTTCCCTGCATTGGAAAGCAGATTCTTAACCACTGGACCACCGGAGACAGGGCTTCCCTGGTGGCTCAGACGGTAGAGAATCTGCCTGCGAATGCAGGAGACCCAGGTTCAGTCTCTGGGTTGGAAAGATCCCCTGGAGAAGGAAATGGCAACCCGCTCCAGTATTCTTGCCTGGAGAATCCCATGGACAGAGAAGCCTGGTGTGCTACAGTCCATGGGGTCACAAAGAGTTGGCCGCGACTGACCAGCTAACACTTTCCACCAGGGGAGTCCCTCCACTGATGCTTTTGAGGGGCTGCCATTTATTGAGGACTTACCGCGTGCTGGGTGCAGTGGCTCAGCGGTTTGTGGCCCCGCAGGAACCTGCTGACTCATCCCTCTAGCCCTGTGAGGGAGGGACGGTTATTCTCCCCATTTTATAGATGAGAAGATCGAGGCACAGAGAGATGAAGTCTGCCTGGGGCCCTGTGGCTTGTAGACGGCAGAGCTGGGTTTTGAACCTTGTTTGACAGAGTTCAGCACACATGCTGTTCTGTCCCCTGGTGAAAGAAGAAGGGTAGGGTGATCCAGGCATGAGGACCCTGGACTCACCTCTGCTACACAAGCTGGGGGACCCGCCCTTTCCACATTCTGGCCTCAGTAGTTCCAGCGGGTGGTTGGGTGGGTGGGAGGGTGGGAAAGAGTCAGGAAAGAGGGTGGAGGCCCACCTCCAGGGGAGGCCCTTCGGAGGCAGCTGTGTGGACTTGAAGGGAGGCCTCCTTTCTGCTCCACCCCCTCCTGGGGCCTCCAGTAAGAGGGAGGAGGAGGAAGAGGGTAGCTGGTTGGCGGGGAGGATGGTGGGGTCATCTCTGAGTCAGGACTCGGGGGAGAAGTGGGCAGGGCAGTTTCTTCACACCCTGGGTCCCACACCTTTTCCTCCCCCAACGCAGAGGCGGCCAATCCATCCATCCCTCCACCCACTCACCCACCCATCCATTTACTCATTCACGCATTCATTCGTTCACACACTCAGATACTGTGTGGGCAATAGGGTACACAGGTAGCCCAGTGTCTGTCCACAGTGAGCTTCCTGCGGGGCAGCTGACGACACGTGGAGAGCTCAGCACGAGGACGTTCGGGTGTGTTCAGCGCTGGGAAGCTGTGGAGTGAATGTCGTTGGGCTGCGGCCTCCTGCAGGAGCTGACGTTTGGGCTAAGATTGGAAGGATCAGTAACAAGAGCCCTGCAGCACCGTTTACAATAGCCAAGACACGGAAGCCAGCTAAATGTCCATGGACAGAGGACTGGATAAAGAAGATGTGGTACATATATACAACGGAGTATTACTCAGCCATTAAAAAGAATGAGCTAATGCCATTTGAAGCCACACGGATGGACCTAGAGAGTGTCATACTGAGCGAAGTAAGTCAGAGGAGGAGAAATATTATATGGCCTCCCTTATACGTGGAATCTAAAAATAAGTGATACAAATGAACACACCTACAAAACAGAAACATACTCACAGACTTCCAGAATGAACTTATGGTTGTCAGGGGGAAGGATGGGGGGAAGGGATAGTTAGGGAGTTTGGGACGGACATGTACACGTGGATAACCAACAAGGACCTGCTGTATAGCTCAGGGGACTCTGCTCAATGTCATGCGGCAGCCTGGATGGGAGGGGAGTTTGGGGGAGAATGGATACATGTTATCTGTAGGCTGAGTCCCTTTGCTGTTCACTTGAAACTATCACAATATTATTTGTTAATCAGCTACACCCCAATACAAATTTAAAGTCTTTTTTTTTTTCTTAAGGAGCCCCAGCAGCCCTGGGGAGAGGGTCTCCAAGTGTCAGGAATGGCAAGTGCAAAAGCCTGGAGTGAAGAGTGGAGGGGAGCCTGTGTGAGAGATGGAGGGAAGGATGTAAGATGGGGACCAAGGCAGAGTCCCACATGGGCTGGTACCACGGGCACAGAGTCCCATGTCCTTCTGGGTACAACGCGAAGCCACCGGGCATTGGACATGAACCCAGTCTTGTCTTCAAAGGCGCTGTGGGTCTCGCTGGGCTGCAGTGCGCAGGAGGCCGGGAAGAGTGTGGTGGAGGCGGGGAGGCCCTGGGGAGGCTGCTGTGCAGGGAGAGATGGAGGGGCTGGACCTGGGGTGGCTGTGGGAAGAAACGGGGCACAGGTCGGACAGCAGAGCCAACAGGACAAGCTTATGATTGGGTATGGGGGTCGGGGGGCCTGAGTTTGGGGACATTCACTTTTCATCCCTTGGGACAGAGCGGAGCCTGAGGTTGGGGTAAGAACTGACCCCTCTATGAGTGGTTGTTCAGTTGCTCAGTCATGTCCGACTCTTTGCGACCCTGTGGACTGTAGCACGCCAGGCTTCCCTGTCCTTCCCAATCTCCCAGAGTTTGCTCAAACTCATGTCCATTGAGTCGGTGATGCCATCCAACCATCTCCTCTGTCGCCCCCTTCTCCTCCTGCCCTCAATCTTTCCCGGCATCAGGGTCCTTTCTGATGAGTGGGGCAACCCCCAGACTACAGACTCCCTGGACCCACAGCCCCACCCCACATCCTCGTTTTCTGTAATTGATGGGGGCCCCACACTGTGTTTGATCAGCTGTCTGGGCCCCTCAGGGGCTGGTGGTCAGTCTGTCCCTCTGCATCGGTCCGTCTCAGAGAGGAGGGACCCCCAGGCAGAGGGAACGTCCACCCGAGTTGGAGCCAGACCCTCCTCGCTCTGCTTTGCTCCAATGCCTCCTCCCAGGAAGCCGGCCCTCCAGGCTGGGGGTTGGATGCTCTGCCAGCCGCGGGTGGCACTCCCTGGATCCCAGGACCCGGCCCCCACAACTGCCGGCTGTTTACCCACAAGGGCTTCTACCTGCCAGAGATCCCTGCTTTCCACAAGGAGCTCCAGCTCCCTGATGGCTGGGAAGGGCTGTTTTAGGGTCAGGACTATACCATCAGGCACCCAGAAAGCTGTGGCCTGGAAAATCCCATGGACAGAGGAGCCTGGTAGGCACAGTCCCTGGGGTCGCAAACAGTCCGACATGACTGAGCGACTTCATTTTCCTTCTTTCTTTCTTTGAGTCTTGTGAAGACACTGCCCGGCTCCTTCCTCCCTCGTGGCCTGACTCAGGGATGCCCCAGCACCCACCCCGCTGTCCAGCCACTTCCTCCCTCCTTCCTCATCCCCTTGTCCAGCAAAGCTACCCTTTTTTTAAAAAAATTATTTTTCATTAATTTATTTGGCTGCACTGGGTCTTAGTTGGGGCATGTGGGATCTAGTTCCCTGACCAGGGATCGAACCCAGGCCCCCTGTGTTGAGAGCTGAGTCTTAACCACTGGACCACCCAGGAAGTCCCAGCAAAATTACCCTTTAAGTCCTTCCCAGCAGTCCCTCTGCCTGCCTTCTGCTACCCCAGTCCAGGCCCCCATTATTTCTCGCCTGATATCTGCAGCAGCCACCCCGCTGGGCCCCCCTCCCCCGCTTCTCCCTTTGTCCCTGCAGTCCCTTCTGCTCGGAGAAGCCAGAGCAATCTTTCTGGAAGGTCTCTGAATGCATCGCTCCTCTGCTAAAACCTTCCATGGCTCCCCATGACCCTCAGCATAACATGGAAACTAACATAAGCCCCAGGAAAGGCCCAACCCAAACTGACTTCTCCACCTCCCTCCTTGGTGGTACTTTCCACAGCTTGTAGCTCTCTGCTTCTGAAACGGAACATACTGCAATTGTTTGAATTAGCCCTGTTTTCTCCTCACCCTTGGGCCTTTGCACGTGTTATGTGTCCTTTGCCAGGAGCCTCCCCACAGCCTCTGCCTGGCTGACTCTGACTCAAGCTTTGGGTTTCAGATTAGACCCTCTTTTGCTGCCCTCTCCCCAGACCCTGCCCTGCCCATCACACCCCTGACCACCCTGGACAGATCCTCCTCTTCAGGTCCTCATCATGCCCACACACAGGAGGTGTCTGGGAGACGGTTCAAGGGCAAGTGGGAGGGTCAGGCTCAGGCCTCTGGGGTATGTGGGCAGGGGAGAGAAGGAGGCAGCCTCAGTGCCACTGTTGTAGCAAATGTAACCCCCTGTCTCTTGGGCACCAACAGAGTCCCATGGAAGGCCTTGGGCTACAGCCACAAATTTAGGAGCAGCTGGAGGGCACTGCCAAGGACAACATACTGGTGACTGCGTCCTGCTCTGTGACAAGAGCCATCCTTGCTGGAGGTCACTCTGTCCCTTTCTCATCCCCAGGTCACAGAGGAGGAAACTGAGGCTCTGAGCGGTGCAGGGACTTGCTCAAGGTCACATAGTCCTGCCAGTGGTGGGGGTAGGAACCCCGGATTATGGCTGCATTTGTCATCAGCCACCACCTGGCTGGTTTGGGGCACTTCACCTAGACTCTGCAGGCCTCCAGAATAATGGGTTTCTTAACTGCAATGACCGCTTTTCAGGGGGCTTGTGCAGACAGCGCCCTGAAGGTGAGCATGATGCAGACACAGCTTTCGGAAGAGGTGGGTCAGAGAGGGGCGGTGACGTGGTCGGGGTCACAGAGCGTGGAGGGGTGGTGGGGGCCAGCTTCAGAGGCTGTGGTATCTGGTGAGATTTTTTTCATTCAGCTTCTCTCTGAAACGGCAGCGATCAGGGCTGGCGGGTGGGTGCGCTGCTCGGCCGGGTCAAGGGAGAGCTGGGGAGGCTCCAAGGTGTCAGGGCTGTGGCTTCAGGCCCGCTCTGGCCCTGGCTCTCCCTCTGCTCCCAGGGCAGGAGTGGGGATGGGGAGCATGAAAGGAGTGGTGGACACGTGAGCCACTCAGAGGCTGGAGCCCACCTTCCTGGCCAACTCTGTGGGGTCTCAACATAACGCTTCACTCCCCTGTTCCTGGCGCAACTTGGAAACTTTGGGGGTGAGCCTCAGTGGCAAAAAAAAAAAAAAGGAATCAGCCAGCTCGTCTGCAGCTTGGCGCAGCCCCGTGGGAAGAGCACTGGATGAGGAGTCCAAGCTAGGCTCTGGCATGGCCTCCCTGCGTACCTGGCCCAGGCCTGCTCCCTCTCTGGGCATGGGATTCCTGGTGAAAATCTCTCACGTCAACCTAATTCCCCTTGATGCTCTGGATAGCTCATCCAGGGTAGGGATGGGAGTTCAGAACCTCGTCCTCTCCAGGGCCTCCTCAAGTGAGTAAAGGTGATGACCTGGTTGGTCAAAATCACTCACAAAGGGCCAAAACCAACTGCGGCTCAGAACACCAAGAAAACCATCCCCACGCTTGCTCTCAGGAGACGTAAAACATGCGGGTTTAATCCCTGAGTCAGGAAGATCCCTGGAGGAAGGCATGGCAATCCACTCCAGTATTCTTGCCTGGAGAATCCCATGGATAGAGAAGCCTGGTGGGCTATAGTCCATGAGGTCACAGAGTCAGACAGGACTCAAGTGACTTAGCACACGCTCACGCTTGCTCTCAGTGCAAGAGAAGGCTTCAGACTGAAGTTGAAGGTGGCGGGTAAGGCGGTGTCAAGTTAATACCTTTTGAGAATTTATGGGGGGTGAGCCACACTTGCCCACCCACAGTAGTAGTCTGTCTTTTGGCCTGAGTGTGGACTCCCTATCCTTACTGCCTCAGTGCCATGATTATTCACATCCTGAGATATTGTTGGGTGCCTGCTCTGTGCCAGGCACAGAGGCTCAGAGGGGAGCCCACAGTCAGGCCAGGGAAGTTATCCAGAGCCTGAGAATTAGAACACAGTGTGGCACGAGGGATCACCATCCCCATTTGCCAGATGGGGAATCTGAGGCTTAGAGAAAGGGGCGCTGAGCTGGGAGCTGGAATTCAATGCCTCCACAGTCTCCTACAAACCACACAGGAGCTTGGCAACCCTCAGGAGGCTTGTGGACCCCTTGGCAGGGCCCACAAGAGGTCACACAGTGGTGCCTGTCTGTGCGCCTCTTGCTGCCTCCATTTCAGCTTCTGGGAGGTACAGGGCTGCCGTTAGCCACAGGGCCTTTGCACATGCCTGGACTTCTCTCCCTCGTGCTGTAACAGCCCTAGACCATGTACCCACGAGGATGGGGTTAGGGCCAGTTTCTCCCATGTTTACTGGAAATCCACTCCAGTATTCTTGCCTGGAAAATTCCATAGACAGAGGATCCTGGCAGGCTACAGTCCATGGGGTTGCAAAGAGTTGGACATGACTGAAGCGACTGAGCATACATGCATGCATGCACCCATAAAACCATCACTACTGTCAAGACAGTGAACACATCCACCACCCTTCAAAACTTTTCCTGTGCCCCTGTGGGACCTCCCAGCACCCAGAGTCCCCAGGCAAACACAGAGCTGCTTTGTCACTATAGGTCAGTTGGCACTTTATAGAATGTTCTAGAAATGGAGCCACACAGGATGCGCTCTGTGTCTCCTGGCTCCTTTCACTCAGCATCACGACCTTGAGATTCCTGCCCGTTGCTGCAGCATCGGCAGTTCATTTCTTCTTACTGTTACCGAGTCCTGTTCCCTGGTAGGGATGCCCAGGACCTGTGGAGCCACTCTCTAGCCAATGCATATTTGGGTTGGTTCCAGTTTTGCCTGTTACAAATGCAGCTGCGGTGAACATTCGTGTCCAAGTCCGCGTGGACCTAAGTTTTCCTTTCTCTGGGATAAATGCCTAGGAGGGGAATGGCCTGACCATATGGAAGGTGTATGCTCCACTTTTGAAAAAGCTACCAAATGTTTTCCAGAGTGCTTGAACCATTTTACACTCCCATCAGCAGAGGAGGAGGGTCCCAGAGGAAGAGGGGACTGGAACCCCAGCTCAGCCCACTAGAGCTTGTGTCCCTCACTTCCAGGCCCCAGACCTCCAGGACCGTCTGTCTCAGCTGGCCTTGCGCCCCCAGCGCCTCTGGGCTGCAGGAGAGGGACCAACCCACAGCAGGGGGCTGGGCTGCCATCTCGCCCTCCCCTGCAGGGGTCTGGCTTCCCTTTCCAGCAGAGAGCTGCCTTCCCCAGCCCCCACCCTCTGCCTTCCCCAGCCCCCCCATACTCTGCCTTCCCTGGCCCCCCTGGACGACAGAGCTGGGCACACAGCGGGTGCCAGGCAGATGTCGCTGGGCCCAGGAAGCAATGGGCTGGACCTCCCTGGGTTCTTGTCTCTGGCTGTGTGAGGGGGCCTGGGGCCTCCCAGGCCCCTGACAAAGGCTCCTGGGTGGTGGGGGGAACGCTGAGGGTTTCACTGGGCTAATTACCAAGCTGGTGAGAGGTGAGTGTGTGTGCGCGTGTGCGCGGGGAAGGGGCCTTGTGCCTTTGAGCACTGGGACAGGAGAAAGAAAGAACCATCAGAACCTAACAGGGGGTGGGGGGACAGAGACGAGGACCAGAAAGAAGCCGCCGAACCGAGGAGGGGCAAACCTCCCCTGCCAGACCCCAGGGAGGTGCGAAGAAGGCGGGGTGGGGTGCCAGAGGGGAGCAGGAATTCTTCATTAAAAATGAAAGCCCGCAGCCGGGCCCGCGGCGGCCGAGGAGCCAGGCTGCCGGCAGCTTCCAGCTCGCGGGAGCTGCGAGGCCCGCGCCGGCTCCAGCCGCCCGCGGCCGACCTCACGCGTCCTCAAAGCCAGCCTGTCCCACTTCCCCCGCCGGTTGCTACAGCAACTGAGCTCTGAGTAATCAGCTGCACGGTGACCTTTCTTCCCCCGGAGAGAGGGAGGGAGGGAGGGAGGGGGGCCGGGGGGGAGAGAGGGGGGAGAGGGAGGGGGAGGAGGCTTGGAGGAAGGGGGGAGGCGGAAGGGAGGAGGGGGAGAGGATGGTGAGGGGAGAACAGAGGGAGAAAGATGAAGAGGAGGAGGGAGGGGGAGGATGGCGGAGCGGTGGGGGGGGGGGGGGAGACGGAGGCGGAGGTGGGGAGGAGCAGGGGGAGAGAGAGGAGGCAGGCTGAGCGGCCGGTCAGAGCTGTAGAAACACTGCAGCTGGGGTCTGGGGCTTTGCGGGGAGGAGCTGGCAGTCAGAAGGCAGAGCGAGGAGGGGGTAGCTGGCAGCCCTGCGGTGGGGGCAGGGAGACGCTGCAGAGCTGGCGTGGGGGAGGCCCGTGGAGGGGTCTGACCCCCACTGATTCCTACCCAGCACCGCCTTCACCCGACCCCCATCTCACGCCCTCCTTTACCCTCAGGCTGCCCCTTTCCAGTCGCGGGGCATTAGGAGAGGTGGACAAGTCCCTGTGTGCACTCTGGCTCCAAAGATACCCTTTTGGAGCGGCCTCGACTCCCCCATTACCCAGATGGGAAAAGTGAGGCTCCGAGGCTTGACAGTTTCAGAGCCTTTCACCCTCTGTGACACCCCTCCCCGCCTCCTCTCATCTGCCTAGGACTGTGAGGCAAAGCCAAGCCAGGGCCAGGTCCGGGATGAGTCCGGGGTCCACCCCCACCCCCGGCTCCCCCACTGCTCTGCTCTCTGGCCTCCATCTTCCTGGTTGTAAAGCAGAGATGCCCGAGGAGGTGCATGCTGCCCAGGGAGGCAGCCCTTGTTAGGGAGGGTCCATCGACCCTCTCAGACCCAGGTATTGATCTGAAATTCTCTTAACACAGCAGAAGCAAGGCAGGGAGGATGTGAGAGACCCAGGGAGCTGGAGGAGCTCAAGGAAGGGCATGGTGCAGACAGGTGTCGGCCACCCAGGGACCCCTGGGGAGTCAGGGCCCCCAACCTGGGAAGGGCTTGGGGACCTCTTAGTATCAGGTATCCTGCCCGCCCACCAGGGGCTCCTCCCCAGCTCAGCAGCCCTGGGCCAGCATCAGGCCCATCACTCGCCTGCTCGCCTGGCCCTGGGGACCCGCCTGCCTCCTGTTTACAGGCAACAACCCCCCCCCCCCCAGCCCCCGCCCCAGTCAGAGTCACAGCCGCCCGTGGAGTGGGGGAGGGATGACAGATGGCGGAGGTGCCATTTTAACCAGAGTCTGCAGCAGTGGGGGAAGGGGAGGAGGGACCCTCGGGCTGGTGGGGGCTGGGACCTTGCGTTGCTGCCACCTCCTGGGGCCTTGGGTCTCCATTCCTCTCACGGCAGCACCTCTCCCTAGCCCGAGGCACCCAGGCCTGAGGGGGCACTGACCCAACAACCATGTCACTTGGGCCACCCAGACTCCCATGGACTCGGCAGGTGCCCCTTGGGTAGGCTGGGTTGGGAGGGGCCCCTGGGAGACAGTCTCTCAAGGCTCCATGGCAAGGAGAGTCCCATGAGCCCCCAGCTCACAGCAAGGACTCCACTACTGGCCAGGAAATGCCAGGCGTTGGCCGGAGTAGCAGTAGCGGGAGGAATCATGGCCCCAGAGCCCAACCTTTATTTAGCTCCAGGCTTCAGCTGAAAGCCTTAAGGCACAGATCTTGGAAGGGGGCTGCATTCTTAGCTCTTCACTGAGGCCTGTTCAGAACTTCTTTGGACCCCAGCATTTCATCTCTAGTGGTGAAGGGTCCTGGTCCCACCCCACCCACCTCGCTGGAGGTGAACCAGCCAGTGATGGGGAAGTGAAGTCGATCAGTCGCATCTGACTCTTTGCGACCCCATGGACTGTAGCCCACCAGGCTCCTCTGTCCATGGGATTTTCCAGGCAAGAGTACTGGACTGGGTTGCCATTCCCTTCTCCAGGGGATCTTCCCGACCCAGGGATTGAACCCGGGTCTCCCACATTGCAGGCAGACGCTTTACCATCTGAGCCACCAGGGAAGCCCTGAGATGGGGAAGCAGATGGCAAAGCACACTGGTACCTCCGAGGCCCGCCTTTCCTAGGTGAGGAAAGCAAGACTCAGAGAGGTGAGGTCACTTGCCCAGGGTGACCCAGCTGGTAACGGGAAGCGCCACACTCTGGGCCGTCCAGAAGGAGGTACGTATGAAGCCACAACGTGGCCGCGCAGAGTGGGCGTTCAGGCTAGCTGCTGTGGCCACGAGCCTGCCTGTACCTGGGGCTCTCGACTCCCTGGAACACCCATGTGTGCAGCCAGTCCTTCGCACACGGGATGCTCATTCTACAGCAAGCCTGTGGGCCATCATTTGGTTCCCGTGGAGATAATAGCAAGGGCGGCTGTGCCACTCTGAGCCCAGCCCCCGGCCCCTCGCTGGGCAGAGCAGCCACACGTGTTTTGTCATAGGAAGCTCCGAGGCACCCTCCCTGGTGGCTGCTGCTCTCCCTGTTTTCAGGTGAGGAAAGTGAGGCTCAGAGAAGTGTGTTGACTTGCCTCAGGTCCCCACCACACTGAGTGCCAGAGCTGGAATTGGAATCCACTTCTTGATCTCAGAGATGACCTCATAACCCCCGCCCGAATCAGCCAGGCTCAGCCAGACTCAGGGGTGTGGGTGCTGCCCATGCTGGACTTGCCTGTAAACCAGAATTCCCTTGAGCTCATTAGGAAATGTCGATGGAAACTGCACAGAAGTTCCCCTGTGGGCACAGGAAAGAGGAAGCTCATCACAGGACAGGCACAGAACAGGGTGAGACTGGTCAGTAGGGCTGGAGAGGCCATGGTGCCATGGGGTACTCACAGCCCAGGGATCTTTTCTCATCCCTGGGTAGTGGTGGTGGGGCAGGGAGTGGGGAGCAGGGACCATTGCCCCTTCAGGCAGATAAGGAAGCTGAAGTCCAAAAAGGTCAGATGATTACTACAAGCCCCAGTGATTCCCATTAGGGTGAGAATCAGGGCAAAGGCAAGATTCCCAACCCCCAACCAGTTACCACTGCTGCCTCTGTCCACCCCCTCACCCACCCTCCATCCTCCTCTCTCCATCTTCCCATCCATGCCCTCATCTGTGGATCTCTCCACCCAGCTACCATCTGCCCATCCATCCACTCACCCACCTACCCACTCATTCATCCATCTGCCCATCCATCCACCCACCCATCCATCCATGAACCCATTCACTTGTCCATCTTCCCAACTACACCTCCATCCACCACTCATCCATCCACCCATCTTACATCTATCCATCCTGTCCGCTCACCTACCCACTCCTGCATAAACCCATTCACCCATCCGTCTTCCCATCTATGCATCCAGCGCTTTGCCCACCCACCCACCCACTCATCTATCCATCATCTGTCCATCCACCCACACATTCACCCATCCATCCATCCATTCATCTACCCATCTCTTCATTTATCAGCTCATCCGGTCATCTAGCTCTCACCTATCCAACCACCACGCCCCATGTAGCCATCTATCCGTCTACCACTCACTCCCCTTTCATTCATCTATTCATTGTACTTTGCTGTTGTTCAGTCGCTTTATTCTATAGCTATTCTGAGTCCGGTTCCTTCACCTTTCAGTTCTTAAACATATTCTTATGTGACCTGGACAAGGAAATGGCAACCCATTCCAGTATTCTTGCCTGGAGAATTCCATGGACGAGGAGCCTGGTGGGCTACGGTCCATGGAGTCACAAAGAGTCGGACTCAACTGAGTGACTAACGCTCTGTGAGCTGGGTGCCGATGCTGTCTTCTCTGTGGAAGTGTACCAACTCCCCATCTCCCAGTTCAGCATAACAGTTGCAACTGGTCCCCATCAAGACCGCAGCTCCTGTGCAAGAGGTTCAAGCTGCGCTCCTTCCCTCCTTGCCTTCACTTGGGTGGGATCTGGCCTGGAGGTGCTTCTTCTCCTTTTCTCTTCTGAGTCACTTCACCTCCCCATCTGGGTATTTCAGTCCCAAGTGAGAGACCTCAAAAATGTGGAAGATGATTGAGCCACCAACATGGAGGTCACTTCCATAGCCTTTGTTGTTGTTGTTGAGTCGCTGAGTTGTGTCTGACTCTTTTGTGATCCTATGGACTGCAGCCCACCAGGCTCCTCTGTCCATGGGATTTCCCAGGCAAGAATACTGGAGCAGGTTGCCATTTTCTTCTCCAGGGGATCTGCCCGACCTAGGGATCAAACTCGAGTCTTCTGCATTGCTAGGCAGATTCTTTACTGCCGAGCCTTGCCACTATGCAAAGCACATGGATCATCAGGGCACTGGGGACTGTGCCATGAGCATCAGTGTTGGCCAGGGGATGGGCCAAGACCCACCAGTCCCGGGACCAAGGATCAGAAGGATGATCGGGACCAGGCCACTTCTGCACCTGCCTCCAACCTGCTGTGTGACAAATGGCAACTGAAAACACAACAGTTATCCCTGTTCTGAGGACCGGAGTGAGACGTGGCATTTCAGGAAAAGGCAACAGCCTTTCAGCAACTCGATGGGGAGGTTTTTGAAGGGTTTAGCAGGGCTCAGCCTTTGAGGTGTACATTCTCTTGTTACTAAAATCTTCCAGAAAGGTCCCTTGATTCTGCTCAGGCCAGCCAACTAGGTATGAGCGTAATTCATTCATTCATCCTGCGTTAGCTGTATACCAGGACTGGTACTAGGGCGGGGGCTTCCCTAGTTGCTCAGCTGGTAAGAATCTGCCTGCAGTGCAGGAGACTCTACTTTGATTCCTGGGTTGGGAAGATCCCCTGCAGGAAGGCATGGCAACCCACTCCAGTATTCTTGCCTGGAGAATCCCCATGGACAGAGGAGCCTGGTGGGCTACAGTCTATGGGGTCGCAATGAGTTGGACATGACTGAGTGACTAAGCACAGCACAGGACTTGTTTAAGACTCTAGAAATCAATAACAAATATTTTCTGCCCCTCAGAAATGTGCTGACCCTCGCCTTGGGACAGAAACCACAGTCATATTGCATGTGTAGTGGTTCAGGAGCCAACTCAGTCCTGGGGGCTCTGAGGAGGGGTGTCAACTGGGCCTGGACTGGGCTGGCTAGGAGGGGGTCCCAGAGCAGGGGCACACTCAGGATCTGGAAGGACAAGTCTGATTGGAAAAGGGCCTTCGGGACAGAAGGAACAGAAGGATAGCCCCTGCAGAGCCACAGGGGCAGGGGAGGGGCAGAAAGGGGGAAGAGAGGACAAATGAATCCCTACTGTGTGCGATAGTGGGGGGAGGGGACACTGTACCCAGCGTCCCCCTCTCATTATCTCATGGATCCTCCCAACAATTCTGTGGCCGTCATTCCATCCTCTTGCACATTTCATCGATGATAAAGCCAGGCTCAGAGAGGGCCAACAACCTTCCCAAAGTCACACAGCTTCCACACACTGGATCTGTCAGTCTGACCTCAAAGTCTGGAGCCTCTGCGCATTGCCCCTTCCCTTGAACATCTCGCCCTCAAGGTGGAGGTGTGGGAGAAAGCGCCCCGTCAGCACTGGCTCTCTGGGGCAGCTAGGATGCTCGCGCACTCATTCAGATTAGCAAATATTTAGATTAACAAATATTTATCCCCTTCTCCTCGAGGTCAGGCCCCACACTGGCCTTGGGGGTAGGGCTGTGACGACACTGCAGCCCCTCCCTGCCTTCCTGGGGCTCCCTGGTAGGGGGAGGCGATGGGGATAGAGCTCAACTCCAGGCAAAGCCCTGCTTCATCCAGACTTAAAAATAAACCCAGGTTCTGCCCAGGCCCAAAGAGTGGGGGGCCACAAGCCCCCAGAGCCACGGCTCTGGAAGGCAGCAGACAAAGCTGTCAGCTCGGAGCAGGCTCCTCTCATCAGCATGGGGCCCCAGCCTCCCTGCTTAAAGATCGCCTCGGGCGCTCTCTTAAAGATGCTAACGTCGCAGCTGACATTTGGGAGATCCTGGCAGGCGATCAAACCCAAGCTGAAAAATCGGAGCTGCCGGGCGGGGGCGGGCACCAGGCAGCGGGGACCGGGGCTGGTTGGGGCCGAGGGCAACAGGGCTCAGGCGGCCACTGCTGGCTAAGGCTGTGCTTTCCGACTGGCCCAGTGCGGGTGGGGACTGGGCTGTCTGCTGGAAAGACCCAGCAGAGAAGGAGGGGGAATGCAGAAGGCAGGGAAAGAAGTGAGAGGAGAATGGCTATGGAGAGACTGAAATCTCTTAGTTCGTCCCCCAACTCAGGGCATCATCTGTCAATAATCAGACCAGCTGGGGTAAGAAAATCCACAGGATGAAGAGTTCTAAAAAAAAAGAGAGAGAGATAAGGTGGAGAAAGATTCCGGGTGCCAGTTACACCTCTGACTGCAGCGCTCAGAAATGGGTAATGGTACCCTACTCCAGTACTCTTGCCTGGAAAATCCCATGGACGGAGGAACCTGGTGGGCTGCAGTCCATGGGGTCGATAAGAGTCAGACATGACTGAGGGACTTCACTTTCACTTTTCACTTTCATGCATTGGAGAAGGAAATGGCAACCCACTCCAGTGTTCTTGCCTGGAGAATCCCAGGGACGGGGGAGCCTGGTGGGCTGCCATCTATGGGGTTGCACAGAGTCAGACATGACTGAAACGACTTAGCAGCAGCAGACGTGGGGAGCAGAGCACTCTGGGCAGCTGAGAGGTCAGAGGGCGGAGGTCAGAGAGCAGAATTCCCACTCCACAGCTGCCTTGGACACGCTGGGCCTTCCGGAAACTTCCAGATGCCTGAGCCCGCCTTGTCTCCTTTCCCTTTCTTTGTATGCAGTCTCCTTTCCAGCCACCCACCACTGTCCACCCACCTCTACCCTCTCACCCACCTACCTACTCACCCATCCCACCTACCCCTGCCTCACCAGTTCACCTCTGTTCATCTACCCAGCCATGCCTCTACCTAGGTTGCCAATAACCTCCTTCATTCATCCATCCATTAGTTCATCTCCTCAGCCAGCCATCCTCCACGCGTTCACCCATCTCCAGCCATTCATCCATCTTCACTCATTCATTCATCCGCTCCACCCAAATGTCCATTCGTTCCCTATGCATCTACCCAGAGACCACTTCTTCAGCACAGGAGAGGCACAGCCAGCCCCACCTTAGGGGGTTCGGGAAAGACTTCCTAAGCTGAGACACAAAGAATGGGTAGATGCGATCCAGGCAAAATGGAGGAGGGGCCCGTGTTTCCCAGAGAGATGGGAGGCGAGAGACAGGGGTCTCTCAGGGGAACATCAGGTTGTGTTCTGGCCTCTGCTTAAGAGAGAATAGTTTACCAGTGAGCCCCGGAGAGGCGAGCTCTGAGGCTGGAGTGGGCAGGGAAGCTGGGCACACCGGCTCTGAGGAGGGGATGTGAAAGACCCGGAAGGCCAGGTTATGGTTCTGCAGCTGTTTACCACCGACCCCTTCAAACAGGCCCATCAGTTCCTGCAGCCCTTCCCCCACCTCTCCATCCTCCCAAATCCCAACATCTCATGGTTAGATCGCAACAGCCCCACACTTACAGGCGTTTTTTTTTCTTTTTAATATCTGTGAATTCTGGCTTCTCAGGGTCAGAGCCATGCCTTATCCATCCTGGTGTCCTGTCCCATGGTACTTCGCCAAACAATATATATCCTGCCCCCCAATCTTCCCCTTCTTCCTTGAGGGCACCCCTTCCATACACCCAGTCACTCTTGCCCGGAACCTGGGCTCCACCCTCATTCCCTTCCTCTCTCTCCAGTGCCACCCCCTTGAGAGTTGATCCCCCAGACCTGTCATTTCACCTCTGACATACCTTGAATCTTCTCTCCACCTGCTCAGCCACCAACTTGGATCAGAGCAGCAGTCTCCTCGCCTTCAGGCTTGCTGTCCATCAGGCCACATGCTGGGTGCCATGAGAGAGCTCTTTCTGCATTGGAAATGTGACTGTTCGATTCTCCCACTTAAACCTTTCATGGATAACCTTGTCCACTAGATAAAGTCTTAAGTCACTGCCACTGCCAAGAAGACCCTTCCCTAGCTGGCCAGAGCTGCCTTCTCTGGGCTCCAGGTTCATCCCTCTAAGATATGAAATCCGTCAAGTTCATTGCTATTCATCTTGGGTCTCCATAACTATGATCCTGGCTCCAGCCCCTGGACGTCTTGGCCCAAAGCCTAGAAACATCCTGAGTCGTCAGCTCCCTGCTCATCCCCACTCTTGTCTCCACTTAGACCCCTCATTCTGTCTCATAGAGCCAGCAAGCCATCCCATGTCCTCCATCCCACCACCAACACCTGGTTGGCCCTCAGGTAAAAGAAAATATTGCTAAAAGCTGCAAGAATACTCCCAGACCCTCCTTCCCCACGACTGACCATTTCCATTTGTTATTTGTGCCTTAAACCAAAGCCAACTGCTTGGCCTCTTCTGTGCCTACAAAACACTTTTTTAAAAACTGATTTTGTGGCTACAGAAAATTTCCTTCCTGTCTTCACATTCACAGGAAAGAGAAAGCCCTGGCCCTGACTCAGAATTGGATTCTAGCTGGAGGCGTCCTTTCCGCGGCTGGCTCCAGGGAAAGGGTTTATCTGTTTGTTTCTTGACCTTGAGCGGGAGCTGAGGCAGCCAGAAAGAGGAGAGACAGGAGCTGGGAGGGGAAGGAGGTGAAAAGCTGAAACTGTGGCCCCAGAACCCTGCACTCTGCCCCGAGGGACCAGCCAGGTGAAATTAGAAGAAAGGAAGGAGACAGGCCATGCTGCAGGCACCGAGGACCACAGAGGTCCTGAGGAATGGCTGCCTCTTTGGCTTCTGGTCCTCTGAGGTCCCCAGGGTGTCCCCATCCCTCATCCCCTTGGAAACGAAACAAGCTAGAGAGCTGGAAGGAGAAGTAAACCACCCAAACAGATCAACTTTGCCATCCATACGGGGGCCAACTGAGGCTGTTACAGATCCAATGCTAAGCGGTGGCCATCAGTCCAGGCAAGCGTGCTGTGCCCTCCGTGAGCCTGCATGCTGAGGACAGTGGCACCTACAGGGTGGAGGGGTGGGGGCAAGAGGTAACGAAATAAAGCAAAGCTCCCTTCTCAGAAAGGGTCTCCTTCCTGACACATGACTGAAATTTAACCCACACATGTATTGAGCATCTCCTATTTGCCTGGATCCTTGCTCTCAATGATCTGACCATCTTTTCTCCAATTAAACTGGGGGCACATTTCAAGCAGAGACCGTTTATTTTCTCCCAAATAACTTCATTCTTACTACAAAAGTAAGACAGGCTTGTTATAGGTATTATAGAGAATACAGATAAGCTCAGTGAAGATATTAATAATAAGACTGCTTTTAATCTTGTAACTCAATGATGGCCACTTTTGAGGTTTGGAGGGCTCACTTCCTCTCCTGGTCCTCCTCACCCAGCATTCTCTCTTGGAATCTTGCACGCAACAGACATGTAAGAAGGATCTTTTGTCTGACCCTTTACCTGTTCATTCATTACTCATTAATTCCAAAAGTGATCACTGAGACCTCAGTAGGTCACAGTTGGTGGTTTACACTCTTTGGGGTGGAAAGAGATGTTTAGACACCAAAGCTCGTGTCTGCGCTGTGTGCTGGTGCCAAGTCGCTTCCAGTCGTGTCCGACTCTTTGCGACCTCATGGACTGTAGCCTGCCAGGCTCCTCTGTCTGTGGGATTCTCCAGGCTAGTGTCAGTATAACCTGAATAAAAGCTGAGGTTCCCCGTGGCTCAGTCTTGGCACTGAGTGACTTCATAGTCCAGCAAGTCAATAATATTTAAATGAGTTTTCTGAATTCACTTTTCCCACAAAGAACTTCAAAGGGATCAAATTCACAACCCTCAGCAGAACAGCCTTTTTCTTTTAAATTAATTTATTTTTAATTGGAGATGATTGCTTTACAATATTGTGTTGGTTTCTGCCATATATCAACATGAATCAGCCATAGGTATGTGTATGTCCTTTTCTTATTAAAAAAAAAATATTTTTGGCTGTACCACGCAGCATGTGGGATTTTAGTTCCCCAACCAGGGATCGAACCCACACCCCCTGCCTTGGAAGTACAGAGTCTTAACCGAACTGGACCACGAGGGGAGCCCCTTAGCAGCCAATTTGCTCTCACCCTAGTTTTCTTCACTGGTGGCTCCTGCAAGGCAAGAGACCTGGGTTCAATCCCTGGGTCAGGAAGATTCCCTGGAGAAGGAAATGGCAACCCACTCCAGTACTCTTGCCTGGAAAATCTTATGGACGGAGAAGCCTGGTGCAGGCTACAGTCCATGGGGTCGCAAAGAGTCAGACACGACTGAGTGACTTCACTTTCTTTTCTTTCTTTCTAGTTTTCTTGGTAGAACCTCTAGGATTTTGCACAAACTCCTGACCAGTTCTGACACCAAGCTATGGGCCTTTGAGTCGCTCTGTGTTCTTTCTCTTCTTTCTCAGATTCTTATCATGATCTACGCTCAATGGCCAAACCCTTCTCCATCCTCCTGCAGACAGAGTAAGTGGGCAAGAGCCCAGATTCAGATCCAGATCCTGGACCCTGTGACTCATCAGCTGTGCGGTCTTTGGCAAGCCACTTGATCCTGTGTAACCCAAAGTGTGGTCCACAGGCTAGTGCTGGGACACGCGTTGTTTGTTGACGCGATAGGGGAAGCATACAGGCCGATAATAATTTAGAAGTGTTCCGAGCAGTTTGGCACTGCCTGCATCCAGTCGTGACGGTGTAGGTGACAAAAGCTTGGAGTTTTTCTCCCCTAAGTTCCTTCACCGCGGATAGTTTGAGAAGCACAGACTTAACCTATTCGGTGCCTCAGTTTCCTCCTCCGTAAAATGGGAATAAGGATGACCCATAATCTCATCAGGTCTCTGGGAGGAGTAAATATGGTTAATTTATGGGAGGCACTGAGAATGGTGGCTGGGCACTGAAAACTCTCTTGATTTAAAAAAAAATATTAAAAACATTTTTTGAATTAAAATTTATTTATTTATTTTTGGCTGTGCTGGGTCTTTGCTGCTTTGCATGGACGTTCTCTCGTTGCAGCAAGCCAGGGCTACGTTTCATTGCTGTTCTCGGGCTTCTCACTGCGGAGGCTTCTCTTGTTGTGGAGCACAGACTCCAAGCATGCGGGCTTCAGGGGTCTCAGCACTTGGGCTCAGTAGTTGCAGCTCAGCCCGCAGAGCACACAGGCTTCAGTTGCTGTGGCTCACGGGCTTGGTTGCTCTGCAGCATGTGGAATCTTCCCGACCCAGGGACTGAACCCACATCTCCTGCATTAGCAGGCAGATTCTTTACCACTGAGCCACCTGGGGAAGCCCCATCAAGACCTAGGTGTTTTTTTTTTTTTCCCCTCTATCCCTGAATCTGGGATGGCCCCAGTACCAGCTTTGAAAAGCAGAATGCAGTCAATGTGATGCTGTGGGATGTCTGAGATCTGAGGCCTCTACATTCACCCTTCCTGGAGTGCTCCTTCTTGGAAGCCAGCTGCCATGTGAAAAGCCGCCATAGTGTGAGGAAGCCCAAGAGAGGGGGAGGACAAGAGAGAGAGGCCAGTGGAGGAGCACTGAGGTGCCTGACCTACTGAGTAAGACTTCTCCAACCTTCCAGCCCAGCTGCCAGCTAAATGCAACTGAGTAAACACCCCCACCCACACCCTCACGCTTCTCTTGATACAGGTAACGTTTTCTGGTCTCGCACACAGTTGTCAGCTGGATTGTGTCTCCCCAGAGTTTGTATGTTGAAGTCCCACTGCTGCTGTTGTCGTTGTTCAGTTTCCAAGTCGTGTCCGACTCTTCGTGACCCAGTGGACTGCAGCACACCAGGCCTCTCTGTCCTTCACCATCTCCCGGAATTTGCCCGAGTTCATGTCCATCGAATTGGTGGTGCCATCCAACCATTTCATCTTCTGTCTCCCTTTTCTCCTTCTGCCTTCAGCCTTTCCCAGGATATTCTAGACATTTCTCTTTCTCAAAGTCTTCAACTAAAACCACAAGTGCTGTATAGTATCTGCTTTGTAAAGCTATTATAGGCAAGAAGCCTCCTAAATGTTTCCCACTGAATAACTTGTGCTAACTCGCTTCAGCGGTGTCCTACTCTCTGTGACCCTATGGACCAGAGTCCGTCAGGCTCCTCTGTCCATGGGATTCTCCAGGCAAGGATACTTGAGTGGGTTGCCGTGCTCTCCTCCAGGGGATTTTCCCAACACAGGGGTCCAATCCATGTCTCTTAGGTCTCCTTCATTGGCAGGTGACTTCTTTACCACTAGCGCCACGTGGGAAGCCCCGCTGTGTAAGGTGGGTAGCCATGCTTCCCACCTCTAATAACTGACTCATCACCTGTTACCTACTCCAGGGTGAGGGCTACAACTCTTCCTTGTCTCCAGTACTTCTAGGGACCAGTTTCTGTATTTGTCAGATTTTGCTAGGTTATGCTACACAACAAATATCCCTTAAATATCAGTAGATTACCATGGGAAAGGTTTATTTTCATTCAGGTTTAATGTTGGCCACAGTTTGCTTGTCCCTCTGCTTCACATGCCATCTTTTAAAAAGATATTTATTTATTTATTTTATTTGGCCGCCCTGGAGCCATTTATCTAGTTGTGGCACAGAGGAGCTTTAGTTGCGGCATGTGGGATCTATTTCCCTGACCAGGGATCAAACCCGGGCCCCCTGCATTGGGAATGCAGAGTCTTAGCCACTGGGCCACCAGGGCAGTCCCACACATGCCTGGTGTGGGTTGCGTGTTATATGTTGTATGTGTGATGTGTGCTGCATGTGTGCGTATGGTGTGTGCTGTGTGTGGCTTCAGAGCAATTCACATGACCAAGTCTGCTGTGAGTGTGCAAGTGTGTGAAAGTTGCCCTGCCCATAGGAAGGCACCGTGGGTCACTGACCGTGTCGGGGAGATGTCACCTTCTCGGGGCCCAGGATCACTGGAAACAATGGCACCACCTGCCTCAAGACTTAGCCCTGGTTAAGATTTACCAGACGTGGGGCCGGGGCCAGCAACCTCACATCCTTACTCACTTATCATCATCATTTGTGGTTATGCAGTCACTGAGCCATGTCTGAGTCTTTGCGGCCCCATGGACTGCAGCTTACCAGGCTTCCCTGTCCTTCACCATCTCCCTGAGCTTGCTCTAACTCATATCCATTGACTCGGTGATGCCATCCAACCATCTTCTCCTCTGTTACCCACTTCTCCTCCTGCCTTCAATCTTTCCCAGCATCAGGGTCTTTTCCAACGAGTCACTTCTTCACATCAGGTGGACAAAGTATTGGAGCTTCAGCTTCAGCATCATAGCCCTATTTTATAGATAAAAAAACTGAGGACTTGAGAGGGGAAGAGATCTGATCACTGTCTAGTATAATAAACACGATCCATGAACATACCTTGAAGAACCCCCAAGGGTCTACACGCATATGGGGTCTTACTCCCATCACGTCCCTTCCTGGCAGCCATGGTGAGAAATTGCTTGGTGAGAGGGGGCTGGTTCAGGATGAGGCATGAACACGAGTGTTAGCCGTGGCAGCGTTCTGTCGGCATAGGGTGCTGTGAGTCAGCTGTGCCCCCTGCCAGGGTGTCAGAAGAGCCCTTTCCTTGGGGAGCCTACACCTCACCTTTCAGCTCCTCTCCACTTGGTTCAACCTGCTCTGCAAATCTAGGAATTCCCACCAGAGCCATGCAGGGTTGGGGGGATAGGGGCAAATGGTTTATGTCAATAAACACAATGGGGGAGAGTGGGGGCCCCCCATTTGTGAAGAGTGAAGTGAAGAATCTCACTTCGTGCCAAGAGCCTGTGTGGTATGTGGATCTGTGTTGATGGCCCGCTTGGGCACAAGCTCCTTCTGCCCTCAGTGCCTCTGGGGGGGTTGAGCATTTTCTGATCCATCCGCTTTGCTGTTTTTGTTTTGCTTGTTTGTTTGCTTGCTTATTTGGTGGGAGCAAAGGAGGGGCTTAAACAATCTTAGGACTTCATTGTTATTATCCTTTTTTGCCCAGTTGGGGAAACTGAGGCCCAGAGAAGTGAAAGCAACCTCCCACGGCCTTGCTAACCCAAACCCCACTGAACGTGAGGCCCACGCGGATCTGCGTTCCAGGAGGTTGTGGGGGGGCGCTGGGAGGGGAAGAAGTTAGGGAATGGGGTGTCTTCTGCTCCCCGGGGTTGTCCTCGAGCCTTCCCCGGCCCCTCAGTCAATCGGCTTGTCCATCAGCCACAAGGGAGATGTAGATGTAGCAGTGATTCTGGGGGAGAGGGACAGAGTCCAGCTTCTGAGATAATGGAGAGAGTGCCTGGTGGGGCAGAGGACACAAAAGATGCTGTGAGGATCTGACATACATGAGACACACGTGTACACACACCACACACCATATTCATACATGCAGCACACACCACACATGCCGCAGGCACACCCCTTCACACACACTATATATAACACACAGCCCACACACTCCATACTGAACATACATACCGCAAACAACACACCATACCTAACACACACATACCACACACACACACACACACACACACACACAAAGGGGTCCTTTGCGTGGACCCCTTCACCCAGTCCCCACAATCACCCTGTGAAGTAGGTGCTATCAATACCCCCATTTTAATGATTGGGAAACTGAGGCTCAAGGATTTGGAGCTTTGAACAGATGGACGTGTCATGGAACACAGGTCAGCCTGTCTCCAGAAGCCACACTGAACGTTCCCTCCGATGCACAAACAACAAAATCGAGAACCAAGACACCACCTCCCTGCAGACAGAGCCCCTCCCGGCTGCCTTAGGCACCATCTGGGGCCACGAGGTCCCCCTCTGGGGCATGGAGGCATTTTGGAGGGGAGAGGGAGGCCGGGACTGGATGCCAGCAGGAGAAGAGAGCCCCCTCCGCCTGAGGGACACGGACCACTCCACCTCCTCAGGGGAGGACACAGGGAGGAACCTGACCCAGACCACCCAGACTGCATCCGACACCGTGGCTTCCACATCCCAGGACCCCCAGGCAGGAGGTGAGGGGCTTCCTTCCCCTGCCTCCATGAGGACTGGGGCCCTGGACCCTGTTTTCCCCGAGGCCGTTTTCCCCACCCAGCCCTGGTCCAGCACGGCCCCACCAGCCAGTACCTAGGGAGGGGAGGGGGATCCTGCCTCCCCCAGCCTCCCTGGTCCTCCCTGTGCACCCTCAGGACAGCAGCTCTCCGATGCCAGCAATACTGCCTGCTGGGGAAGGCCAACCTGTTCTCTGCAGTCCTGAGAGGGCAAGACTGGACACAACCTCTGTGCCCATCCTTCGGGGAGTGGGCCTCCGCCTGCAGGAGCATGCGCACAAGAGAACACTCAGCAGCCACGAGACAGAGCGGGGTCGCCACACATATAAACCTGGAAGTGACAGTCACTCAGGTATGTCTGACCATTTGTGACCCCCTGGACTGTAGCCTGCCAGGCTCCTCTGTCCATGGGATTCTCCAGGCAAGAATACTGGAGTCAGTTGCCATTTCTCTTCGCCAGGGGATCTTCCCAACCCAGGGATCGAACTCGAGTCTCCTGCTTGGCAGGCAGATTCTTTACCATCGGAGCCACCAAGGAAGCCCATAGACCTGGAAAGGAGATCGTCATGTGTAAAGGAAAATAAAGCGCTAAACAGGATGTATGGTACTGCTTGGCTTTTATCAAAAGTATTGATATGTGCTTCCATTGACAGAAAAACCTGGAAGTCTTCGTGGTCAATTCTGGACGCTGGGTATCTGGGGAGCTGAACTGTGAGGGGGAGGGAGGGAGATGACTACTATTTTCTTTACACCTTCTGCTCTGTGACAATGAAGACGGCTCATTTTGCTAATTAAAAAAATAAGCAAATAGTGGTAGGCATGGAGTGGGGCATCCTGAGTGTCTTCCAAAGATACAAGAACTTCCTTCCCAACCTTGGTTCAGACAAAAGTGGGGGCTCCATCCACAGGGCTGGGGCTCTCTTCTCCTCTCCGGGTGCCTCAGTGGTGGTCAAGGGGTGGACTGCTGGGCAGTTTTCAGCATCACTCTCCTAAGTTGGGACCAAGAGGCGTTCTGGGAAAACCAGCATAGTCTTGGCCTGGAGAAGCCTCAAGTCTTTGGAGTAAGACAGGTGGGTACATCCTCACAGAGATAAAAGCCATCATCCCACGGGCGAGAGGTGGCAGTGGGGTGGGGGCACCTCTCTGCGCTTGGTGCTCCGCCCAGATCTTCACACACATTGGCTCACTGACCACAGTGCTATGGGTGTTCTCATTTTACTGATGAGGAAACTGCCTCAGAGAGGGGCCCTGGCGGGGAGCAGACCCAGTGGGTCTGTGCTCCAGCCTCTTCAAGAACAGAGTCATCCCGCCATCAAGTCATCCCCAAGAGGCAATGGAGACACCGGGTAAGAAGAGTGGGTGCCGTGGGCACGTAAGGGGCCTGCTGATAGAGCTACCCCGCAGTGCAGTTTCTCTGGTCCTCTTGGGAGGTACCATGGGCTCCAGCTGAAGGTCGGAGAGAAGACCTTGGCTACGGTCACTGTACTGGGAAGCCGTGTGGCCTGCATGGGAGCATTGGTCCTCCTGAAGGCAAAGATCTCCTTGCCCAGACCCCTGCCCGGCGTCCAGCACTATGCCAACATCCAGCGTCCAGCGTCCCCGTCTCTGGTGCTGCACGGCGCTTGGCACCCAGCGTGTACTTGCTACCCCGTTAGCCTCCATCCTTGTCCTGGTCTTGCCAGGGTGTGACCTTAGCCGTGCCATTCTCGTTTGCAGTCCTCGGTTCTCTATCTGGGCAGGGAGGGTGTTCCCTCGGGGTGTCCTAGCTCCCCTTGCAACCCCAACATTCTAGACTTCCCCTGCAGACACCAGGAGGAGCTGGTGAAGTTCGCGGGACTGGGGCAAATTTGGGGGCCCAGGCTCCTTTCTGGAGTGACTCACGAGACCCCCCCCAAATGGCAGCCAGCACACCCCAAAACAGCAGCCCTGGCCGACCCTGGCTCCCCACCCGCACCCCTTGCCCTACTGGTCCTCCGTGCCCCTCTGTCACACCCTTGTCTCTGACTGGGGCCATCCCCCACCCTAGAGGATGCCCCGAGCGCCCTGAAACATCTCTCTCTGGCATCCCTTCCCCAACACGCAGCCCCACCGGCGGCGAGGTGAGCAGAGAACGAGGGGGAGAGAAGGAGAGAGCAGAGTGAGCGGGTAGGCAGAGAGGGAGCGAAATGCAAATGTTTTTTATCCTCCTTTCTTTTAAATGCTGAAACCAGCCTTGACAGCCTCTGAAAATAAATGGCACCGACTCGCTGGGATTTCAAATTCCGTGATTAAGGGCTGAAGCAAATACTTTTTCCCTCCCTCCCTCCCGCCTCCCCCGCCCGCCTCCGTGGGCTGATAGAGCGGCTCGCGGGGCCGGGGACAGCTTTTTGCGAGCCTGCCAGGAGCTCTGATACGCAGCCTGCCAGCCGCCGGCAGCGCTCAGCTCCAGGCTGTTTATCAGGAGCGCTCACTCCGGCAGTCGGGAAAGCGGCTTTAAATCCCCTCCCGAGCCCGGCGGGCCCCCTCCTCGAGCCTGCACGCCGCTCACACAGGCACATACACACACACACACACACACACACACGTGCACGTGTGCACACACGCACGGTGTACACACACACCAGCACCCATGCACACATGCATGCACAAAGCACAATACACACCCGTGCGTGTGGGCACACACGCACAGCACACACACACACACACACACACAAGACCTGTGCAGACAAATGCACAAAGGCATATACACATGCATGTGTGCACACATACGCAATCCACACATACACATGCACAAAGGCACCCACAGGTGCACACAGCACATTAAATGCATGCACACAGCTAGCTGGGTGGGCCTCTACTTGTTCTCTAACCAAATCGGAGGAAACCTGCAAAGTTGGGGGGTTGAGAGGAAGAGGGGAAGGAGGAGTCCAGTGTGGGGGGGTTGGGGGGAGGGGGGTGGAGTGGGTTGGGGGGGTGAGACAGGGGACCAGGAGAAGAGAGGTGTCCTCTGGGTTCACAGGTTGCAGTCGCTGCCTTCAGGTGGCTTCGTAGCGGGGGTGGGGGGCAGCTTTGACACAGCGACAAGCCGAATGTCGCCTCTCCCTAACTGTTTATCTACCCCACCGCCTGCCCCGTGCTGTGACTCTCAGCTGCCTGTCTCCCTGCTTGCTGCTCAGGTTCCTCCACGCTGATGCCAGACCCCCGAGGTCCTGCTCCCGCTGGGGGTCGGGTAGTGGGGATGGTGGGCAGCTCTGAGCTGTACCGTCACAGGTTTGGATTCTGAAAAGGGGGGAGCTTGTACAAGACAGGCCTTGTGGAGCCTGGGGCACAGCGGCCCTGCTAACCCCTCCCCTTCTGCGGGTCTGAAAGCTACGGCTCGGGGCCAGGGAGTCACCCAGCTCCCAGAAAGAGGGAAGGTCTGGGTGGACAATCTGGTGGGTCCGGGGAGGGGCAGGAAGTGGGGTAAGATAGAAAAACAAGAAAACCCTTCCCTGACTCTTCTCAGAGAGGGGGGAGGGCCTCTCCGGCCGTGACTTCTGGGTTCACCCTGCGGCCAGGACACGGTGGATGGACCGGCGAAGGCAGGTGCCCCCAGGTGCCAGGACATAGCGGCGGGGGTGGGGTTCCACTCCCCAGGGGTCATTCATGGGGTCCTAACAGCTGGCTGGGAAGCAAGATCTCCCAGAAAGCACCCATACCCTCCGCCACCAGGCTACGCTCTGAGCTCCCAGCGAAGGGGAAGGTGGGCACAGCCTTGCAGGGGCACCAACAGAGACCCCAGTACTGTGGTGCAGAGGTAGAGTACCCCCACCCCACACCCCTCCCTCCACACACCCTGAAGCTGGTGTCTCCCTGGGGAAGCTCCAACCAGGAAACGGAGGGTGGGGGTAGAAGGATAGGGAAACGCTGCTCCCGCACTTGGCACACACAACTCATGGAATCCTCACTGCACACACACCCATTTTACAGATGGACACAGGCTGAGGCTCCGGAAGGCGAAGTGACTTGCCCGAGGTCTCTCACTAGGAAGAGATGAGTGTCAGGATTCAGGCCGAGGTGTCTCAGAATTCTTTTTTTCTGTGGGGGGTCGCGGGGGCGGGCAGCAATGCACTGCACATGGGGATCCTGACCAAGGATCGAGTCTGTGCCCCCAGGAGTGGGAGCACAGAGTCTTAACCACTGGACCACCAGGAAATTCCTCCCATTTGTCACTATGTGGGAATTCTCAGGCTGAACGAACAGCCTAATTCTGCCTTCACTTCATCGGCCAGAACTGGGTCATAGGTGCCAGTATCCAGTCATTTTGACCTCCATTTGTACAGCAGAACTCCAGAGCTACACGTCAGTTTGGTGGTGGTAGTTTAGTTGCTAAGTCGTGTCTGACTCTTGAGATCCCGCGGACTGTAGCCCGCCATGATCTTATTTCCTGGTCAATACAGCTGCAAAGCAAAGCAGTACCAAGTACGAATGGGACGGAGCGGTCCTTCCTTCGGCATTAGAAGCTGCCCAGGTTTCTCCAGCCCTGGGGTGGGGGACGTTCAAGTGAGCTCCCTCCGGAGACAGGGACTCTGAAACAGAGAGGGGAGGTGACGTCCCCAGAGTCCCACAGCAGGGTGGTTTTAGAGCTGCCCTGGAGTTTCTCCCTCCTAGCTATAGAACCTGAGACTCGGTGCTAGGATGCCAGAGTTCACAAATAAAATTGCAAGACACTCAGTGAAATCTGATTTTGAATAAACAATAAAGTTTTAAGTATGTCCCATGCAGATGTTTATAGTTAAAAATTATTTGCTATTTATCCGAAATTCACATTTAACTCTATTTTACCTGGCAACTCTCTCTGAGGGCCATCCTCTGAAAACAAGCTTTGAATTTGGGTGCTCTTCAAGCCAGAAACTGCAAAACAGACAGAAGCATCACTGGGGTCCCCGACACCATCAATCCCAGTCTGGCTTGATGGTGTCTGGGGTTGCAGGCTGAACTGGGCTCTCCCAACTGCCTTTGAGGAACTGGGTGCTGATGACCAGTCAGTCATGGGAGCTGAGGTTCCACACAAAGACCTAGGGTGAGATGACATGAAATGAAAGCTGTGACTTTACAGAAAACTAGCTGTGCAACCTCTCAAACACCCATTCCAATTCCCTTCCTTCTGGCCTTCCTCTGTACAGAATCCAGAAAATGAAAATGCTCCATTTCTCAGCTTCCCTTGCAGCTAACGGTGGACATGTGGCCCAGTTCTGGCCAATGAGGTGAAGGCAAAAGATGCAGGGGAAGATTCCCTTTCCCGAGTTACACAGCAAAGATTTTAAGGAATTCACCCTGCCCCCTTCTTCCTGCTTGGAATGTGGACGTGATGACCAGAGGTGCAGCAGCCATCTTATGACCAAGAGGAGCTCCTGAGTGCCCCGTTAGGGACAGTGCCCGGTGCTCTGCTGTGTACTCAGCGCTCCAGGTCTTGCTGTGTCAGAGACCGTGTGAGATTTCCAAATGTTCTTTTTGGGGAAGAGTATCCCTTCATTTCGGAGAAGGCAATGGCACCCCACTCCAGTACTCTTGCCTGGAAAATCCCATGGACAGAGGAGCCTGGAAGGCTGCAGTCCATGGGGTCGCTGAGGGTCGGACACGACTGAGCGACTTCACTTTCACTTTTCACTTTCATGCATTGGAGAAGGAAATGGCAACCCACTCCAGTGTTCTTGCTTGGAGAATCCCAGGGGCGGGGGAGCCTGGTGGGCTGCTGTCTATGGGGTCGCACAGAGTCGGACACGACTGAAGCGACTTAGCAGCAGCAGCAGCAGCATCCCTTCATTTTAAGATTATGTCCCTCACACCTTTTGGGTTTTATTTACAAAATTTATTTAATTGAAAGATAATTACAATACTGTGTTGATTTCTGTCATACATCAACATGGATCAGCCGTAGGTATACATATGTCCCTTCCTTCTTGAGCCTCCCTCCCACCTCTCACCCCATCCCACCCCTCTAGTTGTCACAGGGACCTTTTGGGTTTTTAAATGTAATTTATTTCAAGAACTGAAGTGAGAGTTGATGATGCAATTTTTGATGCGTGTGCTTCTTTGTTTTGTTTGTTCCCATTAACACTCTTCCCTGGAAGAATTTAAAACTGTCATTACCCCATCAGTCCCTCAAGATTTCTTTGGAAATTGTATTGGTCTCTGAAACCCAAAGGCTTTGAGAATGTGCTCGAGCATCTCTCAGCTCACGCATGCACCCCGGCCCAGCTGGGAGAGAGAATGCAGGAGGAGTGGGCAGCTTCCCTTGAGAGGGCCCAGCAGCTCAGTGGGGGCGGGGGCAGACGCCCAGGGGCCACCATTCTAGATGCCTGCACTCTGGACCCCAAGGCCTGGCACGAGAATGTTCCCAGCCTGCTCTGTGCCTCCTCCTCTGCGGCCCTCTCACTGCCCCCCAACCCAGAGGCATCCCCTGAGGAGTGGGAACACCCTGTTACAGCTCCCCAGGAGGTGGGGCACCCAGCACACCGTGTTCCAGAGGCCAGGGAGAGCGTGTTCGGCCTCAGGGCGGTGGACCGTGTGTGCACACCTGCTCCAAGGCCCAGTGGCTTGGCAAGTCCCTGTCGGGGACAGCCACACTCAGCCGGACATCCAGCTCAGCAAACCTTGAGATGGCCAGAGATAACAGGAACTCCTGGGAGACTCCAGCCTGCCCCCCTTACCAGAGGCCCTGCAAATGGTCCAGGAGACCCTGACAGCCCACCTCTCTCTCTCTCTCTCTCACCGGGGAAAGAGCAATAGCAGAAGCAGTGGGCTGGGAAACTGCTCAGCCGGGGAGACAAAAGGCTGTGCTACCCTCAGAGCATTTGAAACCTCGCATCTCTTGCACCTCAGCCCTAATGAGAAGCAGGAAGAACTGCAGCTGGCAGGGAAGGCAGATGCTCCAAGGGGATGGCAGGGCAGAGCGTTTATCCAGATAGATCTCCACTCCCTGCCACCCTGGGGACCATCCTGCCCCACAGAGGCCCCCCAAAGAGCGTTTCCAAGCAACAGAGAGCAAGCAGAAGTCCGGGGCTGTGTTTGGGGCTCACTCTTAATGGTGCAGATGGGAGGGCACGGGAGAATCAGACCACGCACGGGAAATGGCCCGGGTGCAATGGTGCTTGTGCCCACGGTCCCAGGAGGTCCGGGCTGTGACAGCCACAAAGACTTGGCACACCCTATTCCAACCTCCAGATGTGAAAACACACACCTGGGGGACAGCAGAGGGGCACGTGGTCCTCTTCCCAGGGATGCGGCCAGCCTCCATCAACTACAAGGACACCCAGCCTCATACTCCTCACACCCCAGCTCCAGGCCCAGCCTGTGTTTAACAAAGCAGTGAAGAGTGCCCAGTAAGCGTCTGGCTGGGCATAGGTGGCTCAGTGGTAAAGAACGCACCTACCAATGCAGGAGACGCAGAGACATGGGTTCGACCCCTGGGTCGGGAAGATCCCCTGGAGGAGGGCGTGGCAACCCACTCCTGTATTCTTGCCTGGAGAATCCCCATGGTCAGAGGAGCCTGGCGGGCTACAGTCCATGGGGTTGCAAAGAGTCGGACACGACTGAGTGACAGAGCACGCACGCGTGCACGGCATCAGACGCTGTCGAGTTCAAAGCCTGACTGAGCTGAAAACGTCCTGACTGGGTGACCTTGAGCGCATAGCTTGCCCTCTCTGAGCCTCAGTTTCCTTTCTGTGAAGGGGAAGATGAAGTCCACTTCCAGCAACTACCGTGAGAGTTCATGTCTGTGTTGATAACAGGCTGTAGACCACTGGTTAGAAAAATGGCCTGATTCCTTCCAGAATTTTCCACTGTTGCTATGCTCACAGGGCTCCTGGGAGACGCCTCCAGATCTCTTACCATTCACAGAAGCATGGGCTCCACTTGCATGAAGGAGGATTTATCTTATTTTTAACGAAGTTGAGGCCACTTTGCAATCAGAGCCCTCGTGGTTGGAGTGCAGAAGATCCTAGGAAGGGGTATTAATCAAGGCGCCTTAAGGACATGCAAATCAGGAGAAAGCTCAAGTGATTAAGGGGGTGACGGGGCCTGGGGTCCAGCCTTTATCCCCATCTGAGATGAGAGAACCAGAGGCCCAGCTGGAGGCAGCGGCCAAGGGGCCTCAGGGGCCCAGGGACAGAACACTGTCGGCCAGTGGGCATAGAGGGAGAGACAGCCACGCAGAGGCAGCTGAACAACCCTGATGGTGGAGCCGATGCGGCGCCCCTGCCAGCTACCCGCTTCCCCTGCAGCTGCAGAGCAAGGGGCTGCCTGGCAGGGCCCTTTGCCCAGACTGGATGGGCTGCTCTTCAATGATCAGAAACGGCCCTGTGGGAGTGACGGGCCCAGGGCAGGGCACATGGCTTTTGGAAATCTGGCAACCTCTCCTGTGTGATGGATGCACCCACGCCGTGTAGACCTGAGAGCTCCACATCTCCATGGGATTCTCCATGGAGAATGGATTCATCTCCCCGGCAAGAATACTGAAGTGGGTTGCCATGCCCTCCTCCAGGGGATTTTTCGACCTAGGGATAGAACCCGTGTCTCACGTCTCCTGCATTGGCAGGCAGGTTCTTTACTACTAGCGCCACCTAGGAAGCCATCCGCACGTGTGGATGTGACCTAAGATCACAGCGGGGTGTGTGCGCAAGGAGGCCATCTTGGGGATGGACACATTCATGAAAAGCTGGACTCAAAGAATGGCCGACAAGGGGGTTGTCTGAGCTGGTCACATGTTTTCAGACTTCCTTGTCTCCCTGTAAAACAAGGACTGAGATGTGGGAAGATGCTACAACACATTGTTTAGTGACAGGGAAAAAATGTAGGTTGTAAAACACCGGCTGGTAAAGACCACCTTTGGAAAAAAAAAGAGATATCTAGAATAATCTGGAAGGAAGGGGAGTCACAGAAACATCCACAGTAGTTACTGTGGAGAGGGTAGGTTTCAGATTATTATTACTTTCTTCTTTTGTATTAATTTTTTTATGGTGATGAGCAAGTATTACATGAATAATAAATAAAGCTAGTTTCTCTTCTCTTCGTACGAAAACCGCTCTGATGCTTGACTTCACCTCTTCTCCCCAATCCCTTTACAATGAAATAAAAGATTCAACTGGACCTTGAGAGTGATACCCACCCAGCCCCTTTGGGCATCAGATCAGTGAGCCTTTTTCCTAGCACAAAGCAGCTAACCACCAGGCAGGCCAGAACTGGAGTTATTGTCAGACTCTAATCTTCTTTGGATGATGCAGGGGAGAAAAAGGAACATACAAATATCAAATCATTAGGTTGTACACCTGAAACTAACATGCCATGTGTCAATTACACTAAAAAAAAAAAAAAAAAAAGGAAGACAATGAAATGTATAAATGTTCACATCGAGGGGAATAAATAAAGCTATAAATAGTCTCCTGTTGGTTGAGGTCAGATTTTTGCTTTCTAATGAATTTGCCACCATCTTACAAAAGAATTTTGGGTTTTCAGAACTTTGGTTAATTTCAAAATTCCAGATAAGGGGTGGGGGTCAGGTCAGAATCGGCCTGGGGTGCTCTGGTTTGGCTATTTCCCTGCAGGGCTCCTTCCCCAGCAGCAGGGCTAGATGCCTGTCCAGTCCCTCGGGAACCCCACTTGGTTTAATGCTCTGGGGTCGCCATCTCCCAACTCTCAGTACTTTTTGGACAAGGGACCCCTATTCTCCTTTTGCACAAAACCCCACAAATCACATGGCTAGCCCTTTCTGTGTCAAGGCAGTCGCTTAGTAAGTCCTAGCTGAATGAATGAATGAGATGCTGTCCCTGTCCTGCCTGCTCTGCCCCGCCCTGATATTCCATCAGCGTGGAGAATGGAGAATTTACGCTCATCAAGTCCTGAGTGGCCCACTCACCAGAGCCAGAGGGCGCCCAGACCCTCATTTAGAATCTCGGGGGGAGGCACTTGAGTTTCTAACGTGCCCTGAATGGTTCAGACCCACATGACACTGCGAACGAACCGTGTGTGGTCTTCTGGAGGGCAACCTTGCTCTCTCTCCCTCCTTGGCTGGCTGTGTGATCTTGGGCAGGTTGCCAGACCTCTCTGAACTTCCTAAAATGGGCAAAGGGTTAACTCTTACTCTTGAGCCCTACCAGCCAACTGTCTGGGAACAAGCCCCTTCCTGCCAGTTACGGGGAGCTCTTGGGGAGGGGGCAGGAAGTCTAGACTGCAAGTCTGCCCCGTTTGCCGTGGACCCCGGCACCCAGCCTGCTTGGGGGTGGGCAGGTGGAGGGCTCAGGAAACATGTCCCGTGTGTGTGCATGGGAAAGCAAGCTGGTCCCCCTCTCACAGGGCTGCGTGAGGGTGGGGGAGGGTGTGCAGAAGGCATACAGAAGGTGCCCCATAAGTGGAGCTGTCTTTCTTGGTCTCACAGCCTCCTCCTGGGGCTGTGGCAGCAGGTGAGCCCTGCCACGGGTGGAGGCCTGCAGGCTGGAGGAGAGGAAGGCAGGAGGCAAGGAAGGCAGGGGCTGGGAGGATCGAGTCCAGGCACGTCCTGATACCAATTAAGGCCAGCCTGGCGCAGGGGGGCCGCAGTCGGCATTTATCAGCCTGCCAGGGAGGGGCTGGCAAGCTGTCCTCCGGCTGACGGATTAGACAGCGGACAATTAGGTTTCAGGCAGGCTGTCTCTCTCTCTCTCTCTCTCTCTCTCTCTCTCACACACACACACACACACACACACACACACACATCCCTTCCTCCATCAGTCTGTAAGGCCCGATGACAGAGCCCAGCTGGGTCCCAGCCCAGCCCCCAGTCGGACACAGAGCGCCCACCGCGAGGAGGGGAGGAACGCCCCCTCAAAGAGAATACGCGGGAGCCGGGGACGCAACCCGACAGCCACAAGGACCACAGCTCAAGACCCCACAGTCTCCATCCCCAGCCCCAGCCGGATCGGGAGTGGGATACCCTCCAGAGCTCAGCACACAGAACCCCACGGCCGTGATGGGTGCTTTTTAGAGCCGAGTGGGGAGGGGTGAGCCTGAGCCTCCTGGGGACCCCTTCCTTCCCCAGAAATAGCCTCTCCGATTCTCCAGTCAGAACCTCTGATCGCTAGGTCCCAGTGGAAGGAACGTGTGGGCCAGGAAGGGGACTCTGAAGGACTCTGGGAACCGGAGGAAAAGCCTTCAAGATTCTAGACCGTGCCACACTGCAGACTCTTGGGATGAGTCACGAACACTAGAGGGGAAGAGGATGGCTTGAATTTTCCTTTGGTTAAGGCAGGATCTGGTGGGACTGTCGGGCAGCTCTGACCCACGGCGGCAGGCCCTGACCTCTCCCCTGGGTCTTGGACGCGGTGCCTGACCCCCACCTCCACGCCCCACACCAACCCCTGTAGGACCTTCCCTCGACAAGCTCTAAGCTAAGCTTATCACCGTGTCGGCGAACGGGCAATGTAGTCACTCCAGAAATCTGGTCCAGAAATCTGAGTTCAGCTTCATCTCCCCACACCCCTCCCCCTCCACAGCTGGAACATCAAGCCCCATTCCTTTACCTCCTGGAGAGCTTTCCCATCTGCCTTCCCCTCTCAGTCCCCAGGGAACCACCTTGCCTGGAGACTGCCCTAAGTCTCTGGCTTCTGTTCTTTCCTCTAACTCCATTCTGCCCTCCGCCATCCAGGAGTCAGCTCGAATGCCCTCTGACCCTGCCCCCGCCCCCTGCTTCAGTTCTCCTGGGTCCCGGCACCTTTGGGAGAGAGGCCAGCTCCTAGATGTAGCCTCTGGCCAGGTCTCTCGCCTCTCTTCTCTGCTGGCCTCATTCACTCCTCACCCTCTGTTGTGATCTTGTTTATTTATTTAGTTACTTGGTTGCTATTTGCTCCCCTGCACCTCCCATTGGAATGTGATTCTTGGGGACAGAGACCAGCTCTCTCTTGTTCGCCTTGCTAAGCACATGTTACCTGGCAGGGATGCTGGGTGGTTGTAGAGAAGTTTCCATGACGCCCACCCAACGGGGCCACAGTGACCAGCTGTTTCCCCAAGACCATACTTGCCTTAGCCTCCACCCTTCTGCCAGGAACGCCCCTGGCCTCCTGCACCTCCCTTGGCCGCCAGCTCCCACCCCCACCTCCCTAAGGCTCCTGACTTACGGGCTGCATTCCCTGGTCCCCTCCCCTGGGCTGAGCTGAGCCTGATCACCACCGAGGCGGGGTGGCCAGTTCACTCGTCTGCCTCTCCCACTGCATGGTGGGCTTCCCGGAGGCTGTCTCATGCACGGTGCCCAGAACACAGTAGGTGCTCGATAAATGTTGGTGAATGAGGTCAGAATGCCGACTCTATCCCCAGCACAGCCCTGCCTTCCTCTGGCCTGATCTCCCTGCTAACTGAGGTTCTGAGGGTCCCAGGACGGGAGGGGACATGACCAGGCCGGGTGACACAGACATGATGTGCCCTGGGGGCCCTGGAACTAGGGATTCTACTCTGGAAAGAGGGGGCAAGGGCTTCTGGAATAACTGGGCTTTGAAGGACAGGAGGACAAGTTGGGGCAAAAAAAGAGAATAATTCATTTTTATTAACGAAAAATTGCAAGTCAGATACCGGTTCCTTAGATGACTTCCCTTGCTGATTCCTTGTAATCAGCCTTTGGATAGATAGTTTTGCCCCCAGTCTTCAGATAACAGGTGGCCAAAGAGACCTGAAGCTGCTCGCCCAGGATCACATGGCTCCATGTGGCAGATTCAAATTCAAACCCGGGTGTGGCTGCTTCCAGGCACCGTACCTTTGCTCCATGCATCGTGCCAGGGTCTCAGCCCAGGTAACTCAAGTGAGCAAAGGCCTGGCGACCGGATGGAATCGTGGAAACAGAAATTACCTAAGAAGACTCTGAGGACTAACTCCCTACCCTAGAGGTCTGCAGTGAAAGCCAGGGAGGGGGAAGTGGGTCAGTCACTTGTCTTCTTTGTGCCTCAGTTTCTGTGACTGCAAAATGGGAACATAACAGCACCTGCTTCATACTGAGGGATCAATATCTCTAAAGTGCCCAGAACAGTGCCTGGTGGAAAGCATTGCATACATGGTTTCAAATAAATAAACAGGGGACGTGGTTGGTCTGAGTCCAGGCAGAGGTGCAGCAGAGCCCCTGGGGCATCTCTGGACGGGAGGGTCCGAGGGCCCCGGGGAAGCAGAGGCAGGATGATGGGCTAGGGGCTGACAGGAGAGGTCATGGCTTCACTTGTCCCAGCCAGTGGTCGAGGCGGATCCTCGGAGACCCCTGGAAGGGCTCAGTGAGACCACGAGACCCGAGGGCAGCCCTCTCCCCTGGTCCTTGGAAGCTGAGCCACAGGGAGAGAGAATAAGTGTCGTTCTTTCACCCAAAGAGGCGCATGCGCACACAGGCTCCTGGATCACATCCCAAGGCAGTGAGAGGAGGTGAACTGTCCCCGTCCCCAGAGGACAAGTTAGATGGTCAGGGAGAGGGGCGTATTCCCCCTCAGCACCATCCCAATTAAAATATAAAATCATAAAGACACCCAAGGCAGAGGCGTGGGGGAGGGGCGATAGTCCTGGACTAGGGGGTCAGGAGGTTGGTTGGTTTTCAGTTCTGCTCCATAATCCACTCACCCATTTACTCATTCAACAAACATACAGTGTACACCTCTATATGCCTGATGCTGGGGTACCAACTGAGCCCACAGACACAGTGCCTGCTCTCAGGGGACACAGTCCAGGTGACACGCTGAATGGGCCCGTTACCACTGTCACAGGACACTGAAGGAGAGTGGGGAGATGGACGGGACCCCCGGGCTCACCCGGATATCAGGGCAGCCTTCCCTTGGGGGCGGCCATGGTTAAGCCGGTCCTGCCGGATATGGGTATATCCTGCAGATATAAGCCATCTGTGAGGCTTCAGAAAAACACCGCGTTTCTCCAAACCTCCACAGTTTGAAAAGGGGATATTTCATCATAGCCGGGCATTATACATGCTAGGGGAACCTTGGTGATTCTATCAGATCAAAGAAAAAGAATTTATCCTTTAAGAAATCCCTGCTGATTTACACAGGCTTTCCTGGTGGCTCAGTGGTAAAGGATCTGCCTACCAGTGCCAGAAACGTGGGTTCTACCCCTGGGTTGGGAAGATCTCTGGGAGAAGGAAATGGCAACCCACTCCAGTATTTCTTGCCTGGAAAATCCCATAGACAGGAGCCTGGCAGGCTACAGTCCATGGGGTTGCAAAGAGACATGACTTAGCAACAGAACAACTGCTGATTTACTCTGTTAATTCCTCAAATGGGGAGAGGGCGTTGCTAAGGCCAGGAGGATCGGTGACCTAGACCTAAGACTTCACCAGGCCAAGGTCAGAGGCAGAGTCTGAGGCTGTGAGATCCCCAGGAGGCCCGGGGCAGCTCCCGGCCCTTTATGTGTCCCTGGGCCCAGAGCCCTCCTCTCCCTCTGCCTCCAGAGTTTGCTCCCAAAAGGGCAGGCCCATCCTCTCTGTCCTTGTCACCTCCCTGGCCCTCAAGACAGGCCCTCTCGCTCTATAAAGGGAGGAATCACAGCCAGGAAGACCAAGTTCTACGGTATCCAAGAGTCCCCTCTTGGACTATGGGTGTCATTCTTGCTTGATCACCAATTCCCCCCTCATTCACACACGTACCACCAAGCCCAGATATGGAGCCTCCACAAAGCCCCTTATTAAGAAATTGGTCAATTTCCTGCTAATTAAAATAAATACTATGCCACATTAAAGGCCAATTAGTTTGCAGAGCTGCCAGGGAAACGTCGCCTGGAAAATGTACACCCCACCCCATCCCCCACCTCCTCAGAAAAGGGCAGCCGCAGCACTGGCAGCAGAGGTGGGGGGAGGCCTGGCAACATGGGCTTCCAGAGAGGGTGGGGAGGAAGGGATGACCAGCTGGGGGCCAGGCGGCAGCGGGAGCTGCCAGGTGGGGCTTCCCTTTCCTGGACGGACCCTGCTCGCTCGGCCAGACAGCCCTGGACCCCACCCCTCCCCAGGAAACGCAATCCCTGAGACCAGGTCTCCCTGGCCAAGTCCACACCCAAAGGCAAGCCTGTTCTCCATAAGGAGTACCTTTAATTTCTGAAAAAGATGGGATCTGGGGACTTCCCTGGTGACCCAGTGGTTAAAGCTCCATGCTTCCAACGTGGGTGGTGCAGCTTTGATCCCTGGTCAGGGAACCAAGATCCCACTTGACTCATGGCCAAAATAGAAAATAAGTGGTCCATTCTTTTTTTTTTTTTTTTTTAAAGAAGACAGGATCTCTAAGGCTGTAATCACAGGCCCTCCCTGTACCCCTAAGTGATCTCACTGAGCCCCAAGCAGTCCTTGGAGAGAGGTGCCGCTATCCCCATTTTGCAGATGAGCAAGCTGAGGTCCAAAGTCAACAAGTCCCTCTCCTGAGGTCACCAAGTCCCTCTCCTAAGGTCTCAGCTTCTAGGGGCAGAGCAGGAGGTATGCCAGGTACCCTCCAACTTATACACAGATAAACCTGTAACGGTTCCTTTTACAACATTGAGGATTTTTCCATAACATAAAAAAGGGCAGGGGAATGGCTACGTCTGCATAAAAGCAAATTTTATTGGCTGCATTTGTTCACGGTGAGGCCTAACTGTTCCCTAATTATAAGAAAGCAGCTGTTTGGTCCATGCTAGGCCCTGTGCAGTTGTCATCTCATGCAACCCCACTCGCACCTGAGGCTCAGAGAGCTTAGGTAAAGTGCCCAAGGTCACACAGCCTGTCCATGTCTTAGCCACGGAAATCTGCCTTTGAGGTCCAAGTTTCTCCATTTCCTCAAGGTCAAAGCCAAAGACTGCAGGTCTTCTGCTCTCCTGGCAAGGCAATGAACTACAGAAAACAACACGGGGTTCACTCTGTGACAGACACACTCCTTTCTCGCCCTGGGCCTCAGCTCTCTCATCTGCCACATGGACTTCATTCAACTTGAACATCCTGCAGAGGCACTCGGTCTGGGGCCAGTGGCTGGGTATAGAGCATCCACCCAGACAGGAGAAACAGTATCCCTCTGCCAGGACACGGAGATCTGGCTGCCCTGCAGTGAGGGGCAGGAAGAAGCCCAGCGACCAGACAGAGACAGAATGAAAAGGGTGGGGACAGCGCTCCTATGGCGCTGGCCACAGAGCCACACCCCTGGCTGCTGCCGCACCACAGACAGCTCACAGGGCAGGGAAGGGACATCCCCTCTGCCCCCAGCAGCTCCCGTAGGACCTGGGTATCTGGTGCCCCTCCACCCCACACACCCACCCCAGGCACCATTTCCTACTTGGTCCCATAGATTAGTGGCTCTTCCCAGGCCAGGAGCAGAAGGCAGTGAAGGTAAGCAGGGGAAGGGCTAGGAAATGTGCAGGGGGTGGGAGGGAGGGTGGGGGGCCTCTGAACCTCCCCCTCGTGCTGAGCGCTAACTTGGAGGCCCCAGCATGTCACAGAAACTGCTCCCACGGGACTCATCAGAGGGGCGCTCAGGCATCCTGCTTCTGTCTGATAAGGAAGCAGCAGTGCAGGAGTGGGGAGTGGTCTGCGTCCTTCCACCGCGAGGGCTCACGGCTTGGGCACTGGCCAAAGTAGGAGAGTCAGAGGGGAGGTAAACACGGACGCCATGTGGGCGACAGCCATGGGCCGTGTGGGCACAGAACTCTGGATGCAGAGAGGATGCAGAGCAACTCGCCAGGAGGGTGGTTCCCAGAGCAGCTGACGGCGGACCGAGGTCCAAAAGCAGCAGGGAGAAGAAAGGGCGCTCCTGGCAGAGCGCACCGTGCAAGCAAAGGCCCAGAGGCCTGACCCGAAAGAACATGGCGCACCAGGAGGACAGAGCAGCCCGGTGGAGTCGAGTGGTTGGCGCCAACGAGATGGGTGAGGAAGACGGGTTCACGCGGTCAGGGCCTTTGGCATCATCATCGAGCTCGAACCCATCTGCCAGTGCTAGAGAGGCGGGTTCCATCCCTGGGTTGGGAAGGCCATAGCATCCCGCTCCCGGATTCTTGCCTGAGAAATCCCACGGAGCAGACTCTGTAAACTACAGTCCATGGGGTCGCAAAGGAGTCAGACACGACTTATCGACTACACAACAGCAGGGATAACAATGCCATCTGCTATTGAACGGTTATAATGCATCCAGCACCATGCTAAGCCTGAGGCAAGCTCTGAAGCTCACTCACTCCTCTTGTTGTTCAGTCACTCAGTCCTGTCTGACGCTCTTTGACCCCATAGACTACAGCATGCCAGGTTTCTCTGTCCTCCACTATCCCCAAGAGGATGCCCAAACTCATGTCCATTGAGTTGGTGATGCCATCCAATCATCTCATCCTCTGTCGCCCCCTTCTCCTCTTGCCCTCAATACTTCCCAGCATCAGGGTTTTTTCCAATGAGTCGGCTCTTTGCATCAGGTGGCCAAAGTATTGGCGCTTCAGCTTCAGCATCAGTCCTTCCAGTGAATATTCAGGGTTGATTTCTTTTAGGATGGACTGGTTGGATCTCCTTGCTGTCCAAGGGACTCTCAAGAGTCTTCAGCACCACAGTTCAAAACATCGATTCTTCAACTCATGCTACAGTCCTCTTACGTGAGTACTATTATCATCCTCATTGTCGGATGCAATAACTGAGATCCAGAGAGGTTATGTAAGTTGCTGGTTGTCACACAGCTGATAGCGGCTGGACTGAGACTTGGATCCAGGCCCCCAAACCTCACCCAGCAGCATGTGATACCTCTAAGGAGTTCAGACTTCACCTTAAGGCAACAAGGAACCACAAGGGATTTTAAAGGCAGGTGGATGGTACAGCCTCGATGCCCCAACCCCCAGAGTCAGGCTTGTGGAGACCTGGTGGATCTGTTTCTGAGGACCAGTGGTGGCTCCATGACTTCCAGGGACCTGCCCTTGTCTTCCTTCTGCTGTTTCTATTCTCCCTGGGGCCGGGGGCATCACCGCCTGGGACCCAGACTCCCACCAGTCAGGAGTCTCCGCTCCTCCAACCCTTCCCCACCTTTCCCACTCTCTTCTCCTTTCCCTTCCTTGCTCAGGGATGGCATCTATGGGGTGCATCTGGGAAAGAGACTCCCAGTGGAGCCGAACAACCCTCAGAACGAACCCAGAAGATGTATCCTCCCCTTGGGTGCTGCAGCAGCCCCACATCCCTTCCCCACGTCCTTCCCAGCCTCTTGCCACCCTTGGAGGGGGTCTCGGGCTTTGCCAAGAGTATTGGAGAGCTCCCTCCCACCACCTCGTCCAGAGGCTCCTCTTTCATCCTGCCTTCCTTGTCCCCCAAAGGCCTCAGCATGACAGGCATCACACGCAGCAGATTTGGGGAGCACTTCAGCACTTCCCCTCTCCATCCTCCTCATTGTGCACGTAGAGAAGCCGAGGTCTGGACTAGGACAGTCAGCAGAGCGGCTGGGGACCGTCTTTCCTGGGCTCCTACCCCACCACACACACACTGACAGCCCTGTGTTTCCACGTAGGGGAGTTTCACATTTGATTCTCACATCTGCCCAGAGCAAGATGAGTTCTAAGAGGAAGACTGGGCTGTCTTGCTCTAGCTCCTTCGATCGCTAAAAATGCAGACTCTCCTGTCAGTGCCTGTGCCTCCAAAGGAGTGAAAGGAGGCAGGCAGCAGGTCCATGTCTTGCCCAAGGTCATGCAGCAGAGCAGGCACAGTCAAAAGGGTCTCCTGTCTGAGGTCCTCCCGTTCTTTAGCATTAAGGCTGGCAAAGGCATTGGCCTTGACTCCCTTTCTGTGCTCATGGCAGACATGACTAGTTGATCACAGCACTCTTCTTCTCAAAGCCAGGATGCAGCTTCAGAATCCTCAGCGTAGGCTTCTCAACACAGCCTTTACCAAGCGTGGAGTTGGCGACCAAGGGTGACACCTGTCCACCACTCTTCCCCGGTTTGTGGGTCTAGTCTGATCTTGTATCTGCCGCCGCACCCGGCCTGGTGCCCAGCACAGGTCACAGAGATAAACATTCGTTGAGTGAGTGAGTGAGTGAACAAATGATGACTGCTTAATGAGTGTGTTGCTGTTGTTGTCCAGTTGCTAAGCCTTGTCTGACTCTTTGTGATCCTATGGACTGCAACACGCCAGGCTTCCCTGTCCTTCACTGTCTCCCTGAGTTTGTTCAAATTCGTGCCCATTGAGTTGGTGGTGCCATCCAACCATCTCATCCTCTGTCACCCCTTTCTCCTCCTGCCTTCAATCTTTCCCAGCATCAGGGTCTTTTTCATTGGGTCCGCTCTTCGAATCAGGAGGCCAATGTATTGGAGCTTTAGCTTCAGTGTCAGTCCTTCCAATGAATATTCAGGGTTGATTTCTTTTAGGATTGAATGGTTTGATCTCCTTGCTGTCCCAGGGACTCTCAAGAGTCTTCTTCAGCACCACAGTTTGAAAGCATCAATTCTGCGGCGCTCAGCATTCTTTATGGTCCAACTCTCACAACCGTACTGAACACCTCCCAAAGCCAGTTGCTCTAGAGCAGCTCCCTTCACTGTAACAACATGACTACAAAAGTAATAGTAACGACCCCAAAATGGGAGGTCTCCTGAGTCTTCTGCTCCTGCTACTGCTGCTAAGTCGCTTCAGTCGTGTCCAACTCGGTGCGACCCCATAGACGGCAGCCCACCAGGCTCCCCCGTCCCTGGGATTCTCCAGGCAAGAACACTGGAGTGGGTTGCCATTTCCTTCTCCAATGCATGAAAGTGAAAAGTGAAAGTAAAGTCGCTCAGTCGTGTCCGACCCTCAGCGACCCCATGGACTGCAGCCCACCAGGCTCCTCCATCCATGGGATTTTCCAGGCAAGAGTACTGGAGTGGGGTGCCATTGCCTGAGTCTTCTAAGGCACTTCAACTGGGGTGAGGAACATTGGGAGGTCATTTCCCCGGGGTCACATACGACCTGGTCTCCCGCTTCTTGGTCCAGCGCTCTGCCCCTGATGAAAGGAAGAAAGGATGAGTGGAGTGAGTGATCGGTGACTGTCCCCTACCCAGGGAGGCATTCAGTGACTCAAGGCGAAAGGACTGACTTTGACACAGGAGCAGGCGGTTGGCCCACGGCCCCTCCCTCCCCCCGCCCAAGTATTTTCATTAGGACTCTGCTGCTGCACCTGGCTCCTTGGCCCCTGCCCCAGGAAGATGCAGGCGCCTCTGCTGGCTTTATTAAGGACCTATTAACCCAGTGTCTCTCAGGCCTGGGTTATAGAAGCAGCTCTGGGCAGAGCTAATGATGCTGTCATTGCAGACCTCGGTGGAAAGCCCCAGAGGAGTTCCAGTGGGGAGGGTAGGGAACCTGGGGTTACAGTGAGGGCTGCAGAGTTGCACAGGCCTGCCTGGTTTCATCCCAGTTCCTCTACTAATTGGCTCTGTGGCCTTGGGGCACCTCACTTCCCTTGTTTTGAGTTGCAGCTTCCTCATCTATAAAATGGGGTAATAATGTACTTGTTTGAAAAGTCATTGAGCTAACGCCTGACACCACCCAGCATGCAGCAAAGCACTCGCTGTAACCAGTAACATCCTGAAGACCCTCTGGGAGCTGGGCAGGGAGAAGCACTCATAACACACTGACCACCTGGTGAGACAGCCAGTGGCTCTGCGCATCTCGAATTTATGGAAGAAAAACTGAGGATACCAGGGAGGTTAAGTGCTTGGCCAAAGTTTCACTGCCAGGAAGGGACAGGGCCAGGATTCAAATGTAGGCAGTGGATGCCACAGCCAGAATCGGGCCATTTCCTGCCTGGAGAGGGAACAAAGCCTCGGGCATGTGGGCGGGGCTGGGGGGCTGCCTCTCCCACCAGTGCCTTAAAATGACAGCACAGCAGAGGGAAGGGGGCGCTGGGACAATAACGGAGATTTATGGCTTCCAACTCGATTGACTGCAGCATCTGGATGCCACACGTGACACCTGGAAGTGTGGGGGACCCCAACCCTCGGTGATAAATAGCAGGGAGGAACAGACACGGTGGGAGAACTGGGGTAAGCTGCCAGGTTGACCGCAGGGCCTGGTGGGGCCCACCTGGCTCTCCTCAAGCAGATGTACCCCTGAGGGTGTCTCCCACTGAGAGTGCTGAGTCTCAGCAGGGCCCAGAATGGCTGAAGCCAAGTGTCGATTCAAAGGGAGGGCTGTGGCCTGAGCCACAAAAACGATCAGAGGATGAGCAGGAAGGTGGGGAGAACAGTAGTAATAGAAATAACCCGATGCTTGTTCTGTGTTCATGACCATCCACCATGTGACCAGCTTTGTAATACTGGCCACTTTCTAGCTGTGTAATCCCCAGCCAGTGACTTCATCCGAGGCTGTCCTCTCAACTGTGACACTGGGATCATCCTGGTACTTACCTCTCAGGGTTATTTGAAGGCTAAATTAGATAAGGAAATTCAAGGACTGTGCAGTAGTGCCTGGCAAAGAGTTAAGTTCCCCATCAGTGGTTGTAAGTATTATCCCCATTTGCCAGATGGGAAGACTGAGGCCTCAAGAAGGTAAGCGACTTGCCTCAGATTGTACAGTGGGTTGGTGGCAGAGCCTGTGCCAAAGACGGATCTCAGGGCCCAAGGCAACAATCCTGAGTCACACCACGGAGAGTAGTAAACCTCCTCCAGCTCCAGTAAGAGCTGCTGTGTTCTGGGCACCTACTCTGTACCTGGCACTGTGCTGAGAGCTTGTGTGTGTAACTTAACAGAACCATCACAACTTTCGAGATAGGCATTGCATTGTTCTCATTGTCCAGATGTACAAGCTCTGGGGAAGCCAAGGGGGTTCACCACCAGGACTGATTCTGAAGTCCTGGTTCCCAGCACAGGCTACTGCCCTCTGGACGGAGGTTGTCTTTATTTTATCTTTATTTTACCAACTGCTCCAAGCTCCCTTCTGTGTCTTTCTTTCCTCCTCCAAGAAGAGGAGGGATAAATATGATGCTAAGTCGGCCACGGTGGACCAGAAGTCTTCTAATCAATCCCTTCAGGGCTGGGGCCCTTCTCTCGCTCCTCAAAAGAGGGAGAGAGAATGAGAGAAGAAAACTCACTCAAGCCCCTCCCACTCGCCTTTGCTCTCCCCAGGCTGAGTGGCCAGAAACCCGGCAGCCTACACAAGGTCACACTGGGGAACCAGGCTGGATGGAGGGGGCAGGGGGAGGGGATTTGAAGCAGCAGTCCCCCTTCTGTGCACACACGCTCCCTACATTCCCATCTGGTCAGCCTGGATGCTGAAAATCCAAGTCTACCCCATACAAAAAACAAAAGCGTCTCCTTTCCATTATAGAAAACCCTAGAGACCTGGGCTGCTCTGCTTGCCTTATCTCTTGGCCAGTGTGGCCAGGGCAGGGGCTGGGTGAAATGACAGTTGTCCTGGCCAGAGAAGAGAGGTCCCAGCCCTTGGCCTGGGTCCCCACTGGAGCCATACCCTGGGGAGCAGCCCAGAGAGCCTGGAGCCCACTGACACCACCCTCCCTGCCAGAAGCAGTGCCAGATGAGGAGGCTCCAGGCTCCTGGCTTCTGCCCCAGCACGTGGGCCCCCTGATCTGTCCTCCTGAGAGCTCCTGGTCTGTCCATCCGAGGTGACCCTTTCTCCTTCCCCACAGAAGCCCAGACCTCTGACCCTTATTAAAAACAAAATCCGAAGAGGGAAAAAAAAAAATCCTGCACAAACAGCCTGAGACGTGTCCCCTCCCTCCCTCCAAAACACACACACACACACACACACACACACACACACACACACACACAGCCTCAGACGTGCAAGGCTGCAGCCAGGCTTCCACATAAACAAGTTGTTGCACAGTGGCTTTTGTTTATGAAACATTTAGGTTCCCTCAACTTTTTTTGTGTGGGGGGGTGTGGACTGTTTCACAGTTTTCTGGTGAACAGGGAGTGGAGAGGGAGCCTGGGGTTTGCCTAGATTTCACTTCTCCCTCTGTGTCCTCTGCCGGTTAGAATCTGGAGAAGGTGATATGAGGGGAAGGGACCAGGCAACTCAGGAGGTGTGTGTGGGGACGGGGGACCCCTGGGCATCACCTGAAAAAAGTCACCCCCGCCCCCCATGGGAAGGTCCGGCTGAGGGCTTCAGGCAGCCAGGTCAGCCCCAGGGCCTCGTTAGACCGTCCCAGGCCGGGCCTGCTGGAGGGCAAAGCGGGTGTTCCGCGTCCCCTCGGCGTCCCGGACGCGACCCAGCGCCTGGCGCTCAGAAAACATTTGGGACCGCGCGGGCTGACGTGTCCCTGCCCCCCACCCCCACCAGGCACCTCGCCTTCGACGCCTGGAAACCAGCGAATCCGCCAGAAACAAAGGCAGGGCTGCTTTTAAAAACGCAAACAACAAACAGTTTTGCTTTTTCTTTTTTTTCCTTCCCATCCAAGCGGGCAGCTAGGCAGGTTTGGGGGTCCGCGCGGGGCCCGAGCTGCAGCGTTTGACCCCCTCTTCGGCGCCCCTCGACCCCGCGTCGGTCGCGCGGGACTGGCCCCGGGGCGCATGCGCGGGCCGGGGCGCCGGAGGCCGCGGCCGCCCGCGCAGCCTCGCGCGAGCCGGTCTCCGTGGTAACGGGCTCACAGCGGGGAGGGGCCGGGCGCGCGGGCCGCGGCGGCAGCTATTTCTGCCGCTTCCTGTTCCTCCCGGCCACGTCGCCATGGCAACGGTGTTACTCACCGAGGCCGCTTCCCGGCTCTGCCGGCGCGCGTGACCCCGGCCGCCCGCGCCCCCTCGTCTCTCACTTGCTGTGCTCGGGCTCTCTCCCCCCCAATCCCGGCGTCGTCCTCCTCCGGCACCGCACCCCCCGGTGCCCCCTCCTCCCCGCCCCGCCGGTGCCCGCGGCCGCCCCGGAGCGAGCGAGCGAGGGAGGGAGAGATTGATGGGGGACGCTTATTAAAAAACATTGTAACCGTTTCCGTTTTTATTACGTTGACAAGGAAGCGTTATTTACTGTTATTGTTTGCCGAGCTGGCCGCGCCGGAGCGCGGGCGGCCCTCCCGGGAGCTCACCTTTCGGGCGTTCCCGGGGTTAGTCGAGGGTGGAAGCGGGGTGGGGGGGGGCGGTGGGCGGGGATCGGGGCGGAGAAGGGGGCGCGCTCCCCACCCCCGGGCAGCCCCCCCGGCCCGTGGGGTTCGCTCCTCGCCCCATCCCCACGCCGGCCCGGCCGACCCCACCTCGCCGGGCCTGTTGTTTGCGCGGGGGGGAAAGTGCAGAGGCCGGGTGACTCGTGTTGAAGGAGAAGGCAACAAAAATTTTTTAAAAAAGGAACAGATGACTTCATTCTCCTCGGGAAGGCTCTGTCCTACGTGGACAATTTCCTGGGGACTGTGGTGAACAGCCCCGCTGCCGCTGGAAGCACAAGAAACTAAACCGGATAAAGACCAAAAAATTCTCGGTCTTGCCTGAAACCCAGCCAGGGGAGGCTGGTGGCGCGTGAACCGCGAGGAGGGTCGAATTCTTCCACTCGCGCTTGGGGCTTGGCTTCCAACAAACCTCCCCACTTAAAACTCCTGTACCCTGAGAGAGTGAGTAAGTGGCCCATGGTCACACAGCTAGGTTTCATTCTGCCCAGACACCTGCAGGGACAAACGCAGCAGAGACCGGGGAGCAGAGCCAGTGTTTGGACCCGGGGCCTCGGAAGAGGGGTGAGGCTCAGCTTGAGGCCGGGCGAGGGGAGATGAACTCGGCAGGTATAAACTGCCCCTGGTTCTTCCAACTCCAGGCTTACCCCCACCGGGAGCCCTCAACTGGGAATGTGTCGGGGGATGTGTCCGTGGGGGATCGGATGGACCTGAAGATGCCCCACCCCCCCAGGCCCCTGCTGAGATGTTAATCTCACCTGCTAATGAAAGTTGGCAATTCTGTCCCTAACTCCCCACTCTTAGCTGAAATGCAAACAGTCGTGTTCTGTACAGAGAAGCAGAGGAAAAAGCCAGAGGAAAAGGGCCTGAGTTCACAATCTAAAAAGGACTTTTAAAATCTGTTTATACTTATAAACAAACGACTCCTAATGAGCAGGCCAGGCTTTGGAAGTGACATTCAGAGACTCCCCCCAGCCTGTTTTGTGTTTTCCACCCCCCCACCCCCGCAACTTCCAAGGGCAGGAGGCTTGGGATTGGGTTGCTGTGGCCTCTCCCAGTCTCTTGGCCTTAGATGATCAACAAGGACTTTTCCAGCCCCCAGATGATTTCTGGAGCCTACTGTGAGGGCCAGCTTCTGGCTAAAGCCTGTGGGTCTGGGGCTCTGTTCCCAAAAACCATGACAGCTCTCAACTTTGGAATCCCTCCCTGAATGTATGGACCAAAAGTCTTGGGCTCCAAGAGAAGAGAGTACCCCCACCCCCTAGTCCTTCCACAGCAGGGTGCTGCCAGCCTGGTGGTACGGGAAGAGAGAGGGAAAGTAGGGAAGCCAGCACCACCCTTCGTGTCTCTGTCACCAGCACTTGTTCCCCCTTCCGCCAGCCTTCCAAGCAAACCCATCTCTGGCAGTAGGTAGCAGATTTAGAGAGTTGAGCTGTGGGCAGCATTTGAATAGAAGCAAGTTGACAGATGACACCCAGCATCACAGAACTTAAGAGCTGGGAGGATCTTGGAGATTATCCAAACCAACCACTTTCCGATTTTACCAATGGGCACACTGAGGCCCAGAGTGGGGAAGAGACCCGGCTGGCATCTGCCTCTGTCTAATGGCAGAACCTAGATCAGAACCCAGGCACCTTGCCACCCATTTGGGTGCTCATTGTCCCACACTGATTCTGCCATGGAATTATCTGTATGATCAGAAACAGGATGGGGTGGAGCAAGGTAACTATGGCAAGGCAGGAGACACTGAAATCAGACTGCCTGGGTTTCAAGGGAGACCCTGGACAAGGGCTCACTTCTCCCTGAGCCTCGATGTCCTTATTAAATGGGGATAATAACAGTACCTGCCCTAAGTTTGTCTTAAGGACTAAAGGAGATGGTACAGGAAAAGCACCCAGACTAAGCCTGGTACATTAGTACTTAACTGATGTTTGTAAGGATGCTGACAGCAGTGATAACGCTCGTGGTTGCACCGGGTTGAATGGCGGCCCCCAAAAGATAAGTCCACATCTTTATCCCTGGAACCTGTGGATATGACCTTATCTGGAGAAAGGGTCCTTTGTAGATGTCAAGGATACTGAGATCCGATCATCCTAGATTACCCAGGTGGGGTCTCCGTGTCATCAAAAGTGTCCTTAGAGGAGACAAGGCAGGGACACAGAAGAGGGGAAAGCCATGTGCAGGCTGAGGCAGAGACAGTGATGTGACGGTAACAGGCCTCAGCCCTGGACTTCCAGGCTCTGCAGGAGCTCCTCGGGGAGCTGTGGTCAGTCCCCAGGCTTTCTGGAGCTCAGGAGTCTGTTCTCTGCAGTGAGGATCGGGGATGGAGTGTCCAGCTGAAAGAGCAGAAAAATGATAAGGATGATCTCAGGACATCACTGCCCAGGGAGGGCCATAGGAAGAGCCAGACATCCTTCTGGAAGCTCTGCCATACCAGCTGCAAGGCCCTGAGCAAACGCGTTAATCTGTTGGCCTCCCGTGGGGCCTGATGTTAGAGAAGATGCTGTTTCATTCCTGGGTGCCAAGAACCTGGGACTCCAGCACTGCAGAAGTAGGGGCCCTTCCGCCCCAGGCCACAGGGCTGCCTCAGGGTGAGGGGCCAGCAGGAAGGAGGGGACTGTAGCGCTCTCTCGCTGGTTCACTAGGTGCCTGCCTCCTCCCTCTCAGGCAGAGAGAGCACGGGCTATTTTTATACACAGGTAAGCCTGCCCTGGTCTCCTGGCCCCTCCCAACTGCCAGAAACCTCCCTGCAGGCAGGGACCATGGACTGCTGACCTCCGGAGCCTGGCCTGGTCCTCAACACATGAGGATTGAGCATAGACCATTTTCCAGAACAGCCAGCCCCTCTGTCCTCTCTCCATCCGGCACAATGGAGCCAAGACAAGATGGGGGTGGCCACCTCTCTTTGAATGTGATCTTTGTCCACCAGACTCTGGACCACTCAAGGAAGATGTGTGACAGGCTGAGTAGAACAGCAGAGTCAGCCTGGCCTTGCCTTTCTTCCGGAGGCCATGGCTCCCGGTAACCATAGCAGCAGGCAGACTGAGCCCCAGCTACAGAAAGCCCACTGGTCTCTGGCAGAAGACAGGCAGGCTCAGGCCACTGGAGTTTCTCTTATTAGGCACAATCGTATTAACTCTCTCCTCAACTTCTCTCACTCTGGCTTTTTGCAGAGCAAGAATGACCCTAACAGCACTCATTCATTCACTTGGCCCATCAGGGCAATCAACAAGCACATGCTCTTGCCAGGGACTGTCCTAAAAACTGGGAGGCTTTCTGGACAGCAAGACACAGCTCCCGAGTTTGGGAGGCACATGTTCTAGGGACGAAAGAGATAAAGAAACAGGCCAATACCAAGGGCCAGGGAGCAAGACAAGTTAGAGAGACAACAGGGTGAGGGGTTAGGCTAGAGAACGAAAGGGCTGGAGTTTGGAGAGGAAGGTCACGGCGATGAGGATGGCGACCACGGACTGAGACATGGGTGAAGGGAGGCGGTGAGCCCCGCAGAGAGGGAGATGAGAAGTCCTGGGCAGGAGAAGAGCGGTGACCCTGAGGTGGAGTCTCCGGATGCCCTGAGGGCTGGTGCTGTTCTTCTGGGGGTGGGGCTCGGATTGTCTCTATGAACGCCTGAGGCCAATGGGGGAGAGCGAGCCAGGGGCTGATTTGTGTTTTTAAAGAATCTCTCTGGTTTCTGAGTGGATCACAGCCTGAAGAAGCCTGCGGAAAGGTGGGAAAAGTCAGAAGCTGGTGGAGTCCAGGCGAGAGACGGTGCTGGCCTGGCTGGGGACAGTAACAGTGGGAGAGACAGACATGGCTGAATTCAGGATTTCTTTCAAGTAGAGTCATCAGGATTTGCCAAAGGATTGGATGTGGGTGTGGAAGAAAGAGAAAAGTCAAGGTTGACTGCTGTGTCACAAACAGTGGGAGGTACCATTTCCAGAGATAACGAAGACTATAGGAAAAGTGGGGGTGGGGCAGGGGGTATCAAGGGTCGGTATTTGCACACAGGATGTCTGCAAAGCCTATCTGATACTCACATACTGTGTGCTGAGAGCTATCAGAGCTATCATTTAATCCACACCACGAAAGAGACTGAGACACAGAAAACAAACCTATGGTTACCAAAGGGGAAAGGGTGGGAGGGATACATTAGGTTGGGATTAACGTGCACATTACTGTCCATAAAATGGAAAGGGGGCTCTACATGTACCTAGAGCTGATTCGCGTCGTCGTACAGCAGAAAGTGATACAACACTGCAAAGCAGCTCTGTGCTCAGTCGCTGAGCCAGACCTTCGTGACCCCACGGACTGTAGCTGGCCAGGCTCCTCTGTCAATAGGATTGCCCAGGCAAGAATACTGAAGTGGGTTGCCATCTCCTCCTGCAAAGGATCTTCCCAACCCAGGGATCAAACCCACGTCTCCTGCATTGGCAGGCGGATTCTTTACCACTGAGCCTATGCACCAATCAAAAATAAATAGATAATCAACCAGGACCTACCGTATAACACAAGGAACTATACTCAATATTTTGCAATGACCTATAAGGACCTATTGTGCTGTACACCTAAAACTGACAAGACAAGGTAAATCAACTGTACTCCAATACATAATAATATAAGAAATCCACACAACCACCCTACGAGGTAATCACCCCTGTTATCCCCATTTTACAGATGAGGAAACTGAAATCTAGAGAGGCAAATCTGCCCAAGGATGGCAGATGGTCAGGCTACAAACCCAGGCAGTCTGATTTCAAAGGCCATCTTCTTATTCGTCTAATCACTGGCTCATGTGTCCATTCATTCACTGTTGTCTGCACCACATGCTAAGCCTTGCTCTGAGGTCTGGCAATGCAGGGATCCTTTCATGCTATGCACCATCCAAGCACTGGGGAAGCAAGCCAGACCCTGGCCCAGCCAGCACGCAGCTGACTTTCTAAGGAGACAGGCAGGTGACGAGCAAAGAGAAGCACCGTGACAAGAGGCTCACAGATTTGTGCTAAGTGCAACGGAGCAGAGCAGCAGTGTGCTTATTCAGGAGAGTAATCGGGCCACACGCTGCAGAGCGGCTGGGGCTGCCTCGGAGGATGGGAGACATCTCAGAAGCAGTCAAGCCAAGAGCAAGAGGAATGGCATTCCCAGCAGAGGGAACAGTAGACGCAAAGGCTCTTGTGGTGGGAGAGCAGGCAGGGGAGAGGGCTAGGCCGGCAGCATGTCCAGGGGGCTGAGTGCCCACAGAAACTAACTGCAAAGAGGAGGCAAGCTGGGCCAGGGGCAAGCGAAATGGGCAAACAAACCAAGGCCTCATAGGCAAGTGGCCCTGGAGGGGCCAAGAAGGACATCAACATCGAGGTAGCAATGACGCAAAAACCGGAAACGTGCCTGGGGGCTGTGACCCTGGAGGACACCAGGACAGGGCTGGCCCAGGCCCACAAAGCGTGAAGAATAATGCCCCCCACCCCCAGGTCTTCCCCCTTCTAACCTGAACCCAGGGCTGACCACAGCTGTGCCCTAAAGCACCAGGCTGTTCCACCCTTCTTGGGGTTAACCGTGGCCTTCCATGGGGACCCAGGGCCCAGCAGTATCCCCCCTGGCACCACCGAGTCTGGTCATCTAGAAAGAGCCAGGCTGACCCTGGCCACCTGATGAGTCATTCATTCACTCACTCGTTCAACATCTATTCGTCACTGCTCCATCACCGGTACTAGGGATGCAGCAGGGGGTAAGACCAAGACCTTTCCATCACGGAGCTGAAGGTTTAGAAACAAATGGCAAGTCAGGGAGAGGTACAGGTATGAGGCGGAGGACAGAGGGCTTCACTGTCGGAGCTGGGACGGTAACTCCAACTTTGGGACCCAAGGCTTGACGGATGCTCCCTGAGCCCAGGGGTCCCCTGGCCCACCCCCTCCCCTGCTCACGGTGATGCAAGGAAGAGCAAGCAGGGCTCCTGGGCTCCCGGAACCATTGTTCCCCTTCCCTCTCCTCCACTCTTGGCCCTCCCTCAAAACTGGGTCCCTCCTTTCCTTGGTCAGCTGCCAATCTGGGGACAAAGCCAGTCACACAAGCACAGCAACCTCCCAATGCCCAGAGGCCTGGATCTGAGCTGGGGAAAGCTGGCCTCAAAGTCTAGGCCAAAGCAGACTCAGCTCTCCCTCCTCAGCACACAAAGGGTTGTGGGGCACACAGCCTCTGAGCCCCAGGCCCAAGACTGAATGCTTCCTGCAAGCTGGAGGGCGGGAGGCAAGGCTGACTATTCAGAACAACACGCAGCAACATAAAACAGCTTTCGACAGCTACTCCTTTTCTTACCCTCTCCACTCCCTGAGCCAAGCATCCCCAGGTGAGTTCAGGGCAGCCCATGAGGGCTTGTCTATCAATAGCCCCATTTTATGGAGGAGGAAAACTGAGGTTCCATGGATCCGATGACTTTCTCAGGTGGTAGAACCAGGGCTCCAACTCAGGGCTGACACCCAGTCGGTGCTGGCAGAAAGGCCGAGAAATCGGGTGACGGGGGAAGAGCGGCAGCTGCCTTAGCCCCACATTACAGATGAAGTCAGTCACCCTCAAAGTTGCACAGCTAGTAAGCAGGGGCGGGGCTTGAACCCAAGATTGTTGATCTCCAGGGCCCAGGTTCCCAGGTACCTAGAGGAACAAGGGGGAAGAAGAGGGGATTGGAGGCCTGAGAACTCTGATGGCCCTTGGTGCGGGCCTTCCGAGTCCATATGTGCCGGGCAGAGAGGAGCATGGGGGACCGGGGGTCTCCGAGGCAGGCTTGCTGGTCACCCAGCTACCCTCTCCTTCCCTGTTACCAACTCTGGGGTCCCAGCCCAGACCTGACCCCTCTGCCCTCGGGGCTGCTCTCAACTCCTGGGTCCCTGCAATGTGGGACCACTGGGAGGGCGCGCTGTGGATCCTGCCTTCCAGAAACTTTGGCCGGGTCAGGGATAAGCCTTGCCCCAGAGCCTCAGAAAAATATAGCTGCCAAATCGCTGGAATGCCAGCCCATCACAGCCTTAGCTTTAGGCTGAGCCAGGAGGTGCCTTCAGGGATGGGGACGTGGGTTCTCCTCCTGGGGTCAGTCCTCACCCATCAGTGCTGCAGGGATGCAGAGCAGGAGTGTGTGTGTGTGTGTGTGTGTGTGTGTGTGTGTGTGTGTGGTGGGCAGAAACAGTGGATGGGAGAGGGAGGGAGAGAGAGATCCAGACTGAGCAGAGGGCTGGGTGACAGAGACAGCAACGCACACACACAGAAAGAAGGAGGGAGCTTGAAAGCTGCGGAAAGGAGCTGACAGAGAGGACAAGACGACAGAAGGGAGAGAGGGACACGAGCAAGGGGCCAGCCTGGCAGCAGAATCAGAGCATCCTGAAAGCAGAGCCCTGAAGGGCTGGATGGGGAGAGAGACCAGGAGAAGGAAGGGCTGGGGGACCAGGAGAGGGTGTGGGAGATTCGCCCAGAGTACAGCTGGGGGCCCTGAGCAGGGATGGGAGCTGAGGCTGCAGGTCTTAGACGGGCCAGTGCTCTCTCCATACGACAGCCTTCATCAGCCCCAGGAGGGGGCGAGGCAGGAGGCCAAAGTCTGGCCCCCTCAACCCCCGCCCCCCAACTGCCCTGGGGAGGGGACAGGCATGTGAGGGTTCCAGCCACTGCTGGGATCCCTCAGGGCCTCAGGCTCCCTGCCCTGAGCCCCCAAACCCCTCTTCTCTCTGCATCAGCCTGGACTGTGTGACCTTGGGCAGCGACCTTGCCTCTCTGGGCCTCCAAGCCCCCCTGAAAGGTGCTGAGCTTAGGGTGAGGGGCAGGGTCCAGCAGATGCCAGGCCTGGGCTGCAGGGGTCAGACCCAGATGGGCCGACGGTCTGTACCTAAGATGCTTGGCCTCCCTGAGCCCCATAGCACCCCTCTGGGGGGAATAAAATAGGGTCACGGCCACTGTGACAAGGAACAGAGAGCAGTGTAAACTGTAAAGTGCCATGCGCAGAGGGTTGCTTCTCGTACACGGTCATTCACAAAGGTTGAGGTTTTGAGACCAGTTCCCCGTCCCTACACCCGCACAGGAGGACTCTGCCCCCGTGGACCAGAGGCAAAGGCCGTCCCTGAGGGAGCAGGGCTGTCCTGGGGCGTTTGTCCGTCAGCAGCAGGTCCCACTGCGGTCAGGCTCCACCCGAGGGAGTCCTGGAAAGGCATCCAGGTGGACCCCACTGACGGTTAGCCCTGGAGACGGGGTGGGGGGCGCAGCTCGAAGAACCCTCAGGCTCCAGGGTCCCTTCACAACCTTTCGCATCCTGAGGTCCGGAGGAACCCGCCAGGGGTTAGGCGGAGGAACAGAGAACCGGGCAGAAGGCTGGGGTCGGCGCGCTCACCGGGACCGGCCCCTTTCCCCACCAGGCAGGAGGGAGAGGCGTGGGGAGCGGGGAGAAGAAGGGGAGGTGGGAAGGGAGGCCGGGAAGAGCAAGGGAGGGGAGAGGGGGGCCCGGAGAGGGAGGCGGGCAGGAGAGGCGCACGCGGAGAGGGACTGAACCTTGAGAGGAGCAGCCCAAGGAAAGGAGTAAACGAGGAGAGAAGGGAGGGAACAGCCGCGGGGCCGCAGGAGCCCCGCGTGCGGCGAGCAAGCTCCGCCGCGGAGGCTTCCAGAGACAAAGGCCTGGAGGCCCGCGGAGGAGGTGGGGGGAGGAGGGGGAGCTGGGGAGGGGGAGGGGAGAGGGGAGGGGAGGGCATCGCTCGGCCCCGACGCCGCGCCAGGGGGCTCCGAACCGGCCGAGACCCTGCACCCCCACCCCCCACACCTCCATCCAGCTGAGGCTCTGACCCGCGGGAGAGGGAGTGCGCTCCAAACTTAAGAGGGAGAAAAGTCTGCCAGCTGCCCTTGGGGCTGTCACAACAGATAAAACCTCATCCAGGCTTCACCAGGAGCGCCCCTGCACACTAATGCACAGCAGCCGAGCTAAAAATACTGGCTGGAGCGGGGAGTTGGGGAAGGGGGGAAGCAGGATGCTGGATGGAGGAAGAGGAAGGAGGGTGGGAGGTTGGAGGAGGATGGAGAGGAGGCTGGGGGGAGGAGGGTGGGGAAGGGGGGGGAGGAGGAGGGAGGGGAGGAGCAGGGGCTCAGGCAGCCCCGGTTTTCCGGAGCGTCCTAATGACCCAGATGTGCAGCTGCGGAGATGGCTGCTCGGGGAAACTGCAAATCCCCCGGCCCCTGGCGGCGAGGTGGGGGGAAGAACTGGAGGCAGAAAAGGAGAGAGGCAGGGAGGGAGAGAAGCCTGAGTAAGAGGGGAACCTGGGAGATGGGGGTGCTCTGAAGGGCAAGGATGGGGTTGAAGGGGAAAGATGAGGACGGAGGGGAGGATGGAGAGGGAGGAGGGGGGAACAGGGAGTGGAGGGTTAGAGGCAAGAGGATGGAGGACCGTCCCTGGGGCTCTGAGGAAGAGACCTCCAGCTCTCTGCCCTGCCCCCTGCCCCTGGATATCGGGGAGTCTGGCTAGGGGTGTCTGGGTTGAGCAGCTGGCCTGTGTCTGGTGGCACCCCAGTCTTTGGTCAAATCACTGGAAGGATGGGTCCAAGATTGGAATCTGGCTTCTTGTGACCTGCTCGTTACGGAACTAGGGCCCGAGCCCAGTCCCAGCTAAGCTTTGACATCCCACTCAGTTGAACACTCAGAATCTCCTGGTGAGGGAGGGATCCATGCTATCCCTGTTGGTCAGATTCACTCATTCATTCACCACCATAGACTGAGCACCTTTTCTGGGTCGGCCTGTGCCAGGTGCCGGGTACTGGGGAGAGCAAGACAGAAAAGTTCCTGGCCCACTTGGACAAAGACGTCCTTGGACCCATGATCATGCAAAGAAGGAAGAGAGAAATCAGCAAGGTCATCATGGTCAGGGAAAGACAGTCATGAGGGCCTCTCCCAGGGGATGACAGGAACCTAAAACCTGAGTGGTGAGAAGCCACCAAAACTCCAAGAGCCCTGCCTCCTTGGTTCCTCACCATCCTGGGGGCCCGCAGTCCCCGCACATTGTGACCTGCCGCCTCCATGTCATCCGTGTGACAGTGGGCGGGTGTGCCAGCATCTGGGACAGACCCCACCAGCCCATGCAAGGCCTGGTGACTTTGAGAAAACCACCTCACCTCTCTGCAAAGCAAGGCCTTTTTTCCTCTCTTTTGCCCATCTTGTTCATTCTGAGTCAGGATGCGGCGACCATGGCCTTGTGGGGCGTGATGGCCAGGTGGGCTGGGCGTGGTGGGGTAGGGCAGATTGAGGTCTCTTAAGCCCCAAGCTGCTCTCCCTGCCCTTGAACACCAGGTCTGTCCCTTAACCTCTGTGCCTCAGTCTCCTAATCTCTAAAATGGGGCTCCAGTGAGGCCTTGATGGGCTGCCTGGTTCTAGGCCCAGAACTAACAGTCAGCACGCCCCAACCAGAAGCCCTTTCTCCCAGGGAGTCGCCTGCAACCCCCAGACCCCTTCCCTGCAGCCTTGTTTCTCCACAGTTATAATCCAGTCAGAGGCAGCAGCTTGCAGTCCAGCTGCAGTTGTTACCAGCGGGACCCTGGGCCGTGACTTAACTGTCTTTGCCTCAGTTTCCCCAGGCTCTACAGGGATGGTAGCTGCCTCCTGGGGTTGAGGTAGCTGCCAGCCGTCGGCAGCGTGCCTGACCCCGGGGCTGTCCCACAGACCTTGGCCCGTGGCCCCCTTGCTTTCTGCAGCTTGTTTCCTCTGTGTCTCCCACCTTGGACGGTGAGTCCCCTGGAGCAGGGCCTGTCTGACCCGTGCCCAGAGCACCAGGCGCCTGCTGTGAGTCAGCTCCTGCCGAGTGCTGTGGCCATCTGGGGCTGAGTAAATACGGACTTCTGGAGCTCCTCCTGCTGCTGGGGAATGCCTGTCTTATTTTTTTCTTCAAATTCTCTTCGCTGACAGAGTACAGGGTTCAAAACCCCACACCAGGATCAAATAGAAGGATGCCCAGCTCCTCCCCGCCCACTCTTCCTGACTGTCGCCCCCTCCTCCGCCACTGGAGTGCTACCTGGGCCCCAGGATGCCCTTCCTGGGTGTGGTCCCTTCCCCTCGGACCACCCTGGTCCCAGTGGGCTGCAGCTGGGCGCCCTCATGCGCAGAGCACAGAGAAGGGGTGTCACCGAAAGCGGGACAGGAGGAAGGAGGAGGAGGAGAGTCAGAGAGACCTGGAAATGAATCCCAGAGGGTCAGAGGGTGTACCTAAGTTATATGGATCTGGCTTTTCCTTGTATTTCCTTATGTTTTTATCCTACTGTCTTGCTAGCCATTTAATGCAGCCCTAGCTTCTTAGGGCTTTTCCCAACATCCCTGTCCCCTTGACTACCCGGCCCCCTCCTGTAGCTCTTGGTGTGTGTGTGTGTGTGTGTGTGTGTGTGTGTGTGTGTGTGGCTGCTGAGTCCAGGGAGTGAGCGGCCTCTGGGGCTTCAGAGGGAAAGTGTTGGCCCCAGAGCTGAGCCTGGCAGGACAAGTGCCCCCAGCGCCCGGGGCATGGCCAGATCTTGCTAAGGCGGCACCAGGCCGTGTGGCTGTTTGATTTCCCCCTACTTTCCAAACTAGTTGAAATTACACACCAAGCATCAATTTAATTAAGTTTTCCGGTGTGTGGCATAATTAGTAAGACACACGACTGAAACAGGGTGGGCGGGCCTATCCCTGCTCTTGCCTGTTAGAATTCTCAGCCCTCGGGCCACAAAATATGGCGAGTTGTAAGACGGGAGATGGAGGAGACGGTGGGGCGGGGGGCGGGGAGCCAGCCGGAGCTGCCATGCTGCTCCGCGGGCTTCTGTTCCATGTGATGGGAGACGGACAGGTGGCCCTGCCCCACAGGGAATCAACCTCCGCACCTGGTGCCAGACACCGAACTCGAGTGAAGTTCAAGGAGCCTGTCACCCTCACGGGGACATCAGAACGGGCACTAAGGAGCTAAAGAGGGGCCTCGCTATCCCCGGAGAATCGGTGCTTTGTCTCTAAGGACGTGTTTCCAGGACAGGGTCACCCAGGCCACAGGCCACGGGGCCCGCCCAGCCTCTTGGCCGTGTTCTAACACAGATGGACAGATCCATAGACACAGAGCCCTGTGGAAGGCGGCGGGATGCTCTCCTCCCATCGACCCCTCCCTAACACTTCCATGTCGCTCTCGCACGTGGGCTGGACCGCGGGAGGGCAGGCCTGTGGCCTTGCAGCTGCTTCTCCAGCCCTGTTAGGAAGGGCTCCGTGCTGCCATCCACCTGGATGAGGCTCAGACTGTCCCCAAACCTAGAAACACCTCTAGGAATCTTCCAGCCCACGCACACCTGGGGAACTGAGGCCCAGAGGCGGGAGTGGGGCTGGGTCCTAGATACTGACTGAGTGAAGGAGACTCCGCTGGCGTAGATCCTCTGTTGAAAAGCACCCCGCTGGGCCCCACCTTGTCCAGCCCGTCTCTCCCCTGTGTGAACCACAGTTGCCCTCCTCACCCCTGCTCCCGGCCACCCTCCTGCCCTGCAGTGGCTTCTCCATTCACTTTCACCTGAACACTCAGCGGCTGCCCCTGCCCTGCCCCTGTCCTGAGCCCCCATGGGACACAGATCGCACATCCCCTCCCCCCCTCCCCTTTTCCCTCCTTCCTTCTCCACCCCAAGGGGCCCTGCATCAGGACTGATCACCTCCCCCAGTGGACTCGAGCCCCCAAGGGCGGCCCCCACATTTCTTCTCACCACCGTGTCCCCAAGGCCGAGTTTAATGAAATGATAGTGTGAACACTGAGTAAGCACTTACTGTGTGCTTTACATGGATGAGCCCCCAGTTTATTGCTCCTTCCACTGGCCCTGTGCATCCACCCTCCTGCCCCAAACACTGAGGCTCAGAGAGATTACAGAAACTTGTCCGGGTGACACGGCTGCTAAATGACTAGCTGGGGGTTTGAATCCCGGAGCCTGTGGCTGTAACCCACGAGTCTGACCACTGTGTGAAGCAGCCTCCCGCCTGCCCTCCATCCATCCTCCGCCCATCCTTTATCCACCTTACCCATCTTCCCATCCCTGTCCCACCCAGCCTCCTATCCAGCCTCCCATCGGCCTCCCATCCATCTTCCATCCGTCCCCATCCAGTCCCCTGTCCAGCCTGCCATCCATTTTCCATGCGTTCTCCTAATGGCCAGTGTCCTAAGCCTTCACTATGCTTTGTCACGCCTCCAAGTGCTTTATTCAGCTTTCTGTCCTTTGCTGGCTCAGCCACTCACACCTGCCTGGAGCTTTCCCTGTCTACTCCCTGCTCCCCCAATGTGTACCTGGTCCCGTCCCTGCAGCATCAACTCCTCTGCCCCCAGGAGGGCACCTCGGTGCCCACCCCTGAGCCGGCCCCAGTCGGGAGCCCGGGGGCTGTTGCTGGTCCACCATCTCATTGGGTCCAGCCCTCCGGAGCGCATTCTCAGTGGTGGAGGGACCAATGCCACCTTAGGGGCACGCACAGTGGGCTGTCCCTGGGGGGACACAAACTAATTTTAACAACGGCCTTAGGAAAAAGATGCTGTTGTCCCTTTTTTCCCCTCCTTTGGGGAAGAAAGTGTGTTCGCACATGCCCCTGTATCTGCACATATGATTCAGAGCATCAGAAATCAGAAAGCCTCGACTTAGGCATCACCTGGCCACCTCTGCAGCAGCCTCGCATGCTGATCCTTGGAACCCAGGGCCCCAAGTTACTCAGACACCCAAACTCTTGGCAATGCCCTCACCTGCCAGCCTTGGTGCCCAGTAGCATCTCAGTGACCTTTGACCCACCTTGGGAGGCAGCTGAGCGGACAGGGGAGAACAGGAGCCTGGCCGGGGCAAGCTAGGCACCCTTGGGCCAGCTAATGACCTCTGCGGCCCTCAGCCACCTTCCCTGACCAGTGGGGAGGTAGACAGGCTGCCAAGAGGAGGCCAGGCAGGCCCGGAGAGCACTGGGCACACTGCTGGTGCTTCAGGCCTCTGTATGCCCTCGTCTCCACGGACAGGCTGATTCACCCAGCCCAGACCAGCTGACAGGCCAGACAAATGAGGGCACGGGACCCCATTCACTCTCCGTGGACCTACCTTGGAGTTTGGGAACCTCTTGGGAGTATGAAGCCTTTGGAAACTCTCCCCCGTCCCCCCGCCCCACCATCCTTTTCCCTTCCAAGGCAGGATCTGGCCTCTTGAAATTCTGCACACTAATAAAATTGTAACTAATTTACATCCGAGATGGGGAGTGAGTGGCAGCGGTTGTCATGGAGACCATCTCCAGGGCCCCGGCTGCCTCCGCCTCTTGGTGCAGCCAAGAGATCAAGAGATTCTCGCTCCAGCTCTGCAGCTGGGGCCAGTCTTCATGCCTCCCGGGCACCCTGTCCTCCCCCCAACACTGGGCAGGACCCTAGGGGATGGGATGAGGGCAGGCACCCAGACTACACAGCTGTTCTAAGCTGGGGCTCAGCGTCCATTCTGATCCCTGCTTTTCTTTCACCCTCTGGGCACTGCAGGCTTCTCTCACTTCTAATGGATGCCCCCAGAGGAACACGAGGCCCTTTCCCTAAGCACTCAGGATGGGGACAATTTCCAGGGATGAGGCAGAACAGCAGAGTCTTGTGCTACCTTGCAACCTGTCTTCCCGTGGTGCATTCTGGGAGAAGCCCCAAGGGTCTAAAGACATGGAGACACACTCGTGGATGTCACAGAACTTGCCCAACATCAGGAAAGACGTCAAAACAATGGAACAGTGACTCTGTGCCATGCACCGTGCCAAGTCCCACAGACGGGTCATCTCATTCAAACGCCAAAGCAACCCAATGCAGAGGGAGTATTTTAATTTCCCTTTTATCAATAATGAAAATGTCTCAGAAAGATGAGTGGACAGCACCCAAGTTCAGATCCCTGGTAAGCATCAGGGCCAGAGGTAAAACCAAGTTTCCTGATTCTAAAACCGTTACAGCAAAGATGATAAACTGCCTCCAGGGAAGCAATAAGACAGAATCATTATAAGAAAACAGTGTACATGCAACCAGAAAGGGAGGTGAGGGCACGATGGGGCCCTCCGGAACCATGGAATCTAAATGGGGTTTTGAGGGATGAATAGGAGTTCTCCAAGGGGACAAGTGGGAGAAGAGTGTTCCAGGCAGAGGAACATGTACAAAGGCACAGAGGTGATAAGCTGCCTGCTGCCTTCAGAGACCATGAGCTGGATGCTGGAGGAGAATGGAGAAGGGAGGGGGTCAGATCTAAGCCAGACTAAGCCCTCTGGTGCTTATCCTGCAGATGAGGCAATAAAAAGCTGAGATCCAAGCAGGACCATGCCTGGCATTTGTGGTCCCCAAGGCCAAAGTGAAAGTCCGTGTCTAGACATTTAAGGCTAACAATCTGGTGAGAAAACTGCTCTCGGAAAACCTGTTCTAGCCACCTTTCTTGATAGTACAACTTCTCGGTGCTCCGGAAGGCCAGGTTCAATTTATATCCTTGTGACCTTAGGGTTTTGAGCCAGAATGTGACGGTATGAGTGGGTCCCTGTCTTCAGCCCTGAAGGGGGACTTATTTGTGAAATGCAGGGTCCTGGGCCTTGCTCCAAACCCCAGAAATCGTGCTCTTGGGAGATGGGTCCCAGTGCCTCTCCGTTTCAATAGGATCCCCAGGTGATGACTGTGGATCAAAAGATGGAGAGGCCCCTGATGAAGGGAGTCAGAGTCTGGGGAGTGGAGGGGAATACCATTCTGATCTGTGTTCTAGAAAGATGTCCCCAGCATTGATCAAGAGTGGGTGAGACAGGCGAGGCGGCAGAACCAGCGTTCAGGTGGGAGGGGTCGGAGGCCAGGGCCAGTGGCTGGTTGCCAGCTGTGTGTGAGATGCAGGGCCTGGACTGGATGAGGCTGGGTGCTGATGAGGTTTGGAGGTGAGCAAGGATCCAGGGTGGCTCCTTCGGGATCATAAAATCTAATTAGGCTGGAGGAGGTCTGGGCTCTGGGCAGACTTCATTAGGCAAGAGGCTGCTCTCCTCTGCCTGACCCCAGCCTCCCTAGGGCCCCTTCAGTGTCACACTGAGGGTCAACTCCAGGCTATGCGAGGGGAAAAGAATTAAAAGCTGGTCCTTCTCCCCGCCCCTACCTTGCCCGTAGGAGCTTGCAGTCCTGCAGTGGAGGCTGGAGCAGGCTGCACGGACAAGGCGGCGTGATAGGCTTGTTCCAGTTCTAGGCTTGTGGGGGTGGGGAGGAAGGGAGGTTTCCTGCTGCAGTAAGACTTGGCCTCCCTCCAGAGAGCAGCAGACCCTCTCAGCATCCATATCTGGCTACTCTGCTCCAGAAAGCGTCCTGGAAATAAAAATAAGAGCCCCGAAAACAACAGCAGCACCTCTTCCCATTGATGGGGCATTTATGGCAGGCCAGACACTATCACTGGAGGGACTGATGCTGAAGCTGAAGCACCAATACTTTGGCCACCTGATGCGAAGAGTCGACTCATTGGAAAAGACCCTGATGCTGGGAAAGATTGAGGGCAGGAGGAGAAGGGAGTGGCAGAGGATGAGATGACTGGATGGCAGCACCGACTCAGTGGATGTGAGTTTGAACGAACTCAGGGAGATGGTAAAGGACAGGGAAGCCTGGTATGCTGCAGTCCAAGGGGTCACAAAGAGTTGGACATGCCTGAGCGACTGAACAAGACACTGAGTCACACAGCGAGGGAGGTGGTAGCAGAGGTGGGCTGATGGACTGGGAGCCAGTCTTCTCTGGGCCCAGCAGAGAGGATTAAGACTCAGCCCCCAGGGAGTTCCCTGGTGGCCTAGTGGTTAGGATCCCAAGCTTTCACTGCCGTGTGGCCTGAGTTCAATCCCTGATTAGAGAACTAAGATTCTACAAGCTGTGTAGTGTGGCCAAAACAAAAACAAAAAATGTTAAAAAAAAAAAAAAAAGACTCAGGCCCTGTCCTCACAGCCTATTTGGGGCTGATACTGTTCCCAGATACATTTGAGGTGCATCTAGAAAACTCTGGAGAGACCCATGCGTCCCTAGAAGGTTATGCTGCAGAACACTAGCTTTTCAGACCATATGGGACTAGACTGTATTTATCAGCAGCAGAAAGACGGAGAGCCCAGAGGAGCTGCTGGGGAAGGCATCACTGGAGCTGAATGCTGAAACAGCAGTCGTGTTTAAACAAGTGAGAAGTGGAGAGGCCAACCTAGGTGGGGGGTTACAGGCTGGGCAAGGGTGGGGGTGGGGACGCTCTAGGAACAAAGGAGAGGCCGAGGAGCTGGAAGGACCAGTCAGGGAGGCAGGGATGACGATCCCAGCAGCTCAGGCCTGGCATGTACCTTCATGCGCTTGCGCTTTCCGGAAGCTATCCACACCATCAGGCCCGCGTTGGTTCCCGTGAGTTCCCCCAAACAAGAGCCATCATCATGGAGGAGGAGGCATCATCATGAAGGGGATTAAGTTGAGCCTCTCCAGAGAACAAGGGGCCTCCGATCTCCCCAGAATCCTGGGAGAAAAGTTCACATGTGCCCCCTCCACACCTACCCCCACCAGGGCCCCGTAACCACGTGATCCATCAACAGCCCGTAGTACCAGCTATTACCTTGGCCTGACTGTGCCCTGCCTGACGCTAGCAGAGGTGAACGCTCTGGTTTCAAACCTTGCTCCCCCACTTACTATGTGACTTTAGGTGAGTTTCTCAACTTCTCTGAGCTCAATTTCCTTATGCATAGAGTGAGGACAAAAACACCAAACCCTAAATCACCAACTACTAAAAGTGTGTTGATTTATCTCAGGATTAAATGAGAGGATGCAAAGACAGCCTTCAGGGGAACACTTGGTGCAGGGTTCCCACGTGATAAATGTTGGTGTGGCCACAGAAGGTTCACACTCGACTTACCCTTTGAAAGTGAAAGTGAAGTCTCTCAGTTGTGTCCACCTCTTTGCAACCCCATGGACTGTGGCCCACCAGGCTCCTCCGTCCATTGGATTCTCCAGGCAAGAATACTGGAGTGGGTTGTCATTTCCTTCTCCAGGGGATCTTCCCAACCCAAGGATCAAACTCAGGTCTCCCGCACTGCAGGCAGACTCTTTACCGTCTGAGCCACCAGGGACTTCCTTACCCTTTATGCATGTGTAATTCTCACCACTCCTGTGTCATCTGACAGCAGAGCAGGGCTGGGAATCTCCTATGACACAGATGGGGTTGCTGGTGGCCTTTACTTTTTATATTCAAGTCTATGATCCATTGAGAATCATTTTTTGGTTTTGTATAAGATAGGTTGAGTTTCATTTTTTTTTTAATGTCTAACACCATTTGCTGAAAAACGTCCTTTACCCATTGACTCGTTTTACACCGTCTTGATCTCCCCCATTTGGCCAGCTTTGCTACCTGATCCTTCGTGCCTTTCATTCATTAGTTTCATAAATACTGTGGGACACATAAAAAGAAAGGAATCTTGACCTTTACCTTACCCCATATTAAAAAAGACAATCAAAAAAATAAAAACAAAAAATAAATAAAAAAATAAAAATAAAAAAGACAATCAACCCACAGTGGTTGACAGACTTAAATCTCTCACATAAAACTTAGAAAACACAGGAGAAAAATCTTTGAGACTTGGGATTAGACAGAGTTCTTAGACATAACAATAAAGTACAATTAACAAAAGAAAAAAATTTTTGATATGTTTTACTTCATCAAAATTTAACACTTTTGTTCTATACAAGAAACTGTTAAGGGAATGAAAAGACAAGCCTCAGATTGCAAGAAAATATTTGCAAATCACATATCTGGACAAAGGAATTGTATCCAGACTATATAAAGAACGGTCAAAACTCAATAGTTTCACAACAGTCCAATCTGAAAACAAAAGACTTGTATAGACACTTCATCAGAGATTTACCAGATGAAAAATAAATGCATGAAAAAACACTCAATATCGTTAACCATCATGACATGAGATGAGACATGAGAGGGACATGAGAATCAAAAGCATAAGGCGCCACTTTATACCCACTGGGATGGCTAAAATAAAAACTGACAATATCAAGTGCTGACAAGAACAGAGCAACTGGAACTCTTGTACATTACAGATCAGGATACCCAACAGGACGTTCAGCCTGGAAAACAGTCTGCCAGGTTCTTAAAAAGTTAATCATACTCTTGCCCTGTAACGCAGCTATCCTACTCCCGGGCATTTATCCCAGAGAAATGAAAACTCAGGTCCATGCAAAGACGTGTGTGTTCATGGTCACAGAGGCATGGATGTTCATAATAGCTTTATTTGTAAAAGCCCTGAGGTAGAAGCAACCCAGATGTCCTTCAGCGGATGAATGGATAAAATGGGACATCCTGACCACGGACTATTATTCAGAAATAAAAAGGAGCAAACTATTGATACCCACATTACCTTGGACAACTCTCAAGGCCACGATGCTGAATGAAAAAGGCCAATCTCAAAATATCACATACTGCATTATTCCATTTTCTAAGAGACAAGTGATGCAGAACAGATCTGTGGTTGCCGGGGCTGGGAGCAAGGGGAGGATGTCTATAGAAGAACAGCACAACGGAGACTTTGGGCTGGTAGAAGACCGTTTTGCATCCCACTTGTGGTGGTTACACAAAGTTATACACATGATACAAGTCACAGAACTGTACTCCAAAAAGATGTCAGTAAAAATGCAATTTTTTAAAAAAGACGATGCAGGGCCTCGAGTTCTCGGATGGCTTCTTTCTGCAGCAGGGCACCATCTCCTATGTGGAATGCAGCCTAAGTCAGGGCCCGTCGTCTGGGACGTGGAGGACTGGCTGAATCGTAGTTCCGCTTGCCCACTGAGCGGTACCTTTGTGCAGTGAACAACCTATACACATGTCCATGTGGGTCCTAGAAGCCCCATTTCTCTTCTCAGCCGCTGCTCTCTCCTCCAAGGATGGAGCTTTAATAAGCATCCCCCAGGGAGCTGGGGCCAGGGGTGGGCTTTGCATTTGCCCTGAATGGCCAAGTGGGGGCCTCTTGCTAATGGCTGCAAATACACTTAATGCTGAGGCTACAGGCCAGTGCTTTTGGGGCCTGGCACTTAATGGCTTGCCTGCCAAGGAAAAAGAAGGATTGTCAGTTGGCCAGACACATAGCCAAGCTCTGATGGATGCAGGGAGTGGGGCAACCCCTCCCAGCCTGGAAACTCCCCTCAGACTGATGTGTGCGGGTTGTGAGCAGGTGTAGGAAGGACCCTGCTGGACAGACCAGGCTGGACCTGTCCCCTGCTCACCTTTTTGGCTCATCGACCCTGAGGTCTGGTCTGGTGCTGCCCTCACTTCACTACGAGTAAATTGAGGTTCAGGGAGATGGGGCCGGCTTGCCTGAGGCCACTCAGCCTGAGGCTCTGGCTCAGACCTGTCTGCAAAATGGGAACTTGACCTGTTGACTTGCTTCACGAAGTCCCTGTAGACCACTTCAGCCTCTTCAATCCCACGACTTAACTTTTCTGAGCGTCAGGTTTCCACTGAAAGGGCACTTTGCTTTCTCATACATAAAAGACTCTTGACTCTCCCAACGTGGGTTCTTCAAGATTAGTTCAGGCCCCACCTCATCCAGGAAGTCTTCTTTGACCCCCTCCAGGCTGGATCAGAACACCTCCGAGAAACAGGACTCCACATTCATCCTTGGGAAGCAAGAATGAGCCCCTGCTGCCCTCCTAACTGGCCCAGCTGACACCATGAGGAGAGCAGAGGGAAAACAACTGCAGAGAAGTCAAGCCAGAGCCTCAAGAGCATCATGAACCTCTGGATCAAACCATACCTGAATCAAAACCATGCTGCATTTTTCTATTACATGGGCCCATAGTTTCTATTTTGATTGGGTTTTCTGCCTGCTATAACTGAGAGTCTAAACAGATATCGGAGTTCACCAAATGTGGGCAGTAACTGTTTCTAGGGGGACAAATATGAAGGAACTTCCATTCTTCAATGTATGTGTTTTATTTTATTTATTATTTTTATTTACTCTGATTAGGTGAAACTGAAACATACTGTCAGATGACCTCACAGCAAGAAGAAGCAAGGAGCCTGATCCAAGCTGCCTGGTCGTGTGCGACTCTTTGACATCTCATGGATTGCAGCTTCCAGGCAAGAGTACTGGAGTGGGTTGCCATTTCCTTCTCCAGCGGATCTTCCCGACCCAGGGATCGAACCCGGGTCTCCCTCACTGCAGGCAGATGCTTTACCCTCTGAGCCGCCAGGGAAGCCCCAATGTATGTGTTTCATACTGTTTCCAGTTTTACAGTGAATATGCAGCACATCAATGCTGGTGTTTCTATCTGGAGCAAACAAGTTGTCCACGGGCTTGTGGCTTGAAGAATCAGTGGCGATTCCCGGTAATAAAGGAGGCGTGAACTGGGGTGGGTGGGGGGAAGATGGCAGTTTGACCTGGGGCGTGGGAGGCTTCTGTGGAGCCCACACTTAGGAGAAAGAAACTGAGGCAAAAGAGAGTCAAGGTGGGGGCCAAGCGGCAGGGCTGAGGAAGGGGGCACACCGCGACCCAGTCAAGATCTTATTCATCAGCCGCGGACATGAGGCTTCCCTCCCCGCCGGGTGCTCCCTCTGGGGGCTGTGACAGTGCCTCAAGCATCCCTATTGCTGGAACTGATGACTAAAGCCGGCCGTGAGTGGCAGAACCCATCCGGCTGTACCTTTCTTGGAAGTGGCCTTCCAGCCACCTTCCATTAGCACAGGTGGCAGAGACCCCTCAGATCCAGCTGACAAGTTGATTCCTCAAGCCTGAGCCGACGCTCTGTGGATGGCTGTAAATTACTGCAGCAACGTGCTTCCATCTGAGGCTTTTCACTGCCTGGAATGACATCCCACCCACAGTCTGCTTTGTCCACCTGGGGACCTGAGATGTGAGCCAGGCAGCCTTCTGCTTCAGTTTCACACAGAAAGAAATGAGGCACAGAGAGGCCAAGCTACTGGCTCACAATCACACGGTGAGGCAGAGTTTGCTGGAAACGGAAGCCAGTTCTCCTGCCTCCGGACCTGGTCCCCCTTCTCTTGCCTCCTGCTAGTCCTCACAGCAGAAATTGGGGCAGGAAATTGTTTTGGGTGAGGTTCCTCCAAAGAGGCCTGGAGAAGACCTTGGCAGGGACTGGGGAGGTGAGCAGTGAAGAGGCTCCTTGAAGGAGTGAGGGTGGGGTGGGCTGGGGGTCCCTGGCAAGGGATTGGTTTCTGCCTAATCCCCACATCTGGGCTGGGCCCACCAGTGTCCCTCCTCTGCCCGGTCCTGTGCTCTGTATTGGTCATCACTTTGAATCCCCAAACATCCTATTATGACACCATTTTACAGGGAAGGAGATGAAGGTTCAGAACAGTTAGGTAATTTGCCTAGTCACACAGCTAGTGGGGAAAGGAGGTCTTTGGCCCCTTGGGAGCCCAGAGCCTGTGCAAAGGCTCTGAGGTGGGCCCTGGGCACAGGATGCACTGAAAGACTTGTAAGGAGGCCAGCAGGCTGGGGCCTTAAAGGAAGCCACAGAGGCCCTTCTCAGCTTCGTCCAAATCCTACATTCTCAAGCAAAGGGCTCTGGCTACCACCGGATGTGGCTTTCTGCTTAGTGGAGCAAGGCTCCATCCATCCTGGCCTCGGTTTCCTGTTTAGAGAGGGAAAGACTACAGAGAGGCCTCTGGAGTATGAAGAAGTAGCAGCAGCTTCTGGGCGAATCGTGTTTTGTTTTGTTCTTTTTTAAAAAAGACCCAGAATGTGAAAGAAGTCGGTGAGGGCGGAGGGGGTTGGCCTGTTCACAGACTCAGGATGAAGACAGCTCTTTTTTCTGGTCTGTTCCACCCGGGACCCCAATCTGCCGGGGCAGCGCAGGGTGCCACTGGGACCGAAGAAACGAGCAGGGCTGGGCTGGGGGCCGTCGGTGCCAGTTCTCAGCGCCATCGGACGCTGGGCGGCCGACCCCTCGATGCCAGAGCGCGCCCTCCCTGTGGGCTAGGGTCGCATCCGCCGGGAGCGCGCGGGCACAGGCGCCCCCGCCCCCCGCACCGCCCCACGCGCACACGCGCTCACGGAGCCGGCGGAGGAGCCGAAAGGAAGCAAGAAGTGAAAGTGAGCAACCTCTAGTGAAAGAAAAAGACATGCACAGACAGCTCGGGAATTTATGCCGGTGGCGACGGGCTGGGCGCGCGCGGCGCATTCCCGGCAGCTGAGCGCGTGCTTGGTGGCTTGCAGGGGAATCGCCACCCCCTCGGCCAGGCAGTCATTCGGCTCGATGGAATCCCCAGGCCCTACGGCGACCAGGCTCCTTCCCTTTCCCCTGGTTCCGGCCACAGCCCAGGGCTGGGCACCCTGCAGCGCTCAAAAACCCCCTGGGCGGTGGCCAAGTCCTGCTGCTAGGCTTGAGCTTATCCCAGAGCCCAAAGGACGCTTAGCCTTGAGCCCTCCTCCCCTCTCCTTCCCCAGCCTCTTCCCTGAGGCTCCCTGGAGCGATGAGACCCTGCAGCTGGTCCTGACTCAGGTGGCCTTGGCCAGAGACGGAATCCCAGAGACAGAACCTCCAAGTGACTGCCTTGGGAGGCCGAGGGCCACATGGCCGGTGAGAAGGGCTCCCAGACCACGGCCCTGGGGCCTCGGGAGCCCCCTCCCCTCTTCCTTCCCTTCCAGAACAAGCTTTTCCAGCCCCGCCGCTGCAGAGCCAGGTTTCTGGCTGTGTGGATTGTTTTCCACCCCTGGGGCTTGGGTGGCAAGAGGGAAGACAGGGAAGCTGGTTGCCCACCTGGTGTTCTGCCTTTCCCTCACCGCCTCCTCCAGAGGCGCCCCAGGGACCCTCACAGCTGAAACAAACACAGAAACCAGACCCAGTCTTAACAGAAAAGGCTCAGACGCTGGGGCGCGCATCAAGTCCGGCCTTTTGGACACACATCAGGTAGAAGCTGTGAATAGTCCTGCCAGGGCTGCCCAGTCTGGAGCTCTGGGTGGACAGGTAGTGCAGGGGCACCAGGGTTTCTTCAGACAGAGAAGGGCGTGGCTTCTTTTCCAGTGGACAGCAAATTGGTGGGAGAGGGGAAGACCCATCCCAGACCTTGTCTCAGCTGGGTAAGGTCCTGGGGTCCTGTAGGGTGTCCCTCTCTGAGCCAGGATGCTGGAAGAAAACATCTGTCCCAGGCCTTGCAGCTCAGAGCCTAGAGGTAAACAAACAAAACGTGGTGGGCTGAGAGCTCCCAACAACGCCAGCCAGGGAAGCAATCCAGAGGACGTGCAGTCAGACTGCCAAGGTGCTCCCTGCAAAGGCAGGGTGGCGGTAAAGCAGAGCAGGCTAAGGAGGCCGCAGACCCCGCGCCCCACGTTCCCCAGTTCTGTAGACTGGCCACATTTCAGAGAGCCGGAGACACCATCAGAATGGAGGTGAGTTTCCCTCAAGGGGTCTGGGGCTGGCTTTCCCTCTACAGATGGACAAACTGAGGGCCTGAGAGGTTAGGGCAGGTGGCCCAGGGTCACCCAGCCGGCTAGACTTCCGGCTGCACCCTGGCACATGCTGCCTGCCAAGTCACTTCAGTCGTGTCTCACTCTGTGCGACCCCATGGGCTGTGCACGCCACGCTCCTCTGTTCATGGGGATTCTCCAGGCGAGAATACTGGAGTGGGTTGCCATTCCCTTCTCCAGGAGATCTTCTGGAGATCAACCAGAAGTTCAACCCAGGGATTGAACCCAAGTGCCTTATGTCTCCTGTGTTGACAGGCAGGTTCTTTACCACTAGCGCCACCCCTGGCACATAGTAGGTGCTGAATAAATAGAACTACAGGGCTCAGAGCCAGGCCCCTCCCTCTCCCCTACAGATCTCTGTTGACAAGTTTTCACAAGACGATTAAGACACACACAATAGCCTGCTTAAAGTGTCAAGTGCTAAAAGTGTTAATGTAATTGTAGCTGTTGATAAGTGGTGTGACGGTGAATGAATGGGGATACTGAGGAGGGGGCCTCTGAGCAGGGGCCACCGGCCATGAGACCGTTTGGGGACCCGGTACACCAGGCAGAGAGAATGCCAAATGCAAAGGCCCCGGGGCAGAAACCTGCCTGGAGTGTGAGAGGAGCAGAAAGACAGACACATAGCCTGAGCAAAGAGAGGGGGGAGATGCAGGCCACAGAGAAGAGCTGGGGTTTGATTTCAAGTCCATCGCACACGTGTGATGGGTGTGGGGCCGGCCAAGCACTGCTGTGGGAGAGCCCACGCCCTGACCGCAGCGGGCGGGGGACTCAGCTCCAGGATGAGCCCTGGGGCTGCACATCTGCTCCTCATTCCCCGACTCCTTCCACCACGGCATTTTCTGGGAGCCCATGGCCAGGAGGGAGGGGAGTCATCACCCGCCCAGGGCAGGGCGCTGCTTTGGCTTACCTTCCCCACGTCCTTTGGATCACCCTGGTTTGCAGCTGCCAGGGGAACAAAAGACCCTGATGCTGGGAAAGATGGAAGTCAGGAGGAGAAGGGGGCAACAGAGGACGAGATGGGTGGATGGCATCATTGACTCAGTGGACGTGAGTGGGAGCGAGCTCCAGGAGATGGTGAAGGACGGGCGTGCTGCTGTCCACGGAGTGGCAGAGCTGGACACGACAGGGAGTGAATGACAACAACAAGAGGAACATCGTCACCATTGTCACCACTGGGGACATCGCGCTGGGTAGCATTTGTCCAGTGCTCCCTACACACCAGGTCCCGTGCCATGCGTGTCTGTGAGCGTGGTGTCCACTTTTCAGACGACAAGATGGAGTGAGGCGAAAGCACCCAGCCGAGATGACACGCTTGTGGTGTTCCAGGCAACGTCTGGGCCTTGAGTGCTGGAATGAGCTGGAATGTCAGAGCTGAAGCCCAGTTGGAGCTAGAGTCTTTGCTTGGGCTGCGAGAGGTGGGGGCTGGGATTGGAGGCTGCAGAAAGCAGAAAGGTAGGCTGCAGGTCATGGAGAGAGAGCAAGCCTGAGAGAAGGATGTTGACATGCCTCCAACTTGCAGCAAGAAGCAGCGTGGACTCACACGGGTGTAAACACACCTGCACACGCTGGCATATAGAAATGCATGGACCCACATACATGCACACACATGTGACACACACACGTGTGACACACACACGTGTGACACACACACACAAGCACTGAGTGCCTTGTGCACACCGCATGCGCACCCCCCCGACAGACGTGCACGTGTCCATGAAGGCACCGTACCCACACGTGAGCCCACCTCAGCGCTCGGGCACGTGGACACAAACCCAATCCGTGCTCACAGAACTTCATAATAGACCATCTGCACACTTCTTTTCTTAGCAATTATCATGGTTCATTCATTCATGCAACAAACATATGTTGAGCCATTTTCGGTGCCTGGCCAGGGGGTGGGCACGGCACACCCAGCCAAGAGGACCCACGGTTTCAGCCTGCCTTTCTCGGAGCTCACAGTTAGGCTGAGAAGACAGACGGATAACAGTGGACTAAAATCTTCAGGGATGCTGGTTGTGGGGGCCCTGGAGGAGAAGCACAGGGAGCTGTGGGCTGGAGGGACTGGAGAGCTGGTCCACGGGGACTTCCCAGAGGAGGTGTGTTTCCACGAGTGAGGGCACCCGCTTTAGTCAAAAGACAAGTCGGGAGGGGGTTTGAGCAGACGGAAGAGGGTCGTGTGATGGGTGGGTGAAGCTCGGATAGGCCTCAAGAGCAGGGGGTGAAGGTCTGCTGACCCAGACTGGCCAGCTCCGACCCAAGAGTGCCCACACATGGACCCCCTTTCCCATTGGGAGCCTCCAAGGGCAGGGCCAAAGTGGGTGACTCTCGTCTGTGCCCCGACCCGCAGCACCCGGCCCAGGTGAGCGCCGGTGTCTCAGATGGGGTTCTGGTCTGCAGGCCGGGAGCAGCCACAGGGCAGTCTCTCTCCCCTTCCCCTCCCCACTCTGTCCCCCCTTCCCTCTTCTGCTTCTCTCCTCCCCTTCCCCTCTCACGGTTCCTCCTCCCCTCCCTGAAACTCCTTTTCTCTCTCTCTCTCTCTCTCTCTCACACACACACATATACACACACACTCAGCCCTCAGTTTTCCCATCTGTGTAGTGGGTGGGTACCAGCCCCATCCTCACTGAGCTGTGAGGGTGAGTTGAGAGGAGCCTACTTCACAGAGGGGACTTGGGAGGCTTCCTGATTCTCTAGGCAAAGCTCAGCCTTGGCAGCTGGCAGTGGGCAGTCACCCCCCACCCTACCCTGTACCCTGTTTTCCTATTCTGCCCTAATGTCATCCACACGCACAACTCACCCACATACAGCCCCTGCACCCCCGACCCCACATCCACATATACTCCCCCCACCACACCTATCTTGCATCAGCCCCCACACCACAGACCACCTGCTACACACACACACACGCACACACACACACAGGGCACATTCACGGGACCACTGCAGGCAGCCTGGCCAGCTTCTCCACTGCCCCCCAGTCTCCCCCTCCAGTCTTGGGCAGGACAGTGACAGACGGCCCGCGAAACCCCCCTGACCCTGGCTGCAGGGCTCTGCTCATTGATCCAGAGATGCTCTTTCCTTTTCCTCAGGCGCTTCTCTGAAGGATGGAAAAATCGATGCCCGCGGATGAGCGGGTGCAAAGAAGGTGCAGACAGCAGCGCCGGGGAGAAGGCCAAGGGCAGGGGAGTCAGGCGCCTGGGGTCCCGCGGCTGTTCCCCATCTCCTAGCACACACTCCGAGGCAGGTGTGGTCCGCCCAGCCCGGCGTCGTGGTTTTGGTTTTTATCATTTTGTTCTGATTACCAAAGCTGTAAGATGTGTGTGTAGAACGTCAAAATCACCAAAGCCCTCCCCAGAGGTCACCTCCCTGTTAACGTGCATAGTAAATCCTCCCAGCCTTTTTTCCTCTGCAATGGAAGGCACTTTTTATTTCTGCAAAAATAGGACGTGCTCCACCGCTTTGTTTCCATCCGACACTCTGCTGCCCAGCATCCGCCTGTTCTGTCACCTGGTGATCTGATGCTGCTCCAGGAAGTCATCCCATCGCTTGATGGATACGTGCACAGCGCAGGGCTTGAGGTCAGAATCTTGGTCCCTTGGCCCTGTCACATTGGACAGTTGGCCTCCACCGTCTGACCTCGCCACCCTCCTCTGTGTGGTTGGGGCCACTGATGCCAGCCTTACAGCCTTACTGTGAGAATTACATGAGGTCAGAGGCAGAAAGTACTCATTCCTTGTGGGCACCTCAAAAGTATTCCATCCATTGTGGGTATTACTATTTTTGGTCTCTCTGGTTATAGAGCTAAAGCATCATTTACTTAGCCAACCCTCTCTCGTAGACCATTGAGGTTGTTTATTCAAATATCCTTAAAGAAGGCTTTTGTGAATATCCTTGCCGAGAAATCTTTAACAAATCCTCAATTATTAATGTTGAGTAATGTCTAGGAGGAAAGTTAGACATGTTAGGAGCAGGCACACTCTAGGGCCAGTCTGTCTGTCTGCATACTGCCTCGCGGCCCTCCTGAAAATGTTCTGATGGCAGTGTGCTAGGACTGCCATGGCAAATTATCACGAACCTGGGGGTTTAAAATAACAGAAATGCATTCCCTCACGTATCTGGAGGCTGGAAGTCCAAAATCAAGCTGTTAGCAGGACCGCCCTCACCCTGAAGGCTCTGGGGGAGCATCTTCCCTTGTCTGCTTCAGCTTCTGCTAGTTGCCCACATTCACCTGCCCTGTCACCCCAGCCCCTGCCTCACGGTCACATGGCCTCCTCTATTTTTACCCCATGTGCCTCTTACAAGGACCCTGTCCTGTAATCCAGGTTGGTCTCTTCAGCTCAGGATCCTTAATTCAATTATATCAGCAAAGACTGTTTTTTCAAATAAGGTAACATTTATGGCTTCTGGGGGTTAGGTCATCATCATATCTTTGGGGGCTACCATTCAACCCAGTATACACTCCTACCAAGGAAAGAGAGTTGTGTTAAATTACTTTGCCCCCTCACCACACAGGATATTCTAACATTTTTGAACTGCTTGGCCAATATGATAAGGTAAAAAGGATCTCTTGTTTTAAAGTACTTTTTTTTTTAGTGGAGAGAAACATATTTTCATAAACTTGCTGGTCATCTGTTTTCTTTATTTTGTAATTCTTATTTCACATGCTTGTTGGTCATTTGTTTTTCTTCTTCTTATTTTTTTTAACTGATTCATGTCCTTTGCTCAATTCCCTATTCGCTATTGTCTTTTTCTGGGTGTGTGAGAGCTCTTTGTAGGTGAAGATATTGAACCTTCATTATATCTTGTAAATATCTCTCTAATTCGTCACTTCCTTTGGGGTTTTTTTCATAGTTCTTCAACATACATAACTTTTAAACTTTTTTGTAGTCCAAGTTTCAAGAGCATTTTACCATCAATGGAATAATTAAACAGACTTTCCCCACTCACATGATTTTCATCTAGCACTTCTACAGTTTGACTTTCATATTTTTGTTATCTCTGCAATTTATTTTACTTTAGGTGCATGTTAAGACGAATTACCTTCCCTGCTAATTATTGAACAGTTGTCTTAATACCATTTAACAACTAGCCCATACTTTCCCTATTGATTTTTTTTCCTATTGATTTTAAATAATATGCTTTTATTCAATTTGGCTTTTGGTTCCAGTGACCTAGCAGACTGAGTTAATGGTGATACTCCCCTCACTCCTCCTGCTGAGGAACATCTACAAATTTTAGCAACAACAACAGAAAAAATTAATCTAGAAAGAAAGAATGGGAAATTCCCAGGTCTTGGAAATTGGGAGGGGAAAACCACAGCCAGAAACTATTTCATAACTGAAGACCCCCAGCAAAAGGGCAGGATCCTCAGTGGAGAGGTCTTAGCTGACAGCTAAAAATAGAAACCTTGTTTTAGACAGCTAAAAACAGGACAAAATGATCTACCGCAGGGGAGAATAGGCATAGTCTGAAACTGAGCTCATAGCACATTTGAAAGAGACTATACACCAAGTGTGCTTTAAATTGTTAAAAGGAAAAAAAAGACACCATAAGAAGATAAAAACACCTTTTGAAAGAGGCAGATCGAAGAAAAACAAAGATCTAAGAATGAAGAACATTAAGTTAAATTTTCAGTGGGTGAGTTAAAGAGCAGATTAGATGCAGTTAAAGAAATGTTCATGAACTTAAAGACAGAACTGAGGAAATGCTGAATGCAGTTTATAGAGAGAAAAAGAAAAACCCAAAATAGAAGCAAATAGGATAGAGTGAGGAGGTCTGACATATGTGCTAAAAGAAGAGAGATTGTGAGGAAAATGAGGGAGAGATCATATTCCACATGATAATGTCAGAATATTCCAGGAGTGATGAAAGACACCACTCCTCAGATTGAAAAAGTGTATTAACGCCAAGAAGGGTGTATGACAGTAATCTACACTTAGATATAGATACTAAATATGTAATGCTAAACACAACAAAAATTATTTAAAGCAACCAGATGGAAAAACAGTGCTCTTAGAAAAACAGTGCTCTTAGCGCGTTACACATTAGCTTTTTTTGTGCGGGGTGGCGGGGGGGGGGGGGGGGGGGAGGGGGTGTACCATGCAGCATGTGGAATCTTAGTTCCCCGACCAGGGATCAAACCCATACCCCCTGCATTGGAAGCATGGAGTCTTAACCTCTGCACCACCAGGGAAGTCCCCTACACTTAGCTCTTTAACTCTTCAAAACAGCACTCGGCATTATCATGATCCACATTTTAAGGGTGGAAAATCAAGACACAGAAAAGCAGCACATCTTTCTTACTTCACATTCCTTCAGTAATTTTTGCTACAGTGACGGCCCCTGAAGAATCATACTTTCCCCTGATGGTAACCTTTTGTGAGGGGACTTTGCTGCTCTCCCTTCAAGAGGACACACTTGCCACAAGGGAGAATCTGAGTCTATTTTCCCAACCTTGACTGTGGTCTGGTCTTGAGACTTGCTTTGACCAATGGAATGCAGCTGAGATGATGTTGTGTGGCTTTCAAAGCCAGACATTAAGAAGCCTTATAGCTTCTACTTTTGCTATCTTAGATTGCTTCTGCCATCTTGTCAAGAAACTCAATGTGGACTCCTGGTGGAAGAGAATTGAGATGACCTACCTGGCAACCCTGATAGCTCAGATGGTTAAAGAATCCGCCTGTAATGCAGGAGACCCCAGTTTGACTCCTTGGTTGGGAAGATCCCTTGGAGAAGGGATAGGCTACCCACTCCGGTATCCAGGGGCTTTCCTGGTGACTGAGATGATAAAGAATCTGCCTGCAATGTGGGAGACCTGGGTTCGATCCCTGCGTTGGGAAGATCCCCTGGTGGACGGCATGGCAACCCACTCCAGTATTCTTGCCTGGAGAACCCCCATGGACAAAGGAGTCTGGCGGGCTACAGGCCATGGGGTCACAGAGAGTCGGCCATGATTGAGCACTAAGCACACACCTAGCAGCCAGACTAACTGCCAGGCTTTTACGTGAGGCCACACTAAACCCTTTACCCTGCTCAACCCCAAATGAGAATGGGCACATGAACGACTCTAGGCAGGGCTAGCAGAAGAACTTACAGCTGAATCCAACTCATACAGCAAAACTGTGAGCAGTAAATACCTGGGCACAGAATTACGCAATGATTAATGGCAGGGCTGGGGTGTGGGCCTAGTCAGCCCAGAACTGCAGGTCATATGCTTTGACCACAATCCCACACATGCCGCAAAGAAATAACAAAAACTGTCAACAACCATAAAGGCCAAAGACAATGCAATAATAAATATATTCCAGATGACGAAAGAAAATATTTGTCAACTGAAACTGTCTTTCAGCTAAACTTTCAAGAGTGAAAGCAAAATATAGATATTTCAGGGATTTCCCTGGTGATCCAGTGACTAAGACTCCTCCCTCCCAATGTAGGGGGCTGGGGTTCAATCCCTGATCAGGGAACTAGATCCTATATGCCGCAACTAAAGATTCCACGTGCTGCAGTGAAGATTGAAAATCCTGCGTGCTGCAACCAAGACCCAGTGCAACCAAATAAAAATTTTTTTTAAGAAATTTCAGACAAAGACTAAGAAACTTTACCACTCACAGAGTTTTGCTTAAAGAATTAATAAGGGATTACCTAAGGAGGAAAGAGCTCGAGTCCTGTATCAGGTATGTGATGAGTGATGAGCAAAGATATTAAAATGTGGATAAAGTCTAAAGAAGAGTTGACTGTGAAAATCAACAATAATAATGACAAATGTAGGCTCAAAACAAGATGGAACCAAAATACTAGGCAATCATACCTGGAGATTGGAAGGTATGGTTGGAGTTAAATCACTCTAAGACTCTGTACTGTCTAGGAGGAGGGTGGAGAATATTGATTTAGATTATGTTAAGTCAATTATGTATGATAGAAATTTAAAGATGACATCCAAAAGGCAGAAATGCAATGTATAACTTTTAAGCTGACAGAAGGAAAAGGAAATAAAATGCAATCAGTCCAATAGAAAGCAAAAAAGAAGAGGGAGGGAAGAAAGCTATTGACTTTTTTGTATGTTTATCTTAATAACGGACTACTTTTGTAGAACTCTCCTATATATCTAATAGTTTTTCATTTGCTTCCCTTGGGTTTTCAAGAAGGTGATTATCCACAAATAAGGATAGTTTTGTGTTCTTTTTAGTGGTTGTCCTTTAGTTTATGTTTCTTGTCTTATTGCATTGTCTAGAACTTTCAGAGCCATGTAAAATTATAGAAGCATTATTAAGCATCCTTGCCTTACTCTGGACATGGCTCAGAATGCGTCCAGTATTTTACCATTAAATAAGGTATTGGCTTTTGGCTTGAGACAGATATTCTTTGTCATGTCATTGAATTAGTCAAGATAAGTAGATTATGCCACAGCAACAAATAATCTCAAAATATGACGGCTTGAGAGAAGTTTATTTCTTGTTCATATTAAGTTGGCTGTGTTTCGGGTAGTTCTCCAGGGCAGCTGTGATTGGTTCAGCATTGCGCCTCCACATCACCAAATGCTCCTGTACTTACTGAAGCAAGGAATATAGAATTGGAGAGTCTTGTACTGGCAATTCATAGTGTTCTTGATACTTTTCATGGGGTTCTTGCTGTAAGAATGCTGGAGTGGTTTACCATACCCTCCTCCAGATTTTATTTTTCTTGGGCTCCAGAATCACTGCAGATGGTGACTGCATTCATGAAATTAAAAGATGCTTGCTCTTTGGAAGGAAAGCTATGACAAACCTAGACAGAGTATTAAAAAGCAAAGACATCACTTTGCTGACAAAGGTCCACATAGTCAAAGCTATGGTTTATCCAGTAGTCATGGGTAGATGTGAGAGTTGGACCATAAAGTTGAACCCTGAAGAAATGATGCTTTCGAACTGTAGTGCTGGAGAAGACTTTTGAGGGTCCCTTGGACTGCAAGGAGATCAACTCAGTCAATCCTAAAAGAAATCAACCCTAATATTCTTTGAAAGGACTGATGCTGAAGCTGAAGCTCCAGTACTTTGGCCACCTGATGAGAAGAGCTGACTCATTGGATTAGACCCTGATGCTGGGAAATATTGAAGGTAAAAGGAGAAGAGGGCAGCGGAGGATGAGATGGTTAGAGAGCATCACCGAATCAATGGTTATGGATTTGAGCAAACTGGAGGAGGAAATGGCAACCCACTGCAGTATTCTTACCTGGAGAATCCCATGGACAGAGTAGGTGGGCTATGGTCAAGGGGTGGCAAAGAGTCGGACGCAACTTACGACGGAACAACAAGTACCAGCAATTAAGTGCTTCTACCCAGAAGTGACATACATTAGCTCACATAAACTGCCAAACCCAGTGGAAAGTGCAGTCCCAGCTTGGAAGGAGTACTGGAGAGACTGGCAAACACTACAGATGTCACCATACGCATATTAAGGAAACGTGCTTTTATTGCTAATTTTAGACTTGGGACCCTGAAAAACCTTAAGAGTCAACTTGAAAAGTCATTTAGCATTGGCTATGTGATGAGTAGCAGTGGAGGTCAGTATTAAAAAAAGTGAAATCAGGATTTCCCTGGTGGTCCAGTGGTTAAGAATCCACCTTGCAAGGCAGGGGATTTGCGTTTGATCCCAGGTCGGAGAACTAAGAATCCACATGCCACAGAGCAACTAAGTCTACACACTGCAACTACTGAAGCCCTTGAGCTCTGGACCTCGAGCCACAACTAGAAAGTCTGTTCTTGGCAACAAGGGATCCCACACATTGCAATGAGGATCCTGCGTGCCGCAACTGAGACCTGACGCGGTCAAATACAATGTTTTTAAAAGGTGAACTCATGCATTCACAGGCCCTGATGACTTCTGTCTCCACTGGAGCTGAGCTAACATGCTTTCCTCTTTAATTTCATAAGGCATCTTCCCCTTTTCTAAGCTCATTTAGCAGATTTCTGTTTCTCCCTGCCCCTGAGTCTCAACCAGGATAATCTGCTGGTGTTTGAATTAGGATCTTTATCATATTCCTAAGCAAGGCTGGTCTATGGTTTTGTGCTGTCTGCCAACTCTTCATTTTTAGGTTGTGCTATATTCTTAAGATGTCCTCAGTTGCTAAGTCGAGTCCGACTCTTTGCGACCCATGGACTGTAGCCCACCAGGTTCGAACTTTGTCCTTGGGATTTCCTAGGCAAGAATACTGGAGTGGGTTGCCCTTTCCTTCTCCAACATTCTTAAGATAGTTAGGGAAGTTTTCCATCTTTTCTGTATCCTGAAACAGAATGTTTGAAATGTTTGAATATTTGCCAGTGAAAGAAACTAACACTTCTTGAGGAAGTACCTCTTTACCTACCATTTCAATTTACTTTATTAGGTTTTTTGGTTTTCTCCTACTTGTTGAATCGATTTTGATTATATTGTATTTTCTTATTAAAAATATCTGCTTTTTCTAATTTTTAAATTTATTATCATAAGGTTTTACTTAGTATAATTTAATTTAAAAATTTTTGTTCCAATTGTGCATTCATTTCTCTCTGCTTATTATCATTGGATCTGCCAGAAGTTTTCCTAATCTATTAGACTTTCCAAAAAAGTCATCGATTTATCTTTTATTTCTATTTTTCTTCTCTAATTCATTAAATACTGCTTTTTGCCTTTTTCACCTTCCACTTTTCCTTATTTAAAACAATTCACACCATTGAGCTATGAATTTTCTTCCTGGTTACATTTTAACCACCTTCCTGTATGTTTACATAGATATCTGGTATTTGTAGTGTTATTATTTTAAAATAGTTGTCACATAGGTTTTACTTAGAGTTATTTACAAAAGTGGTTTTTAATTTTCAAACAGTTGGCTTTTTCATTTAAACTTTTTGTTAATAAGTTCTAGCTTAATGGGAGCACTCTCAGAGCTATCTGAGATGCTGCTTCCTGGGCTGCAGTCCTCATTTTTTGGCTTCCCTGGTGGCTCAGAGGATGAAGCATCTGCCTGCAATGCAGGAGACCTGGGTTCGATCCCCGGGTTGGGAAGATCCCCTGGAGAAGGAAATGGCAACCCACTCTAGTATTCTTGCCTGGAGAATCCCACGGACAGAGGAGCCTGGCGGGCTACAGTCCACGGGGTCGCAAAGAGTCGGACACGACTGAGCGAATTCACTTCTAGCTTAACTGCACTGTGGTCAAAGAATGAGGCTTTCACTATATGTGCTTTGGGGATTATATTGAATTTTTCTTTATGGCCTAATATATGATCAATTTTCATAAATGTTTGATGGGCTCTGGCAAAGAAATGAGTATATTTTGTTGGGCACAAAGTTCAATTATTAAATCAACCTTATTAATTATATTATTCCAGTCCTGTACAAACATGGGAGGGGGAGAACATTATTTAACTATGTCAAAGACAGAAGTATGTTAAGTCTCCTCCAGGGGGTTTTATTTTGTTTGGGTGTTTTGTGTTTTTTTTCTTTTTGCCACGCCAAACGTTGGGTCGGATTTCGTGGACCAGGGATCAAAGACAAGCCCCCTGCAGTGGACGCGTGGAGTCTTCACCACCAGACCACCAGGGAAGTCCGCAGCAGTCTTTTTGGTTATCTTTCTATGTATCTAAGTTGTTCTTCCCCTGGTCAGGTCTAATCCTATATAGAATGTAAAAAATTCTGACAATCGGATCTTTATTATGACCTGTACTCTTTCGGTTCAAAGGATCTGTCCCATCTCATGCTTTTTGCTTGTGATTCTTGGTCCAATATGAATATTACCACCTCTGCTTCCCTTTGACTTGAACTAGTCTCATGGAACTGTGTCGACCTTTAATTTTCAACTGTTTCTCATCCTTTGGTTTTAAGTGTATTTCTTATTAGCACTATGTAGTTAAATTTCCATCTTGGTCTTTGTTTTATCCACCCCAAGAGTCTTTGGTATTTTACCAGGAAAAATCACGCATTTACATTCATTGTTAACATCGACCCCGTGGATCTCACCTCCATGGGAAAGCTGGCCTCTGCCTTTTTCTCTTTATTTCCTCAGCTGCTTCCTTTTGTTCTTGAATTTTGTTTTATGGACTTCGAATTTTTGCTTTAATCTTCTACTGTCTTTGGTTAGTAGCCATTTCATTTCTTTTTAAAACATCTGCATTGGAGTATAGTTGGTTTACAATGCTGTGTTAATTTCAGGTGTACAGCAGAGTGAATCAATTATTTTAGATTGTTTCCCCATATAGACCATTACAGAGCATTGAGTGGCATTCCCCGTGCTACACAGTAGGTCCTTATGCATTATCTGTTTTATATATAGCAGTGCCCGCATGTCACTATTTCATGTCTAATTGCACTCAAAGTTATCTTAATTGAAAAAGTCTTCTATTTGTAGCTGCCTAATCATTCGAGGTGGAGAAGGAAATGGCAACCCACTCCAGTGTTCTTGCCTGGAGAATCCCAGGGACGGGGGAGCCTGGTGGGCTGCCGTCTATGGGGTTGCACAGAGTTGGACACGACTGAAGTGACTTAGCAATCATTTGAGGAGAAACAGTGCCTCCTGAAACCCTCTTATTAAAGATGTCTCTCAGGTATGCCCCCCTGCTTTTGATCTACTTTTTCCACTCTATGATGTGCCATTTAAGAACAATTTTTGACATTTATATATAGTCTGGAAATGATATTGACAGTAAATCTTTAGACTCACTGCTTTTTAACTGGCTTTAGTACTAATACCCAGGCTTATTTAAGGCCTAGGGCTTGTCATTCTTGGAGTCCCAGCTGATGGGAATATACCTCTCAGTAATGAGTGTTCAGTAGTTCCCCCCAAAGCTCATAAACATGGCTCCTCTTCATTTAGTGTGACACAAGCTAAACCAGCCTGGGTTTGATCTTTTAGAAGTCATGCTCTTTCCTTCCTGGAGGCACATACAAGTTGTCATTATTTGTATGAATTGCGCTGTTTTTCCAGAACATGTCTCAGCAGAATCCTCGATTTATTTCCCCAGAACACAATGAGTCTTTCCAATCTGCATCTTCAGATCTTTTTGTTTCTTTTTAAAACACAGGTGAGTTTTCTTCATTATATTCTAAGTCATCTCTTATTCTAGCCTTTTCTTCAAACGTCTCAGCTGTGTGTTTGCTGTCTCCTCCTTATCACTTTCTCATGTTTTGTCATCTCTCAATTTCTGTCCCCCTTTAGGAAATGTCTCAAGGTGGACCTCTCCCCATCACTGGTAACATTTTCCTGCATTACAATGTCTGCTTTTTACGGTCTCCAGCGTGGACTTCAGGAGAAGGCAATGGCACCCCACTCCAGTGCTCTTGCTGGAAAATCCCATGGACGGAGGAGCCTGCTGGGCTGCAGTCCATGGGGTCGCTGAGGGTCGGACACGACTGAGCGACTTCACTTTCATGCCTTGGCGAAGGAAATGGCAACCCACTCCAGTGTTCTTGCCTGGAGAATCCCAGGGACGGGGGAGCCTGGTGGGCTGCCGTCTGTGGGGTCGCACAGGGTCGGACACGGCTGACTCCAACGCTTTGTTGTTGTTGTTCAGTCGCTAAGTCCTGACTCTTTGTGACCCCATGGACTGCAGCACGCCAGTATCCTCTGTCGTCCACTATCTCCCAGAGTTTGTTCAAATTTATGTCCATTGAGTTGGTGATGCTATCTAACCATCTCATGCTCTGCCGCCCACTTCTCTTCTTGCCTTCAATCTTTCCCAGCATTAGGGTCTTTTCCCATGAGTCGACTCTGCCTCATGAAGAATATTCAAAGGACTTCAACTTTGCTACCATGTTTTCTCTTTTCTTGCAATCCTTCTTAATTCCATCTTAGTTTCCTAGCGCCGCTATACCAAACTGCCACAGCTGGGTGACTTACAACAGAAATGTGTTCTCTCATAGCTCTGGAGGCCAGAAGTCTGAAGTCCAGGTGATGGCAGGGTTGGTTTCTTCTGGAAGCTCCGAGAGTAAATCTGTTCCTTGCCCCTCTCTTGGCTTATGGCATTCCTTGGCTTGTAGCTGCATCACTCCAATCTCTGCCTTCACCTTCACCCAGCCTCCTCCTGTTTCTTTCCTGTCTGTGTCTTCTCTCTCTTTATAAATAATTTTTATTATTTTTTGGCTGTACCGTGCAGCACGAGGGGTCTCTTCTTTCCCCAACCAGAGATCTAACGGGCACCCTTGCAGTAGAAGCATGCGGTCTTAACCCCTGGACTGCCAGGAAAGTCCCCAGGCTTGCTTTTCACATCTTTCAGGGCTGCCCTGTGCTTTCTGCCTCCTTATTTGCAGAGCAGGTCTTTCCAGTAAAATGGCCACATGGTTTCCTGACGTCTTCCTCTGGTTCCTTTAGGAAACTGCTGTCAATTGCCTGATCTCCAGTGTTTCAGAATGCCAGTTCCCTTCCATGCTCAGAAGTGGTTTTTCACAGTCCATTGTGGTTGATGCTTTTGCCTCTGCATTGTCCCTCAAACACAGAAACATTCATCCATACTCCACAATTAGAAGTAGACAGGATGTGTAAATTGCCTCTGGCCTCGTCCTCTTACTACTTGTTTGATGGTTCCATCCCATTCTCAGTGTTTGGTCCAGGCAACAGAATCAAGTAGGCTTTGCTCAATCCGTGTCCCAGTTTCCAGCAGGCTCTGCCAACTGCAGCTCTGCTGAAAGAAGGCAGCCTTCACTGCAGCTTAGTTAAATGATTCTTGGATTTTCTGAACAGATGAAATAAGCAGAAGTCCCAGCATGCACTGCTACTGGGGAGTTCTCTATTTTTCTCCCTCCACCCAGCTCCCTACAATGATCATGTTTGCTTCCCAGAATACCTTGCACCACGAAAGCCCCCTGCCCTGCCCACTTTTTCTGAATGACCAGGGACATCAGTAGCATGTGGGAGAAGGACAACTGTCCAGTTTTCAGACTGGTGCAGATTCAGGTCTCTGAGTGGGAGCGACTGATGGAAAAGGTTCTGAGCACCTTCCTACCTTTGTCCCCAGTCTCTGTGTCTTCAGCTTTCTCTCCAACACTGCCCCCTGCTATTACCTTCAGCATGGCTCCTCCCAGATTCTGGCATGAGGTTGGCAGCTATTTCCCACAATGAGGGAGGTTTCATCTTTCTCTCTACCTTCATGGGTATTTAGTGAAAGAATAAGAATGACTATCAGGGTTTCTAGCTATATATTTTTTTAGATAGACTCCACAGGTTTTTAGTGCTTTTTTTTTTTTTTTTAAGCCTAAACTCACTCATTCATTCACGTTTATTTATTCCAAAAAAAACCCCCACCATACTGCATTCATGTCTTGGCTTCATAGTGGATGTCAGGGTAAATCAGTTAATAATCCAGGAGAGTTCTGTGGTGATGGAGGAACAGGGAAAAGGCCCAGACCCCCGCCCCTTCGTCCCTCTGCTGTGCAAAGCTGGCTTCTCCAGAAATCTCTCCATCTTGAAGGCCTTGTTCTTATGCTCCCAAATTAGCAGTCTGTGAAATCAGACACATTTCCTGAGAACCTACTTTTGCTCCAGGTAGCCTAGAGGAGAGGATGAAGAATCGTTAGAGGCCCTGCCCTCGCGGTGCATGGCTTCCCTCTCCCAGCTTTAGAGCCTGGTGCCTGTGTGTCTTCATGGTTTGTGATGATTATTTGATTAATCACCTGGCTAGATTCCTGTCAGACCGGTAGCTCTGTGAGGGCAGGGACAGGGTCTGCATCCTTGTTTGTTAGCAGAGCTAGGACTGGGTAGGGCTGCCTAAAGGAGAGGCCATCTGAGCTGGGCTCTGAAGGGGCAATAGGAGTTCAGTATAGATAAGGCGGTCAATCCCTCTAAGCAAGAAAGAGGGCTGAAATCTCTATCTCTGGGGTGTCCTCAGCCCAAACCCTCTTTGGCTTCGTTCTCACTGTGGTTTCTGCTGCTCCATGGAGAAAGATCCTCTCTGGATCTCTTTAGAGGCTGAACAGCCCCAGGTCTGGGCAGTGCTCAGAGAAGGATGAGGTCTGCAGGAAAGGCACGCCCAGGTCATCTAGGCCTAAAAGCTCAGGGGTGGGGATGCAAATAGACAGAAATGGGCGTCTGCCTCCTCTGGGCTCCTTCTCTTTAGCCTTTTTAAAAGCAGATATAAGCGATGCCTGTCCCACCGTGGCAGCCTCGGGTTGTCCTCACTTTCCAACAGGCACGTTCATGGCTAGGTCTCCTGGACCGAACCCAAAAGCCATTTGCTTCCGAGGCAAGATTTGAATCAGGCCCAGCTGGGTCTTCCCATCCTTGATTTGGCCGATCCTATTAATAATTAACGGTACAGTAATGAGAACTGCTTTTAATAGAATCTGCTGCCATCAGTGCATTCTGCTCACTCTTCACCAAGGGTTTCCCCCAAAAGGATTCACAGTCACATGACTGTTCTTCCTGCCACAGCACAGGAAAGCCCCCTGCCATAGTCCTTCCCTCCTTTCTTCTGGGCCTGAGCCCCTCCCCGCTGACCCGGAAGCCCCTCTTGCTTCTCTTACCATTTCCGGTCCCCTCCCTGAAGCCCCGCCCACCATCACTTAAAGGTGCCCAGTGGACTGAGGCCACGCTATCCACCCGGCCAAGCTTCATCTGTCACCGGGGCAAACTGGTCCCACAGGGCAGAGACAGGGACATCTGGAAGCCGCTGTGTGCCCATCTTGGGACATTCATGAGACCCACCTCACACAAACAGGAGCTGACGCTGGACCAAAAACTCAAAGCAAAGGCCAATAGGATGGGTGTGGAAGAAAGGAAACCTGGCCAGGCTGGATTAAGCCCTGGCTTGGCCACTGTTTATGGGACCCTGGAGAGTATTGTCTGCCCCTAGCCTCAGTTTATTCACCTGCAGAATGGGGATGAAGATGGACCCTGCTGCTGCTGCTGCGTCTCTTCAGTCGTGTCTGATGCTGTGCAACCCCATAGACGGCAGCCCACTAGGCTCCTCTGTCCCTGGGACTCTCCCGGCAAGAACACTGGAGCGGTTTGCCATTTTCTTCTCCAATGCATGAAAGTGAAAAGTGAAAGTAAAGTCGCTCAGCCATACCCAACTCTTACCCCACCCCAGAATGTTCTGAGGAAGAAGGGGAGTGAAGCAGAATTAAGGAAATCTCCATAATACCTGCTCCTGGAAAATACCCACAGTGTGCCCAAGGTTTAGCTATCATGATGCTTTTCACTGTGGCCTTGTTTATGATGTCACAACTTGGAAACCACCTCCATGTTCAATAATAGGGGGTTGGCTCAGATAAGTGTAAGCATATCCACAACTCGGGGCACTCAGCTGCCATTGGAAACCTTTGGGCCTCCTGGGATCCTGGGGAAATGCAGTTTCTGGGGCCCCTGGGCTGAGATCCTGTACTTCTTTTCTTTGCTTTTTTTTGGGGGGAGGGCATGCTGCATGGCTTGCAAGATCTGTTCTCTCACCGGGGATTGAACACGGGCCACAGGAGTGAAAGCCCAGAATCCTAACCACTAGGCCACCCGGGAACTTCCCTGAGACCCTGAACTTTTAACAGCTGCTGCTGGGGGTGGGGTGGGGAACTCTCTAGGTACCAGCAGGCAGAGGCCTTGGGCAGAGAAGTTTGAGTTCTGCTGGTAAGAGGAAGAACTAGGTTGCCAACCAGAATGTTCTGTGAGCCCCTTTCTGGGCTCCAAGCAGATCCTGTGCTACACACCTAATACAAAGAGTCTGGAGGCTGGAGGTTCAGGCACTCAAAGTTCTGTGGATGGGTGATGAATTATAGATCATTTAAAATTTTCTCTTTGGTTTATCTTAATTTCAAAATTATCCACAGTTTACATGTATTCCTTTTGTAAATGGGGGAAAATGTTATTTTCCTTAAAAAGAGAACAAATGTTCTCTTCCTTTCTCTACAACACAATCAGGGTAATATTCAGCCTGGAAAGACGGGGACTCTGAGGAGATGAGGATCAGCGTGGATTCTGGCCTCTTTCCAGAGCCTGCGTGCAGGGCTGTGGGCTGGCCCGAGCTGGCCGTGAGGCTCTGGTGCCCGGTACATCCCCCACACTAGGCCAGCTCTTTGCACCCAGGGTCCCTGTCGCCCACACCCCCAGGGAAGGAACCACTAAGAGGCACTGGTATCAGTGCCAGTGTGCAGCTGAGGGATCCAGAAGCTCTGGGAAGTAGAAGACCCACCTAGGGTCACCCAGCTCCCATTGCAGGTGGGGAGGGGCCTGCCAGAAGGTCATCTTTTGGCTACTAGTCAGGACAGCCTCGGGGCTTCCCAGGTGGCACAGTGGTAAAGAATAGTCTGCCTGTCAATCCAGGAGACACAAGAGAGGTGGGTTCAGTCCCTGGGTCAGGAGGATCCCCTGGAGTAGGAAGTAGCAAGCCACTCCAGTATTCTTGCCTGGAAAATTCCATGGACAGAGGAACCTGGAGGTTCCTACAGTCCATGGGGTCGCGAGGAGTTGAACATGACTGAGCGTACACATACACACACACACTCACACACACACAGGGCAGCCTCACCAGAAAAGCAGGTGATGAAGAGCTTTGAAAATTAGCTGGAGTTTTTATATCCTGGGGGAAGCAATGGAGAGCCATTGAGTGTTCTAAGTGAAGATGAAATGATCCAAGTTGTGGGCAGCCTGGAGCAGAGAGCTGTAGTGACAGGTGCCCCAGATCCAGGCCAGGAGGAGGTGATTACAACCAGCCTGCCTGGATGATACAGAACGAAGACAACAATGTTAGTTAACGTATAGTGAACTCCTATGACGTCCAAGGATACGATTAACGCTGTTCACTTAATCCTTGCATCTACCCTGGGATGGTCGTGCAGTGGCTCTCTCCATCTCTGCGGATGGAGAACTGAGGCTCAGCGCCACGAGGAGGCGCAGGTCACGCGACTTCAATGTGGATGCCCGTAGCACAATGCCACCCCACCCAGAGAAGAGGGAAAGGAAGGAAAGGGAAAGGAAGATGGCTCCCAGGGGAGGGGTGGGGTGTGTGGATGGAGCTGGAGTGGAACGGGGTGGCATCAAGCCATCCTTCTACCAGTACAGGTGACCCCACCTCCCAAGCTGGAGGCAAGCTGGAGGTTTAGAGATAAACAAGATGCACAGCCCCTTCCTGCATGGCCTACTGTGGGTGACAGACACGTAGACAGACCACGGCATGGGCGTCAGGGGCACCTCCCTGGAGAAGAGGAAGCCTGGGCTGAGTCCTAAGGAATGAAAAGTTGGTCCGATGACCCAGGAGAAAATTCCAGTCCTCCGAACAGCGTGTACAAGGGCACAGAGGCTGGAAGAGAGCTGGTCTGTCTGGAGCAGAGGTGGGGGTGGGGAGCCGAAAGGCTGCAGGGGTGAGCAGGAACCAGGTCCCCAGAGTCTTCAAAGCCAAGGAGACGAGCCAATTTTGGGCCATCAGAGTTGCTGGGTCATGGTGAGCTGGCGTGACGCTTCACTAGACCCACAGGGGACTTTGTGGAGAGTGTGGGTCCCTGAGGCCATCCTGGACGGGTTCCTGGAAGAGGCTGGTGCGGCATTCTAGGCGGGAGATGAAGGAGGAGTGGAGGGGGAACGGCAGCTGGGAGGGTGGGCAGATGTCAGTTCCCTGGGGAGGCAAAGCGGCTGCAGACTGTGGGAGGCGAGAGGAAGGGGGGAAACAGGATGGCTGGGTAAGACCCGTGGACGGTAGTTCCTGGAGACGGGATGAAGTCTGGGGGCTCACTGGCACTCGGCAGCATGGAGGGGCTGGTACAGAGGACCGCTCCCTGGATGTCCCACCCCCTAACTGTGGTCTTCTGATCAGGCTGCTGGGAAATTCTGGCCTCTGTTCCCATGACTCCAGGCCCCTGACTCCACTGGAGGGCTCTGGCTGGAATCTCTGATGGGGTAGAAGGTGCCAACCCAAAGGATGCTGGAGCTGCCCTGAGCTGAGGTGTGGGCAGCAGCGCATCGCATCCTCCCTCCAGCCTCTCTTGGCAGGAACATCGGTAGTAGTCTACAGAGCGGGGAAACTGAGGTCTGGTGTTGTGCACCCAAGGACCCACATGGAGGGTGATGGGGTCCATTGGAGAGGCTGCGAGACTGTGCCCCAAGCCCTTCGCTGGTCCAGGCCAGAGGAGGGGGAGTGCGTTGTGACCCCTGCTTTCTGGGAGCCAGCCCTCCCCTGCCAGCCTCTGCCCAGGGGCACCAGGTACAGGGGCGTGGCACCCTGGAGCCTTGGGGAGCTGGCCTTGGACCAGGAACGAGGGAGGGAGGGAGAAGCAGCCTGTGGAGGGGGCAGGGGAGGCAGCTTGAGCCGCGCCTTCCTTAGCAGCACTCTGGAAAGCAGACGGCCTGCTCTGCACAGTGTCACACGGGCACTGCACCCAGGACACGCAGCCACAAGCTGCGGCACTGCCCACCGGCCCCGCTCAGCCAGCAGCCAGGACCACAAGCATTGAGGCCTTTGGGCTGGGAGGGCCTGGGTCTCCGTCTCTGCCCTCCATGGCTGTGACCCAGTTAATTCTCACTGAACCCTATAGGGTAGGTACTGTTGTTTTTCAGTTGCCAAGTCGTGGCTGACTCTAAGACCCCACGGACTGCAGCACACCAGGCTTCCCTGTCCTCCATTATCTCCCAGAGTTTGCTCAAGCCTACGATGAGTGAAGTTAAAGTCGCTCAGTCGTGTCCGACTCTTTGCAACTCCATGGACCATACAGTCCATGGAATTCTCCAGGCCAGAATACTGGAGTGGGTGGCCTTTCCCTTCTCCAGGGGATCTTCCCAACCCAGGGATTGAACCCAGGTCTCCCGCATTGTGGGTGGATTCTTTACCAACTGAGCTCTCACGGAAGCCTACGGTAGGTGCTGTATAAATGGTGGCCGTTACTGGGGCTTCCGTGGTGGTCCAGTAGCTGAGAATCCACCTGGCAGTGCAGGGAACCTGGGTTCCATCCCTGGTCTGGGAAGATTCCACATGCCTTGGGACAATTAAGCCCGTGGGCCATGACTCCTGAGTCCGCGGTCTAGAGCCCGTGTTCCTCCGCAAGAGAAGCCACCGAAGTGAGAAGCCCACGCACCACAACCAAGAATAGCCCCCGCTTCCCACAACGAGAGAAAGCCCTCGCCGTAGCAAGAAGACCCAGCACCGCCAAAAATAAATATGTAAAATTAGTTTTTAACATGGTGGCCATTGCTAGCCACTCAGGTCCTCTGCTGGCACGTGGCCCAGCCCTGGGAGAGGAGTATATGCACTCTGGCTCCCCGAGACCAGGCGCTCCTTCTCCAGACCACCCGGGAGGACCCTCAGAGGTTAGGGAGCCCAGCTCCCTTCATTTTATTGAGGCCCAGAGAGACAGCGGGCCTGACCCGAAGTCACACAGCTGGCTCTAGAACTGGATCCTGGGCCTCAGCTCCCCATCCTGGGCCTTGTCTGACACAGGGGTTCCTGAGTCTCATCCCTCTCGTGTCCTCCGTGCCCCTGGAGCCCCCTGAGGTGCACATTACCCCACAGTCTGATCTGTGGCTCCATGGTGAGACCGGCTAGCTGTAGAGGGCACAGCCTGACCAAAGGTCCTCCTTGGTCCCCGTTCTCTGTACAGAAGGGATCAGCCAGGGAATGTGAACTGGGTGCCCATAACATACCAGGTGGGGATGTGAGACGCCCTGCCAGCCACTGTCAGCCACGCGGAAACCCCCAAACCTGCATTTGAGAAAAGATGGCGAGATGCTGTCGACTGCCCTGCCTGCGAGTGCAGAAGTGTGTGAGAGCCTGGGCCCTAGACACGTGGCTCGAAACCCAGCCGATCCTTTCACTGGCTGGGGATCTTGGGTGTGTTGCTCTCCCAGTCTCACCGTCCCCATCTCTCAGCTGGGGGAGTAAGACCCCTTCCACCAGGGATGAGCTCCAGCGTGGAAAGCCGGGGGCCACGTGGGCCAATCTCCTCCTTCAAGATCTGCCAGCTCCGCCCACCACCTCTCCACCCTTTCTTCCTCTCAGTTCCTACTGGGTCCAGGTTCTAAACCCTCTTGGGGTATTCTGGGGGCTCAAGGAGTATAGAGTCTAGAATCTTCGAGAAGGGCAGAGAAATCCTTCCTGCAGAGGAAAAGTGGCTGGCCTGGGGGCCCATGGGCCACAGACACCAATGCCAGTCCACGCGGCAGTCACGGGATTCTCTCTCCCTGGGTCTGTGAGGATGAGTTTGTGTGTGTGTTTCATAGAGAGGTGTCTGTGTATATGTGTACGTGTAGCGCCTGCCTTTTGTGGGGACCTGGGGACAGGGAGGGGGTGGCCCTCCAGCCTGGGAGAGCTCCACAAGCCAGGCCCATCCTGCCTCTGGAGCAACCACAGGACCCTGATTTGGGAGCATTGCTGCAGATTTGGGAGCATTGCTGCTGTAGCCGGATTAGAGCTGAGAGCTTCAAACACAGCCCGCCTGGCAACAGGCCTGGAGCCCAAGCTTAAAGGGGCTGCTGAAATTATAAATAGTCACGTTCCCAGTGACTCCTCAGTCCTTCCTGGAGCGGGGAATCATTCCACTAGTCCCTTCCCCATCTTCCAGTCCAGCCAGCTTTGGGGAGGGAGGGCTGGGGCAAGAAGGAGCTGGTACTTGTCAGAAGGGCTGTTTCAAACAAACAGGAGTTCGCCTATTAAATGACACACGGGTTTTAGGTTGTAGGGAGCAGGGCGTGTGTGCCAGGAGACCCTGCCAGCTAGGACCCTGAGGATACTACCTGAGGAGTCCTCCATGACTGGAGAACTCTTTGGCACTTGAGTGTCAGGCTCAGAAATGGCTTAAGGGGAGGGGTGGGAATCCACCTCTCGCATCCAGGCAACCGTGCTGCCAGCTGACTTCTCTGGAACTCAGCCTCCCCACACAAGGGGGAAAGGAGGGAGTCAGAGGGGAGACAGAAGGGGAGCAGGTAGGGAAAACCCAGGACTCGCTCTGGGTCAGGCCTCGAGCCAGGTGCTGTCAAGGGTAGGATCACCTCTGAGTCCAGTTCCCAGCTCATAAAAAGCATGCCGACGGAGGAAGTCAATTTTGCTGAGTTTGTTAAATGGCTGGTAACTCTGCCCCCAGGTTCCCCTCCCCTCCGAGGGCCTCCCTTTTCCATTTGTGAACTAAAGGATGGACAAAGGCAACGGAGGATCCGCCTGGAGGGTCGACCCTGCAGGTAGGGGCTGCCGCACAGATGGGAGATACCGGCCAGATGTGCAGGGACTCAGCTCTGCAGGACCACGCTGCCAGGACAAGGCCCGTGAGGGTTCAGAACTCAGCTCCGTCTCATTCCACCGGGAGCTCTTAAACTCCCCGCGTTGTGCGTGCCTGTAAACTGATTGCCCCACCATTGGTTAACTGATTGATCAAGTGATCCACTTATTACCTGCCCGATCCCAGTGCCTTCCCCAAGCCACCCCTGGGGCGCCCCAACAAGCTTTTGGAAAAGGGCGTGGTCGGGGCGGGGCAGGGGCGGGGTTCTCGAGGCTTCCCGCCCCCGTCCGCAGGGAGCAGACTTCTTAATCTACAGCCGGTGAGGCTCTGCCCTACGCCCGCCGGTTGTCAGGGAAACGACCTCTCCCCCTCTGAGCCTTCCGAGGGTTCCCCACCCCCGCGGCCCCGCCCCAACTCATGCGGACCCGAACTGAGGTCCTAGGATGGGAGAGGCTGGGGAGACAGACGAGGTAGAGACACCCAGAGATGGAGACAGGGAGACAGAGACAGGGATGCACCCAGCCAGGGAGAGACTCAGGCCGCAGAGATGGAGAAAAGAGAGACACGGGCGAGAAAACACATCCCCGCCCCACCCCAGTCACGGAGGCCGAGAAGGGGAGACAGAGACGGTCACGGCGCGCAGAGACAAGGAGAGAGGCCGTGGGAGAGACAGGGTCAGCAAAAAGTTGGGGGGCGGGGGGGGGGGGGTGGAAATGGAGAAAGAACGAGGGCCAGCCAGGGAAAGAAGAGTCGGGAGGGGGCGAACTTGTGAAAATAAATATTTATAAATTGAGAGTTTCTAAATTCTTCCTGCATTTCCCGTAGTAAATTATTCATCTGTGTAACTCCTTCTCTCCTAACTGCTTAGGGAGCTGCGGGGGTGGGGGTGGGGGGTGCCTTTCTGTGTTCCCCCCTCCCCGTCTTCTTCCCCCCACCCTCTTCCCTGCCCCTCCCCCACCTCGTTCCCTCCACCCCCTTCCCCTCCTCCCTAATCTTCTCCTTCCTGCCCCTTCCTTCCCCCCTCCTCCCTCTTCCCTCCTCTCCACTTCCTATTCCCTCTAACCCCTCTCTCGTCCCCCCGCACCACCTTCCTCTCCTCCTCCCCACTCCCGCTTCCCATCTCCCCCTTCCCTTTCCCGCTCAGGTTGGAGCTGAGCACCGGAGGCAGGCGGGGAGGGGCCGCCGCCCGGAGGTGACCGGCTGCCAGGCTCGCGCGTTTCTTCCCTGCCTTAAATAAGAATAATCATCTAAGTCAGCGGGGCTGGGATTAAAAAAACACTCGTCGCTGGCAGTCTGGCACCCCCAACCGGGACCACGGAAATCTTCCTCCAGAGGACTGGGGACACTGGAGATGGGGGGGAAGGTAGAAACTGGGCCAAGAGGGAGCTGCGGCCCCAGGAGCCTCCCCCCGACCCCACTCCCCAGCTGGAGCCTGAGGGCCCACTGTTTCCAGAGGACCTGGCTGAGCCTCAGTTTTTTCCTCTGTGGGATGGGGCCAAAGACTTAACTTCTGTTCTCTGGGGCAAAAAAGTAAAAGTGTTAGTCACTCAGCGGTGCCCGACTCTTTGTGACCCCATGGACTGTAGCCCACCAGGCTCCTCTGTCCATGGAATTCTCCAGGCAAGAATACTGGAGTGGGTAGCCAGTCCCTTCTCCAGGGGAATCTACCCGACCCAGGGATGGAACCCAGGTCACCTGCATTGCAGGCAGATTTTTTACCATCTGAGCCACCAGAGAAACCCCTCTCTAGGGCCCACTGGCTCTCAAATCTGAGAGTCTAGAAGTTTTCAAGGCCCCTTCAACCAATCCCCACAGCTGATCAGGCACAGAGGAGGAACAAGTCTTCAAGTTATGCTGTGAGTTCCTAAAATCAGCCCAGGAATGTGGAAGAGCAGCTCAGTCATAACGGACCACACCGCTCTCCATCTGTGGCCTTAAGAGCCTCAGTTTCCTCATCTGCAGACTGGGCCAGTGATGTTCCCCTCCTCTTGATGGAGGACAAGATGCTCCCCCTGTGAACTGCTGCACTGCTGCACACGTCAGCAGTTCAGTGGCAGTTGCTCCCGGCTCCGGCTCCGCGCCCAGCCCTCCCGGATTCCCACCTCCGCCTTCATCCTTCCCCCAGCCTCCAGGTCACCTGCACGGAACAGCAGCAGGAAAGGAAGGCAGGCACCTCTTCTCTCCCAGAAAGAAGCGGTCAGAGGAGCCAGGGTAGGTGACAGAGCAGAGCCTGCCCTGCCACGAAGACCACCAAGAAGCCACAGCAAACTTCTGGGGGTTCTTCAGAGATCTGCATCCTTTTTCTCCCTGCCATGCTGCAGGAAGAAGGTGTCCTTCTCTTCTGGACCAGGAGGCCTGGGTATCAGGTCCTGAGTTTCATTCCTGACCCTGCTATTTTACCTTAGCCTTTGACCTTTTCCCTCTCTGGGGTAAGAGTTCCAAGTTTCCTTTCAGCCCCCACCTGCTTAGGATTTATTACTGCTCTTGACAACGGTGAGCGTTACTGGTCTATGACTCCCCAGGTGCCAAGAGCAGTGCTCAGAGCTTCACGGCTCCTTTCATGTCCCCCTCAACCTTGCTCATCTGGGTCCAGTCACTGCTGCACCATTTTACAGATGAGGAAGCTGAGGCTCAGAGTGGGGACTTGCCCCAGGTCAAGTAGCTGGACAGTGACTGATGGAGATTCAGGCTCTGGCGACACAGAGTGGTGTCCTCACCCAGCTCCTTGTGCTACCCACAGGGACATCCTAGGCCAGGTCAGTGCTGCCCAGAGGGAAGGAGGCCCTTAGAGTCAGAGTTGCCCAGCCTGCCCCAGCCTAGTGACCTCAGGCCCGACAGGACCCTCGGAAACACTGGTCTCTGATCTGAAGCCTTCTCTTCCTTCTGTCATTTTCCATGAGCACAGTGAGAGATGCATTGGGAAAATGACCCCCTCTAGATAATTATCTGCCACCTCTACATCCTGTGACTGGTGACACCCTTGCTGGCCTAGAATGGTGGCTTTCAAGCCTTTCATTGACCTTAAGGGTCATTGGGAGGAGGGGGCAAGGAGGGTCAGGGTGGGCTCCTCCTTCCAGTGTGGATCACTTGAGTAAGATTTATTTTGAGAGGGTCTAAGGCACAGCTCTAAATATTCACTGGAAGGACTGATGCTGATGCTGAAGCTCCAATACTTTGGCCACCTGATGCGAAGGTCTGACTCTTTGGAAAAGACTCTGATGCTGGGAAAGATTGAGGGCAGGAGGAGAAGGGGACAACAGAGGATGAGATGGCTGGATGGCATCACTGACTCAACAGACATGAGTTTGAACAAACTCTGGGAGATAGTGAAGGGCGGGGAAGCCTGGCGTGCTGCAGTCCATGGGGTCACAAAGAGTCAGACACAACTGAGCGACTGAACAACAAGGCACAAGGTTGAGACCTTGTGTAAGACGCGTGTGAAACATCACTTTGAAACCCACTATCGTGAATAATTAGGAGCCATTTCATCTTTTTGAAACCCAGTTTCAAACCAATTTGAAACCCACTGTTGTGAATAATTAGGAGCCATTTGGGACAGAAAATTGCAGCTTCCTGAGGTTCCCCCACGCACACACTTACATATCTTGGCTCTCCCCTGGCTGCCACCCCAAGGGTGAGCAGATAAGCAAAACCACAACTAAGGAGGCCTCTCCCAGGACTCACGGGCCTGCCCAGAATCCTTTATGAGGTCATTGCATTCAGCCATTCAAACAGGCCACCATGTGGGTGGGCAAACTGAGTCTCAGAGACCTTCAGTCATTTGCCAAAGGTCACACAGCCAGCACCAGCCCAGCTAGGACACGTGGGCTTCTGACACCGCTCGGCCTCCCCTGAAGAGGCAGCACCGTCACCCAGCACATGTCATTCATTGGCTCTTGGCCCCGTCGTGCTCATGGTCAATGTCGAGCCATCCCCAAGGGTTTCTTTGGGCACCAGAAGGACTCATGGATCCTCAGGAACAGATCTGAGGAGCTGCTGACAGAAAGAGCCATGGCCCTGGGCAGAGCTGCCCCTGCTGTGGGCACTGCCAGGTCCTTCACATACCCTCCCCTCAGCCACACTCCTCACCCCCTCACTGCTGTGGATGACACAGCACCAGAGACCTTGTGCCTCCAAGAGGCCCCAGAGGAGGGCTGCCAGGCTTCCAGGAGCCCCTCTTCCTTCCAGCCCTCTCTCTGCCTCACATTTCTTCTGGGCTAGGTTCTGGGACTGCCACCACACTGCCCCCCATCGAGCCAGGTCCTAGTTAGTCCTGAGCTGTGGCCCCTTCCTCCCTAGGGATGGTCTGATGGAAGTAACCTGGGGTTGGCCCACCTTCCACCTTGCTGGACAGAGACCCAAACATGTGAGACCCTCTGGGTCCAGGCTGGGTCCTGCTGTGAACTTAGGAAGACGCACTGTTTGGAAGGACTGATGCTGAAGCTGAGACGCCAATCCTTTGGCCCCTGATGCGAAGAACTGAGTCATTGGAAAAGACCCTGGGAAAGATTGAAGGCAGGAGGAGGTGACAACAGAGCATGAGATGCTTGGAGGGCATCATCGACTGGATGGACATGACTTTGAGTAAACTCCGGGAGTTGGTGATGGACAGGGAAGCCTGGTGTGCTGCAGTCCATGGGATAGCAAAAAGTCAGACACGACTGAGCGACTGAACTGAACTGACTGTTGCTGATGGAGATGGGGGGCAGGAGTGGGGGGCAGAAAACCAGGGCAGAGGGATCAACTGTCCTTCCCACCAGCTGAAGGTGCAGCAGGGCAAACTGGGCCGGATCTTGGCCTCTGGGGGTCTGGGAGGTGAGGGAATGAAATCCCTGCTCTCAGGTGTTGAGCAAGCAGAACTCTTTGGGGATAGGAAGTCATCAGCCCCTGCTTCGCTGGTACCAAACTCTGCAGGCTTTGCTCCCCGGAGCTGGAAAAGCAGCTTCCAAAGTGGAAGCAGAGCTGGGGGAGGGGAGTCCCAGGAGAGGCTGTGGGTGAAGGATGGGGGGCCAGGGAGGGGAGGGGAGACTAAAAGCGACTTTCAGTCCCACTCAGGTGACTCACACACCCCACCTTTAGCGAGAAAGGTAGAGATTTTCATTATCATTAGAAGGGGTGGTTAGAAATGCTTAGAATCTACGGAAGTGGAAGGTCGTGCACGCACACATTAACCAGAGTTAGTCATCGCTGGCTGATGCTTTTTACCTCCTTGCTTGTAGTTTTCCGTGTTGCTTGAATTTATTTATTTTACAAGAAGAGTGTTTGGGTTTTTTTCCAGAAACAACAGGGATGGTACTGCCCCCTCCCCGAAAAAAGAAAATTTAAAAATCAACAAGACTAAACTCTACATACCAAGATGCTCTTTCAAAACGATGCATCAGATATGAAAACAGCGAAGGGGGAAAGTGAGAGGCTGATGGTTCTACAACCCGAGCAACCAGAGAACTGGACCCGGTGAGTCCCAAGAAGGCGAAGATGAGTTTTAGCAACTCCCTTGGGGAGGGACTTCCCTGGTGGTCCAGTGGTTAAGAATTCACCCGCCAGTGCAGGGGACACAGGTTTGACCCCTGGTCTGGGAAGATTCCACATGCCAGGGGGCAACTAAGCTGTGCATTGCAGCTACGGAAGCCTGTGCACCTCTGCCTGTGTACCTCTGCAACAAGAGAAGCCGCCGCAGTGAGAAGCCTTTGCACCGCAACTTGAGAGTAGCTTCCACTTACGGCAGCTAGAGAAGAGCCCTCACAGCAACAAAGACCCAGCACGGCCAAAAAAAAAAATTTAAAAAGAAAGCTCTTGGGGAAACATGAGTGCCTTTGAGAGGAGCCAGTATAGAAAGGATCCATGAGGTCTCCAGCAGGGAGCTGGGGTCTTGGAACCCAGGAGGACTCAGCCCAGTCTGGGACTGTGGCTCAAAGGATGCTCACTGGGCACCACCGGCAAGCAACCCATCCCTCTGGAACTTGGCATTTGCTCTCTGTAAGATGTGCGTGGCAGAGCACCAGCATTAAGACCGGCATGGCAGAGTCAAGATGGGAGGGGTACCACCCCCTCTTCCTGCCCCCTCTCCTGTGTCCCCTTTGGAAACCCCCTGGGATGGGAAACCCACTGGGCTCCATTAGCACCTGTTCTTAAAAGCCCCTTCTGACCCTGGAGGCAGCGCCTGCCGCCAGAGAGTTGTCAGATGGCTCCTTGCACCTGCCCTCTGACCAAGCAATTCCATTTTTAGGAATTTAAACCACAGAAACACTCACACGGGTGACAAGGGAAAATGCACAGGAAATTGATTGCATCACTTTTATAACAGCAGAACTTTGGAAAACGCCTAGACACCCGTGGGCACGGGGTGGGGGTCGCTATTGCATAATGGGAAGGCGCTGCCCATTGGAGGAGCAAAAAGCTGTGACAAATACCTGCCTGCTCCTTCAAGGAGTGAAAAGAGCAACACGCTCTCATCTGTATTTTAACAAGGGCACCTGGCACACACCTTGCTTGTCGACATGCAGAGTAGCCCTGGAAACTGCGGTTGCCCCGGGAAGGGAGCTGGGGGCTTGGGTAGGAGAGGAAGTGATTCTAGCCTTAAACCCTTTTCTCTTTGATCCAGTTAACTGTGCACATGGGCTGCCTGGGGAAGCCATCCGCTGGCCTTCCTCCCTCTCGGATACTGAGTAGATACTTCTGGTTATTACCTATCTTCAGTTCTCCTTCTCAGGACCCATCAACCTTGCCATGGAGTGAAGTCATGTGACCAGTGCTGGCCAATGAGTTGTGGGAAGAAGTGATGTGATGCTCCTTCCTGTCTCAGTGACCTAGACATGGAGGTGCCATGAGACAAAGGCAGCCTGGCCCACTGAGTTTGTATTTGTCTTTTTAATAATCTTGTTTATTTATTTTTGGCTGTGCTGGATCTTCACTGCTGGGAGGGCTTTCTTTAGTTGCGGCAAGTGGGGGCTGGCAGTGCATGGACTCCTCGTTATAGGGGCTTCTCTCGTTGCAGCTCCTGGGTTCGAGGTACACAGGCTTAGTAGTCATGGCACACAAGGCTTACTGGCTCTGCAGCATGGGGGATCTTCCTGGGATCAGGGATCAAATCCATGACTCCTACGTGGGCAGGTGGATTCTTTACCACTGAGCCATCAGGGAAGCCCCCACCCTGAGCTTTCACGTGGAGGGTGGTTGCCATGGACAATCCCCTGGACTCATGGCAGGCTTTTGTTGTGCAAAACAAACTTTCGCTGTGTTGAGACACTTCAATGCGGGGCTCATTTGTTACTGCAGCACAACCTAGCCTGGCTAACTGATACAGATTTGGAAAACCGCATTCTGGTTCAAGGGATATCAGAGACCTTGGACAGGTCCCTTGACTCCTCCAGGCCTCAGTTTCCCTATGTGTGTAGTGAGGCAAGTAGGCTTTTCTCCTGTGACTAGGTCCTGTGCTGCTCATTTCCCCAAACCCCAAAGGCCTGAGGAGTATCTGACTAAGTGCCGCTGGTCCAGACTGCTCACTGGACACTGGCTGGGCCCCCTTGGGGGCATCACGGAATCCTCACGGTAGCCCCAGGAGGGAAGGACTATCTTTATCCCCATTTCCTAGGAAGGAAACTGAGGCTCAAGGAGGTGAGATCACTTGCCCAGAAGCACCAGCATCTATGATTCTTACCTGCTGTGATGACAATTACCATCTGATATTTTAATTTATCTCTTATAAACACAACTTAAAAGAAGCCCAGTATTGACCACTTGGGAGAGCTTAGAATAAGATTTCTTTTTTTTAAATCTTAACCATTTGAAACTATACAGTTCAGTGGCATAAGTCCATTCATATACTTGGGCAACCATCACCACCATCCATCTCCCAAACTTATGTTTTTTTGGCCATGCCACATGGCATGCAGGATCTTAGTTGCCCGACCAGAGACGGAACCCATGCCCCCTTCAGTGGAAGTTCGGATTCTTAACCACTGGACTGCCAGGGAATTCCCAGAACTCTTTCTACCTTGCCAAACTCTGTACCTATTAGACATTAACTAACTCCCTATTTCCCTCTCTCCCCAGGCCTTGGCACCCACCACTCCCTGTGAACTTACCCATTCTAGGAACCTAATATAAGTGCAGGCATACAATATTTGTCTTCTGGTGTCTGGCTTATTTCACTTAGCATAATGTCCTCCAGGTTCACCTAAAGTGAAGTGAGTGTCAGAATGGCCTTCCTTTCCAAGGCTGAACGATGTTCCATTATATGTATGCACCACATTTGGTTCATCTGTTCATCTGTTGACGGACACTTGGCTTGTTTCCACTTCTTGGCTGTTGTGACTACTGCTGCAGTGACCACGGAATATATACCTGTTGGAGACCTTGATTCAATTCTTTGGGTTATATACCCAAAAATGGAATTGCTAGATCATATGGTAATTCTATTTTTAATTTTTTGAGGAGCCATCATACTTTTTTCCATAGTGGCTGGACCATTTTACATTCCCACCAACAGTATACAAGCTTCCAATTTCTCCACATCCTCACCCACACCTGTTATTTTCTGAGTTTTGATAGTAGCCATTCCAGTAGGTGTTAGGTGGGGTGGTATCTCATTGTGCTTTTGATTTACATTTCCCTGATGGTCACCGAGGGAATAGGATTTTTTAAATATTTATGTATTTGGCTCTTCTGGGTCTTAGTTACAGCACGTAGGATTTTCATTGCAGCATTTGGCATCTTTAGTTGAGGCTTGCAAACTCTTAGTTGAGGCATGTGGGATCTAGCCCCCCGACCAGGGATCAAACTGGAGCCCCCTGAATCAGGAGCGTGGAGTCTTGGCCACTGGACCAGTAGGGAAGTCCTGGGAATAGGATTTTTTTAAATGCCACAGGTGCGATCCCCTGGACCTGCTTCCAGAGGAGGAAGCAGGGGGCAGAGATGCTGCTCTGGTCCTGGGGATACTTTGTGCTCTGCTGTGCTTAGTCGCTCAGTTGTGTCTGACTCTTTGCAACCCCATGGACTGTAGCCTGCCAGGCTCCTCTGTCCATGGGTATTCTCTAGGCAAAGAATACTGGAGTAGGTTGCCATGCCCCCTTCCAGGGGAATCTTCCCAACCCAGGGATCAAACCCAGGTCTCCCGCATTGCAGGTGGATTCTTTACCATCTGAGCCACCAGGGAAGCCCGGGAATGCTCTAGCCGTATCTCAAAGTCCTTGAATCCCAAACAGATGAGTGGGGCTGTGGTCTCCTGGGACTTGCGCCCCAATGACCTGTCCACCCACGCTGGGGTCCCAACTTCTCCAGAAGCTCAGCCTCTGATGTTGCAACCTCTACTTCCCTACTGGGCCTGAGCAGGGACTGAGCTGGGCCTTTCCAGCCCTGGCTGACCTGGTGACACAGAGTCCCCACCCACGCCTGGGACACAGCAGAGAGGAGGCAGTGGCTGAGAGGTTGGGGGTAGGGGGCGGTCATCTGCATGTCCCTTGTCCTTCTGTGTCCAAACTAGGGCAGCTTTGTGTTGGGGACAAGGGTAGAGACTCTGGAGCCAGCATACTCAGAGTTCCATCTTTGCTATTCGCCAGCCACGTGACCTCAGATAAACCACTTCCCTCCCCAACCTTCACTTTTCTCGTCTGTAGAATGGCTGAAATGGTGCTTGCATGCACGCGTGAGTACTTAAGTCTCTCAGTTGTGTCTGACTCTGCAACTTCATGGACTGTAGCCAGGCTCCTCTGTCCATGGGCTGCTCCAGGCAAGAACACTGGAAAGGGTAGCCAGTGCTTGGCACATAGTAAGTGCTCACTAAACACTTCCCTTAATAACCAACATTGTCATCATCCTCGTTATTATCCACATCCAGAAGGACGATCAGGTCCCGCCTGTGCCAAACAGTCCCTGGCTCCCCACTGCCAGCAGGAGAATATCCACCACCTTCTCATGGACTGGTGGGCACTGCCTGCACCGGCCCCTGCCGACCTCTCCCACCTCCTCTTCCCCTCGCTCAGCACACTGAGTCACCTGGGCTGCCTCCTGTCCCTCAAACACCCGGCCCTCCTTTCTGCCACTGGCCCTTTGCACATACTATTCCTCTTGCCTAAAATGTACTTCCTCACTCCAGCCCACTCCCATCCCTCCCACAGCAAACGCCCAAAGAGCTCAGTCTCAGGTCAAACTTTCTTTCCTCAAAGATGTCTTCCTGGGACTTCCCTGGTGGTGCAGTGGATAAGAATCTGCCTGCCAAGGCAGAGGACACGGGTTCGATCCCGGGTCTGGGAAGTTTCCACAGGCAGCGGAGCCGTTAAGCCCGGTGCCCTGCAGCTACTGAAGCCTGCCTGTCCTGAAGCTTGTGCTCTGCAACGAGAAGCCCCTGCAATGAGAAGCTCACGCACCAAGACAAACAGCAGCCTGTGCTCACCGCAACTAGAGACAGGCCTCAGCGACAAAGACCCACTGCAGCCAAAAATAAACAAATAATTTAAAAAGATGTCTTCCCGGACATCCCCACCTGCGGTCCACATGGGAACGGTTGGCCTGCATGGCCCCGTACGCTCCCCCACCCCCATACCACTTCTCTTGGTCCTAAAATGTGAAATTATCTAAGGAATGTCAGCCTCCCCACGTGAGCTCTGTGAGGCCAGAATCACCCCTGTTTTGCTCCCCATTATTGCCCAAGCACCAAGGACAGGGTTGACCCAGGGCCCCCCCACCCCAGATATTCGTCAAATTGAAGTATCAGCTTCCAGAATCTCCCTGATTTGGGAACCTCAGAGGCTTTTCAACAAGACAATGCATTATAGGTTTCGTACCTTTGTTAAGACTTTCGCACTCATCGAATGAACGAATCTGAGAAAACCCTCTGCTACATCCTGTGTCCTAATTTTTCAGCTCAGAAAAATATGGTCATTGCACTCAGAGCAGCTGCTCACAATTCCTGCTGTGCCTCCTCGAAGCCCAGCCTCCGGCCACCCCTTCCTCAGAACATGCGGGAGGCCTGCGGCTGCTCCGAGGGTCACCCCTTGCTTGGGGATAATGCCAACGATGAGTAATGGCGGGTTGCTGAGGGAGGTGCAGACGCGAATTCAGCCCAGTCAGCAAGATCGGCAGGAGCCAAGGTGGCCCCTTGCCTGGGGTTAGGGCCTGATTCAGCCGGTCTACACACAGCAGCCTTCCCCCTCCAACCCCGCCCAACCAGCTGGGGAGTAAGAGTGTGGACCCCAAGGGGGCCACGGGGCAAGCCCGTCCATTCATCCTCTCCCTTGTCTATTTCACCAGTCCAGAGACTACGGTGTGCTTGGCCCAGTCTGGGGGAGGCCCTAGTGAGGCCCAGGGCTCACCCTCTCCCCACGCTCACAGGCTCTCTGAGCTTAGTTCCTGTGTGCATGCGAGCTCAGTTGCTCAGTAGTGTCCTACTCTTTGTGACCCCATGGACTGTAGCCCACCAGGCTCCTCTGTCTGTGGGATTCTCCAGGCAAGAATACTGGAGCGGGCTACCATTTCCTACTCCAGGGAATGGAACCAGAGTCTCTTGTGTCTCCTGCATTGGCAGGCAGATTCTTGATCACAGCGCCACCTGGGAAGCCGGTGGGAGGCCCTAAAGAATGCTTCGGAGGGTCCCAGGGGAAGAGGTATTCAGAGAGGGGCAATGTCCAGGTCCATTCAAAATGGTTCTCAATGAAAGAATTTTCTTGACAGGCTGCAGGAAACAGTCACTTTAGTACCACTGGTATGATGACTGGGGTTGGGGCCAGTTCAGGGGAGGTTACACCTTGAGGCCTGGAAGAAGGGTGGACTGTCCCAAAACACAAACCAGTGGGGGAGGACTTAGGACACGGGGTCATCATCGTCTGGTTGGGCTCCGTGGACATGGAGGGTGAGCCTCAGGGTGAATAAGATCTGTCGAGAGCGAAGGACCTGAGCCTGGAAAAGGAGCCTGGCCTGGGCGGGGGCCCCAAGATGTTCATGAACATCAGGAACGTCCTGGAGAGAACCCTCCACTTTTTAGGTTCCCCCAGGGTTCACGTTCCTGAGGGATAGATGATGGAGACAGAATGAAACAGACAAGCAACTGGTTGGGATGTAGGAGGTGGAGAAGGCGAGGGGAAGACGCGGCTGGTCAGGGAGGACTCCTGCAGGGAGCAGGGTTGGGGGGGAAGGGATGGGCCCAGGGGGTATCTGGGGGAACTCCAGGAGAGATGGCCCAGGAGACTCCAGGGCAGGGTGAACTTGAGAGACTGGAAAAGAGTGGGGGTGGGGTGGCGGGTTGGGGATGGACCTAGAGGAGGGGTGGGAGGTGAAGGAGGGATGGGAGCTGTGACACTCAGGCGCATATACACAAGGTGAGCTTCTCCAGAGAGCTGTGCATGGCCCTGGTTTCCTTCCCAGAATTCCCAGGCTCACCCATCAGGCAACAGGCTACGCACCATCCCCCGGTAACCACAGTCCTCATCTATGCGGGGCCCTGGGGGGACTCAGCCTTTTTGGATCCTCACAACTGCCTGTGGGGTGTCCCGCCCTCCATTCTGCTGCTGAAACAGCAGAGATTTTCGCTGGAAAGGGGAGCAGGTTTCTGGGTGGGGATGGAGAAGGCAGGAGGCCTACACTGCAGGGAGATGGAAACCCTCAGGGAAATTCACACTCCAGCTGCTTGCCAGCCTGAGGACAGGCGCTCTCAGCTGCTGTCACATCGACACACACACATGCATGCTGACACGCACGTGTGTACATGGACACACGCACAATCCCACCCTCACACTGAGATGCACACACTGGCAAACAGATAAACACCCACGATGACACACACAGAGACCAACACACTGTCACACTGCACACTCACACACACACACAATTGCCTCTCCAGTTGGTCTGAGCTATCTGCTCCAGAATGGCCATCTCTTTAGGTTGGAGCCTCCTCTGGGAAATCTTTGCATCTTCATATGATCCTCCAGGCTGCCCCCCAGCTGCCATTGTCGCCTAAAATCCTGAGAACTAAGGAAAGATTCCTTTAAAACTCACACTTCTGATTTTAGGCTGAAACAATATTTCGGAAATTCGAGTCTTCAGGTTCGTTCTGACGTAGGCTTGTGTTACCAGGCAGGCGGGGACAGGTAGGATGCTGAGGACCCTGCAAGAGGAGCTAGGGTTGGAGAGCAGGGGTTGTTGAGGAGGGGTTAGTCTGGGCAGATTCCATACCCGCCCCACCCTCCATGGCTGGGAGCAAACTCCACAAAGCAATAGCTGGCCAAGGGCTGACTGGGTCAAGGAATGGCTCCGAGAATCCCATCCACCCCCCACTACTCACTCTGCAACCCTCCCCAAGGGACTGTGAGCCTCAATTTCCCCATCTGTGCAATGGGTGTGATCCACCTTTTAGGGCTAATGCGAAGAGTTAAATGACACCCATATACCTATAAAGCTAAAAGCCCTGGAAGCCCAAGAAAATTAAGTTGTGGGGGGCGCGGGTAGGATGGTAAAAACTCGCAGCAGTGGCCTCTCAGGTGTAACAGTGCTGAAAATAACCGGCATTTTCCTTTTCTCTGCGGCTGAAGCCGCGCTTCCCATAGGACCGAGCCTGCTTATCAGTAGCAAAGCCACTCTCTCTGCCAGAAGGTGACTGTGGGGCTCGGCTCCCCCCTCCAGCCTTCAGCCCTATTCCCAGGGAGGAGAGCAGTGAATTCCCTCCTCCTGGTTCAGGTTTCTACACCACCACCCCAAACCCCCAAACAATTTTGCATATATTTAAATCTTCTCTGCTGTTTCTAGGCTTGAGCTGCCCCCCACCCACCGCCCCCGAAAAAGGGAGAAAGAAATTACAAAAGCCCATCATTTGTCTCCATCCCCGCACCCCATCTATCAGGGCCGCCGAGCCCGTCGCCTCGAATGATGCGCGCGCCCGGACGGCGCTTTAATGGGGCGCCGCGTGTGACTGTGCAGCCGGCCAGCATTTGCATACATATTAAACGGAGCAGTAAAAAATGCAGACATGCAAACCATTTGGACGGGCTCCTCGGCGAGCCTGCCAGGAAATCAATCTTCTAGTTTCTTAAAGGAAACCTGCTCGGGAGGAGGTGGTGAAGCCTCGCAGCCCGCCGGCCCTGGGAGGGGGGCGGCCAGCATCTGTCCATCTGTCTGCGGAGGCCAGTCGGTTGTTCAAGTCCTTCCCAGCCACGGACTTGATGGAGGCCACGGACTTGGTGGAGCTCTGACAGGGAGCCAGGGGGGCCGGGGACCAGAAGGCATCATCAATCGGTTTGAGAGTGGGTCCTGACTGGACCGGCTGTGTGCCCTGGAGTAAGAGGCTTGCCCTCTCTGAGCTCTCCTCACCCAGTGATAGTGATAATTTAGTGCAGCGCCTCCCCCACCCACAGGGGATGCTGGAGATTTTCCCCTCAATTCATGGTTCTGGGGCTTAATGGCTAACCCAAGGTGGCCCATCTCCTCTATGAAGAGCCTGGATCCCAAACCAGGTGTGGAAGAGATCCCCTAAGAGCACAGGTTCTGGAGGCCTGAGTTCCAAGTCAGGCTCCACTCCTTACAAGCTGTGTGACCTTGAGCAAATGCATCAACCTCTCTGTTCTCTTTTTTAGAAAAAGTGTGGCGGGGGGAGACCAATATACTTCCTTCTTAGGTGTATTGTTGGAATAAAGTAGGTCAGCCATTGTCTGGCTCACAGTAGGACTTAGCTGCAGAGCAGAGTGTAGGAAGGTCCTTGGTATACTGGTGTGGTTTTTCAGGTGAAAATTCCTCGCTATGCCTGCATGGCTTGGCGGCCGCTTGTCCTACGAGCCTCCTCATCTCTAAACGCCGTGTTTGATTCTCACAGGAACTCCTAGCTCACACAGACCGCCCACCCTGCCCTCTGTAGAGGTGGGGTCCCAGGGGCTCCACTGCCCATTCCAGACAGATGTGGCCAAGACGGCAGCTCTGAGGGCTCTGAGCCCATCATCTGCTGGCCAATTGGGCAAAGCCCGGGGCCCGGCGGGGACACCCTGAGCTAGCCCCGAGCAGACTGAGTGTCTGTGGGACCAGAAAAGGCAAGTGGCCCAGAGTCTCCGCAGAACCAGAGCGGTCCTGCTGCTCCACCCACCCTCTCTCTGAATCCCGCTTTACAGATGAGGAAGCTGAGGCTCGGAAAGAGGTGCATGGCCACAAACTTGAAGGCAGTGGAAGCCGGGTTGAACTGGGTCTGAATGATGGCAGGGACCACCTCCCCAGAGGTCACTTGTAAATAACTGTCGACAGAAGGAGCTCTTTCTGCATTGTAAGAATGCTGCTGTCCCTAAAGAAGGTGTGTGCTTGTGGAGAAAGCCCAGTTTTGTGGGCTCAACATGCTATTCAGAACTCACGAAGCTTCTTCCTTGAAGGGAATTTGAGGAAGGAGTGGACTGGTTTTTTTGTTTGTTTTGTTTTGGCTGTACTGAGCCTTCACTGCCCTGTGGCGGGTAGGACCTTAGTTCAGTGTAGGATCTTAATTCCCCTACGGGGGTTCAAACCCATGTCCCCTGCATTGGAAGGCAGAGTCACTACCACGGGACCATGAAGGAAGTCCCAGGAATGGGTGGCTTTTGAGAACCAGCTTGAGTGTGGTGGGTGTTCATCCATTTCCGCCACACTCCTGGAGGGGACCAGTGTCCCCAGGACAGGCTGAGTACTGGACAGTGACAGGGATGGTGGGTGCACCCAGCCCGACAAGAGCCGCCCTCCTCTCTGAGACCCTAGCCCTGAGTGAAGAGCCAGGTTCAGGGCAGGAGAGGCCCGGCCTTCAGGTGGGACAGAGCCTCTGGGAATCAAAGCTTCCCGTCCGAGTGGCAAAGTGGCCTTCACATGGTGCTGAGTTGTAGCCTGCTACAATGGGAACAAAAAAGTCTGAATCCAGGGTGTGGCCCAGTTGGATGGTGGCGCCTGCCTGTGTGACCTTGGGCAAAACCTTACCCTCTCTGGGCCAGGGTGGCTGAGCTGACTGCACTCCTCTCTCTCTTTGGAAGATCCTCCTTTTCACCCCTGGCCTCCAGGCTCTCAGGGGCCTCTGTCCCTCTACCTTTCGCTGCAGGCCCCAGAGGACAGGCCGCCCCCACTGCCTGGCAGGCAGCGGGTGGAGGAAGCCGGCAGGGCGGGAAAAGGCAGGAGGGGCAGGAGTTACAGGAACCGGCTGGGCCTGGGCGATTGCTCAACTGGGGAGCCTGGCCCGGCCCGGCCTCCACAGGCCCCCACTTCCACCAGCCCTCCCTCCTAGCTCTGCATTGCAAACATTCCTCGCCAACCTCGGCTGCTGCAGCCCCGGAAGGGGGAACTGCCGCAGACACAGCACGAGGCCTCCAGAAACACTTAACCCCTTCCTCACTTCCAGGCAGAGCCTGCAGGCCGGAGGATGGGGCTGGGCCTGGGTTTCCAGACTCCAGCGTGACCCGCTCAGGTGCCCTGCCAGCAGCCCCGGTGGGCCCCAGGTTAGCAACCTGGATCAACAGGCCGTCTGTGGGATCAGAGTGACCACTCAAGGACTTACTGGGCAAACGTTTCCAGAGTGTTCACTGGGTGCCCAGCACTGCACCTGGTATAAACAGGAAAATCCAATGGGGGGCACCCACAGAGCCCACCTCCTACTGGGGGGTGGAGTGCGGATCAGATAAACAGGCTTTTTTTTTTTTTTTTTTTTTTAGCTCATGACAGTGATGAGTGTGCTACAAAGGAAAAGTACAGGGTGAGCCTGACTGTGAACTGAAGTCGCTCAATTAGGCAGGGAGGGCTTCCTGGAAGAAGTGACATTTAGCAAGCAACAAGAAAAAGAGAAGGAGAGTGTGTCAGGCAAAAGGGTGTGAGGCTCCCGAGAGGGGAGTTTTCGTGGTTCAGTCTATGTGCCTGGAGGGCATAGGGTGAGGGGTCGAGAGCCCCTAGGTGGGAGAGCTAGGCCTTTGCCAGACCCCAAAAGGTTTGGGGTCACTTTCGAGCTTGGATTGTCTTCTAAGGGCAGTGAGAAGCCATGGAAAACCTTGACCTGGGGAATGACATGGTCACGTTCAGTCTTAGGCACTAAGAATCCCATAGCTGAGAAATGAAGCCAGCACGGGTTTCAGATACAGATCAAATATACGCGAAGACCAGAATACCTGCAACTTACCAAAGTGCCACCAACAGGAGACATTTCAAATGGCAGCCTGGCAGCTGGGCCTGGCACCTGGTTCTCCTGGGGCCCAGGGGCCACTCTGAGCCCTGCCATCCCCAGTCCAGCCGGAGGCAGCCGGCTGAGGGGGCTCCTCCTCCCAGGACAGGATCCATCCCTCGCCCATCCCAGACGCCATTCTGCAGACAGCTGGAGCTTCATAAATGTAGCAATTTGTGTTGAAGTTGGGAGGGGCTGAGAGACCATCCAGGCCCACAGACTCCTCACTTCAGAGGCAGCAAGGGCTGGCCCTGGCTTCTACTGGGGGCCCAAATGCAGCTGGGCCTTGGGCCCGAGCTGGGGATGCTTGGGCACAGAGAGGCCGAGGGGGCACGCGTCCAAGATGCCCACAGCAAGTGACCAGAGAGGAGGCCAGCACATTCAGCCTGTCCATGACCTTGGCACCTCAAGATCTCTGTGGACCACCCCCTACCAACTAAAGCCCCTTCCTCTCCCCACCTTTCATGGGACCTCACAGAGGCTGAAAGAAACAGAGGTTCAAATCCAGGAGACTAGGAACTATTCGGAAAGGAGCGGTCACTAAACCTAGCTGATGGACTGCTCCACTCCTGTAGAGCTTGAAGAGTCAGGGGACAAAGTTAAGTTGGTGGGAAACTTCTGTATTGTTTTTGCTGTAGCTGAGTTTCCTTTTCTTTTTTCTTCTTCTTTTTAAAAATGAAGTGCTACTTAGATCATCAATATACCAGAGATGAAAATGGAGCTCTCTTGATTGGAAAGGAAGCGGGTGGCCTGGGACTTCCCCATGCACATCTACATAAGCTCTGTGTCCTCCTGGGAAACCCCAGGTTCCTAGAGTGGGCAGGCAGGCCCAGCCTGAGACTTTAGGGATGGGGAAACTGAGGGCCTGAGAGGCGGAGACACTTGTCTGGAGTCATACAGCCCTGAAGGATGGAGTCAAGGGCTGTCAGGCCGGCCTGAGCCAAAGACCTTCCACCAGGCCAGGCCCAGGCTGTGGGTCAGGAACTTGTATCCCCACTCTGGTTTCTGAGCATCTCTAAGCCTGGCCTGTTGGTTGGGGCAGCAAATTGAGCCAGAGCTCCCCAAATCCCACCTCAGCGGGGTGAGATTTCCGAGGGGGAAACACGCCCAGGACGCTCCCTCTGTTGAAATCATGCTGGGACAGGACAGGAAAGGGCTGGGCCAGCTCCATGCCCACACATGCCCCCAGCAGAAGCAAGGGCTGAGCTCCTTCCAGCCCCTGGGGTCGCCCATACAGGGGTCCCCAGCAGCAGAGACTATCTGCTCTGTGGCTCTCGGTCCATGCTCAGTCACAGGGCAAAGATCTTTCCAGGCAATGGCACTTCTACGAAGGCACTTCTTTGAACCTAGGGTGCTACCACCTTGGTGATCCACCATCAGCTTTGCCAGGATAAAGCATTCCAGAACCTTCTGAAGCCTTATCATAACCGGAGGAGTTGGCCATTATCACCCCATTTCACAGACGGGAGACAGGGCCGTGAAGTCACTTGCCTGGTCACAGAGTTAATAACAGACATGGTGACTCGAGCAACCAGTGCCTGCTCCTCACCACTAGGCCACCACCAGAGATGGGACCCTTTTTCCCAGCATGAGACTGGGGCAAAACCAAAGACCCCCTCGGCTCACCCTGACTCCTCATGTTCTTTGTATTTTAGAATTTTACCTGTTATTTTATTTATGGCTGCGCTGGGTCTTCATTGCTGCGTGATCTTCACTGCGGCAACAATGCGCTGCTCTGCCGTGGTGTGGGCTTCTCCCTGCGGTGGCCTCTCTTGTTGCAGAGCACAGCCTCTAAGGGGTGCGGGCTTCATACCTCAGTTGCAGCACGTGGGCTCAGTAGTTGCGGTGCATGGGGCTTAGTTGCTCTGCGGCATGTGAGATCTTCCCAGACCAGGGATCCAATTCGTGCCCCCTGCAGTGGAGGGTCAATTCTTAACCACTGGACCACCAGGGAAGCCCCCCTCATATTGCTAATGCATACAAAATAAATATTTCATCTCACCTATTTACTGTATCTTTGGCATTTATCCATCCTGAGTTTACACCCCACTTCAGTCTTCCCCGACATGGGTTCACACGGGTCATGGAATTTTTCTCTGTGTCTCCAGGAGGCAAAGCTACTTGTGTCCTTGCAGCCATCACTGCCAAAACAAACAAAAATCTCACTTTATACATTTCATAAAAATGAGTGGCCTAACTTGGAAATATTGTGGAGCCGTCTCCTTGGGGACATGGATTGCACCGTGCCATGATGCTGTTGAGGCAGCAGGCATGGGGTGAGGACTCAACAAATGGGCCCGGATGATTGTTATTGCTGCTGTTCATGGGGGCTGGTGTAGCTGATAATTCCTAGTCTTTTCCTCCTTCACATCACAGGTTAGCAGGGTCACTTCTCAAAGTTACTAACTGGCACTAAATGGTAAGAAGCCAGTTGTGAGAATGAGGCAAGTTATCTGTCCTTGCGCCAGAGAGATGGTTACCATGGTAGTCGACCTGCAAGATAGTCTCCAGATGATTTCCACCGCCTTCAGCCCTTCCCACAATGAGGAGGGCTGCCCCCGAGGGGCCAAGAGGACAGTGTGGAAAGGACCACACGTGCATTCCAAGGCACCGGGGCTTCAGTCTTTCTCGCTGGCATCCATCTAGGGGAAGCCATATAGTGAGGAAACTCAAGCAGCTCTGTGGAGGACTCCATGAGGGAAGAAACCAAGGCCTCCTGCCAACAGCCAGCCAGTGAGCACACCATCTTGGAAGCCAATATTGCAGCCCCAGTCAGATGAGAGCAGCCCCAGCTGATGTTTGGACTGAAACTTCAGTGGAGACCACAAACTGGGACCAGCCAGTTACGTTGTTCAGTTGCTGAGTCATGTCTGACTCTTCGCAACCCCATGGACTGCAGCACCGCAGGCTTCCCCTGCCCTTCACTATCTCCCAGAGTTTGCTCAAACTCATGTCCATTGAATTGGCGATGCCATCCAACCATTTCATCCTCTGTCGCCCCCTTCTCCTCCTGCCCAGTTATGGCACTTCTGAATTCCTGAGCCACAGACCCTTGAGATAATAAATACCTATTGTTTTAAAGCGCTAAGTTAGGAGTGATTTCTTACACAGCAGTAGGTAACTGATACAGAAACAGAGGCCTTTAATTATGAGGGCTCTTCCTTGACTGGGTCCCCAAAGTGTGTTCCTTGGAATATTGACCCCAGGCTATAACCCCGGGAAAACCACAGTCTGTCAAGCAATGGCAGATTGTGGGCTTTCATGTCTTATTTAAGATTCCCAGTACACCTTGGCATATTCAAGCAGACCCCTCTGGGCAAGGAGGCTGTTCCTCTGGAGTCTTGGTGCAACTCTGACATCATAGCTTCTTTGAGAAATACAGCTGAACTGCCACGGGAATAGGCTCTTACTGCACATTAGACAATTGCATCCAATATAAAAACAAAAAAACTTCCAGCCAGATATTCAGAGTGTGGCCGATGGTGTCCTATACAAAGACAAGATGGCCGGCCTCTCTGAGCTCCTCTTCAGGCTGAGGGGGCTGGTTTGCCCTGGGTGCCCTCTGGTCCCATCAGTGGTGCTGGTCAGGGCTCTGGGCCCATGTTTGGCCGTGAACCTCAGTGTATCTGGGGACTGCTGGGGCTTCAGATTTTGGTTCCTGCCCTCTGCAGCGCCAGCTCTCATCGCTCCGAAGCAACGGCCTTGAGCTCCCCACCCCTCGTGTTTGCCACATCCTCAATGACAATGCCTCAGAGTCGGATCCTTCTCGGCAGGAACACAACCATGGTCTTAAAACACGCACCACTGGAAAATAATGTTTGATATAGAAAAAAAAAAATCATTTCGCAGGCAACTTTTTCAGAGCGAATCCACCCCCTTCAGCGAGGAAAAGCTGTGCTCAGAAAACCACATTCTTTCAAACCCCTGGGGCTGCGTGGGGGTGGGAACAGAGATCTTTCTACACGCTAGGAGGCAGAGGCTTTCTTCTGTTGAAAACGTAATTTTACCCTCATGTTGCTTCATCTTTCCCTGCATGGCCTTTCGAGGGGCTCGCGGGCCTTTCTGGAGCCACCGCTTCCAGACACCAAGCGGCCTGCCCTCTTCCCTCAGACCTTAGGCCTTGGTGTGCAGCCCTGGCTGCCCCCCGCCCCAGCCTCACCTGGGAGCCCTGCCTAGGCCTGCTCCGGCAGAATCTGCACTGGGACAAGGTTCCCAGGTGAATCCAGGCACATGAAAGATGGGGAGCGCCCAGCTGCACCCCAGAACCGCCATCTCAAGGCGCCCTCCGCCTGCCCGCTAATGGGCCGCCGAGCCCGCCTTCCTCACCCGGCTTCCAGGCTCCCATCACAGACGGCTCCTCAGAAGCCGCACTTCCGGACCCCCATCTCCACGTGCACGCTGCCCACCCCTGCATCACGCGCTCATCATGTCTGAAATTCAGCAAGAGGGCCACACACAGGGTGGGAAGTCAGGACCCCTGAACAAGTGGTAATGGCAACAAAGACTCCCAGCCTTTACAGAGCACTGCCAACCGAGGAGGGAAGCGGTGAGACCTAGAGGTTCAGAGAGGGACAGCCACCACCCCAAGATCACACAGCTGGCAAGTGGTAGAGTTAGAGCCACCAAGCTCTCCCCCGACACCCTGTGGCACGAAGCCTTCCCTATGAGAAAATGGGAGGGGCTGCAGGGAATATCAAGGGTTGCACCCCCCCACCCCAACTTAGCCCAGTGTTTCCCACTCTGGGGCTCCTTGGGGGACCCCCCGAGGCTTTCTGCAGCAGTGGTGGTTGGGGGGGGAGTTCTGTGCTCTTTTGAAATCCCTGATGGTCACTACACCTTGACCAAGGGCCAGGCCACCACGGGGTCCATACAGCATTGCCTTTGTTTGCTTTGGATGGGATTTTATCAACCCACCATGCTGGTTCAGACTCTCCGGACCAATGGGAGTTGCAAGGCATTGGCATGGATGCCCTTGATTATCCTGAACAGAGGAAGCTTCTAGTACTTAACAAAGGCAGCGTTCTTGTTGGGCCAATGTGGGCCTGGAGACAGATAAGAACAGGAGGAGCTTTTCTGGTGGGAATGGAGAGAGGAATTAGCTTAGAAATTTGAGTTACTGAAGGGAGAGGATTTGTCACCAGGATTTTCGGCAGCGGCAGGCGCTTTCTTCTATTTTCTCTAAATCAAAGTTGGTGCTGCCCCACTCCCACCCAGCCCGGCTGGCGTTGGTGGAGGCGGAGGCAGCCCCGATGGGCAGGGCTGAGCCGTCCAGGCTCACTGCCCAGGTCTTCACGAGATGCCCTCCTGCCACGCTCTCCATGGAAGCAGACCTTGAAGACGATGGGTCCTGTTTACGGGAAGCCAGCCACAGACAAACCTTGAGTTTCTTGCAGAAACCTGCAGCAAGATGGGCGTGGGCTTCTGTGTGCGGTTTGCACGCCGCCCTGCACCTCTCTCCCCATCTCGGCTTGTCCGAGCGCACGTGTGGAGCTGGAGTGGTGCCTCCTTTGCTCCTCCCGGGCAGACCCTTCCCCTCTGCCCCCCACCTCCACCCCACACCCACGGGAGGTGCCAGGCCCTGGAGGTTCTAGTCAGGAGTGCTCAGAGGTTAACGGCGGCCAGCAGCTCTAAAGTCTGAAGGATACAGGTGGGTTGTGATCAGTCTGAGCAACTGACAACTTCACTTCACAGCCCCAGCCACGCACTTCCTCTGTCTGGAGAAACCCTGTTGGAGTGGGGACCCCAGATTCTTGACCACTGGAAGCTGACCTTCCAGGAGAGACTCGAAGTCACCTTTGGATGGAACAGGGAAGGGCACAGTCACTTCTTTAAAAATGATTCCCGTGGGTCTGAGTAGCAGGAACTGGAGCCCCCTGTCCAGAGACCCGGTGATCATGGACTAGAAAATCCCAGTGAAGGACAAGCCAGCTGGGCTTCAAATATGACTCAGTTCAGTTCATTCACTCAGTTGTGTCCAACTCTTTGCGACCCCATGAACTGCAGCACGCCAGGCCTCCCTGTCCATCACCAACTCCCTGAGTTCACTCAGACTCAAGTCCATCGAGTCAGTGATGCCATCCAGCCATCTCATCCTCTGTCATCGTCCCCTTCTCCTCCTGCCCCCAATCCCTCCCAGCATCAGAGTCTTTTCCAATGAGTCAACTCTTTGCATGAGGTGGCCAAAGTACTGGAGTTTCAGCTTTAGCATCATTCCTTCCAAAGAAATCCCAGGGCTGATCTCCTTCAGAAAGGACTGGTTGGATCTCCTTGCAGTCCAAGGGACTTAAGAGTCTTCTCCAACACCACAGTTCAAAACCATCAATTCTTCGGCGCTCAGCCTTCTTCACAGTCCACTCTCACATCCATACATGACCACAGGAAAAACCATAGCCTTGACTAGACGGACCTTTGTTGGCAAAGTAATGTCTCTGCTTTTGAATATGCTATCTAGGTTGGTCATCACTTTCCTTCCAAGGAGTAAGCGTCTTTTAATTTCATGGCTGCCATCACCATCTGCAGTGATTTTGGAGCCCAGAAAAATAAAGTCTGACACTGTTTCCACTGTTTCCCCATCTATTTCCCATGAAGTGATAGGACCAGATGCCATGATCTTCGTTTTCTGAATGTTGAGCTTTAAGCTAACTTTTCACTCTCCACTTTCACCTTCATCAAGAGGCTTTTTAGTTCCTCTTCACTTTCTGCCATAAGGGTGGTGTCATCTGCATATCTGAGGTTATTGGTATTTCTCCCGGCAAGGAGGAACTCGTTTTGAGGTATAAGCATAACGCACCATCCGTCGGCCACGGAGAAGGGCTGGAACCGATGTCAGTGCACCAACCAGGGGACTTTCCCTTTGTTTGGCTGCTCCAGGTGATATCTTAGGTCCACAACCAGTGATGGAAACCATGCTCCATGCAGTGGAAGCGTGGAGTCAACTGCGGGACCCCCAGGGATGTCTCCCAGGGCACTTTTTTAAAGCAAGTTCCTTCTGGGGTCTTTTCTGGTGCTCCTTTATGAGATGGATCAGCTATGTAGCCTTGGGTGGCCCCTCTTACACCACATGCTTCACTGGTCTGTCCACGTGTCCCCCTCTCCTAGGAGATGTAGCTCCCCTCAGGCAGGGGCGCCCCAGGTTGGTCTTTGTGCCCTGAGAGCGCCCTTCGGGCCCTGCTGTCAGGACTCACATTTCTGTTCATCGGTAGAACAGAGCGCCCGGCTCCAAAGCCAGGCTCTTCAGTTTCTCAGTGTGGAACCTTAAGCACGTCAGGTCCCCTCTCTGTGCCTGCCTCTTCTCTCCGGAAATGGCAATCCTGGTCCCTGGCATTTCATGGTTGCTCTGAGGACGGCCTGAGCAAGGACATGCCCACAGAGGGGGTTACCACTCTCCAGATCAACTCTGATGCAAGGCTGGGCACACAGCAGTGACTCAGGGACTGTTTGGTGTTCAGATTTTTTTTAAAACTAACATTTCTTTTTTCCCCCCCTAAATTTTATTTCTCTATTTTTGGCTGCGCTGGGTCTTGGTTGCTGCACAAGGGCTTTCTCTAGTTGCGGCGAAACTCACTAGTTTTGGTGCTCAGGCGTCTCCTTGCGTTGGCTTCTCTTGTTTCAGAGCACGGGGCTCCAGAGTGCACACACTTCAGTAGTTCTGCCTCACAGCTTAGTTACCCTGAGGTATGTGGGATCTTCCTGGACCAGGGATGGAACCCTTGTCCGGTGCATTGGCAGCAGATTCTTAACCACCTGGGAAGCCCTAAACTAACATTTCTTAAAGTACGAGGATAAACATAGTCTACGACTTGCGGAGAATGTGATTTTTTTGCAAAAGAGAAAACTTGGGACTTCCCTGGTGGTCCAGTGGTTAAGACTCTGTGCTTCCAATGCAGGGGGTGCAGGTTTGATCCCTGGCCAGGGAAGTAGGATCCCATATGCAGTGCGGTGCAGCCCCAAAATAAATAAAAGAAAACTTGACCTCTTTTTCCCCCACTGACAGCCAGCATTCAAGATAGATATTCCCCAAGCATATCTCCCTTTTACAAAAGAGTCAGTCAAGGCTCAGAGAGGCCAAATGAGGTTCCCAGGATCACTCAGTGACAGAATCAAGCTCTTAACCAAGAGCGTCTTGGATTTATAACCCCTGGCCTCCCCGTGGGACTTAAACCCCTCAGAACCAGGGGCCCCCTCCCAGAGAGGAGCAGCAAAGACCAAGTGCACCTATGAATTAAGCAGGCCGAGAATCACACAGTAAAGTCATTCCCACTTCAAAGACCTCTCGAGTGGGAACCAATGTGACCAGGAAGGAAAATCTGAATCACGTCCCACCCAGAACACTGGGCAATTCCAGCAGAATACAGCTTCCCCAAGCCTGAGCTAACTCGGGCCACCTTCCATCCAATTCCCTGGGAACCAAGCAATAGGTGCGGAGGGGGCAGATTCAAGTCAGAAGCCTCTTGGGGTTTAGTACAAGAGCAGAGACCAGGGGGCAGGGGGTGAGGGGCGGGGGGACTCGTGCTCTGTGGCTTTCTTGAGGCAGGGGGTTTTCAAGAGGGTCTTTCAAGCTGCCATGTGAGTTGGTGATTCTGGGCTCTCAAGCCACAGAAACCTAGGCTTCCCTCCTGGCAAGCTATGTGACCTCTCTGACCCTCAGTCTCTTCATCTGAAATGTGTCCAGCCAAGCTTTAATGTCCAGCTTCTCCTTGAGGAGCTGGTGCTGGGTACTGGGGACTCAGCAATGAATGGGAGAGACCAGACTGGGGCCTTCACCAAGCTCACTGCCTCACAGGGGTGTGGAGACAAACAAGTTGAGGTATCAGCTATAAGGGAATACCCCGAGGATGAGAGTCAACTCTCTCTCAAGCTGGTGGTGAGGAGGCAGAGCGCGCATCCAATCAAGGCTGAGCCCGGCACTGAGCCCATGGTGAGCGCTCAGTCCGTGAAAATGGCTTTAGTTGCTGCTGTGGCGACTATTATTACCGTAACCTGAATAAAACTGGGCTGCCTTGGGGCCCAGTCTCGTCACAATGTTATGTTCAAAAGCAATATCAGCCTGACATCCCCAAATCATTGCAAAGCAGTTTAAATCTTCCTGACGATCTCTCAGAGACACCAAAGGCGAATTCCTTTGCACACCACACAAAAAAGCGTTCTCAAGACTCTCCATGACAATGTGTCTGCCTAGAAGGTCTCATGGCAGTTGCTCCAGAAACATTTCCGTTCCCCACACCTCCCTGTCATCCTTCTCAAAGAGGCGGGGGCCGTTGGGTTTGGCTGCAGGAGAAGGGGGACGGGGTGCGTCCAGGCTCTGCCCTCACTGGCCATGGGGCCGCAGTTTGCTCATGCGCAACATGCGGGTAACAACAGCGCTGCTTCCAACGAGGTATGGTGGGGACTCAGTGAGATGGTCGGACGGCATCATCAACTCAACGGACATGAGTTTGAGCAAACTCCGGGAGATGGTAAAGGACAGGGAAGTCTGGAGCGCTGTAATCCATGGGGTCGCGAAGAGTTGGACATGACTGAGCGACTGAACAACAGATACAATGGCTTCAGGGATGGGGGAGCCTGGTGGGCTGCCGTCTATGGGGTCGCACAGAGTCGGACACGACTGAAGTGACTTAGCATAGCATAAGGTGTTGAGGATGGGCAGGTATAGCTGGGTGACCCCTTCTCCTGCCTTCCCAACCTGCCCTTTGCATCTCATCGTTGATAGGAGCTCCAGCAGGGTCTCCTGTAGTCAGTCTGGGCTTTCTAGGGCCTAGCATCCAGCGGCAGCCGCTCCGCCCACCACAGGGAAAGGGTCAGTGCCCAGCAGGTACAGAGGCTCCCACCATCTGAGGCCATTGCTTGCCGGAAGCCTGGGCAGTGTGGCCCAAGCTGGCTTCTCCTCTTCCTCCTATATCAGGGATCTGGTATCTGTCTTCTCAAGGGACTCTGGGCCAGGCCCTTGCCAGGCATGCGGTTCCTGCCCCCATAGGGCTCACAGACCCAGACAATCAGGGCCTGACTTCAAGGGAGACACCCAGAGCTGCAGGAGAGGACCAGCTGGAACATCAGGGAGGGCTTCCTGGAGGAGGCAGCACGGAAAGGAAGGCCACACCCAGGCAAAGGCCTGGAAGGAAGAAAGTGGTGGGTTCTAGAAGCTACAAAAAATTCTCACCCACATGTCCCGACAGGTACAGTTTGCTGAGCTCTGTCACCTACACCATGTCACTTGGCGCTCTCCTCCCTCAGATCCCAGAGGACAGAGGGCAAGAACTCTCACTCCCAATTCACAGAGTGGGAGACAAGTACGAGAGAGAAAGAGACAATTCCTAGCCGGGACTAGAGCCCACATGGCCTGTCTTCTGGCTCAGGTCAGAAAGTTAAGGTGCAAGACTGGGCACTGAGCATCCCTAGCATCTCCCTGTGGTCATCACCCCCATTTTACAGATGAAGAAACGGAGGCTCGGTGAGACCACAACGTCCCTCCAGTCCTGCTCTTTCTGTGCATCTCTGGGGACCTAGGACAAGCCTGGGGTGCCCAGATGCCCTCACCAGATGGGGCATAAGCAGCCAGGAACACGGGTAGTACGGGGTGATGGAAGGAAGGGAGCCAGGATGGGCTTGCAAATCAACACCAGGCTGGGGAAGGCGGAGGAATGTGGGTCGGGATGGGGTGAACCCTACATGGGAGGCCAGTCTGGAAGGGGCCCAGAGCCCTAGGCAGACCACCCCGCAAGCACCGTAGGGTGAGACCCTGACTTCCCGGAAGACACCACCCCCCAGCTGGGCGGGGTGAAGGACCACTGCCTCCTGGCTTGCCCAATCAAACGCACTCCCAGTCCGATGGGGGAGGCGGCCAGGGTGGAGGGCTCCCACGGCCTTCCTGGGGGAGCCCCCCGGGACCTGCCCAGGACTCGGCCGCCCACCGCCCACTGCCCACCCCCAGCCTCAATAGCCCCGACGCCCGGCGTCCTCCCCTCGGCTTTCGGTGGCTCCAGAATTTAAAGGTTAAATCCTAACCTCGTCTCAGCAGTTTCTCCCGGCTTTGCCTACCCAGCGCCAGTTGCTGGTAATTATATGCATCTCCGAGCAGCCAATCAGCTGTCAGACTGACAGATACTGATCTTTTCGTTTTATTTTTAGCTCTGTGCTTCCCCCTCTAGTTGCAAAAAAAAATTCTGTTTGTTCTGTGTGTGGCTGCTTGACTCCCAGCTCTGCACCCGGCTCTCATCTCCGCCAGCTAGGCGGGAGCAGGAAGCCGGAGGGGCTGGAGCCCCCTGCCCCTCCAGAGACAGCGGTGCGGTGGGGTGTGGGGCGCGGGGTGGGGGCAGGCAGCGAGAAATGCACCCTTTGTCCCCCCGCCCCTCTCCAGCTGCAGACCCTGGGCTGAAATGGGGAGGGAAGGCTGGTGCTGCCCAGAGGCGCCTTTGGAGGCCGAGGGAGCGAGAGAGGAGCTGGACTTGGCGTGGGAGGGGAGCAGGTCCTCACCTACAGGCTGGAGGTTGGGGGAGAGACAGAGACGGAGAGATGTCTCTGCAGAGGCAGAGACGACTCTAGACTGAGAACAAGGCAGAAACGGGAGTGGAAGGGGAAAGACCAGCCCTTGCGCCCTGGAAATATCCGCCCCCCACCCCCGAAATGAACAGAAGGGGACAGGGATGTCAGCCCAAGGAGCCCTGGAAGGGAGTCAGGTGGGGGTCTTCCCAGCCGGGCCTGCAGGACCCAGGCGCGGCCCCTTCCAGGCCTGTGTGCCTCCCCTGCTCTGTGAAGGGCAAGCGAAGTACTCTTCAGAGTCGCTTTTGGGGGAACATTCTGGAAGGTTCTGGAACCTCCTGGAGACACCAGGAGGCAGGCAGGTGCGGGGCACGGCTGGCGGGAGGCCCCTGTTCACCCAGGGTCTTTGGAAGGAAAGGCCAGGCAAGTTTTTAGGTCCCAAAGGGTCTCTCAGTCAAGGGCTCTGGTCCAGGAGTCATTGTTGTTTAGTCGCTAAATCATGTCCACCTCTTTGCGACTCCATGGGCTGTAGCCCGCCAGGCTCCTCTGTCCTTGGGATTCTCCAGGCAAGAGTACTGGAGGCAGTTGCCATTCCCTTCTCCAGGGGAATCTTCCCATCCCAGGGATCAAACCTGTGTCTCCCTGGTCCAGGAGCGGGTCAGCAGATGATGGTCATGCTTCTTTCCATCATCAAGGCACTCTACAGTTTGCAGTGTCTCCCCTCGCCCCAGGGGCCTCCACTTCTCCCCACAGTTAACCTCAGGATGAAGTGACACGGGCGGGGGTGCAGGGGTGCAGGAGGACTGGCGGGGATCACCCCCATTCTGATTGGCCCTGAAGGAGGGGCAGCAGTGTCGCCTGACGGTTTGGGCTTTGGGGCACAATGGACTGGGGTTCAAGCCCCAGGGCTGCTCTTCAAGCACCATGAGGCTGAGTGAATGCCCTGAACTCTCTGGGTCCTAGTGTCCCCATCTGGAAGGTGGGCCCCAGGCCACCCCGCCTCTCACAAAACTGTCTGGGGAGAGCAGTCACCCTGCACAGGTGTTCCTGACAGCCCCAGCATCCCCAGCCCCCTGGGGAGCGGGTATTATCAGCATCTCCGTTTTGCAGATGGGAAAACTGAGGTTCATGTGACTTGTGTTTGGCGGAACTGGGACCAGAACACTCTACACCCCCCGCCCCTTCTTGGCTTCCTTTTCTCTGACACCACAGATGGCGCGCTGAGAAAAAAGAGAGAGGAGAGCGGAGAGAAGGGAATTAGGAGATGAAGCGAGGTGGAGGGAGGCAGCGGCACCGTGATCAATTACTTGGGCTGTAAATTTCTGCTGTTTTGCAAAGTGAGCACACAACCTCAGAGAGGCATCAATCCCTGGTCTGCTTGGAAGAAACCAAACGGCCAAGCCCACAGCAGACGCTCCGATGGTGGGAGCCCGAGAGGGAGAGGGGAGATCCCCTGGGTGGGGTCAGAGCTGCTCCTAGCATGAATGGAGGGCAAGGGCCCCTGGAAAGAACCAGGGGAGGGCAAGCTTGGGAGCTGCCTAGAGCCCCCTTGGAAGGGGACTCGCCTTCCTCTTCTCTTTCCAGAAGATTCCTCTCCTGCTGTTGGGAGTGGGGAAGCCAGTCCTGGGCAGCCCTGTCTGCCACAACACCTCTGCCTGGCCAGACCCTTATCGCTGCCTCCACAGCTGCTCCTGGGAGCTGCTGGGGACGTGGGGTAGGGGGGAGGAGGACTCAACTTTCTCACCTGTGAAATGGGAGTAATAACAGCATTCATCCCCAGGAGTTGATCCAAAGGATCAGAAAAGTCTAGGATATAAATGGTCTAGCGTGGGGCCTGCCACACACACACCAAGGAAAGTTAATGTTGTTATTATTACTGTTAATATTATAAAGATAAGCAAGGGCTAAAGGGTTCCCTGGTGGCTCAGATGGTAAAGAATCTGCCTGCAATGCAGGAGACTCAGGTTCAATCCCTGGATTGGGAAGATCCTCTGGAGAAGGAAACAGCAACCCCCTCCAGTATTCTTGCTTGGAAAATTCCACAGACGGAGGAGCCTGGCGGGCTACAGTCCATGGGGTTGCAAAGAGTCAGACACGACTGAGAGACCAACATTTTCACTTTCATTTTCAAAGGTAGTTTGGAAACTGATTGCATTATTTAAAAAGGGGGGACCGGTCCTCCCTCGGAGGTTCAGTGGTGGAAAGGGTGGTCCACATATCATGGCCTTGACCTGTCTCCATCTCCCAGAGTGTAGGGTTTGGGGATGGGGTCAGGGTGCAATTTGTGCTTGGGAAATGTGGTCAGAGCGAGGCAGCCCAGGCCCAGAGTGCTGGCCTTGACCTTCCGGGAGCCTTGGTACAGCGCATCTGGGGAATGAACAGCGGTGGAGTCCAACTTCTTCCTCTGGAACCTGGGTGCTCCAGGGAGGTGGAATCTAGCCATGGTGCTCTCAGGGCTTTCCACTTGGTGGAATGCAAAGACCACAGCATTTCAAAAGCACCTGCTGTGTGCTCATCTTCTGCTAGGCACAAGGAAATAGAGCAGTGAGCACTCCCCAAGCCCTGCCCTCAAGGAGCTATTCGGGAGAAAAGCTAATAGATTCAGCTGACTCTGAACCTTGGTCTTTGGACCCCAGACAATAGCCAAAGCAGTGGAAAGCCATGAGAAGGAACACGATCCCAGACTACCAACGTGGTGAAATGAGGGAAGCCAGGTGGAGGGCCTGGGGGCAAGGGGTGAGGCCAAGACTGGTGGTAAATCCAAGTCCTGGAAAAGATGCCTTGAGTTCAGGTGGGCGCCAGGCACAAGGCCCATCATGCACCCTCGGCAGCCTCGAGGGTCCGGTCTGAAGGCAGTGGTGGAGATTTCTGCCTTAAAGGCAACCTAGAGTGAATTCCTTTACAACAAAGAGCAGCTCCCCTGAATGCAGATAATAAAAATATTGTATTAGTCAGGATGGGCTAACGGATACAACACACCATCCCCAAATAAAAGTTTATTTCTTATTCACATCACTGTCTACTCTGGGCTGGTAGAGAGGAAGTGGGGGCCCCTCTCCAGGCAGTAACTCAGGGGCCCAGGCTCCCTCATCCTGTGGTTCATCATCTTCTAGGGCCTTTTCCTCCTCTGCAATAATCTTGTGAAAGGGTAAAGAGAGTGTGGAGGAAGGCATAGAAGGAATTTATGGAGCAGGCTAAAAGCGGTGGTGGGGCAGATCACTTCAGCTCACATGCCATTGGCCAGAACTCAGTCACGTGGCCACACCTAACCACAAGGGAGGCTGGGAAATGTAGTCCTGCTGGGTGCCCAAGAGGAAAATAATGATCTAGGATTTGGTGAAAACATAGCAATCTCTACCACAAATGTGGTTCTCCTTACGTGGATGAGCTAATGCTCACAAAGCATCTGATGTAGGGCCAGGCCACTGGCTTGTGCGCTGAAGTTGGTTATTTGTCTTATAAAAGCAGAAGCTGCTTGCCTGAGGGTTAGAACTGGCATCGGAAGCCTGTACCTAGTTCTCCTCCTGAAATGCTGTGTTAAAGTGTGTGTGAGTGAGAGAGAGAGAAAGGAAGGGAGGGAAGAAGGGAGAGAGAGATGGATGGAGGGATATTTTTTGGTCTAAGGGGAACATCTAGGGGTTTTACCAGATTTTCAAAAATATGAGCATAATGGCTAAAAGCAACAGCTTAGTAGGGACTTTCCTGGTGGTCCAATGGCCAAGACTCTGTGCTCCATTTGGACCCAAGTTTGATCCCTGCTCTGGGAACTAGATCCCACATGCCTCAACTAGAAGATTCCACATGCTGTGACGAAGACGGAAGATTCAGAGTGGCGCAACACGGACCTGGCGCAGCCAAATAAATAAAAGTAAATGTTTTTTAAAAAATAAAAATAAAGCAACAGCTTAGCTGTGCAACGCTGATGTTTTGGGGGCTTAGCAAGCTCTTGGTGCCGAGTACATCAATCCTTATGTACTCAGATGAACATATGGCCCCTTATGTACTTATGGTTCCACATAAGGAGGCGGTAAAACCAAGGATCCCACCACTGCCGTCTTCCTTCCCTCCCTAAACACAGCCCCAGAGACCCCAGGGTCGAGCAGAGAAGGCCTCAGGTGATCCATGACAGCAGACACTGCACTGCTGGTCAGCTGCAGTGGCCATAGCAGCCATGGGGTCATCGATGTCAGCATGGGAGGCCAGCTGAGAGGCGCAGGTGGAGAAACTGAGGCCAGAAAGGGGCCACCTTGCCCAGGGTCACACAGTGAGTTAGGGCAGAGCCAGGACTGACATTCAGAGGCAGTCAGGTTTCTGTGGTTGTAAGCAACAGAAATTGGGCTCTGTTTGCCTTGCTTGAGCAGTAAAAGGTTTCATCCCAAGACTGAGGGCCAGTTCAAAATGGAATGAAACACAGGAGAGACGGACAGGCCCCAGCAAGGATGCAACCAGGGTGGGGCATGTTGGAAAGGAGCGACGCCCCCGCAACCAGGCTGGCCATCAGGACGAGGAGTGAGAGGCCCGTCCACAGGGAAGGGGGACTGCTGACCCAGCTGGGGCTATAGGCCCACCCCTTGGCAAGGAAGGACGGGCATCTGGACTGGCAGCCCACTCCCCAGGCTGCACACATGGGGGGAATTCCCGGTGACGCAAATGGGGGACTTTTGCCAGAAAGAGGGGGGCCAGGGGTGTTGGGCGGCCAAAACAGCAGATGTCCACTCTGGCCTCTTGCTCCAGGGTTGTGCAATCGAAACAAAACAACCACGGGGTTGGTTTCCTGCAACCCAGAGCTTCAGGCTAACCAGAGAGCCCAGCCCAGAGCCAGGCCTGAAGGCCCAGAACACAGAGGTGCTCAGCAGACTGGTGTTCTGGACTCTTGACGGCTCCTCTAAATGACCGGCAGCTCCCTGAGGGTGGCTCCACACCAAACGGGGCTCCTGGAGGGCTTGCCCAGGCTGGTTAAGGGAGATTTCACAAGCAAGGGACATACAGCTAGCGGAAGAGCTGGGCTGAGCGCTGAGGGTCTGGGCAAATTCATGGCAGGAGAGAGCTGGGAGCTGAGCCGATCTCACCCTGCCTCTGGTGGGGGCTGTCTGAGAGTTGATGCTTGAGCAGGAAGAAGCTAGAAACCACCGACAGAGGAAGAATGAAGGGATGCTTGGTGCCTGCCTGGTAAAGCTGCAGTCCCCAACTCTTCCATCAAACACTAATCTTAGTGTCACTCCTAAGGTGCCCCATGGATGTGATTACAGTCCATAATCGGTTGACTTAAAGTGAGACAGATTGTGCTAGATAGTCTAGGTGAGCCTGATTCCATCCTTTGGAAGACCTTAAGAGCAAAGCTGAGGCTTCCCTGGTGGGGAAGAAATTCCGCCCACAGACAGCACCTTCAGCCCTGGCCCTGCAGTCCAGCCTGCTCTTCAGATTCCAGGCTTGTCTAGCCAGCTCCACAGTTGCATAACCAATTCCTTGCAATAAATCTCTTCACGTAGATCTCCTGCTGGTTCTGTTTCTCTGGTTGGACCCTGAGTGAGGCAGATGGGGAAGGGAGGCTGCAGGGGTGCGCTTGCTGGGAGGCTCCCAGTTCTCTCGGAAAGAGCACCCACATCCTTACAGAGGAGTGCTAACTGGGTTGGGCCCCTTCACGCGGCTGGGGAGCAAGGACAGGGGTGCCTGGAGGGGCTCACAGCCCCTGGGCATCAGTGTTCGGAAAGGTGGCTAGGAGCCCTTGGGCTGGGGCCTGATACCTGCCCCCGCTGTTTGCGCCCTGCCCCACCTGCCACCCACTGTGTAGCAGACACATCACTGAGCTATGTTTTCCTGGACTTTCAGAAACATGGGGGCACGGATGGACTCTTGGACAAACCAGGAGACTGAGGCCTGGACTCGCTCACCCGTCTGGGGGGTTCAGATGGCCTTGCACCCTCCCCTCTCTCAATGCAGCCCCTCCCAGTCCACACCATGGGTGCCACGGGCATGGACAGAGGCTGAGGTGCCCAGGGGATGGACAGCCCCCCTCGCAGTGATGCCAGGGTGTCTGAGCTGTTCTGGCATTGTATAGGGGCTTCCAGATCCCCACGGGCAGAAACCAGCCCTGGCTGGCTGATGGTGTGGGAAGAGGCTGCCAAACCAGGGATCACTGGAGACCTCAGACCCCTTAAGGTGTTCCCCAGCCTGTTAGTAGGAGACCACATACAGAGGCTTGCAAAGCCCCTACCCTGCCTTCTAGGGACCTCAGCCATCACCAGAGTGGGGCGATAGGGGTAACTCTCTGCTTAGCATCCCTTCTTCCCCTGCAACAAGCAGACTGGTGGTAGGGGAGAGGATGAAGAAAAGGGGCGACTGCGCGACACAGGCTGCAGGCTGCACCAACAAGCCAGGGCCAGCAGGCGTCCCCGGCACATGTGTGGTGGGGGGGCTTCCACTCTTATCTATCCGTAAAACTTGAACGTAGAGCCCACCCTGCCAGGCTCAGCTCCAAGCACTGTTGGTTGTTCCCTCCTTTCATCCCGACGACCACCCTGAGAGGCGGAGGGGCTGGTGGTAGCTTCATCATCCACATTTTACAGAGGGGGAGACTGAGGCGTCTCTTACCCAAGCCCCAACAGCCGGCAAGTGGCAGACAAGCTCTGTTGCCCCGAAGTTCAGCTCTGTCTCTTTGATCCCAGGGTCTGGCCCATCTCTCCTTCTTCGCAGGCCTCCAAGGGACCTCCCAGAGGAGGCCTCCCTGGGGCATCACCTAACCACCGCCCCCCGACCCCATGTCAAGAAGATTCTGTCTTCTATTGTAACACACACCACAGCCCTGGCCCTTTTCTCAATTTCTGCTTCTCTCTCATCATGCTGTTTGTTTGGTCTTTGGGTCTCCCACCCCCCATTATCACAGCAATAAACACTCATGATGGAAAGTTTGGAAAACACAGAGACCTCACACTGTGATGTAATTGATCTGTTCCCACACCCACCGGTTCCCCCCCAGACTTGCGGCTTCTGGAGGGGCGAGTGGGGGCCCACCCGGAGCAGGGGCGGGAAGGGTCCCTGCTGCCCGCCGCAGCCTTGCAAATCTTGGATTGGTTTGTTAACGCAGCACCCAGTGACACCCATCAGAGCCGTCGTTTGGGGCGCCAGGCCAGGCGCTCACCCCACCTTGTCCTCCCAGCCCTCCGAGATGAGCTGCTGTCGGCACCCCTGCTTCTCAGATGAAGACACTGAGGCTCAGGAGCACAGTTTGTCCAAGATTTTACATCATCTGGTCTCAGCGCTGGTGGCTGTCAGCAGCCTCGCCTCCCCTGGAGAGGCATTTCCAGGGCTTTGTTAAGTGACTTATTGCCTGCTTGGTGCAGACACTTTCTGCCGAAGACATCATGATGCTAAGATGGAAACAAGAGGCTGCATGGAACAGCATCCACACACTCTATAAAACAATGACTGGGACTTCCCTGGCAGTCCAGTGGTTAAAATTCTGTACTTCCACTGCAGGGGATGTGGGTTCGATCCCTGATCGGGAAACTATGATTCCATGTGCGGTGCACAGCCACACACAAAATTTTTTTTTTAAGATGATGGGCGAATGTCACCCTAAGACTATGCACCCAGCAGACCCTGAGGCTAACTAGTATTTTTACCTTAACTAGGATCCCAGAGATTCCCATAAACCCAGTTTGCTGGAAGCAAAGGAAATGGGGATTAACTGAGTCTGGGTGGTTTCCATGGAGCCGGGATTGTGCAGAACAACACTGAGCTTCTGCCGGGGTACAGTGACGACAGGTTGGGCAGGAAGATCTCCTAAGAAGGAGGCTGAGAGATTGTTCCACCACCAACCGCCAGCAGCAGCAAAATGTCTGGGTCCCTGGACCATTCTAGCAGATGACACAGGGGCCTTTGGGCACTGGCCATACTTCCTGAGCACTTTCCTGGCCAGGAAAACATGGTTTTTCATGGACATACTGGCTCTGGCTCTCCCTAGGCCAGGCTGCAGCAGCTCTGCCCAGTACTCTGTTCCCCAAGACCTGTCTAGGGCCAGGGGATGCCAAGGAGATAGAATTTCACTCTCAGGCAAGGAATTCCTCAGGGTCTCCAGTGCAATCATTTGTTCATTCAGTTCATGTATTCATCACAAAGTCTTTAATTTTTAGATCCTTTCTCAACAGTAGCTGAGGGGTTGGGAGCAGTCCTTAAATCCCCCAAGCCATCACTGACCCTCCATACCCTGCAATTCATTGAGGCTGAGCTGATGGGTGTGATGAATTGCATGCCTACACAACACCTTCTCTGGGCATCAGATTCAATTAGACTGTATCTTTAGAGATAACAGCAAGAGTTGGCACAGAGCTCTTACCATGGGCTCAGTCTATCGTATATTAGCGCATTTACAATGGCTCAAGATGTCAGTGCTAACTTTCATAAAATAGTGTGTTCGTTTATTAATGCTCTCAACAAATTCTTATTTGGGCTTGGACTCCACCCTCCACCCCAGCCTGTGCAGGGCCCTGGGGAAACCCAAATTGAGTAAAGCAGAACTTGCTCTTGAGGAGCTAAGGGTACGCGGCCAACTTCCAAGATGGCACCTCCAGGTATTCACATCCTTAAGTCATAACCAACAGAGCGGACATGACGGTGTGTGATGATATGGAACTTCCCAGGCTGAGTCACAGGGGGTGCTGTGGATTCCGCCTTGCTCCCATGAATCTAAAGGAAGCTAGCTGCCATGCTGTGAGGACATTCAAGCAGCCTTGAATGGAGAGGCCAGGAGCTGAGCAGGCTTGTACGTGAGCCGTGCGGGACGCAGTTTCTTTAGCCTCAAGCAGTCCCTGTGGACACCTGACTTCAGTCTCCTAGGTGACTCTGAGCCAGAAACACCCAGCTCAGCCTTCAGCCAAACTTCTGACCCATGGAAATAATGAGATAACAAGTATATATTGTTGTTTTAAGCTATTGTGTATTTGGGAGGGGTGTGTTTTTTATACACTAACAGACTACTAAGTGTGTGTGTATGTGTGTGTGTCTGACACACACAAGTGACAAACTTGTAAACAGATGAATCGAGTGCAAACAGGGATGTAAGGGACTGTCTGGGGAAGGAAGGGTCCCCCGGAGCTAAGTGAACTATTCCTAAAGCTGACAGCCTCAGAGTATAGCAGAGGAGATGCACAGGAAATAATGGTTCACAAACTGTTTCATTCATTCAGAAGACACAACTATGAGGGACTTCCCTGGTGGTCCAGTGGCTAAGACTCTGCGTTCTCAGTGCAAGGGGCCCAGGTTCAATCCCTGGTCAGGGAACATGCCACATGCCGCGACTAAGTGTTCACATACCACAACCGAAAGATCCCACATGCCGCCACTAGAGATCAAAGTTTCCATATGCCACAACTAAGACACAGAGCAGCTACATAAATAAAAAGAAACACAACTGTGAGTGGATATGTGCATGTATGTGACCGATTCACTTTGCTGTACACCTGAAGCCAACATAACACTGTAAAGCAATTATACTCCAACAGACATTCTTTAAAAAGATACAACTGCACACTTGCTGTGGGCTCCACAGTAGTAGGTACAGGGGCTAGGTGTGAAAAAAGCAGACCCAGTGCCATCTGTGATAAAGCTTTCACACCAGTGGGGGAGACAGATGCTAGATAAAGTCATAAATAAACACACAATTCCAGATGAGAAGAGATGGGGAAGGTCTCACTTAAGGCCATATAAACTGAGGCCAAAAGGATCTGAGAATTTAACCAAGTGTTCCAGGGAGACACAGGAAGAAAGCGTTCCAGCCAGAGGGTGCAGCGTGTGCAAAGGCCTGGAGGTGGCGAGAAGCCTGGTGAGTGGGAAGAAAAAACTGAAGGTCAGTGTTGTGAGAAGAAAGTGAGCTCAGGGGAGAGGGATGTGAGGTGTGGCTGCAAAGGTTAGGCACAGGCTTTGTGGGTCAGGCTAAGGCTTTCCATTCTATGCTGGGCAGAATGGAGAACTGCTGATGGTTGGAGTAGAAGAATAGGAGTGTGTCTCTGCTACCAGTAATAGAACACCAAGCTAGCTCTGAGTGGATTGAACCATAAAGTGTATTCAAGAAGAATTACTGAGATAAGAAGTTCTAAGGTCAGTCCAGTAGCTTGAGTCAAGATCAAAATTCATAATCACATCTGCAAAATTCCTTTTGCCCCATAAGGTAATATGGGAAAGAGTGCCTTTCACCTTTTGACTCCGTTGTCCTTGGGGTGTTTTTTAAAATCTCAAATTTGTCACCTCATAGTTGCAAAATGATTGCCATAGCTCCAGGCATCACACTCTCACACACCAGCATCCAGAAATCTCTCTATATACTTGTGAAGTGGAGGGAGAAACTCTTTCCAGAAGCTCCCAGCAGACTTCCCTTTCTATCTCATTGACCAGAATTGGGTCACATGCTCACCTCTGTCTAATCATTAGAAAGGGGGAACAAGATTGCCATGAACAATGAACTAATCATGATTGATCCCCTGGGGCTGGCCTCGGTGTTCTCCAAATAAGAGTGGGATTTGGTGAACAAGGAGAATTGATATGATAATGTAATCTTGATGTAATTTTCAAAAGAGAAGTACCCCACCTCTTCTTAAATTTTACATGTGTTTGTCTAGCACAGGCTGTGTCCAGTGCTGAGGGAGAGCAAGCCCCAGCAAGAAGGAGCCTACATGAGGTCAGAGGTCATAAGCAGCCTGAGGAAGCAAATGATTCCAGATCCACATCCGAGCAGATTTAGACCCTTCATCATCCATCTGGCCTCTCCAAACATTGGCTCCAATCTCCGGTTCCTATTGTTCAAGCCGGGAGCTCAGGGGTCCAGCCAGCCCTGCTTAGCAGGGTGGGAGTCAGGTCGATGCTTTTACTCTCAGTATGAGAAGAGAGAGGCTTCCTAGGTGCTGTCAGTGGTAAAGAACCCACGTACATATGCAAGAAACTTAAGAGATCCAGGTTCAATCCCTGGATCAGGAAGATCCCCTGAAGGAGGGCATGGCAACTCACTCTAGTATTCTTGCCTGGAGAATCCCATGGACAGAGGAGCCTTGGCGGGCTACAGTCCATAGGGTTGCAAAGAGTCGGACACAACTGAATCGACTTAGCACGCATGCAGGAGAAGACACCCAGGCCTCTGCCAGGTCACATCTTTTGTCAATAAAGGTCACATGCTAACAGGGTCATTATTCTGCCTTCTACTCTGTGTCCTTCCACCAGAATGTAAGTCCCTGAGGCCAAAGGGATGTCCCTGATTTGCCCACTTGCAGGTTCCAAGAATCCTCAGGACCTGGCACACAGCAGGAGCTGAATGAGTATTTGGTGATTTATGAACATGGGAATGAAAATGCTCCAGATCTCACAGGGAAATCTTTACAGAACTGTGTCTGGAACGAAGGCACCCCATTCCCAGGTGAGTTCTGATTGCAAGGAGCAGGGCAGTGGTCCCCAGGGGGAGGTCGACTGAGGCACAACACTGGTCCTTGGCACAGTGGAGGGTGGCCCGTTGGAGGACGTGTGAATCAAGCAGGTTGTGCCAGTGACGGAGAGAGAGCAGACGTGAGCTGCCTTCCAGATACAGAGAGGCAAAGTGATGCTGTGGCAGCAGTGCCAAGGGGCACCCCCATCTCTAGAACGTGGGAGAACTTTGCCTGTGACTGTGAGCAAGTACAGCCAAGGCAGCAAAGAGTTCTGCCCTCACCACGCTTGGGGGTGGCCAAGCGAAGGTGCAACGAACTGTGGGTCTTTCATAGATCCGAGAGTCATGAACAGTGGCCGTCATGCCCCTGTAACACCTGCTGTTTGCTCAGTATTATTCTGAATCTATGTTTACAGTTCAGGATTTTTTAAGGTAAAATGTGCATAGAGAGAAATGCCCAAATCTCACGTGTACAATTTTATGAGCTTGGACAAATGCATGCACCCATGTAACTCACACACTTATCAAGATATAGAACTTTTTCACCAACCCCCAAAATATCTTTGTGCCTTACAAGATGATCCTGCACCCGGTAAAAAAAAAACCCAATATTCTGACTTTTGTCATCATTGAATAGTTTTGCCTGTTCTAGAACTTCATATAAGTGGCATCATACATTTTGTGCTCTTTTGCATCTGGTTTTTTCACTCACTGCAGTGTCTGTGCAGTTCATCTATGTTGTGTAGACTGATAGATCATTCCCATCTTATTAATAACTGGGATGCCACAGTATTAGATACACCACAGTTTGTATATCCACTCTCCTGGTAATGGACATTTGGGTTGTTCCCTGTTAGAGGTGTATACTAAATAAAAGCTGCTATAAGCAGTCACATACAGTCCTTTTTGTGAACATGTGCACTTATTTCTATCAGGAAAGTACCTAGTACTGGAGAATTCCTGGGTTAGAGGGCAAGCATGTCTTTAACTTTATAAGCCACTGGTGAAACATTTTCCAAAATACTTGTAACATTTTGTGTTCCCATCAGCAATTTAGGAGCGTTCTGGTTGTTCCACATTCATACCAACATTTGGTGTTGTCAATCTTCTAAAATTTTAATCATAAAAATATCTTAATCATGAGACACTGTCGTGGTATCTCATGGACTGTAATTAGTATTTCCCAGATAACTAATGATGTTGAGCACTCATTGCCCATTCATATGCATTCTTCATTTTTGTGGTTTTTTTTTTTTTTTTTTTTTTTGACCATGCATGTTACCCTACCAGGGACTGAGCTCTGCACCCCCTGCAGTGGAAGTGCAGAGCCCTGACTGCTGGGCCACCAGGGGATTCCCATATACATTTGTTTCTAAAGAGTCTGTTCAGATTTTTTGACCATTTTGAATTGAGCACGTGCCCCTTGATCATTCAGTTGTAGGATTTTCTGTCTAATCTGGACACCAGTTCTTTACCAGTTATTTGTTTTGCTGTATTTTCTCCACTTTTGTGGTTTCCCTTTTCATTTTCTTCACAGTAAGCAGGAGTTTTCTACTTTGATGAAGTCAGTCTGTTGATCTTCCTTCTGGTCATTGCTTCCTGTGTCACATCTGAGGAATTTCGTCCAGTTCATAGGTCATGAAGATTTTTCTTAATGTTTTCTTTGAGAAGCTTTATGGTTTGGGCTTTTACATTTAGATCTATGATCCATGTTGAATGTCACATATGATGTGAAGTAAAGATAAAGTTTCATTCATCTCAATATGGACTCCCAGCTGTTCCAGTACCATTTGTTCAAAAGACTTCTTTTCCCCGTTGAAATGCGTTTGCCCCTTTGTGAAAAATCAACATGCTGATTAAGTGCGGATCTGCCTCTGATGCTCCTGTCAGCTACATTAATCTGTCTATTATGCCTTGATTCCTTAGTCCTGAAATCAGTTTGGGTAAGTTCTCCAATTTCCAGCAATACAACAATTATTTTGGCTGCGATAGGGCATTCGCATTTTCATATAAGTATTAGAATCAGCTTGACAATTTACATATTTCCACAAGGCTGCTGAGAATATAATTGAGATTGTGCTGAACCTATTGGTCATTGGGGGGAACTGGCCACTTTGACAACACCGAGTCTTCCAATTCATGAACATACTATTTTTTTCCATTTATCTTAAGACTTAAAAAAAAATTTTTTTTGTTAAATTCATCACTAAGTATTTTATGTCTTTGTGTCATTACAAATGGAATTTAAAACTTTTTCATTTCTACCACCGTACACCTACTAAAATAGCCAAAATGCAGAACGCTGACAGCACCAAATGCTGCCAAGGATGTGGAGCAACAAGAATCCTCATCCGTGGCTGGCAGGAATGTAAAATGGAACAACCACACTGGAAGACAGTTTGGCAGTTTTTACAAAATTAAACATAGTGTTATCATACGATCCACCCATCAAGCTCCTTGGTAGTTATTCAAAGGAGTTAAAACTTAGGTCCACACAGAAACCTACACACAGGTGTTTACAGCAGCTTTATTCATAATTGCCAAACCTCGGAAGCAACCAAGGTGTCTTTCATCATGTGAATGGATAGATAAACAGTGCTAATCCAGACAACGGAATATTATTCAATGATCAACTGAAATGAGCTATCAAGCCAGGAAAAGACATGGAGGAAACTTAAACACATATTACTAAGTGAAAGAAGTCAATCTGAAAAGGTTGCATCCTGTATGATGCAAAATTTTGAAAAAGGGAAAACTATGGAGATAGTAAAAAGACTAGTGGTTGCCAGGGATTAGAGGGAGGGAGAGTATAGACAAAACACTTTTTGGGCAGTGAAAATACTCAATACGGTGTATACTGTCTATGTGGCTAATGGGAGGTATGTGTCATTTTACATATTAGCCAAACCCATAGAATATACAACACCAAGAGTCAGCCCTAGTGTAGCCACAAACTTTGGGTTATAACGAGTCAATTTTGGTTCGTAATAAATGTACCACTGTGGTAAAGAATGCTGATAATGGGGGAGGCTATGCAAATATATCATATCTGTTTTCTCACTGATGCCGAAGCTAAAGCTCCAATACTTTGGCCACCTGATGGGAAGAACAGACTCATTGGAAAAGACCCTGATACTTGGAAAGATTGAAGGCAGGAGGAGAAGGAGACGACAGAGGATAAGATGGTTGGATGGAATCACGGAGTCGATGGAATCACTGAGTCGATGGATATGAGTTTGAGCAAGCCCCGGGAGTTGGTGATGGACAGGGAAGCCTAGCATGCTGCAGTCCATGGGGTCGAAAAAAGTCAGACGTGACTGAGTGACTGAACTGAACTGATGCAAGTGTGAAGGTAGGGGTTATGTGAGAAATCTCAACACATTTATTTATTTTTATTTTATTTATTTACTTTTTGGCTGTGTCTCAGGGCTTGTGGAATCTTAGTTTCCCAATCAGGGATTGAACCCTGGGCTACGGCAGGGAAAGCATCAAGTCCTGACCAGTGGACCACCAGAGGATTCTCAAATCTCAACAAATTGAAAAGAAGTGAAATCAGAGTGTGTTCTCTGATCGTGAGGGAATCAAAGCAGAAAATATCAGAAATACAACAGGAAAATCTCCAGACATTGGAAACAAACAACACACTTCTAAAAATTACCCATAGGTCAAAGAAGAAGTCTCAAAGGAAATTTTTAAGACACATAGAACCGAATGAAAACAAAAACACAGAATATCAAAATTTGTGGAATGCAGCTAAAGTGGTGTGGTGAGGGAATTTATAGCACTAAATACTTACATACAGTTCAGTTCAGTTCAGTTGCTCAGTCGTGTCCAACTCTTTGCGACCGCATGGACTGCAGCACGCCAGGCCTCCCCGTCCATCGCCAACTCCCAGAGTTTACTCAAACTCGTGTCCATCGAGTCAGTGATGTCATCCAGCCATCTCATCCTCTGTCGTCCCCTTCTCCTCCTGCCTTCAATCTTTCCCAGCATCAGGGTCTTTTCCAACCGGTCGGCTCCTCCCATCAGGTGGCCAAAGTATTGGAGCTTCAGCATCAGTCTTTCCAATGACTATTCAGTGTTGATTTCCTTTAGGATTGACTGGTTTGATTTTCTTGCTATCCAAGGGACCCTCAAGAGTTTTCTCCAATGCCACAGTTCAAAAGCATTAATTCTTCGGTGCTCAGCCTTCTTTATGGTCCGACTCACATTTGTACAAAACTACTGGAAAAACCATAGCTTTGACTATATGGACATTTGTTGGCAAAGTGATGTCACTGCTTTTTAATACACTGTCTAGATTTGGCATAGCTTTTCTTCCAAGGAGCAAGCTTCTTTTGATTTTGCGACAATAGTCACCACCTGCAGTGATTTTGGAGCCCAAAAACATAAAGTCTGTCACTGTTTCCATTGTTTCCCCATCTATTCACCATGAAGTGATGGGACCAGATGCCATGATCTTAGTTTTCTGAATGTTGAGCTTTAAGCCAACTTTTTCACTCCCCTCTTTCACTTTCAGCAAGAGGCTCTTTAGTTCTTCTTTGCTTTCTGCCATAAGGTTAGTGTCATCTGCATATCTGAGGTTATTGGTATTTCTCCTGGCAATCTTGATTCCAGCTTGTGCTTCCTCCAGCCCAGCATTCCACATGATGTCCTCTGCATATAAGTTAAATAAGCAGGGTGACAATATAGAGCCTTGACGTACTCCTTTCCCAATTTGGAACCAGTCTGTAGTTCCATGTCCAGTTCTAACTGTTGCTTCTTGACCTGCATACAGATTTCTCAGGAGGCAGGTAAGGTGGTATGGTATTCCCATCTCTTGAAGAATTTTCCACAGTTTGTTGTGATCCATACAGTCAAAGGCTTTGGCATAGTTTTTTCTGGAACTCTCTTGCTTTTTCGATGATCCAGTGGATGTTGGCAATTTGATCTCTGGTTCCTCTGCCTTTTCTAAATCCAGCTTGAACATCTGGAAATCCATGGTTCATGTACTGTTGAAGCCTGGCTTGGAGAATTTTGAGCATTACTTTGCTAGCATGTGAGATGAGTGCAATTGTGCGGTAGTTTGAGCATTCTTTGGCATTGCCTTTCTTTGGGATTGGAATGAAACCTGACCTTTTCCAGTCCTGTGGCCACTGCTGAGTTTTCCAAATTTGCTGGAATATTGAGTGCAGCACTTTCACAGCATCATCTTTTAGCATTTGAAATAGCTCAACTAGAATTCCATCACCTCCACTAGCTTTGTTCATAGTGATGCTTCCTAAGGCCCACTTGACTTTGCATTTCAGGATGTCTGGCTCTAGTTCAGTGATCACACCATCATGGTTATCTGGGTCATGAAAATCTTTTGTATAGTTCGTCTGTGTATTCCTGTCACCTCGTCTTCATATCTTCTGCTTCTGTTAGGTCCATACCATCTCTGTCCTTTATTGTGCCCATCTTTCCATGAAATGTGCCCTTGGTATCTCTAACTTTCTTGAAGGGATCTCTAGTATTTCCTATTCTATTGTTTTCCTCTATTTCTTTGCATTAATCACTTGAGGAAGGTTTTCTTATCTCTCCTTGCTATTCTTTGGAACTCTACATTCAAATGGGTATATCTTTCCTTTTCTCCTTTGCCTTTAGCGTCTCTTCTTTTCTCAGCTATTTGTAAGGCCTCCTCAGACAACCATTTTGCCTTTTTGCATTTCTTTTTCTTGGGGATGGTCTTGATCACTGCCTCCTGTACAATGTCACAAACCTCCATCCATAGTTCTTCAGGCACTCTGTCTATCAGTTCTAATCCCTTGAATCTGTGACTTCCACCATATAATCATAAGATATTTGATTTAGGTCATACCTGAATGGTCTAGTGGTTATCCCTACTTTCTTAAATTTGCCCGAATTTTACAATAAGAAGTTCATGGTCTGAGCCACAGTCAGCTCCCAGTCTTGTTTTTGCTGACTGTATAGAGCTTCTCCATCTTTGGCTGCAAAGAATATAATCAATCTGATTTCTGTTTTGACCATCTGGTGATGTCCATGTGTAGAGTCTTCTCTTGTGTTTGTTGAAAAAGAGTGTTTGCTATGACCAGTGTGTTCTCTTGGCGAAACTCTGTTAACCTTTGCCCTGCTTCATTTTGCACTCCAAGGCCAAATTTGCCTGTTACTCCAACAAAACAGTAAGTACTGTTACTCTGATAAAATGTGGTCCAGTGGAGAAGGAAATGGCAAATCACTTCAGTATTCTTGCCCTGAGAACCCCATGAACAGGATGAAAAGGCAAAAAGATAGGACACTGAAAGATGAACTCCCCAGGTCAATAGGTGCCCAATATGCTACTGGAGATCAGTGGAGAAATAGCTCCAAAAAGAATGAAGAGACGGAGCCAAAGCATAAACAACACCCAGTTGTGGATATGAAGTCTGATGCTGTAATAAACAATATTGCATAGGAACCTGAAATGTTAGATCCATGAATCAAGATAAACTGGAAGTGGTCAAACAGGAGATGGCAAAGGTGAACGTCAACATCTGAGGAACAGTGAACTGAAGTGGAATGGGTGAATTTAACTCAGATGACCATTTATCTACTACTGTGGGAAGAATCCCTTAGAAGAAATGGAGTAGCCCTCATAGTCAACAATAAACTCCGAAATGCAGTACTTGGATGCCATCTCAAAAATGACAGAATGATCTCTGTTCGTTTCTAAAGCAAACCATTCAATATCACGGTAATCCAAGTCTATGCCCCGACTAGTAATGCTGAAGAAGCTCAAGTTGAATGGTTCTATTAAGACCTACAAGACCTTCTAGAACTAACACCAGAAAAAGATGTCTTTTTCTTTATAGGGGACTGGAATGCAAAAGCAGGAAGTCAAGAGATACCTGAAGTAACAGGCAAATTTGACCTTGAAAATGCTTACATTAGAAAGAGAGAAAGTCTCAGGTCATTCATCTAATCTCTCACCTTAAGAAAGTAGACTTTAGAATGTTTCATGTGAATGAAATATCCCACTTACAAAGTATAAACTTTAAATACAATATTGTATTGGGGGAAAAAATTAAAGATGAAACTAGGGGGGAAAGAGCAAAATAAACCCAAAGCAAACAGAAGGAAGGAAATAATAATTACAAACACAAAAACTCAATAAATTAAAATCATAAAAATAGAGAAAATCATAGAAACAAAAAGCTGATTCTAATGATGAATAAAATTAAGAAATCTCTGGCAAGAATAACAAAGGGAAAAAAGAAGACAAATCACCAATATCAGAAATGGAACAAGGGGTGCTGTACAGACTATAAAGACATTGAAAGGATAGGAAGGGAATGTTGAGAATGGCTCTACAAACGTAAATCTGACAGCATAGATGAAATGGAGCAGTTCCTTGGAAAGCACAAAGTATTACAACTTACCCAATATGAAATAAATCATTTGAATAACACTATAAGAATTAAAGAAATTGAAATAAGAAAAGAAGGGAACATTTCCAATTCCTTTTATGAGGGCAGTATTACCCTGATACTGAAACCATACAGGACAAAAAAAGAAAAGTACAGATTATCATACATACAGATCAACATCCCTAATTAATGTAGATATAAACATCCTTAACAAAATACTAGAATTTGGCAATATATTTAAAAGATTTATACATTGTGACCAAGTGGGACTTATTTTAGGAGTGTAAGACTGGTTCAATATTTGAAATAGATCAATGCAATCCACTGTAAACAGGCTTAAGAAGAAAAATCACCTGATAATACTAAAGAATGGGCTTCCCTTGTGGCTCAGCTGATAAAGAGTCTGCCTGCAATGTGGGAGACCTGGGTTTGATCCCTGGGTTGGGAAGATCCCCTGGAGAAGGGAAAGGCTACCCACCCCAGTATTCTGGCCTGGAGAATTCCATGGACTGTATAGTCCATGGGGTTGTAAAGAGTCAGACACAACTGAGCGGCTTTCACTTTCATACTTATGAATACAGAAAAAAATGGACAAAATTCAACTCCCAGTGAAAAAATTCTCTAAGGAAACTAGGAGTAGAGGGGAATTTCCTCCACTTGGTAGAGAACATCTACAAAAAAAAAAAAAAGCCTACAAATAACATTGTATAATAGTGAAAAATTGAGTTTTCACCTCCTAATAATGCGAAAAAGGATGTCTACTCTCAACAATCTATGTTTAGTGCTATAAGTTCTATCCAAAGCAATAAGGTAAGAAAAGGAAATTAAAGGCATACAGATCAGATATAAATTAAAATGTCATATTTGCAGATAAGAATGTTTATGTAGAAAATTAAAAAAAACTATAAAAGATCTCCCAGAACTAATAACAGAGTTCATTCTGATCGCAGGATACAAGATCAGCACGCAAAAATCAATTGTGTATCTATAAATTAGCAATGAATACATGGAAACTAAAATTAAAGGCATAATACCATTATCAGTTCAGTTCAGTTCAGTTGCTCAGTCGTGTCCGACTCTTTGTGACCCCGTGAATCGCAGCACGCCAGGCCTCCCTGTCCATCACCAACTCCCTGAGTTCACTCAGACTCACGTCCATCGAGTCAGTGATGCCATCCAGCCATCTCATCCTCTGTCGTTCCCTTCTCCTCCTGCCCCCAATCCCTCCCAGCATCAGAGTCTTTTCCAATGAGTCAACTCTTCGCATGAGGTAGCCAAAGTACTGGAGTTTCAGCTTTAGCATCAGTCCTTCCAAAGAAATCCCAGGGCTGATCTCCTTCAGAATGGACTGGTTGGATCTCCTTGCAGTCCAGGGGACTCTCAAGAGTCTTCTCCAACACCACAGTTCAAAAGCATCAATTCTTCGGTGCTCAGCCTTCTTCACAGTCCAACTCTCACATCCATACATGACCACAGGAAAAACCATAGCCTTGACTAGACGGACCTTTGTTGGCAAAGGAATGTCTCTGCTTTTGAATATGCTATCTAGGTTGGTCATAACTTTCCTTCCAAGGAGTAAGCGTCTTTTAATTTCATGGCTGCAGTCACCATCTGCAGTGATTTTGGAGCCCCCAAAAATAAAGTCTGACACTGTTTCCACTGTTTCCCCATCTATTTCCCATGAAGTGATAGGACCAGATGCCATGATCTTCGTTTTCTAATGTTGAGCTTTCAGCCAACTTTTTCACTCTCCACTTTCACTTTCATCAAGAGGCTTTTTAGTTCCTCTTCACTTTCTGCCATAAGGGTGGTGTCATCTGCATAGCTGAGGTTATTATTATTTCTCCCGGCAATCTTGATTTCAGCTTGTGTTTCTTCCAGTCCAGCATTTCTCATGATGTACTCTGCACATAAGTTAAATAAGCAAGGTGACAATATACAGCCTTGACATACTCCTTTTCCTATTTGGAACCAGTCTGTTGTTCCAAGTCCAGTTCTAACTGTTGCTTCCTGACCTGCATACAGATTTCTCAAGAGGCAGGTCAGGTGGTCTGGTATTCCCATCTCTTTCAGAATTTTCCACAGTTTATTGTGATCCACACAGTCAAAGGCTTTGGCATAGTCAATAAAGCAGAAGTAGATGTTCTTCTGGAACTCCCTTGCTTTTTCCATGATCCAGCATAACAACTCCAAAAAAAGAAATACTTAGGTATAAATAATAAACATATACAGAGCTTACACGTTGAAAACTATAAAACATTGATGAATAAAATTTTATAGATCTAAATAAATGGAGAGAGGATTCATGTTCATGGATTGGAAGAATCAACATATTAAAAATATCAATTCTCCCAGAATTGACATGTTAAGTTTAATGTAATTCCTGTCAAAATTCAATAAAGATTTTTAAAGATATGGATGATATTATACAATTTACACTGAAAAATCAAAGGATTTAGAAAACCTAAAACAATTTTGAAAAAGAGTAATAAAGTGAGAGGAATCACTCTACGCCATTAAAAACTATTACATAGCTACAATAATCAAGACTGTGTGATGCTGGTGGAGGGACAGACACATAGATCAATGGATAGGGACAAAGAACCAGAGAAAGATACACACAAATACATACATGTGATTTTTTTTTTATTAAGGTACAAAATGATTCAATGGAGAAAGGATAGCCTTTTCAACAAATGGTGCTGGAACAACTGGAGATCTGTAGACCCCTCAAAAAAAATTAAACCACAAACTAAACCTTACTTGTATAAAAACAACTCAGGATGGATCACAGACTTAAATGTAAAACTAAATATATATAAAATGTTTATTAAAACCTCTTCTGGGGCTAGTATCTGGGTCTAGGAAAAGAGTTCTTAGACATAACACAAAAAGCACAGAAAAAAATTTATAAATTAGACTTCATCAAACTTTAAAAGTTTTGCTTTGCCAAAGACTCTATTAAGAGGATGAAAAGACAAACGACAAACTAGGAGAAAAGATTTGCAAATCACCTAACATTTAACATCACAAATAATCCAACAAAAAGCGTATATCTAGATTATAAAGAATTTTCAAAATTCAATAGCGACAAACGTCACAGACAATCCAATTAGAAAATGGACAGAATGTATGAAGAGATGTTTCACAGACAGTACGGATGGCAAATTGGTACATAAAAAAGATGCAACACCATTCGCCATTAGGGAGATGCAGATACAGTCCACAGTGAGATAGTACTACAGACCTATTAAAACACCTAAAATAATAAACCAGAAACCAAAAAAATCGAATGCTGGTGAAGATGCAGAGAAACTGGGTCATCCATGCATTCTTGTGGAAAACAGTCAGGCCACCCCGCAATATGGTTTGATAGCTTTTCAAAACACTACATGTAGAGTTACCTTACGGCCCAGCAATCAAGTTTCTGGCCATTTACCCAGAGAAATGAAAGCTTGTATCCACACTAAAACCTGCACATGAGTGTCCATAGCACCTTTATTTGTAGTCGCCAAAAACCGGAAACAACCCACATGCCCTTCAGCAGGTGAGCAGTCTTAAACAAACCATGGAATAGTACTCAGCAACAAACAAGAAGCGAACTATTTTATACACACAGCAGCATGGATGGATCTCAAGGGCATCACACTGAGTGAAAAAGTCATTCTGAAAAGATGACATCGTGTATAATCTCATGCACAATATTCGCTAAGTGAGAAAATGGCAGAGCTGCAGAAGAAAGGAGTGGTTTGCTAGGATTGGGGGTGTAGTTGGCAGAGGTTGGGTGTGACTGTAAAGGGGCCATCGAGGATGGTCTTTGGTCGATGGCGTAGTCTGCATCTTGGCGGCTGTGGTAGTTACAAGAATCCATTCACGTGAAGAAACACAGAACTCTGAACACACACGCTGCCAACACCCATCTCAGGGCTTTGCCGTCGTGCTGCTGTGTGAGGCGTAACCACCGGGGGAAACTGGTTCAGAGTACTCTCTCTGCTCTACGTTTCCAACTTCCTATGAATCTATAATTATTTCAAAACTAAAGGTTTTTTTAAAAAGAGAAAGGGAAAATTCTTCAATCCAATAATTCTATATCCGGCAAAAATATCCTACAAGATTGCAGACAAGACAGTTGCTTTCAGACTGAACAAAAGTTTAGACTTTTAAAAACCATTTTAAAAATTAAAAGATAGTTAATTTACAATATTGTGTTAGATTCAGGTGGTGAGCAAAGTGGTTCAGCTTTACATATAAATAAATATTCTTTTTCAGATGAATAAAACTTGTTTTTTAGATAGGGACTTTTCACCAGAAGACATGTACTATAAGCAATCCTAAAAGAGAAAGAGTATAAAATGGAAATTCAGATCTCCAGAAGCACAGACCTGAAACTATCAGACCATTGTTAATCGGCCATACCCCAGTACAAAATGTTTCTGGTGTTAAAACATTAAAATTAAATAATCTTGAAAAAATTGTTTCAAATGATAAATATCGAAGTAAGCAGAAAAGATGATTTTTTCCTCTTAATTTCTGTAAACTATATAGAACTGTCTAAAGTAAAAATTGGATGCACTTACCTATGACAACTGTAGCATAATGGGTAGCAGGGTGGGAGCCAATGGGCCTCCACAGTTGCCAGGAGTTTACGTTTTATGTGATGCGTTTAGTTAACTTTTCAATGTTACCTCCAAATTGAAAAGTTACGGAGGAATGAATACTTTAATCCTTTAAGCAATCACTAAATAATAATAATAATAGTGCAAACATGGTAGGAAAGAAATTGCAGAGTTATGCTTTAAATATAGAGACACAGATGGATTAAAAGTAAATGGATCGGGTCTTCCCTAGCGGTCCAGTAGTTAAGACTTTGCCTTCCAATGCGGGGGATATGGGTTCAATCCCTGGTTGGGGAGTTAAGATCCCGCATGCCTTGTGGCCAAATATCAAAACATAAAACAGAAGCAATATGGTGACAAATTCAATAGAGACTTTAAAAATGGTCCACATTACAAAAAAAATCTTAGAAAAAAAAAGTACATGAATGAAAAAAAAATAACACAGGCACATGGTAAGCCAAGGGAGGCTGGTGAGTTATATAAATACCACAGCAAAGACAGCTCTGTCGCACGTGTCCTCAAGACTCGCTTCTTAACTTGATGCCCAACTCCACGTGGGGCCCTTCTGGAAAGCCTCCTGTGATACTGCAGAGGGCTGGGTGAGTGCACTTCAGGCAGGGCTGTGTGTGCACTCAGGGCGGGTCTTCCTCCAGCCCCTTTCCACCTATCACAGAAGCCTGGCCTCGGTTTGGCACCTATGCAGGGAGTGCTCAGCGAGGACTCGCAGATTCTGACAGATTCTCGGGGTGGCTGGGCGGTTTCTTGATACTGAAGGCTCTTGTTGCCTTGGACTACCAGCTCCTGACGAGCCAGAGGGTGGGGAGGGATTCAGGGGATCAACAAAAGATTGACTGAGCACCTACTGTGTGCCAGACCTAGGGTTACACTGTGCATGCCAAGTTGCTCAGTCATGTCTGACTCTGCAACCCTGTGGACTGTAGCCTACCAGGCTCCTCTGTCCATGGGCTTCTCCAAGCAAGAATACTGGAGTGGGCTGCCAAGTCCTCCTCAGGGTTACATTAGCGGATGTAGCAAACCCAGACCCTTGCCTCAAGGAAATTACATTCTGATGACGGGCTGAAGAGAGGGCACTGGGAACAGGAAACATCGTAAAAAATAAATCGTGAAGTTGGTTAGGAGGCTAGTGCTATGGGTTTTTCATACATGACCTTTATTATGTTGAGGTAAGTTCCCTCTATACCCACTTTCTGGAGAGTTTTTACCATAAATAGGTGTTGAATTTTGTCGAAAGCTTTTTCTGCATCTATGAAGACGACCATATGGTTTTTATTCTTCAATTTGCTGACATGGTATATCACGCTGACTGATTTGCAGGTATTGAAAAATCCTTGCATCCCTAGAATTTATGGGCTTCCCTGGTGGCTCAGATGGTAAGGAATCCGCCTGCAAGGCAGGAGATCCGGGTTTGATCGCTGGGTCAGGAAGATCCCCTGGAGAAGGGAATGGCTACCCACTCCAGTATTCTTGTTTGGAGAATTCAGGGACAAAGGAGCCTAGTAGGCTACAGTCCACAGGGGTTGCAGATCAGACACGACTGAGGGACTAACACTTAACCCCACTTGATCATGGGTAAACCAAGTGAGGCAGGGTAAAGGGTAGGGTGTGCAGGGGTGGGTCTGGACAGGTTGCTCTGAGTGGACTTCTTAAAGAGGCGAAGCTTGAGCCAAGACTTGAAGGGGGAGGGAGTGAGCCCCCTGATCTCTGAGGAAGAGCTCCAGGCAGAGGGAACCAAGGGAGTCTGGAAGTTCCCAGGAAGAACAGTGTCTGGGAGGAAGGTGAGCACTGCTGAGATGCTCCTGCTGCATAGGGATCACAGAGACCGGGGCAAGCTCCTGCTGAAGGACCGGTGACCCAGCAGATGACACCCCTTACAGGGAGGCTGGGGAGCCAGGCTGAGTCCCCCGTCTGGCAGCACTTACTGGGGAAACGGACTTCCTGTTATCGCGGGCCAAGTCAGTCTAGGCTGCCTGGTGGCCACGCTGTCAGAGTCTATGCTCTGTCCTTCCCAAACCCAGGACTTGTTTGCCCTGCCCACCCTCTGAACAGACCTCCACGTGTCCTTCCAATGGAGTTGGAGAAGGTTTGCTGCAGGTCTCAATCTCGGACACATCTGCTCCCAAACCCTCCTTATAGGCATCTAAGGGACCCTGGTGGCTCAGAGGGTAAAAAAAATCTGCTTGCAATGTAGGAGACCGGGGTCGATCCCTGGGTTGGGAAGATCCCCTGGAGAAGGGAACGGCCACCCACTCCAGTATTCTTACCTGGAAAATTCTGTGGACAGAGGAGCCTGGTGGGCTAGCGTCCATGGGGTTGCCAAGAGTCGGACACAACTGAGCAACTGACACTTTCACTCTTCACTTTCAAGGAACCCACAGTCTAGACCCAGTGGTTCCTCTTGTCCCTTTCTGCTCCTAAGGGCGCCCAGCCTGGCTCCTTGACAACCACTGTGGTGTCACCTCCATCTTCACTGGTTAACAGGCCTGTTTCACTCCAGAGGTTCCCTCACACCACCCTTCCAGCACCCAGCTCATCCCCTTGGCTGGTATTAGCAAGCCCCATTTAGGAACATTCCATATTATACAGGTATTTGATGTTCCAAATAAAATCTCAGCAACCCCCGTGAGCCATCTTAACTGCCGAAATGCCCACAGGACTTGAGATTAGCTCTGCAGCACATGTGAAATGAGGGGATTTTGTTTGGTGTTTAGGATTTATACATGTATATTGTGTGTGGGGATGGGTCCCAAATATGTATTTAAATCAAGTAACTTAATCCACAGGGTTCAAGGCTAAAACCACCCTAGGAAAATGGTATTTGCATATATTAATCTCTTGCCAACCACAAGAGAGAATGTGTGGGAGACAGCGGAGTGACCTGGAATTGGAGGAGCCCAGAGAAATCACCAGGTGGCTTTGCTTTCTGTCCTCACCTGCTCGGTACCTACCTCACCATCCCAACCCCGCCCCCTCCAACACACACACCTGGCTGGACACAGATTCTCCCGGATAGGGGACGACTGGCGTCTACCCTGAATTTCCCAGGGCCTAGTGTTTTTTGTTGAATGAACAAAGAATGAATGAACGTGTGCGCTGTGAGGATGATGCTCTAAACAAAAACACGAGTTGAATGATGCAGCCCACTTCCTACTCCATTCAACGGATACTGAGGAGTCGGAGAGGATATGAAGACAGCGCCTGGAGGAGGTTGTGTGCTGGCTGGGGCTGAGAGAACCATGGAGGGGGCTTGAGGAAGCCTAGTGTCCGTCGACCATCGAGGGACCTCTCTGGGGAGGCAGAGAGAAATCAGCTGATGGGTGATGGATGTCCGGTCCAGTGGAGAGCACTGGGCAGGCCAAGGAAAGAGTCTGGGGTGATTGAGACAGGCTGTGGGGTGAGCCCCATGGCAGGAGCCAGCTCTTGGGGCCCCAAGAGCCTTGGGGCAGTTTGCATTTTATTCCAAGCACACATGAGAGGCAGCGGTGACCATTTGGGGAAGCAGCCACCTTCCTGGAGCAAGTACAGCTACTCTTCCTCAGCCAGGTGACAGACACATTGTGAGCACACACCCTTCCACCTGCCCAGACTGCAACCCATGCCTCCTCCTCATCACACACACACACACATACTCACGTGCATATGCACACATGCACACACACACACACCAACAGTCAAGACAGCCTCAGCCAGAAGGCAGATCTGTGCAGGGGCCCACTGATCAGTGCTTTGGCTGACCTTGACCGTGGTGCCCTAGGCCAGGTGGAGAGGCCAGTTTCTTTTCTCAGCAGCTCCCAGTGGAGGAGCCAGAGACCAGGCTCTACCTGCAAAGATGCCCGAGGGCTCCTCAGAGTCCAGTGCTCGAGGCTCCTCTGCACCAGGGCCCCCAGGGAAAGGCAGCCTTGCCCTGTCCCTAATTACCTCCAGCAGCAGCAGCCACAGTGGTGGCACTTCTGGGGCCTTGCGGTGTCTGAATTAATTAACTCCCTCTTGAGAAATCGTGAAACCGAGGCAGTGACTTGCCCAAAGATAGAGCTGATCAAGGGCAGGGCCTGGGTTTGAACACCTCCTCGTCTGCCCAGCTTGTCCCCCTTCTCCAGTCACCTGGCCGCCTCCCTGCCATGTCAGGAGTTTCTGTTCAGCAGATTCTCATTCATTCAAAGCCTCCTTAAATCAGAATTCTGGAGAGGAGCAAAGTCTCCTTGGCACCAAACGTGGAAAGAAGCAGGACTTGCAGAATAAAGCATCCGCCTTAGCAAGATCAGTGAGGAAAGGGTTAACCTGGGAAGAAAGGCAGCTCAAAAACTTGAGAAGTTCACACAAGCTCCACACTGTGAGTCCACTCAGCAAGCATCTTCCTTACAGCCTCTTCCATCCCAGTTCACACCTTGGGGGAGGGGGAGGCGTTAGCCTGGCTGGAGGAAGGTTTGCTCCCCACTGTGTGACCTGGGGCTGGTACACCCCCTCTCTGAACCTCACTTTCCCATCAAAAGTGTAACTAACAATGCCTTCCCTGCAGAGCTGCTGTTAGAGTTGATGTGTATAAAACAGTACGAGGCCTGGCGTTTAGTAGGTGCTCTGTAAATCATAGCCATCTTACGAGAGTTAAAAAAGTATCTCTTGGGACTTCCCTGGGGCTCCAGGGACTAAGACTCTGCCCTCTCAATGCAGAGGGCCTGTGTTCGATCCCTTGTCAGGGAACTAGATCTTACAGGCCGCAACTAAGGGTTCGCATGCTACAACTAAAGATCCCGCGTCCCACAACTAAAAAGAAAAGAGATCTCGTGTGCCGCAACTAAGACTTGGCATGGCCAAATAAGTAAATAAAGTACCTCTTGAACCAATGAGTGACTTAGACATGAATTTGAGCAAACTTGGGAGACAGCGAAAGACGGGGGAGCCTGGCATGCCACAGTCCATGGGGTTGCAAAGAATCGGACATGACTTAGCAACTGAGCAACGACAGCTTGATCCCAAATGCCTGCATCTCATCTTCTCAGTAAATCGCACGGGTCTTTCCTGAAATGGATGAGAGCTCCATGCACGGTGCTTGCACAGGCTCAGGGTGGGGTCCCCTTCGCTTGACCTATCGATGGGTATCAGTCTGGCAGCAGATTCATGTCCGGGTCTCTGCTGAGGGCTGGGCACACAGCAGAGGCTGAGACAGATAAGGCCCCTGCCGCCACCCTCTACCAGCAGCTCACCCCCATCATCTGGCTATTGAGCACGCCTGACAAGGGGGCAAAGAGGAGTGGAAGGGAGTTGGGTTGCCAGGTTAAATACAAAATTCTGACTTACATTTGAATTTGAGATAAACAACATATTTTCAAAGTATAAGTATATCCCATTCAATATTCAGGATATACTTATACTCAAAAGTTGTTGCTTATCTGAAATTTGTGCTGTATTTTTCCTTTTGTTGCTAAATCTGGCAGCCCTATAAAGCAGGTCTTTCTGCGTTTAGCAGTTACCCAGCCCCTTGCCTGGAAAATCCCATGGACGGAGGAGCCTGGTAGGCTGCAGTCCATAGGGTCGCAAAGAGTCGGACACAACTGAATCGACTTAGCAGCAGCAGCAAGAGCAGCAGCCCCTTCAACAGAAGTCTTTCTCCCGAATGAACAGACCTGTGGGCCTGGGGATAAACAGAGGGATGAGAGAAGTATTACTACAAGGGGTGGTCCTGGAGGTTCCTGACAAGGTGACTTTTGAGCTCCGACCTGAAGCCTGGAAAGCAAGAGAAGTGATGTTACATTTACGAGGAGGAGGAGGGGTAGGAGAGCTAGGGGTAGGGAAGGCGAGGCAGAGTCACAGGCTTTGGAGGAGAAAGCACGGGCTTGGGGTGGCAGGGGGTGGCAGGCTTCATGGAGGAGGCAGAACTGAGCCAGGCCTTGAAGCCTGAGGATGGGGTCCCTGGACAGAGGGGAGGAGTGCTGAGGGACCCAGTTTGAATGGGGGAAGGGTCTCCCCTTCCCGGTAATCCAGGCAGCAGACCCCTGAGGCATGGTGTCCCACACCACACAGCAGAGCTCACAAGGAAATCTGACACGTGGGGAAACGCACACAATATAGTGTTGGGTGAGGAGTTCAAGTTACAAGACGGATGGCAGCCATGGTGTTTCAGGTGTGGGACTAGACCACCTGACCAGCGCATCATAGGCGATCAAGAAATGTGGAATCAATGAAATCATCATTTTCCCACTTGCAAACAAACTCAGGGTAAGTAGCAGTATCTCTAAGGATTCTCAGTTTTGAGAATATTTTACTGAATTGATGGATGGATGGATGGATGGATGGTTGGATGAATCCAATAGGTGGAAGTTTAGAAGCCATCCAGAAGCCACTGGTCCCAGACTTAGAAAGTAATGAAACAATAAGCAAGGACAGAACCTGCCTCCTGGTCCCCGGCAGGAGCCATGGCTGTTGAACTTGAGATGATTAACATGTTTGCAGATTCCTGCTCCCTTCTCAGCCTGTTGGGTCTGCGAAGCCTCCTGCCAAGCACAGCAGGACAGATCAGCTCCACAGCCTCCAACACCCCTGCCCCGTGTTCTCAGCCCATTGGGCCCAAATGGATGTAAAATCCTGGCTCACCCAGGAGGGTGTGGGGCCAAGGCAGGGAGCTCTGTGGGGAGGCCGTATGTCATTGACCGGAGGGCTTGCTCACCACCACCCTCCTGTGTGTCCTCAGGCAAGTGACTTCACCTCTCTGAGCCTCAGCGTCCTCTTGAGGCAGGGACGGATAACCGCGATGCCACCCTTCACTGATTCACAGAGGTTCCACGCCCGTTCCATGCCAGGCACCACACCAGGGGTGGAGTTGCCGGAAGAAGGTGTTGCTATGCCCAGCTCAGGTTCTCACACGGAAGCACCAGACAATGAACGGAGGCTCAGCCCACGGGATGACCACGTAGGGAGGTCTGGGAGGCACCCCACCCCCACAGGATGATCTTGGAAGAGGGGACAAGACAGACCCCTCCTTTACAGGCTGCAGGCAAGGGGGTTCCTGACATCCCACTGCTGCTGCGTTAAAGGACCTCTTACCCTAAGATCCCACGGTCGTGCTTAAAAGCCTGTGCGTGCTCAGTCGTGTCCAACTCTTTGCGATCCCATGGACTGTAGCCCACCAGGCTCCTCTGTTCGAGGGATTTCCCAGGCAATACTGAAATGGGTTGTCATTTCCTTCTCCAGGGGATCTTTCTGATCCAGGAATCGAATCCGCGTCTCCTGTATTAGCAGGCAGTTCTTTACCACTTGAGCCACCAGGGAAAGTGGTGCTTAAAAGGCCCCTCTTAATCCCTCCAGGTTATTATTTTTTTCTGAGTAGGGGGCCTGGCAATGGCTTTTTAAATTGAATTGTAGTAAATGCACAATATAATGTAAGTTACAGGTGTACAGTATAGTGATTCACAGTTTTTAAAGGTTATGCTTCATTTATAGTTATTAAAAATACTGCGATTCTTTTAGCTTTTAAAGCACTCTGGTATTAATGATAACACATTGGTAAAGTTTATTGAGCAGTTACCACGAGTCCACTCCTCCATGCTTTGAGGGGTTAACATGCTTGGACCACACAGCAGGATGGGGCAGGGGGGAGGGTAGGAGCCCTGCCAGGGCGACATGATGCAGGCAGCAGCAGGCAGAGCTGACGCAGTGGGACAGCCTGGATGCCCCCTGTGTTGGCACCTCCTGGGACCTTTCCTAAGGGGAGGAGGGAGACCAGGGCAGGGAGGAGCCCTTCCATGCATCCCTCCCCCATCAGGCCCCAAAGCCCCTCCAGAGCCCCTCCCAGGACTGATGGGCAGAGGATACACAGGGACAGGACGGGGGTTGGGAGGAGACCCAAACCTCTGCTCTGCGGCCAGGAGCCAGACCTGGGTGCCCAGCAACCCTATAGGTCCACCCAGGTGTGCCAGGCCAGTGGCCACCAATGGCCAGCATAGCGACCCCTCCCTCTACACATTGCCACCCCCACCCAAAGTGTCTTGCTCAATGCCATTGTATGCCCCAGGGGTTGCAATGGTGAGGGTGGGGGAAGTGCCTGGTGAGAGGAGACCCCTGCAGAATGGAGTGGTGGTGTGGACAGCAGATCCCAGGATGGCGGGGTCCCTGGGTTCCAGGCTTCTCCTTCCAAGCCCCATACACACTGCCCAGACTCCTGGGCTCCACTCTGTCCCCCCAGCCCCTCCCACCCCAACACACTCCCATTTCTCCAGCCCCTTCCCCGTCCAAATGACGAGGACTGGGTGACCGGAATGACCCCACCACCACTAGACCTCACCCCGAGGTGAAGTCAGGCCCACGCCCCAACTCGCCGGCTGTGTGACCTTGGGCACATCACCAGCCCTCTCTGATCAGCTTTCTCACCTTAAAAGAGGAGTCACGTCAGCCCCAGCTTTGCCAGGCTGCTGGAGGAGGGAGGGTCCCGGAAGCTGTACTCGGCACAGACACAGCGCCCAGGCCCAACCCCTCCTGCCGAATGCAGTACCACCTTTGGGACAACCACAAAACGAGCATCAGCCAAGTCTCCTGATGAGAACGAGAGAGCAAAACTCTCATACCTGAGGCCCGATCCTTCAGGTATCACCTTCAGTAGGTCTTAGTCAATCTGAATCATTGTATTGTTTGATATTTTTCTTTAAAGGAATCAACTATTCTTACCTGTAAATGTGTCTATCTGGGAACTTTATATGAATACTGAAGGTGGAAACTAAGACCCCCCCCCCCACGCCATAAACAGAAGCTAAAACTAAAGGTAAATTACAACGAAAATAAACAGTTGTCAACAGGTTCTATCCGGCTGTCACTGCCTACCATGGTGTTCTGTTAGAAAGTATTAGAGAGTATAAGCCGCTCTTCCAGGAAACGAAGGGAGAGGGGAAAAGGGAGTCAGTAGGGCTCCTGGAATCACCCCCTCCTATGTCACTGGGGCTGCTCACCTACAGCGGGGAAGACCTGACCAGTGGGGGACAGCCCCCCGCCGGCCACTGATCCTAGGGATGGGGCTCCCTGCAAGGGAGGGACCAACCTCATTTATTGCTGAGAGGTACTGTCATTACCTCCCTGCAAGAGACAAGTGAAAGACATTGTGAAAACCACAATCACAGAAAACTAATCAAACTGATCACATGGACCACAGCCTTGTCTAATTCAGTGAAACGATGAGTCATGCAGTGTAGCGCAACCCAGGATGGATGGGTCATGGTCGAGAGTTCTGACAAAACGTGGTCCAGTGGAGAAGGGAATGGCAAACCACTTCAGTATTCTTGCCTTGAGAACCCCATGAACAGGATGAAAAGGCAAAAAGATAGGACACTGAAAGATGAACTCCCCAGGTCGGTAGGTGCCCCATATGCTACCAGAAAAGGGCGGAGAAATGAATCCAGAAAGAATGAAGGGACGGAGTCAAGGGGAAAACAATGCACAGCTGTGGGTGTGACTGGTGATGGAAGTAAAGTCCGATGCTGTAAAACACAATATTGCCTAGGAACCTGGAATGTTAGGTCCATGAATCAAGGCAAATTGGAAGTGGTCAAACAGGAGATGGCAAGAGTGGATGTCGACATTTTAGGAATCAGCAAACTAAAATGGACTGGAATGGGTGAATTTAACTCAGATGACCATTATATCTACTACTGCGGGCAAGAATCCCATAGAAGAAATGGAGTAATCCTCATAGTCAACAAAAGAGTCCGAAATGCAGTACTTGGGTGCAATCTCAAAAATGACAGAATGATCTCTGTTCGTTTCCAAGGCAAACCATTCAAGATCACAGTAATCCAAGTCTATGCCCCAACCAGTAACGCTGAAGAAGCTGAAGTTGAACAGTTATATAAAGACCTAGAACTAACACCAGGCTCCTCACCCATGGGATTCTCCAGGCAAGAATACTGGAGTGGGTTGCCATTTCCTTCTCCAAGAGGAAGGAGGCCACCCCCCAAATCTTCACAAACTATCCTCTTGATTTCTCAGTGAAGTAGGTAAGTCAGATGACAATCATTACATACACTAACAATTTCCTTTATGAGAATGCCATTCTAAGTCTTAGGAAGGGATATGTGAGTGAAAACAGGCAGTGGTGACAAAGAGAGTCAGGGTGCTAGGACAGTCCCTGAATGGTCCTCCTCATGAGAGGCCAAGACGGAAGGAGCACTTCATCCGTGAAAGGATCCATTCTGTCTCCCCAAAGCAGAGGAGGCAGAGGCAGTCCATGCTTTGCACTGGCTAGCAGAGTCGGGGCCAGACACGCAGGCTGGTGGCATATGTCTCAGGTGCCAGCCGATCACTCGGCCCAAGTGCGGGCAGGGAAGCCTCTGTCCACATGGGTCCCACTGAGCCATGACCCGCTTCTGAAGCCCATAATGCTCCCTACTCTAACCCCACAACTCACCTGGTTCCCCTCCAGTTCAGAGAGCAGCCTGGATACCCTCTGAGAGCCGGAAACTTCTGTAACCCCCCCCATAAAGTGTGATCAGCTCTGCTGGGGAGAAGACAGGAATTCCCAGGCTCCATCTGGGGAGCGTCTGCCTTAGATCCAAATGGCAGGATGAATTCAAAGATGAACAGCCCTTTGCAGCCTAGAATGGTAATTCTGCAAGTGAGGGCCTAGCTGGGGCTGTGGGGAGACCCCCTTGCTTACACGAAGACCCCTCACGATAAATGCTCAGTCCCAGGACCCTCACCCCCAGGGTCCTCAGAGTTGTCTTCTCTGGTCAGGGAGTAGGCAAGCAGGAGGGCCAGTGGTTGACAAGGCCAGCCCCCAGGCCTCCCACCCCACCCCTCGAGTCACCCTGAACAACTGCTGCCTTGACTCCTCCTAGGTCTTAGCCTGAAAGTCACATCTCAGCAAGTGAAACAGGAGTGCCCCTCTCAAAGGACTCCCTAGGGCAGAACTTGGGCTTCCCACGTGGCCTGGTGATAAAGAACCCGCCTACCCATGCAAGAAACTCAAGAGACATGAGTTTAATCCCTGGGTCAGAAAGATCTCTTGCAGTAGGAAATGGCAACCCATTCCATGGGAAAATTACATGGACAGAGGAGCCTAGTGGGCTATAGTCTTTGGGGTCCCAAAGAGTCGGACACCACTGAGCAACTAAGCACAGCACGATGACAGGGCAGAACGCCTAAAAACAAGGACAACCACCATGAGATACAGATGGCAACCGGAAAGCATTCTCCCAAAACATCTAAGTGCCCTGCTGCCAACAAGGAGACAGGGGCGGGACTTTCCCGGTGGTCCAGTGGTTAAGACTCTGCGCTTCCAAGGCAGGGGCACAGGTTCAATCCCTGATCAGGAAACTAACATCCCACATGCCTAGCAGATTGGCCAAAAAAGGAAAAAAGGAGGTGGGAGAGGGTGATGGGTAGAGCAAGGGCTTTAGAGCTCCCTGGACCTGGGTTCAAATCTCAGCTGCAATCCAACCAGCTCTGGGATTCTAGGCAACTGGCTTCCCTTCTTGGAGCTTCGGTTTGCTCCTCTGTCGTTAAGATGGTAGCACTGATCCAACACAAGCTTTCTGTAGACTGCAGACATTTGTATGGAAAGAGCACAATTCCTGGGATATGTCTAATAGACAACATTGGCATGTTGCTGAATAGCTTCAGTTGTGTCCAACTCTTTGTGATCCCATGGACCATAGCTCACCAGGCTCCTCTGTCCATGGATTTTTCCTGGCAAGAATACTGGAGTGGGTTGCCCTTCCCTTCTTCAGGGGATCTTCCCAACCCAGGGATGGAACCCGCATTCCTGCGTTGCAGGAGGATGTTTTACTGCTGAGCCACTGCGAAAGACCCAGATTGGCATAGGTGACAGCAATTATTATTATTGAATGTTACGTACAGACAAATATTGGCAGGTGTTAAGCATATAAGAAAATTTTAAGTAAAGAAACTTAGTTTACTGAGAATTCCTATACATTAATTCAATTTAGCCTGCAGATTGGAGCAGATCCCTGCAGTTCTATTTCTGTTCAGCTCCTGGTGTCATGTCATGTCAGAAGTGAGAAGCAAGGCTCCTGGCTATTTGGGGACACGTGCTGGAGGGGTCCTTAAGCTCCCCCCAACAGGCTCTGAACTTGAATCTGGATTCCTCGACTCCCCGTTTGGGACAAGTGGCCTCCCCCTGGTCAAAGTGAAGATGAGAAGCCTGAGGGACCTGACTCCTGGATGCCAACTTTTGCAAGTCTGGGCTTCTTGGAGCTCGGTCGGCTTGAAGAGGGGCGTGACCAAAGGGGGTGTGTCGTAAGGGGCGTGGTCGCTGCTCCCTCTGCCACGCCCACCAGTAGAAGGAAGGGCCCCTGGGAGGGTAACCACGAGATTCACACGGGCTCACGAGGATTTGGTAGCCCCACAAATCCTTGGTCCCTGGGGCACCCCCTTTGCAGACGAGAGTTGGCAACCAGACAGAACAGTTCCTGAGGCTGCACACCTGGCCTAGGGGGAGGGGCCGGGGGCCAGGTGCAGCCCGGGGCAGGCGGAGGGACTGGAGGAAGCTGGGCCGGGCTCCAGCGCAGGGTGAAGCCTCCCAGGGAAAGGCCTTGGCCTGTTCCTGGCTTACTCATTCATCCAGTTTGCACCATTGTGTGGCCTGGGTGCACGTCATGGTACCAGGGGAGCCAGCCAAGACCAAACACACAGCCCTACCCACAGCAGGGCTCAGAAGGGGTCTGAAAGGTAAGGGAGAGCTGGGATCAGATCAGGACTGGGGAACAAGGGCTTTGCACCTCCCTCTCCCTGCCTTGAGAGCCTCTGGAGGATTCTCAGCCTGCAAGAGACACAGTTGGACTTGCATCTTAAAAGGATGGTTTGGGCTTCAGTGTGGGAAACAGGCTGAAGAGGAACGAGAGGGTGAAGCCTGGAGAAGGTCAGCTAATACAGAGGAGTAGGGGTGGCGGCTGGCCCCCGGGTCCCAGGAGCCCAGGAGAAGGGGCCAGGTTTCCCGCGTGTTTCAAGTTAGAGCTGACAAGACTCGCTGGTCTGGATCAGGATACGAGAGAGGCAGGAGTCAAGGACACTTCCAAGCGTTTTGACCTGAGACAATGAAAGCAAGTGTTTCCATTTGCTGTGGGAGGGCAGGTTGGAGGCTAGCGGGTGGGGGGACACACTGCTTGGGACCGGTTAAGCGTCAGGAGCCGTGAGCTGTCCACCAGAGATGCTGGGGAGGCCTGGAGTGCAGGTGCAGGGGGCCGGCTAGAGGCAGGTGGCTTTTGGCAGGGGGGTGTCCCTGGAAAGCTGGTTCTCAGCCCCATGGAAGGAAGAGACCATCCATGGACGGCTACGGACAGACAGAAGAAGCGGAGTCAGGATCCAGCCTTGGGGCAGGTCCAGGTTAACAGGGAGATGAGGAGCAAGAGGAGAGCTGGGAGGTCAAGAGAAGGGCGTATTCAGAGCGGGGGGAGTGGCCAGCTGTGCCCATTGCTGCTGGCGAGTAGACCAAGGGTAACCTCTGGGGCCAGCCACATAGTGGTCAGCACTGACCTTGGCAAAGGCTGTTTGGGTGGAGTGGCTCAGAGATCACTGATTGCAGTGGGCTCAGGAGATCACAGGAGGAGAGGGGTCATGGAGAGACCACCCTGATGATGGAGTGTCCTAGAAGACAGTCAGATAAACCAGGCTGAAGTTGAGGGATTTGGGGGTCAAGGGTGGTGGGTTTTTTTAATGTGGGAGACATTCCAGCATGTTTGTTGCCTGCTGATAAGGACGATCCAGAAGAGGGGATGTGGGTGACATGGCGCTGCAGAGAAGCCAGAGAAGGGAAATGGAGACAACAAGATGCAAAGGCCCCTCACCAGTTCCATGCTTGGGGGCCGGAGCACTAAAGGCAGCACGTTGGACTCCACTGAGACCAGCATTTGTCCAGCAAATAGGTGGAGGGAAAGGGCAGGGGGCTGAGGGTGGCTGCAACCGAGGGATTCATCTGTAACCTGAGTGAAGAGAGGCAGAGGTGACGGGGAGGGGAAGAACAGGGAAAAGGGGGTCACAGGTTGCTGGGCAAGGAATGATCAGGTTCAAGGTCTCAGAGGGACTGTGTGGAAAGATAGGAGGTGAGAAATACAGGAGTTGTAGAAAGAGAGGCTGGTAGTGGAGACTCCAGGTGGGGGAGGCTGTCCCTGGAGAAGCCAAGATCCAGGTATGGCCTTGGAAGTGGCCACTGGGGGAGGGGCTGAAAAGTCTTTGGAGGAGAGGATTTCAGGGAACTGAGAGGTGAAGCCAGGTAACGGGAGGATTAGGACAGAGGGAGCCCCGAGCAGCCCTGCTTATCATGGAGGTCTCAGTCTTTTCATGGTGGAGTCGCGGATGTTCCAGGGGACCTGGCTCCAGCGGCAGGGCAGAGGGCTGCCTAAAGCCTCTATGCAGACCACCCTCTGTCCCGCTACACGAGGACATCTCTTGATGGTGGCTTCTGGCAAAGGCAATCTTCAAAGTCTTTTTTTTTTTTTTTCAATTGTAAAATACACAAAACACAACATTTACCATCTTAATCATTTTCAAGTATAAGCTCAGTGGCATTAAGCACATTCACATTGTTGAGCTACCCATCTCCAAAACTATGTTCATCTTCCCAACTGAATCTCTGTTAAACAGTGACTCCCCACTCCCTCCTCCCTCACTCCGTGGCAACCACACATGCTACTTTCTGACTCTATGATCTTTTTTTATTGTTATTATTCTTTGGCCACACCACCTGGTGTGTGGGATCTTAGTTCCCTGACCAGGGATGGAACCTATGCCCCTTGCATTGGAAGCGTGGAGTCATAACCACTGGACCGCCAAGGAAGTCCTCTGACTCTATGATCTTGACTACTTTAGGGACCTCGTATAAGTGGAATTGGGCTTCCCTAGTGGCTCAGAAGTAAAGAATCCACCTGCAATGCACGAGTCACGAGAGACACTGGTTCAATCCCTGGGTCAGAAAGATCCCTTGGATAAGGGCATGGCAACCCAATCCAGCATGCTTGTTTGGAGAATCCCATGGACAGAGGAGCCTGGCGGGCTAGTCTGTGGGGTCACAAACAGTCAGACATGACCAAGTGACTAACACACACAAATGTAAGTGGAGTCATACGATTTTTGTCTTTGTGGTTGGCATATTTTACTTAGTATAATATTAGCAAAATGTTGTAGCAGGAGTCAGAATTCCTTATTAAGGCTGAATAATATCTCATTGTATGGATGAACCACATTTTGTTAATCACTCATCTGTCTATGGACATTTGGGTTGCCTTGAGTGAAAAAGTTGGCTTAAAGCTCAACGTTCAGAAAACAAAGATCATGGCATCCGGTCCTATCACTTCATGGGAAATAGATGGGGAAACAGTGGAAACAGTGTCAGACTTTATTTTTTTGGGCTCCAAAATCACTGCAGATGGTGACTGCAGCCATGAAATTAAAAGACGCTTACTCCTTGGAAGGAAAGTTATGACCAACCTAGATAGCATATTCAAAGCAGAGACGTTACTTTGCCAACAAAGGTCCATCTAGTCAAGGCTATGGTTTTTCCTGTGGTCATGTATGGATGTGAGAGTTGGACTGTGAAGAAGGCTGAGCGCCGAAGAGTTGATGCTTTTGAACTGTGGTGTTGGAGAAGACTCTTGAGAGTCCCTTGGACTTCAAGGAGATCCAACCAGTCCTTTCTGAAGGAGATCAGCCCTGGGATTTCTTTGCAGAGAATGATGCTGAAGCTGAAACTCCAGTACTTTGGCCACCTCATGCGAAGAGTTGACTCATTGGAAAAGACTCTGATGCTGGGAGGGATTGGGGGCAGGAGGAGAAGGGGACGACAGAGGATGAGATGGCTGGATGGCATCACTGACTCGATGGACATGAGTTTGAGTGAACTCCAGGAGTTGGTGATGGACAGGGAGGCCTGGTGTGCTGCGATTCATGGGGTCGCAAAGAGTCGGACACGACTGAGCGACTGAACTGAACTGAACCTCTTGGCTACTGGGAGTGATGCTGCTATGAACACAGGTGTACAAATATCTCTTCAAGTCCCTACTTTCAGTTCTTTGGGATACACACCCAGAAGTAGGATCGCTGGATCGTATGATAACTTGTACGTTTAGCTGTTTGAGGAGCCGCCATATTGTTGTCCACAGCAGTTGCACAATTTTACATGACTACCAGCAGAGCACAAGGGTTTCAAAGTATCTGCATCCTGTCCAACCTCTTATTTCCTGTTGTTTTTTTTCTTTTCTTTTTTTTTTTTTATGTTGGCCATCTGACATCAAAATTCGTTGACAAACATCGTCTTATTTGGTGAGGTAAGAACATCCCAGGTGGAAGAAACAGCTTGAGTAGAGCAGGAGTCTGGAAGCTAGGTGGGGCTGAGGCAGAAACAAGTGACGTGTCTGGTTGAAGCACTGGAGTGTCATCAGAGCCAAGGCTGGAAATGTGGCTAGGTGAGGCTGACCTCAGAGAGCTTCTCAGAGGTCACAGGAGGAGCCTGGACATCACTTGGGAGACAAGGAGGAGCTCCTGCAGAGCTCTGAGCAGAAAGGGATAGGACCGCAGATGACAGCACTGATTAATCCTTGGGTGAGGGGCACAGGGTGGCCGGAGCGGAAGAGATAGGAAGTTGGGAAGCCAGATAAGAGAAGCTTAGAACATTCTGGAAGAGAAGAGAGGACACTGCTGAGAGACACCCACCACTGTCAACTCCCACCACTAGGAAGCCTCACGTGGACCCAAACCCAAGGCCAACGAAGCCCTTTACCTCCATCATCTCCACCTGGTGGGTGCATGGTTACCCCCAGTGGGTAGGTGAGGAGACAGAGACTCAGAGAGGGTACGTAACTTGCCCAAGTCCTCGAAGCTAATAAGCAGCAGAGCTGGGGCTCAAACTCCAATCTGTTTTCCATCATTCCTCAAGCATTTATCGAGCCACCTACTGTGTGCCAGGCCCCACACTGAGGGCCGTCTGACACTAAATCCATTGCTTTTACCAGCGAGGCTGCTGCTGCTGCTGCTAAGTCACTTCAGTCGTGTCCGACTCTGTGCGACTCCATAGACGGCAGCCCACCAGGCTCCCCTGTCCCTGGGATTCTCCAGGCAAGAACACTGGAGTGGGTTGCCATTTCCTTCTCCAGTGCGTGAAAGTGAAGTTGCTCAGTTGTGCCTGACTCTTAGTGACCCCATGGACTGCAGCCCACCAGGCTCCTCCGTCCATGGGATTTTCCAGGCAAGATTGCTGGAGTGGGGTGCCATTGCCTTCTCCACCAGCGAGGCTATACCAGCTCATATGGTGGTCAACCTCCAACCCATGATGCAGGAAGGTAACTCATGAGGGCATGGAGAAACAGAGAACAATTAGAAGTTGGAGAACGAGGCTAAACCATGTGGGCTATTTGATCACACACATTCAGACTCACCCAACACAGAATCTTCTGGGCCTGGAAAGGCTGATGCCCAACACAAGAGGGGAAGAGGGAAAGGAGAGTCCCAGGAAATTTCAGACCATCCGCAGCCCCCTCATTCAGCCAAGAACCTGATCGTCACCCAGTGATGGGAGTCCACAAAAAAAGGAGAGTTTGGGAAGGCCTCAGTCACAGGCAATTGCAATTTCTGGGGGTCAAAACCGACCACGTTTTTTTGGACGCAAACGTGGTTCAATCTAATACAAAACGATGTCGTGTCACTTTCACGGCTTTTCATTCCTTCACCCAACACTGGGTGGGGCCCTACCAAGTGCCAGCAGTGGGAACACAAGAACAAAGCACGTGTGGCTCCTGCCCCCATGAAGCTGTGGTCTGCTGCAGGTCACAGACGGAAAACACACAGGCACAAGCGTAATAGGTGATGGCCGCGTGTCACAGGGGGTTACCTGTCTGGGGGCTCGGGAACAGCTTCACCAATGAAGTGCAGTCCAAGCTGAGAACCACAGCATGAGCTGGAAATGCCCCAGCACAGGGGGTAGGAGGAAGGTGTCCCAGAAGAAGAAATCAAGGGCCAGAAGCCTTTAGAGGAAAAGACAGGGAAGTCTGGCCAGGATTTACTATGGGAGTAACAGGCTGCCAGATAAAGGGAGATCAGGGTTTTCATCTGTTTAGACTTTCAAAGGTCAAGCCAAATAGGGCTTACCATCAAAAACATTTTAACAGGCATAGGATCTTTGAAATGTTTCCTGCTGTGTTCTCCCTTTTGCTAATTCAGTATTTTTTTTCCCTCTTCTCTCTCGAATTGCCACCACCATGAAACTTAAACCATGAGGCTTTTGTCCCATGACGGAATGTGGGATAACATCTGTAGCACAGAGAAAAAGATTTGTTGCCAGACAGTGCGGGCGAGTGGAAGGCCCTTTCAGGGCAGGAGGAGATGGTCGGAGGGTCCTAGGGCAGCAGAACGATTCAGGTAGGTTCAGGGGATGGGAAGCGCTTCCCTGGGGACGCAGACAGTAAAGAATCTGCCCGCAATGCACAGTGCGGGAGCTCTGAGTTAGATCCCTGGGGCGGGAAGATCCTCCTGGAGAAGGAAATGGCACCCCACTCCAGCACTCTTGCCTGGAAAATCCCATGGACGGAGGAGCCTGGCAGGCTACAGTCCACGGGGTCCCAAAGAGTCGGACACGACTGAGCGACTTCACTTTCACTTTTAGGGGATATGCAGAGACCCAAGGTAGTGCCTGTGTTCCCCGCCAGGGATGTGTCCATGTTGGGCCTGATGCTACAGCCCACAGGGCCAGGCTGCAGGAGAGAGGAAACGGCTGTGGGTCCCCAGGAAGGTGAGACTGAGGACAGTCTCATAGTAGGAACCCTCCCTGCCACAGTGAGCAGAGGGAGCCCTGAGGATCCAGGGAGGCTATTACAATTGAATTGTGTTCCCCAGAAAGCTATGTTGAGGTCCTAACCACCCCAGCCCTGTACTTGTGAATGTGAATTATTTGAAATGAGCTCTTGAAAGACATCACCGAGTTAGGATGAGGATATTAGGATGGGCATCCTCATATGACCAACGTCCTTATGAGAAGAGGAGGAGACGCACGCAGAGATCGGAGTGATGTGGCCAGAAGCCTGGGGCTGCCAGCAGTGGGCAGAGGCACAAAGGATCCTCCCGTAGAGGCTTCAGAGGAAACGTGGCACAGACAGCACCTTGATCTCAGACTCCTAGACTCCAGAATAAGTAAATATCTGCTGTTTGAAGCCACCCAGTTTGCAACAGCCCTAGTAAACCAACACGGAGGAGAAGAGGCTTGACTCAGAGAGGAGAAGTATGGTCCATAAAGTAAGGTCCACAGTCACCATCATCAGCAAGATGCCCAAAGACCAGTGCCTACCAAACCAGCCACACCTGAGCAGGTGCAGTGACAGCGAGCAGGACCTGACACTGCTTCCTCAGCCCCTCAGACCACAGAAGCTCCTGCAGCCAGATCCACCTACGGGAAATGGCAAGGAGACACCCTGGGGGCAGAGGGACCGCCCTCACAAGGAGAAAGGGCTTTGAATTGACCAGACACTTCACTGAAAGAGGCTGTTTGACAAAGGAAGAGACTGACTTTGAGTTTTGTCACCCCACCTCCTCCACTGCCACAAAGTCAGCAGACAAGAGGACACAAGGGCAAAATGAGGTCAATGCTAGAAAAATCAAGATTTTCACACACCTTGATCCAAGAATGTACGTTTCACGCCACTACACTCGTTTTTACATATAGTGTCGATGGAATTGGGGCACCTCCTGAAGCCCGGGTAAAGCAGGGGCTCAGACAGGAAACAGAGGTAAATGAACGGGAACATATCCAGATCTGGTGACCCGATATATCATGAGGATGTTCATTGGAGCATGACTTATAAAAGCAAAATGTTGGAAGCAACCTAAATATCCAGCCATATGGGACTAAGTAAATAATTATAAGGGCCTACCATTGAAATCAAGCTATCCAAAACTGATTAATAATATGAAAGAAGATTGCAGTAAATGGTAAGTAATAATAATTTGTTTTTCATTCACTCAGTCGTGTCCAACTCTTTGCGACCCCATGGACTACGGCACGCCAGGCTTCCCTGTCCTTCACCATCTCCCGGAGTTTCCTCAAACTCATGTCCATTGAGTCGGTGATGCCATCTAACCATCTCATCCTGTCGTCCTCTTCTCTTATAATAATAATAATAGTATAATAAATACAAATCAGCTGAAAACTGTATCCAAAGTACGATTCCAATGTTCACGTGATGTCACTGTCTCAGGCTTTAACGAACAACGCCCAGAGTCCAGTGACAACACAGCCAAGGTTCATTGACCCTCATGGAACTATCAGGGGAGGGGGACCTCTATACTACTGGTCATTTGGGAACACAGGAGCCTTCTGACAATGGTCTAGCTGCCCTTTAGGGTCCTGGAGTCCGTCACCGAGTCCTTCCCACTTCCCATCCTGTGAGCAGCAAGAGGAGAAAGCAAGAAAGATCAGAAGAGCTTATGGGTCAGGCATGGGTGTGTGTGTGTGTGTGTGTGTGTGTGTGTGTGTGTGAGAGAGATCACTCCCTCCCACCTTCCATTGATCAGAACTCAATCACATGCCCACCTGCAGGGGAGGCTGGGAAATGTAGTCTAGTTGCCTGCCAGGAAGAGAAAGGAAACAGGATTTGCTGAACGCATTACATCTGCCTCTGTTAATATGCATTGAAAAAGCTACTGCAAAGAAATCACATTCTAACAGTGATTATTTCTGGGTGGTGAAATAAGAGCCATTTAAATTTTTTTTTCTTATTTATGTGACTTTGAATTTTCTAATTTTCTGAAATAAACAATCAGTACTTCTACAGACAGGACGAAAAAAATGTAATTTAATAATTGACAAAATTAAAGTCCCCAGGCTTCCTGTGAGATTTGGACAGACTTGTTCAGCAGTCAGGCTTCAGGTCAGACTTACAGGTTATATGACGCAAGGAGAGTTACATCACCTTCCTAAGTCCTAAAGTCTCCACATCTGTAAAATGGAAATTAAAAATATATGTCACATAGAGTTGATGGGAGAATTAAACGATAAGATGTATGAAATACCATTCGCGTGGTGCCTGGCGTGGGGTAAATCTGCAGCTAACGAATAGCAGCTGTTTTTCTTTCTGCACGCGCTCTACACTTCCCCGGGTCCACTCACTCCTCCTCTGCTTCCTTACTCCCCAGACCATGTCAGCATCACCTCCTCTCTGACTCTCTCACCTACAAGCCTGTTCTGTTTCAGATGGACATGATAAGAATATCCAGGGGGCTTCCCCAGTGGCTCAGTGCTAAAGAATCTGCCTGCCAATGCGGGAGACATGGGTTTGATCCCTGATCTGGAAAGATCCCACAGGCCGAGGGATCGCTAAGCCCCTGAGCCACAAATACTGAGCCTGTGCTCTAGAGCCCAGGAACAGCAAATACTGAGCCCACGGACTACAACTACTGAAGCCCAGGGGACCTAGAGCCTGTGCTCTTCAACAAGAGAAGCCACCACAGTGAGAAGTCCCAGCACCACAGTGGAGGGTACCCCCTGCTTGCGCCACTAGAGAAAGCCTGCTCACAGCGGCAACAACCCAACACAGCCAAAAATAAATATTAATACAATTATTCTTTTAAAAAAGAATACCCAGGGACTGCCACCACCACCCCGACCCCTGGCACCTGTCCCCTCCTGCTTCCAGAGGTGCCCAGCCCTGCCCTGGTCACCAAGTCCAACCCCCCTGTCCTCCGGACATGCCCCAGCCATGCCCCCTTTCCTCCGCCTTCATCCATTTCCCCTCCCTGCTGGATTATTCTCACTCGAATTCAGAGGAGCCAATAACTACTCTCATCTTTACAAAACCTCTGACTGCATGTCTCTCTCCAGCTATCACCCCATTTCTCAGCTCCCTTTTATTACAAAATTTATCAAAAGCGTTATCTGCCTGCTGTGCCTGCTGCTTCTCATCCCAGTCTCTCCAAACCTACTGCCAACAGGCTTCACTCCTCCCCCTCCACCAGTACTGGTCTGGTCCAGGTCACCAATGTCCCCCCCCTTGCTAACCCCCATGGCCTGTCTCCTTCCACCTCCTATTTGACCAGAAGGAGCCCTGGCGCAGACCATCACTCCCCCTCGGTACTAAAGGCACATTCTCCTGATTTCCCTCTGCCTCCCCACCACTCCTCAACTTTCTTTGCTGTTATATTCTTTGCCTCTTAATATTGGGATGACCAAGACTCAGTCTTCTGACCCCAATAATGGGTTGAATTGTGTCCCTCCCCCACCCCTCCCCACTCCACAAAATATGTGTTGGTGTGTATTAAAGTGAAAGTGTTATTTGCTCAGTCAGATTCGACTGTTTGCGACCCCATGAACTGTAGCCTGTCAGGCTCCTCTGTCCATGGAATCCTCCAGGCAAGAATACTGGAGTGGGTTTCCATTTCCTTCTCCAGGGGATCTTCCCCACCCAGGGATTGAACCCAAGTCTCTTGCATTGCAGGCAGATTCTTTACCATCTGAACCACCAGAAAAGCCCTTGTTGTTCTGTTGCTCAGTCGTTTCTGACTCTCTGCAACCCCATGGACTGCAGCACACCAGGCTTCCCTGTCCTTCGCCATCTCCTGGAGCTTGCTCAAACTCATGTCCATTGAGTCAGTGATGCCATCCAACCATCTCATCCTCTGTCATCCCGTTCTCTTCCTGCCTTCAATCTTTCCCAGCATGTTAACACTCTTAAAAAGGAAGGAGATCTGGACTCAGGCTACAACATGGACACACCCTGAGGACATGAAGCTAAGTGAAATAAGCCAGTTACAAGAGGACAAGTACTGTACAATTCTGCTTCTGTAAGGAACCTACAGCAGTCAGATTCATAGACACAGACAGAATAGTGGTTGCCAGGGATTGGGGGAGGGGACAATGGGGACAGAATTTCAGTTTTTGCAGAATGAAAAGAGTTCTGGGAATGGATGTTGGGACAGTTGCATAAAAACATGACTGTGCTTAAGGCCACAAAACCGTACACTTCATTTTAAAATTTTTGGCTGTGCTGGGTCTTCACCGCTGTGCGCGGGCTTTTCTCTCGCCGTGGCAAGCAGGGGCTATGCTCCAGTTGCGGGGTGTAGGCTTCTTGTTGCGGTGGCTTCTCCTGCTGTGGAGCACAGGCTCTAGAGTACGTGGATTCCGAAGTCATGACACATGGGTTTCGTCACTCCCCAGCATGTGGGACCTTCCTGGACCAAGGACCAAACCAGTGTCCCCTGCATCGCAAGGTGGGTTCTTAACTACTGGACCTCCAGGAAACCCCAGAACTGTACACTTTAAACGGAGTATAATCTATAAAAATATTGAGTCATTATGCTGGTCACTAATATGATACCGTAAATCAATTACACATTAATTAAAAAAAAAAAGAAGTCTACACTTAAAAATGGTTAGGATGGTTAAGTTTCATGTCTTGTGTATTTTTCCACAATATACCAAAAAAGATAACCTAAAATATTTCTAATAGAATGCTTTTTAAAAGATATTTTGGAGACTTCCCTGATGGTCCAGGGGCTAACACTTTGTGCTCCCAGTGCTGAGGGCCCGGGTTCAATCCCTGGTCTGGGAACTAGAGCCCACACTAGAGCCACAACTAAGAGTTCAAATGGCGCAACTAAAGATTCCACATGTCACATCCAAGGCCCAGCGCAGCCAAATAAATATATATTTTTAAAAGATATTTGAAGTTCTACCCTCGCATTGTACCTCAGAATGTGACCTTGTTGGAAACAGGGTTGTGTCGGTGTCATCAGTCAAGATGAGGTCATGGAGGGCGGGCCTTTTCCAATTTGACTTGTGTCCTTACAAGAAGAGGACAGAGACACACCGTGAGAGATCAGATGACAGATGACAGTGGAGGCAGAGATCAGAGTGGTGCAGCTGCAAGCCAAGGACTGCCGGCCACCACCCAAAGCCAGAAGGAGGCAATGATGGATTCTATCCAGTCTCCAGGAGGTATGGCCATGCTGACACCTTGATCTCCAGAACTTTGAAAGAAGCACTTTCTACTGTTTTAGGCTACCAGCTTTGGCTTCCCAGGTGGCGCTAGCGGTAGAGAATCTACCTGCAAGGCACCCGGGTTCAATCCCTGGATTGGGAAGATCCCCTGGAGGAGGAAATGGCAATCCACTCCAGAATTCTTGCCTGGAGAATACCATGACAGAGAAGCCTGGTGGACTACAGTCCACGGGGTCACAAAGAGTCTGACCCAAGTGAACAACTAATACTTTCACTTTCACCAGCTCTGGTACTCTGTCACAGCAGTTCCCAGGAAACAATACAAGCTTCCCCTCTCCTCTCACTTCCTGGGTGGTCTCATCAGATCTGGGGCCTTCCAGCACCCCTCTGGAGCCCACATTCACATCTTCACCCAGCCCTCTGCATTGAACCTGGAGGCCTCTTGTCAACACCTACCTTGTGATCTAATCTGCATCTCAAATGTAAAATACTGGAAAAGAACTTCTGTTCTCCCCACCAGAACTTGCTTTCTCATCTCAGCTAATGGTTCTTTATCCACCAAGTAGCCCCGGGGACCCAAAACTCTGGGGTCAGCCTTGACCCAGCCTTCTCTCGAAAACCCTCTTCCATCAGCTAATGCTCCATCAGCCAAAGCCCCATGTGGCTGCCAAGCCCCCCACCCCGAAGGAGACCTCTCCTCCCTCATCTCTTGCAGTTGCTGCCCACCTCTTCCCATCCCCACTCCAGTCACATCAGCCATCACACAGCCAGTGAGTTCTTCTTTTCCTCTTCTTTTCTTTTCTTTCTTTCTTTCTTCTTCTTCTTCTTCTTTTTTTTTTTTTTTTTTTTGCCACACAGCTTGTGGGATCTTAGTTCCCTGTCCCAGGGCCCCAGCATTGAGAGCGCTAACCACTGGACCACCAGGGAATTTCCACACAGCCCAGTTCTCGTTTTCTAAGTACTCTTGTGCTGAGCACTGTTGGTACCACCCAGTCCACCCCAGAGTCCCAAGGGTGCTCCAGCCCACCTGCCCTGCCCTGTGCATCTTCTGCCTTCCAGCCTGCAGCTGAAACCCCACCCTTCTTTTTTTCTTGACCTCAACATCCAGGGACCTAGGACTGTGGGGTTTCTGAGGAACCACCCCTGGGCCCAACCCTGTGAAGATGGTGGGAGGTACAGGAAAAACAAAGCCATCTCTGAGATCTTGAAACTCACATGTAGTTGTGAGTCCATACAAGTGAGTCCATGTACAGTTCATACAAGTGTTTTGTACCCAGAACCACCAGGAAACAACTCAAGCCAATGGCAGGAACCGGTCAGAATTCACCCTGGAGTGGCCAGAGTTCCTGCTTGCACTTCTGTCAGAGCCCAAGTCTGTTCCCAACCTTGGCCCACATGGCTGGCAGAGATTGGTACCCTGGATCCTAAAACTCTGACATCTTCCTCTTGCTGGGGATGAAACATTCTTGAAAAAATCAGAAGGTAAAAGTATAACTGGAGATCTGGCCCAGCCCTTCCAACTGGAGGATGGGCCAGACAGGGAGCACTGATTCTAAAGATGTCTAGGCTATGAATGAAACCCTAGAAAACCAGAACTGGAAAGAGCCCTGCACACCTACTCCCTCCCAACTTTTTTTTAAATTGGAGTTTAGTTGCTTTATACTGCCATATCAGTTTCTGCTGCACAGCAAAGTGAATCATCCGTGTGAAAATGTGGAAGTGTGTTAGTTGCTCAGTTGTGTTCGACTCCTTACAACCCCATGGACTGTAGCCCGCCTGTAGTCCTGTAGTCCTCTGTCCATGGACTTCTCCAGGCAAGAATACTGGAGTGGGAGCCATTCCCTTCTCGAGGGGGATCTTCCCAACCCAGAGGTCGAACCTGGGTCTCTCATACTGTGGGCAGATTCTTTACTGTCTGAGCTACCTGGGAATCATCCATATGTATACATATACACCCTCTTTTTTGAATTTCCTTTCCATGTAGGTTGCCACCAAGCGCCAATCCCATCTAACTTTATTGAGAAATGTGAGGCCCAGGGAGGGGAGGGGACCTCCCCAAGGTCACAGAGAAAATCAGTGTCAGGCTGACATAGGTCTTCTGGTCTCAGGGCCAGCCCTGTGTCCACTGAAGCACCCCAGCAGGACTCCAGAGGGAATTTTACCCTTGATGGTGGCCAAGGCCCTGTGCTAACATCCAACATCATCTCATCAAATTCTCCCACCACACTTGGGAGGACACTGTTATTGTCCCCAGTTGTCAGAATAGGAAGGTCAGTAACCGGAAACATTTGCTCAAGGTCTCATGGCAGACAGGAGGTGAGCCCATTTTAAGCCCGAACTCCTAACCCTTCCCTCACACTGCACCTAAGAACTAGAGGGCTGCTGTCTTTAAACACAGCCTCACCACTTCCGGTCGCTAAGCCTCAGTCTCCTCGTCGGCCAGGGAGGAGGCCACCTCTCTCCTGGAGGTTGTTTCAGGGTGAAGTAAGAACACATGTGGCCTGGCCCCGGGAGAGGCTTAAGAAACAACAAAGGTTCAGTGGGAAGCCGATCTTCAAAATTTCTGCGAATGTGAAGCGCTTTTCTTCCCTCTTTTGGGTCTGGTTTTTTTTTTTTTGCAATTTATTCACTGAAGTAAAATGTACATAACACAAGAAATGCCGTTTGAACCATCTTTAAGTGCACTGTTCAGTGGCCTTAAGTGCATTCCCACTGCTGGACAACCATCACCACCATCCACACGTAGAACTTTCTCATCTTCCCAAACTGAGACTCTGTCCCTGTCAAACGCTAACTCCCCATTCCTCTTCCTTTACTTTTGAAAATGAACCTCTTGCCTACATATCCTGGTCAAACAAGCCAGAGAGGGAAGAAGAGGACAATGGGCTGGCAGAAGCATGAGGAAAAGGAAACAGGAAGTGAATGCAAAGAAGAGGTCACAGGAAGTACATCCCGGAAGTTGCTCCCCGGTGTGGGGGGGTGGGTCAGGCCAATTCCACCCAAGGCTGAGCCAGCCATAGCTCCCTGCCCAAGGAGGGGGACTCCTCATTATTGACCACCCGTCCACTGGTTCCCACTATCCCCGCTCCAAACAGGGCCCTGGGGTGGCCAAGATGCTTTCCTGGCCCAAGCTTAACCTCCCAAGCTTCAGGTTCTCAGCTATTAAATGAGGCTGCAGACAAGGTTGGTCCCACCAAGGCTGTTGTCCGAATCAGTTGACAACACAGTTAAGTGCTTAGCAGATCCTGATGCAGAGCAGCGGGCAGTGTTGCCTGCCATTTTGTGCCTGTTATTATTACTCTATCCTGGCAGCCAGAATCCAAGCAAAAGTCCTCTCATATTAGGAAGGAAAGGGCTTTTCCATCCATTTTATCCTTTCCAGAATAGCCCAGCTGGTCTCCTCATACCCACCACCAAGCATCTGAACTGATTGTGGCCAACAGATGCTGGTGGATGCGGGCAAAAGAAGCGAGTGACATACAGTGCCCCTGGCAAGGGGCTCATCACAGGGGCCTCGCGGAGACACGAGGAGGCAGGGGTGAGATTTCTTAAAGTCGCCATGGTCGGTGCACATTTAGGTTCTGGGCAGGACAATGAAGCAGCCCCTTTACTCGACCTAGGGGTCAGAGGAGGTTTCCTGGGGGAGATAAATAAAGATGGGTGAACAATCCAGAAAGGCCAGGAGGTGTCAGATGCCCTGGGAAATAAAGAGAACCGGAAGTGATTTAGTATTACAGGAGCAAAGAGCAGTGAGGCAGAGAGAGTGAGGATGGGCCTGGGGGAGCCAACAGGGCCGAGTGGGTGGGGAAGGCAGGTGGAGGCCCTTTGTGCCCAAATACAGTTTGAACTCTCGCCTGCAGGTGACTGGGGCCACGGAGCTTGTTCTCTTTTTTTTTTTTAACTCTTGGCTGTCCTGGGTCTTTGATGCAGGTTTTTCTGTAGTTGCAGCAAGCATGGGCTTCTCATTGCAGAGGCTTCTCTTGTTGTGGAGCAGGGGCTGTAGGGCTCCCGGGCTTCAGTAGTTGCAGCTTCCCAGCTCCAGAGCAGGCTCAGTAGTTGTGGTGCATGGGCTTAGTTGCTCCTCAGCATGTGGGATCCTCCCAGATCAGGGGGTGAACCCATGTCTCCTGCATTGGCAGGTGAATTCTTTACCAAGGAACCACCAGGGAAGCCTGGGGCTTGTATCTTGAAGCACTCACCCTAGGGCCTGAGGACAGAGAAGGGGTGAGAAATAGGAAGATGATAGAAAGGGGGCCACTGTGAGTATCCTGCCAGAGATGGGGGCAGCCAGAAAGGGAAGAGAGAAGAAGAGCACTGCATGGAGGTTTGGAAGGTCCACTTGTCAGGACTAGTACGGTCAGCAGAATAATGCCCCCAAAGATGTCCACATCCTGATCCCCACACGGATGAATATTTTATGTTACTTGGCAGGGAGAATTAAGATTGCAGATAGAATTGAGATTGCTGATCACCTGGCTTTGAGATAAGATTATTCTGAATGATCTAGTTGGCCAGTGTGATGACAAGGGTTCTTACCCTGGAAGAGGGAAGAAGAGTCAGTCTCACAGTAAAGGAAGACCCAACTTCTGGGTCACAGGCCAAGCAACAAGGGCAGCTTGGAAATGGCAAGGAAACGATTCTCCCCCAGGGCCTCCAGAAGGAAAGCGGGCTGCCAGTACCTTGAGTTCAGCCCAGTGAGATTTGTGTCAGACTTCTGACCTATAGAACTGCAAGATGGTACATCTGTGTTGTTTTAATTGCTAAATTTGTGTTGAGTTGTTACAGCAGCAATCGGAAGCAGATACAACTGGTGATGGGAATGGGGGGTAGGGGAATATTAAGGGCATCTGGCCTGGAGACTGGAAAGATGGCAATGCTCCAACCAGGGCCATGAAGACAGGATGAGTATCTGTCTACTGCACTGACCTTAGTGGTCCAGCCCAGGTCCTGGCTAGGCACAGAGTCCAGGGACTCAGTGAAGAAATTGGGGGCAGGGGTTACATCATCACGACTGGAGATGTAGTAGCCCTTGTAGGATGGATGGATGACAAAACCCCCCACAATTCCTTGGGTTTCATTTTTCAAGCATCAAAACAACCATACTTAAGCTTCTGCTTCCCGAACAAGCCAGCGAAAGAGAATTGAAACTTCAAGGACTGAAGTCAAGGCGGGGTTAGAAGACCAGTGCATAAGTAAGGACCCTGTGGGCTCTCACGCCTTAAAAGATGCCCACGTACCAGATTTTTCTGGGAGGAAGGAGGGCAGGTGGGGCTGGCTGGAATCCTCTCCCCCAGCGCTTTCCGCATTAATTCTTTTTTGCTTTTTCTTTCCTCCAAAAATACAAAAAGGCGAAGGTGGAAGGCTCCTCCTCCTTTCAGGAGGAGCGTGGAGCTCACCCCCGCCGGATCCGACGGCCACGCTGGCCTCTCCGCAGGCTTCGTTCCCCGCCTTCCCCGGCCCTTTGTCTGGCTCCCGCGCTGCCGCGCACGTGGTCGCCTGTCAAATTCCGGGCGGCTCCGGGGGACACGTGTCGGGAAACCAACGCTCCACAGGCCCCACGTAACCATGGAAACAGTGGCCAATGGAAGTCACGCTCTGCCTGCGGGGGCGGAGCCAAGCTCTGCCAGCGCTAGAGGGGCGGGGCCAAACTGTCAGCGAACTGAGGGCGGGGCCCAAATCACCCGCGGCCTCACAGGATGCTCCCCAGGCCACGCTGTGCAGTTATCTGGACCAGGCAGCTTTGCTAACATTTGGGCAGAGTTTCCTTGACATTTCTGGGATTTTCTTTAAGTATAAAGTTAAGATTCTAGACCCCAGTAGATCTGGGTGGGTTCAGATACCACCAGCAACATTTACCAGCTGCGTGCCTTGCACAAGTGACTGAAACTTTCTGTGCTTCCATTTCTTCAGCTGGTAAATTGAATAATTATAAAGTTCCAGCAAGATAACAAGCAGTTCACCCAGGCGTGTCACCAGTAGGTGCTCAATAAACAGCAGTGATCCTTGTGACTCAGGTCCTTCTTCTGACCCTCCAGAAAGGAGGAAGAATTTAGGTGTGAAGAATCTGCTGGAGACCCAGGGTACTAACCTCCGACTCATTTGCCTAAGTCTGGTTCCACCACCAGTGTCAACATGCCTGTCAACAAAATGGGAAGATGGGCCTGGAGTGTGTCAGGGTTCCCATGGCAACGGGTGTGCTGCTGAGTTCCTGGAGGCAGACACAGCTGAGCACCTTCAGGTTCAGGGGCAGAAGGAAAGGAAGAGTCAATGCCAAGTGCTAGGGACAAGGAGACAGGGTTTAGGCACTGCTGCCAACCAGCCAGGTGACCCACACAGGCATTTTTACTTCTCTGGGCAAGCATTTTGTAGAACAGTGAGGACGATACCTGTAACCCTCCCAGTCAGTATTCTGGAGACTCTGAAATGAGGAAATGGATTCTCAAAAAAACCTCTGTTTGTTTCCAAGTAAGCCTGGAAGCAGAAACGGATGGTTGCCTGCTCTGGGAGACACCTCCCCTCTCTCCTAGCTTCCCCGGGGCTCAGCAAAGGGCCTAGGACAAACTCCCTGGTCAGGAGCTGCCTTTAGCTGGAAACTTTCTTTCACTTTTATGAAGAAGTGGAAATTGCAGTCCTTCATTCATTCCTTTGTTCGATCACCCAAGTTTTCTGCAGGTCTGCTGTGTGCCAAGCCCTGTGCTGTTTCCTGGGGCTAGAGCAGAGAACAAAACAACATCTCTGCTCTGAAAGAGGTCACCGTCTGGCTGGGGAGACACATTAAAGAAATAAACATGCAAACAAACACATGGCCACAAATATCCACAAATGTTCTCAAAGGAAACCCTGGGATTCATGAGCATGAAAGATATAAAAAACGAGACTGGGGGGAGAGGGCAGGCAGGGCAGGAAGTGACATTTCAGAGGGACTTGAGGACTGAGAAGGAGTCAGCCAGATGAGGAGGAGAGGAAAGGTATTTCAGGTGAGGGGAACAACATCTGGGTGCCTTGAGGGCAGAAGGAGCTCAAGGCATTCACGGAAAGAAGAGGTCTGTGTGACCCAGAGATCAGCGAGGGGAGGAGTCAGCAGATACCAGCTGAGTCAGGCAGGGTTGCAGTAAGGATCGTAATTTTGGAAAATGGGCTCTTGGGGACTTACATGAAAATATACACCCCTGTGTTTCAAAGTTATCCCCTGGATTGGGCTGGTGTTCATCTTGGTCTCACCTGCCTTCTACCTTTTCCAGTCTGAAGGCACTGGCTCATCCAGAATCAGGTGAGTTTCGTACTACTTGGCACAATCCACTGTCTACAGCAGAAAAGGAGACAAACATTTACTAAAAGGTTTTTAACCCAAAGGTTAGAATTAGGGTTAGGGTTAGGTTTCGGTTCAGGGTAGACTTGGTATTGGCTTTGGTCAGGAAAGGATTGAGGTTAGATCAGGGTTAGCATCGGCTTTGGGATTGGGATTGGCATTGGGATTAGGGCTGGTATTGGGGTAAGTGTTGTGTTTAAGGTTGGTATTGGGCTAGGGTTTGGATTGTAGACTTGAATTCCACTAAGTATACTTTTATCACCAGCACTCAACAGAATATCTGGGAGGTAGTAGGTGCCCAAAGGATATTTTTAATAAATTAATTACTGTGGTTTATTGTGAACCAGAAAGGCAAAGTGCCAGGCAATGCCACTTCCCTGGGTAGTCTATTTATTTGTCTGCACGTCGTGCTGAGTGTGAACAGACTGGTAAAACTCACCTGTGAGCTACGTTTACATTCATCTGTCTAGGACTGCATTAAAAGTCATACTGAAGGAGAAAACTAAAGGAGAGTAGTCTGGGCATGTCAACCCAGTGACCGAGGGAGAGAAGAGAGAGAGAGAGAGTGCACACAGAAGACCAAATGCTTCAAAGCAGTCCCGGTGTGGGGGCAGAGGTGGTTCCAGGCCGAGGTCACAGCAAGGCCAGTGGGAGGTCAAAGGATCAGGCTGTAATGCAGGGTTTGGATAAGGAGTCGGGGGAGGGAAAAGGTGAAGAGATAAGTGATAAAGTTGAAAAGGTGGGCAGCCCACAGATCATGGAAAGCCCAGTAAGCCATGTAATGTAACCCTAGTAACTGCTGGGCCCCACGTGGCCCCTTCCCTACAAAGTCTCATTAAAAGGAGTTTGGGGGACCTTCCTGACTATCCAGTCATCCTTAGTCAGAGAACTAAGAAGATCCTGTATCCCACATGCCTCAAGGTGTAGGGGGGACAAAAAAAAAAAACAACGGAGTTTGGGACAGCACCCACATATTATTTACAGGGATTTCCAATTTTTAAAAAATGTGTATTTGCTATTTTTGGTTGCACTGAGTCTTCACTGATGCACGTGGCCTCTCTGTAGTTGCAGAGCGTGGGGACAACTCTTCACTGCAGCACGCGGACTTCTCATTACGGTGGCTTCTCTTGTTGCAGAGCACAGGTTCTAGGCGCACAGGCTCAGGCGCTACAGCATGTGGGCTCAGTAATTGTGGCTCGAAGGCTCTAGAGCCCAGGCTCAGAAGTTACAACACGCGGGCTTAGTCGCCCCGCGGCATGTGGAATCTTCCCAGACTAGGGATCGAAGCCATTTCCCCTGCATTGGCAGGGGACTCCTATCCACTGTACCACGAGGGAAGTCCCTTCGATATTTTTTGTCTTGCAAAGAAGATCAGGGAGGGTCCTGTTTCTACCCCTCAGCGACCATTTCCAATCCCCTCTCCTGACTCTGCGGGGCTCTCGTATCAAATTCTACTCCAGAACCCCTCGCTGGCAGCCCCAGAATAAACATGGCTCTCCTGCCTCTCTCTGCCCACTGAAGTCTTCATTTACAGCTCCACTCAGCCTCAGGAACTCCAGTCCCTTCCTGCGCTCTCTGCTTGGCAGAGCCCCCGGTAAAGAACAGCCCAAAACTGCCCCAGCAAGCGCGCCCCTCTGCTCTGCATTCCCCCTTCTGGAGAATCAGGCTGGGAAAGGGAGAGCTCTCTGCAGAGGGGAGAAGGAAGCGCTGAATGGGCAAGTTTAAGATCCTCTTTTACGAGGCCTAAGTGAGGGGGCAGGGAACATTGCCGTGTCTCGTCCCTGTCACAGTATAAAGATTACAGCATCTCCCATGGACACTGGGGGTAGGGGGGTTGTTGAGTTGGAGAGTGAAGCAGTCAGATCTGTGAGCTCCTTGGAAGCAGGGCTCCATGTGTTTGGTGGGTGATCGCCACCCCCCCACACACCAAGAAGATCCTGGTTCTATATGTGATGAATGAATGGATGGATGGATGGACAATGGATGACTGAAATTCACGAGCATTCTGAATTTTCACGCAGGCCTTAGAGACCCCAGGACGACTGCATCCTTTACACAGCCTCTGTAAATCCTCATTCCTCATCTTTGTGCCAACCAACCAGGGCCCTCGCAACAATGACCTCCAGACTCTAGAGGGACAAGGACCAGCCTCCCCCCTAAACACACACACACACACACACACACACACACAGTGGAGTATTTGGACAGACTCCATCAGTCTGCTAGGAATGGCCCAAGCTCCACTGGGCAAGACCCACGGTACAAGGGAAACCTCCTCGTGCTTTTGGCTCTGTCTACAATTCAGGTTTCTAGCAACACATAAAAATAACTTCAAGGACATCCTGGGGGGCGGGAGGAGGGAGACCTGGTCCCCTGGCTTCCAGAAGAACTAGATAAGTACAAGTTCCATCTCTCCTTTGTCCAAGGGCCCACGGCTGCCCGGATGACTCTGGACTTGAACCTGGGTTTGTATCTGTCTGTGAACCACAGGCCTAGACTTGCAAAGCTCCTTGGTGTTCAGCCGCCATCACCCAGCTTCAGGCAAAGAGAGGCAGATGTAAAAGTCATGCAGGGGAAAAAAAACGCCTGGAATCCCTCCCACTGCCGGCTCTGAGCACGACTCCTGCAGTGCATCATGGGAAGAGGCTGCAGAACAGGGCGGACCTGGGGAGCCGGCAGGAGAACCGGGGAGCCGTGCTGGGGAGGGGAAGCGAGGTGGGGGGTTTGCCGGCCTCTGCCTGGGCTCCAGTGCTTTGATTCCCCAAACAGGGATGATGTAAAACTGTGCCACAGATCACCTTTCAGGCCCTTCAGGGCCCATCCAAGGACAGGAGCAGCCCCCTGCCAGAGGCGGGAAGGAGAGGTGGTAGAAACACTTTAATGACAGGTACATCATGAGCACAGACTATTCCCGGAGCTGCGCATGTGTCATAGGAATCCTTACAACCCATGAAGGCCTCGTGGTTTGTCCCACCATACAGATGAGCAAAGTAAGGCTCAAGGCAGGAAATAACCAATTGCATGGCCAGCAGACCACATGCCCAGCGGACACAGAGGCAGGGTTTGCACCCAGAGGGAGGGATTCAGGAGCCTGTGTTCGTGCCTCTGCACTAAAGAGGGGGGCTGAGCGTGGATGTTTTCAGGGCTGGCGCCCATTTTCCTCCCTGCCTCCCGAAGGCCCCAAAATAGGCCTGCTTTCCTGATGAAGCTCTCCTCCCCTCAGCACCACAAATACCCACATTCCCAGGCTGAATCCAGGGTGGGGCCTTCAGGAGCTCGTGCCCAGCAGGACCTATTTCTGGCTGCATCCTCAACCAGCCACAAGCGACCTTCTGTGGCGGCCTCGGCCACAGCCCACAGCCGGGGCCCAGGTCCTGGTCAGGCCTCCAAAGGGCCCATTGTCCGGCTGCCTGGGCTGCCGAGCCTGGCTCCTGGACATCCGGAGCGGGGGGCAGAGGGTGACCTAGGGCAGGGTGGACTGAGGGGCCCGTGTAAGAGCTGCTGCCAGCTCAAAGGATGTCCCAGTGTCCACTGTGCCTGCTAGGGAAAGAAAACAGACTCCACCTCTAGACGGGCCTCAGGCTGCCTCAGACAGGCCCTGAGGTCTCACACACTCACGCACACACATACACCCCAAAGGTGAAAACTGCTGAGGCAGCCACCACGTGCTCAGAGAAGCAAGGAGGTGACAGGCAGGGTCTGGAGCTGAGTGGGTTCAGACTCAAATACTGGCTTCTCCAGTGCTGACCTGGGCAGGTCATACCACCCCTCTAAACCTCAGTCTCCTCATCTGTGAAATGGGACAGCTACCAACCCCATTTTATAGATGTGCAAACCCACCTTCAGAGGAGGGGCTTGCCTGATGCCACACAGGCAGGATCTTTTTCATAACATTAAAAAAAGTTTGGGGACTTCCCTGGTGGTCCAGTGGTTAAGAATCTGCCTGCCAAGGCAGGGAACACGAGTTTGATCTCGGCCCGGGAAGATCCCATGTGCTGCGGGACTACTAAGCCAGTGAGCTGCAACTACCGAACCTGTGCACCTAGAGCCTGTGCTCTGCGACAAGAGAAGCCACTGTGATGAGAGGCCCGCTCACCTCTGGAGAGTGGCTCCCACGCTTTGTCACTAGAGAAAGCCTGCACACAGCGACCAAGGCCATGGGCAACCAAAACTAAAACATAAATAATTTTTTAAAGTTTTTTTAGGAACGTTTCAAACATACACAAAAGTAAAAACAGCATAATAAATCCCCACAGACCATCATTCAGATTCAAAGATTACTGAGATTTTACCTGCTTTATTTGTCCCTTTCCATTATTTTGTTGCCGTGAAAGGGAATATAAAGCCAAATCCAGGAGGAGTTCCCTTGACATCCAGTGGTTAGAACTCTGTGCTTCTACTGCAGGGCACACAGGTTCAATCCCTAGTTGGGGAAATACGATCCTGTACGCTGCACGGTGCAGCTGTATAAATAGAGAAAGCCAATCCTGGACACGACATCTCATCCCAACATACTTCCGTATTCCTCTAATATAAGGACATAATATCAATAGCATTCATTGTCACACCTAGCAAAATTAACAGCAATCCCACGGCATCATCTAATATCCAGTGCATGATCGAGTTATCCTGATACTCTCATCAACATGGTTTTCCAGGTGATTTGTTTGAGTTAGGATCCTCGGAAGGTCTACACATAGCATTCAATTGTAGCGTCTTGTTTATTTTTTTAAAATGTTTTTCCACGCGATTGACTTATTGAAGAAACTGAGCCCATTGTCCTGTGAAATGTCCACAGCCTGGTTGTCTGTTTGCTTCCTCAGTGGCAACCCACTCCAGGAACGGCGGAGCCTGGTGGGCTGCCATCGATGGGGTCGCACAGAGTCGGACACGACTGAAGCGACTTAGCAGCAGCAGCAGCAATGTCACTTAACCTTTCTCTATCCCTATATTTCCAGTGAAATTGAGCCCCTCCCCTTTTAAATAACCATTTTGTTGAGATATAATTCACATATCACACGTATCACTCTTTCAAAGTGTACAGTTCAATGCTTTTTAGTACATTCACAGAGTTGTGCAACCATTACTCTTGTCCAACTTCAAAATGTTCTCATCATCCCAAAAAGAAACTCCAAAGCCATTAGCAGTCGCTCCCCACTCTGCCCTGCTGCCAGCCCCGGCAACCACTGATCTACTTTCCTCTCTATGGATTTGCCCACGCTGGACATTTAGTATAAATGGAATCACACAATATGTGGTCTTTTGTGACAGGTAGCTTTTATTTAGCATGACACTGGGTTGGCCAAACTTTGTTCAGATTTGCCCGTAAGAGCTTATGGAAAAACCCAAATGAATTTTTTGGCCAACCCGATATGTTCATCCATGTATTATCATGTTTGAGTACCTTGTTCCTTTTTATTGCCAAATCACATTCCGTTGTATAAATATACCATATGCTGTTTATCCATCCATTGCTCGTGGACATTAAAGTTGTCTCTACTTCTTGCCTCTTATAAATAATGAACATAGAAATATAATATGTTAATATAAATATAAAATAAAATATCTTTTCACATGTGTGTACATGTGTTTGTGCAAATATCTATTTTCAATTCTCTTGGGTGTGTATACATAGGAATGGATGCCAGGTCTTATGTAATTCTGTCTTTAGCATTTTGAGGAATCATCTAGCTGTTTTCCAAAGTAACCGAACCATTTTACACCACCACCAGCAACGTGTGAGGGTTCCATCTTCTCTGCATCCTTACCAGTGCTTGTAAGGGTCTATCTTTTTTATATGAGTCATCCTAGAGAGAGTGAGAAGGCAGTGGCACCCAACTCCAGTACTCTTGCCTGGAAAATCCCATGGACGGAGGAGCCTGGGGGGCCGCAGTCCATGGGGTCGCCAAGAGTCGGACAGGACTGAGCGACTTCACTTTCACTTTTCACTTTCATGCATTGGAGAAGGAAATGGCAACCCAATCGTGTTCTTGCCTGGAGAATCCCCGGGACGGGGGAGCCTGGTGGTATGCTATCTATGGGGTCGCTCAGAGTCGGACACGACTGAAGCGACTTAGCAGCAGCAGCAGAGAGAGTGAAGTTGTCTCTCGTTGCACTTTTGATTTGTGTTTCCCTAATGGCAAGTGGTGTTGAGCATCTTTTCATGGGCTTATTGCAATTTGTATGTCTTCCTTGGGATTTGTCATTTGGATTATTTGTCTTGTAAATAATTCTCTGTATAGACAAGATCCTGATCAGATACATGATTTATATTTTTTTTCTCCCATTATATGGATTGTCTTTTCACTTTCTTGCCATTTTAAGGCACAAGGCTTTACAATTTTCATGAAGCCCTATTTACCTGTCTGTTTTGTACCCTTGTGGGTTTTGTGTTGCCTGACTCCCAGTTCTACCCCATCAGTCTATAGTCTAGCCTTATGCCAGTGCCACACAGTCTCAATTCCTGTAACTGTGCAGTAAGCTTGAAACTAGAAGGTGTGAGTTCTCCAATTCTGCTTTTCTGAAATTGTTTGAAGATTTTAGGTTTCTCGTGAACATTAACTCCTTTGTTTTATTCTAAGGGTTTATAGCTCCCACTGTTATATTTAGGACTATGATCCATTTTGTGTTACCTTTTGTACATGATGGGAGGTGGGGATCTGACCTTACTCTTTGGGTGTGTGATTCCAATTGTCACTACCATTTTTTTTAAAGATTATTTGATGTGGACCATTTTTTAAAGTCTTTGTTGCATTTATTATGACATTGCTTATACTTTATGCTTTGTTTTTTTGACTCCAAGGCATGTGGGATCTTAGCTCCCCAGTCAGAGATCAATCCTGCACTCCCTGCATTGGAAGGTAACGTCTCAACCACTGAACCATCAGGGAAGTCCCACCATTTCTTAAAAAGACTCTTCTCTCCCCATCGAATGATCTTGGCACCCAGGTCAAAAATCAGTTGAACATACATATATGGATTTATTTCTGGACTCCCAATTCTACCCAATCAATCTATAGTCTAGCTTTATGCCAGTGTCACACAGTCTCAAGTCCTATAACTGTGCAATAAGTTTGAAATTAGAAGGTGTGAGTTCTCCAATTCTGTTCTTCTTTTCCAAAATTGTTTGAAGATTTTAGGTCTTTCATATTTCTATGTACATTTTAGCATCAATTTGTACAAAAATGCCAACTGAATTTTGATAGAGACTGCATTAAATCTATAGATTGATTTGGTTGATGTTGCTCAGTTCAGTTCAGTCACTCAGTCGTGTCTGACTCTTTGTGACCCCATGGACTGCAGCATGCCAGGCTTCCCTGTCCATCACCAACTCCCGAAGCTTGCTCAAACTCATGTCCATCGAGTCAGTGATGCCATCCAACCATGGTGCTGCTATCTTAACCATATTAAGTCTTCTAATCCATAAACATAGGATGTTTTTCCATTTAGGCCTGTCTTTCCATTTGTTTAGGTCTTCTTTCAATTCCTTTCAGCAATGTTTTATAGTTTTCACCATGCAAAATTTACAGTTCTTTTGTTAAACTTATTCCCAAGTATTTTATTCTTTCAGATACAAATGTAAATGGAATTATTTACTTATTTCATTTTACAGTGTTCATTGCTAGTATATAGAACTTGGTTTTTTATTTTGACCTTGTATCCTGAAACCTTTGTGACTCATATATTTGTTCTAATATATATTTTCAGTGAATTCCTTACAGTTTTCTATACATAAGATCATGTCACCTGCAAATAAAGATAGTTTTACTTTTTTCCTTCCTCATCCTGATGACATTTATTTCTTTTTCTTGCCCAATTGTGCTGGCTAGAATTTCCAGTACAATATTGAACAGGAGTTGGGAGACTGAGAATGCCTCTCTTGTTCCTGATTTGGTGAAAGCTTTCGGTCTTTCACCATTAAGCGTGATGTTAGCTGCAGGTTTTTCATAGATGCACTTAGAATTTTAATCCAGATGTGAGGGATTCTAAAGCCTTGACTTTTATCCTAGCCCTAGGATATAAGAGCAGTGACCTGGTCAGGATGGTCAGCAAGGAAGAGGCTCAAAGAGTTGTCAACATTCAAGATGGAAGTGAAGGGTCTGGGTGACTTGGGAGGAGTTGGATCCAGCAGGGAACACCAAGTCCCACTGCCAGTGGGCCCTGTCCCCATCATCCCTGTAGTCTTACAGGCAGAACAAATATGAGAAACCCAGAATCAGAGTTCTGAGGCCCTCATCAATGTTCATTTCCTTGCAATTTTAGCGCAGATCCTCTTACCTCCCAAGTTGTTCTGAGACAGAATGTCCGTGGAAAAAGCAAGTGGGAACAGCTGCCATCGGCACAGGTAGGGAGGGAGAAGGTGGGGAAAATAGGCAGCCAGGTGGAAAGGTTGAGAGACTTGGGAGCTGGACTTCTGGGTTCAAGACTGGCCGTCCTCCACACGGTGCACCAAGGAAACGACCGTGGCCAAGTCATTTCAGCTCCCAGAGTATGAGTTTTCTGTCTTTAAAATAGGGATGGTCGTTTAAAAGTCTAGAAATAACCAGCACTGGAGAGGGTGTGGAGAAAAGGGAACCTTCCTCCACTGTTGGTAGGAATGTAAATTGAAGCAGCCCCTATGGAGAACAGACTGGAGTTTCCTCACAAAACTAAAAATAGAGTTGCCATATAAGCTTGCAATCTCACTCTTAGACATACATCCAGAGAAAACTAAAATTTGAAAAGAAACATTCATCCCAGTGTCCGTAGCAGATTATTTACAATAGCCAAGACATGGAAGAACCTAAATGTCTGTTGATATCACAAGATGAATGAATAAAGAAGATGTTTATATATATATACACACACACATACAATGGAATATTAGCCAGCCATTAAAAAGAATGAAACAATGCCATTTACAGAAACATGGATGGACCTAGAGAATATGAAGTAAGTCAGAAGGAGAAAGATACATACCGTATGATATCGCTTACATGTAGAATCTAAAGTATGATACCAATGGACTTATCTAAGAAACACAAACAGACTCACAGAGGTAGAAAACAATGTTCAGGATTTCTCCAGTGGTCTGTGGTTAAGATGCCGCACTTCCAGTGCAGGGGGCATGGGTTTGATCCCTGGTCATCTTCCCTGGTGGTTCAGAACCAGGAACCTGAACGCGGGAGACCTGGGTTCGATCCCTGGGTCAGGAAGATCCCCTGGAGAAGGAAATGGCAACCACTCCAGTATTCTTGCCTAGAGAATCCCATGGACGGAGAAGCCTGGTAGGCTACAGTCCACGGGGTTGCAAAGAGTTGGACACTACTGAGCGACTTCACTTACTTACTTACTGGGAACTAAGATCCTATTAATACATGCCTCATGGTGTAGTAAAAAAAATAAATAAATAAAAGAATAAATTAGGGTTACCAAAGGGGAAAAGGATAGGGGAAGAATAAAGTATGAATTTGGAGTTAGCAGATACAAGCTACTATATATAAAATAGATAAACAGCAAGGTCCTACTATAGAGCACAGGGAAGTATATTCAATATCCTGTAATAAACCATAATGGAAAAGAGTATGAAAAAGAATATATATATATATGTGTGTGTGTATATATATATATATATATATATATATATATATATGTATGTATTTCTGACTCACTTTGCTATTATACACCAGAAACTAACACAACATTATAAATAAATCAACTCTACTTCAATTTAAAAATCAAAAAATAAAATAAAACCCCTGCTTTGGGGGAAAGAATTCCATGGAAGAGAAAAAAATAAGCCAAGTGAAATAGGGATATGACAAAATCCACCTCTCAGGGCCACTGTGAGGATGACTTGGGGTAATACTAGTAAGGTGTTCAGCACAGCTTAAAGCACATTCTTGGTGTCCCATAATTCTGGTTATTATTGCCTTTATTATTGTCATTTTTACTCTTACCTCCCTCTATAGTATTGCTGCTGGAATGATGGTGGCTGATCCAACATGCTCAGGAGAGGAATAGCCTTCCTGAACGTTCAGCCCCTGTTTGGTGTTCAGCCCTTGTTTGGGCCAGTGGCCCCAGTGGCCCCAGGTCTCCCCCATTCCTATGCACACTGCACCCCATATGGGGTCCAACTTGAGAGAGGAAGCTTCTTCCACCAGAGCAAGAGCTCAGAAGGCTCCCCAAGGTCTTTGTAAGGCTCTATAACCAGGCACTCCAGAGATGTTGCCTCATGGACTGCTCACCCCATTTTACAAAAGGGAAAACTGAGACTCAGAGAAGTTGAGCAATCATCTAAGATCCCCTAGCTAGAAAGAGTCAGAGACAAGATCTGATCATAGGTGGTTGCCCTCACCTACTGGGCTACACCCCTTTTCTCAGCCATTGGCCAAACTGGAAAGTTCAAGAAGTCACCTTGAGACAAGGAGGAAGGGGCCCAGTTAGAGGTCCCAGAGCGGTCCATGACAAGACAGCAAAGCAGAGCCCACGTCAGCAATGCAGAGTGATGTACTGGGCCCCAAGGATCTATCATTCTGACCCCAAGTGCCCACAGAGACCCTGCCCTGGTTAGCTGTCAGGGGCTGAGGGTCCATCTGGGTACCTCTGGGGGCCTCTGCATGCGTGGTATGTCAACTTCTGTCATGCCCGACTCTTTGAGACCCTGTGGACATTAGCCTGCCGGGCTCCTCTGTCCATGGGATTCCCCGGGCAAGAATACTGGCATGGGTTGCCATTCCCTTCTCCAGGGGATTTTCCCAACCTAGGGATCGAATCCACCTCTCTTATGTGTCCAAGTCTGCCTGGCGGGTTCTTTACCACTAGTGCCACCTGGTAGAGCCCCTGGGTGTCCCTACTATTCTGTAATCAACCCAAGACCCATGGAGCTTCCAGACAACTTGCTGTTACTTCCTGTCAGCTGACAGCACGCCTGTCAACCCCATCCTTCAGCTGACTTTCGGAGCCAAAATGCAGGTGGTTTTTTATTTTAGAACATTGATGAAGGGATGGCCATTTACTTATTTATTGGCTGTGCTGGGTCTTTGTTGCTGTGGGCTGGCTTTTCCTAGTTGTGGTGAGCAGGGGCTACTCCTTGTTGCAAGGCACGGGCTCTCATGGTGGTGGTTTCTCTTGCTGTGGGGCCCAGGCTGCAGTAGTCGCCACATGCAGGCTCAGCAGTTGGGGCGCTCGGGCTTAGTTGCTCCACGGCATGTGGGATCTTCCGGGACTGAACCCGTGTTCCCTGCGTTGGCAGGCAGATTCGTATCCACTGCACCACCAGGGAAGTCCCCAAAATGCAGATGTTAACATTCCTTATGATAAACTCCCTCGGCAAGTTGTAGACACCAGAGAAATCAAGAAATCATTGTGGATCTTAATTCTGCCCCAACAGGAACCAGCACCTCCCCCAGCTTTGGGCCCTGCAGAGCTGGGAACCCTCCCAAGGCCCTCTCCCTTCTGCTCATTTGCGATGGAGGCTATTTACTTCCTGGGTCTTTCACGACCCATTCTTCACCCACAAAGTCACTCACCTCTGAAGACGGGGGGTGGGTGTTCCTAGGCAACAAAAACCATCACTGAGCACAAGGACTCTAACCCTGTTTCTCTGTCTTGTAAATCTCTCATTCAATCAGTCTGCAGATTTACTGTGAAGCTGTACCAGGCGTGGTGGGAACTTGAGGCTCAGACTCCCAAGCCAGGGGAGGGACATGAGCCACCATCTTTAGCCCCTGCTCCTGCCAAGAGCCACGTGCCTCATGCTTTCAGGCACCAGCCCCTGAAAAGCCCAAGAACAATGCCAGGAAGTATGTGTTATCACTATTTCATGGACGAATGTGTCACTTTACCCTGAAAATATATGCCTTGAACAGCTGCTAAGTGCTTGACTTGTGCAAGGGGGCGGGTGCACAGTGATGGCAAAGACTCCCTAAGCCCCCTCCCTGCTTCCTTCAAAGATGGTCCCCAGTAGGAGAGGCAGACTCTGAACAAGAGAAGCAAACAAGGAAGGGAAGAAAGGCAGGCGGCAGAATGCAGTAAACACCGTGGGTGACAAGACTTTGGGAAAGCAACTCGGGAGACCTACTTTAAGTATGCTGATCGGGGAAGGGACTATCTGAGGAGGCAACATTCGAACCACTCCAGTCTCGTCTCCTTCCTTTCCGGAGCTTCGGGCCATGTCCACCCCCGGCAAGGATGCTGGGCCAGCTGAAGAGGCAGGCAGCCCTGTCCTCATCCTCTCCTTCCTCCCGCTTCCCCCATGGCGGGGGAGGTGGGAGGAAATATCACATCCTCCACCAACGAGCTGTGTGACCTTGGGCAGTCACTGTGCCTCTCTGGGCTTGTGTCCATGAAATGATCCGCCCCATCCTGTCCTCCACAACTGAGGTCAGATATGAGAATGTGAGGGAGCATTTCATCTGTTTTTTTTTTTTTTTTTTAATTATTTTTTCCTGGTCCAGCTCACAGGGTTTGGCTTTGTCCCTAGCCATTGGCTCCTGGCTGTAGAAAGGGCATCAGCTCAGGGGAGGGGGATCTTGTCACGCCCCTCACTTGGCGTCCAGCTCTGCCCGCCTTCATCTGGTTTAAAGCATTTTGCAAGGTGCAGGGGAAACAGGCTTCTTCATTGCCCCCAAGCTCTTACTAATGGGGCACATGTGGGCCTTCGGGATCTTGCAGTGCCTAGCGGAGGCCCCGTCATGTGCTCCTCTTGCTGAAGGGGATCTGAGGCTTGATGGCAACATGGTCAGCCTGAAGTCTCCCAAAATTAGATAGTGAGAATACTCCCTAGTAATACTCGTGGCAGACACTATTGAGCACTTTCTGTGTCCAGGTCAATACCAAGGGTCTTGATTGTCACAGTTCGTCCCCACAGCCGTCCTGCCCGGAAAGCTTTACGGCCGTTAGCTCTGTTTTATGGGAAGGTGGGCAGCCAGCAACTGTTCACAACCCTCAATTTAGACCCAGAAAAAGGCAGGAAGGCCCTGGCCTGGATTTAAGACAAATGGGAAGTCATTCACTCATCCAACCCCGACAGATCCCGCCACATGCCAGACACGTTCTAGGCACCAACGAACCAGAGACAGAAATGCGGGTCCTCGTGGGGCTTACGTCCTAGCAGAAGACGACAGTGAGTGAGGGGAAATGTGCTGCGTTAGATGCCAGGGAGGACAAGTCCCCAGACCCTCTTGCTCCAAGCACCATGCTGTTGGGACAGCAAGTCTATGCTTTGCAGCCATTGCTGCTGGGAGGTGGGGTCACCTGCATCTCTGGCTGCGTCACCGGCATCTTTCCCTTCCTCATGAGTGTCTGAATCGCGAGACAGCAGACAGTCTGAGGCAGGAACTTCATTCGAAGTGCACTGCCAGGTGGAGCAGGCCGGAGGGACCGAACGTGGGCCTCGGAGTCCTCCCGCAAGCCCGGGGCCGCACCTCCCTCATCACGGAGTAAGCATGTGATTAAGTAATCTTATTACGGGAGTCCCACGTGATCAGACGCCAGGCAACACTTCGAATTGAAATTAATTCCAAGGTTCAGCCAAGTCCCTGGGTGTCTTCCTTTCAGGGAGGCTGTTGAGCAGGAAATGAGGTCTGCATGTTCCCAAGATCCCAAGGAACCAGCCCAGAGGGCTGAGGCTGCTAGAGGCTGGGACTGGGGAGGGGGTTCAACTGGTCGTCACTCACCCCTAAATCCCAGCCACCTTCATGGACAAGGGGTGTCTACAGGAATGCCCCACACATGTCTTGATCAAAACCAGGTTCCTGGGACTTCCTTGGCGGTTCAGTGGTTAAAGTTCCATCCTTCCACTTTAGGGGTCAGGGGTTCAATCCCTGATCGGGGAATTAAGATCCTGCATGGCATATGGCAAGGCCAAAAAACAGAAAAAATAAAAAACCAGATCCTTTGTTGCACCCTCTTCAGAGAGGTTCCTCCTCCAAGGGCCCCTCACTCCACAAATGACCCCATCGTCCTGTCAGCCATCCTCTCGAAGCTCTGAGTATCCCCGTCCCACGGCCTCATGTCCAACCTGTTGCCAGGTCTGCCCGACTTCTAGAGGCATCTCAAATGCCTTCTTCTGTCTCCATCCCTCCAGCCTCCTCCTCGCCCCCAGCCTCATCACCTCGAGCCTCCTCACGACACTGGCTTCCTGGCTGTGGACTCTTCTGGCGCTCCTGCTGCACAGGAAGTGATCCCCCTCCTGCCCTGAACACCAGGTCCCGAGTAGTTGCTGGGGAGACCCTAGCCCCTGCTCAGCAGCCTCCGAGGACATGATACCAGGGGGAAGAGGGCAGGTCCACCCAGGGCCTCTGTCAAGAGGGCATCTCGGGCTGTGAAGGCTGAGTCTAGTGAAATGACCTGCTGTGTGAGCTTCAGGAGTCACTGTCCCTCTCTGGCCTTGAGTCTCCTCATCTCTAAAATGATCAGCCCACCCTGTTCTCTGTCACTGAGACCCACAGGGGAATGAAAGGGAAGCATTTTATATATCTTCAAGCTTATACCAGTGTCTGGGAATGTCACCATCACTCCTGAAAATCCCAGGAGGCGAACATGTGTCTCCACCCGACATTGCCCCCCGAGTCCCACCAGCCTCCTCCAAGTCACAGTTAGGAGTCAGAGGAGATGGGAACCACCAAGAGACCAAGCAAACAGCTTCTGTAAGAAGCAAGGAAGAAACAAGAGAATGGGACCTTGCAGGTCTCACTCATTACCGCACCCCCAGCACAGGGCCTGGCACACAGGAAGTGCTCAATCAGTGCTCCAAATGAACAGTGAGGCCCCACCCCACCTAGCTGCTCCTCACACCAGGGAGGATGATGCCAGCGAAGACCTGCATGGACCAGGGCGGTCAGAATGAGCTTCCCGAGGGGCAGAGCCTGGCCTCACAAGACTCGGCAGATGTGACTAGTCAGAGGAAGGGAAAGGTCGTTCTGGAAAGGCAGAGGGACAGGGAGGGCGGGACAAGGTCACTGAAGGACAGTGGCTAGAATCTAGTGGGAATGCCCCATCCGCCCGGCCCTGCATCACTGCTCTGCGATAAATGATACCGACTGGGGAAAGTCCCACAGCCAGGGATTCTAACCCACATCAGAGACCCAGAGTCCTTGGACGTCATCGCTGAACTGGACGCCTCCCTGCTTGACTTTCTCCTCGAAGCAGGCCTTGGAATTTGTGTGCATAGGAAAAGACTTTATAAGAAATAGGGTTTCCCATAGTTTGAATTAAAACTGTCCCCTCTGATATATTCTCCTATTTCTGGGATTTATAGTTCCACTTCTTGACTTAAGGGCCAGGGAGAGGATATGAACTTCAAGGAAAGTGTGTGTTAGAAGGAACCTGAAGTCACTCTGGGCAAAGAATCAAGCAGGTAATATAGAGGGAGAAAAAAGAAGGGATACCTTCTAGCAGGCAATACCAGTTCAGTTGCAGGGTATGGGATGGGTCCCCAAAGAGCCAGAATGATTGACAATGTCAGGGGAAAAGTGAGATGTCATCCAGCCATTTATCCATCTATACATCCTTCATTTATTCCAGATTATTAATTAAGCCCATAGTCTAGTGGAGTGACAGACAGAGAAGTATGTAATTATAGTCAGTGTTATCATGGGGGGGTACAGGGTACTATGGGAGCCCAGAGGGGACGCCTAACATAGAAAGAGGTTGGAGTGGTGAAGTCAAGGAAGGCTTCCTGGAAGAGGTGATGCCTAGCCTGATACTTAGAGGGCAAACAGGACTTGGTCCACAGGTTGAAGGAACCAAACAGCACCTGCCGACACTCAGAGGTGCGTGACTTTCAGGGACCAGAACAGCTCCATGTGACTGAAGCAGAGAACACCAGAGAGGAGGAGTGAGAGGTGAGTTTACAGAGGAGGATGACCAAGGCCAGATCTGCCTGGACCTTGGGAGAGCATTGAAGACTATAGTCTTCACTGGAGAGCAGTGGGAGCCTGTCTAGACTTCTAAATACAGGAGAGATGTGGCCAGATTTCCTGTTTAGAAAAATAACTCAGTGGGGACTGGGTCATTTTGACCAGGCTTCTAATTGAAGATAACTTAAAAAGCTGAAGTATCTATACTCAATGTAGAGATAGAGATGCGTGCATGTGTGTGTGCCCAGTTGCTTCAGTCATGTCTTACTCTTTGCAACTCTATGGATTGTAGCCCACCAGGCTCCTCCGCCCATGGGATTCTCTAGGCAAGAATACTGGAGTGGGTTGCCATGCCTTCCTCCAAGTGATCTTCCTCACCCAGGGATCGAACCCACGTCTCCTGCATTGCAGGCAGATTCTTTACCACTGAGCCAATGGAGAAGCCCAGAGATAGAGATCTATATTTCCAAAAGCATTAAAAGTTTACAAGAGAGTAAAAAATTTTCAAACCGTACCTGAAGATCAAGTAGGAACCCAGAGAAGAGAATGTACATGGAGACCATTCTTGCCTAAAGAGCTTTTCCAAGCCCAGAGGCATATTCCCTTTGCCATTTGTGAAGAACTAGGTTCAGTTCAGTTCAGTTCAGTCACTCAGTTGTGTCCGAGTCTTTGCAACTCCATGGACTACAGCGTGCCAGGCCTCCCTGACCATCACCAACTCCCAGAGTTTACTCAAACTCATGTCCATCGAGCCAGTGATGCCATCCAAACATCTCATCCTCTGTCATCCCCTTCTCCTGTCACCTTCAATCTTTCCCAGCATCAGGGTTTTTTCAAATGAGTCACCTCTTCACATCAGGTGGCCAAAGTATTGGAGTTTCAGTTTCAACATCTGTCCTTCCAATGAACACCCAGAACTGATCTCCTTTAGGATGGACTGGTTGGATCTCCTTGCAGTCCAAGGGACTCTCAAGAGTCTTCTCCAACACCACAGTTCAAAAGCATCAATTCTTCAGCACTCAGCTTTCTTTATAGTCCAACTCTCACATCCCTACATGAATGCTGGAAAAACCATAGCCTTGACTAGACAGACCTTTGTTGGCAAAGTAACATCTCTGCTTTTTAATATGCTATCTAGGTTGGTCATAACTTTGCTTCCAAGCAGTAAGCATCTTTTAATTTCATGGCTGCAATCACCATCTGCAGTGATTTTGAAGCCCCAAAAAATAAAGTCTTCCACTGTTTCCACTGTTTCTCCATCAATTTGCCATGAAGTGATAGGACTGGATGCCATGATCTTTGTTTTCTGAATGTTGAGCTCTAAGCCAACTTTTTCACTCTCCTCTTTCACTTTCATCAAGAGGCTCTTTAGTTCTTCTTCACTTTCTGCCATAAGGGTGGTGTCATCTGCATATGTGAGATTATTGATATTTCTCCTGGCAATCTTGATTCCAGCTTGTGCTTCCTCCAGCCCAGCATTTCTCATGATGTACTCTGCATAGAAGTTAAATAAGCAGGGTGACAATATACAGCCTTGACATACTCTTTGATGTACCATGACGAAGTGCATGGCAGAAGCAGCCAAAATTCTCTCTGGAAGAAGGTAACTTCATCCCATGCCTTAGATTTCCTTGCACTCAAGTTCTCAAATACTATGACCAGTGTACAAAGAAAACTGGAACACAAAGAAGTAAGACATTCAAGAGAAAAAAAGAGCAATAGAAATACACCTGTAAAGTTTTCAGATATTGGAGTCAGCATAGAACAACTACGCCTACTATGTTTTTGAAAATAAAAACACAAGAAACATCAGCAGCGAACATAAAACTGTAAGTGATGTAGCAGATTGACCAAATAGAAGTTCTAAAAATGAACATTACAATAACTGAAACCTAAAAATTCTGAGACTTGACTTCTTGACCTCTTGGCGATGGTCCCATACTCTTCCACAGAGCTGTATGTTTATAATTTATGTGTCTAATGCATGTATTATATATTCCAAAATAGCAAAAGGTAAAAAACACTCAGTGAATGGGTGTAAGAGCAGGTTAAATGCAGACAAAGAAAGAATTGGGTCAAAGGAAGATAAATAAAAAGGAAGTATCCTGAATGTGTTGCAGAGAGACCCAAAGATAGGGGAAAGGAGAGAGTAAGAGACAGAGAGGATTGAAAAGACGGAGTTTAATTGGAAGAAAGAAAAATAGAAGAAGATAGTTGGGCAAAGGCAATGTTTAAGAGATAAAGGCTGATAATTTTCCAGAAATAATTAGCAGCATCAAGACACCCAAAGAGTCCCAGGAAAGATAAATTTCAAAAACCCACACCTCAGGACTTCCCTAGTGGTCCAGTGGCTAGAACTCTGCACTCCCAGTGCAGGGAGCCTGGGTTCAATCCCTGATCAGGGAACTAGATCCCACATGCCACAGCTAAGAGTTCACATGCCACAACCAAGCCCTGGTGCAGCCAAATTAATTAATTTAAACAAGAATCTACACCTCAGTCCAGAATGGTGAACCTGCAGAAAGGCAAGGAGATAAGATACCTAACAGCAGTCAGAGATTTAAAAAAAAAAAAAAAATCAGATTCACTTTCAATGGCTCCCTAGTTAGACCAACAGCCGACTCCTCCTCGGCAACAATGGAAGCCAGAAGCCATGGGAGATACTCCCCATCCTGGAGGGTTAGAGGCCATGAAAGGGCACTCGGGACTGCTGAGTAGAGAAGAGTACAAGGGCCAGAGCAGAGGCTGCGAAACCAGCCAGGGGCTGAGATGATGGCCCCCTAGACCAGTTCAGCAGCAATGGGGAAGGAGATGAGTGGACGGGTCTGAGAGAAGCTGAGGATGCAGAGCCAGGATGACTCAGTGAGTGACTGATTTGGTAATAACTTGATGTCTGACTGTTTATGGGGAAGGAGGAGGTGAGCATGAAAGCCAGGTCTGACTCAAGGGGCTGCTGGGCTGGAGGAGCCCCACAGGGATGGGATTGTAGAGAAGGACCAGGTTTGGGAGGGGGTAGGGCTTAGTTTGGGATGTGGTAGTCAAGAAAATCAAGACCATTGGTACCCAAAGGAAGGAGGATCTTCCAAGCAGAAGGAGACAGGACAGACAGCCAGAGGAGGAGGAAACATGTGAGTGTATGCATGCTGAGTCGCTTCAGTCATTTTTGACTCTTTGCAATCCCATAACTGTAACCAGCTAGACTCCTCTATCCATGGAATTCTCCAGGCAAAAGTATTGGAATGGGTTGCCATTTCTTTCTCCAGGGGATCTTCCCAACCCAGGGATCGAACACACATCTCCTGTGGCTCCTGCATTGCAGGCAGACTTTACTGCTGAGCCACCAGGGAAGCCCAAGAGGAAACTTAGTCAGCTCTAAAGGTCAGGAGGTGGGAGCAAGGAGATCTACATGGTGGCAGGTCTGCAGAGCAAGGCACTCACAGCTGCAGGAGGCAGCAAGATTGACAGGAGATGATGAGAGAGAGCAAGCCTGGACAGGGAGGCTGAGCAGGCAGAGCCCCTGCAACCAGCAGAGCCTGGCTGAATACATGTGCTCAGCCAACCCTTAAGTTTACCATCAAGTAAAGCAACGTCTGCTCTACACATAGTGGGTGATCGTGGTTGGAGGCCACAGTGAGAGCAGCGCTTCACCTGGTTTCCTTTCTCCATCCCAGTGCAGAGAGCCAGCCCTACTCACCTGTTATCTTCTCCTTCAGTGGTGACTTCTGAACCATAAGTAACGCCTCCTGCAAACTCCATCAGGTGTGACACCAAGTTGGAAAACTGAGGCAATCAGAAGCAATGATTGCTTGGCAGAGTTTTTTCTCTTTTCTTAAATTTATTTAGTTTGGATTGAAGGATAACTGCAATATTGTGGTGGTTTCTGCCATACATCAACATGAATCAGCCTCAGCCATAGGTATACATATGTCCCCTCCTTTTTAAGCCTTCTTCCCTCTTCCCACCCCATACCATCCCTCTAGGTTGTCACAGAGCCCCAGTTTGAGTTCCCTGAGTCACGCAGCAAATTCTCACTGGCTATCTATTTTACATATGTTAGTGTATATGTTTCCATGCACCCAGCCCCTCCTGCCTGTCTCCCTGCTAACCCACTGAACCCTCCCCACCTCACCCAGAGAGAGTGTCTGCAGAGAAAGGCGTATATTCTCATCTCTCCTCATCACAAACTGAAAGCCAACAGATGAGCCTTGCTGGTGTCCCCAGAGGTCCCACCTCTGGAGCTAAATGCACAGCCATCTAAGGACATGGAGACCTCACCTCCCAGGGCAGAGAAACCCCAGGGCTCCCCAAAGCCTGTAAACTTGGGGGAACTGAAGCTTCTCGGAGCCCTCCTGCTCCTGCCTGCCTCGCAGCAGCTCATTTCTATAAAACCTGTGGGCTGAGACTCTGCATGTGACTCACCTCCCTCCCTTCCTCTCTCTGAGTAAATGTCAAGTAACATCAGTTATCCCATCTCCTTCAGCAGCCTCACTCCCTGCTCAGTTTTGGCGGAGCTGTTTACCTCGGCTGGATCAATCAACGTCTGGGGAGAACATAGAAACCCTTTTAGATCCAATTAATGAAAATTGGGCAGCAGGAATGTGCCTGTTTAAAATTTCACTACCTGTGCAGGGAAAAGACTGGCGATGCAGGAACGTGGGCCCTGTTGTCAAGTCCTGGACCCTGCCAACATTCAGAAAAAAGAAAACCTATTTCTGCAGGGGAAAGAGCTGGAGCCACCCCCCAAACTTGGTTCTGGTCAGACACTTCTTTGTGGGTACAGAGCTGGAAGCAGCCTCTTTGCTGGCTCCTTGGGGGGTGACCAGGGACAGGATGAAGGAGCAGGAAGGGCTTGGGTGAGGTGGGGGCCACATGAGTAGCATGAAAGCTTGGGGGAGACTCAGGGTCCAGCACCTGCTTTGGGTGGGGCTTATGGCACGCAGACCACCCCCCGTTGCAGGGGCCTCTGCTTCTTCTCTGTCTCCCTCTCCCGCCCTTCACGCAGTCCCCGGGGAGCCCTGCCCAGCAGACCATCTGCACCCAGGCCTTCGCTGGGCTCAGACAGGGACAGGAAGTAGCACAGTTCTTCCAAGCACACGTGATCACCTGAGCTGATTGTGGCCCACGCAGGTCCCCAGCACCGCACTGTGACGGGCCCAGCGCGTGACAGGTGCTTAATAACCAGGTGTAGCTCCCCAGGGCGTGGCAGCACCCATTCATCCACACCACACAGGGTTGAGAGGATGCCCAGGAATGGCACGTTCCCTGTCCTCGAGGGCCACGGTCTCTAGAGCAGATGGAGAAGTCGACCGTGGGCTGCAAAGCCAGGTGACCAGCGTCATGTCACCTGGGCGAGTGGGGTGAGATGGGAGAAAAAAGGACGGATGAGTAGGGGCAGGAAGGAAGTGCTTACAGGCAGACAAGGCAGGAAAGGCGTTCCAGGCAAAGGGGACGGCTCAAGCCAGGGTCCCGAGACAGAAGACGGCACCAGGCGATGGGCACAGTCAAGGCAGATTGGGGGAGAAGGGGGCGGGCAGGGGTGAGGCTGGCTGGGCCCAGAGCCACGGGCTCCCTGCAGACCGTCTCCTGCCAGCTGGCCCTTTGCTGGCAGAGCGGGTGAAGTCTGGCTCCCGGCGATGGAAGAAGCACCTGGGTGAGCGTGGCACGGACGTCTCTTCACCCTGCCAGCTGCAGCTGGGGCTTTCGTGGAAGCGCCTAGCTCCAGAGGGGTGCACATGGGAAGGACCCCAGCTGTGCTCTGTGCAGCTCTGCCAGGTTCAGAAAGGCCTGGCAGAGAAGGCAGGCTGCCCTGTGCCGGCCCAGAGCTGAGGCCCCCACTGTCCTGGCGTGGAGACGAGGCCACATCTGGGAGGGCCTGGGTCTTCTGTGCAGCTGTGCGGCTCGGCCTCACTCAGACTGTCCCAGAAAGCAACACTCAAGCCCTCCCGGGGGCTGCCCATGGCGCAGGGCTGGGGCACAGTGTCTGGCCACCCTCTCACACATGGCAGGCGGGGCCTCGGAGGTGGGAGAGTCAGGCTCCGCTGGAACAAACAACCCCCAAATCTCCATCTTCGTGGCACCGCACAACAGAAGTTGTTTTTTTCGCTAACACCTCCTGGCCAGAGCTCTGCTCCACAGAGTCACTCAGGGCTCCAGGCCTGCAGGGGCTCGCCAGCTGGTAGCCCCGCAGGGGGATTTCTCAGTTACCAAGACATGGGAAGACGCAACAGGGAAGTTGTGTTCAGCCCAGAGGGTATCCTGTCTCTTCAAATCTCAGCCCATCGGACAGAGACAGAGCAAAGGCGCTGGGGCAGGAGATGTAGATGGATCGTTTGGCATGACCATCTTTGAGGCAAGCAGTGATGAGAATCCTTCACATGGGGCCCCAGACCTGGTGGCCTCGGACACTCCAGCTTAACCTCTCAGGGTCTCAATCTCTTGGCTGGTGGAACAGGGACTGGGTGGTCTCGGCCTCGCTGGGTTGCTGTGGGGAGCTAAGAAGTAGAGTCAGCAAAGTGCTTCCTGCTGCAGGAGGCCCACAGACAGCTGTTCTGCGTGTGTATGTGTGTGTGTGGTTCCTCCTCCCATCTCTGACTGCAATGGTTATTAGTGAGAACTGTCAAAACATTTTGTTGCATTTGCTCTTATTTTATAAAAATGAGTTGGAAAATGCACAAGCAGATCCATGAGCACAAGGGGAGGAAGGGTGGGCATGGTCGGCGTAACAGGACCAAGGGCAGACATCCAGAGACACACCGGACCCGTGGACGTTGGTCGTCCTTTGGCCGTGCCCCGGGTGTACACACAAACTCCTGACCCTGTGGCACCTTGACAACTGTGCCTAAAATGACACAGTTGTCTCTTGCTGCTTTGAAACTGAAACCGCTGTCGTGTCTGACTCTTTGGGAATCCATGGACTGTAGCCTACCGCGCCCCTCCGCCCATGGGATTTTCCAAGCAAGAGTACTGGAGTGGGTTGCCATTTCCTTCTCCAGAGGATCATCCCAACCCAGGGATGGAACCCGGGTCTACCTGCATTGTAGGCAGAGTGTTTTCATTATATCATCTATAATCAGAACAGTCTGAATGTTACTCAGGGCGCCCGGCCTCCTAGCTAAAGCCCACTCTCCTGCGCCTCCTCCACGTTCCCAACTGCCCTTCAGCTCACCATGACCTACGGTTCCTTAAACACACAGAGCTGTGTGCTGTCTCCAAGCCCTTATCGACCAGGGCCCTGCCAACTGTGCCCGACCACTGCCCTCCTGTCTTAGCTTGGGCTGCTGGACGAAACTCTGTAGACTGGGGCACTTTGACAGCAGGCACGGATGTTTCACAGTTCTAGAGGCTGGGAGTGGAAGGTCAGGTGCCAGCATGGCAGGGTTCTGGTGAGAGCCCTCTATCTGACTGTTGGAGTCATTGGGACTGAGGGGCTGTGGAGCGGTGGGATCAAGGGAGATCTCCCGTCTGACATTTGGGAACAAAAGGCCCTGCTCTCAAGGAGATCCCACCTGGAGGGCAGGATGCAGGAGACAGAGCCCCAGGTCCAGGGCAGGCAAGCTGTAAAAAGCAAGCAGAGGCCTAGGCCAGGCCAGCCAGGGGTCAGGGGTCAGAGAGGAGACCCCCCCCAAGGCTGGGAGGGGCAATGAGTCTTGGGACTGAGAGGCCAGTCCTGGAGTCAGACAGACCCCAGTGGGCTCCAGCCCCATGCTGCCACTCGGAGCTGGGTGATGGGGCTGGTCAGGGCCCCTGGAGCCTCTGCACCCTGGACAGAGACACGGGGCCCCAGAGGGCAGATGAGGACAAGGACTCACTGCGTGCTCCCATCCTGCCACCTGTGACGAGCAGCGCTGGCATCTCCGTGGGAACCCCCTGAGATGCCTGACCATCGTGCCTGACTGGGGATTGAACCCACACCCCCTGCTTTGGAAGCACGGAATCTCAACCACTGGGCCACCAAGGCAGTCTGGGAATCACAGTTTAACAAGCTGTGAAGACTGCCTTATGCCTCCACCCTACCCCCCAACCTTGCACCCAGCGATGCCCACACCTCTGTGGCCCTTCCCTTCTGCCCTCAGTTTCAGGAAAAAGTTCCTGAAGTCAAGGACAGGGGTGAGGCAACCCCCAGGAGATTCCAGAATCCCGTGATGGGCTGTGGCCTCCTCCGCCTCTCCTTCTTGGTCGGCTATAGCTCACACCCTGGGCCTGGAGAAATGTTCATTCCATTTGGGGTTGCCAGATTTAGCAAATAAAAATATAGGATGCTTTGTTACATCTGAGATTTCAGATAAACAGCAAATAAAATCTTAATTCAAGTCTGTCCCATGCAATATTGAGGACTTACCTACCCTGAAAAATGACTATTTACCAGAAATTTAAATTTAACTGAATGTCCTATATTTTATGTGGCAACTTTAATCCCCTTATGTCCTTTTGCCATACCCTTCCTAAAGATCCATCCATGGCTCCCCAGTGCCTTAGGCCAATGTCCAGCCTGTGGCTCGCAGGATGACAGAGACCAAGCAGAGACTCCTGGTTTGCACCAGCCCCAGCAGGAAGGAGCAGTAGGGCCCAGAGCGTGAACAGCCATGAAGATCATGTCGGGGGAAGGGTGGAGGGGTGTCAATTTTTCTTTTCTGAAGACAATAAGGAGACAAGAAAAGAAAACCCCATGCCACCCACCCCCATCCTGGCACCCTGCCCTCATCAGCGAGTAAAAAGGGTCAGAAAAAGTCCTTTTATGTTGCAGTGGCCCCCTCCCCCCGATGGGAAGGACAACGGAGCGATCCCTCCATCCACGTCCCAGTGACTGAGCCCAGCAGAGGCTTGGCCACCCTCCTGCTGTGGCTGCCCTGGATTCCCACCACGAACCTCATCCCCATCACAGACTTTTGCCTAAAAAGGCATTTCTTTTTGTTTTAAGCCCCTACTTCCTCCTCTGCCTGGGTGGGAAACCCCTGGTTTCAGATCAAAGGGACCCAAAAATTCACATGGCATTTCAAGTTGAGTCGCAGTTGAACCGCTGACTTCAGAGAGTTCCCAAGGGCGTCACTGGACAGAGTCGTCCTGCCCTTCGTCCCCCTGGCCACGGGAGGGAGAGATGCCCACTTCCCAGAATCCTGGACCACCTACAAAGGTCACAGGCCTCCCTGCCTTCAGACTGAGCAAGAGGCCAACCAGGGGCATGACTTGGGGTACAACGCAAGGATGAGACCCTAAAAGAAGAGATTAAAGCAGCAACAGTTGAGGCGTTTACAAGGCACGGTGCAGGAGCTTCCCAGGTGGCTCAGTGGTAAAGAATCTGCCTGCCAGTGCAGGAGACGCGGGTTCGATCCCTGGGCTGAGAAGATCCCCTGGAGAAGGAAATATCAACCCACTCCAGTATTCTTGCCTGGAGAATCTCATGGATAGAAGAGCCTGGCAGGCTACAGTTCACGGAGTGGCAAATGCGACTGAGCACACACTCTTGCACACACACGTGCTTCACAAGCAAATCTAATCCTTTAAGACTTGCTCCACGTAGGCCTTCTCACCATCGCCTGAGAGCAAGCTGGGTCCATAAGTGACTGATATCTGAGCCCCTGACCTGGGGCCCATCAGTCTCATTTACTTACTTGGGGAATGATGTGGTCAAGGTCTGTCTCCCCCATTGCTGGGGGTGGGGGGCGCTGGTGCCCATCTGTCTGCCTCCCTGCAGACCCCCAGCACCCCAGCACCATGCCGGACATAGAGCATGAACTCAGGGCAGATTCGTGGGACAGAGGAGGAAGGAGGGCCATGAACTCTGTGAGAGCAGGCGTCTGGCCTGACCCGCTCCCCGCTCTGCCCCCTGTGCTCCAGGCGGACCCCCCAGGAAGCTGTGTCGAAGCAACCAGGGCTCCCTCCGTCAGCACCATAAAATCAGTTCCTGGAATTTAACCAGTGAGCCATCATCAGGAAATGCAATGCCTCGCTTCTGCATTGTGTCCCCTCCGTATCCCTTGGCGGGGCGGGGGAGGCTGCCACGGGCTGGTCTCATCGCACAGATGAGGAAGCACACAGAGCCTACTTCCTCGTCACAGGCGGGCCAGCCTAAATCCCGGGGTAGAGATACGAGAAACTCTAGAGGCAGTCAGGGGAGGGATTCCTCCAAAAGTTAGGATAGGGGGTTACCTCTAGGGGGGACAAAGCGGGTGCAAACAGTAAGGGGCACACAGTGGTGGGGGGCAGTGCGGAGGGGAAGGGGCCCCTGGGTGCCAGTGGCGGCACTCTATGCCCTGACTTTCTATGAGCATGTGAGAGAGGGATCTCATGACCTGTAAAGGCTTTGCCGGGACTTCCCTGGCAGCCCAGTGGTTAGGACTCCGTGCTTTCACTGTGGGGGGTGTGGGTTTGATCTCTGCGTGGTGCAGCCAAAGGAAAAAAAAAAGCTTTGGCTTCCACGTTCTGCTGCTCCTTTATAACCCACTCCTCCTCTGAGGGTCCCCTAACTGTCTGCTCCTTACGGCTCTGGCCCAGGTCCTCTCCTCACTCCTCCATTCCACCACCCACCCCCCACACCTCCAGGTCCCCTCCAGGTCTGGTTCCAGCCCCATCTACACACTCCCAGGCTTCTGTCTTCAGCCCAGCTTACCCAGCTGCTGGTCAAACGACAGAAGCTCCTCAGGGCCCCCACGACATCCAGGCTGAGACCCAGGAAACAGATCAAGAAAGAGCATTCGAGGAGCGGAGACAGGGTGTGCAAAGGCCCTGAGGCCAACGTGAGCTCTCTCCGTTGCAGGAACTGGAAGTCGCTCCTCGTGGCCGAGAGGAGGAAAAAGGAAGGGACTGAAGGGGGTGAAATTGTGCAGTGGCAAGGACTCTGGGGTCCCTGGGGCACAAATGCTCGCGTTTTCATAGAGGCCTCCACCTTACACCCCAGGATTCCCCAAAGGCACCAACTCAGGCCTCGTGTGTTCTCACAGCGGGGTTCATCCTTCCAGCCCAATTCACGCCCTCGCCTTCCAAAACTAGTCTCCCTCTGTCCCTCCTCATCTCCTGCCTCATCCTCACCCTTCCTGCGTCCACCTCTTCCTCCTCCCCCTCCCTCCTATTTCACACACGCTCCTGATTGTCACACTGCACACAGCCCTTTCTGTTTTTGTTGTTGTTTTCTAGTTGCTAAGTTATGTCCGAATCTTTTGCAACCCCATGGACAGTAGCCCGCCAGGCTCCTCTGTCCATGGGATTTCCCAGGCAAGAACACTGGAGCGGGTTGCCATTTCCTCCTCCAGGGGATCTTCCCAAACCAGGGACTGAACCCACATCTCCTGCATTGGCAGGTGGATTCTTTACCCCTGAACCACAGGGAAGCCCTCTCCTATTTCACACATGCTTCTCATCTGAACAAGGAAGCAGGGACTAGCTCAGCCCACCCCATGTCCCCACTAGCTGGCAGACATGACAGCCCAGGGCCCTGGGAGCCAGGAGGTATGTTAAGCATCCACAACCAGCCTGGAAGCTTCTTTCCAAGAATGGCCTCAGTCTCCTTCCTGCTTTCTCAACCCACCCCTCCTCTGGTGGGTGCACCCAGCATGCCGTCCACTTCCTGCACCGCTCTGTCTGCCGAGGGTGGTCGAGCTCAGGCCTGGCTTTCATCAAACACCACCCATCCCGAAGGGCATGAGCTGATGCGGAGGAGGAAGGGGTCAGGGGAGGGGGTGGAATTCTCCAGATTTTCTCCCAGCCTCCAAAGGGCCTCCAGAGAGGTGGTTATATAAGCTTTCTTTTTAAAAAGCATGGAAAAGAATGTTCTCCAAACATTAAGAAGTGCCACACAGGACAAATAATGGGTGGATATTTGTCGGTAGGGCCAGTCCTGAGCCAAGAAGACCCAACTGCTCCCTGGGGTTGGGGGCTGGACCAGCCTGTCACCTTGGGTCCTCAGGCCAAGCTCGGAGCCAAGCAGGAGGCGGCGCTCAGAGAATATTTGCAGACTTAGCAAATGAAATCAAGGGGGGAAAAAGATCTGAAAAGGAGGAGAAACAGGCCAGGATTGGGGGTGCAAGGAGGGAGCCCGGGAGAGAAGGCAGGAGGGTAGCTCCTGATGGGAACGGGGCTCTGGAATCAGGAAAACTGCTGAGTAAAAACTGTCTTTGAAAAGGCCCCAGATTATTCATCTAAGTGAGTCTTCATCTCGCTAAATTTCAGTTCAAGCGGCTGCAAATATTTGAAATGAGTAATTTCTCCTGATGAAGAGAGTCTGATTTTGATTCTGCCTAATTTATTTCAAGATTTCGGGGAGCACCCAGAGAAGAGGGGGGCTGCGGCTGTCACCAAACGGCTCCTGGCTGCCCTCTCCTCCAGGCGGCCTCCCTGCCCTGTCCCACCCCACCCCAGAGCAGAGATCCTTGGAAGAGGATAGTGGGATGGTGCCCTGGACCAACGGAGGGGCCTGCCTGGACCACACGTGAGCCCTTGGGCCCGGGCAGCAGAGGGGGCCCCCATCAGGGGACAGAATCAGAGCTGGGTGGCCCCAGGACTCCATGAGCTCCTGGCCACTGCAGACTCCCCTGGGCCTCCAGGCCTCTGGTCCACTCTGTCACAGCTGCCAGCCCTGGGCCCCTGAGCCCCTAGAGGAATCCCTGAACCCAGTTAGTCTGCCTCAGTTAACCTCCCAGCCCCATGCCTTCCAGGGCCCCTCTCTCCTCTACTCAGTCAGACAGTTTAGTCGCTCAGGAGTGTCCAACTCTTTGCACCCTGTGAACTGCAGCACACCAGGCTTTCCTGTCCATCACCAACTCCCGGAGCTTGCTCAAACTCATATCCATCAACTCGGTGATGCCATCGAACCATCTCATCCTCTGTCATCCCCTTCTCCTCCTGCCTTCAATCTTTCCCAGCATCAGGGTCTTTTCCAATGAGTCAGTTCTTCGCATCAGGTGGCCAAAGTATTGAAACTTCAGCTTCAGCATCAGTCCTTCCAATGAATATTCAGGACTGATTTCTGTTAGTACTGATTTGGTCTCCTTGCAGTCCAAGGGACTCTCAAGAGTCTTCTCCAACACCACAGTTCAAAAACATCAATTCTTCAGCGCTCAACTTTCTTTGTAGTGCAACTCTCACATCCATACATGATGACTGGAAAAATCATAGCTTTGACTAGACGTGCCTTTGTTGGCAAAGTAATGTCTCTGCTTTTTAATATGCTATCTAGGTTGGTCATAGCTTTCCTTCCAAGGAGTAAGCGTCTTTTAATTTCATGGCTGCAGTCACCGTCTGCAGTGATTTGCAGCCAAGAAAAGAAAGTCCAACACCGTTTCCACTGTTTCCCCATCTATTCGCCACGAAGTGATGGGACCGGATGCCATGATCTTAGTTTTCTGAATGTTGAGTTTTAGGCCAACGTTTTCACTCTCCTCTTTCACTTTCATCAAGAGGTTCTTTAGTTCTTCGTCACTTTCTGTCATAAGGGCAGTGTCATCTTCATATCTGAGGTTATTGATATTTCTCCTGGCAATCTTGATTCCAGCTTGTGCTTCATCCAGCCCGGCATTTCAAATTATGTATTCTGCATATGAGTTAAATAAGCAGGGTGACAATATACAGCCTTGATGTACTCCTTTCCCAATTTGCAGCCAGTCTGTTGTTCCATGTCCAGTTCTAACCATTGCTTCTGGACCTGCACACAGATTTCTCAGGAGGCAAGTAAGGTGGTCTGGTATTTCCATCTCTTGAAGAATTTTCCACAGTTTGTTGTGATCCACATAGTCAAAGGCTTTGGCATAGTCAATAAAGCAGAAGTAGATGTTTTTCTGGAACTCTCTGCTTTTTCTATGATCCAACAGATGTTGGTAATCTGATCTCTGGTTCCTCTGCCTTTTCTAAATCCAGCTTGAACATCTGGAAGTTCATGTTTCACATACTGTTGAGCCTGGCTTGGAGAACTTTGAGCATCACTTTGCTATCGTGTGAGACGAGTGCAAGTGTGCAGTAGTTGAACATTCTTTGGCATTGCCTTTCTTTGGGATTGGAATGAAAACTGACCTTTTCAGTCCTGTGGCCACTGCTGAGTTTTCCAAATTTGCTGGCATATTGAGTGCAGCACTTTCATACCATCATCTTTTAGGATTTGAAATAGCTCAACTGGAATTCCATCACCTCCACTAGCTTTGTTCATAGTGATACTTCCTAAGGCCCACTTGACTTCACATTCCAGGATGTCTGGCTCTAGGTGAGTGATCACACCATCGTGCTTATCTGGGTGGTGAAGATCTTTTTTGTATAGTTCTTCTGTGTATTCTTGCCACCTCTTCTTCATATCTTCTGCTTCTGTTAGGTCCATACCATTTCTGTCCTTTACTGAGCCCATCTTTGCATGACATGTCCCCTTGGTATCTCTAATTTTCTTGAAGAGATCCCTAGTCTTTCCCATTCTATTGTTTCCTCTATTTCTTTGCGCTGATCACTAAGGAAGGCTTTCTTATCTCTCCTTGCTATTCTTTGGAACTCTACATTCAAATGGGTATATCTTTTCTTTGCTCCTTTGCCTTTAGCGTCTCTTCTTTTCTCAGCTATTTGTAAGGCCTCCTCAGACAACCATTTTGTCTTTTTGCATTTCTTTTTCTTGGGGATGGTCTTGATCACTGCCTCCTATACAATGTCACAAACTTCTGTTCATAGTTCTTCAGACGCTGTCTATAAGATCTAATTCCTTGAATCTATGTGTCACTTCCACTGTATAATTGTAAGTGATTTGATTTAGGACATACCTGAAAGGTCTAGTGGTTTTCCCTACTTTCCTCAATTTAAGTCTGAATTTTGCAATAAGAAGTTCATGGTCTGAGCCACAGTCAACTCCCGGTCTTGTTTTTGTTGACTGTATAGAGCTTCTCCATCTTTGGCTGCAAAGAATATAATCAATCTGATTTCGGTGTTGGCCATCTGGTGATGTCCATGTGCAGAGTCTTCTCTTGTGTTGTTGAAAGAGGGTGTTTGTTATGACCAGTGTGTTCTCTTGGCAAAACTCTGTTACCCTTTGCCCTGCTTCATTTTGTACTCCAAGACCAAATTTGCTTTTACTCCAGGGATCTCTTGACTTCCTACTTTTTCCAATCCCCTATGATGAAAAAGACATCTTTTTTGGTGTTAGTTCTAGGAGGTCTTGTAGGTCTTCATAGAACCGTTCAACTTCAGCTTCATCAGCATTACTGGTCAGGGCATAGAGTTGGATTACTGTAATATTGAATAGTTTGCCTTGGAAATGAACAGAGATCATCTCATTTTTGAGATTGCATCCAGTACTGCATTTTGGATTCTTTTGTTGACTATGATGGCTACCCCATTTTCTTCTAAGGGATTCTTGCCCACAGTAGTAGATATAATGGTCATCTGAGTTAGATCTTACAAGACAACAAAGTAGAAGGACATGCGCTCATCTTCTCCTGTGAGAACTCCAAAATTACAACTCGCTGCTGAACAACCATCAACAGGAGAATGTTCAGTTCAGTTCAGTCTCTCAGTCGTGTCCGACTCTTTGCGACCCCATGAATTGCAGCACGCCAGGCCTCCCTGTCCATCACCAACTCCCGGAGTTCACTCAGACTCACGTCCATCGAGTCGGTGATGCCATCCAGCCATTCATCCTCTGTCATCCCCTTCTCCTCCTGCCCCCAATCCCTCCCAGCATCAGAGTCTTTTCCAATGAGTCAACTCTTCACGTGAGGTGGCCAAAATACTGGAGTTTCAGCTTTAGCATCATTCCTTCCAAAGAAATCCCAGGGCTGATCTCCTTCAGAATGGACTGCTTGGATCTCCTTGCAGCCCAAGGGACTCTCAAGAGTCTTATCCAACACCACAGTTCAAAAGCATCAATTCTTCAGCACTCAGCTTTCTTCACAGTCCAACTCTCAAATCCATACATGACCACTGGAAAAACCATAGCCTTGACTAGACGGAGAATGTTGGATCCCACCAAAAAAAGATATCCCACGACCAAGGGCAAAGGAGAAGCCCCAGCAAGATGGTAGGAGAGGCGAAATGGCATTAAGAATACCTGCCAGGGATGCTCAGAGGCCTCAAACAAAACCTTGTGCGCACAAGGAGACCCCACAGAGACTGAGCCAGGCCTGCCTTTGAGTGTTTGAGTGTCTCTGAGGAGGTACAGGTAAGCAGTGGCCTGCCACAGGGACAGGGGCTCTGGGGGCCACAGACCTGGGTATGGCATAAGCCCTCTTGGAGGAGGTCGCCATTAACCCCACCATAGAGCTGCCAGAACTTACCCAGAACTGGGGAAACAGACTCTTGGAGGGCACAAACAAACCTTGCGCACACCAGGACCTAGGAGAAAGGAGCAGTGACCCCACGAGAGACTGACTCAGACTTGCCCGTGAGTGTCCAGGAGTCTCTGGGGGAGGCATGGGGTGGCAGCAGCCTGCTGCAGGGTCAGGGGCACTGAGTGTGGCAGTGCGTGCACGGGACCTTCTGAAGGGGGTCGCCATTATCTTCATCAGCTCCACCATAGTTCGGTCTCAGGTCAACAACAGGGGGGGAACACAGCCCCTTCCATCAACAGAAAACTGGATTAAAGAGTTACTGAGGATGGCCCCGCCTATCAGAACAAGACCCAGTCTCTCCCAGAGTCAGTCTCTCCCATCAGGAAGCTTCCATAAGCCTCTTATCCTTCTCCCTCAGAGGGCGGACAGACTGAAAACCACAATCACAGAAAACTAATCAAACTTATCACATGGACCACAGCCTTGTCTAACTCAATGTAACGATGAGCCATGCCGTGTAGGGCCACCCAAGACTGACGGGTCGTGGTGGAGATGTCTAACAAAATGTGGTCCACTGGAGAAGGGAATGGCAAAACCACTTCAGTGTGCTTGCCTTGAGAACCCCATGAACAGGATGAAAAGGCAAAAAGATATGACACTGAAAGATAAACTCCCCAGGTCAGTAGGTGCCCAATATGTTACTGGAGAAGAGTAGAGAAATAACTCTAGAAAGAATGAAGAGACAGAGCCAAAGTGAAAACAATGCCCAGTTGTGGGTGTGACTGTGATGGAAGTCAAGTCCAATGCTCCTCTACTCACCATGGCCCAAGTGTCCCTGGGCCCTGGTGGCTTCTCATCACTCAGGCGGGCACCAAGCAGTCCCTTGTTTCTTCTACAAGGATTTTGAGCCCAATATCACCTCCTCTTGTGAAGCCTGCCCTGCCCCATGGGAGGGAGAGGGCACCTGGGGTTCCCCCATCCTGCAGAACCCTTGACCTGAGCAGTTGCCATCTAGAGGCTTCCCTGCTTTCCTCCCAGGAGTGAGGCCCAGGGGTATTCTGTGACTTGTGGCTTACCAGCCTGGCACATACAGTATGCCGGGGAAACACTGCAGCTAGAATTAACTATAAGTGCACAGATGAAGTGATGAGTGTCTGGATCAACACACAAGGGAACCAGCGGATAAACTCAAAGTCCATCCTGAACGAACAGAGGCCCCCATGCCCTCTCTGGCTCCAGGGGAGGTCAGTCTTTGGAACCTCTCCAGAGTCCACCCACCTAGACAGGGAATAAAAGGTCGGCCTTGGCCCTGGGACCCAGACAACACAGTATCTCATCAGCCCCTCACCACAGGCAGAGTGTGGCTGACTCAGGGCCATATGTTGCCACTGGGAGAAGGCCACTGAAATGGCATACATCAGGCACTCAATAAACATTTGTCAAATGAATGAATGGACGGATGCAGACAGAGATGAGGGGATGGAAGGAGGGATGCAGGGATAGATGGATAGGGATGGATGGAAAGGTATGGTGGTGGTTTAGTCGCTAAGTCGTGTCCGACACTTGCAATCCCATGGACTGTAGCCCATCAGGCTCCTCTATCCATGGGATTCTCCAGGCAAGAATACTGGAGTGGGTTTGCCATTTCCTTCTCCAGGGGATCTCCCTGACCCAGGAATCGAACCCAGGTCTCCTGCATTGCAGGCAGATGATTTACCAACTGAGCTATGAGGGAAGCCCAGAAGGAGGGATGGATGGATGTAAAGAGGGATGGATAGATGGATGGAGAGATGAAAGGATGGCTGGAAGGATGGATGGAGGGATGGAGGGAGGGAGGGAGGGATAAGGAGTTTCCTTCTGATTCTAAACCCGTAGTAAGGAACACAGGCTCTGGGTAAGAGAGCCTGGGCTTCAATGAGGTTTTGCCACTTCCTGGCCTCAAGACCACATCAATCCACTTAACCTGGGGCTTCCAGAGCATCTGATGTGCGTTCTCTCCAGGGGCCCCAGGAACCTGAGGCCCTGACAACCCGGATAACAGCTGCAACAACCCGGAGCACTGACCGGGTGCCTGGCTTACGACAAAACTTCTCTATACCGTGTCACTCACAGATGATAACCACCCTGACCTTGTTTCAACAGATGAGACTGAAGTACAAAGAGATACAATACAGCAACAGGTCCCGGTTTAGAGAGGGGAAACATGCGCCCCTCCCAAATTAACTCAGTAAGAAGGGGAAAGGGCAGAGGGACAGGAGCCCAAAACTTGGGTCCAGGCCAGCTCTGCCCCTGCCAGGACACCCAGAGCCCACGGTCCTCCTGTCTCCGACTGTGAGCCTGCCATCCCCCACTCTAGATCGATTGACCCCCAACACAGGCGGGGGAAACGGGGAGCTCCAGAGGACGGAGCTCAGCCCAAAGGCCTCAGTTGAATCCTGAGCCCTAGAGATGAGGCAGGGGTGTGCCCAGTGGGCAGGGGCGTCAGAGAGCAGCAGCACAGAACAGGAAAAGGTGGGTGTGCTGACACCTAGGCACAGCACCCTGTGCTTTCTCTTGCCTTTTCCCTGTAGAGGAAACTCAGCCTCAGGTCAGGAATGTTAAAGTCAGCAGGCAGGTGGCGACGGGCTGTACACACAGGCCCAGGAGCCCTGGTCCATTTCAAGGATGCCTGACCTGACCCTACAGGGCTCCAGGATCTATGCTGGGGTGGAGTTCAAAGCTGAGTGAGGGTGGGGGGTCCCTGACCTTGAGGGTTCGAGGTAGGGGAGGTGAGGTAAGAAGAAGGATCATTCTTGGGGGCAGGGATTGCACTCCAAGGTGGATAGGGCTGGCAGCTCCCACCACCAAGGATCAGCTTCGGGACAGAGGTGATACCAGGCCCAGAACTCCACCTTGACCCACAGCGACAGGCCCAGACGTTGCCACCCATCCTCCCAGTGAGGCTGGGCTGGGCTTAGACCCCAGAGGGGAAATACATGAGCCAAGTGAGCAACTGAGTTCCCAGATTTCAGGATGCCCACAAGGGCTGGGGTAGGAAAAAAGAGGGGAATTTCTGGTTTAAAATGCAAGTTCCCATGCCCCATTCCAGGGATTCTGATTCTGTCCATCTGGGCCCAGTCCAAGGAATCTGCATTTAACCAACTACCCAGGTGACTCAAGCAACGGGTCCGGCAGGGCATCACTGCCTGACACTGTATGGAAGGAGAGCCTGGCAGACGTGAGGGCAGTTACCACCTTTGCCCCTTCCCTGCTGCGTGGCCTTCGACCTTCTACTGGTGCCCCACACAGCCAGTGGGTGCAGGGTTTAAAAGCTTAGGCTCCCCACTCAGATGACCTGAGTTTCTGTCCCCCTCGGCACCTCACCGCCTGTGTGACCTTCCACAGGCTAAGTAACCTCTCTGGGCCACAGTTCTTTCATGTGTGCAGGGAAGGTAATAATAGCACCTGCTCCCTGGGGTACTGACGGAAAATCCATGTGTACACTCAACATTCAACGAACCGTGACTCTTGGGCACCAATTCTCCACTTCCCAACAGTCTCCCTGCCCCTGCCTTCACCCCCAGAGCAGCAAGAGGGATCCTATTAAAATCCTTGTCCCAGCAGGTCACACCCCGACTGACAACCTGCAGAGGCCTCCTGGCAGGTCGTCTTCCTTCTCACCCTGGACCACTGAGATGCTGTCCGTGTCTGTGCTCTCAGCCCCATGCACCACCCAGCCCCTGGCTCACTGGCCTGCCCTGCCCAGGAACCCTCCCTGGCTTGGCTCCTTCCATCCAGGCCCCAGTCCAATCATTAGTACCCATTGTGCGCTGACTTTTTTCGTTTGAAGAAACTATTTACATTTATTCCAACAGGCACACCTCGTTTTATCAGGCTTCATTTATTGCACTTCGCAGATGCGGTGTTTTTTACACATTGAAGGTTTGTGGCACCCCTGCGTCGAGCAAACCTCTCGGTGCCATTTTTCCAACAGCACTGGCTCGCTTCACATCTCTGTGTCACATTTTGGTCTTTGAAATATTTCAAAAACAGCAAAAAAAAAAAAATATATATATATATATATATATATATGATTCACTGAAGGATCAGGTGACGGTTAGCATTTTTTTGGGCAACAAAGTTTTTTTAATTAAGGTGTGTACTTTGAGGGTTTTTTAGACACAGTGCTACTGCACACTTAATAGACTGTTATAGTGTAAATATAACTTTTATACGCACTGGGAAACAAAAAAATACCTATGATTCGGGCTTGCTTGGAGGCTCAGTGGTAAAGAATCTGCCCACCAATGCAGGAGACATGGGTTTGCTCCCTGGGAAGATCCCACAGCTAAGGAGCAGCTAAGCCTGTACACACCAACTACTGAGGTTGTGTTCCAGAGCCCAAGATCTGCGACCACTGAAGCCCACGTAGCCTAGAGCCCATGGTCCACGACATGAGAAACCATGGCAATGAGAAGCCCATGCACCGCAAGCAGAGAAAAGCCAGCACAGCAACAAAGACCCAGTGCAGTCAAAAATCAAATAAATAATTTTTTAAAAATACGCATGACTCGCTTTATTGCAATATTCACTTTATTGCAGTGGTCTAGAACCAAATTTGCAATATGTCCAAGGTATGATTTTACCTACTGAAAGAAACTCTGAAAACTTCTTTAAAAACTAACAACAGTGATTACTGGGACAGGGAACCAGGCAGATAGGAAATCTATTCTGGACTTTAACCATATAAATGTTTTATATATTCACCCAAAAAAGTCTAAAATAAATGGACAGATACTTCTTTTAAAAGAGTCTCCACTTTTTTCATCGAAAAAAATGAAAAGACAGCTTACTGAGTGAGAGAAGATTTTGCAAATGATATGACAAATAAGGGGCTAATCAGTCAGTCAATTCAGTTGCTCAGTCATGTCCAACTCTTTACCACCCCAGGGACTGCAGTATGCCAGGCTTCCCTGTTCACCAACTCCTGGAGCTTGCTCAAACTCATGTCCATAGAGTTGGTGATGCCATCCAACCATCTCATTCTCTGTCGTCCCCTTCTCCTCCTGTCTTCAATCTTTTCCAGCATCAGGGTCTTCCAATGACATTCAATATATATATAAGCAGCTCATACAGTCCAACATCAAAAGAAAAAAACAGATAAAAAATGGGCAGAAGAACTGAATAGACATTTCTCCAGGAGGAAATACAGATGGCCAACAGACACATGAAGAGATGCTCAACATTGCTAATCATCAGGGAAATGCAAGCCAAAACTACACTGAGGTATCACCCCACACCCATCAGAATGGCTATCATCAAAGAGAACACAAATAGCAAATACTGGTGAGGATGTGGAAAAAGGGGGACCCTCTTACACTCTTGGTGGGAATGTAAATGGGCGCAGCCACTGCGGAAAGCAATATGGAGGTTTCTGAAAAAAACTAAAAAGAACTACCATATGACCCAGCAATTCCACTCCTGGGTGTACATTGTGCAAAAATGAACATGCTAACTTGAAAAGATACATGTATCCCAATGCTCATAGCATGTTATTTACAGCTGCCAAGATACAGAAGCAACCCAAGTGTCCATCAACAGATGGATGAAATTGTGGTGTATATACACACACACATACATAGGTTTCCCAGGTGATGCTAGTGGTAAAGAACCCACCTGCCAATGCAAGAGGCTTAAGAGATATGGGTTCAGTCCCACGGTTGGGAAGATCCCCTGGAGGAGGGCATGGCAACCCACTCCAGTATTATTGCATGGAGAATCCCATGGACAGAAGATCCTAGCAGGATACAGTCCATAGGGTCGCACAAAGTTGGACACAATTGAAGCAACTTAGCATGCACACATGAATATATAGATACACACACACACACACACACACACACACACAACACACACACACTCAGACATATACCATGGAATACTATGCCACCATTAAAAAGAATGAAAATTTGCCATTTGCAGCAACTTGGATAGACTTGGAAGACGTTATGCCAGGTGGAATGTCAGACAGAGAAAGACAAATACTGTAAGACATACAGAGTCTACAAAATATAACAAACTAGTGAATAAAACAAGAAAGAAGTAAACTCACAGATATAGAGAATGAAATAGTGGCAACCAGTGTGGAGAGGGGAAGGAGAGGGGCAATATAAGAATAAGGGAGAAAGGGGTTATTATGGGATTGTATGAAATCATGTATGTGAAACTTGAAAACTGTAAAGCACTATAGAATTGAAAGGCGCTTTCAGTCAATTTTTTAAAAAGTGTGAACTATTACCTAGAATAAAAGTGGCCTCAAAACTTGAAAAAAAATTTTTTTAATAAATAAATTTTAGGGAATTCCCTGGCAGTCCAGAGGTTAGAACTCCAGGTTTCACTGATAAGGGCCTGGGTTCAATCCCTGGTCAGGGAACTAAGATCCCACAAGCCATGCAGTGCAGCCAAAAATAAATAAAATATATAAATAAATTTAAAATTTTTAATTCTCTCTTTAGAGAGGTTCTCCATGACTAACCTTAATAAGCTATCTCCTTTCCATCACTCTCATCCCCTCATCTGCTTTATTTTTATTCATAATCCTGCCATTGACTACCATCATTTTAAATGTGTCTTGGCTGATTATTGTATATCCCTCCCATTGCAATGTCACCCTGTGAGCAGGGACCATATCTTGCCCCAGTGTCAGAAATGTGTCATAGATCCCAGAGGGAAAGAGTGAAAATCACCCCAGAGTTGCTCACCTGCCCAGCTGTGTGCATCTCCACACACTATCCAGGGCTGGTTGATGTCACACCCAGGATTGAACCTGGCACACCATCAGTGCTCAGTAAATGTTTGCTGAGTGAATAAAGAAATGAATGTCTGAACGAACTTTTAATAGACGGACATATACCTTCCAGAGGGACAAGCAAAACCTTTTAAGAGGAAAACACCTAGAAGAGCCACTGGCGTAGAGGAGTTATGCCATATGTGGTGGTGACAATAATTATACTAAAGTGTGAATGACTTACCTGAGTCTCTTTCTTTTAGCAGAAAGAAGAGAGCCCTGAGAAGATTGGGAGGAATCAGTTCCAGAGACACAAAAATCTTCTTTGGAGTTTTTCTCCAATAACTGTATCATTTCCTTTTTCTTTTCAAAAATTGTCTGTTGGTGTGGGCCTCTGCTTGCCTGCTCCCCTCCCTGCTGTAGGACATCTAGACAGGAGCCCCCATCAGAGGAGCTACAGCTTCAGATTCGTGATCAGGAAGCCCACAGCCCCCTCAAGGGATCAAAGGGGCCACACCTACGTGTCGGGACTAGGAGAGCAGGGAGTGACCGTCTCTTACTGGCCATCCACCCCCAGGTTCCTCCAGGCCCTATTCCTGGCTGCCTTGAGAGGCTACAAATGTGCAGCGGAAGGACTCTGATTTCTAGAATCTGGATCCTGTCCTGGCTCTCGACCTTCCAGTACATTCTATGCCTCAGTCGCCTTACCCACTATTGGATATGCCTGGTTTTATTTCACCCCCACATCTTTGGGAAACAGTTGTGCTACTGCCCCATTTCACAGCTGGGGAGGTTGAGGCCAGAGACTTGCTTGCTCACACATTATGAGAGTGTCCTAAACCAGGCCTCCCACCCAGCTGACCTGTGCTCCCATCCCCTATCACGCTGCCTTAGGCAGGTGCTCTGCCCAGGGATCTTCGGTTTCCCTATCAGGAAAATGAGGCGGACAGAGGCCCCTCTTCAAGTTTATTGTGAACACCGAGTCACTTGAAAAATGACTCACGGAAGCGTTTGACCCAGGAGGGGCTCGTCAAACGTCTCCTTCCCTCCCATGGGAAGCCCTGCATCCGCTCCCATGGACCGCAGCCTTAGAAGAGTGGCTTCTTCCGTTCCCCGTGGGAGTGGGATGAGGGTGTGGGGAGGCACAGATGGAGGATGGGTGGGAGGACCCGCAGGGGCACGGTGCCCACCAAGCCCGGCGTGGGGAGGGGCTGGGGCTGACAGCCCACGTGCCAGGACCCTGGACCCCCTCCCCACCTGTCCCCACGGGGACGTGGTGCCTGCTGCCATCCGCGCTCCAGCAGGGCTGCGAGGATCTGGCAAAGGAAACTAGACAGAGAGGAAAGAGCAGCCCCCTCCCAGCTTTTGTCTCTTCTTTGCAGAGCTGATTTTTGGTGGGTTTTTTTTTTTTAATCCAGCCACGCTGTGGTCCCATCCGGGGCCCCCTGCCTCCTCCCATCTCCTCACTGGTGGCTGTCACACGATAGACATTTTTAGTGGTGACAGCTGGCCTTGTGGAACTCGGCTCGAGTACGGGAATGGTTTTTTAAAAAACTAGCGAGCCAAACCACCGTCACTTTAAATAGCACTGCCTGGGGAGGAGAGGCGGGGAAACACGTGCAGGCAGGAGCTCCGTGTCCCCACGTCCCCACGTCCCCACGTAGGGCTGGGCTTCCACACGCAGCAGCTTTGATAGAGGGAGGTCCTAGCCGCTAGGACCTCAGAACCCCTGGCTCCCCCCTCTGCATTTGACTAAGGGAGAAACTGAGGTCCAGAGCGGGAGGACGTCACATCCAGGATCACACGCGCTTGTGAGTGGCATGGTGTGTGTGCGCATGCGGGTCCGGTGCCACGCCCTTCACTGTGACATGGCCCCGCCCCCCGATGCCCCCTGTCCTTTCCAGACCTTGGAGACAGCCCACTGCAATGGACTGAGGACCGCTGCTGAGACCAATGTTCCCAGACTGAGCCACCATGAAAGTCGAGCCCCCCCACCCCCACTTCGCCCCGGAGTCTAGAACAGGCTGGACCTCAGTTAACATCTGTAAAGGAAAGACAGGTCCAGGCTTGGATTCCCAGGGGTCCACAAGCCTCCGGGGGACCCTTCCTCTTTGTAACTGCAGGGATCTGAAGCCTGTGGGCTCCCCTTGGCCCGTCCAACACCAAGACCTGTCATGTCTGTCCCCGCCACATTCCCTTCGGTAGCGTGAAACTGACCACCACGGGCCACTGACATCACAAAATGGATGGATGCCACCACTGCTTCACACGCAGATCGCGAGCTCCACAAGCCCAGGAGACCCGGGCTCCGATCCTGGCTCTTCTCCTCCTTGCTGTGGACCCAGCAGTTCATGCCACACTGAGCCTCTATCAGCATCTTTGTGGGTGAGGAGAAGACTATCTGTGGACCTGCCTGTGAGAATCAATTAGAAAAATACATGTAGCACCCAGAGCCCAGCACCCAGAGCCCAGCACCCGCCTCAGTAGGTGGCGGCCGTTCCTAAGCTTACTAAGGCGACACGGTTCCTTGTCCCTTCACCACCCAGGTCACCCCTCTCTGGACATCTGCCCCTTGGCTCTGACACCCGTAAAGGGCAGCCGATGCTCAGCACTGAGCCGGGAGAGTAGACGAGGACACTCCCCTTCCTTGTTCCAGAGACCACGTTGCTCCTGGTGTCACCTAAGGCTGAATTCCCCAAGGCTTTCCCAGCCCTGCCCTTTCCTGCCTAGTTCTCTCCATGACGCTTGCCTTCAATGCCCTGTTGGTTGGTTTCATGTGCATCTCCCCGCCACCTACACAATGGGTCTCCGTGAGGGCAAAGGGTTTGCTGCAACATTCAGAGTCCTACCTGGCACATCCCGGGAATTTAACACACAACCATGAGGCTCAACGGGGCTTCTCTGGTAGCTCAGCTGGTAAAGAATCTGCCTGCAATGCAGGAGACCCCGGTTTGATTCCTTGGTTGGGAAGATCCACTGGAGAAGGGATAGGCTACCCACTCCAGTATTCTTGGGCTTCCCTGGTGGCAAAGAGAGAGACCAGGTGGCTCAGTCAGTAAAGAATCCATATGAAACACGGGAGACCTGGGTTCAGTCCCTGGGTTGGGAAGATCCCCCGGAGAAGGGAACAGCTACCCACTCTAGTATTCTTGCCTGGAAAATTCCATAGACAGACAAGCCTGGCAGGCCACAGTCCATGGGGTCACAAAGAGTCAAACACAACTGAGCAACTTTCACTCACTCATGAGGCTCTAACGTGGCCCTGGGGGCACCTCAGCAAACTGACAGCTTCTCCCTGTCTCATTCAGAACAACCTGGGCAGTTGTGGGAGATGTTAAAAATTAGAGAAAGGAAACACGAAGTGGAAGGGAGAGATGAGGGAACAACTCCATAGCAAGAGCGAACCTTTGCATCCTAAGAACCTCAGTTTAAATATAAACCTCTGCTCTCCTCTGCTGACCTGCTGGGTGTCTTTCATTTGATGTGAAAACACCCTGGGAGGTGAATTTTTTTTACCATCTCTTTACCCAGTTTAACAGAGAGGGCCACTGAGGCTCAAAGAGGTGAGTACACTTGCCCAAAGACACAACACAAAGTGTGGGACTTAGAATTCTAACCCAGCTCTGACCCTAGTGCCTGAACTCTTGCTATTAGCAACCTACTGATAATCTTCAGCCCTGCCCAAGAGTCATCCTGCAGCAGGGCAAAGAGAAAATCCTCTTCACCATAAGGAAGATTCAGAAATTAAACAGGTTGGGGACTTCCCTGGCGGTCCAGTGGTGAAGACTCCATGCTTTTACTGCAAGGGACACAGGTTTGATCCCTGGTCAGGGAACTAAGATCCCACATGCCATAGAGTGTGGCCAAAATTCTTTTTTAATTAAAAAATTAAGCAGGCTGTTATGTAAAGCAGGGAGCTCTCCATCACTAGAAGTATTCAAGCAGAGGCTTAGCAACCCCCAGAGATGGACAGGATGCCAGGGTCCCAGCACTGACTGAGAGTAGGTGTCAACTAGAGGGACTTTAGGGTCTCAATGCTGACTTTTTGATTCTGTGATCTATACCACAAGCTGTGAACTGTGGGTCTGTGCTTCCATAACCAACACAGTTACTCTATGTTTCAAGGCTTAGAAAAGAAAAAATAACCCAAAGGGTTAAAAAAATGTACTAGCATATCATGTCACACACTGAGAAACACACTTATTTTTACATAAGAAAAATTTTCATTAATAATAATATCTAATATTTCATGGAGTTACTACATGCCAGACTATAACAAGTATTTTACTATATCAAGTTATTTAAATATATTATCCCATTTAATCCACACTGCAATCCTGTGTAGTGTATCCTATGATCGTACGTGTGGATTAGTCAGCTTTCTGCTTCAATCCTGCTGTGTAACAAACTGCCCCACCAATGCAGAGGCTTGCCACAATTTCTCTTCCTCTCTCATAGGCCTGCAGGTCAACCCGGGTGACACTGCTTCATTCGGTGGGTCAGCTTGATTTAGCTCCAGTCCACGGGTCGGATTCAGGTCAGCTCCATGAGTGTCTCCTTCTAGAGGCATCAGCTATGTGAGACATTTTGCCTTGTAGCGCATGGTGGAAGATCAGGCAGCCAAGCCGCAAACTCAACCATTTATCAAGCTTGTGCTTTGGTCACATCCACTAATGTCAAACTGGCCAAGGCAAGTCACATGGCCTAGCCCACACTTCAGTGGGCTGGGGATTATCCTCTTGCGACTGCAGTGGGAGGTGTACCACAAATTCACGTGGCAAAGAGCATGGATATATCATCCTGTTACAGGAGGGAATGAAAATTTGAGAATAATATCCAATCTACCCCCAAGAGGTGTCACCGGTGAGAACCCAGCCTCACCTAACAACACAAGTGGCCCAAGGTCACGTGGCTGGTAACTGGAATTCCAGCCGAGATTCTGACCTAGGTTGTCTGACGTCGAAGCTCTCTGCTCCCACAGGTGGTAGGGCAAGTACCTGATACATACTAGGTGCTCCATAAATCATCAGTTCATTGTTAAGGTATGCACTTCAAACGGATGCAGTGTATTGCCTGTCAATGAAACTGTTAGACAATCTTTAAAAAGAAAACTTAAAGCACAAGAGAGAAATGATCAGTCGATGCCTTCATTAGCTGCTAGTACCTGGTCCAAGACTTGGTTTTGAAGCATGTCAGCAGAGGATTAGAGCTCAGCTTCCACAGTGAGAACCTAGAAGTCTCTGTGATGTCCATAAGGGGCTGTTCACAGGGGAGGTCAGGCCTCCACGGTGAGGCTGCTCTGGAGAAGAGGCCAAAGGAGGTCTCGTTCTTCAGAACCAAAGCTTGAGAGTGAGCGACTACAGTCAGCCTGGACATCGAGGAGGTAAGGAGAGAGGTGGGTGCACTGCTTGCTTGGGTCTGCCCCAAACATCCCTCGCACTGAACCAAAGAGAGTGATGCCCCGCACTCAGGCAGTGAGCTGGGGTGGTCTGCGAGATGCAGGGGTCAGGGCCAAGGCTGTGGGCCAAGGTCAGTCCAACACTACCTCTGCCCTTGCACCTCCTGCGTTGCAGAAGGGTGACCACAGTGAGGTTGTAGCCCTTGCCCAGAAAGGGCCCTTTGCCTTGCAACCCAGAATTTGGGTCCCACGTTGCCTCTGAGCCCCAGATTCCTCCTTAGTTAAAAATAAGAGGGCAGGAGAGGAGGTGGTAAAAGATGATAAATAAAGGGAAAGGTTGGACCATCTGTTCTACCTGTCCTAGCAAACTGTATCACCTGGTGCCCAAACACAGAGGAGGAACATCCCAGCTAATTGGTGAAGCCAGGAGAGTGCCGGGCTAGCTGCACTGGGCGGCCCCCCATGACTTAATAGGTCTGGGCCATGATGGGCTGCAAACCTCCCCAAACCAGAAACCAGAGAGTATCGTGCCTGGCGGGGAAACACGCTACCACTGTGAAGTCATCTTGCTAAAAACAGCGAACTCAAATCTGGAAGAGCCTCAGACCCAAATACCAATTTACAGAAAATACAGAGAGCAGAGAAACAGGTTAGAAACTGCCACGGAGACGTAATCGGCAAGATCCAGATCAAGGGGAACTCTTCATGACAAATATATCGCAAGGAAAACGAGACTCAGAGAGCCTATTTAAGGACAGATTAAAAACACTTGTCAATTTCAGTGTGTGGTGCTTATTTAGATGCTGATTCAAATGAAAATAACCACATATGAGTGCATGTTGTATATATTTTCACAAATTAAATACATAAATATATGTTAAATACCTAATATAAGAATACCCTAAATTTTATATTAAATAGATAAGTGTTTATATATTTAATATAAATTGAGACCATTGGAAATGTAATGACACCGTGTGTTTCATGTGTATAATTAGATATGAAATATATTTACAGTTAGAAATGTGATTACTTGATTTGAGGTTTTTAGGTGTTAGAGTGATAGGTTACAAGTTTTTCTTTTTTAATTAATTTTTATTGGAGTATAGTTGCTTTACATGTTGTGTTATTTTCTACTGTACATGAACCAGCTATACATGTCTGTATATATACACATATACACATGTATCACTTCCGTCGCTCAGTCGTGTCCGACTCTTTGCAACCCCATGAATCGCAGCATGCCAGGCCTCCCTGTCAATCACCAACTCCCAGAGTTCACCCAGACTCATGTCCATCGAGTCAGTGATGCCATCCAGCCATCTCATCCTCTGTCGTCCCTTTCTCCTCCTGCCCCCAATCCCTCCCAGAATCAGAGTCTTTTCCAGTGAGTCAACTCTTCGCATGAGGTGGCCAAAGTACTGGAGCTTCAGCTTTAGCATCATTCCTTCCAAAGAAATCCCAGGGCTGATCTCCTTCAGAATGGACTGGTTGGATCTCCTTGCAGTCCAAGGGACTCTCAGGAGTCTTCTCCAACACCACAGTTCAAAAGCATCAATTCTTCGGCGCTCAGCCTTCTTCACAGTCCAACTCTCACATCCATACATGACCACAGCTTTTTTGGATTTCCTTCCCATTGGTCACCACAGAGCACTGAGTAGAGTTCCCTGAGCTATACAGTAGGTTCTCATTAGTATCATTAGTAATCTATTTCCACTCCAGTATTCTTGCCTGAAGAATCCCAGGGACAGAGGAGCCTGGCAGGCTGCAGTTCATGGGATCATAAGAGTTGGACATGACTTGGTGCTTTTTCTTTTCTTTCTGTCTCTATTTCTGTTTTGCAAATAAGATTACCTATACCATCTTTCTAGATTTTATGTGTGTGTGCTCAGTTGCTCAGTCGTGTCCGATTCTCTGCAACCCCATGGACTGTAACCCACCAGGCTCCTCCATCCATGGGATTCTCCTGGCAAGAATACTGGAGTGGGTTACCATTTCCTACCCCAGGGGATCTTCCTGGCCCAGGAATTGAGCCTGAGTCTCCTGCATTGGCAAGCAAATTCTTTACCACTGAGCCACCTGGGAAGCCCTCAGATTCTACATATATGCATTAATATAGAATACTTATTCTTCTCTTTCTGACTTACTACACTCTGTATGGCAGTCTCTAGGTCCATCCACTTGGAAAGGGCTTTATTTTCCAGAGCTGCATTCTGAAGTATTTCCAGATGAAACAATATGATGTATGGGATTTGCTTCAAGGTAAATAGAGAGGAAAAGCAAGTGGGAACAAGAGGTGAAATGACACTGATCATGAGCCGGGTGATGGACACACAAGCTCACTGCACCATCCTCTCCATTTTTGGTAAATACTTTATATTTTCCATCCTGATAAATTAAAGCTAAATAACCCCCATAAGAAAAAAAATTTAGAAAGCTTCTTTTTCCACTTTTTATTGGAAACACAAAGAAACATAAAATTTACTGCCTTAGCCATTTTTAAGTGTGCCATTCTGTAACATTAAGCATATTCACACTATTAGGCAACCATCACCACCATCCGTCACCAGAATCCTTCTCATCTTGCAAAACTGGAACTCTGTCCCCGTCAAACAATTCCCCATTTCTCCCTCCCTACAGCCCCTGGACAGTTCAGTTCAGTCGCGCAATCGTGTCCGACTCTTTGCCATCCCATGGACTGTAGCACGCCAGGCCTCCCTGTCCATCACCAACTCCCAGAGCTTGCTCAAACTCATGTCCATCGAGTTGGTGATGCCATCCAACCATCTCATCCTCTGCTGTCCCCTTCTCCTCCTGCCTTCAATCTTTTCCTAGCATCAGGGTCTTTTCAAATGAGTCAGTTCTTCACATCAGGTGGCCAAAGTATTGGAGTTTCAGCTCTCACTGTTCCAACTCTTACATTCAAACATGACTACTGGAAAAACCATACCCTTGACTAGACAGACTTTGTTGGCAAAGTAATGTTTCTGCTTTTTAATATGCTGTCTAGGTTGGTCATAACTTTCCTTCCAAAGAGTAAGCGTCTTTTAATTTCATGGCTGCAATCACCATCTGCAGTGATTTTGGAGCCCCCCAAAATAAAGTCAACCACTGTTTCCACTGCTTCCCCATCTATTTGCATGAAGTGATGGGACCAGATGCCATGATCTTAGTTTTCTGAATGTTGAGCTTTAAGCCAACTTTTTCACTCTCCTCTTTCACTTTCATCAAGAGGCTCTTTAGTTCCTCCTCACTTTCTGCCATAAGGGTGGTGTTATCTGCATATCTGAGGTTATTGATATTTCTCCTAACAATCTTGATTCCAGCTTGTGCTTCATCCAGCTCGGCATTTCTCATGATGTACTCTGCATATAAGTTAAATAAGCAGGGTGACAATATACAGCCTTGACGTACTCCCTTTCCTGTTTGGAACCAGTCTGTTGTTCACTAGCTTTCTAAGGGCCACTTGACTTCACATTCCAGGATGTCTGGCTCTAGGTGAGTGATCACACAATCATGGTTTTATCTGGGTCATGAAAATCTTTTTTTGTAAAGCTCTTCTGTGTATTCTTGCCACCTCTTCTTCATATCTTCTTCTTCTGTTAGGTCCATACCATTTATGTCCTTATATTGTGCCCATCTTTGCATGATGTCGGAGAAGGCAATGGCACCCCACTCCAGTACTCTTGCTTGGAAAATCCCATGGATAGAGGAGCCTGGTGGGCTGCAGTCCATGGGGTCGCTAAGAGTCGGACACAACTGAGCGACTTCACTTTCACTTTTCACTTTCATGCATTGGAGAAGGAAATGGCAACCCACTCCAGTGTTCTTGCCTGGAGAATTCCCAGGGACAGGGGAGCCTGGTGGGCTGCTGTCTATGGGGTCGCACAGAATCGGACACGACTGAAGTGACTTAGCATAGCATTGCATGATGTCCCCTTGATATCTCTAATTTTCTTGAAGAGATCGATAGTCTGTCCCATTTTATTGTTTTCCTCTATTTCTTCGCATTGATCGCTGAGGAAAACTTTCTCATCTCTCCTTGCTATTCTTTAGAACTCTGCATTCAGATGGATTTATCTTTCCTTTTCTCCTTTGCTTTATCTTCTCTTCTTTTCTCAGCTATATGTAAGACCTCCTCAGACACCATTTTGCCTTTTTGCATTTCTTTTTTTGGGGGATTGTCTTGATCACTGCCTCCTGTACAATGTCACAAATCTTTGTCCATAGTGCTTCAGACCCTGTCTATCAGATCTAATCCCTTGAATCTATTTGTCACTTCCACTGTATAATCGTAAGGGCTTTTACTTAGGTCATACCTGAATGGTCTAAGATCACGGCATCCGGTCCCATCACTTCATGGGAAATAGATGGGGAAACAGTGGAAACAGTGTCAGACTTTATTTTTCTGGGCTCCAAAATCACTGCAGGTGGTGACTGCAGCCATGAAATTAAAAGACGCTTACTCTTTGGAAGGAAAATTATGACCAACCTAGATAGCATATCCAAAAGCAGAGACATTACTTTGCCAACAAAGGTCCATCTAGTCAAGGCTATGGTATTTCCAGTGGTCATGTATGGATGTGAGAGTTGGACTGTGAAGAAAGCTGAGCGCCGAAGAATTGATGCTTTTGAACTGTGGTGTTGGAGAAGACTCCTGAGTCCCTTGGACTGCCAGGAGATCCAACCAGTCCATTCTGAAGGAGATCAGCCCTGGGTGTTCATTTGAAGGACTGATGTTGAAGCTGAAACTCCAATACCTTTGCTACCTCATGTGAAGAGTTGACTCATTGGAAAAAACCCTGATGCTGGGAGAGATTTGGGGCAGGAGAAGAAGGGTACGACAGAGGATGAGATGGCTGGATGGCATCACCGACTCGATGGACATGAGTTTGGGTAAACTCCAGGAGTTGGTGATGGACAGGGAGGCCTGGCATGCTGCGATTCATGGGGTCGCAAAGAGTCGGACATGACTGAGCGACTGAACTGAACTGAACTGAATGGTCTAGTGGTTTCCCCTACTTTCTTCAATTTAAGTCTGAACTTGGCAATAAGGAGATCATGATTTGAGCCACAGTCAGTTTTCAGTCTTGTTTAGCTGACTGTGTAGAGCTTCTCCATTTTCAGTTGCTAAGAATATAATCAATCTGGTTTCAGTATTGACCATCTGTTGATGTCCATGTGTAGAGTCATCTCTTGTATTGTTGGAAGAGGGTGTTTGCTGTGACCAGTGCGTTCTCTTGGCAAAACTCTGTTAGCCTTTGCCCTGCTTCATTTTGTACTCCAAGGCCAAACTTGCCTGTTACTCCTGGTATCTCTTGAGTTCCTACTTTTGCATTCCAGTCCCCTATGATAAAAAGGGCATCTTTTGTCTTTGCTGTTAGTTCTAGAAGGCCCTGGACACCACACATAGCCTCTGGACACCACCATTCTATTTTCTGTCTCTATGAATTTGACACCTTTGGTATCTCATAGGGGTGGAATCATACAGCATTTGTCCATTTGTAACTGACTTATTTCACATAGCAGAGGAGCCTAGCGGGCTACCGTCCATGGGATCACAAAGAGTCAGACACAACTTAGTGAGTCAACAACAATGTCCTCAAGCTGCATTCATGTTGCAGCATGAGTCAGGATTTCCTTCCTCCTTAAGCTGATATTCCATTGCACGTATAGAGCACATTGTGTTTATCCATTCATCCATCAGTGGTCACCTGGGTGGCTTCCACAATCTGACTACTGTGAATAATGCTGTGATGAACATGGCTGTATAAATATCCTTTTAAGTTACTCTAAGAAGATAATTAAGGCAGCCATTCTTTCCACCCCAGAAGTGGGAACTCATGCCCTGACATTCCTGCAACATTCAAAATAAGACACATTAGCAGATTTCCGTGGAGGTCCAGTGGTTAAAACTCCATGCTTCCAGTGCAAGGGACACCAGTTCAATCCCTAATCAGGGAACTAACTAAGAATCTGTCTGCCATGTGGCATGATCAAAAATTTTTAAATAAATAAATGAAAATTGCTGGGCACCTGCTAAATGTCAGGCACCATGTTAGAGTCTATGGATCCCCCAGTGAGCAAGACAGATACACATTTGGCTGAGTGGAGCTGCCTGTCCCATGGGGCCTGTCAGGGCAAGGGGCCTCAAGGGCATGGGGACAGGGCATTGCAGGTCAGGCCTGTGTTTTAGGGAGCTCTGGCAGGGTGTCAGGTTGAAAGGGAACAAGTTTACCAGCCAAGCAAAGGGCAACAGCAGAGCCATTCCACAGACCCCCATCAATGTCACTGTCCTGCCCCATCCAGGATGTGACCCCTCATCCCTTCCCTCCGTCCCTCCGACCACTGGACTCAGGCAGCCCTGCCTGTCAGGCCGGCCAGCCCAGCAAGACTCAAGGGGTCACCTCTGCTTTTAAAGTGAAAGCGTTAGTCGCTCAGTTGTGCCCAAATCTGCGACCCCATGGACTGTAGCCCTCTAGGCTCCTCTGTCCATGGGATTCTCCAGGCAAGAATACTGGAGTGGGTAGCCATTCACTTCTCCAGGGGATCTTCCGGACCCAGGGATGGAATCCAGGTCACCCACATTACAGGTGGCTTCTTTGCCACCTGAGCCACCAGGGAAGCCCTTACAGGAGAGGGCTTGCCCTAAAGACAAGCTTTTGGAGAGAAGTGGAATGCCTTTCTTTCCTCTTTCCTAATCAGTGTCCAGGAAAGGAGGGTGGTTCTTGAAGTGATGATGGCTTCTTTTCAGAACCTAAGGAAGCTGTGCCCGTGCATTCTCTCTGCTCACTGTGAGCCCGCATGTGCCAAGGCTTGAGGGACCATCAGGGAGACGGAGGTGGGCACACCCCAATTTCTGTTCTCAAGGGGTTCTCAGTCTAATTGGAGAGCCAGACACACACCCAATGGCAATGCATCCAGGAAAGTGCTGTGATGGGAGAAGTACAGGCACAAAGAGGGCCCCCAGCCCACTGCAAGGGTACACCTGGGCCAGAAGGCATGCCGGGGCTGACTCTGGAGCATGGGGAAGCAGTGTGCCTCTTGGGCTCAGAGGGGAGGGTGGCCATGGCTCAGCGTGAAGCGGGGCTCCAGGAAAGAGGCTGAGCAGTGGGCAGAGCCAGGGAATGGAGGGCCTGCAGGCGAAAGGTCTGGATTTTACCCAAAGCATTAGGGAGCCATCGAAGACTGTTCAGTAAGAGAGAGAGAGCTGAGCACATATGCCCTCGAAAGTTCCATCACTCCGGCTGCTGTGGCCAAGACGGGAAGTAGGAGGGGGCAGGGTGGAAGATGGCAGATGGGTTGGAGGGTTCACAGCATCACAGAGGGTCTCCAGTGCCTTCTTGGGAACCTGCCTACAGGGCAAACCCCCTCCCCACCACTCTCAGCACTGGAAAACTCCAGAAATGACTAGGGCCACTTCTTTGGCCTCCACCCTAGTCCCCTGCCAAGGCATTCAGGAAGACATGGCTAAAATCACAGAGCTGCAAAGAGTCCACATGGGCCTGAATGGGTAGGAAGTTGGGATGAGATCAGAGAGGCTCGCTGGCACACCTGGCATTTGCAAAGCCTTGAGGTCATCACTTATCTGGGCTTCATTTTCCTCGCCTATAAAATGGAGATAATGCATATGCTTCCCCTTCAGGGAGGCAGAGACAATCATGAGAAAATAAAATCCAGTGCTACCACGGTGCTTGCTCAACAAGGGTTAGTTACTGATCATCAGTAGCAGTATTACTATGACACATATCCCAGCAGTTCACAAACTCTCAACCCCTCCACCGCAAGCAGCTTGATTCAAGTGTTCCTGGTCTTTGCTACCTGCTTTTTTGTGACTCTTTCTGCTCTGAAGAGTCCCCTCCCTGATTCTCAAGCCAGTGAAATCCTGCCTATGCCTCAAAGCCTAGCCCAAAGGTCACCTCCTCTGCAAAGCCTGCCCGGATTCCCCCTCCCCTCAACACAGAGACTCTCACACCCACAACCTGCAGGGCTCACCTCTCGTGCCAGTTCCCAGTTTCCCATGAGGTAAGAAGCTTGTGTCGCCTTGTCACCTCCCCCTTTGGTCTCTGAGGGCTGAGATTGCAGCATAAGGGCTGGCATGGAGCCGAAGTTCAGTAAATGTGGGATGGCTGTGTGGACAGATGGACAGAAGAATGGGAGAAATGAGCTTTCTGCATCAGTCAGAACCAGTTGCAAGGACAGAAACCCAACTCAAACTACTGTAAACCGGAAGGCAGAGACTGCTTCAGGCAAAGCTGGATCCAGGTGTTCAAACAATGGCCTCTCTTTCTTTTTCTCTGTCTCTCTTCATCTCTCAGCACTGTTCTCTATTATGTTGGCTTCATTTTTTCCCAGGCTGTCCACTGATGGTTGACCATATATCTTATACTCTACCAACCTTGACCACCAGCAGAAAAGAGTTTCACATTCCCCTTTATCTGAGCCCACGTCTCAGGATTATGTCTCATTGGCCTGCCTTGGGTCACATGATGACACCCACCAAGCACTCCTGGCCAGGCCAGGACCACAGGCTCATCCCCAGCAGAGGATGAGGAAACCACTTGAACCAGGAAACTGAGGGTGAGGCTGGGGTGCTGGGCAGGCAAAAACAACGGCCACATCACATGTTCCCAGCCCCATCCCCAGTAGTGGATCTGCAGGCCAGGTCTGGCTCTGACCAAAGTGGAAAGAGTAGACAAGAGGGCCCTCCTCAGAGAACTCAGCCCCAAAGAGGAAACGGATGGGTAAACATATCACTAGGAGCCTCATTGTCCGGCCACAGGAGCCAAGCAGATGGCCTGAAGGAGGTGACCAGGGAGGAAGCCTCCTAGGTGGTCAGGAGGGGCATCCCCAGGAGAAGCTGAGAAGGGTCATCACACCCACCTTGGCCAGGCATCCCAGATCCTCCTCCCACGGGCTCATCTGCCACCACACCCCCACCAGGCCACACCCAGATGGGGTATGACGAGGCCCACGGGTCTCCAGCTCCCCCTGGCTCTGATCCGGAGGGTGGTTTCCCCCAACGCACGAGAGAAGGGCACCGCACCCCACAGTGTGCACTCAAGGCAATAAGAACTGGAGTCATTTAGATGGCAATCAATTCAAAAGCTGTCACCTCCTCTTCCGTCCTCCTAGGAACCATGACAATAATAATAACAATATGCACGCCACACCCCGTGCAACCCCAGCAAGTGGCTGCATGCCACGTTATCACCATTTCCAGACAAGGACTCGAGGGCCACAGAAGGACATCCCCTGCCCAGTGTCCCACAGTAAGCGCCAAGCTGGGACTGGAGCCTGGGTCTGGGTGATCCCGGAGCTGTGTTTTCAATGCTTCGCTGCTGCCTTTCACCCCAGCCCACTGTCTCCATACTCAGATGCCCGTCACCACTGCCTGGAGAGCTGCGTAGAAAGCCTTATCCCTGGACACTGCTTCGGATCTTCTGCACCAGGGGCTCAGGACAGAAGGAGCCCAGGAATCTGCATTTTGCCAGTCTCCAGGTAGACTCTGATACAGCCAGACTATCAGGAGCCTGAGAAAACCATTCGGTTTCCAGAATATCCCCATCAAAAGGGTGAGGAGCCAGGTAGAGACAGTCCCCAAGGGCCCCACTGGGGAAGGGACCTCAGTGACAAACACCCGCCTTGGTCTTCCTTCCCCTTCCTTGTGGCCCCACATATTCTAATTTTTTAGCTTAAATGTTCAGAGTCCCCGCCCCTGTTCAAGCACAAATGTGTAGTTTCCACCAGAATTTCAGGGGGTATGGGGGGAAGGTCTCAGGCCAACACTTGCTGTGTGTTCCAATCTTCTCATGAAAAAAAGGCCCTCAACCCTGAAGATAGATTTTTTCCCTACCGTCTGAATTGCATTTGTGAAGGGGTCATTGATTCGCTTCCCCATTTTTTATTAATCAAAGACAAACCATAGCCAGCCAGGCCTCTGATCTGGGGGATGTGGCCACTCTGAGATGACCCCATCCTCACCCGGACCACAGACACCCAACGTTTCTGAAGGGATCCCGGGAGCTTTGTTCCTACTGGACTTTCTCGAGAATCCAGAACACTCCAGAAGTCCGGGAGCCCGAGGTGCCAGTTAGGGCGCCTGGGTTCCAGGCAGAGGGCACAGAAAGTAGGCTGAGAACAATCTGCCAAGATTACCTTGGAAGCAAAACACCCAGGTGCTGTGAGCAGTAAGGCAGGGCTTCCTGCCAGTCCCTGTAGATGTGACCAGAGCCCAGGAGCGCGTCCCCAGGGTCTCTTGGCCACAGGGCCAGAGCAGAGCAAACCAGAGCGGTGACACAGTCAGAGCTCATTTTCAACAGCAGAGCTCCAAACACACACACCCCCACCCCACCCCCATGCAACTCGCTGGGCCTGCAGACCCCCAACATCTGGCCTGAATCCGAAGCGAGAGTGTGAAAATGACCTCCCCTATTTCCCAGGGCTGGTCCCTGACAGTTGGGAGAGTCAGAGGAGGAGAAGGCTCCTCTTGGATCTCACACAGAAGAAGCTCATTCAGCAGACATTTGCCAAAGTCTCAGTTTCCCCTCCCAGGAACAGGGATGCTGAGCCTCCTCCACCCCGAGCCTGCAATTCTGCCCTCTCCCTGCCTGACTCCTGGAACAGCTCCAGGACGGCAGCAGACCGGCTCCTGCTGCAACCCTGCCCTGGAACAAGCCAGGACCTGGAAACAGGGGCCCCTGGGCTGGGTCCAGGCTCTGCCACTGACCCCTTAGGCTGGACATCCTGCCTGAAAAACAGTCACCCATCCATTTGAGATCAAATCAATACTCCTCCCCGTGATTCCAGGTCCTTCAGAGGCCCCCCACTCGACTCACCACCTCTCACACTGGCCTCAGCCCCGAGACCCCTCTAATAAGCCTGAGAGCCCTTCCTCATGCTGTTCCCTCCGACAGGAACACCTTCACCTGCTCCTGATCTGGCCAGCCCGGGGCCCAGCTTCATAACACCGTCCAGTATCTTGGGCCTTTTTCAGGCCCCTGGGCCACCCTCCCTACGAATCAGGTGGGGTTATCATGATGTGTTATTGATGGTTGAATGTGATCCCCCCTCTCATGCGCACTCGAACCCCAAAGCACCAGACACACAGTTGACAACGTTTGGCCAACGGAGACTGGAAAGGTTTCTGTGAGATCACGGGTTTTAAAGCGCGGGCTCGGACGCCGCTGGGGGCTGATGTCAGTGAGAGGAGGGTGGGTGACTCAGGGATGGGGACAGGCGCCCGGCTCCGCCCCTTAAAGGGCTCCTGGGGGAATGCGAGAGAGTTATCCAGAGGTCTTCAGCGTCCTGAGGGTTAATTCAAAGGGTCTTTCACGAGTGTGACCTCCACCCAGGAGAGGAGCCTGCGCTCCCGCGCCGACAACGAGCTCCGCGGGCGCCCGGGTGCCCAGCGGTTCGGCGCACGTCTGCACCGGCGGCGGCGCGCCCGGGGCGATGGGGCTGGACTACAACTCCCATGATGCCGCACTCCGTGGTGTGCCCGGGCGGAGCGAGCGCCGGCAGCACCGCCCCTCACGGCCTTCTGGGGACTGTAGTTCTCCCCAGAGGGGCGCGGCCTGGGCACTAAGGCGTCTGGGCTGTCTCTTAAGGGAAATCCGGAGCCTCCGCTGCCCGCTGGTAGGGAGGGGCTGAGGACGCTGACGGCCGGGCTGGAGCTCCCTCCACTCCAGTAGCTGTGTCTCCCAGCATTATTTCTTCTTCATCTTCATCGTCGTCGTCACCACCATCAGCTGCAGCAGCATCACAAACTTCTCTATTTCGTGAGCAGCTACTTTGTGCCAGGCCCTGGGCTAATCTTTTGGAAGACAGGGATGAAGACAGACATGGTCCCCCGCCGTTGCTGGCACACAGTCCAGGCAGGGAGACAGACTTGGGAGATTTAACCGCACAAATACTTAATTACTTGTGCTGGGTCTGCAGGAGTACAGCATGAGGCTCTGAGACAGGGAAGGAGACTGTGGCTATTTCTGAGCTAAGGACAGACATACAATGTAGACAAATGGACTGGAATCTCTGAAATTCAAAGAGTGACTTTGAGGGGTGCGATGGGAAAATCCAGAACCCTTCCTGTGCAAATCTCTTCATTCTCCCCCAAAAGAAATTTGTCCAGAGAGGTTTGGGGACTTGCCAGAAGTCACACAGCAAGTCAGAGGAAGCTGGTAGGAGGAGGCAGCCCGGGAGGTTAAACGCCCCGGGGACTGGGCCTGAGTCTTCTGCCTTCTAGCTGCACCGCCATTCTCTGTCTCTCTCTCTCACACACACACCCCTCTCATCCCGCCCTGCACACAGTGGTGTGAGGAAGAGTTCCAGGGGCAAAGACGTCTCATGCCCAGTGTCTCCCTCGATGTGGCAGAGCCCAGCCCTTCACCTCCTTGCAAAAGTCTTCTCCCTGAGATGTTTCCCCATCACTGTAAAAGCGGCACAAAACACCCGACTTGTGGGGTAGTCCTGGCAGAAAAACCAAAGATGATGGACCTGAAACCAGTGTTTTACAAGCAGGAGAGGTGTCTGTGTGAGTCACTTTCTCTTCAATACTGTGCAATACTGTGGGACGACCAGGAGCCATCTGTGGACAGCCATTGGGTGCCAACCGGGGCACAGCTGCCAGTGCGGGAGGTGAGCAAAGGAGAGAGCTGGGAGTTGGAGGCCCTTCTCTCAGGAATTCAAGTTTAATCTGAGCCCTGAGGACTCCCCCCTTCAAGTCCCCAAAGTGAGGGTGGCATGTGTCTCCGTCAACAACACATTGCAGGTACTCAGCTTACATAGCAAAGCTTCAGTGCAAATATGGCCATGTCACCCCTCCTGAAAAGTCATCCGTGGCTCCCTGTGGCCCTCAGGTGAAGTCCACAGTCCGTTGTCTGATCCCTGCCCACTCCTTGCCCCAGAATTCACCAAACCCTTCTCTTCTAGGGAGGGAGGGCCTTTGGCCAAAGCTATGGGTTGGCAACCCAGAGGGTATTCCAGTCCCTCTCTCTTTCTTTTTTCTACTGTAGAGATGAGCAAAATTGTAAAACTCCATTTTTCCCAGCCTCTCTTGCAATCTGAGGCGGCCAGGTAACCCAGTTCTAGCTAATGAGAGGGAACAGAAGTCCCTGGGGAGCAATTCCTTTCTGAATAAGGAGATGGAGTCTGGCAAGGAAAAAGCCTTTTCACCCTTTGCTCTTTGGCTTTTAGCTCTTTCGTCTTCTTCCTGCCTGGAATGCAGACATGAGGCCCAGAGGTTCAGCAGCCATATTGTGTCCATGAGGCAGCAATGTGCATTTTCAAGGCCTCCCTGCTGAGGATAGTGAGAAGGAAGATAGAAAGAGCCAGGGTACCTGGTGGCATCTATAAACCTCTATACCAACCCCTGATTTCTCACCACCCCCACCCCCCAGTTTGTCGTTGTCCAAGTCAGAATCCCCATATGTTTAAGCTGCTATAGTATAGTTTATTTATTTGATATGAACACAATGCTGATGATACATGACCCTGCCTGAATGTCCCCTTGTTGCTCTCCTTGGGGTTCACTGTGCTGCAGCCTCTGTCCTGGCCTCTTTTGGTGTTTTGACTACACTGAGTTCATTTCTGCCTCAGGGCCTTTGCACTGCCCATGTCCACTCTTGACTGGCTCCTTCCATCATCCAGGCCTCAGCTGAAATGTTACCTCCTCCAAAAGGCCCTCCCTGGTCACTACACCATCTGGGGGAGTCTCTCTAGAGCCTCCCCTCTACCATTATGACCTTGCTTAATTTTACCACCATTCCTTATTGCTAGCTGATAGTTTCTCTCTACAGTTATTTCTTCATTTGCTTATTATACAGAACGTGAGCTTTGTCGGAGGGAGGTTGTCAGCATTTATGCCTGAATTATTCACCTCTGTATCCCCAGTGCAAGGCACATAGTAGGCACTCACTAAGGGTTTGTTGGATTAATTAATTAACATGTTAATTAATGCTGCTGCCCTGCCTGACATGTGCTCTCTCTCTGCCTCTTTGCTTGGGAACTGGAAATGCCCATCTTTCTTCGAGCCATCCCTCCTAGGAAAGCCTTCTTGGTGCTCCTGTATTTGGGCTGGGCCAGGTGTGGTTCCCACACTCAGGACTTTGCATGTCTCTCCTCCTCTGCCCTTTCACAGTCATGATCACAAGGCAGTCGATGTCTTCATCTGTTAGATGTCATCTCCCCTCCAGGACGTAAGCTTTAAGAGGACTGTCTTCTTTGTTCCTCATTCCGTGGCCAGTGCCTGGCACAGGTAGAAGCGTTTGGGGTTGTTTTTTCTTTGTTTTTAATTGTGTTTGTTTATTTTTGGCTGCACTGTGTCTTCGTTGCTGCATGCAGTCTTTGTCTAGTTGCGAGCAGGGGCTACTCCCTAAACGGCAATGCACGGGCTTCTCATTGCAGCGGCTTCTCTCGTTACAGATCACAGGCTCTAGGGTGCGTGGGCTTCAGTAGTTGTGGCTCACGGGCTTAGTTGCTTCACGGCATGTGGGGTCGTCCCGGATCCGGGGTCAAACCCGTGTCCCCTGCATTGGCGGGCGGATTCTTCACCACTGGACCGCCAGGGAAGTCCCAGAGTGTTTGTTGAATGAATGACTGACAGGAGCTACTTGCTGTGTGCCAAGCCCTGGGGAAGGGGCTGTTTCGATGACTTGATCACTGCCCCAGCCTGGAAGATCTCAATCTTGAGGGCAGGGACCACTCAAGTACCATCTCCCCTGCCCCACCTGCTACAGGAAAAATGAAATCAGAGCCGCACAGCCAGTTCAGATCTGCCCTGCTCTGAACAAAGGGGCAGCCGGGGCTTCTGCCCAGACAGGCGCCAGCACCAGCAACACGAGCAAAACCAGGCTGCCTGCGCAACCCCAGGGGCTCCAGGCTACTGCTCTGCAAGAGTTTGCCCCTTCCCTTCACCACATCCTTCTTCCTCAACCTTTCCCCCAAATAACAGCACAAACCCTCAGCCCTCGCGTGAAATTTTTCATCTTCTAAGCACTTTATAAACATTAGCTCATTAGCCGAGCGGCCCCTTGACACCAGGAGGGTGCTCCCTGGGTGTCTTCTGAGTCATAGTGCTGGAGTTTACCGACAAAAACAAGTTTTTCCCATAGAGCGAGTGCTGCGCCACGGCCAAGAGCACTATGTCTCAGAAAAAAGGAAGGAGGAGGAGAGAAACACTGCCTCTGGTGAGCACAGCCAAGCGCTGGGCCTGGTGTCAGCATCAAGAGAGCCGAGGGGTGCCACCCGGCTTCGGTCCCCTGCCCAGGGCCCAGGACCCCCATGCAAGAGGAGCTGCTAGAGCATTGCCCCTGGCACCCTGGCACCTCTTCCTGCCTCTCCTTCCTGATCCACATCTGCCTCCCCAGCACTGGGGAGCTCCCCACCCCACCAGCCACATGCAGCCCATCCACAGTGAGTGGAGGACCACCACCCCCGAATCTCAAAGAGGTGGCATCAGCCACTGGTGCAGAGGGCAGCTGCTTTGGGACTGGGTGACCCGGGTTCAATCCCAAATTGGCACCCACAAGCACAGGGGCCGCGGGCAAGGGGCTGAGAGTATGTCTTCCTCTCTGCAGGGCAGGGCCAGGCTGGCACCACCTCTCTCAGGGGTGGTCCTGAGCCCTCGGTGGAAGACGAGTAAGAAGCACCTGGCACTTGGGGGTCCGCACTGTTCTCAGCAAAGGGGGCAGCTCCCTCCCTCCCTGGTTGCAGGGCGTGGCAGAGGTAGGGCACAGGTCTCTGTGGAGGGACCTCAGCCCTGAGCATCACTGAAGCCCATCGCAGAAGTAGGCTCTCTCTCCCAGGGAGGGCCTGGTCTCGGCGACCCCCACCTGCATTGCCTACACACCTCATCCACGGAGGAGGCATTTGGTGAAGGCCCAACTGAGAGCCCAGAGAACACCTCCTAAACCGCTGCAGAAACTAGACTGGCTCAGGGTAAAAGCCCGGCAATACTGCTTTCTAGAACCCACTCCCCTTCTTCCCAATAGCTGTTGACTGAGCCCCTCCTGTGTGCCAGGCACCGCATTGGGCAGAGGATCCTACTTTCAAGGATAGTAAGAGAGAGCTAAGGGTCTCTCCTGTGCACACACCAGCTGCTTGCTACTTCCTCCTGCATTGAAAAGCTCCAAATATATGTGGCCCCCCAAAACCTGTGCTCTTTGAGGACAGAGAATCTATTGGGCGGGTAAGAACACTGCTGACCAACTGGGTGTCCATTTCACCCCCATCTCCCCTCCTAGCAGAACCTTGGTTTTAAGTGAGCAAGTATGCTCGTATGAAATATTCACCTCCAAGACCCCATTGCAGCTAGCTGGGCTGGTTGACCCAATTCTGACCAATGAAATGGGATTCGGAGTCTCCTGCTGGGAACACCCAGGAAATCAGTTGTTTTTCTGATTAAAAAAAAAAAAAGAGGAATTCTTTTGACAGAGGACTTTTGTCCTTTTCTCTTCACTTTTCCCCAATCTTCAGCCTAATTTTCCTGCCTGGAATGCTGTCGTGATACCTGGAGTTAAAGCAGCCATTTTGTGCCATAAGGATAAACAGCACATCCTAGGGATAGTGGAGCAGGAAGCCAGAACATCTTGAGGTTTCCCAGCTATGACCACCTTCCCTAGGACCGTCTGGGTTCTATGTGTAAGATGTCTTGCTTGGGTTTCTATAACTTGCAGCTAACTGTAACTCCTGCCTCATCACCAGGCCACCTCAGAGACCCTCACAATGCCCAGTAGAAGGGGCAACACAGAGCGGCTGCTTAATACACATGAGTGAACAACAGAGCGGATGAATGGGTGGGAGCAAACCAGCCCTGAGACTGCAGGAGCTGAACTGCAAACTCAACCCAAAGGGAAGCACAGCAGACCTGCATTCCCAGCCAGCCTTCCTCGGGCCATGCTGTGTGACCTGGAGCAAGTTTCTTCCCTTCTCTGAGCCCATTTTCCTATCTGAAGAATTCATATGATCCTTTGATGGGTTTGTCAGGGGAGCAACTAGATTCACAGGCAGTGGCCACTGTGGTTCTTCTTTCTTTTCTTTCTGGTAAGGGCGGAAGGGCACTACCATCACCGTCAAGCCAAATTCCACAGTAGGGACAATAAACGAAGAAACTGCTGGCTTTGGCTGTTATCTGGGAAGCACTGGCCTTGAAAGAGCTTGCCCCCTGTGCCAGACACCACCAGCTGTGCGTCACCTCCCTGAATCTTCACCCCACCCAACTAACTGGGTGCTCTTACTATCCCAACTTAACAAATGAGGAAACAGGCTCATGAGTTTAAAAGTTGGGCCTACTTTACAAGGTGAGCATTTGGCAGAGCAAGGACTTGTGAGCCAAAGGCATGAGGCCAGACACAACTGTGATCCCCAGTGATGGGGACGGACAGCCAGAACCTATAAGAGGTGACATCAGTTTCCCCAAGGTCCCAGGAAAAAATTCAACAGGAAGTCCCCAGGACCCAACCCCAGGTCTTTCTGCCTCCAAAGTAGTTGTCTCCTTCCAGAAGGAGCTGGCTATTGAGGGTGAGAGAAGGATAGAAGGAGAGACTGACATCAGTGTGAACCCAGCCCACAGAATGGGCTTGCTCAGCAGAGATGCTCAGAGCCACGGAGACAAACAAAAATGAATGATTCTGATGGGGACATCAAGAAAGGCTTCCTGGAGGAAGTGGCATTAAAAGGGGACATTTTTAAAGGGGTGGGAACAGGGAAGGGACTGTAGTCCCAGCCTGAAGAGCCACGGGAGGGCAGGACACTTGCTCCACCTGGTCTCTGAGTGTGGAGGAGGCCAACAGTGGAGGCAGCCCCTCATGCCTGTATCCCCCATCAGACGATGTGCCCCTCAGAGTCTTCCTCAGGACTCAGCACAGGCTGGGGATCAGGGGAGGGAGAGTGGCTGGATGGGGTCTAGCTGGGTCCCAGAACATCTTGGGGTGAGCAGGGAATGAGGGCAGGAATTTTTGCCCCATCCCAGCATAGCACACAAGGTGGCATCCTGCCTGATGGGCTCTTACCTTTTCCTGCCTCTCTCACCTCTGACATCCCCCACCCCCACCCAAAAATCTCCAGCTGCCCCTGGGCTGCAGGAAGTGCTGGCTGGCAGCGGAGGCCAGAGGGGAGGCTGGGGTGATTAGACTCACCACTCCAGAGAGGCTGTATGATTTTACTCTCCCTCCATACTTTTCTGCATATTTAACAAGCCCTCATGTGGTCCTGAGGCACAGCCAGGTTTGAGAACCACTGACTTAAGCTGCTAGAGTCTCAGTTTCCTTATCTGGAAAATGGGCCAATACATGTCCCACTCCTATAGCCTAGCTATAGAGATGGTGAGATGGTGGACAGGAGTGTTTAGCAAAGGGGAAGAGCCCTGCAGGTAGGCGCTGGTAACTGGCCTTCCACACATTCGACTAGAAACCGACCACAGCAATGGTCCTGACCTCCACCATAGCCCAGAGAGTGGCCCAGAGTCTGTGCAAGAAGTGGAAGCGTTATTTTATTTGTGAAAAATTCATTGTGACCAAGTAGTTATGCAATACCTCCCAGATCATTTTTTAAAATGCAAATTAAAAAAAATAAATAAATAAAATGCAAATTTTATCAACAAAGAGAAGAGCCTAGTGCAGTAATTAGCGGAAGGGAAAGCAGAAAAGTGAATAAAATTGAAAACCAAATCAGCCTCTTCTACCCACTCCCACACATCCCCAGCAGGAATCAAATATTAATTAATTGCTTCTTCCACTTGGACCCCCTGTTTACAGGATTCATTCATATTTGTTATAACAAACACTGCAGGAGCCAACCAACAAAGCCCATCCATCCCTTCAGAGGAAGAAATAGAATCCAGTCACCAACAGGACGGACACCAGGGTGGGCTGGACCTTGCAGAGTTCTCTCTTAAAACAAATGTACCCTAATTTCAGTCATTTGTATATGATACCAAGGAGTGGGGGTAGGGCGAGGTGTTTGATGACTTTTACCTGGAATACAAGTATTCACAGGTGTTTGGAGCTATCAAAAATTTTCATTCTTGAAAATAATAATCGCACAGAACATTTAAATAATAATCATGGTATGCAGGCACAGAGATCATTTCAACAAATTCTAAGGTCAAACACATTCTCCACACAGTGAAATAAAATTAAATTAGTAGCTATAGAGGGTTCTTTTAATCGAACTTGGTGGAAATTTGAATACTTTTTTCCAAGTTAACTCTTGAGATAAGGAATTTGAAAGGAGATTACATCCTACTTCAATGTTTCATACTATTTGAACATTAAATACAATGAGAGCATTGCACACTAAAACTTACAGGATGCAGCCAAAGCAATACTCAAAGGAAAATTCATATCCATAAATATACCTGCTGCTGCTGCTGCTAAGTCACTTCAGTCCTGTCCGACTCTGTGCGACCCCATAGATGGCAGCCCACCAGGCTCTCCCGTCCCTGGGATTCTCCAGGCAAGAACACTGGAGTGGGTTGCCATTTCCTTCTCCAATGCATGAAAGTGAAAAGTGAAAGTGAAGTCGCTGGGTTGTGTCTGACTCTTCGCGACCCCATGGACTGCAGCTCACCAGGCTCCTCCATCCATGGGATTTTCCAGGTAAGAGTACTGGAGTGGGATGCCATTGCCTTCTCCATAAATATACCTAAAAGATATTAAGTCCCTAAGAAAGAGATTCTTTTAAGAGAAAGTTGGCTTACCCATCAAACAGCCCCCAATAAGAGGAAAAACTTCTATCTAATTGCCTTGCCAAGGTTCCTTAAAGCTCCTACAAAAGACAGATTGCAAATACACAGTTTTCTTCCCATTTCCGAACTTGAGATGTATGGTGATAAAACTCCAAGAACAGCACAGATACATCAGTATATACTATTTTCTATTTCTATATTTACTATTTTCAATAGATAAAGAAAACAAGTTACAGAAAGTCTGTAATGCCCACACAGAACCCTCAACCCTGGTTCTATTCTCTTTACTGGCTTTTTTACCAGAAGCCTCCAGATAAGCAGTGGACTGGGAGTATCAGTTCAGTTCAGTTCAGTTGCTCAGTCGTGTCCGACTCTTTGTGACCCCATGGACTGCAGCACGCCAGGCTTCCCTGTCTATCACCAACTCCCGGAGCTTACTCAAACTCATGTCCATTGCCATCCAACCATCTTATCCTCTGTCATCCCCTTCTCCTCCCACCTTCAATCTTTCCCAGCATCAGGATATAAAAAGACCAAAATTCTAGACCCTGGCTCTTCCATTCATTAGCTGCGTGACCTTAATGAAATCACTGAACACTTATATAATAGTCAGCTTTTGCCATAATGATGCTGTTTAACAAACAGCCTCAAATGATCAGAAACTTCCTCAGTTCAGTAGCTCAGTTGTGTCCAACTCTTTGTGACCCAATGGACTGCAGCATGCCAGGCCTTCCTGTCCATCACGAACTCCTGGAGCTTGCTCAAACTCATGTCCATCGAGTCAGTGATACCATCCAACCATCTCATCCTCTGTCGTCCCCTTCTACTGCTGACTTCAATCTTTCCCAGCATCAGGGTCTTTACCAGTGAGTCAGTTCTTCACATCAGGTGCCCAAAGTATTGGAGCTTCAGCTTCAGCATCAGTCCTTTCAATGAACATTCAGGACTGATTTCCTTTAGGATTGGCTGGTCTGATCTCCTTGCAGTCCAAAGGACTCTCAAGAGTCTTTTCCAACACCACAGTTCAGAAGCATCAATTCTTTGGTGCTCAGCTTTCTTTATAGTCCAACTCTCACATCCATACATGACTGCTGGAAAAAACTATAGCTTTGACTAGATGGATCTTTGTCGGCAAAGTAATGTCTCTGCTTTTTAATATGCTGTCTAGGTTTGTCATAGCTTTTCTTCCAAGAAGCAAGTGTCTTTTAATTTCATGGCTGCAGTCACCATCTGCAGTGATTTTGGAGCCCAAGAAAAGAAAGTCTGTCACTGTTTCCATTGTTTCTCCATCTATTTGCCATGAAGTGATGGGACCAGATGCTATGATCTTAGTTTTCTGAATGCTGAGTTTTAAGCCAACTCTTCAGTCTCCTCTTTCACTTTCATCAAGAGGCTCTTCAGTTCCTCTTCACTTTCTGCCATGAGAGTGGTGTTATCTGCATACATGAGGTTATTGCTATTTCTCCTGGAAATCTTGATTCCATCTGGGCTTCATCCAGCCTGGCATTTTGCATGATATACTCTGCATATAAGTTAAATTTCATGGCTGCAGTCACCATCTGCAGTGATTTTGGAGCCCAGAAAAATAAAGTCTGACACTGTTTCCCCATCTATTTCCTATGAAGTGATGGGACCGGATGCCATGATCTTCGTTTTCTGAATGTTGAGCTTTAAGCCAACTTTTTCACTCTCCACTTTCACTTTCATCAAGAGGCTTTTTAGTTCCTCTTCACTTTCTGCCATAAGGGTGGTGTCATCTGCATAGCTGAGGTTATTGATATTTCTCCTGGCAATCTTGATTCCAGCTTGTGTTTCTTCCAGTCCAGCGTTTCTCATGATGTACTCTGCATATAAGTTAAATAAGCAGGGTGACAATATACAGCCTTGACGTACTCCTTTTCCTATTTGGAACCAGTCTGTTGTTCCATGTCCAGTTCTAACTGTTGCTTCCTGACCTGCATACAGATTTCTCAAGAGGCAGATCAGGTGGTCTGGTATTCCCATCTCTTTCAGAATTGTCCACAGTTTATTGTGATCCACACAGTCAAAGGCTTTGGCATAGTCGATAAAGCAGAAATAGATATTTTTCTGGAACTCTCTTGCTTTTTCCATGATCCAGCGGATGTTGGCAATTTGATCTCTGGTTCCTCTTCCTTTTCTAAAACCAGCTTGCACATCAGGAAGTTCACGGTTCACCTATTGCTGAAGCCTGGCTTGGAGAATTTTGAGCATTACTTTACTAGCGTGTGAGATGAGTGCAATTGTGTGGTAGTTTGAGCATTCTTTGGCATTGCCTTTCTTTGGGATTGGAATGAAAACTGACCTTTTTCCAGTCCTGTGGCCACTGCTGAGTTTTCCAAATGTGCTGGCATATTGAGTGCAGCACTTTCACAGCATCATCTTCCAGGATTTGGAATAGCTCAACTGGAATTCTATCACCTCCACTAGCTTTGTTCGTACACTGCAGATGGTGACTGCAGCCATGAAATTAAAAGACACTTACTCCTTGGAAGGAAAGTTATGACCAACCTAGATAGCATATTCAAAAGCAGAGACATTACTTTGCCAACAAAGGTCCGTCTAGTCAAGGCTATGGTTGTGGTCATGTATGGATGTGAGCGTTGTACTGTGAAGAAGGCTGAGCGCCGAAGAATTGATGGTTTTGAACTGTGGTGTTGGAGAAGACTCTTGAGAGTCCCTTGGACTGCAAGGAGATCCAACCAGTCCTTTCTGAAGGAGATCAGCCCTGGGATTTCTTTGGAAGGACTGATGCTAAAGCTGAAACTCCAGTACTTTGGCCACCTCATGCGAAGAGTTGACTCATTGGAAAAGACTCTGATGCTGGGAGGGATTGGGGGCAAGAGGAGAAGGGGACGACAGAGGATGAGATGGCTGGATGGCATCACTGACTCGATGGACGTGAGTCTCAGTGAACTCTGGGAGTTGGTGATGGACAGGGAAGCGATTCATGGGGTCACAAAGAGTCAGACACGACTGAGCGACTGATCTGATCTGATCTGATCTGATAAGTTAAATAAGCAGGGTGACAATATACAGCCTCCTTTCCCAATTTGGGACCACCTCATTGTTCCATGTCCAGTTCTAACTGTTGCTTCTTGACCTGATACAGGTTTTTCAGGAGGCAGGTAAGGTGGGCTGGTATTCTCATCTTTTTAAGAATTTTCCAGTTTGTTGTGATTGACACAGCCAAAGGCTTTTGTGTAGTCAATAAAGCAGAAGTAGATGTTTTTTCTGGAACTTTCTTGCTTTTTCTATGATCGAACGGATGCCTACACAAACATTTATTCTCACTGGTCTGTAGGGTGACTGCAGTTGGCTGGACTCAACTAGGTAGTTCTGTTTCAGGCTGTGGATCCCTTGAACTTGGCTCCAGACTATGAGCTGGGCTCATGCATCCCATGAGTCTCCATATTCTTTTTGTGATCAGAATCTAAATGGGATATATTTTGTTGTGACAGATCACAAGCATACAAGATGTAGGGCAGTAGCATGCACTATCTCCCAAGGCCTCCTCTTCAGAGGCATACCATCTCTTCTTCCCACAGTCCCTTGGCCAAAATAAGTCATGTGGCCAAGGCCAAAGTCAGTGGGTCAGGAAAAATGATTCTAACTCAAGGAGAAGGGGAGTGAAGAATTGCTGAACAATAATCCAATCTCTTCTACTTTCTTAGCTTCAACTTCCTTGTCTGTGAAAAGTAGTTGATGGAAATTCCTGGGTTTGATCCCTGGGTTGGGAAGAACCCCTGGAGAAGAGCATGGCAACCTACTCCAGTATTCTTGCCTAGAGAATCCCCATGGACAGAGAGGAACCTGGTGAGCTACTTACTGTCCATAGGGTTGGGAAGAGTAGAACACGACTGAGCAACTAAGCACAGCACAGAAAAGCTTGGGTCTCTTCATCTGTAGACTGGGGATGATACAAGCTGCCTGACACGGTGTATGAAAGTCCTATGGTGTGAACCAGCCAGTGCAGGCCTCATACGTACTCAGTTCTCAGTAAATGATGGTTCCCATCTCTTCTCCATGACTGTGAAATACCAAACAGGCTGCCTTTATCAACTCGGGGTCAGAACTAGTAACTAAATGTGGGGTGACAGGGCAAGTTGTATGAAGTGCCTTATAAATGTTAATTAGTCCAATGAGTCAAACATCCAGACTTTGGCAAATCTAAGATGTTATCAATGGTAAGACAGATAGAAATTTCAAGGGTGTTAGATTGAAGTTAGGAGACGGGCAGGGTCGGGAGTGGGTGCCTTGGAATAGATTAAACTCGGTGTTTGGTAGTACAGGTGAGAAATCAAGCCATGGTTCCAAGGAATTCAATGGTGTCTGCTTCTATTACCTTGAAACCGCCTCATCTCCCTGAGTATATTGCATCCCCTGGAGAATAACTTCCTTTCCCTTTTCCTGGTGCCCTGAAATGGCAAATACCCCACACATATCTGTTAAAGAGTGAATGAGTCTCTCCTTCCATGCGTCAGAGAATCAGTGAACAAATCAGCAATGAATGACACTTGGTTTCTTTTTAATAATTTTATTTATGTGTTTATTTAGGCTGTGCTGGGTCTTTTCTCTAGTTGCAGAGAGTGAGGGGCTGCTCTCTAGTTGCGGTGCGCGGGCTTCTTATGGCGGTGGCTTCTCTTGTTGCAGAGCGCAGGCTCTAGGGCACGGGGGCTTCAGAGTTGCAGCACATGGGCTCAGTAGTTGCAGTTCCCAGGCTCTAGGGCACAGGCTCAATAATTGTGGCGCACGGGCTCAGCTGTTCCCAAGGCATGCGGGATCTTCCTGGATGAGGAATCAAACTCATGTCTCCTGCAGGCAGATTCTTTACCATTGAGCCACCAGGGAAGCCCGACACTTGTTAATTAAAAAAAAAAAAACTACGTTCACCACTAGGAAAGGACAAGATTGATTAAAACTCTTTCTTTTCTTTGCAAGAGGGATATCCATGCTAGTTCAGTCACTCAGTCGTGTCCGACTCTTTGCGACCCCATGGACTGCAGCACGCCAGGCCTCCCTGTCCATCACCAACTCCCAGAGCTTGCTCAAACTCATATCCATCGAGTCAGTGATGCCATCCAACCATCTCATCCTCTGTCATCCCCTTCTCCTCCCGCCTTCAATCTTTCCCAGTAGCAGGGTCTTTTCCAATGAGTCAGTCCTTCACATCAGGTGGCCAAGATGGACATTTTAAAAGATTTTTGTCCACATCTGATCCATGCAAAGCTAAAACAGTTGTTCACCAAGATCCTTTCACACAGACAATATTTATTCATGAAACAGATAGAAATTGGGCACCTATTATGTTAGGGACTAAACAAGGTACCAAGTACAGAGAGTCGCTTGTGGGCTCTGCCCATGAGGGGCTTCCCTGGTGGCTCAGTGGTAAAGAATCCGCCTGCTAATGCAGGAGACATGGGTTTGATACCTGATCCGAGAGGATCCCACATGCCACAGAGCAACTAAACCTGTGCACCACAACTATTGAGCCTGTGCTCTAGAGCCCGGGAGCCACCACTACTGAGCCCAGGCACCCTAGAGCCCATGGGTGCTAAGTAGCAGTCCAACTTTTTGAGACCGCATGGACTATAGCCCGCCAGGCTCCTCTGCCCATGGGATTCTCCAGGCAAGAATACTGGAGTGGGTTGCTGTGCCCTCCTCCAGGGGATCTTCCCGACCCAGGGATCGAACCCACGTCTCTTATGTTTCCTGCACTGCCAGGCAGGTTCTTTACCACTAGTGCCACCTGGGAAGTCCCCCTAGAGCCCATGCTCTGCAACAAAAGAAAGCCTCCTTTACATCGCTCTGCAATGAGAAGCCCACGCACCTCAACTAGAGAAGAGTCCACGCAGCAACGAAGACCCAGCACAGCCAATGAGTAAATAAATAATACAAAATTATTTTTTTAAAAAAAGAAATGAATGGAACTAATGATGTCCTCAGTGCCAAGGAGGAAAACCAGGCACTGAGGACAGATCCTGCCATGAGGAGACTGCACGAAGGGCAGATGAGGCACTAGCCTCGCTGTCCGGAGAGGATCAGTAATGGGGCGAACCACCCTCCCAGCCCTGAGTGCTACAAACCGGTGAAATCAGGCTGCAAAGATGAACCAGCCCTGCATCAGAGGTTCACAAGTTCCCAAGGACAGTAACCAGCCTCAGATCTCAGAGTCCTAGAGGCCACCTTCTTCCGGCCCCCTACATATCCAGGTGTCAAGGTTAAAAGAGCCAGCTCCGGAGGCACACCAGTCTAGATTGCAGTCAATTCACCTCTCTGAGCCTCAGCCTCCTCCTCTGTAAAGTGGACGGGATAACAGAAGGATCTTAGTCATAGATTCTATCGTGAGGATTCAATGAGATGATTCATGTCTAGACCTTGGCGGCTAGTACCCAGTAAGCGTTCAATGAACAGGCTAAGAGGAGGACACCGGGAGCCGCTACCAAGGGCAACACAGGGCAGAGACCCACTTTGCTGCCTCCTGGGGTCAGTTCGCGGAAAGCTTCTGACCCTCCAGTGCTAACCACTAAGGTTCACTCCCCACTTCCTCCTTCTCAGCCAGATTATTCCCAGCCCCTTTGAGCTCATAGGCTGGGTCCTTCTCCCATTTCCACCCCTCTTGAAGCCAGAGTTGCCTTGAGCTTGTGCGTGTGTGTGTGTGTGTGTGTGTATGTGTGTGATGGGGCAGGCGGTGTGGAGCCATGTGCTCCAGCCTCCCTCTCCTACACTCATTAGTGGAAGGACCCACACAGATACTTGTTGTTTCTATACCTGGGTCTCCTCTTCTGTATGACAAAGGTAAGGATGGGGCCCGGGTCCCCAAGGGGCTGGGTGGGTTCACTAAGGACATGGATGCCGAGGGCCCTCCCGGGTGCCCTTTTACCAGCACAAAGTCCAGAATTGACATCCTATTTAGCCCCATGTTTTAAAAATTTTCTAAATAAAAAGGAGCTCAGGGGATGAATTGAGGACAGATCATCAGTACTCGCCGGGCTGTCTCTTTCACACTCTCTTTCTTCACACACACACACGCTTGAGAAATGATTTTTTTGTTGTTGTTTGAGAAATGCTCTCAAAACAAAAACTAAAACTCTGCTCTGTTCCATGTAAGCAGCATTAAAAATTCACCAGTTGTGGGGAGCAGGAGGGACAGAAGTGCAGCCTGAGCTCAGAACAGATTGCTGGAGAGTTTGGGCCTCTGAAGGAGGGCCCTGGGCCTGGGGAAGGCAAGGGATGGAGGGAGGGGGCCCGGGGAGGGGTGGGAGCTTGGGAGCTTGGGACCCTCTGCCCAGGGAGCCTTCCAGGCTGGTCAATTCCCCATCACAAAGCCCTGTTTACTTCGTTATCACCCTCTTTGCAATCTTGTTTATTTATCTGCTTACCTTTTGCTTGTTTCCCATCTGGTCTAGAATGTAAGTAAGGTCCTCGAGAGTGGGGTTGTTGTGGTTCTAGGAGTTGATGCAGAGCCTGGCTCACAGTGGGAACTTAACATTTGTGAAAGAACAAAAATACGAAGTGAATAAAGGAGTAAATGGATGAATGGACAGAAGAGCCAGGATGAGGCACAGTCAGTCATGACGGATGAGACAGGCTTTCTCTAGCTCGGATCAGGGTCTGGTACCCACAAACCGGCAGCAGCCTGGAGGTGTGTGGCCTCCGAGTTTCAGTTCTCTGGGCCTCAGTTTCCTCAACTGTGAAATGGGGATTACTCTGCTACCCACTTCATGAGACTGTTTTGAGGATTAATGGGGAAAATCCATGTTAAACAGAGTTCTGCGCCTGGCACAATGGTCTAGTTTTAATCTCTGAGTGGGGATGTGGAGGAGGCCAGTGGCACACACACCAGCTCCCACCAGTGAAACGAAAACAAACAAACAAAACTTCTAAGATTCAGTTCCTAAGATCCAAGGAGCGTCTTACTCCTTAGAAACTCCCAGCTGAGGCCAGGGAGGGGACAAAGGTCTGTACTAAGTGAGTTATAAAAACAACTCTGAGCCAGGAACCGCTGAGGGGCCCCCCACCCACCAGTGTACACACACACAGACACACAGACACACACACACACACACACACACACACAGGACCGTCCAGGATTAACTCTACCCTGCCCAGCATGTTCCATTTCTGGCAAGATTTTGAGAAAGAAGAAAAGAGAGAGGGGAACAATTTCCCATTTCCTTTCATTACCAGTCTCCTCAACTCTTCAAACACTTTCCTGTCATTTTATGCTCACAGTACCTCCTGGAAGAAGGTGACAAATGAGGAAACTGAGGCCCAAAAAGGCTGATGTGTATTTCCTGAGGGTTACAGGGCCAATCTGGGGCTAGAACCCGTTTCTCCCAACCTCCAGACCCCTTCTGTCTGCTTAACCAACCCAGATGTCCAAAGCATGGAGCAGACACTCCATCCTCATCCCAGGGGCAGCTACCCAGCAGGCTTGCCATAACGGCTCCCAGCTGAGCCCTTGGCAGACATCACTAATCAACTGGGGCACCCGCCAAATCCCTTCCAACCCAGGGTTCCAGGCAGACACTACGAATCAATCAGAGTTGGCCAAGGAGATTAAAAGGATCCTCTCAGCCCTGCTCTGGGCAGACAGAGCTGTCTGGTGTTCCTTTAGCATGGCGCCTGCTCATTGGCCGGTATCTGTCGCCATTCAGTCACTGAGTCGTGTCCGACTCTTTGCGGCCCCATAGACTGCAGCAGGCCAGGCTTCCCTGTCGTTCACTACCTCAGTGCATGGTTATTGAGTGAGTGAATGAATGAGTGGGTGAGTGAACGAACAATCGGGCACCCAACCTGTGCCAGGTGCTCGGGCAGAGGCCCCCAGGTGAGAGATCACACCGACTCTGCATGCACATTCCATCGGTAAGGACAGAATTCGTTCAAAAGCCAACGAATCCAAAACTCACAGCGGGGGTCTCCACTCCTCCCCTGCTGCTTTCTGGTGCCCCCCACTTCCCCAGAGTCCTGGGATCAGAGTCGCTTTTCCTCCCTTGCTGGAGGATCCCAGTCAAGTCACCCAAGCCCTCTGAGCCTCACATGCTTCATCCATCAAATGCAGATGATAACTGAACCTGCCTCAAAGGTTGCGGTGGAGCTTCAAGGAGACCAGCACAGGAGGCAGTGGCTGGCAGAGAACAAGAGCTCCAGAAACCCAAGCTGCTGTCAACCTTCCACATTACATTTAAGACCTTGAAGCCAGGAGCCATGATGTCTTCCTGGGCACTGAGCCTGTTGCCCTGGACCATGCTGGGCAAACACAGACAGGTCATTAACCTGTATGTGGGACGGTGACAGGATGCTGGGTCTTCAGGGCAGGAGGGGTGTTCCCCAGCTCTGGGACCCCAGCCAAGCTCCCCAGTGCCCATTAGCCACAGAACAACTTTCGCGGGGGTGTAGCACCAGGCCCCCTCATCCAAGCACCATGGACTCTGAGCCTCAGAGAGGACTCAACAGTGACCCCTGCGTTCAGCCGTGCCCCACGCTTTCTCTGCCACTGCCCACAGTGTCGACCTCTGTCCCCATGGAGTCACCCCCACTCCAAGCTTTGGAGACAGCGAGCTGGGGAAGCCAGAGGCTTGACTGGGAGATGGGACGTCTGGGTTCCAGTTCCATCTCTGGGGGACATACTCAGAGCATCCTTCCTCCTCTCTGGACCTCAGTGTGTGTGAGTGTGTGCTCAGTCGCTCAGTCATGTCCGATTCTCTGCTACCTTGCCAGGCTCCTCTGTCCATGGGATTTTTAGGTCAGAATACTGCAGTGAGTTGCCATCTCCTCCTCCAGGGTATCTTCCCAACCCAGGAATTGAACAAATTAGCAGGCAAATTCTGTGTTGGCAGGCAAATTCTTTACCATTGAGCCACCTGGGAAGCCCTCAGACCTCAGTTTACCTATCTGAAATTATGGATGGGGGCAGCCCGATGCCTAGGACCCTTCCAATTCTAACAGTGTCTTCTGCATACTTGCACTTACTGATTGATTGATTTCACTAATGTTTATTGAGTGCCTACTGCATACCAGACACTGTGCTGAGCCTCAAGCTGTTCTCTCTGCTAAAAGACCCCTCCCTGTCCTTGGCTTCCCAGTCTCAGCTTCCTGCAGGAAGCCTTCTCCAGGCCAGCTTTGGGGACCCTCCCCTGCCCTCCTCCAGCCCCTTCCTTCCTATCACAGACTTATCACTCTGCGTCATCTGGTCTGTTTATCTCCTCTGCTTCCCTCTGAGTTGTGGCCTCCTGAGGGCAGGATCACAACTAGTTCCCCCTAATCCATTTGCAGGGATTCCAGAGTAAGGTTCTAGAAACAGCTGTCTGGCCAATGAAGAAAGGAATGAATACGTCAATTCCAAATCCTCCTTCTCCCAACACAGACCTTCAATTAACCTTTTTGCCTCTGCATCCTCTTCCCCAAATTGGTCCCTGAGAGCCCACCAGGCGAGTCCCAAAGCTGACTAGGAACTTCCTGGCATGTCTTCCCTCCTGAACCCAGTGAAAGGCGTCCCCAGGCCTAAGTGGCATTCCAAGGTGTTCGCGGCTCCAGTGACACCCCCTGGGGTTTGACAGGAGCCCAAATCCAGATAGGTTTTGTGACCTGCTCTACACTGTCCCAGCACTCTCTCAGTAAATATTTAGGCATGAATTAACTTCCTCCAGAGAGCAGTGACTCAGGGCCAGATGTAATCTTCCAGCTTTAGGGGGAAAGGTGAGTGCCCCAACCTTTCTCAGGTGCCCAGACCAATAAGGCTAGCCCTTCATCCCACGAAGCCTTGTCTCACTTGGACCCACCCTCACGCACAGATGCACACATGGATATTCATACACACATATATACATACACATACTCGATGCCCTGGACGGTCCGCAGTCCCCTGCTCTGAGCCACTGACCATCGGAACAGAAGCCTTGTGTGAGACCTACCCATTCGATAAATATCTGTGAATTCCTACTGTGTACCCTCCCACCTTCACTGCTCCCAGGGGCACCAAATAGCTCAGCTGTTGCATTACCTCCTTCAGCAAGTGTGTCCTTATAACAGCTGCAGCAACTCGCCCCCTCCAGGCCACCCCAAAAAAGATCAAGGGTTTTTACTAAGCTAGACAACTGCTTAGCCCTCTCCACTACCCCACCTCTCCATTCCCAAGGAGGTGAGACCAAGTGAACATGGGCCCCAGACAGGAGGACCCAAAGAATGGGGCCATGCAGACGGGACTGACCACTCCTCAGCTGGCCCCAGGGAGCAGAAGAGCCTTAGAGCTCAGACCCACCTTGAGGCAGAGGCTGAAGGGGGTGCTGGTTCCCCTGCCCTCAACCTGTCGCTAGGGAATCCATTTCCCTCCCTACCCTGGTGTCCCATCTGGGCCCCCAGAGTTAGGAGGTGCTGCTCTGAGAACAGCTGTCAATGATGAGCTGAGCTGTGAGAGGGATTTTCTTCTTTGTGGACCCCGCAGGCCCTGGTTTCAGAGCGGTTGGCAGGAAAGTGGTGGGATGTTGATCAATCAAAGTTATATTCGCCATGAGCTGAGCCCTGAGAACTGGACTCAGATTCACCCATGGCAGAAGCAAGTGGCTGATTTCAAAGAACCTAAAGCAAGTTCTGCTGCTGGAGACAGACCTGGGTTCAAACCCTGCCTTCACCCCTTCTTGACTGAGTGACCTTGAGCAAGACACAAACACTCAAAATCTTAGCTTGCCCCAGTAAAATCTGGGCAAAGACAGAATGAAAGTCCAAAATAAGCATTAATAATACATTCTTAGACTCTCACAACGTGCCAGACACTGTCCATCCCAGGCTTGACTGCAGAAACAGAACCTCCCACTTCTCTCCACATGGTAATGACATCTTAAAGGTGGACTTCAAAAATAAATGAATGAGGGATCTCCCTGGCAGTCCAGAGGTTAAGACTCTGAGCTTTCAATGCAGGGGGTGCAGGTTCGATCCCTGGCCAGGGACTGAGATCCCACATGCCTTGCAGTGTGGTCAAAACAAAATAGATAAAAGAATGAAGTCTTTGTGTGTCTTTAAGACAGGCCCTAGGGACACGACTGAGTGACTTCACTTTCACTTTTCACTTTCATGCATTGGAGAAGGAAATGGCAACCCACTCCAGTGTTCTTGCCTGGAGAATCCCAGGGATGGGGGAGCCTGGTAGGCTGCCGTCTCTGGGGTCACACAGAGTTGGACACGACTGAAGCGACTTAGCAGCAGCAGCAGCAGGGAGGTAAGGAGCAGTATATTTTTATTATTACGAATACTAGCACATGAACAAGTTGTATTCTGTGTCCCTGTCAGCAGATCACCAATATAATGGAAGTAAGATGCCTTTTCTCACAGTTCCCCTAAAGTGTCAATCCTGGCTTCTCTGGGTGGGGGCAGAAGAGGTTCTTCTGATCACAGGGGTTCAGAACAGTTTGAGATTGTGCACAGATGGCATGGAAAGGCCAGAGCACTGGACCTGGAGCTGTGGGACCTCAGGCAAGTCCCTTCCGCTGTCAGCGCCCCAAGTTTCATCTGAAAAATAGGGTATGTTCTCCCTAAATCTGTTTTTAACCTTGCTGCCTGGCACTGAGTAGATGCTGAAAAATTGTTGGAGGAAACAAACTTGGAGAATTCTTAAATCTGAGGGGACACCAAGAGAGTGCTGGATGGACTGGCTGAGTCTCTTTACTCCTGCCAAGGGATGAAGCAGGTGCTGAGGACAAGAGGCCCAGCGAAAGAAGAGACTCGGAAGAAACCCCAAGCAGAGGGTGAAATAGCACGAAGTTTGCCTCTGAGCCCTCCTCCCACCCAGCACCCACCCAACACACACAAGGCCCACTAGCCTTCATACTCTCTGTGAACCCTGTTTCTCCTTCAAGGGCCAACTCAAGGACCCCCTCCTCAGGCAAACGTCCTGGCCACTTCAAAGAGATCCCCCGACACACACTCTAAGCAGCAGTCACCCCCCTTTCAGGCTAACCAGTCCAGATGAAGAGCCCCCTGGAGAAAATCCCCACCGTCTCAGCTCCCAGCTGGAAGCAGGTGGCCCCATGAACGATTCAGGACAAGAAGGAAAACAGCGTCAACAAGAGTTAAGTTGGTGAGTTCCTGGGCTGCGTGATTTCCTGAGTGTCACCCTTCTCCTCTAAGACTGAGGTCCCTATCTGCAGGCAGTCTCAGGGAGGGAGTCAGGCATTTCTGGCAGGGCTTCCCCCATACTAGGTACATCATAATAGTCCCTATTGTCATTATTATTAGGAAAGAAAGGAGAGGTTACAGGACCAGCGATTAGAACACTGGATGTCAGCTCTCAGAACGCCTTTAGACCTCAGGTGTTTGCCAGGGGCACGCCTCCAAGCCTTCTCCATCTGGGGAGATCAAAATTCACCATGTTTGGGGTTCTTCTGTCAGACCAACGGAGAGAACGGCCCTTCTCTGAGTGTTCTCTGAGGCCCCTCGACCAAAAAGTCAAGGAGTCAGATCCCACATTCTCAGCGACTGAGGGGACCTCGAAATCTCCTTCCCCTGAGGAGTCCCCACAGGTCAAGCCGGCAGCCCCACGAGTCTCTTGCAAAAGCCTTGGGTCCAGTGGGTCACCCGAGGGGGCGACAGATCAGAAAGGAGGTGCCGCGTGGCCGGGAGTGGGAGTTGCGCGCACCTGCCGCAGGTGAGGCCCAGCCATGCGGAAGGGGGAGGAGCCGTCGCAGCAGCACGCAGGTGAACCGACCCTGGGCTCCCAGGAACTAGGCCGAGGGCTGCCACGGGCTCCAACGTGACGGCTGCGAGGCGGCCACGTCGCAGACAGCGGCCCCCGTGACTCCAAGTCCCGCGCGGCGCGGCGGCCCCAGGAGAACATTCGAGGCAGCGGCAGCGTTGGAGGTCCCGGGTCCGTTCGGTATTTGAATAGCACAAAGGAACCGCCTTGGTCTGATTGGCCAGCTTAGTGGCCCCGGGGCGGGCAGCGTCTGTCACTCGGGAGGTTTGGGGCACTCTCATTGGCTCATCAGGTGTGGGGCGGGGCCCGGACGCCCGGCTAAATAGCTGGGGCCCGGGCCGGCCGAGGCTCATTGCTTTGGCGCCGTCTGGGGAGCACGAGCCCGCGGGTGGCGCGCAGCGCATGGTGGCGGCTCCTCTCGGAGCGCAGCCGACCCGCTGACCCGGGCTCCGTTTCCCCTGCCCAGCGCGTCCCGGAGGCCGGCTGGAAGCCGAAACAGCAGCAGCCTTAGCAGCAGCAACGGCCGCGGCTGCTTCGCCGCCGCCGTTTTCAAGGGAGCATGGAGTGCGCCCTGGACGCCCAGAGCCTGATCAGCATCTCCCTGCGCAAGATCCACAGCTCCCGGACCCAGCGCGGCGGCATCAAGCTGCACAAGAACCTCCTGGTGTCCTACGTGCTCCGCAACGCGCGCCAGCTCTACCTGAGCGAGCGCTACGCCGAGCTCTACCGGCGCCAGCAGCAGCAGCAGCAACAGCAGCAGCAGCCGCCCCACCACCAGCACCAGCACCTCGCGTACGCGGCGCCGGGCATGCCGGCCAGCGCGGCCGACTTCGGCCCTCTCCAACTTGGCGGCGGCGGGGACGCGGAGGCGCGCGAACCGGTCGCCCGTCACCAGCTGCACCAGCTCCACCAGCTCCACCAGCTGCACCTCCAGCAGCAGCTGCACCAGCACCCGGCGCCCAGGGGCTGCGCGGCGGCAGCGGCGGCCGGGGCGCCCGCGGGCGGCGCGGGGGCGCTCTCGGAGCTGCCCGGGTGCGCCGCGCTCCAGCCGCCGCACGGCGCGCCCCACCGCGGGCAGCCCTTGGAGCCGCTGCAGCCGGGTCCTGCGCCGCTGCCGCCGCCCGCCTCCCTCTGCCCGCGGGACCCTCGCGCCTCGGCCGCCTGCTCCGCGCCCTCCGCGCCCCCTGGGGCCGCCCCTCAGGCAGCGGCCGCCGCCTCCCCGCCCTCCTCCCCGGCCCCCGCCTCCTCCCCCGGCTTCTACCGGGGCGCGTACCCGGCCCCCTCGGACTTTGGCGTGCACTGCAGCAGCCAGACCACCGTGCTGGACCTGGACACTCACGTGGTGACCACGGTGGAGAACGGCTACTTGCACCAGGACTGCTGCGCCTCCGCCCACTGCCCCTGCTGTGGCCAGGGCGCCCCGGGACCCGGCCTGGCGTCCGCCACTGGCTGCAAGCGCAAGTATTACCCTGGCCAGGAGGAGGAGGACGACGACGACGAGGATGCGGGCGACCTGGGGGCCGAGCCCCCCGGGGGCGTCCCGTTCGCCCCCTGCAAGCGCGCTCGCTTCGAGGACTTCTGCCCGGACTCGTCCCCGGACGCGTCCAACATCTCAAACTTGATCTCCATCTTTGGCTCGGGCTTCTCCGGGCTGGTGAGCCGACAGCCGGACTCCTCCGAGCAGCCGCCGCCGCTCAACGGGCAGCTGTGCGCCAAGCAGGCGCTCGCCAGCCTCGGCGCCTGGACTCGAGCCATTGTCGCCTTCTAGGGACCCCCGAGGGCACGGGGACCCGGGGCCCCGCGGGGCTGGGGCCAGACAAAAGACTCAGCCAAGGGGCGAGAGGAGGGAACGAACGGGCGCCCGGCCACTCCGGGCTGAGCAGGGGGCGAGCAGAGGGAGACGGCTGATGTTTTATAAATTGTAAAATAAAAAAAAAGAAATCTAAGATCTTGGACTTTATTTTTGCAGAGAGAAAAAGCGCCTATTTAAGTATGCTTTGTGTTTCTCCTACTCTTTTTTTTTTTTTTTTATTGTAGTGATTGCAGTGGTGTTTAGCGAGGAGCCAGCCACGTGAGGAAGGGCTGCTGCCCGGAGGAGGTGCCGGGCAGCCGGGGGGCGAGGCAGGGCGCCCAGACCGCCAGGGCGCGCCGGGGGCGCAGCGCTGGAGGGCGCGGGGTCTCGGACGCCGATTCCAATCAGTTGTCAGACCCAGGAAGCCCGGAGCTCTGTTCTCTCGAGTCCCTCCGCGGGGTGAGGAATGGGTCTTGTGAAATCCTGAGCAAAAACAAAGGCAAACTCTATCTCCGAAAGGGAGGTTTGGGTCACATTTCCTCTCTGGGGGCGGCCTCCAAAGTTCTCAAAATGAGAAGGCAGAAATGAAAACACTTCAACTTTTTTTTTTTTTTCTTCCCGGGGCGGGTGTCTTGAACCTCTGGTCTCCCCGCCCCTCTGGCTCTGTTCTCCTCCCCTCCTCCACCCGTCTTCCAGACCCGGAGGTGGCGCCGGACACCCCGACACTCTCGGACACTGTTTGGGGACGGGGTAGGGGGCGGGCACGGCCGACTACATTTCCCATCATGCCCAGCACTGCGGTCCCCACTAAACAAAAAAGGAAGTCGATTCCTTCACCTGGATCCCCGGCGGCCCCGAGAGAGGGAGGGGCCGGGACCGCCGACTGCGTTGGAGACTTTTCTCTAAGTTCCTGGTCAGATGTGGGTGTGGGTGTGTGTGTGTGTGTGTGTGTGTGTGTGTGCTTCTAAGTTGCACTATCCTGATTCAGGCTTCGGTTGCATTTCATGAAACCAGCATTGTTCGAGCCCTAAAGAACCCCGTCCTGTGTCTTCAGCTTGATAGATTTTGTTTAATTTAAAGCCTTTTGTTGTTAAAAAAAAAAAAAAGTGGGGTTCGCCTGCAGCCCCTCTGGTTCTCTGCCATCACACCATGTGGACTCCAAAACAAGTTGCCAACCCTTCCTTTCTTGGCTCTTCTCCCTCCTTCCCCTGTATTTTTGTGCATTCTGAATTGTGTATCAACCGGGTAAAACTGTTCAGATGATTTGTTTAAATTTATCATCTTAATAAAAAAAGTCGACTCTAGAGGATGGCGGTGCCTTGTTTTCAGGTCGGCCTGGAGGTGGCGGGAAGGATAGAGGGAGGTGACACGAGACCCCTACCCTCCTGCAAAGCCCAGCTCTCCTAGCCTGGGAGGGCAGGAGCTGCCCACATCCGCAGGGCCAGGGGTGGGAGAGGGATGGGAGGGAGTGTCGTTTGCTGGGGAAGAAGCCGGTGCTGCGCGCCTCCTCGGCCCCCCCGCCGCCTCTGCAGAGGGGCCTGACCCCCACGGGAACCGGTCTCCCCGCCCCCAGGGTCTCCAGCAGGAAGCCGAGCGAGCCACCATCACATTTCCTAACCCAGCCAGGGGCGCAGAGCCTGCTCGGCCTCAACTCAGAGCTCTCTTGGGCCGGGGAGAGCCGCCGGGGGACACCGGGGGCTTCTGGGCCACCCACAGTCCCCGCCCTGCGCCTCCGCCCGCACGTCCGCACATCTCCGGCTGCAACTTGGGGAAGTTTTTTCCTTTTTTTTTTTTTTTTAAGTTGAGTTTGTTATCACTGCTCGGTGCCACTTGGTGGTGTGCTGGCGGCGTCTCCCTCCCTCCTCGCGCCCCTCCCTTCTCCCTCTCCGCGCCCTCCCGCCCGCCTCTCTTCTTCCCTCCCCAGTGGATGGAGGCAGGAAGGCTCCAGGCGCGCTCTGCGCTCTGACCACCTACGGAATGACCTCAGAGTGGGAGAATGTGCCAAGGCCCCGAGGAAGCTCGCGTCCTCCCCACTGGAACCAAATTCACATCTGGAGCCGCGCCTCGGGCCCAGGGGCGCGCGGGGTGGTTCCAGCTTAAGAGGGGATAGGAAAGAAAGACTGAAGGGGAGGAAAAAAGAAAGAAAGAAAAAGCAAAGTGGCAGCTTGCTCTTGATTTGATAGCCGCCCCCCTCTCTCTCTGTCCCTGGCTGTCTCCCCACTGCTCTCGCTCGCTTTCTCGCCCCTGCGCTCCCCTTGGCTGCGCGAGCCCCTCCCCCCAGCAGGACGGCTCACGCCCCCCCACCCTAGCCTTCACGCCCCCCGCAGGGAGAGGAAGGGCTGCAGCCGAGAGGACCCTCCCACCCCCACCCCAAGCCTCGGAGAGGCGGACGCAAGCCAGTCCCAGGAGCCCGCTGGGTTCTGGGTCCCGGTGACGCGCGAGGCGAAGTTCTCGGGGACACTCCAGAGCCAAGGGGCTTGCGGGGGTGGGGGGGCGGAGGTGGGGGCCGCGAAGGGCCCACGGTGGGGGAGGAGGAAAGAAGGAGGCTACGGAGGCGTGAGTTCCGGGGAGGAAAAGCACCTTCACCGCCCCCCCCCACCCCATACACACACACACACACACAAACAGGGCTGTTTTCTCGGCCTCCTACGGGAAGAGAAGAGTCTGGAGCTGCTGAGGAGGGGGAACGGTGTGTCGCCCTCCTCCCCGTGCGCCCCCCACCCACCCATCCCCTGCAAGTCCAAGGAATAGCTGTTTGATGCGCGGTTTTGATTCAATCCACCAAGCCAGTTGCCACAGCTCCCCCTAGCGCCGCTTCCAGGGCGCTGCAGAGGCTGAGGCTGGGAGTGGGCGAGGCACAACCCGGGGTGGCGGGGCGGGGTGCTGCGAGGGGCTGCTCCGCGCCCACCCCGGGCGCAGCGCGGTCTGGCTCGAACCCTGGCTGGAGCGGAAACCCAGGGGCTGCGTGCGTTCTCCACTCCGGGCCCGCCTCGAGGAAGGGCACGTGGTCGGCCGCCTTTGTCGGGAGGTCGGACCTGGGCACCTGAAGGGACCAGCCGAGGGGCTTGGGACCTCCCACCTGTCCCTTACGGGCAAGGGAGCGTAGGTGGTGGCCTGCGAAATAAGAGCTCTGAACTGAACGCGGACGCAGGTTGTCCTCCCCTTTGCTAGGTTTTCTTGAGCTTCAGCTGTGCCCAGAGACCTCAGGCATATTGGGATCCAGGGATCCCCGTGGACAGGGGGTGGAGGGCGCCGGGAGCACCCGAAAGAGAGATGCCCTCCCACTCAATTATCTTTTCACGGCCAAGGGACCTTGGGCAGCCACGCAAACGGTCAATGCCCTGAGCACAGCGTGCAGCAACCAATAACACAATCCCCTGGCCGGCCACCTCTCACACTAAGAAGGTCCACCTGAAATAGCAACACAAGCCATCCTGATGTTACAGTACACCCCGCACTGAAGGCCACACCCACCCAAATGCATTGTCCCCAACACAAGAGCCCTAAGGAGCATCCCCACTCCACTCGATGCCATGACCCCTCCCCTGGAGGTTGGCGAGAGCTCTGCCTGCCCTCCCAGGACATCCTGAGAAACTAACATATGCTCCCCAGCAGAACACAACTGAAAGCCAGGCAACATGCGTCTTGGGGAAGGAGGAAGAGGGGCAGGCCGGCAGGCAAACCAGGAGTCCACAGACCCAGGTCCACAGACAAGCCCTGCTCTTTCCAGGAAAATGACCCAGACAGACCCCAGAGGAGCCCCCAGGCAAGACTTGGGGTTGAGGGCACTCATTGAGGAGGTAGGGAGATTGGAAAAGACTGGGGACTTAGTGATGAGACAGAGCTTTCAGAGAAGAGCAGTTCTGGAAGCCAGAGCTCTAGAAAGCTCTCCCCCGCTCCCCAAGTTAACCAGTGCACATGCACACACACACACACACACATGCACACACACGCACAATTCCCCTAGCTCCTAGAACACCGCAGGTTCTGCTGCCCTTGATACGTGGTGTAGGGCTGAGCCAGGCTCCAAGCTGCGCTCCTAGCAATATGGAGCTGCTGGGATGACGGCTGAGAGCCTGGGAGAGCTGCAGGCTGCCCTCCAGAGAAGCCAGGGGCTGAGGATGCCCTGGGCTCCCAGGAGGGTCACTGCGTGGGGTGCTGAGCTCTGAGTGCTTCTATTCTGTGTATGTGTGTGTTTGTGTGTGGGTAGGGGGGTGTCACTCTGGTAACAGGGTGAGTCTTTCTGCCTCTCCATGCACGGGACACACATTTGCAGGGTGTCCCACTTAGTGCCTAGCCAGGGCAAAGCCCTGAGTGATCACTGCAAAAAAGAACATCAAAGAAAAGGACAGCGAAGTCCCTCCGTATGAATTCACAGAGTTTTCCCAGCTATTCTCAGAGAAATATACCATGAGCATCCTTGTTTTAGAAATGAGAAAGGTTGCCCGAAATCACACTACGAAGTGGCCAGTCTTACTGCCGGAGTTCACAGTCTAGTGGAGAAGGATTTATTACGTACTACAGTGTGAGCCGTCAAATGACCCGGATGTTGTCTAAATAGCAACACTGGTTAGTTCCAGCTGAACCTGAACTAGCAGATTGGGGGCACACATCTAACACTTCATGCTCTGGGTGGAGGGATGGAGAGACACACAGGACAGTGGTGTCTTATCCTACCCCACCCAGCACAGAAACTGACCTCTTCCTGGTATTTGTCAGGACCCTTATGATAGGGAACAGTGAACTGACTGGAGCCAGCATGGGAGGAAGTGGGATTTCTTGGTTCATGGCACTCAGCTGTACTGTGCGCAGAGATGGAGCAGGCTTCAGGTACAACTGGATTCAGGGACAAACCTCCAGATGCTCCGTCTGCCTCCTGTGACTTTCTTCTCTGCACTGGGTGCCCACTCTCCTGCTGCAGACCCATTTCTCATGACAGCAGCTCCTGGCTTCCCATCCCACATCTTCGCCACCCAAGAACGGCTATCCTCTTCTCTTGTCAGCTCAGAAGATCTGAGGGAAGGACCCTGTCCTGTCCCAAACCTGCAGCAGAGTTAGAGGGTGGTTGGTCTCCCCCACTGAAAGCTCATGGACAGAGAAGGAGGTCTCTTCTCAGAAAAGGGGTACTCTACTCAGAAAAGTGACAGACCAAAGATGTCCTCCAGAGAGAGGAAGTTAAAGGGGGCATTTTCATGTGGGACTTGGGGAGACCCAGGACACAGGCATGGCTGCTTCACGGCCTGGGTGATTAAATGCAGCCAACACAGCTCTGGAAAAAAATACTCGCCTTGCTCCTCACCAGGATAATGAAGCCACAGGGCCATCTGATTCTTCCCGGGGCTGCCACTCAGGAATCACCAGGGGAGGGGAGGCTGCAGGCCCCGGGGCAGGGACAGTGACAGGAGCCACCCTCGGGGGACTAGGGCAGTGGGTACCCACAAGGAGGCCCAAGTGGAGGAACTTGGCTGGAGCTCATACATGGTTCCCCCTGGCACTCCCAGACCCAACTGAAAAAGCTTTGAAGGGAGGCCAAGGTGCTGGCCAGCAGAATGGAGAGGGACCTGCTGAAATTAACATGCCCGCCCGTACACCCCCAGCTGGCAGGGCCCAGGGACATCTGGGGAACAGGTAACATTATTGATCACATGTGCAGACGAAACTGACGGAATAGAAGCTGGAAAATACTGAAACACTTGAAAGGCGGAGAGAATACAGATGACCTTTGTTTCACCATTCGCACATTTCTGTGTTTTCCAAATTTTCTACAATGAGCATGTATCACTTTTATATTTAGAATAAAAAATTAATGCCATATTTTTCAGAGAAAATAATGTGATGTGACAGGTACTATCATCAATGTTCAGCATGCGACAGAGCAGAGTGCAGGGAGCAGGGCTATTCAACCTTTCTGAGGAGGCTCAACCCCTGAGAACAGAGCTCTCGACCAAGAGGCCTTGGCTCCCCAGAATTCAGCATGCCGCACTCTGTCTCTGCCAAGAGACTGTGAGACAAAAAGACAAACCCCAGGGAGGCATTCTGCAGGGAGCCTTGCTTGTTCTCACCTCTGACCCCTGTCCCAACTTTGCCCCGTCCTTCCTATCAATCATCACAGAATGTTTTGCTCAGAGTTTTGCTAGATTACCTGGCCAGGTGGGTAGTTAAGAGGGAAATGCTCAGGAAGTGTCTTCAGTGACTTAAGCTGAAACTAAAGACAAAGTCGCAAAGCTCAGCACAAAGCTCTGTGGACTAGGAGTCTGGAAACCCAGGGGCAGACTCTGGCTTGGCTATAGGCTCGGCTTAGGACCTGGGATGAGTCGTTTTCCTAGCCGGCCCACATTCCCAGGTCTGAAGGGATAGAGTGGGAGGAGACAAGGAAGGTCCGAATCCAATGTTGACACTCCAAATATAGACAAAAGAACCATTGCTTCCAGCCGTCTGATACCTAATCACAGTAAGAAAACCGCCAGTGGCAAGATCAGACTCCACATCTACCCATGAGAATGGCCACCTGCCTCTGTCACTGACTCATTCAAGAAATGCATGTACTCACCCATTAATTCAAATATATTGAGTACCTGTATATGTCAGGCCCTGTGCTAGGCACTGAGGATGTGGCATGAACAAGATAGACAAGCACCCTAGTTTTATGGAGCGTATGTGCTAATGGAGAGACAGACAATAAGTAAGTGAACCACTGAACGCTGAGATAAGTGTTGTGGGAAAATGAAACAGTGAGGAGCTGGCAGTATCACTTTAAATCTGGTGATCGGAGAGGGCGACACATGAGCTGAGATCTAAATAGATCAGCTGTATTAGTCAGTATAGGATAAGCTCTGCCGCGGTAACACATTAATCCCCAAATCTCAGCAGTTCAACACAACGCAGATTAATTCCTTGATCATGCAAAGGCCAGCTGAATGGGACAACTCTCCGGGATGCCCCCACGCAGTGGCTCAGCGGCAATTCAGGAGTTGGATTGTTCTGCAAGGGAAGGAATTCTCCTCACTTAACACTCACAGCCCATTGACCAGAATTAGCACCATGACCCTGCCTAACTGCAAGGGGCCTGGGAAAGAGAAGTGAAGTGCCGATGGGTGAGCTCTAGAAATCTCTACCACCCTAGCTGGATGAACAATGGGGGAAGAGCATTCCAGGCAGAAGGACTAAACACAGGAACTCATTGGCATGTTGGAACTGGAAGATGGCTCTCAAGAGGCAGAGGGTAATGGGCAGAGTGGCAGGAGGTGGGACCAAAGAGGAAGCCAGGGATGGGAGGATTCAGTTGTCACCCAAGAAGGGGCTTCTTGGAATGCCTGGCACACAGCACGAACTCAAGAAATGGTAGTGATTATTGGTGTTATAGAAAATTCCTGCCTTCCCCCAGGGCAATGGTGGGGAGGGGGTTGCTGGGGGGGGGTGGGGACTGAAGGAGGGGATTAACCAGTATAACAACAGTCTGGGGCAGCTGTCCCAACCAGTTTCCCTGGTGACACCGGAGAGGCTGAGGCTCCAGGCCAATGCGAGCTTTGTCCTTCTTTCCAATGGACGGAGGAGGGTGGGAGGGCTGTCCTAGGGCAATACACCAGTTCCCTGTGAGACATCCCCTCCCTGGAAGTTATTAATATCAAATGACAGAGTGTGGACGAGCACGCAGAGACCAAGCACCAGAGGGCTTCCTGGGGCCACCTCCCCACGAGGGGGCCTGTCCAAAGGTGGGACTTGTCGTTCTAAGTTCAGCCACCGGAGCCACACCGACCTGGTTACCCACGGGGCTCCGCCACTTTCTAGGAGACACTAGGCTCTTCGGGCCCTTTTCCAAGTCTCCAAACGCTTGTCTGCACAGTAAGGATGCTCGTGAACACCCACCTATGCAGTGAGCCTTCTACAGCCCCGCGCCTGCCATACAGCCAGCGACCAATAAACCAGAGTTGCGATATCATCACTGGTCAGCTCCGCTGAGATAATACACGTCCTCTGCAAAATGCAGGACACTTTTTCTACTGATTCTCTCCTGTTGAACAAAACTGATTACCTAAGAAGTAAGAAGATGCACCTTTATCCAGAGGGACTCAGTCAAGATCTTTTCACTGCTGGGACTGCAGAAGGCAAATTAAACTCTGGTGGATTTTTTGGGTCTTTCCACAAATTGGCACTCGTGTCTTCAAAGAGGTTTATCTCCAGTGAGGTGTCTGGATATCTTCGAGGCCTGGCTATGCCTGACAGTCAGCAGTCACTTGGCGCGGGTGTAACGACTTCATTCAGGATGTAGGCTTGGTGATGGAATGAACGAAGGGATGGATTCAGGGAGTGGGTTAAAGGAGAAACAGTGGCTGAGAGATGATTTGCCCACCCTCCCCCAGTCAACCCCTTCCCCACTCCCAACCCTTGGGTCTCTAACTCCTCCCCACTCTGCCCCCGCCAACCCAGTCATTTTCTGATGTTTCTTAAACACTCCCTAGAGCCTTTCTCACTTTCCTTCCCTGGCTCCCAGCCGCCCTCCAGGCCACACACGCACACACATACATCCCTCACCCCAGGGTGGAACGTGAGGGTCTCCTTTGACACCCAGATCAACCAGCCTGAGGAAGGTTGGAAGGCTGAGGAATAAAGCTTCCTTTTGTTGGGACAAAGAACAGGTGGTCTAACTCAAATAAAGGACCTGGCTGAGAACAGAACAGGTTCATTTGGGGAGGGGGCAGTCAGATCTCTGTGTGACTCACAGACATTTTGGGTGGATTGTGTTATTTAGTCGTGTCTGACTCTTTTGCAACCCATGGACTGCAGCACACTAGGCTTCCCTATCCTTCACTATCTCTGGGAGTTTGCTCAAACTCATGTCCACTGAGTCAGTGATGCCATCCAACCATTTGGATGGATGGACAGTTCCAAATGCTTTAAGCCAACCGAGAAGTCCAGGTATCCAGATTCCCAGGCCTGGATCCTCTCTTCTGCAGGTCCCCCCTTATTCAGGCCTCAGAAACTCAATCGAAGCTGACTGAAGCAAAAAAGAACTTCATTGGCTCAGGAACTGGAAAGTCCATGGTGTTTCAGCTCCAGGCACAGCTGGACCCAGAGGCTCACATGATGTCACCAGGGCTCACTCACAGTCTCTTGGCATTTCCTGTCTCTTCTTGGCCTTTTCTTGGGTTTTCTCTGGGGCGTGAGCAAGAGGGCCACCAGCCAGGGCCAGCTCCACCAGCACATGACTAGTACAGTCACCACCAGGGCCCCACGTTCAAAAGACTCCAGGCCTGGGGTTTCACACCCTGCTGTCTTGATGGGGCTTAACATTTATGCCGTCCTGAAATCCATAATCATTTTGACTTTGAATCTGCGTTTTGTAAGTGAAATGGATGAGACAATGAAGCATGCGCTGAGGGCTTGAAATTTCAACTCCCTTGCCATCCTGCCTCCTGGTACCTCCTTGCCTCCCTGGAAGAGGTTCTCTGCCCCTGACTCCCCTATCTCTGGCCCCCGGCTCTGCCTGGCATCCCCTCTCATGTGACCACTGCTCCCCTTCACCCTGGGAACAGACAGGGAGGTTGGGGTCAGGCTACATGCCCAGCAGCGCCACAGGGCATGGCGACAGCCCTTGTTACCCTGGGTTGGAAGCACCACGACCCATCTAGAAACCAACCAGAGACTGACTAGGAGGAGGCGAGCCTCTTACCTACCCTCTATCCAGGGACTAAGGTGTTTGGGGGGGGGGTGCGGGGTGGGGGTCACCTCTCTGCCGGAGGTTGAGATGAGTCCTGTTGGGGGGGAGGTGCCTAGATCCAAGCTCTGATCAGAACTCAGCACATCAGCCTGGTGGTTGGTGGAAGGAGTAATTCAGTAACTGTCAGGCCCAAGAGAGAGAGAGGAAACACGCACGTGGTCACGCATGGCCTGGTGGAGGGATGTCTGCGAGGTTCTGTGATATCCCCTCAGCCACTCCACTGGTCTGGGGGATCCACTCGTCCTATGTGTGTGTGTGTGTGTGTGTGTGTGTTAGTTGCTCAGTCATGTCCAACTCTTTGCAACCCCGTGGACTGTAGCCCATCAGGCTCCTCTGTCCATGGGATTCTCCAGGCAAGAATACTGGAATGGGTAGCCATTCCCTTCTCCAGGGGATCTTCCCAACCCAGGGATTAAACTTGGGTCTCCTGCATTGCAGGCGGATTCTTTACCATCTGAGCCACCAGGCAAGCTCTCTCTCCTCCTATAACCTTCTTGAATCTGGTTTGTATCTGTCTTTTCTGGCCATGTCAAGGTACCATCAAGGACTAGCCACAAAATACAAATTGTGTAACTTGTGTTACACGAATTAAATGCTCTAATATTTGCATTTTAAACTGGTATTGCACAATATGAAGATGAATGGTAAAAATTCATGCTAATCACTTAACATTTTTATTTTTTCCTTACTTAGAATGACATAGCAGATAGAAAAATAAAAAAAATAAAAACCCACCATGACAAGTTGAGAGTCTGTGGAAGGAAGGAAAAGTGTTCTAGCTACTGCTAGTGGGACTTTTTCTTGCTTTTTGAGCAGGGGATCCTGCATTTGTATTTTGCACTGGGCCCACAATTACACCGCTGGCCCTTTCGCTAGCATCCCCAGGATAACTTTTCCCCAGCTTAGCAACCTTGGCAGAAGGAGCATCTTCCCATGGTTCCAACAGGAAGTACCAGGGATGCCACTCATTGGCACAGTCTGGGTCACGTGCTCATCCCCGAACCAATCACAGCTGATGGGGAGCCAGGAGCCCTCTGATTGGCCAGGTCTGGGCATGTGTCCATCTCTAAGATTAAGGGGATTGGTCAGCCCACTTCAGCCCCTTTCCATAGGTACTCCATAGGGAAGAAGGATTCTATTCCCAGAGAAATGAGGGCTGCACAGCCACCAATCCCTGATATCTGTCCTTTCACCCCTCTTGCTTAGCATGAAAAACAAAACCCCCCAAATATCAGCTGGGCAGAGAGCAATTTAGTTCTATTCTCCTGGTTCGTAATTCCCCAGTTTCCTTTGTGGAGCCTAAATGACAACCCACTCCGGTATTCTTGCCTGGAGAATCCCCATGGACAGAGGAGCCTGGCGGGCTACAGTCCATGGGGTAGCAAAGAGTCGGACACGACTGAGCGACTAACGCTTTCGCTTTCTCCCCTTCCTCAAAATGAGGGGAGGCTCTGGGCTCAGACCTTGGCCCCCTTCTCCTTCCTGTCACATTCTCCCAGAAAAACTCATGCAGTCCCATCAACCAGCTGACAACTCCATCTCCAGCTGGGATCTCTATGCCGAACGCAACCCAGAGGTCCCAGCCCTGTGTGACTTCTCCTCTTGGGGCACTGGGCATCTCAGAACCCAAACCCCTGAGAACCACCCCCAACACCTACTCCCTGGGTCTTTCCCATTCCATCAATGGCACCATCATCCAGTAAGTTACATCAGAATATCTGAACTCCTTCTTTTCTCAGAAACCCAAATCCAGTCCATCAGCAAATTCTGGCAGCTCCCCTTCATAGGAGAGTCATAGCCCACCCTCTTCACCACCATCGATTTTGCTCTCCTAGTCCAACCACAGCATCGCTCCCCTGGGTCACTGCACTAACCTGCTAACTAGACTTCCTAGTTTTGTGGTTGCTGGTGGTGTTGTTTGTTAACTATTCATTTGGTTGCAGTGGGTCCTAGTCGCAGCCTGCAGGATCTTTAGTTATGTCATGAGGTAGTTAGTTCCCTGACCAGGGGTCAACCCTGAGCCCCCTGCATTGGGAGCACAGAGTCTTAGCCTCTGGCCCACCAGGGAAGTCCTAGACTTCCTATTTTGTTCTCAGCCTCCTATTGTCCACTTTCCTTATTCTCTGATATTTGAAGATATTTAAAACAGACCATATCCCTCCCCAACTCAAAACTTCCCAGTAGTGTAAATGTTTAAAACCAGTTGGAAGGTGGAGGGCAGGGTTCATCTGTAGAAACTGCCCATCTTGGTGGTGTAAATACCCCCACCTTGGCGATTCCAAGCTGCCAATGTGACGTCACTGAACGTCACAGAGTAGGAAAGAGATGTACATGACCAGCTTGCAAAAGCCAGCAGGTGGGACTCCAGCACATTCTCTTGCTGGCCAACTCAGATCAAAGCACAGAGTCCTTCTATGGCCCAGCTGGATCCGTGCTGCCCAGCCTGGCTGCCTTTCCACTCATGCCCTTGCTTCCCGTCACTCACTGCCCTCCTGCCTCTACCTTGCCCTCCGAACTGCCAAGGCTGTTCCCACTTCAGGGGCTTCCCATGTCACCCTGACTACCTCTCTAAGGTAACACCCCACTGTTGCATTCTCGCTGATTTTTCCGTAACCTGTATCACTGCCTGATGTTTTGTTTTGTTTTGTTTTTCATTTTTTCTTTTTTAATTTGGTTGCACCGGGTCTTGGTTGTGGCACGTGGGATCTAGTTCCCTGACCAGGGATCGAACCCAGGCCCCCTGCACTGGGAACGCAGAGTTGTAGGCACTGGACCACCAGGGAAGTCCCACTGCCTGGTGTTTTACAGTAGATTTATGTGTTCATTCATCCCTCTTCCTCACTAGGGCAGGAAGTCATCCGCCCCTTCTCTGTCCCCAGCTCCTGGAGAGAACAGTGTACCACACATAGTAGGTGCTCAGTAAACTTCCATTGGCTGAATGGATCCACTTCTCTGGGTCAGCCAGGCACTGGGGAGATGGTATGAATAAGTGCTGGCTCCTGTCAGTGAAGCAAGGAGACCCACGGGGGAGGCCTCAGATGCAAAGAGGAGGCCAGCTAGGAGGCCTGTTTCCAGCAGAGCCCCGACTGCCGGGATGGACACTTTGACCTTTCCCTCGTATGTCAGGTGGCATCTGTCTGTTATCCAAAGCAGAGCTTCTCCTGTTCCATCTCCTTCCTTGCTGCTCTGCCTCTCCAGCCCTGGGGACCTCCCACAAACAGCCTACTCAAAGCCAAGTTCACATGGTCTGCCCTGCCTTCACCCAGGAGGCTGCCTTGTGATTCTCTGAATGAACCGCAGAACCATCCAACTTCAGAGCTAGAGACCCTGGAAAGCTGTCCTGCCAGCTTGACCCTCCATGGGGCCCCAGAGCTCCTGCATTGGGCCCTGGAGAGGGTCAACTTGGCACCTGGGACCCTGTCCAGCCCATGCTGTCCAGCTTTTCCTAGAACAACTTCAGGAAGTTTTATTCCTTCTTTCACTCTGGTGGCTCAGGCAGTAAAGAATCTGCCTGCAATGCAGAAGCAGCAGGAGACCAACGTGGATCCACAGGTTGGGAAGATCCCCTGGAGAAAGGAATGGCAATCCAGTCCAGTCTTTATTCCTGGAGAAGTCCATGGACAGAGGAATCTGGCGGGCTACAGTCCATGGGGTCACAAAGAGTCAGACACGACTGAATGACTAACACTTTCACACTTTTCACTCAACAAAGAATTACTGGGCACCTACCTACTCTGGTAGAACCCTGATTCTGGGAAGGATTGAGGACTGGAGGAGAAGGGGGTAACAGAGGATGAGATGATGGGATAGCATCACCAACTCAATGGACATGAGGTTGAGCAAACTTCGGGAGATAAGAAAGGACAGGGAAGCCTGGCGTGCTGCAGTCTGTGGAGTGGCAAAGAATCAGATATGACTTAGTGACTGAACAACAACCTACTCTGGGGCAGTCACTATTCCGGGCATTGGAGATTCAGTGGTGAACACAATCGACCTGGTTCTTGCCCTCACCAAGCTTCCAATCTATAGAACAGAGGGCCTATGTCAGGACAGAGAACAGCTGATGTGGTCAGGGCTCCTTCTGCAACCTAGAGAAAGGGAGGGCCCCTGGGAGTTGGTGGCATCTGAGCTGAACCCTGAACAACCGGACAGAGCCACTGTTCAACCTGGTGCCCAGGCAGGCCAAGCAGAGAGAACAGCAGGTGCAAAGACCCTGGGGGAGGAGTGAGCTTGGCATCTTAGAGGGCCAGGGAGAAAGCACAGGGAGTGGTAGGAAAATAGAAAGGGTCAGAGGGATCAGATCATAGTGTGAGTTTTCTGTTGGGAGTGAGAAGCCACTGGTGGAATACGATGGGACTCACCTGCGATCAGTGTGGAAGCCAGGCTCAGAGGGCAGAGTGGAACCAGAGAGGGGGATACCATAGGGGCCTGCCGAGAGCTGACAGCCACTGACACCAAGGTGGCCACAGCTCAGGTCAGAGAGAAGCGGGCAGAGTTGGATTATAATTTGGATGGACCCAGGCTTCCCTGGTGGCTCCAATGGTAAAGAAACTGCCTGCAACACGGGAGACCCAGGTTCGATCCCTGGGTTGGGAAGATCCCCTGGAGAAGGGAATGGCTACCCACTCCAGTATTCTTACCTGGAGAATCCCATGGACAGAGGAGCCTGGTGGGCTATATAGTCCATGGGGTCACAAAGAACTGGACACAACTGAGCAAATAACACTTTCACTTTCACTTGGATGGATCCAGTTGGACCTGCTCATGGGTTGGATTTGGGGGAAGAAAGACAGGCTAAAGTCTGGACTGGGGGTCAGATGGATGGTGCTGTCCACAGAGACAGGCTCCGTGGGCCTGGGGGAGAAGCAGGAGCCAGCAGCCACCAGCAGTTTCCAGGGCTGTAGAAATTCCTCCTCTTGCCCAGCTGGAAGTGCCTTGTCCTGCTCACCAAACACAGCACCCACGCCGAACAAGCCCACGTCCCCTCTGATTCCGCAGGAGGAGCCAGAGACCTTGGGCCGCCACTGAAATCCTCCAAGCCCATTTCATCATCCCTAAAATGTGAAAGTGATGCCAGTTTCCGGGCTCGCTGAGGGGGTGCCGCAAGGGCACATGTAAGCACATCTTGCGAGCTGACACGTGGCTGCCCGCCAGCACTGTCATTACCGGCCTTGCTATCCGCCTCTTTGCTGTCTTTGTGTGGACCAGCCCTGCCTCCCAGAAGGAAGCCGGGTTCTGGGAGAAGATGCCTCTCAGGCAGGGCTGACCCTGGAGAGACGAGCTCTAAAGCAGGAAGAGGATGGGGGTTCTTAGGCCAACTGAGTGAGCATAGCACAAGGCAGTTAGGGCCATCCTGAGGCCTCAGTCCAGGAGAGGCTACTGGGGCGTGAGCTTTGACGGGAAAGAGAGACTCAGCACCACCCCCATCCAGCCAGTACCCTGACCCGCTTGGGCCTTGATTTACTCTGAGAAATGGGTACATAGTTGGCCCATAGTGAGGATGAGGTGAGACGTGCTTTCAGGCACTTCACCCAGGGTCAGACACACAGGCTGGGCTCAGGAGCTGCCAGCTCCGAGGTCCCTCAGAGGACACTGGCAGGGGTTAGTGCGCACGTGGCTTCTGGGGCCCGGAGCAGCAGTGGCAAATGAGAACACGGTTGGGGGGGGGCGGTGCAGGAATGTGTATGGAGTGGGGTGGGAACAGCCCCTGCAGGAGACTGTTCAGCCAGGAGGACTCACCAGGCCAGTGTGATCCAGGCTGGAGGTCAGGCCCGGGGTTAGGTCAGCAGTGGGACCACCAAGCCCGAGCTACACTTCAGAGCCTCCCTGGGGGTTCCCGCTGCCATGGGCCCTCGACCCACCTGCAGGGAAGCCTCCCTGCCCCCTCCCATCCTCTACGTTCCCATCACCCACCTTGTATGTGGTGTATTGTCCTGAAACATCTGTGAGAAACTAAAGGTCATGATGGAGCTCAGGGGTTAGAATGTCCACATGCTGTGCGTGTACACTCAGTCATGGCACTCTTTGCAACTCCATGGACCAAAGCCTGCCAGGCTCCTCTGTCCATGGGATTCTCCAGGAAAGAACACTGGAGTGGGTTGCCATTCCCTTCTCCGGAGGATCTTTCCTACCCAGGGATTGAACCTGGGTCTCCTGCATTGCAGGTGGATTCTTTACCGACTGAGCCACCAGGGAAGCCCCAGTATGCTGCTGCTGCTGCTAAGTCGCCCAAGCAAATAAGGAGGGGAAAGGGGCCAGCAGGCCAGGAAGTCTATGTACAGGTTAGCGAAAATCCAGCTGCAGAGGCCCAGGAGCAGCGGATGGAGACCAGCCCAGAACATAGCCCACTGCCTGGCGGGAGGCGATGCATCCCCTGCTTCTTTCTATTCGTGGGAAGTCGACCATGTGCCGGGCGCTGTGGACGCCACCCCAGCCTCAGGCTCTGGACTGCCATCCACATGCACACGTAGAACTGATAGGTTCGGAGGGGTGCAGACCCTTATTCAGGGTCACACAGGCAACCCTGGTCCCCAGGTCCTTCCCACCATCACACGCCCTAGAGCCCTGGTGCTGTCCCCAGCATACCTGGTGTTGGGCACGGGGCCCTCAACGTCCCCTGCTCAGTGGAGGGTGCTGCCTTGAGGCTCTGCCCCTTTGCTGGGACTTGGGAAACCAGCCTTCACAGTATGAAAAGCTCTGGGAAGAATGGAACCATTCATCCCATTGGTCCCTTGGTGTGTGTAACTGAGACCACCGGCACCCCTAATGCAGGTCGCAGGCAGGGGAAGTGCACTCCACTCCAGCATTAGTTTCTGTACCCAACCTGTGTTTGCTGGCATCCTGCAGGTGCCAACCAGGGGGCCGCAGGCTCCCATCCACTCCTGCCCACCCAAAGGCTCTGGGAGGAATCGCAGCTGCCTCCCCTGCTGGTCCAGCCTGCAGGAGCTCTTGCCACTGGCCCCTGAGGGGTCGCAGAGTCAGACATGACTGAAGAGAGTCCCCCAACAGACTACTCCTGGAAGCCTCCAGCCCACCTGCCCGCCTCCCTCTCAGAGAGACTCTGCTAGAACATGCCTCTTTTCTCCTGACAAATCTGAGCAAGTCTTCCCTCCCCCCTCTCTCCCACCTACCTCACTGTCAGAGGTACACCAGACTCCAGTGCTCTTTAGGGGGAAGGTTTTTTTAATTCTAAAAAATGACATGTGGATATTATGCCTGTGTGGGTGTGGGTGTGTGTGCTCAGTTGCTCAGTCATGTCCAACTCTTTGTGACCCCATGGACTGTAGTCTGTACATGAGATTTTCCAGGCAAGAATACTGGAGTGGGTTGCCATTTCCTACCCCAGGGGGGATCTTCTCGACCCAGGGGTTGAACCCATGTCTCTTGCATCTCCTGCATTCGCAGACACTCTTTATACCATCTGGGAAGCCCATGCTTTTGGATATTATAAAAATGCCTGCGGACACTATAGAAAGATTTAAAAAATCAAATAGGAACAACAAAAAGCAAAGTTAAAAGTTCCCCATAATCATTTTTCTTTTTGTGAAGTCAGTAATGATGTTTAATACCTTCATAACCATCTTTTGGAGGCAGAAACAGTGATGCAGAGCTTCCCTAAATCCTCACACCCCACCACTCAGCAATAAGCACATTACTATCCAGAGAAACAGCCTTCTGGTCTTTTGTCCACATACATGGACAAACAGAGAGACAGACTGAACAAAAATATAGATTTTTCACTTTTTTACAAAAAGAGGTTGTACTTTACTAAGCGGTAAAGAATCCGCCTGCCAATGCAGGAGATGCAGGTTCAATCCCTGGGTTGGGAAGATCCCCTGGAGATGGAAATAGCAACCCACTCCAGTATTCTTGCCTGGGAAATTCCATGGACCTGGGCGGGGGCGGCTACTGTCCATGGGGTCAGAAAGAGTTGGACATGAGTTAGCAGCTAAACAGCAAACAAGCAGTTGTTTTAGCTACCTTCCCTGCTTCACAATAGGTCAGAAGCATCTTTCTAGAAGAATACATGAAAAGGCATCATCCGATGGCCCATTGTATGGCTGCTCATCCGGCCTCTAACAATCCCCCACTGCTGGACACCAGGGTATGTCCAGTGTTCCATTAGGGAAAGTCGTGCTGGAACAGGCTCTCAGAGGAGTGGTGGAAGGTGAGGGGAGCTGTCTGTCTTGTTCACTGTAGCACCCCAGCACTCGGCACAGGTCTTGGAGCCGAGCGGGCTCTGGCGATGTTTGCTGGATGAATGAACCAACAGAAGCCAGCCTCTCCAGCTCCCCTCTACCTGTGACTCTGGTACTCGGCCTGCGGGGGCACTCAGGTTCCCCAGGGTCGCCCACTGTATTTCCGCCTCAGTTTTTGTGCCTTGGAACTGCTTTCTGAAGTCCCTCGCACACCCCAGCTCCAGCGCTGGTAGGCTGGCTTCAGGACCCCCTCTGCCTCAGCAGTGTCTCCCTGCCTCCAGGCTGGGTGCCCAGCCTCCCCTCCTCCCTCCCAATTCTCCTGGGAGATCTGGCCCACTTCTGTGCCTCCAGCATCCTAGAAGGGCCCCTTACTCTGTCACAGCCATCCACAGATACTTCTATGGTGCCTGCCGTGTCCAGCACCCTCCTAGACTCATGGCAGGGAGCAGGGATGATGAGCCCTGAGCTTAGGGGGTGGGCCTCAGGAACCCCCAGGAACACCAAGCAGAGAAGCTGTTTCTGCAAAGCAAACGGCCCCCTACCAGCCCAACTTCCAACTAGATGGCTGCCCCCCGCCCCCCGAGTCCCCTTGAAGATCCTGGAGCAGCTGCACAGGCACACGGCAGCCAGGTGTGCCGAGTGCTCAGAGCAGGGACAGGTGGGTGGTCACACAAGCACACCCAGGACATCTGCCTGGTCTAGGGGGGCGAGGTGAGGATCTCAGAAGCAGTAAGGCCTCAGCTGAGCCCTGAAAAAGGACCAGGGGCTCCCAGAGGGGGAAGGAGTTCTGGGGAAGCGGCCGAACCCTAATTATTCAGTGGCCCCGGGGGTCTGAGAAGAAGAGAGGAGGCCAGGGTCACTGGTACCCAGAGAGACAGGGTGGGAAGGGAGCCTGAGGCTGGAGCACCGGCAGGGCAGGGGGCCAGAACCTGGAAGACCCTGCAGCCTGACCCCTCTCCCCACTGGGGACAGGGTCTCAGCAGCCCCGCCAGCCTCCCCCTCAGCCAGGTCCAACAGGTCTACCCCAGAGAGCTCCTCAAACTCTGCAGCCCTGACCCACTCCTGCAAGCCCTGGGTGTGCCCAGGGTCCTCAAGAACCCCACCTTCTCCCTTGGCACCAAATCCCACCCCAACCTTCCCTTCGCAGCCCAGGGCCTCTCTCCACCCTTCACAGGGCCTTGCACGTCTCCTTCACCACCCACCAGCCCTGGCACCAGAGCCAGCTTCCAACCCTGTACTCGGACGGCTGCCCCCCATTTCCCAAATCCCGGCTGCCCCCCTTTTCCCAAATCCCAGGTGGACAATGTGATTCACAGGTTTCTTTCTCTCCATCTCCACACACACACACACACACACACACACACACACACACACACACACGTGTGCCCGTGATGTGAGAGTTGGACTGTGAAGAAAGCTGAGCGCTGAAGAATTGATGCTTTTGAACTGTGGTGTTGGAGAAGACTCTTGAGAGTCCCTTGGACTGCAAGGAGATCCAAGCAGTCCATTCTGAAGGAGATCAGCCCTGGGATTTCTTTGGAAGGAATGATGCTAAAGCTGAAACTCTAGTACTTTGGCCACCTCATGCGAAGAGTTGACTCATTGGAAAAGACTCTGATGCTGGGAGGGATTGGGGGCAGGAGGAGAAGGGGACAGAGGATGAGATGGCTGGATGGCATCACGGACTCGAAGGACGTGAGTTTGAGTGCACTCTGGGAGTTGGTGATGGACAGGGAGGCCTGGCGTGCTGCAATTCATGGGGTCGCAAAGAGTCGGACACGACTGAGCGACTGAACTGCACACACCCTCCATGATCGCTGCTCTGGGTTTGCCACTACCTGCTGTGTGCGCCAGTCTTCGACGGCACTAGGGTCCAGCCCGAGCTGGTCCCTGTCATCCTGCGGCTTGTCATCTAGTGGAGAAAACAGACGGTAACCGTACACCCTGCAAAAAATTAAACACAGCGGTGCTGCACGTCTTGAGGATGTATACAGGGCTCTGGGAGCCTCGCAAAGGTGACTTGGAGCCCCCAGGGGCCTCCCCCACCTGCCCTTCCAGCGCTGCCCAACTGCCACACCTCAGTGCACAGCAGGGCCCCACCAGAACGCCCTCCATCTGTGCCCACATTCAAGGCCTGGCTGAAAGAAACATCACCACCTCCCCAGAGCCATCCCTGAGCTCCCCCAGAGTCCCTTATCCCCCTTCCTCCACAGTTGGTCCACTAGCTATTTAAAAAAAAAAAAAATATATATATATATATATATATATACACGCACGGCTGCATGGCTTCTTAGTCACGGCTCGTGGGATCTTTTGCTGCGGTATTTGGTCTTCTGTTGCTGCCCGTGCCTGCACATGCGGGTTTAGTTGCCCCAGGCATGTGAGATCTTAGTTCCTGACCAGGAATCAAATCCAAGTCCCCCACACTGGAAGGCAGATTCTTAACTTCTGGACCACCAGGGAAGTCCCTCCACTAGCTCTTATTCCTCCCACTCAGAAGTTTCTTGAAAGCTGGACACACCTTTTCATCTCTGCATTCCCCCAAATACCTTGGATGAAGCATACATAAACTTAATAATTTTTGGAATCAGGAAAAATATGTCGCCTGACTTTGATACAAGTCTTAGGCACAAGAAGCCCTCACCTTTGTTCTCCTATCCAACTCTTGCCTGGGCTTTTCCTCCTAGAAAAAAACCTCTTCACTCTCATGTCCCCTGAGCGTGGCTCCAGCCTTGGCCCCTTTGAGCCAGAAAGGAGCAGAGCTGGGGTTCACCTTGTGCTCTGGGGCCCCTCTGGCAGAGGGAGGTGGGAAGCCGACACCCCCGCCCCTCCAGCTTGGTGGCCAGCCCCGCTCTCAGATTCCCCGGGACCCAGTGACAGCGTGCAGCCATCCTTCACTGAGCACCCAGTGGGTGGGAGGCACAGACCCTCGCCAGGTTCCACCTTCCCGGTCCCGCTGGGCTTCCCACCCAGCCCCAAGTCCTGGCTCACACCCCGCCTTTTCCCACCCCAGGGGCAGTTGATGGCCTTGTCTCACGTCTCCGTAGGATTCGTCTAATGGATGCTCCTCTGTCAGAAAGGACAAGCATCTCCTGGCGCCTTCTCCAAGGCCCGCTCCATCACTTGGCCTCTCCCGCCAGCATCACCACCTTCCCACCTCTCCTGGGTCTTTCCCAGCCTACAGTGGACACAGCAGCCTGCAACCGGCCTGAACGTCTCCTGCCCCAAAGCCTTCCCTCATCTCAGGCCCCCCACCCACGCACCCCCCATCTCTGCTCACTTCTCAACAAAAAAGGGGAGGTGAACTCTCAAGAGCAAGGCCCTGCTGCACACTCCTCCTTCTGGACTGGGGTCTTGCGGGGGAGGGGGCACTCTGGGCTTCCACGACCCCATCAAGCCTCATTGTGAGCGTCTGGCTCACCTGCACCTGTGTGTTCTGTTCCCCATCGCTGCCCCCAGCCCGCACTCCCCACCCCCTCAGCTGGAGCAGCCCTTGCTAAGGATGGCCCCTTCTCTGACCTTAGTCACATGTCCGGCAGGTCACCGCCACCTCCAGGGCCTTGACCTTGAGGTCCCCCACAGCTCCCCTGCAGGTCTACCCAGAGTCAGCCCCTTTTCTCCTTCACCCCCAGCTCCCGGCGAGCAGGGAGCCTGGGACCCATCACTCGCTGACCTGTCCCTGATCAGCTCCAGCAGCCTGCCCACACCTCCTGTTGGCAGCTGACAACCTCTGCCACCCCCAACACCACATCCTCACTCTGCTCTGCCCCGACCAGAGGAAGTGGCATCAAGCTGCACGTCCCAAGAAGTGGGGGTCTTCTTGGCTCCTCTTTTCCTTCTAGCACTTTCTTCCTGTTGGCGATACTCTGAACAAACACAGCCTAAACCAGACCACTTACCACCTCTACCCTGAACCCTAATCCAGGCCACCAGTCTCGCAGGCGCAGACCAGGGCCACCTCTGCCCACACTCCAGGCCCTTTTCAGGTGCAAAACCCTCCGCAGCTTCCCAAAGACTACTCCAGCCGAGCTGGACTCCAAACACCAACACAGAGCTCACAAGGGCCCCTCCACCCCCCAACCCCCACCGCCCCCAAGCCTGGCTTCCTCCCCCTCCCCTCCCCAGAGGGGCTCCGCCACTGCTGCTGCTCCCCCGCCTTTGCCAGCAGATCCTTCTCCTCTTTGGGGTCTCAGCTCGGGTCATTCCTGACCCTTGTAACTCAAGTACCTTGCTGACCCTCTCAATTGCTCTCCTTTTCTTCTTTATAGTAATGCACCACCACCTAACAATCTTGGTATGTTTAGAGTTACTGTCATCAACATTAGAATGCGGAAAGTACAGCCACTACTTGAAAAATGAATGAATCCCAGAATCCATGACCTAAGTTATTACTTTGCTCATTTTTCTGAGGAGAGGCTCAGACATGAAGTCAACTATCAGGGTCTCCAAGCCACCAAGCTGCGCGGGCTTTGGGTTGAACTCAATCAGTCTGACTCCAAAGGCAGGGCTCTTGGCCACCAGGCTCTCCTTACTCTGTGCGAGGCCTCCCCTCCGAGGCTGGGCCAAAGGCCAAGGGATCTTGTTTTTGGAGGAGGCTCGTCTGAAGACAGAAGCCAAGTCTAGGGCACAGCAGCCCAACCCAGACTTCCAACTCCAGCAAGACATGGACATGAGGAGTGGAGAGTGTGTAGAGGGTACCCCCTTAAAAACTTCAGGGGCCCAGTTCACAGTCAGTCAGGCCCAATCCAATGACTGCTCAGGCCAGTTCAGGGCTGACCCAGGGGCTCAGAATAGCCACAGTGACCGCAGAGCGTTTGCTGTGTGCCAGGCCCTGTGCTGAGGACTTCACACCCCACACTGGCTCCTCACAATCACCCTATGTGTATCCCCATTTTATAGATGAGGAAGCTGAGGATCAGAGAGAATCAGTAATTTACCTAAGACCTTGCAGCTGGGCGTGGTGACAACCAGGATTTGAACTCAGGGCCCCCAGGCCTCAGCTGAAACAGCTCAAGCCCTAGACTCCTTGGCCCAAGGGAAGGGGACTTGATAGGGGACAGACTGCCGTGTGGAGGGAACAAGCGCATGGCATAAAGACACGCCTCACACAGGCAGCAGGTGCAAGACAGAGGCTTTAATCTGAACAGCAATGAAGGCGCCAGGCCAGGGAGGCCCTGGGGGCGCAGGGGAGGAGGAGCCAGGAAGGCGGTGGTGTGGGGGCCCTGGGGGGAGGCAGGCGCTGAGCCTCTCCTAGGAAACTATTTCTGTGACTCTGGCGGCCCCTGTCCCAGCCTCTGCCCAGGCCATCGGCCCAGACGCGAAGGCCAAGCCCCTCGATTGTGCTTCTCAGGTGCTCCCCCTTCCCAGAAGGATGGGTGGGCCCAGATACGGGGAGGGGCAGCGGAGAGTCAGGACTGGAAGCAGCCCTCCCCCAGAAGAAAACTCTGGAGGTGGCCGGCTGTTGCTAGCAGCCCCCAGTCCGGACCAGCCCTGCCCCTGCCCATCCTCACAGCTCCTCCTGGAGCCCCACCGGGCAAGTCCGGGGAGGCAGCAGGACGAGGGGCTGGGAAGCAGCGCCAAGGGCTTGCAGAAGCAGCAGCAATGAGGGAGCAGGAGCAGCTGGAGAATGCAGGGAGCAGCCCAGGTGCTACACGGCGGCAACCGGCCCCAGCCCACCCTCTTTCCTCCAGAGTTTCTGCCACCCGCTCCCAGCCAGGGAGAGCCTGGGGAGCAAGCCCTGCCGGGCCCTCCAGAGGGTTCCCTGGAGCCAGAGAGCAGAAAAGCAAGGATGAGGCACTGGACACAGGGGCCCCCACAGGCTGGGGGTCAGCATGAGGAAGAGCTGGGAGGGTCACCGGCCAGAAGAGTCCACGCTTCTCCCTTCCCAACCCCATCCCAGGCTGGCTGCCAGCCTCAGCCTCCAGCCCTCAGGACCCCCCGACACCCACCCAAACATGGCTTAGGAAACTGCCCCACCCCGCGGGGGAAGCAGCTGCTCCAACCCCTAGAAAGGCAACCTGCGAGGGAAAGCAATGGCCACAGCAGAGTACCTACCCCCACCCACAGTGGCCGGGTCAGCCTGGGCTCAGATGGGACTGAATGGAAGGAGAGGGAGGCCAGGGCAGGAGCAGGGCCCCGGGACCCTGCGCCGGCCCCCTCACCTTGCCCGTCCACGCAGGGCAAGGCGGGAAACTGGCCACACTTTGGTCACTTCTCCTGACCTGGGTCCTTCAGCCCTATGCCCTGAGCCTCTATCAGCCCCGTACTCAGCACCCACCCCAGTAAACAGCCTCTCATCAAACAGAAAGAACAAGGGGAGGGGGTGGGGAGGGGGCAGCAGCTGGAGTTGGGGAGGGCAGGCACGGGAACGGCAGCCAGGACAGGCTGCTCTCAGCATGACGACATGACGGGATGGATGGGCAGGAGGCTCCCGAACTTGAAGTGCTGGATCACGGGGAACTTCTCCAGGCACTGCGAGGAGAAAGGGCGGAGAGGACAGGTGAGAGCTGCGTGGTGCCCTGCCAAGCCCCGCCTGGCCGCTCAGGCCTCGGACAGACCCCCCGGACGACTCCCATGTGCGGCTGCAGCAGGTGTCCGTCCAGGGCCAAGGAAGTGGCCCAGTCCCAGAGCAGCCCCCAAGCCTCTGGGGAAGAACAGAGCTTCCCACCCGTTCCTGACCAGCCCTTCCCACCCAAAGCCACCCACTCCACAACAATCAGGCCAGGCCCTAGTAAGGACAGGAGAGTAAGAGACAGGGAGGAGATGGGGGAGAAGGCAGCTCAACCCCATAAGGCAGCAGCAAAGAAGAGGGGCAGCCAAGTGACACCACTAGGCCCAGAGGGATGAGCTGGGGCCCAGAGGGGAAAAGAACCCTCCAGACCACGGGGACCCCTTGCCCAGGGCCCGCCCTGAAGAGGCATGGGGATACACCGGGACGCCAGCTAAGATGGGCCCAAGGCCCGTTTTCCCACTTTTCAGTTCTCCAGACTGAAAAAGCCATCCTGGCACTTCAGAGTGAGACAGAAAGAACCGGCTGACAGCCCCTCAACTCCCCCTACCACAGGGCAATTCCCAGCAGCCCAGTGCTCGGGCAGAGGACAAGCGCAATGGGCAGGGGGATGGCTGCCTGAAGCCAGTCGGGCCAGGGCCTCGGCCCAGGGCTGCGGCAGAGGAGGGGAGACGGGAGAAGCAGAGCCTGCCGTCTGGCCCAGGCACCGTGTCCGCATCACGAGGGGCCCGGAAAGGAGGGGGCCCACCCCCACCCCCCGCGTCAGCCCACCACACAGGCAGCAGCCCCGTGCATGCAAGGGAAGGGGGCTTCCTCTCAGACCTCTGGCTGCACAGGCAGGCAGGATGTGCACCTCCTGGCTGGGCTGGAACAGGGTTTTGGCCTCAGAGAGGGCAAGGGTCCCATCCTGTTACTGTCCCCTTCTCCTGCTACCTCAGAGGAACAAAGGCCAGCGCTGGCCCGGGGTCCATGACCTCAAGAGCCAGCAGCAAAGATGAAGGGGCCTTTGCCATGGGGGTGGGGGGGGGGTGGGAGGGAGGGGGTGTGTGTGTGTGTGTGTGTGTGTGTGTGCGTGCGCGTGCGTGTGCGTGTGTGTGTGTGCGTGTGCGTGTGTGTGTCTGTCTCTCAGAGTCAGGGATGGTCCACAAAGCCTGAAGAGGGCCTGGAGGTGAGCAGGAAGGGAAATCTCTGATGATGGAAGGATGGGGAGCTAAGCTGTGTGAGGGAGCAGAGCTCCAGGCCACAGTCAGACCCTGGGCCTGGGGCAGACAAAGTGGGGGGCAGGCAGCTGGGGGTGGCCCCTGGCGGGGAAGAGCAGCAAATCCAGGCCAGAGGCAAAGGCAGCTGCCATTGTGCTTAGATCATGGAGGAAGTGGTAGGAGTTTGTCAAAGGGGGGCCCCCTAGGGCCCTGGAATTCCAGAAAGAGTCAAAGGTCAACCTGCTTCTAGCTTTCAGGCCTGAGAAGTTATAAAGGCAAGAGGCTTAGGGGACTGGAGCAGGGGTTCTGTTCACTCTGCCCTCAGGGATCCCCCAAACAAGCTTCCCCAGGGCCAGGGGGAGGTGAGGAACTGGGCTAAAGGCAAAGGGATGCTTGGGGCAAAAGAAGTGGAGCGCCAGGGTCACAGCAGAGGCGCCTCAGGCCACGCCTCTTCTCCAGAGCAGTGACCTGTGCCGGCAATACCTGTGCTCTGGACAGAGCAACTGCTTCAGCCAAGCTGAGTCCAGACCTTCCAGCGGGCGGCCCTCCCAGCTCCCAGTGAGTCAGGGAGAGAAGGAGCTCCTCGGTCCTGACAGACCCTTCTGAAGGGAACACCCGCATGGGGCCAGCCCTCAGGAAAGACAGGCCCACCCCAACAAGGGCCCCAGAAGCATCTGGTTCTTCCACTCAGAAAGGCCGAGACAGGCAGCTTGAAGATGCAGACAGTTGGGCCCAAGCGCCAGGCCCAGACAGGCCTTCGTGGCAACTCAGGGCAGCTCCCCTCCCGCAGCCAACTCTGTCTCGGGCTCTGGCCTCTGCTAAACTCCCTCTGTACTTCAGAACTGGCAGGCCTCGGAGGTCCCCAAGGACCCAAGGTCCCTAAGGACCGGAACCCATCTGGAAGAACGAGTCCACTCCTAGCTTTCCTCTGCTCAGAGAGTGTGCGACTCCACAACCCCAGGGATCACAGACTAAGGGTGACCTGCTGGCAACTTATAAATGGCTGCTGCAGGTTACAGGGACTCGGTGGCCCTAGACTTAAGAGTCAGCGAGTCCCAGGGTTGTCCTACCAAGGCGTGGCCACCACACAGCAGCTGGCAGGCTGCGTGCAGCCAGAGCTGCAATTTCTGGGTTTCAGGAAGGGCGCTGGGTTATCTGCTCAGCGCTCCCTCTGTCTGGTCCTGAGCTGCGGGCAGTTTGCAGTCGCTGACCTCCTGTGTTCAACAGCCAGAGACACATGGACAATTGTTCCACCTTCGACCGCTTTGTTTGTGCGGCACCATCAGGGCTGCAGTCTTACCCTGCTCCTCCAGCCAGGGTTCTTTTGCCTCTGGACAAAGGTAGGGACCGGAGGCAGGGCCTCCTGTTCCGCCCTTAGGGGCCCAGGTCAAGGTAAGTTTAGTCACTCAAGTAAGAGCCTGCAGGAAGGACAGCATCTAAGATCCTAGGCAGGGAAGGCACCAGAGTCCAGCCTATGGGGAGGTGGGGGGTGGGAGGGCCTGGAGGGGGCGGCAGCGGGGAGACCCCTTCAGCATCCACTGTGGGACTGGGGTGGGGAGGGGTCGAGAACAACAGGACACACAGAGGGCAGTGCCCTGGGGACTCTCCAGCAGGAGGGCCAGTGTGGAGGGCTGAGGGCCGGATGGAGCCTGCCCAGCCCCAGCAAAGGCTCCTCTCAGATTAGAGAGGTATGTGGGCTGGAACCTAAACACAGGATGTGAAGTCCAGAGGAAGAGGACCGGAGGGGGAGGAGGCGGAAGGGAGGGAGAGGGCCAGGCCTGGTCAGTCCCAGCACCTTTAACCCCTTCAGGGCGGCACAGAGGGATCCAGGCCACTGGAAGCGCTGGTACTCCCAGCCACACCCAGCGCCCTGTACCCTACCCTTCCTGCTCCTCTGCCTCTGCTGACGGCCCTGAGTGAGCTCTGGCTGTAAGGAGGCCACCTAGACAACCTTCCCCTTCCCTGGAGAGGGATGACCAAGGGTCGAGAGAGAAGCACCTCCAGAACAACACCTGAGACCACCAGCCGAAGGGTGAAAAGAGGGGAGTTTGGGACCCACTGCTCCGGGTGAGGGACTTCACGCCAGGCCCTCCCGGGTCAAGGTCAAGCAGTTCTAGGACTGGTCTGCCTAAGATGTGGAAGAGCTAGAGTAAAGAACAGGGTGGGAAGAAATGTCTCCTCCCTACTTGCCAGAGAAAAAGTCACGTCCTTGGAGGGGAGAAGGTTGCCAAGGAGGACGAGCAGAGGGGGCAGGAAAGGGGGTGGCCGCCCCCCAGCAGGGGGACCTCCGGAGGCCCACACCTCTCCCTGCTGCTCTGACTGGAGAGCAGGGAGGACCCCAGAAGCAGTTATTAAAAATGTAGCCCTGGGCCTCCCCACAAGACCTCCCACCTGCCCAGCTATCAGACACACCAAGGTGGGAGAAACATCATTTTGGATGACGTCTCCAAAGGATAGAGCCTTTTCCCAAGCCTGTTTCCTTTATCGCGTCCCCACAGGACAGAGCTGAGAAGTGCCTCCAGCCATTTGACAAGTGGGAACAGAGACCCAGGAGCAGCAGGGTCTGGCCTCAGTCACAGGGCTTTTCTGGCTGCCCATCCCAAAGACAGAGATTCACAGGCCTCAGGTGTCAGAAGGGGCTGGCCCACAACTCAGAGCTGGACAGAGAGCAGAACAGTGGGGTGGGGGTGAGGGCGCCCAGAACCGAGAGTGCCAGCCAGTCCCCACTCACCTCGGCCTTATACATGCGGATGAGACCCTGGTTCACTTTGGACCAGGAGGGGACAGCGCTGATGTTCCACAGCTGGTTGGAGTGTTCTGCAAAGGGGCCTGTCTTCATCTGGAAAAGAAGAGTTCACAAGCTGGAGATGTGGGCCCTGGAGCCTACCACCTGCTCCCTGCAGCAAGGCTGCTCCAGCACACACATGTGTACACACACACATGTAAGCACATACATACACATGTAAACACACAGACGTACATACAGACACACGCACACACACTCTCACGAAGACCAGGTGGCAGCAGGCACCTATGGGGTGGCAGTCGTGCAGGCAGGCGCATGTGTGCATATGCCCACGTGCACGCATACACACATGTGCCAGAGACAGGGTCTCTCTTGGCCTGCCACAGGGAGAGCAGGAAGAGCCTAGGGAAGGGTCGGTTTGGGAGAGGGCCTGGACCAAGCCCAAGCACCTGACTGCCTTCTTCATGGGAGGCGGAGGGAAGAAGGAAAAGAGGGGAAAAACACGGGTCACCTGCAGCAGATGCGGGAGGAACGTCTTTAGAAAGCCAGCCTGACCTGGCAGCCGAGTGGAGAAGGGATGGCAACCCCAGCAGCGAGAGACAGGCAGGAGCAAGGACCGTACGGTCCCAGTCCCTCCTCTTGGAAGAAATCCTGCAGCAGGCCCAGTGGAGCCTCCATGATCTCAGAAACCAGCACTGAGACGAGGAAGCGCGTGCGCCTGAGTGCACCCCTCAGACAGCACAAGGCCAGCACATCTGTATTTATTAACAGGCAGTTCACAATCCCCTCCACACTGCCCCCTCCCCGGCTGATGCTGGGGGACGGGACCCTGAGCACAGGCATCAAAAGAAAAAGTCTGAAAAGCAGAGGCTGAGCTGGTGAGAAAGCTGACTTGGACCTCGAGTAGGTGGAAGGTTCCAGAAAAGGCTATGTGTGGAGGCGGGGCTGGTGGAAAGCTGTTCCAGGGAGAAGGGATGGGGGTCCCTCAGCCCTCTCTCTGTATTGGGCATGAGTGCGGGTCCCACGAGCACAAAGCCCTCACCCATGGCTGTGGACTCGCCTGGTGACCCACTCTCTCACTCCCCCAGTGAGGGCAACACTTACAAAACTGCAAGATCAAAGCTGAAAAAGCTGCCATTTTACTTAACCCTGTCATCTCCCTTCCCTGGCCCAAGTCCCCCCGCAAAAACCTGTCTCAACCCCCAGGTTCAGGAGCATGGACAATAGGCTCCTTCCCTGAGCAGTGAGGCCACAGCCCAAGGTCCCCACTGGGCTTCTCCTGGGCCGGTCCCTTCACCCAGACTTCCCCCTCCTCTCTCTAAGACTCCTTCCTCCAGGAAGGCAGCCAGGAGCCCCCAGCCTGCAGGCGCTGGTCCTCGCCCTCAGAGCTTTGTTCTGGAGCCCCACTCCATCAGACTCCACCCCATCCTCCCCTCGCCCCGCCCCTTCCCCAGGCACCCTGCCCCACGGGAGTAGTGCCAGGCTCCAGCCCTCTCTTGCATACTTCCAGGCCCTGAGAAGCTCAGGGATCACTGGAGCTATAGAACCAGTCTCACTCTGGACTGAGCCCTGTGAGAAACCACCCAGGAGGCACCCTGCTGGCCTCTGTCACAGCTGCAGCTCCACGAGTCTGCTCAGCAAGGGCTCTTCGGCCAAGGCCAGCAAAGGGGTGTGGGGAAACCAGAGGTTCTGCTTGCTGGGCCAGCCTTCCCTACTAGGGGCATGGGATGGTGAGCCAAAAGGCCTCTCTGGCACCCTTTCATAGCCAGAGGGAGGCCTGAGCCCTGAGGCCCCAGAGGTCCTAGCCCCCTCCCTGGAAAGGCCAAAGATGCTTTCTCTGCCCCACCCCCCCTCCACCCTTCAGCCCTTTGGAAGGAGTCTCTGTAACTCTGGAAAGGAAGACAGATGAGGGGAAAAAGGAATGGGGTCGAGAAGACAGAAAAAAATTAGCTCATTCTAGCCACAAAGGGAGAAGAGAAAGCTAGAACGAGCAAGCAAGCTGCAGTCCCGCAGTGACCCCAGGGGAATTGTGTGAGTCAGAGCAGCCATATTGAGCAGGAAATTACTCACAGACGCTGCGTTCCTGCCTCTCCACTCCCAAGAGAATCGGCCTTTTGTAAATGGTTCCTCTGTCAGTAACTGAGGGGGGATGGGGGGGGGGGGGGAGGCTCTGCACAGCGCCTTCCTGTCAGCTCCTTCCCTTCCAGCTGAAATCTGATCCCTCCCTTCCCAAAACTCCAAATTTAGAAGCCAGATTGAAACTGAAATTCTTTTCCTGCCTGCCCTGGGCTCTTAAAGGCGCCAGAGCTGCATTTCCTGAGGTGGAGAAGCCTGCCCCGTGAGGGCCTTGTGTGGGAGGCCCAGGGCCACCAGGGCAGGTCCCAGGCTGGCCCGGTCTCCTTTCCAACTCTTGTCTGTTCAGTCTCCCAGTTGCACCAGCCCTAGCGAATCCCTGGTTTTGCAGAGGCAACACTGCCCCCGTCCCAGCCACAGCACACAGGCCATGGCACACAGAGCTCCTTGCAGCCGTCAGTCAGGGCCTCCCTCACCACCACCGAGGGGCTGCGAAAGCCCTGTCTGGGTGCTGAGCCCAGACTCTGGAGAACTAGCACAATGTGTGCCCTCAACAGGAACCGCGCCAGCCGGCTCAGGGCGGGCCAAATGGGTGAGAGGGGCCCCTGCCAGCACTCTGAGCTCTGCGGCATGCCCCTGCTAGCATCCAGCACCTCCCACCACGCCCAAGCACCAGACCCAGGGTGAGAACCAGGCCTTGAACAGAGGGTGCAGAACAACCTAGAACTCGAGGGCCTGCCGGCCTCCTCCCAGTTCACGCCTCTACCTCGTCTATTATCAAAACCTCCGCTAAGTTCAGTGTGTCTTTAGCACCACCTAGCGGCCACTGTAGGATTTCCTCTAGCAGAAGACCTGCGTCCCAAATTTTGGGAAGGCTTTTGGGTTTTTATACCTACCGAGCATAATCAAACAAATAAACAAAAATACAAAATTTTAACGTGGAGTCAATTCCCATATTCCCTGAGGCCCAGCCTGGTTTTCTACCTCATTAGTTACTAATAGGGGCCCTGGGGCTTGGCCAGCCACCTGGGGGAGCCTAACCAGCTTAGCCTCTTAGAGGGGCCAGCGAAGCCACCCCTTCTCCCCGCCCAGCCCCAGGTGTCTCCGGGCTCTTCAGACCCTCCCGACCTAGTCTGGAGTCAGCAGCATGTGACTGGCTCTCAAGGCAGCCAGCCAGGCTGCCCTGGAGTCCTTCCGACCTTGGGGTGCCTACAGTGCTGAAGGCAGCAGATCTCAGGGAATGAAGCGGCGGCCACTCAGCCGTCAGAACAGGCTTCATTTGCTGACTTGGAAAAACGTGTCATTCCCCTCTGGCCTCTGGAGTTTGGCAGAGGCCTGAGCCGAATGCTGACCAGGAGAGCCTGCAGCTACGGCTGTTTAACCAGGCGGCCCTCTCTTCAGGGGACAGAATGGGCAGCAGAGAGAGCAGCCCCCACAGGGAGGGGGGATCCACGAGAGTGCCAGGGAGGTCGCTGGGGCCAGGGGAATGCTTGTAGGCATCAGGAAAGAGAATGTGGGCAGGACCTCTGCAGGAGGCAGAGCCAGGGCACCCCTTGGAAGTCTGTGGGGGTCAGGCACTAGGCAGGGAAGCTGAAAAGGCTTCTTGAGAGGCCCCCAAAGCAGTGGGCCCCCACCTTTGATGCATAGTCACCTGGCTCATGTCCTGTGCTTAAATTCAGGGTCCTAGCGCATGTCCCCCAAGATTCTGATTCAGAAAGCTGTGGTGGGGCCCAAGACCGTGCATTTCAACAAGCTCCCCAGGCGACTCTGAGGAAGTGGTCCAAGGCCATACTGTGGGAGATCCTACTTTAGCGGGATAACAACACGCACCTAAATGATCCCTGCTGGGTGGCCTGAGGGTCCAGGCCTACTAACTTTCACTTCCAGCACTTCATGAGGCCTCTGTCCTCAGACACCAACAGAGGTGTGAACCTTCAACAGAAATCTGTCTGGCTGTCCACTCTAGTCTCTCCAACTCCTACAAAGGCTCCATCACACACATCCACACACACGTAGCTCTACAGACGCTGGGGGGCCCACTCAAGAGATGCTGACACCCACCCACCCTTCAGACCTGCCTCATCAGTCACCAAGTCCACCTAATGACCAGGTCTTAGTCCGTCAGCTCCAGTAGAAACTGATCTAGGGGAGGAGATCCTGGACAGCCAGAAGGTGGCTTTGCCTTTCAGAGAGGCCTAGCTGGGCCTCCTCTTCAATAACCTGCTTTAGGGGTGGCCCCGCCCCCTTCAGAGAGCAGCTCTGGCTCCTCAGGCCCTTTTGGCCCGGAGGCTGCCAGGGGCCCCTTCCTTACTCCTTTTCTCTCACCTCGGTGATAAACAGGATGCACTCCAGGAACATGTAGTCCTTGTGGTTCTCGTTCACGGCCTTCTCATCCACAAAGTGCCTGGGCTCCAGATATGGGTGGTCTGGAAGCAGCAAAGAGCCCCGAGGTTCAGAACCAGGCACTGGCACCACCGGGCCACAGCAAACCAGCCCCGTTAACACCCGCCTGAGGGCCCAAGATCTGCCCCTGCGCCCTCAACACTTGATCTCGCAGAAGCAGTAAACGGCCCTGTGTGTGTACTCTAGTGTAATGAGTACCAGCCTTGCTTCTTTCCAGCCATGCGGCTCAGTTTCCTCATCCATGCAGTGGGGATAAGATCACCCTATAAGGGCTGGGGGTGGGGAGGGTACCTAGCCATCAGCACCGGCCTAAAGCCCTCAGCATGGCACCTGCCCAGGTCAGTGTTGACGGTCTGCTGGCAAAGACCCTGCCCAGGGTCCTCGAGATGATCTCCCTGAAGCACCGAGAGCGGGCCTGACACAGGGCAAGGACTCAACAAAGCATCCTTTACTAATGTTATTTTTAAGGCAGTTAATTCTATATGCAAGTAGACATGGAACCCTAACCCACTCTGGCTTGCCCGTGGGAAAGTTGAGGGGAACCACCACCAGAGCAGGCTCGTAGTGGGTGGGCCTTGGACCAGCATCCGGGAGCAGCTCCCCAACGGCCCCCTGTGCACAGCTTGATAATAACAGTGGATGATGCTGGTCACTGAGTCAAAAGAACCCCTCATCTTCAACATAAAACCCTACAGCCGTGGCCAGGACTGGGGGTGTGTCTCACACCAGTCGATTGTGCGCCCAGCACGTGCCCTCAGCCCAGCCCGTGTCACTCCCATTATCTCGGTGGTGCATGGCCTCCGCCTCCCTGGCCTGCCACGCCGCCGGCTGCAGCAGCAGGTCAGCAGCAAGCCGGCTCCATCAATAGCTGCTCTGATGCCTGCTTTACAAGCTGTCAGCGTGTGCCCTGGGAGGGAGGGGAAGGAAGGAAGGGAGGAAGGGGGGCTGGGGGTGGGGGGTCCACGCCCCACTTCAGTACCTATCAGCTGTGAACTGCCCCAGATGAAGGGCAGAAACTGGAAGTCATCCAGGCCCCACACGCCCTGGCTGCCGGCCGGCTCCATTCGGTACGTCTTTTGGAGCTTCCTCATAACCTCAAGGTACCTGCACCGGAGGGCGGGGAAGGGCAGGCGGGTGGCAAAAAGCAGAAAGACAGTCTCAGCCCTTCAGCTAGTGGGGCAGAGGAGGCTAGAAAGAACCACCGAGGAGGGCAACAGGTCAATTAAAGCCTACGCGCCAAGTTACACATCAGCCGATACACTCAAAATAACGTAGCTTCATTTTTCTCTCTCACATTCAGCCTCCTCTGGCCCAGGAAACAGGCAACACACCAACTGGGGAAGGTTAGTGCCATCACCTCCTGACAATGTGAGAGCCCGGGCAGGAGCTGCAGCTTCTCACCCATTAGACTCCTTCAGGAACTGCCCTAGAGCTGCAGCTTCTGCAGCACCTGAGTGGGGCCCAGCGGGGACGTGTCAATGCCCTCGGGTGACTGAGACACGCCTATGCGCAGGGAGGTGGCCTGGGTGGCGAGAGGAACCGGTCAGAGCCTGCCTGCCTGCCTGGGTTCAGCTGGCCGTGACCTCAGTGAAGACACCTGATTTCTCTATGCCTCAGTTTCCTCATCTGTAAAATGAAAATGACAGTTGCTACTTCCTCGGGTGGTCATGAGAATTAAAAGACTTGCATGTAAGGTGCTTAGAAAGAACCTCTACGTGATAAATGCCACAGAAGCGTCAGCAGCCGTTAGGTAACTTTCCCTTCACTGAGTTTTACTTGAATCTGAAGCTCTCAGAAGGAGGAGTCTTGGACACCCTGTTCACAGTCATGGCTTGATTAGGACAGAACAAGAGAACCCACAGCCACTCAGGAGCTCCTGCCAGGCCCCTGTCCCCAGTCTGACAGCAACAAGGAGGAAAGAGACCCACCCCCCGCCCCCCCGCCCCACCCCCACCTCTCCTACCACCGGCAGCCATCCTTCCCGCCTGGCTCACTCACCGATTGAACACCTTGAAGACAATGGCTATTTGGTCATCTACCCGCAGCACCCCGATCTTGCAGAGACAGCAGAGGAAAGCAGCAAAGGCTGCTTCATGTCCTGGGACAGAAAAACAGCCGAGGTTGACAATCTTCCAGAAGGAGTAGGACTGTTCTCAGCCTCACCAGAGTCCAAATCACCAATAACTTCCCATCTAAGGCAGGAGGTCAACATGGAGGTAAAGGGACCTCTTCCCCATCCAGAAAGACCAGGGTCCCTTTAAGAACCACCAGTACTATAATTCTACTCCTAAAGGCTTAGGCTGGCGATTCTTACATAGGCATTCACATTTCACTTGGGAGGCTTAACTCACTCATCAATTCGACCCTGTTTATTGAGAACCTACTATAGGAGCAGTCACGGTCCAGGTCAGGCACTAACGGGACAGAGTCAAAAGTCTCTGCCCTTATTTGATAGTTTATGATTCCGTGGGCCCCTCCCAGGGCCTGGAATGCTTATGAGCTGCTACTTTCAGCTGCACAGTTTGGGATCATGACCAGCTAGAGTTCAAGCCACCACCACACAGGGGCAGTCATCACCCCTGGACAACAAGGAGCGTCTGAGAGTGGAAGAAAGACCCAGTCCCTGCTGACCTGGTCCCTCTCCCCTACAGGTTGCTTGGTCACAGTCAAAGCTCCGCCCCTGAAAGTCTCACTTGATAATAAGCCTGTTCCTCAGCATCAGGGGAGTAGACGACAAAACTTTCCCAGGACCCAGGTCCAAGGGGGCCCTTCTCCAGGCCTGCCCCTCTGGCCTGGGCTCCTCTAGAGGCAAGGGAAGGGCCCAAGAGAGCAGCAGCTCCTGCATTTGCCTGCTTCAGTGAGCAAAGGAAAGGCAAGGCAAGACAGGCCTATCAAAGCAGGGGCCCTCCCCAGCCACCCCGACCTACAGAATAGAGAAACCCTCTTTTTTTTTAAGGTGCCACAGCGCTCCCTCTAATGGCCACTGTGGCTGAGAGTAATGCCCCACAGCACTGCCAGAGACTGCTAGGCTCTTTCAGTTCTCAGGGTTTCTGTAAGTGCTGTTTTGGGATATAGTAAGTGCTCAGTAAGCTGTCAGTTTGGGGATGGTGATAAGCTCACAGTCAGGCCATTTTACAAGGAACAGAAATCAGCTCTGTGCTTGAGGCCACCACATGTGTGGCACCGGCTCCCCCTGGTGGACCAAGTCGGAGCAGCCGGCTTCCCTACACCGACTGCACCACAGGGATGACTGCTCAGGGCTGCCTGCTCAGGGCTCCCTCATCCCACACAACCCAGAGCAAAGAGGAGGCAGTCCAAGAAAGAACCGCAGTGAAGCCAAGAGGCGCCGCCAGGGGTCACAGGTACCTGTGCCATAGTCGATGCGTGTGGAGTTCCCCACGGATTCCTTTAGGTAAACAGCCACCTCGGGCACAGCAGCTGCCAGGTTGGTGGGGACCACCGTGGCCACCAAGTTTTCTGCTTCCTGGTAACACAAGAGACACACAGTGGCAGCAGCAGATTGGGCAGGTGCCCAGAGGCAGCATCTCGGCATGATATCCCAACTCCCGCAGAAGGAAGAGATGGGAGAGCGTTTATTTCTACACAACAAAGACCACCCTGGGGTGGGGCTTTTCATCTGCTGACCCTCCCTCCAGAGGACACAGCTCTGGGGACAAGAGGAGAGGGACCTGAAAAGAAGCTACTTGACTTTCCCATCGAGTAACGCACTGACATCCCCAGAGATGTCCTCCCTCTTCATACTCCCAGCAAGGGAGTTTGTGCCCGATGTTCACCAAAGACATATGCAAGGATGTTCACGGCAGTATCACTTATAACAGCCAAAACGTGGAAACATCCCACAGCTAAACTGTCCATCAGCAGCACAACAGATAACCTATGCTATGGTCATACACTGGAATACTACGCAGCAAGGAAGAAGGGGCACTGTTCCACACACCACAGGTGAATCACAAAGTTGAGCAAAAGAAGCCAAACACACGAAGTTCAAAAGCAGGCAAAATCAATCTATAGGGGAGCAGTGAGAAAAATCTGGGGGATATCAACTAGAAAGGGGCACAAGGGCACTGGGGAAGTGCTGAAATGTTCCATGGCTTGATACGGGTGGTGGATGCAAGGTTAAAAACAGGTTAAGATCTATCAAGCTGTATAACCATGACTTGTCAGCTTTCTTTACGTTACAACTCAACTAAAAAAATAAGCCATGTGCTACCTTAGCACCCAGAGGCAGCCCCAGGTCACTCTTACACAAGGACAGCATTTTGCTGGGTCCTTGGTACTTCCCCCTGTTCCATCATGTGAAAACACCGGGACAAGACATTAGCACCCAAGTTTCTTTAGCTTCAGTCTGTAAATACCCGGCATGAGAATCTCCTGGAGACCTGGTGAAAATCTGGATCCCCAGGCCCCACCCCAGACCTACAGACCTATGGGATAGGGTGGCTACTCTGCATTTTTTTGTTTGCTTTGAACAAATATTACCTTTGCTTGACTCAAAAATGAATACACTGTAGGAGGGATGTACTCAGAAATCTTACTCCACCCTTCTCTCCTCTCCATCCACCCCTCTCCAATGCCCCAAAGGCAACCACCACTTTATTTGCCTCCTCTGTATCCTTCCAGTACACACTGAGAAATACAAACAGACCTTTCTCATCCTTCCAGTACACACCGAGAAATACAAACAGACCTTTCTCGTGTCTCCTCTTTCTTAACAAAAGGCAGCTTGCCATGCGCATCACACCTTGCCTCCCCTCTAACAGGGTAGTCAGCCCTTTGGACCCACTGATGGAGAACCCATGGACACAGAGGACCAACGGACCCTCATCATCTCATACAAGGGAGTATCTATGGGGGACCCTGGACGCAATCCCCCACAGATACTGAGGGAGGGACCACTGGAAGTCGCAGTCCCTTCCCCCGAGTTCCTGAGTCGCCTCCCTGTTCTTTGTTAGAGCTGCATGGTACTCCCGGGGAGGCCTTATTAGCTTATTCAACTGATAATAAACTGCAGATGGACACGTGGGCCGTCTCAGTCTGCTGCTACACACAATCACCTACGAACAACCCTGTGCAGAGGGCTGCGCAGCCACGTGGTGATTCCCAGAGGACAGCTGGGGCAGAGGGTAAACGCATTTGTACTTTCAGGGAACAGAACTGCCGTTTCAACAAACTCCCCAGTGCTGATATCTGAACGCTTCCCCCCAATCCCCCCCGGCCCCCAAGCCCATCCTGCGGCAGCCTCACCTGGTCAAGTTTGGCATACCAGGTCCTGTAGGCCTTGTTCCCAAATCTAGAGGGCTGGTCCACTGGAGGGGTCTCATCGATCCACCTGTCCAGCGTGTTGAGAAGAGCGACCAGTTTCTCAATGGCCTGTGGAGGCAAATAGAGGGGGCCCAGACACCGTGACTAGTGGCCCCATGCTAGAGCCACAGAGGGAAGCCCCAATGGCTGCTGGACAGTGACCACCAGGCCTCACACCACTGGCACCTCCCTGCTGTCCCCCTTTCTTCCCAACCCTCCTGAGTGTGAAGGAGGGGCCAAGGGAACAGTGAGCCTTCCAGAAAGGGCCCGGCACAAGGCTGAGGGACAGGCACGGCTCCCACACCCAGCTTCTCCAGCTAGCCTGCCCGGGGGCGGGGGCCAGGGGCGGGGGCAGCTGCTGGACAAGTGTGAGCAGCAGCCCTGACTTTCCTTACTGCATTTATCGAGGTCTTCTGTTTAGAGCACAATATCTGCTCATCACTGAAAAGAGAAACGTAACAAGGAAAGAAACAAAGGTGACGGGTAATCCTGTCACCCAGAAATCAATACCACAAGGTATCCCCTGCTTGTTGTAAGTTCACTTTCCACCACTTCACTCTGACTGAAGTCCTACAGTAGCAATGGTTCTTGCTAACCAAAAGAAACCTGAAGAGGATTTTCAGTGCAAAGGATTTTCCCTTTGCACCACTTCTGCTCACAAAATGTTTCACAGAAACACTCTTACTTTCAGATAGCAGGGGAGTCTGTCTTAACATTTTAACATACTCTTCCATATCATCATTTTACAGTGTTTTTCACTGCTTATCACGGTTAGAATTTTGAAGGCAGCTGGACCTGGATTTATATCCCAGCTAAGGGACCTCCCTGGTGGCCCAGTGGTTAAGAATCTGTCTTCAGATTTAGGGGATGTGGGCTCAATTCCTGATCTGGGGACTAAGCGCCCACAAGCTGTGGTGCAGCTAAGCGCACACGCCACAACCAGGAAGAGTCCTGGGCTGCAATCGAGACCCAGAACCACAAAAATAAAACGAATGTCTTATAAACAAATCCCAGTTAAACATCATTTGCTGCAAAACCTTGATCAAGTAACTTCAACTCTCTGAGCCTGTTTGCTCGTCTCAAAGATGGGCATAAAAATGGGTAAATAACTCTGAGGGCCGCCTGGAGGCCTAAATGACAACCCATGAAGCACACCAGCGCGGTGTCTGGCACAGGGTGACGGGGTACAACATCTACACACACACACAGACCCTCAAACGGGGTCTCGGGGCACACGCTACTTTGTAGTCTGATCAGCTCCCTCACAACCCTCATTCCAAGCAGCACAGAAACGTGACCTTTGTGCAAGTCTCTTACGAGCAACTGACATTGCACTGTGCCAATGCACTGTGATTATTTACCCACTCCCTCACCGCTAAACGTTTGGGCTATTCCACTTGTTCCCTTTGTGGAAAGCTGGGGCCACAGGTCCGCGTGTGGGCAGTGGTGGCTAAGACCCAGCTCTTATCTCTCAGCTCTATCTCTCCCACGGAGCAGGCTTTAAGCAGTGGGATCAGTGTGCCAGGCCAGGCCGTGTTAGCACACTGAACACTAAGTAACTCAACGAAGCAATCAGGTGAGGCTCTCTCTCTCCAGCACAAGTCTGTGAGGGTGGCTCCGAAGGTGCCTGCTCCAGATTCAGCATGTGAAATGAGCCAGGACAAAGGTACGGGAGGCTCAGGGAGCACGACACGGGGACACGTGGAGGCAGGTGGCCTTGGAGGGGGTCCTGCCCAGAAGCAGACCCTGCCTGAGTCCGCCGAGCACAAATGGGCTGAGGAGACGTCTCTGGGAGTTCCACGCTGGTAGGAATTCGCAAGGGGCCACCCATGGAACAGTTGTGACCCAGAGGGTAAGGCACAGTCAGGTATGACATTGCTGAGCCCACAGAGAGAAACAGCCCCAGGAGCTGAGCATGTATTTGTACGGAGGGAAACGGCAGGCTTGAGCTAATGGGAGTATGTGGGAGTAAAGGCACCCCCTCCCCACCGCACTGCAGCTCCAGGAGGCATGGACCACACGGCAGTCCACACAAACAGCATGACGGTGGCCCCGGTGCTGCCCTCCCTTACCCACGCTTGGGGCCTGGGAGGAGAGGAAAGTTACCTGTAAGAGGAGTAAGTTCCCTCACACAGGGCCAGGATAACACAAAGCTGCATTGCTGAAACATGACCCAAAGCACTGCCACTGTCTGGCGCTGTGAAGAACTAGGTCACCAGGAAGAGTTGACAGGCTCCCAGAAAACCTGGCCCCACAAAGCCACTGAGATTTCTGAGGACGGGTGGCCCCACAAGGCACCAGACTACTGGTCACCCACCGAATGGGACAAAGAAGGTGCTCAGAGGCAGGCAGGAGCCAGGCCCCAGCTGCCAGCTCAGCTGGGCCAATGAATAATTAGAGGCTCCCAGGTCCTCCTGGAGAGGGCTTTCTGAGTTTAGGGGCTGCCTCTACTGTTCGACTGGCTAGGGGAGAGGGGCTGGAGGGGAAGGAGTTGTGGGCTGAGACCCCTAGGAAGCATGGAGAATCATTGGAGCCACCTTCTTTCTCCTTGGACCAAAGAGTCCTTTTTGGATTTCATGGACCAGTACAATTTTACTTGTCGATTTAAAATTCTGCCTTCATTTTAAAAATCACACAGAACTACAGCAAAATGTAAGCCTCCTATCTACTGTCAGCTTTATTTTACAAAAAAAGAAAAAAACCTTTTTAAAAAATTTTAACCCCCCCCCCCCCCCAAAATTGGACAATTCCAAAAGGAAGGAGAGCCTTCTAAACACGGGTCTAGACAATCCCACCCCATGGCCCTTGCCTGCTCCCTTTGCTGCAGGTGGTCTGGACGCCGATCCCAGGCCCCTCGGCCCTTTCCCCAGCAGCAGCTGCATCCCCTGCACCAAGAGCCAGGAGCAAGCAGCAGCAGCGGAGGCAGGCAGCTGCCCTGGGCGGCACAGGAGGCCACATGCTGGGTGTGGTGCCTTTAGCCGCCCGTCAGCTGTGGGCAGCAGCTGGGAGACCCCTGGAGACCACGCTAGCCATCTCGCAAGATGAGGCTGTGAGGATGAACCCAGCTCAGGAAGAGCCCCAAGTGAAGCGACAACAATGTTACTGGAAACTGAAAAACAGCTAATGATAACAATGGCTAATAAATGATAATGCCATCTAGTACATGCCAGGCACGGTGCCAAAAAAATACACCTACACGCAGGATCACAGTGAATGCTCCCCAGGGGCCACAAGTAGGCCTGCGGATCTTCCCACTAGACAGAGGAGGGGATGGCGTGTCAGAGGGGACAAGGCCATCCAGCTCAGAAGTGAGAGGTTATCAAAACCTGGTCAGCTTGACTCTAGAACCCCAGCACTCAAGCAGGCTGCAATCCTGCCTAAAGAACAGCCTCTGCACTAAGACAACGCCTGGCTGGTATAGACAGCTACCATCAAAGTCTCAGGGCTAATTAAGGGACCTGAGAGAGACTTGGCGGCTCAGGATCTGCTGGGGTAATTACAATTCTCTCCTTTAATTAGCCTCCCCCCCGCCACATTCCCCAGCCCACTGAGCACAGCTCAGCGTTCCTTACCACAGGCTCAAGGAGGCGCCCTCTCTCCCCACAGTCAAAGCTCCAGAGCAGTGACCAGGCCCAAGAGGAACCAACAAGTCATTGGTGGATCAGCTCCCTTCTCTTGAAGGCTGTCAATCCCCAACACAGGTCTGGCGTCCCACAGGACCTCGGCCACCCAGCGGCCAGTCAGCGGCCAGGAGCATGAGGCTTATGCCAGCCTTACGGCAGGTGGACAGACAGCCAAGCCAGGGCCAGGCCGTCCCCAACAGGCCAAAGCTAAGGCTAGAGAGCTGGGTGGCCAAGCCATTGAGAGGCTGCTCGGACCTGAGGTCTGAGATAAGAGAAAGTTCAAGGGAGTGCTAGGCTGCCTGGAACAAGACCTCCAGAGGCCCCTGGAGGCCCGGGACCCAGAGCTGGGAGGTGGGAGTACAGCAAGAGCCAGCAACTGGAGAGACCACACCTTCTACGGGTAGGAGCTTCCCCACAACTCCTGCCCTCCCTCCATAAATAAGCCTGTGTTTGAAACACAGCCAAAGAGCCCCCACCAAGCAGTGTGCACCCTTCAACTCAGCATCGCCATCTCTAGGAATGAAACTTTAGGAAAGAATGCCCACACAGACCTATGTGCAAGGGCATTCAGAGCAGCAGTGTTTGGGGAAATGACCTCAAAGTCTAAGTTGGGGGCTGTTTAAACCAGTAAGGGCACAGCTCAAGGGCAGAGGAGCTCCCGGGGCAGGTCTGGGTGACAGCCCCCACACTGTTAATAGGGGGCTGTCCCCAGGAATCAGTTATGGGGAGGAATATAGGGTGCTGCTGCTGCTGTGTCACTTCAGTCATGTCCGATTCTGCGACCCCACAGATGGCAGCCCACCAGGCTCCCCCGCCCCTGGGATTCTCCAGGCAAGAACACTGGAGTGGGTTGCCAATTACTTCTCCAATGCATGAAAGTGAAAAGTCAAAGTGAAGTTGCTCAGTTGCGTCCGACTCTTAGCAACCTCACGGACTGGAGCCTACCAGGCTCCTCCGTCCATGGGATTTTCCAGACAAGAGTACTGGAGTGGGGTGCCATTGCCTTTTCCATGGAATACAGGGTGAGGGCAAGCTTTTTTGTTAGTGCTACACGTGTTTCTAACAGTAATCTCTTCAGTTGGCATGTTTACTTCTTTCGTGATCATTTGTAATTTAAAAATTACATGGAACACCAGTTAACAAAAGTGCAGGCTGGGGAACTCCCTGGCAGTCCAGTGGTTAGAACTCCAAGCTTCCAATGCCAGCACCTGGGGTTCAATCCCTCATCAAGGAACTAAGATCCCACAAGCTACAAGGCTTGCCCCCACTCCAAAAAAGCAGGCTATAAAACAGCTTGTGTACCTTGGTCCCAATTCTATAGATACACATCTATACAGACTTTTTTAAAAATTAGAAATAGTTCAGCGTCAACAGTGTGAACTGCACATGTGTCTGGGTGATGGTATTGTCTGCACCTGGCCGACTGGTCCCACTGCAGGCTCTGGGAGCTGTTTTGGGAAAGGGCCCAACCCGACCAGGCCTACCTCGGAGACCTTGTACTCAAAGCTCAGCTTCTTCCCCTTCACACCTTCGTTGAGGGTGAGGATGAATCCGATGTAGTCAGCGTACGCCTGCCAAACAGAGAGGGGAATGAGGACGTGGAGGTGTCAGACCTCCACCGTCTACACCCAGCCAGCCCCCAGCTCTGCCCAGCTACCAGAGAGCTCCAGGCTGCCCCCGGCTCCCCACCTGATAGCAGGAGAGTGCAAAGACAATGCCAAATACCCCACCCTGACCTTCACCCAAAACCGTGGGCTGGCCAAGGCCACAGTGACACCTAGGCCTCTAGCCAGTCTACTGTGCACGCGCTACTGCTGGTTGCTTCTCTGCACAACAACCCCACCACTGTCCTCATTTTACACACAAGGACACCACGGCTTCAGGGGAAGTGACTCCCAAGACCAAGATCTCACTGGACACGGAGCTAGGACCCAGCTAGCCAAACTCCAGAGCAGAGTGGGGAGTGCTCCATCATTATACTATACCAGGGGTCCGTCCCCTGGGAACTCTCCAGATGTTTCCCTCAACAGGCAGACCAGCTATGTGCCTGTGTGCAGACGCCCTGCCCGCAGGAGATGAAACTGTTTTCCAGCCATGGCCAGGTCTCCCAGCACCCCCATCCCCAGCTTCCAGTGGGGCACCCTCTTCCCTTGGGCTGCAGGTTACAGCCGGCACACGGTTAAGAAACCGCTGAGGCACAGGCCTCTGGAGAGGCAGTTCTTGGGCGCTAGCAACTTCCACGTGGTCTTATTTCTTCTTCATCCCTCTTGCCTCTCCCTTCCTTTCTTCTTCTTTATCCAAGCCTTAAAGATGCCAGTGGGGGGTCTTCCTTGGCAGCCTAGTGGTTTAGACTCTATGCTCCCAATGCCTGCAGGGGGCATGGGTTTGATCCCTGGTCAGGGAACTAAGATCTCGCATGGCATGCCCCCCCGCCCCAAAAAAACCCCGATGTTTGGGTGGCCACAGCAAGCCAAGGTAAGCCCTGAGAGGTGACTGCTCAGGGTCTGGAAGGGAACATTCCTACAGCGGCCTGTGGAATGGCTGCAGGTCGAAGTGCAGGTCACAGGGCGGGCCCACTACATCAGCCACAGCAACACCCCCAGCCCAGGGAAAGCCTGAGTCCTTGTCCTGACTGCGCCAGCGCTCACAACCGTTCCTGCGAAGCACACCAGGATGCAAGGAGAAGCAGCCGCACGAGGGCATGTCGCTGCCACGGTCACTGTTCCCACATGGCTCCGGGACTCTCGGAGACTAAGACTTGTGAACATGACTGTGTGAAGTCTCTTCCCAACCATCAGCAGTAACTGTCATGCCTACGGCTCTGTAAAGCTCACTGCACACCCGTGAGCACTGGGCCACACGCTTTTCTGGCTTTCCATCATTTGAGCCCCCAACGAACCCCATTTTATAGTAGAGGAAACGGAGGCTTGGCCCAGTTAGGCACTGTGCCTAAGTCACAAGAAGAGAACAAGGCAGCCCTGAGGTTCCAGCCCCAGCTCTGGCCCCAAACCCAAGCTCCTGGCCACTGCACCCTGCCTGCCACCAGGTGAAGCGCTATGGTCGACACACAGCCCCTTGTCTGGCCGCAGCAGTTTCACACATTCGATCGATGAGCTTCAGGGCAAGTAAAAGACTTCCATCAGGTATCAATCAAAACACACTTCCCAAAAAGTGTGGGTGCCTAGAGCAGGGCTGGCAAACCACTCGCAAAGCACCAGAGAGTCAATATTTTAGGCTCCAAGGGCCACATGTTCCAGTTCACAAATTCTCAACTCTGCTCTTACAGAATGAAAGTAATCACAAACTACATGTAAATTAAATGAGCAGAGCTGTTTTCCAATAAAACTTTACTTACAAAAACAGAAGGGTCAGGTTAGGCTGCCAACCTGTGGCCTGGAGCCCAGCAGCTCAGCCCACGGGGCCCCAAGTCATGGGGGTGACTCTCTGGAATCTCACCTCAACCAGTGACTGTGCCACCAGGCTAAACGTCTTCACCTCCTGGCCTCAGTTTTCTCACTTTCAAAATGGAGATGACCTCAGAGTCCACCTCCCAGGTTTTCTGTCATAATTAAATGAGCTAAAGTACCTGGCACATTATAAATACCCCGTCTTTTTTGGAAAACATCTAGGGGAAAGCAAGAAACTACAGCCACGTTTGGATTCAGACAACCCTGCAGGTTCAGGAAGAGAACGGTGGGCCTCAACCTGGACACGATGGCTCCCAGGACACTTCCCACGTGCTTGGAGACGCTCTTGGCTGTGGTAAGCAGGAGGGCTGCTACCGGCATGGAGCAGAGAGAGGCTGGGGTGTTACGAAGCACCCTACAGTGCACAGGACAGCCCCTGTGACAAAGGATTATCTATCATGGTCAACAGTGCTGAGGTTGGTAAACTCCGAGGGACAGCAAACAAGATGATGAAAGGCCTAGAGCCACATCTTTGAAAAGCTAAGGGACTAAGGTGTTTATCCTGGTGAAGACTTGGGGGAGCAGACAACTCAGAAAAGACATGATAACCATCCCCTGATATTCAAAGGGCAGGCCTGTGAAAGAGGAGCCAGGCAGGCTTATGTGGCCACAGCCCCAGAGAGGCCAGGACATGGCAGCAGTAGGGCTTGGGCTCAAGGTCAACACAGCAGACTCCTCACAGAGAACCTGCCAAGCTCGCCAGGACCCCCGGCCACCCTTCTGCACAAGCAACACTCCCCGCCCCACCTGCCCAGACCAAGTACAGGCAACTGAAAGCAGCTGGACCCAAGGCCATTCCTGAGAACTTGAAATTGGCTTTCTTTTTCATAGTCCCAGTCTTCTCCACAGCCTGTACCAGAAGCCTGGCAGGTACAAGCTGTTATCTTCTGCCTACCCTGGGGATGAAGTGCAGAAAGCTGGCTGGGACCCCAGTTCCCTGGTGTTTTAGGCTCAGCCACCTCTCTGGCCTGGGGCTTCCCTGCAGACTCAGATGGTAAAGAATCCGTCTGCCAAAGCAGGATACAAGTTCAACCCCTGGGTCAGGAAGATTCCTCTGGAGTAGGAAATGGCAACCCACTCCAGTATTCTTGCCTGGGAAATCCCATGGACAGAGGAACCTACAGGGCTGCAAGAGAGTCAGACATGACTTAGCAACTAAACAACAACAACCTCCTTGGCCTAGGTTTCCATGTGGTAACCTCCTCTCCATGTGATATGCTGATTCCCAGACCTGCTATTACTTGCAACCAAGCATCAAAGGGATCCACTCTACCATTACAGATGTGCAGTCAGTACAGTAACATCCAAGGGGCAAGGGCTTACAAGAGCCAGGAGCAGAACTCTGATGGCTATCTTCACCCTGGCTCCCAGAGACCTTCCCACTAAAGTACACTGTGTACTGCCCCTGAGCAGGGAGAGACAGCCAGCTCCCCTGTCACTTCTTTCCCTAGCTTCTAGACAGTTCTGGCTCCAAAAGCGAGAAGGGGCAATAGCTCACAGCCCCACCCCAGCCTAGAAAACCACTTTGAAAAAGCCCAAGTCTCTCATGCCAGGCCTGAATCCACAGTGCAGACACCACTGGTACCTGAGAACGCTTCCATTTGCCCATATCTGGAACAGTGTGGATCTCTTTCTTTGGAATGATGAAGTTCTGAGTGGTGGGAGGGGCATCCTCTGAAGAATCTTGACAAAGAAAATGAGAAAGCAATCAGATAAAATCCTCCCCTCCCAACACACACACACACACACACACACACACGCACGCACACGCACGCACACACTTTTAAACCAACACCCAAGCCCTTGCATAAACAGACATGTACTCCCAGGATTAAGTATTGGCTTGTTAAGCCAAACTCACTGGCTTCCTGTCTCTCCTTACTCTGTCTGCAAGAAGCTGGGCAGTGCTGGCAGTGCCCTCAACAACTGATATGTCCAGTGGCTCTGCCATGCTCTCTCCTCCTGCTCTCCAGCCAGGCAGAAAGGTTAGAAAAGTAAAGCCAAGTTGACCTTTTAGACATAAACAGGAAACTCAAAGAAGAAGAAGAAAAATGGCCAATAAACAAAATGTTAAAGTTACCAACATCCCGAATAATCAATGAAATGGAAATCAGATGAGACTGCTTTTCTAAATCAGGTCAGCAGATTAAAAACATCTGGCACTGATTGGGGATGGGGAGAGAGGAATGCTCCTGCACTGCTGGTAGAGCCTTAGATGGTAGATTCTGCTGAGGGGGCAACTCAGCGCTATCTCTTGAAGTAAAACTATACCCACTAAGCCAACAGTAGGAATCAACTCTACAGATGTGCCCAAAGAAATAGACAAAGACATATATAAAAGTGCTTACTACATCGAAAAAACCAGAAACAACCCAACTATCAATCAATAAGGTGATAGGTTAATAATGATATGCCCACATGATGGAAATCTTCCTGGCTTTTTGAAAAGAATAAAATCTAAATTACTGACATGAGAAAAACAGCCTAAATATTAATGTGAAGAAATAAAACTGTACCATTCAACATCACAGTAATCCAAGTCTATGCCCTAACCCCAAATGCCAAAGAAGATGAACAGTTCTATGAAGACCTACAAAACCTTCTAGAACTAACACCAAAAAAAGATGTCCTTTTCATCACAGGGGACTAGAATGCAAAAGCAGGAAGTCAAGAGATAATTGGAGTAATAGGCAAGTTTGGCCTCGGAATGCAAAAGGAAGCAGAGCAAAGCCTAACAGAGTTTTGCCAAGAGAACACACTAGTCATAGCAAACTCTCTTCCAACAACACTAGAGATGACTGTACACATGGACATCACCAGATGGTCAACACCGAAATCAGACTGATTATATTCTTTGCAGCCAAAGATGGAGAAGCTCTAAACAGTCAGCAAAAAGAAGACCTGGAGCTGAATGTGACTCAGATCATGAACTCCTAATTGCAAAATTCAGACTTAAATTGAAGAAAGCAGGGAACACCACTAGACCATTTAAGTATGACCTAAATCAAATCCCTTATGATTACACAGTGGAGGTAGTGGATAGATTCAACAGATTAATCTGGAAGACAGAGTGCCTGAGGAACTATGGACAAAGGTTGGTAACACTGTACAGGAGGTGGTGACCAAATGCATCCCAAAGAAAAAGAAATGCAAGAAGGCAAAGTGGTTGAATGAAGAGAGAAATTTTAGTGCAGAAAGCTGGCTGGGACCCCAGTTCCCTGGTGTTTTAGGCTCAGCCACCTCTCTGGCCTGGGGCTTCCCTGCAGACTCAGATGGTAAAGAATCCGCCTGCCAAAACAGGATACAAGTTCAACCCCTGGGTCAGGAAGATTCCCCTGGAGTAGGAAATGGCAACCCACTCCAGTATTCTTGCCTGGGAAATCCCATGGACAGAGGAGCCTAGCACGCTACAGTCTACTGGGCTGCAAAAGAGTCGGACATGACTTAGCAACTAAACAACAACCTCCTTGGCCTAGGTTTCCATGTGGTAACCTCCTCTCCATGTGATATGCTGATTTATAGGTTGGGGTGGGGCTGTGAGCTCTTGCCCCTTCTTGCTTTTGGAGCCAGAACTGTCTAGAAGCTAGGGAAAGAAGTGACAGGGGAGCTGGCTGTCTCTCCCTCCTCAGGGGCAGTACACAGGGTACTTTAGTGGGAAGGTCTCTGGGAGCCAGGGTGAAGATAGCCATGGAGAGTTCTGCTCCTTACAAATAGCTGAGAAGAGAAACAAAAGGCAAAGGAGAAAGGGAAAGATATACTCAACTGCATGCAGAGTTTCAGAGAATAGAAAGTTGAAGTTGAAAGTTAAGTCGCTCAGTCGTGTCGACTCTTTGTGACCCCATGGACTGTAGCCCACCAGGCTCCTCCGTCCATGGGATTCTCCAGGCAAGAACTGGAGTGAGTTGCCATTTCCTTCTCCAGGGGATCTTCCTGACCCAGGGATCGAACCCAGGTCTCCCACATTAGAGGCAGATGCTTTAACCTCTGAGCCACCAGGGAAGCGAATAGAAAGAAGAGATTAGAAAGCCTTAAGGAACAATGCAAAGAAATAGAGGAAAACAATAGAATGGAAAAGACTACATATCTCTTCAAAAAAAAACTGGGTACCAAGGAAGCATCTCATGCAAAGATGGGCACAATAAAGGACAGAAACAGTAAGGACCTAACAGAAGCAGAAGAGATTAAGAAGTGGCAAGAATACACAGAAGAACTGTACAAAAAAGATCTTCATGACCCAGATAATCACGATGGTGTGGTCACTCACCTAGAGCCAGACATTCGGAGTGTGAAGTTAAGTTGGCCTTAGGAAGCATTACTACAAACAAACCTAGTGGAGGTGACAAAATTCCAGCTGAGCTATTTCAAATCCTAAAAGATAATGCTGTGAAAGTACTGCACTCAGTATGCCAGAAAAATTGGAAAACTCAGCAGTGGCCACAGGACTGGAAAAGGTCAGTTTTCACTCCAATCCCAAAGAAAGGGAATGCAAAAGAAAGTTCAAACTACTATACAACTGCGCTCATTTCACATTCTAGCAAGGTAATGCTTAAATTCTTTCAAGCTAAGTTTCAACAGTACGTAAAACAAGAACTTCCAGACGTACAAGCTGGATTTAGAAAAGGCAGAGGAACCAGAAACCAAATTGCCAATATCCACTGGATCACAGAAAAAGCAAAGGAATTCCAGAAAAACATCTACTTCTACTTCATTGACTACACTAAAGCCTTTGAGTGGATCACAACAAACTGTGGAAAATTCTTAAGGAGATGGGAATACCAGACCACCTTACCTGTCTCTTGAGAAACCTGTATGCAGGTCAAGAAGCAACAGTTACAACCAAACATGGAACAACAGACTGGTTCAAAACTGGGAAAGGAGTACATAAAAAGAAATTCTGGGCTGGAAGAATCACAAGCTGGAATCAAGATTGCTGGGAGAAATATCAACAACCTCAGATATACAGATGACACCACTCTAATGGCAGAAAGTGAAGAACTAAAGAGCTTCAACCCAGGTGATGCAGGTTTAATCAAAAAAGGGGGGAAATCAAAAAAGAGGGGAGTGAAAATCAAACCATCAATCCTAAAGGAAATCAATCCTGAAATCAATCCTCTTTTACCCTCATCAAGAAGCTCTTTAGTTCTTCGCTTTCTGCTATTAGAGTGGTGTCATCTGCATAAAAAAAGAGGGGAGTGAAAAACTTGGCTTAAAACTCAACATTCAAAAAACTAAGATCATGGCATCCAGTCTCATTATCTCATAGCAAATAGATGGAGAAAAAGTGGAAATAGTGACAGATTTTATTTTCCTGGGTTCCAAAATCACTGTAGATAGTGACTGCAGCCATGAAATTAAGACACTTGCTCCTTGGAAGCAAAGCTATGACAAACCTAGACAGCATATTAAAAAGCAGAGACATCACTTTGCCGACAAAGGGTCTGTACAGTCAAAGCTATGGTTTTTCCAGTAGTCACTTACACATGTGAGCACTGGACCACAAAGAAGGCTGAGCACCAAAGAACTGATGCTTTCGATTGTGGTGCTAGCGAAGACTCTTCAGAGTCCCCTGGACTACAAGGAAATCAAACCATCAATCCTAAAGGAAATCAATCCTGAATATTCATTGGAAGGACTGATGCTGAAACTGAAGCTCCAATACTTTGGTCACCTAATGGGAAGAGCTGATTCACTGGAAAAGACCCTGATGCTGGAAAAGATTGAGGACAGGAGAAGGGGGTGACAGAGGATGAGATGGCTGGACAATTCAACGGACACGAATCTGAGCAAACTCCAGGAGACAGTGAAGGACAGGGAAGCCTGGTGTGCTACAGTCCATGGTGACACAAAGAGGCAGACAGGACTTAGCAACTGTACTTCAACAACATACTATATACGATATAATCTTACTGTTGTTAAAAAAAACTATTTACATACTAACATTAACAATACATATACCTATTAGCTCATTCCTTAGAAAAATCTAAAGAGTTAAACATGTAAGTTAATAATTGTCATCTCTAGGAGATAAGATTTATAAAGGACTTCCACTTTCTAAGCTATATATTACTATTAAAAACTAGCATTATAATACTTTTGTAACGATAAACTATTTTAAATGGATTTTCTATATTTTCAGAAGCTAGGGAAAGAAAAACAGAGTAATGTGCGTATCCCATTTAGCTGGAATTTATGTTTTGCTGCATGAATCTTTCTGTTTGATTATGGAACACTGTCTTCTGAAATCTGAAAACCTGTGAATTTTAAATACACCTATTTTGTAGGTTGGGAGCTGTGGGCCTGAATCTACTATTGGTGGTGTGTCAGATTAGTAAGACCCTTCCTTTAAAAATGAAAACTCTCAAAACTTCCCTGGTGATCCAGTGGTTAAGAATCTGCCTTCCAACCCAGGTGATGCAGGTTTGATCCCTGGTGAGGAACTAAGATCTCACGTCCCAGGGCTATTAAGCCCGTAAGCCACAACTTCTAAGCCTGCATGCACAGCTAAGACCCAACGCAGCCAAATAAAAATGTAAATAAATAAAAATGAAAACTCTCAAAAATTAAAGTTTTAATAAACAAATGAAAATGAAAACTTTCCAAGAAGAGTAGTAGACTATCAGTCACTCACAATGTAATGTCAATCTGTCCCAATGCCATCCTCCTAAAACCTAGCTTACACCAGTTACATGAACAAAGGGAACAAAGATCTAAGTAGGTTCTTGAACATGTGACATCTGCGGGACTAGAGCCTTCCTGGAGTGGCCTTGAGGAAAGGAAATGTCCCAGGAGGCCTGGAGACCTAACGAGAATGGGGGATGAGAGCAAGGCAAAGCTCTGCCTAATTCAAATTCAACTCAGGGCCAAAAAAAGAGAGACCAGAAACTTTCCTTCAGCCCACCTGTTTTGCAAGTCCTGTTCCCAGAACCTCAAATTGATGACCCTACTATTAGCAAATTGCTATTTCAAGTAAGATACTAAATTAAAAGCTTTTTAGGTCAGGCCAGTGACCTAACCACATTGTTTTTATGGGAAAATGTATTCCACATTTCAAATTATCTATTTGCAAATGATCCTTGGGAACAGAGCCCTTTTCTAAATTTGAGAGAACTGTTCTTCTCTGCAAGGGAAGAACCCTCCTGACATTATTTCACAGGGTCCTGTTCTCAGAGGAAAAGCTACCTGGAAGCCTTGCATCAAATCACTGATGAAACATATATACACAATCACCAGAACGTGTAATTCCAAATTAAAAAAAAAAAAAAAACAAGCCTTCAGACTTGAAACTATGATCAATGAGGTCAGATCCAATTTCTCTAGCCTCAGATTATTCCTTCTCTGACAAAGGTGACATAGCAGAAGCTGGATCCCCAACTTATCTCAGTATAAGATAGAAATATCCAGGGTTTTAGAGATGTTCCTAAAAACCCTAAAGAGTATATTACCATTTGGGAACCTGTCTATATGTTCAACTCAAACCACCTTTACTGACTGCCACCACGTCCCACGATTTGCCTGCATCATCTAGGGAACACATACTACCAACCCTGCCAAGAACAGACAAGGAAACAGGCTCACAGAGGCCGAAGCTTGCCAGGTAGAGCCAAGTCTATGTAACTCCAAAATCCAAGGTTTTTATCACTACACTGAGTTAAGTAGTTCTTCTACTACTTGTTCCTAAACATCCTGAGTTTCAAACTTCAAAGAAGGACCACCTCCTGGGAACCTGAATCTTCTCAGACATAGAGAATTCCCTGAGGCCACCTCTGTCTCAGTGCCTAGGTTCTCACCCCACGCATCTTCAGGGACACACTATTATCTCACTAATAATTATCTCACTGATAATTCTGATTGCCTTATATACTTTGATGTCATTACCAGAACTCCTAAGGGCATATGCACAGAAGTTCTGTACCAAGTAAAATAAATGTCTGGTTTCAGTTGCCTTGACAGACCATACCCAACTCTTTGTCCAACTCTTTTGCAACCCCATGGACTGTAGCCTGCCAGGCTCCTCTGTCCATGGGATTTTCCAGGCAAGAGTACTGGAGTGGGCTGCCACTTCCTTCTCCAGGAGAACTTCCTGACCCAGGGATCAAACCCAAGTCTCCCGCACTGCAGGCAGACTCTTTTACCATCTGAGCCACCAGGGAAGCCCTGGCAATGTTCTTTAATTTGTGTGTGTGTGTGTGTGTGTGGAGGGTGAGGGGTGGGGGGTGCGAGGGTATACCTCTTTGATCTTCAAAATTTCTCCCTCCTGAAACCTTCCCAGAGATTATAAAAGGCAAGCCAGGGCAGAAGGAATACAGAATGGTTTCAAAACACTAGCTGTTTTGTAATAGCTGTTTGGTCAACCTATTTACACCTCTGACCGAATTGTAAAAGTCATCTATCTTCAGATCTCCTTAGCTCAAGGGAGGGGCAGGGGGAGTGGTCAGCAAACACCCTCTATTCCCCTAAGGTCTCTCTTAAGAGGATCCTTGCCCAATCACCTCCATGCCAGTTATTCGAGATTAACTAAAAAGAAACCACAGCCTGTAAATAAAAGTTATAGAAGATGATGCCAGAAAAGTGACTCGTCTCCTTGCACAATCAGCCTTTTTAAATTAGTGGTTTAGACGACCGAGGGGCAGTTTGTCTCGATAACTTCTCAGCCACTGAAACTCGAGTCCCTTTTTCCGAGGGGAAGAGAAGGGAGGTGATAACGGGAGGTCAGGGAGCGGAGGGAGGCTGGCAAAGGGGGTCGAGGCAAGCCCCACGGAGCACGAGCCCCCACCCCCAAGGCAGGGTCATCCGTGGGGTGGGGGTGGGGGTGCTTCCCCACTAGCTCAAGAGCTGACTTGAGCCCGAACAGCCCAGACGTGGAAAAGGCCTCCCCTTCTGGCCGCGGAGCTCTGCCCACCCGAACCCTAGGACCGCTCAGGCGCCCCGAGTCCCGGTGTCACGCCCCACTCACCCCTTTTTCAGCCCCGGGATCCTGCCCTCCCTCCCGACCCCCCAGCTTCTCACTCGGGGGCCCGCTCAACTGTTGCTCCTTCTCGGGGGCCCAAGAGCGTTTGCCCCTCGAGGTCCTCCAGCTCCCTAACCCCGCTTCCCCCCGCTGAGGCGCCCCCCACACACCACACCCCTTCCCCGCCCCCACGCCTAGCACCGCCCCCGAGCCCCGACTCCACACCGGCCCCACCGCCCTACCTGACGGCGTCTGCCGCTCGCCCTCAGCCATCTTCCTCTCGCCGGGAGCCGGCCGGGATGCCTGCCGTACCCTCTCCCTTTTCACCCCTGCACCACCCCGCCTTGCCCCGGCCTCACCACGCGCTCAGGGATGGCTGAAGAGAAACGAGCCCCGGCAGGCTATAACCGAAAACCGAGAATTAAAGTCACCCCAGTGAAGACGTCCGCCATGTTGGTGCGGGGCACTCTGGGAGCATGCCCAGCAACGGCCGGCGCGGGGCGGCCGCAACCAGCGGGGGGCGGCAGCCATGTTGGTGCGGGGCGCCGGCGAGCATGCGCACCAACGGACGGCTCGCCGCCCGACCGGCCAACCGCCTGCCAGGAGGGCGCTGGGAGCGCGGCAGCCATGCTTTTGCGGGGCGGTCCCCACCTGTCATCTTCGAATCGGGCTCTGACCCGACCCCGAGAACTATTAGACGACCTGCCTCTGTCAACATGGTTGTGTTTTCCTACCACTCTGAGGGCAGCGCCACCAAAAGGACTGAGGGGGTGCACACCACTGCCTCCTACAGTTTGTGGACGCCTTAATGGAGGTGGGAGAGGGCGAACCGGACGACGGTCTCCGCCTTGCTCCTCTTCCCGGGTTCCACCGCCTCGTAGGGTTCCCCAACTGCTCATTACGCCCCGGTCCCACCCCGGCCCCGCCCCGCGCTCGCGGTTTAGCCTCCGGGGCAGCAGCCGGCCCGAGGCCCCGCCCCACGAGTCCGCCTCTCCCGGGCCGCCCGCCCGCCCGGCCCGGTGGGTGGGCGCGGGGCCGCCTCTACCGGCTACCGGCCGTGACTCGGCGACCTTGGCCCGGAGGCTCTAGCAGGGACCCACCGGCGGCGTCGGCGGCGGCGCGGACTTTGCCCAGCGCGTGGGACGGAGCGGACTGAGTCCGCGGGCGGGCCACAGAGATGTTGGCATTCGCTGCCAGGACCGTGGTGAGTGTGGCCGGGTAGCCGGCCTAGCGGGCCCTGTAGCGGGGCGGGCGGACGGGCGGGCTGGCGGCGGACGGGGCCAGCAGCGTAGCTACGCCCGAGTGGGAAAACCGGCCGTTGAGGCGCTGGGGCCCGGCGGCCGCTGTCCAACCCAGCTAGGAGCTGCTGGGGTGGGGTCAGCAGATGGACTAACCCCGTTTGGCAGAGGGGGAGACTGAGGCTCAAGGTCAAGAGGCTTTTTGTGGCACTAAATTCTAGCGACCCGGAAAAGACAGTGAGGACCCTGGCTTCGGGCAGCACCTCCACCCTTAGACCCAGAGCCAAGGAGCGGAGAGACCAAGAATGTCTCCCCATGGTTATTCTCTGACTCACACACCTGGCCACGGCTCAGCCTGAGCCATTTCTTCCCCGGCCACTTCTCCAACCCCATCCAGTTGGTCACCCTCCCTGGGTTGATCAAATGGTCCCTGGGGAACTGTGTGTGGCCAGAGCCACTCCAGTGAAGGCATCAAGCTGGGCTGCTCAGAAAGTCCTCCGAATTGCGGAAGACAGCAGGCGGAAGCCCCACGCCACCCACTTCTACTAGCCCCTCCCCGCAACTTGATTAGCATCTACAAACCCCCACCCCCCCGCCCCCACCACCCCCAGTCTTCCCCAGGGCAGCTTGGAGCAGGGGGCACTGCTCTCTACTCTAGATCCCTCTCCTCTCTACTCCTAGCGTACCTCTGTATCTCCCTGTGTTTATGCCAAGGATATTTAGACACTGCGAGGGCTGAGGTACCAATCTACTCTCGCAGAGGTTTTTCCAGATATTCCAGGGCCCCAGAGTTCCACCTCCTCCTTGCTGGCTTGAACCAGCAAGGTGTTCCTATCCCACAGATGGCCTCTGCTGCTGCTGCTGCTAAGTCGCTTCAGTCTGTGCGACCCCATAGACGGCAGCCCGTCAGGCTTCTCTGTCCCTGGGATTCTCCAGGCAAGAACACTGGAGTGGGTTGCCATTTCCTTCTCCAATGCATGAAAGTGAAAAGTGAAAGTGAAGTCGCTCAGTCGTGCCCTACTCTTAGCGACCCCATGCGATCACTGCCAGGAAAACTGAGGCAAAAAGAGACTTGGCCCACCTTCCCTGGTCAGGTGACTCAAATCTAGCCCAATCCCCAAGCCAGCATTCTTTGGTTTATTTTTAATGCCCAAAGGTCTCTACTAGTAACCCCCAGCTAAATGAACTAGACTCAAGAGAACTAGACTTTAGGGGAAGGGTGGCCCAGAAGGGATCAGATGTCCTGGAGAGAAATACCCACTGGCTGCCCCTTTCGGGGGTCTGCTCCTCAGTGGCTCCATCCCCAGTTTTCAGGACCATATTCAAGGTTACAGTATAACCTTGGTGGTCAAGCAGTTTCTGTCCTTCAGCCAAGTATTCCTTCATCACACAGACCGATGCACATTCCAGCAGGTGGAGTTTTAATACCTCTTGGCCTGACTCCCTGGCACTGGACCCATTCAGGGAAGAAAGGGAAAAGTTTTCCAGGTTTCCTTCTCCTCCAGTGCACAGCGTTATCCCTCTCATCTGCTCCCCATTCCTCCACTTCTGGAACCTGGGGAGGATGGAGCAGCTGCTCCCGCAGCAACCACAAGCCCAGATGCCACCACAGCCACTGCAGCCACTACCTCGTCTGCCTCCCCCTGAATCTTGGCTCTTGTCTTCTCTTTCCAGCCCGGGCAAGTGGCTGCCTCTTGCTAGGTTCTGCTCACTCACTTGGTAGCACAGTTAGGCTTAGAGATCCAGCCCAAGAGGCAGACAGACAGGGCTCAGAACCTCAGTCCTGCCATGGAGAACGGGCAGCAGAAAGAGAAGGTATGAAATGGAGCCTCTGCCGCTTGCCTGCCCACTGCTGCCAGCAGCCTTGGACCTTCTTGTCTCTCTCTCTCTCTGTGCCACCAGAGCCTCTAGACTCTCCCTCTCTGCCAACTGTCACCTTCCTGCCAGGCTACTCAGCTCTCTCTTGGCACAGTACTGTCCCCATGCCACCCCTCTCCCCAACCCATAGACAGGAAAAAGCCCAAAGGTACTGTCATCGTCTAGCTCTATCTGATTTTCTCTTCTTCCCTCCTATTTCTCAACCTGGTACGGGTGGGAGAAAAGGAGGTGGGGAGGGGACCTCCGGGAGGGAGCCATCACCTCACCAGCTGGCTAGCTCATCGTCCCAGGGTGAGAAAGGCGGGGCCCTATGCATCCAGCAGGTGAGAGGCCCCTCTGATCTCTGCCGCCCCTGGCAGGTGCCATCCATCCTGACTTGGTTCCTGTGAGCCCTGCCAAGATCAGTGGCCCCTCCCCATCCCTACCTGCATCTCCAGGCCCCTAAGAGGTGGAGACACCTACAGCTGAGGGCTGGGAAACCAGGGCAGGCCCCACCCAAGAGGCTGTCTCTGACACCAGGAATGGGCACATAAGTGCCCAGGACTTCAGCTTTAGGAGTGCCAGGGTCTCCCAGAGCTGGTGAGAGAATGAGCAGGATGTTCTGCTGCCTGCAGGTGAAGCCCCTGGGCCTCCTCAAGCCCTCCTCTTTGATGAAGGTTTCTAGTCGCTTTAAGGCACACCAGGACTCGCTCCCCCGGCTGCCCGTGCCCCCGCTCCAGCAGACCCTGGACCATTATCTCAAGGCACTGCAGCCCATCGTGAGCGAGGAGGAATGGGCCCAAACCAAGCAGCTGGTGGAAGAGTTCCAGACAGCAGGCGGCGTTGGGGAGCGCCTGCAGAAGGGGCTGGAGCGCAGGGCCAGGAAGATGGAGAACTGGGTGAGTGAGGAGGCAGGGGGCACACCAGTCTCTCTGGCTCATGTAGAGGGTGAGGGGAACAGGGCCACTCTCGGGAGGCCTGGGTTGTTGAGAGCGCCCCTCCTGTGGCCTGTTGCTGGCTGCATACCCCCAATTTTCCAACACAGGCTGTGCTGGTGCATCCATTTGCACCACGGAGTTTCCTGAGCACTTACTCTGTGCCCAGCACCAATCAGGGTGCTGGGTGAGCAAGAAGGACATTGTCAACAGCCTGGTGGAATTAACATTCAAGTAGAGCAGGGAGAGGACACACATGAGGGGACCAGGTCATATCAGGCAATACAGTTCTCTCAAGTGGAAAGGAAAAAGCAGGTGTGAGGGTGGAGAATAGCTTCTCCGCTCCAGAGGGGCAGGGAGGACAGGGCAGAGGCGGTGCTGGGTTTGAGTCAGACAGAGCGGGCAGCACAGGCACAGGTGGAGACAGCTGGCGGGCTCAGGGACAGAGGCTGGAGTGGGGTGCAGGGGCAGGGGGTGTCCAGGAAATCCGTGGACTGGGGCTCAGTGGGAGGGGCTACGGGGTGATCGTATTGACAGTGACTGTCTGTCCTGGTTCTGTGTCTCAGTCTTTCACAAAGATGTGTTCATTGTGTCCGGATGTGTCTGCGCTGGTGCCCCGGGCACTTTTCTGTGTTCATTTTGTACCCAGCATGAACTTAGAACTAATGTGCTGGTGGGAGGGAAGCGCAGGTGGAAATAGGAGCCTGTGGGCAGGCTGGCAGGGAGAGGACAGGAAGTCATTCGGTCCAGGATATGTTTTGGCGTCAGTGGCACTTGCTGATGGGGCCGGGGGATGGACAGTCCAGGCCTAAAGCAACTGTATGTGGGGAGGGAAGGAGGGTCGTTGAGAGAGGGATGAATGGAGAACCAGAGATGGGTGTGGCCCTGTAAATGACAGGCGCTGTGAGGGAGCAGGTGGAAGGGCAGGGGCTGCACAGAGAAGAGGTGGGAGATGTCAGCCAGCCACCAGCACAGACGAACGTTACCAGGTCAGGATCTTACTGCATCTGGGATCTGGCAGTTTTCCAACTTTGTTTATCCAGAACTGTTACTTCAGACTTCATGTTCTGGCTAAAAGAGTGGGAGCACCCCCCACCTCCACTCATGGGTCCTTGAGGGTTCTGCCCCTGCTCAGCAGATTTTCACTGAGGGAATGCCCCCATCTGCAGGGGCTCCCCTGGATTCCAGAGCTCTGGTCAGAGGCTCTGAGATCTCCAGGGCTGTGGGGGCACCTGGCTGAAGGGCAGCCCAACCTGGCTGTCCCCGAGGGGAGGGAGATCCTGTCTGCCCCTTCCCATCTACGGATGAGGAAACTGAGGCCCAGGGAGATGAATCAAAGAACCACACATCAGCGCTCAATGAGGCTCCAAGCTAGACAGGAGGGCCTGGCTGATCGGGGACCATGTCTCCAGGTCACAGATCAGCAGACAGCAGTTGCTTATGGGCCTGCTGTGTGACCCGGGCACATTGCCCTTGTTCACCCCTTGCCAGGGGCCCATGGCCAACAGTTTCCCAAGGGGAGTCCATGTGGTAAGAGGCACGTCCTACTGCATTTAAGATGGATGAGGAAGCACAGTGGGGGCTGAGTCTCCAGGGATTGAGAGACCTGCCCCAGAGGCTTGTCCTGGGGGGAATGTGTAGTGGGGGCAGTATTGCTGCCAGCACATAAGGTTCAAGGGTGATGGTCACCTGCAGGTCCCAAGACAGGAGCCTTTAGCTGCATATCCATGGAAATACTCCACCCTGGGCAGAGAGTGGCCAGCCTAGTAGAGAGTCACCTACATCTTGTAGCGATCAGTCTTTACAGAGGCTCTGAGATGTCCGGGGCTGTGTCCCAGATTGCCCTGACCTTGAGATCCAGGTGGCTGTCCATTCCCTAGCCTGACAGCAGCAAAGCTGAGGGCACAGAGGGTCAGGGTTTCCGAGGGCTCCTGCTTCCCTAGAGTGTGCCCACCTGAGACGGGCAGAAACTTACTCATCAGACTTTGTTTTCATATAACTTTCTCTCTTGTTTCCTTTCTATCAGACGTACATTTTTATTTTCTAAAAGTATGAAAATCATTGACCTGAAATATGTGAGAGAAGGGAAAAATGACTGCTATTTCTCCCTCTGTTCTTCCCCCAACCCCAGGTCTCCTGCCAGTCTTTTTTTTCCTTGTCAGTGTTGCCCGATTCCCCTTGCTAATGCTGACTGGCTCCATTAGAGGGACGAGGATGGATTGCTGCTGGGTTTACAGGACTGGGGGGTTCTGGATCTGAGCATTCAGTTTGAGAATCTGTGCTCACCAGAGAGGGCAGAGGGCACCCAGCCAGCTCTGTTGGCCTTGGCAGCGAAGGGGCAGCCAGGTCTCCATCCATCCCTCCTCACGGGCTCTGGTCCTTCCCCAGCTGTCCGACTGGTGGCTCAAAACAGCCTACCTCCAGTACCGCCAGCCCCTGGTCATCTACTCCAGCCCTGGTGTGATGCTGCCAAAGCAGGACTTTGTGGATCGGCAGGGCCAGCTCCGGTGAGTCGCCAAGGTGGGGGCGGAGCTCTGGACCTTCCCAGGGCCCTGATGTCCACTTCCCCCCAGGAGAACAGAGGGGCCCCAGCCCTGTTCATTATCTTTCATCCCCACAAATAGTTTTAGGAAGTAGGCAGCAGCATCCCTGTTTTATAGGTAGGGAAACTGAGGCTGGGAGCAGTGAAGGGACCTGCCCAAGATCACCTTTCAGGATTGACTGACCTGGACATGAAGCAGAATCTTCCTGACTCTTGTTAATCACCAAACTGCAGACTAGGACTCCTCCCTTCCCCTAAACCTGAGGCTACCACTCACCCCAGTTCTGGCACTTCACCCCCTCCTTCCTACTTTCCTCAGCTGGCCACAAGGGTGACCTTTGTACACAGTCCCGTTTTCCACATTCGGCCTTGTCATTTTGCCTTGGGCTCTATTCCGGTTCTACCAGGGATAAAAATACCAGTGACAAGATCTCCTGCCCAAGGACTAGTCAGTCTCTCAGGGCCATACCTGCTTCTCTTAAAGGGACCAGGGCACCCCAGGAAGGACCAGGGGTTCAAGCCCAGAAACTCTAGCCAGCGGTCCCCATGTTGGGGGCCAGGAGCACCCCCATGCGTCAGACATGGTTGATGTGGCCCAGACGGTTTGAAGGAGCAGGTTGACTGAGATGGCCTGGGGGACACACAGACCCAGAAACAGGAAGAGATCTAAGAGAGGGGACACCTCAAGCCACTGTCCCCCCAATCACCCTTCGCCCTCCCCCACAGTCCTAGGTCCCTCCCTAAATGATGCTTCAGAACAAGGTGAAGGCCTTCCAGGCTCCAGGCTGCGAATCAGGTCCTCTGACCCTCTGAGGATGGAGTCAGAGGACAAGACTCGTAATCGAGCCATAGTCATGCTACTTAGTAGCACCAAAGTCCTGCCAGTTGCTCGGCCAACACATCACCCTAATCCCTTTCCCCAGAGATTATGCAGAGTGAGACAGAAGTACAGGTTCTACACTTGAACTCCTTCAGGCTCTCTAGGCAGTGAGAGGAATGAAGCACCCTCCTTCTGGCTGTCCACACAGCCTTTGGATCTTTACTTTGTCCCTCCAGGTTCGCTGCCAAATTAATCGAGGGCGTGTTGGATTTCAAGGCCATGATTGACAAGTGAGTGGCCCTATCCCCACCCTGTCACCTCCCACCTGGACTGCCTAATTACTACAGCCACTCCAGCAGCCCAGCCCCACCTCCTGCCTGACTTCTGAGCAGGCCCAGAGCTCAGTGGCTTTCACTTCCTGCTGACCTAGCCTCTTTGCTGATTGGGGAGGCAGAGCATGGTGATCGGGACACCTGGGTCCTCAGCTCCAGCTGCCGTGACCTCCTCCAGGGGGCCTTCTCCCAAGAGATCCCTGGAATTGACATCCCAGCTGAAGAGGGGACCCCAGGGGATGACTCACTGCTTCATCTTCCTTGTGGCAAAGTGAAGCCCAGAAAGAGAAGGGAATTTCCAGGGTGACTCACAAGCAGGGTGGCCCACAGGCCTCCTGATCCAGTCGTCCTCCAACAACCACCCCCCTTTCCCCTCTTCCCACGCTAAGTGGGGGGTGGGCACCAAGGGGCCCAGCACTGCTTGTCTGAGCCCCACTGCCCAACCCAGCCTGCAGCCAGACCCAGCAGCTCCCTATGGATCCCACCTACCTTCCTGTCCCTCTGCCCCTGCAGCGAGACCCTGCCCGTGGAGTACCTGGGGGGCAAGCCACTGTGCATGAACCAGTACTATCAGATCCTGTCGTCCTGCCGTGTGCCAGGCCCCAAGCAGGATTTGGTCACCAAGTTCAGCAGGACCAAGAAGCCGCCTATGCACATCACCGTGGTGCACAACTACCAAGTGGGTGATCCCCCTGCAGCTGTTCAGCCCCCACACGGTTGCAGAAAGGAGAGGGGCAGGGCTCAGAGTCAGCTTCCCCAACACACTTGCCCACATGTCCTTGGAACAGGCAGGCCCTGGGCCTCTTCTCTCCACTGGGTATCCAGAGAGGCCCCGACCCGGGGGAGGCCCGGAAGAGCTAGGGCCTGGTCAGCCCAGGGAGAGCAGCGCAGGGATCTCCTCCCCTTCCTTGCCCTCAGCCTGACACCGTCCCCTCCCAGCTGGGCTGGGAGGTGACCGCTGCCTGTCTGAGGCCCCCACAAAACCCCTGCTCTCCACCTGCCTGTGCCCGGACAGTTTTTTGAGTTGGATGTGTACCACAGCGATGGGACACCCCTGACCTCAGATCAGATCTTCATGCAGCTGGAGAAGGTCTGGAACTCGTCACTGCAAACCAACAAGGAGCCCGTGGGCATCCTCACCTCCAACCACCGTAACTCCTGGGCCAAGGCCTACAGCACCCTCATCAAAGGTACCCACACCAGGCCCCAGCAGCCCCGTCACACTGAATCCCCTCGACTAAGAGCGGGTGTTCTTGGCCCCATTGCACATAAGGGGAAACCTCAGTTGGGTTCAGTTAGTTTCTTCTTTCTGTTCAGTAGCAAGTTGCAGTGAGAATGTGTTCTCTGACTGAGGAGCCCACCTTCACATCCCCTCCGAATCCCATGTTGGGCAAGGGCATCGTCCCCAGAATCCAGTCCCATGTTGGATCCCCAGCTGTCTTAACGGCTCTCTCTGTGACCTGGGCTTCTGTTTCCTGTTTTCTGAAGGGGGTCAGCAGTTCCTCATGGGGTGATCTGGGGCTACAGGGCCCTGTTAAAGGAAACTCTGGAGACCTCCCCAGGCCTAACCCTCACCCCCCCCACCCCACACACACACATCCCCACAGACAAGGTGAACCGGGAGTCAGTGCACTCCATCCAGAGGAGCATTTTCACTGTGTGCCTGGACGCACCCATGCCTCGGGTCTCAGAAGACACGTACCGCAGCCAAGTGGCGGGCCAGATGCTGCACGGGGGCGGCAGCAAGCTCAACAGCGGCAACCGCTGGTTCGACAAGACACTGCAGGTGAGGAACTGGCAGGACCAGAACTCCCACCAACCCATACCCAGGCTCAGCCCACTGCCACCTCAGGACTTCCTGTCCCTCCCCTGGACTCCGGCGTCCCTGGCTTCCCAGCTTGTAAAGCCAGGGGAAACCAGCAGGTGGACGCGGCTGTAATTAGCAGCAGTCAACCTGTCTTTCCCAAGCCTGGCCCGGTAACCCCTGTCACCTCCAACACATCCATCCGTGATCAGGGAGAGCCTGGAATGTGGGGCCAGGCTGAGCGGCACAGTCTTGGTCATGACTTTCCCTGTTGTGAAATGGGGTAGTGGTAGGACTCCTGGAAACGGTAGGTGCAAGGACCCAGAAAGGTCTCTGAGCACAGGATGTGCTTAGCGTGACCTGGGACAGGTGTCCCGAAGTCCCCGGTGAGTGTTAGCTGATATGAATAAGAGTAATAAATCAGCCAGAGTGCTTGAGATGGTTCAGAGCACCCCCCACCCGAGGGAATCCTGCAGGAGAATGACTGCCGGGGCCTGGAGCTGTCAAGGACCCCATCTTCCCTGCAGTTCATCGTGGCCGAAGATGGCGCCTGTGGGCTCATCTACGAGCATGCGGCAGCCGAGGGACCCCCCATCGTCTCCCTCTTGGACCACGTCATCGAGTTCACGTGAGTGTGGGTCTCCCACTCTCCAGCCAGTTCTCCAGCTCCTGATGACAGGTGACACAGAGGTGACAGACGAGCTCTCAGAGGAGGAATGGCCTTCTCCCTTGTGCTGGGAATCTGTGCTACTTCAGAGGAAGCCAGAAGGGGGCGTGGGTTTCAGAGTCCATCAGAGCTGGGTTTGCATTCTGGCTCTGCCACTTCTCAGCTCGATGACCGTGGACAAGTCCTTTCTCCTCCAAGAGTCTCCCTGGACTGGCCCCCTCCTCCCCATTGTAATCCCGGGGATAGACCCAGGCTCTGGAGGCTCCTGATAGGAGCCTGAGACCCTCACATCCTGTGCAGGAAGAGGCCAGAACTCGTGCGGTCTCCCATGGTTCCCCTGCCCATGCCCAAGAAGCTGCGGTTCAACATCACGCCTGAGATCAAGAGTGACATTGAGAAGGCCAAGCAGAACCTCAGCATGTGAGTGCTGGGAGAGGCTTCTCCAGCCGGAACAAGAGCCAGCTCCGTCTGATGCCCGCTGGTTCGGAGACTGCCCTCGGCCCCTCTGTGGGGTTGGCAGAGGCTGCTGGGTACTGTTCCTCACCTCCCACCTCCACCCCACCCCCAGCATGATCCAGGACCTGGACATCACGGTAATAGTGTTCCACCACTTTGGAAAGGACTTCCCCAAATCGGAGAAGCTGAGCCCAGATGCCTTCATCCAGATGGCACTGCAGCTGGCCTACTACAGGTACACCCCTCCCCCCGGGAAGGAGGAGGAAGCCTGGGGGCAAGTGGAGGGACCTGCCAGGGGTGAGCTCAGCGCCTTTCCCACCCAGGATCTACGGGCAGGCTTGTGCCACCTACGAAAGCGCCTCTCTGCGCATGTTCCACCTGGGCCGGACTGACACCATCCGCTCAGCCTCCATGGACTCACTGACCTTCGTCAAGGCCATGGATGATCCCAATGTGACGGTGAGAGGTCGGGGGCAAGGGTGGGAGAGCTGGGTTCGAGCCTTTCTCTGTTCCTTCTCCTTCTGTCAATGTACGTTGAGCACCTACTATGTTCCAGTCCTGTGGTGGACCCTGGGCATCTCATGGAAGATGGAGCTATAAATTTATTGGTGCGGAGCTTTCTGGCTGCCAAAGAGAAAAGGAAACTCCAGTGGATCCTTGAGCAACTTGGGGGTTCGGAGCACCACACAGTTGAAACTCCCCGTGTCCCTTTATAGTCGCTCTCTGTGTCTGTGGTTGTGCGTCTGCAGGTCCAGCCCTCCATGGGCTGTGTTACACTGTTGTGTTTTTTAACAAAAGTCCACATATGGGGTCGCACGGAGTCGGACTCGACTGAAGCGACTTAGCAGCAGCAGCACCGAGTTTAAACCGAGTTGTTCAAGGGTCAGCCACCAGCAGTGAGCACTTGCCCTGTGTCAGGCCTTGGCTGGGGACTGGCCAGTCTGTGCTCTCAGGGAGAACAGAACCTGGAGTGGGCAGTGGGCCCCTGAGGGGGGAGCAGGGACAGGAAGCGTCAGCGCCCTCTCCCCCTCACCTAGGAACATGAGAAGGTGGAGCTGCTGCGGAAGGCCGTGCAGGCCCACCGAGCCTACACCGACCGGGTGAGCCAGCATCCCCCATCCCTGCTCCCTTGGCCCTGGGCGTGACCCCCCGGCCTGTCCATCCCTGCAACAAATAACTGCTCCCCTTAGCGTCAGGCACCCCTGCCCAAAGCACTGGGGCACTTGGAGCAAAGCTGAACATCCCCATTCTACAGTGGGAGAAACCAAGGCGAGGCCCAGCAACTGCCCTGGGCCCAGGTTGGCCTCTGGATGTTGTGTCAGGCGCTCTCCCTGCTGCGCCGGAGCCTGGGATGCTGAGGGTGTGCACAGTCTAGCAGACCGCAGGGTGCCTGCCTGCTGACAGCTGCGGCTGCAGTCCAGGGGTGGAAGTCCAGTTCCCAGCCTGACCCTGAGTCCCTGCACACACCAGGTTTTGCCCATGTTATGCTCAGGCAGCTACTTCGATCAGTGCCACCCCACAGAGGGAGTTCAGTGATTGTCCCTATCTCACAGATGAAGACACTGAGGCTCCAAGATGTCAGTGACCTGCCGAGGTCCCATAGCCAGGATGGGGCCGGGCCACCCAGCTGGAGGCCTGTGCTCTTAGTCCAGCCTCCCTGGAGGCAGGGGAGTCCCTAGGCCTCAGTTTCCCCATCTGTGAAGTGAGGGCTTTCCTGCCCGGCTGCTCTGCTCTCGCAGGTCTGAGGGCCAGTGAGTGGAAGAGCCATTGCCACCAGAGGCTCCTAGGGAGGGTGGCAACTTGTGGGCCTACAGACCCTGCTCCTGACAGCTCCCCTCCCTCAGGCCATCCGTGGGGAGGCCTTTGACCGGCACCTGCTGGGCCTGAAGCTGCAGGCCATCGAAGACCTAGTGAGTATGCCCGACATCTTCATGGACACCTCCTACGCCATTGCCATGCACTTCAACCTCTCCACCAGCCAGGTGAGCCGCTGCCTTAACTGCCCTGGGGTGGGATAAAACAGAAGCCAGAGAGGCTGCACTGAGGTCCGAAACACAGTCTCTTGGAGGTGATGTAACTCACATGGGCCATTCTTGAAGTAGCTGAATTCTGGGATCGGGGTCTTGGCTTCACCTCTGGCAGGCTGAAAATGAGTCGAGACCCCTCCTCTTCCTTGGCTTCATTCACTCACTGATCAGATGCTAAAGAACATCTGATCCAGGCCAGCCTGTGCTGGGCACTGGGATACTGCCCCCAGGGACTCACAGTCTAGGCAGGACAGTGACAGCTCCACAGGAATGTCAGGGAAATCTGTAGAGAGGTGATACCAGAACTGCACCCCCAAGGACTCGAGGGGAGTCAGCTATCCGCTGAAGACAAGGAGAGGGCATCTCAGGCAGAGCACGGTGGGAGCCCACGTGGAAGGCAGGCTGGTGCCACCATGGGGCTGGGATGAGAGCCTTGGTCCTGTGCCATCCTCAGGTCCCCGCCAAGACAGACTGTGTCATGTTCTTTGGGCCCGTGGTGCCAGACGGCTATGGCGTCTGCTATAACCCCATGGAGACACACATCAACTTCTCCGTGTCAGCCTACAACAGCTGTGCCGAGACCAACGCGGTCCACCTGGCGCACTATCTAGAGAAGGCACTCCTGGACATGCGGGCTCTGCTCCAGAGCCACCCCCGGGCCAAGCTCTGAGCCCGCTGCTTGGCCTGCCGGTGCCACAGCCACACCACCTTGGGCTGCGCCACCCACTGGGCTCCACTCCTTTGCTCCCTCTTCCCCTGGGCCCCACAGATCTCAATCAGGGACGGCCACCCTCAGCAGGGTCTGCAGACCCAAGCCGAGTGCCTTTCGTGGGTCTTCTCCAGCACCCAGGCTGAGTCCAGAAACTGAACAGGAGGTTGGCCCAGGCATCCAGTGTCTCACTCACAGTGGCCTCCTCCTGGGAAAGGAACTAGCTGAGCTCAGCCCCCATAAGGGTGGGGACTGGAGAGGCCCGTCCTCACTAGCTCAGCTCTGCCCAGTTTCTGTTGCCTGCATGGCCAGGCTGAGGTCTGTAGCCCGATCCCTTGACTCCCAAGGACCTAGAGATGGAATTACCTGGAGCTGCGGTCTCCAGGCCTCCCCACAGCTGAGGGGTCAGGGGGCGAGGTGAGCTGGTGGCGGGGAAGCCCATTCTGCATCGTGGCGCCATCTGCCTGCTCTTCTGAGGATGTGGCTCAGTGGGCCTCAGCTCGCTTGCTTTCACACAGCTTGATTCCTGAACCCATGTCCTGGTTGTATAGCAACTTATGAGACAGTTAATAAAGGGGAAATGTGTTGGTAAAGAGTTGTTTCAGCTGAGGAGGCAGGCAGGGCAGGGCAGGTGCCTGGCCCTGCCCTCCCCTGGCTTTCCCTGCCTCTGGAAGCTGGTGTCCAGGCAACCAGTGGGCCCAGGGGCATGCCCCCAGAGGAACCGAGCTCTCAGGTGTGGGTCAGGAAGCCCAGGGCTGGCTCAGACCTCAGGGCTCTGGGCCAGCACAGCAGCAGACCCAGGCCTGCATGCTTCAGATACAGCCCTCCTACCTGTGACTTGGGCTTCAGGTAGGGACAGCTCTGCAGGGGCCTGTGGGCCGGGGCTTGGGGTCTGTGGTCTGGGCCCAAGGCTTCATCTACTGCCCAGCACCGAGCCCATCAGGAGTGGTGGCTGAGCGGCTGTCTGATCCCAGCCCTTGCCACTGCCTGGGGCCACCCAGTCAGAGCCTTGTATGTGTCCCCAACCCCAGTCACCCGGCACAGTCCCCGTGTCCTGCCACAGTCAGTTGGGCAGCTTATGGAGAGTGGAGGGACTCTGGCCCTAGGGAAGACCCTGGCCCAAAGGAAGATGCTAAGGGTGGGAGGGGACTACGCAGCCCGGGGGTGAGGTGCTTCATGGCCTGGCTAACCTGCGACGTTCACTGAGGGAGGTTGTCTCCGTGTTTCAGAGGATGGAGCAGACTCAGGGAGCACATGCCACATGCCCAAAGCCCCAGAGAGCAAGGAGTGGAGCCCCGACCCCATGGGGAGTGGGTGTCGCCGGGGCCTGGCCACTCCCAGCCTGGCCAGCAGGGTGGGATCTCAGTGGGGAAGGGATTTGTGGGTCCCCTTCAGGGACCTTGAGCAGGACCTGAAGAGAATCCCATCATGACAGCACAGAGGCCTTGCTCTGCAGCTGGGGAGCGGCTGGCCCCCGGTGTCCCCAGGCTGGATCTCAGGAAGCAGGGCCCACAGCAGGAGCTGAGTGCTTGCTGTGTGAGCCTCACTAGGTGGGTAGCTGCCCCAACCCAGCTGGGGGCAGTCAGGGAGGGGAGGTAGTGATGCAGGCCAAGGACACGGCAGGGACACACGTCCACGACTCCAGAAACTCAGGTTTTAAGAACTGCTTGGGGCTGACTACAAGGCAGGATTTTCCCCCAAAATGTTGTCCTTCAGAAGTGAGGTCATCCCTTTGCATTTGGGTTGTTACAGGTTTCATAACGTGGAGCCTCACTCAGTTCTGTAGAGCAGCAAAGTACTGCTTGAGGAAGACACATTTACCTAAACAGCCCTAATCAGTACTCTGGTGGAACTTCCAGGGGAGGGGGGAGTCAAAGAACCATGAAGATGTAGTCATTATCCCTGGGGGTGTGACCTATGACACAGGTCTCTGGACACACGAGGAGAGCTAAGTGTTGGGGAGATCACATACTCCTACAGGATCAACTTTTGAAATCCAGCCAGCTGAATGCTGTGCCAGTGTTTGGAGTAAAATTTCCAAGTACAGCACCATGCATGAAATACAGAAAGTCCTGCCGTATCCCAAATCGCTTGTCTGGTGGACCCAGGAGAATTAGGTCAGCAGACTGAGGCTGCCCAGAAACAGCCAGACCCTGCCCTGATGCCACTGATGCAGATGATGAACTTTTTTTTTTTTCCAAAATGAATGAAAAAGAACTGTCATAAGTTTATATATTTTGTGTAATACATCATTTGAAATTTGAGAATGTAATATATATATGATTAATAAAATCATAAAGAATACTTGGCTTTTGCCTAGATCCTCTGGAAGTTTGTCTCTCTGGGTTGGCATGAACTTGATTTGGGCTCTCTCCATTGGGGAAGTGCAGTGGCTGGAATCAAGGACAGCCCTGGAGTGGGGATGAGGGAGCCTGCCAGGAGGCTTTGCTGTCTCCAGTGCTCTTGCCTGGAGAATCCCAGGGACGGGGGAGCCTGGTGGGCTGCTCTCTGTGGGGTCGCACAGAGTTGGACACAACTGAAGCAATTTAGCAGCAGCAGCAGGGGCTCATGGGCCAGGACCCACACTGGCCTGGGAGGTGGAGAAAATGGCTATTTCAAAGATGCTCACAAGGACTTCCCAGGTGGTCCAGTGGCTAGGCCTCCCTGCTCCCAGTGCAGGGGGCCCAGGTTCAATACCTGGTTGAGGAACTGGATCCCACATGTTAACAACCAAGATTCCACATGCCACAGCGAAGATCCCCAGTGTGTCAGCTAATACCCAATGCAGCCAAATATTTAAAAAGAAACAAAAAATAAACTTAACAGACTTAATAAAAAGAATCCAAATTTTTTCTTTAAATGCTTATGAAGTGGAGTGAGCGAGGCCCGGTGACCAGCTGAATGGGAAAATGTGGAGTTAGGTGAAGTATGCAGTGGGGTGCTGGGCAGTTCTGAGAGCCCAAGCAGTACAGTGTGCGGACAAGTGCCAGCTGGGGTGAAAGCAATGTTTACCTGGGACTTGGGGGGAACCCAGGGCTCATCAGACAGCCCTGCTGCTGTTTCTCTTGCTGCATTCTGGATTTCCTCTGACTTCTCCAGTTTTTCCCTTCAACTGTGTCTAGTAGGCTGTTATTGACCTACCTATGGAGTTGGTGTTTATTGTATTTTTCAGTATTCATTTAAAAATCTGCCAGGGTTCACATTTATAGTTTCCTATTCTCTGCAGGTATTTTCAAGTTTGTCTTTCTTTAAAAAAGTGAAACAACTTACAACCTGCATCTGATCACTCTGGCGCCTGACGGATGTGCAGGTTTCTTCCTAATACTTGTTTCCTGCTGGTTCTCAAGGACAGTGCTGATCCTTTTCCACCTGGTCATCTTTGTATTTGGTTCGTGGTAATTCCTTAAAACTGTAACTGAAGTCTAGCGTGAAGGCTCCTTCCTCCAGGGATCTGTTTGCTTCTGCCACCCACATGCAGTGAGGTCACCTGAACTAAAAGTCAAGGTTCTGTGGACCATGGTGGGGCACCCAAACCCAGCCTTCGACCTCATGGGAGGATGGGATTACTTCTGACTCACCTTCACCCTAAGGGTAAAGCTCTTCTGAATCAGCTTTAATGAATTAAGAGTTAGAACCCCCACTCTGGACCCTTGAAATGACTTGTGTTCATTTCACTCCTACAAGGCCTGCAAAACCCAGGTCAGTTTGCAGTTATTTCTTTAAAGCCCAATACCTGTCTGCACACTCAAGAAGTAGTGAATTCAACAAGGAGTGGAGCTGTTTATCCTGGTAGAAGCTGAGAAAGGACAGATATGCTGGTTGTCCTCCGTCCTCAAGGGCTGTCAGTCACACAGAGGAAAAGCCAGGCTTAGTGAGAGCAGAGCCAGCCAGGACGACACAGGGAGGTAGACAGGGGTGCTGAAAAATTCGCGACGGCAGGGAGCTGACCTCAGATCCTGGTGTGAAGTGTCGCAGAGGCCATTGCAATCCTGGCTTTGGGGGCTGGAGGGGATTAGATGTCTCGGAGATCCCTAGGATTTTTTGGTCTTCGCCACACACCTTTGCCCTTCAGGGTCATGTCCCCACAGCTGTGTCCCAGCCCCCTCCCATCAGCTCAGTAAACGTGCTCAAGCTGCCAGAGTTCAAGATTTTATTTTAAAACAGTAAACAATTTCATTGATTTTTCTTAAGTCAAACCACCTCACACTTGGCTTGTCTCAGGCAAAAAAAGTAAAAAAAATAAGGGAAAGAAAGGAAAATGTGGGGACCGATCAACCTTCTCCAAAATTAGGCCCCTGGTCCTGGTGTCTGGAATGGCTTTGGACACTGTCTTGAACAAATGAGAAAAGAAAGCACCAAAATATTGTGCTTCAGCAGCAGGTTAATAACCTCCATAAAGAAAAGGTGGCGGGGATGGGGGGGAGGAGGGGGATCGGAACGCAGATCCTGAGCAGCCTGGTTCAGCTCTAGAAGCTTCCGAGTTTGGAAGCATCTCCTCTCCACAACTCCATTTCAAAGAGACATCAAGATTGGGAGGAGCTGGCCTCTGAGCTGGGCCCTGGGGATCTGCGAATCACACCCCTGACACAGGCCAGGGCGACCCAAGCAGGTTCCAAGCCTCTCCGAGAGGGTGGGAAGGACAAGGAATGCTCAGAGCACACAGAGGGCAGGCTGGGGGGATGGTGGGGGGACAAGACAGCAGGCCACCGCCTCACTCCCCTCGCCAGTTCCCACTCCCTCTGCAGTTTGTTGGAGATGAAAATGAACCGCTTCCGGACAGCGGGACAGGAAAGAGCTGTAAACAGCTTGGGTTTGCTCACCCACATGTGCAGGCTCTTTTTGTCAGAGAGGGACCACTGTCTTGGGGACAGGGGACCAGAGAAAGCCCTTGTGATGCAGGGTCGATGCGGGCAGGACACAAGGACAGCAGCGCCAGACGCGCGCTCTCTCTGGGCCCGGCCCCACGCAGGAAACACTGACCGAGGTTCTGGAATGGCATTGGCGGCAGGAAGGGCGTGGGGATGCTCCCTCCAGGGCCCCCAGGCAGGCCACCTCTCAGGCCCAGGAAAAAGGGCCTGGGGAGCTGACCCGGGCCCCTCAGTACGCAAGGAGGCCCCCACAGAGCAGGCTCTGCTAGCCTCCTCTCCAAAATCCCATCTGCCTTTGACAAAACCCAAAAATAAATAGTGTGCATTTTTCACGCCACCTGGATTTCCTGGCTCTGTGACCAGAGGTGCGAGCCCTCCTTCTCTACCCCACACCCCGGTGCCCATGCCAAGGGCACTCTCTGCCCGACCGGGGACTGGCAGCAGCACTGCGAGGGTCTCTGGCCATGAGCCCCCTCCCCCGCCAGCAGCAGGCCCTCCAAGGTCCTGGCTGAGGGGCTGGCTCAGCCCTTTGGTCCACTGTGTTCATCAAAACTAAAATAAGCAAAAAAAAGGCTCCACTCGGTGACTTGGATCTGTAGAGGTCTCTGCTTCGTCCCTGCCTGTCATTCCATCCATCCTGCAAGGCATCATGCAGGCCAGATCTGGAGGCTGGAGCCAGCCACGCTCACCCGTCACTGCAGCTTCGTCCCCAGCTTGCGCTGTCTGTTCCTACAAAATGGGGGTGGGGGCTCAAATGAGGTGGCTCCTGGCGTTCAGTGAGCCGCCCCCTCAGCTGTCCCCTTCCTACCCCCAATCCCATCAAAATGAGTGAATGCCCGCTCCCAGGGGCCCCCGGGGTCAGCATGAGCCGGGCCAATAGGAGCTCGTGCTCAGGGACCTGGGACTTGGGGCAAAGGGAGGGTCAGTGTCTCTGCTGGACCTGCACCCCAGGTACTCAGCTCTGGAGTCCAAATGCAGAGCCAGGAGCCAGGGGCAGGGCTGAGGCCAGGATGAGAGAACAGAGGCATGAGGGACCTGGCTGGATTCCACAAAGTCTGGGGAGCTCCCACTCACAAGTGGGATTCTGTTATTATCAACCGAAACAGACAAGAAGATAGTTGAGTTCTCCTTCTGGGATGTATAGAAGCACAAAGAGGGGAACTGCTGACCCAGTGGATCTCAGTACCTGATTTGGGGGTCTGGCTGTGCCTACAATGGGCTCAGGAACCTGAGGGAAGCAGGGATAGTCCTGTTCCTGGCCTGGCTGAGGTTCAGATAGGAGGATGGGGCTCGTCAAGAGTCCCACCTGAAATGCAGAAACCCAACTGCACCCACGGGTCCTGGATGATGCAGTCCCAGCCTCACCCTCTGGCCAGCCTCCTTCTTCCCCTGGGCTCTGGCCACATCTGCCTCTATCTGCTGACTCAGAAGCTTTACACAAGCTGTTTCCTATGCTGACAGCATTCTCCCTGCCAAACCCCAACTCCAATGGTCCCGCTTTCTCCCACCATGCCCAGCCAACATGGCCAACCACCCCACCCCCGAATCACGTTCCTGCCGTGGGCTCTCAGGACCAAGGCACTGGTCACACAGGTAGGCGCCTGATTCCTTGTGACCACCCCCTGCCTGCCCCCAGCACACAGCCTGGCACAGAGCAGGGGCACGTGGAAGTTTCGGTGAACACAGGGAGGGGCGGGGTGGCTCCAGGAGCCAGGTGGAGAGCCTGGGCCAGCTGCAGCCTCCCACCAGTAATGGGATTGCCTGTTCTAACCCCCTCAAATCCCCTTTCCTCGCGGAGACGGGGCTTTACCTCTAAGTTCATTAGGATAATATGGACCATGATGTCCTGGACACATGTCCCGACTGGGGGGCCCCACCCTATAGCTCCTCTCACCAGGAACCCAGGGCTCCTCAGGAAACCTCCCAGGCTTGCATGGGAGCCCAACCTTGCCTCAGCTCCCCTCTGAACCTGGGAAGGAGCCAAGCCTTCCCCACCCCAGCTGGCACCCCACCCAGGATTTCAAGTGCATGGAAAGGAGAGCTGAGTCAGAAAGTAGCAAAGTCAGCTCCATCCTGACTCGCTGTGCAACCTCTGGTGCCCCTAACTCGCTGTGCCTCAGTTTACCCTTCCACAGGAAAGGGTCTGGACAGAACAGCCCCGAAGGACCCCCTGAGAGTCTTGGCCGCCCAGCTCTCTGGTTCTGGGCCACAGAGGTTAAAAGCATGGCTCTGGGCTCAACAGCCTGGGTTCCCAGTCTGGCTCCCACACCTGCAGTCTACATATCCTCAGTCAAGTGACTCCTCTCTGAGCCTCAGTTTTCTCATCTGTAAAATGGGGTCCAGGGGAGGACTCAGTGAGGCAGTATAAGAAAAGTGCTTAGACAAAGGTCTGCTTCTTGGGGTGCCTTCCAGAAACAGGACCAGTGCTGCCTGAGGGCTGTGCCCCACTGAGCCAGGACCTGGTGACTGCAGTCCCCTTGACTTACCTGGCTTCTGCTCGGGTTACTGTGTATTCAAACCAGAGGACATTGGGAATAAGGCTCGTGTCTCGGATTAGGAAGAACTCAGAGATAGGCCTGGAGAGACAGACACCCAGAAAGCCAGGACCACATCAAGGTCTGTCACTGAGCTGGACGTCCCCCCCACCACTGGGCCAGCAACACACCCTCCCCCTGCTGATCAGAATCTTTGCCTGGCCCGTGCTCCCAGGGCCACTGAGAGACTCAGATGGGCCACAGCTGTGACACTCGGGCAGGGACATGGCCCCAAGGTACATACAGCCCAGAAGGACACACGCTGCTTTCCAAGTCCCCGAGAGGCCAGGCAAGGACAGAGGCTGGCACCTCGGCTTCTGGACTGAGAAAACCCCTGGGGGAGATAGAAGCCAGGTGAACGGGCCCTGCTCCCTACGCCCACCAGAGGCCTGGGCACTGGGGCCCTCCCCGGGAGACTGAGGCTGGGGTCAGCACGTCTGGGTCCCCCCACTGATGGCCCCTTGGGAGGAGGGGGCCCAGGACATAGTGTCTGGGACGGTGGTGGGACAGGGGACAGCAACACAGGCGGGAGGCAGTTACCAGGCTGCTATCCTAGGGAACAGCGGGGTGAGGACCTCCTGGGTGAAGACGAACCAGGCGACGGCCATCAGGCCCCCAGCGACGGCCCCGTAGAGCACTTGCCCCCAGGTATGGTACAGCAGGTAGACCCTGGGCCAAGGGCAGAGGCAAGTTCACAGAGCTGGCCGCACATAAGCCTGCACGGCCTGCGCCCCACGCCCGAGTGCCAGCTCCCCTGGGGACCCCTGCACGCACACGGGAGACACCCCCAGAGAGGACAGAGTCCTGGGGCCACACGGACTCAGAGCTGCTTCCAGAATTAGGCAAGGGGCCACACCCCAACAGGGGCTCCCGATGCTATAGAGGTGAAGGGACAGCGTGGCGGGGACACGTCCAGCCCTCGAACTTGGGAGTTTGTCTGTGAGGGACTGCTTCAGGACATGGGAACAGATGGCTGACGCTGGGACCACGGGTCCCACCAACAGCAGAGAGCAAGGATTGGGAGGCAAGGGACAGCTGGAGCCCTGGCCTTTTAAACTAGAGGCTGGGGGCCCCCTTCCTGGTCCTGCCCATAGGCTCCAGGGCTCGGGTCCACCGTGAGGTCCCAGAATCCAGCCAGACCTCAATGGGCAGAGTCAGGGCGGGGATGGGGGGCCTCTACCTCCCGCTGTACCTGCTGTAGGAGACTAGAAAGGCCACGGTGAGGAGACCCAGCGAGACCACGTGCCTCCACAGCAAGTCCAGGAATCTGGCGTTGTTCGTTTGGTGCATTCTGGGAAAACAACCCTGTCAGGCGGCCTCAGCCCACAGCCTGGGGCCCTGGCCCCTGGCCCCTGCACACACAGCCCCTGGCCCCACATCTGCAGGCTCCCTGGGCGCCTCCTGCCTTCGCTGGAGCTCCTCCCACCCCCAGGAGAGGCCAAGCCCCAGCCAGCGGGCATCCCAAGTGCTCGCAGCACTTTGGGTCCCCGGCAGAGCCCGGGCGGGAAAGAAGCTCACCTTAAATACAGAAAAAGGAAGGAATAGATGGAGAAGAACCACATAAACTGGGAGTGACTGGAGGGCATCCCGTACTTGGTGCCCACTGCCGTGTGGGGACCTGGGGAGGAGAGAGAACAGGGCATGGTGAGGGGACGCAGGCCTCCCCGGGACACGCTCACCTGGGGGACTCCCGAGGCCCGGGCCCTACCTCCACAGGGCCGTGGCTCCTGGATGACGTGTTTGATCAGCCAGTTGACCCCCTCGTTGAGCGCCAGGCCCCCCAGGAACGAGATCTGCCGGGAAGACGTGTAGTCAGTGGGGCCTCTGGGTAACCTGCCGGCTTCTGACTGAGCCTCCCAGCCCCGGGGACAACCTGGAACCAGCCAGGAGGCTCCACACATTTCAAGAGAGGTGGCGGCGTGGAAGGGAAAGCTAAGCACCTGGGATGGGATGGGGAGGCCCCTCCTCCCCGGGGTGGGGCCGTGGCGCAGCGGGACTCACCGTGTGCAGCTCCCGCTTGAATATAATGAGGGTCACGAAACCAACAATGACAAATACGGGGCTGAGGCTCAGGTAGGCGAGGACGTGGCCAGAGAGGTCACCTGGGAAGACAGGGAGGACAAGGTGAGGACAGGATCGAAGGCGGCCTGGCCCCAAGCAAGTCAAGTCGGGCCTGGGGCAGAGAGGCGGTCCCAGCAGGGCCCCAGAGGGCAGGGCCAGGTGCCTGACTGGGGGCGCCTCTGGGTACTGGCTGACCACACCACCTCGGGCACAGACAGTGTGCCAGGGTGTTTACTGAGCCCTCAAATTCACAGATTGTGAGTGTGAAGCAGGTACGTCACTGGGCCCATTCCACAGATGAAGCCACTGAGTCCCAAAGGAGTCACATGACTGGTCCAAAGTCACACATGCAGGAAGGAGGCGGGATCTGACTAAAACCCAGAGGAGGAGATGGTTGGATAGCATCACCGACTCAGTGGACATATGAGCTTGAGTAAACTCCAGGAGTTGGAGTTGGACAGGGAGGCCTGGCGAGCTGCAGTCCATGGGGTTGCAGAGTCGGAGACGACTGAGCGACTGAACTGAACTAAACTTACCCATTATCTCGCCAAAGCAGGAATGTGAACCTGGCTTTGTCAGGCCCCAGAGGCTGGACTCTGGACCAGGAGACAGCCCAGCAGGCACATGGATGCCTCTGGAACACAGCACTGTGCTGAGATGGCCCCAGCCAAGCCCTGGGCCTCCAGGGGAACCTGGCACTCTCTGGACAGCACATGGACTTGGGTCTACACTGCAGACTCGGACAGGGAGCAAGGCCGGTCTGCTTTGCCCACTACAGCCGCCTGTTGCAGTAACGGCTACCCACTGCCTCTCTACTGGCAAAAAAAATGGCCGCCTATTGGCTGCTGCCTTCTACCCTCAGAAAGGCCTGGGAGAGGAGGCAGTGTGAGGATCCTGAAGCCAGCCAACAAGAGCCAGTGCCCCCTTGCTCGAGGGCAGGGCTGACACCGAGTCCAAAGGCTGCCCTCGCCCCTGGCGGCAGGGTGGCTACGTGGCCACTCTGGGGTCAGAGTGTGTGGCTCAGTGCCCATGCCAGCACTGGTGGCTACACGGACTCTGGCAAGGACTGTACCTCCCTGACCCGCAGCTCTTTCACCTGTGAACCAGGGATATCAGTACCCACCTCCCCCACCCATGGGAGCTTTCATGTGACCAGGCCTGTGTGATACCCGGCTTGGTCGCTGGCACCCAGGGCACTTGTAGGTTTGGAGAACACAGCATCGAGAAATGGCCCCACCACCAGCCTGGCCTCGCACAGGCAGCTGGGAGGTACCCACACAGGGCCGAGCCCCGCTTCCAGGCTGAAGAGGTGGGCACACACCTGGCCTTGCCCACACTTACCCAGGGTAGGGCAGGCTTGGAACTGGCCTTGGAGAACTGGTCAGATAGTGCTGCCCCAGGCCCGCTGAGTGACACCGAGGTGAGGCTCTTCCGTCTTCCGGGGCTCTGTCCCCTCATCCACTCAGTGGCCCAGCCCTGAGACTCTGGGTCTCTCAGCTATCCCCCTGGTGCCCAGGAACCCTGGGTCGTGCAGACAGGAAGTGGGTGGCACCCCCAAACCTTTGGCCACCTCCATGGCCTGTCCCACAGCAAGCACTACCTTTGGAACCTGCTGCAGATGCTCTCAGTGACTCTGGCCTCACCATTCTCCGATCGAAGCCCCCAGTGGCTCTCTCTGCCCTTGGGATAAGTCCCACCTCAGCCGAGCTCATCATGCCCTGCAATCTTGGCCCTGCTTGCCTCCCACCCTCTGCTCCACTTCCAGGGTCTACATTCTAGTTCCCCAAATACACCGGGCTCTGCCCTACTTCCGGACTCTGGCACACAGTTTCCCACGCCTGGGAGGCTGTCTGAGTTAACACAACATAAATTAAGCACCCACCACAGTGGCAAAAAAAAAAAAAGACACTTTCCTGCCATTGCAGAGCTCTCAGAATCTGTAACCAGGGCGTCATTTATGACACCACTCATTAGTGGAGACATCTGTCCAGTATCTGTCTCTCTCTCTAGAGAGCAGGCACCATGAGTGCAGGAGTGGGATCCCTACACCCCACTCGACCCCCAAACCCAGCACAGCACTCGACACTTAACCAGGCTCTAAAATGATGTTAGGGCTTCTGTGGTGGTTCAACAGTAAAGATTCTGCCTGCCAATGCAGGAGACATGGGTTCAATCTCTGGGTTGGAAGATCCCCTGGAGGAGGAAATGACAACCCACTCCAGTATTCTTGTCTGGAGAATTCCAAGGACAGAGGAGCCTGGCGGGCTACAGTCCATGGGGTGGCCAAGAGTCAGACACGACTTAGCAACTAAACAAAAACAAAATCATCTTAAATGAACGGAGGAAGGAAACAAGCGTCAGTGTAATGAGGGCTGTGAAGGAGAAGTTCAGGGGGGTCACAAAAGAATTAGCAGGGGACTGGAAGACCCCCAGAGAAGAGGCCCTCAGGCTCAGCCAGGTCCCTCCTCTGGTCCCTGAAAAGGGTCCTTCATCATAGCCTGAGTCATGCTGCTCACATCTGCCAGGTTCCTTCCTTTCACTGTGAGCACCCAGAAAAGCTACTCCCTGCCCAGGGAGAGGAAATCATGAAGATGCTGAGACCTTAAGATAAGACTCTTCCCTTTTCCAGGCCACAGTTTCCCTCCTGTATAGTGGGTTTTATTGTCGCCTCCCCCCTCACCAGTCCAGGAGTTCAGGTACATATCCATCTGTTCACCATCCAAAACACAGAGCAAGCCCAGTGCCTGACATTCAGGAGGTGCTCAGTGGACACCAGCTGAATGAATGACGGGTGAACGGTGGGCAGGCAGGCAGATGGCAAGCTAGAGCAATAGTAGGGCCGCCCCACACCCCACTAGAACCCAGAACACCTAGGGTCAAAGTTCCCTGGCATCCAGCCCTGGAGCCCTCAGCAGGGCTAGGTTCTCACGTCTCTGCACGAGCAAGCCCTTCCTGGGGCCACCAGGGCTCACTGAGAGGACGCCCCCCCTCCCCCTGCCAGCCTCACCCTACACCCAACCATCCTACACAGAGATGGAGGCGTGGGCTTGAGAGGGTCCTGGGAAGGCGGGATCACGTTCATTGCAGTTATTTCTTGAATGTTTACTCTATGCCAGGCACTGCACTCAGCATTTCTCATACCTCCTGTTTCTGATTCTCGCACCACCACTAGAAGGGAGGCACTGTGATCAGTTCCACTTTGAAAAGGCACAGAGGGGTGAAGTCACTTGCACGAGACCACGGCTTGAACTCTGACCCCAAGGCCCAAGCTCTAAACCGCCTCCGGAACAGGTCACTCCAAGACCTGCCAGGTAGAAAGCCCTGAGCTTCTACAGCTGGGTCCAATGGGAAGCTCCAGAGGTTGTCTGCCCCCACCCCCACCAGGTCCCCTGAGTTGTGGAGCAGTGCCCTGCCCAGGGCGTGGCATCAGAAGTACTCCAACAACGAAGAGCTGCCTGGCCTCGATTTGCACGCTCCCAGCAATGGAGAGCTCTTTCTTACGGCTGCCCAATAGCACTGTTTGCAGAAAGCAGGCACTCCCTACGCGCCGGGGAGAAAGTCCAGTCTCTCCGGCTCCGAGAAGGGCAGAGAAGAAAGGCCCTGGTCCAGGCCAGTTATCCTTTCCTACCTCACCCAGACCACCGCCCCATGACAGCCCACCGGCGCCCCAGGACCCAGGGGAGCTCCCCGGACGCGCAGCCGTAGAGTGCGCGAGAGACGCTCACAATTTTGCCCAGCTCATCGCCACACCACTGCGCCTGCGCGGCGCGCGCGCCGGCCGAACCCCTCCAAGGCTCACTATTTGACAGTTCCCACCCGGGTGCCCCGGCGCCCCCTCCGCGGGCTTGCGCCTGACAGAGCACCAGGCACTGATAGGCCGGCCTCGGGAAGTCGTCCTCGGAGCCGGGGTTGCCTTTTACCTGCAGGATATTCGACGTGGGTGAGGGTCACCGGCCGCCATGAAGCGGGGAGCGAGCACTGTCCGTCCGCTGCCATCTTACCCGGAGACCGGGCTTCGCCCAGTAGCCAATGGGGAGCCAGGGGGGCGGTGGTCCTGACCTATCACGCCGGAGAGGCTCCGCTCACCCAATCGGAGACCGATACAGGTAGCGGCGCAGCCATTCAGAGTGCAGGCCGTGGGGCTGGCCCGTACGGCGAATCAGAAGGCAGGGCCCCTAGGAGCCTTTTAGCCGTCCCAGCCAGCGCCCAATCCGGGGCGAGCGCAGGTAAGTGCCTGACCAATCAGAGAAGAGGAGGGTTTCGACGAACAACAGGGGGCAGAACAGCCAATCAGAAGGTGAGACCGGCTCGCCGTGTGGGCAGGGCGGGCCAATCAGCCTCTAGCTTGGGGGGCGTGTTGAATTTTTGGTGGGAGCTTTGGTTTTGGGGGACCTTCGCGGAGTGAAGTCTGCCTCAGTACTCTGATCCCGCCCGGGGTCTGCATGTGCCTGGGCTCCCGTCAGAGCGCGTGCTCGAAAAGGGGAGGCAACCTCGTCACGTTGGGGTCTGAATTCATCTACTCTTAGTTATAAGAGTAAACTGAGGCCAGAGACTCAAGGGAAATTTATTTTCCTTTGCCCTTTTTAATGACCGGCAACAGGACAGATCACAAAAGACGGACGACCTTTCTATTAAAGGTGGGAGGCAGGGTGGGGGAGGGAAATCCCTGGGCGGGATGCACAAATCAGCTCCCCAAGGTGCTTTATGGGACAGAAGCTTAACTAATGCTGAATCGATGCGTAATTGAAATTAAGAGACTCCGTTCCTCATTGCATTCGGTTAACACTGATTCAGTCACATTTATGCTGCTTAATGAGGCATCTTGGAAGCAAACACCTATACCTCAGTTTTCCCAAAATATTCCTCTCAGCGTCCAACATGGCGTTGCGTGAATTAACCAGGGCTTACCGCCCACCTCTCCCTCTCCTACCCTCACTATCTCTCCGACTAGATTGCAGTGCTTACAGTCCAGGTAAGGTGCCCGGCTCCTCTTGTCTACTATCCTTTGAACATGCTGTTCTGTCTGCCTGGAATGCATCACTTCTTCTGCCCTCCTCTGCCTGGCCAAGTCTGGCTCAAGTGTCTAATCTCACTTAGAGGTTTCCATGGCCAGGAAAGGGGCTTTCACTGGGCTCCCACCGTTGCATCTCCTCTCCTACCCCAGCACTGACCACCACTGGACTGTAACTGACTCCTTGTCTGTCTTTCCCAGTAAACAATGGTTCTCTGAATTCATGCAGCTGCCAAGATCAGCTTGTAGAAAATAGGGCCTGCTTGAGCAACTTCAGCTGCATGCAACAAATTCTGATCAATTTTCTTTTCAAAACTTTTATTCTGCTACAAATATTTTCTAATGTTCCTTGTTATGGCTTCTTAGATACACCCATCATTTAAAAGTGGACATTTAATTTCCAGATACACGGGGTTTAAGGTATCTTTGGTATTAATTTCTCATTTTGGTATTCAGATCAGTCGCTCAGTCGTGTCCGACTCTGCGACCCCATGAATCGCAGCACGCCAGGCCTCCCTTCCATCACCATCTCCCAGAGTTCACTCAGACTCACGTCCATCGAGTCAGTGATGCCATCCAGCCATCTCATCCTCTGTCGTCCTCTCTTCCTCCTGCCCCTAATCCCTCCCAGCATCAGAGTCTTTTCCAATGAGTCAACTCTTCCCATGAGCTGGCCAAAGTACTGGAGTTTCAGCTTTAGTATCACTCCTTCCAAAGAACACCAAGGACTGATCTCCTTTAGAATGGACTGGTTGGATCTCCTTGCAGTCCAAGGGACTCTCAAGAGTCTTCTCCAACACCACAGTTCAAAACCATCAATTCTTCGGCACTCAGCTTTCTTCACAGTCCAACTCTCACATGCATACATGACCACAGGAAAAACCATAGCCTTGACTAGACGGACCTTTGTTGGCAAAGTAATGTCTCTGCTTTTCAATATGCTATCTAGGTTGGACGTAACTTTTCTTCCAAGGAGTAAGCGTCTTTTAATTTCATGGCTGCAGTCACCATCTGCAGTGATTTTGGAGCCCCAAAAAATAAAGTCTGACACTGTTTCCCCATCTATTTCCCATGAAGTGATGGGACCAGATGCCATGATCTTCATTTTCTGAATGTTGAGCTTTAAGCCAACTTTTTCACTCTCCTCTTTCACTTTCATCAAGAGGCTTTTTAGTTCCTCTTCACTTTCAGCCATAAGGGTGGTGTCATCTGCATATCTGAGGTTATTGATATTTCTCCCAGCAATCTTGATTCCAGCTTGTGTTTCTTCTAGCCCAACATTTCTCATGATGTACTCTGCATATAAGTTAAATAAGCAGGGTGACAATATACAGCCTTGACGTACTCCTTTTCCTATTTGGAACCAGTCTGTTGTTCCATGTCCAGTTCTAACTGTTGCTTCCTGACCTGCATATAGGTTTCTCAAGAGGCAGGTCAGGTGGTCTGGTATTCCCATCTCTTTCAGAATTTTCCACAGTTGATTGTGATCCACACAGTCAAAGGCTTTGGCATAGTCAATAAAGCAGAAATATATATTTTTCTGGAACTTTCTTGCTTTTTCCATGATCCAGCGGATGTTGGCAATTTGATCTCTGGTTCCTCTGCCTTTTCTAAAACCAGCTTGAACATCTGTTAGTTCATGGTTCACGTATTGCTGAAGCCTGGCTTGGAGAATTTTGAGCATTACTTTACTAGCGTGTGAGATGAGTGCAATTGTGCAGTAGTTTGAGCATTCTTTGGCATTGCCTTTCTTTGGGATTGGAATGCAAACTGACCTTTTCCAGTCCTGTGGCCACTGCTGAGTTTTCCAAATGTGCTGGCATATTGAGTGCAGCACTTTCACAGCATCATCTTCCAGGATTTGGAATAGCTCAACTGGAATTCCATCACCTCCACTAGCTTTGTTCATAGTGATGCTTTCTAAGGCCCACTTTACTTCACATTCCAGGATGTCTGGCTCTAGGTAAGTGATCATACCATCATGATTATATTGGTCGTGAAGATCTTTTTTGTACAATTCTTCTGTGTATTCCTGCCACCTCTTCTTAATATCTTCTGCTTCTGTTGGGTCCATACCATTTCTGTCCTTTATCGAGCCCATCTTTGCATGAAATATTCCCTTGGTATCTCTAATTTTCTTGAAGAGATCTCTGGTCTTTCCCATTCTGTTGTTTTCCTCTATTTCTTTGCATTGATCGCTGAGGAAGGCTTTCTTATCTCTTTTTGCTATTCTTGGAACTCTGCATTCAGATGCTTATATCTTTCCTTTTCCCCTTTGCTTTTCGCTTCTCTTCTTTTCACAGCTATTTGTAAGGCCTCCCCAGACAGCCATTTTACTGTTTTGCATTTCTTTTCCATGGGGATGGTCTTGATCCCTGTCTCCTATACAATGTCATGAACCTCAGTCCATAGTTCATCAGGCACTCTATCTATCAGATCTAGTCACTTAAATATAATTCTCACTTCCACTGTATAATAAGGGATTTGATTCAGGTCATACCTGAATGGTCTAGTGGTTTTCCCTACTTTCTTCAATTTAAGTCTGAATTTGGCAATAAGAAGCTCAAGATCTGAGCCACAGTCAGCTCCCAGTCTTATTTTTGCTGCCTGTATAGAGCTTCTCCATCTTTGGCTGAAAAGAATATAATCAATCTGATTTCAGTGTTGACCATCTGGTGATGTCCATGTGTAGAGTCTTCTCTTGTGTTGTTGGAAGAGGGTGTTTGCTATGACCAGTGTGTTCTCTTGGCAAAAACTCTATCAGTCTTTGCCCTGTTTCATTCCGTATTCCAAGGCCAAATTTGCCTGTTATTCCAGGTGTTTCTTGTCTTGCTACTTTTGCATTCCAGTCCCCTGTAATGAAAAGGACATCTTTTTTGGGTGTTAGTTCTAAAAGGTCTTGTAGGTCTTCATAGAATCGTTCAACTTCAGCTTCTTCAGCATTACTGGTTGGGGCATAGACTTGGATTACTGTGATATTGAATGGTTTGCCTTGGAAACGAACAGAGATCATTCTGTCGTTTTTGAGATTGCATCCAAGTACTGCATTTCGGACTCTTGTTGACCATGATGGCTACTCCATTTCTTCTGAGGGATTCCTGCCCGCAGTAGTAGATATAATGGTCATCAGAGTTAAATTCACCCATTCCAGTCCATTTTAGTTCGCTGATTCCTGGAATGTCAACATTCACTCTTGCCATCTCCTGTTTGACCACTTCCAATTTGCCTTGATTCATGGACCTAACATTCCAGGTTCCTATGCAATATTGCTTTTTAGAGCATCAGACCTTGCTTCTATCACCAGTCACATCCACAACTGGGTATTGTTTTTGCTTTGGCTCCATCCCTTCCTTCTTTCTGGAGTTATTTCTCCACTGATCTCCAGTAGCATATTGGGCCCCTACTGACCTGGGGAGTTCCTCTTTCAGTATCCTATCATTTTGCCTTTTCATACTGTTCATGGGGTTCTCAAGACAAGGATACTGAAGTGGTTTGCCATTCCCTTCTCCAGTGGACCACATTCTGTCAGACCTCTCCACCATGACCCACCCGTCTTGGGTGGCCCCACAGGGCATGGCTTAGTTTCATTGAATTAGACAAGGCTGTGGTCCTTGTGATCAGATTGACTAGTTTTCTGTGATTATGGTTTCAGTGTGTCTGCCCTCTGATGCCCTCTTGCAACACCTACCATCTTACTTGGGTTTCTCTTACCTTGGACGTGGGGTATCTCTTCACGGCTGCTCCAGCAAAGTGCAGCTGCTGCTCCTTACCTTGGACAAGGGGTATCTCCTCATGGCCACCCCTCCTGACCTTGAACGTAGAGCAGCTACTCTAGGCCCTCCTGCGCCCGCGCAGCCACCGCTTCTTGGACATGGGGTAGCTCCTCCTGGCCGCCACCCCTGACCTCAGACACGGGGTAGCTCCTCCCGGCTGCCGCCCCTGACCTCGGACGTGGGGTAGCTCCTCCTGGCCGACACCCCCTGACCTCGGACGTGGGGTAGCTCCTCTCGGCCACGCTTGTGCGCCATCGCAGCCGCCTGCACTATGGGCTCCTCAAGCCAGGAATACTGGAATGGGTGGTCATGCCCTCCTCTAGGGGATCTTTCCCACCCAGGGATCAAACCCATGTCTCCTGTGTCTCCTGTATTAAAGACAGATTCTTTACCCACTGAGCCACCTGGGAAGCCCATCATTTTGGTATTAATTTCTCATTTAAATGCTTTCTTCTCTGCAGTCACCCTCTATGTTTTTTCAGTCCTTTAACTTTATTGAGGCTTTAAGTGGGTAAGTCAAAGATCTCGGTAAATGTCCCATTGCACTTGAAAATATGAGTTATTTTCAAATATCTTTCGATATTGATTTCTAACATAATTCCACAGTAATGTTAGACTCTGTATGATTTCAATACCTTTACACCATGAAATTTTTGCACCTTGTTTTATGTCCCTGTGTCTCCTGATGTATAGTCATGGGAACTTGAATAGAACTTGTATCCTGCTGGTGTGTGAAAATAGTATAACTCTTAATTATGTTGATTTGGTTGATAGTGCTTTTCAGGCTTACTGTAGCCTTCTGCTTTTCTGTCTATTCATTCTATTATTTTTTGACAGTGTGATACTGAAACTCCAACTAAAAATCTTAATCTACTTAAAAATAATTGTAATATATAGTGGAACTATATGTAACTTTGTTGTGTATTTCCCAAGTCTCCTGTAAATTTGTTATCATACTTTGATAATTTAAAAACAAGAAAGAAAAAATATATATATAAGATATATGAAGCAGGAAACTGTGACTACATAACTTAAAGAAAAACTGACCAATAAAACTGATCTGGGGGGAAAAAAAAGAAAATGGCGCCTGGATTGAGCCACTAGATCTGGGTTACAACCTAGGAGTCTACATTCTTGTTCCCCGGGATTCTGATGTAACTGGTTGCACCCGTAGTTGGCAAAGACCTGGGCAACGTGAAGTCAGGGCTTGTTATGTATTGGAGCCTGGCCCAGGCCGATGCTAGAAGACGTGCCTGATAGACAGCCTTATTGCTTGTCAGGAGAGGTGAGAATACAGCAGAGTGGCTCCCTGACCAGAGTGGCTTGCTCTGAGAACCAGCCAGACAGCTCGAGTCCACACCATGGACGGGGCTGGAAAGACTAGGGGGATGATGGTGACTCCGGAACCCACCAGCGAGCCAGGAGGTCCCCCGGGACTCCTCAGCTGGACTCAGCGCCCCATCTGGCCCAGCCTGGGCTTGTCTGGGTCAGCGGGCCCCACTTCCCTGCCACCTGCCCTCAGCTGCCTCAGGCACTGCCTCTGTTAGCTTCTGAGAGGCAGGAGGTGTGAGCTGTGAGTTTCCCAGAACAGTTCCCTGGGACTGGGCTGCCCCGTCTGGCTGCTTTGCCCCTCCCTGGTTAGAAGGCATTTCAGTGGGGAGAAGCCAAGTCCCTTAAAGCCAGGATCTTCTCACCTCAGAGAGAGTGTTGAGGAGGAAGTGGCCAGGGTGAGGAACTATATAATGAGAGGCAGTTAGCTGGGGTGAGGCTTTCCTGGTGGAGGGAACAGCACAATGAAATGGGCAAGGGAGAGGTGAGGGGCAGGCAGAGAGGGACCTGGCAGGGGCCTGGCCTCCCAAAATGTTGAGGACCACTCTTGGTGACCACAGAGGGGTCCTTGAAAGATGACTGTTGTTTGGTTTGGTTTTGCCTTAGGAGAAAAAAAAGCAAAAAGCATACCTTTCATACAGGAAAACCCAGAAATTGAATGTGTGTAGCTTGATGACGTTTCACAAACTATGTACACCTGTGTTACCAGAGCTCCAGGAGCTCTTGACACTCCATCTAGTCACCCCAGGGTGACCACCAACCCCACTGCCAGCCCCATACATTAGGTCGGTCTGCTTTGGGTACTTTCTGTAAGCTGACTCCTACAGTGTGTGTTTTGGGGGCGTGGCTCCTTTCACCAGCATTGTTTATGAGATCCGTGATGAAACCTCTGGCTGTAGTTCACTCACACTCGCTGTGTAGAGCTCCACGTTGTGAATGCACCATGGTTGACTTTCCATTCGAGTCTTGCTGGACTTTGGGGTGTTTCCAGATCTAGGAGGTTAGGAACGGTGTTTCTAGGAACAGCTTCCTGCAGATCTTTGGTGTACCAAGGGATGCTTTTCCAATGGAGATGTGCCTAGGAGCCAGGGCAGGGTCCCATGAGATGGCAGAGATGACAGGTCAGACCCGCTGTGTGGACGAGGAGCTGGATGGTACAGGCATGAATGCTGTGAGGGGAGCCCTGGGAGGCTGCAGGAGCCACCCGCCTCCTCCCTGAGCTGAGAGGTGGACCACTGATGCCCCTGGTATCTCTGAGAATCCTGGGAGGTTCTCCGTCCTTAGTCACTGGTGTTACCTCCACTGCAGCCTGCGAGGCAACTCTTCATTATGCTCAGTTTATAGCTGAGGACAGTAAGGCTCTGAGTGTCCCACCACTTGCCAGGTCACTTGGCTAATGTGTCACAGAGCCAGGATTTCAATCCTGTTCCGATGGATGGGCAGGCCCAGGTTTTGAACCACCTTGCATCCTGTCAACCGAACTGCAGACTGCCTCCTCCCACGGCCCACAGGAATCCTCAGACCAGCCCCAGCAATCCCGAGCAGAGCTGGGCTTTCACTTTGGCCTCTCCTCTAGAAGGGAGTTTACCGACAGGACAGCCCCCGGATTAGAGGCGCAAAGTCTAACCCTGTGCACCACACCCTAGCCACCCTGGCATGCGCTCAAAGTCCCTAAGAAAAAACTCTTACCCTCTCCAGGCCTGTTTCTCTGAAATGTGTCAGCTGCCATCCTCTAGATTAGAAGTTCATTCATGCATTTAAAGGACTGTTTGAGCTCCTAGGTGGTTGCCAGACCATGTCTCAGCATCAGGGGTGAAGAGAGAAGAATAAAGCATAAGAATGGCGATGCCTTGGAGAAACTGTTATTCCTGTGGAGGCTGTGAGACTCCTCAATCCTTAAGATGCAAAGAAGAAAGACAAATGGACTCAAAGTAGAAGTGACAGTTTTGGCTTCAAAACCTTTGAGAGGAGCCACTCATTGTGCATTAGAGGCTTCTACAAGTCAGAGCCTGGCATTCCAGACACCATGGAGGCAAGTCCTCAAGACACATTGTCTGGGACTTCCCCTGATGGTCCAGTGGCTAAGACGGTGCACTCCCAATGCAAGGATCCCTGGTTAGGGAACTAGATCGCACATGCAGCAACCAAGAGTCACTCATGCCACAACTAAAGATCCTGCATGCTGCAACTAAGACCTGGCACAGCTGTATAAATAAATAAATATTAAAAAAAATAAGTAAAACTGTCAATTCAAACATGTTTTTCAAAAAAGTTAAAGTCGCTCAGTTGTGTCTGACTCTCTGTGACCCCATGGACTATACAGTCCAGGGATTCTCCAGGCCAGAATACTGGAGGGGGCAGCCATTCCCTTCTCCAGGGGATCTTCCCAACTCAGGGATTGAACTTGGGTCTCCTGTATTGCAGGCAGATTCTTTACTACTGAGCCACCAAGGAAACCCACAAGCTCCCCTGGTTTGCAGCATGTGCTGATTTCCATGTAAACACTCTCTCCTGTGGCCACTGCTGTGATGGCACCAGACCAGGAGTTGGGACAAGATGAGCAGTCAGCTCTCGCTAGCAGATGGGGTGCAAGCCGGCTCCAGTGCCTCCACCGCTGCCCAGGTGACACCTAGAGCTGTGCTTGGCACACAGTAGGCACCCAGTGAATACTTTTCGAACAAATACTGCTGCTGCTGCTGCTAAGTCGCGTCAGTCATATCCAACTCTGTGCAACCCCATGATGGGAGCCCACCAGGCTCCCCCGTCCCTGGGATTCTCCAGTCAAGAACAACTGGAGTGGGTTGCCATTTCCTTCTCCAATGAATGAAAGTGAAAAGTGAAAGTGAAGTCGCTCAGTCGTGTCCGACTCTTAGTGACCCCATGGACTGTACCCTACCGGGCTCCTCCATCCGTGGGATTTTCCAGGCAAGAGTACTGGAGTGGGGTGCCACTGCCTTCTCCGGCGAACAAGTGAGCCTTCTTCAACTGTCCTGTCCCATTTGTGTGCCTGCCCTGAGAGCCATTTATATTGTAATTGAACCCGCTTTTACCGAGCAGTCGATGTGAACCATAAGTTGGGCCCAGACAATGCTACAAGATTTTATCTTCCACATCCCGCTCACACTGCACGGGAATCAATCTCATGGGTGATGCAGCAGAAGCCTAACGGGTTCAGGAGACATGGGTGTCCGTCCTGGGCTGCTGCCATCTTGCCTGTATGCAGGGGGGCAGTCGTCCTCCCCTCTCAATTTCCCCTTTCATCAGTCGGGGGATGGGGACTTCCCTGCAGGTCCAGCAGCTAAGACTGTGCTCCCAATGCAGGTGGCCCAGATTCCATCCCTGGTCAGGGAACTGGATCCCACATGCCGCAACTAAGAGTTCACATGCCGCAACTAAAGATCTCGCCTGCCACAACTAAGACCCGGTGCAGCCAAATAAACAAATATTAAACAAACAAACAAACAGGGAGACAAACAGAGGGGCTGGAATCTGTTACCTACTGTTGTGTAACAAGCCAGCCTCAAACCCAGTGCCTTAGGACCAGCAGCATTTTGGTAATAGTTTGACACCTCTGTAAAGTTATTCAAGTTACTAAAAACAACCATTTAAAGCCAGTGCATTCTATGGTATACAAATCATACCTTAATAAAGCTGTTTAAACACTTATTTGCCAGCATTGAGGGTATTAATAATTACATCTGCTTGAGTATGGAATCAGTAGAGGGGAACAATCAAATACTTACCCTCTTTTTAGGTTGAACTGGGGTCTGTCTCCAGTTAATCAGGAAAAGCTTTTCAGAATCCTAACAGGTATTAGAGAGCTAGTGCTCATTTTTAAGGTGTGATGTTTGTATTGTGATTATGCCAGAGAACTACCTTATTTTAAGATAAATCTTTTCAAGTAGTTTAGGGAGGAAGCACAAGCCTAAAACTTACTCCAAAATATTTTCTAAAAGGACTGTATGCACGAAACAACTCTGGAAAGATGTTAATTACTGACTCGAAGTGTGGATTTATGGGTGTGCTTTATATGTTTTTTAATTTCTGTACACTTAAAATTTTCAAAAAATACAGAAAAGCTTTCAAGTACAGTGGTCCCAGCTTATCCAGTTTTGCTTTCCAAGACTGCACTTACCCTCAGTCAACCACAGTCTGAAAATATTACATGGAAAATTCCAGAAATAAATAATTCATAAGTTTTAAAATGCACACCGTTCCGTGCAGTGTGATAAAATCTCGTGCTGTCTCGAGCCATCCTGCTCCGTTGCCATCTGGATGCGAATCATCCTTCCGTCTGGCGCACCCATGCTGTCTACCCTACCTGCCTTTTAGTCACTTAACAGCCCTCTGCATTATCAGAATGGCTGTCACAGCATCACAGTGCTTGTGTTTGAGCCACTCTGTTTTACTAAATAGTGGTCCCCAAGCACAAAAGTTGGAGGGGGAAATGGCCACCCACTCTAGTATTCTTGCCTGGAAAAGCCCATGGACAGAGGAGCCTCCCAGGCTACAGTCTATGGGTCGCAAAGGGTTGGACACGACTGAGTTAATGACATAACAGATAATATAGGTACGTACATAGGAAGAAACAGTATATATGGGATTCAGTTTTATCCATGGTTTCAGACATCCACCGCGGTCTTAGAATGTGTCCCCTGCCCAAAAGAGGGGACTACTGTACTTTTGAAATAATCAATGCGAATGTCCGGCTACCCGAGAACTTCAGATTTACAGTGACCGAGGGGCTGGGTCTGCAGTCCCTGCCAGGTCCAACGGCCGTAACTTAGAGACAGGGCCTCCGAGGCTGAGACCAGCGGTCTTACCTAGATGCTGCCAGAGCGGGACTCACACCCAGGCTGCCCACCCACATCTGTGGCATTGCACTGGCCCCTCCCTGCCAAGGGCCAAATGGCCTTGCCAGGCCTCCTCTGCCCTCCTGGAGCCTCCCCGGACCCGCATCCCAAAGAGCAGGCCCCCCAGGAAGCAATGGCCACACATGCACGGCGACGCTGGAAGGAAATCATTTAAATCATTTATTTGACTCGAGTCGATGTGCACAGGCCCTACCGTACAAAAGTGGGAAGCTGCAACAAATCAAGTGCCAGAGGCAGTGCATGGACATGTAAACACAGACAAGGTGAAAATGCCACTTCTGGGTGACCGGGGAGCAAATCAGAGCAGCCAGGGCCTAGGCCCAACACATTCACAGCGCGGGCGGGGGAAGTGCAAATGAGCGGAATGTTAGCATGGAGGGGCCTCCCCGTCCTTCCCACCCAGAGGGAGGCAGCTAAGACCTCAGACACGTGGGTTTGGAGCCAGAAGCATAGTTAGTGCACAGTGGTCCCTGCAGTCTGGGGGGCGGGAGTAGGCTCACAGAAGATGGGTCCTCTCCTGCCCTGCCTCCCATCCCACCCCGGGGACCTCTTTGCCATTCAAAGGAGGGCGCCCCCGGGACTAAGGAGCCAGTCCCAACTCCAGAGTGTGGAAAAACAGGAGTCTGTGTCTCTTGGAGGCATCCCCCTGCCCTCCAACCCTGCCTGGAAAGGGGTGGACCTCAAAATAAAGTGTTAAGGCAATAAATGAAACACCTGTTTCCTCAGGTGCAAACAGCACAAGGGGAACGAGTCTGCGGGCAGACAGAAACCCGGCGACGTGGGGACTGATGCCCACAGCCTTTGGCAGCGGGCTTTGCACTGCTCCTCGGTTTGTGCGTCAAGTTGAAGGCTGAGGGCCCGGTGAGTTTCCTGTCCTGATGCCGGTCCAGCCGCCTGCATCCTCTGACCATCCCCTGCCCCACGGCTCCTCAGCCCCTCACTCTCAGGGACCGAAATAACCCCGGTCAGAGCCTCCAGCCCAGCGCCTAGCACCAGCCAGAGAGTCCCGGGCTCACAGAGGGCAGGGCGGAGGGCGACCAGCCCCACCTCCTCCATCTTTGGTGGTGGCAGAGGTGGGAGGAGAAACAACAGTCTTCGGGAGGGCCAGGGAAGGGCCGAGGACAGCGTCCTGCTCCAGTGCTTGGGTTTCTCAAGGGCCTGATCCCCGTCCAGACGTGAGCCTAAGCGGGCCCACCTCGGGATGGCCCAGGCCTGATGCCCACCAAGGTGCCCCCAGCCGCAGCCTTCACCCCTGGAGCTGTTCTTTCGGGTGGCGGCAGGCCGTGAGCACTGGCCAGGTCCATGCCTGGACCTGACACTGGCCGGCCCGGGCTCCTTCACCACAGAGCCCTGCCACCCTCTCTTCCATCTCCAACCTCCGAGCCCCGCTGGGAGGCGGGAGGTGTTGGGGACCCACACCCTGGGCATCCCATGTCCGCCTGATTCTTCCTCTCTGGCCCCCTGGCCACCAGTCCAGCCTCTGCTTCCCCAGGCACAACTGAGGGCGGGTCAGGTGGACCCCTCGGGGCTCCCTCCATCTCCAAGGAAGTCTGCCCTCCACCTCCGGGCCCTGGGGATTCCCAGATGATGGAGGCAAGGTCAGGGGCAAGTAAGTGCCCTTGGCCACCACGGCCTGGGCTATGCCACTGCTGATGGCCAGACACCCGGGCCTCCCACGCCAACCCAAAGGCCTCTCTCTGGCGTCCCCCACGTGAAGGCAGCCCAGGCAGCCACCATCCTGGGCCCATAGCAGCCACTACTGCAGTGCCTCTGGGGGCCCGTTCTCCCGGGGCAGCACGCCGTTGAGGCCAATGCTGCTGGCCGCTGGCACCCCCAGGTAGCCGAGCAGGATCTCGCTGCGGCGCCGGGACAGCTGGAGGATGTCCTCAGCCAGCGCCGGCACGGATGTGTAGCGCACGTTGTCCAGGTCGAACATGTCGGTCAGGTACTGCACAATCTGGTGCTGGGGGACATGGCTGGCATCAGGCTGGGCCAGGGCCCCTGCCCCCCACCAAGCTGGGGTTCTCCAGACCACCCAAAGCCGCTCCCCTGACCCCCCGCCCCAGGGGGACCCCAACTCAGCCCCTTCTGTCCCCCGTCCCTGCCCTCCTGGGGCTTCCTGTGGACCCACCCGGGGCCAGGTCCCCAGTGGAAGGGGCAGGCACCCCGCCCAGACCCTTCTCCAGACACAGGGCCAGGCAGGCAGCTGCAGACGCCAAGTTCCCTGTTTACCTTAAAGAAAGCACAGACTTCAGAGAGCTGAGGCTTGGGTCCAAGGAAGCCAAAGGCTAGGACAGGGCTAACGTGCTCCGATACGGAGTAGAAATGGGAGATGAAGCCATCAGGCACCTGTTGGGGGGGCGGGCGTGGGGCAGCAAGGCTAAGGGCTGGGACCCGGGCAGGGAGAGGCAGCCAGGCCCTGGGGTCATATTAAGAGCTGGGGCTTCAGAGGCATGTCCGGCTCATTCATGTCCTTGCTGGGTGATGTTGGGTGAGTGACTGGGGCTTTCTTTTGTAATTAAAAAAAATTTTTTATTTTAAATTTAGCAGCACTACACAGCTTGCAGGATCTTAGTTCCCTGACCAAGGATGGAACCCAGACCCAGCAGTGAAAGCATCAAGTCCTAATCACTGGACTGCCAGGGAAGTGCCCCCAAAACCGGGGCTTTCAGAGCCCTGGTTTTTGCCTCTGCAGCATAGGGGCCACCTCAGGGTGGTGGGGAGGGCTGCCGGAGGAGGGGCCCGGGGTAGGCTCAGTGCAGGAAGTGCCCAGGGCACGTGGCGGTGGCAGCTGGTATCAGCTGGGCGGCAGAGCTGGGCTGGCAGGGGGGGAACAGTGGGTGGCAGCCCAGATAGGCGGCTGGTCGCCACCTGGGAGCGCAGATAACGCGGCCCTTGGGGTGGGAGGGGGGCTCAGCCTGCTCCAGGGTGCCCTGCCCCGACCCTGACGCCAGCAGCACCTCGCGGGCCCTGCCTCCCTCCAAAGAGGCCCTCTCCTCGCTTCTGATTCCCCCTCATCACCTCCCGACCGCCTGCTCTGTGCTGGGCCCTGGGTAGGAAGACAAAGCAGATCTCTGTGGGCCTTTGAGGCCCTTCCAGTCAAGGGAGAGGTCACGGCAGGATGGGTGACCCGTGCTGTGACAAAGGCCAAAAGCTGCAGCCCACCCTACCCTGTCCCACCCCCAGACCCGGGTCTAGCACACACCAAAGGGAGGGTCACCTGAGCCATGCTCCACACCCAAGGCCCACCAGCCCCTGCGTAGCTGCTCTCAAGAGGCCCCTCACCATCAGCTCACTCACCATCAGCAGCCTCCTCTTGGCTTTCAGGACCGACCAGCAGGCAGTGGCCAGGGCCTAAATTAAAGAGGGCACCCCCCCGGGGGGTGGGGTCAGACCAACAGGCCAGGCCTGCAGCTGCTACTCACCCCCAGCTGGGACCAAGCCTTTGCCCTAGCTCACCCACCCTAAGCAGGGAGATGGGGACAGCTGTCTGAGGTCTGCCTTTTCCCTGCCCTCAATTAGGAGTCAGGCACACCTAAAGCTGAATCTTGACTCCAACCCTTACAGGGTGAGAAGCCAGCAATCTTCTGGGCCTCAGATTCCTCTGTAAGATGGCCCTAACCGAGTATCCCTGCCTCGCTCAGTCATTGTGGCGATCCACGGTTACTGCCTATCAATGCCCAGCCCCACCCCTCTCCAGATCACCCCATGCCACCGGCACATCTTGCCCGCCAGGGGCCCTGTGCTCAAGGCTTTCTTGCTGTTCCTCCTTTATTTTTTGGATATTTTAACTTGACTGAATGCATTCGAATGGAATAGAATTAATGGCAGCCGAGAATGAGTAGAATTGTTGGAGCGAAACTACAAGGCAGGAGGAAAACGCAGGCCCAGCCGCTCTACGAGGGTGAAACGAGAGCAAGGGGGGCTCCCCTGGAAAGTTCTCCAGGGCGGGCTCTGGGGTGCCCAGCGGCTAGCAGCCTGCCCCAGGGCGGGCTGCTCCGTGATGAGTAGGGAGCCAGCCCAGGGGCCCAACGCCAGGGATGGAGGGACGTGGGGTCCAGGCAACACACGTGGGGTCATGTGTGCGCGTGCCTGGGGGTGGGGGGCGGCCACCCACCGTCTCCTTGAAGCTGTCTGACAGCCAGCGGTTCCTCAGGACGGCGAGCACCGAGGACGGGGGGTTCTCCAGGTCCTCGAAGGCGTCCATGAGGATAAAATCCAGCACGATGTCAAAGAAGCTCATGCACACCACCTGCAGGGCCAGGCGGTGCTCTGAGGCTGGAGTGGGTGCGGTGTGCAGAGGCCACCCTCCTGGCAGCCCAGGCCTGGGGCAGGGCGGGAACGGGGGCTTCCAGCAGCAGTAGAGCCATCTCAGAGCCTCGGAATCAAGGCTGAGCTCCAGGGGGCACCTCCACCCCGCTCAAGGAGCTCAGGTGGGGAGACCCCCGAGACCCCAGGACACCAAGGCTCAGCACAACAGCGACTCACCCCTCGGCCCTCCAGCTCCAGCCTCGTGGTGGCCCAGGTCTCTGGCCGCAGGGCATAGCTCAGCATCTCCTCGTAGCTCTCCAGGAAGCCTTTGGGGCTCTACGGGGAGAAGCAGAGCCTGTTTTGGCCGTGGCCCCAAGACCCTGTTGGACTTGATGCACAGGGGCGGGTTGGCCTGTGGATGGGGGACACTCCAAGGCCAGACCAAGGCCAATGCCTGAGCAGCCGTCACAGAGAGAGTGAGGCTCTGCAGGGCCCAGGGTGTGTCCGGGAGAGAGGCAACGCCAGGCCGCCCAGCAGCGTCTCACACCAGCTTGTTACCGGGAACTGACCACCTTTCAGAAGGTGCGCACCGGCTACGGAAGGAACTCACTTTAGAGAGGATGCGTGAGGGTGTGAGGTCGGGCCCGCCGCCAAAGGGGCCAATCTCCATGACCATCGGCCTCCCTGTGAAACGGAGAAGCTGCAGCTTTTCTCGGGGAGTCGGTGAGCTGGTTCATGTGATGCCACCAGGCAGTAAATAGTGTATAGGACTCCGGCTGCTGCCAGGCGCACAGACGGTCAGCACCCAGGAGGAAGTCTTCACTCTCTGGGACTGGGAGGCCTAGCGGGGGCTGACGACGCAGTTTGTGGACACGGATGTCATTTACGGACTTAGAAAGTGAGCATGTGCCCGGGCTGACCTAATACGGATCAACTAATTTAATTCACACAGCCCTGTAAGAGACTGGCCAACATTGTGTCCAATTTACAGATATGAATCCTGAGGCTTCAGATCAGGGATGTGCCCAAGAGCTAGGCAGGACAAGCTGACACATGCCAGCACAAGCAGGGTGACGGCACTTATAAGAACCGCAGGCAGAGGGGTCATTGGAGGGATGTTCACCAAAATGTGAACAGGGTGGGGCTGGAGACAATTTTTTCCCTTCTTTTTGCATCGTCTTAGTTTTGTCTTCAATGAGTGTGTGAATCGTTTTTACACTTTTTTTTTTTGCCATGCCTCAAGACTTGTGGGATCTTAATTCCCTGACCGGGGACTGAACCCAGGCCACATCAGTGAAAGAAAGGCTGGAATTCTAACCACAGAAGGAAATGGCAGCCCACTCCAGTGTTCTTGCCTGGAGAATCCCAGGGACGGGGGAGCCTGGTGGGCTGCCATCTCTGGGGTCACACAGAGTCAGACACGACTGAAGTGGCGTAGCATAGCATAGGCAACCAGGGAACTCCCATTTTTATCATCTTTTTTTAAACTACTTTGGTGAAGCTGTTTTTATTTTTTAAGATGTATTTATTTTTGGCTGTGCTGGGCCTTGTTGCTGCACACGGGCTTTCTCTAGTTGTAGCAAGTGGCAGGCTCCAGGCACGTGGGCTTCAGGAGTTGTGGCTCGCAAGTTCTAGAGTGCTGGCTCAGTACGTATATGGCTCATAGGCCTAGCTGCTCCACAGCATGGGGGGATCTTCCCAGACCAGGTATCCAACCTGTGTCCCCAGCACTGGCAGGCAGATTCTTAACCACTAGACCACCAGTGAAGCCCAATTTCCATTACGTTTTAAAGATCTGCTAGAAAGTATACAGGCTATGGCTTCACTTTCCCAATCCTCAGTTTCCTTGCATGTAAAAGTTAACCACGAAGATGAAGATGAGGGCTGGCCCTCGCTGACACTTTCTATGGTCACTGACCTCAGCCAGTGACATCCCCAAGACACGCCCATTTAGACACAAGGGGACTCAGGCTTGGAGAGGCTTCATGTGTGGCCACAGGCACAGTAAGGAGGCAGGCTGATTCCACAACTTCAGAGCCTGGGTGTGCGCAGGGCCAGTGTCTTCCCAAATGGAGGCCAGCCCATCTCTGCTGCCTGGAAAAACGTGGCAGGGCTGTCAGTTACCTCTCAGTTCAGAGCTGGGCACAGGCCCTGGCGCTCAGGAGCTCGGCAAGATTTCTTAATCAAAATTAAGCCAAGTGGGACTTCCCTGGTGGTCCTGTGGCTAAGACTCTGTGCTTCCAATGCAGGAGGTGCAGGTTCGATTCCTGGTCAGGGAACTGAGGATCCCACATGCCACTACTAAGACTCAGTGCCGTCAAATAAATACATTTGAAAAAAAAAGCAATACCCGTATTTTTCAAAATTAGCATGGGGAAAAAAAAAACTTTCCCTGCTCTCCCATGGCTTGCAGGATGAAGTCAGAGCTTATCAGCTTGATTTTAGATTGAGTTCTTTTTTTTTTTTTTGAACAGGACTAAATAAAAGTTTAGAAGAAGAAGGCAATGGCACCCCACTCCAGTACTCTTGCCTGGAAAATCCCATGGATGGAGGAGCCTGGTGGGCTGCAGTCCATGGGGTCGCTAAGAGTCGAACACGACTGAGCGACTTCCTTTCACTTTTCACTTTCATGCATTGGAGAAGGAAATGGCAACCCACTCCAGTGTTCTTGCCTGGAGAATCCCAGGGACGGGGGAGCCTGGCATGCTGCCATCTATGGGGTCGCACAGAGTTGGACACGACTTAAGCGACTTAGCAGCAGCAGCAGCAAATAAAACTTAGAAAGATAAAATAAGGGACGGGGGAATAAAAGCTGAAAAGAGAGCCCTGTCCCCCCCACTACCTTCTCAGCCTTGGTCATCAGGCCGGTCACCATCTGCCGGCCGACCTCCCCGAAGAAAAGCTGGTGACTCTTGTCTTCCAGGAGGCCCTAAGGAGTGAGGAGGAAGGGGGTGAGCTACCCGGCTGGCGGTCCCCCAGAGTCACAGAGAGAGCAGTACCATGGGCTGGGCAGATGGTCCACCTGCTCAGAGGAGCCTGACCCCAGCCCCAGCCTCCCCAGGCTCCCGTGGACCACACCCACCTCGAAAGCCTGCCGCACACAATGCAGCTTGGCTAGAAAGTCCTGGTCGCTGTAGCAGCCCAGCAGCTCTGTCCTAAGGGGAAGCACAGAGTTGCACCACCTGGGACCCCGCCAGCGACACCCTTGTGGGGTCAGGGTGGAGCCCCGGGTGGCCTTGCCTGGGCCTGGCAGTGTGACCTCGGGCAGGGGGCAGGTCCCCTCTGGGCCTCAGTTTCCCCAGAACCAGAGGAAGAGGCTGGTAGGATGCTCTCTGAGGATGGGCTTCCTCAACGGCACTCGGCGCCACTGGACAGTGTGGTCACTGGGGGTCAGGCTGACCTTGGCCTTCTTTAGGCTCCAACCAGCAAAGGACCCTCTCGAGCAAAGGACCAAAATGGCCCAATCTCCCCCAAGGCCAGGGCAGGGCTTTCTGGGGCAGCCAGAGGCATCCTGGTCTGAGCCCTTTATCCGAATCCTCAGGCCTTCAACTCGGGTCTTCTGGCCATTTTCAGGGAACTTTAAACACAGACATGTAAATCTAGGAGTCATGACCATCATACAGAATAATGAGCTTAAGACGGATAAGAGCCTTCAGATAAACCACAGAGGAGACTGAGGCTAAGAGGGTCAGGAGACTTGTCCAGGGCCACATGCTACGAAGTGGCAAGGCTGGAGAGAGCCCAGATCTGTCTGTCCTCCAAGCCTGGCTTCTGGACCGCTCCCTAAGGGAGTCTATCAGAACGCAGGGCTTAGAGGGCACTTCCCTGGTGGTCCAGGGGTTAAGAATCCACCTTCTAGTGCAGGAGATCCAGGTTTGATCCCTGGTCAGGGAACTAAGATCCCACGTGCTGCAGGACAACGAAGCCTGCGTGCCACAACTACTGAAGCCCGTGCTTCACAACAAAAGCTCCTGAGCCACAGAGAACATAGGGCTTCCGTGTGAGACACACGGGGCAGTGCTCACCGTGCTTCTGTGACTGGACACATCTGAGAACTTGGACCTAGTATGAATGACTGTTATTTTAATTACTTGTATTAACTAGTTATTGTGATCGCTAACTCCACACCCGCCTGTCTTGTACCAGGGCCATCCAAGGGCCTTCCAAGACTGGGCAGGAGCCCTGGCAAGCCCTTAGCCTGGCTCAGCTGGGCCCTCACCAAGCACTCACTGCTGGATTCCCCAGCCTCCTCTAGGAGAACAGTGTCCCCCGCCCACCCCCCACCTGCCTCCTTCCTCCTGTGCTCACCTGAGGGTCCGGCAGGGGACTTTGCCCTCCTTTACCAGCTGCAGGGCCTCCTCGTAGGCGGCAGCGGGCCTGGAGAGTGGGATTGGGTAATCTCCGACCTGCAGGGACTCAAAGAGCTGGGGGGGCGGGGCACGTGGAAGCCTGTGTCAGCCGCATGAGTGTAGGGGAGGGTGCCTGACTGGGGAACTTCCGGCAGGGGATGCCCTAGGGTCCAAGCTCTCTGAGGGGATGTCAGCAGGAACCCTGGCCAAGGGCAGAGGCCGGATCGGAGTCCCCTCCTGCTCAGCGTCCCCACCACCAGGTGCCTTTCCCACCAGCTCAGTGCAGCCGCGCAGTTGTGTCCAGCTTTCTGCAACCCCATGGACTGCAGCACACCAGGCCTCCCTGTCCATCACCAACTCCCGGAGTTTACTGAGACTCATGTCCATCAAGTCAGTGATGCCATCCACCCATTTCATCCTCTGTCATCCCCTTCTCCTCCTTTCCCATGGGGACCTTTCCCATAGGGACCATCTCTTGGACACAGGCCCATGTCCTCCCATCCCAGGGAAGGACAGCCACCTGGTACACGTGGCCATGGCAGGAAACTAACGCCAAGCCACGAGCACGAGGCCTGGAGAAGGGAGAGGCCGGCATGGCTGCAGCCGCTGGGGTCAGGGACCCCTGCCCTCACTCACGGGACCTACAGCTCCTGCTTTCCCAGGCTTCCCTGTCCCAGCTGAAGAGTCCCCGGGGAGGAACACTTGGCGACTGCCAGATTCTGCTCCCACCAGAGGAAATGCCTTCACTTTCCCACGACCCATCACTGGCCCCCAGCAGAGCCGACAGGGGCCCCCTGGCCTTCACCCCCTCCCCGAAGCCATCCCCCCGCCTGCATCACCTCGGTGGCGGAGAAGAAGGAATCTTCCGAGGTCAGGCTGTCCCCATCGTCCGCCCGCAGACGCAGTGATCCCTCCGTCAGGGGCAGCATGAGGGTCCGCTCTGGGCAGGGCAGGAAGAGGGGGACTGAGCTGAGATCCTGAGCTCCCCGGGCCGGGATGTACACGGACACCAAGCCTCCCAACACCCGATCCCAGGAAGACGATGTTGCTGGTCGCCAAGCTTCCGGTTTTCTCAGTATGCCAGGGGCCCTGCCGCAGCCGCACTGCCGGACCCTGAGGCCTGTGGGTCCTGAGCTCTGAGTGCAGGCTGTGCTACATGGCCCCGAACAAGTAACCTCCCCCTGCCAAGCTGACACTTAGCCTCCGATACCAAAGGGCCACTCATTCTGCACTGCCGTTCCCACCTGCTCGAGGGCAAGGGGGTCTGGACCCTCAAGGGGGCTTATGAACGATCTGTTGAACAAATAAGCAGAGGCTTCAGCCTTGAGGCCCCACCAGCCTTTTCTGCCATGAGAGGAGGCCAGGGGAAGCAAGACTGCTGCTCTGACGGGGACGGGCAATGGCGAACATGTCACCCTAGCCTGCCCTTGCTGGGCCCGTGTCGCCCCTGGTAGAGCTGGATACCCCGACACTCAGGAGTCCTGTAAGCCCCCTGCAGGCTGATGGCACCCAAGGCAGGGCCACGGTGGGGCACAGTCACCGTACAGGCTCTGGCACGCAGCAGGCACTAGAATGCTATGGCTGCCCGGCTGAGTAACTTCACTCCCTCTCGGCGATGTCACGCCTCCTGACCTCAATGGTGCAGGCACGTGTGCTCTCCGCCATGTGGCCTGCTATGGGCTTATCTCACGGGAGCCACCCCTCCACCCACCCAACAGCCCAGGAGAGGGCTTGAACCAAGGCCCGGAACGGCCGCTGGGGTGGGCGGGGGGAGATGTGGACACAGCAGTGCCAAAGCCTGTTCCCAAGGGGATGGGGGCAAAGCACACCGGCCAGAGACTCCCAAGGCCTCGTCCCAGCTCTGTTCCCACCTGTGTGGCCTCGGTCTCCCCATCCCTGCAGTGGGCCCCTGATGGGATGAGGTCCTGGGCCCCAGGGACCCTGCACCCAACCCCTGCTCACCCAGGTCCAGCAGCATGCTGTCGGCCGGGAAGGTGGACCCGAACTCCTCCTGCAGGTGGTAGGCCCGGTGCAGCAGCGACTCCAGCTTCTCCGCAAACTCCTTCCGCTGGGACTCCGGCTGCAGGTAAAGCAAGAAAGGTCAACCCGGGCCCTCGAAGCTCCCCCACACCAACGGCCCCTTCTTTCACCATGATGGGGCCCCAGCCCCTAGGGAAAGCAGTGGAGGCGGGGAGGGGGGCATTTCTGAGGCCCAGCAGTGAGTGCAGGTCTGGACTGAGCAGCCCTATGCAGGAGCCACTGGCCAGACACAGCCAGTGCACTGACACGGGTGATAAGGTAAATGCACACCAATTTCACACACTTCGCATCCGCCCCCAAAAATCCCCCAAGAATACAAGAATGTTAAATACCTCTGTGATTTTTCATCTTGATCATGGGTGGAGATGATAATATTTGGGGTGTACTAGATTATAGAAAATGTATTATTAAAAGTCATTTGATTCATTTCCTTTTGCTTTTTAACGTGGTCTCTGGGAAGTTTTAAATGAGATACGTGGCTTCCGATTGAACAGCACCGCTCTAGACCCGATCAGACCTGGTCCAGACCCCAACACCATCAGTTCTGAGCTGTGTGACCTTGAGTAAATAACTCCCCCTCTTGAGCCTCGGTTTCCGTATCTGTCAACTGAGGTAAGAGAACCTACTTCTTTGGATGTCAGGGAAAACATGCATAAGGCATATAAGTATTCCCCGAAAGATGGGCCCATGGCGAAGGCCAGTCAGTATTGGCCATTATAACCAGAGAGTAGCTAGGAGCCCAGAAAAAGCTGGCTTCCACCCCACTGCTGCTGTGACCTGCGTGCACCTGGGGGCTTCGCACCCGTGGCACCACAGCCTATGCCTCCTCGCTGCCCCTGGCCTCCAGGCCAGGTTGTGGGAGGAAGTGCTTGCTTGACCCCTGGAGCTTCTGGGCTAAGGGGCCAGACACAGGCAGGCCTGAGTCTGTTTTCCACAGAGGCTGCCAGATCTGCAAGTGCATGTAACCAGACCCTGGGGAGGGGACGGGGCCAACTAGGGCCTCAGGCCACTGGGGACAAAGAGCCGGAAGTACTCAGAGGGGAGCAGTAACATGGAAACCACTGCCTTTCCCTGAGCGCTAGGGTGGACCGGCACCCCGCTGGTCAGCCTCAGGGCCTCCTTCAGGCAGGGGTTACCATGACCCCATTTCACCAGGAAAACTCAAGGAGGTTCCGGGGCAGGCTCACCCAGCTGGAACCTGGCAGAGCCCGTGGGGCCCCAGACCCTCTGGCCGTCTTGCTCAGTAACTCCACTCAGCGTGGCCAGCAGGGCCTCGTAGCTTCAGCATAGATCTCTCTTTGGGAAGTCGCCATGGCTTAGCGAATGGTGTCTCATATATGACACAGACGACCAAAGAACACAACAGATACACTGGACTACATCCAGATTCAAAACCTCTGTGCTTCAGAGGACACCATCAAGAAAGTGAAAACACAGGAGGTTTCCTGGGGGTCCGGTGGTCAGGAGTTGGTGCTTCCCACTGCCAGGCCCGGGGTTCAACCCCCAACCCGTGAGGGAACGAAGATCCTGCGAACGACGAGGCGCCGCCAGGTTTAGAAAAAGAAAAGAGGGTGAAAAACAACAACCCAAAGAACGAGAGAAAATATCGACAAATCACACATCTGACAAGGGATCTGCATCCAGAAAGTGTAAAAGAACACTTAGAATGCAATAATAAAAGGACGAGCAACCGAAGTCAAAATAAGGCGTAGGATCTGAGCAGACATCGCTTCAAATAAGGTATACATAAGGCCGATAAGCACGTGAAAAGCAGCTCAACATCGTTAGCATCAGGGAAACAAATCAAAACCGGGTCAGAGTCAGATAACAACAAGTGCTGGTGAGGGCGTGGAGGCGCGGGAACTCTCAGGCACTGCCGCTGGGCATGTAACACAATACAGCTGCATTGGGAATCCCAGGTGGCACGGCGGTGAGGAGGCCGCCTGCCAAGGCAGGAGACGCAAAAGATGCAGGTTCCATCCCAGGGTCGGGAAGATCCCCTGGAGAAGGAAATGGCAACCCACTCCAGCTTTCTGGCCTGGGAAATCCCAAGGACACAGGAGCCTGGCGGGTTATAATCCATGGGGTTGAAAAGAGCTGGACACGACTGAGCGCAGTCACACACAGCTGCTTTGGAAAACTGCTTGGCAGTTCCTCAAGATGTTAAACACAGAGTTATATTGTGACCCAGCAATTCCAGTCTGAAGTATATACCCAAGCATTTACTTAGCACGTGCCGCCAGGCTCCTTCCCTCAGAACTACACACAGCATCTCAGCATCGAGTCACTGTAACTTTGAACTGTGTCTGTAAAGACACTTTTTAATAACATATATATATATATGTATATGAAGTGAAAGTAAAAGTCACTCGGTCGTGTCCAACTCTTTGCGACCACATGGATTACACAGTCCATAGAATTCTCCAGGCCAGAATACTAGAGTGGGTAGCCTTTCCCTTCTCCGGGGGATCTTCCCAACCCAGGGATCGAACCCAGGTCTCCCACAATGCAGGCGGAGTCTTTACCAGCTGAGCTACCAGGGAAGCCCGATACATATAAATATTGGGCTACACTGGGTCTTAGCTGTGGCACACGGGATCTTTCAGTCGCAGCATGTTAAGTCTCAGTGGCGGCATGTGGGATCTAGTTCCCTGACCAGGGATAGAACCCAGGCCCCCTGCACTGGGAGTGCAGAGTCTTAGCCACTGGCCCACCAGGGAAGTTCCTGTAAGCACCTGGGCTTTATCTCCATCAATTCTGTACATCTCTTAGGAAGATGCGTCTAAAGGGGACTCATCACTTCTTTGCTTGACATCATTTTAGCTTAACAAAGGTTTCCTAGGAAGGCTCTATTTTCAGATAATGGGGGAAACATACATGAAAGCCACTGTACGGTCGAATTCAGTGAACGGTATGGTATGTGAACTCTATTTCAATAGTTATTTACAAAACATCGTAGCCTAGTGAAATGCTTAGAAGGATACCAAGTAGTTATGTCTGGATGAAAGATAACAGGCGTCAATGACACTGATGACAAGAGGTGATTTGTTGGGCACCGGCTACGGGCCAGGATCCTGGGGCTGGTCCACTGAGGGCCTCTGCCCGCGGCACACAGCTGGGAGCTGTCTGGTCAGAGACTGGGCTCCTTTTTATCCTCTTTTTTCTCTTTCTGTAGTTTTTTTACTACTCTATTAGAGAACATTTCATTGCTTTCACAATGAGAAAAATAGGAAAAGGTCTATAAATTTCAGATGTAGTATTAGCAAGGAGAAGGTAATAGCAGCCCACTCCAGTACTCTTGCCTGGAAAATCCCATGGATGGAGGAGCCTGGTGGGCTGCAGTCCATGGGGTCGCTAAGAGTCGGACAGCTGAGCGACTTCACTCTCACTTTTCACTTTCAAGCATTGGAGAAGGAAATGGCAACCCACTCCAGTATTCTTGCCTGGAGTATCCCAGGGATGGGGGAGCCTGGTGGGCTGCTATCTATGGGGTCACACAGAGTCGGACACGACTGAAGCAACTTAGCAGCAGCAGCAGTTATTAGCAACAAGGACAATTTTGGAAACAAAGCTGCCTCCCTTCTCCTGCCCTCACTCACCGGCAGGCACCACTGTCCTCCCACAAGCAGAGGGGACCTGCAGTCGTGCCGCGGGCTCTGAAGCCTTGTCACCTACGACCCAGGCATCCAGAGCCCACAACTACAGCCATCAGGTCTGTGTGACAGGCCTCGGAGAGTGAAAGTCCCAGCTGGGGTGGAGGGCACGCACACCTCCAACTTGGTACCCTCTGTCCAAGAAGGTTCTCACCCTGTACTGCAAACTCTGTTCCCCAGGCTCGCCTGCCAACTGCCTGTCATCCCACGAAGGCACAGGTGGAGGAAGCGAGGAGAAACCGGGGGGCGGAATGGGGGTGGGTGAGAAGCTCTCTCCTCCTCTTCATGCCTCACATCACATCCCTGCACCCCACTCCCTGCTAGCCAGCCCTCTCTGTGGTGTGAGCCTCCTCGAGTCCCAGGGTCCCTCAGTCATGCAAGCAATTCCCTGGGTTAAGCCCCCTTCTTCAACACGTGAAGTTGTTCCCACATCCTGGCTGGACCCCTCCCCAAAGGGGAGGCCTCCACTTTGACCTCACTCCAGTAGGGGCGAACACTGATGTTTTGTTTTGTTCTTTAATACAGAAAAGTACAGGGACTTCCCTGGCGGTCAGGTAGGTGGTTAGGACTCCAAGCTTCCCCTGCGGGAGCCGCAGGTTCAATCCCTGGTCCGGGAACTAGGATCCCACATGCCATAAATAAATTAAAAAATTAAATACAGGAAAGTATCAAGACTAAAACAGCAACAACCCAGCATGCTAACACCTGTACAAACCCGCCCTTAGGCTTGTGCTTGAAATAAGGAAAATCAAAATAGTAGAGAAAGGTACAGAAAAGTCCAAGGAAAGTCTTTTCCTCCTTTCCCTGCAGACCCTCATGAAAGATCTCTGTGAACAGGCTTCCTGTGCATCTGTTCAAAAGGTAATAAAAGTGCACAGATACAGCAGTAGCTACCAACAGGCATACACAGGCATGGATGTACGCCTTTATCTAAAATATACACACAAGCAGAAATTAGCACGATGTTTTAAGTCAACTATACATCAATTTAAAAAACACAGAATATTAAAAAGAAATAAATGTACACACGGGTCATGAATCACTCTTACACACCTGTAACTTACGTGATATTGCACAGCAACTACATCTCAGTAGAAAAAAATGTGTGCACGGGTCACTATGCACATTCTATATCTTGGGTTTTTTTTTTCCACTTAATAAAATACAGTGGACAGAGCAACCTATCAGCCCACAGAGCTTTTTTTCTACCCTTTAATGAAGGCTGGCTAGTATTTCAGATTCCTCCTGGTGGGCATTTAGTTTCCACTTTTTCATGTGTTTTAACTATTACAAAACAATGCCTCTTCAGTGAACATTCATCTGAAGACATGTATTTGTCGTGCTTTTCACACACAAAAATTTGTTTTGGCCACACTGCGTGGGCTTATGGGATCACAGTTCCCTGATCAGGGATCAAACCCGCACCCCCTGCAATGAAGGGCAGAGGCTTAACCACTGGACCACCAGGGAAGTCCCTCACAAACTTTTTTTATTTTAGGTTTTTTAACTTTATTTCTCTTTTCTGATATTGAGATAGTCACTTAGAGAACACCTGTTGTTGTTATTGCTTAGTCGCTAAGTCATGTCTGACCCTTTTAGGACCCCCTGGACTGTAGCCCACCAGGCTCCTCTGTCCATGGGATTCTCCAGGCAAGAATAGTGGAGTGGGTTGCCATTTCCTTCTGCAGGGGATCTGTCCGACCCAGGGATCAAACCTGCGTCTCCTGTATTGGCAGGCGGGTTCTTCACCACTGAGCTACCAGGGAAGCCCGACAGAAAATTTGATCAAACTGTGATAAAAAAATGTATGAAGAAAAGATAAGACAAAGCTGTGTGACCCACTCACCTATGAACACGGCTAGTTCCTTCCGGCCCGTCAAGAGCACGTATGTTTCCTATACGGTCAGGATCAGGTTGTAATCACGGCGTGGTTTACCGACTAACTATCAAGTGGCAGGGTGCGCTAATGCACATGACCTGAGTGTTCTTACTTGGCTCATCAACACTCTGGTCAAGGGGAGCACTCCCATCCAGGAGGACGTGACAGGCTGGCAGAAGGCGGGGCTGCTAGACGCCTCCCGAGTGCAGCCGGCCCGCCAGCTACGCTACCAGCCGTCTCTGAGGTTGGGGGGTGGAAAAGACCCAGGGAAGGACCACCTACCTCGGACAGCGCCTCTGAAGCTGTCTCAGGGTTCCGGAGGCCGTCCCCTGGGGTGGGGGTGCTGCCGCTGTCCCCCCTCTGCCCCACACTCAGCGCCTGCTCCCATTTCTGCAGGGCCTCCTCGAACAGCTCCATGCCTGAGCGTGAGTCGGGGAGATGGGGAAAAGGAGTCAGGTCCCCAGTGGGGAGAGCGGCCAGGCCCCTCATCATGTCGTTCCAGAGCAGGGGTCAGAAGAGCCAGGTGGCAGGAGGGCCCTGAAGGAGGGGAAAGGGCAGGACCATGTAGACTGGTCCTGATCCCTTTTTTTTAGGCTGTCCCGCTTGTGGGGCTTCATGCAGACCAGACTTGCTCCTGGAGATGCTCTTTGGTCCAGAAACCATAGAAGTGGGAGGTCTGGGATGGGGTGAGGGTTGCAGTTAGCACCTGGAGAACCCAGACTCCTGGAAGGGAGCCGCTCCCCCACTACCCTACCCTGGCAGCCGAGGGGAGCCGAGGCTGGCCCCCTGGCCCGCACCTTGCATGTAGAGGCTCTCAGCGTTGCCGTCGGCGGTGGTCACAGACTCCTCTATCCCTCTGGTCTCCCACGGTCCCGAGCACGCAGCCGTGGGGCTGGATGAGTTCACCACCACCATCTGGGAGCCAAGCAAGGCAAAAACTCCAGAATAAAGGGTGAGGCCTTCCCAGACCCCAAGCAGGACCCCTGAGCCTCCCCACCAACCCCCTTGCCTGACCACACACCCTCTCCCATACCATCCCTGAAACCAGCCCCCCACCAGAGGCCGAGCGCGCAGCACAGCACTTCCACCGACTTCAAGAGCCTGAGGACAGGTCATAGATATGGCCAAAGCAGGAAAAATACAGAGGCCAACACCCAGCCCAGGAACCTGCCGCCTCCTCCGAAAGCCGCCCCGAGCCCTGCTCCCGAGCAGCAGGACCACTCCCCGTTCCAGGGCTCCACCATGAAGGGGACCGGGAGGACTCAAGGAGCACCTGTTACCCATGGGCCAGCAGGACCGGGCTCTCACCCACGCCTCTGTCCCTCACCAGCAGCCATCTGCCTGCCAGGCTGTGACGAGAGCCAGCTCTTGTTGGCACCTGGGTCCCCAGGGTCGTGGCCTGCTCAGAGGTGGGGCCCAGTACTCGCTGGATGATATTAATAACTAGATGAGTGAATGAGCCAAAAGCTGTTCCCCAAGAGAAAATAAACTCCTCTTTGTCTTATTTATCTCTATATCCTCAGTGCCTGGTAGTCCCTGGCAAAAAAACCAGTGTTGCTCAATGTCTGATGAATGAATGAGTGAACTTTCGTGGGGAATTATCACACCGCCTCTCTTCCACACTTGTCCACCTGTCCCTCACCAATGCCCGGCACACACTGGTCACTAATGATCTCAGAAAGCCTTCACGGATGGATGAGTGAGTGAACAAATGAATAAACGGATGGAACCTCTTCTCCCATCTTCCTACCAGCCCATAAGCCCCCTGAGGGCAGAGACAGGAGCTCCAGGGCTGTTGACAGGCACCCTGGTACCCTCACCGAGGCCAGGCTGTGGGAGGAGCCTGAGTGCTTGCTGGGCTCAATGGAGGAGATGCCGCTCAGGGTGTCGTTGCTCTTGCTACTGGGGCTCTGGACCCTCCGGTTGGAGTAGCCTGTGAGGAACAGGAGGGCAGAGGTCACGCTGGCTTCCCACCCAGCCTCTTTGCATGGGCCACTCACGGCTCTGCACCCCTCTTCCCTTCCTTGTCGTCTGGGAGTCTGTCCTGACCTTCTGTGTCAGACAGCAGAGCACCCCCAGGGCATGCCCCTAGCAGCAGAGGGCCGGGCCCTGGCCCACTCTCCTGCTCACATCCGTATCCTGGGCACTGGGCATGGGACCTGGCCCAGAGTGGGGCCTGGATTTGCTGGGTTAAGCTTGAGAAAGAGGCTCAGCCACCGCCCCCCTCCTGACTCAGTTTTCCCCGTATTGTTGATTGACTCATCTGGAATTCTCCTTCCAAAAAGATTTGAGGCACCAGCTTTTTAAAATACACAGGGTTTTTTATTTTTAGGTGAGAAAAACAGGCAAAGCAAACTAAGGTGGAACCAGAGACGGTAGGCAAGCGAGATGAAAAGATGAAACTTTCCTTTTGCCAAGATAATTCACGATGAAAAGTCTTTGTCTTGCAAGGAGGTTTTGCTTCTGAAAACAGGTTTCTCCCAAGACAAGAGAGCCTGTGAGGCCTCCTTGCCTTGGAAAGCAACCTGTATGTGGCAAACGCTGGGTTGCTGGGTTACAAGATTAACCGGACCATAAGAGGCTTTTAGAGCCACACCAGCAAATGCAGAACAGACCAGTGGCTGCCAGGAGCTGGGGGAAGGGGAGACAGGCTACCTACCGAGGGCCCTGGGGGTTTGTAGAGCAGCAGCTCTTGACTGTGGCTGGACTGTATGACTATAAGCGTTTGTCAAAACTCATAGAACTGTTTGCTAAAAAAGGTGAATCTTACTACATGCCAAGTAAAAAAGCGGGAGATGGTGAGATGACCATATGGCTCAGGGACCACAGGGCCGTTCCTGCTTCTGAGGCAGGGGACTTCCCTCGCTGGACGGAAGAGATGCGCCCCACCAGCCCACTCTGGACCGACACTCCCAGAGGGTCCTCAGATAAGGAGAACCATCGCTTCCAATAACACGTGCATCCGGCCACATGACCCAGCAAATCCTCAGAATGACCTGCTTCACAGATGAGGGGACTCGGCTTGGAGACAGCATGTCACTGGCCCAAGATCTCAGCTAACAGGAGCCCGGCTGAGACTCGACTTCAGGTTCACCCTTCCTCATCACCTCACACCTACCTTTCTTCACCGACGGGACCTTCCTGGCCATGAGGATGGGGAGGGGCACTGTGCCCAGATGCTCGCCTCCCATCTCGGGCCCGACCTGCTTCTTCTTCCGCCGTCGCCTCTTCAGCTGGTGGGCGGCCAGGGCCAAGGCCACAGTCCCCAGGGCCGTGGCAAAGAGGACCTTCCGCAGGCCTGGTGTCAACCGCAGCTGGGAGAAGGCAGACTGTGGGAGAAGAGGGGGGCTGCCGGTTACATCTCCCTGGGAGAGCTGCCCTGGGGAGCCCAGCGAAGACTTCAGGCCCCCAGGGGATATTTCTTGACCAGGCATGTTGGAGAGGCAGCCACCCCCTGCGGGGGGGACCTGGCCTCTGAAACCCAGATCACAGAGATATAAATGAGGGGGGTTGGGGAGGGCAAAACACAAGGCCAAGGAGATGGTGTCCCCAACACCATCGGTCAGGATTCTACCAGCTGCGGTGACAGCACCTCTGCAGGTGCCACGTCAGGACTGCACCTGTGTTACCTGTCCGAATGCCCGTCATTTTCCAGGTGAGGTATCCGAGGCTCACAAACCTTAGGACACGGGCTTAAGGTGACAGAGAGGCAGAAACCGAACCCAGGTCTGCCGACCCCACTTCTCAACTCCTCAAGGACAATGATATTCAATTCAGTCGGTGGTCCATCAGTACGCTCCCCTGCCCCGCCCCTCACTCTGCCTGCTGGACAGGGAGCCCCTCATAAGGCTGCACCCCACAGGGCAGAGCTTTAGGGAGGGTCAGGAGGCCTGGTTAGCCACAGACTTTTAAAGCTGGCAGGGAGGGCCTGATCGACCCCTGGTATAGACAGAGAAACTGAGATTAAAAGTCCACAGAGACCCGGGGTGGAGACTGGGCTTGGGACTCCAGACTCCTAACTCAGTCCTTCTTACTCTGCTCAAAGAGGATGGCCTGGGACAGCAATTACGAGGGCCCAGTCTTTCTGGATGCTGAAGGACCCTGGGATGAGTGGCTCAGTGTTTCAGGGACCAGTGGGGTAAAGGGCGGGACCACAACTGCCCCGATCTTTACCTGCCCGAACGTCGTGTAAAGGAACACAGGGATCTCAGCCACTGTCATGGCCAGGGCCTGTATCATGGACATGCCCTCGGTCCGCCGGAACGCCATGGCAGGATCAGCGGCCCGGGTGAGAGCCCTCGGGGGTGAAAGCTTCCAAGAACGTCTTCAACGGGTTGCTGGCTGGGTCCTGGGTACCATCCACGCCCCAAAAGAACAGAGACGCACAGACCAGAAGGTCCCTGCACAGAGCTGAGAGACAGATGACCAAGTCAGCCACAGGGTGTGCCATGTGAGAAAGAGAAACGCACACAAGAGTGCTCTGGGGGGACGAGGTGGCAGCAAAGCCCACATGTGGAATGTGAGGCTGGAACCAGGCCCCAGCCTTTTGCATTGGCTAGCAGGAAGACACCCAAGCGCCCCACAGACCCTCTGCCCACCTTGAGCCCTGGGACCAGGAGGCAGTGTCTGGCACCCTGGCCCCAGTGCGGACCCAGAGCTTGGAGGATTGAGAGGTCGCTCTCAAACCTGAGGCTTTAAACCACACTGACTCAAACTTTTTAAACCCATGGCCAGTGGGCTAAACAGAAATCTTAGGCCTCCAAGGGTCAAGTCCCTGACTGAGAATCATTACATCTTTTCTACCTCCCACAAAACCAAGAATGTTGAACTTCCTATGGACTGTATTATGAAAACAGTAGGGTTTTTCCTCAAATAATAATAGCTACTATGCATTATGTGGGTATTTTGTGCTGCATTCCTTACATCAGTTCAGTTCAGTTCAGTCGCTCAGTCGTGTCCGACTCTTCGCGACCTCATGAATCGCAGCACGCCAGGCCTCCCTGTCCATCACCAACTCCTGGAGTTCACTCAGATTCACGTCCATCGAGTCAGTGATGCCATCCAGCCATCTCATACTCTGTCGTCCCCTTCTCCTCCTGCCCCCAATCCCTCCCAGCATCAGAGTCTTTTCCAGTGAGTCAACTCTTTGCATGAGGTGGCCAAAGTACTGGAGTTTCAGCTTCAGCATCATTCTCTGCAAAGAAATCCCAGGGCTGATCTCCTTCAGAAAGGACTGGTTGGATCTCCTTGCAGTCCAAGGGACTCTCAAGAGTCTTCTCCAACACCACACTTCAAAAGCATCAATTCTTCGCCACTCAGCCTTCTTCACAGTCCAACTCTCACATCCATACATGACCACAGGAAAAACCATAGCCTTGACTAGACGGACCTTTGTTGGCAAAGGAATGTCTCTGCTTTTCAATATGCTATCTAGGTTGGTCATAACTTTCCTTCCAAGGAGTAAGCGTCTTTTAATTTCATGGCTGCAGTCACCATCTGCAGTGATTTTGGAGCCCAAAAAAATAAAGTCTGACACCGTTTCCACGTTTCCCCATCTATTTCCCATGAAGTGATGGGACCAGAGGCCGTGATCTTTGTTTTCTGAATGTTGAGCTTTAAGCCAACTTTTTCACTCTCCACTTTCACCTTCATCAAGAGGCTTTTTAGTTCCTCTTCACTTTCTGCCATAAGGGTGGTGTCATCTGCATATCTGAGGTTATTGATATTTCTCCCGGCAATCTTGATTCCAGCTTGTGTTTCTTCCAGTCCAGCGTTTCTCATGATGTACTCTGCATATAAGTTAAATAAGCAGGGTGATAATATACAGCCTTGATGTACTCCTTTTCCTATTTGGAACCAGTCTGTTGTTCCATGTCCAGTTCTAACTGTTGCTTCCTGACCTGCATACAGATTTCTCAAGAGGCAGGGCAGGTGGTCTGGTATTCCCAACTCTTTCAGAATTTTCCACAGTCTATTGTGATCCACACAGTCAAAGGCTTTGGCATAATCAATAAAGCACAAATAGATGTTTTTCTGGAACTCTCTTGCTTTTTCCATGATCCAGCGGATGTTGGCAATTTGATCTCTGGTTCCTCTGTCTTTTCTAAAACCAGCTTGAACATCAGGAAGTTCACAGTTCATATATTGCTGAAGCCTGGCTTGGAGAATTTTGAGCATTACTTTACTAGCGTGTGAGATGAGTGCAATTGTGTGGTAGTTTGAGCATTCTTTGGCATTGTCTTTCTTTGGGATTGGAATGAAAACTGACCTTTTCCAGTCCTGTGGCCACTGCTGAGTTTTCCAAATTTGCTTGCATATTGAGTGCAGCACTTTCACAGCATCATCTTTCAGAATTTGAAATAGCTCAACTGGAATTCCATCACCTCCACTAGCTTTGTTTGTAGTGATGCTTTCTAAGGCCCACTTGACTTCACATTCCAGGATATCTGGCTCTAGGTAAGTGATCATACCATCATGATTATATTGGTCGTGAAGATCTTTTTTGTACAATTCTTCTGTGTATTCTTGCCACCTCTTCTTAATATCTTCTGCTTCTGTTGGGTCCATACCATTTCTGTCCTTTATCGAGCCCATCTTTGCATGAAATGTCCCCTTGGTATCTCTAATTTGCTTGAAGAGATCTCTAGTCTTTCCCATTCTGTTGCATTCCTTACATACATCAATCATTTCACTGAATCATTATAAATCTGCGAAGTAGACGGGCTCTTTTTCCCATCAGTTCAGTTCAGTTCAGTCACTCAGTCATGTCCGACTCTTTGTGACCACATGGACTGCAGCACGCCAGGCCTCCCTGTCCATCACCAACTTCTGGAGTTTACTCAAACTCATGTCCATTGAGTTGGTGATGCCATCCAACTATTTCCCATACCCTCTGCCAATTTCCAACAAGGAAACTGAGGCTCAGACAGGCCAAGTCAGGAGTCCAAAGTCACTGGTACCAGATGGCTGGTACCAGACAGAGTCGGGATGTGGGTCAAGATCTCTTGGACTTTAGACCCCACGCTCAACACAACCCTTTTGCCAAATCTGACATGGAGCAGGAAGTGGAAGTCCTGGAAGAACCACAGACCAGAAGGGCAACTTTCCCCTGGGGCCTTCTGAGATAACTCACGGCCCCATTCCAAGGCCAGCAAATAAGTGGCTTGAACACATATAAGCCAGTCCCCAAGATCCTGCAGAGAACTCCCCAACCCAGCACCACCAAGGCCAAGTGTGCCTTCAAGGTCTCCTGGGACTTCAAACAGAAGGAATACAACAGCCAGACAGACCCTGTCTACTTGGGATGGCTGCCAAAGTCACTGGACCAGCACAAGAAACAGTTTATCCCCAGTGAGTGGGAAGGATGAATGATCCTATCAGTTAGCTCCGGGTGTGTGTGTGTGTGTGTGTGTAAGGGGGGCAGCTCCGGGGGTGTGTGTGTGTGTGTAAGGGGGGCAGGCAGGCCTGAGGAAACTCACATCGTCAAGGGTAGGGGACATCCTGCCAGGAGGCTACAAACTGAGCTACATGACCTCCAGTGGTCAGGGCCCAGGTTAATATCACAAGCCACCTCTCTCACCCCTCAAACTTGCCCCAAGCCTCAGAACGAGGGGAGATAAGAACATCAGAGGATCAGCAGCTACTATTTCCCAGGCACTTACTTTAACAGGTTAGGCTTGGAACAGTCTCTCCATACGTGGTTTTGAGTCTAGTCACTCAGAACCCTCAAAGCTGTGCTGTTTATCTCAGTGATGGTGAAACTGTGGCCCCAGAAAATAATCAACCCGACCGAGGTCACTGAGTAAAATGGCGAAGCTGGGATATGACCACAGCTTTGGGGGATCCCAAGGCCTAGCATTTACCTGCAGGAAAGTCAAGAACAGCCTCTGCTGCCCCGTCTGAGGAAGAGTGTCAGGTAAGGACACCGGTCCCAAGACAGCTTCTCTTTCAGGGATGGATTCAGATCCAGCCCAACCATACTCCATCTATCCATCCCCCTGGCATAACCCAGGGCCGAAGGAGAGAAGCCTCCACCTCATCTCTGTGATGACAAGACCACAGCAATGTCTCCACCACGTGGATACTCCTAATGCCTTCCCCACCTGGGCAAGTCACCTCTCCTTCCTTGTAACCTTGGGCTGGAGTCTCCTCATTCCCATTCCACCCCCATGCCGGCACTTACAACCTCTCAGCGTGGATGCCCAGGCTTTCAATCTCAGGCACCTCCTTCCCTGCCCTGAACCACCCCGTAAATGACTCTAGCCTGAGCACCCTTTATTCCGCCTTGACCCCAGCAATGTTCCCGGCCCAAGTGCTCCTCTGAGCGACCCCCCTGCCCAGTCTTCGTTCATTCCACCCTGGCAGGATCCGACCAGCACTGAGCACTCCTTACAATATCCCCTTCCTTAGAATCCGTCCATCCCGGACAATTCCTTCCGCATCCCCTGGTCAAGGCCCCTGCTCTCTTGCCCCGACCCCCGGAATATCCTCTAGGGTTGTCCAGGTGCCCCATTGCCGCCGCCCCCGGTCCGCGCACCGGCTCCTTCTATCCCAGTACTTGCCTTGTTCGGGTCCAGGACCTGAGCCCCTGCTCCAATCTCTGCAGTGTTCCAGGCCCGGGCATCTTTCCACGGACCGAGTACCTTCTTCTGTTCCACCTCTTGCGCCGCTCACGGCCCGAGCACCTGCTCTTTCCCAACCTGGGCCCTTCTAGTCTGGCTGAGCCGGGACACCTGCGACCCCTACTCAGTTCCCCGCGTAGGCACGGCTCCCGCCCGCTGCAAGCCTCAGTCCCGAACCCTGCCGCGCCGCCCGCCAACCCCGCGGATTCAGCCCGGACCGCCACCACTCACCCAAGATCCCATAGCTGCGGAAGGGCAGCGTCTCCTTCCCCGGTGCCCGCGCAACCAACCTCGGGGCCGCCGGGGGCGTGGTCTCACGCTGGGCAAACCTTCTTTTGGCCAATGAGCGCCGCCGATCTCCTCTGCACCGCCCCGGCCTCTGGGCAATTGGGCGGGTCACGTGACAACATTACCTCCACCTCTCCTCTCCCTCTGTTCCGCCCCCTAAGTGTGGTTGAGGCGCGGAAGTAATTTTTTTTTCTATCCTGTGATTGGCCATCGGAATTAGATTGACCCGGGTGGCTAAGTGGGGGCGGGGCCACCCTTAAAGGGATAAGGGGGAACAATCAAGTTTCGAAAGGGTTTTAAAGAAAGAACCGGCGGCGGTCTGAGCCCTTTATATTTAGTTCCTCTGCCGCCTCGGTCCCTACCCAGACAAGTCCTTCCCGCTCTTCGAGCGCCCTCTTTCCAATGCAACTGCCTCTGAAACTTCCTACAGCATCCTTCTGAGCACTTGCCATTCTCCTTTTTTGGGAGCTGTTTGCAAAAGTGCCACGCCTCCCTTACCAGACAGAAGTCGTTTCCCTGAGAGTTGGTTCGGTTCTGAGCTCCCAGCTGTGCTTTGTGCTGAGCACTGGTTTGGTATCATGCCGATCTGAGTTGGAATCAAGTTCTGTCACATCAGCTCTCTGGATTTATTCAGTTTCAGGGCGTTAGTCGCTCAGTCGTGTCCGGTTCTTTGCGACCCCATGCATGGACTGTAGCCCGCCAGCCTCCTCCATCTATGGAATTTTCCAGGCAACAATATAAGAATGACTCAGTTTCAGTTCAGTTCATTTCAGTCGCTCAGTCGTGTCCGACTCTTTGCGACCCCATGAATCGCAGCTCGCCAGGCCTCCCTGTCTATCACCAACCCCTGGAGTTTACTCAAACTCACGTCCATCCGTCGAGTTGGTGATGCCATCCAGCCATCTCATCCTCTGTCGTCCCCTTCTCCTCCCGCCCCCAATCCCTCCCAGCATCAGGGTCTTTTCCAGTGAGTCAGCTCTTCGCATGAGGTGGCCAAAGTACTGGAGCTTCCGCTTTGGTTTACTCCGTTTACTCCTCTCTAAAATGGGAGTGGAACTCCTGCTTTGCCTGAGTAACAGGGCTTTGGTGCCGATAGTAAGGAAACTGGCAGTCCTTTCATAACCAGAGAACCGGACAGGTCTAAGTTTTTAAAATGTAATTATCAGTAAGGTTACATTCTTGCCTTCACTCAACAATGAATACTTCTGTGTGACAGCCCTTTGGCTGGCCTTGATAGTTGTAGACAAGATACATATAGTTAAGATAATTACAATCTTTTGTGGTTTTGTTCCAATGGTGGAAACGCAGGAATCCAGGTGAAAGACTCCAGGAAGAAAGTGACATCCAAACAGAAACCTAAGGATGACTAGGAATTAGCTGGGCAGAGAGAAGAGGGAGGAATATTCAGGAACAGCTTGGACTGTGATCCAGAGGCAAGAGCAAACCTGGCATCTCTGACTGAGGGTGGCAGAGAGAGGGCAGAGTGGCAGCTGATGAGCCAAGGAAGTGGTAGCCAGAGCAAAGGAGAGCAGGCTCCACCACTGGACTGCCTGCATCTGGGGCCAAATCCACTGCTTACTCCCCCGTGTCCTCGGGCAAATCATAACTTCTCTAAACCTTAGTTCCCTTTAATAAGGAAGAGGATACTTTCTGAGTTGTTATGAGGATCTCAGGTGATTATTCACTTTAAAGTGCTCAGTGTTCAGCCTGGCAAGGGCTTAGGAAATTTCGGCCATTGCTATTAGACAAACTGCAATAGCTGAGTGGAAAGCTAGATAAACAGATGAAACATACAGACTGGGCAGAAACAAGAGCAGGAATAACTAACACTTACTGTCTCTCTCGTTCTCCTTTACCCTGTTGTTTTCCTTCCCAGGATCTGACTTGGTTATATATCTGTTTGTCCAAGAAGGGAGGGGCCTTGTTTTCTTCACTGCTGTGTCCCTGGCACCTAGAACACTGCCTGGCACAGAATTAGTGCTGATAAGGTCTTTCTCCTTGACCTGACCTAAGTCCGGTTCCTCCAAGCCCTCTATTCAACTAGGTTCAACCTGAAGCTTCCGTCTTGTAGAGTGCAGTTTTAGCAAGAATTCTGCGGGGCCAATTTAGCAAAATCTCCAACCCTGGATTTCTGATCACCCTCCGCATCTGATTAAATTCTTCATCCTCCATCCTGAATATCTTATCACCTGGGCCTGCCTTCAGCAAGGCTCTCACTAGCCTCAATGTTCCTGCTTAGTCATTTTCCATCCACTGACCCCTAGTCTGTTCATGGGCTATAAATCTCCACTTGACATTATTGTATTTGGAGTTGAGCCTAATCTGTCTCCCCTACTGCAAAACTCCCACTGCACTGGTCTCTCTTGAGTAGTCTTCCTTGCTGTCCTTAACAAGTATCCTGATTTTTTTTTTTCTTTAACCACGCTCAGTGTAGTTACCAAATGAATGAACATGTTACTATATTGATTTATATCTGTTGAAAGGCGAAATGGCTGGATGCTGGCTAAATGAATGATACAGTCAGCTACAGATACTGGTAAATAAGTCAATGATCAGTACAAGTAGAAATACGTAGTGAACACATAGACACACACAAAGAAACAGAGATGAACTACAGATGTGTGAGTGACATGAACACTGATGATGACTTCATGCAGATAATAATAAAGATCAGTGGTTCTGAACCTGGGGTGCACATTTAAATCACCTGGAAGCTTTTCTAGACTCTACCTGCCAGGCTACACCTGTATGGAGAGAACCAGGACTGGGAGTGGGGCCAAGGGTTTTTAAATAATCCCCGAGGTGACCTGAAGCTCACTCTGGACAGACAGGCTGGGGTAGAGGATGGAGAACTGGTGTGAGTGCAGGGATGTAAACAAAGCTAGGAATCCAGGAGACAGAGCCGGAGAGGAAAGGGTACAGGCTCAGGAACAGAGCTCTCCACTGTGTAAGAAAATGAAGTCTAGAGATAGAGGCAAGCAGTGAAAACAGGTAATAAACCCGTTCCAAGCCCCTTGGGAGCAGGGAATATATGTGCAGGCCATCCTTCTGCCTGTCTTGGTCTGTGAGAAACTGGTTCAAGGTCAGCACCGTGTCCATGGCTGGAGGGCTCCTCCACCCAGGCTGAACAGAAGCCTCCCTTTCTCTCCACCTTCTTCCCCGTTAACTCCTTGTACACACTTTGAGGAACCAGAGGGTTTCCTGAGGCCAAACAGCCATTCCCCAGCGGTGGTCCTCAGTGTCACTAAAGTTGGAGCAGAAGAGGAGGGGCGCTAGAGAGGTCAAGCTGATGGTGGTGGTGGTGGTGGCACAGAAAGATCCAGGCCTAAAGAGGCCGAGAAATAGGGAGCCAGAGGGGCCAGCCGGCGAGGAGGGTGCGAATGAACAACAGGAGAGTCAGTTCAGTTCAGTTCAGTCGCTCAAGTAGCGTCTGACTCTTTGCGACCCCATGGACTGCAGCATACCAGGCTTCCCTGTCCATCACCAACTCCCGGAGTTTACTCAAACTCATGTCCATCGACTCGGTGATGCCATCCAACCATCTCATCCTCTGTCGTCCCCGTCTCCTCCCGCCTTCAACTTTTCCCAGCAGCAGGGTCTTTAAAAAAATAAAAAAGAAAAAAAGTAGAGTAAGAGGCACCGATGGCCCGGGAGCCACAGGACAGGTAAACCAGAGAGGCTGGCCGGCCGGCGGCCGCAGCGGGGCAGCCGCGAGCACCCTCCAGCCCTGCCGCCCCGGCCCGCCCCGCCCCACCCATCCTGAGGCTCCGCCCCCGCGGCCGGCGCCCCGCCCTGCGCGCTCGGGCAGGCACGGGCGGAGGCAGCGGCTGCGGCGGCGGCAGGGACGGGCTGGCGCGCTAAGGGCCGGAGCCCCGGCAGCAGGTGGGCGCGGTGAGGGCCGGCGGCGGCGGGCCGGGGGCTGCCGGGCGGCGCTCGGGCCGGACGCGCCGGCCGTGAGGAGCGCCATGGACTTCAACATGAAGAAACTGGCGTCGGACGCCGGCATCTTCTTCACCCGGGCCGTGCAGGTGAGGAGGCCGTGCGCCCTGGGCCCCGCGCGGCCGGCGGGCACCCCTGCAACGGAGCCTGGGGCCGCGGGACAAGGCCCTCGCGGCCGCCGCTCCTTTCCGGGTCGCCCTAGCCCCGCACCAGCCTTCTCTTTTGCGCTGCCCAGTCGAGAGAAGGAGCTCCGGGGCGGCCGGCTGCACTGTCCTGTACTACCCTCTGCGTGGCCCGGGGGCCGGGGAGTGAGCTGGGCCTGCCTCAGCCTCGCTGCCTGGGCGGGAGGTGTCAGCCTCCCCCTTTGCGACCTGCCGGGGCCGAGTTATCCCACTGCCCTGGCGCCCGCCCCGCCCTGGTGGGGGCTCTGATGGGGAGAGCAAATGGCATCAGGCGACTCCTGCCACCCTGCCATTGGCCAGCAGTAACCCTGACTCCTGCCCGGCGTTTGGAGGCCTGAGTTCCAGGCCCAAGGACTCATGCCCCCGGGCCCCTGAGCCCTTCTCTGAGCCTCAGTCTCCACACCTGTGCAATGGGCTGTCGGAACTGATTCCCTCGGGTCCCTTTTACACGCTTGGATAGTCCGGAAGCCAGGAGGGCTGGGGTTATTATTTCCTTTCTGCTCCATGGCAGGCCTGTTTCCTCTTATTTCCCCAGCCCTAGGGGAATGAGGAGGGCTGGGGTCTGGCTGCGTGCCCTCCTTGGGGAGCTGTACGCTGGGTGACGCTAGGATTAGAACAAGTCCTATCCATTTGGGGGCAAGGAGAGAAACTGAAGCAGCTTATCGGTGAAGACGGGGAGTCAGCTGTGGGCGTGGATGCCCCCTCTTGCGACTTTGAGAAGGGCGGGGGCTTCACTTCTCTGGGCCTCAGTTTTTCAGTCTTTTGAAAATGGCCTTAGCAACCCCTCCCTCCCAGCATGGATGTGAGTGTCCCCGGCACTCCGTGTGCACGCTCTCACTAAAGGCAAGTCACTCTTGCTTAGTATGGCATGCGTGCAGCCTGTGACCTTGGCCCAGTCACTTCTCTGGGAGCCTCCATGTGCCCTTCTGTCCATCATGAGTGGCACCAAGTCTGCCTCCAAGGGTGGCCGCAGGCTTCGGGCTTGGCCCAGTCACAGGGCCCTGGGAACGGATCCTGTCGTTTGTCCTTGCTGTGGCAGTTGGTTCTCTGGAGGAGCGCAGCCCCAGACCGTCTCTTGGAAGCCCACGTGCCCGTGTTTACTAGAAAGCACAGCATCCCGCTGAGGATGGGTACCCCAGAAGGGTTTGCTGCCCTGGGTTCCCAGCCCTGCCAGTGACCCCAGCCTTAGTGGGGATGCCTGCAGCCTGGAGCTCATTGGCCAGCCCCAATCCATCCAGAAGGTGGGGAGTTCGCCCCCCGTGTTGGTATGGCAACCACTTTATCTCCAACATCTGGGAAGAACCTGATCTGCCAGTTTCCGGCTACTGTGGGGCCCTAGCACCTGATCCTGCCAGGTCTGCAGAGCCTGGGGCATGGGGAGGCTTGGGCCCCGTGGCCTGGTGAGGGCAGGCCCACTGGGTCGCCCATACTGGCGTGGGAGCCAGCGCCCAGGTCCCCCGCCTCCAGGGTGGAGGAGGGAGCTGGGAGCTTTATAAATAGAGGCTTTCTCTGGCTCCAGCCGCCCACCCCCTGCTGCTGCCATCTTGCAGGGAGCAGCCTCGGACTCTGCAGTCATGAGCCTCTGAAGCCTGGGCCCTTTCTCTTGGCAGGAATGGGGTCAGGTGGCAGCCCGAAGAGAGAGGGGCTTGAAATGTGATCTGGGCAGGAGAGCCCACTTGGGGGACCACCCCTCTGAGGCCATTCGGCCCTGGGATAGGAGTCAGCCAGGAGGGACGAAGGGTGGTTTGTTATCAATGTGTGGGCAGCTCCTCTGCGTGGGTGCCACCTGGCCAGGTAGAAGGACATGCTGGGCAAGCGCTCAGCCCCTCCAGGTACCGGGGACACTTTGAAAGAGCTTCACCTCATCCCCACCCCGTAAGGAACTGAACCTGGGAGAAGAAGCTGGAGGCCGGATCCCTTTTGCACGTGTGATCCTAGGGTGGCCTCTCAGTCCCCGAACTGTGCCTTGAACGCCAGGAGGGGTTTGCAGAGTTGATCCCGGTGATGGGAACAGCTCAGCGGAGGGCACCCAGGCAGGAAAAGCTAAAGCATATTTGGGTAAGATGCCAGTGGTGGCGGAGTGGGCAGTGGAAGTGCTAGTACCAATGCTGTCAGTAGTACTGACTGTATTACTAGGAGCGGAGGTAGGAGTGGTGATGATAAAAGCCAGGAGGCTGTGGCATTGTTTTCATCCAAGCCGGGCAGGCAACAGTGGACGTGGGAGGGATGCCCAGGACGTTGGAAAAACCTGGTTGGACTTTGAACGTGGGTGGATGTGTAGTGTGAGGGACAGGTGGCCAGGCGGGAAGTGCTGCCCATAACCGTGGCAAGAAGGGGAGGAGATACTGAGCGTGACACCATCACTGGAGTCAGAGCGGCTGGTCCCATCGGGGTAAGGACGTCCCTAGGTGGCTCCTGGGAACCGAGGAGGGACCTGCAGGAGGTCTTTTATTGCTGATGATAACGACGACGCCAGTTGACATTTATCAGGCCTGTGCTGTGTGCTGACCAGAGAACTAAGCTCCTCCCGAATATTCTATGAGATGGTTCCTGGTATCCCCATCCCCCTGGTGGAAACTGAGGGCCAGAGAGGTGACGCTGCCTCTGAGCCTCAGTTTTCTCATCTGGAAAATGGGGCTAGCGCCACCCCCACCCTCAAAGAGGCTGGGTGAGGGCAGGCCTGTTCAGGGCCCGGCTCTGGGAGGCCCCGGTTTGTGGAAAGTGAGGAAGAAGAGTCAGGAGAGCAAGAGTAGCTGGCTCCCAGGCGGGGAGCCGCAGGCTCTGACCCCTGCCCACCTGGCCCTGCAGAGAGAAACCCAAGCCCCCATGCATAATTGATGGCTGCTGAGCCGGAGCGGCCTGAAGCCGGTGGGGCCTCCTGCTCCATGGAGCTGGAGCTGTCCTTTGCCTCTGGATGACTCAGGGCTGCCAGGTCATCTGAGAAGGGCCTCCAGACCCCCAGCCCATGAGACCCTGACTCCGGTGCAGCCTGCCTCTTGCCTGGTCTCAGTGGCACCTTCTGTGAAATGGGAAACTTGCCCATGCTGAGCGCCGGGTCGGCACTGTCTGTTGTTGTCAGAGCTGATCTTGCTCCTGTGTGGTTTGTCTCTGACCACCACCCACCACGGCTGAACAGGGCCTTTGAGATCAGAAGGGCCAGGACCTGGGCAGGTTTCTGGCTGTTCCTACGTGGCTCCCATGGCTTTGGCCAGCTCGGAAGGAGGACCCTGTGACATCCCGGTCCCTCCCTGGCCTCGGGGCGGGGCTGTGGAGCTTCCTGCGCCTGGGTGTGCCCAGCAGTTGGCTCGGATGAGTTGGCACTGCTCCCCATGTACCATACCAGGCAGCAGAGGCCATCCTCCCACCCCACCCCTCTCCATTCCCATCAGATCTTTACAGCATCAGCCCTTACACTGGGCACCGAACTCCCCGCCGGATCCTGGCCTTCATATCTTACCCACATCTTTTTTATTTCCTTCTCACAACCTACAAGGGAGATGCTATTCCTTATTATTCCCATTTTCAGCTTCAGAAACTGATGCTCAGAGAGGCAAAGCCACTTGCCCCAGGTCACACTGCTCATCAGAACTGAGACTTGAATCATGTTCCTCTGGTTCTGGAACCTGGGTTCTTCCCACTTCCTCCCCCGGGACCCCTTCCTTGGGGCTCCCAGCTGCCCTGGCACCTGCTGATCACTCCAGACCTTGCTCTGTGCTCCTTGTGTCCCTGAGCGCTCATTACCAAGCGCTTTCCTCCAGAGTCAGGCTGGGAGGACCCTCAGTGATGGCCTACCAGCAGCTCCTTAAGTTGTGTCTGATTTTGTACAGATGTGCATTTGGGGGGCAGGGGGTGTCTGTATCTTTCGTTGGATTTCCGAAACAAACTGGGATCCGCCGGCTCTGGCCCACCCATCCCATGTCACAGAGGAGCAAGCTGAGCCCCAGGGCAGGGTTGCAGTTTGATCGGGGTCCCAGAGCGGATGGGGTAGACGGGTTCCTGGACCTTAGGGCCTGAGTTCCAGCCAGGCGGGAGGGGTAGATGGGTGGGGCAGGGCTGGTCCTCCCCTCCCCTCTGCTGAGTCTTCCACCCCTGGGTGCTCCCCCCAACCCTCCACCCACAGTTCACAGAGGAGAAATTCGGCCAGGCCGAGAAGACCGAGCTCGACGCCCACTTTGAGAGCCTCCTGGCGCGGGCGGACAGCACCAAGAACTGGACCGAGAAGATCTTGAGGCAGACAGAGGTGCTGCTGCAGCCCAACCCCAGTGAGTAGACACGGGCCGGCCCTGGGCGAGGGGCGGGGCACCGCGGGCACGGGCCCAGCTGCAGAGGCCGTGCAGGTGGCCTGGGCGGCAGGCGGGACTTGAGTTAGACTCTTGAGGCTTCAGGCTGCTGTCGGTGGCACGGGAAGGGGGGGGTGGTCCCTATTAAAAACAGCAGTCTGGGTGTCGGGCTCCACAGGGCACTCAGTCTCTGGGACATGGAAATGCAAGTTTTGCATAGAGGAGTTGAAGCCTGGAAACTAAAACATCACTGGGAGAAGAGGCGGGAGAAATGGGAGACCAATCACTGGGGAGCAGGCAGCGAGGGTCAGGAACAAAGAAGGCCCGTCCAGGGTCGCACGAGAGCACCGGGCAGGCCCCCACAGCTGCAGGGGAACCTGCCCTGGGGTCCGGAGACGTGTCTGCCTGTATATCTGCTCTTAGCTAAGGCGGTGTGCTCAGAGCTTTCTGGGTCTGGCCAGAGTGCTGTTCACACGTGTGGTGTGTGCACGCATGCTAAGTTGCTCAGTCATGTCTGACTCTTTGCAACCCCGTGGACTGTAGCCCACCAGGCTCCTCTGTCCAGGCGAATTCTCCAGGCAAGAATCCTGGAGTGGATTGCCATGCCCTCCTCCAGAGGATCTTCCCCACCCAGGGATCGAACCCATGGTTCTTAGGTCTCCTGCATTGGCAGGCAGGTTCTTCATCCCTAGCGCCCCCTGTGTGTCATGCTCTGAGTCCATATTCTAAGGAGGGGGAAGCGGAAGGCCCGTCTCCGTAGCTGGGTGACCTCAGGCAGGTACTTGACGTCTCTGGGCCGTGGCTTCTCCCTCCCTGTGAGGGGTTTCACAGGGTCAAGAGCCCATCTCACAAGGTGGAGAATCAGCATGAGAATGTCCTGGAAGTCACCAGGCTGGGCGCCCCTGTGGGCCGGTCCTGGACTGGCCTTGGGCTCCTCTGGAAAGGCCGCGTGGCTTTGGCTGCTGTCTCCCACAGGCGCCCGAGTGGAGGAGTTCCTGTACGAGAAGCTGGACAGGAAGGTGCCCTCACGGGTCACCAACGGGGAGCTGCTGGCGCAGTACATGGCTGAGGCGGCCAGTGAGCTGGGGCCCACCACCCCCTACGGTGAGCCGGTCCCCACGGCCGGGTGGGGCCCGGTCTCTGGCCCTGACCTCCCTCCCTCCCTTCTTTCCTTCCTTTGTCTGGTCTTGTATTTACACATGTGATGCCTGGATTCATTCTCCTTGCAAATACCTCAACCAACAGAGGTGAAAACAGTGAAAAATAGAAGCCTCCTGGGACCTCCCTGGTGGTCCAGTGGCTAAGACTCCACATGTCCAGTGCAGTGGGCCTGGGCTCCATCCCTGGTCAGGGAACTAAGGTCCCGCATACCCCATGGCAGGGCCCCAAAAAGAGAAAAAGAGCCTCCTTTACCCACTTTTGGTTTGTGTGCATTTTTTAATGGGATCACATTATCTTATGTGTGCGATTCCACAACCTGATTTTTAAACTTGGTGTTGCTTTACAGATTATCTGTTCACAGTAGCACTTAAAGAGCCACTTCAGTCTTTGCTTTTTATTTAAGTTTTATTGAGGTACAATTTATGTACTGTAAAGTGTACTTGTTTTAAGTGTGTAATTTGGTGATTTTTAGTAATTGTACAAACATCCCTCAATCCAGTTTATTTTTAAATTTTTAGTTAATTCTGAATTAGAATGTGGTTGATTTACAATATTGTGTTAGTTTCAGGTATACAGTGCAGTGATTCTGTTATATACATGTATATATGCTCCTTTTCAAATTCTTTTCACTTTGGGTTATTCCAAAATATTGAGTATAGTTCCCTGTGCTCTACAGTAGGCCTTGTTGGTTACCTGTTTTATAAATGGTAGTGTGTATATGTTAATCCCAACCCGATTTATCCCTCATTCCCGCCACCCCCGCTTCCCAGCCTCCCCTTTGGTCACCATAAGTCTGTTTTCTATGTCTGCGAAGTCTGTTTCCGTTTTAGAAGTTCACGTGTATCATTTTTTAAGATTCCACATATGTGTGGAATCATGATACTAGTCTTTCTCTGCCCAGTATGACAGTCTCTGGATCCATCCATGTTGCAACAAATGGCATTATTTCATTCTTTTTTTTTTATGGCTGAGTAATGTTCCATTGTATATGTTTTTCACATCTTTTTTATCCATTCGTCTGTTGACAGACATTTAGGTTGCTTCCATGTCTTGGCTATTGTAAATAGTGCCACGATGAACATTGGGATGCATGTAGCTTTTCCAATTACTATTTCCTCCAAGTATATACATGCCCAGGAATGGGATTGCAGGGTCGTGTGGTAGCTCTGTTTTTACTTTCTGAGGGCGCCTCCATACTGTCCTCCAGAGTGGCTGTATCAGTTTACATTCCCAGCGGCAGTGTAGGAGGGTCCCTTGTTCTCCACACCCTCTCCAGCATTTATTATTTGTAGATTTTTGATGATGGCCATTCTGGCTGCTGTGAAGTCATACCTCACTGTAGTTTTGATTTGCATTTCTCTAATAGTTAGCAATGTTGAGCATCTTTTCATGTGCCTTTTGGCCATCTGTATGTCTTAATCGATATGTCTGTGTAGATCTGCCCATTTTTCTCTGGGTTGTTTGTTTTGATGATGTTAAGCCTCATGAGCTGTTTGTACATTTGGATTGCTGTTTTGTTACTGTTCTCCCTGTATCTCAGGTCTTTTTTGTTTGATCCTCTTTTACTGACTTCTTTTGAGTTAAAAAGATATTTTCTAGTGTAACATTGTAATTTCTTTGCTCCTTTTTTTCTTTAACTTAAAGCGTTTTTCTTAGTGGTTTTAAAATGTGAATCACAACACGCACTTTAACTTGACACAGTCCACTTCAGAGTAATGCTAACGGAATTCCAGTAAAATATAGAAACTTGGCTCCAGGATAACTCCCTTCCCTCCCTCTTCCTTGGTGCTCACATTGTCATACATACTATTTCTCAACAATACAGTTTTATAATTATTGTGTTATGCAATTGTCTTTTAAGTCAGTTAAGAAAAGAGAAAAGAAACGTACCGTCTTTTCCGCGTGTCTTAGAGTCACCTTTACTGCTGCTCTGCTTCCTTACGTGGACTCATGTTACCCCCTAGTGTCGTGTCACTCGCACGTGAAGTGTCTCTTCTGTGGCAGGTCTGCCAGCAGTGAATCCTTGTCGCCTGTGTCTCACTGGGAGTGTCTTTATGCTCACTTTTGGAGGGCAGCTTGGCGGTGTATGAATCCTTGGATGAGAGTTGTTTCCTTTCCTCACTTTGAGTATATTCTCTCACCGTCTGACCTCCCTGGTGTCTGATAAGAAGTCAGTTCAAATCTGCCGTTGAGCCCTTCTAGTGAGTTTTTTTTCACATCAGTTGTTAAACTTTTCAACTCTAGAATTTTCACTTCTTTTTTTTTAAATTTTAATCTCTTTATTGACATTTCTTATTTGAGAAGTCATTGTCATCATACTTTCCTTAAATCTTTTTAAAAAAATTTTAATTGGAGGATAATTGCTTTACAATGTTGTATTAATCTTAAATCCTTAAACATGGTTCTGTTTTTTTATTTTTTAATTGAAGTGTAGTTGGTTTTAATATGTGTTTGTTTCTGGTATATGCCATAGTGATTCAGTATTTCTGCAGATTATATTCCATTATAGGTTATTACAAAGTAAGGGCTATGATTCCCTGTGCTATATGGTATATGCTGTTGCTTATCTGTTTCATTGATAGCAGTTTTATCCTCTACCAGAATTTGTCCCTCCCTACCATTATGGTTTTGGTTGTTTTTGTTTTTCCTTTTCCACTTCTTGGTAATAGCTGCTTAGAAGCCTTTGTCTGCTAAATCTAATATCTGGGCCTCCTCAGAGATGGTGTCTGTTGATTGCTTTTCTCTCCCTGTGTATTGACTGTACTTTCCTATTTCTTTGCGTGTCTTATAATTCTTCTTGGGTTATTAGTGCTGTTTGTTTCTTTAGAGACTTACCTGAGCTAATTGTTTAGAGTTTGTGTTCTTTGCTGTATGCAGCTGCTGATGTCTCTGCTTATTTTTCTACTTATTCTTTTTACTTTTAAGCCTAGCTTCCTAAGGGTTGCTTCCAGGTCAGCATATGTTGGCAGTCAGCTAATGATTAATCAGAAATTGTGTGTAGACACCTTGCACCATTAAGGCTTTGCTGATGAATTTATGAGTGGGCTGGGGAACACGCTCAAGCTCATGCAGTTTATATGTGTGCCTAGCTTTTACGTCATGAATGTGCAGAGCCTCCCACTAGCCAAGAATGATTTGGTAGCTGGGGCTCTTTCCTGTGCCTCCCGTGCATGCTACACACAGGCGCAGCCTTCTAGACCACCAGAGCTGTCTGGAGTTTATCAAGGCTCACTGTGACTGTCTCATTTCCCAGATCTCCTATTAAATTTCTGGCAGGTCTGCTGCTTATTCCAGCCAGTCTTCCAGCTTCATGTTAGCTGTGATGTTGGCCTTTCCTGATTATTTGCCATTGAGATCATTACTGCTTGTGAGCATGTCTTGTGGGTTTTTCTGTGTTCCAGCCAAAATCAAGTCCTCCCCCTCCAGCAGCTTCAAGGGTTACCCCACCCTGATAGAGGGGCACACCACAGAGCTTGGAGAGAGGGGAGCACGTCCAGGCTAAAAAGCCACCATCTCCATGGTTCTTACCAAGGTCCTGTAGTTCTGGAGTAAATGCTTCTCAATTTGTTACTTGCCTTTGGTCAATTTCCAGAGTCCAGAAATGATTGTTTTTGACAACTGTGTCCAGTTTTGTTTTGTTTTTGAAGGAGATAGATAAATAGGTAAGTTTTTGTTTTTTGCCATACTGCATAGCATACCAGATCTTAGTTCCCCAACCAGGGATCGAACCTATGCCCCCTGCAATGGAAGTGGAGTCTTAGCCATTGGACCCCCAGGGAAGTCCCTGTGTCCTTTCTGGGAGGAGGATTTGCTGAGTTCCTCCCTCTGTTATTCTGAAAGTCCCACCCTCCTTCTTTCTAATGGCTGTGACGTGTTCTGGTTTTGGGGTGTCCCAGTATTTATTGGCCAATGGATATGTGGATATACAGATTTTCTCCCATTTTCCCAGGCCAGTCATTTCTGCTCTTGCCTCTCAGAACATCTCTCTCAGCGCTCTCTCCTCCCTCCTGGGAGCCAGAGCAGAGTTCAGCCTGCCTCCTCACCCCCGACTCTGCTTCTCAGGGAAGACGCTGATCAAGGTGGCGGAAGCAGAAAAGCACCTGGGAGCGGCCGAGAGAGATTTCATCCACACGGCCTCCATCAACTTCCTCACGCCCCTGCGCAACTTCCTGGAAGGGGACTGGAAGACGATTTCGGTGAGGAGCCTGGAGCTGCGTGCCTCCTGGTAACCCTGGCTGCCCTCTCCTCAGAGCCGCGGAACCCAGCTCAGGACCCCGCAGCCCTCAGGGCCTCCCCAGACGTGGCTCTTGGGGACCGAGTGGCCTGAAGTGTTTGACCTTGCCCGTCTGGGCCTCAGTTTCCCTGTCTTGGCCAGATGGTCCTATGGGCTGGTCTCGCTGGGGCCGGGGGTCTCCCATGGCAGCCGTGGGGCTCATGTCCCTAATTCCCCCCAACCCCACCCCACAACAGAAGGAGAGGCGGCTCCTGCAGAACCGGCGTCTAGACCTGGATGCCTCCAAAGCGCGGCTCAAGAAGGCCAAGGCTGCCGAAGCCAAAGCCACGGTAGGTGTCCTGCTGGACCAGAGCGGGTGGAGGCTCGGGGTGGAGGCTCGTGATGTTTGGCATGACCTCCCTCCCCGTCAAAGCCTGGCTGGGGGGCACTGCTCGGGGCAGACCACGTCAGGTCACGCCCGTCTGCTCCCACCCCCAATGGAACCCTGCTGACCCAGAGCTCTGGGTTCCCAGGGCAGACACTGGGTCTGGGGGCGGGTGGTGGGTAGACCCACAGCGCCCTCACCTGAGCTCAGGGCAGCCTGCAGCCTCCCCAGATAGACAGCCGGTTGGCTTCTCGCATGCCCCCCGTGCTGCCCTCCCTGGACGCTCAGCTCTGTTCCCGGCTCTGCCCGGGCATGGCTCCGCTACTAACCGCGCCCCCTTCCCCGCCGCTCCAGTGCTGTTCCCTGGGCGCCCCGTCCTGTCCTCAGGCTCCATTGTGCTGGTGTGGAGGTCCCAGAGCTGGGCTGCTCACCTGCCCAGGGGCAGGTCTCGGGGCCCTTCAGGGAGCCCCACGTCGCTGAATGGAGCCAGGGCTATCTTGGCTCCCCTTCTGCTCAGCCAGGCCGATGGGATGCAGCGTGGCACATGGTGACCAGGGCGAGGCCAGGGTTTGGGAGAGCTGGGCCCCAGGGGCCTGGGCTGCTTGGGGTGCAGGGGCTGCAAGGCCGCCTCACACCCCGGGTGGGAACTCCCCCAGTCAGGTCCGGGACACACCAGGGACACTGGCACCTGCGCCCGGCGGGGCCCTCGGCCAGGGAAGGCCAGGTGCCCCCGCTGCCCGAGAGTTAGTTACAGCCCCCAACCCTCCTCGCATTGCCCTCCCTTTGTGTGGCCCCTGGGGGCCACGGAGTCTGGGCGGTGCCCCTGGCAAGAGCCGTGGCACCTCGTCCAGGTGTGTGGAGTCCAGACCAGAGGCAGGGCCTCAGCCAGCGGCGTCGGGTTGGGCTTGGGTAGGCTGCCTGAGCCCCCCTGGACTGGACAGGCTCCCCGCCCTCAGGGCCGGGCAGCTCTCTGGAGTCCCTTGGCCAGGACAGGCCTTCCTCTGTCCGCCAGGCCGGGGAGCGCTTCCTTCGTCACCAGGGCGGCACAACCTCCCATCCGGATGGTTGGCCCAGACCAGCCCCGAGTGTGTGGCTTTTAGCAGGATATCCCCTCCCAAGCGGGGCCCTGGTACAGCATCCCAGCGGGCTCCAGCCCAGCAGGGCACCCCCAGCCCACCCGCCACCCCTCAGTAGCCACACTGGTCAGGACTCCTTCCGGAGGGCGGGCTTGTGCGTCCCCGGGGGGCCTGCTCCCGCCTGCGCTGTGGACTCACTAACTCTTTGTTTTTGTTCCTTGCCGTTCTGCTTTGGGTAACTTGGCTCAGTGTGAGGGAGATGTGAGTATACCTGTCCCACGTGCTGTGCCGCTTCTGGTTTGCCCACCTCGGCCTTGGGCCCCGCGGGGCCGGGCCGGGCTGGGCCAGCCGGGCCGGGGAGGGCCGTCCTCCGGGCCTTTTGCAAAGCAGCTGGTCTCCCACCGGGGCCTCCACCACGTGTAGCCTCTGGTCTGGGGGGACGCCAGGCGTTGGAGCCTGTTGAGTCAGCTTTTTGCAAATGTCAACCGCCTGTCACTCTGTCCATCCATGCATCCATCTGTCCATCCTCGTGGCGGGGGAGGGGCCCAGTTCTTGCTGCAGGAAGGAGAGATGATTGGGTGTGTGCAGAGGTGTGGATGGAGCGAGCCGGGTAGGGTGGGGGTGGGCTCTGCTTGGAGAACGGTGGGTCTAATGGGCCTCTGAGTGAGACGAGGCTGGCCTGGGGAAGAGAGACCTGAGGACCGCCGGGGCCAGGCGGGTCTGCGTCCTGCCCGAGGTTCCGGGCTGTCCCCTCGTCGGCATCTGCTCTCCTGGGCTCCCCAGCGTGTCCACCCTCCTGGTCTTTGTCCCGACCCTCGGAGACCCTCACTCATCCTGCCTCCTGTGCAGGTGGTTGGCGTGGGGAGAATGGGGTCTGTGTTGTTATCTGTCCGTACCCTCCTGTCCATGGGGTTGGGGTGGGGGGTGCTCCTGGCATCTCCCTGGGGGAGACTCTAGGGCGGCCTCCTGGCCTGGCCCCTGCGCCACGTGACTCCCCCCTCCCCCATGAACTCTGTTCCCCGCCAGACGGTGCCTGACTTTCAGGAGACTAGACCTCGTAATTACATTCTCTCGGCCAGCGCCTCCGCGGTAAGCGCCCCCGCCCACCCCGCCCCGGCTCCCCGCTCCCTGCCCCCAGCCCCAACACCTGGCGCCTGATGCCAGTCAGGAGAACAGGAGGCAGAGGGTCAGGCAGGGGCCACCTGGGCCCTGTGCCCTCGCCCCTCTCTGCCCAACGCTGAAGGTGAGCCTGGCCCGCTGCCCTGGGCAGCCTGATAAACTCCGGGGGGCCCGAGAGTCCATCCACCCCCACTCAGCACCCACCCCCACTCAGCACCCACCCCTGAGAGCCAGGCCCGCCCTGCGCCTGGAGGAGAGGGAGGAGGTCCCGGCCTGGCCTGTCGGGAGGTCACAGACCCCTGGACAGGACTCGGGGACGGTGCTGTCTGTCCAGCGGCCCCCAGAGCACATCGGCTAGGTGTCGGGGAGGCGCCCAGAGGCCTTGAGACGTAGCAGGGCCCCGTGGGAAGGTAGACCCGGTGGGGAGGGGAAGAGCAGCCCAGGGCCGAGGCCCCCGAGGTGGGGAAACGGGCATGTCCTGAGCTGGCCCCTCCAAAGCAGAGCATGAAGGCAGTGGTGGGTGGGTGGGCAGGCGGGACTGGGATTTAAGAGGGTGGGCTGGGCGGGGCGGGGTCAGGAGGACTTTGAACGTCTGGTATCTTTTTTTCCTACAGCTTGTTGAGATCTTGGTGTTTACTGTTTAGTTGGGGAAATAGGCAGATGACACCTGTCCCGTCATGCCTGTCGAAACCAGTCCTGGGCCTTTCTCTGCCTCTCTGTTCCTTTCCCCGTGGGTGACATCCTCCTGCACCACCCACCTCCCCGCGGGCTCTTCTCCATCTGTCATAAGCATGTTGCTGTGTGTGTGTGTGTGTGTGTGCGTGTGCGTGTGCGCGTGCAGGCGCGGTCCCTTCTCCCTTGGGAGCGTTAACCGCCCTGTAGTGCCCCGGCCCCTGTGGCTGGCTTGCCCACGTGTGTTCACGTGGAGGTCGCTTCCCGTCTGCCGAACGGTGCTGGGGTGGGGACGCCTCCGTCCCAGCCAGGCTGCCCTGGGTTTTGCTCTCTGCGCCCTCCCAGGCCCCGTGTTAGGGTAGCAGCGGGCAGGAGGAACGGGCCTTCTAAGCCATGGTCGGGGGAGGGGGGTCTTTCTTCTTTAGACTCTGGAGGACACTTGCCGCCCCCCTTCCTGGGCCGAGTGGAAGGAGGACTATCCAGGAGGGTGGAGACGGCCCTGTTTTTTTCTTGTGCCTTTGAACCCCAGTCTGACTCTGGCACGAGGCTGCCTTTCTCTGCCGAAGGACAGAAAGGTTCAGTGACTGGTCTAGGGTCACACGGTCCTGCCTCCCAGCCCAGCAGCCTCAGCAGAGCGTCAGGGTGGGGTGGGGGACGCTCGGTCTCCCTGGAGACCCCAGTCCGAGCCTGGGGGCTTGCCTGTAGGAGAAACCCAAGCAGGACTTCCCAGCTGGCTGTCCCCCCTCCCCGCATGTGGCATGTGGGACTGGATAGACTGTGACGTCAGAGCCCCCCCTCCCTCTCACACCAGGCCTCCCCCCAGCCTCAGCTCCTGGTGGGATTGTGGGGAGGACATTGGGAAGTGTGAGGGGTAGGAGGAAGAGGTTGCGGGGATCTCGGGAGCTGGGGCAGGGGCCCGGGCTCTGGGGTACAGCTGTCCCCCACCTCCCTTCCCCTCCCCTGCTGACCGCTGCCCCCTCCCTCCCCTGCTGACCGGTCCTGTTGTGGTCTCTGCAGCTCTGGAATGATGAGGTGGACAAGGTGAGTTGGGGCTCAGGGAAGAAACGGGGTGGGGAACGGGAGTCCAGGCTCGCCTGCTGTCATCGGGGGCAGGTCTGCGTCTAGTGCTGAGCTCTGCCCTGCAGCCTCTGGGGCCATGATAAGGGGCGGCCACCTCCCTCTCCCCCGCAGCACACCGTGGGCCCTCCAGAGGCCAAAGCAACTGTTGGTTGAATTTGTCCCTGCTGGGTGGTGGCCTCAGATGGACAAATGCATGAGCGTGAAAGGCCAAGGAAGGCGCCTGAGGCTCTGTGTGCCCACCCAGCAACTGGCCTCCTCTGGGGGGTTCCCAAGCTGGGCTAAGACTTCTCCAGGGGGTCAGGGCCCCAGGCCTGAAGTCAGGGGTGAGAGGTGAACCCCTTCGCCGATGTCTGCATCCTGGGGTGGGGTGTGGGGAAGTCCATCTGCCACAGAAGGGAAGAGGAGACCGCTCCCTGGCGGCTCCAGGGGCGGGAGGAGTCTGGTAGGAGGGCGACTAGGGCCATTCTTGCCCTCGTGCTCATCCCCGGCCCTTCCTAGGCTGAGCAGGAGCTCCGAGTGGCCCAGACGGAGTTTGACCGGCAGGCAGAAGTGACCCGGCTCCTGCTGGAGGGGATCAGCAGCACCCACGTGAGTCCTGTCCTGTTTCCTCTGTCATCCCACGTCGTTTTTGCCACCCATGTGTCAGACACCACAACTCTTAAGTTCACGTTGAGGCAGCTAGTGAACCTGGGTGGGGCAGAGCCCACGGTCCTAAAAGTCCCAAAGCGGGGGGTACGGCCCCCTCCCACCCCAGAGAGCAAGAGGTCTGGGCAGAAAACGCTGGACGCCGAGCCGGGGTCTGTAGAGCATGGGGTGGGGAGTGGGCTGCTTCGTCCGCCCTCGGGCGCCGGGTCAGCCACCACCTCTTCCGGGCAGGTGAACCACCTTCGCTGCCTGCACGAGTTCATCGAGTCTCAGACCACGTACTATGCCCAGTGCTACCGCCACATGCTGGACCTCCAGAAGCAGCTGGGCAGGTGCCAAACGAGGGACCCTGGCTCCCAGCTCCCCCGAACTCAGCAAGCCCCTGTTGACACCCAGGGTGGGGTGGAGGGCTGCTGACCGTGGTGGGGCGTCACCCCCACCTCTGGGCCTGGGCACCCCATGAAGAGGACAGTGAGGGGGATAGCTGGCCTCAGGGACCTTGGGTGCAGGTTCTGGGGTGGGTTGGGGGTGGGGTGGGGACGGCAGGGGCATCTCACTTCCACTTGTTTCCCTCTTCACGCTGCCAGCTCCCAGGGAGCCATGTAAGTAGCGAGGTGGTCTTGCCTCCATGGCCGTGGGCCTGACTGGTGTTTTGTGGAGCATGTGGGACCTCCCCCCAACAAGAGGGTGGCTCCCGGCTGCTGAGATGGGCCCCCCTACCACTCTCCTCTTCAGATTCCCAGGCACCTTTGTGGGCACCGCCGAGCCCGCCTCCCCACCCCTCAGCAGTACCTCGCCCACCACCACCGCGGCCACGATGCCCATGGGGCCCTCCGTGGCCGACCTGGCCCCTCCGGGGGAGGCTGCTCTCCGCCTGGAGGAGGTGGCCCCACCTGCCAGCGGAACCCGGAAAGCCCGCGTTCTCTATGACTACGAGGCGGCCGACAGCAGCGAGCTGGCCCTGCTGGCCGATGAGGTGGGCCTGGAAGCCACAGGGATGGGTTGGCGGTCGGGGAGCACAGGCCGGCTTAGGGGGCCAGGGGACCAGAGCTGGGGGCATGGGGTCTGTGGACCACGCATCACGGGCTCCCCACCTCTGAGGGTCTGGGGAGAGGGGGGGAGAGCCAGGACCAGCCACAGCAAACAGGCAGCTCCAGCTCTGAGGAGGCAGGCTCTCTGATCCGTCTCCATAGAGCAGCTGAGAGGGCGCCTGTCATTGGAGGCACAGGGCCCCTGCGTAGCCAGGGCGTGATCCTCCTCTTCTGTGATCCCTTTCAGCTCATCACTGTCTACAGCTTGCCTGGCATGGACCCCGACTGGCTCATTGGCGAGAGAGGCAACAAGAAGGGCAAGGTCCCCGTCACCTACTTGGAACTGCTCAGTTGAGCAGGCCTCCTCCCCCAGGCCCTGCCCACTCTGGCCTGGGCAAGGGGAATGGGTGCAGCCCCGCCACGTGTCTGTTGGTGATCCAGCTGCTCAGCGTGGGGAGGCTCACCCCAGCCCCGTCCTGCCCCTTGGCTGTCCAGCCGCGAGGGGCCTGAGAGGCTGAATGATCCCAGCTCCTCCCCCGGCCTGCTTCTGACCTGTTTCTGGAGCCCCCCAACCCCTGCCTGCATCCCTGAGCCCCCCCAAGCCCTCCCGGCTCCTGCTCAGGAGGGCGGGCCTGGCTGCAGTAGCTGCGCTCAGCGCCCCGGCCTGTGAAGGGAGTCAGTGCAAGATGGGCTGAGGATGCCCTGGGGCGCACCCTTGGCAAGAGAGAGTACCTGCCTTTTAGTTGCCAAAAGCAGCAAAGGAGGCGAGGCAGGCAGGAAGGCAGGTCTGTGGTGGGCCAGGGACAGGGGTGCCGTCCCCCTGGGAGGCACTGCAGCGGAGGGGAGCCTAGCCGGAGCGGCAGCTCCCCGGTGCTAGCCCTCCCCTCCCAGCCCTATCGCTAGAGCCAAGTCTGGTGGCTGCCTGCCTGCACTCTCAACTCACTTTTTAACGGATCTTTTTATTCTGCCTGTCTGCTTGCTCTCTAGCCAGTGACCGATAATAAACCATCCTCCGTGTGCATGTTGCCTGGGCTCCGGTCGCGTCGCAGGCCTCACAGGTGGGAAGGGAAAGAGGCGGCAGCACGCTGCCGCACCGTGCCCTCCTTCTGGGGGAGGAAGTGATGGGCCCCTCCTCCCTCCCAGGGCACGCATGCTGCTCCTGGGGAAGGGGATGCTGGTCTGCTGCAGCTGCGTCACCGACGTTTTTTTCCTGAGAAAAACCTGCCTGAACTGGGGCAGAGTGGACTGTAAAATATGCATGACGGTTTACACTTGGGTAACTGACAGCTGACAGTGCTTCCCAGGGACCCGACATTGAGAGCAGCATGTTCACACGTATTCTCGTGTCCTCCCAGACAAGGGAGGAAGAAATCAGTCACCTCCTCGAGGTTCCGTAACTGGCAATTGGCCATGCAGGGACTGTAGCCCACTTTAGTTGCAAAACTTCCCAAGTGATAGCTTCGGTCGACAAGCCAGGTTATAGATTGAGGCTTGCAGCTGGGCCCAGAACTCTGTGATTAGGTCCCAAGGAGGCCAGAGGCCACCCTACCCAGGGCCCTCTGAAGGGAGGGGAGGCACAGAGCTACAGACAGAAGGAGCAGGGCTTCAGGAAAGGCTCTCACCCAGTGATCAACTCAGCCAGCTGGTAAATGGAGGTGGGGGGTGGGGGCCAAGACCTGGGTAGAAGGAAGACCTGAGTGTCCACCCAGTACCCCCCAGTCCACTCTGGGCCCCTGGACAAGCAGGGCAGAGCAATGCTCTGAGAGCTGGTTAGTCCCTGGGCTCGGAAGGTATACCCACACAGTTGTGTATAAACAGTATTTTAATATTTGTATAAATAGACCACAGTATTACCAAAAACTGCAAGAACAGAGTGTGGAAAAACAGATTTCTCAAACCTGTGCACACAGCCTCCTGGCTGCATGTGACACTGGCTCCCCGCCTCTCCCCCGACAGGGTCAAGTGCTGTGGGGAATGCTTGAGGAAAGGAATATACCTCTTTAGGGGCATTTTGAACGTGAGCCCGAGTGCAGCAGACTACGGCTCCCCACCCCTGCTGTTGACCTCTTGATCTATTACAAAAATAACGCTGGGGCAGTGGCTGGAGTCACGGCGACTCTGGGGAGGGTGACGAGCTGCTCTCGGGCCCAGACAGGCTGTCTGCCAGCAGTACCCCTCACTCCCCAGGCCTGCCGTGCAGGCTGGTGCAGAGTGTAGGCGGCAGCAGGCAGGTGCCCTATCTTTGCACGTGTCGGACAAAGGCCTGCACCAGCTGGATCAGAGGCTCCTGACTCTCGGGGCTGACCTTGGAGAGAGAGGTGGACTTGCCCTGAGGCGAGGGAAGGACGCCAGCAGCAGGGGAGCTGGGGGCTCCCCGGCGGAAGTAGCGGGAGAGGCTGGAGAGGAGAGTGCTCTGCAAGAGAAGCACCTGATGAGGCCCTGTGGCCGCCCTCTCAGGGCGGCCCCAGGCCCTTGGGGGCTGGGACCCCTGGGTCGCCCCAGCAGGCAGGGCCCTCCACCCCTCCTACCAGCTCTGAGCTGAGCTCCTGCTTCATCCGCTGCTTGTCCCGGGGGTGCACAGCCGGGTCCCGAAGGTAACGCATCGCCTGGGAGATGAGCAGGTAGAAGCAGTTCTCCATGGTGAACATCAGGAGCGACCTGGAGGGGAGGCGGATGTGGGCACTGCTGCAGAGGCCATGTGGGCTGTATGCATGAAGCGGCGGATCCAGGAGAGCCAGCCCAAGACCACCCTAGCCCCCAACCAAGGTCCAGAAGGAGGGCTTTCTCACTTCAGAGTTCTGGTCCCTTCTGCTTGTGTGCTGAGCCCCACAGCCTGGGTGAGAGGCTCCTTTTTCTTGTCCAGCTGGAGAAAGAGAAATGGGGGTTAAAAAAAATGAGGTAGTAGTAACAACTCCAACCCACTGAGACCTCCCCATTTCACAGGACCTACGCTAGGCGATTTTATCAGCTACGCGGTAACTCACTAGTTCTTACAGGTCAGCTCAGGTGGTACACAGGCCCAAGGTGGTGGTTAGACGGTGGAAAGCTGGGAGGAAGGCCTGGGGTGAGGGGTCAGACAATACCCAACTTACCTCTCCAAGCATGTTCAGGGCCACATTCACAGTGGCCAGAAGGGTCCCGAAGGAGGGGGCCCCTTCGGAGTCAAAAGTGGGAGTGGTGAAGCTCAGGGCAAACAGGAAGCTGTACTCAGCAAGGTCCAGGGACTGCAAAGCAAGATGAGACTGATGGAGGGCAAGACCCCCGGGCACCTCTGGGCGCAGAGAGGAGCGCCGGTGGCTCGGTGGAGGCTGGGGGCACGGGGTGGGGTACCTGATCCAGCAAGACCTGGCAGACATCGGGGGTGAAGCGGCGCAGGGCGGCCAGGGTCCTGCTGAGGATCCTCAAGAGGCCATACTGGACGGTGCGCAAGGCCCGCTGCTCTGAGGCCTCCGTGTCAGGAGCGGGCTGCTTGGAGGAGGAGCAGGAGGGGGCAGCCAGGGCAGCTGCGGATGGCCGCTGAGCTCGGGGGGCGACAGCTGAGGGGATGCCCTCCCCATTTTTGTTCTGGCGGGGGCAGGGGGGAGAGACAACAGAGCGCTGGAGTGCGGAGGAGCTGGGGCGAGGCCGCCCGGGGCGGGCCGCGCGGAGGCCGGCTTACCTGCAAGTAGTGCTGCAGCATCTTGCGGCTGTGCAGGAGGGAGGTGCAGGCCTGGCACAGGTAGCCGAGGTTCACCTGTGGCACAGGAGAGGGTGAGGGATCCACAGGGCGGCCCCAGGCAGCTGACCAGACGCACCCAGCGGGGTGCTACTGGAAACCACGCACTTCTCCCGTGTCCCCCACAACTCCCTGTGACCTCCAGCCCCAAACCTCACAGCCACCAAGCACGCTCAACCAGACTCTTGGGTCAACAGATGCCTGGATGGTTTCCGAGACCCAGCTAGAAACCAGGCACGGTATAAAGTCCTAAGTAAATAGGTTAGAAGGGGACAGTTTTCCCGTCTTATAGAAAAAGAAAACGGTGAGATGAAGGAGAGAAGGGAAGTGACCTGGCCAAGGTCACACAAGCACAGCCTGACTCTGGAGCCTGTGCTCCTCCCCGCCTGCTCCTCCAGCTGGCCCCATTTCATAAATGTCCTGCACTAAGGGATGTGAGCCAGGGTCTACGCCAGAGCCCAGGTTCTCACCCTGTAAGGCTGCCCTATGCTATGGAAGCAACACTTCGCTGTGGAGGAAGCAAGGTGAACCCAAACCTGTGCTACCAAAGAAACGGCCACGTTCCAGGAACAGGCCTGCCCTTCACGCCCTGCCCCGTTCTCCCTGAACCTTTCCCCAGACCCTCCAAAAAGCTGGTCTCGGGCCGCACCTGGACATCCCGCATGAGCTGAGGCAGGTGGAAGTGCCACTCCTTCCTGAAGCTGGAGAGCTGTAGGAGGAAGCCCACGGTATGGTCGGCCTCCTCCAGGCACGCCAGACTCTGCACCGTCCTCACGGCGTTGAGGCACTGGGAGGGACACAGGAAAGGGTGGGGTGACTCAGCGCTGCTGCAGGAAGGGGAGTCCTGGGCCCTCAAACGCTGAGGCGACGGCATGACAGGTGGCTAGGTGAAGAGGCTCCTGTCTGATCCCAGACCATTCCCCTTCCTCTGCGGGGCCTGTCAGCCAGCAGTCCTCATGGCACCTCAGAAGTGGGAGCACCCACACTCAGTTCTGAGGAGCCCAGACGCCCTTGAACCCCAAGTCCTGACCCCAAAGATGCTGGCAGCCCCTCACCTGTAAGGTCCGCTCCTGGTGAACCCCCACGAAGTCCAGGGCCTCGGTCAGGAAGTTGTAGCGCAGGGTTTTGAGGAGCCGCTCCATCAAGGACATGGAGAGACGGTAGACGCCAGGCCAAGAAGGGGCGTCCAGGGACTTCCGAGAGGTGCCGGGTGTCTAAGACACAAACAGCAGACAGGATCACGACAAGGGCCCAGGAACCAGCTGACAGGGACCTTGAGGCCTCCCTGCAACCCAGCAGCTAGGAAGCCTGGCTCTTTTGAGGAGAAAAGCTCCTGGAAGGGGCGCCAGCAAGGTCAGAGAGGGTCCGAGGTCAGGCGTTACGCGGAAAGAGCACCAGAGATACAAGAAGCCAAGGCTCCAGGTTCAGGCTGGGCACTAACTAACTGCGTGAGCTTCTCTTGCTAGCGGTCAGTGCAAGGGTGGGGAAGCTTCTGTATTCTTGGTGCCTTAACCAGGCCCCTCAAGAAAGCAACTTCCAGGCCCAGTGACAGCACCAAGGGGCCTGGGGAGGCAGGGCAGGCCCCTGGAACTCACCTGCACTGTCCCGTTGGTGCTGAGCTGGTACACACTCAGGAGAGGCAAACAAATGCTCTGGGTGATGCCAGCTCCGGCCACAGCCGTGGCCCCCTGCAAGGGAGAGAGATGCAGGATGAGATGGACGCTGTCACTGCAGCCGCCCGCCCCGGGGCGGGGTGGGGGCTCTCGGGCTGGGAGAACCCTGGGCCGCGTCAGCACCCACTGGCACAAGCCCAGCCACTCCTCTGCCTGCGCCTACCTGCTGGGTGCGGGCCAGCGTGAGGAGCAGGTGCAGCGCCGCCTCGGTGAAGTGCAGGTTCTGCTTCATGCGAAGGCTCACCTCCAAGGTGGTGAAGAGGGTCGGCAGGATGGGGAGCCGGCGGGTCACCTGTAGCCACGAGTCCCCGTCCTCATCCACCTCACACAGCTCCTTGGCCAGGTGCAGGCCCAGGACACAGACCTGCTGGGCCCAGGGGCAGAGATGGTGAGAGGGAAGGAGGTGGTGCCGGGGGAGGCGGAGAGGAACAGGTCGCCCACGCCATGTGGGGCCAAAGCGAGCTCCCCTCTAACTGCACAATCGCTCTCACCTCCCTAATGGTCCCTCCTTCTCTCCAGATCCTCTCTACTCTGTTCTTCAGCCCAGTGGCTTTTCACACTTAATGGTCATGAGCCCCCCAGAGTAATCCATACTGCGCTGCAGTATATGCATACTTACATGTTTAATTTAAAGAGTACCTACCTTTATCCCCTGCAAAGTAAGCTATTTTCTTCTATATTTTATTCTACTTCATTTAGAAAATGCTGGTTATAACCAAATGAGCCAAGATTCATGAATAGGTCCTGATCCACAGCTTGATAAACACTCTTCTGTACAATTAATACATCCAACAGGCTTTCTAACATACAAATCTCATCGTTTTTCTCCCTTACTTAAAATCCTTCCGTGGTTTTCTGTTTCACTTAGCACCCAGAATAAAGACCCTGGCAAGGCTGCCGGTCATCCAGCCTCCTGCTCTCCAGGCCTCACTTGACCCTGGCTCACACCACATGATTCTCACCCACAGCTCAGCACACGCGGTTCTTGCTGCCCAAATCCCCCTGCCCCCGTGGCCTGCCGGCTCTACCAACGCCCAGGCACTGCTGAAAGGGTGCTTTCTCTCCGAATCCCTGGATGAGGTGAGAAACCCATGGGGCACCCTCTCCCTGTGTTCCACCCCTGCGACACTTGCCACAACGGAATTTGACACATGTTGCGCGATCTGGTTTCTTAACTTTCCCTGTCAGGCTGTGACTGTCTTGTTCACTCACCACCCCTGGGCCTGGCCCAGAGGAGGCAGCAGTTCACAACCGGGGATGCGAGTGGAGTACACACTGATTCCCAGGCGCCCCCTCACCCCATCCCGCTGGTCCCTGTGCCGGAGCCGGGAGCAGTCGTCGGTCTCCATGCTGTCCTTGTCCTCAGTGGCACTGCCCGCCGCCAGGCTGTGGCGGGTGTGGTCGAAAAGTGCGATCACCTCTTCCTGAAGGGTCTCACAGACGTTCAGCACCAGCTGGGAGTACTGGGGGATGTCATTCACTGCAAAGGACACAGGAGGGGACTCTGTCAGGCTACCCAACACGTCTGTTCCAGGCAGGTGGCTGCGAGCGCAGGGTGCTAAGAGGAAGTGCGTCAGCCAGTGGGAGGGGAGGAGACAAAGAGCTTTCCTGAAGACAAGAGCCCAGGACTGAAAACTCGAGCTTCAGAGAACAATCCCAGCTCTGATGTGGAGGAAGGCTTGCCCCTCACCCCTCCCCGCCCCTTACCGCTCATCTCCTTCATCTGCAGCACCGTGATGAACGCTGAGAACACCTTGGCCTTGGTCTTCTCCATAAGCTGCTGGTCTGCCTGCAGCACTCCCTCCAGGATCTCCGTCAGGGGCCCAAGGATTTCATCCACAGACCCTAACTCTCTAGACACAGCGCAGAGTGGAGAGGGGGGTGGAACACACCTCACAGAAAGGCCACACACGGCCCGCTCCCCTCAGGATGCCCGTGGGGCAGCACGCCTCTTATCAGAGGTCTGCTCCTGTCCCGAAACCCGAGGTGGAGCCAGTGAGGACGGTGGGAGAGGCTGCCTCTCCTGGCCTGACTTACCTCTTCCACTGCCGGAGGAGAATAAGCAGCAGGGTGCACGTCATGGAGCCCAGGCGGAGGCAGTTCACGGAGGTAGGGACGAGGAGCTGAGGGGAGATGGCACAGTCAGCGCCCCGAGAGACTGGGAGCACCGCACACAGGCCCCTGCGGCCCCGACCCTCTCTCTCCCAGCAGTGCACTCACGAGAGTGAGCATGGGGAAGAGGCCAGGGGCTGTAGCGGACCTCCGCCTGGCACCACAGCCTCGGGCCGCCTGAGCGATCTGACCACTCGCACAGCTACAGGCTTAGGAGCTGCTATTTGACTGCAGAAGCCATCTCCCTGGGAGGAACAGGAACTCTCCCAGACACACTTACCAACGCCTTGGTCCCCTCGAGCACGTCAAGAAAGAGCTGGCGACGCACTGCAGAGTCTGTCAGGTGCGTTATCTCCGCCTGCAAAGGGACAGGAAGGAAAGGTCAGTTAGGAAAATTTCCCAGACTTCAGAAGCCAAGAAAGATGGGGTCCTCTGTCAGGCAACTGGTCACTGCTTCCTTGGTTAAAATGAGACTCAAGGACCCTGATATTTCCGGGTCCTCTTTAGCCATGGTCAGAACCAGAGGGCTAGGTTCATTCACATCCTCCCCAACAACGTCCTTCCTCTGCTCAGACCTTTTGAGGCTTCCCAGGGCAACCCTTCTGGAAACACCAAATGCTCCACAAGGCCTGGGCACCCCCGAGGATCTGGTCCACCTGATTTTGGTATCATCCCCACTGCGCTCATTTGACTCCAACCCTATTGGCCCCCTTCCTCCTCTGTGAAAAGGCTGAGCTCTTCCCATTTCTGGGCCTCTGCACCTGTTGACTCTGCCTGCCCAGAGCATCATCTAGAAGTCTCCTTGCACACTCGGGCCTCAGTGTGAACAGTACTTCCTTAGAGGGCCTCCTGACTACTTCTACCCTCCTTCAGCATTCCCTACCATAGCATCTGAGTTATTTCCTTCACTGTGAAATATCACAATCCCGAACTATATTCCTTTGTAAATTTGTTTACAATGTACCTTCTCATGGGCCACCCCATGTGAGATCAAAGACTGTATCTACCTTATTCACTGCTGTATCCCAGTGCCTAGCATACAGTAAGCATTCCACTAATATCTATTAAATGGATGAAAAGATGATCAATATCCTAGACAAAACCAAAATAGGTTTCCTGGGGGAAAAGATGTTGGTGGGATTTTCAGAACTGCAATTCAAGAACTGCTGCCCCATTCGGACCTGAAAGGTGACACATAAAGTTCCCCAGAGACGACTGACCCTTTTGGTGTGTCTACAGTATCAGGGGTCCCAAACCACCGTGCCACAGCCCACCTCCAAGGCTGTGGCCAGTCAGGCACTAGGGAACAAGTCATGGAAGATGTAAGAGTGTGCCTGGAACAAAAGGTACTGTTTAGCTGAAGTTATAAAGTCAAGATACTAATTTGGATTCCCTAGAGCAAAACACGTCAATATCAAGTCCTTACTATACAGCAAGATGTTGTCAAAGCACACACAAAAGAAAAGCCAAGGAAAAATGCAAATTCTTCTCAAACATCAACTCGCTAAAAACCAATGCTCTGTAGACACACGGCAGAGACAATGGCCTCTGATCTTTTTGTAAGAACACCAGGGAATGCAGTTTCTAGAGCCAACGAAAACCACTGTTCTCTAGAGGGTACTGCTGCAGCCATTATAGCTACCTGCTGACCAGTCAACAAATATATATACCCAGTATATACCCAGCGTCCCCAGGGCACACAGTTGAGAGGCAATCATCCATGTGCACAAGAAGTGGATGACAGAAGGGGTCTCCAAGACCTAGCTAGATCCACAAAGGTAGCTAAGGGAAACTTTTATGAACATCTGAAGGGATTTAAATAATGCCTTCTCTGCACTTTCCTTAAGGGCCCCTTGCTGGCCAAAAAGCATCCAAGCACCCCACATTTGGCACAGAACCTGTTACATTTTAGCTCTCAGAGAAAAACCCTGACCATTCTTTAGCCCAAGGGGCTGTATCTGCTAAGCATCCCAGCATATTGTTGCTAGGATACCAAAACCAAAACTCGCCCCAGGAGGTTCTTACGTGACTGGTGGCAATGATGAGAAACATCCTCCAGGCAGAGACCAGCATTTGATACTCTACCAGGGAGGTGCAGCTGCTGCCCTCTGTGTCGGCCATGTGAACTGCCAAGGACTTGACATACCCCGACCAGTAGGCAAAGCGCTTCTCGCTGGAAAATTTCTTGAGTGTATCTTTTAATGATTGGTCTAATGAGCCCCTAGGGTGTCAGGAGAAAAATAAAACCTACGGTTAGCAGAAATGCCGACGGGAGTGTGACGGGCACTGACCCTTGCTGAGGCAGAGAAAGCAACCTCACATGGGCTTAAAGGCAGACGGCTCCAGATCAGCTCCATTGTGTGGGGCTCACACTTCTTGCTCAACATAATGGGTTAGGCTGAGGCCTTTTCCAGGGTTCCTTCTCCATAAAATCCCGAGCACAAGGAGTTTGCTTCACAATCACTCTTTCTGACAATCACAAATGCCATCGATGGACTGACCAAGGACACGGATCCGTGGCCCTCCAGAAATGGCTCCAAACCAGCTCTCTCCTCTGTCTGGGCTCATTTGGCCACGCCCTCAGCAGTAGACTCCATGGGTCCCCCCGCCACAAACCTCTGATTAAAGTCTCAAAAGGGGAAAGGACTCACTTAACTACATAGTATATCTCCAAGCAAATTATCTTCATGATTAGGGCACAGGTTTCCAGGATGCTGGGCTGTGGAGGGGGAGAGCAGAGAGTCGTGAGAACCTCTCCCCTGGGGCCCCTCCCTCCCACGTGGGCCAGAACAGGGACCGGCACTAGCAAACAAGAAAGCACGTTCCCTAGCGAGTGGGCATCTAACTTGCAAGAGCAGAAGCGTCAGGTCCAGTGTCTCGAAGTGAGTGGGGACCACAGAGCCAGCAACAGAGCAGGGCATGCTACCCTCCTTCCCAAAGCAAGACTTCAAAGGAGAGGAGACAAGTGCTTCTCTGAGAAAGAAGTTCCAGGTGAAGAAAACGTGCTGGTCATTTAGTCAGGTGGGGGTAGACATTTTCCACAGCCCAGTCTCAGCCCAGCCTTCACTCCCAGGGCCTCTCCACCACTGTCCCTCCCTTCAGCACTCACCTCAGATGTTTCCGAGGGAGGAGAAAGCGTACCAAATAGCGGACTCGTTAGATTCTCCCAAAACTTGGGTCTGAAAAGAAAATACATGGCAGAAATCACACTTTCTCTCATACAGTCCTTTTTCTCCTCTTTCCACCTCCCCTTGGTGGTCACCTCTCCACATTTTCTCAGTTCCAACCCTAACATCTGCTGCATAGGTCACCTGTTCGGACTATAATACATAAACAGAAAGCGGTTCCATGGACAAAACAGGGACCCAGAGTAAAGCGTGTTCCATTCAGTTCAATGGCTCGAGCAAGTCACCCTCATCTGACTACTGTTTCTTATGAGCAATGGCTTTGGGGGTTGGCAGAAGGTGGGAATTTGAAAGGTAGAACTCTAAGGTAAACATATCAGAGTAAAGATTACACCTGCTGGGGCAGCTTTAAAAAGAGAATAACTCCCACACAATAACCCAAGCACGAAGCACTTTTAAGCATGACCTCTCACAACAAACCTCCCAGAATGACTGCCCCCTTATCTTATAGACAAGGACACACACTCCAGAGACTGAGGAATTTCTGGAGTCAGACTCACTTGGTTCTGAGGACCAGCATGGCACTGTCCCGCCGGTCCTGCCACAGGGCGTGCAAAAAGGCGATGGCTGCCCGGTGCAGCAGTGGGGGGCACCAGTAGCGGTCCTGCTGCTGGGAACCGATCAGCTCCAGCACCGCGTGGAGACAGCTCCACACCCCGAGGCTGAATTCCTGCAGAGGGACAGTGAGAGCTCAGGCCCACAGCTTTGGCCCACAGCCGGACCTGGAGAGTCCAGCACCCACCTCCCAGAGGGCCACGTCCCAGCTTCATCCCAGGTGCAGGCTCACCTTGGAGCCATCGCTGCCATCCTTCACCTCCAGATTCAGAAACAGTTCAATGAGGCCTGGCTGCGTCTCTACAGCAACCGTGAGGAATTCCAGAATCATGACTTTGATGCGCATATCCTCAATCTTGCTCTGCAGGCGGGTCAGGAAGGCGTCTCGGATGGCAGCCGCATCACTGCCCAGGCAGGCGTACACTGACATGGGCGCCACCTGGCAGAGACCGGGACACACAGGTAGAGCTCCACCTCCAGAAAAACCGCAACAGGCACCTGCAGAAAGGTGCTGAGGAACTCTTGGAAAAGGCCAGAGAGGGAAATACCCAGATGGACAGGTCTGGGCCAAAAGGGACATCACACCAAACTACAGCAAAAGATGCCCCATGATTCCCAGAGAAAATAGTAATCAACATAAAAAGATGCATAACCTCTCTTACGGTTAAATAAATGTAAAGCTTTTTAAAAAAGATAACATTGATTTGCCTATTAGATTAGCAAGGATTAAAAAACTGGTGAAGTCACTGTGGCAAGGATATGAGACTTAGGTAGTATAAACTGTTACATCCTTTCTGGAGGCTAATTTCAAAATATCTAATAGAAATTTAAATGTTCATTTATATCTAACTAATTTTTAGGAATTGTAAACAAAAGTTTACAGAGTTCTGTGGATAGGAATGTTCACTACAGCACTATTTAACAGTAAGACAGAAAATAGCATAAATAAGTTAGGACCCATCCATGCTATGGCACGTCACACAAGAATTAGAGAATGAGGTAGATCCCAGTGTGCCCATACAGCAAGGCTGCAGGATGTGGTGTTAAGTGAAGAAAGCTAGTCACAAAACTGTATGTATCGTGGAATTCTGCTTTGGAAAAGAACAAAAGCTCACACTAAACATTCTTTAATACATAAGCATGGATAAAAAGAAACCTGGAGCAATGTGTACCAATCTGCTCACAGGAATTCTTAGAAAGAGGAGATATTAGAGGAGACCTTAATTTTCTGTAAAAGTTTATCTGTAACATTTAAACAAATATTTTAAAATGAGTATGTATGTCTTTCATAATCAGGAAAAAAAAGTGTGTGTGAATGAGTATGTGTCTATAGGTACATCACTTTAAAAGTCCAAGTCAGTTACATCTCTTAGAAGAAACACTATTCTCAAGCACAAAGTCAGTTTTCTGGGGCTTGGACTTGTTAGGTGGGATCCTACCGTGGCCAGACGTTTCAGCAGCTGGATAGCAAGACGAGGCAGAGCTGGGTCGTGTTTGTGGTAGATGTATTTGGCAAGAACAGCAATAAGGTTGTTCCCATGGGCACCTGAAGAAGTACAGGAAACAGTTCAGACAGCAAAGTATGCCTAGTTCAAGCTCTTAGGAGAGGTTTCTGTTCAGAAAGCTCACATACATGAAGGAATTTACTCTCGAGTACTTGGAGGGCCCAAGCGGATGCAGGTGGCCCTGTCATTCTCTTTCTTCAGTAGCCAAGGGGACAGGCAGGATTGGGGGTAAATAGCTCAGTCCAACTGGAGAAGGCAATGGCACCCCACTCCAGTACTCTTGCCTGGAAAATCCCATGGACAGAGGAGCCTGGTAGGCTGCAGTCCATGGGGTCGCTAAGAGTCGGACACAACTGAGCGACTTCACTTTCACTTTTCACTTTCATGCACTGCAGAAGGAAATGGCAACCCACTCCAGTGATCTTGCCTGGAGAATCCCAGGGAAGGGGGAGCCTGGTGGGCTGCCCGCTATGGGGTCGCACAGAGTTGGACACGACTGAAGTGAGTTAGCAGCAGCAGCTCAGTCCAATACATTAAGAGCAGAATTAGATACACTTTTTAGAAAATAGTCTTTTAACAAACAGGGTAGGAAAAAAGACATCACATTATATACAACATGGCACTAAATGCAAAAAATCATTAAAATCCCAAAATGATACAGCTAGAAAAAGGTCGTAGATGACATCCAAATGCCTACTTGAAAATAAGGAAACTGGGTCCCAAAGAGATTAAATGAGTAGTTTAAAGCCAAAGAGTAATAACAGTCAACACTAACTAGGTACCAGGTTTTACAGGCAGCAACTGAATGTTCATTATGATCTTACAAGGTAGATACTGTGACTATCCCCATTTTATAGACGAGAAATCTGAGGCATAGTTGTTAAAATAAGGTGCCCAAGGTCAAAGCTGGCTGGAGCCAGAATTTTAACCGAGATACTCTGAACGTGTATTCTTTACTATTATTCTATCACCACTGGGAAGCAGACGTAAAGTATGACACAGTCTTATTTCTAAGTCCAACTGGTGATCATTACCGAATTTCAAAAATACTGTTGACCTCTAAAACACAGCCTGCAGTATGTACTTACGGGCAGAAATGCTGCTAATTAGAAGAAAAATACATACCATGCTGTGTGAGAGCCTGTTCCAGAGGGGACACCACATTAGAAGGCGGTTTCAGCCGAATGACATTGTTGGTGACAGAGAACGCCAACTTCACTGTCTTGATCAGCAGCTGGCCCTGGCCCTGGCCCTCTGCCCCATCGCTAGGGTGCCAAATGGAAACCAAAGTTGATTCAGACAACATGACTTCATTCGCAACACATGTGCTCTCATGAATGAGATTCCAACAACAGTCCCAGAGTTCAACAGCTCTAGAGGCCCCAGTCCAAACTAGGGGAGAGGAGGCGCACTCAGCTCCCTTTGCTGTGTGCCAGTCTATACAGCAGCCAGTAGGTTATACAGAGGCTACATCCTAGGAAGAACAGGTTGTCTTTCTTACGCTCCAGTTCTTACAACATGCGGGCACGATAAAGACACATGGGGAAGGTGGAGAGGAAGGCCTACCTGCGGGGCTGAGCAGCCATGACCATGTCGATGGTGTCCACACCGATGCCCATGATATTGATTACTGTCTGTCCTGCTTCCGTGTAGGCCAGGCTGCAGATGCAGAGAGACTGCAGGCTGGGGGTGTGACTGGAAGACAGACACGTTCTGAGTTACCAGGGAGCCACCAAATTTATTACTGGAAGTAAAGGGTATTGTCCTAATCTAACCAACTGGACATCAGTGATACAAATCAGCTCTTTGCCAGAGGAAGCCACTCTGATTTCTTTCCTTAAACAGACCCTGAGAAACCATCTAAATATCCGTCAATTAATGAAAATGCTTACTGAAACAAATCACAATTAATCCATAGAGTGGAATGCATGGAACCATTAAAACAAAACAGATCTGCATGTAGTGGCATGGAAATAAAGTTACAGAAGATTAAGTACAGGCAGAGGGAAAAAAACCTAGAAGACACATGTTAACTTGTTAACAGCCATCTCTGGGAAATAGGGTTATGAAGGGCATCTTGCCCTATTTCTCTATGACATATACACCTTTTGTAAAGATCATAATACGTGTGTGTATAATTTTACTGGGGACAACCTTGTTACCACTTCATTTGCTCTTCTCTCTTCAGAGGGATAAAGGAGAAACAGGCTGGTGGAAGGCAAATCTGAACCCCAAGAGCACTGAGCTCTGGGCCCAACCAAGCTGAGTTCTCTGGAAGAACGAGCCAGCTGTGCAGAGCAGAAGCCCGAGTCTTCCCTTGCAGAGTGGCAGCATCTCAAAGTACCAAGCGCTAGCAATCTCCCCCCTCCTACCTGCTGTGCAGGTCTGTCTCATGGCACAGGTTCAGTATTGAATGAATCAGCTCCAGGATCAGGCAACCTGGACTCCAGAAAAGACATAGGAGTGATGTAACCTCGGGTGATGACCCTTATCCCAAGAAAGAAAGGTGGCCAGGGAGCCTCCCATCTTCGCTGCCCATGTTCTCCTTACCAATCTGTTCTCTCACACCATGGGAGTTGTATCGCCACTTGTGGTAACTTGGCAGCATCTCCTTCAGCACAAACATGACACAAGGCACCAGCCCTTGGCTCTGGGTACTACCAAGCTGCCCCTACAAGAAATCTTGCCGTGAGGGCATATGCCACTTAAGAATAAGTCACTTTACCACTAGAGATTTGACTCCAAGACCACATATCCAAAAGAAACCTGGGCAAACCTTGGCTATCAGTGGGGGGAAAAAACAACAACAACAAACATCAGAATACTCTAGTTCAACTGAATCCAAGTCATAGGTTTCCCCAGAATAGAGAAAGGGACTAAAAAGACAATGTGACAATATCACAAAAGGCACCTACAAGAAAGAGAAGGATGAAGGCTAAACCTGAGCAGGAGAGAGGTCCATCTGAAACACAGAGGATACAAGACTGTTGACAATGGAAAAACCCAGGTTCACTGTCATGATCACCAACCACCCTCTAAATTCTATCCCATCACTCAAGTATCAGAAAGGAGATCTGATCCTCAAAATCCTTTGTCCTAGTATTACTTGTTACCATCAGCTTCCTTATCGTAAAAGTAAGGTTTCTTTATATAAACATATCTACTTCCCTATCTCTACACAGAACCATTTCTATTTAAGCGTTCATTGACTGATTCTTGCAAGCAGCACACGTGCTTAGCGTTCTTCATGTGGAGCCCTCTCAACTCCAAGAGGTAGAGATCATTTATCATACCAGTTCAGAGACGTGCTAAGAAATTTAATACCTGTCCAAGGTCATACAGCCAGTAAGTGGTCAACCTGAAAGGTAAACCTAATTTTGACCCCCAAATCCATGCCACACAAGTATTTTTCAACCAGAGCTGTGATTCATTACCGGATTGTGAGATCAGCTTGTTAGAAAACATCAGAACGCACCTTGCATAGTACAAGCTGTGTCACACTTTGCAACTCCACTTTGTGTGCGCTTAGTCGCTCAGTCGTTTTCGACTCTTGCGACCCCATAGACTAGCCTGCCAGGCTCCTCTGTCCAAGGGATTCTCCAGGCAAGAATACTAGAGTGGGTTGCCGTTCACTTCTCCTGGGGATCTTCCCAACCCAGGAATCGAAGCTCGGTCTTCTGCATCGCAGATTCTTTACTGACTGAGCTATGAGGGAAGCCCCAACTCCATTTTAGAAGTAAACATATGATGTACATACTGGGACATGATGAAATGTGTACATATTATCCTGGGCTTTGTCAGAAATAACTTTATGAAGTCACTGCATTACGCTGTACGGACTCTGAGTATTAAATAAGTTAACAAAGATGAAGCATTTACTATAAAGTCAGGCACACAATAATCAGGACACAGAGACTGCTATCACTGTAACTTCAGGACAACTGTTAGGCCTGTAAACAAATGACTACAGTAACGGGATATAGGAAAATTATTTCAGATGCTTCTATCTGATGAGATTTTACCTTCACAAGAGTGGTGATCAAGCGCAGAAAGGCAACAGTGACCCCATACTCGCCCTGGGGCTGTTCACTATTCATCAAGAGGTTTCCATACCCACCAGCATTCATCCCCTCAGCACTGGGAAAAAACAGAGGGACAAAGGGGAAAAAAATAATGGGATGCTTTCAATAAACTGTAAATTCAATTTCAATAAACTGTAATAATTCCTGTTATTGTCTCGATGACTTGGGCATAAAATGAAAAAGCCCTGCAAAGGAATTAATCAAATCTAGGGTACTTATTAACCAGGGGAAGCATTAAGGACTTTACTGATATACAACCTCAAAAGTGAAAAATCAAATAAACATGAAGCAAGCATGTTTGTCTCATTAGCAAGAGAGAGCAAGAAGAGAACGCTCAGGTAGTGAGATGGAGCCTGTGTGTTAATAAATGGTGCATCAGCAAGCTTGCGTGGCCATGAAACACAGAGAAGTACAGAGTGACCTCAGCTTAAAAAGGGGAAGTTGAGCCTCTGGATCCAGACACCCCTGGATTCTCTAGACTAGAAAGTTAACTTCCACATACCTAAGGTGGTTGCTGCTGGATGAGAACTACCTCTCTCCCTCAGCTTTAAAGACTGACCCACATCAGTGCTCGCCTAAGGAAAGAGCCTCTGTGCCCCAAGTCCCATCACCTTCTTCGCCTCATCCTGACTCATTTCTGGTGAGAGGACTGAAAAGGCAAGCAGCAGAATACAAAGGCTCTGAGAAGCACCTTTAAAACTAATGAAGCTAGCTGAGATCTGAAATGTAAGGGATACTCCCCGGGAATACACTCTACCCCCAAGACCTGGCTCACCTGATCATCTGACTCATGCTGGAGACCTGGTGGGCCACGAAAGGCAAGAAGCCTGTGTGAAGAAGATCAGTCCAGACCTGGAGAGGGAAAAGAAGAGTCGAGTGTCTGTGGTGTGTCTTCAGGTATATGCCATGCGTGACATTTTTGGGCTGTTAGGAAGACTGTGTCTCACCTTTGCTGGGTTCCGGGCAGCCAAAACAGTCAAGCAATTGACGCAAGAAGCGATGACATCCACAGGCGGGGAGATCACTGTTGTTAACCTGGTTGGAGAACAGTACATTGCACTCAGTAAAATGAATAAAGTGACTTGTTCCATCACAAGTATTTTCCAGTCCTCTCTCCCCAGGTCCCTCCTGGCAGCAGGAAATGAAAATAGGAAATCCCTCTGCTGTGGACAGATATCACACCAGGGTTTCCCACCATGGGCTGCGTGCAGCCTCTGACCCAGTGGGAGGGACCAGATACTGACCGCTGCAGCAGCATGTAGATGCGGGACGTGATGGGCAGGAGACAGTCTGCTATCGACAGGTCTGTACTGATGACCTTATGGACCAGGTCGATGATGGGTTTGACCCGCTGGCAGTGCTGAATCACATCTGAGGGGGAAAAGTTGTGATCTCAATGAAAACAACTCCTTTAAGATCACTGAATAGTCTCTGAGACCCAGATAAATGATGCTAATCACAACCTGGAAAGTTCTGAATCTTATCTTGAAAGTTTCTGCCTTCCAAATCCTCTAACCATGACCATTTTTCTTCTCACAGCGATCGCTCTCTGAGCTGAGCTCACCTGCAGTGGAAACGACATGCAGCAGCATCTCAATCTCGCAGGTGAAGAGGGTCCAGCTGCTATACGAGTATTCCCAGCGCACCAGGTAGGCCCTATCGTCCAGCATCACTTGGCCCACGGTGCCTTGAGGTATGCGAAGGTTGGTCTGACCCCCTAAAGAAGAAAGAGAAATTAGTCTACTAGGAAGAGGAGATTCCTATGACAGACAGCAATATCTAATCCCACAGAGATGTACAGACTCTCTTCTTAGTACCCACTACTGTTACAGCTTTTTGCATTAAAAAGGGACAAAAACAAAAGCTCTCAACTGTCATAGGGGAAGTGAGTCTTTCCACGTGTCTGAAAAACAATCGAGTGCAGAGTGGTTCTCCACTCACATGATGACTATAGGAAGACCACCTTACAGGACAGCAGGTGCCCAGGTCACCAGGTAAGTCACTAGCGATGCAAAGATTAGAAGAGTAAGGCTGTGCCTCCCACATTTTATTCCTTGAGCATGTGGAATATACAAGTGCTTACAACTGTTAACAGGTTACTCTCACATGCTGCCAGCAGGAAAGGAAATTGCTGTTTTCCTACAACTTAATTCAACACAATCGAAAGCCTTTGACAAAATTCAACATCCATTTATGATAAAAACTCTCCAGAAAGCAGGAATAGAAGGAACATACCTCAACGTAATAAAAGCTATATATGACAAACCCACAGCAAACATTATCCTCAATGGTGAAAAATTGAAAGCATTTCCTCTAAAGTCAGGAACAAGACAAGGGTGCCCACTTTCACCATTACTATTCAACATAGTTTTGGAAGTTTTGGCCACAGCAATCAGAGCAGAAAAAGAAATAAAAGGAATCCAAATTGGAAAAGAAGAAGTAAAACTCTCACTATTTGCAGATGACATGATCCTCTACACAGAAAACCCTAAAGATTCCACCAGAAAATTACTAGAAATAATCAATGACTATAGTAAAGTTGCAGGATATAAAATCAACACACAGAAATCCCTTGCATTCCTATACACTAATAATGAGAAAACTGAAAGAGAAATTAAGGAAACAATTCCATTCACCATTGCAATGGAAAGAATAAAATACTTAGGAATATTAAAAAAAAAATTTTTTTTCTACCATTTTTCTCAAATTGTGGTAAAAAAAATAGATAAAATTTACCATTTTAACCATTTCTAAGTTGCCAGGCCAGTGGCATTACGTACATTCACATGGTTATGCAACCCTCACTACCATCAACCCAAAGATCTGTTTTCATCATGCAAATCTGAAATTCTGTACCCATTAACCTGTAATCTCCATTATCCCAGCCCCCAGCCCCTGTCAGCTACCATTCTATTTTTTGTCACTATAAATTGAACTACTCTAAGTACCTCATATGCATGGAATCCTACAGTATTTAACCTTTCCGGACTGTTCTACTTCATTTAGTACCGTGTTTTCAAGGTTCACCCATGTTATACATAGCATGTGTCAGAATTCCTTTTCTCTTTAAGGCTGAATAATACTCTCCAAATTTTGGCTCCTAAGAAAACTTGGTGTCTTATCTATATATACTGCATTTTAGAAAATCCATTTCATCTGTCAGTGGACATGTATTTAAAAATTTTATTGCATACACCCTTTTACCCAGCAGTCCCACTTTAGGGATTCTATGTACTAAAAAGTAAAACCACCAGGACATAAAGGTATATGTCCCCAGAGAAGCACTGTTTGTAGTGGCAAAAACCTGACATAGCCTAAATGTCCTCTAGAAGGTGAAAGATAAAAAAATATGAAACTTCAAGAATAATTATATAGTTACTAAAAAGAATGAGTCAGATCTACATGTAATAAAATCGATTTGCAGAGAACCTGTGAGAGAACACAGAGATGTGTCAGAGGATATACACCACACGGAACAGTAACCATCTGATGAGGATGGGCCTGAAAAGATTCGAACATTTAAAAACATAGCTCTGCGCTGTCTCCTTTGTTATAATGAACAAGCACTATTTCTGAAGTAACACGATCAAATGATGTAAAACAGTAAGAAACCAATAATTTATCAGGAAATCAACAAGCACAGTGGAGGAGAGGATCCACTTTAAAGGTACCTGCCATGAAACATTAAAACAGCAGTCAGGTCAACACAGACGCCGTGGAAGAGGCTACTGAGTCAGGGTCATCTGTCTCTCTCACCTAGAGGGTAAAGGAGTTTGGGTGTTTGCCTCCGCCAAAGGGTTCCATCTTCGTGGGAGATCACATCATGGGGCTTGTGCTTATAGAGTTCATTGTAGAAAGACATCTTATCCAAGAAACTATACACCTGCCAACACACAGGAACAAAAAACAAAGAGCTATACATTTACTGAGGGACATTTAAGGGGCCTCCCATCTGCTTTTCTGCTCTTTTAGCCAGACTGTGTATGTGCTGACTCTCAAAATTCCTACAGAGCCATCCCTAGGACTCTTCTGAGACTTGCCTCAGCACTCCTTGTGAAGTCAAACCCTTCTTATTCTTTAACGCCCAACTCAAGGACCCTCTCACTCCACAGACCGCTGTCTCTCCTGAACAGTATGGTCTTGACCACTCAGATGACATAAATTACATACCACTTGGCTTTATGGTTCTTATTTAGTCACTAGGCTATGTCCAGCTCTTGTGACCTCATGGACTATATAGTCCACCAGGCTCCTCTGTCCATGGGATTTCCCAGGCAAGAATATTAGAGAGGGTTGCCATTTCCTTCTCCAGGGAATCTTCATGACCCAGGGATCAAACCCAATCCCCTGCATTGGCAGGCAGATTCTTTACGGCTGAGCCACCAGGGAAGCCCACCTAGCTTTACTACTTAATTCTTATATCCATTATTCTCTTCTAACTAGATATTAAGGAACTTCACATTTTGTCTTACTCCCACAATATCTATAGGTAGATACTTAATAGGTACTCAAGAAAATTTAATTTTATAGAACTGAGGAACTATCATCAGCATTTTTCATTCAACTGCAGACTAATTCTTGCCATGGCAGTGGAACTGCAACGTGAAAAGCAAAAAGGATTTCTAAAAAACATCTCCCATTCTATTTAGGCATCTAACTGAATAACCTACCTTCTTAGCAGTAGACTTCCCTGATACAAGGGCTCGAAGCAACTGCAGGAGTGGAGACAGGAGATGGGGAAACATTCCACATACACTGTCCAGAATGATCCCGAGACCAGAGGTTGGTTCCTATGGCAGAAGGGGAGAAGTCACTGACCTTCATGTTATCCAGAAATTAACACATCTCTGAACTGCCCAGCAACCATAAGAAAATATAAAATAAATCCTTTTCTTTAGGTAGACGGCATTTCTCTAATAATTTAAAACTTCCATGTTAAACATCCAGTGAAAGAGGCTTCAACAACTGAGTGAGACCCTGAAGGGAGACTACTGCTGCCTGCAGTGACCTCTGCTAGGAATCCTCGCCACAGGAAAACACAATGTAGCTGTACATGATCTGCTTCCACTGATATGAAAAGCACCCACAGCCTGTCAGCAGTTAGCACCACACGTGAGCATCATATCCTAATCTGCATTTTGTTTCCCACCACCTCAGGAGAAAGAGGGTGCAATACACAGGCAAAGCATTCAGGCCATAGTTCCAAGAGAAACATTTATTCATCACCTGGGCCTTGAGGCTTGAGGCTGCTGTCAATGCTAAGACTAAATACCAGTGAGAAACTGTTCTCTCCAAAGCCGAATCCTCACCCTAACACATAACAGTACTCTGAGAATTTCTAAGACAGTTACAATCACCCAATGGTATGTTCAGGAATTAGAGCACTACTGGTGTCTGAGACTCTTGATGTGAAAAAAAGACTTGGTGGGTAGGAGAGAGGACACACTGGCTAATAATGTGGACTAGGGACTCAAGTCAGATAGAACTACATCTTGACCCTATCTAGCGGTGGTGACTAGCTCAGGCAAGTAACTTTCCATCTCTGAGCATCACATTTCCCCACACACAAAATTGGATGATATTATCTAATTTATCAACTTTTGTATAGATTACATGAGAAAACAGACCTAAAAGCTTAGTCTAAGAACTAAAACAAATTCTGCTACAGAGAACACCACAGCCTGACTCCCTCTGACATACTTACTGTTCCCCAGAACAGTTCTGGGAGAGAAGGGTCTGCCAGGACTTCACATGCTGTGTCAATTACATCCTGTTGAGGAGGGAAGAAAATGGCTTACTTTTCCTGGTTGAACCAGTCTTTTTTTTTTTTTTAGCTGCATTCTATTAAAATAAAAACATGGGAGGAGAGTTCAGGATGGGGAACACATGTAAAAAAATAAAAATAAAAAAATAAAATTAAAATAAAATAAAAACATGAATAATACCTTCATATAGTATGTCAGAAAGAATTCTGGGGTTAAAAAGTAAGGAATTGTAAGATGGTAAGCAAATTAACCTTTCTGAACTTCAAACTCTAACAGGGTGAAAATATTACCTGCCTCACAATGTTGTCCTAAGGATTAAATGTTAAGATCATGTACATGGAAACAAACTGCAAATCTTACAATGCATGTAAATGAGAGGTATTACTAGGCCCAGCTTAGCTGAACCACACCCCCACCCACTCTGTCCGTGGAAAAATTATCTTCTACAAAAGCGGTCTCTGGTGCCATAAAAGTCTGGGATGCTGCTCTAGGGAACTAGTGGATGGAGACAATGATGTGGTTTGTGGATACCATAATTAACAGCACAGCTACAGACTAAACGAAATCTGACATACTTATCAGCCAATAATATATAGATCTATTTAGATCCTAATACAAACTTATGATAAACTTATGACATTTACAACGAGAAATTTGAGTCCTACCTTATTTGAAGATATGTTTTCCTAGATATGATAAAGGTTGTGAAGCTTCACTAAAATATGTGTATAAAGCAAATACTGTCCAGGATTTGCTTCAAAATAACCAAGGAGGTGGGAGGGAGGTTCAAGAGGGAAGCGATATATGTATACCTATAGCTGATTCATCTTGCTGTATGGCAGAACCCACTGTAGTGTAAAGTAATTATCCTCTGAAAGAAAAGTAACCAAGGAGGGAAGGGGCAGAAATGAGTACAATCAGCTGTCCATCGATCATTTGGAAGCTGGTGATGGAGCATGAGGGTTCATTACACAAATCTGTCTCCTTCAGTATATCTTTAAAATATTTCATTTTTTAAAAATACTGCACAAGAATATTTATTAGCATCCATGGATGTTTGGGACAAATGCACTACAGAGTAAAAAATTAGGTTGTAGAACAGTATATAGATGGTGATTCCATTTCTAAAGAACTACTATATTTTTACATTTGGAAGGGAATATATCAAACTGTTAACACAGGTTATTCTGTGTGGTGGGCTTACAGTTTTTTCTTTTTATCAGCACTTCCTGACTTTTTAATCATTAATATGCATCTTTTTATAATATAGTAAGTGGAAAAAACAGCAATAAACAGCAAATTGTACTTGAAGTATATGGGTCTGTGTTATATCAGCTCCAAAGGAGTATTTTAGGAAGAAGACTGCAAGCTGGGCAGTGTAGACAGTCTCATGAAAGCCAGACACTGACCTGCTGATTGCCCAGGGTGTGCAGCTCCAGGGAGGTCAGGACAAAAGAAAGGAGTCCGTAGACACACATGCAGGCAGTGCTGGTGGTACACTGTAACGACAAGGGGTCGGGGGAGCTCTGAGTAGCAGCACTCTCCTCTAGGCTCGGCGTGATCCCATCACATTAATGCAGTCTCTCTAAACAAATGGGAAGAGTACCTGAGGCTTCACAATTTTCCTAACTTGGTCCCAAAATCAGGAAGACAAAGGAAGAAAAGAGAAAGCAGAAGCTATACACATTACAGTACAGACAAGAACATCACAAGGGAACCCTTTTCAAAATGATCAAAGTTTTCGTAGGGAGGAAAACCACCTCCAGCCTACAAAAAGGATAGAGTCTCTATGTGCTGGTAGGAATGAAGCAGCTGCCTCAACTGTCACTGAGATATATCAACCAGCGCCAACAAGTTGGCTAAGGTTTCATTCAGCATGTCAAAACAAGCTGATTAAACCATGCCACTCAAACTAAGCCCCAACACAAGACTCAAAAAGAATTTCTAATTCATCCCATTACAGTTGAATGAATAAGCCCTCTCCAAAGATTTATCCAGTCACTATGACCAAAGTTGTAAGAGATACTTAGTGGCACAGCATAACACGATGGCAAAGGGTCAGAGAAGGTTCAAGCGGGACCCACCAATTCACTGTTCCTGTGGGCAAACACCATCCCTTCTCAGTTTCAATTTCCTAACCCGTAAAACAGGGTAATAATTCCCAATACACAGAAGTGTTGTGAGGATGAAACAAGATACTGCGCAGAAAATGCTGAGAACAATGTCTATCACAATAAAGGCTCTATAAAGGTTACAAAGTTATCATTGTTATCCCCGTCACTGACAGTCATTATTACTACAATGATGATTCATCAACGAGCATCCACCCTGCTCTTTGCCCATTCGCATGCTCACGTCATTTCCCCCACTGGCCAGCGAGCGGAGCAGTCGGGTCAAGTACTGAAAGACGTTCAGTTGGATGGCTGTCCCCCCTATCTTCCGGACCACGCTGCTTGTCTCTTCTGGATTCAGGGTGTGACGGAGGAGGGCCCATGCCAAAAGCACTGGGGCATGATGCGGAATGTCCCCAAAGGTCAACATCAAACGGTCCATATCCTAATCAAAAGAGGATACATCCATGTCACTTAACACAAAGGGTCAAGACTCTCACAGAGGATCTTTCACCATGCTTAGTAAGTCGTCCATCTGTCTAGGGTGCCCCTCTCTCCCATTCTAACATTTCACTCTCCCCAAGCCCCCAGCCACTTCATTAATAAGAGCCCTCAATTACTCTTCCCTTTACCCACAATTCTCTCTAGATTTTAAGTTGTGTCAATTTAAGATGATAAAATATATGTTCAAATGGAAACTCCTAGAAAAATGTTCCTGATCCTTCCAGAACTTTCTCAGATCTCTCATTTTCTATCTTTCTGTCCATCCTGTCTGTTCTTTCCTATTCCTCTTTCACATGCTGCATAAACGCATACACCCAAGGTTCTGTCCTTGGGCCCCTTTTGTCCTTCTATCATCTCCCTGAGGGACTCTACTCATTCTCACAGATTGAACTATCACCTCTGTGCAAATATTAATAAATCTCAGATTTCTTCCAAATCCAATGAACTGCTTTTTAAAAACCACGTATTCATTACACAGCTGGCCACGCCGGGACTCAGCGGCCGCACACAGGACCTTGACTTTTCGCTGTGGCAGGTGCTAGCTTTAGTTGCAGCATGTGGGACCTTTAGTTGACTCAGGTGCAGTTCCCTGACCAGGGAGTGAAGCCGGGTCCCTTTGCCCTGGGTGCCTGGGAGATTTAGTCACTGGACCACCAGGGAAGTCCCTTAATTAACAGTGGAGAACCACAAACTCCACAATAAGGAAAATTTTATGTGGCAATATAGTTGAGTGATTAAAAGCTTACTACTAACTACATAAACAGTCTGAAAAAATAAGGCTGTTTCAAGTTCACCTGACAAATAAGTCCATCCTGGGCAAACTGGTGCAGTTCTCTTCTGTCATCCAAAGCACACTTATGCAAGGATTCAATGTCCATGCCTTCCACCAGAATAAGGGCACTGAAGTAGCTGGAAAAAAAACAGTGTCATGGTGTCATACATGCTACTCTGAACCTCAACGGAGAATAAGGCAAAATGTAAGACACTTCAGCGTCAAAAACACTGAGTTATTTTACCTTCTTTTTTCATATTCAAGACTTCTAAACTCAGTAGGTATTTTACACTTCCAGCACATCTCAATTTGACCAGATATATTTTACTTTTTGGCTATACCACATGGTTTGCAGAATTGTAGTTGGCCAGCCAGGGATTGCACCCGAGTCCTCAGCAGTTTGAGTGCGGAATCCTAACCTCTGGACCACCAGGGAATTTCTGTGACCAGCCTTATTTTATATTATTTTAGTTTTAACTTTTATCTTTAAATTTTATTTATTTTTGGCCGCATTGTGCAGCACGCAGGATCTTAGTTCCCTGACCAGGGATCAAACCTGTGCCCCCCTGCAGTGGAAGCATAAAGTCCTAACCACTGCTCCACCAGGGAGGTCTACCAGCCATGTTTTAAATGCTTGATAGTCTCATGTGGCTTCTGCCCACCAAAGCACAGATCCGGTACAAAATGTTTCTACAGCCAACAACTGTATCTAGCCCAGATCAACTCACTGGTCAAATGTGTATCTTTGTTCATAGAGGGAATAGGCTCAAAATGTGGATTTATCCATTTCCATAAAATCTAAAACTCTATATACACTATGACCTCAAAGAGGGCAGGGAACACACCTGTCCTATTTATCACTGTTTTCTTAGCACTTGCACAGTGCTTGGTCTATAAGTTGCTCAATGGATTTTTCACAAAACGAAACGATGAACCCTAGATGAAAAACAGTAAGTAATAGACTAGAAAGCGATACTTGTTTTGAGAAAAGATATCCCTCTCAATCCAAGTATTTATTCCCTGAATGACCTGCAAAGTGGTAGTACACTCATCTATTTCCCCAGCCATTAAGTGAAAAAGTATCTAGCCCCGCCCCCACCCACTCACAAGACCACTCTAATGTCAATGCTCTAAATACTGAATAAGTTCTAAGACTTCAATTCATTCACACTTACCCAATCCGATCCACAAAAGGATCCATGGTCTCATCTACCAGGTGCCTGTTAGTCTGCCTACTACCAAATCCTTGCTCTTTAAACATCTTGGTTAACACCAATAGGTCACTAGGTGCCATCTCAAAGTATGCATAATATAGGAAAATAATTTCTAGCAGCATGGACTGCTCCCGAAGGCACTGAACAAACCAGCGAGACACCTGGCGCTCAGTCTGCAAAACCAATGAAGAAAAGTGAGTGGGAGAGAGATGAAGTCAGATTTTAAACACATTTGAATCCTTAAAGTTATTTTTATTAGGTAATACATGTATAAAAATAAGATTAAAAAAAAGTCTTCTCCCTACAATTTCTGTTGCCCAGGTATCCAAATCTATCCCCAGAGGCAACCACTGTTGGAGGCATCTGTCTTTCCTTCCGGCAATATGCCATACACTTTCATTCATTCAGACTAGTGGCTGCTGGGGGCCAGGTGTCACAGACTAACAGCAAACTTCCTAGGTAGACAGAAATGTTCTGTATATTGATCACGAAGGTGGTTAGGGCATATAACCATATACAACTGCCAAAACTCAAAATGAGTGAATTTTACTGATGCGAATTATACCTGAATAAAGCTGGGAGATGCTACAGATTACTCACTTCAAAATGTAAGTGTGGATGCATTTATGAAATAAACTCCAAGTGAAACTACTAGGTCAAGCGATACGTGCTTTTCCATTTTTAGATATCATCATAGTGTTTTCCACTGAAAAATACACAAATTCAAACAGTAAAATATAAGTGCCCATTATCCCAACTGTTGGATGTGAGTGTTTTATATGTTCATATCATTTGCCTGTTTTTTCTTCAGTTTTGCTTACTGATTTATAGGCATCCTTTCTATTTTAAGAACCCTTTGTGCTATGAGTTTGTCTTTTGACTTTACTTATAGCACTATTTTTGGCGTTTTGCCTTGTAAAAGTTTTTGATTTGATGTTGCTGAGCTTATCTTTTAACAGCTTTTGAGTTTTACTTTTAAAAGTCTTCTCCACTCCCCATAAAAACAAAATCACCTCCCATGTTTCTTCTAGTACTTCTATGGTTGAATTTTTAAATTTTAAATCATTGATCCCTCTCTGGTTTTCCTCTGGTAGAAGGAATGAGAGAAAGAGAAATAATAGATTTTTCTCCAGATGGTTACCCAGTAGTTCCAACACTATTGATCTGAATAACTTATTAATTAATTCAAAATGTCACCTTTACCATACACTAATTTCCTATCAGCATTTGGTCCATACTAGACATTTTACTTACTATGTGCTAGTCTTCAGTCTATTTACTCATGTACCAATGCCATCTTTAAATTATTTTAGTCTTATTTATAATAAAATTAATCTTCCTTTCTCAAAAATTTCCTGGTTACTGTTACTTACTGTATTTTTCAAATAAATTCTAGAACCATATGTCTAGTTCCAAAATAAAAGGCAAAGCAAATACTTGTTAGTATTTCTTCTAGAATCACACTAAATTTATAGGTAAAAATAAGGCCTGACACTCAGTGCTGAGTTTTCATTTTCAAGAGTGTGCCATGTCTTTCCATTTGGTTGATATTCCTTTTAGCATTTTAAAGTTCTATTCACTTAAATTCTGGATTGTCATAAGCTTATTCCTGAGAAATTTATGCTTTTGTTCTGTAAGTGAGCCCTTTTCTTCAATTAAATACTTTAAATAATTACTGTCTATATTTTGGCTGAATTGTTTTAATAAACATGTACTGTTTTCAAAACATAAAAGATTATATTCTAATTTATAAATCTATAAATGCAGATTGGTTTAAGACTTAGGATAAAGCAATTAGACTCAATGTCATACACTTAATAGATGAGGATAATGAAGATGAAATCTTGGGTTGAGAGTTTCATTAACCATTAAAAGAATATTTCAGGTAAGAAAAAAAAATTAATTGGATTGACAAAGTCAAAAGAAAAGTCCAAATTAAGTACCATAGTTAATGTTGTGATTCATATGACATCTTCAAACTTTTCTAAAGAGTGATAATCTATAAATGTTTTAAGTTAGTAAGTAAATAAATAATATAACCTAGAGCTGTATAAGCAAAGATACACAATTCTCCAGAGTTACAGGAGGGTCCAATAACCACATACCATGAGGTTTCCATGTGTCTCCCACGTTGGTGCTTCAGTTTTATAAAGCTCTTCAAACTGCTGTCTATATTTTGTAACTAGCTCCTTTTCCAATTTATCCACACAGTCGGCATATTCAACCTTAAAAAAATTCAAAACAGGGTAACTTGCATCTTTTGTAAAAGGTAAATATTCAAATGAACAGAAATATGAATAAATTATTTAAAAAAGGACTAAATTTTACAGGGTCAAGAGAACCAAGAGGACTAAATGGGCTTACCCTATAGGGGTGTCTTTCATCTTGGAAATAAGTGAGAAGGTGTAAGACACAACGAAGAATACAGGTTCTTTCTTCATAGTAATAATCTGCAATCTGGGAAGAACCCAAAGATTCAAAATCAGTTACTCACCTCTGCATAGAAGATATTCAATTTTAAATTTACTGACAAAGAAATCACTTAAAAATGTGAAAGAAGTTCCTAAAAAACTGCATATATAATTCCTTGAACTATATAAGAAATTACAGAAATGCAAACAGTGTTAAGCCAAAAAAGCAAAAGATCTTCTTGAACTAGGATACAAGTGAAGTCATACAAGATAAAAGGAATTATTTAATAATAAAAATAAGTTGTCTAGCATGATTTCTTAGTTCAGCATTCAAGTAACAAATAATGCTATAAACTGACAGGCCAAATACATGAAAGCATACATAAAAATATCACTAGTGTATGTCCTAATTGCTTGCAACTGATGTACTCAGTTCTCATTAAACAGGAAACTACTTCAGAATTCATGGTCAAATTCCATGTTAAAATGAGATTCTATGCCCACTCTCACCATTTCTAGTCAACACAGGATTGAAAGTCCTAGCCACAGCCATCAGAAAAGAAAAAGAAAAGGTATCCAAATTGGAAAAGAAGTAAAACTGTCATTATATGCATCTGACATGATCCTATATATAGAAAACCCTAAGGATTCCACACAAAAACTACTGGAACTGATAAACAAATTCAGCAAGGTAGCAAGATACAAGATTAACATAAGAAATCTACTGTGTTTCTTTACACTAACAATGAAATTATCAGGCAGGGAAAGTAAAAGAAAAAACCCTTTTAAAACCACAACAAGATAATCAACAAGGATCTACTATATAGCACAGGGAACTCTACTCAATATTCTATAATAACCTATGTGGGAAAAGAACATGAAAAAGAATGGATATATATGTATTCATATAACAGCAAGAAGAGATAAGAAAGCCTTCCTCAGGGATTAGTGCAAAGAAATAGAGGAAAACAATAGAATGGGAAAGACTAGAGATCTCTTCAAGAAAATCAGAGATACCAAGGGAACATTTCATGCAAAGATGGGCTCAATAAAGAACAGAAATGGTGTATGGACCTAACAGAGGCAGAAGGTATTAAGAAGAGGTGGCAAGAATACACAGAAGAACTATACAAAAAAGATCTTCACAACCCAGATAATCACGATGGTGTGATCACTCACCTAGAACCAGACATCCTGGAATGAGAAGTCAAGTGGGCCTTAGGAAGCATCTCTACAAACAAAGCTAGTGGAATGATGGAACTCCAGTTGAGCTATTTCAAATCCTGAAAGATGTTGTGTCAAAGTGGTGTACTCAATATGTCAGCAAATTGGAAAACTCAGCAGTGGCCACAGGACTGGAAAAGCTCAGTTCTCATTCCAATCCCAAAGAAAGGCAATGCCAAGAATGCTCAAACTACTGCACAATTGCACTCATCTCACACACTAGTAAAGTAATGCTCAAAATTCTCCAAGTCAGGCTTTAACAATACATGAACCTCCAGATGTTCAAGCTGGTTTTAGAAAAGGCAGAGGAACCAGAGATCAAATTGCCAACATCTGCTGGATCATCGAAAAAGCAAGAGAGTTCCAGAAAAACATCTATTTCTACTTTATTGACTACGCCAAAGCCTTTGACTGTGTGGATCACAATCGACTGTGGAAAATTCTGAAAGAGATGGGAATACCAGACCACTTGATCTGCCTCTTAAGAAATCTGTACACAGGTCAGGAAGCAAGTTAGAACTAGACATGGAACAACAGACTGGTTCCAAATAGGAAAAGGAGTACATCAAGGCTGTATACTGTTACCCTGCTTATTTAACTTATATGCAGAGTACATCATGAGAAACGTTAGGCTGGATGAAGCACAAGTTGGAATCAAGATCGCCAGGAAAAATATCAATAACCTCAGATATGCAGATGACACCACCCTTATGGCAGAAAGCGAAGAACAACTAAAGAGCCTCTTGATGAATGTGAAAGAGGAGAGTAAAAAAGTTGGCTTAAAGCTCAACATTCAGAAAACTAAGATCATGGCATCCAGTCCCATCACTTTATGGCAAATAGATGGGGATACAGTGGACACAGTATCAGACTTTATTTTTCTAGGCTCCAAAATCATTGCAGATTGTGACTGCAGCCATGAAATTAAAAGACACTTACTCCTTGGAAGAAAAGTTATGACCAACCTAGATAGCATATTGAAAAGCAGAGACATTACTTTGCCAACAAAGGTCCGTCTAGTCACGGCTATGGTTTTTCCAGTAGTCGTGTATGGATGTGAGAGTTGGACTATAAAGAAAGCTGAGCGCGGAAGAATTGATGCTTTTGAACTGTGGTGTTGGAGAAGCCTCTTGAGAGTCCCTTGGACTGCGAGGAGATACAACCAGTCCATTCTAAAGGAAATCAGTCCTGAATAGTCATTGGAAGGACTGATGCTAAAGCTGAAACTTCAATACTCTGACCACCTGATGCGAAGAACTGACTCATTGGAAAAGACCCTGATGCTGGGAAACATTGACAGCAGGAGGAGAAGGGGACAACAGAGGATGAGATGGTTGGATGGCATCAGCGACTTGATGGACATGAGTTTGAGTAAGCTCTGGGAGTTGGTGATGGACAGGGAGGCCTGGCGTGCTGCAGTCCAACGGGGTCACAAAGAGTCGGACACGACTGAGTGACCGAACTGAACTGATAACTGAATCACTGTGCTGTACACCTGAAACTAACACAATATTGTACATCAACTAATCTTCAATGTAAAATTTTCTAAAAAATTAATAAAAAATCACACCAAAAAAATAAAATACTCAGGAACATACCTTACCAAAGAGGTGAAAAACTTATAAGCTGAGAACTATAAAATATGAAACACTGATAAAGGAAATTGAAGATGATTCAAAGAAATAGAAAGATATTCCATGCTCTTGGACTGACAGAGTTAATATTGTTACAATGGATTCTTTACTGTCTAAGCAACCAAGGAAGCCCATTAAAATAGCAATACTATACCAAAACAGTCTACAGATTTAATGAAATCCCTATGAAATTACCCATGACATTTCTCAAAGAAGTAAAACAAATAATACTGAAATGTATATGGAACCATAAAAGACCCAGAATTGCCAAAGCAATTCTGAGGAAAAAGAACAAAACTGGAGGCATAACATTCCCAAGTTTCAGACAATACTGCAAAGCTACAGTAAGCAAACAGCGTGGCATTAGGACAAACACTGACATATGATCAATGGAACAGATTAGAGCCCAGAAATAAACCCACGCATCTACAGTCAATCTTCAAAAAAGGAGGCAAGAATATACGATGATGAAAAGAGAGTCTCTTCAGCAAGTGGTGTTGGGAAAGCTGAACAGCCACGTAAATCAAGTTAGAAGTTACAATACTTCCTCATACCACACTCAAAATGACATAAAGACTTAAATATAAAATAAGATACCGTAACAACTCCTAGAATAGAACAAAGGCAAAACATTCTCTGATGTAAATTGTAGCAATGTTTTCAACACTTAGATCAGTCTCCAAAGGCAACAGAAATAAATCAAAGCAAAAATAAACAAATAGGACCTAAGCAAAGTCACAAGCTTTTGCACAGCAAAGAAAATCATAAACAAAATGAAGACAACTTTGGAGGTTGGGGGAGATAAATTAAAATATTCAAATTAGTCCTACTGCATTTAGACCTAGAGTAAAAATATCCATGGACCAGTTCCCATTCCCAGTGGCTGATGAATCTGTTATGGAAAAAGGCTTCAGTCGGGTCCAGCGGAAAGCCTCGTTTCACAGATGAATTAATGAGCTTCTGCATTACGACATCAATGCTTACTCAACAAGAAGTCAAAGTGCTCAGGAGAACTCGGTCAAGCAGCTGTTGCCCAAGTTTACATCAAAGAATGGAAATGGTGACTAGCACTGACCTTCAGGATTAAGGCCTGGCTCTGCCTCTCATCTTGCAGCACCGTCTGAAGGAAGAAAGGGCAGTCAAAGAGCTATCTTATAAGAAAAATCAATTAACAAAGAAAAAGGTAAGCATCTTCACCTTATCCTTCAAGACTAAAACTGCTCATTCATGTCTGGATATGTTTTTTACCGAAGTATATCCAAGTCTGTGCTTAAATTCCTGCCGCTGTCCTCTGGCCTCAGTTTTCTCATATGAAAAATCAGGGGTTGGAAAGGCTAGACGTTGTCTCAGGTCCTTTTCAGCTCAGACACCCTGTGATTCTATGCTTAACACATTAATCTTTGGCCTTTCAACCCCTCCACATCTGAGGACGGACACCAACTTAAGCATATGTCTTTTCAAGTTTACAAGGTTTTTCCTGAGAATGGCTGTATCTAATCACCCATCTCTGCTGCAGAGAACTGGTACCAAAACTATATGAAGTGTCTAAAATCAACAAGGAAGAGGATAAATGCAGGAGAAGGCAGCTGGACATAACTACAAACCTTTAGTGAGTCCCGAGTACCTCTGTAATCCTCTTGAAGGTAACACTGGAGTAACTGCACACTCTGTTCTTCATCAAGACCCTACAAACAGAAGCCATAAGGGAGGAACAGTCACCTCGGGTCAGAAACCACAAGGAGTATGCAAAGCAACCTAAAGTTCTGTCCTCTGGAATGAACACAGAACTTGAATAAACAAAAATTCTTTTAAAAGATTTCATAAACGTAACGATTTTAACTCAATAGGAGAAAAAAGGAGCAGCCACTGATGTGCAATTTACATGCCAATTAAATTTACATGTCAGAAACAACCGTGCTTATTCACCAAGCACATTAACATAGCAGGAGGCATGATCTGGGTTTCCAAAATTAAAAGGAAGCAGCTATGTATTTAAATACAATCTAGTCAACTTGAAGAACACCACAAGCATGCTGAAGGCGACTCTATGATGTGCAGTAAACAGGGTCAGGCAACTTGACTTGTGGCTTTTAGCAAGAAGAGTTGCTACCTGAGCATTTTTGAAATATAATATGCTCTAGTTAACTCTAAAACTGAATTAAACTGAATTTTCACCAACAATCACTAACAGTAAAACCATGCATATCCACCTTTCAGGTAATAAACTGAAGCCAGTGCTAATTTTTACTCACCAAAAACTTGCTGATTCTTAAACCCAGTTCCTTCAGTGGTGAAGCTACATCTTTACTAGCTTTCACTTTTTCAGCTGAACTTGGACTATGAAAAGAACAGTGAATCATTTTTTCATTCTCAATGACTCTCTAGGGGTTTTAAATAAAAATACCTAACCTTTCTCTGCTCTTTAGGTGCCTATAAAACACACACACACACAAGTTCATCTCTACAGACTTTATAACACAAAACTATGTCTAAGTAATAAATACAGCATATGTCTGTTACAAACTATAGTTGTAATTATATTATTTGTAGTCATACTTAGTGACATTAATTATTTTGATCCTTAGAACTATCCTGGAAGGCAAACATTACTATCCCCATTTTGCAAATGGAATTACCAACACTTAGGAAGATTAAATAACTTACCAAAAATCTCACAGCTAATAAAGTCGACGTGAAATTTACAACCAGGTCTGTTAGCATACGTACATATATTACCTAGCTATGTCCACTGGGAAGGCCTAGATGCTACAACATCCCAGCAGCAGCGAACACATCCAGATCTTTATTTCTAACATCATTCTCTAATGAAAGGTATTAGGACTCCTTGGAGAAATGACTGAGTCTAGAGCTGGGGTGGGGAAAATACTAGATGAGCCTGGAGCATCTTGTAATGCCAAAGAGTAAGAAAACACTCAGAAAACAAAAGGATGGGGACATATAAAAAATCTGAAAGGATGCCCCATGGCCAAAGTTGGAACAGGTATAAAAAAAGTATGAAATAAATGAGTCCATGATCTAAATAAATGAAAGAGTGAGTAAATATATACATAAAACAAATGGGGAAAAAGGGAACAATCTTCCTTACAGAAGTTCAGTAATACACATATATGCTACCCCTTTTAGGAGGTAGTTTAATTCCACTACACCCCCCACTCTGAACGTAGACTACACCAAGTGACTCATTTCTGATAAATAGAGGAGGGGAACAGAAAAGTGACTTTACAGAGTAGACATCTGGCAAACGCTACCTTACCCAAGTGAGCAAGGTTAACATCACTAGTGACTTCATGTGGGTAACATGTATCCTCTGCCATGATATGATAAGAATGAGACTTCATTGCTGTGTATTCTTTCCGAAAACCCACCACCTCAATAATAGTAATAATAATAAATCATACAGTTCTAAATTGAAGGCATTATACCAGTCCTCCTCAAAACTATTTGAAGTCATGAAAATCAAGGCAAGATTGATACACTGTCACAGCTAACAGCTAAGGGGACATGACAACTAAATATAATCTGATTCCCTGGTCTGAATCCTGGAATAGAAAGAGGACATTTAAAAAAATGTCTTTAATGGCTGATAATGTGTTAAATCCAAATTAAGCCTGCAGTTAAAAAAGAAAAAAAAAAGTCTGTCAGACTTTAAATTTCATGTTATTACAAAGGGAACTTTTATCTTTAAAAAAAGAAACTCATACCACAAATGCTCATTCTGTGAACTGAAGCATATTGTTGTTGGATTTTTTTTTTTAAGAGAGACTCTCACATTTCACAGAAAATCCACAACACAAAGGCTACTATAAAGTTAAACAACAAGTTCTGAAAGAGGCGACACAGAATGATGATTAAGAACACAGACACTGGAGTGAGACTGCCAGGTTTGAATCCTGGTTCTACCACTTACTAGCTGTGTGACCTTGGGCAAGTTACTTAACCTCTTTGTGTCTCAGTTGCCCCATCTGTAAAATGGAAACAATAATAATAAAAATACCTAAACGTGATAATATAGTGCTTATCTTCTTTAAGTTCATCTATCCTAGATACATAGTAAAGTATTTACAGATAAAAAAACATGATATCTAGGAGTTACTTAATGTAACTATGGCGGAAGGGAAAAAAGAAAGTTCTTCACTAACATAAGGGAATGAAGGTGGAAGGTGAAGATGTAATAAAATCAACAGGTGTTCAAAAATAGAGGGAAGTGAGGGCAGCTTGGGAACTATGAGGCATAACAGAATGAGATCTGGACTAGGAATTAAGAGAGTATGGTCCCATAAGGTTTATTCTCTTTTTAACTACTTTATATTTTATTATCCTTTTCCACTGCCCAGCAAAAAAAAAAAACAACTATATATTCAAACAAAGAATAAAAATAGTACGTATCTCAAAGGGCTGTTGTAGGGATTAAATAACTTACCGTAGGTCTAGGCTTAGAGCAGTAATTGGTACACAATAAACACCACCTAAGTGTCCCCTGCTATTCTCACTGCTCACTGCTATATCCTAGCATTTGGTGCTGACAGTTTCTCACACAAACAAGATGGACTGAAATAAATACTAGGAGTATTAATTGAGTATTTAATAAAGCCTCATTCCCAATACTAGGGTTATACAACAGATTCGACAATACTGTATTTCTAGAAGGATTTTCCTTTTCTTCGACAGAAAAAAATGTGCCATACTCCTTTTCCCTGGTTAAGCAAATTATGTTCTCTCTGGTCTAACTAACCCAGTAATATCATAAAATCCTACATGAGGTATATTATCATATGTGAAACAGATCACCAGTCCAGGTTCGATGCATGAGATAGGGTGCTCAGGGCTGGTGCACTGGGATGACCCTGAGGGATGGGATGGGGAGGGAGGGGGGTTCAGAATGGGGAACATATGTACACCCGTGGCTGATTCATGGCAAAAACCACTACAATACTGTAAAGTAATTAGCCTCCAGTTAAAATAAAAAATAAAATAAAATAAAATCCTACATGAGGATGGTTTCATCTATCCCAGGTTCCTCAGGGAAATTACTCAAATGAGACCCACAGAATAGCCATACCTGGGAGGTTTATAGTAAGAAAGTCCTTCTAACAGCCGCTGCCAATGTTTATTCAGCTCTGCCTCAATCTGATTCTGGGAAAAAAAAGAAGGAAGTTATACCAATGCGATTTTAATCAGATTCTACAGTCACACTGAGGATAACATATTCCTTTGAGTCTTTTTAACATGCATCTTTCCCCACAGCTGAAATAATTTTGAATATAGAATTCTGTAGCCTGCTTTTCTTTGCTTAACATTCTAACATAATGATTTAACCTTATTATGAAAATCTTGATAAACATCCTTTCTAGTAGTTGCATAATATTTTACCAAGTGATTAGATCATAATTCATTTCCCATTCTTCTAATATTAGATATACTTAAGCTGGCTGTAATTCTTTATTCATATGAATATTACTATGGTAAAGAGCTTGTGCCCAAAGTTTCTTCAGTACTTCTTTCTTTTAGATATATTCTCAGAAGTGGAATTATCAGAAGAGGGCATACAAAAAAATGTTAAAACTCTAAAAAAGATGTAACATTTACTATGTTAATTATAATCACAACACTAGAAATACTCGAATGTTATCTTAATACTTTAGGGCTTCCCATGTAGCTCAGCTGGTAAAGAATCCACCTGCAATGCAGGAGACATCAGTTCAATTCCTCGGTAGGAAAATCCGCTGGAGAACGGATAGGCTACCCACTCCAGTATTCTTGGGCTTCCCTGATGGCTCAGCTGGTAAACAATCTGCCTGCAACATGGGAGACCTGGGTTTGATCCCTGGGTTGGGAAGATCCCCTAGAGAAGGGAATGGCTACCCATTCCAGTAGTCTGGCCTGGAGAATTCCAGGGACATCTATAGTCCACGGGATCACAAAGAGTCGGACCAGACTGAGCAACTTTCACTTTCATTTTAACACTTTATCCTTACAGAGTCAGAAATGGGGGATGAACATGAAGAATTGTTCTTTACTGATTATACACTTGAAAATGCCCTAAAAACCTCAGCCTCTGTGACCTAAGCAGCTAGCTAAGTGGAAAAGGACAAAAAGGCAAGTCAGTATGAGATGAAGGAAAGATCTGAGATTCTTTCCTAGCCTGCAGTGGTAAAATGGTTTTTTTACCCTACCCTCAGCAGCCAATCAAGTAGCACTGGTATCTTTTTAGAAAAGGAATCACTAAGATACAAAGAAAAGTAGAGACTTGGAAAACTTCAGCAGCTAGGCTGTAAGACAACACTGCATTTCAGTAGAGAGAATTGGGGAATGCATAATGCTTCTTTTAGAAATACAATGGGAATTAATTTTAGGAATAAAAAAAGGTGTTTACTTCCTATTTCAAAGAGAAGGAGGAAAATATTTTTTGGTAATAAAAGCTACACAAAGAACCACAGAATCCATCCAAGAACATACCACTTACCAGTTCTCTCAGAGCTGACCTTCCTAGCAGAATTGTCCACAGTTCTCTACTGCTCCTGAAAAATGATAGAAAGCAGAGGTAAGTTTTCTCTTTTGGGAAAAAAAAAGTATATTTTAGAATTAATGAAACATAGTAATTAATGAAATACAGTACATCTTCTATGCCAAGAAGATGCTTCAATTTAGTATTTCTGTCTCCTCCCTTTTCATTAAAATGTGGTGACTAATAAGGAACAAGAATCTAGAAAATGACTAATCTATTTCAGGACTCCCATCACCTCCAGAAATACATGACATAATGTACTTTCTCAATCAAGCAAAGTCTAACAGTCATTACAAATGGCACTACCTTCACTCACTCCTTAATGGATTCCCACTAGGTGGTATCTGCAGTGCTGAATACAGAAGTCAAATAAAAACACAGGAGAGGTGGGGCCAGGTCTTGGTGTCAAATGGTGGTCTCCAGCACAGCTCACCCCAATGAGTGCTCCCCAGTACCTGTGCCACCAGTGTCCTTGACCCCAGAGGGAGTCACAGTTGCCCCCCCACCCTGCCCGCCTCCCCAGAAAGACCCTCCAAGACCATCAGCTCATCACTCAACAACAGGCATATGAAGACTTCTGGAGAAATGTGTCATCTCTGGGGAATATGGAGACTGAGATGAAAAAAAAAGTGAGTCCTTCAATAAAAGTACATCACAGCAAGAGGAAACAAACAGAATGAAGGAACACAGTGACCCGGTGCATGTATCTCCCAGAGCAGCCTCTGTCTTCTCTTTAGCATGGAGCCAGAGAAGCAAATTCTGCTCCCTACATCATATTTTCATATATGCTTTGCACAGATTCACCAACTATTATTTATTATTTTCTTTCTCCCTCTTTGTGTCTGTATAATTATATATAATACAAACATGCATACATTTGTATATATGTACACATGCACACATTTTCCCAAAACTATACAAAATTGTATTAGAGACATATTCTTATATCTGTAAACATTTCAGTGTGTTTTTCCTAAAAGCAAGGACAACATCTTACACAGTACAACTATCAAAACCAAGAAATTAGAACTTTCCTGGTAGTATAGTGGATAAGAGTCCACCTACCACAGAGGAAGGAGCTTGGCAAGCTACATTCACGGGGTCGCAAAGAGTCGGACACAACCGAGCGACAAAACACAGCACAGCCCAGCCAACGCAAGGGGCACGGGTTCAATCCCTGGTCTAGGAAGACTGCACATGCTGTGGAGCAGCTAAGACTGTATACCACAACTACTGAAGCCTGCATGCCTAGAGCCTCTGCTCTGCAACAAGAGAAGCCACCGAAGCCCACACACCGCAATGAGCTGCCCCCAGTTGCCGCAAGCAGAGGAAGCCCAAGTGCACCAAAGAAGCCTCAGCGCAGCCAATAAATAAATAAACGGGAAAAAAACCCAAACTGATACCAGAAAAGAAAGCATACATATAGTCCCTGCTTCCATCCAGTGAGCTCTTCAAATATACTCCCAACTATGTGCTAACCCCATTTCCTTCCCTCAGCCATGCCTTCGGAATTTCAGGAAAACTTGCTTTGTGTTTTGTTTTTTTTTTTAATCTACAATTAAATTTCAAAATGCAGCCATTAAGAAATTATCTCAAGAAAGGACTATAAAAAACATAAGGATTATATTTGGGGAGATTCTAAATAAGCCCTAGAATAGCTACCTGAAACAATTAACACTGCTTGGAAAGCCTATCTTCAGAGAGAAGATGAAAAGGTCCTAATAAAATATATCAGACAGTTAACAAGAAGAATGCAAGTTATATTAACTATGAGGATAAACTGAAAAATCTTTTCCTCATCAAAGCAAAACACAAAGCACTAGCCCTATCTATTTAAAAATGGTCTTTCAGGATTTTCCCATCAGAAGAGGATTAAATTAGACATCTAAAAATCATAAATCTCTCTTCTAAGGGTTAATGCTACTAAGAAAACAACTTCGATTCTGCTGAATCAATAATCACCAACTCCCACAGTTGCACTGTGGAATCACTATAAATCATTTTTCTGATAACAAGCAAGCATTCACTATTTTAAAATTAGGAGATTAGATCCAGTTGATGAAACAAGTATGTCCTTTTGCACTGATGCTGCTGCTAAGTCGCTTCAGTCGTGTCCCAGAGACGGCAGCCCACCAGGCTCCCCCATCCCTGGGATTCTCCAGGCAAGAACACTGGAGTGGGTTGCCATTTCCTTTTCCAATGCATGCAAGTGAAAAGTGAAAGCGAAGTCCCTCAGTTGTGTCCGACTCTTAGCGACCCCATGGACTGAAGCCTACCAGGCTCCTCCATCCATTTGTACTGATAAACTATATTAAAAGGTCTGACTAAATCAAGCCCTAAGAAATTAAAGACAGAAGCAAGCTCACTGTTTAAAGAAATGTATAGTAAATTTGTAAAGACGATAAGTATCTAACGTATTTGTTTGGTAAATCTGACGTAGCAAAAAATAAAGGGAGGGCTTTATTTAAAATGTCATATACTGAGCAACTTCACTCCACTCACTTCTTACTTTATCACTGGAAAAGGAAAGGGAACCCACACCGGTATTCCTGCCTGGAGAGCCCCGTGCCCAGAGGAGCCTGGTGGACGCGCCTGAAGTGACTAAGCAGCAGCAGCGCACTACTTCCACTTTACCAAAGGCAGCTTCTGGTTTGCACCAAATATATCAGCTATCTATTATATAAGAATAGCTAATAATGGGGCTAACAGTGTCCCACAATTAATGGAAACAAATTTATTATTAACTGAAGGCTCTGGTATGCCTGAGCTAAATTACTCTTTCTGGATCGTACATCTTCCAATTTCAGAAGCGTGGGCACCAGTGAGCTCTAATTTATCGGCATTTGCTTTCAGAACTTTGATCTCTAGCTAACTAGGTAGCAGTGATTCCCAAGAGACTCAGAATACCACTTCCTATACTCAAGGACCACCTGCCAGGATCCAGAATTCTTTGTTTACTCAAATTCAAGCTGTGGGTTATTTGTTACACTAAAATCCATACAGTTCAAACAAACAATTTCCCAAAAGAGTGTTTCTCAGAATGAAGTTGGTCCTCAGGCCAAACAGCCAAATCAGCTGAAAACAATACAGTAACACTGCAGAACCCTGGTCATTCCTAGAACCACACTTACTCAGAGGTTAGGCTTGGGAAATCTACATAGTAAAATCAATTCCTAAATTACCACTGCTGGAGGGCATCAGCTTGTCTCAGAGGACCAGGTCAAAGACCTGGTCAGTATAGATTTTTTTGCCTTTTATGTCTGACATATTGGCTTTTTTGGGGAGTGGAGAGGGGAGAAAAAGATTCTGCTACAAAAAAAGACTGAAGTAATGCAGTAACTTTTATACTTACTAATTAAAAGAAGAAAATAGCTATTTCTTTAGAAATAAAGATTCTCATTTGCAAAACCAGTCTTTTGTTATAAGGTGTCAAAAATAATGTTTATTGAAAACAAGTTGGCTAACAAGATTAGCCAACGTTTACTGAGCAGTTACGTGGGGGACTGTGCTAAGTCTTTAATGCTTTGTCTTACTGAATATTTCAACTGACCTGTGAGGCAAATACTATTACTATCCGTATCATCTCATCAGGAAACTAAGGTTTCAGAGTGGTTAAGTAACTTCTGTAAGGCTACAAAGCTAATATTTAATGGAACCAGGGCTTGAACCTAGGCCTGCAAGACTCCAAAGTTTAATCATTATAAGACAGGGCCTCAAGTTGCATCCAGGAATTCACTCTGCAAGCAGGTAAAGACTGAGGTGAAGTTTTCTGTCCTATGGTGGTATATCATACTCTAATATCGAGGCTGGCACACAGCAGAAGTCACCACAACGAGAAGCCTGAGCACCACAACAAAGAGTAGCCCCTGCTCACCACAACTAAAAAAAAAAAAAGCCCACACAAAAGCAATGAAGACCAGCAGAGCAAAAACTAACAAATCAATTAAAAAGAAAAAAAAAACAAACTCCGAATCCCTTTCAGACCTGCAAACTAACTGGAACAGAAAAACTAGAAAAAAATATTACATGCAGAAGTGCCAAGACATGGCAGAACAAAAGAGAACACAGTAGCTTATCAGGAAGGGAATCATCCTGGAAATGAGTGTTACTGGCTCTTCAATTCCTACACATTTATGATCTAGGAATAACGGAAGCCAAATAAATAAGACCTTAACGACACTCATAAACTTAGTGTTGGGAATGATAAAGGATGTTAAACATAACACAATCAGCAAAAAAGTAGAAAGTACCAAAGGGCAGGACCCTAACAATTAGACACTACAAGGAATAAAACCACATGGGACAGAAGAGTCAGAGAAGACAGTGACCACTAGGAACTAATCCAGGGATTGAAGAAAGACTTCACCTCAAACTCAGACCTGGAGGTTGAGCAGGTGATTCTCAAGACTCAACAGACAAGACTGGAATTGTGATGTCCAATTCAAGCCTCAGGGTAACATCTTCTGCATATACTTTCAAAAAATGAAATAAGTGCTACAGTATCTGTCATTTATTTGCACAATAAGTAAATAAATTTGAGGTAAGTACAAACTAAGGCACAGAAATTAAATAATTTGCCTCAAAAGTGAGATTCAAAAAATTTACTGACTTGCAGCCCAATGTTCTAGCAGACAACATGGAACTCCACTTCTACAAAAGCTGGAGTTAGTAGAAATAGGAAATAATCAGTAGAGATAGTCACGTGGTTGGAAACCTTTGGATGAAAGCAACTAAGAGATTGGAAATACCACGGAAGTAAAAATCCCTTTCATTAAAGAAGCCGCCTTGCCCTGCAGGAGCTAAATTTTACCCAAGATCCACAAGGACTGTACGATAAGCCTGAGAAAAGGAGAGCACGGTGACCACAATGCTGCCCGACGTAAGAGCTGACATGATACAACGGCAGGAGGAAGAAACAAACCGGTTCTCACAAAGTTCAGAAGCAGTTCAATGGAAATTCCAAAGATGAAAATCTCACTCGAATAGAGAGGTGAAAGAAGTGACAAGTGGAATAAACATTTACTGAGAGTTTATTACTGCTCTTCTGGGTGTTGAGGCTACAGCAGTGAAGTGAAGAGGACAAAAAAGTGGGGAAACGTTGCTGGAACGAGAGGGGAAAAAAAAGTGGCAGGGGCGGTTGGGCGGGACGGGTGGAAGGGAGAACGGAGAACACTTTGAAGCTGCAAGTGAGAGATGGAAGTGCGGCGATTCGGCTAAAGCTTGAGTGGGACACTCCAGTTGGGAGTTCGGTTTGTGAGTCATCTGTAAATTACAAGGTGCCTCCCCAAGAGTTGTGGGAGTTCAAGGAGATAACGCGGAGAACCAGAAAGCGCGTCGCCAGGGTTTGGCGCTAGTACGCTAGTAAGAACTGTCTTTTTAATATTTTCTCTTCCTGTCCTTTTAAAACCCAGTAACAGCGCCCGGGATGCCGACAGAAGGAATCAATGCAAGAGAAAACGACTAGCTGGATGAATGAAAGAGCGGCGAAAAGAGGGCGGAAACCGCAAGGAGGTGGTTCCGCGACTCCCCGAAACAGACCTCCCGGCGAGAGCACTTGAGGGCACCGGGGGAGAGCCCGCCGGGCACAGGAGGCTGCGGCGGGGACCGGGTGGGGGCTCCCCCGGGCAACCGCGAAGCGCCCCGTCGCGCCTCGAGGGAGCGTCACACCGGACAGGAAGCGCGGGGAGAGGGGGAGGGGGCGCCGAGGGACGCACCGCCGGGAGAGGGAAGGGGAGAAGGGCCGGGTGAGGAGACGGGAGGCCGGAGCCTAGAGAAGGGGGAGGCACCGGCCCCCCTTTTACAGAAGTCGCCTCATATCCCCGCGCGCGGGGACCGTTTGGCCGTAACCGCCTCCCGTCCCGGCGCCCGTACACCTAGCCGGCCTTCGCCCTGCCACTGCCGCCACATCTCGCCCTCAGCTCCCGCCCCGGCTTGCGCTTGGCTTGGACCCCGCGCCTCAGTCATCCCCGCCGACTCGGCCCGCTCCGCACCTCACACACTGACCGCCGGCGGCAGCCGCCATCTTCGCGCGCGCGCGCGCCCCCAGCCCCGCCCCCAGACGCCACGCCCACGTGACCGCGCGCTTCCAGGGCGTGAACCGGGTTTTCGTCACGTGGATGTGGGGGCGGGGCCAACATGGCGTTGCCGGGAGAGGTGAGGAACCCCGGGCAAGCGTGGCCGAGGCTGTGAGGGAGGTGGCGGAAGGGAGACGTCTACGCCGTGAGTGGGAGGTGGTGGAGGATAGCCTGACGCCAACTCCCAGGCGGCATAGAGTGGCCTACAGGGGAGCTTCCCTTCCGGAGGGAGCTGGAGAACGGAGAAAGAAGGTGCTGGCAAGGCGAAGCTACCGCTGTCTGCCGGGCGGGGATTAAAGGGCCAGAGTCCAAGGCATCCCTAGTCACCCCGGTTTTCCGTGGGTCCGGAGTCTAGAGACATGACCCGAGAGTGCGCTCCCCCGACCCCTGGGTCCGGGGCTCCGCTGAGTGGGTCCGTGCTGGCAGAGGCGGCGGTGGTGTTCGTAGTGGTGCTGAGCATCCACGCAGCCGTGTGGGATCGATACTCGTGGTGCGCCGTGGCCCTCGCGGTGCAGGCCTTCTACGTTCAGTACAAATGGGACCGGCTCCTACAGCAGGGAAGCGCGGTCTTCCAGTTCCGAATGTCCGCGAACAGCGGCCTACTGCCCGCTTCGGTGGTCATGCCTTTGCTAGGACTTGTTATGAAGGAGCGCTGCCAGGCTGCGGGGAACCCATATTTCGAGCGGTTTGGAATTGTGGTGGCGGCCACGGGCATGGCAGTGGCCCTCTTCTCCTCAGTATTGGCCCTGGGCATCACTCGCCCGGTGCCCACCAACACCTGTGTCATCTCGGGCTTGGCTGGAGGCGTCATCATTTACATCATGAAGCACTCGCTGAGTGTCGGCGAGGTGATCGAGGTCCTGGAGGCCCTGCTGATCTTCGTGTACCTCAACATGATCCTGCTGTACCTGCTGCCTCGCTGCTTCACCCCCGGAGAGGCGCTGCTGGTCCTGGGTGGCATCAGCTTCATGCTCAACCAGCTCATCAAGCGCTCTCTCACTGTGGTGGAAAGCCAGGGGGACCCCTTGGACTTCTTCCTGCTCGTGGTGGTGGTAGGCATGGTGCTCATGGGCATCTTCTTCAGCACCCTCTTTGTATTCATGGACTCGGGCACCTGGGCCTCTTCCATCTTCTTCCACCTCATGACCTGCGTCCTGGGCCTTGGCGTCGTCCTGCCCTGGCTGCACCGCCTCATCCGCAGGAACCCCCTGCTGTGGCTTTTTCAATTCCTCTTCCAGACAGAGACCCGAGTCTACCTCCTAGCTTATTGGTGTCTGCTGGCCACCGTGGCCTGCCTGGTGGTTCTGTACCAGAATGCCAAGCGGTCATCTTCTGAGTCCAAGAAGCACCAGGCCCCCACCATCACTCGAAAGTATTTCCACTTCATTGTGGTAGCCACCTACATCCCAGGTATCATTTTGGACCGGCCCCTGCTCTACGTGGCCGCCACCGTATGTCTGGCTGTCTTCATCTTCCTGGAGTATGTGCGCTACTTCCGCATCAAGCCCCTGGGCCATACCCTGCGAAGCCTTCTGTCCCTCTTCCTGGATGAACGAGACAGTGGGCCGCTCATCCTGACCCACATCTACCTGCTCCTAGGCATGTCTCTTCCCATCTGGTTAGTCCCCAGGCCCTGCACACAGAAGGGTAGCTTAGGAGGAGCCAGGGCCCTAGTGCCCTATGCAGGCGTCCTGGCCGTCGGTGTGGGTGACACTGTGGCCTCCATATTCGGCAGCACCATGGGGGAGATTCGCTGGCCTGGAACCAAAAAGACTTTTGAGGGAACCATGACATCTATATTTGCTCAGATCATTTCTGTAGCTCTGATCTTAATCTTTGACAGTGGAGTGGACCTGAACTACAGTTATGCTTGGATTTTGGGATCCATCAGCACCGTATCCCTCCTGGAAGCCTACACTACGCAGATAGACAATCTCCTTTTGCCTCTGTACCTCTTGATATTGCTGATGGCCTAGCTGCTGTGCATTAGCGATGGAAGAAGCAGGGACATGGGGAGGACCAACGGTCCCCAGAGCAGCCAGCCACCTGGGCTTGAAGAGCCAAGATGAGAAGAAGCAGATTTTATTTTTCAACTGATTCAGATTTAAAATAAAAATCAAAGCACTCCTGGTTTTAGTTTTGCTGACATTTAAAAATGCAAAAAGGCTTAAAGTCTAGTGCAACAGCTCATAGAGCTTGAGTGTGCTACGGGGCCCCTGCCTTGCAATCCTTGAGGGGCCAGAGTAGACTCTGGAGGCAGTAGGGCAGAGGGGTTAACATTTCAGGTTCTGGTGTCAACTCGTGGTCAGAATACTTGGCTGAATCACTTCTTAACTGTGTGAGTCGCTTAATCCCTCTGGGTCTCAGTTCTCTTGTCTGCAAGATGGGAATAATAAGATCCCATATTCACCTTCACTCTGGTGAAGTGACATGAATGAGGTGTCCAGCCCAGGGCCTGCACATAGGTGCCAAAGGGCCACATCAGTGAGGGACAGTGTCTTTGTTACCCAAGACGAGTCATTAGCTCAGCAAAAAGCCAAGCAGACCAAAGGTTATATGGGTTGTACTTGGAGAGTAGAACGACCCTACTCCTCTGGCTTCATTCGGAGGACAGTCCAAGAGGAAAACAGCCAAGTGCGTGTGGTTTCTCCCATTTGGCTGAGGAAGAGCTGAGGGGGAGAGAGGGCATCTGTTCCTTGCACCCCTGGAAGGGCTGGAGGAAGAGGATCGGGTCCTGGACTGACTCCCTGTTTCAGCCAACCCCACCCTGCCTCAAGGCCTCTGCTGCCCGGCCGAGCGGTGCTGATGACGGACAAGCTGGACAGCACAGGGTCCTTGTCCAAGTTCCTCCTGAGACCTCTTTGCCCTCCTGTCATGTCCACACCTGTGTGGGTCTCTTCTCTGAGCGAGGAATTAGAGCCAAGGGGGCTGGTGAAGCTTACTGAGTGCTCAGACTCGCTCTGCTGGGGAAGCCAGGGATAGGCATGCTCCAGCCTCGCTCTCTTGAGAGCAGAGTCCAAGCTCTGTGGTTCCCCACTGTATCCCCCAGTGCCAACACAGCCTGGCAGGTGGCCAGAACTCAGCAGACCTTCGTTGAGTGGATGAACATTTCCCATCAGTGAGAAGATAGCACAGCAGGTTTCTCAAAGGTTCTGCCCACTTCTCCCCAGCCTAACAGGGAGAGACCTAGCAGGAAGAGGTGAGAACTCTGCCCCACCAAGGCTGGAAGCAAGCAGCCCAGCGCTGGGAGCTTGTGCTTCTGCCTGGGCTTCACCAGCAGGCCCTTTCTCTCAGAGGAGGGTATTGAGACATTCCTTCTGGCCTCAAAGAAACGTTAACAAACCCTTCCCTTTGCTCAGACTGCCGCTACTGCTTGGCTGAAGGAGGCAGCACCACGTTAGGGTGCAGAGTATATGAGTGCTGGCTTTCCCCCTGACTCCCCAGGTGGCCTTGGTTTGTCCACATATACAGCAGGGGTCAGAAGTCAAGGTCATAGAATCTTAAGGCCTCTTGAGGCTGGAGCATGCCTACCCCTGGCTTCCCCAGCAGAGCGAGTCTGAGCACTCAGTAAGCTTCACCAGCCCCCTTGGTTCTAATTCCTCGCTCAGAGAAGAGACCCACACAGGTTACACAATGAGAGAGGGCGGGAAAGGGAAGGGAAGAGCACTCGGGCCTGTAAGGACCAGCTCCAGCCAGCGGTCACCTAGGCTGGACCACAGGCCCAGACTCTTGACGCAGGCTATTGACCTGCTCATTCAAGGCAGCTTAGAGACATGGATCGTTATGTGAAATCTCTCAGCTTTAAAAAGTTGTGGGTTGGTTTGTTTGCTTTAATGCTGAGGCCCAGACAGAACACTTCTGCGTTGTGAAATCGGCTAATGGTCCCCAGTTTGCAACCACTGGACCAGACCCCAGCCAAGCAGGTTTGGGATTTGGTCATTGTTCCTGCAGATCTGGGTGCCTGTCAAGCATGCCCAAAAAGAGGGACCTGTGGAGGCCCTAGTCCAGCCCCTTGGTGGGCCCAGAGAGCAGAGCCTGGACTGAGCTGGAAAGCGACCAGAATCTAAGACTAGATTCCAGGCTCCAGTCCTCTTTCCCCCCAGAAGGAGAACTGGGAGCATAGAGGTCAGAGCACAGGCCCTGCATCCAGCTAACCTCGCCAAACACCTGAACAGCTGTGAGACTTAGATCACTTAACCTTCCCACATGTCAGCTCCTTCTGTACACAGCGCCTGCCTGAAAGGGGTGAGGATCCAGTCGGTAAGCACAGCAAGCTCCTGGCACCACGAATGCCCACTGAATGTCACTTACTGTTACTGACATCACATGTACCTCACCAGGCAGGGCTGGACCACATGGGATGCCTCTTACCAGGGCTCTCATCTTGACAGCAAGGTGGCCTGGGAAAGGAGGATCAAGATGCTGCATTTGGAAGTCATGTTTATTCAGTGTCTCCCACCATACTGACCAAGACTTCCATCGAGAGGGGAGAAGACTGAGAAGCCGGCAAAGAAGCAGCGAGAACCCTTTTCATGGCTGTGAGGCTGCGTCTCGGGGCAGGTTGTGTTAGGGTAGGGAAAAGCAGAGAGAGATGTCAGGAAGGGCACCCAGCCCGGGCTCCTGCTACCAGGCTACCACCTCGTGCCCGCCTGTCTGCAGAGACACCAGCATGAGAAAATCCCTGGAGGAGAGACGTGGCTTCCCTGTTGAGGCCAGGCAGTTGAGCAAGGCGCTGGTGTTGGTGGCCCGCAGCTTCACCCAAGAGTGGACGTGTCCCCGCCCTGAGAGGGCCTTTAGGTGTACAGTGGGGGAAAGGGCAGCTCAGGGGTCGGCTGGAGCCTGCAGAGGACGGAGGGGGGAAGACCTTGGGCCAGAAGCACTGTCCAGGGCCTCCAGGGCAGGCCTGTTCAGGAGCCGTCTGGGGCACAGAACAGCCCTGCCACCTACCAGTTATCTGGGCTCCAGATGGTGCCAGCGGCCTCCATGAGGTGGAAAGTGTAGGCCTGGCGCGAGCGGTCAGAAAGGTTCTGCTCACTCTTGTGAACCACTTCTCCATGGATCAGGACGAGGGCCCCTGGCAGGGCCACAGCAGGTCAGGAGAGCACTCGGGGCAGGAAGGGACATGGTGGGCAGTCCCCTCCCTCAAGTGGTGGTATGGCCTCTTTGTCCCCATCCTCATCCTGGCAACCTCAGGGGCCTGGAGTCTGCCCCAGGTTGGAGGCTGTGTGGTTGGACGTGGGTTGCCCCGGGATCAAGTCCTTCCACCGTGGCCCATGCCCTCGCAAGCCTCGGCAGTGGCATTGCCTTCTGCGGCATTTCCAGAACCAGGCAGAAGCCAGCTGGGGCCTCACCCAGGAACACAGCGTTGGAACTCAGTTTCCCTTTTCTAAAAGAAAGGGTGTGGGACTGCCCTGGTGGTCCCGTGGTTAAGAAACCGCCTTCCCATGCAGGGGATGCAAGTTCAATCCCTGGCTGGGGAACTAAGACTTCCACGTGCCACGAGGCAGCTGCCTGCATGGCTCAACTCCTGAGCACACTTGTCACAACTAACACCCAATGCAACCAGATAAATACTAATACAAAAATCGAAAGGAAGGGTGTGCTGACAGCCAGGGTTTCTGAGCACTTGTGCACCATCTCACACATGACATCTCACTGGCTTCCCCACTTGATGTTTGGGGAAACTGAGGCTCAGAGGGTTTCAGTCATTTGCTCTTAGAGACAGTCTGGAAGGAGCAGTATCTGGATTCCAGGCCAGCCTGGGGGACCCTGGTGTCGGTCACGCAGCTTTCAGTCCTCGAAGCGCCCGCCCGACGTTCCCTCCTGCTGTGACTCCCCGGCCCTCAGGTCAGAGCAGGCACAGACCCCCTGGGCATGGCCTCCAGGCCCTGCTCCCTGCCCTCTGCACCCCCCCTACCTCTCAGCACTGGTGTGGGCACAAAGAGGCTGTTATCCCGGATTGGCTCCGACCCGAGGAAGCTGGTGCCAGGCACTGAGCCAGCAGGGGTCCGGACCATCCTTCTTGACACTCCACCTGCAGGCCAAAGTGGGGCCTTCAGCCTCTCTTTTTTCCAGGTCCTTCTTCCATGGGGGGCGGGGGGCTTCCCAGATGGCTCAGTGGTAAAGAACCCGCCTGCTAATGCAGGAGATGCAGGAGACACGGGTTCAATCCCTGGGTTAGGAAGATCTCCTGGAGTAGGAAGTGGCAACCTGCTCCAGTATTCTTGTCTAAAAAATCCCATAGACAGAGGAGCCTGGTGGGCTACAGTCCATGGGGTGGCAAAGAGTCCAACGCTATCGAGCACGCACGTGTATACTCGTGGAGGGTGAGGACAAGTGACCAGGGAGAGGCAGGTGGCCTCACCTGTGTGGGACCCAGGGATGAACCAGAGGCAGCCGTTCTCCAGCATGGCGTCTTCCAGGGCAATCCACAGGCCCAGCACCCAGCCCAGGGGCTCCGTGTACAGGAAGGAGGCGTCCTGGTGAGGGGCGACTGCAGCAGGCCCACCTGGGCGTGAGAAGCCCCACCCCGCCTCACCTGGGCCCCAATTCAACTCAGTCCTTGGTCCTCCCAGGAGCAGTTAGAATCTCCCCACTTCCTGGGCTGGAGACTCTGGGCAAGAGAGATCACCTCTCAAAACTTCAATTTCCTAAACCATAGAGCAGTCCCTATGATAACCTAACTGCGAGGTTGCTGAAGAAGCCCATGAGCCAATATGTGCTCAACGTTGTAACTGCAGCCTAGAAAGCAGCGGCTGTTGTTTCATTGCAGCAGGTAATCAAGCCACTGTCCTTAGGCAGGGAGGGCACTTGGCCACCAGATAGCCCAGTGTAAGCCCCCAGGGGCTGAAGACTGAGAAATTGGGTGCAAAGCAAGGGACGGACATAGAATCCCCCTTGTAAACACCCCCTGCATGATGCTGGGGCCCAGGCCACCAGGGAGGACCACTCAACAGAGGAACTGAATCTATAAGAACAAAAGTGGGTGCTAGTCCTTTCCCGAGGAACTGTGTGCTTTCTGAACACCAGACTTTAAGAGAGACTTTGACAATCCAGTGTCCAAACAAAGGTGTCCTAATGGTTGGGGCCCCAAAACACTGGGAGGAGGAAAGGCTGAAGGAGCTGGGGGTGCCAGGTTAAGCAGAGATGGCTCAGAGAGAGGATGGTCACCCCCTTCGGGAGACTGTCCTTGGGCTTGGTGGAGAGGAGGGGGCCTTACAGAGGAAGGACTCGGGCTTGTGCAGGAAGGAAAGAGCTGCCTGCAGGAGAGTGAGCCCTCTGTCACTGGAGGTATGTGAGAGAAGGGGATCATCGCCCATGAGGGAGGCAGGAAAGGGTAACTGTGATTCCAGCAGGTGTGTAATCAGATCAGCAATTTCTAGGCTGAATCAGCCCTCCAGGGAACTTGATAAAATACAGATTCCCAGGCCCTTGGTTACCTCAAGATCTCAGAGAATGGGGCCCAGGCATGTGTATTTCTAATCCGCAAGGGGTTGCTACCAGTTTTGGGAACCACTGTGTCAAGGACTCCTGGACACCGCCCCCTCCCGCCCCACCAGTTCACTCTGGAAGCAGCAGAGGAGGCTGGTCCCTCTGGGGCCCTGACAATGATTGATGTCCCAGATCTCCCGCCAGGACCTTTGCCAGGGACCCCAGCCTGCTCTTGGCTCACCTTCACCTCCGAAGTGAGGTTGCTGCAAGAGAGAGGAGGGGCCAGGTGAGACCAGGGTGGGGGCGGGGTGGGTGCTGCTCTGAGTCATCTCAGTGGGATGCTCCTGCCCCTGCCACAGGTGTTTATCTCCCAGGCTTCCCCACTGGCACCCAGCACCTACTGTGCCAGCCCAGGAGGGCTGCAGAGAGAAAAACGACCCTGCCTAGCAGGGAGCTCCCAGTCTGAACACGCCTTCAGACACCTTCAAACTTCTCTGGGAAGAGAAGACTTACGTGTCTAACAAGAACACAAGGCAGGGCACTTCCCCGGTGGTCAGGTGGTTAAGAATCCACCTTTCAATGCAGAGGATGTGGGTTTGATCCCTGGTCAGGGAACTAAAACTCCACATGCCACGGAGCAGCTAAGCCCACGCGCTGCAACTACTGAGCCCGTGTGCCACAATAAAGACTTGACGCGACCAAAATAAAATTAGTTTGTTTAAAAAAAAAAAAAGAGACACAAGGCAGAAGTGAGGGGCAGTGGGAGGAACTGGGGCCCAGACCAGCAGTTGAGCCTCTAGGCTTCAGGGTCAGAGATGGGTCCTCTCTTCCCAAGGGAGTTTGAAGGCTTCTTGGAGGAGGTGGCACTGAGCTGGGCCTTGAAAGCTGACAGCAAGGCATTTCAATAGCCAACAAAAGGAGGAGGCAGCCCTTCGGACCCCTTCCCTTCTGCTGCTAAATTGTAACTGAGAGCCAAGGGAATGCCAGGCATCCTAACCAGGGGAGATCAATTTTCATGTTCTCTTACCCACTGAGTAGTAATTCTTCAGGGAGATAGCTTGTGGCCCTAGTATGGAGGGGCTGGTTTAAGCACTGTGCCCATTTTACAGAGGATAAACTGAGGCCTGGGGAGGACAGGGAACTCACCTTAAAGATATACATGCTCTGCACCACCACAGGCATCTGGAGGCCCAGACTTCTGGCCAAAGCCTGGAAGGGGGCAGAGGTCACACAGCCAGCCTGCCCACACTCACATCTGGCCTACCTGCCCGCCCTCGCCGACACCTCTGCTCACCTGCACCTTGTGGGAGTGTGTGACACACCTGAAGATGGGGTCAAGGGCATGCAGGGCTGCAGGACAAAGGCGAGATGAAGAGCCAGTCCCCAGTCCCCAGTGCCCTCCCGGGCCTAGGCCTGCGCACCCAGGATCAGGCTTCACTTTGATGTTTGCTATTTTCTGTGCATGAGCTTTCCGCTTGTTTATAACTGAGGAGTGGAGAGCAGGGTCCAAGGGGGAGCCTGCACCCAGAAATGCCATCTGTTGGGCTACTCACTGACTGTGTGCTTTGGAGGAAGGCCCCCCCAACTCTTCAGACTTTAGGTTCCCCCAAGCCCCTGCTTACCATGGCCAATTTTGTTGATGGATTTCTCCGGTGGGACCAGGAAATTTCCTGTGGCACAAAGAATAGATCAAGGCAGAAGAACTGGAGTCCAGCTACCCGCAGACAGCTGGTCTCAGTGCACCAACCCCCCAGCCCCGGGGGGCAAACACCCAAGTCCAGCCAGTCTAGGACCCCAGTTCCAAACCTTGTTTGTCAAAGACGCCTTTCTCAAAGAAGAATCGAATCTTGTCACCGCTGCTTAAGAAATAGTCTGTGCTGCCCTGTGGAGAGGGGACATCAGAGGGACTGAGAGAGAATCCCGGGGTCACAGTTGGGCCTGACAGAGAGGGAAGAGGATTCAGAGGGCCCCCCATCCTGCACCCAGCACAGAGCTGCAGACTCCACTGATGCTTCTCAGACTTGTTCAATGCAACACAGATGGTAAACTGGAAACCCAAGGGCCCGACAGCACAGTCCGAAGCTACAAGCACAGAAGTTTTTGGAAACCTCTTTTTTTTTTAATTAATTAATTAATTTATTTGTCTGCACCAGGTCTTAATTGTGACACGCGGGATCTTTTTTCTAGTCGCAGTATGCGGGCTCTTAGTTGCAGAATGTGGGATCCTAGTTCCTTGACCAGGGATCGAACCTGGGCCCCCTGCATTGGGAGCATGGAATCTTACCACTGGACCGTCAGGAAGTCCCCCTGGAAACCTCGTAATAAATCACATGACTCATACCCGATAATGGCATGATCAAAGAGGCCTGGTTCCCAGGGAGCTCTGGGCCACTTGGGAAACCCTGGAGCTAGAATACTGGGGTTCAAATCCCAGCTCTGCCACTGATGGGCTGTGACCACAATCACATTACTGAACCTCTCCGGGTTTGGTTTCCTCATAAAATACACAGGCTACTAAAGGCACCTATCTCATAGGGTGTTGTAGGGATTATGCTGTTTACTTGGTGACTGAACAACAACATATATAAAGCACAAGAACAGTTGCTGGGAATGTGGTGTCATGTGAATATCTGCCCCTTATTATTCTTGGGCTTCCAGGAGCTCAGTGGTAAGGAATTCACCTGCCAATGCAGGAGATGTGGGTTCAATGCCTGAGTGGGGAAATATCTCCTGGAGAAGGAAATGGCAACCCACTCCAGTATTCTTGCCTGGGAAATCCCATGGACAGAGAAGCCTGGTGGGCTACAGTTCATGGGGTCACAAAGAGTCGGACATGACAGCACGTACATGCACACACACACGTGTACACACACACACACATAAGACTCTAGAACAGTCCTTGGAATATGGTGTCATGTGAATATCTGCGTTTATTATTATAGAAAACACTCAGTGAGGGCATGACTAAATGCTCTCTAAATATAAGCTATTACTAATCTTTTTCTTAATAACTCCTCCTTGTTAATTTTAATATCATATTTCAAATTTCTTAGCATCATCTGAAAATGATGCTCCAGGAAGATGTCCCTTGTTTTCCTTGTGGCTTTGGTCACACATGATCACCATGCCGAGGAGCCTACCAGGCTCCTCTGTTCATGGGATTTTCCAGGTGAGAGTACTGGAGTGAGTTGCCATTGCCTTCTCCAATATATATGAACAGACTCAATGAAAAGTAAAAGTGAAAGTGTAAGTTGCTCAGTCGTGTCCAACTCCTTGCAACCCCATGGACTGTAACCCGCCAGGCTCCTCTGTCCATGGGATTTCCCAAGCAAGAATACTGGAGTGGGTTGCCATTCCCTTCTCCAGGGGATCTTCCTGACCCAGGGATTGAAGCCCAGTCTCCCGAATCGCGGGCAGATTCTTTGATGTCTGAGCCACCAGGTAAGCCCATACACGAAGCACACATACACATCATCTTCCTTCCAAGTAGGGGCATTGGTGTCACTCAACTGAGCCTATGTCACCATGGAAGGAAGATTGTATATACACGGCACACATGTATAATCTTCCTCCCAGCGTGGTGACTTAAGGACAGTTGAGTGATGCCCCTGCCTGGGTTCCCAGGAGGCAGAGCCTCACCTCTTACTCACCTGAACACATCTGCTATCACAGGTGCCTGCCTGGCTCAAATCAGTGACTCATAGTGGTTCTTTGAAAACTTTCAGCTTCCCACTGAAAACTGAAAGGTTTTTTCCAACATTCTCAGTTCCTCTGTACTAGGATCAGGGTGAGGGAAACAAGTCTCAGAAGCATCAGTTTAGTTCAGTTCAGTCGCTCAGTCGTGTCCGACTCTTTGTGACCCTATGAACCACAGCACACCAGGCCTCCCTGTCCATCACCAACTCCCAGAGTCCACCCAAACCCATGTCCATTGAGTTGGTGACGCCATCCAACCATCTCATCCTCTGTCGTCCCCTTCTCCTCCTGCCCTCAACCTTATAATGGATAATAATATTAAAGACAATGATGCTACATGCATGTCAAAGATGTTACTAAACTCAGTAATTCACAAAGGAACCAGCAACATGTTCAAAGGAGAATTTTAAGAACCACACAAATATAGGCACCAAGAAACGCTGAAATGAATTTACAGATCAGTGCAAAACTGATACAGCCACAGGGGCGATCAATAATTGCATCCTGCCAGACCCAGTTCATGCCCATTTCTATGGACAAGTATCACTGAGTTATCACAAAACTTGCAGGATTGTCAACTTAAAAAACAATGAAAAGTGCAGGTAAGCTGGAAAGAAGAGCCGAACAGGACACCTGCCGATCTTTTTTAAACATCCATTTCAAAGTCTTTCACAGTATCAGTAGTGAATATTGAGGATATACTGGATACCAGTACAGCCAAATGAAACCTACTGTTGGGAGCAAAGCTGTCATCCTATAAACCCCCTTTCCTTCTCAACTCCCCATTCTCTGCGTAGTAAGCCTTCCAGTCACTGTAATTCCCTTTATGCCCACCAGATGGCAGAAGTTCATTGCCATGAGTAAGCATGAGCCCCCATTACTGAGCCTGGACCACAGCTTGTTTTGTGGTTGTTAGTGTATTTATCGTATGCAGAGTACATCATGAGAAACGCTGGGCTGGACGAAACACAAACTGGAATCAAGATTGCCAGGAGAAATATCAATAACCTCAGATATGCAGATGACACCACCCTTATGGCAGAAAGTGAAGAACTAAAGAGCCTCTTGATGAAAGTGAAAGAGGAGAGTGAAAAAGTTGGCTTAAAGCTCAACATTCAGAAAACAAAGATCATGGCATCCGGTCCCATCACTTCATGGCAAATAGATGGGGAAACAGTGGAAACAGTGGCTGACTTTATTTTTCTAGGCTCCAAAATCACTGCAGATGGTGACTGCAGCCATGAAATTAAAAAACGCTTACTCCTTGGAAGGAAAGTTATGACCAACCTGGACAGCATATTAAAAAGTAGAGACATTACTTTGCCAACAAAGGTTCATCTAGTCAAGGCTATGTTTTTTCCGGTGGTAACGTATGGATGTGAGAGTTGGACTATAAAGAAAGCTGAGTGCTGAAGAATTGATGCTTTTGCACTGTGGGGTTGGAGAACACTCTTGAGAGTCCCTTGGACTTCGAGGAGATCCAACCAGTCCATCCTTAAGGAGATCAGTCCTGGGTGTTCATTGGAAGGACTGATGTTGAAGCTGAAACTCCAATACTTTGGCCACCTGATGCAAAGAGCTGACTCACTTGAAAAGACCTTGATGCTGGGAAAGATTGAGTGCAGGAGAAGGGGACAACAGAGGATGAGATGGTTGGATGGCATCACCGAGTCAATGGACATGGGTTTGGGTGAACTCCGGGAGTTGGTGATGGACAGGGAGGGCTGGCATGCTGCGGTTCATGGAGTCGCAAAGAGTCGGACACGACTGAGCGACTGCACTGAACTGAATGTATTTACTTGGCTGTGCCGGGTGTTTAGTTGTGGCATGCAGGATCTTCCATGTTTATTGCAGCATGCAATTCTTTAGTTGCAGCACGTGGGATCTAGATCCCTGACCAGGGATGGAACCTGGGCCCCCTGCACTGAGAGTGTAAAGTCTTAGCCGCTGGACCCACCAGGGAAGTCCCTGGACTGCAGCTTTGGCTTGAGGGCCCAGCAGCAGGCAGGCTCATAAAATCAGGCTATGAAAGGTTACAAGAACTGTGTGGGAGAACCCCTGGGTCTCAACTTATCCATCTCAAACTGTACTGAGTCCCATTAGGTCACCGGGGTGGAGTCAGGTGGAGGGGCGGGACAAGCAGAGGTCCTAGTCTCACTGGGGGATGACTTACCCAGGTAGGCCCATCAAAATCATTTGTTTTGGATTGTGGCCACAAAGTGGTGCTTTGTGGCAGGAAAACTTCTAAGGAAGTACAGCAGAGCAGTGACAACATGAACTTGGTATCCGGCAAATCTGGGTTTAAGTTCTGGCTCTATTAGTGATTAACTGTGTAGTTTGGGGCATGTGAACTGAACTTCAATTATCCTTAATTTATCTGTCAAATGGGGGCAATAACGTTGACTTTATAAATTCATAGTAGGGAGTGAAGGAAATCGGCAAATAAGACACAGTCTGGTGCCTTGAGAAAGTTCAAGGCCTGACTCAGTGTCAGAATGAGCTGATGGGGGGACTCCCCTGGCGGCTCGTGGTTAAGGGTCTGAGCTTCCACTTCAGGGGGTACAGGTTCTATCCCTGGTTGGGGAACTAAGAGCTGAACAGTGCTGCAAGGCCAGAAAAATGAACCCATGGGCCTTGGGACCTGATGTTTCCAGGCTTCACCGCCCATCAGAGACCAGGTCCCATCTCTGCCTGCTCCAGGCACCTACCTGGGCTCGCAGCTGCTCCTCCTCCTGGGTAGAAAATTCCGTGCGACAGTGGAGAGGGACATCCATCTTGGCCACGATCTCATCAATCCTCCGTTGCATGGCCTCACACTCGTCTGCAGATAAGAACCCTTCCAGCACCAGGAATCCATCCTCCTGAAACTGCAGGCAGACAGGCAGGAGACTCAGGCTTCCCCCCAGCCTCAAACGCTCTTTGAGAGGACTGATTTGACCCCTCCCCAAACCAGAAGCTGTCTGAAGGCAGGACCTAGCGTCCTGTTCGTTGCTCCGCCCGCCTCCCTGGCCATGGCGCCTATGTCCAGTGAAGGGCAGTGAGTGCTGGCTGCTTGAATGAAGGGGAGTAGAAGCAGAGATGTCCCCACTGTAACCCTCCAGTGGGCTTGAGTCACATGGGGATACAACCTCATTCATTTATCCAGCCAACATTGACTGTACATCTACCGTGCACCAGATGTGGCTTTAGGAGCTAGAGATTCAGTCGTGAACAAGCCATCCATGATGCCTGCCTCCCAGACCTGGTCTAAGAAAGGAGACAGACATCCAACAGACCAGTATACACGGGATTCTATTACACGAAGTATGCTTTATCTCCCTGGAGTGTAACACAGGTGATAGAAAAATATTTACTGGCATGGGGATGTGTTCTAGATATATTGTGAGATTAGAAAAAGAAGCCATGGGAGTTCCCTGGTGGTTCAGTAGCTAAGATTCCCCGCTGCTCCCAGTGCCTGGGGAATTAGATCCCACATGCCAGAACTAAGTGTTCACATGCTACAACTAACCATCCCATATGCTGAAAGGAAGATAAAAGATCCCAAGTGCTTCGACTAAAACCCAGCCCAGCTAAATAAATAAATGTACTGAAGAGCCGGCTCATTGGAAAAGACCTTGATGCTGGGAAAGACTGAGGGCAGGAGGAGAAGTGGGTGACAGAGGATGAGGTGGTTGGATGGCATCACAGACTCAACAGACTTGAGTTTGAGCAAACTCCGGGAGAGAGTGAAGAACAGGCCAGCATGGTATGCTGTGATCCATGAGGCTGCAAAGAGTTGGACATGACTAAGTGACTGAACAAGAACAACAAAAAAAGCCAAATACAAATAAGTATTCTAATTTGCGAGAACTTGGGCAAATGCTGTCCAGTGGGGTCACACCTGTCCCTCCAACAGAGGGCTGCGTGAAGGCCCAAGGGACAGCAGGAGTTCTAGGTCCCAGTACTGTGCCTGGCACATAGGAGAAACTTGGGGAAACATGTTGAATGGGCATTTCTACCATCTGTAAGAATACACGGAAGAACTATACAAAAAAGTTCTTAATGGCCCAGATAATCACGATGCTGTGGTCATGTACCTAGAGCCAGACATTCTGGAATGCAAAGTCGAGTGGGCCTCAGCAAGCATTACATGAACAAAGCTAGTGGAGGTGACAGAATTTCAGATGAGCTACTTCAAATTCTAAAAGATGATGCTGTGAAAGTGCTGCACTCAAAATGCCAGCAAATTTGGAAAACTCAGCAATAGCCACAGGACTGGAAAAGGTCAGTTTTCATTCCAATCCCAAAGAAAGGCAATGCCTAGGAATATTCAAACTACCATACAGTTGTGCTCATTTCACATGCTAGAAAGGTAATGCTCAGAATTCTTCAAGCTAGACTTCAATAGTCTGTGAACCGAGAACTTCCAGATGTATAAACTGGATTTAGAAAAGGCAGAGGAACCAGAAATCAAATGGCCAACATCTGTTGGATCATAGAAAAAGCAAAGGAATTCCAGAAAAACATCTACTTCTGCTTTGTCGACCACACTAAAGCCTTTTGACTGTGTTGATCACAACAAACTGTGGAAAACTCTTAAAGAGATGGGGATACCAGACCACCTTACCTGCCTCCTGAGAAATCTGTATGCAGGTCAAGAAGCAACGGTTAGAACTGGACATGGAACAACAGACTGGTTCCAAATTGGGAAAGGAGCACGTCAAGGCTGTATATTGTCACCCTGCTTATTTAACTTATATAAAGAATCAGTTCAGTTCAGTTCAGTCACTCAGATCAGATCAGATCAGTTGCTCAGTCGTGTCCGACTCTTCTCGACCTCATGAATTGCAGCATGCCAGGCCTCCCTGTCCATCACCAACTCCCAGAGTTCACTCAGACTCACGTCCATCGAGTCAGTGGTGCCATCCAGCCATCTCATCCTCTGTCGTCCCCTTCTCCTCTTGCCCCCAATCCCTCCCAGCATCGGAGTCTTTTCCAATGAGTCAACTCTTTGCATGAGGTGGCCAAAGTACTGGAGTTTCAGCTTTAGCATCATTCCTTCCAAAGAAATCCCAGGGCTGATCTCCTTCAGAATGGACTGGTTGGATCTCCTTGCAGTCCAAGGGACTCTCCAAAGTCCTATCCAACACCACAGTTCAAAAGCATCAATTCTTCGGCATTCAGCCTTCTTCACAGTCCAACTCTCACATCCATACATGAGCACAGGAAAAACCATAGCCTTGACTAGATGAACCTTTGTTGGCAAAGTAATGTCTCTGCTTTTGAATATGCTATCTAGGTTGGTCATAACTTTCCTTCCAAGGAGTAAGCGTCTTTTAATTTCATGGCTGCAGTCACCATCTGCAGTGATTTTGGAGCCTAGAAAAATAAAGTCTGATACTGTTTCCACTGTTTCCCCATCTATTTGCCATGAAGTGATGGGACCGGATGCCATGATCTTCATTTTCTGAATGTTGAGCTTTAAGCCAACTTTTTCACTCTCCACTTTCACCTTCATCAAGAGGCTTTTGAGTTCTTCTTCACTTTCTGCCATAAGGGTGGTGTCATCTGCATATCTGAGGTTATTGATATTCCTCCCGGCAATCTTGATTCCAGCTTGTGTTTCTTCCAGCCCAGCATTTCTCATGATGTACTCCGCATATAAGTTAAATAAGCAGGGTGACAATATACAGCCTTGACGTACTCCTTTTCCTATTTGGAACCAGTCTGTTGTTCCATGTCCAGTTCTAACTGTTGCTTCCTGACCTGCATACAGATTTCTCAAGAGGCAGGTCAGGTGGTCTGGTATTCCCATCTCTTTCAGAATTTTCCACAGTCTATTGTGATCCACACAGTCAAAGGCTTTGGCATAGTCAATAAAGCAGAAATAGATGTTTTCTGGAACTCTCTTGCTTTTTCCATGATCCAGCGGATGTTGGCAATTTGATCTCTGGTTCCTCTGCCTTTTCTAAAACCAGCTTAAAGATCAGGAGGTTCATGGTTCACATATTGCTGAAGCCTGGCTTGGAGAATTTTGAGCATTACTTTACTAGCATGTGAGATGAGTGCAATTGTGCGGTAGTTTAAGCATTCTTTGGCATTGCCTTTCTTTGGGATTGGAATGAAAACTGACCTTTTCCAGTCCTGTGGCCACTGCTGAGTTTTCCAAATTTGCTGGCATATTGAGTGCAGCACTTTCACAGCATCATCTTTCAGGATTTGAAATAGCTCAACTGGAATTCTATCACCTCCACTAGCTTTGTTCGTAGTGATGCTTGCTAAGGCCCACTTCACTTCACATTCCAGGATGTCTGGCTCTAGGTCAGTGATCACACCATTGTGATTAGCTGGGTCGTGAAGATCTTTTTTGTACAGTTCTTCTGTGTATTCTTGCCATTTCTTCTTAATATCTTCTGCTTCTGTTAGGTCCATACCATTTCTGTCCTTTATCAAGCCCATCTTTGCATGAAATGTTCCTTTGGTATCTCTGATTTTCTTGACGAGATCTCTAGTCTTTCCCATTCTGTTGTTTTCCTCTATTTCTTTGCATTGATCGCTGAGGAAGGCTTTCTTATCTCTTCTTGCTATTCTTTGGAACTCTGCATTCAGATGTTTATATCTTTCCTTTTCTCCTTTGCTTTTCACTTCTCTTCTTTTCACAGCTATTTGTAAGGCCTCCCCAGACAGCCATTTTGCATTTCTTTTCCATGGGGATGGTCTTGATCCCTGTCTCCTGTACAATGTCATGAACCTCAGTCCATAGTTCATCAGGCACTCTATCTATCAGATCTAGGCCCTTAAATCTATTTCTCACTTCCACTGTATAATCATAAGGGATTTGATTTAGGTCATACCTGAATGGTCTAGTGGTTTTCCCTACTTTCTTCAATTTAAGTCTGAATTTGGCAATAAGAAGTTCATGGTCTGAGCCACAGTCAGCTCCCAGTCTTGTTTTTGCTGACTGTATAGAGCTTCTCCGTCTTTGGCTGCAAAGAATATAATCAATCTGATTTCGGTGTTGACCATCTGGTGATGTCCATGTATAGAGTCCTCTCTTGTGTTGTTGGAAGAGGGTGTTTGTTATGACCAGTGCATTTTCTTGGCAAAACTCTATTAGTCTTTGCCCTGTTTCATTCTGTATTCCAAGGCCAAATTTGCCTGTTACTCCAGGTGTTTCTTGACTTCCTACTTTTGCATTCCAGTCCCCTATAATGAAAAGGACATCTTTTTGGGGTGTTAGTCACTCAGTCGTATCCAACTCTTTGCAACCCCATGAACGGCAGCACACCAGGCCTCCCTGTCCATCACCAACTCCCAGAGTTCACCCAAACCCATGTCCATTGAGTCGGTGATGCCATCCAGCCATCTCATCCTCTGTCGTCGCCTTCTCCTCCTGCCCTCAATCTTTCCCAGCATCAGGGTCTTTTCCAATGAGTCAGCTCTTCTCATCAGGTGGCCAAAGTATTGGAGTTTCAGCTTCAACATCAGTTCTTCCAATGAACACCCAGGACTGATCTCCTTTAGGATGGACTGGTTGGATCTCCTCACAGTCCAAGGGACTCTCAAGAGTCTTCTCCAACACCACAGTTCAAAAGCATCAATTCTTTGGTGCTCAGCTTTGTTCACAGTCCAACTCTCACATCCATACATGACCACAGGAAAAACCATAGCCTTGACTAGATGAACCTTTGTTGGCAAAGTAATGTCTCTGCTTTTGAATATGCTATCTAGGTTGGTCATAACTTTCCTTCCAAGGAGTAAACGTCTTTTAATTTCATGGCTGCAGTCACCATCTGCAGTGATTTTGGAGCCTAGAAAAATAAAGTCAGCCACTGTTTCCACTGTTTCCCCATCTATTTGCCATGAAGTGATGGGACCGGATGCCATGATCTTCGTTTTCTGAATGTTGAGCTTTAAGCCAACTTTTTCACTCTCCTCTTTCACTTTCATCAAGAGGCTCTTTAGTTCTTCTTTACTTTCTGCCATAAGGGTGGTGTCATCTGCATATCTGAGGTTATTGATATTTCTGCTAGCAATTTTGATTCCAGCTTGTGCTTCGTCCAGCCTGGCGTTTCTCGTGATGTTCTCTGCATATAAGTTAAATAAACAAGGTGACAATATACAGCCTTGACGTACTCCTTTTCCTATTTGGAACCAGTCTGCTGTTCCATGTCCAGTTCTAACTGTTGCTTCATCATGTGAAATGCCAAGCTGGATGAATCACAAGCTGGAATCAAGATTTGCTATTCAGTTCCTCAGTCGTGTCAGACTCTTTGTGATCCCATGGACTGCAGCACACCAAGCTTCCCTGTCCTTCACCATCTCCTGGAGCTTGCTCAGATTCATGTCCATTGAGTCAGTGATGCCATGTAACTGTCTCCTCTTCTGTCATCCCCTTCTCCTTAACCCTCAACATTCAAAAAACTAAGATCAATGGCATCCAGTCAGTCCTATGACTTCTTTGCAAATAGAAGGGGAAAAAGTGGAAACCATGACATATTTTATTTTCTTGGGCTCCAAAATCACTGTGGATGGTGACTGCAACCATGAAATTAAAAGATGATTGCTCCTTGGAAGAAAAGCAATGACAAACCTAGACAGTATGTTAAAAAGCAGAGACATCACTTTGCGGACAAAGGTCCATCTAGTCAAATCTATGGTTTTTCCAGTAGTCACGTTTGGATGTAAGAGTTGGACCATAAAGAAGGCTGAACACCCAAGAACTGATGGTTTCGAACTGTGCTGGAGAAGACTCTTGAGAGTCCCTTGGACAGCAAGGAGATCAAACAATCCTAAAGGAAGCCAACCCTGAATGTTCATCGGAAGGACTGATGCTGAAGCTGAAGCTCCAATACTTTGGCCACCTAATACAAACAGCTGACTCATTAGAAAAGACCCTGATGCTGGGAAAGATCAAAGGCAGGAGGAGAAGGGAATGACAGAGGATGAGATGGTTGGATGGCATCACCAACTCAATGGACCTAAGTTTGAGCAAACTCCAGGATATAGTGAAGAACAGGGAAGCCTGGTGTGCTGCAGTCCATGGGATCACAAAGAGTCGGACACAACCTAGTCAGACACAACAACTGTGATGGGCCTTTTATTTTATTCGGCCCCACAGTGCGGCTTCCGGGATCTTAATTCCAAGTCCTGGCATCAAACCTGTGCCCTCCGCAGTGGAAAGGCCAAGTCTTAACGGCGGGACCACCCGGGAATTCCCCGGACCTTTCAGCGATTCAAGGGCTGTATACAAAAATACTGTCTCAGCGTAGGGAATGTATGCGTGCGTGCCCGTGCGTGCGTGCTCAGTCGCTTCAGTCGTGTCCGACTCTTTGCGACCCTATGGACTGTGCGGCTCACCAGGCTCCTCTGTCCATGGGATTCTTCAGGCAAGAATACTGGAGTGGGTTGCCATTTCCTTCTTCAAGGAAATGTATGGAATGTTTTAATTTTCTTTTTTGAGATTTTCTGTAATTTTTTTTTTTTTTTTTTTTTTTTGCATTTTCCTCTTGCCACCAGGATCAAACCACAAGGGTCAGGTTTTTTCAAAGATCTCCCTCGCTCTAATTCCCAAGGCTTAGCTCTTTCCAGGTGGCGCTAGCGGTGAAGAACCCGCCTGGCAATGCAGGAGACTTAAGAAACGCAGGTCGGATCCCTGGTCCTCCTCTGGAGGAGGGCATGTCAACCCGCTCCAGTAGTTTTGCCTGGAGAATCCCGTGGACAGAGGAACCTGGCGGGAGACAGTCCGTAGGGTGGCAAAGAGTGGGACAAGACTGAAGTGACTTAGCATACAGGCACGCTGGAACGCCCGCGGCTGGTTCCGCAGCCAAGCGCCTTGGGTTAGGGGTGGGATCAGCGGGCCCGCCCCCTCGTTGGGCCCGCCCCTTCCCAGACCTTCGCCCCCGCCCCCACCCCCAGCTCTCAAGACCCTGTGTTTTAGTCTGGTATTGTCACCTACATGTTCCCCCACCACCGCGGGTGCGGTGGCCTGGACGGCCCCTGGCTGTGTGTGCAGAAGTTAGGGGTCGTGCCTGTGAACCGACCACTCTGGGCTTCAGTTTCCTGTTCAGAAATACAACGGGGCGGGGTCGAGTTTCCTGGACTAGCTCAAGTTTTGAGGGGCCCCTTATATTTATCTGACCCTCGGGGTCTCCCAACCGGCAGGCCCCTACCTTCTGAAGCTGTGAGGGAATCAGGCAGGCCATGATGACCCGGGGCAGGGCACAAGGGCGGCTGGTAGCTCTGGGTACCAAGGCCAAGGCTGGAGAGGAAGTTCAGGAGGGGAGGGGCGAGAGCCTGGGAAGCCCAAGAACGTTTAACCCTTCCCTGCCCAGAGAAAACCCGAATCCTGGCTTCCCATCCTTCCCTGGCCTCACCCAGAGAAAACCCAACGTAACCCCCAGCCCTTCTCCACACCACCCCCGTCTCACTTCTGTCCTTGGATGGGGCCGCCCTTGTCTCTGCCGCACACCCTGGGGCCATCCCTCGCCCCACCCCGCAGCTAATCCAGGATTAGCCAGTCCTGATCTCTAAAGGCTTCTACCAGAACTGTCCCCTTTCTATTTCTTTCCAGAAACCACTCCTGCTGGCTGTTTAAAAGGTGCCTACAAGTTGTGTCCCAGCAGGGTCCCGGCAGGCAGGAAGACACCTGAGTCCCAGTCCAGGGGCCACCACTGACTGGACCATCCGACCCACGCCTGCCCCTCTCCTGGGCAAGGATCAGACAGTGCCCAGGCCACCAGCTTAGACGGTGCAACAGTCCATGGGGTCACAAAGAGTTGGACGTGACTGAGCGACTGAACTGAACTGAGGCCACCAGTGGCAAGTTGGAGGAGCTGGAATGTGGGGTGGGTCTCTGTAGGCCAGCAGACAGGTTCTGAGCGACTTTGCATTCCAAAGGTGGAAGAGGGCCTGGGGGAGGAGTGTCCACCCCCACCCTTGATCCCCTGAGACTCTCTAGGTCCTGAGAGGATTATAGATCTGTCTGCAGCTCTGAGCAAAGTAGAAGATAAGGGAGATCTAATGGCATGGAGTGGGGGCTGGGCCTTCAGAATGAGGGCGAAGGAAGCCAGGCTCCCTGTTCCCCACCCCCAGGCCCGAGGTGTTGGTGTCTGAGGCTGGCGGTCAGCACACCCACCCTTCCAGCCAGCCCTGCTCAGCAGCTGACAGGGCCATTCTGAAAACTGGCTGCTGCTTCTGAAAACCAGCCACTGGCCTTCCCCGAAGTGACGCTTTCTGAATGGCCAAGGGACAGAGTGTCTCAGGAGTGAGCATGGGGACACAGCTCAGACCCTGGGGGCCTTGGCCCTGAGTCAAGTACTGCTTTCTGGGCCACCACACTGGGACTAGCTGCATGGGCCCTGCTTTCCCAGAGCAGAGAGCTGGAGGAGGGGTGCCCCCCCCTCCGCCACCCCCGCAGGCATCTGAGGCTAGAGGGTATGAGGGACTCCGGGGACAGGCTGGTGAGGAAGACACGTGAGAGAACCCTTTGGGGAAACATAGCCAAGACTCAGCTCCCTCACAGGTCGTGATCCCAGCTGTTGCAGCCCCTTCCCAATTGGCTGCCCCACAGATCCCGAGAGAGGCCCGCCTGTGTGCCAGGAACACAGCGAGGGTCTTCCTGCAGTGCTGGGTCAGCAACTCTTGGGGAACCCCCCACACACACACCAGCAGCCTGACCAGGTTGCTACTCATGCCCCTGGCCTTACTTTCCCATCTGCAGTTTTGGGGACAGCAGGAGTACCTCCTGGACACTTGGCAAGTGCCACAAACTGTTCGTTAGCAGGAGCTGTTCTGGGTGGAATGTGAAGGTATTTTTTATTTTTTGAATGTCAAGTGTTCAAAAAAAAAAAAGTTTTCAAAATTGCTATTATAATCAGGGAAAAGGCCACCAGTGTGGTTTTAAGTTGGAGCAAAGAGCCCGGGTTGGGGTAAGGGGTGGGGCTGGGCCTCCCCATGATTTGTCCATTCAATTCAGCTCAGGCTTTGGGAAGTGGGTGGGTGGTGTTTCCACAGGGCTGTTTTTTTCCAAAAGCTAACCAGCTCCAGATGGGGGGCTGGGCCACCCCAGGGCTGAGGTGGGGGCACTGTGGGAGAGGTACCAGACCAGACAGGCGAGGGAGACCTCCATTCCTGAAATACAGGAGGGTGTGGCAGGGAGGGCACAGCCCACCAAAAATCCCACGACAGAGGCAGAAAGGAAAACTCCTGACTCACTCCCGAGGTCACCTGGGCGGGGGTCAAAGTCCATGTAAGGAGGAAAGACTGGCATATTCCTGAGGAGCTGCCCAAGCAACAGCTAAGTCCTCATTGTTAAGGCCAAGATCAGACACAATGGCTCTTTTTCTTCACCAAAGACCCCCGCCCCAGGGCCCACTTTGGGCCGCAGGAGCCTCACTGGTCCAAGAGGAAGCAGACGATTGACTGATTACCAGGAAGCAGGCCCACTGCTGGAGCGGAGCACCTACCAGCAAAAGCTAAGGAAGCCCCAGAACCATTCTGTGAGGTTTCCAACCCCATCCAAACTGTATAAATGAGGGGACCGAGGATCACATCAAGTACAGGGCAGAGCTAGGATCTGAGAGCAACTCTGCCCATCCCCCAAGCTTCTGCCCTTGACCCCAGCGCGTGCCTTCAGCACATCCAGCCCAAAGGGGCTGTGAGCTGGGTCAGGACTGCCTCTGCAGAGCCCTGGAGACTGGCTGCTGTTATTATAAGGACCCAAAGAGAACAGCATACATGTGCCCAATGCACAGATGGGGACATGGAGGGCTCGGGAGGGAAGGGCCTGCCCAGCTTCATGCGGGGAATGACTGAGCTGGGACAAGGACCCGAGACTCCTGGCTCCCGCTCTGGTCCTCCTATCCCTCCCACCAAAGCTCACGAGGGCCGGAACCCTAGGCTCTGGCCGGCAGACGACACCTGGCTGCAGGATCCACTCCTGACAGGCAACGGGACTGTGTCAGTGAGTGTCTGCTGGTAGCTGCCTCTGAGGGGCTTCTGGCTTCATGGGGCAGGTAGGGAAGCAGAGTTCCTTATCTTCTCAGAGACCATGGGGCTGAGGGGACCTCAGAGACCCGAGAGACATGGAGACCTCCAAAGGCCACTTTGTTATAGGTTTATTTGCTATTTGAACCGAGTCCACAAGTTCAGACCCATGTGTAACGGATTGCTTCATGGTTGTCAGAGGCTAGTGTGCATTATTTCTGAGGATTACATCTGATGACACGGCGCGGAAAACACAAATGGACAAATGGACATAATCGTGAAGACGAGAGACGCGAGAACGTGCCTTAGTGTCCAAGTGATCGATCGAAGGTGGCGGGGACCCTGGAGACTGATCTCAATGAAGTGAGCTGGCTTTCCCGCCACCAGGCGCTGCGTGGGCTGGGCGCCTGGGACAGAAACCTATCCAGAACCTGGAGGGCCTGTCTACCCCGGTGGCGACCCTGCCTCCAGGTGTCCCGTGCTGAAGGACGGGGTGGCACGTCACCAGGTGGGGACAGGGCTGACGTCAGCCGCTGAGGCTAGTGGTGGCACTGGGCTAACTCATGACACACAAGGTGCGAAAGCAGAGTCCGGGTGAGGCGGCTCCTCTGGGCTCCTAACACTGCCACAAAGTCAGGGCAGGGAGGACGGAGGGTGCAGCGGGGAGGGGGCGGGGGCGGAGCACCGTTCATCTGGGGATGAGCCAACCCGAGTCCCCTCCCTTCTTGGCAGCTCCGGAACATTCCCTTTGGCCAACAGCCACAGAAACGAGAGCCTGCCAAGATACATGGAGGAGAAAGAAAACAAGACACCAAAAAAACAGAACAAAATAGTCCCCGCTCTAGGAGGGGAGAGGAACAGACAGACTCCTGGACCGAGGTCACCGCGGACTGGAGGCATCCTGCAGCCTGCTCCCCGGGGGAAGGAAGCTAATTCAGTGTCCTGCTGCTCTGCTCAGGGAGGACACTTGTCCTGCCCCGAGACTCCGACTCACTGGCCTTTAGTGTCCTTTTTTTTTTTAAGTTATTTTTTTCTTTTTGATACCCAAACCATCAATTTCAAAAAATTTCTTTCTCCTTAAAAAAATCTCAACTGTGGCAGCAAACCCCAGGCCTGGCTTCTCTGCTGGCGGCCTGCTTTCCCATGGGCCATACCCCCAGAGCCCAGCCTGGCACCTCCGGGGTGACCGTCCCACAGCTGGTTCACCCTGGACCGCTCTGCTCACGTCTGGGTGGGCGCTAGATGCTGGCGGCACCACCAAGAAAAGGAAAACGGAAACATGGCTACCCTTCCTCTAACAGCCCCCCACATCTGAGCTGACCTTTCTTGGGAATGTATAAGTTATCTGGAGGGAGAGGGCGGGAGGTGGAGAAAATAAATACCAAGAACTAAGAAGGTGTCCCTGGACCTCTGGCGTCAGCTTGGCCTCTGGGGCAGCGATGGCCTCCAGGGAGCAGGCCCTGATTGTCCAAATACTGCGCTCACTGGGAGACGGACTGCAGGTCTCTGATCTCCCCCTCAGGCGCCCGCCCTGGGGGGCATGAGTCTCGAGGAGAAAAGGGGCCAGCCCCTCAGGTGCGGTCCTGTCGCCCGGCCCAGCTCCAGCGCCCCTGCTGACAGGCTGGGCTGGTGGTCCGTCGGGCTCCTGGGTTCCTGGGCCCGAGGCCTGCCTGGAGGTCCGGCTGCAGGCCGCCCACTCAGGGCCACCCGTGCTCCATGCCATGGGAGCTCAGGCCTGCTCCTTGTCAGCCCTCCAGAGCCGCTCCTTCACCTCAGGGGGCAGGGTGTTGAACAGGTCCTCCTCCACCACCAGGCCACTGCGCTTGAGCAGCGGGCACTCGCCCAGCTCCACAGGCAGGCACTCCAGTCGGTTGCCACGCAGCTCGATCTGGGTCAGGCTGGTCAGCTCGCCCACCCGCGAGGGCAGCGACTGCAGCACGTTGTTGCCCAGGTGCAGGGCCCGCAGCTTCCGGCACTGGAAGAGCTCGGGTGGCAGCGCCTCGATCTAGAGGTAAGGAGAAGAGGGCACAGTGAGGCGGGCGCAGCCGGGACCCGGGCCTCGGGGCCCCGGCTTCCCTGCCCCAGGCGTTGGCACCTTCTCTGATGCCCATTTCAGCTACCCCAGACCTCAGGGACCAGCACAAGCTGGCCTGAGTCTGGCTAACTCCCCCGTGTTCTGCAGGTCTTGGCTTTGTTGTCACTTCCTCCAGGAAGCCTTCCCTGACCTCCTGGTAACCTAAGGTGCCCATGTTCCCCCAACAGCACTGATCCCTCCGCGTGGTAAAACTGCTTGATCTCCTGTCACTGGCAGACCAGGGACTCTGAGAGGGCAGGGCTGGGTGTGCCATGCTCCCTGCTGTCTCCCAGCAGCTGTCACCCCCCACCCCCCCCCGCCAAAGCAAATCACAGGAGCCAGCTGCTACCAGCTCCATCCCCTCCTCCACCACCCAGGGCTCACCAGGAGCCAGGCCTGGGGGCCTGCCAGGTTTAAGAACAGTTTATGAAAGCACAGCAGCCTGCTGAGAAAACTCTATACCCTCAGCTGTTGCTGAGAACGAGGGAGAGCTCACCAACACGGTCAGAATCCCAGCTGTGTCACTTCCCCTTCCTGGGCCTCAGTTTCCTTATCTGTCAAGTCACAGGCTGAGGGTGGGTGTGGGGAGCCCAGTCTTGGCCATTCGGGGCCCTCTCCTGATTCTGCAAAGTTTGAATTAGAGACAACACCCACTTGCCGCTTACTACAGGACAGGTTCACTCTGAGCACTGATGCTACTAACAGGTGAACTCTCACAACTACCTCTAAGTACTGTGGAAACACTTGTTCCACTTTACAGATGGAAAAACTGAGGCCCTGAAGGATCCAGCCTCCTGAGAAGTTCACAGCTGGAAAGCGGTAGAGCCAAGACATGAATCTGGCTCAAGAGTCCGTGCTCTAACTGTCCACTCTGTTGGTGGAGCAAGGAGCAAACGGTGCAGTTGGGTGGGGACACACGGGAAGAGCCCCATAAAGGCTGGCTTCCTCCCTGCCCTCCTGTGAGCAATCAGCTACAGACATGAGCACTTCCTCAGCCTGTTCTCCTACAACCAGCTCCTTCAGATACGGCGGACAGGAGGGACCCCTCCAGCAGAGCAGGAGCCAGGGGATGGGCCCCGAGCCTACAGAAGGGTGACGGGCAGCTTGCTCTGTCACCATCCGCATGTTTCTGCCGAGGATGCTGAGGCCAGGCAGAGGCCATGCCAAGAGGGGCACTGTAGATGTTTTAAAAAGGACTCCTGACCTGGGTCTGCAAACCCGCCACTGCTGTGCCCAATGGTCAGGAATCGGGCAGGCGTGGCTTCCAGGTGGGCAGGGACTCCAGGAAGGCCAGAGGACAGAGAAGTGGGTTCCTGCAGGACCAGAGCCTCCCAGAGACCCCACTGTGCCCAAAACTGGCCTCCTCTGGTGACACAGACAGTGGCCGGGGAGCGGGAAGGACTGGAACAGTGGGTGGCAGAACTGGGGTTCACGTCGGGGCTCTCCCCCGACACACCCCCTCCCTGGGGCACCCACGGCTCCGCGGCCAGCTCTCTGCAGGCCCCATGGAAGGAGGGGAAGGTGGCTCTGATGGCTCGGTCCCCCACCCTGGCCGCTCCTGTCCTTCATCCTGAGGTGTGCTGGTGCACTGAAGGCATGAAGTCGACTCCCATCATCCCAATCCCACCCTCGCCCACCTCCTCAGGGACCTCAGGCCACCCCATCAGCACTGGCTACCCCTCGAGTCCACCTGGTCCTTGGAAAAAACAAGACAACCCTCCCAGGGGCCTCTGCGACCTTCCCAACAAACCGCCTGGAAAGATGCCGTCTCTCTTGGCCTGGCAGGAGCCGGCTTCTACCCCTGCCCGCCCTGAGCCACCTGCGGCCACTCCTCATCCACTGGACCTGCCCGTGTTCTCCTGTCATCACCCGACTCCCGCACAGGCTGTGCACCCACCTGCCTGGCCCTGCTCTCCACTGCCCCTCCCAAAGGCTCGAGCCACACTCCCCTGGCCCCTACCCTCTAGCCCACCCCCCACCCCTCCCAGACTCAGGAAGGACAGATCTTCACCCAGGAGCCTGGGGGATGACTCCCTGAGCTTCAGGTTCAGGCTGACTTAACCTGGTCCCCTGGACGTCCCAACATGGGACCTACCCCCTCCTCTCTGAAAACCTGTGCCTCGTCCTGCCTCAAGGACCCTCCAGCCACCCAGGCAGCCACGTGAGAACAGGCCTCACCCACTCCTGACAGCTGCATGCAGGGTTTTTTTTAAGATATTTTTTGGATCTGGACCCTTTGTAAAGTCTTTGCTGAGTTCATTACAACATTGTTTCTGTTTTAAGTTTGGGTTCTTTTGGCTCTAGGGCATGTGGGACCTTAGCTCTCCAACCAGGGATGGAACCTGTACCCTCTGCATTGGAAGGTGAAGTCTTAGCACTGGACTGCCGGGGAAGGCCCTGCACACGGGTTTCTACAGCTCTGGACCTCTGTCCTGCCCCGCCCCCACCTCCCTGGAGCTTCAGGGAGAGCCAGCTCTCTGCATTCCAAGGCAGACCTTCCTCCCTCAATCAGTCAGCGGGAATTTGGTGGACAGTTTGCCCCAAGTCAGGCACTGGACTGAAGAGCCAAGATCCAGGTCGTCAGAGCGAAGAGGGAAGGAAAGGACGCAAGGCAGGTAATCTGCAACCAAGTGGGAAAAACAAGATGCCTTCAGCCCTGGCCTCGACGACGACGGGGGCAGGGGCAGTGGGGGGGGCGGGGAGGGGCGGGCGGGGTAGTCCAAATTCCAGAGGTTCAGTTCACAGCTCCACCCCTAGCTTTCAGTTCCCTGTGGACAAAACCTTTGAGAAGTTCCTTCATTGCCTGGCTAACTCCTCCTCATCCCTCAGGGCCAGGTGAGACATCCCCTCCTCCAGGAGACCTGCCTGCCCAGGGCTAAGCCCAGCCCCCGGCACAGTCAAGGGTGCTAACTTGAGTTACCCATCTGTCCCTGCAAGCAGTGAGGTCAGGAAGGACCGGGGTCGGGGTGGGGGGTCCTAGCTCCCCACTAGGAGTGCACAGAGAACATTTGCCAAATCCATGAATGAATATTTGAATAACCATACAAAGAATATGTCCCCTTAACAAGGTATTGGTCAGCAAGACTTGAAACCTGAGAAAACCCGCGGTGAGGGCCTGAGTTGACCCACATTCAGTTGCCCTGTCCACTTCACAGGTAGTAGCCCAGGGGTGGGGGGTGGGGGTGACTCGCGAGGAACCAAGGAACCGCAAGCCCAGAGGGAGGCAGGAAGGTGGGGGGGACTCCCGCTGGGAAGGAGGAGGAGCCGGACCAAGTCTGGCTGGAAGAACTTGCTTTCCCTACAAAGGCCTCTGGGATTCCAGGGGGTGGGGACAGGACGTGATGAAGCATCGTGCTGAACTGGGGGCCAAAGGGTCTCCTTCCTGAGGGACTGCGTGCCTTGCCGCCAGCGCTTCCTGAAGGGTGACCTCAGTCAACGCGTGACCCCGACAGCTGTGCCTGGAGCAAAGAGCTGGAGAGGGCAGGACCGGGCGCCCAGCGGGGGCCTGGCCACACCCTCCTCCACCCTCCTCCACCGGGTATCTGGCGAGGAGCCGCCTGGTCCCCCTCCACGTGCTGAAGGAAGGGTTGTGGTTGTCCCCTCCTCCCCAAATGGGGCTGCTCCCAGGAGTCCAATTTTCCTGACTGGTGGGCCGTGGGCCTGTCCTGGTTCCCCGGGGGCGGATTCTCTAGAGTGAAGCAGCCTGGGATCCGACCTTCACTCCTGTACGCTCTCATATGTGCACACGCGTATCATATGGCGGGGGAAAGGAAGGATTTGTCACAATCTCTGGTTTCCAGGGAGAGAGGCTTGGGGAAGAGCGGAGGGGTTCTAGCGGTCAGAGGTCTGGGGTGCCTGATCCTCCTACGTGAGTGATGCTGGACAGGGCGTGTCCTTCCCTGGAATGGGGTCATTTCAGGGGCTGCTGCCTCCCAACTGCTGGAGCAAGCCCCTGCTGTCCTTCCTGAAACCATCCGCCTCCCTTTGAGAGGGTTTCCACCCACAGTAGGAACTAGGAAGACTTCCTTCCAGCATCAGGTCCCCACCAGGAGAGGGCAGGGCAAAAGGAAGGCACCCCAGCAGCTGCGGCAGAGGCCAGGCCACAAAGCCACAGGACCACCTGCCCTCAACCTCTACCCGCCTGCTTCCACAGAGGGTCCCTTGGGTGGGGGGGTTTCCCCGGACAGGCAAGGGGTGGGTGCAGAGGAACCGAAAAAGGTCTCGATCGCTACCAGGGTGTGGCCTTCGGCTCTGCAGGCCCACGACAGTTTGCACAATTTCCTCTCCAGAAAGACAGGTGGTGACAAGCCAGCCCCAGCGGAGCCCAACTCTGCCCTTCGCCACCCTCGACAGGCAGAGAGGGGAGAGGGTGTGAGTGGCTCTGGGAGGTGCACCAGCCACCCACGCAGTTTCCGTCCTGGGTGGGCCCATCCTGGGCTCCAAGTCTGGTCTAGGACAAGTCCTAGGCCGAGTCCCGCGTCCCATGACCGAGCCCTGACAGAGAAGACTCCTGCCTGTGGACATCCCCATCTCCAAGGAACCCGCCCAAAGCCACCTTGGGGACCAGCACACCATCCCTCCTAGCAGAACCTGGCCGCGTCCTGCAGTCGAGACAGGCTCCCCAGCCCACAGATCCTGATTCGGCGGGTCTGGGCTAAGTTGTGGGGGGGTGCAGGGGAAGCCGCCTGGGAATCTGGGTTTTCATCCAGCTCCTCCCCCAGGGGCTTCTGGGAACCACAGCTGCAGACCCCAGACCAGGGGTGCCAGACGTCCAGAGACACCCCCCACCCTGCCTCGGGCCACTCACCCGGTTGGCCGTGACGGCCAAGTTCTGGAGGCTCTGCAGGAGGCCGATGTCAGCGGGGAGGAAGGTCAGGTTGTTGTGGCTGAGGTCCAGGTAGCGCAGCTTGCGGCAGTAGAAGAGCTGGGTGGGGATCTTCTCGATCTTGTTGCGGTTCAGGTAGAGGCGCTCGAGGTTGGTGAGGTTGCCGATCTGGATGGGGATGTAGGCGATATGGTTGTACCACAGCTTAAGGCAGGTGAGGCGGTGCAGGTGCTGGAAGCTGATGATCTCCTCAATGGTCTTGAGGTTGTTGTCCTTGAGGTCGATCTCCTGCAGGTTGTGGAGGCTGAAGATGGAGTGGGGGATGCGCTCCAGGTCGCAGCGGATGAGCTCCAGCTCTGTCAGGTTGGCCATCTTCTTGAGGCTGTTGAGCACAATGAGCTTCGTGCCCTCATTGTTGATGGACAGTTTCTGCAGGTGCACGCCCACGTCCGTGACCACCTGCGGCAGCTTGCTCAGATTGCTCTTCAGCCTCAGCACCTTGAGCCGCTTGAGCTCACGGAGCCCGTCGATGACGATGAAGCGGTTGTTCTCGGCGCTCAGGTTGCCCGTCAGGTGCAGCTCCTCCAGCGTCTTCAGGCTGTAGATCCACAGCGGGATCTCCTTGATGTCCGTGAACTTGATGTGCAGCGCCCGCAGGTTCTCGCGCAGGAAGGCCAGGGCGGGCGCCTCGATCTTGGCGGCCGTGTGGTACAGCCACAGCTCCTTGAGGCCCGTGAGCTGTGCGATGCTGGGCGGGATGGTCACGTCGGGGATCAGCTCCAGCTTCAGCACCTCCAGCTCCACCAGGTCGAACACCGTGTCAGGGATGCCGCTGAGCATGAACAGGTGCAGCTCCAGCTTGTCCTGCGCATTCTTGGTGAGCCGCTGGCGCAGCTTGTCCAACGTCCACTCGTTGTTGAGGTTTAGCTGCCGCAGCTTGTTCTCACTCACCTCCGACAGGAAGACAGCGAAGCGTTTTGAGTACAGCGGGTCGTACTGGTCGATGAGGTGCAGCATGAAGGCGAAGTCGTTCTTGACGTCGGGGATGTCGCTGTAGCTGCTCTCCTCGCGGATGGACTCGAACGAGTACTTCTTCAGGGAGCGCCGCAGCATCCACCAGAGCGTGTACATGCAGATGAGGCCGTAGAAGATGACCAGGCTGATGTAGAAGGATGCCAGGATCTTGAAGAGCGTGGCCAGCGGGTGGGCGCACCGGTATGTGCGGTAGCCCGTCAGGCTCTCGATGTCCACCGTGCAGTCCACGTCGAACTTGATGTTGTGCACGTAGTAGACGGTGTAGCAGATGATGAGGATGAACTTGATCACCTTGATGATGGTCTGCCGCATGTACAGCCGGTACACGATGTCCCCCTCCTCCACGTGGGTCCGGAACTTCTTCACCTTCTCGAACAGCGCCTTGGCCTGCTCGCCCTCCTTCTTGTCCAGCACGCCCGTCTCCGAGCGGTCCACGATGCCCTGCTCGATCCGAGACTTGGTCCGCTGCAGCATGGGCACGGTGGCCTCCACGTCCTCGCTGACCGTCGATGACTTCTTGTCCATGGAGCCGTTCATCTTGCTGAAGGCCGGCTTGGGGTCGCTCTCCTCCACCACCGTCTCCGACAGGGCCCGCGTGGTCCAGGGCGAGTCGAAGCACTTGAGCAGGATGGACACGAAGTGCTCCAGCTTGGAGCTGGTGCGCGGGAACTTGAACCAGAAGTTGCTGCAGGCCAGGAAGATGAGCGTGTGCAGAAGCACCAGGTAGGGGAAGTACTTGGCAAACCAGTGCAGGCGGTTCTCATAGCACACGGCGTCCACATAGTTGTACTGGTGCCGGTCCAGGTCGTACTTGATGCCGGTGGGGCCGGAGTCGGGGGTCGGCCCGATGGTGGAGTTGGGGTAGGGGGGCTCTGGGCCAGGGGCCGCCCAGCCCCGGAACGAGTCGTTGCAGGAGTCCTTGGTGACCCACTTACAGGGCAGGCAGATCATCTTGTCCTGGGTAACCTGCAGCGTGCCCCCGAAGACAGCAATCATCAGCATGACGATGGAGATGTAGTCGGTGAACACGTCCCACCACGGCTTCAGGATCCGGTACGCTGGCTGCGTGTCCGCAAAGTAGCGGAGCTCTGTCACCGGAATCATGGTTCAATCTGAAAGGGACCATGGGAAGGGGTTACTGAGGGGTAGCTGGGCTTTCTGAGACCGGGGTGGGGGGGGGCGGCAGGGGCAGGAGACTATGGACCCATTGTCCAAAATTCCACCTCGAGGCTAGCTGTGAGTCACAATAGCTGGGCAACACTCACAGGGCAGCCCACGGAGTGGCCTTGGTCCAGAAACCAGACGGCACTGGGTGGCTGGAGGGAAACCACCGCAGGGGAGGTGGCAGCCTCCCCATTCCACAGAAGGGAAGGCTGAGGCATGAAGTCCGGGCCATGCTGACAGATCACTAAAGAGCCTCACAGGGACCCCCGCCTTCCAGCAGGAACAGTCCAGAAGTCCTGTCTAGACCCCATCCTGTTAATCGTAAGACCAACCAGAGGGGCCAGCTGGAAACTTACAGTTCCTTCAGAACCATGTGCCATGAAGCCACGCCAGTGATCTTAAGAGTGGTCATGCAGCTTGTGGGATCTTAATTCCCCCACCAGGGATTGAACCCAGGCCGTCTGCAGTAGAGGTCAGAGTTGTCCTAACTGCTGGACCACCAGGAGATTAATTCAAAGTCCCTGAAGAGATTTATTCAAAGTGTGAGAAAAGCCAACTGTAGAAGAGGGAGTGGACTATGAACTAGCTTCTATAGAACAAATAAGGAAGCTTAAAACATTCCACGTGTGCGTGTGTAAATATATGGCCACACAGGACTCTGGGTGTGTGGGGAGACTGGCAGGAAGGACAAACAGACAGCAGGTTGTAATGACGGGTGCCTGGAGGAGGGGCTGGGCAGCGAGGACTAGAAAGCAGGATGACAGGGTCACACGCTTAGGGCATTTACATCAGATTGTTTCCGGCTATGTGCATCCACGTGTGTTTGTAAAGAAATTTAGAACAGCAGCAGATTCTCCCCCTGCAGAGTCCCACTTGGCAGGTCCTGGGTAGAGCCTGGGAGTCTGGTTTTTTTTAACGCTTGACTTCGAGGCCACATTCAGGAAGTGCAGCCGGGGGCGGGGAAGGTGTGCAACAAAATGAACCTGCGAAGAAACCCTGAACGCCTGGGCCAGCAGGGAGCACCCTGCCGGGACACGTCACTCTTACAATGCTGCTCGGGCCATGAGGCTGTACCAGACCAGAAAGGGACTAGGTGTTCACTGGAGAACAGTTAGGAAAATGTATAAAGCATTATGGACAGAAAAAAAAAAACAACCCTGTAAGAACACCGCCCAGAGTCGCCCACCCCTGTTAACTTTTCACTGAGTGATAACCTTCCAGTCCTTTCGCAAATAAAATTATGATTTTAGGGACTTCCCTGATGGTCCAGTGGCTAAGACTGTACTCCCAACACAGGGGGCCCGGGTTCAATCCCTGGTCAGGGAAAATAGATCCCACAGGCCACAACTGATACCTGGTGCAGCCAAATGAATAAATAAAAATTTTAAAAAAGAACATTCCCTGAAAAAAAAATTGTGATTTTTACATTTTACTGTTTTCTAATCCAGAGTCTAGATTTTTAAACCAAGATTTAAATACCCGTGTTTAGACAAATGGGTCTGTGGGGAGAGGCACAAAGGTCCCAGGTTATGGGACTGGGGCCCTTATTTTGATTACTGATAGTATTAATAGTGACAAACACTTCATAGGACAGGGCCTCCCTGCAAACACCAGATGCTCATATCATCTTGGGCATGCCAGGATGGGTAAGGATAGGAGGAAGCAAACCTAGACCCCTTGAGGGAATCGGGGTGCTCAACAGATGGACATGTGCCAGGCACCAGGCTAAGCCCTTACCGTGGGGTCCACCTCGTGGAGTCGCGTTGACACCCAGGTGCAGGGCCCTATCTTTGGCCCTATTTCACAGATGGGGACAACTGAGGCTCAGCGGCATCACCTGCCCAATGTCACTCTACAATCAGGGCAGAGCTGAGACCAAACTGAAGCCTCCCGACTCAAGTCTTCACCAGGGCTCAGGCTCGCTGTCCTGCCACTGCTCAAGGCCCCACACAGGGCAGTGCCAAGAGGTGGAGCCCAGGAGTCGAGCTTCCTGCCCCCCTCCTGCCAGGATTCCCAGAGCTCAGGTCACCGTGGGGCCAGCAGACACCACTACCCGCCCTGGGCTGGCGGCTCCAGCCCAGGGGGTCGGCCCTCCTGGTAAGTGCCCGCCCTACAGGAAGGCCCTCTAATGACCAGCTGGCTCCTCGCACCACCCACACTGCTGGGCGAGTGGGCATCAAGGGAAGGGCCTGCTGAATCACGCAGCCGGGCCCCCCACCCCAGCTGAATGACACCCTGACAACTCCTTCCTCCCTTCCTGGCTCGCCAAGTCCACGTCCAGGCAGGCGCCCAAAGACTGGGAACCGGAAGGGAGGAGGGGACAGGACCGAGGGCCCGAGGGCGTGCGAGAGCCTGCCCCTGGAAAGTCCGGGGCTGGGACCGCCGAGGCAGGATGCCAGGCGCTGGGGGTGGGGGCAGTCTGTGACCAGGCAGGATGTGGTTGCAGCCTCGCAGCTTCGGGGGAGTGGGTGTGTCACGCAACGGAGAACAGCCTGCCTCTCGCACCAGGAGGACTGGGCCCTGCTGTCCTGGGGCTTGGCTTACGTTGTTTTGGGTCTGAGGTGGGAGGTCCACTCTCCATCACAGGTGAGGGACCCGGAGGCTCGGAGGGGGTGACTGTCCCGTCCACCAGTGTGTCTGGCTCCTCCTGCCCCCCCAACACTTCTGTTCTGAACTCTCTGTAAACCACCCTGCTGAGAAGGGCTTCGTGGAGGGGACAGTCCTGTGATGGTCCTGGGGGGCTCCTGGCACCTCCTCAGCCCAGGGAGAAGACACAGGGGTTGAGAGGGGTCAGGCCAGGGGCCCAGGCCACACAGCTGAGAAAAGCAGGCCTGGCCTCATTGTGGGGGGACCTGGGGAGGTGGGGGGTTGCCCTTTAGCTGCACCACGTTTCGGACTCTGCCAACTCACTGTGGGATTCTGGACAAGTCCCCGCCCCTCTCTGATGGCGTTTCGGGGGAAATCTGCAAAGAAGGCACAGGTGCCAAAGCCCAGGCTTTTGTTCCCAGGGGGCCAGGGATGCGGCGCCTTCCCCCATGGGTCCCCAAGAAGAGACGGCCGGGTGGTCAGGGCAGGTTGCTTGCAGGGCTTTGGGAAGGGCCCAGAGAATCCCAAGCTTCTAAAGCACTTTGTGCAGAGAGGGAAGCAGGCAGCCTGGGCTGGTGTCATCCATCCTCAACCTCCGCCCAGGTGCTGCTGGAGGGCAAGGGTCTGCCGCACACAGCAGGCGCTCAATAAAGGTATCAAGAGAGGGCCTGAGAAGGCAAGGGGAAGAAGTGGGGTGGGGAAGGGCATGGCCTGGGGGTGATGGGCTGGCCTGGCAGAGCGGAGGAGGGGGCCAGGGAGGAAGCTAAGGCGACTGTGGGCACCCCTCCCTCCCGGTTCCTGCCCAGCCCTCCCCAGGGGAAGGAGCGGAGCCCCCTCAGGCAGGGAGGGCCAGCGCAGGGACCTGCCCCGGGAGCTGGTGACTCAAGGTGAAGAGACACCCACAGCTGGAGCCACTCCCTGTTCTGAGAATGAGGGCCCAGCCCAGAACCCTCGGAGCCCAGGAGTGCGCTCTGCTGGCGCCCTCCCTTATTTTCTCAAAATTGTTTTATTGCTGTAAAATACACGTAACATATTTGAATGAAGGACATTCGTTCTGCTGCGCGGCCATCACCGACCACCCATCTCCAGGACTCTTCTCGTCTTGTAAAACTGAAACTGTCTCCACCAAGCACTGACTCCCCCCTCCCCCCACCCCAGCCAGAGCACCTCTATTCTTTCTGGCAGTATGACTCTGACTACTCCAGGGACCTCACATAAGTAGATCGTATGCTATTTGTCCTTCTGGGACTGGTTTCATCCACCTAACATAATGTCCTCCAGGTGCATCCATGTTGTAAAAGTGGAAATCACTGTCTTGTCCGACTCCTTGAGACCCCATGGACTGTAGCCTGCCAGGCTCCTCTGTCTATGGGGTTTCTCCAGGCAAGAATAATGGAGTGGGTTGCTATGCCCTCCTCTAGGGGATCTTCCTGACCCAGGGATCGAAACTGGGTCTCTCGCATTATAGGCAGATTCTTTACCATCTGAGTAGCAGGTGCCAGGAAAAGGAAGCAATTTCCTTCCTTTTCCAGGCTGACTAATATTCCACACATCCATTTTACAGATAGGGAAACTGAGACTCGGGGAGAGAGGTCATGTGCCCAGCATCACACTGCCTGTCACCTTCAACCCAGATCTGGGGTGGAGCCCCGACAAGCAGCACTTCCAGGGAGCAGCTCCCACCCAACAGCTACCCCGGGCCTACCTGGGGATGGTCAGGAAAGCACTAAAAGGTGAAGGGGGCAGATTCAAGGGAGTGGGGACCTTTTCTCCCAGTTACAGAAAACGTCCTTTTCAGGAAGTTTCCTGCAGGCAGTGCGTTCATCCCCTTCCTGCACTGAGGCCTCTGCAGCCAGGACTGCCCCCAGCAGAGGTGTGCAACAGCTTCTCTCTGGGGCCTGTTTCCCCATCAGGAGAGGAATACGGAATCTGTCATGGGGGTGCCCACATTTTGCATAAGGCAGTCAAGGATCACGGGGCGTGTGATCCAGGCTTTGGCTCACTGCAACACCTTCCTGCCCACTGGCATCACCCAGACACTCACTCACTGTCCTGGCCACCCCTGCCTAAAGCCAGCAGGGAGGGGGAGGCGCTTCCAGCAGCCCGGACTTGGTCTCTCTGTAATAAAATGCCCGTGGTAGCAGATGCTATGCCAAACTCTCAGGACTATCAGGGAGTCACAGGAGTGAGGTTTCCCAGACAACCTGTGTGCGGGGACCTCAGGCAGGTGGAGAGCAAGGAGTACAGTGATGGGGGCTTAGAGGGAGGGGCAGGTGGGCTCTGCCACTCAGCAGTGGAGTGACACTGGGCAGGCGACTTCACCTCTCTGAGCCTTGGTCCCCCCCATCTGTGGAATGAGGCTGAGACAGGCACAGACCTGGCCCCCGACGGCAATCTGACTTTAGCAGACAGCTGATGGGTGGATGAAAAGAGCACAGACCCGGAGCATGATGGAAGAAAACAGAAGGAAAAGCGCCCCCGACGCTGGCCCTGACACCTGGCACGGGGACACAGTTAGATGAGGCTGGGCACACAAGAGGCGGGCGGTGAGCAGATCCTGGTCCCTTCAAGAGGCCGCCAGAATGCAACCGGGCCTTTTCAGCAGAATAAAGGAGCTCTGTATGTAATGCCATTTTGAAAATAAAGTGAGATTCAGAACAATAAATAAATACATTGCCATGTTGATAAAGCCTGACCCAGCTGGGGAATGGCTCCCTGTTAAGAGTGGGAACAGGAGGCAGGATGAAAGGAGACTGTAATGTTTTTACCAGCAGGCATTACCTTTGTGACTGAAAAGTAGCATAGAATTTAAAATAAATAGAGCCTAGAAGAAAAGAAATAAAAACTGAGCCCTCAGGTGGAGAGTTCAGGTGTTCTTTTGTGGCTCTCAGAGAGCAATCTCGGGAGGGTGATGGGAGTCTGGCTGGGTCAGGTCTCAGCCCCAAGAGATGGAGAATTTGGAGAGGATCCTGAATAGAAGACAAAGATTAAAGGGCTGAAATCCAGGCAGCTGAGAAAGACAAAAAGGCCGTGTGCCCTGCTGTCCTCTGCTCTAACCCTTCTTCCAGAACAGAGGCATCTCTTAAAGCTACTGACCGTGCCCTCCTGGAGGTCAGCGAGCTGGGATTCACCCCAGCTGCACCACGTAAAGCTCATTGGCAAGAGATTGCCCATAGAGAGGTCAGCAAGGTAGGCTGGGAGCCCCGCAGGACACAGACCCCTCCAGATTCATCCCAGGCCCCATGCAGAGTCCGGAACACAGAAAGCGGAGTAAAGGTTTGCTCAACTGGGCTGAGCTGGGAGGGGGAGGCGACAGGAAGGAGGTGGGCAATCGTCAGGCAAGATTCTAGGACAAAGGTTTAGTTACAGGAACATTCATGGTGGTTGTCTTTATACCCCAGGAGAATTGGAAACCATCCAGATGCCTGTTACTGGGTGATCAATTAAATACCTATTTAATGACCTGATGATGGAATACTATAAAACAATGAAAACACGTTAGAGCAAAGCACTTGATGACCTGATGACATGACTAAATACCTTCAATGCAAAAAGGAGGTAACGAGACTATGACAGAGGAATAAGCAAGCCTTCTGCAATAACTTAGACGTATATTTTAAAAATACTGACAGTGACATTAGGCTGATGTTTACAATCTTTTTTTAACCCCAAACTTCCCTCTGTTTTCTGTTATAAGAATACGTTACTCAGGGAATTAAGAAAAAAAGATTTTTAAAAATCAAGATTCCCAAGGACCAAGAGTAGCTACAACACTGGGGAAGAATAATGTGGGAGGAGACCCAGTATAAAGGTCTTGGAATTCCACCAATTCGGCGGGGATGTGGGGATGGATGGCTGGACCAGGGAACTAGAAGAGCAAGCCTAAAAGAGACCCTGAAATTTCTGGAAACGTAGACGTGACGGCGTCGACTCTGCAGGCTGGGGAGAAAGAATGGGTGTCCACAAACGGAGCTGGCCTAGTTACCCACAGAAGAAAAGCACAGCCCCATCTATCGACTTGCAGGAAAATAAATTCCAATGAATTCAAGACCTAAGGCAAAACTTGCAAATATTTAAAGAAAAATCTAACTGACCACTTTAATGTCTTTAAGACAGGGAAAGATCTCTTATCCCAAATGAGCACAAATCCTCAGAGGAAGAGGCGCATCTACCGATCACATTACAGTTAAAATGGACGCACATCAAAGGACCTAGTAAGTGAAATGCACCCACAGGCCTGGAGAGACACTTGCAGTGGGTTTACCTGCCAAAGGATTAATGCCCAGAACAAAGACAGAACTCCTCCAGATACACAGAAAAGACAAACCAATAGGGAAGAAAAACGGCAAAACGTGAATAGACAATTCACAGGGAAAAAAAACACAAATGGAAATTCACGAATGAAATAATTCTTAATCTCATTGTTAACCAAGGAATGCAAATTAAGACAATCACCAGCCATTTCACTCCCCTGCGATTGGCCAGAAATGTTGAATTCTTAGATGAGAAGATAGAGTGCATTCATCCTCCGACCCAGCAATTTCGCTCCTAAGGCTCTGAGGGTTGCTTCACACGTCTGTGTGAAGCCACAGACAAAAATGATCACTCCAGAGTTGTTCCTGATAGCAAAAGGTCAAAAACCTAGATATCCAACAACAGGAGAAAGGATGAATTACTCTGAGAATACAGTGAAATGCTGAAGCAATGAAAGTACCAACCTGTATCAACATGAAAAAAAAATTAAAGTGAAGTGCTTAGTCGAGGCCAATTCTCTGTGACTCTATGGACTGTGTAGCTCACAAGTCTCCTCCGTTCATGGGATTTTCCAGGCAAGAATACTGGAGTGGGTTGTCATTTCCTTCCCAAAATAATGCTGAACCCCAAAACAAGCTATAGAACACACACATCATCTGAGGTTTTCTGCAGTGTGTATACCCAGGTGTGGCAAAGGTATTAGAAACACGCGTGTCGTTGTTTAGTCAGTAAGTCATGCCCAATTCTTTGCAACCCCATGGACTGCAGCCCTCTAAGGCTCCTCTGGCCGTGGGATTTCCCAGGCAAGACTCCTGGAGTGAGTTGCCATTTCCTCCTCCAGAGGATCTTCCTGACCCAGGGGTCAAACCTGAAGCTCCTGCATTGCAGACAGATTCTTTCCCAAGCGCAAGGAGAGCCCCAAAATCAAGCTGATAATTTCATCTAAAGAGGGAAGAAAATGGGATTGGGGAAGAGGCTTCAACTGCACCTGAAATGATTTGAGAGAGAGAGCGTGTGTGTGTGTGTGTGTGTGTATCTCTATGTGTTTATGTGTGTGTATGTGTATCTATATCTCTATGTGTATGTGTGTGCATCTGTGTGTCTGTGTGTGTATCTGAAGCAATTACAAAACATTAAGATCTGGCAAAGCTAAGTCCTGGGTACAAAGATATCTGTTCTAGTTTCATAACTTTTGCAGGTGCTTAAACTGTCTCATACAGAATTTACCACGATAACCATCTGTTTCTCCCACTCCGGACTGGTCTGCTCTCTGGTCTTTGCACCTGCAGGGCTCAGCCGGAGGCAGCAGCTACTAGGCCATCGCCAGGGCAGCAGACTCCACTCTTTCCACCTGGCCTGCCCCTGGCTGGCGCAGCGGCAGCTGTGGCCTCTGAAGATACTGCAGAACGCAGCCTCACCCCCGCCTGGTCCTCCCCGCCCCAGGGAGACGGGGAAGGATGCAGCCAGACCCTTTCCACTGGGTAGCACCCACAGGTGGACAGAAGTGAGACTGGGTTCCTGAGGTAGGGCTGGAGCACCCCTGTCCCCAGGCACTCAGAAAGGCAACCCAGAGGGCCCCTCTCCTCCCCATGGCGGCAGACAGATCCCAGGGAGTGTGAAGAGCAATAGCTCTGGAGTTGGGGAGACGCGGGTTCAAATCCAGCTGTAGCATGAAACAATTCATGACTCCAGGCGAATCAGTGAATCTCTGGAGGGTCAGTGGTAAAGAATCTGCTGCCAATACAGAAGATGTGGGTTCCATCCCCAGGTGGGGAAGAGCCCCTGGAGAAGGGACATGGCAGTCCAACATTCTTGCCTGGGAAATCCCACGGACAGAGGAGCCTGGGGGCTCCAGTCCATGGGGCTGCACAAGAGTTGGATACAGCTCAGCAACTAAACGACAACACACCAGGCAAATTATTTAGCCCAAGGCTTGGTTTTTGCAACTTTAAAATAAAAACAATGCTACCTACCTCATATCTGTGTAGAGTGACCCAAAAGATGTCCAAGAGATATTAAGTAAAATAAAAGATGCTGGGTGTTCCCTGGTGGCCTAGTGGTTAGGATTCCAAGCTTTCACTGTGGTGACCCGGGTTCAATCCCTGGTCGGGGAAACAGTCTTTAAGATATATGATGTATCATGTATTATTAAGTGATATAAAATGTCACAAAATGGACAAATACTTTATGATTTACATGTTTGGTACTCAAATCTGGTATTTTTGTGAGTAGAAAAAAAAAAATTGGGAAAAGAAACTAAAGACCTTCCTCATTGTGTGGTTTCTGAAGAGTGTAAAAGAGTTTAGGAGAAATAGTACCGGCCATCCGTCAAGTATGAAAAAGGTTTGCCTACCTGCCTGCCCTACCCAGGCGTGCCCTAACACGCGCACGTAGGGTGCAGGGAAGCCAGGCCTCAGCGTGGGTGGGCTCAGAGCCCGGGGCCAATGAGTGCTCTTCTCTGAGCCTCAGTTTCCTCAACTATAAAATGGGAATGTTATAGTACCAGTCTCAGAGACTTAGTGTGAGAATTAAAAAGAGCACAATGCACGTCTTATGGGACAACCCAAGGCTGGTACACAGGGAGGCGCACTGTGCTGATCTCATCCACCTGCCTTTGCAGAGACCCTCCCAGAATTTACTGGGGGACAGACACCCGAGAGAGGGCTGAGCCCCAAGCACAAACCCCTCCAAGCATAGACCAGGCATCCCCGAGCCCCCAGGACCTCCCAGGACTCAAGACGCCACACTCCAGGGCCTTGTACTCCCGCAGCCCCAGCTCAGAACTCCAGGACCGGACAGAGAGCTGGTGAGCCACCCGCAAAACCACCCTGAGGGGTCAAGCCCGCTCCACGTTGTTGATGTCCTCGCAGGGCCTCTTGCAGATGGGGAAGGAAGTCGAAGAAATGACATGCCGCCCCACTGTCCAGAGGGTGGCCAAGCAGGCAGGCTCCAACCACCCCCACGCTAGCCCGCAGCACTTGGCTTTTACACCTGAGCCGTGGCAGGCCGGCCAGGCTGTGGGTAAACAGGGCACAGAGAGCCCTTTGTTAAAACCCAAATTGAGAGGCTGGGAATACTTCCCAGGCGGGAGGGAGGGGAGGCCGAGGCTGGCCCCCCTCGCCCCTTCTTGTACCACGCTTGGGGAGGCTGACCCTCCAAGGTGCTCCCAGGGAAGGGGGAAGGGCCTTTCCCAAGAGTTCCGAGGAAGACACTGGGTCACTGGCCCTGCCCTGGGAGCATTCTGGGCTTATGAATCTGCTCCTCGGTCAGCACCCTGGGGCCTCCTCTGCTCCAGAGCAGGGGCTGGAGGTTGGGGGGATGGCGGGGGGTGGGGGGAGGAGAGGGCCGACCCATCATCTGGGACACCCAGCCCCCACCCACCCCAGAGCCAGCACTGCCCTTGAGGCCCCCACACCCGCCGGGGTGAGTCAGCAGCTGTGGGCTGGGGGTGCTGCCTGGCTCCATGCATCCTGCGTTGAAGGGCACACCCTCACTTTCGGGGAAAGAAGAGGGGAGGCAGTCCGGAGCAGGGAGGGAACAAGTTTCAGTTCCAAACTGCTCTCCATGTGGGCCGGGCCTCCCAAACAGGTTGGTCCTCAAGCACTCTTGCAAGGGTGCGGTGGCCTCCTGGGGGAAGGGTGATCAGTGAAGGACACCCACCTTGGTTCCCCGAGCCAAGCACACAGAGGCCACAGGCCGGGTCTGAGGCTCAGGACGGCCCCCTCGCCCCATCAGGCGGGCGTGTTACTGCCACGGGCTCCGGGTCACTGATGCGGCCCGCACGTCAGCACCAGGCCTGGCATGTCCGGAACCTCGGCTCCCAATCTCCAGGAGCCTGGTACAGCTCCCCGCCTCACCAGCGCGTGACCCTGGGAGTCACTTCCCTCCCGGGTCCCTGGTTTCCTCATCTAGGAAATGGTATTCCTGGTCAGGGCGGCGGTGAGGACTGACGAGGCGGTCCATAGAAAGCTTTTGGCTCAGAGCCTGCCTCATAGAAAGACTGTAATGTTAGCTGCTGTTTTTTTTTTACGGGAGGTTTCATCAGTCCATTTAGGGGTGTGAAGTCAGGCCCAGAAAGGTTAACTGACCTGCCCAAGGCCACACAGCTAGAAGATGGCGGAAAGACCGCCACCCATCTGGTCTGCCTTTCCCTTGCATGCCTGCCTGTCTTGAAGGCCAGCAGGTCTCCTGGACCTACCTGGGCACCCAGAACCCTGCAAATGCTTCCTGGGACAAGATCCCTGTTTCCAGAGGGGTACCTGGAATTAAGGTCTCTGCAGGGAACTCCAAAAGGCCATCCTCAGATATCTCTGGTCTCTTAGGTACAGCTTTAAGGAAACTCTGGGAGGGAGCCCAGCTCTGGGCCTGGCTCCACGCGGGGCAGAAGGGCCTTGAAGACAGGTCTTGATCTGCTTTGAACACCAGCACTGCCTTCCCAGACGGGGTACGAAAAGTGGGCAGGAGCCCCAAAGAGAGGTCACAGACCCATCTGCCGAGGTCCCAGGGGACTGCGAATGAGGGGGGGCCTGGCCAAGGGTAAGCCGCCTGTTGCCCAGCTCTCCAGACTGGAAAGGTCTGCCCCCAGGTATCCAGCCAGGAGACATGACAGCAGGACTTCTGCGCGGCCCTACCTGGGTGGCACGTCCGTCCACAGGCCAACTCTGCCAGGGGTATGAAGTTAGCGGAGGTGACTCTGGGGTGCCCAGGTGGCATGTGAGAGCCGTGGAATTTTACAGCTGCTTCTCTGGTGGAACATGGCTCCAGACCTGAGGCTGTATCTCAGTGTCCATTTAATTTGGATGTTTTAAGTCCTCAAGAGACGGTTAAACATAGAACTTCCTACGAGATGTGAAATGCAATAGAAACGCATCGGGGAAGAGAGCAGGGAGAGGTTTGTGGCTGGGAGGAAAAGTCATTCTAGAAACCTCAGCCTTCCCACCCTACACACGCTAGGAAGTCACTGAGATCCGGGACCCAAGGGAGCCCAGCCCTGATTCCACGCCAAGGGCACCTGGCGGCAGATAGAGGTTGAGACCAGGGCCGATGGAGAAGCCCTGGTCAGTGTTCACCAGCATGGTCAGCAGGTCCTCAGCCCCACAACGGCCTGGGGAGCTTCTTCAAAATGCAGATTCCTGGGCTCACCCCCTACTCAGTTGCTGCAGGCCTGTGGTGATGGGTCCAGAGGAATCAGCATTTTGAACAAGCTCCCAAACAACTCTGAAGTACCCGTAAGCCTGAGAACCTAGAGAAAAAGACAAATGAGAGGTGGGCTAGAAAGAGCACAGGCTGGACTGCCCTGGTGGTTCAGTAGCTGAGACTCTGTGCTCCCAGAGCAGGGGACCCGGGTTCGATCCCTGGTCAGGGAACTAGATCTTACATGCTGCAATTAAAGACCCCACATACTGCAACTAAGACCTGGTGCAGCCAAATAAAAAAATAATGGAAAGGAAAAGAAAAAAAACAGGTATCGATCAGAAAAAAAAAGCACAGCTGCCCAGACACACAGACCCAGGTCCACATCCTGGCTCTACCACCGGAACTGTACAACTTCCAGCAAGAACCTTCACGCCTCCAGCCCTGGTCTCCTCACCTGAAGACTGTGGCGCGTCAGATGGTAAACTTCATGGTGACCAGCCCACCACCTGGGCTCGGACCACAGCCACCGTGGACATGAAGGCTCTGCTGCTGGAAGGAAGGCGAGCAGAGCGTTGTCCACCGAGAGGCCAGGTCTGGGGCCCCCGCCAGAGGTGGCCCAAAGAGGCCCGTGCCAGAAGGAAAAAGACTCCAGGAAAGACTGGGAGGAAGAATCGGGAGAGGCAGACGGTCTGGATGGAAAGCTGAGCTCCGCCAGCGGAGGGACGCATCTTTGCACAGACCTGACTCCCAGGGTGGTCCTGCCCACCAGGCTACGCAGGGGTCCCTCCTGCCAGGGAAAAAAAAAACAAACCCAGCCAGAGGTATCTATGCCCCAGCAGGGCATCCTGAGATCCTGACCCCAGGGCAGTGCCCGACCTTCGCTTAGCCTGTCCACTCTCAAGGCTAAAACCTAAGAGGAGTGCTCGGGGGACCGAAACCGAACCATCCACCAGAACGGCCTGGCGAACCGAGTCGGGGCCAGGCTCAGGCCAACGCCACACTGTGGCCCTGCCTCAGGCAGACAGAGGAGGGCCAAGACCTGGAGGCCAAAACCTCTCGGGCTGGCCCAGGCCATTCCTTGCTGGCACGGAGGAGGAGTTCTGATCTCAGATAAGTAGGATGTGCTGCTTCCTGCTCGTCGCTGGCCAGAGACCTCAGCTCAGGCCTCCGATACTGGGGAAGGGGGGCTGGCAGAGTTCCTCAAAACCAACAGGAAACTCCTACGGGGCAGGCCTGGGGTTTGCTGACCTTGTCCCAATAAACAGGACGGTCAACAGAATCACACGCCAGGCATTTCCCACCGCCCTCTGCTGCTGTAAATGTCCCGACAAACAGCTCAGAAACCCTGGATGGGGAGGCGGGGGAGCACTGCGGGTGGGAGGAACGGGAGTGGGTAGGGACCTTCTGACGGGACTCACCCACAGCTCGACCTCATCAAGAAAGAGGTCCAGGGAGGACTGTGAAATGAGACAAGAGCAAGCGGCAAACCAGCGGCTCTATCAGGACTGACTTGATTTTAGGAAAAAAAGGCAAATGCTAACAATGCATGTGGGCAAATCCAGCCCTCCTCACTCACGTCTCTGGAGACGGGGATCACAGGAGACTCTAGCTTCCACAAGGCATTAAAATCAAAACAAAACAAACAAAAAAACACGTAACGGGCATGCAACTTGGCTGGTAATTACAAAAACAAAACAAAGCAAAACAAACAAACAAAAAACATCGGAGATACCATTTCCTCTAAAATCCGGGCTGGGAAAGGCAAGGCCTACCTTAACAAAAGCCACGGTGGGAGGTGAAGGCACGGAGAATAAAGGACCCCAGCCTGGGATTCCAGGACCTGGCTCCAGCCCCACACCCCTGCCTTCCGACCCGATGAGTTGCTTCCTTCCTCTGAGCCCCAGTTTCCATGTCTATAAACAGCAAGGGTGGGGAGGTGGGTGGGGGTGGATCAAGGCCACTGCCTGAGCTTCCACAAATGACCAAAGAAATCATTGATTAGGTTTGTTTTACAAATTATTAAGCAGCTTATACCCACACCCACTATGCTTAGAGAACACGTTTGAGGACACCCTGAGCCACCTTCCCTGTATCGACATATTTAATCTTCAAGATACTCTCAAGGGAGGCAAGGAGCTAATATTACCCTCTTTTCACAGATGAGGAAACTGAGGCTCTGAGAGGCACATCGACTGGCCCACAGTCACTTATCGAGCATGTGGCAGCTGGGACTCACACCCAGGTCTGACCACAACGTCTGGGTTCTAACCGGTGCATGCTCCTGCCTTTGAGAACTGTTCTCCAAAGCAGAGGCCAAGACACCTCCCATCTTCAAAGATGTCCATGTGATAGTGTGGGGGAAAAACAGCTCGCTGGCTCCTTCTCAGAGACTCATGTTCTCAGTCAGCTCTGAGACACCCGTCAAGGCTCCGAGAGGTCCTGCAGCCCGGACCATGACAGGTTACTGTTCCTGGAGTCACCTGACCACTGTGCCCAGAGAAACTGGTGTCCCACCGAACACACCTTGGGAAATATGGTCACGAGACAGCATGAACCACCTCCCAAGACTGACAAAAACCAGGGGTTCATCGTGCAGGTTCACACCTGCTGGGTATGGCGTGCATATATGTGCTAAGTCGTTTCAGTTGTGTCTGACTCTTTGTGACTCTGTGGACGGTAGCCTGCCAGATGCCTCTGTTCATGGGATTCTCCAGGCAAGAATACTGGAGTGGGTTGATATGCCCTCCTCCAGGGGACCTTCCTAACCCAGGGATCAAACCCACATCTCCTGCACTGGCAGGCAGGTTCTTTACCACTAGCGCCACCTGGGAAGCCCCACTGCTACTCAGCTGACCACTGAGTTGGGAGAAGGAAGAAGAGTTTTGTCTTCTGCACCCTTGTCCTAGAAGCCCTGGCCTTACAGCAAGAAGAGCAAAGGGCTGTGGGGACAGGGACACTGCCCTCTGCCCCCTGTCTAGGGGCCGAGGGTGGCCTGGAGGGAGGGGGCCCAGTCCTTACCCTGAGGACGGCTCTGCTATCTGAGAGCTGGCTGATGGTGCTGAGGCTGGCCCACGTCTGTCTGGGCAGGGTCTTGGCATTCCTTTCGCTCCATGGAAGCCGCCTGCCTACGAGGAAGCAAGAGCTACCATGAGCAGGGAGGTGTGTGGGAATCAGCATTACCTGCTGGGCTGCCGACAGTTTCGGAGCCCCTACTCACTGCCCGGCCTGGACCAGGGTGACGCCAGAGAATCGGACAGTCTACCGGGGAGATGCCAAGGCAAAAGTTATCACCGGCTCTTGAGTGCCTGGGGCTCTGCTGGGGGAACCCAGGCCCTCTGGGAACGGGGGAAGAAGCACTAGACCCAGACAAGTTGGGTCAGGGAAGGCTCCCTGAAGAGGGTGTTGCCTAAGCTGACTTCCTGGGAAAGAGTGGGAGTTGGAAAGAGCATTCCAGGCAGAAGAGACAGCACATGTTTGCCTGGAGGGAAGACAACATGACTTCTAGAGCACGCTGAGCGGTTCAGCCTGGCTGGATCCAGGGCTGGAGGCGGAAAGTGGCAAGAGGTGAGCTGCAGCAGGGTGAGCTGGATCCAGGCAGAGACACGCCCTCAGCCCAGACACAATTTCAAGGAGCGTTTAGTGAGCATCTACTCCATGCCAGGCACTCTGCTCAGAACTGTTCACAGGTCAGGAGGGTGGGGAGAGTAGTGTGATCAGACCACGATAGGGTTGTTGTTGCTGTTCAGTCGCTCAGTTGTGTCCGACTCTTTGCGACCCCCGTGGACTGCAGCACGCAGGGCTTCCCTGTCCTTGGCTATCTCCCAGAGTCCATTTAGATCCATGTTCATTGAGTCAGTGATGCCCTCCAACCATCTCATTCTCTGCCAGGTAGGGGGGAGTGTTTAAACCAGCCAGGCACTGGGAGTGTGGCCCAGCCATTAGTGAAGGGGGAAACGACAAGCAATCAGCAGGAAGGGGAAAGGGGTGGGGGTGGGGGGGAGATGGTTACACAGACAAAGGGATCGTGGCGCCTTTTAGCTGCTTATGCCATGGAACATTTCTCACAGCCGCTCAATGCCCAGGCGCTGTGCTGAGAGGAAAGAAGCAAGAAATGGTTTCCAGCCTCTCAGAGAACCCCACGCAGAGTGATGGAGGCTGGGCAGAGAAGCACCTGGGTCCATGAAGGCACGGAAGCCACGGAAGCCAGGCTCTACCCTCACCCCTGTCCTCCTTGGCAAGGAGAGGGATTTACTGAGGCTGGGAAAGCCAGTCACTTGCCCGTGGCAGAGGCCGGCCCAGAACTCAGGCCACAGGACTCACTGGCACTGATTGTCCTTACCCTTCCTCTTCCAGGAAACACACACAGACCACCCCCTGCACACTCAGCCACAGCTAATGCCTCTTTCCTCTGGGCTGCCTCTGAGACATTTCTAGCATTATGCTGGCCTCTGTGTCAACGTTGTCCTGTCTGCCTCTCTTCCCAGACTATTAGCCAGGGACCGTGTTCTCCTAGCACCATTCCTGGCCCAGGCCAGGCACTTACCAAAGGATGGTTGAATGAATGAATGAGTCAAGGCAGGGAGAGGAGGTGTGCTGGGCTCTAGAGCCCCACATCTAACCCACCTGACTCCCCATGAGGTCTTACACCATCATCGTGTGAAAACCCAAAATCATCTCCACTCTCAGGAGAGTAAGGAAAACAGGATGATCCCTTCCCTTAAATACTACAAGTGAGGTCCAGGCCAAGCCAGCTCCCTGAGTTCTGACCCACTGGGACAATCCTCACAAGCGCCCACTGTCCAGAAGGACCACTTGAAGTCTGCAGAGGAAACAGCTTCCTAGTGGGCGTGCCCAAGAGATGGAGGATCTGGGTGAGTTACAGGGAGAAGTCACAAGCGTTCCTCAGGCCCTTGCTGTGTGCCCCACAGCCCCTGGGAGGCCCGGGGGGCATGGGAGGTAACCCCAAAAAATCTCTAAAACTGGGAAGACAAGGCAACAGGGGCCAGTCATTCACACCCCAGCACCTCTCCAAAACCCAGTCCTCCAGCACAAGTCATCTGTCCTTGCCTCCCCCTCCCCCCCAGAGCCAAACTTGACCTTCACAAAGGCACTGCCCAGTCCCTCTGAACAAACTCTCACTCCCCCATCCCCTCCACCAGAAGAGTAACCAACATCAGACCTCCTCCTCCTGCCTCTAGTCTGTCTGTCTGCCCGTCTGTCTATGCAGCCGGCAGGATACACGGTTTGTCAGGGGAATAAGGTAACTCCTAATGGAAAAGGTAGGAGAGGCCCCTGGGAGCTTTTAAGCTCCACCAAATCCTTCCTCTACAATTTAGGCCCAAATTCCCTTTCCCTCACACCTCATCCCAGAAAGGCTTCAGGGGGGTAAGGCAGAGAAAGAGCCCTTAGGGGAAGAGACGGCCCCACCCTTCCAGCCAAGTCCCCATCAGGAGGAGACTGCTGCCAGAAACACCCCCAACCATCTCTCTTCCTTCCCAAAAAAGGCAGCACTGGCACCGGCAGAGAACCAGCCCAATCCCGGTTTCACTCCAGTCCAGACCAGGGGAAAGAAGCGGTCGACGCAAGGAGCAGAATCATCAGGGAGCCTCAAGAACCCACGGCTATGCTGCTTCAGCTGGGCAGCCAACTTTGCGAGGTCTCCAGCCCGCACCTCATCAGACCTGGCTCTCAGGCCCATCTGGATGCACAAGACACCGGCAGGGTTCAGAACCTCAGACCCCTGGACTGGGCTTCCCAGGAACCCCAGCCCAGACAGGCCCCCAAGAGCCTCGCCAGGGAATCTGCCCTCCCCCCACCCAAGTCAGGGCACAGTTCCCGCCCGATCCAAAGGAGGGAGGGTTCCAAGGGAAGAGGAACGGGCAAGGAGCCCAGGAGAACCTTTGAAAAAGGGGAGAAAAAAAGATCCCAAGGAGAGGGCCCAGAGGTGGAACCTCCAGTAAGTGGGGGAGTGTGTGTGTGTGTGGAGGGTGGGGATCTGGGGGAACCCAGGGGATGACAAGGGGACCTGGGGGAGCCGAGGCGGAAACTCCCGGTATGTAGAGCGCAGGGAGGCACTAGGGTGCCTGGGAGGGGGCTCGCGCGCCGCGGCGCCGGGGAGAGGAGGGGAGGGACCTCTGTGACCCGGGGCGCGGGGAACCCGGAGGCAGGCAGAACCGAGCTGCCGCGGGAGGCCCCCTGTGAGCCAGCCCCGGCGGGCAGAGCCCGATCTGCCCAAGGCGCCTGGGGCCGGGCAGCTGGCCGGGGACGTCCAGGAGTTGATTTCAAGAGATGACAGCTCGCGCCCCCTTCCCCTCCCCACCCGCTCACCTGGGCCCGCCGCGCCCGGCCGCCCAGCCGGCAGCCCCGAGCCCCTGCCGCTCTGCCCCACTGCCGGCCACTGCGCCCCTCCGGCGCCTCCTTTTGTTTGTCCCTCACTGCACCACTCAGCCTCCTCCGCCCCGGAAGTGACGTCACCGTCGGGCGCGAACGCGGCGCCCGGGGCGTAGCCATCTTTTTGAGGGGCGCTCTTCTCCTCGCCTTCACCCGCTCTGCTCCCGGTTGGCGCCATGTTGCTTTGGGGCGGAAGTAGCGGAGCCCGGGCTCCGCCCCCTTAAAGGGACAGGGACAGCTGTAACCTTCCGGGCGTGGGGACGAAGGGTGAAGCGGCGGAGGCGGGGGTGAGTAGCCGGTGCCGGAGCGTTGTTGCCCCGAGCTCAGGTGCCGAGGCGGGAGGGCCTGACAGCCCGTTCCGAGCTTGATTGTGCTAGACTACTCGCTGCTTTTGGTGCTGCTGGTATAGCGTAGTGGCTACGCTCGAAAGGTTGACTTCAGTCCCTAGCTGTTGCGCGCGCTTCTCGCTGATCCGCACTCGGACACTGGGATCCTCCAGGCTGGTCCTCTCTGCATCCCCATCCCCCGCCCCACCCCGACTCGCGCGATCGTACCGTACGGGTGGGGAAGAGGGAGCCCACGGAGACTGGGTGAATTCTGGGCGGAGCCGGGGCTGGAACCGGGTGCTGGACTCCAACTCGACAGCTCTAAGTATCCCAAGTCCTCGGAGATCCCAGATTGGTAATAGTAACGGCAACCGCGTTAAAAGAGAATCCGTACAATGGAATACTGTGCCACCGCTAAAAAAGAAAAATGTTCACCATGCACTAATAGGGGACCGCTTCCAGGATACCATAGATGGAAAACTGAAGGGACGAAAAGAACAGCGTTGATCGCTGCTACCGTTTGTGTGAAAGAACGTGAGTGGGGGCGTGGGTGTCTGCAGGTGTGTGTTCATTCAGTTCAGTTCAGTCGCTCAGTCGTGTCCGACTCTTTGCGACCCCATTGACTGCAGCACGCCAAGCTTCCCTGTCCATCACCAACTCCCGGAGCTTACTCCAAATCATGTCCATTGAGTCGGTGATGCCGTCCAACCATCTCGTCTTCTGCCGTCCCCTACTCCTCCCGCCTTCAATCTTTCCCAGCATCAGGGTCTTTTCCAATGAGTCAACTCTTCGCATGAGGTGGCCAAAGAATTGGAGTTTCAGCTTCAGCATCAGTCCTTCCAATGAATATTCAGGACTGATTTCCTTTAGGATGGACTGGTTGGATCTCCTTGCTGTCCAAGGGACTCTCAAGAGTCTTCTCCAGCACCACAGTTCAAAAGTATCAATTCTTCGGTGCTCAGTTTTCTTTATAGCCCAACTCTCACATCCGTACATGACTACTGGAAAAACCATAGCTTTGACTAGATGGACCTTTGCTTTTCATATGCTGTCTAGGTTGGTCATAACTTTTTTCCAAGGAGCAAGTGTCTTTTAATATTGGCTGCAGTCACCATCTGCAGTGATTTTGGAGCCCCAAAAATAAAGTCTGTCACTGTTTCTACTGTTTCCCCATCTATTTGCCATGAAGTTATGGGACCAGATGCCATGATCTGTTTTCTGAATGTTGAGTTTTAAGCCAACTTTTTCACTATCCTCTTTCCCTTTCTTCAAGAGGCTCTTTAGTTCTTTGCTTTCTGCCATAAGGGTGGTGTCATCGGCATATCTGAGGTTATTGACATTTCCCCCGTCATCTTGATTCCAGCTTGTGCTTCATCCAGTCCAATGTTTCTCATGATGTACTCTGCATATAAGTTAAATAAGCAGGGTGACAATACACAACCTTGACATATTCCTTTCCTGATTTGGAACCAGTCTGTTGTTCCACGTCCAGTTGTATGCAGGTCAGGTGGTCTGGTATTCCCATCTCTTTAAGAATTTTCCACAGTTTGTTGTGATCCACACAGTCAAAGGCTTTGGCATAGTCAATAAAGCAGAAGTAGATGCTTTTCTGAAACTCTTTTGCATCTTCAATGATCCAACGGACGTTGGCAATTTGAGTTCTGGTTCCTCTGGTGTGTGTATCAGCCGGCTAGTGAGATGCACGAGTAATTAACTGTGGTGGCCTGGGACAGAGAACCAGGTCCTGGGTGCCCGGACAAGGGGGAAGAATTAACTACGACGCGCACAGGTTGGTTAAAAATAAAATGGGATGATGAGGATATTAATAATAACTGGCTTCCATTTATATCCAGTGCTGCCCAGTGCCAGGTTGCAGCTCTCCTGCTGGGAAGTCTTGTATTTCCCCATTATTAAAGGAAAAAACAGGCTCAGAGATCAGGGACCTTCGTAATATCTTATAGCCAGGATGTGGAAAAGCTGGAATTTGAGCCCGGGAGCATTTTACACTAATACCATTCTTGCTCATCCCACTGCCTCCTGAAAAGCATCTTTTGTTGTCAGCCTTACAGCTCTCAGCTTGGGACCTGGCACCCAGCAGGCATCCAGTAGCTGTTTATTGGCTGTCTATTGACTGAGGAAGTGAAACAGACAGGCAACAACCAGCAGTGTAGAATGAAGAGAGGCACAGATTGGAGGCCAGAACCCAGACCAGAGTCCAAGGCTTGCCTTTTCTAGCCTAGAGTCTGGACCTGGCACATACCTCCCTGAGCTTCCATGTCCACTCCTGCAGAACTATGATTGCTGACACTGAATGCTCCCTCATTTCCTACTTTATGCCTTACACACAGATCAGTAAGTGAAATACATTTTACAGATTAGTAAGTGAAATACAGAGAAGTTAAGAAAGTTGCCCATTGCAGCGTTGTAAATCAAGTATACTTAAAAAAAAAAAAAAGTTGCCCAAAGAGGGTCCTCACTTCTCGACTTCTAGAAAGGTTGTTGAGCTTCTCAGTCTCTCCTCAGCCTCCTGGGACCATCAGCACTAATTCTTTGAGACACCTCAGGTCAGTTAGTTGAGCTGCCAGAGGCTGAGGAGCTGATGGAGAACAGGACAGACACAGTTCCTGTCCTTAGAGTCTGGTGAGGGCAACAGACAACCCAGCTGTTGGCATCTATGATGACTGCTGTGGTGGGTGGGCAAGCTCAGGCCTTGGGAGCACAGAGAAGGTGGCATCTGGTTCAGCCCCAGGGGAGTTACAGAAGGCTTCTCAAAGGAGGTGACATTTAACCTGACTGAAAGATGCATAAGCGACTTCCCTGGTGGTACAGTGGTTGGGAATCCACTTTCTAATGCAGAGGACACGAGTTGCATCCCTGGCCAGAGAACTAAGATCCCATATACCTAAGGGCAACTAAGCCCATGCTCCGCAACTAGAGAAAAAAAAAAAACCCATGCCTTGCATCACAGACCCAGCATAGCCAAAAAAAGAGAGAGAGAGAAAGGTGCATAAGGTATCTAGGAGGAGAAATGATGAAGCTGTGGCCTGGAGCAGAGACACATTCATACGTGAAAATACTTGACATGATCAGAGACAGTGCAGGTTAGAAATGATCTGTCTGGTTTCTGCCTGAATCGGCTTTTTCCTCCCACATAGTGCCTCCTCATGGCAGCGTGAGGGCCTCCAACATGGCATCCCGCTCTCCACGCCGCACTTGACCTTCCACATCTCTAAAGCGGAGGACTCCCTAATGTCATAATCCAGACTGGGGCAACAAAGGAATACAGGAAGGTTAGCAGTGAGATCTGGAGGAGGGCATGGCAACCCACTCCAGTATTCTTGTCTGGAGAATCACCATAGATAGAGGAGCCTGGTGGGCTACAGTCCATGGTATCGCAAAGAGTCGGACATGACTGAGCAATTAAGCACAGCAATGAGAAAGTCCTTCATACTGATGCCCATCCCCCCCATTCTTTCGGTCCCCGGGGTGGCAGCCAACTTGCTGACGTAGAAACTCTGCCCATGTGAACAAAGCTGTCAGCACAGAAATGTTCCTCCTGTCTTCCTAGCCATTCGTGCTCACCTGGGTTGTCAGGTCTCCCACATGCTGGGACATTTAGCTGGGCACACCTCTCTCCCAGCCTTCTGTAGCCAGCAAGCCAAAGTCACTCCAGCTTCAGCAAGAGATGAATCACCGTTACTCCTGCCCTAATAGACGTGGGGCCACTTCCCACTCTCAGATGGCTCTGCCCGCTCCCTGAAATATTTTCCGAACACTCATCTTACTTCCTCATTCTTGTACAGAGATACAAGCTTTGGATTCATAGCTGAGGTCCTTCTGTGCTTTCCCAGGACTTTCACTTTGGGTAAGTCATTTCCCCACTCTGACAGTTTCTCCGTCTGTACCACTGATATGACTCTCTTTAGTCTTTCTGCCAGCACTAAATATATACACATATATTGTTTTCTCCTCCATGTGTAAAACTGCCCCAAAGAGTGAGATTTCAATTTTTGGATCTGGATCCTGTGCCAGGAGGGAAAAGGAGTGGCCTTCCTACTGTGTAACTCACTCAGGCTCCCCACCCACCAGCCCCTCTGGCCTGGGAGCCTACAGTCTCCGAAACCATTTCTGTCTCTTTTGCCAATTCCAAAGCCAAGGGGCGAGCGTGCGTGCTAAGTTGCTTCAGTCATGTCCAACTCTTTGCAGCCCTATGGACTGTAGCCCACCAGGCTCCTCTGTCCATGGGATTCTCTAGGCAAAAATACTAGAGTGGGTTGCTATGCCTTCCTCCAGGGTATCTTCCCAACCCAGGAATCAATCCTGCATCTCTTATGTCTCCTACTTTGGCGGGCAGATTATTTACCACTGGCGCCACCTGGGAAACCCAAAGCTAAGGGGGAACTGTGTCTGAGTCAGTGTACTTAGAGCTCCCCAGACAGATGTAACCTCCCTTGGGGCAGAACTGTTGACTCAACAAGTTTTCATCAGACAGTTGTCTTGGAGGGACTCTGTACATCCAAGACAAACAAGAAGATAAATAATTCAGTATCTGCAAGAGATTTTATTGTCCTACTTGGTTAACTAATTTTTACGGAAAGTCTTAGAGGTTTAAATGTTAACAGTTTATTGTCATTGACAGGTTAAGTGGACCAGGAACCTGTGCTAAATGCTTTCTGAGGGTGATTGCATTAATATTTATTATTGTCCCCATTGCACAGATGAGGAAGCTGAGTCTGGTTGTGGTAGGACTAAGGTCCTATAGCTTGTTCAGAGTGGAGCCGGGACCATTTTATCCAAGTTCAAGTTCTAAATCCAAGCTTTCATCTTCTGTGGTAGTTGGTATAGCAGGCTGGTCTTGCCTGGGCATGGTACCCAGGCCTCTCCTCCAGAGGTGCCATGGTTTGTGTTTTCTCAGTAACTGGACAGGGAAGGGGAGGAGGGGGATCTTCTGACATATTTAGGCCAAGGATGGTAAACATCCTTCTAGCCACCGTGTGAAGATGTAGATCTTCCTGGTAAAGAACTGACTTAGCCCAAACACCAAGTGTGCCACTATTGAGAAACACTAAAACCTGACATCCTTACTACACACAATTGCCGTAGGTGATGTACAGCCAGGCTGTAAAGCCGAAGCCACCTTGCCTGTCCTTGCAAGCTGCCATGCAGGGTGGAAGCTGGATAAGGCATGGCTCGTGTCCCCAGGGGCTGATGGTCTCCTAGATGCAGGGGAGCTGATAGAGGCGGCAGCACCTACCTCCCAAAAGGATTTTGGGGGGGGGGACAGGTTTTGACTTTGGAAACAGGTAAACCAGGGGTTGAATCCCACCCAGCTCAGGCTGTCTCAGCTCACTGAGCTTTGTTCATTCTCCTCTTCAGCAAAACAGGGACAATGACACCTTTCTGAAGGCTGTTGTGAGGATGAGCATTTAGCACAGGAGTCAGGCACATCATAGGTGATCTGAGTTCTGGGGAGGGCCCAGACTGACCCAGGAGACTTCAGAGCTGGGGTTCAGCCCTGCTAGGGGGTCAGATTAAAAGGCCTGTCAGACAGGATATAGCTTGAGCAAAAGTGGGCAACATCTATTCCGAAGCAAAGGATTTATGTATTTGGGAGTGGAGAGAATACAGAAGCTGCAGAGTCTGGACTTAGGCCTGCTCCAGAGGCCAAGTTAGGAGGCTTTGGACTTTATCCGGTCTCCCTCCAGGCTGCATCCAGCAGGAGGTGTAGCTGACATCAGCAGCCAGAGGATTGGTCACTGAGGCCTGTCCCGAGGGGTCATCCACCCGCTGTTCACAAGTCCTGGTGACTTCTGGCCGAGAAGGTGGCCAATAGCTGCTTAGACTGATGGAGGCGTGTATTGGGGGAGGCACTGACTGCTGGGCACCAGCCCCTTGCCTGGCAGCCAGGAAGTCTGAGATCTTAGATGCCTTGGAAGCTGCCCAGAAAGGTGCTCTGAAGGTCACCTGGCGCATTTAAGCTCCCTTCTCCAGGCAGGGTTGGCCTCCCTAGAGCTGCCTGCACTGCAGCACTTCTCAGACTAAATTTTAATAATAACAATGATACATTTTTGAAACACTGACTCCTTGCCTGACACCAGACTTATGTGGTTTTCATGTGTTAACTCATTGACTTCTCACTACCACCCATGGACCAGGAGCTATCATTATTTTCATTTCAGAAATGATACTCAGAAAGGTTTAGTAATTTGCCAGAAGTCACACAGCTAGTAAATGGCTTCAGTCCAAGGTGTGATTCCAGAATTTCATTGCCTCAAAAATAAATTAATTAATTAATTAAAAACACCGCCTAAAAAAAAAAAAAAAAAAAACAAAACAGTTTTTTCCCCAGGTAGTGCCATGGTAAGGAGAAGGCAATGGCACCCCACTCCAGTACTCTTGCCTGGAAAATCCCATGGACGGAGGAGCCTGGTAGGCTGCAGTCCATGGGGTTGCGAAGAGTCGGACACGACTGAGCGAGTTCACTTTCCCTTTTCACTTTCCTGCATTGGAGAAGGAAATGGCAACCCACTCCGGTGTTCTTGCCTGGAGAATCCCAGGGACGGGGGAGCCTGGTGGGCTGCCGTCTATGGGGTTGCACAGAGTCCGACACGACTGAGGTGACTTAGCACTGCCATGGTAAAGAAATCTGCCTGCCAATGCAGGAGACACAGCTTCAATCCCTGGGTCAGGAAGATCCCATGCAGTTGGAAATGGCTATCCACTTCAGTATTCTACCTGGAAAATTCCATGGACAAAGGATCCTGACGGGCTACAGTCCATGGAGTCACAAACAGTTGGACTGAGGACGCCTGCCTGCACACACACGTGTACACAGGGAAGTTTATAAGACCCTCCCCAATCAATCCCAGGGAAATAATCACTGTTAATAATTTACACACAAGCCAATACAGTACATAATGCGGCAGTCCTTGCTTTCCAGTATAGTTAAATAACACCAGTCCCTCAATGAAAGTATTAGTCACTCAGTCGTGTCCAACTCTTTGCGACCCCATGGACTGTAGCCTTCTTGGCTTTCCAGGCAAGAATACTAGAGTGGGTTGCCATTTCCTTCTCCAGGGGATCTTCAGGACCTAGGGATCAAACCAAGGTCTCCCGCACTGCAGGCAGACTGTTTACCGTCTGAGCCACCAGGGAAGTCCTCAATAACACAGTTCAAATTTCATGTGCCATATTATGTTACCTATGAATAATTGCACCACACAGGAACTTTGCTACTACTTCTTCCATCCACAAATCACTGCGGAAATGACAGATGCACAACGGTGAGTGACCAATCACATCACTTCTTTCAAAGCCTGTTGTTGATTGGTCAGTTCAGTTCGGTTCAGCCCTTCAGTCGGGTACAACTCTTTACGACCCCATGGACTGCAGCACAGCCAGGCCTCCCTGTCCATCACCAGCTCCCAAAGTGTACTCAAATTCATGTCCATCGAGTCGCTGATGCCATCCAACCATCTCATCCTCTGTCGTCCCCTTCTCCTCCCGCCATCAATCTTTCCCAGCCTCAGGGTCTTTTCCAATGAGTCAGTTCTTCGCATCAGGTGGCCAAAGTACTGGAGTTTCAGCTTCAGCATCAGTCCTTGCAGTGAATATTCAGGAGTGATTTCCTTCAGGATTGGTCACCATGCGTGACCACAGCAAAGCATGTGGTTTGTGTTGCCTCCTGTCTCCTAGTGATAAACCCATGTGACATTTTACAAAAATGTGTGAGCAAAAGAATAGGAAGTAGCTACCCAAAAGAGGGACTTTGGCAACTCACATGAAAGCGCAGCACAGAAATGCGGAGTGGTAAGACTGAACATATATGTGAAGTCAGGTGGGCCTTAGAAAGCATCACTACGAACAAAGCTAGTGGAGGTGATAGAATTCCAGTTGAGCTATTTCAAATCCTGAAAGATGATGCTGTGAAAGTGCTGCACTCAATATGCCACCAAATTTGGAAAACTCAGCAGTGACCACAGGACTGGAAAGTTCAGTTTTCATTCCAATCCCAAAGAAAGGCAATGCCAAAGAATGTTCAAACTACCGCACAATTGCATTCATTCATCTCACATGCTAGTAAAGTAATGCTCAAAATTCTCCAAGCCAGGCTTCAGCAATATGTGAACCGTGAACTTCCTTATGTTCAAACTGGTTTTAGAAAAGGCAGAGGAACCAGAGAGCAAATTGCCAACATCCGCTGGATCACTGAAAAAGCAAGAGAGTTCCAGAAAAACATCTATTTCTGCTTTATTGACTATGCCAAAGCCTTTGACTGTGTGGATCACAATCAACTGTGAAAAATTCTGAAAGAGATGGGAATATCAGACCACCTGACCTGTGTCTTGAGAAACCTGTATGCAGGTCAGGAAGCAACAGTTAGAACTGGACATGGAACAACAGACTGGTTCCAAATAGGAAAAGGAGTACGTCAAGGCTGTATATTGTCACCCTGCTTATTTAACTTATATGCAGAGTACATCATGAGAAACGCTGGACTGGAAGAAACACAAGCTGGAATCAAGATTGCCGGGAGAAATGTCAATAACCTCAGATATGCAGATGACACCACCCTTATGGCAGAAAGTGAAGAAGAACTCAAAAGCCTCTTGATGAAGGTGAAAGTGGAGAGTGAAAAAGTTGGCTTAAAGCTCAACATTCAGAAAACGGAGATCATGGCATCCGGTCCCATCACTTCATGGCAAATAGATGGGGAAACAGTGGAAACAGTGTCAGACTTTATTTTTCTGGGCTCCAAAATCACTGCAGATGGTGACTGCAGCCATGAAATTAAGATGCTTACTCCTTGGAAGGAAAGTTATGACCAACCTAGATAGCATATTCAAAAGCAGAGACATTCCTTTTCTAACAAAGGTCCATCTAGTCAAGGCTATGGTTTTTCTTGTGGTCATGTATGGATGTGAGAGTTGGACTGTGAAGAAGGCTGAGCACCGAAGAATTGATGCTTTTGAACTGTGGTGTTGGAGAAGACTCTTGAGAGTCCCTTGGACTGCAAGGAGACCCAACCAGTCCATTCTGAAGGAAAGCTGAAACTCCAGTACTTGGGCCACCTCATGCAAAGAGTTGACTCACTGGAAAACACTCTGATGCTGGGAGGGATTGGGGGCAAGAGGAGAAGGGGACGACAGAGGATGAGATGGCTGGATGGCATCACTGACTCGATGGACATGAGTCTGAGTGAACTGCGGGAGTTGGTGACGGACAGGGAGGCCTGGCGTGCTGCGATTCATGGGGTCGCAAAGAGTCGGACACGACTCAGCGACTGATCTGATCTGAAGACTGAACGTGCAATCTGAATTGAAGATAAGTAGAATGATTTTTTAAATAGCTGGCAAGGACTTCTCTTGCCAGCAGTTAAGGTTCAGAGCTTCCAATGTAGGGTGCATGAGTTCAATCCCTCATCCAGGATCTAGGATCCCATAAATCGTGTGACGCATCCAAAAAAAAAAATAGCTGGCTCTGGGAATGTTGAACCTGCAGCTATTTGCTGTTCCAGAAGCTCTAAGTATGCAGCCAGGGAAACAGTGAAGGCTCATCGTAGCGACATGCGAATGAAAGTGGTTCTGACAAAAAGGATGATGTTGTCCCAAGGAAATGACGCCAGCAAAAGCACCACATTAAAGGAACTGCCAGATACATTTCATAGCATTGAAAGTACAAAGGATAAAGTATTTTAAGTTGATCTGAACTTAGAAAGGAGTGTGATGATTCACCAGTGCATAGAGAAGATGCTGGTTCTGTATCTGAAGCTACACAACTGGAAGGCAAGCACTGTTTAAACAACTCTTGATAATTTCCCCCAGATTTATTGAAGTATAATTGACAGATAAAATTGTAATATAAAGTATACAACGTGATGATTTACTCTATGCGTACTTGGTGAAATGACTCCCACAAACAAGTTAATGATGCATCCATTACCTCATGTAGTTACCCTTTTTTTCGGGAGAGGATCTACTCTCTTAGCAGATTTCAGCTATACAACAATAAAGTATTGTCTGCTGTAGCCACCAGGCTATGCGTTAGATCCTCAGAATCATTCATCTTCTAACTGAAAGTTTGTACTCTTTAATCAATCTCTCCCTGTTTCCTCCGTTCCCAAGCCCCTGGCAACCACCACTGCACACTCTGCTTCCATGAGTTCGACCTTTTTCTTTCTTTTTTTTCAAATTCCACATATAAGTGATATTGTGCAATATTTGTCTCTTTTCTTTCTGGCTTATTTTGCTTACCATAACGTATTTCAATTTCATCCATGTTGTCACAAATAGCAGGATTTCCTTCTTTTTAAAGACTGAATAATACTCCATTGTATATACATCCATACCATATTTTCTTTATCCATTCATCCATCAACAGACACTCAGGTTGTCTCCCAATGTCGACTCATGAAGAATGTGGCAATGAACACAGGAGTGCAGATGTCTTCTTGAGATAGGACTTTCTTCCTTTGGATGTATACCCAGACGTGGGATTGCTGGGTCATCCTTGATACATTTTACAATGAAAGAAAATACTTGAATTCTCAATGTTTAAATTTAAATTACACTAGCAATTTAATAAGTATTAAATGTATTATTATTAGTTTCACTACTTTTTCACTTCTCTCTACATCTATAACAGACCATCAAGAGGTTTTTTTAAAAGAAATCTTTATTTCATGTCTATGATGCGTGTTTGAGTACTAAGTCACCTTATTCCTGTCTGACTCTTTGCGAGCCCATGGACTGCAGCCGGCCAGGCTCCTTTGTATGGGATTCTCCAGACAAGAATACTGGAGTGCGTTGCCATGCCCTCCTCCAGGAGATCTTCCCAACCCAGGGATTAAACCTGTGTCTCCAGTGGCCCCCTACATCATGAAGAGGTTTTAATGCTTTGACAACACCTTTGAAAGGTCACTGAACAATCATAATTTTTCCCATTGTTCAGTTTTCTCTGCACCATTTCAGCTTGAATGGTCATTTTTACAGTCTCACAGTATAGTGGGAAGTGAGAACTATGTGTGTGTATGCGTATGTATGCACCACCACATTTGTATCTATCTGTATAATTTAAAATGCAAGTGGAGTATGTTGTCTTCCACATGCCTCTTTTTTCTTACCATATATTTTGCATCGGGTCTTAAGTTGCGGCATGCGGGATCTTTTGTTGTGGTGCCTGGATTCTCTAGTAGCACGCAGGCTTAGTTGCATGTGGGATGTCAGTTCCTCAACCAGGAATCAAACCTACGTTCCCAGCAATGGAAGGGCACAGTCTTAACAACTGAACCACCAGGGAAGTCCCCATACATTTTTACAATTGAGGTAAAATGCACAGAACACATAGTTAACCACTTAAAGTGTACAAGTCAGTGGCATTTAGTGTATTCACAATGTTGCATGATCACCAGCTCCCTCTAGTTTCAAAATATTTCTATTACCCCAGAAACGCACCCTGTGTCTATGGAATAATCACATTCCCCTCTCTGTACCCTGGTAACTACTAATTTGCTTTCTGACACCATGGATTTGTCTATTCTGGACATATTCTGTGAAAGCAATCACACAATAGATGACCCTTTGTGTTTGACTTCTTAGGATGCTTTTGAGGTTTATCTGAGTTGTACCATGTATCAGTGTGTCCATTGTTCCTTCTTATGGCCAAACAGTATTCCATTGTGTGAATATACCCCAATTTACCATTCATCTGTTGAAGGACATTTGAATTGTTTCCACCCTTTGGCTATTATGAATAATGCTGCCATTAACATTCATGTACAAGTTTCTGTGTGGACATTTGTTTTGTTTTTCCAGTATAAAACTAGGAGTGGTGTTGCTGGGTCATGATCTAATTCTGTGTTTGGACTTCATAAAAATGTAAAACTTTTGTACATCAAAGGACACTATCAAGAATGTGATCAAAGTCATCGATTCATTTTGAGTTAAATTGTGTAGATGGAGTGAGATAGAGGTTCAACTTCATTCTTTTGCAAGGGGCTATCCAGTTGTCCTAGCCCCATTTGTAGAAGAAATTATTTTACCCCCATTGAATGGTCTTCAAACTTTGTCAAAAGTTATCTGGGCATAGACGTTTAAGTTTGTTTCTGGGCTCTCAATTCTGGTCCGTTGGTCTGTATGTCTGTCCAAAGGCAGTGCCACACTGTTTTGATTACTGTAACTTTGTAGTATGTTTTGAAATCAACATGCATTTTTCATGTAACCTGAATATCTTTTCATGTCAGAATGCTAAGGAGTGGTCTCATTCCTTTTAGTGACTGTACAGCATTCCACTGTATGGATAAATCAAAACAAATTGAATCAGCCTCCAACTGATAAGACACTGAATTGTCTTGTTTTTTTCTCACACACAATACTGCAATTATGATCAAGGTTTATGTATGTGTATGAACATCCCTGTAAGATAAACATCCAGAAGATGGAGTGTTTAAGTCAAAGATAATATCAGATCAGATCAGTCGCTCAGTCATGTCCGACTCTTTGCCACCCCATGAATCGCAGCATGCCAGGCCTCCCTGTCCGTCACCAACTCCCGGAGTTCACTCAGACTCATGTCCATCGAGTCAGTGATGCCATCCAGCCATCTCATCCTCTGTCGTCCCCTTCTCCTCTTGCCCCCAATCCCTCCCAGCATCGGAGTCTTTTCCAATGAGTCAACTCTTCGCATGAGGTGGCCAAAGTACTGGAGTTTCAGCTTTAACATCATTCCCTCCAAAGAAATCCCAGGGCTGATCTCCTTCAGAATGGACTGGTTGGGTCTCCTTGCAGTCCAAGGGACTCTCAAGAGTCTTCTCCAACACCACAGTTCAAAAGCATCAATTCTTCGGTGCTCAGCCTTCTTCACAGTCCAACTCTCACATCCATACATGACCACAAGAAAAACCATAGCCTTGACTAGACAGACCTTTGTTGGCAAAGGAATGTCTCTGCTTTTGAATATGCTATCTAGGTTGGTCATAACTTTCCTTCCAAGGAGTAAGCATCTTAATTTCATGGCTGCAGTCACCATCTGCAGTGATTTTGGAGCCCAGAAAAATAAAGTCTGACACTGTTTCCACTGTTTCCCCATCTATTTGCCATGAAGTGATGGGACCGGATGCCATGATCTCCGTTTTCTGAATGTTGAGCTTTAAGCCAACTTTTTCACTCTCCACTTTCACCTTCATCAAGAGGCTTTTGAGTTCTTCTTCACTTTCTGCCATAAGGGTGGTGTCATCTGCATATCTGAGGTTATTGACATTTCTCCCAGCAATCTTGATTCCAGCTTGTGTTTCTTCCAGTCCAGCGTCCTGCTACCTGCTAGCTGTGGCCTTGGGTCTGTTACTTGGCCTCTTGATGGCACCTCTCTCATGGGATTCAAAGTGATGGGCCGTGTAAAGTGCTGGGCAGGCAGCCTGGCACAGAGAAAGTGTGCAGTAAATAAAAGGCTATGGTCATTACCCTTAAGCTCGTCATCAGGGCTGTAGAGGAGTTATCCAGGGAAGTTATCTTGCTTTCTGGAAGATGAGAGATGAGGTACATGGGGAGTTGGAGGTGGGTGTGGCTTGGGAAAGGCTGCCCCAGAGCCTTCCTGGTGTCTCTGAATGAGGCAATGGTGAGAGCTCCCAGGTGTCTGTGAATGAGCCCCTGTAGAGATACCTAGGTCAGCCCAGTCAGTGCAAGAACCCTGGTCTGGGAGGCCAGCAGTCACACCTCGGGGTGGGCCTGGACCAGCACACTCCCCACCGACGGTCTCCTCTATGAAGTGAGGCCACACTCCCCTCTGAGACACAAAGTTGTCCTCTGTCCTAATGTATCGTATGGCTTAATGTCTAGGGCCAGCTAGCCAGAAGTCTAGACGGGACTGGCTCTGCGTGTCCCCTTTTGGTGGCCTCAGGGACAACAAGCACCCATTTCCCCACAGGGCAGTGGCTTGCAGGGATTCCCAGGTGGCTCAGTAGTCAAGAATCCGCCTACCAGTGCAGGAGATGCAAGAGACCTGGGTTCCATCCCTGGGTCGGGAAGATCCCCTGCAGGAGGAAATGGCAACCCACTCCAATATTCTCACCGAGAAAATTCCATGGACAGAGGAGCCTTGCAGGCTTCAGTTCAGGGGTTGCAAAGAGCTGGACATGCAACATGCAAGCAGCATGCAACGCCTTGACACCTGGCAGTGTTGCTGGTGAGGGCAGCCCAAGTGGCCACCTGTGCCCTTCCCACCCTCGGCTCAGACGCCCAGTGGCTTTCCCTCCCCTTCAAGTTCCTGGAAACTGTCCCCATGACACCCACGGGCTCAAAGGAAAGAGACATGTGCAAGTACTCAAGGGCAAACACTCTTATTTGCACAAGTAGTCACAACCGCACACAGATTTACCCCCGTTCAAGGTCACATTAAAACTTTCAAGGACCCTATTCACTTCTACTTCATGGGCCCCTTTCTCCATTAAAAAAAATATATATATCAAAGGAGAACTCCCTGGTGGTCCAGTGGTTCAGACTTCATGCTCTCACTGCCAAGAGCCCTGGTTCAGTCCCTGGTCAGGGAACTAAGATCCCGTGAGCCACACAGCTTGGCCAAAAAAATATATATAGTTTATAACTATGTTGGTATAAAGAACAAATATCGTCCAGGCTAGATTCATTATTATATTACATTCCCTTGTGCATGCGTGCTAAGTCGCCTCAGTCGTGTCTGACTCTTTGCAACCCCATGGACTGTACCCCTCGGGGCTCCTCTGTCTGTGGGATTCTCCAGGCAAGAATACTGGAGTGGGTTGCCATGCCCTCCTCCAGGGGATCTTCCGACCCAGGGATTGAATGCATGTCTCATGTCTCCTGCATTGGCAGGCAGGCTCTTTAACACTAGCCCCACTTGTGTTCTTATTTTAAAATAAATTAAAATGAAAACATTTTCATAGGCCCTTCAAACTATCGCAGGCCCTCAGCACTAAGCCTCCTGAGATCTGATGAAGTCAGTCCCGCTGAAATGGGTCATATTGTACGAATGTCATGGGTATTCATAAAGTGCCCACTCTATTATTAACATTTGCCATTTACAGTCACCTTTTATGTGCCAGGCATTCAGTGAAGGGCTTTCCATGAAGTACCTTATTTTTATTTATTTCACAGACAGGGAAACTGACATTGAGAGAGGTAAAGTGACTTGCCCTGAGTCACACAGCCAAGGTGTGCATGACCCCAAAGCCTGTGTCCTAACCTTCTCCGCTGGTGTCTGCTTGGTGCCCAATCCCAGGTGGGCATCAAAGGTTTGGCAGGACAGACCTGCTCCACAAAGGGTGCAGTATGATACTCACTCCTGTGCCCACAGACTCACCCGGACACACACACCAGTCGCTGCCCTGGCAGTCCCCTGCAGTGGAAGCCGGATCCTGGTTTCCAGCCCCAGGTAGCATGAGTGGTTAAGCGTGGCCTCATCCCACACAGGCTCTCCCCGGCTCCACGGAGCCAGACGGCCCAGGCCACCCCCAGCCCCAAGGTACCACCTTTCCTGAGAGCTGGCAGTGAGAGTGAAGGGCCAAGACTGGCAGAGGAGAGGAAAGGGCCACACACTGGGCTCTTAAACTGTGGGCATCCCGTGATTTGAACCCTCCCCTGACCTGCCGGAGCCCCATTTGAGTGTTTGTTGTTGTTCAGTCGCTCAGTTGTGTCCCACTCTTTGCAACCCCACGGACTGCAGCACACCAGCTCCCCTGTCCTTCAGTATCTCCCGAGTCTGCTCAAATTCACGTCCATCGAGTCGGTGATGCCATCCAACCATCTTGTCCTCTGTTGCCCCCTTCTCCTCCTGCCTTCAGTCTTTCCCAGCATCAGGGTCTTTTCTAACGAGTCAGTTCTTCGCATCAGGTGGCCAAAGGATTGGAGCTTCAGCGTCAGCATCAGTCCTTCCAGAGCATATTCAGGGTTGATTTCCTTTAGGATGGACTGGTTTTTATTGTTATGTTATCGTTGTTGCAAACTTCCTTGCCTTTTTTCGTTTTGCTTTTAGATTTTATTTATTTTTGGCTGCACCAGGTCTTTGCTGCTGTATTCAGGCTTTCTCTAGCTGCAGCAACTGGGGGTTACTCACTGTGGTGTGAGGGCTTCTCACCGTGGTGGCGTCTCATTGCGGAGCACTGGCTTTAGGCACAGGCTTCAGTAGTTGTGGTACATGAGTTGTTTTACCCCGAGGCATGTGAAATCTTCCCAGATCAGGGATCGAACCCCTGTGCTCTGTATTGGCACCCAGATTCTTATCTGCTGGGCCACCCGGGAAGTTCCTTCCCTGCCTATTAAGGTTGGGGGGAGTTTGAGGGTAGCGCCTGCTTCCCAGGGCTGTTGAAAGGGTCTGATGACATCAGTATAGTCCTTACTGCAGCGCCTGGTGCTGAGTGAGCAAATCAGAACTGATCGCATTAGTGTTATTCCTACCTCTGTGATCCGGTGAGATGGTGGCAGGTGTGATGTGGGGCAGAGGAGGCGTAGCCACCTTACGAGAAAGGCCAGAATTGATAGACATCAAGGGCTGTGGGCTACCACGTCAGAGAGAGGATCAGCCTACCAGGCACCCGCAGATTTTGAACCGAGTGGTCAGGAGGTGGTCGAGGAGGGGGGTTCCCCTGAGATTAAGTCCATCTGGGGAGTCAGCAGGGTTTCAGGCACAGGACGGGAGCAGGCACCCCTGCACTCGGCCCGTCTAAGGGGACCACCCATCCCCGTTCTCTCAGGATGGTGCTACTTTTAGCTCTGGAAGTCCGGTGTCCTGAGAAATCCCTCAATCCCTGTCAAGCGGGATGGTGGGTCCCCCAGAACAGGCACGGCTGTGCCCTCCAAGGCCAGCACTGGGCTCACACCAGGCCCTGTGCCTCCCATCCTCTGCTGAGGGGACTTGAAGCAGGCGGGCACGTTCCCCCAGACACAGGGTGGAATGCCCCTCCTCAGGTAATAATCGCACTGCCCTTTTTCGGTTCTTAGCCGCAGGGAGTAAATCGGAGGGTGAACTCTGACTGACTGCCCAGCCCCTGGATTCTCCCAGCTCACCCCCACGGGCCTTTGCACCGCCTGGCATCCTTTCCCTTCCTCTGGGACTGGGCTTGAAGGCCGCGCCCTCCAAGGAGCCCGCTGGAACTCCTGCCCTCAGGGGCCGTGCCCCCAGCGCCCTCTAGTGTCCGGTTGGGTTAGTCTCCTGGCCGTCTGTACCGAAGTACCACACAGCGGGTGGTTCTGAAGGCTGAAAGTCCAAAATCAAGGTGTTATTGGGGCCATGCTTTCTCTTAGCGTAGAGGAGGAGAATCTGGTCCATGCTTTTCTCTTAGCTTCTGTGCTGTCAGGAGTCCTCGGTGTTCCTTGGCTCGTAGACACATTAGTCTCTGCCTTACCCACTCCAGTGTTCTTGCCTGGAGACTCCCAGGGACAGCGGAGCCTGGTGGGCTGCCTTCTGTGAGGTCACACGGAGTCGGACACGACTGAAGCGACTTAGCAGCAGCAGCAACAGCTGTCTTCACGTGAACTTTCTCCCGTGTGTCTGTGTTCTTTTCTCTTCTTACAAGGAAACAAACTGTACTGGCAATGGTCCACCCTGATCCAGTGAGACCTCGTCTTCAATTTTTCGAATATTTACTTATTTACTATTATTACTATTTTTTGGAGAAAGGAATGGCAGCCCATTCCAGTATTCTTGCCTGGAGAATCCCATGGACAGAGGAGCCTGGTGGGCTACAGTCCGTGGGGTCACAAAGAGTCAGACGTGACTGAAGTGACTTAGCATGCATGCATTGCTATTTTTGTCTGGGCCAGTGTTAGTTGCAGCACGCGGGACCTTTAGTTGCCGCATGTGGGATCTAGTTGCCTCACCAGGGATCAAACCTGGGCCGCCTGCAGCCCAGAATCTTAGCCACTGGACCACCAGGGGAAGTCCATCGTCTTGAATGGGTCACACCTTCGAAGATCCTGTTTCCAAATAAGGCCACATTCACAGAGTGTTGTTTAGTCGCTCAGCCACGTCCAACTCTGCGACCCCATGGACCAACCCCAAGATCCCCAGCGGATCTTCCCGACCCAGGGATTGAACTTGCATCTCCAGCATGTGTTTTGCATTGCAGGCAGGTTCTTTACCCCCGAGCCACTGGGGAAATATTCACAGGTTATCAGAGGTTAGGACTTGGACATATGCTTTTGGAGGACACGATTCGAGCCATAACACACACCTTCGCATTGGTCAGGAAATACATGCTGGATAGTAATGGAGACAGTGTTTGTGGGCATCTCTTGACAGGCCTGGTCTGCCGGGGTCCAGCCCTGGCTGATCCAGGGTATTCGAAGCGGGGACGGCGTCGGCGACCTATTTATTTAAATATTTTATCAAAGATATAAAGAGTAATAGGATGAGGATAGGTTAGTAGGAAAATTCAGTGGAGAAAAGAGGCTGAGTAGCTTGGTTTACGCGGAAGACCAATAAATCTTCAAGACAAGAAGCTTGCACCACTTACGTAGGCCGCAGGCGTCCTTCCGTTCTCCCGAAGGAGAGGAGACACTGAGGCCTCCCCGGTCAGATCTTAGAAGCCCAGGCATAATTAGTAAGCATGGTGGGTTCTGCGCTCCAGATGGAGACTCAGCCAGAGTGGGGGAGAGAGCGACATGGGGAGACCAGTATTTCGAGAAACTGATCCCAATTCTTTATTTTCCATGGTCTACTTTTATACACTGAGATGTCATGCAAAAGTCACGCAGGGTCAGCAGTCCTGACTTTTATCAAAGTCAGGTGCTTCATACAAATGTATACAGAGGTCTTAGGGGTGTTACATCATCTTCTGGCCAGGGGGGCCTGCTGACAATTTATGACCCTCTCCTTGTGACAGCGGTCAGTCAATCAGGACACTTATTTCTCCAGGGCTGATTATTCTTAAAACAGACACCACCCAAATAAAGTTACATTCCTATAGGGTGAGGGTATAGTGGGTTTTAGTTAAGGAAAGAATTTACTTAGCCTAAGGTCTAACGTGATTAGTATCAAAGGTTAATACTTATTTCTTCTATATACTCATTAACGTGTGTAAGGGCAGGGGATGTGGAGACTTAGCAACAAACATTGGCTCAACAAATGAAAAACCCTTCACCAATACAGTTTCTAATCAGCCCATTATACTTATACTAATAGTTTTCTAACTTTTCTAAGGAACCTGTTTTTAGAAGGTTTAAAGCATCTCGTGCCTCTCACGGTTGGGAGGCTGTGAGCGATCACATGTGGCCGGACAAGCCTGTCAGGCAGGCCAGAGAACCTTCAGAGGAGTTTGTAGGTTAAAACACTCTTGTCACGCCCAGGAGTTTTTATTAACTGGAGCTCTAAGTTAACTCCTTCTCTGAAAGAGGTGGTGGGGGACAGCCCCCCGTAAAGTCAGAGGTGTAGGGGAGAACACAAAGTAGTAAAGTAGGCAGGCTCTGGTTATGGGGGTAGATGCTCGAGGAGTTCCAGGGGGAGTCCTGAGGCTCGATCCCGCCTTTGCGTATGTCGAGCCTCCTTCCTCATGACCTTTGCCACGGGCGGAGTACCTCACTCTGGATCCCAACATCGGTCCACACTGTGGTCTCAGCGCTTTGCCAGGACCTGGTCAGAGAACATGCTCCAGAGAAGCTGATGACTGAGTGAGGACCAGAGGAGGAAGTGCCCCGCCTTGGGACAGATGACTAGTTTCCTGGGCTCTGAAATGCTTTGAAAGACCTTGGAGGAACAGGCTGGGTTAGGAGCGGAGTTTAGAAGGGACTAGGCTAGGGAGCGGCCTTTCTTTCTTTCCCTCTTTCGGCTGCACTGGATCTTAGCTGTGGCACACGGGAAAAGATCTGTGTGGCTTGTGGGATCTAGGTCCCTGAGCAGGGATCAAACCCAGGCCCCCTGCATTGGGAGCAGGGAGTCTTAGCCACTGGACCACCAGGAACGTCCCATAGGCCAGATTTATTTCTTCTAAGCAAGGGCCAATAACTATCCACTTCCTAGAATCTCCTAGTGTGGGCAAGCCTGAGCCTTTGCATCCATGACCGGGTTATAAACTACTCTCCTTTTATTTCTCCTCTATAGTAAAGTTAGAGGGTCGCACTGATAGTTATGAAATGTTGTGAACAGGTAGATTACATTGGACTTACAGTTTCCAGTCCTGTGTGCAAGGAGCTTGAAGTCATCACACTGTCCTTGTGAATAAAAAGCTGAGCCAAGGAAAAAATTAACAGCTTTTCTTAGATTCATCAGAGAAGTGAGGCTGCATTGCAAATCGCCGCCTCGGGTACGTATGTGCCATCTAAGGCTGCTTTCCCAAAGCAGCAGCAGACTTGAGAAGCTGCGACAAAGACTGTCTGCCCTGCAAAGCCTAAAATATTTGCTCTGACCCAAGGCAGAAAAATGTTTGCTGGTGCTGATAAAAGATGAGGAGAGTTAACAGACAGGAATGGTGAGTGTGGCTGGGAGAGAGCAAGCAAGAGAAACGGTGGTAGGAACAACCTGGGCCCTCATCTCTGAGCTAATATGGCCTCGTAGTATATGGTCATAGGATACGGTAGAAACTTTGGGTTTTATTCTTACTATGAGGATTTTTAAAAGAAAGAAAGGAAAGTGAAGCCGCTCAGTCAGGTCTGACTCTTTGTGACCCCATGGACTGTTGCCTACAAGGTTCCTCCATCCATGGGATTCTCCAGGCAAGAATACTGGAGTGGGTTGCCATTTCCTTCTCCAGAAGATCTTCCTGACCCAGGGGTTGAACCCGGGTCTTCCACATTGTAGGCAAATGCTTTACCGTCTGAGCCACTGGGGAAGTCCAGGTCTAAGGGCTCTAGTTCCCTGACCAGGGATGGAACCCTGGTCCCCTGCATCGGGAGCGTGACGTCTTAGCCACTGGACCACCAGGGAAATCCCAATGTACAAGTTTCTGTATGGACATATTTTTGTTTTTATTTCTCTTGGGTATATACCTAGGAGCGAAATTGCTAGGTCATATGATAACTCTATGTTTAACATTTTGAGAAACTTCTAGGCTGTTTGCCACATCTGCTGCAGCGTTTTACATTCCCAGAAGCAATATACAAGGCTTCCAATTTCCCACCATCCTTGAAACACTTGTAATTATCTGTCTTGTTCTAGCCATTCTAGTGCGTGGGAAGTTGTGTCTTAGTGTACCATTTACCTAATGGCTAATGATCGTGAGGATCTTTTCATGTGCTTGCTAACAATTTATACCTCTTTGGAGAGATTCAGATTTATAATTTGCAAATACTTTCTCCTATGTGGGGTTTTTCATTTTCTTGATGGTATCTTTTGAGACACAAAAGTTTTTAATTTTGGTGAAGTCTAAATCCATTTTTTCTTTCATTGCTTGTGTTGTTATATATAAAAGCTGCTATATATGGTGTTATATATAAAAAAAAAAACACACTTCTTCTAATGCAAGGTCAATGGAGAAGGCAATGGCACCCCACTCCAGTACTCTTGCCTGGAAAATCCCATGGACAGAGGAGCCTGGTAGGCTGCAGTCCATGAGGTCGCTAAGAGTCGGACACGACTGAGCGACTTCACTTTGACTTTTCACTTTCATGCACTGGAGAAGGAAATGGCAACCCACTCCAGTATTCTTGCCTGGAGAATCCCAGGGATGGGGGAGCCTGGTGGGCTGCCGTCTATGGGGTCGCACAGAGTCGGACATGACTGAAGCGACTTAGCAGCAGCAGCAGCAATGCAAGGTCAAAAACTTTACTCCTGTTTTCTTCAAGGAGTATTATAGTTTTAACCCTTTTATTGAGTTAATTTTTTTTATAAAGTAGGAGTCCAGTTTCATTCTTCTGCATGGGGATATCCAGATGTTTCAGCACCAATTTGTTGAAAAGATTGTTATGTCTTCACTGAATTTTCTTTTCTTTTTTTGCTCGGGGGTCACATAACTAGTTAGCATGCCAGAGTCTCCTTCATTATCAGAATTAACCAGACAAATCACTTTACCAACTAAGAACGGCCATGCACCACCACCCACAGAATCGAGAAAGAGCTATCAGTGTGCCAGTCCTGTCCCTCATTGAATTTTCTTGGCACCCTTGTCAAACAGCAATGGATCAAATAGCAGTTTACTTTTGGGCTCTCAATTCTACTCCCTTGATTTATATGTCTATCCTTATGCCATTACCACACTGTTTTTTGGTTCCCTTAGCTTTTTAGTAAGTTTTGAAATTGTGCAGTGTGTCCTTCAAAGATTTTCTTCTTTTTTAAGCATTCACTTTTTAATTTATGTTTGTTGAATCTTTTTTTTTTTCTTAGCAGCACTGCAAGGCTGTGGGTTCTTAGTTCCCTGACCAGGGATGGAACCCGGGCCCTGGCAGTGAAAGCACTGAGTCCTAACCACTGGATCGCCAGGGAATTTCGGAATCTCTTTTAAGGCCTGATCAGCTTTAGATTTGGTTTTAGCACAGAAATAATCTACAGGTGGTATGTGTGTTTCCAGAGTCAGGACGTAATGTAGGCTTGGCTCTGCCTATGATATTAGAAGCCATCCATAATCTTCATTTTTAATTAGATCATTTTTAATTAGAGGTGATTTACATTTTGAGGGCTTCCTGCATTGCGGGAGACCTGTGTTCAATTCCTGGGCTGGGAAGATCCCCTGGAGAAGGAAATGGCAACCCAATCCAGTATTCTTGCCTGGAGAATCCCATGGACAGAGGAGCCTGGTGGGCTGCAGTTTGTGGAATCGAAAGAGTTGGACACAACTTAGCACTATCTTTTTCTTTCTTTTTCTTAACATTTTGAAAGGGTTACTGTGGTTGCTGGGGCGGGGGGTGGTCCCAGGGTTTCAAGGACTGAAGGATAGTCATGCGACAAAACACTTGTTTCCATGCCTGGTACAGAGGGACCACTTGATAAATACCAGCCCTTATTGTTTTTGTTATTAGAGCTGATGGGCGGGGGGGGGGCGGGCACCAAGTCCTGGGCCCAGAGCCATTTTTCTGGCCAGGGTGTTCTCCCTTCTCTGCCCTTGGAGGGGACCTCACCCCACGGCTCTGGGAGGCATGTTCAGGAACACGACGGCCATCTGTTTGCACCTGGTGGGGCCCCTCCGGGGAAAGAAGTCTGGAGCTTCGCTCACCCGGTGTTTGCACCAGACTGTAAGTGCTCTCGCCCGTTGAGCCCTGCTGCTCGCATGACCTGGGGTCCTGGGATCTGGCTTGGCCCTGGCTTCAAAGCTGTGCATGAGCCTCCTCTTTCAGGAAGCCTTCTCTGACTGCAGTCTGGGTGTGGGCCCCTCCCTTGCCCCTGCTTCTGATCTAGCTTGTAGCTCTGCATCCTTGGTGCTGCAGCCTCCCCATCGGCCCCTAGCCCAGCCCAGTGTTTGGTACACAGTAGGTGCTTCATAAATGTTGGCTGAATAAATACATTATGCATAAACTCAAGAACAGGCACTGGTTCCTCCCTTATCCAAGCAATGTGTGATGTACGCAAAGGTCACTCCACTGAGCACCTCAGTTTCCCCCCTTTTTCATCTCCTCCCTGAACTCATTCAGCTCGGTGCCTCTTTGTTCTCTCTCTGTGCCCCTGTACCCCTCTACTCCTTCACTCATCTCAGCCCTCCTCAAACTCCCTCACTCCAACCTCTACTCACCTCTCCACCACTGCCCCAACTCATCTTTACTGTATTTCCTTAACGTGATGCATACCCAATTCAAAAGCAAGTCCTTATATCATTGAACCCATAATGACATCAATATTAAGATACATTGTTATTTTATGGACTAGTAAGGGAGGAGGAAATTGCCTATTAAATTCATTCTATAGGTTCTAAGATACATCTGAAAATGCAGTGTGCAAAAACACACATTTCAGAATCAAATATGATATGATCTCCGTACAAAAAGACTTGGAAACATAGAAAAGCACACCCATGATTCAATCACCTACAATTCCACCACTCAGAGGGAACCTTTGTTAACATGTTACTACGTTTCCTTCTAAACTTTTTTTCCATTCACATATGACTATAAACAATGTATACATAGAAGCATACACAAGGGTATTTTTTTAAACATAAGCATATCATACATGCTATTTTGTCCCCTGTTTTATTGATGTCAGTACAGCACATTTATAAACATTCCGCTAAAATGTAATTTTCTCGCATATTTTTAATCATAAAAATAAAACATTTATTTTAGAAAATGTGAAAAAAAGAAAATTATTAAGGAAGAGAAGGAAAAGTATCTGTTTACTAACCAAAGATAATCACTGCCGTCTAACATTTTGGGGATCACACAATTTCCCTGGCAAAGATCATGCTATCGTTTTTACTATTTCCATACATGCTGAGTGCCAGGCCTGGCGAGAGGTATTAGGGCCTGGTGAAAGCACAGGGCCGCCAGTGTTAGCAAAGTACCCACTAGGTGCCAGGCTCCACGCTGGGCTCTCTCTGAACCATTCACATCACCAGGACCCCCAGGCGATGGAAAAACCTGGCCGGTGTACAGACCGTCCCCACACCCTTCTCCAGGCCCAGGGCCAGGGGCTGGGAGCCCTGCTGTTGCTGTCGTCCTGCCCCAGAGCCCTGTGCAGCTCCTCTTCTGACCTTGGGCAAGGCCCCAAGTCTCTCTGAGCCTCAATGTCCTCATCTTTAGATGAGGATTATCCTGACCCCTCTGGTAAGCATGCTGTGAGGACTCGGACTGTGAAGAACAGTGAGGGTTGACCGTGAGCTACAGCTGGTGGCTTCACCACCTGCAGCCCCTCTGAGACTGCAACCCACAGGGACCAAGAGGCTCTGAGGGACCACGAAGCCCATGCCCCTATTACACTGATGGGGAGACTGAGGCCAGGAGGAGCTAACGCACTTGTGCAATATCACCCAGCCACGACAGACTGAGGGCCTGAGCCTGATGGTCCCCAGGCCAGGCCAGTCTCTGCACACCTGTGGGTGAGGGGGAAGCTGGCCTGGAAAGAACCCAGGGAAGAGGAGGGGTGGTCCCCTGAGCCCCTGAAAGACTGAGCAAGTGGCCCCTGTGCCCAAGTCCGAACATGGCCTCATCTCAAACAGGCCTGAGTCTGTCTGTCGTGTGACCTTGACCGCAGCTGTCTCCCCCTCCTCCCTGCATTTTCGCATCTGTAAAATGGGTCAAGTCGGGGGGTTCCGGGAAGTTCATGGAAGCGTTTAGAAAGAAGCCGCTGCCGTCACTGTCACCGTACTCCGCTCTCCTGCTTCCTGCTGCTCCTCCTCCCCAGCCCCTCCAAATTTTAACCTGGGTCAAATTTTAACCTGATGGAATCCAGTCTATGTCCCAAGATGTGCGGAGTCCGGGCTGGCAGGTGGGCAACTCCAGGCTGGTGGCGCGGGGAGGAGCCCTGCTCTTCGCCTCCTCCCGGCGGGGCGGACACGGAGGCTGTGGTCACAGAGCAGTTGCCTCCCCAGAGCGAGCCCAGGCTGACTCTCCACTTGCTCTGTCTCCAGCTGACTCTCTGCTTGCTCTGTTGTCTCCAGCTCACCATGGCTAAACGGCTGCAGGCTCGAAGGCTGGACGGGATCGACCACAACCCATGGTGAGCCAGGCAGGACTGGGTAGGATGGTGGTGGGGGTCCCCTGGCTCGAGGATAGCAGGGCTGGCGGTCCCCGGGTTGGCCGGGACTCAGTGGTACCTAAGACGGCTGCATACTCGGACCGAGAGGTTTGCAGCCTCAGCCCTTGAGAGGTGAGGACCCCCAGCCACCGGCTCGGGTTTGGGTCTCAGCCTCACCCTGCTTGGCTGTGGCATTTGGGGCCAGTGACTCACCTGCCCTGAGCCTCCAGGTCCAGCTAGGAAATGGAGATGCTTCTGTCTCCCCTGAAGGGCCTTGGGAGGATGAGATGAAATACAGTGTGAGCCATGGCTACTACCCAGGCACCGGGCTGAGGGCTTTCCGGGGGCAGGAGGGTGTCTTTCATTTCACACTTAGTAGAGAACAAGATAAGCTAAAGAATATAAGAAGGTAAGACATGGGCGGCTTCTCACCGACACTTGCAGAGCTCAGCATCTTTTCTTTATTGACTCATTCTACATGTGAAAGACGTACGTGCCCGCTGTCACTAGTGATGCGACGGATGCAATTGCAGGTGTGTAAGAAAGATTGAAGGACCTTCCTTCTTCCCCCTTCTCCAACCCCTGCTCCCAGCCCAGTCCCCCTTTGGCCAAGAGCACAGAGCCACCTCTGTACAGGTGGCTGTTGTTTTTGTCCAAAAGAGGACCATCTTTTTCTTTCACACTCTCCTCCTGTACCGCATTTTGTGTTTTGCAAACATCTTCCACCTCCATCTTCTCCTCTGATGCTCCCTGGTGTTTGGGATAGGGAAACCAGGCCCAAAGACCCTATGGTATCCGGCTGCCCTCCAGGTTGAGCCCCCAGGGTCCTGCTTCCCAGGCTGCCCCGTCTGTCCTCTCTGTGAGGCAGGTGGACAGGCCTGTGGCCCATTTTGCAGATAAGGTAAAGTCCAGCCCAGAGGGAGGAAATGACTGGCTGGGAGAGGCAGCTAGAGTCTTTCCTGACTCACAGAGCCAGCAGACTCTTGAGCCTGTCATACCCATTCTACAGAAGGGAGGACTGAGGCCAGGAGAAGCCAAGTCTCAGGCAGAGTCAGGGCAGAGCTGGCCAGGGAGGACTGCACAGAGCAGGGAAGCGTGCTAGGAGAGATGAGGGCCATGAGAGGCCCCCGGTTCCTGCGGACCCTCGGGTGGTGGCCTGAGGATCTGGCTCCGTTGTCCCAGCCACCATGGAACACCCACCATCTGACTTTGCATCTCAGCTCTGCTTTAGCCACCAGTGTGGCTCTGGGCAGGTCATGGGCCTCTCTGAGCCTCAGCAACTTCGTGTCTTCAGAGACCTTGTGAAGCTCTGGAGAGAAGAATGACCGATTGTAGACATATTTATTGTTAGGCAAATTCATTGCCACCACCCCTGACTCTTCTGCCCCTTGCCAACCTGGAGCCATGGTGCCAGCCTTTTTATCCAGCTTCTCAGCCTCTCTGCCAGCTTCCCTAAAGAGGTGGCCAGCAGGCAGGCCCAGAAGAAAGGTGGTAGGGGGCCAGAGGCGGCAGATGGCAGGGCTGGTGGGACTACAGTCTGTTCAGAGTAACTCTCCAGGGCCTGACTGTTGCTCCAGACAGAGGTGGACTCAAAAGCCAACTGGGAAAAGCTAATTGGGAGCCATCGGGCAAGTCCCCTGAATCCCACCTTCTCCATCCCCATTGCGACCGAGGAGTAGAGCTTGCCTCATAGACTAACAGAGGCGATATGAGCAAATGTTTCAAAGTGTGGCGTTGACAGACGCATGAATGGGTCATGAAATCCATTTAGGGGTGCTCAGCAAGTATTTATAAAGACCAGAGTAGGACAGAATGGGAAAGACTGCCGTGGATCCCACTGGAAGGAGAACGTGGAGTCCCTGTTTGTCTCTCCAGAGTCTGGGATGTAAAAGTGATTTCTTACTGTGGATGGTGATGGAAAGTTGCAGAGCCCCTGGGCTGAGACATGTGACCAGGATACGACCAGTTATGACCGTAAACAGATCAGGATAGGTGCTAACTATCCAGTTTTTCTAGAGCAAGCCCAACTGCCTTGCTCACCCTGCCCTGGAATGGAGCAGAAATCCAGGTTGGGGTGGAGGGTTCTGCTACCCACTCTCTGTTTGTTGCCCAGGGTGGAATTTGTCCAACTGGCCAGCGAGGAGGCTGATGTTGTAAATTTGGGCCAAGGCTTCCCAGACTTCTCACCCCCAGAGTTCGCCGTGGAAGCCTTTCAGCACGCCGTCAGCGGAGACTTCATGCTTAACCAGTACACGAAAGCATTTGTGAGTCTCCCAGCCCCTCTGGGGGCCTCAAGACATGGGTCTCTGCAGAGGTCCCAGGGGAGGAAGGGGCAGCTCTTTCTGGAGAGCAGGCCAATCTAGATGTTAGGGTTCACGGGGCAGAGCCGTTGAAATTCAGTCCGGCCACGGTTCAGTGTTCACTGACTGTCTCCTTTGTTACAGGCCCTGGGACAGTTCATGGCCTGGGGGAAAGACAGATTTAAAAGAAAACAAAACATGAGCTGGGAGATCAAGGTCTAGTGGGAAAAGCAGACCAAACAACAGAAGCAGAAATCAAAGGTAGTTGATATGCTGCGATGGAGGAGCTTAGGGTCCTTGGGAACACGAAGAAGGCAAGGAAACCTGAGAGATCAGGGAAGGCTTCCTGAAGGAGGTGACACATAAAGCTGATGAAAGATAGTTGATTTTTTTTTTTTGACTCTAAATCCAAAGTTTGTCTGTGAAGGACCACAGAGTAAATATTTGCCAGCCCTGGAGCAGGTTCTTAAACGTTGGTGTGCATCTCACAGCCTGGGGGAAGTGTCTTCCAATCCCACCGCCCAGAGTCTAGCACTGCCAACGGTGTGCTGTGTTGCTGAGTGTTCAGACTTTTGAACTTTTAACTTTAAAAATGTTTATATAAACACACACGTGCATCCACAAGTGAGATTTGTGTGGCTTTCCTTTTTGTATTTTTATTGAAATATAAAGCTGACTCTGCATCATGTGGCCAAAGTATTGGAGCCTCAGCTTGATTTACAACATTGTCTTAATTTCTGGCGCTCAGCAAAGTGATTCAGTTATAATATACATATATCCCCGTTTTAAAATTTTCTTTTCAAAAAAAAAATAAATAAAATTTTCTTTTCCATTATAGTTTATCATAGCATATTGAATATAGTTCTCTGTGCTATACAGTAGAACCTTGTTTTTTGGGTTTTTTTTGGTTTTCTGGCTGTGCTGCTCAGTAGGTGGGATCTTAGTTCACCTACAGTGAAAGCACAGTGTCCTAACCACTGGATCTTAAGGGAAGGCCAACGTTGTTTCTAGTATGAATCCATTTGTGTTAAAAAATCACAAATCTTTTTCTAGAAACATACAACCCACGAAAATTGAATCAAGAACAAACAGATAATTTGAACAGATCTATCACTACAAGTGAAATAGAGTCTGTAATTTAAAAACTCCCTACAAACGAAAGTCTGAGACCAGATGGCTTCACAGACTGATTCTGCCAAATATACAAAGAAGAACTTACATCGATCGTTCCCAAACTCTTCCAAAAATTGAAGAGGAAACACTCCCAAAGACTTTCTATGAAGCCATCATCATCCATCAGGATGACCAAAACTAGACAGCACCGAATCAGAAAATTACAGGGAAATATTTTGATGAATACAGATGCAACAATTTTCAACAAAATATTAGCATACCAAATCCAACAACATGTAAAAAAGATTGTACGCCACATCCCAAGTTCACAAGGATCAGCATAGGCAAATCAGTGTGATTCACCACATAAACAAAAGAAAAAAACAAAAACCACATGGCTATCCCAATAGATGTAAAAAAGCATTTGATGAAATTCAACATCCATTCATGATAAAAACGCTTACCCAAGTGGTAATAGAGGAAACATATCCCAACATAACAAAAGCTATCTACGACAAACCCACAGCCAATTTAATACTCAACGCTGAAAAGCTGAAAGCCTTCCCACTAAAATCTGAAACAAGACAAGGATGCCCACTCACACCTCTTCTACTCAAGATAGTACTAGAAGTCCTAGCCACAACAATCAGATAAGAAAAAGAAACACAAGGTATCCAAATTGGAAGGAAAGAGACAAAACTGTCTCTCTATGCAGAGGATATGATACTATATATAGAAAACCCTAAAGACTCCACACAAAGCTACTAGAACTGATAAGCAAATTCAACATTATATATACAATGTTATGGAACTTGTTTATTTCACTACATACATGATAGGGGCAACTTTCCATGTCAAAATAGCCTCATTCTTTTTGATGACTGCATAGTATTCCACTGACTAGAGGTGCCATAATTTATTTACCCAGCCCTGCACTGATGGTCTGGTTTGGCTATCTCACTATCAAGCAATGCCACATTGAATATTTTGTGTGTACACACAGGTGAGCATTTATCTCAAATCACAAGAAGTAAAACCAGATAATCAAAGGGTGTAAGCATTTTAGCCTATGATGCTGCTGCTAAGTCACTTCAGTCGTGTCCGACTCTGTGCGACCCCATAGACGGCAGCCCACCAGGCTCTGCCGTCCCTGGGATTCTCCAGGCAAGAACACTGGAGTGGGTTGCCATTGCCTTCTCCATTGTGTGAAAGTGAAAAGTGAAAGTGAAGTCGCTCAGTCTCGTCCGACTCGTAGCGACCCCATGGACTGCAGCCCACCAGGCTCCTCCATCCATGGGATTTTCCAGGCAAGAGTACTGGAGTGGGGTGCCATCGATGGACATCATCAAATTGCCCTCCAGTAAGACTTACATTCCCATCAATAGTCTGGTCTCAGAGCTGGCAGGAAAGTTCATTCTGTTCCTACCAATATTGAACATCAGCAATTTTTCTTTCATGACTGCCCTTATTATTTCATTTGGCTATGTGTATTTGTTTTATTGCTTCACAAGAGCTCTTTCTGTTGCAATGTTTCTCTCTTAGTTTTCTAACTTTGCTCATGGAATATTTTGATGTATAGAAATTTTTCATTTTCATGTGGTCAAATCTGGTTTGGTAAATCATTTAATTAAGTTCCAGACCTTAGGTTTCAGTCCCTTGGCTTACCCTGGAATGTGTTATAAGTGTCCTCCGCAAACAAGCATATAGATCCAATATTCCTCTCAAAGTGAGGGGTTTCCAAAGCTGCAGCATAAACTCCCAGTCCTGCACTTCAACTGCCATGACCTGGGGCAAGTCATTTCCTTTCCCGGGTCTCTTTTTCCACCTGTTAAATTATGGGAATCAAGTAATGTCTGTCTTGTAAGGCTGCTAAGAGGCTCAGATGGCACAAAAGTCCTTCTTAAAGAAAGTGAAAGTGGCCCAGTCGTATCTGATTCTTTGTGACCCCACAGACTGTACAGTGATGCGGTTCTCCAGGCCAGAATACTGGAGTGGGTAGCCTTTCCCTTCTCCAGGGGATCTTCCCAACCCAGGAATGGAAGCCAGGTCTCCTGCATTGCAGGCGGATTCTTTACCAGCTGAGCCTCAAGGGAAGTCCCTTAAACTCTCTTAAACTTAAAGAGAGGTGTTTAAAGCGTGGAGTTGTTGCTATTTATTGGACTGTCATTCGTGAAGGCATACACTCTGTCTGGTTCCCCATGAATCCCAGCCCTGGGTGGTGTGCCCGGCACAGAGCAGGCTTCATGGCAAGGGGTGGTGGCAGAGATGAAAGGACCCACCCCACAGAAGGTGACTTGACTCCCAGGTTTGCTGCTGAAAGATGCTAGAATTGCAGAGAGTGTCTGAACGGGAGGGTGGGCCCAGGCCGAGCCAGGCGCCTGACCCGTGCTGTCCTGGCAGGGTTACCCACCCCTGACGAAGATTCTGGCCAGTTTCTTTGGGAAGTTGCTGGGACAGGAGATAGACCCACTCAAGAACGTGCTGGTAACCGTGGGTGCCTACGGGGCCCTGTTCACAGCCTTCCAGGCCCTGGTGGATGAAGGAGATGAGGTGAATGGGCAAAGCCCGGGCTGGGTCGGGGTGAAGGGTCCGGGTGGAGCCAGCCCCAGCTCATCTGACTTTTGTACTAGGTTATCATCATCGAGCCCTTCTTTGACTGTTATGAGCCCATGACATTGATGGCAGGGGGTCGCCCTGTGTTTGTGTCCCTGAAGCCGGTGAGGATGCTGGCTGGGGTGTGGGTGGGCAGAGGGGTCCAAGGAGTGTGCTGGGTTGAACCCGGGGAGGTGGAAAGAAGGAAGGAAGTGGAGGAGGCCAGTTTCTCCGGGGTTGGGGGAGGGGTGGCCAGAGCCCCAGAGGAGAGCCCGTGGAGACAGATGCCTGGGGGGAGGAGCCGAATTCCTAGAGATGAAAGTCAGGGAGTAAGTATTGCCACCCCCGCCCCCTCCTCTTGCAGAGCCCCACCCAGAAGGGAGAACCGGATTCCAGCAGCAACTGGCAGCTGGATCCCACGGAGCTGGCCAGCAAATTCACATCTCGCACTAAAGCCTTCATCCTCAACACACCCAACAACCCCCTGGGAAAGGTACCTGAGAGACCTCCTCCCCGGGCACCCCTCCAGATTGGCTTGCGTGCCTGTTCTGTTACTCGTGTGCTGCCATGGGGCCTCAGTTTTCTTATCCGTCAAGCGGGAGAGCTAACTGTGGAGAGCTCTGAGGATCGAGGCTCCTGGGGTCCCAGGGCCTGGGGCAGGGATCCCCAGGGCAGGTGTCAGCAGTAGGGGGCTGGGCTGGAAGCCTCTATTACTTCCCCACAGACCTGGACCCGTGACTTCACCGCTCCACTTTTCTCATCTGTAAAATGGGAACACGACAGAACCGATGTCAAGGAAGACCCAGTGTTCCACCCGTGCTTCTCCTTTACTGTCACACCATTATCACACTCACAAAGCTTCTGACACCAGATATGTGGGGTTCTTTTTTTCCCCACACTAAGCAGTTCTGTGAGACCAGCTGGGTGTCCCACAAAATCCAATTCAATTTAATTCAGTCCTGACACTGTCTACCTGGAGATGGTGTCAGCTTCCACCGGTGAAGGGCTCAGTCTGACAAGGCTGCCCCCCGACCCCACTTCAGACGCCAATCACAAGTCAGTTTGTGCTTCCAACCTGTGGCTGTAAATCTGAGACGCCCACCTCCCCCCCTTCAGGTTCAATTCATCTGAGTGGCTCACAGGACTCAGGGACACACCTACTAACAGTTATCAGTTTATTAAAGGTGATGATAAAGGATACAGATAAACAACCCGATGAAGAGACAAGTATGGCAAGGTCTGGGAGGTGCCTGAGAACAGGTGCTTGCTTCTGTCCCTGTGGAGTTGGGGGTGCGTCAGCATGAGCTCACCCACCTCTGCAAGCTCCCCAAACCCCATCCTATCGGGATTTTGATGGAGGCATCAATTATCAACTCCATTTCCAACCCCTCTCCCTTCTCTGAGGAAGTGGCAGGAAGTGGGATGTGGGAGGGGGCTGAAAATTTCAGGCTCCTAATCATGGCTTGCGTGGTCTTTCTGGTGACCAGCCTCCATCCAGGAGCCCACTCAGAGTCACCTCACTAGAACAAAAATGCTCCTAGCGCTCTTATCTCTTAGGAGTGTACAGGGGGTTCCATTGCCTGTGTCAAGGTCAGGATCAAAGACCAAGCATTAGAGCAAAAGATGCTTCTAGTACTCTTGTGCATGCGTGCTCAGTCGCTTCAGTCGTGTCCAGCTCTTTGCGACCCCAGGGACTGTAGACGACCAAACTCCTCTGTCCATGGGATTCTCCAGACAAGGATACTGGAGTGGGTTGCCATGCCCTCCTCCAGGGGATCTTCCTGACCCAGGGATCGAACCCGCATCTCTTATGTCTCCTGCATTGGCAGGCGGGTTCTTTACCACTAGCACCACCGGGGAAACCCTCCAGGGCTTTTACGCCTTAGTAGTTACACGGGTTTTAGGAGTTCTGTGCCAGAAACCGGGGCAGTGACCAACAGAGATATTTTCTGTTATCTCACAACTGACCTCACAGGGTCACTGTTGCAGGGATAGGAGAGGGCAGAGAAGCCCTTGGCCCCGGCTCTGGCCGGGCGCTCACATCGCTCTGAGCTGGCCTCTCTGGTGGGGGACGGTCCCTGCAGGTGTTCTCCAAGGAAGAGCTGGAGCTGGTGGCCAGCCTGTGCCAGCAGCATGACGTGGTGTGCATCTCGGACGAGGTGTACCAGTGGATGGTCTTCGATGGGTTCCAGCACATCAGCATCGGTGAGCCAAGCCGGCCAGGGCGCCCCCGTAACCCCGGACCTTTGCGGCAGGGCCTTGAGCCCAGTCCGGTGGCAGCGCAGGTCTGGTGATTAGGACCGAGGGGTCTGGACCCACACAGGTCAGGTGACCTGGGGCTGTGACTTCACTTCTCTCGGGACAGGGGAACATAGTGGCACCTACCTCCCGAGGTTGTCATGAGGAGGGGCTCAAATATGTCTTGGAAATAGCTTTACACGGAGTGGAGTCCGTGGCGCTGAGAGCCTGGGTGCCTGCTGGGACCCAGCCCCCACTCCGTGCCCCCACCCCCGTCTCAGCAGCCGCTCTCTTTGATCTTGGGCAGCCAGCCTCCCTGGCATGTGGGAACGCACCCTGACTATCGGTAGCGCTGGCAAGACCTTCAGTGTCACAGGCTGGAAGGTGAGGCAACGAGAGTATGGGGGGCCCCTCCCTCTACAATCGTTGGTGGGAGAGGCTGGCCTGGGAATCCGGAAAGGGTTTGGCTGGGCCCCCGAGGGCCTCACCCTCTCCCTGTGTTCTTGGTCCAGGTGGGCTGGGTCCTGGGCCCCGACAGCCTCATGAAGCACCTGCGTACTGTGCACCAGAACTCCGTCTATCACTGTGCCACGCAGGGCCAGGTGAGGGGGCGTGGCCATGTGAGGGGCGGGGCCGGATAGGGGCGGGGCAAGAGAGGGGTTTGGGTCAGCTCCAGGGTCGGGTCATACCTGACCCGTTCGCCGACCCCCCCACCCGCCCCCACGCCCTCCCCAGGCCGCAGTGGCTCAGAGCTTCGAGCGGGAGCAGCTGCACTTCGGCCGACCCAGCAGCTACTTTGTGCAGCTCCCACAGTACATCCAGCGCTGCCGCGACCACATGATACAGAGCCTACAGTCCATGGGCTTCCGGCCTGTGACCCCCCAGGGCAGCTACTTCCTCATCACAGACATCTCGGACTTCAGTAAGTGGGCCCGGCCGGGCGGGGCTGAAGCTGGGGCCCTGGAGGCTGCCCAGGACTCAGCACGTCTTCTGTCCCCCAGAAAACAAGATGCCTGACTTGCCCGGAGCGGCAGATGAGCCGTACGACAGACGCTTCGTCAAGTGGATGATCAAGAATAAGGTGGGCTGGGCCTCTGCCGGGCGCTCTGTGTTTGACAGGCTGTGCACTGCTAAGGGTGCCTGACCCTCGAGCTGATGGGCCAAAATCCAGCCCGGCCTCTCAGGGCAGTATTCATTTCAAGGAAAGGAGAGCCTGTTTTTAATGTGCTCCAATAGGCCTTGTGGGCTGGCAGGAATTCCTGCCCTCTCAGGGCCTCAGTCTTCCCATCTGTACAGTGAGTTGGCCCATTAACTCTGAGGTCCATCCAGCTCAGTGCTGCGATTCTAAGACATTTCTCCTATGGCTCTGCCCTGACCTGCCAGGTGATCTTCCTTGCTCTCAGCCTCCCTCTCTCCTCTGTACATAAGTAGGGACTTGGCATGGTGCTTTGGGATGTTTTACCTCTGACCTTGACACAGCACTGGGAGGTGCTGCATTGAAGCTTATTCTCTTTCTCCTTCCTTATCGTGGAACCCCTCTGACCCCCTGAGGCCCCCCAGAGGCCTGCCAGGCTGTGGGATGGTTGAGACATGGGCTTCCTCCTCCCCAGGGCTTGGTGGCCATTCCAATGTCCATCTTCTTCAGCCTACCACACCAGAAGTTCTTTGACCACTATATCCGCTTCTGTTTTGTGAAGGTAAAGGACAGCCCTGGGGAGGGCAGAGCTCCCCAGGCCTCCTCAGACCTCCTGGGGAGAGGGGTAGGACTGATCTGTGTTGGTGCAGGATGAATCCACGCTCCGGGCCATGGACCAGAAGCTGCAGAAGTGGAAGGCTGAGCTCACGCCCTGAGGTCGTGACATCAGCGCTGGGCCCTGCCTGGTGCCTGCACACTCTGTGAGGCTCTGTCTTTGTCCAGCTCTCAGCCATCCCCAGGTGGCAGGTAGATGGTACTGGAGGAGCCCGTCTCTGTAACACAGAATGATCCCAGGAAGAGTCCTGCTTTTGGTCTTTGGGGAGTCGGGAGCACTTCTTCATGGTGCATGGCTCTGTTCCTGTCGCAGAGGTGAGGGAGGCCTGGCCGGGGCCTCTCCCTGGTGCTCCCTGTGGTGGGCTAAATGGTCTTGGGTCCCCTCGCCCCTCCCCAGGCTCAGCTGGGACTCCGAGGGCAGACTTCAATAATGTACTGGCCTTGGTCCCAGTCCTGGCCCCAGCCAGGCTTCAGACATCCTTCTTTCCTTATCTACATTTGTTCTTGGGAAGTTGTATTTAGGCTTGAGTCCTCAAGCCAGTACTTTTTGCCCACAATAAAGTTTTAAGCTATTCAGACCCTTATTGGCTGCTTCTCTCTGCTTCACACCCTGGTGCTGATTGCTGGCAGGGACTCAGTCAGAACAGAAGGCACCTTCCACCTCCCTGAACCTCAGCTCCCAGACTCTCTTTCTACAAACGTTTTGGAACCCAAAGAAGGGCAGGGACTCGGGACTTGTCTGAGGTCACCTAGTTAGTTCATGATAAAATCAGGCCTTGGGGCTCAGATGGTGTGTGTAACTATTGTTGGGTGTGTGTGTGTGTGTGTGTGTGTGTTGGGGGCCTTAGTTGTGGGTCTAACAGGAAAGATACAGACAATCAAGTCCCACAAGGATCAGAGTCCAGGCCAGGAGGGCCAGGGATTACATAATTAGAACAAAGGGGAGGGATTTCCCCGATGGTCCAGTGGTTCAGAATCTGCCTGCCAGTGCAGGGCACATGGGTTCAATCCCTGGTCTGGGAAGATCCCACATGCCACAGGGAAACTAAGCCCGCGTGCCACGAGCCCACATGCTGCAGCTACTGAAGATCTCGTGCTCTCTAGCCTGTGCTCTGCAACAAGAGAAACCACGTAAAGAGAAGCCTGCAGGCCGCAGGGAAGTGTAGCCCCCTCTCACCCCAATGAGAGAAAGCCCGAAGGTAGCAGTGAAGACCTAGCGCAGCCAAAAGTAATTCATTACAAAACGAAAGAATAGAAGGGCAAAGGAGTGTTTCCCCAAACACTTACTGTGCACCTCTGCTTGCCAGACACCTGGACGCCCATCATCTCATTAAACAGCCTCTGAGACAGGAGTTACCGTCCCATGTTACAAGTGAGGAAACCAACTGGGAGGTCGGGTGACTTGTGTGAGGCCCTCCTGCGGGCAAAAGGTAAAGGGAGGGATTTGATCCCCGGAGTGCGCCTCCCACTGGAAAGCAAGGCAACTTCTGAAGTCCTTTTTGGAAGGTGGTGCTGTGGCACCCCACTCCAGTACTCTTGCCTGGAAAATCCCATGGACGGAGGAGCCTGGTAGGCTGCAGTCCATAGGGTCGCTAGGAGTCAGACACGACTGAGCGACTTCACTTTGACTTTTCACTTTTATGCATTGGAGAAGGAAATGGCAACCCACTCCAGTGTTCTTGCCTGGAGAATCCCAGGGACGGGGGAGCCTGGTGGGCTGCCGTCTCTGGGGACGCACAGAGTCGGACACGACTGAAGCGACTTAGCAGCAGCTGGGGACTTGTCTTGAAGTTGCATTTGTGTAACAAGCTCATGGGTTTTGCTCATATCATAGATTTAATTGGGGGAGGTGATGGGAACATACAGCATAATCAAATGTATCGGGTCTTTGTGGTTCCTGGCACAGAGCTCCTAAAACCCTTCGATTTCCTGAGTGACAGTAGTGTCTTTTGTTATTCCAAATCAACCCCTTCAACCGTGTGTTTTTTTTAATATAATTTTATTTACTTATTTCTTTATTTTTGGCTGTGCTGGTTCTTCCTGCTGCCCAGGCTTTTCTCTAGTTGCGGGGAGCAAGGGCTACACTCCAGTTTCGGTGCTTGGACTTCTCATCGCAGTGACTTCTCTTGCTGCAGAGGCTCTAGGGATGCAGGCTGCAGTAGTGTGGCTCCCAGGCTTAGTTGTTCCTCGGCATGAGGGATCTTCCTAGATCAGGAATCGAACCCGTGTCTCCTGCATCGGCCAATGGATTCTTTACCACTGAGCCACCAGGGACGCCCTCAACCATGTATTCAAAAGGTCAGAATTTTCATCCCCAACCCCAGACCCCAGGGAGGGTAAAGGACTGGCCATTGAATTCAGTTACATGACTAATGATTTAATCAGTTGTGCATATGTAATAAAATCCCACATAAAAACCCTGAAGTGGGACTTCCCTGGTGGTCCAGTGGCTAAGACTCCATGCTCCCAGTGGAGGGCTCAGGTTCAGCCCCTCATCAAGGAACTAGACGCCACATGCTGCAACTAAGAGCCTGAAGGCCTCAACTAAAGACCCTGCATGCGGCAACTAAGACCCGGCACAGCCAAATAATTTTTTTTTTTTAATTTGTAAAAATTAAAGAAAAGGGCTTCCCTGGCGGCTCAGTGGTGAAGAATCCATCTGCCAGTGCAGGAGACCCAGTTTTGATCCCTACTCTGGGAATATACCACGTACCACAGAGCAGCTAAGCTCCCATACCACAACTACTGAGCCTGTGCTCTAGAGCCTGGGAGCTGCAACTCCTGAAGCCCTTGCACCCCAGAGCATATGCTCGGCAAAAAGAAAAGCCACCACAATGAGAAACCCGTGTACCACAATTACAGAGTAGCCTCCACTCGCCACTGCCAGAGAAAGCCTGCGCACCAACAAACAGCCAGCACAACCAAAAATAAACACATAAAAAAATTCTTTAAAGATAAGAAAAAAACCCTGAATCAATGAGGCTCAAGGAGTTTCTGGGCTGGTGAAAACCTCAATGAGCTGGTAGGGTAGCCCATCCAGAGAGGGTATGGAAATTCCATGCCCACTTTTCCACCTTAGTCTATGTACCTCTTACATTGGGCTGTTCCTGAGTTGTATCTTCTAAAATAAAATTGTATGTATAGCGCTTTCCTGAGGGCTGTGAATCGTTTCAGCAAATTATTGAATCTGAATGGGGTCAAAACCACCACTCCCATGAGGTGGTCATGGGAATGCTGGAATTTGCAGTCAGCTAGGCAGAAGTTGTGGGTGAGTGGGCACCCCACTTGCCACTGGCATCTGAAGTGGGAGGCAATCTTATGGGCTCCCTTAACTTACGAGATCTGTGCCAACTTGTCAGAATTGAATCGAAGCTTAGGACACCCACTTGGTGTCAGAGAATTGCTCTTTGGAACATATTGGTGTTGTGACATAGGACACTCCACTCTGTCCCTTTCCAAACAATGATTTTGCACTACTATCACTGTTCCAAAGTCAAGATTGTGAAACAATACAATTCACAGGCGCAGGCTTGGAGCCCCTTTGCCGTAGTACACATAGACTGGTGATAAGAAGGTCCTCCAGAGCCAGGGGAGAAATTATGCTAATAGTTTTCAGTACCAAGGTGTTTTTTTTTTTTTTTTCATAAACTTCTCTCTCTAGTCATGATCCAGCTAATCATCATTATAGATGAATAAAGATGCCCATTTAAAAGAAAGAAAGGAAGCCAGACAGGCAGGAAGAAAGAAAGACAGAAAAAAAGGATTTCTTGGATGGAACAGAGGCAGAACGCAGATGGGTCCCAGCCTAGGTATTTGCAATAAGGCTCCTGTTTACATTTCTTGGGGCAGGAAAAAAGTGGACTTCAAGCTGGACATATACACGTATACCCCTTGTTTGCATTTTCAGAAACAGGAGACAGATGGGCTCCAGGTTAGATGTTTACAACCAGTCTCCTGCTTGCTCTCCAAAATGGGAGTAACAACTGAAACAGGATATATAGCCAGGCTTTCTCTCCTGAGGACACCTTAAGATAACAGTCATGGCAGGAACAGAGAGCAACTAAACCTTGTTTGAGTAACGAATCAAGAGGCCAGGTATTTCCCATCCTTGGGGCAAGGGAGACATTGCACACGGGCAGAAAGGCTCCCAGGGGGTCAAAAGTCAGGGGATGCCAGGCCATAATAAGTAATGCTTCTTTACTCCCAAAAGCCTCTGCATTGAAATCCATCTTGGGAAAAAAGTCGTGCACACATGTTGCCTAGGGCAGGTCAGGTGTGGAAAAATAAATCAGATTGCTGGCCAAAGGTAAACAAAGACCCAGAAGAGCTGTCCTATATAAGTTTTTTAACCACCTTTTTTCTGGTTCCTCCTCATTAGGGGAGATTCCCACACGCTTTCTCTCCAGGTGCCCCTGTCTTGCTTCTTTCTTAACTAAGCAAACGGTTTCTCTGTGTGTTCTCCCACTTGTTGTGCTGTGTCTCTAATAATAAACTTTGTACCCATTTTTACAGTTTTTGCCTCCAGTGAAATATTTCAGCAATCAGACGTCCAGCTGTTTATCCAAATGAGCTGAAAAGGCAGGTCCACACAAAAACCTGCACATGAATATTTATAGCAGCTTTATTTATAATTGCCAAATACTGGAAACAACCAAATGTTCTTTGAAAGGTGAATGGATAGACATGCTGGCATATCCATACAATGACTAGTATCCAGCACTAAAAAGAAATGAGATATCAGGCCAATGAATAGTATCCAGCAGTAAAAAGAAATGAGATATCGAGCCACTAGAAGCTAGGGAGGAACTTTAAATATGTATTACTTAATAAAAGAAGGGAGTCTGAAAAGGCTGCATATTGTTTGATTCCAACTATATGACATTCTGGAAAAGGCTAAACTATAAGAACAGTTAGAAAAAAAAGATCAGTGGTTATCAGGGGCTTGAGGAGTCGGGAAAATAGGTGGAGCACAGATTTTTAGGGCAGTGAATCAATTTTGTATGATACTGTAATGACGGGGGCTTCCTTGGTGGCTCAGACACTAAAGAATCTGCCTGCAATGCAGGAGACCCAGGTTTGATCCCTGGGTCAAGAAGATGCCCTGGAGAAGGAAACAGCAACCCACTCCAGTATTCTTGCCTGGAGAATTCCATGGCAGTGATAGATATATGCCATTAGGTATTTTACCAAAACCCACAGTATGTACAACACAAAGAGAGAACCCTATCCTATACTATGAACAAAGCATCAATATTGGTTCATGGACTGTAACAAATGTACACCTTAAGGCAACATGTTAATTACAAAAACTGAGGGGAAAGTCTGTGGGAACTATCTGTTCAATTTTTGGTAAACCCAAGTCTTCTCTTTGGCCACCTGATGCAAAGAACTGAGTCATTTGAAAAGACCGTGATGCTGGGAAAGATTGAAGGCGGGAGGAGAAGGGGACGACAGAGGATGAGATGGCTGGATGGCATCACCGACTCGATGGACCTGAGTTTGAGTAAACTCCGGGAGTTGGTGATGGACAGGGAGGCCTGGCGTGCTGTATGCAGTCCATGGGGTTGCAAAGAGTCGGATACGACTGAGCGACTGAACTGAACTGTTCTCTAATAAAGTGTAATAATTAAAAGAGAGAGTAAATGAGCGAATCTATAACTGGATTTAATTATTGCCAGCTCTGAATCACACTCCAGCTTCGGGCCCCAAGACTCCATGTACAAAACCAAGCTGATGTTTGACTTCCGTGCTCGACCCGAGACGGAGGGCAGCGCTCTGGTAGTCCAAAGTTTCTGCGCACTGGGACACTCAGGCCTGAGATGAGCTAAACATCACCCCCCCCCCCCCCGCCCCCCGGTCCCTACACCAGCGCCAGGTCCAGCTCACCGGATGCCGACCCCCCATCAGCCCCTAGGCAGCCCATCCAGCACCTCCAGCCCTCCCCTGTCCACGTGCTCTAACCTCACAGCAACCTAGGCCACGCCCACGCACGCCACTGGGTCTCCGATTGGACGACTCGAAGTAGGTGTTGCCGGAAGGGGTGAGTCTGATTGGCCGGGCGGGGCCTATGGCGTTAGGCGAATATGGCAGAGCGCGCGAGGAAGCGGCCCTGTGGTCCGGTAGGTGGAGGGATGTGCGAGCCCTGCGGCAGGGCACCGGGCTGGGGTTAAGAGATAGAGCCGCGTGGGGCCCCGTGGCGGGGCCGAGTCGCCCCTCCAGCTCCAGCTTGTCGCTGCTCCGCGGCCGGAGTCCCCGAGCTTGTTGCCTGCTTGTGGCCTCAGTAACCCCTGTGCCGATGAGCAGCGGAGGTGGGAACCGGGGTTTGAGTCGGAGCCGGGACAGCGTTGGTAACTCATTAACCTTACCGGAGTGAAAGTGAAGTCGCTGAGTCGTGTCCGACTCTTCGCGACCCCATGGACTGTAGACCACCAGGCTCCTCCGCCCATGAGATTTTCCAGGCAAGAGTACTGGATTGGGTTGCCGTTGCCTTATGGCCAATGGCAACCTTGCCGGAGTCCTTAGTGGCAACTCTGCCCGGGGTTCGGATTCGGAAGGCGGGACCCGGCTCCTTCCCGAGCC